>NC_079148.1:11973623-14771420 GCF_945859685.1 Eupeodes corollae | reverse complement strand
GACTATTGACGCACTACGGAGGCACAAGAGGGGCTTACTGACAAGACTCAAAACTTGTACAGACGACTTACAGACCCACATGACTTAAAGGTTAGGACACTGAAGTCGTCAATAAAAAATGTCAATCTATTGATTAAAGAGAACTACAGGTTATCAATAAACAAGAAAATAAAGTTCTCCTTAAGAGAGCAGAGACGTACTCAGGACAGTTGTCAGTGAAAGCTCGAGTGGGGAGGTTCATGTCCACTCGTCGTGTTCTGCGTTTTTTTCGATTATTTGTTGTCTTGTCTCCCGTCCCCGTCCCCCGTCGCAGTCTCGTTATGATAATTTATTTAAAACAAAACGAAACAAAAAAAACTGAAATAGAACCAAAACAAAACAAACAAAATAGTGATAAAAAAAAATATAATAAATTAAACTAATACAACAGAAATAATAATGTTACAAAAAAACAGTGAAAAACAACGCATTACATATTAAAAAAAAAAAGCAACACAAAGGGGAAAAGAAATAAATAATTAAAAAAAAAATCTACCAGAACATAGTAAGTGCATTCCCTCCACTCTTTCTTTCATTTTTCTTTACAGTTGAGTGGCTCAGCAGGTGCATGCATTGGGCTAAGCTTTTTGAAAGCTCGCTCAATGATGTGTATGTGTTGGTTCATTCAACAACAAATGGATTGTAGATTACTGTTTTGATTGTCAGGGTCCGGACCAATTCAACGTCACTACTAAAGGCATAACACTAGTAGTGAGGTTGTATTGTAAAGATATTTAAATAATCTTATACAGTAATATACTTAGAAGTTCGTTTGTTTTGATTTTTAAGATTTGTTTTATATTGCAATGACTGGTTATTTTAGAGTAGATTATAGTAATGTTCGTGGGCTAAGATCGAATTTTCTGTCTGTATACATCCACATCAATTCTAACAGACCAGCTGTTTTGGCATTGAGTGAAACCCAAGTAGGTGAAGATTCCGATCCTGCTGAATTTTTTATTCATGGGTATTGCTTAGTGCCATTATTCTTCTCACACCATGGTCTCGCCATATATATTAGGAATGATGTTGCATATCAACTTTTACCGCAATACGGTCATTGTACCAACTCCCTTTTTAATTTCATGTGGTTAAAACTTTTCCGTGAATAAGCACATCATTCACTATTGTTTTATTTATCGGAGCCCAAAGCTGGACAGAGTTTCAACTTCTCAGGAATTTGATGCTCTGTCTGACTCATACAAAGAATTGTCTCCCTGTATCCTCACACTGAAATCGTTATTACGGGCGATTTCAATGTTCACAATTCTTCGTGGCTTCGCCATTCGGGCCAGACAACGCCCGAAGGAATGTGTGCTGAGGTTTTTTGCTGAGTTTAACCATCTTACTCAGCTTGTCAATGAGCCTACTCGAATATCAGACGTTAACGGCCGAGCAGAAAATACCCTTGACTTGTTTCTCACTTCTGATCCTGATAAGTACACAATCAGTGTATTGACGCCTCTAGGCACATCGGACCATAGTGTTATATCTGCTAATTTCTCGTGTCAAACAAATCCAGTTAAAGAAAGAGCTCCAAAGAGAACCGTTTGGCAGTACGAGAAAGCCAACTGGGACGGTCTCAATAATTTTTTCAGGATCTTTAACTGGTCGCTATGCTTCCTCGATAGCGACGTAGACTCCAGTGCAGATATGATTTCTAGTATGATTCATTTGGGAATGGAAACGTTTTATCCCGAATAGGGTTAAAAGTATTAAACCCAAGGATAAATCAAGGTTCGATTCGAGCTGCAAGGAGGTTATCAAGGAGAAAGAGGTGAGCTTCCGGTGTTTTAAAGCCAACCCAACTGAGGAAAACCGGAAAAAGTTTAAGCAAGCCAGGAAGGCCTGCAACGCCTATATTCGAAGAACCAAAATTTTTACATGACCAAAAATTACGGCGAAAAATACTGCAATGTCCCAAAGGCAGTAAGAATTTTTGGTCATTTGTAAAAAACATGAGGAATTCTTCCTCTTCCTCGGTTCCTACGCTTGTTGTCAATGACACTCCTTTAGTTAGCTCTATTGATAAAGCTAACTTATTTGCAAGGCAGTTCGCCGAAAATTCCACCTTACCAGATAGTGTCATGACTCCTCCAGTTCTTGAACGCGTAAATGATTCTATGGGACCAATCTTTTTTCGTACTCGAACTGTGGCGAGAGTTCTTAAAGATCTCAACATTCATAAATCCGCTGGCCCAGATGGTATCCCCGCTATTATTCTGAAGAGGTGTTCTTCCACGCTAGCAAAACCACTGCGTAAGCTTTTCCATCTATCCTATTCTTCTGGGCTCGTTCCGAGTAGTTGGAAAACTGCATTTGTACAGCCAATTCCAAAAAAAGGCGAATCTTCTTCTCCCACAAATTACCGACCGATAGCACTAACGTCCCTTCTTTCCAAGGTCATGGAAACGCTGATTAATTATCAGCTTAAGAAATATCTTGAGGAACGGAAGCTTCTTAATGACCGGCAATACGGCTTTCGTAGCAATAGGTCCACTGGTGATCTCATGGTTCATCTCACCGAACAGTGGAACAGATCTTTACATCGTTTTGGAGAAAGTAAGATTATTGCACTTGATATTTCAAAGGCATTTGATAAAGTTTGGCATCTTGCTCTCTTATCGAAAATGCGTGCTTTCGGTATCGATGAATCTCTTCTTCGTTGGATTAGAAATTTTCTTTCGAACCGTTCAATACAAGTTGTTTTGGACGGATTCAAGTCTGAAACTCATAAAATAACGCTGGTGTGCCCCAGGGCTCCGTTTTGTCTCCGACCCTCTTCCTCATTTTTATAAATGATCCCCTGTCTGCTACTTCTAATCCAATACATTGTTTCGCTGACGATAGCACTCTTAGCTTTTCATATTCGTTTCCAGACTCACAACCCTCCTCTTCGGATGTGGAACTGCAACGGCAAAATATGATTAGCTCATTAAATTCCGACCTACACAGCATTGTACAATGGGGAATAAAAAATCGTGTGGAATTTAATGCTTCGAAAACGCAATGCTGTCTTGCTTCGTTAAAGCGAGATAAACCGTCTTTGCCACTATCTATGAGTGGCACTTGCATTAACGAAACAGAAAATCTTGACATCCTCGGAATGTGCATCAGCAACCACCTTTTGTGGAGCGATCACATACGCGATGTTGCCAAAAATGCCGCAAGATGTCTAGGTTTTTTGAGACGTTGCAAGAAATTTTTTTCTCCGTCTGATCTGGCTACAATCTACAAAACCTATATACGTCCGAAACTTGAATATAACTCTCATCTCTGGGCTGGTGCTTCAGTAACTTATTTAAGCCTTTTGAACAGTATTCAAAAAAGAGCTTTTAAAATGATTGGTGACATAAACATCATCAACTCGTTTACATCACTCGAACATCGACGCAAGGTTTCTTGCCTCACCCTTTTTTACCGTTATTTTAACGGACTATGCTCTAGTGAAATAGCCAGTTGCATTCCTCCCCTTTAAACAATTTAACCGTAATACCCGCGCTTCTAGGAATGCCCATCAGTTTACCCTTGAGCCCAACTTCGGACGTACTATGAAGTACAGAGATTCTTTTTTTAGCCGTACTACGCGAATGTGGAACGCCTTGCCACGCTCTATCTTTCCCTGTCATTGCAATGTTCAAAAATTTAAAACCAATGTACACCGACACCTCCTATCCAACCCTTCCCTCTTTTCCTAATGCTCACACTGTGTCTTTGGCATATTAAAGGTATAAAAAACCCTTTTAGTGTTTGCTAATTATAAAAAAAAAAAAAAAAAAAAAAATAGATCCAGAAGAAGCCATCTTTGACGATGAATTTTACATAATTGAAGATCCGAAGGAAAAAGTGGAGGCGGTGGGAGCTGCTTTCCACCAAGTGTACAAGGTGAATGTTAGCATTCGCCCCAACCACTACCTGGAAAACAGAGCCCTACTTAATCACTTTTGCCTTCGAAATTAAATATGACACAATGGCGCTCTGAGAACAGCGGTTTCATGCGGTTCAGTGACGATTCCTAAGCAAATGCCATAATCGCCGAGCAAACGGGGCCAAGTCCCTTGTTCGTGACGAAGGTTGAGCCTGAGCTCATCTTCAATTCAATAAAAAATAAAACGTCAGCAGGTGTCGATGGTATATCCAACGTTTTACTTAGACATTTACTGATAGAAGGAATTGACATTTACACCACAATCTTCAACAATGCACTGAATAATGCATATTATCCAATGCATTGGAAGACCGCTGTGGTTCATCCTCTCCCGAAAAAGGGAAAGGACAACTTCAACCCGTCAAATCTTCAGTCGATAAGTATTCTTCCGAGCATCAGCAAAGTTTTCGATAAGATCATCAATAGGGCTCTGACTAAGTGGGCTGCGGACAACAACATAATTCTGGAAAAACAGTTCGGGTTCAAGGCGGGTCATGACGCAGTTCATGCTGCGTCCAAACTCGTTTTAAATAAATCAAAACAACAATGCACAGGTGCTGTTCTGGTTGATTTGGAAAAGGCCTTGACACCGTATGGTTAGAGGGCCCTTACCTTTTTTTTGTATAATAAGCACACACTCAAAGGGATATATTACCCTTATTATGTAGACACAGTGTGAGCACTAGGAAAGGGAGAGAGGGTTTGAAAGGAGATGTCGGTGCATATTGGTTTTGAATTCCTGAATATTGCAATAGCTGGGAAAGACAGAGTGTGGCAAGTCATTCCACATTCGCATAGTACGGCTAAAGAACGAATCTCTGTACTTGACAGTACAACCGAAGTTGGGCTCGAGTGTATATTGATGAGCATTCCTAGAAGCGCGAGTATTACGGTTGAACTGTTTAAGGGGAGGAATGCAGCTGGCTATTTCTCTAGAGTATAAACCATTAAACAAACGGTAAAAGAGGGTGAGACAAGAAACATTTCGACGATGTTCAAGTGACGTAAATGATCTTATGATGGTAATATCACCAATCAGTCTAAATGCTCTACGTTCAATACTTTCCAAGAGGCTTAAGTAAGTTGCAGGAGCACCAGACCAGATATGGGAGTTATACTCAAGCTTTGGACGTATATAAGGCTTGTAAATAACAGCCTGATCAGAGGGGGAGAAAAACTTCTTGCATAGCCTTAGAAACCTCAAACATCTTGCGGCATTTTTGGCGACATCGCGAATGTGATCGTTCCACAAAAGGTGGTTGGTGATACACATACCAAGAATATCAAGATGTTCGCTTTCCTCGATGCAAGTGCCATTTATGGATAAGGGGGGTATGTTTTGCTTTAACGATACAAGACAGCATTGCGTTTTCGAAGCATTAAATTCCACGCGGTTCCCATTGTACAATGCTGTTTAGGTCGGAATTTAATGAGCTTATCATATTTTGTCGTTGCAGTTCCACATCCGAAGAAGAGGGGTGTGAATCTGATAACGAATATGAAAAGCTAAGAGTACTTTCATCAGCGAAACAATGTATTGGATTAGATGTTGCAGACAGGAGATCATTAATAAAAATGAGAAAGAGTGTTTTAGATAGAACAGAGCCCTGGGGCACACCAGCATTTATTTTGTGGTTTTCAGACTTGAATCCATCCAATACAACTTGTATTGAAAGGTTCGAAAGGTAATTACTAATCCAATGAAGGAGGGATTCATGCAAACCGAAAGGACGCATTTTCGATAAGAGAGCCTAATGCCAAACCCTATCAAATGTTTTTGAAATATCAAGTGCAATAATCTTACTTTCTCCAAAACGATGTCAAGATTTGCTCCATTATTCGGTGAGATAAACCATGATATCACCAGTGGACCTATTGCTTCGAAAGGCGTACTGCCGGTCATTAAGAAGCTTTCGATCTTCAAGATGATAAGTCAGCATTTCCATGACCTCGGAAAGAAGGGACGTAGTTTTTCATCCTCTCGGAACGAGACCTGAGCAGTAGGACTGATGAAAAAGCTTACGCAGTGGTTTTGCCAGCGTTGAAGAACACCTCTTCAGAACAATAGTGGGGATACTATAGGGACCAGCGGATTTATGTGTGTTTAGATCTCTAAGGACTCTTGCCACAGTACGAGTGCGAAAAAAGATTGGTCACATTGAATCACTAACTCGCTCAAGTACAGGCGTAGTCATCACACTCACTGGCAGCGTAAAATTGGCGGCGAAGTCCCTAGTAAAGAGATTTGCTTTCTCTTAAGAGCTTCCAAAAGGAGTGTCATTGACAACGAGCGTAGGAACCGATGAAGAGGAAGAATTCCGCATGTTTTTTACAAATGACCAAACATTTTTACTCCCTTTGGGACATTGCAGTTTCTTTTGCCGTAACTTTTGGTCATGTAAAAATTTGGCCCGTCGAATATGGGCGTTGCAGGCCTTCCTATTTTATTTGAAGTTTTTCCGCCTTTAATCAGTAGGGTTGGTTTATAGCAACGGAAACTTACCTCTTTAACCCTAATAACCTCTTTACAGCTCGCATCAAGGCATGCGTTTTCCTTGGGTCTGATACTTTTAAAACTGTCCGGTATAAAAGTTCTCATTCCCAGGAGAATTAAACTTGTTATCATATCAGCGCTGGCGTCAACGAAACTATCGAGGAAGCATAGTGACCAGTTAAAGGTCCTGAAGTAATTATTTAGACCGTAGAGTGTTTTCTGCTCAACCTTCAACGTCCGATATTCGGGTGGGCTCGTTGACCAGCTGAGTAAGGTGGTTCAACTCTGCGAAGATTTCTTCACACAATTCATCAAGTGTTGTCTGGCTTGAAGGTTGAAGCCATGAAGAATTATGTACAATAAAATCGCCCGTAACAACGATTTCAGTGTGAGGATAGGACAAAACAGTTCTTTGGATGGAATCAGACAAAACATCAAATTCACGAGAATTAAAGGAGAACTTATTCCATAAGTCTAAACCTCCTCATACAATATTAATTTGTCATAGATATTAAATTCAGAGTTATTTTCGTTCAATTTAACAAGCCTTTTTGCAACCAATCACTAAATTTGTTGATCTATTTTGCTATTTTTGTGTAGCTTTCGTAACAAGTACAAAAATAAGTTGGGCCTAGGACACTCCCCTGTGGTACAACAATTTTAATTTTCTTTTATTTTGTGTAATTTTTTTTATTATAACGTAACGATTTATTTCAATTTTTCGTTGCTTTGCCTGAGAAGATCACTATGAAGTTTTAACTTAAGTTAAAAATCCTAAACCATATCAAATGCTTTAGCAACATCTAAGAGGATGGACGAGAATATTTGTTTTCTTCAAATGCAATTTTATTACATCCTTAATAAGATAAACTTGTAATGTTTATTTTCTTAATCCCACCTGATGACTTAAAATACGTACTCTTAAATCTATTATGTTGCTAAGCCTTTTTAGTAGCAGTTTTTATTTTCAAAACCTAAGTGATTATAAGTAGTTGTAGTACCCGCAGTTTGATGGATAGTGCGATGGACTGTCATGCGAGAGGTCTTGGGTTCGATCCCTGCCAGTGCGACCTAAAGTTTTTTTCACGGGTACCGCCTCTTGCGAGGAATTGACAAATTCTATAAGAGTATTTCTTGTCATGAAAAGTGCTTTCTCAAATAAGCCGTTCGGATTCGGCTTAAAACTGTAGGTCCCCTTCATCCCTGACAACATTACTCCAACAAAGAAATGGTTGAAAGTTGTCAGTCACTAGGCCCTAGTTCTCAAACGGACTGTTGCGCCACCCAATTTAAATTATATATTGTATCTTGGTTATTTTTCATAAAAAAAAACTTATGTCAACACATGCTTCCTTCTTCTCTGAGCGTGAGATTAAGAGTATTGACTTCAAATCAATTTTGTTTCACAAATAATAACATATAAATGTGAAGAATAACAACAAATTATGGGTGGTAGCAAGAACGGAACGTTTTCAACTTTTAAGTATTTAAAAACCACAAACTTGAAACACATCCATTATTTAAAACTTATTTAAGCTGAAAATATAATCACTAAAGCAACCATGTTATGTATAAATATTTGGGGTTGGGCAACAAATTAGAATTTACGTAGCTTAAAAAATGGGCCTTCCAAAATCTGTAGAGATGTCAAAATTAAAACTTGAATTATATTATATTCACTATTAAAATTCAAGAAAAATCATCACCTCATTCAATATACGATACGTAGAAAACGGGCCTGAAATCCCAAAAACATGTTTCTTCCATATCCCATTCAAAACATAAACCATATCCTCTTCTAAAAATCACTTAATGTCCTTCAATTGAAATACACCACGTCCTCAAACAAAACACCTTTTAATTTTCAAACAAACAACAATGAATGTACATTTATAAACGTATTTGAACATTCCAAATGAATTGGAAAACAAACATCGTTAATAGCAGGCTTTTTCGAATTAAATTGCTCCCAAAAAACACACACAACATAGGGTGCCATAAGCTAATCAATAAACATTGTCATCATTACGATTTACTAAATACAACAAATCCAAAACTGTTTTTACCATCACCCAATACCCTCTTTATAAGTACGAGTAAAGAAGGCTTTACGTATGCCTACGTTAAATCTATGTACATATACATTCTATAATTTCAATTGTTTTCATATCATGAAGTTTGCACTTTGTGAAAACCCAAAAACTCTTTGAATTCGTGTATTTAACAATTCCCGTGTAAGGGTTTTTGGGGGTAGATAAGTTTTGGGGGAGGTTAAATTGTATGCATACTCGTATGTATGTTTTTTGAAATAGAAAACCACCAGAAGGCTTATTCATTCGGGTTGAACATCAATTCAATGGCTGGCAGAGGCAGTGGAACTATAGAGCACTCGCAACCATTTTATTGAAAGTATACACGAATTGTTCGTTGGAAGTTGGAACTGCGGAAACCCATCAAATACAAATCGTGTGTAGGCCAAATATTGAGGCCAATAGTTTATTTACACTCGAATAAATACGCACTATGCGTCCTCTGGTGTTGTTCAATATGTGGATAGTGCTATCGGGTATTTTTGAAGACCACCATCTGAATCCACATCATTAAAGGCTGCACTCGTGTTTGGGCATCTCTAAGTAAATAGTCTGTGTGATAAGGTTGGACATTGTTTATTTCAAATTTAATTTCTAAAAGAATTTGTTTCAAATCAAGCCTCACGAGTCTGATGAGATCTATCAATTATGCCATTAAAACTAACGAAAAGAATAAAACAAACAAAACCAACGATACCAACGTTACCAACGATGCCAAAGTTAACAACGATACCAACGATAACAACGATACCAACGTTACCAACGATGTCAATGAATAAAACAAACAAAACCAACAATACCAACGATACCAACGTTACCAACTACACCATCGTTACCAACGATACCAACGATACTAACTATACTACTTATACCAACGATACCAACGATACTAACGATACAAATGATACCAACTGTACCAACGATATCAACGATATCAACGATACCAACGAAACCAAGAAGACTATGAGCACTGTGAGTTAAATGAGCTCAAAAAGACTAATGAGATCATTGAGCCCATTGAGCCCAATCACACCAATGGTACTAACCATACCAACGATACCAACAATACCAACGATACCAACAATACCAACGATAATAACGATACCAACGATACCAACGATATCAACGATACCAACGATACCAACGATACCAACGATACCAACGAGACAAAAAGGATTAATGAAACTCTAATAAAAATTGAGAGCGCTGTGAATGAAAATAGCTTGAAAAAGCAAGACCAACGAATCTAACGAATCCAACGAGTCGATGAGACATATACGACAAACGAAACAAACGAGACAAAGGAGACAAACGAGACAGACGATATAAACAAGACAAACTAAACAATCGAGAGAGAATAAAGTACTAACACTGTTGACGAAGCTTTTAATAAATTTTTGTCCGAAATAAACTGTCTCTTTTTGTTCTAATACTGGAAACTTGACGTAGCCCTACAGGAAATAGCCTAACGGCGGCGTCAAATCGCACGACCAATATGGCCAAGCGACTGGACCATATCGTGAGATAACACGTTCTTTAAACTTGGTTTCCAATAAATTGATTGTGATATTCGCTGTGTTGCTTTGGCGCCGGCTGCCGTCCTGTTGGAACAACGTGTCTCTCAAGTCATTATCATCCAATTGAGGCCAAACATATTCGGTTGTCATTGAACAGTAGCCCATAAACCACACCAAACCGTAATTTTTTCGAGATACAATGATGACTTATGGAGTACGTGTGGATTGCTGACTGACCAATACCGCATATTTTGTTTATTGACGAAGCCATTCAGTCAAAAATGCGTCTCATCGCTGAAATGATTTTTCGATGAAAATCGGAATCATTTTTAAGTTGTTCGTCAGCCCAATTTACGAACATACGAGGCTTCTGGTGGTCAAGTGGGTTCAATTTTTGCGTCAATTCAATCTTGTAAGGATGCATAGGCCCAGATCTTTTCGCAAAATTCGCCACAACGACGTCACAGAAATCCCCAACACTTGAGAACGACGTGGGAGAGATACATCTGAGCTTTCTGCAGCTAAAGCCTCAGCGGCAGCAGTATTCTCGACACTACGGGCACTTTTTGTCTCCCTGGCATGGGAACATTTTGTGCTGTGCCTGTAGACTCAAATTTTTTTCACTCGAAGCTCAATTTTCAATCTGTTAGGACGATTATGATGACCTTAAATTGGAAGTAGCGCTCTTAACGTTAAGGCCACTCACCCCAAATTTCGGTAGTAAATTTTAATAATTTCCACTCGTCGTTGGCTCTTATTTCTTTCCATCATGAAAAAGCAAATCTCACTAAGAGAAATGTCAAAAAGCAGCAAGAAATATAGCGTCGTTTGCTGTCCCTGTCGCTCTACTTTTGTAGCGAACCTGTTGAAAAACCCTGTACAAATAAGGCATAATTAAATTCGGGGTTGCAAAAAGCTAGTACTGGAATTTGACACATGTCAAACACAGATGTTATTTAAAGTTGCATGTTTACTATTTACGATAGTGCACCGCTTAATAATCGAACAACGCGTTAAAATTAAAAAACTTCAAACTCGTCATTAAAAGGCTACTTCGGAAGAGATCGATAGAATAGTGGACCAAAATTAAGAGAGTGGAAGCATTTCAGATGTCATGAGGCCTGCAACGATTTGGTCGAATGATACCTGATTTTTTTGGGGATGATAATTGGAGTTTATGATTTCCTCAATTTGTCTATACCTTACCATTCATATATTTAAAAGTGTTAGTGGCTTTAATTCTTCTTTTCTACTTATACAAAAACCCGTTTAGTAAATGTATAATAAAAACCTACAATTTTAACTCCCAAACTATGATTGGATTTGTAGAGAAATTTGCAATGCGAAAAATGTTTACAAAGATCTCTTCCACCGCAATATGCCTACCAATTTAGGATATAGTACAGATACAGTACACAAAACGTACCTTTACAGCACACCCACCATTTCGCACTCCAATACAACGACCAATTTTATTCGATTGAATTTATAGTGCGCTCCAACGTTAAATGTCCACCAGGCCTAAAGATCTACCTATAATATTTACCTACCATCTACCATCACATCATAGGCCAATTAAATGAAGGTTTTTGTTCTATTCTAACGCTAATATAATAGCGCAATTAGTGGAAATTATTTTCCCATTAATGAGCCATTTATGTAATTTTGTGTTATAATAATTTTGCTTTGAATTCAGATCCAGGCATCCGCAGCTCCCGGGCTTAGGTTTATGGCGAACTACAATAAACAAAAATAAAACGAAGAAATAAATTAGAATAAATAAAAACCATTTTCACCTCAAATTCAAACATTATATTGACCATTATACAAAATTATACCAGTGGCGGCACGGTTGACAAAAAGCTACATAAGCATTTTTTTTAATAAGTATTTTTAGAGGTTTCCCTAAAAGTGGAGGAGGAGAAGACGAATTTAATACAGAAAAAAAATGGCTAATTTTTTGCTGCTTCGGCACACCCAAGAAAGTACTAATATTGTGTTCTCTTGTAATTTGTTCAGGATAAATCCAAGTGAAGCGAATTATATTGAGGTTGAAATTTGGTTCTGATTTTAAAAATAAATTTTTCGAAATTCCTTAAATATTTAAATGTTTTCACTTAAGAGGTTCAATTTTGAATTAAACCTCTATTTGCAAATAAGCTGACAATATTGAAGGTGTTTTTTTTTTTGCATTTTACAATAAAAAATAAAGAACGATACACGCTTCCAAAAAGCATTGAAATTTTTAAAGTTCACTTCGGTTCATTAATTTTTCGAAACTGAGACAAATTTTGGTTGCCGTAAAGAATCTACTCTTACTTACTTACAGTCCGGGGCGGACCTGGGCCTCAACCAACATGCGTCTCCAGCTAGCTCGGTCCCTAGCTAGCTGTCTCCAGTTTCGCACGCCAAGTTGGTTGAGGTCTTCACCCACCTGAGTCACGGTCTTCCTCTACTGCGCCATCCCTCGGGATGTTGAGTGTCTTATAGATGGTGATTTTAGATGCTCGAGAGAGGACTTTACTTCTAAATTGCCTTCTAAGTCCAAAGAAGCAGCGATTTGCAAGAGTTATTCTTCGTTTGATTTCAGCGCTGGTGTCATTGTCTGTGTTAATATCTTTGATCTTCCAATTATGTCAATATCATCTGCGTATCCGAGTAATTGGATGGACCTTTGGAAGATTGTGCCTCTAGTGTTGACGGTTGAGTTTTGCACAATTCTTTCCAGAACGATGTTGAAGAAGTCGCATGACAGTGCATCGCCTTGTCTAAAACCTTTTTTGACGTCAAATGCATCGGTAAGATCTTTTCCGACCTTCATAGAGCAGCGTGCATTCTCCATCGTCATTCTGCACAAACGGATAAGTTTGAGAGGGATGCCAAAACTACACATTGCTCGGTAGAGCTCTTCCCTATAGATGTTGTCATACGCGGCTTCAAAATCGATAAAGAGATGGTGGGTATCGATTTGAAGCTCCTGGGTTTTTTCCAAGATCTGCCGTAGTGTGAATATTTGGCCGATTGTGGACTTTCCTGGTCTGAAGCCACACTGATAGAGACCTATCAGGTTGTTGACGAACGGCTTCAGACGTTCACATAATACGGCAGAGAGGATCTTATATGCAATGTTAAGAAGACTGATGCCTCTGTAGTTGGCACAGTTTAGAGGTTCTCCTTTTTTATGTATGGGGCACACTACACTGAGACTTTGCTCATCGGGCTTGCTTTCTTCCGACCATATTTTGCAAATGAGTTTGTGCATGCTCCCTACCAAGTCATCGCCTTGCTGCTTTGAATAGTTCTGCAGCGATGCCGTCTTGTTTGACTTAAGTTTAGATATAGCTATCTTCACTTCGTCAAGGTTGGGTAGGCGGAATTGTTAATCTGCGTCGCCTAGGTTGAGTTGTTCTATCTACCTTAAAGCGTGGATTCGGTTCGTCATCGCCGTTATATAATTTGGAGAAGTGATCTTTCCATATTCTCAGCATCGACTGCGGTTCTACTACGATGTTCCCCTGATCGTCTTTACAGGCTTCGCTTCGTGGCTGGTACCCTTGCGAGGTTTTTTTACCTTGTAGTACAATTTACGAACCTCTTTCCTGTTGTGACATTCCTCTATCTCCTCCATAGCGCGCTTCTCATGCTCTCTTTTTTTCCATCTAAGAAGCCGGTGTTCCTCTCTCCTCTTCTGCTCGTAGAGCTCGCGAGCAGCTCTGGTCCTTTTGTGCATTTCCGTTTTGTATGTCCTTTTGTTTCGCTGCGTGCGCTTGCCGGCATTCGTCGTCAAACCAGGGGTTTCGCTTTGGTGGCCGTGTGAAACCTAGCACTTCAGAGGCGGCATCTCTGATGGCTGCAAGGCAATGTAGCCACTGGTTTTCAATGCTTAATGCAGGCAGCATAGGACTCCTTAAGAGGTTATTAGAGACTCGATCGGAAAAGGACATGGCAGTCTCTTGTGATTGTAGCCGTCTAACGTCAAATATTCTCGCCCCGCAGCGAAATCGATCAGCCTGAATCCGTTGTCGGAGGTGGTGTCGTGCAGGCTGTATCTCCCGATTATGCCACCAAAGATGTCTTCTCTTTCTAACTTGGCATTAAAATCTCCTAAGACAATTTTAATGTCATAGCCAGGGCACTGCTCATATGTCTTTTCCAAGAGGTCGAAGAATATTATCTTTGGTGTCTTCATCTTTCTCCTCTATTGGGGCATGCGCGCATATAAGGCTTATGTTGGCGAATTTAGCCTTGATGCGGATTGTCATGATGCGCTCGCTCACACTGTTGAAACTCAACACTTTTTGAATGAGTCTAGTTCCAACAACAAATCCATACCCAAAAAGACACTGTCTTTGTTCTCAGTAGCAGTCGCCGTAGTAGATATTGCAGTCTTTTAATTGCGTTTGCCCGGTCGATCCCATCGCACTTCTTGGATGGCGGTAATATCTGCCTTGCAGCAGGTTAGGGCTTCCGCTATTTGGTCGGATGCACGTGGTCTGTTAAGGGACCTAACATCCACGAACAGATCCGAAGTTCGTTGTCCTTATTTCGTTTGCGTGGGTTGTCAACAGTGAATCCGTCCGTATCCGAGGCTTGTTGGTGCTTCGCAACGAAAGGAATTGTTAACGTGGCCAGGAAGTCACCCAAACGGCACAGCCCCTAACCTTGAGGGCCAGATTCTTTGTATAACTCCAAGGACGGGGAGCCAGATAAACCGCTCTTTACAGGCCTGGGCTCCGAATTTGTCGAAGAAGCCCTATAAGGTGTTCATTATGTAGTTCAACCTTGATTCCATCTCGAGAATTCGTTTGCTGCCGTCTGGATGAGGAGAGGTGCCTTAGTGGAAACACCTCTCCCCCCTCCAACTTTCCACTCTGGTTAGAACCCAATTTCCAGTTGAGGTACTTGGCACCCGATGTTCACTGTGGGGAGGTGAGAGTAGGAGTTGATAGACAGAGGTTGGTTTTGAGAAAAACCTGTGGACGCTTGTGTCCTCTTGAATGCGCATGTCTACCATTTGACCATCATATTTTAAATCTTCATAACGTCATCAAAAATGAGAAGTTGACTAGAACGTAGACATGACGATACATCGTTAATAGACAGGATGAACAGAAAAGGGCTAAGATGGCTTCCTTGGGGAACACCAGATTGAGCAACAAAAGGTTAAGAATGACAATTTCTAAATTTTACCTCATAGGATCTGTTTTCAAGGTATGATTTAATCCAAGCTAAGAAAAATGGTGGAAAACCAAGAGCCTAAAGTTTAAATAAAATTATTTCTTGGCTAAGTAGGTCAAAAGCTTAAGAAAAGTCAGTGTATTCATAGTCAACTTCATAACCTTGTTCTAAAGCGTTTGAACATATGTTTGAGAATGTGAGGATATTAGTAACGGTTTATTTTTTTTTTCACAAAACCATGTTGCTGTTCGCTAATGATATTTTTACTAAAAAATCCTACACTTTCACGAACAACTTGTTCAAATACTTTAGGAATGCAAGAAAGCCTTGCAATAAGCCTGAATTTGCTTATATCTGACTTGTTATCTTTCTTGAAAATTGGTGTTAGAAATGACTTCTTCCATATCCTGGGAAATTTGCCTGTTTTTAGAGAAAGTTTGAATAAGAACGTAATGGTACTATTACAATCGGAGGAATACCATCGGGACCGGCTGAGCAGCCATCATTTAACGCAGATCAAGGACCGTACTCTGTAGCACAGTTATGTGCCTACAGCTAGTTTGCGAGAAGAAGTGAACATTATGAAAATATACTTCATCAACTTCTTCAGGGCTATTTACAAAAGACTCACGGAAATTTGTTGGGAAAGCGTTACATATATCAACAGTTTTATTATCTAAAGACTTAAATAATACGATATTTAGCAGTTGCTTTAGACTAAAGTTGTTAGTATTAAATGAACTAGATAAACAAAAAAGCAAGTTACACCCAATCAAAATCCTAAAATGTTATTTCTCGACCTTTAGGTAACTAAAGCCAAGACATATAACATTGCATTCACATAAAGACTTACACAGAACTAAGTGCTTTTTTATATCAGTTAATAGAAGAGCTCGAGCTCTTTGATTACTACCAACGTCAAATCTTTGCTGATTAACTCCTTGAAATGCATCAAAACGGTCACAACTTAATAAGCAACCATTTTTGAATTTCGGGTTTTGAAAATCCATAATGATGTTTTTCAAAAAGCGTTGTTCACTCCTAAAGTGTTGGTGCAATTGTCGGGGCTAGCATTAACATACCCCATAAAGTTAGGAGGTTGAACGTAGTTTAAGACGTGATAAGTGTAAATAGCAACGTCTTGGCTCAAGATGCAGACGAAGAAGCCAAAATGTGCGCCATCAAAACAATTTAAAGGTTAACCAAAAAACCAGCTAGCGTAAGCGTATTATCACTTTACTTAGAACAAGCAAGATTCCGCACTGGACCCCGTGGTATTGATTAAATTTATACCTTGATGATCAAAATCGAACAGTGCTACGATTATCAATCACTACTTCATCACAAGCTTTTGACTTAACGATCTCTTTTGACAGTGTCAACAGGAAGCTTATTTGAATTGCTTTGAGAAGGAGATGATGGGTCCAAACGTTACATCTTACAGGACAGTAAATTATCGAACAGTCCAAAGTGGAGTGTAACAGGGCGGCATAATGTCCCAATTTTGTTTAATATTGGTTATCAGTGCTTTGTTTCAGGCCATCTTTACAGGAATTGGAGAAAGAAAATAGGCTATAATAACGTACCTGAAACATCTAGACTAAGCAGACGATTACCTCACAGGATAATGGATCTCCCTCAAACGACAACATGAGTGGAGTGAGCAGCAGAAATCGGGGGCCTAAAAATCGAACTAATATGTTCAGCATCAAAACCTCTCAGTAATGCTCTCTGATTAACATTGCTGAACAAGCAGTGGAAAAAGTAGACAGGTCCCACTATCTTGGAAGTATTGTCTCTACTATAGGAAAGATATCGATGACTGTAATTGGAAATCGAATGCTTGGTTCGGGATACTGTCATTTTCTTAGTTTGAAGACAAAGCTACAAATATTTCGCTGAATTTTTGAATGAATATTGTTATAGCATCTGGAAATTAACAGCAACGATTAACAAGGAAACGTTCAAACTTCAGTAGTAGGTGTCCACAAAACATGTGAAGGGGTTCCTGGCTCATTTATATCTCCAAGGAAAAACTTAAGGAGGAAACTGGTCAGGAACCCATTGACACTATTTAAGGAAGGTGCAAAGGGTAGTGGCTTGAAAAAGGAATGACTGCATTATAGGGCGAGAAGTGCAGTACACTCATTCAAGAAGGCAGAAGAGTCAGCAGGTCGAGAATCACGTGGATTAGAACTGTAAAGAAGGATCCGTTGAGATTGTCAAAGAGCTGGAAAGAGTGCCGGAAACCGCGTAGGAGTAGTTAAGCAATTTTCTGCTCTGGTTAGTGACCAAGTTTTCTGACCAACAAAATTTAATTTTTTTCTGCAACCAAAGAACGATGGACCCTCGTTTGCAAATAGAGAAACTCTAATGCGTCGTAACTGCTTTCGACCCCAAGTAATGGACATAATTTTGAATAAGTTTTAATATTGCTGTCTGGTGCAACCGTGTTTAGTTATCGTTGAATTGCAACTAATTATTAATAACATTATGCGTGGGTATGGTTTATTTGTAATTCAGCATAATTTAAACGCCACAAGGACACTAAACACCGCCGCCACCGCTCGTTCCCTTTAAGTGTAAACCTTAACCTACATATTCATCCCCATTTGGAGCTTGAATTTAATTGCCTTCAAAATTTAATTTAGAGCCTTGTTGTGGAAGAATTCGATAGTCGTACAGTTGTTGTGTTGTATGATTACGACTGCCTTCATTTTTGTCGCCACCACCGTCCTATCATCGCCGTCTCAGTCGGTGGCTCGGTCGTCTTCATCGAAATATAGCCAATGAGTTTTGATAGGGAGACAAACCGGATATAACACTCCTAATACAGGATGCATGGTTAAGCAAAACTATGACATCGAAGAACATTAATCTTTGTCATCGCTTAGTCTCCCTGTTAAACTTCCTTCCGCTTTTCCTCCCTGTCTTAGTATTTTTGATACGGACAAAAGCAAACACCAGGGATGAGTGTGATGAGATGAGGAGTGTTATCCGGTTGATTTAAGACGGAAGTCCTTGCCGAGAATACAAATTATCTGCGAATGCATGTTCTAGTGATGCGTTAATAAATATTCCGCTCAATTTAACCATGAATAATGTCAAGCTTTTTGTTTCCATTATTTTGTGTTTTTCTTTTAAATTTTTCACTGCGTTATTCCGCATGCATTGGCGTTGCCGTATATGTTTCCTTTCTTGTTCACTTTTATGTCCACAAGGGGAGATGAGATCTTCTTTCGTCCTTTTTCACTTTGTTTTATTTCTTTTATTTTTAAACCGCGTTAACGATAAATTTTACTGAGCAAAGTGAAGAATGTATGAAAAAGCTATCCGTATTTTGTTGTACGCTCGTAAATTTTGCAATGTATACCTACCCTTATCTCAACTCGCTTACTCTTGCCTTCTGTTTTATAATGAATTTGGTGTCCTTCGAAGAGCGAAAGGGTTTGTCCGCAGTCTTGGTCGTGGAAGTGAAAATAGGAGCCAGTATTTATGTGATCACAAGGAAGTTAGACGGCGCAAAGCAACGATATAGTGGAACTTTGAATGGTAAAAAGTGCAACTTTAATATGCTTACGGATGGGGTTTTGTGTTTGCATTTTTATGGTTTTTTGCAGAGTCCCTTACCACCGGCGGTAGCGGCTGCCGTTGAGCCACCATATCGCCCATAAAATAGGTTTATTATATTACTTTGGAGGCATCATATCGCATCGGTTTGGTTTAGTTTGCTCGAAGCGATGACGGCGCCTTATGGTGTCGAGGGTTTAAGCGCCTATTGATGCGGTAGGAATTTATGCTTCGATGTTAAATTTATAGATGCAGAAACCAAAAACAACAAACATTCTTTATTGTATTTGAAAACTATAAAATTGTTATACTGAGATGCGGATACATGCAAATTCTTTAAGAAATAATATGAAAATAAGATTGGATGCATGGATAATCTATAATGGTACTTTTTATTCACGTTTTCATATAAAAATATGGAAGCAATAACTTCAAAACAAGTATGTATTGTTATCCTCTGAAAATGAACGACTTTCTATAAATCATACCTTTTTATTGAGGTTAAGAACTGTGGAGAGGGATTGATGTCAAACTTGTGGCATTTTTAAAAATCAAGCATCAATTGAAGTAAAGTTTGGATGGAACAAAAAAAAACATTATTCGAGTACTATTTTTATTTTTGACTTGTTGTGTTTTTTTAAAATATTCTTTAACAAATATTTTTGACTTCAAAAATGCCAATTGGATTATGTTTAAAAACCAATTGATTTCAATACGAAGAAATGTTCCATTCCATTCAAATGATATATCCACTTCAGTAATTGATCGAAATTTTTCATTGTTTGCTAAAAGTATTAGTGTTTTTCAATAAGGGCACAAAATTCCATCGACACAGTGAGAGCTTGGACCGAAAAATGGCATATCAAACTCAATGAAACAAAATCTTCACATAAGAACTTTACAAATAAAAAGATAAACAGTATTCCAATATTCATTAATAATCTTAAACCTTGAAATGACTTTGGATGCAAAGCTTAAGTTGAAAGAGCACATCAAAAAGAAAATAGAAGAACTAGACTTGAAATATAGAAAATTGTACTGGTTACTTGTTAACAACTCTGATTTATCAATCCAAAACAAAGGAATGCTGTATAATCAAGTACTAAAGCCTGTTTGTATGTATGGAATCCAATTATAGGGCTGTACAAAGAAAACAAATACCGAAATCATCCAAACATTTTAAAACAAAGTCCTTGGTACATAAGAAATACCGATCTACATCGTGACTTACAAATAGAAATGGTTACAGAAGTTGGTAAAAAATACGGTGTATTGCACATCCAGAGATTGCAAAGTCATACTAATTCTGAAATGGAGTCCGTCTTGAATATAAGAAACCATGTTCGGAGATTAAGAAGAACCAAGCCTCATGAGCTTATGGTCTTAAAAAACATGGTAAAGTATTAAAAGTTTATACTTCCCCCAAAGTGATTGTATAAAGTTAAAAAAGAAAAATCTGAAGTCGATCCTTCAAGATTGGTCCTGATGAAGAGGTGGTTTAAGTGGTTAAGAGTTCCACACTACTTGGTGTCGAATACAGCCAAGTGTCTTTTGAAGATTTCCTCCTTTCAAAAAAAAATAATATGGGCAGGTAGATGTAGTGGCGTTTTCTTTGTAATACGTAGCGCCACATGCCATCTAGGTCGCTATGGTTCAATTTAGGCTAAAATAAATAAGTTATCATCTTTATGTCTTACTAAAGTCGTTTTCAAAAAAGTATGGACCAATTACTCCACCGACCCAAAATCCACACCAAACGGTAACTTTTTGAGGATGCATTATCGCCTGGTAAACTTTGCGTGAGTTTGTGTCATCACATATAAGGCAATTTGTCTTTCACTGAAAATAATTTTTCGGGGGTCATCTTCCAAACGATTCGAAACGCAGTCAGCGAACGAACGGCGTTGTCTATGCTCATGAACTTTGAGCTCCTGGGTCAGTTGGATCTTGTACGTTCCTTGAACGTACGGGTGTTGGCTGATTGTTTACTGAATCGGCTCCTCAAATTAAACCAGCAAATGTTAAAGAGTCGACTGTGAATAGCCACCAGCAAATGTTAAAGAGTCGACTGTGAATAGCCACCACTTCATGCCGTAAAATGGGCGCAACGTTTGCGTTAATGAACACTAATTTTGATAATAAAGTTTTATCATTTGAAAGTGTTGTTTAATCGTGTAACTTTCCATGACGATTTGACATAAGCAACTTATAATAAACAAAAGATTTGACAGATGTCACCAAAACAAAATGGAAGAAACGGGGCGCCAAAATCTATAAAGTGTTGAACAATCTGTTTCTTTGAAACAGATAAGGTTAAATATCAAGACGGTTCTTCCTCCTAACTTAGGTAAACTCATTAAAATCAGAAACAGATTCAGAAGAAGATGGATGCAGACAAGAGATAATTGTTACTAAACTGGAAAAAATAATTCTTATAAATTTGATTAAATTGCTATCTTTAGGAACATGAAATGGAATTAAATATTAAAAGAGTTAGACAAAGGTTTGAAACCTTTTTGGAATGTTGTTAAACTTATTAAGAAGCCTTACTTAAAATATATCCGCATTTAAATTAGTTATTGGGCTAGTAACCTTTTTTGGTTTCATACACTAACCAACAAATTCACAACTAATAGCAATGTGGAATTATTAGTTCTGCAATCACTACATTTGATCAGTTCCAAAAGTTTAATGATGAGGAAGAGTATGTCGGACTCCTTGGATTAAAAACTGGAAAGTCAGCTGGCTTGGATAACATACAACTCTTTTTTTTTAAACCCTTCCAAGGTGAGGTATAAAATTTATTTTAAATTTGTTTAATTCTTGTACCAAGTCAAGCTTCTTTTCAAAAGAATGGAAAAAGTCAAAAGTTACTCCAATTTTGAAACCTGGAAAAAAACGATAACCATCCTGTTAGATATCGTCGTTTAGGTTAACTAAGTTCTGTAAGTGTTTTGAAAAGCTAATTAAAAACAAACTAATAGCACACATTAACAATAAGAATATTCTGTCTCCTGAACAATTTGGATTTCAAGCGTACCATAGAACAGTCCGCCAAATCGATCGAAAACCAAAAATAATTAAAACCAATTTTACCAATAATAAAAGTATCGGTATGGTTTTATTTGACGTTAAAAAAGCATTTGATTCTGTTTAGCATGACGAGATCTTACACAAAATTTTGATGCTCAAATTTCCATGGTATGTACATATATAATAAAAATTGTGAAGAATTTTCTGTCACCAAAAACTTTAGTTATTTTTGTTAACAAAAATCGTTCGAAAATGTTTGAGTGTACTGCAAGAGTGCAGGTGTGCCTCAAGGATCCGTTTTTCGCCTAATACTTTATACAATTTATACTGCTGATTTTCTTGTTTTGCAAAGCTGCTGTATTTTCTTCCTATTTGCTTCGTTCCGTTATTAAAACTAATTTACAATTTTCTTCGAACATACTTTAACAATTGGAAAATTTGATAAATGCTTTAAAAATTCAAGCTTTCTTTTTTACACGAAAAAGAAGGAAGTTATTTTTATCGGTCCGATTTGTCGAATTGAAAATTTTGATATTTCTTGAAGTTTCAAGGTCCCTAGAGTCAAAATAAAAGATTTTGTGCGTGCGTGTATAAGTACGTTCGTAGGTCCGTACGTCCTTACGTTCGCAAAGTTTTTTTGTCGTCCATAGCTCAAGAACCAGTAGAGATATCGTCTTCAAATATAAATATTACTATACAGACAATCATGCAGAAAGATGCATAAAGGATCAAAATAATTGTATGCAACGAGAAATAATGTTTCTAACATCTGGTAATATTTAAAAAAAAAATTGAATTGCCAGTTTTTTTTATAAAAAATAAAAACCTAGAAAAAACATTACTAGGAGTTCGTAAAATTAATTTTCGGATCAATACCTTTTCAAAAGCTTAAAATATCGGCTGCAAATTGTTAAAATATTGGCTGCAAAAGTATTATTTTCAACACTTTAAAAAATTTTGAAAAAAATGGGATTGAAAGTTGTTTAACAAAAAATAAAACCTAAAAAAAAATTACTAAAAGTTGATATAAATTGATTTTGGACTTTAATATCTTTTCAGGAATTTGGAATATTGGCTTCAAATTAATTTTCGACTCAAATATCTATTCAAAAATTAAATATATTGGCTTAAAACTTGTTTTATCTCGCATAAAATTTTGTTTCACACATTCAGTAATTTTTTTTATAAAAAACCATCATACAAAAAATAAAATATGAAAAAAATAGTACGCAAATTTTGTAAAAATTTATGTTCGGTTCTCAATATCTCTTAAGCAATAAAAGATATGGACTTCAAATTTATTTAATTCATCCAATTTTTATTTATTAATATAAGAAAGAACTTTAAAGAAATGCTACTAAAATTGGTAAAAATTGGTTTCTGACTAAAAATCTCGTTAACAAAAATAAGTTTTGAAATTAAACTATTTCATCGTATGCAAAATATTGTTGGTAATTTTTAAATTTTTAAGAATAATTCACCTGACAACTTTTTAAACAAAACACGAAAACTTTAAGCGAGACAAATTGACAGACAGGATGATCTCTTTTTTATTAATTCATTTTATTTATTTATTTATGTTTATTTCTTCATGTTACTGGTTTGTGCTTACTGACGCTTAATCTGTTATTTTTACACTTTTATTAAAGTAATAATTAAAATTTCGCATTGTTAGCTTTTGACTGCAGTCCACCCCTTCTCTTTACATCCTTACATATCTCCTCTATGGTATATTAATGTATGTATTTTTGTTTCCTTTTTTGCTCTTTAATGAAGGTTTTCAGTACCTTTTCCTTCAACCAAAACTTTAGTACCCGTGGAATGATGGTTAGTGCATTGGACTGTCATACTAGGGGTCTTACGTTAAATCCCTGCCTGTGCCACCTTAAATTAAAAAAAAATAATTTTCGCTGGTACTGCCTCTTGCGAGGAATTGGCAAATCCTTCAAGAGTAATTCTTGTCATGAAAAATATGCTTTCTCAAATAAGCCGTTCGGATTCGGCCTAAAAATTGTAGGTCCCTTCCATTCCTGACAACAGTACTCGCACACAGGAATGGTTGAGAGTTGTTAGTCACTAGGTCCTGGTTCATAACGGACTGTTACGCCACCCAATTTAATTTAAAACCTTATCTCTTAATTTTATGTTGAAAACTTATTTAAACTTGGCAGTACCAATCTTTGTGAATTGTGCATAATAAATATGTACTTAAAATAAAGAAATAACGTAATATTTGTAGCTACAATAAAAAAGCAAATCAAATAATTATATAGTCATAAGCCTTAATGTTTATATTTTCCTCAAAAGTTATATCCCCAAAAAAACCTTAAAAGTGAATGACAATAAATGTCATTTTGTCATTTGTGTACATTTAACTTTTATAAATGTCAAATCCTACAACTCTCCGATTGCAAATATAATTTCCCTTTGACAAAAGACAAATATCGGGTTCAGGCTTCATTTAAATTAAAATTGATAGACTTCAAATCACAAATTTTAATTTAACTTTAATAATAGATACTATTTGAAATTTAAATCAATAAAAAAGTACAATTCAAATCTACATATTAAGCATTATGATGAAGATAGAATGATAAATTTTGTGAAAACCTTTCTTTTGTTTTGGAATCCCTAAAAGCAAACTCATCTACGTGTCATTCAAATCGAAATAATAATAATAAGATCGTATTATTATGCAGCTATGAATATTTTTTCTTTTGTAAAACAAAATAAGAGCAACAACAAAATAAAAGAAGAGAAATCTACAAAAGACAGATAAACCCCAGAGGGCAATGCTAATCGACACATGTCATCTAAGGATATCAAATATGTCTGTCTGTCTGTCTAGATACTGCCTTGTTCCATTCGCCTCACTGCACCGACCACCACAGCACACAACAAAGCACTAATCGTGTGTATGACTAGGCTCTATTATGTAAATTGATATAGTTGACCATATACTGAACAAAAAACCAATCTTTATATGAAAAATCTAAGATGACCCGAAAATGATTTCAAACAGTCCAATAACAGAATGAATTGAACAATTCGTTTTTGTATGGACCTTTTATCAATCAAAACAGTTCAGGACCGTAGATCTAAAAAATAAAACTAAGAGAGTAGTAATTTAGGGCTACAAATGTTTGTAAGTTAATATCTTATTTTCTTCTTTAGACCAGTTTATACCAATCAGCCAAAGGACAGAATTTATCAATCTTTTCACTTTATTAAACATATGCTATTACTTTATACCAGTCGTGATATTTGAATGTATGATGGTAGAATCATTGAAATACCTTATACCATCTACTCAGAAATATTTTTAAGATTGTGTTCGTTTAATAAATTGTATACAAATAAATTAGATACTTTCGTCACATTTCAAAACAAAAAATGAGGCTGGGATGCGACCCACACTGATAACTTCCCATCCCGTCTGTCGATTTGTTTTGCTTAAAAGTTTGTCCATAAGTACTCGTATCAATTTTTACCAAATTTGCGTACTATTTTTTGTAGATTTTATTTTTTATGAAAACGGACTGTTGGATTTTTATATAAAAATTACCGAATATCGAAACAATTTTTTCTGTGAAATAAAATAAGTTTGAAGCCAATATTTTTAATTTTTGAAAAGCTATTTGAGCCGAAAGTGAATTTTTACCAAGATTTAGTATTGTTTTTTTTAGAGTTTAATTTTTTGTAAAAAAAAATTTTACCAAATGTTGAAAACAATATTTCGTATAAGATAAAATTAGTTTGAATCCAATTTTTAAAATTGGATTCAAACTAATCAGTTTCACTAGATTTTGTTCCATATAAGGTTTATGGCAGTAAATAAGCATTTTTCCTTAACATGGGGCCGGAAATCTAGGTTGCTATAAAATAGAACACCTAAATACTTAAATTGGTTAACCACCTCTATAGGTTCACGATCCAATAATCATGCTTCTAGCGGGTTTCTCCTTCGACGGGTGCTTTCAAAAATCAAAATTTTTGATTTTAAGGTGTTAATATTCAGGTCCCATTTATCACAAAAGTTTTTAAGTCTATTAATTCGTAACTGTAATGTTTTGGGGGTGTCCGACAAAACAACAAGGTCGTCCACATAAAGTAATACCTTAATAAGTAGATTTCCCAACCTAACACCCCCAGAAAAATCACGGGAGACATCGTCAATGAAAACGGCAAACATAATCGGGCTTAACTGGCAACCTTGGGGCACACCGCAATCAGTGTTAAAGAAGCTGGATATGGAACTCCCATTTGACACAGTAGCGCAAGTATTGGTGAGGAGAAGTTTATAGAGTCTTAAAAATTTCGTCGATATACCTAAATTTGATAATTTATAAATAAGTGAATTCCGGTTGATAGTATCAAATGCTGCCCTAAAATCAATGAAAAAGACATACAGTTTTTGTTTGTTATCGATGAAACGTTTTGCTATATTGAAGAGTGCGAAGATTTGATCCACAGTTGAAAGACCAGAGGGAAAACCAGCATGGAAAATGTTAAGCAATTTGTTTTCTTGTACTCACCTCATAAGCCTGCAGTATAGAATTTGGGTAAATATTTTTCTCAAACAAGGAAGAATCGAAATGCCCCTATAGTTTGCTGGTGAGCTTGGATCTCCTTTTTTAGAAATTGGAACAATTTGTGACATTAAAAATGACTGATGTATTTCTTCTTTTTCAAGACTTAGGAAAGACGGGGCTGAGTTTTTATAAAATTCAGCTAGAATTCTATCTAGCCCGGCTGCATTGTTGTTTTTCATGTTTTTAAGGGTTGCATGCAATTCATTTTTTGTAATAAGGTCGTCTAGGTCTGAAATAGTAATTGAGGGTAAAGCATATTGAAATAGTTGTGAGTTTTTTGACACGTTTAGAAGATCCTTTAAATGGTTTGCTAGTAACTCTTCATTTATTGTAGTTGCTGAAACATTTTTAACGCCACCTAACAATCTCACTTTAGACCAAAATGATTTCGAGTCTTTACATTTTGATAAACTTACTGCTAAACCAGCCATAACAGTTTTTTGGTTTATTTTTGCATACTCGCTTATACGTTTTATTTCCATCTAGGTAGAGCGATTTAAAGAAATTAGACTTTGTTTTCCTAAAAATTTTAAGCATTGCAAAGGATTTTTTCTGAGTTTTGTGCATTCCCAGTCGTACCACTCTGCAGTAAAACTTTGTTTCCTATTGGGTGGCATGGCTGAACTCTTAATAACTTCTATTATTTCGCCAGCCGACTGCTCACAGGACCAGGATACATGGCTTTGTAGACTATTTACTTGCGCATCGAGTCTACGCTTGTACACTACTACCTGACTATTAACCCATTTATATTTTCGGACTGGTTCGCTTAGCGTAGAATCGAAGATTTGAAATTTCATAAATGCCACTGTTGGAAGGTGGGCTGAATAGCTTGCGGTTTGTACCTCAAAATCCTCTATAACAGTAAGCCAATTGCCAATAGCCAAACAGTAATCTATCATAGAACAACCTGACCAAAAATAAATGTTAATTCACCTCTGATATCTCTTTTAGAAATTCCATTTACAACCATTAAACCGAAGTCCTCCACCAACTCCATTAAACAACTGCCACAACTATTTACAATTACGTCCGAAGACCTTCTCAAACTATCAAACGCGTGTGCAGTGTTGTTCATCAGAGAAGCTAGATTTCGAAATTCACCGATTCTAGCATTTAAATCGCCTAATATTAAAATGTTCTTAAAATCAATTTCATTTAATAAAGATTGCAGTTCATTAAAATCGTTATTCCAATAAGTACAATATAAATAGGTTCGAAGAATGTAATATTGTTCATGCCTGTGATTTAACATTATAACAGTCTTTCTCCTTACAGATTTAATACTAAAACAACAACAAAAAATCTTTGAAAAATTTAGCGAATTGTGTTTCATGACCATCTTCGAGAAAAGTCTCTAACAGAATAATAATATCAAAATTTAATATAAACCTAAAAAAATCTGGAATTGTTTCTTTGTTTTTAAATTTAAAATTACTAGGCAGACGGCAACACTATCCTACAATTAATGATGATGAATCCGCTGTACACTGCATCCAGGCTGTTTATGTTGACTGTATGGTGGCGCTGCTATCCCATCGGATTCTTAATTATTGTTGTAGCTGTCAAAAAATCGTAGGCCACTATCTCCAAAAATGTTTTTGACAAACGAATATTCCTCCGCATTGTTTACAATCAATTTTTGGGCAAAGTTGAAAGAAAACGCGAAGTTATTGATGTGAAGTCTTACTTCTCGTATTAAAATTTGCACATTTGGTGTTATGGCGAGTAGATTATTTTTGATGTCGTAGAGTGATTTGCTTTTTTGGCGTGTGATTAGAAACTGTTTGTATTGCCCCATTTTTAAATGGCTGTTGTGTACTGAATTAAGTTTAACGCCTAAATAAACAAAAACAATTAGTTTCATAATATAAGCTACAACCATTTTATACCAGTCACTTATATTTATGTTGAACAAATCTGCAAATTTGAAATAAGAGGTATATTTATTGGTATTAGACCAGTTTTACCAATTGGATAAAGTTTATCAATCTGTTTTATTAAACATATTCTTTTAACTTATACCAATCGCGATATTAGATTATTATGTAATATGAATGCAGAACATTTTATATAGACTTTGTTCAATACATTTTATAGAAATGAATTGAATGCTCTAGTCTCATGACATGTTATACCATTTAAAACGTTTGTAATTTAGTTATACGTCTAAAACCAAAAAAATAAATGCGAACTTTTTTCCTATTAACTAAACTTTGAAATAAATAAATGGACGATCGTTAAAATGTTTTATACCAGTTAGACAAGAAAACATATACAAAGTCATAACATTAAAGACAATCAAAGACATTTTTATATCAGATATAAATAATAGATAGATTTATGGGTGTTAGACCAATGGTGTATAATAACCACCTAAGTAATAGGTTAGAACTTATTGTATTAGATAATTTCCTATGGTAAAAGATGTTTATACCACTTTTTAGTCCAATAATATTTTAATACTAATCTGTTATTTTTTTTGTCATACACTAATTGGTATAAACAGGTCTAAATTTATTATTTTGCATCTAAACGTTCCTATTTAAGATTGTTTTATTTATAAAATTATCCCCAATGATAATAATTTCGGTATACGCTTATGGATCAGCTCATAGAGTGCCCTTAGAGAAATAAAAAATTCAAAGCAATACCTGTCCCATTCTCTAAAACTACACGAAACAATATACCACAACAATACTCCATACAAGAGCCTTCATACCTTTTGCAATGTCAACAGATTTTCATCTACTAGTTTTATAGTATCGATAGAGTCAGTGAGTGTATCAACTTCCTGCCACAAAAAGGATCATAATCTACCTATGGTCTTGGTTCGAAATGTCGAAAGGTCAAAGCAACTTTATTCTTCTACTCATATATGTCATGATAAAAGGGTGTACCCTTGTACGAGTATATGTCCAACATGTACAGTACAATCCAATCTATAGCAGAATAAGCTGAGGAATCCTTTTGTTCAAATGCCAAAGTCGATTTTATTGTCTATCATTTCTTGTTCTTGTTGATATGGGTGTATTTTTTTATGTGTTTGTGGATATGTATATGTATACATACACTTACATAAAATGTAGGAACATTCCAAAGCAATTTCGGGTTTTGGTTTTCTTTTTGTATGTTTTCCTGATGCCAGGAGATGTGAGATGTGTACAAAAACCTATGTCCTGAGAATGTTTTCGAATAAAAGTACACATTTGAGCCTAGAGGATCCACATTTTGTTTGAATTGATGTTTGGTAGATTTCGATTTTTGTTCATAAAAAGGATGTTTTTTATTTGTGTTGAGAAAATTCCTTTAAGTACGTCAAACGATTTTTGATACTCTTTTCCCATTTCCATTTGAAAACATGTGTACATTTCTATGGATATTAGTTGAAGCGGAAAATAAATATTTTTTTGTTTCATATTTTGTTTGCTTTTTTAGAAGGTATAAAGATAAGATAAACAATTACTTTTAAGGTAATATATTCAAGGAATGGGGATCAACTTTGCATAAAAACATAATCTTTTGAACCGAACAGTTTTTGAAGCTTTTTTTAAATGTTTTTTTTTTTAGAGATTCGTTTTAACCCTTTGATATCATTTAAATTGAAATCGTTTTTTAAATAAACAACAAATAAAAAAAGCTATGGTGGATTGAAAAATAAAAATAAATTTAACTGACTTCAGCCATACCCAGTTACACACTCATAACGCTAAGCATTTATTCTTAGTTTGCACCTCCCTCTCCTGTTAAAAAGTCTTTTGGTAGGTATTGAAAACATAAACAAAAAAAAACATATTGTGTCAAAGTTTAAACAGTTCAAGGCTTCATGATTTTATTCCAGATATCAGACTCTACGTTTCTAAAGATGATATAAAGGTAGCTTTACATAGGAACAGTATTATCAAGGCAGCGGTAACAGACATAATTCTGTTAAATTCTTTTAGTATGGTACGGGTACCCAAGATTTTATAAATGAACTCTTGAGTTGTTATAATGAAATTTGTTTGAATTTTCAACAGTTTTTCCATCATTTAAAAAAAGAAAATGCACCTGATGTAGAGAACTATTATGGGATTTCGTTTTTGAATGCATTTATGAAGGTTTTTGCATGTATGATATTTGGCGGAGTTAGAACGAAGGTGAGGGATAACTAAAAGCTGAGTAATCTTCAAGCTGAATTTCAACCATTGTACTGAACATTGACGAAGGGTACCTGAACTGTGGAAAAACAAAACTCTAATCCATTTTCATAGACTTTGGAGCAGCTTTCGACGGTATAGATAGGAAGACAACACTTCTAACATTATTAAATATAATCTTCCAAAATGACCAATATTCGAAAAACTCTGTATCCAAAAGATTTTATAGCTGTTTGAGATAGGTTAGCCTCTCTGAAGATTTCAGCTCTTCTTTAAAGTACAGACTGTTCAAAGCTATTGCAAAATCTTTCATATTTTATTGCAAGTAGGTGTGGGCCTACAAGGAATATGAAGATGTTGAAAAATTACTTCGATTCTTTTTGAAGCGAGTTTTTGGTCAACCATCCTCCACAGTACCGAATTATTTAAATTGCGACTTGTGTACCACCAACATTCATCGAATCAATAAAAATACATTTGGGCTACATGATGAAATTTTGTTTACTGGACTCTTCTGAACTGATCTGGTTTCAACATTTCTCATTGCAAATTAGCTCAAATATTTTAAATCTTGGACAAATATCTCTTGTTTTCTTAATGGATCCGTAGAATTGACTATGAACAATCCAACCGAATTTAAACTAAGCCTTTACTTTTTCTATCTTCAATTCCACAATATAGAAGGGAGATGCTTCCGTTCAACTTCATACCTCACAGAGCTGGAGCGATAATGTTCACTCGTTCTGCATCACCCAGCCATCTAATTCGTTATATTTTAATTCTTTTGGCCCACATTAGTGTCTCTATACAGCCCGTACAGTTCGTCATTGTATCTTATCCCCACTCGCCATCTTTGCAGACGGGACAAAAAATGACCCAAAGAATTTTTCTCTTGAAGTATCTTAAGACATTCTCAGCCTCAATGTCATAAATGAGAACCGGAATCATGAGTGTCTCAAAGAAGATGACTCCAGTTGCTCTGGAGAGGCCTTAGCGCTGCTGGTGTCGTTGTCTGAATTTATGGGGATGCCTAGAAAGACAATGTACTTAACAATTTTAAAGTTATATTGGTATATTTTGTCATACCTTCATTGACCACTAAACCCATCTTCTTTTCTATAGCAACGCTCAAAAACGCGCCACTGACATCAATTATGTCAATTTCATCGGTGGAGTATCCGAGTAATTGGACAAAATTTTGGAAAATTGCGCCTCTAGTGTTGACAATTGAGTTTTTGTGCTCGCGGGCACACGTTATCAAACCAGGTGTTTCCTATGGAGGCCATGTGGAAACTAGCACTTCAGAGGCATTATCTCTTATGGTTGTTAGGCAATGTTGCCACTAGTTTCCAATGCTTGGTGCAGGTAGTAAAAGATTTCTTAAGAGGTTTTTAAAGTCTTGATCTTGCAACTGTAGCCGTCCAACGTCGGATCTTCTCACAATAATTTGTCTTGGCGTGGATGGGTATATCCGTAATAGTTCCTTGGCTACAAAGAGTTTCTGGTCCTATACTCAATATTGGTCCCTCGGATTTTCGGACGTCTTGTATACTTCCGTTCCGTTGTCGAAGATGGTGTCGTCAATTTGATCTCCCGATTGAACCGCCAAAGATATCTTCCTTTAGTAGCTTGGTGCTAAAATCTTTTAACAAAATCATAAAATAAATGCTGGTGTCCACCAGGGCTCCGTTTTGTCTCCGACTCTCTTCCTTATATTCATAAATGATCTTTTGTCTACCACTTCTACTCAATTAAACTGTTTTGCCGACGACAATACTCTCAGCTTTTCATATTCGTTTCTAGATTCACATCCTTGTCCTTCTGCAGTTTAACTTCAACGAAAGGGTTTGGTAAGATCATTCATTTCTGATCTTCACAGCATTGTCCAACGGTTAATCAAAAACCGTGTAGAAATTAAAACTTCGAAAACTCTATGCTGTATCCTATCGTTAAAGAGTAACACAACCCCGATGCCACTTTTTATGAGTGACACTTGCATCCAGGACACTAATCAACTGTCACTACTCGGTATGTGTATCACAGATTACCTTTTATGGAATGATCACATATTTGATATTGCCGAAAATGCTGCCAGGTGCTTAGGATTTCTCCAACGGTGTAAGAAATTTTTCACTCCCTCCGGAAAGAATTCAAAAAAATTTCGTTGTTTTATCGATATTTTTTACAAACAATGTTCTGTCCAATTAAAAGATTCAGCTGTAATGCTCGCACTTCCAGGAATACTCACCAGTTCACCCTTAAGCTCAATTTCGGGCGTACTGTCAAGAGATTCTTTCATAAAGCACACATCGAGAATGTGAAATACTTTGGCCAACTCTGTTTTTCCCTCCCATTTTGATGTTCTTTAACTTAAACTTAAACTTTAAGACCAATGTGCACCAGTATATCCTCTTAAATCCTTCCCTACTTTCTTAAAATATAAACATATAAAGGGTACTAATAACCCCTTGAGTGCCTGTAAATTATTTAAAAAAAAAAGAATACTATTTTAAAGTCAGGACAGCCTCATATGCCTTGTCCAGGTGCTCGTAGAAATTATATATGGTGTCTTCATCTTCTGTGCAGGTATGCGCGCATATTTTTTACCTTTGTTCTTGATAGAAGTTGCCATAGTTTCTTACAACGTCTCAAAAAACCTATACATCTTGCGGAATTTTTGGCAACATCGCGTATGTGATCGCTCCACAAAAGGTGGTTGCTGATGCACATTCCGAAGATGTCAAGATTTTCCGTTTCGTTGATGCAAGTGCCATTCATAGATAGTGGCATCGCTTTAACGATGCAAGACAGCATTGCGTTTTCGAAGCATCAAATTCCTCACGATTCTTTATTCCCGATTGTACAATGCTGTGTAGGTCGAAATTTAATGAGCTAATCATATTTTGCCGTTGCAGTTCCACATCTGAAGGAGAGGGTTTTGAGTCTGGAAACTAATATGAAAAGCTAAGAGTGCTATCGTCAGCGAAACAATGTATTGGATTAGAAGTAGCAGACAGAAGATCATTTATAAAAATGAGGAAGATGGTCGGAGACAAAGCGGAGTCCATGGGCACACCAGCATTTACGAGTATTTTATGAGTTTCAGACTTAAATCCGTCCAAAACAACTTCTATTGAACGGTTCGAAAAAAAATCTCTAATCCAACGAAAAAGAGATTCCTCAATACCGAAAGCACGCATTTTCGATAAGAGAGCAAGATGCCAGACTTTATCAAATGCCTTTGAAATATCAAGTGCAATAATCTTACTTTCTCCAAAAAGATGTAAAGATCTGTTCCACGGTTCGGTGAGATGAACCATGAGATCACCAGTGGACCTATTGCTATTGCCGGTCATTAAGAAGCTTCCGTTCCTCAAGATATTTCTTAAGCTGATAATTAATTAGCGTTTCCATGACCTTAGAAAGAAGGGGCGTTAATGCTATCAATCGGTAATTTGTGGGAGAAAAAGATTCGCCTTTTTTTTGGGTTGGCTTAACAAATGCAGTTTTCCAACTACTCGAAACGAGCCCAGAAGAATAGGATAGATGGAAAAGCTTACGCAGTGGTTTTGCTAGCGTGGAAGAACAACCTTTCAGAATAATAGCGGGGATACCATCTGGGCCAGTGGATCTATGAATGTTGAGATCTTTAAGAACTCTCGCCACAGTTTGAGTACGAAAAAAGATTTTGGTGCGATCTTTGAGGTAGTGGAGTATTTAGACCGAAAATGAGGCTGGTACAACTTTCATGGTGAAGAGAGTAGCCTACCAAGATTTATGATAAAACGAAGTGACGAAGTGAAGAATAAGGTCTATGCCAAAGATGAAATTTGTTGTAGATGTAAAAATTGGTCATGGAAATTTTATGAAAAAGGATATGGTACTAAAACCGTAGCCATGGCGGCAATGTGGTTCATATTTTTTTCATCATTAAGGGCATACTTTTATTCTTACAATGAATATCACATCCAATAATTCCTTCAGTATCTATTGGTACAATTATCTGTTTCGATTTTTTCCTGGAACTTAATTTCTGATGAGATAATTTATCATCCAATTAAATCACAAATACAAAATAACATAAAAGGCATGTAATGAATCTAAATGTCCTTCAACAGCCCTCAGTTTGTACTTTTTAAAATAATTGACAGAAAACAAAATAACATTTAGGTTTCCGATAACTGATGATGGTCAATTTTTTTGTTCGTCGCTCCTTGTCAACAAAATATTGATCAATTTTCCAATCAAGTTTCATGTTTCACAAATAATTATATTATTTCCATGAACTATATAATTGCAATTTATTTGTTTTTTTTTTTTTGTTTTTAATCACATTTTAACCCAAAACAACAAGAGATTAATGATTGCTGTTTGTTTCTTAAATTAAATTAAAAACCAGAAAACAAAATTTAAAAAAGAACACGTTCATTATTTTTGTGTCATTATGCGAGATTATTCCCGAGGGATAATTATTATAATAATGCCATTCCATTGCAATAATAATTTTTTATAATTATTGTTTCACTTTGCGATGGTTTGTTTTTTTTTTTATTTTTTATTTTTATTGAAATGTAAATTCCACGACTTAAAAACTTTTGCTTTCTCCTGTTTTTGTTTTTAATATTTTCTGTTTTTATTTTAACTCCTCGTTAACAAATCCATAAAGCCTTAACAAGGCATTTTATTTAAAATCCATCCGTTGCTGCATTCCGGGATTGCTTGGTGCGTCGGCGTTGCATATAAAAAGTTTTGTGAAATTGTTAAAAAAAAAAAGATTAAATAAATGGGAGGTTTTTCATTATTTAAGCAACCGTATTTTTTGTAATCTGTATTTCTAGATTGTAAAGCAAAGGAAGCTTATTATTAGCCAAGGAAAGGATTCCAACAATCAACAAACGACATTGTACATCCCAAAAATTAATAAACATTATTGCTTGCCGTTTGATAAATTATGTGTAGAGCTTAAATAAATCCAGATTTGTTTTAATTAAAAAGTTTTACTTTTATTTTAAAATAACATAACAAATTGCAAAATATATAAAGTGTAAGTACAATTTCCTGGAATCTGTTTCCTATTTACCTGCGATAAAATTAGGTTTTGACGCTTTTATAGAGAGTCTGAATTTTTTTCCTGGAAAAGTCTGAAGCAATGTAGGATAAAATTTGATAATTTATCCTTCGGTGGTGAAAAACTTAAATCCTTTAATTGTTTCAACGGAATTATTTAAATTTTTCTCTGTTGAAGAGAAAATGAACCTATGTCAAAATTGTTGGAATTTTGGATAATTCTTACTTATTTTAGCTGATTTGGGTTCATAAAATATTGTTTTAAAAATCAAATATTTTAAACGATATAGAATAAAACCCGTTTAGGAGAAACGTTAAAATATCACATTAATTTTTCAACTATTTAAACGAAACAGTTAGAAAAGGTTTTTCACTGACATGCTTCATTCTTATAAAGGGTTTTTTAAAAAGGGCGCGTAAATGTTGAAATCTAATAAAAAAAGATGCTGGGATGCGACTTTCACTGATAAACTCCCATCCCGTCTGTCTATTTTGCTTGCATAAAAGTTTTTAGGTTTTCGTTTTGGGTTAAAAAAGTTGTAAGTTGAATTATACATACAACTTTTTGAATAACCAACAATATTTTTCATATAAACAAATAGTTTTGTTAAATAGTTTTTAGTAGAAAAATTTTTTTTACCATTTTAATGTCATTTCTTAAATTTTTAAAAAATTTGATGAATGAAATTAATTTGAGATACATATATCAAGAAAAGAAACATCAATTTTTATCAAATTTGTGTACTTTTTTTTTGTAGATTTTAATTTTTTGTGAAAAAACGGACTAATGGATTTGTATAAAAAAAAAAATACAGAATATCGAAAACAATATTTTCTGCGAAATAAAAAGATTTGTAAGACAATATTTTTAATTCTTAAAAGCTTTTTGGGTCGTAAGTAAATTTTCAATTTTGGTATTGTTTTTTTGTTAGGTTTTTATTTTTTGTAAATAAAACTGTCAATTATATTTTATTCAAAATTTTACTGAATGTTGACAACAATATTTTTTAAAAGATAAAAGAAGTTTAAAGCCAATATCTCAAAGATGAAAAGATATTTCAGTCAAAAATCAATTTTTACCAACTTTGAGTAATGTTTTTTAGGTTTTTATTTTTATAAAAAACTGTCAATTTGATTTATCTAAAAATTCTACCAGATATTAAAAATGACAGTTTTCGTTGCACAAAATTGTTTTGGAGATGAAATCAATTTTTATTCGTACAATTTTCGAGGTGACAATTTGTTTTGCATCTTTTTTTTGTTCATTTATAAAAAAAAATAGTTAATGAATGTTTCCATACATATTCTGGTTTGTTATTATGTTATAATATATAACATACATTTTAATTTAAGTCTCTAGCGTCATAAGTTCGTCAGATATTTAGGTCTAATCAAATTGTCCACCTTTTTTTAAACTGCTATGGCGAAAAAACCACCCACCCAATTTTCTTGAAAGCCCTTTCTGCATTTTTCTGCATTCTTATCAAAATGTATATTAAGTCGATATCTTTACTGGTTCTTGAGCTATAGACAACGAAAAAAAAAGTCGCAAACGTGCGGATGTACGGACGTACGAACCTACGTGCACACGCACGCACAGACATCTTTTTAAAATCTTTTATTTCGACTCAAGAAATTGAGGGCCAATTTGATGTTCAAATGGTAGACATGTGCATTCAAGAGGACACAAGCGTCCACAGGTTTTTCTCAAAACCCACCTCTGTCTATCAACTCCTACTCTCACCTCCCCGTGGTGAACATCCGGTGCCTAGTACCTCAACTGGAGATTGGGTTCTAACCCCAGTGGAAAGTTGTTGGAGGCAGGGGGGCGAGGTGTTTCCACTAAGGCACCTCTCCTTATCCTTGACTCAGGCAAAAAATCTTGAGTTTCAACAGTGTGAGCGAGCGCATCATGACAATCCGCATCAAGGCTAAAATCGCCAACATAAGCCTCATATGCACGCATGCGCCAATAGAAGAGAAAGATGAAGACACCAAAGGCGAGCTCTTGGAAAAGACATATGAGGAATGCCCTGGCTATGAAATTAAAATTGTCTTAGGAAATTTTAATGCCAAGCTAGGAAGAGAAGACATCTTTGGTGGCATAATCGGGAGATACAGCCTGCACGACACCATCTCCGACAACGGATTCAGGCTGGTCGCTTTCGCTGCGGGGCCAGACGTTCTGGTAGCTAGTACGCAGTTCACGCATCTTAATATCCACAAGGGGACATGGAAATCTCCTGATCAATCAACCGTCGACCAGATTGACCACATTGCGATCGACGAACGATACTTCTCCATTATAGAGGATATCCAAACATTCCGATAGGCCAACATTGACTCGGACCACTACCTCGTTGTAGCCAAGGTACGTCTACGGATATCCCGATCCAAACCAAAACAATTAAGTACTGTGAGAAGATTCGACGTAAGACGGCTACAATTGCAAGAAACTGCCATGTCCTTTTCCGATCGAGTCTCTCATAACCTCTTAAGGGGTCCTTTGCTGCCTGCACTAAGCATTGAAAACCAGTGGCTACATTGCCTTACAGCCATCAGAGATGCCGCCTCTGAAGTGCTAGGTTTCACACGGCCACCACAGCAAAACCCCTGGTTTGATGACAAATACCAGCGCACGCAGCGAAACAAGAGGCATACAAGGGTACCAGCCACGAACCGAAGCCTGTAAAGACGATCAAGGGAACATCGTAGTAGAACCAAAGTCGATGCTGGGAATATGGAAAGATCAGTTCTCCAAATTATATAATGGCGATGGCGAACCGAATTCCGCTGTAAGGGAGATAGAACCACTCAACCTCGGCGACGCAGATCAAAAATTCCGCCTACCCGACCTTGACGAAGTGAAGATAGCTATATCTAAACTTAAGTCAAACAAAGCTGCTGGGGCTAACGGCATCGCTGCCGTTCTGGTAGCTAGTACACAGTTCACACATCTCAATATCCACAAGGGGACATGGAAATCTCCTGATCAATGAACCGTCAACCAGATTAACCACATTGCGATCGACGCACGACACTTCTCCAGTATACAGGATATCCGAACATTCCGCTGTAAGGAAAATAAAACCACTCAACCTCGGCGACGCAGATCAACAATTCCGCCTACCTGACCTTGACGAAGTGAAGATAGCTATATCTAGACTTAAGTCAAACAAAGCTGCTGGAGGTTACGTCATCGCTGCCGAACTATTCAAAGCAGCAGGCGATGATTTGGTACGGAGCATGCACCAACTCATCTGCAAAATATGGTCGGAAGAAAGCATCCCCGATGAGTGTAATCTCAGCATAGTGCGCCCTATACATAAAAAAAGAGACCCTCTAAACTGCGCCAGCTACAGAGGCATCAGTCTCCCAAACATTGCGTATAAGATCCGCTCTGCCGTATTATGCGAGGGTCTGAAGCCATTCGTCAACAACCTGATTGGTCCTTATCAGTCTGGCTTCAGACCAGGAAAGTCCACTATCGACCAAATGTTCGCACTATGGAAGATTTCGGAAAAAACCTATTAACTTCAAATCGATACCCACCACCTCTTTAACGATTTTAAGGCCGCGTATGACAGCATCTATAGGGAAGAGCTCTGCAGAGCAATGTCTAGGTTTGCCATCACTGTAGAACTTATCGGTTTGAGCAGAATGACGATGCAGAAGTCACGCTGCTTTTTCAAGGTGAGAAAAGATCTCACCGATGCATTTGATGTCAAAAAAGGTTTTAGACGAGGCGATGCACTGTCATGCGACTTCTTCAACATCGTTCTGGAAAGAATTGTGCAAAACTCAATCGGTAACACTAGAGTCATAATCTTTTTTATTATCGTTATATAGCGCTCGTTGTTGACGGTGACCGCTTCACTAAATCGGTTTTCAAAAAAGTACGGGCCGATTACGCCGCGCGTGCCTTTCGGCCGGCCCAAAAACGGTAACTTTTTGAGGATTCATTATCTTGTCGTCTCATATACGGCAATTTTGCTTGTTAACACAGCCATTGGGGTCCTATTCCAAACGATTCGAAGCCCAGTCAGCGAATAAACGGAGCACCTATATGGTTATCTATGGCCATGAACTTTGAGCTTGTGGACCAGTTGGATCTTGAATGCACGGGTGTTGGCTGATTGCTTACTGAACCAATCGTTCCAAATTCAGCCACCAAACGTTGAAGAGTCGACTGTGAAAAGCCCAACTGAAACTGACGATTTGGCATGAGCAACTGAATGATAAACAAAAGATTTGACAGATGTCACCAAAGCAAAATTTCCACCATCTTCCCGCGCCAATTGAAAACCTTTTTTACTCTAGATGGTTCAGATAAAAAGGTACATAAACTCGTCAGAACAAATGAACCGATGAAGAAAAAAGACGTTTTTAAAGATTTTAAAATTTGATGATCAAATATGTATTGATGTTTATTGGATTTTTAATATTATCATTATCTCAAAACCAGGTCAAGATTTTTTAATAAAATTCTAATATGAAACGTGTTATTATAAGTACTACTAAACAATTAAAGAATTAATTTCCCCTCAACCAATCAACATTTTGTAAAACTCGTAATACTTGCAGGAACAATCATCAGTACATCGTTCAGTCCAATTTTTAAGGTACTGTCGGTTACAGGGATTCTTTTTTTAACGGCACTACACGAATGTGAATTGATTCAAATAAATAAATAAAAATAAATTAGGTGGAGCACCAGTCTGTTAAGAACTAGGGCCAAGTGACTTACAACTCTCAACCATTTCTGTGTGCGAGCAATGTTGTCATGGATGGTGGGGACCTATAGTTTTTAAGCCGAATCCGAACGGCTAATTTGAGAAAAAACTTTTCATGACAAGAATTACTCTTATAGAATTTGTTAATTCCTCGCAAGAGGCAGTACCCGTGAAAAGGACTTTTAGATGACACAGGCAGGGATCGAACTCATGACCTCTAGCATGACAGTCCTACGCACTAACCATCACGCTACGGGCACTTCACTAACAAACTGACAACAGCAGAGATTCTTTCTTTAGCCACACTACCCGAATGTGATATGATTAACAAGGATTTATTGGAAACCTTTGTATACCACTTATCTCTTTTTAAGTCCTAGTTTCTTGTCTAATTCTTATCATTCTATTTTATTTATGTTCTAGATTTCGAACAATCATTTTTAAAAAACCGTTCATAACAGAAAAATTGGGTCCAAAATGGCTAAAGTAACAACTTTCGGTAACAAGTGGGTTATTATATGACCCAAAGACACAAACAAATATTTGAAGCAAGTCATTTAATATAAATGTTCGACCAGACAAGAAGCAAACAAAAAGTACTACTTTTGGTACAAAAATTAACTTTGAATTCTTATTAATAGATTCTCAAAATCGCTCGCCTTAAAACCAAAACCTTTCAATTGTGCCCATATAACCATTTAGTTCAAAGCAAACCTTAACCTCAAATTAATACCGTCATAAAAACAAAAACAATCTCTTAATTTTCCAGTCTACGAAATTCCTACCTAGACCTGCCTAACCTACTACGCCTTCTCCATCTTCTCCTTCAAATACTATTATGAGCATATAAAAAGTCATTACTTACAAAAGAATACTTAACCCTCTCTGTGCCTCTCTCTCTTTCAGTCTATTAATATATAGAAGCTAACCAAGTAGGTAAAAAGTCAAAAGCAAAAAGATTTAATAACTTAGCTCCTTTAGAGATTGGTTAACTTGGCTTGGCTTGGTTTGTCTTGGTGCGCAGCGCCACCGCTGCCGCTGCTCACAAATAAGGATCCTTTAACCACAATAATAAAAACGTAATAACTCCAAATAAATAATAAAACCAAACAACTCAAGTCACACCATCACCATCGCCCACCGCTAAGATTGTGGTATAGCAAAATGGCACGCCGACAACAACGACAAGGACGACTACGACGACACGACACAAAGAGCCAACTTAAAGTCCTTGAACTTTCTTCATTTTTCTAGGTAAGGTAAAGTATTTGATATACTGGAATGAGTACACTTTGAGAATACAGTAGTCGGGGGGAAATATGTATTTTTCAAAAGGAAATTCAAAGTTTTAGTAGGTTTGCCCATAATATTTGACTGTGAAGCTTAAAGGTGCTCAACTAGGGGTTAAGATAAATGGAAGGAAGAATGTTGATATTTTTTAAACTAAACCTAACACTTTCCATCGAAATAAATAAACCCTTTCTTAAAAGCTTAGACTTCTTTCCATTCCCTTCGCACCCGAAAACAAAGGCCTTGACTCTGTCAACAGTGTTGTTTTGAGTGAGTACTTTCTTTCGGGAAAATACATGAATTTGAACTTATTTTCAACGACTTTTTGACAACTGTTTGCTTTCACTTTTATGCCAAAATATATCCCCAATAAAAATGGCCATCAAAAGCAAGAGTGCTGCGCCCCCTACCGTCAGCAAAACACACACGCAGTTTAATTGAATTGCATTTGACAAAGTCATGGCAACGGCAACGTTAAAGGCAGAGACTTGTGCGGATATTATTTCCCATTTTCGTTTATTCGTTTCAGAAATCACTGATCCAAAAAGTAAATAGAAATGTCGTTGACGTAGTCGAACTTGAAGTCGAATGAAAGTCGGAATAGTATGCAATATCCATTAGCTCAATTCCTACATAGAATTAAACTCTCATGATTCCCATCGAGTTCCAGGGAATTCAATAAAATTAACGACTGCCTTTAACACTTTTTCTCTCTTCGGAAATATTTTTCCAGAAAATAATATAAAAAGGAAAATGAAACCAAAGGATCCGACATAGCCAAAAAAAGAAAAGGAAAAAATGGAAGCAGAGGAATGTGGTGGAAAGTTTTTCCATTGAATGAACACTCCGAACTGTAGAACTATGCATATATAAGGACGGCTCTTGAGAAGGGGCCAAAGGAGGCCGAGAAAGCCGGTTAACCGGGTGATGGTTTGGTTTGGCTTGGCCAGCTGGCTGGATGGTGGATAACTCGACGACTGGGCTGGGCATCTGGTCCTGATCCTGATGGTGCTGGTTCTGGTTTTGGTTCTGGTCCTGGTGCTCGAATAGAGTTAATCAAAAAATGAAAATAAGGGTAATAATCCCTGTAATAGCATACAAAGAGGCAAAGGCAGTCGTCGATGAAATGAACGAGGCTGCCAGAAACTTTGATAGGCTTTCCGCTCGTATGAACTTATGTATATATCAAAACTTATGTACCTACCCTTAGCCATAACTGGGCAAAGGAAAAAAGAATTACGTACACATTTAGCCAGGCCACTATAAAAGGAAAGTGAATTACTCCTATTTCATGGGTTATGAGTTGAAGTACTATATCTTACTTTTCTTTAGTTTTTCCAGTTTTCTTTTTTTATACAACCATCAAAACTCAATGAACAGGGGAAAAAGAGGAACTATTCTACTTTTGAAGGACTTCTTTTTGAGTGGATTATAAAGTGGGTCTCTTTCAAAGCGTGAAAAATTCTACAAATGTCTACCTACTTGCATACGAGTATATTTCATGCATGTATTGTGTAGTGTATGATGTGTGTATGAAAAATTTGAATATCAAGGATAGAAAGTTTTGAAGGTAGTTTTGCATTTGAAAGTTTGTCGAGAATATAAGCGATTGTAAAACTTAATGGATTGAAAAATATGAAGTTTTTTTGTTTCTTTGAATTTCTCTGGAAGACTTTATCCTTAAGTGATTTCTGATGCTGCAAGTTGAGAGAATTTCTTATAGAAATTGCAAAGAGAAAGAAATAAAATATAATTTTTGCATTTTTTGAATATTAAATTAGAATAATGGAAGAATGAAATAAGTAACCAATTTCCTGAACAGAAATTATTGCCTTTATCAGTTGAAAAACTTTTACTTATTTCTTACTTCTTATTATTTCTTTTAGACAACTTGTAATAGCTCCGAAAGGATTCTTTTTATTGAATAAAATATTGATGTGAATATTGAAATTTATAGAAATATGTATTAGAAATATGATTTAATTTCAAAAGTCTTTAATATTATACAATGTAAAAAAAATAATCTCTCTAAAGAGAATTTTTGGGAATCTTAAAATTTGAGTGTTAGAAAATAGCTACTAAGGAATTTCTAATCAGGGAATTCATTGTTTCACTTTGCCATTTGAAAACATTAAAACTCAAATGATACGAAGTTGAAAAACATTTTAAAATTGTTAAAATTCACTAAAAATAAAATGTACGATTTAAAATTGTTACAATTCACTGAGAAGAGAATTTACAACTAAGTTGAACGCAACTTGCTTCTGTTTCTAAAATGTCTGTTAAAAGAGGTGACTATACTTTAATATTTTGAAACATGCCTGCAAAATAAGTTTATCTTTAAATGCCATTGAATCACTAAAGAAAACTTACATTTATTAAATTTGTTTTCAATTTTTTCATTATTTTTATTCTCTTGTCTATATTTCAATTTCGTTAAAAAAATGTTGATTGTTTTTGAGATATGAAAAAACTAAGAGTTTTTAAAAATCCATAATTTGATTTCTCGATTTTTACCAAAAAAGTTGTTTGGGCACTACTTTTATTTTTGGTCTTAAACAAAATCCAATAAAAAGCTTTTAATCAAGTTTTTGTGTTTTGTTGAAAAAGTGAGTTGAATTATTCTTAAATATTACCAACAATATTTTGCATATAACGAAATAGTCTGATGTCAAAATTTATTGTTGCTAACGATATTTTCATTCAAAATACCAATTTTTACAAATTTTAGTAGCATTTCTTAAAAGGTTGTATTCTTTTTGGATAAATGAGATATCGAGATATTCAGAGCCAAACATCCATTTTTACTAAATTTGTGTACTATTTTTGTAGATTTTATTTTATTTATGAAAAAACGGACTATTGGTTTCTTATAAAAAATTTATTGAATGTCGAAAACAATATTTTCAGTAGGATAAAATTAGTTTGAAGCCAATATTTTTAATTTTTGAAAAGATATTTGAGTCGAAAGTAAATTTTGAGCAAGTTGTTTTAGGTTTTTATTTTCTTATAATAAAAAATCGAATTGATTTTTCTCAAAATTTTACCAAATGTTGAAAACAATATTTCTTATAAGGAAAAATTAGTTTGAAGCAATAACCTCAAATTTTTGAAAAGATATTTTACTCAAAAATCAATGTTTACCAACTTTTAGTAATCGTTTTTTTTATTCTTCGTAAATTGACTACAATTCGGTTTTTCTCAAAATTTTATCAGATGTCAAAAGCGTTAGTTTTTGTTGCAAACAATTTTTTTTGAGATAATATCATTTTTTGTTCCTAAGATATTTTTTTCAAGTTTTTTTTTTTGATGTTTTAAAAAAACCGTTAAATAGCTTTTATCCAAAAATATATTTGTTTCGTATCACGTTACCAATATAATATAAAATTTAATTCAACTCGCTAGCGTTTTTGGTTCGTGAGATATTTTGGGTTAACTAAAATTTTAAACTTTTTTGTAAACTGCTATGGTAAAAAACCATCCACTTAATTTTCTTAAGAGTCCTTTCTGCATCTTTCTGCATTATTATCTGTATAATAAAATTTATTTGAAGTTAATATCTCTACTAATTCTTGAGCTATGGACTGCGAAAAAACTTCGCGAACGTACGGACGTATGAACTTCAAGGCTTACCATAATTTTCATTTTAAAAATAATGGAAGGTGAATTCAGCAAAGTGTTTTTACAACTTTAAACATATGTCAATTTTGGCATCTCTCAATTTTGGCATCTGTCACTTTTGACATCTGTCACTTTTGACATCTGTTACTTTAGGCATCTGTCACTTTTGATATTTGTCACCTTTTGGCATCTGATGGACTTTTCTTGTTTTATAGGCCAAATTAAATTGCTATTAATAAATTTAGATAATTTAAAAGGTGTGCTTAGTATCCATGAGGTTGATCTTAAATTATTTTATATCTATATAGGGCAAGGGTCAATCAAAAGTGACTTCGTGATTTAAATAAAGCGATGGATTTCAATGCGTTCAGAAAGGAAATCAGGGATTTGGTTATCATCTCGGAAAGTTTATCAATATCTTTAATGAATTCACTTCCAAAGCTTAACAATAATATTCTTGAATTAACCAGGGGAAAACATTTACAGAGAAAGTGAATCACAGTTTTACTTTCATGTTGAAGTCCGCAGGTTCGGCAATGAGTTTGTGAGGGATACCCAACCTTTCATCCTCTCCTATCGGCCAGTGTTCGAATTGTCGGAAATATTGAGAACATTTTGCCCTTCAAAACTCCAAGAGGAATATTTTCCATTTCTGCAAGTCAGCTATGAAGGGCCGATTGTAGCCGGGGCAACTTCTCAGTCCGTTCATTTCCATCAATGCCTGGAACCCAAATAAGAGTGAAACGTAGGTAAATGTTGAGGATGGATAGTTCATCCCGAGATTGTTGGACCAGAATATTTTCGACATTCAGTATTTGCATAAAGAATTCAAATCTACAAAAAACATTACGCAAAATTGGTAAAAAGTGGTTTTCGAGTAAACATCTCTTTAACTAAAATACATTTTGAAATTTCATCATATGTAAACATTTTAAACTTGTTTAGAAGAATTCACCTGACAACTTTTTAACAAAACACAAAAACCTACAAATTTTTTAAGCAAATCGACAGACGGGATGGGACATTATCAGTGTGGGTCTTACTCAGCCTCTTTTTAATAATGATTTTAAGAGCTCTCTTTTGATATCAATTCAAGTAACTGTCCATATCTCAAAAGCTTAGTTGAGAATTTTAAAACAAATATGAAAACTAAATGAACAGATGATCATTCATACCATTGAAAGCAGTGTCGGACACAAAACGAATCCCTGTGGCACACCAGCGTTTCTTTTGTCTTTTGTGGTTATCACATTTAAGCACCCCTAATGCAACAGTTACCCAACGTTACAAAAGGTTATATCTAACTTAGAAAGGGAAAAAGAAAAAAATGTAAACTATCCCTACCAAAGACATAACTTCAGTTAATTTAAAAGCTTCATAACTTGCATATATGCCAAAAGCGTTTTTCTGAATTTAAATACTCACAAAACTTATCAAATTGCAAAAGATTAAATTGATGAAACTTAAGGTACTTTTTCTTTTTCGCTGTCGAAATCTTTAAGAACAGTCAAGTGGCTTCACAGATTTGCTTAAATCGTTCAGGATTACAAGATGCTATCCTTTGCATTGGGATCTTTCTAAATTAAAAGAGAATATTATGGTAATAGAAAAAAGTTGTGGCTTTTAGTTTTCAAAGTTCCTATCTTTTATGTTTGTCCTGTTTGGTGTCTTATCTAGGTTTTCCAATTAATTGGTTTAACAATTTGTAAATAAACCTTTTAAATAGTACACAAAGGAAAACAGACATTGCGGTTTACTTTAATACTTAAAACAAAACAAAAATGTCTCAACAAGTTGTCGCTTAGTCAATTTAATTTAATGATATGCTATCTAAAAAACCTTTATGGAACCTCAAACCTTAATGACCTAAAAGCACCCTCTAGACTCCTTAAAAATTGAACTTATTATTAACTTAAAAGTTCTATCTTTTAAATAGGACATACATGGTCGTGTGCCTTTTTTAATATATTTAAAAGCCTTTTGCAGGTTAATACCTATCTACCTGAAAACTCCTCGATAATATCCTCGAAATTGGTCAGCATAGTCACCACACCATAAAACACAAAAACCCCCTTCCCCTTTCCCATAACTTGAACCAAAAAAAAAAAGCAATAAAATCAGCATCTCCTTCCCGTCAATAGTGTTGGCGAAAGTGCAGAGGCGTGCAAAAGACAGAATACCGATGAGTGATGGAAATGGCTTACAACAACTTATGGCAAACTGGCCTGGCTCCAAAACAAGATGAAACAAAAAAGAGCAAAACGCTAAATAAAATGCATTTTTTATTTATTTTCTTGTAACAAAACAAAACAACAACAAAAAAAATAGAAAAACAGCTTAAAGCAATATAAAGTTTATTTTCTCTTCTTTACTTTTTTTAAGGTACAAAAAAGAACAAACAACAAAATTTACAAAACGAAATTGTTCTTTTATAAAAGTTATTTCTTTCTTATGGTGTTTTCCTTCAACAACTCATCCCCAACAAGTTCCTGCCGAACACGACGACGGACAAGGACAACACAACGTGGTCGGGCCATACTTTTAATAACTTTTCAAAGTTTTCCCTGCAACAAGAAGAAAAAAAAAGAAATTCATATTTTTTCAAATAAACAAAAAGTACCGGCCTGGTGAGGTACTCCTCTGGTCTACCAACAAACTAGAAGATTGACATAAAAAAATGCAAGAAGGTGAGTACGAGTCCTTCCGTTTTTCCTTTTATTTGTAGGTGCAAAGTGAAGACGATAGGTAGGTCTAGATATATCTCTTACTTCAAGTCAAATTAGGAGTAATTACATCTCTGATAAAAAATAGCAAAATGGCTTTTTTTTTCTCACAATGAATCACTTCATAAAGTTGTTGTTGGGAAAGAAGGACTTCATTTTTTGTGAACATTTATTTTTATTTTCGCACGAACATCGAATCAAAAGAAAGTCGTCCGTCGGTAAAAATTCAAGAGAACGAGAAAAAAAGTTCAACAAGTAAACTTCTCCTTACAAAAACAAAACAAAAGGAATAAAAAGGATTCCTAAAGGATGTGTAGTGTGTTTATATAGAATGATGGCTTGGCTCTATGACTATCCACAGAAACTTTGTTTTGATGATTGTTTATGGCTACGTGAACAAATAAGCCAAAGGACTCAAGACTCTCTACTCTATTCCACTAGCTGCTTTTCTTATGTATGTGAGTTTATTATTTTCAAGAACTCAAATGGAAAAGTTATTATACGAGAGTATACCAAAGTCTATTTTCTTTCGAAATCAAATTAAAACGAATTTATTTCAACTAAGAATGACTTGGAACTTGGTTCGGAAGTTCGAAGTATTGCTATTTACTTTGAGAATGATATAAAAACTTTTACATACACATTCATACATATCCTTTTTGATATAAAATTGGCAAATATATATGTATGTGTATGAATGTGATGTGTATGTATCATAACGAGTCAAGTTCTTTTAAGAGCAAAAGTTGTAAGCCAACATAAGCCGGGTCGTAAAAAGCAAAGGAATCTATTAGAAAATATATACTTTAGGCTTAGTTTCTGTGTAAAAGTAAACATTATTAAGTTTGTCTTTTATGTAATGATGTATGAAGTTGTTTTTAGGTATATTTAGTGGGCTTTCCAAAGGAATCAATACTTATTGCAGGGGTTTTGGAGGGTCATTCAGTGTAAATCATTTTGTTGAGCTACAAGAATTTGTTACTATCTTGAGAACCTAAATAATGAGACCACAGGGGTAGTAATTAAATATTGAAAGGAGTTTAAGTAATTAGTAGTATTTGGAAAATAAGACTTAATTACAATAGAAATTCGTTTGATATATTACCTTCAAAATTGTTAAAACTCCATAGCTAACATTTTTAAAGCCTGACACACTGGGTCGTAAAATGCAAAGTTTTATCAAATCATTATCAGAAAATGTAGAATTTTTGGGAAAGAGCTTATTGCGACGACTGAAAACTGAAAATTAATGTCCAGAAGAAGACAATTCTGTTCTGGACTCCGTCGGCTAGGGCCACGAGGGATACATGCAAGAATTGGAGCAAGATGATCATCTCTGATCTTCACCGGCAGCCATTAGCGTGCAAAAGTGTAGTGAAGTACCTCGGTATCTGGTTAGATCAGTATTTATATTTGGACAGACATATAAATGCTATGCTCTGACCAGGGCTAGAGGGGCCTTCGCTCCAACTTCTGGACGTTTATTTTCAGTTTCCAATCGTCGCAATATTGCTGAATCTTGTCGAAATCACTAACCTCAACCTTTCGGTCCGTTCTGTACGCAATTAGATCGTCAGTGTAAAGGAGAATCGGCGAATTCACCGCTTCCTGTTGAAGACCATTTTTAATTGAGAATGTTGTGGTAGAAGTTACATTGCCACTTTTGACAACAAACTTTCTAAAGTTAAGCATGTCATAAAGTATATACAACAATGGCTTGCTTATGCCAAGCCTGCTCAGTTTTAGGTAAAGACCCTCTAACCATACGTTGTTAAAGGCCTTTTCCAAATCAACCAGAACAGCACCTGTGCATTGTTGTTTTGATTTATTCCATTAGATATCAGAAACGAGAATAGACGCAGCATGAATTGTGTCACGGCCCGCCTTCAACCCGAACTGTTTATCCGGAATTAATTTGTTGTCCGCACCGCAGCCCACTTAATCAGAGCCCTATTGAAGATTTTTTCGAAAAAAAGAAGATCGACCAAAGATTTGAGGGGTTGGAGTTGTCCTTTCCCTTTTTCGGAAGAGGATGAACCACAGCGATCTTCCAATCTACTGCATTAGCTTTGAAAGTCATAATTGCCCAAAATGCTGGTTGATCAAAATGAAAACTTTTGTTTATATTTAGAATTTTAAATACATTTTTGTCTGAGATTTAATAATGGAAAGGATCTAAAATGTTTCACATAGTATTTCAATTAAAAACGCTGAAAAAAAAGGATGTTTGATAAACTACAGAAGTTTTGCATTAATTAAAATAAATAACATATGACGTACAGCAATAAAAATGGCATACAAATAAGGTTAGGTCTAACAAAAATGACCTTTAAAGCAATGAGGTAGGTATGCTGAACAATATACCAGTTTTAATATTTTAACTTTAATCCTGACTTAAACTTTGAAATCTCAATGTTAAGTGTCAAATGTTGTTTTTTGAAGCATATCCCTTTTTTTATTTTTAAATGAAACAAATAATGACATTTAATGTTAAAACTGCGTCAAAACTGTGTCACTAATGCGTCTAAATGATCAATCGCCCGCAAAAAAAGTAGTCAAAGGATGTCAAATCACAATACCGATGAAGATAGTTTCACTGGTCCATTTCATGAGATGATTTCGCCATCAAACGTTTGGTTTAGCAAAATAATGATGAATTATGCAGTCTTTTAGTTCAGGAAAATAAGATACAAAAATGGCATAGCCTTAGCAAAGATTTATTTATACGCCCATACATCTCTTTAAAAAGTCCTCTTATTTTTGACCGGTTTGAAAAAAAGTTGTAGGTACACATTGTAGATCATGTAATTCTGAACGGTTTTTCTGTACGCAATTATCCGTTAATTATCTAACGTTAATATAAACTTATAGCTATTTACGTAATTTTTAATTTAAAATTGGCAACGCTGGCCAGAAAGAGTACGGTTGACATTTATAAGAAGTTCTGTGAAATTGTGCGAAAATATTGTAAAAAAGTAGTATTTACAACATAAAAAATTGAAAAAAAACTCAAATAAAATCCCAAATAATCGTTTGCCAAGAGGTGAGCTATCATCTGATTATTTTGAAAGTATATTAAGCTTGTAAAATGAATGGGCTACAAAGAACCCCGCCAAATAATAACAACAACATCCCCAAGTGCAACAATACAAAAGTGTATGGCGCTATATCGCAAAAACGACAGTGTCGTTCTCCCATAAACTCCATTATGCAAGATCGTGAATCGGGCAATATGCAAGTGGTGGATGTTAAGACTTTAGAACGATCACTAGCAACGTTACTTGATGAACGTATGAAAAACTTGGCTACCAAATCGGACTTGGTTGAAGTCAAGACAAAAATGGATAGTCTAGAAAGGAGTAATGTTTTTCTTCAATCGAAACTTCAACAGGTAGAGAATAGATGTCAAGTGCTTGAATTGAACGGCAAATCGATGTCCTAGAAAAAAAAATCCAACGAAAAGAATCTGGTACTGCATATTCCAACTCAGGACGACGATCAGCATGTTATTGAAAAAATAAAATTGTGTGCTTAGATCTGCTTCAGGAAAATAATCCTTCGAAAATCGTCAAAACCAAAGTTATACGCTCCAGAAACAAAAGAGTAGCGAACGTCATCGTCGAAATGCAACACAGCGAAGATGTATCACGTATATTGAGGTCAGCAATCAAGTTGAGGGATACTGGAATCTCTATCCACCGAGATTATACTCGAGCTGCTCGTGATAAAAGAAGACGTATTTTGCAAATTAAAACAAACATTCAGACATATAACAAAAACATGAAGGTGACGATTCGAGGACAAACACTTATTTGTGAAAACAAATCTTTTTATCTGGACCATAACAACATGCTTAAATGTGAAACAGATGATGAAATTGGTATGACATTAATGAACAAAATTCTGACAGCATGCAGTGACAGCAACAACTTGACAGAAACTGCACAATCAACCAACAACGTCGGTAATACAGTTCATGTGCCTACAACCAGTGCTGCAGTTGGGAGTGTAAATTGTAGTATTTAGTATTAATGCCGTCTGCCGTAGTTTAAATAATTCAAACTCAAGTAATTTAGACAGTATCCAAAAATATTCAAACATTTTATCTTATAATGCGTCAGGTTTGACCAATAAAGCGTTATTTAGTGATTTTTATAAATTTGTTAATACTTTTGACATAATATTTTTATTTGAAACTTTTGTAACAGAGAACAATTACACAAGTATAGATAATAAACTAATAGATTATAAGTTTATGTGGATCCCGGCAATACGAAGTCAAACAAGAGGAAGAGCAAGTGGAGGATGTTACTTTGGTTACAAAAAAGAGTTAGTAAACTTGAAGTGTGAGTTTCTCAATCAAAATCACCTAACGTACGTTAAATTGCAAATCAACAACAAAACCCTTTTGATACTCCCCCTGTACTTGAATTGCAATAATTGGGATGAGGACTTTGATAATCTCGGCGAGATATTTAATACGATTAGTTCATCGAAAATAATGCTGATTGGGGATCTGAACGGGAGAATCGGTCAAGTTGCAGGAACAATTAACGAAGCAAAAGGAATTAATAGGCAGACTAAAGATGTAGTGTGCAATACAAGAGGAAAACGAATAATTGAACTGTGTGACTCGTTTGGATTGAGAATTCTAAATGGAACAATGCCCAGTGACGTTTCTGGTGATTTTACTTTTGTTGGTGGTCAAGGTTCATCAACTATTGATTATTCAATGATAGGCGAAGATTGGAAACCCTTTGTGACTGATTTCGAGGTGCGAGAACTTCCATACTCAGACCATCTGCCGATAGTCGTTACCTTACGGATGACTGGGCATTCAACTGTAGTAAATAACATCGACCAATTACTTCCTAGACTCAACTGGAAACTCTCAAAAGCCTCATTATACAGACAACGTTTGGACACGAATCTACACAACCGCCAAAATACGGACTTTCGCTTGCTAGATCAAATTGTTAAGGCATCTTATCCACAGCAGCAGATTAGTACTACACGAAACAAAATAAGGGTAGAGCCTTGGTTTGACGAAGAATGCCAGAAGGCACGCAGAATTTCATTCGCATGGCTCAGGAATTTCAGAAACTCACCTCAAGGTCAATTTAGAAACATATACATCGAAGCTAATACGACATATAAAAAACTGTGCAAAAGCAAAAAGCGAGAGTATGAGGAACGACAAGCGGCCAGGTTGGCCTCTTGTAATAATGCATCAACGTTTTGGAAACTTGCGTGGGAGCTAAATGGTAAAAAACCGCCAATACACAAAAATCTGTGTGCAAATATGCTAGCCGAACACTTTCGGAAACTCCTCAACCCAGAAATGATGCCATCTATCTGGCAATATGCAACACCTGGTATAACCAATGAAATATTGGACTCGCAGTTTACTGCACAAGAATGGGAGCAAGCGTTATGTACTCTGAAAGATGGGAAAGCAGCAGGCGCAAACGGTATCCCAGCCGAATTTTACAAATATGGCACTTCTGCACTTAATGATCGACTTCTTACGATGTTCAATAAAGTCATAGAGGGGAATTTGGTAGTGAATGAATATCAAGAAGCTGTTATATTCCCAATACATAAGAAAGGATCATACGCGGATGCTTCAAACTATCGGGGCATTTCCTTCTTGAATGCAACATATAAAATTCTTACAACGATGATGCAGAAAAGTCTCAACAAGTGGATTAAGTCTCAGAACATACTGAAAGAGTTTCAAGCAGGTTTTAGAGCAGGCTACTCTACAATGGACAATATTTTTGTACTCTGAAGTCTTGCAGAAAGCTTTATCGCTCAAAAAAAGAAATTATATGTATTTTTCATCGACTTTCAAGCGGCATTCGATACAATAAATAGAGGTGCCTTATTCTACAAGCTATATAACGCGGGGTTATCGATGAAATTTGGACGTGCGCTAGAGAATCTCTATAGAGGAACACGAGCGGCTGTATGGAATGGTGCAGAGTTGTCAGATTGGTTTGTGACCTCATCCGGAGTAAGGCAAGGCTGCACATTGAGCCCCACTTTCTTCTCACTTTTTATAAATGACCTGATTGATTATCTTCCTGGTGGCAGATTATTTGCAGGTGATATTGTCATGTTTGCGTATTCGCCGGAAGCGTTACAGCTCATGATAAACAGGTTATATAATTATTGTTGCTTATGGAACTTAATCGTTAACGAGAAATGGTCATTTAACGGAGAAGCCTTAGAGTGTGTAACCGAATACAAATACCTAGGGGTATTATTACGAGAAGTTTGAGCATGCAGAAGCATATAATAAATAGTTATAATCTATAATTGTTTTTTTGCGTGTAAAACACATAGTTTTGCATTTGTCAATATTCAATAAAAGTCGGTTAGTATTGCACCATTCCCTAAAACTATGAAGATCTTCTTGAAGCTGTGAGCAGTCATTAATTGAACTAATAGATTTGAAAATTTTAATGTCATCAGCGTATATTAAAACGAAGGAGTTTTTTATAACGGATGTTTTGTCATTTATATATAAGATAAATAATAAAAGACCTAAATGGCTACCCTGTGGAACACCAGAGTTGACCTAAAATTGGTCGGAGAATTCATTTCTGAATACAACGCTATAACTTCTGTTCTTGAGATAAGACGAGATCCACGTCAAGAATTTGTCGTTAAACCCTAATGCCTTGAGTTTATGGACTAAAGTCTTGTTGCACAATTTGTCAAAGGCTTTGCTGAAATCTGTGAATACGCAATATACTTGCTTACGATCTTCGACGGAGTGAAGGCAAAAAGAAGTGAAGTGAAGTAGGTTTGTAATTGTTGATTTATTCTGGACGAAACCATGTTGATTTTCACTTACAATTGAATTACAATCAAAGGATAACATCTTACAGATAATGGAATCAAATAGTTCGGGAATAACGGAAAGTTTGGCAATCGGTCGGTAATTAGTTATTTCATTCTTAGACCCTTTTTTATGAATCGGAGTTATAAATGCACTTTTCCATAACAGTGGAAAACTGAGCTTCTAAGAGATTCATTAAACAAAACAAACAGTTAAAAATAATACTATTAAAATTTAGACACATGTCATCAATATTACGATTTAGGAGCAGTTGATTCCAGTCAAAACTACACAATAAGTTAGTTAGTTCATTTAAGTTACATTTTTTAAAATTGAATTCTAGTTTTTCATTTGATGTATTAGGGATATTGCACACATTTATATTCAGTGATATATTTAAAGCTGGATGGTGACGGTTTTCTTCTACTAGTTTAACATCGGCTGGAGATACAGCTACGTCAGTATTTATCGTGTCGGAGAAAAGTATTAGGTCCAAATATTTGTTGCATTGATTGGCAACCCCATTAAATTGAACAAGTCCACAAGAAGCTAAACCATCAATAATTGTGAATTCATTGGTGCTCGTTGGACTCATAGGTGTAAAAGAGTTGAAATCTGATGATTTTGTCCAGTTGAGGTTTGGAAGATTGAAATCACCTACGATCAGCAGTTCATCATTAGGTTCCATTTGGTCGTGGATCTTCTCAGTTAAATGTATGCATTTTTCATAGACAAAACTGGTAGATCTTGGAGGTATGTATACTGAGATGATAAAGAGATAACCTGTTTCCAATTTGATTTTAATACATAGCATTTCGACGTCAGAATGATCAAAAGTATCAACCAAAGTGCATATAAGGTAGTTTTTTAACGCGAATAGTATTCCACCACCAACTGTCTCCGAGTCGCTCGATTGGTGCCTATCTCGTCTAAAAACTTGGTAAGTTGAGTCAAAGAGTTCGGTATTTATAAAGAAATTATTTAGCCATGTTTCTGTAATAGTAACTATGTCATGTTGTAGATTGTTAATATTTTTATAGATCGCATTGAGCTTTGTCCTTAGGGTATTGACGTTTTGGTAATAAATCAAAACTTGTTGAATCTGACTCTTCGATAATAATGCATTTTCCGGGTCTCTTAAAAAGGGTTAAAGGATGACGACTTTATATTATTATTTTGTTTATTCTTGAATTCGTGTATTATGATCCCTTTTGGCCAAAGCGATGTTGAGTTTAGAAGGTGGAAGATTGAGTCTAGAACTCTTATCTTAAAAGATGCATATTTCGATTGGTTTCGATGAATTATTTTCTCAACTTTTAATAGCGACGTATCAGTCTTGTTCGAAATAAAGTTTTTAATATCGAGAGCGTTTGTTGAACGGGCAAGTTTAGATAAAAACAAAGTTCAATGGCCTTCTACTACTTAGATGTTGAAATGAAATAAAACAAGCTGAGTGTGAGGTATTAACAAAATTATTTTTTATTTGAAAGGTGCATGTATACCGTTAAGTGTGGAATAAGACATAGACCTGCGACTTCAAGAAACCTCACAGGGACGCTACGTTCTGTGTGGCACGTAGCGCCATACTCCTGGAACCATTAGAAATTAGTACTCTTCCAAACGTTTCAAAGCCCAGTCAGCGAACAAACTACGTTGTCTTTGGTCATGAACTTTGAACTCTTGAATTCCCGACGCAAAATTTACCAAGTTGAAGTCTACGAAAGGCCGAGTTCTTGTGCATGGAGAGGAATAGACTGCTTCGGGTTCTGCTATACACCCTTACGGACCGCGGCCATTTTCTCAACCGATTATTTAGTAAGCCAGTTGTCTTAAATTTGGCCACCAAACGTTGAAGAGTTGACTGTGAAGAGCCACCACGTCTACCGTAAAATGGGCGCACTGTGAGCAACGTTTGCATTAACGAACAGGCATTTTGATAATAAAGTTTTATTATTTGAACGTGTTGTTCAATCGTGTAACTTGCCATGCGGCTTTGGCATCAAAAAAAAAAATCAAATGGGGTGGCGCAACAGTCCGTTGTGAACCAGGGCCTAGTGACTTACAACTCTCAACCATTCCTGTGTGCGAGTACTGTTGTCAGGAATGGAAGGGACCTACAATTTAAGGCCGAATCCGAACGGCTAGTTTGAGAAAGCACTTTTTCATGACAAGAATTACTCTTGAAGGATTTGTCAATTCCTCGCAAGAGGCAGTACCCGCGAAAATTATTTTTTTTTAAATTAAGCTGGCACAGGCAGGGATTGAACCCAAGACCCCTTGCATGACAGTCCAACGCACTAACCATCATGCCACGGGTTTGGCATAATCAAGTTAATAATAAACAAAAGATTTGATAGGTGTCACCAACACAAAATGGACAGGAAGGTTCCAAGCTATAATTTTTCGTCAAGATGAATGAATGAATCTTAACTTTTCTCTGGTATATTAACACCGTTTGACTCTTGGAACAATGGACATATGTATATGTAATGGAGTTTCAAATTCTCACAAAGATTGTTCTTACTCCAAAAATAACAAGTCCACTTAAGCCTCAAAACTGATAATGATTTAAAAATAAGAGTCGTAAATTGAAAAAATGCCCAAAAAACATGTAAAGGTATTTCCATTACAAGTCTTTCCCACATTTTATGAGAATGAAAGCTGGTTTCAAAGCTATTTCAATACAATAACATTTGAATTACCATTAAAATTTAAATCCTGAGATCATTCAATTCTTTTTTATAATTCAAAATTGATGTGAGAAGAAAAAATTCTCGAAATTTTACAAATAGACTACAATGCACCTTCGCAAAGTCTATTAGGTTAAAATTCCGTCATCAGTTGTGTTGTCATTGAGGATAGGCCCTAGGCTGTCAATTTTTCTTAGAATAAAATAATATGAATTTTTAAATTACACACTATCATGAAACCACGCATCACAACAAACGTCCTTGAGCAAATTACTACAGGGCACGATAAAAGTTCAACTTTTCAACTTCTATTTTTGTGCTATGAAAATTAAAAACACAAATTAATTTTTAAGGAACTCCCTTCGCTTTTCTTGTGGGAAATAAAATTTGCTTATTCTAAACGTCTGGAGGATACCAAAATCATAGATTCTAAAAATACTAATCAACGTTTTTAAAGGAACATTTACGTTCTTCAACTCAAAGACGCTGACAAATATTTGTCATATTATATGAAAACACATTCCAAAAAATATGTGATTATGAATAATATACTTAAGGCTCAAGTAATATGATTGGAAATAAAATACAGATTGAATATTTTAGTGTACACCTGGGCGTATACGTACTTTTTCATATAATATGTTCTCTTGACAGTAAAAAGAACCTGATTCTTGAAGTACTCAAAATTCTAATTAACGTTTTCCAGAAAAATTTAACTCTTCATTTAAAAATTTTTAAAATAGCTATTTTCTTAACTCCATCTCATTAAATTGCAACAAATCATCTAATTTCCAAACGACGACACCACAAAATTATCATCATTTGAACTGTCGAAACGTTTTCTATTACATTTTTTCTTCTGTGTTTAAAAACTTTTATATTAAAACAAAAGTTTCTTTTCTCTTACAAAACTTAAACTAAATTAGACAAAAAAAAAAGTCAATTCCAATTTAATTCCTACGCAATTATCTCGTGTCGTGTGTCCTTTTGGTCCTTTTGCGCTCACACAGCATTGAAATCGTTTTCGTTGTTTTCGGTCTTCGGTCAGTGGACATGGACAGCGACACACCTTGCTGCCTTCTGTTTTTGGGAAATGTCAAATAAACAGTTATTCTGTGAGCAGTGTCTTTTCGCCGCATGGTTTCATTAAATGTGGATACAAAAGTATAAAGGATTCCACCAATGTCTCTGATGGCATAGCAGAGCAAAGCAGGGCAGTCAAAAAGTTTGTGCTCGCACCAACTTCTCAAAGGATTCTTTCTAGGTTCAAGTGAAAGAAGAAACTTTGGGATTTATTTAACCAAAAAACGATCATACTGTTGGTTGGATGGCTGGTTGGTTGGGTTTGGCTGGACGTGAACCTCTGGAACTCTTTGTGTGATGTGTTTTCTGGAAGGTTATATTGTTTTCAATTTAAATTCACTGAAAGTTCCTTTTTCCACGTCCAATTCAAGGTGACGTGATTGAGTTTTTGTGTAAAGCTCTGCAAGCCAAGGAAGGGGTTAGTTGTTGTGTTTTTTTTGGTAGAGGGTTGGTTCTGTCTGAATGTTGTGCATGTATATATATAAACAGTCATCGCCTTGAACTTTTTAACTTTTTCTTTCTCTCCACCTCTTTTTTGCAGAAAATATACTTTCTGTTTAATTTGGGTTCCAGAATACTGCACCATGGCTTTCTATGTTTGTATGTATTGTATGTGTATAAACGAAGGATTGAATTAAGAATATACTGCAATTGCAGAGTCCTTAATTCGTCGCTCATCAACATCCAAACACACTTCGAAACCAAACAACACCCAACAGCGTCATCGTATTTCCATTGCCACAGGATTGCGGTAGGGTCATTTTGACTAAATAAATTATTCTAATTGAACAACACTTTGACCAGAGTCAACTAACCATGTTACCCAATCCAGATGGGGCTACTGATGCTGTATCCTTTTATAAATATAAGCGAACTACCAACCAATGGTAATGGTATGGGTACTGGTACCTACCTCTACCAAAACCTCTCTCTTTATACTTGAGGCTCCTCTGGAATGATGAAGAGAAGACTGTTTGGCTGGCTGAACAGAAACAGACTGTGTATATATTAAAAACGAGGTGAAGGTAAAGCATGTTTTCAGTGTGTACACATCACACAAAAAGTCCAGGCTTCATAAAGGAGAAATTAATTTAATTTCACGCGTGCAGTAGGAATTTATTTAAGTTCATTGGAGTAGGATGTAGGTGCTCTTCATAAAAAACAGCTCTATAAGTTAGTTACAGGTTGAGAGTTATAGGACAGGACTCTAAGTTCTAGGTACTCAAGCCAATGTTTGTATATTATAAAGTGTGTAAAGGATAAACTAACAGAGTTTCATTTAGAGGTAAAAGTCTACTTACGAAGGATAGGAGGGACCTATATACAAAGTTTTGTCGCCTGAATAAGAATTTTAAAAACACACAAAAACTGTCAAGTGGGATAAGATTGCAATGAATTTATTTATAAGTTTTATGGAATTTTGCTTTTCTATTTGTATACCAACCTACTCACATCTAAGGATCAGTGAGAGCATGAAAAGATGGGATTTTGCAAATGTTTTTGAAAAATAATTAGTAAACTCATGAGAGGACATAGTTAATCTTAATACAGCCGTTAAGAACAAAAGATTGAAAAGCTTTATGGTTTGCTGTACGCAGTTTATCTTATTTATTTTAATGAGAATTTCAAGCAATAACTTAGGGTCATAAAGGAGAGAGAAATCATTGTGACGAGGGAAATGCAAAGACTCACTTGGACCCTTGAATACTGTAATAAGCTTCTAGTAATGAGTAAAACTTATGTGGAAAAATGAGACAAGTAGAAAAGATAGCTCCATTAGTTAAAATATTTTGAACTTTTTATAAGAATTTCAAAATTCCATCAAAAACACACAACCTCTTGTACCATAGCCTTATGTGATATGCTTTTAAGTAAATGAAGCAATGAAATGAATTCTATGTTAAATTTTAGTTCATATATATTTTTGAGTGGGCCTTAAAATTCCCAAAAGACCAATTAAAGTGGAAATCTCACATTCGTAGAGTATGGCTAAAAAAGAATCTGTGGACCTGAAAGTACGTCGAAAATTTGGGTCAGGGGTAAGCTGATGAGCATCACTGGAAGTAAGGTTATTTTGATAAAGTTATTAAAGGCAAGGAATGCAACTAGAAATTTACTAAAACATTATTTACGAAAATAGCCTCAAAATAAAGATAGAAATGCAACGGTGTACAAAAGCTGCAGTGTAGTCTCATTCTCTTTAACCAGTTTTTGTTTTACTTCTATCCACGGAACTCCTGTGGACTTTTGGGACATCTTCCCCTTGAAAACTGTACCCAACTTTTTGACAAAACTATTTTCTTGTATTAACATCGAAATCCTAAAGCAGCAGAATGTTTGCGACTTTAAATCTGTGATCGCTAAACTAAATATGGTCTGTGATGTACAGAACAGCGCATGCGTAAAACTGAAAAACGTTTGGTCTTCTTGGTGCAAAAACCAAAAGGCATTCGATTCATTAAATTCTACAGCTACTAATGAATAAAAAACAAATGAAAAAGTTGAGGGTATTGCTGTAAGCTTAACAATTAACAAAAAATTCAATACGAGAAATTGATGCCCAACTCTAACGAATGCCTTTCGACTTCAACTGCCACTGTTTGTTGGATCTTTATTAACTTCCCAAAGGAAGTTATTGTAATAGGTCCGATTTTTTGAATTGAAAATTTTGACATTTCTGGACATTTCAAGGTCCCTAGAGTCGAAATAAAAGATGTTTAGAAAGATGTCTGTGCGTGCGTGTGTACGTACGTCCGTACGTATGTACCTTAACGACGTTTTTTTCGTCGTCCATAGCTCAAAAGCAAAAGAGATATCGATTACAAATAAATTTTGTCATAGAGATAATAAGGCAGAAAGATGCAGAAAAGTGCATGGGTAGTTTTTTTACCATAGCAGTTTGAAAAAAGGTGAAAATTGTGGTTAACACTAAGTATCTTACGAACCAAAAACGATAGAGACTTGAATTCAATTTTATATAATATATTGACCCGTGATATCAAAGAAATGTATTTTTTGAAAAAAAAATCCATTTAACGGTCACCTCCAAAATTTTACGACCAAAAAATATGATTTCATCTCCAAAACAATTTTGTGCAACGAAAAATAATGTTTTCGACATCTGATAAAATTTTGAGAAAAACCGAACTGACAGTTTTTTTTACAAATAATAAAAATCTAAAAAAAATTAATAAAAGTTGGTAAAAATTTACTTTCAACTCAAATAGCTTTCAAAAATTAAAAATATTGGCTTCAAATTTATTTTATTTCACAAAAAATTTGAAGTTATCAGTGTGGGTCGCATCCCAGCCCCTTTTTTAAATTGCAATGGTTGCTATTTTTGGACATCACGTTCATTGCTCCTCAAATTATTTCAGTTGGCCAAAATTGCATTTTAAGAAACAAAAAATATCTAATGACCACCAAAAAAAAACGTTTTGATTTTAATAATGACCTGAGAAAATTAATAAGCATTCGGAACTTGTTCTTAATAGGCTAGGCGGTGATTTTAATAGCAGAAATAGAAACTGAGGGTGTTTAATAGATTACGCATGGGCTAATATTCTTGGTAATTTGAATCAGAGACACTCGTTACCCAAGTTATTATCCTTCAAATAATCGTTCCAATCCCTCGACTTTAGATCTTTTTCTAACCAATATGCCATGGATTTTCAGTCAACCTATGGTAATTAATGAACTAAGTTCGGATCATCTGCTTGTCACAACGGGGGTTTTCGAATCCCCTGTATCTCAAATTAATGAAGTCCATGACTTCAAAAATGCAAATTGGAGTAGCTATAAGAACAAATTAAACATTAAGCTACGACATATGCCTAACTTTCTGACAAGAGATTTCAATGAAAATGATATTAACGAAAGTAGATCTTTCTTTACAACTTTAGTTATTGAATGCATTAATAAATACGTACCAAAGAAAACTATACGAGCAGGTAATCCAATTCAACTGCCTGGCAATATCATTGAAATGATTAGATAGATGAGAAATAGGGATCTTGACCTGCTCTCAGAAGTTAAAATTCTCAATGACTTAGTTAAAGAATCCATAAATACTTTAAAAATAAATGTTGGAATCGTTAATTACAAGACTTAGAAGATTCTAGTAAGCCCTTCTCGAATATTGTAAAAGTAATTAACAAAAAGAAACCGTTTATTCCCGCTCTAAAAGTTGGTGATTCGATAATGGTTACAAGTTCCGAAAAAGCAAACGCTTTAGCGCATACTTTTCATGCAAACCATTAAGTGTCTCATTGCAATACAACATTTGAATCTGCAGTCATTACATCCATAAGTTTAGTAGATACAAGATTAATTGAAGAAAACAAAAAGAGGCTTAGATGCGGCCCACACTGATAACTTCCCATCCCGTATGTCGATAGGTCTTGCTTAAAAGTTTTTCTATAAGTACCCGTATCAATTTTTACCACACTTGAGTACTATTTTTTGTAGAATGGACTGCTGGATTTTTATAAAGGTTGATTTTTAGGTTTTGAGGTTAGGATTTTCATGCATTAGTATTTGACAGATCACGCATGATTTCAGACATGGTGTCAAAGAGAAAGATGCTCAGTATGCTTTGACATTTCATCATGAATAGACTTACTAACGAGCAACGCTTGCAAATCATTGAATTTTATTACCAAAATCAGTGTTCGGTTCGAAATGTGTTTTGCGCTTTACGTCCGATTTATGGTCTACATAATCGACCAAGTAAGCAAACATTTAATGCGATTGTGACCAAGTTTCGCACTCAGTTTACTTTATTGGACATTAAACCAACCACACGAATGCGTACAGTGCGTACAGAAGAGAATATTGCGTCTGTTTCTGAGAGTGTTGCTGAAGACCGTGAAATGTCGATTCGTCGCCGTTCGCAGCAATTGGGTTTGTGTTATTCGACCACATGGAAGATTTTACGCAAAGATCTTAGTGTAAAACCGTATAAAATACAGCTCGTTCAAGAACTGAAGCCGAATGATCTGCCACAACGTCGAATTTTCAGTGAATGGGCCCTAGAAAAGTTGGCAGAAAATCGGCTTTTTTATCGACAAATTTTGTTCAGCGATGAGGCTCATTTCTGGTTGAATGGCTACGTAAATAAGCAAAATTGCCGCATTTGGAGTGAAGAGCAACCAGAAGCCGTTCAAGAACTGCCCGTGCATCCCGAAAAATGCACTGTTTGGTGTGGTTTGTACGCTGGTGGAATCATTGGACCGTATTTTTTCAAAGATGCTGTTGGACGCAACGTTACGGTGAATGGCGATCGCTATCGTTCAATGCTAACAAACTTTTTGTTGCCAAAAATGGAAGAACTGAACTTGGTTGACATGTGGTTTCAACAAGATTTCGCTACATGCCACACAGCTCGCGATTCTATGGCCATTTTGAGGGAAAACTTCGGAGAACAATTCATCTCAAGGAATGGACCGGTAAGTTGGCCACCAAGATCATGCGATTTGACGCCTTTAGACTATTTTTTGTGGGGCTACGTCAAGTCTAAGGTCTGCACAAATAAGCCAGCAACTATTCCAGCTATGGAAGACAACATTTCCGAAGAAATTCGGGCTATTCCGGTCGAAATGCTCGAAAAAGTTACCCAAAATTGGACTTTCCGAATGGACCACCTAAGACGCAGCCGCGGTCAACATTTAAATGAAATTATCTTCAAAAAGTAAATGTCATAGACCAATCTAACGTTTTAAATAAAGAATCGATGAGATTTTGCAAATTTTATGCGTTTTTTTTTTTAAGTTCTCAAGCTCTTAAAAAATCACCGTTTATAAAAATTACTGAATATCGAAAACAATATTATCTGTGAAATAAAATAAGTTTGAAGCCGATATTTTTAATTTTTGAATAGCTATTTGAGTCGAAAGTAAATTTTAAATAAGTTTTAGTATTGTTTTTTTTTAGAGTTTTATTTTTTGTAAAAAATACTGTCAATTCGACTTTTTTTAAAATTTGTCCTAATAATGAAAACAATATTTCTTATAAGATAGAATTAGTTTGAAGCCAAAGTTATGAAAAGATATTTGAGTCGAAAATCAATTTTTACCAACTTTTGTGAACTTTTTTTTAGGGTTTTAATTTTTTGTACAAAAACTGTCAATTAATTTTTTTCAAAATTTTACTAAATGTTCACAACAATATTTTTTGTAAGATAAAAGTAAATTAAAGCCAATATCTACAATTTTTGAAAAGATATTTGAGTCGAAAATCAATTTTTACCAACTTTTATTAATTTTTTTTTAGGTTTTTATTTTTTGTAAAAAAATTGTCAATTCGATTTTTCTCAAAATTTTACTGAATGTTAAAAACAATATTTCTTATAAGATAAAATGAGCTTGAAGCCTAAATTTTAAGTTTTTGAAAAGATATTTGAATCGATATTTAATTTTTACGAACTTTGAGTAATGTTTTTTTAAATTTTTATTTTTTATAAAAAAATACTGTCAATTCGATTTTTCTCAAAATTTTATCATATTTCAAAAACATTATTCTCCGTTGCTCAAAATTGTTTCGGAGTTGAAATCATATGTTAGTCGTTAAATTTAGGAGGTGACAATTTTTTTTTCAGTTTTTTTGATTTAGAAAAAAAACCGTTAGATAGATTTTTTTCAAAAAACATATTTCTTTGAGATCACGTTACAGTTTATTATATAAAATTTAATTCAAGTCTCTAGCGGTTTTGGTTCGTAAGATATTTAGGGTTAGCCAAATTTTCACTTTTTTTTAAACTGCTATGGTAAAAAAACAACCCACGCAATTTTCTTGAGAGCCCTTGCTGCATCTCTCTGCCTTATTATCTGTATAACAAAATTTATTTGAAGTCGATATCTCTTCTAGTTCTTGAGCTATGGACGACGAAAAAAACGTCGCGAACGTACGGACGTACGGACGTACGGACGTACGAACGTACGTACACACGCACGCACAGACATCTTTCTAAAAATCTTTTATTTCGACTCTAGGGACCTTGGAACGTCGAGAAATGTCAACATTTTCAATTTGACAAATCGGACCCATTACGATAACTTCCTATGGGAAGTTAATAAAATAGAATCATCATACATTTTTATATGACACTTGCCTTACGAACGTCAGAACCACTTCCACTTTCCACTTCCACGTTTTCGCGAAATGTGGCTCTGTTTAAGACAACACTTTTTCAGAAAGGTTTAATTATTTTAAAGAGTTGTTCAATTGCTAGCAATCCATAATAATGAATGATAAACGTTCAACTTATATTATGACATTTCAAATGACAACTTAATTTGACAGGTGTAAAATGTCAAGGTTACCAACTTAAAGCCACGAAAATAATTAAAAAGTACTCAATTTTTCTAGTAATTTTTTTCTTAAAATTTTTTAAGCATGGTGGACCTTTACAACTTCATTAGTTTATCTGAAGCGTAAAATACAAGCTTTTCAAGAAGATTAAATCAGTCATAACAAAAATGTATAAATACTGGACTTCGGTAAACCACAGGACAAAGTACCTCCACTTCTGAATATATGTAGTTTTTTTTTAAACTCATTTCATCAATAAAATAGAATGTTATGTTTTATTTTGATTGAAGTTTAAAGTTATGTCAGCCTCTGTGTTCTTAAAAAAGTTACGCAAGGTCAACGATAACTAAGACATTGAACCGTTGTTCGACTCGTTTCTCTCTCCTCATAAAATGTTCAACTAAGGACCCAGACCTTGAAATTTTCTGATAGATTTGTGGTAAATTAAAAACTGTTCAACATTCTTCTTTCAATCAAATCACTCGTACCACAATTTTTTTAATATCTGAGAAAATTCATAATTTATCATCTAAAATGTTCTACAATCAAAAAGCCCATTCCTCACTTCAATCTCTCTCTTATATTATTTAGTATCCCTATGAGTATGTTTTCGAAATTGTATGTTTATAGTAAAATTCACTTTATTAAAAGAAAAAAAAAACTCCACGTCTACGTCTCGAGTCGTCGTCGTGTTGATCCCCGCTGAGCAATCGCGTCATCACACCAAATTATCATCATCATATAAACTGATGCAAACACCAAGCAAAAAGGATCATAAATACTCTCGGCTTGATATCCTCGCTATACGTATCCCAGAGGAGTTTCCGTTTTCGATTACTCAAGACACACTTCCTACCACCTACTAACACAGTGCTGTCATATTCGTATTATTCAGAGGAAGAGAAATATAAAAATATTATAAACAGCATGCGATGTTTTACAGTCTTTTGATGTTTTTTGTTTATTTTCTTCACCTTCAAATGCAAACCCAGCAATAATATTTCTTAACTAAGATAAACTTCTGTAATAGCTAAAATATGTATGTATCCATTTTGATAAAGTGGTTTTTTGAAAAGGTTTTATGATTGATACAAAATTTACAAAAAAAAAATCATCTAACTGAAAGCATTTTTTCAACGATTAAAAATTCTAAAGGAAAAGGAACATCACAAATGTAAACAAACCTTACCTACCGCTATACATCACATTCAAACGTTATCTTAAAGGACAATTTAAAGTGACATCATCAGCTCCACACTCTACCTACGTCACATCTATTTCCGCAAAACCCAGCAAAAGAAAAAAAAATAGAAAATAAGTAGTTACCCAAGGGAAATGTAACCAAACTTTCCCTCATTTTCTTTCTTAATGTGAACGAAACCTCAAGATGACGATGAGGGCAGCCATTTTGTAGACCGGAAACAAAATGTCGGACAAGCACAAATAAAAAAAAATGATGAACCATGAACAAGAAGAAAAAACAAATCTTTTTTTGTGCAAAAACTACAACCCATATTACCTCATCCTCATCAACTCCTAGTCCTGGAAATAAGTCCTTAGGCATCATTCTTCCAACACAAGTAGGTAAAGTCCTAGTCCTTGTCCTAGTCCAAGTTAACGTTGTTCGTTTTCAAAACTAAATAAAAAAAATAACATTGAGATTTTACAGGAAACTCTGGTTAGAAAGATTGATGGCGTCATTTGTTAACGCTGTGAAAACATGTTCTTTTTTTCGGGTTTGGTTCATCTTCCTTTTGTTATTCTTATTTAAGGACACCACAAACCTTTGCGCCACCAAAATAGACAGTAAATTGTAGAAAACCTCTTTAAAGCGACCCCCGCGCCGCCACACAGCCTTTCTACAAAATTAAATCAAAGTAAAGGTATACCTTACCTTACCTACAATAAAAAAAAAGCAAAAAAGGACGAAAGATAAAGTCGGTCATTATTGACATACTACACAAGTCTATCCTTTTTACTGGTTCGTCCTTTCGTTGTAATTTGTCTTCTTTCTGTTGTTGTTTTTTTTTATTGGAATGTTAAAGAGAGGTTTTGAGCTGTGGTACTACCGACAATAAATTTAATCCCAATATAAAGATATGACAAAAATATAAACCTCTTCGTCCTTAATGCAATGGCTTAAAGTTTAAGTGATATACTCGTATATAGAACAAATAATCTGCATTCAAATGCATGTGAACAGCTGTAAGGAGGAGATTCAGTTAACACTTCAACTCTTCCGGTTTAAATTATATTCTGCCATTTGGGTTGAGGAAGGTTCTGTTCGTTTTCATTTTTGTGTAAGTCCTCGTGTGATGAAGAGGTAAATTTATACGTCCAGGGATGTTATAGTGTATTCTTAAGGTTTTAAGGAAATTGAATGCCAACAGCTTAAAAATAGTAGGTTTAACAGTTTGAATGACACTATTAGAATGATAGAAAAATGTCAGGGTGAATGACAGGTGAAAGAATAACAATAATACAGAAACGTCAGTTAACAATTAGAGTGATAGAGAATCGTCAGTTTAATGACAGGCGACAGTATAACAATGACAGTTAAACGTCAGTTAACAATTTAAGATGTTATTATATATTCCATTTTATGTTTGATCATAGTTTAATATAAAAAAATAAATATGTGTTAAGTACTTCAAGGTATGAATGATTATATACAAAACTTATTGTTAAGAGTTAAGTTTTAAGTATACAAACTTGTAATTATATTATTCTGCAAAAGTTCGACCATTATATCAAAAGTATTCGTTCTCTCCTCGACAATGTGAAAAGAACAGTTTACCAAATACTTTCGCTGTTTCACAACTATTTCGATTTATGAAAAAAACTTTTGTGAAATAAAATAATAAATTCTTAAGCAAACTTATGTAAATTTTGCACTCCAAAAATTTTAACAAAAAAACAGGAACAAAATTTACCCACGCAGATTTGAGAAATCAAAAAAATAATTAGTAAGCTAACGAACATTACTTTTGCTAATCTACAATTTACAAAAATATGCAGAAAAGAAAGCAACATTTCTCTAGCTTACAACTGTCTATCCCCAAATTCATGAAAATACTCATGGAATTAAGGAAGAACTCGAAAGCTAACGAATGAAAATTACGTAAGTAGCGTAACGGGTACATTCATTCATTGGTTGGTACCCCTAAAGATTTTTTCACTTTAAATTGTGAATTTTGCTCTGTCATTTAAAGAGTTAGGAATATGTTTTATATGTCAAATTAAAAATTAAAGAATTTCTTAACCGAAAGTTCTTAAAAAAATGTTTTATCAGCAAGGAATTTAATAAAAACATCAAAATAGGAAAAACCAGCCGAAAGGTACAATCATTGGCATCCAGGTACAGTTGTTAGCACCCAAGGGTACAATTATTGGCTTCCTTAAAATTGAAAGAAATACAACTATTTTTCGTGTAAATTTGTATCAAAGTTTAATAAAAAACAGTTAATTATAACAAAAATACTTCATTCAAATAAAAATAAAAAATAGTAAAGACAAAATAAATTAAATACTTCATTTAAAAATCTCTTATAATTAAATATATACACAAAAATCACATTTTTTATTTAAATTGCTTGTTTAACAGAGCAAACAAATATTAAATATTTTTTTTTCATTTTTCTTAATTTTTCTAAAGCTTTCGCTTCTTTTTTTCAAGCCTAAGGGCTTTTCTTTCTTCCTTTTCTTTTTCAATCCTTTGTTTCATTTCTTTTTTTCCTGTTCCTGTTCCATGTGGAGTTGGTAATAACAAAACTCTTATTAGGTTTTTTGCGGTTTGATACCTTTGCGTAATGGTGTTTCAGGCCAGTCTAACAAATCGGGTACTTCTCTAAGAACAGGATTATTTTCCTTTATTTCTGCATTGGAATTTGAAGCATTAACATTTAAAACGTCGATGTTGTCTTCAGCAAACAAAAATTCGTTGATTGTGCTAAAGTCCACCAATTCTGGTAAGTCCTAGCTTTGAGGATCAGTTTGTACTCCGCTATTTACATCTATTTTTTTTTCTTCGACTCGTTTGAAAACGTTCATTATAAAAAAAAGTGTTAAGTGAATCCATCTTTGAAAAATCTTCGCTGTTCTCGTCATCCAAATTGAATTTTTCTAGTTGATCAACCTTTTCTTTGCCAATTATTTCGCAAATACTTTCAAACGCGTCCGTTTAAACCTGTACAGACTGTTCTTGATTGTTGTAGCGGAAATTACTCCTTCCCAGACATTTAGAAAAACGAATGGCATTTTTATTCCAGGGAAATAATCCACACGCCTTAAATCTGTTTTGTGTTGTAGTGGGAGAAATGCTTTTATCCACAACGTCTTTTAGCAGTGGAGCAAACTTTTGTTTGGTAAGATTTACAAAAGGATGTTTTCACCGCCAGTCGGCCACTGCATTGTTCCATGAATTTTTAAGTGGCTTAAAGGCCGCAACATCAGCTGGATGTAAGATGCGTGTTGAGTTGGGGTAAAGTGCAATGAGGATAATTCCAAGTTGGACAAATAACTGGCACACCTGGAGTGTTAAATGGGTACTGTGCCCATCAACAAAAGAATATAACAGGGAGTTCTATTTTTTCCTGAATTAAAAACCAATGAAATACTTTTGAAATAAATTTATAAAAGGTTTGCTTTGTCATCCAACCGTTATCACTAACGCCGTATCCCCACGGTTGGGGAATGCTTTGCCGAATTTCATCCTTTATTCTCTTAAAAGGATAAATTATCATCGGATGACACATTGATCCTAAAGCGTTGAAAGAAAACATAACTGTTAAGTTTGCCTTCGCTTGACCTCTTTCAACTTCATAAATGTTTCTAGCTCCCTTTGCCGCTAGAACAGATTTAGCTTTCGGATAGAGTAGAAAATTTGTTTCATCTCCGTTGAATACACGACTAGGGTCTTCAAGAATTGAAAAAAAATGTTTTTGATTAGGTAGTCCTGTATGGAGTCAAACCAATGGAATAAATCAGTCAAATACACATTTGCGCTAGCCGATGAAACAGGATCAACTGTTCTGAAGGCCACATATGGATGACGTTTTAAAATCTGATCTGAACCACCCTCTTCCAGGCATTGAATCGCTTCCGAATAGAGTTTATCTTTCATTTTGTTTCAGGAACTCCTATACGGCATAAAAGAGATCCTCCTTTCGTTTGGGAAATCCTTTTTCTTGACACACTTTTAACCAATCAACAATTATTAGTTCCTCTGCTTCTGTTAAAACAGTTTTTGGTCCGGGACGTGTCTTCGAAAAATTAGAGCTTAAACGAAATTTTAGCGTAGATCTAGGCACGTTGAACTTTAAAGAAGCTGCTTTTTTGGATATACACCCTCTTCTTACTTCCGTTAAAGCTTGCTGGATGTTTTTTTCTCCATAATTCTGCCTTTTTCCCCATTTTTTAAACTGAAATTTATAACGGATACAGGGTACAAATATTGGCAGTCTCTAAAGTACAATTATTGGCAGTGCCAAATTATCTACGAAAATTCCCTATTGCATTTTTGGTACAATTTTTTATTAAATTTATGAAAAATATCTTTATCTGACAAACGTATTTTGTACATTAAATTGTATTAAATTGCATTAACTGAACGAAACATAAAGACTCTAAGTTAGGCAAGAATCATAAGCCACCGAAAGGTTTTACAAAGATCAATGAATTCAACGTTTACTTTCGTAGTTTAAATAACTCTGCGCTTTTGTTAATGAAACATTTTGTAAGCTGTTTCAATAATTCAAAAAAACATTGAACATTTCATTAACATTGTATTTTCGTTAATACAACTTAAGTTTCGTTAGTTAATGAAACGATCCCTTAACATACGAAAGCCATTTCGTAAAGCCAATTACATTTTTCATCGGCTCGAAATTTATTAAATTTAAATATTCTAAACGAGTTTTTCGTCATATTTACAAAAAGATTGGTTCAGCGTATGAAACATTTAAAGAGGCAAAATGTAATATGATGCAACAAACGAGAGATGGGGCGAGGTGTTTCCACTAAGGCACCTCTCCTTATCCAGGCGGCAGCGGACGAATTCTCGAGATGGAATCAACGGTGGCGTCTACAGTTCCAGTAAGGTTGAACTACTTAGTGACCACCTAATAGGGCTTCTTCGATATATTCGGAGCCCAAGCCTGTAAGGAGCGGTTTATCTGGCTCCCGTTCCTTGGAGTTATACTAAGGATCTGGCCCTCCAGGTTGGGGATTGTGCCGTCGGGGTGACTTCCTGGCCACGTAAAAACATCATAGTTTCGAAGCACAAACAAGCCTCGGACGAATTCACTGTTGACTACCCACGCAAACGAAATAAGGACAACGAACTTCGGATGTGTACGTGGAATGTTAGGTCCCTTAACAGACCACGTGCAGCCGAACAATTAGCGGAAGATCTAAACTGATGCAAGGCAGATATTACAGCTTTCCAAGAAATGCGATGGGATGGACCGGGCGACTGCTACCGAGAACAAAGACAGCGTCTATTTTTGTGTGGATTTGTTGTTGGAAGTAGACTCAGGCAAAAAGTCTGGAGTTTCAACAGTGTGAGCGAGCGCATCACGACAATCCGCATCAAGGCTAAATTCGCCAACATAAGCCTAATATGCGCGCATGACCCAACAGAGGAAAACAAGAGGCATAAAAAACGGCACTTCACAAAAGGACTAGAGCTGCTAGCGAGCTCTACGAGCAGAAGAGAGACGTATGTCAAAACAGGAATGAGGTCGTAAATTTTACCAAATGGTAAAAAAAAACTCCCAAGGGTATCAGCCACGATCCGAAGCCTGTAAAGACGATCAGGGGAACATCGTAGTAGAACCGCAGTCGATGCTGAGAATTTGAAAAAGATCACTTCTCCAAATTATATAATGGCGATGACTAACCGAATTCCGCTGTAAGGGAGATAGAACCACTCAATCTCGGCGACGCAGATCAACAATTCCGCCTACTCGACCTTGACAAAGTGAAGGTCTTCTTAACTTAAGTCAAAAAAAGCTGCTGGAGCTGACGGCATCGCTGCCGAACTATTCAAAGCAGCAGGCGATGAGTTAGTACGGAGCATGCACCAACTCATCTGCAAAATATGGTCGGAAGAAAGAATGCCCGATGAGTGGAATCTCAGCATAGTGTGCCCGATACATAAGAAAAGAAACCCTCTAAACTGCGCCAACTACAGAGCCATCAATCTCCTTAACATTGCGTATAAGATCCTCTCTGCCGTATTATGTGATCGTCTAAAGCCGTTCGTCAACAACCTGATTGGTCCTTATCAGTGTGGCTTCAGACCAAGAAAGTCCACTATCGATCAAATTTTCGCACTACGGCAGATCTTGAAAAAAACCCAGGAGCTTCAAATCGATACCCACCATCTCTTTATCTATTTTAAAGCCACGTATGACAGCATCTATAGGGAAGAGCTCTACAGAGCAATGTCTAGTTTTGGCATCCCTGTCAAACTTATCCGTTTGTGCAGAATGACGATGGAGACGCTGCTCTATGAAGGTCGGAAAAGATCTTACCGATGCATTTGATGTCAAAAAAGGTTTTAGAGAAGGCGATGCACTGTCATGCGACTTCTTCAACATCGTTCTGGAAAGAATTGTGCAAAACTCAACCGTCAACACTAGAGGCACAATCTTCCATAGTTCCATCCAATTACTCGGATATGCAGATGATATTGACATAATTGGAAGATCAAAGCGTAATATCAGTGGAGCGTTTTTCAGTATTGCGACGGAAGCGAAGAAGATGGGTTTAGTGGTCAATGAGGGCAAGACCAAGTATATGCTGTCATCAAAAAAGGACACTGAACGACGACGTCTTGGACAAAACGTCACCATGGACAGCTATAACTTTGAGGTAGTTAAGGACTTTGTCTACCTAGGCACCGCTATTAATGCAGACAACGACACCAGCGCTGAAATCAAACGAAGAATAACTCTTGCAAATCGCTGCTTCTTTGGACTTAGAAGGCAATTGAGAAGTAAAGTCCTCTCTCGAGCATGTAAAATCACCATCTATAAGACACTCATCATCCCGGTTCTCATTTATGGCGCTGAGGCCTGGATCCTGTCAAAAAAAGATGAGAGCGTCAAAGGATGCTTCGAGAGAAAAATTCTTCATGTGATTTTTGGTCCCGTACGCATAGATGGAAAATGGAGGAGAAGATATAACGACGAACTGTACGGGCTGTACAGCGACACTGACCTAGTTAGCAGAATTAAAGTCCAACGGCTTAGATGGCTAGGTCATGTAGAGCGGATATACATCAACGCTCCAGCCCGGAAGGTCTTCGAATCCAATCCCGAGGGACGGTGCAGTAGAGGCAGACCGCGACTCAGGTGGCGCACTCAGGTGGGAGAGGACCTCAACCAACTTGGCGTGCGAAACTGAAGACTGCTAGCTAGGGGCCGAGCTGGCTGGAGACGCTTGTTGGTTGAGGCCCAGGTCCGCCCCGGACTGCAGCGGCACCTTAAGTAAGTAAGTAAGGCTAAATTCACAAATCAGACAGTTCGACGATTTTGAAGACAGAATTTGCAGTTCTTACTTAAAAAATCCGCTATTTTGAAAGAAAAAAAAAACAATAACCAAAACAGCACAAATTCTAGCAGTTATTATATCTTATCAAAAGAACTTCATGGACCACTATGATATTAAACTCGTAATATTATGACACTTAGAATGACAGGTAAGCTTGACAGAAGTCAAATGAAAGTGCTTCTTATTTGAGAATAAGACCGAATGACCATAACATTAAGTATTGCAAGCAGAGTGACACCTTTGACATGTATGAATGCAACTCGAGTATAATCATCAGTTCTACACTCTGATATAGTAACACTTTGAAATTGTGACATTTTAGACAAAATAAATTTGCAAAATTTTAAAAACAGACATCTTAATATAAAAGCCACACTGTGTTTAAGTATTACAGTGTAGAACTATGAAAATATGACAAATCAAACTGTAAAGCTAAACACCATCATTTTTGGCCTTAAAATCGAATTTCCAAAAAATACAAAAGTGTTTATTTGTGAGTAAATTATTTGATTAATTTTGTATAACAACCCTGGTTTCGAAGCAATTTTAAGTTGGAATCATATCATACCTAGTGAAAATGGCCTTAAGCTGACATTTGCAGAACTCGTTGGTTCCCTTAGTGCATTTCATTCGAAGGAATGTTAGTAAAAGATATTGCCTATAGGGAATGGCTATGGAATTTATTCTATATAAGGCATATGGCGAACAGAGTTTTGCCTTTGTTATACATACATGAAGAAAAAGAGGATTATCGACATAAAATCGTTGTTTTGGTGGAAATTTACGTTCCAACCAGAAATATGCTTTAAGGATCTGTGGTACCTACCGAGAAATTCGAAATCGTCTGGCTGTTGGTTGGATTTTTATAAATACCTCCTACACATGTACATTTAGCATCACAACAACGCGAATATCTTTAACTTTTGAGTTAAAAATAATATACCCCCTTCCTCCCATCCCATCTTTTTCTCTGCCATCGAAGTTTTTCGAAATCGTTGTTCGAATATTTTGAATTATTTCCATATCCATATCCGGCTGTGATATGAAAACAAACAATATAAGGACTATACACTTTGTACGTTTAACGCTTTACCAATGTTATGTGTCCTGAATATTTAAGTTAAGAGCCAAGAGGGCTTATAATATCCTTCATACATAGGCACATTCATGAATATACCAAAAATGTTTGCTTGTAATTAAGGACTTATGTATTACATTGAAGCTAAAAAACACTTTAAACCCCTGGGGGAACACATTTGTGTCGTGTTTTTAGCCTGTTTTTAAGGAATTATACTCATCCTTTATTATCAGAATTTATATATCTTTTAAGAAATTTCTCCTTTTCGAGGAGATTTTTAGTCCTTATTGTGTACGTAAGGTATAACATGAACAAAGGAAAAATTTTCAAAATCCCTTAGGTGTTATCAATTGTTAGGGCAAGTATCTGATACTGAGTTTAAATTAATTTTAAAACTTTATTATATGGCCGATGAGACGCCTTAAGGATCTTTTTTTATTTTTTAAACTTAAAATTAAGGAATATCACAAGAAAGTTGTCAGAGGAAGACACAGAACCAAATCATAGAGAAGTGGAAAGGTTTTTTCCTGATAATATCGAAATGTTATAAATATTTTTAATTGAACCCAAAAGAAAATTGACTTAAAAAAGGTGGAATATTTTCTTCATTAAGAAAAATATTTATTAAGAAGTTTTTTTTTGTTTCCAGGCATACTTCATGAGTAGAAGTAATTATTGAGGTATGGAAAAAGTTGTGCTGTTAAAATTTCGATGAAGTTCGGTCGTCAACAAAATTAAAAAATAACCGAATTAAAATGGTTTTAAAAGTTAGAAAACGACCCAGGTTATAAAATATCTCAGGTTTAGAAATGACTCATGTTGCTAATAACCCACGTTAAAAAAAGCCAAAGTGGAAAATTAATTGAAGATATAAAATAGCCCAGTTAAAAATAACCAAATTAAGAAATAAACAAGGTTTAAAAACCAGCTCCCGTTTTCAAAATAATCCATATTACAAAATAGCTCAATTTATGAAATAATCAAAGTTATAAAATAACAGTGTAAACAAATTACTCATGTTAAAAATGGCTTTAGAAATAACCCAAGTTGTAAAATAACCCAAGTTAACCAAGGTTAAAAAAGACTAGGGCAACAAAATAACCAGAATAAAAAATTAACAAAGTTAAAAAAATCAAGGTTAATAAATATCCCAGGTTATAAAATAACCCAGGTTAAAAAATAACCAAGGTTTTGTAAACTTACCTAAGCGAGGTTATAAAACAACTAAGGTTAAAAAAGCCCAGGTTAAAAAATAAACCAGGATATATAAGTATTTCATAGCCTATAATGACAAGAAATCGTGTGCGTGAAGAGGAATAGAATATAAAGAGCTCATAAAAGTAGAAGAAAAAGCCTTGGAGTGGTCGAAAGTATGGTACGAAAGTGCTACCAATCCAGTAGAAAAATGACACAATATACACCATACTGCACATATTGCAAAAATAGAGAGGTGTACTTTAATGAATTGCTTAATGGTCAGCTCACTGAAAAAGAGGGTTCAATACATTAAGAAGAAGCTTATATGCTACCGCCACCAAGCATAGAAGAAGTCACAAAGGCTATAAAAAGGCTCAGACAAAACGAAGCCCCGAAGGTCGATGATTTATCAGTCGAAATATTTCAACATGGTAGGCTAGCTTTACATATGGGTGCATGAAGAAATTCCAGAAGATTTGGCGAAAAAGTAAAATCTAACCCATAAACAACAAAGGAGATTTTACATTTATAAATGAATCACGTTGTTGAGTAACGCCTTTAAGATAATCTCTTCTATACTACAAAAACGGATGGCTGCGTATGGTACAAATATCGTCAAACAATTTTAGTGTAGTTTCTTCCCAGGAAAATCAACAACAAAACATATTTTTACCCTAGGCAGGCGATGAAAAAATGTCTGTCCGTCAATCTTAATGTTTCGAAACACGTGAAAAAAAGCAACGAAGCCAAAGTAGCTCCAAGCTTGATGTGCCCCAAGTTTTACTCTAACCAAAAATTCGATCTTAAATCCAAATATCGTGTTTTTCAAGCAACTGTAAAGTGCTGCATGTGCTACGGTACCCAAGTTTTTAGATATTTACAACTGGAGGAGTTTGAAGCCCTGCAAAGATATTTCTTCAAAAGCGTGTTCAGATTGCCGTCTTCAACGCCCAATTATGCTATATATGTAGAGTCTGGCATAACACCTCTTTACATTACAAACCTTAAAACTAACTCAGAATACATATTGAAAGAGGTATGAAAGATGCCTTCACAATCCATTATGACAAGGCTTATGCAAACAAATGCCACCCCGTTTAAGGAATCGAACTAGATAAGTTCTTAAAATGGAAATAACCTATTCTTTTTGGAGTAAAATTTTAATCAATGGTCTGATCCTCAGAACAGATGAAGATCTTTCAAGAGTCTCAACAAAATTATCAAGAAATGTGTATAGAAACCTCAACCACCAAATAAAATCACAGGCTAATTATTTCAGTAAAGGGTTTTCTTCTCAGAGCCCGAGTCGACATACCGCATCGAACTGATCTTCCATAAATCTGTAGCCTTTGTAACACCGGAGAACCAGAAGACTTCACACACTTCTTTGCATCGTGTCCTCTAATCCAAGAGATTCGACGGCTGTATTTCGAACTGAGTTTTCTTATTAATTATTTCAAAATCATCTCAAAATTGATGTTTATATATAATTATTTGAACTAATGTTTATTATTTACTTTACAATTACATTGTGTTTTTGTTATGAAATGTCGATCAGGCAGGATGCAAAATTGCCATGTCCTTATTCTTAAAGAAAAATATTTGTTAATAATCTATATCTTAAAATAAAGAAACTATCATCTATCTATCTATCTATATAGATTGACCCTGACCATCATAAGAAGCCAAGTTAAAGTAGCCGAATTGCTATCCAGATCAATCAACATCTAGAAAGGACTCTGACAAGTGGAAAGCTTGGCCTTCCTCCACTCGAAGAAAGCAATCTGTGATTTTGACACGTCAATGAGAGGAACCATCGTCACCAGGTCGAGCTAGATTCGGGCTTACGCAGATGACATCGACATCATCGGAATCATCATCTGTGGCTGCACAGAAGTGAAGAAAAAATAAAAAACATGGTGGCAATTGGTCAAACAATCATTGGATTTGACATTTCAGCTGTCAAAGTAGAATTGTAAATTTTATATAGCTCCTCGTATTTTTTTCGATTTTAATTAAAGTAAACAAGTTAATTTCAAACTAATACCATTTTTGAATACCCGCAGTAAAAATATATTGGAAAATATAGAAGGATTGCTTGAGATCATTGACAAATTAAGTTTTCAAAGGATTTTTTCGGCTTTCAATCTAGAATTTAAACTGTGGTACTAATCATTTTTTAGCAGATGAACCACAAGCGCAACATTACCGAAATTTCACCAGAACACAACACCACTAACAAAAAATGCTCTATGAAAACAACAATGCGAGTAGGAAATTTATCTCTTGCCGATAAAAATCCTTCTTAATGAAACACTGAATGATAAGCTTAAGGATCTAGTCACAAAAAATGATTTATTATCACTTTCAAATGAGTTAACTTCCATGAAAGCACTCAACACCCAACTGACTAAACAACTAACCGTCATGTCAGAGAGATTTGAACTTCTAGAAACTCAATTGGAAATACTGTCTCGCAAAGCAAACGAAAAATATATTGTGGTTCACCTCCCTTTAGGACCAGAAACCAATGCAATCAAATTCGCTAAACAGACTTGCGAGGGGCTTCTGATCTTAAAAAAAGGTGAAGAACTGCAAGTTAAAAGTAGCCGGCAAATAAAAAACAACAACACTCAACGCGGCACTGTCATCTGGAACTTACTACAGCGGAGGACGCCGAAAAAATGATCGCGGCCGCGCACAAACTAAAAGGCTCTGGAATAAGAATATTTCGCAAGCAATCACTAATATTCAGGAAAAATCGACAATCTTTAGTTTCTACTAAAAACAAATTGCTGCAAATCAACCCAAAAGTGAAAATTTTAATCGAAGGAGATACAAAAATGCAAATTAACAACCACCACTTTGTTTGCAAAGTTTCACGAGGTTTGATAGTCAAAACAGCAGCCGATATTACATTTGTAGCAGAAGCTTTTGGTGACAGATGCCAAGACCTTTTTGACTGCAGCGAGGGAAGAAAGTTAGCTCCGGTTTCAATTGGTCCATCATCTTCTTCCTCTCAATCGCTAGGAGCGCCGCCTGATAGTCGAATGCCAAAACATTTAAAGTGGAATACACAAAAGGTAAAGTCATCTGTCATAATTCAAATTTAGTTTGGTCTCAAAAACAAATTCTTAATACAAATTTTTTTAAGTATTTACAAGATTTCGATACTATAATTCTTATAGAAACATTTGTAGAACATAAAAACGAAAACGAATTCTTAAAATATTTTAAAGATTTCAAATCTATGTTTAATTCAGCAATTAGATCGAATTCACATGGAAGAGGTAGTGGGGGTATTTAATATGGGATTAAACAAAACTTATGAGGTAATTGCAATAATTGGCAAACTGAATTTGATGAATTAGTTGAATTTATGAATATTATTACTTTCGAAAGTGTAATGATAGTGGGAGATTTAAACGCTAGAATTGGCAGATATCAGAACCGTAATGTTAAATTTTTACATCCGCGAACGGCTTTTAATGAGCATAGAAACTCTAAAGACAAAATTTTTAATCGTAGTGGACGGAATTTAGTAGAAATGTTTGAGTTATTTGGACTTTTCGTACTAAACGGGTCTTCTAAAAGTGAAGTTAAGTTTGTAAGTGGACAACGTCAATCTGCTTGATATCGCGGCTATTTCTGAAAACTGGTTTAATGTTATAGAGGATTTTGAAGTTGCTCTGGTTAACTTTTTGGCACATTTCCCAATAGCCGTTAAATTACATTTTCCTGATGTAACTCAACTTCCGAATCCTACTAGCTTTGATAAACTTAAATGGTCTGATCACAATGCACTTCTCTATAAAAAGACCTTTGAACCTTAATTTACACTCGCTTCTTCAGCATCCACTTTATATTGAAGAGACCTGCGGTAGAATATCTGATCTATATCTCTCAGCTGACGAAGACCTTCTTACGCGCTACATAACTCTGTAGTAAATGAGCTGGATTCTGAGATCTCGCTTGTGGAATTGAAAGCTACGCTGTCAAAAATGAAAAACAATAAAACACCAGTTACGGACGGTATACCAGTGGAATTCTACAAAAACATCACTTTTGAATTTAAAAATTTCCTTGTAACCTTCTTAAATAGATTGTACAACGACACTATCGCTCCAACTAGTTTCAAGAAATTCGTTATTTTTGCAATTTTTATGAAGGGTGATGCAAATACGCCTGAAAATTATAGGGATATTTCGGTATTAAATACAATTCGAAAAATTCTTTCAGCCATTCTGAATGGAAGACTTATAAAATGGATTGAAAGAAGTAAGTATTTTTCAAGGCGGTTTCCGGCCAGGCTATTCTACAATGGACCATGCTTTCGCTATTCCCAGAAGAAGTAGAATGTTTATTGAACGGAAGAAGAAGCTATACACTTGCTTTGTTGATTTTAAACCTGCTTTTGACAAAGTCACCAGACAGGCTTTAAGTTATAAAATGTCCTGCATATGTGTACCTCGCAAGTTTTTATTAATGTGCGAAAATCTAATTTTCTCATCAAATGCAAGGGTATGGGATAGTTATGATTTCTCGAACAGTTTCGAAACAACAGCCGGTGTGCCGCAAGGTTGTATTGCGAGCCCTTTACTGTTTTCTCTCTTCAGTGATGATATTTGGAAGGCCAGCAAGAAGACGCTCTGATGAAAAGTGGTAGCTCAATAACACCTTTATCGAAATAGTCCAGGAATTTAAATACTTGGGTGTTCTTTTTACCCACAATTTAGATTTCGCTAAACATGCTAAAATAAAAAATAAAGAAGCCAAGTTGGCACTAAATTTGATGTGGCCTAAGTTCTTCTCCAACTCCAACATTGATCTGGTATCTAAATATAAAGTCTTTAATGCAACAATAAATTCATGTTTGTGCTATGGTGCACAAGTTTTCGGTTTTTTGAACCTTCACTTCTTTAAGCGCTTGTTTCGTTTGCCTAACTCAACTCCAAATTACGCCATTTACGTAGAGTCAGGCATCATCCCTATTTATATAAAAAATTTAACGGCTGATGCGGATTTTATTGTTCAGGTGATGAAAAGAAGTGAACTATGCCTTCACAAAATAATTTTGAAAATATTGCTGCAATCGAATGCATCTCCGTCTCGCAATAGCAACAGAATCTTCCCTCAACGTTTCGGAAACCAATGTTGACGACTGGCAAGCGCATTTCGCGGGTCTTATTGCTAAGTTTGACCAAAAGTTGTGTGCAGAAAATCCTTTTAGTGCACCGGCTCGCTATCGGGATAAATGAAGAGACTTTTTTACGCTTTTTCTCCTAGTAACTTCGCTGTGTTAGTTTTCTAATATGTTTCTAGAGGTTTCATGACGAAAACCAAGTCCATTTGGACAACTTCGGGAGCAAAGGGTTAAATGGTGCTATGACTCTTGAGCCAGTTGTGATGATAATGACTCGACAGCTGATTATTGACAAATAGTAACATGCAAAATAAAGCCAACTTGCCAATTATAACTATTAGTCAAGCTCTAGCTAAAGCTCCTTTCTTCAAGGGTGATAAACCTGCGGGTCTATTTTGCTAACAAACATTTCTTTTTAATCCCCCTTTTATCATATCAAATATCATAAAACTTAAATAATATCGCATAAGTTAAACATGATGACGACAACATCAAATTTAAACTTCATCATCACTATAAGAGGTATAACAGATGAGAGAAGCCTTTTTGTGGGGCAAAACAAAAGTGTCAATCTTTGTCTTTTCGCCAACTTGTCAACAAATATTTTATTACGTTTTTTACCCTCATTAACCGAAACTTAACTTAAATGCCAAACAAAATGTCATTTAATTGTTTCGACAATTATATTTTCATAAAACAAAAACTTTCCTTTCAAAAACTGTGTAGAAACAAAGTTTTTGCAAGGATGATGATAATAATGATGCTTGCCTCCTTCTTACATATATAAAAAGGACACAGAACACAAAATGTCCTTGCCACCGCCGCAGCGGCCGCCACACAAAAAGTTTCTTGTGTACAAAATCCGAATCCGAGAATACCATTAATCTTCATCCTGAAGCTGAAAATTAAACAATTTTCAGCAATCAGATAATCTGCAAACTAATTTACAAAAGCCTAGCAATTGACTAAGACTGGATGGGTATATAGGCCCAGGGTTTACAGATCCTCGTTTATGTCAAGCAAAATGTCGTCGCGTCGCGTAGGTTGGTTGGTCGTATTGTCATCCGTTGTTTTTCGTCCTTCGTCGGTGTCGTCATAGTCTACCGCAAGAGCCACAATATCAAAGTACATCCCTGCTAGTTCTTATTCAAATAGGGGCACATCCTACATCCAAATCCCTGTCATCACCTCTGAACAATACTTATAGTCCCCTCCGAGCAAGGCCAAGCATTCTGTTTTTGAAATAAATTTAAAGCCAGAGCCTCTCCTGCTCCTGCTCCTGTCCTGTGTACCAGCATTTATTCCTCCTTGTTGTTTTAACCCTCCAGATTCCAAGAGCAAGTAAGCGTGAGCCATGTCGGAGGCGAACGTGGGGAGTGTGTTTCTATGTCGTTTCCCATGTGGATCCCCAGTCCCGTGACTCCTTTCGGCTCGACTGGGGTTCGGGATATTACAAAAAATAAGGATATTTTTCTCTATCGCGTTCTGCCTCTGCCACAGTACCGATACACCAAGGAGGTGGTTGTAGGAATAGGCACCAACTCACTTAGAGGGTAGGGTATAATTTTTAATCTTTTTCAATTTCTCAGTCTTGGTCTTGTGCTTCTGGTTCTGGCTCTGTTGGCTGCGGTGCTATGGCACGGAATGGCTTGAAACGGCTTCTCTGTGTTTTATGCCACCCCAGTCAAGCACCCTATTGACTATCCTGGAGGTTGGAGGTGATGGTGAACTACGATTTAAAATTAAATGTAATGGCACTGCAATGACGTGCCGACGATTCATGGCCAACGCCTTCAGCGTCCAACATCAGCATCGGAATCTGCTTCGGCAGCCATCAGTGGAAGAAGTGGCAGTGGCAGAGAATATTTACTTCGTTGTAAATATATGTATGACGTTAGAGAGAGCCGGATGTTGCGGCGGATACTGCCTTAAGTCACTTTTGGTAAAAAGGCATCGGGTGTTGATAACTATGCGAGAGGAGGGTCGATATGATGACTGGGGATTGAGAGTTGAGGATTGAGGATTGAGGATGTAGAATAATGGGGCAGTTTAAGCTAACAAATCTTTTGGTACAAATGCAGCGGTTGTTTCACAGATTGAAAACAGTGCAAGGATTAAGTGCATTATCATAAGGAGTAGAGGCGGTGGATGGCGTGTGTTGAGAAATTGCCGCCCTCGCATTGAAAGTTCGCAGATAAAGTCCTTTTTTCGTTCTGAGTTGATAGAAACTTGGTCACATCATCAGTGACAACTGTTTTACACAGACTGCATATTTGAGAGGTATCTCGCAACAGAACTTTTTTCAACTATTTGCAACACAAACCGAAAGTATTTTGAAACTAGCCAACGCAAAAATCGAAATAAATGGAACAACAAGGAGAATACCATTGAAAATTACAATATGTCCACGTCCAGCTAAACAAAATTCAAGCCACGTCTCAAGGATTCCAGCAGCATTAGGAGAACATTTGCAGTACGGTGGCTTTTTAGCTGCGGTTGTGGCGACGATACGATACATGCGGAGTGGAGCATATTGGAATTTAACATTTCTAGTTTCGGTATATCAGAAAATGTTACACGAAAATCTCAGGGCAATTGTGAAATTTGGATAGTGCTATAAGTACCTATTGCTATAGCTATAGCTCGTACAATTATATAGTAAGAATTTGTAAGTGGGTAATAAAGGAAATTCAAAAACGTATAAAAACCAATCAATGGCCAACAAAATTGGGGTAGTAAAAGTTATCGCAAGGAACATAAAATTTCTGGAAACGGAAATCTTTAGAATTACACGGAAATTAGTTTATAATTTAAAATATTATCTAAATTGACAAAGGAAATAAGTACTCTAGTATAATTGACATTATTGCCAGGTTTACATAACGTCCTAGTTATTAAAATTACTTAAAGATTAAAAAATATGTTAAATGTATATATTCCGAGTTAGACGACACAGAATTGGACTAATAATTAAAAGTGTATCGTAGAAAACTTTCCAATAGAAGGTTTCATTGCGAATAGGCCTTTAGTTGGCAACTGTCACTTTTGAACCTGTCTTCTTTTGACATTTGACACTTGAGAACTATGGTATTTTTTAAAATGGAACGGTATATACTTCTACTACACATTGAAAATGATACAAAATTTTATAAAATATAGTAACGTGGTACATAAGCAACGCAATTTTTGAAGAAAAGATTTTTGAAAGTGTTATTTCTCGAAGAGGTGATCAGAATATTGTCCAATAAAGTCTAAAGAATTAACACATACTTCTATACGTTTTTCTTGGGAGCCCACTGAAGTATTTGGTATATGACAATGTTTCACAATTGATTTAATAGCTGAAAGATTGAGTAAGTAAAGTCATCCAAGGTACACAGTTGTAAATGCGCGAATCGGTAATAGAAAATTCCACAATAATTTGTTAATTTCGAAATGACGCTTGTAATTGACAAAAAAAAAAGATAAACACAAGGCCGACTATTCTTTTCATCAAAATATAGACTTTTCAAAGAAAAAACAAGGGAAATACGGTATGTTGTTTTAACCTTATTGTACACGATTTGTAGATCTTACAAAACCTGGTGAAGTCTGAGAACTATTTACCAATGTGCTCGTGATTTTTTTTTTTTTTTTTTTATAATTAGCAAACACTAAAAGGGTTTTTTATACCTTTAATATGCCAAAGACACAGTGTGAGCATTAGGAAAAGAGGGAAGGGTTGGATAGGAAGTGTCGGTGTACATTGGTTTTAAATTTTTGAACATTGCAATGACAGGGAAAGATAGAGCGTGGCAAGGCGTTCCACATTCGTGTAGTACGGCTAAAAAAAGAATCTCTGTACTTCATAGTACGTCCGAAGTTGGGCTCAAGGGTAAACTGATGGGCATTCCTAGAAGCGCGGGTATTACGGTTAAATTGTTTAAGGGAGGAATGCAACTGGCTATTTCACTAGAGCATAGTCCGTTAAAATAACGGTAAAAAAGGGTGAGGCAAGAAACCTTGCGTCGATGTTCGAGTGATGTTAACGAGTTGATGATGTTTATGTCACCAATCATTTTAAAAGCTCTTTTTTGAATACTGTCCAAGAGGCTTAAATAAGTTACTGGAGCACCAGCCCAGAGATGAGAGTTATATTCAAGTTTCGGACGTATATAGGTTTTGTAGATTGTAGCCAGATCAGACGAAGAAAAAAATTTCTTGCAACGTCTCAAAAAACCTAGACATCTTGCGGCATTTTTGGCAACATCGCGTATGTTATCGCTCCACAAAAGGTGGTTGCTGATGCACATTCCGAGGATGTCAAGATTTTCTGTTTCGTTAATGCAAGTGCCACTCATAGATAGTGGCAAAGACGGTTTATCTCGCTTTAACGAAGCAAGACAGCATTGCGTTTTCGAAGCATTAAATTCCACACGATTTTTTATTCCCCATTGTACAATGCTGTGTAGGTCGGAATTTAATGAGCTAATCATATTTTGCCGTTGCAGTTCCACATCCGAAGAGGAGGGTTGTGAGTCTGGAAACGAATATGAAAAGCTAAGAGTGCTATCGTCAGCGAAACAATGTATTGGATTAGAAGTAGCAGACAGGAGATCATTTATAAAAATGAGGAAGAGGGTCGGAGACAAAACGGAGCCCTGGGGCACACCAGCGTTTATTTTATGAGTTTCAGACTTGAATCCGTCCAAAACAACTTGTATTGAACGGTTCGAAAGAAAATTTCTAATCCAACGAAGAAGAGATTCATCGATACCGAAAGCACGCATTTTCGATAAGAGAGCAAGATGCCAAACTTTATCAAATGCCTTTGAAATATCAAGTGCAATAATCTTACTTTCTCCAAAACGATGTAAAGATCTGTTCCACTGTTCGGTGAGATGAACCATGAGATCACCAGTGGACCTATTGCTACGAAAGCCGTATTGCCGGTCATTAAGAAGCTTTCGTTCCTCAAGATATTTCTTAAGCTGATAATTAATCAGTGTTTCCATGACCTTGGAAAGAAGGGACGTTAGTGCTATCGGTCGGTAATTTGTGGGAGAAGAAGATTCGCCTTTTTTTGGAATTGGCTGAACAAATGCAGTTTTCCAACTACTCGGAACGAGCCCAGAAGAATAGGATAGATGGAAAAGCTTACGCAGTGGTTTTGCTAGCGTGGAAGAACACCTCTTCAGAATAATAGCGGGGATACCATCTGGGCCAGCGGATTTATGAATGTTGAGATCTTTAAGAACTCTCGCCACAGTTCGAGTACGAAAAAAGATTGGTCCCATAGAATCATTTACGCGTTCAAGAACTGGAGGAGTCATGACACTATCTGGTAAGGTGGAATTTTCGGCGAACTGCCTTGCAAATAAGTTAGCTTTATCAATAGAGCTAACTAAAGGAGTGTCATTGACAACAAGCGTAGGAACCGAGGAAGAGGAAGAATTCCTCATGTTTTTTACAAATGACCAAAAATTCTTACTGCCTTTGGGACATTGCAGTATTTTTCGCCGTAATTTTTGGTCATGTAAAAATTTGGTTCTTCGAATATAGGCGTTGCAGGCCTTCCTGGCTTGCTTAAACTTTTTCCGGTTTTCCTCAGTTGGGTTGGCTTTAAAACACCGGAAGCTAACCTCTTTGCAGCTCGAATCGAACCATGATTTATCCTTGGGTTTAATACTTTTAACCCTATTCGGGATAAACGTTTCCATTCCCAAATGAATCATACTAGAAATCATATCTGCACTGGAGTCTACGTCGCTATCGAGGAAGCATAGCGACCAGTTAAAGATCCTGAACAAATTATTGAGACCGTCCCAGTTGGCTTTCTCGTACTGCCAAACGGTTCTCTTTGGAGCTCTTTCTTTAACTGGATTTGTTTGACACGAGAAATTAGCAGATATAACACTATGGTCCGATGTGCCTAGAGGCGTCAATACACTGATTGTGTACTTATCAGGATCAGAAGTGAGAAACAAGTCAAGGGTATTTTCTGCTCGGCCGTTAACGTCTGATATTCGAGTAGGCTCATTGACAAGCTGAGTAAGATGGTTAAACTCAGCAAAAATCTCAGCACACATTCCTTCGGGCGTTGTCTGGCCCGAATGGCGAAGCCACGAAGAATTGTGAACATTGAAATCGCCCGTAATAACGATTTCAGTGTGAGGATACAGGGAGACAATTCTTTGTATGGAGTCAGACAGAGCATCAAATTCCTGAGAAGTTGAAACTCTGTCCAGGTTTGGGCTCCGATAAAGAAAACAATAGTGAATGATGTGCTTATTCACGGAAAGTTTTAACCACATGAAATTAAAAAGGGAGTTGGTACAATGACCGTATTGTGGTAAAAGTTGATATGCAACATCATTCCTAATATATATGGCGAGACCATGGTGTGAGAAGAATAATGGCACTAAGCAATACCCATGAATAAAAAATTCAGCAGGATCGGAATCTTCACCTACTTGGGTTTCACTCAATGCCAAAACAGCTGGTCTGTTAGAATTGATGTGGATGTATACAGACAGAAAATTTGATCTTAGCCCACGAACATTACTATAATCAACTCTAAAATAACCAGTCATTGCAATATAAAACAAATCTTAAAATCAAAACAAACGAACTTCTAAGTATATCACTGTATAAGATTATTTAAATATCTTTACAATACAACCTCACTACTAGTGTTATGCCTTTAGTAGTGACGTTGAATTGGTCCGGACCCTGACAATCAAAACAGTAATCTACAATCCATTTGTTATTGAATGAACCAACACATACACATCATTGAGCGAGCTTTCAAAAAGCTTAGCCCAATGCATGCACCTGCTGAGCCACTCAACTGTAAAGAAAAATGAAAGAAAGAGTGAAGGGAATGCACTTACTGTGTTCTGGTAGATTTTTTTTTATTATTTATTTCTTTTCCCCTTTGTGTTGCTTTTTTTTTTTAATATGTAATGCTGTTGTTTTTCACTGTTTTTTTGTATCATTATTATTTCTGTTGTTTTAGTTTAATTTATTATATTTTTTTTATCACTATTTTGTTTGTTTTGTTTTGGTTCTATTTCAGTTTTTTTTGTTTCGTTTTGTTTTGTTTTAAATAAATTATCATAACGAGACTGCGACGGGGACGGGGACGGGAGACAAGACAACAAATAATCGAAAAAAACGCAGAACACGACGAGTGGACATGAACCTCCCCACTCGAGCTTTCACTGACACTGAGTTGTGACTTTACATGGTTTGTAGAAAATATATCAATCTCTTACAACTTAGGAGCCAGTTATAGCTGTCATTGGTTTTCATCGGTAAAACCAACCATTGGAGTTTTTTGACAGGTCGGTTATAGCCTTCATCGAAAACATCTGTCATTGAGTAAATATTTCCGGATTGAAATCAACCATTTAAGGTTAGAGTTATTTATGAAAAGGTGGCAGATGATAGCTGGGAATGAATAAAAATTGAAGACTTTCAGTGAACGATTACGTTCTAAAATGTGAACTTAAAGATAAGTCCTGGGTTAAACTAATACACATTTATTTCCTTAGTAGACAAAATCTACAACACATCAATTTCATTTTCACTTTAAGCATACAAAATTTGACTTACTTGCTTTAAAATCTCGAAACAAAACTTTAAAAGACGAAAACCAATGATAGCTTTAACTGACCTCTTACTGTCAAAAGATAACTGATCATTTATTGTCCGATAGCTGGATGAATGTCTTCGAAAAAAGGGCTAGAAATATTACTTTTTTTACAAACTAATACAATATTTTTATTTTCAAATTTGTATCAAAACAAAAAGTTGGTAAAGTTATTATTTTGGCAGATAACAGAGATTATTATGAACATTTTAATAATTTAAGAATAGATTTTGTCAAGGTTAAAAGTGAAGGTTGTTTGGAGGTTTCACCATTTCGCTCTTTGACGGACTATGGCTCAATAGCTTCGCCAACGTCTTGCCAAACCTAGTCCTAAACAAACATCGTCTTTTCCTCTTCAATTTTTTTAATTTGCGACATATAGGAACTATACAGTACAAAAATTTGAACTCGAGATGAATAGATTGTTTAAAATTAGAGCTCCATGATTCCAAACCATTTTGACGATTATATTCAAACTTGGAAATAAAGTTTTGAGATTATTCGTCTTAGTCGTTTATAAATTTTTCAATTACCTCTAAACATGTTTAATTAATTTACTTTTTAACTTCCCATAGGAAGTTATTGTAATGGGTCCGATTTGTCAAATTGAAAATTTTGACATTTCTCGACGTTTCAAGGTCCCTAGAGTCGAAATAAAAGATTTTTAGAAAGATGTCTGTGCGTGCGTGTGTACGTACGTTCGTACGTCCGTACGTCCGTACGTCCATACGTTCGCGACGTTTTTTTCGTCGTCCATAGCTCAAGAACCAGAACAGATATCGATTTCAAATAAATTTTGTTATATAGATAATAAGGAAGAAAGATGCAGAAAGGGCTCTCAAGAAAATTGCGTAGGTGGTTTTTTTACCATAGCAGTTTGAAAAAAAGGTGAAAATTTTGTTTAACCCTAAATATCTTACGAACCAAAAACGCAAGAGACTTGAATTAAATTTTATATAACATATTATAACGTGATATTAAAGAAGTATATTTTTTGAAAAAAATCAATATAACGGTTTTTTTTATAAATCAATAAAACTAAAAAAAAAAATTTGTCACCTCCAAAATTTTACGACTGAAATATTATTTCATCTCCAAAAGAATTTTGTGCAACGAATAATAATGTTTTTGATATCTGATAAAATTTTGAGAAAAATCTAATTGACAGTTTTTTTTATAAAAAATAAAAATCTAAAAAAAACATTACTCAAAGTTGGTAAAAATTTAATATCGATTCAAATATCTTTTCAAAAACTTAAAATTTAGGATTCAAACTTATTTTATTTTATAAGGAATATTGTTATCAACATTTTGAAAAATTTTGAGAAAAATTGAATTGACAGTTTTTTTACAAAAAATAAAAACCTAAAAAAAATTAATAAAAGCTGGTAAAAATTGATTTTCGACTCGAATATCTTTTTAAAACTTTGAGATATTGGTTTTAATATACTTTTATCTTTCAAAAAATATTGTTGTCAACATTCAGTTAAAGTTTAAAAAAAAATCAAATTCACAGTTTTTTTACAAAAAATAAAAACCTAAACAAAAATGTATAAAAGTTGGTAAAAATTGATTTTCGACTCTAATATCTTTTCAAAACTTTGAGATAATAGCTTCTAATTAGGGCAAATTTTAAGAAATATCGAATTTACAGTTTTTTTACAAAAAATAAAAACATAAAAAAAATGTATAAAAGTTGGTAAAAATTGATTTTCGACTCAAATATTTTTCCAAAAATTGTAGATATTGGCTTTAAATTACTTTTATCTTTCAACAAATATTGTTGTCAACATTCAATAAAATTTTGAAAAAAATTGAATTGACAGTTTTTGTGCAAAAAATTAAAAACCTAAAAAAAATACCAAAAGTTGGTGAAAATTGATTTTTGACTCAAATAAATTTTCAAAAATTTAAAATATTTTCTTTTTACAAAAAATAAAACTCTAAAAAAAAAACAATACTAAAACTTCGTAAAAATATTGGCTTGAAACTTATTTTATTTCACAGAAAATATTGTTTTCGATATATTTAGTAATTTGTATATAAAAATCCAACAGTCCGTTTTTTCATTAAAAAAAATCTACAAAAAATAGTACGCAAATTTGGTAAAAATTGGTACGAGTACATAGAGACAAACTTTTAAGCAAGACAAATCGACAGACAGGATGGGAAGTTATCAGTGTGGGTCACATCCCAGCCTCTTTTTTTTTGATAATCCGAAATGTCTCGAAAATTTGTCGTTATTTTTGTACGAAATTGAAATTTAAAACGTAAATTAATAAGCATAACTGCATACTAAAAATATTTTTAAAATAAAACTGAAAGATCTAATACATACATAAAATGCACGACTGGGTCCCAAAAACTTGCTCCTGTATGGAAAGAGTCTGTTTAAAGTACCTACATATATAAGATTTAAAAATAAACTTGTTAAATAAGTTTGTCTTCGAAGATATAAATGCCATTTGACTTTTCAAAAAAACCGCACGATTCATCCCAAGACACAACTCATCCTAGGACAACTGATCCTGAAAATGAAAAATACTTGTAAGCATACTTAACGAAAACAATTGTTTGAGTATTCAACTAGTTCGTTCAAAGCTTTTTCCTTTGGATAGCTTTATTTTAGTTTAATATTAGAAGAACCAAGATGGGAAGTAAATTATCTGAAGATAAGAAAGAGAAAGAACATGTATGTTTATATTGTAAAGCGATCGCATATTGGTTGTGGAGTTATTCAGATGTCTAGTTCATTGGCGTGCTCAGCCATGTTTATGATGATAATAACGGGATGTTATTAGTAATGAAGAGTATCATTTTTAAAAACAGACTTTTTCAATATATGAGCAAATTCGTGCTTCTTTGAATTTTTCTATTATTCTTAAAATAATGAAAACGGCAAAATGCAATAAAAACTAGGAGCTCAATAAGTTTATTTGGAACTGCTTCCATATTCGTTACTTCGATTTTAACTCAAATCAAAAATAGGTCTTAACAGGTTAATTTCCAAATATGTTTACTTAATCTTTTAAAATTGTCTTAGGTTTTTGACATAAACGTCATTTTTAAAGCTTAATTTCTGTTCAAGATACGTTGAATATAAATTCCCTTAATATAAAGGTTCAATTGCTTTTGGATAATGGATACTGAGAGCTTGATTACGAAGCTTGTTGAGTAGATATTTGGAACACCATCAATTTTAAAAAACTTGTACTTGTCCCAAGAAAAGATATTACGAATTTAAATTCAAAACCTCTTTATCAATGGGTTTTATTTCTAAATCAAGAGTTCCGCAGGACAGTCATTCAGGGCCACTTCTTTTTATCTTAATTATTAATTACCATAAGAAGTTATTGTAATTGGTACGATTTGTTGAATTGGCATTTCTCCACGTTTCAAGTTGAATAGAATCTAAATCAAAGATTCTTACAGAGATGCTTGCTAGTGAGTGTTTACGTATGCTCGTACATTCATGATACCATTTTTTTCTTCGTCCATATCTCAAGAACTAGCAAGGATATCGACTCCAAAATAATTATTTTTACAGATAACAACGTCAAAAGATGCCAAAAGGACTTTCAAACAAATTGTGTCTGTTTTCAAACTATTTTAATTAAAAATTTAAAATTTGTGTTGGCTCCAAATATCTCACGAAACCAATAACTTCAATTAAATTGTATATTTGACACTGAATTTGTATAATTTTTAACAAAAAAAAATCAATTAACGGTATTTATAAATCAAAAACACTAAACCAAAAATGATATTACCTCCACAATCATTTTATTCAGTAAAAAACAACATTTTTGACACCTGGTAAAATTTTGAGAAAAATCAAATTAACAATTTTCTTACAAATTTAAAAACCTAAAAAACACCGCTAAAAGTTGTTAAAAACTGATTTTCGACTCGAATACCTTGACAAAAATCAAAGAAGAATCTTTAAATTAATTTTATTTTATTAAAATTATTGTTTTCAACATTTGGTAAAATTTAAAGAAAAATCCAATTGAATCATTTTTTAAAAGAAAATAAGAATCTAGAAAAAATACAAAATTGGTAAGAATTGATGATCGATTCGAATATGTCGATAATATATCAAGGTATTCACTACACAAATGTTTTATTCTATGTAAAATTTTGTTGTTAATGTATGTAAGTTGTTAGAAAAATCCGAATTGGTATTTTTTGTAAAAGAAATGTGAACTCCTTCAAAATGTTACAAAAATTGGTAAAAATTATTTTTCGACTAAAACTGTCAGAAGCAAAATCAGATATTAAAACCAAACTAATTTTATCATTTTCAAAAAAATTATTGCTTAATCTAATTTTTAGAAAAAATTGATTGACAACTTTTTTTACAAAGCACGAAAAAAGAAATGGATTTCAACTCAAGTATTACACGAACAAAGAAAGATATTTACTTCAAATGTTTGTATTAGAAAAATTGACAAAGGGGCACAAATAGGAAGTTATAAGTGTGGGTCGAATTCCATCCTCTTTTTGATAATAGAGTACAAAAATCTAGCCACTGCCCTCAATTTACAAATAAAATGCATTAGTTCACGAAATGTCAGTACGAAATTACCTAAAAATCTCCTATGACACGAAGAATTTTAACTTTGGAAGATAATGTAATAGCAGTTTTTATCTCACGTTCAAACACTTAAGAGATAAAATCTAACTAAATGTAGATGCGATAAAAAAGCTAATCAACGACAAGGCTAGATTAAACAAATTAGAACGATATTCGGAACATTTCATGTGAATCATTTTGACGTATCTCGTAAAACTTCAAAGAAGTCCAATGTGAACAACGTCCTAGAAAACAAACACATCCAGTAAATTGAGTATGAAGCTTTCAAAAATCAAGGACGACAAAAACTGCAATATGTCATGATGAAACCCTACAAAGTGTCAGAAAATAGTTTTGATGTTTCAATTTGCACCGATCGATGTGCAATATCTCACATAACGTATAAAAACGTTGCCAAATAACATTTTTACTTATATAAAAGTCGCTAAGATATCAAACATTTTATTTTAGAAAATGTATCAAATAATCCCGTCATACAACAAATCATCCAATTTTTCTCTTTCGACAACAAAATGAACGACGACATCAGTTTTCCTATGCTTTCATCTAGTTTATTACCACAATTTGTATCACGTATACAATTTGCATTGAAAAATTGCACCTTCTGATGAATCTCCTTGACTGACACAAAAAGGAAACGAAAATGTACGCATCATCAAATGGCATATAATATTGAAGATTTTCCATAAACTAAGGTATAACACAACGCAGCAGCGGCGTCAGCTAGCACAGCGGAAAAACAACTATTTTGCTATGTTGGTCTAACCTGAAGAAGTCTGGAGCTCGACTCATCGTAAACATTGGCAACGACGACTCTGACAACAAGAACGACTAAGAAGATAACAACGATGACGCTGACGATACAAATTCCATACAATTTCTCGTCCTTTTTGCAGGTTGGATAGTGAAAATTGGATTTCCAGATATCACGAAGGAGAGTCCTTGCTTCTTCAGACCATACAGAAAGATATTACCCAATCCCAAATCCAATTTGAATTTCACAACCTCCGCCCCCACCCTTCAATACACTTCTTTTTTAGTATACGGGCGGGTCGCTGGGTGGTGCGGTGGTGTGGCGGCGGTGTGATGGTGCTGTGGCACTCTGATGTTGTCAACTATGTATATGAAAGTTCCTAGAATTAAAAAATAGAAAATAAAAATGAGGAAGAATCCACTCAAGAATTCGTGGTGTTAGCAACGCACAACTTATTGCATAGCATTTTATACAACGGATTGTGCACAAGCTAAGCTAAGCTACGAGTATATAAAGAGCATGTGTAAAGGACGATGAGGGAGGCGAAGGACCTGCCAGATACAAATCCTTCTATTCATTACTTTACTTGAGTATGAAATTCCTTTTACCCTGTATACTGCGGATGTGGATGCGAAGGTTTGGACGTACCAGCAGCAGCAGCAGCAGCGACAGGGGAGAGCTTTATTAAATGCATTAGCTTAAAAGTGCCTTACTTTGTTGGTGTTGTTGTTGTAGTTGTTGCTTTTTTGTCTTCATCTTTAGTGGCATAGTGCTTGATGTTTCCGCTGCTGCTGCTTCTGCTGTTGACAGATTTAGTGTTCGAGAACACCATTGTGTTTAAGTCTTTTTTCTATTTTCAAGATTGTGGAAGGTGGATTTAACCAGTATGTAAAAAATTTTAGTTTCTTCATTTTCTATCTCTCAACGTTAAGTGATCACGGAAGCTCATCCACTCAACAACGAACTTTATATGTATGAAACTGAATTAGCGGAAAGTTCTTAGGTGGATAATTTATCTTTACCAAATCGTAAATTAGATGTGACAGTTTCTCATTTTTCTATGTTTACTATGTTTTTTGTTTGTGGCTTAGATCCGCTTAGTGAGACTTCTAATACTCAAACATTTATTTTATACCCTTATAATTTTGTATTGATTTTTCTTTAATAAATCGTGACATCTATGAACTTGATATTCTATGTTTTCTATGATTTTGTATGGCCTCACGTACTTGAAAGCAACAAAGCGAAGTCTTTTCTAAAGTTATAAGTAATGTTCAAGGAAAAAAGTATGGCTGCATGATTAAAAGGGTTTGATATGTTTTCTATGTTTTCTTGATATTCTATGTTTTCTATGGTTTTGTATGGCATCACGTACATGAAAGCAACAAAGCGAAGTATTTTCTAAAGTTAAAAGGGTTTAATATGTTTTCTATGTTTTTGTTTTTTCTAAGTTGATATCAACCAAGGGAAACATATCTTACTCAGGTGTGTATAGGCTTCTTATTTTCTGTTGATTTGTTGCAATTTTTTTAAAAGTTTGGCACTTCATGTTTTCTATGTTTTTTAGTGTCCTTAAGTTCTTAAAGTCAACCAAGCGATTTTTTCCTAGTAAAGCAGTACAAGTAAAATTGTTATGAAGAAAAGTGTATGACTAACAAATATGAAGCAACAATAAAATGTGTGTCATTCTATGTTTTCGATATTTCTTTATTTTCTGTTGTGCTGCAACGACATCAACTTAGCAAACCATTTTATACCTAAATGTGTATGGCCCCACAATTTGTTGTTGATTAGTCATGATTTAATTCCTATTATTACGAGTCTGTCATTCCACGTTTTCTATGTTTTTTTCAGGGATTCGTATTTGATTGAAACTAAGGAAAGCGTTTTCTCGAAAAGCGGTATAAGCGCAGTGCTTATAAAGAAAGTTTGATTACCACATGATTTGCTATTGATCATTAGTCATGAGCTAGCTGTGGTGATTTTCAATATTTCCTTCAATTTTGTCTATGTTTTTCTCTGCAGTTAAAAATAGTAAAAACCTTAAGAAGGACAAGCCAAATAAATTACCAACTTCTGTTTTTGTATATAAAAGCATCATTAATTAGCTTCAAGGATTGCAATTTTGTAGTGCGATGTTTTCTATGTTAGTTTGCCACTGTTCTATGTTTATATTAATTAAGCATTTTAATGCATATCTCAATTTAAATATAAGAAGTTTAATAATACATGTATTTTAAATTTGTTGTTTCATTTTTCTATGTTTTCTTAGTTTTTTCTTGTGTTGTCAAATAGGTTCTGAATCGAAACGTGTCCTTAATAAGCAATAAGTTAACAAAAAAATCAAACTTTGCATATAATGAATGTTTTCTTTGTATTATATTCTGAAACAACAATTGGATTTATTTATTCGGCAGGATTGTCTAAGTTTGTATTAAGTAACATACGTTTGTAGGAAATTTGATTACTTACTTAAGGGGGCGCTACAGTCCTGTGTGAACTAGGGCCTCACCCAACAAACTTCTCCATCTAGCTCGGTCCCTAGCTAGATGTCTCCAGTTTCGCGCTCCAAGTTGGGTGAGGTTACTTTCCACTCGTGCGCGCCACCTGATCCCCCGTCTTCCTCTACTGCTCTGTTCTGTGGGTGTGGATTCGAAGGCTTTCTGGGCCGGAGCATTCGTTTCCAAGCGCTCTACGTGACCCAGCCATCTTAGTCGTTGGACTTTTACCCTTCTGGCTAAGTCTACGTCGCTGTACAGCCCGTACAGCACGTCGTTCCATCTTCTCCTCCATTCCCCTTCGATGCATTCGGGACCGTAGATCACATGAAGAACTTTCCTCTCGAAACAAAACAAGGTGCTTTTATCCGCATTTGTCAAAGTCCATGCTTCTGGACCGTATATCAGGACGGGGATGATAAGGGTCTTATATAGCAACACTTTAGTCCCTCGAGAGAGGACTTTACCACTCAATTGCTTTCTTAGTCCAAGGAAACAGCGGTTAGCAAGAGTTATTATGCGTTTTATCTCAGCGCTGGTGTTGTTTTCTGCTTTAACAGCGGAGCATAGGTAGACGAAGTCCTTGACTGACTCAAAATTACGTCTGTCGATGGTGACGTTTTGCCCAAGAACGCGGTGTTGCACGTCCAAACCTTTTTTGACATCGAAAGGTTCTGTTAAGTTGTTTGGGACCTTTATGGAGCAGTGTGAATTCTCCATGGTCATCCTGCACAAACGGACGAGTTTGGATGGAATGCCAATGTAAACTAGACATTGCTCTATACAGCTCCTCCCTGTAGATGCTGTAATAAGCGGCCTTGAAATCGATGAAAAGATGGTGGGTGTCGATTTGGTGTTCTTGGGTTTTTTCCAGGATCTGCCGTAATGTGAATATTTGATCAACTGTGTACTTTCCTGGTCCAAAACCACACTGATAAGGACCTATCAGGTTGTTGACGATGGGCTTTAGACGTTCACATATTACGGCAGAGAAGATTTTATAGGCGATGTTAAGTAGACTGATTCCTCTATAAATGATGCTGTTTAGAGGGTCTCCTTTTTTCAGGATCGGGCAAATAATACTGACGTTCTATCTTTCATTCATCGGGCATGCTTTCTTCCGACCATATCTTACAGATAAGTTGGTGCAGATCGGCATTCAAGCCATCCGCTCCAGCGGTTTTATTAGTCTTTAGCTTAGATATGGCAATGTTTACTTCGTATAAATCGGGAGGACGGGATTATTGGCTTTCGTCGTCTATATTGAATGAATCATCATCCTGCCTAACAGCGGTATTCGGTTCGTCGTCGCCATTATATAGTCTGCAGAAGTGGTCCTTCCATATCCTCAGCATTGACTGCAGTTCTACTATGATGTTTCCACTTTCACCTTTACAGCCTTCGGTTCTAGGTTTATGTACCTGTGAATTTCGTTTCACCTGTTCATAAAACTTTCGAACTTCATTCCTGCTTTTGAACCTCTCAACATGTTCGACCGCGCGCTTCCCGTGCCCTCTCTTTTTCCTTCTGAGAAATCGGCGTTCCTCTCGCCTCTTCTGCTCATAGAGCTCATGAGCAGCTCTCGTCCTTCAATGCAGCACCGCTTTGCGTGCCTGTTGTTTGGCTGCATTTACCTGCCGATATTCCTCATTAAACCAGGGGTTCCTTGTTGGTGGCTGCTTGAAACCCAGCACATCAGAGGCAGCTTCTCTGATTGCATCTTGGCAATGTTGCCACTGGTTTTCAATACATTGTGTTGGAGGCAGAGAACTTTGAGAGAGTTTACTTGTAACTCAGTCCGAAAAGGATTTGGTGATCTCTGGTTTTACCTTCTCCCAGTTTTGGCTTGGGTCTGGAAATCCGAAGTGCTACCTTAGCTACAACGATGTAGTGGTCCGAGTCGATGTTAGCTCCTCGGAAAGTTCGGACATCCATGATGCTGGAAGCGTGTCGATCGCAATATTGTCAAACTGGTTGACGGTAGATTGATCTGGAGAAGTCCAAGTTCCTTTGTGGATGTTGATGTGTGGAAAACGCGTACTGGCTACCATAACGTTTCGCCCCGCAGCAAAATCTATGAGCCTGAATGAGTTGTCGGAAGTGTTGTCGTGCAGGCTGTTCTTCCCGATTATTCCACCAAAGATGTCTTCCCTTCCAAGCTTGGCACTAAAATCGCCCAGGACTATTTCAATATCGTAGCTAGGGCACTGCCCTTTTTTTTGTCTAGGAGCTCGAAGAACATATCTTTGGTGTTGTCGTCTTTCTCATCTGTAGACGCCACCGTTGATTCCATCTCGGGAATTCCTCCGCTGCCGTCTGGATAAAGAGATGTGCCTTAGGGGAAACACCTCTACCCCCTGTCTCGTTTGCTGCCAACAACAACTTTCCACTGGAGTTGGAACCCAATCTTCAGTTGAGGTACTAGGCACCCGATGTTCACCACGGGGAGGTGAGAATAGGAGTTGATAGACAGAGGTGGGTTTTGAGAAAAAACCTGTGGACGCTTGTGTCCTCTTGCACATGATTACCATTTGAACATCAGGAAATTTGATTGCTTAATTTATTTCAATTCTTACAAAGCCTTCAGTGCTCATTTTTGCTATAAACTTGCGAATCATTTTTAAAAAATTGAATTCTTGTTTCTGTTTAAATTAATAATATATTTATTTTACAATACTTAATTTTTGTCACGATTTAAGAAATAAGAAAAAACATAGAAAACATTGCAAGTATAAAACTAATTTCTCAAAATGTATTAGTAATAAATTAATTTCAAACTTTAAAGTTATTAACATTTTCATTAATGTGGTTTCGTTAAAAATAAAAAAAAAACATATCATGAAAAAAATTATGGAAACTTATTAATTACCGTCTAGCAATATATGAATTTATATGAACTTAAACAATTCAATCTTAAAATTAAAATATGCAGAAAACATAGAAAAAATTATAAAATCAATGAAACGGATTACAGGTTCTTAAAAGCAATTTTTAGTTACCAAAAGTTCTTTAAACCATCTTCAAAGGTTACATTTTGACATGGTTCAAAAACAAAGAAGCACTTGGAAAAACGCTAAGCAGCTTCTTCTATAGTTGACAATCTTCTTATACTTTAAGTAAATTTTCTAAATCTCAAACTAAGCATCCCTTAATAAGGCACAAATGTACTTTAATAAAGAAATTTACCTTATCTCGCTATTATACTTAAGCTCTTAAGCTTAAGAAAATAATTTCAAGACTTAAAGGGACAGGGAGTCACTGTGTCTTGTTTAACATAATCAAGTGAGAAAATAGAAGAAAAAGATAAAGATAAAATTTATCTAGCAATCTTAATTAGAGAGTGAATTTCTCAATCTTCTTATTTTGAATGCAAACAGAAAAATAATGTAACCTGACAGCGACACTACGACTCGAGTCAAGTGAAAGACAATTAAAATCTCTCTATAGCTGCACAACTAGACGCCTTGAGAACGCAACGCATTTCCCAAATGAGTTGATGAAGTTTTTACTTTTATTCCAATGACCAATTCCAACAAAAACAATATTACTTAAGCAAAGGATTCAGCTGCAGAGCACTAGGACAAGGACTCGCGAAACTGTAAAGGAATCTATACTCCATGGAAGTTCCCATCGAACAACGACGAAGACCATTTATCTATAATTTCATTATATTGCATCCATTCGAATTTCGAAATCCGCTGTAAAATAGGAAAACGTGACTTCGGGGTAGAAATTTCGAGGTGAGCTTTTAGAGTTTTGATTATGATTCAGGATTATCCCAACATTGTGTCCAGATATGTATTGTGTGATGGGATCTATACAAAGTTGAGGGTGTTTTCCAAAATGTATGTAAATGGGATAGCTTAACTATGATGATAGTGGAAACGTGATATGAAGCTAATTTCAGCATAAAATCGGAAATGAGATCATGAGCGTATTTCACTTACTTGGTTTCTGTAGAATATTCATGATGATTTTAAAGGAGTCAATAATGACAGACTATTCATTTCAATGTTGCTATGTTTAGTTTTGACTTTCCAAGAAAATTGTTGAATGAATGATGCATAAGTGAAATGAGATGACTCTTGGGAGTGTTTCTTTGGAACTATTTAATCATTAATAATTCATATTTTTAATCGCTATTGGGGATTTATGGCTTAAGGTAGAAACAGATAATAGGAATTGTTAATTCTTACCTTTTACAGTGAAGTATTACGACTAATTGCATTAATTCCGAATAATTTTTCTTAAGAATTGCCTTATTTCTTCCCTCAAACCATTCAACTAGTGCTTCTAGGAATGCCTATCAGTTTCCATTTCCAATCACTTGTTCTTCATAAATAATTTTCAGGATATTCATCACCCCTTGCAGAGGGACCTTACAATTTTAGATTTACATTCTTCATTTCCAAAGATTGTTCAAATGTTACTTCTATTTATTAACTGCAGAGTATTTTTGAAAAGGTTTTGTTAAAATTATGGATCAATAAATCAATTCATTTCTTTTCGAAATCAGGGTCATCAACTTAGAAAACAATGTTTTGATAAAAATGCTTTTGGTGTTCAAATGAAAGAGAACACAAGAATCCGCAGGTGTTTTTTTTTCAAAACCCACCTCTATTTATCAACACTCTCACCTCCCCACGTTTAACTTCGGGTGCTTAGTTATACCGGCTCTTGCCCTTGGAATTAAATTAAGGATCTGGTCCTTCAAGTTGAATGTCGCGCATAAGAGTGACTACCTGGCCACGTAAAGACCATTCCAATTGAAACTTAACTCAGCAACATTGTCGGCCAGTACGCGTTTTCCACACCTCAACATTCATAAAGGAACTTGAAGTTCTCCAGATCAATTAAAGCCAACCAGATTGAAGATATTGCGATCGTCACTTGACACGCTTCCAGAATCATCTATCTCCGATTTTTTCGAGGACCTAACATCGCAAAACATTTGAAGTCGATAGTAATTGACACAATGTGTCAAGAAGTAATGGAGACATTGCCAACACACAATCGCAGAATCCGCCTCTGACGTGCTAGGTTTCAAACAGCAATCAACAATAAACCCCTGCTTTGATGCGGAATGTCGCAAGGCAAATGCAGCCAAACAACAGGCAAGCAAAGCGGTGCTGCATAGAAGGACGAGAACTGCTGAAGAGCTCTATTAGAAGAAGAGCAGGGAGGAACACCGACTTAGCAGATGGAAGAAGACAAAGCATGAGGAGGTTGCGGTAGAAGATGTTGAGTTTTATGAACAGGTGAAACAAAATTCAAAAGTGCATAAGCCCCAAACCAAAGGCTGCAAAGACGAAACACAAAAGTTCAACCCCAGTCAATGGAGAGGATATTGATGGTCCACTTTTTCAGACTGTATAAAGGCGACGATTAACCAAATTCCACTGTCAAATAAAATGTTCTATTCAATATTCTTACTTAAGGTGGCGCTACAGTCCGCAGCGGACCTGGGCCTCAACCAACATGCGTCTCCAGCCAGCTCGGTCCCTAGCTAGCTGTCTCCAGTTTCGCACGCCAAGTTGGTTGAGGTCCTCTCCCACCTGGGTGCGCCACCTGAGTTGCGGTCCTCCTCTACTGCGCCGTCCCTCGGGATTGGATTCAAAGACCTTCCAGGCTGGAGCGTTGATGTCCATCCACTTAACATGACCTAGCCATCTAAGCCGTTGGACTTTAATTCTGCTAACTAGATTAGTGTCGCTGTACAGCCCATACAGTTCGTCGTTATATCTTCTCCTCCATTCTCCATCTATGCGTACGGGACCAAAAATCACCCGACAAATTTTTCTCTCGAAGCCAATGGCTTCAGACGTTCACATAATACGTTAGAGAGGATCTTATACGCAATGTTGAGGAAACTGATGACTCTGTAGTTTGCGCAGTTTAGAGGGTCTCCTTTCTTATGTATCGGGCACACTATGCTGAGATTCCACTCATCGGGCATGCTTTCTTCCGACCATATTTTGCAGATGAGTTGGTGCATGCTCAGTACCAAGTCATCGCCTGCTGCTTTAAATAGTTCGGCAGGGATGCCGTCAGCCCCAGCAGCTTTGTTTGACTTAAGTTAAGATATAGCTATCTTCACTTCGTCAAGATCGGGTAGGTGGAATTGTTGATCTGCGTCGCCGAGGTTGAGTGGTTCTATCTCCCTTACAGCGGAATTCGGTTCGTCATCGCCGTTATATAATTTGGAGAAGTGATCTTTCCATATCCTCAGCATCGACTACGGTTCTACTACGATGTTCCCCTGATCGTCTTTACAGGCTTCGGTTCGCGGCTGGTACCCTTGGAAGGTTTTTTTTACCTTTTAGTAAAATTTACGAACCTCATTCCTGTTGTGGCATCCCTCTATCTCCTCGATCGCGCGCTTCTCATGCTCCCTTTTTTTGCGTCTAAGAAGCCGGTGTTCCTCTCTCCTCTTCTGCTCGTAGAGCTCGAGAGCAGCTCTAGTCCTTTTGTGCAGCGCCGTTTTGTGTGCCGCTTGTTTCGCTGCGAGCGCTTGCCGGCATTCGTCGTCAAACCAGGGGTTTCGCTGTGGTGGCCGTGTGAAACCTAGCACTTCAGAGGCGGCATCTCTGATGGCTGCAAGGTAATGTTGCCAATGGTTGTCAATGCTTAATGCAGGAAGCATAGGACTCCTTAAGAGGTTATAAGAGACTCGATCGGAAAAGGACATGGCCGCCTCTTGCGATTGTAGCCGTATAACGTCGAATCTTCTCACAGTACTTCCTTGTTTTGGCTTGGATCGGGATATCCGTAGCCGTACCTTGGCTACAACGAGGTAGTGGTCCGAGTCAATGTTGACCTCTCGGAATGTTCGGATATCCTGTATAGGTACTGGAGAAGTGTCGTGCGTCGATCGCAATGTGATCAATCTGGTTGACGGTTGATTGATCAGGAGATTTCCATGTCCCCTTGTGCATATTAAGATGCGTGAACTGCGTACTAGCTACCAGAAAGTCTCGCCCCGCAGCAAAATCGACCAGCCTGAATCCGTTGTCGGAGGTGGTGTCGTGTAGGTTGTATCTCCCGATTATGCCACCAAAGATGTCTTCTCTTCCTAGCTTGGCATTAACTCCTAAGACAATTTTAATGTCATAGCCAGGGCACTGCTCATATGTCTTGTCCAAGAGCTCGAAGAATATGTCTTTGGTGTCTTCATCTTTCTCCTCCGTTGGGGCATGCGCGCATATAAGGCTTATGTTGGTGAATTAAGACTTGATGCGGATTGTCGTGATGCGCTCGCTCACACTGTTGAAACTCAAGACTTTTTGCCTGAGTCTAGTTCCAACAACAAATACACACCCAAAAAGACGTTGTCTTTGTTCTCGGTAGCAGTCGCCGTAGTAGATATCGCAGTCTTTAAGTTTGCGTTTGCCCGGTCCATCACATCGCACTTCTTGGATGGCGGTAATACTGCCTTGCGTAGCTTAGGGATTTCGCTAATTGTTAGGCTAAACCGGATAAACCGCTCCTTACAGGCCTGGGCTTCGAATATGTCAAAGAAGCCCTATAAGGTGTTCACTAAGTAGTTCAACCTTACTGGAACTGTAGACGCCACCGTTGATTCCATCTCGGGAATTCCTCCGCTGCCGTCTGGATAAGGAGAGGTGCTTTAGTGGAAATACCTCTCCCCCCATCACTCGTTTGCTGTCCCCAACAACTTTCCACTGGGGTTGGAACCCAATCTTCAGTTGAGGTACTAGGCACCTGATCAACTCCACGGGGAGTTAAGAGTAGGACTTCATAGACAGAGGTGGGTTTTGAGACAATCCTGAGGACGCTTGTGTCCTCTTGAATGCACATGTCTACCATTGGAACATCCATTCAATATAGACGATGATAACCAACAATCACATCTTTCATATCTTAGTTGAATTCTAACAAAGCCGCTGTAGTAGACGGCTGAAATGCTGAGCTCTTCCAAGCATGCACTAACTTATGTGTAAAATATGGGTGGAGGAAAGTATGCCAGATGAATGAATATTGTTTGCCCGATACTGACACTAAAAAATAGAAGACCCTCTAAACTGCACCAACTGTAGAGGGATCAGTATTCTTATAAAACTTTCATGTCGTAATAGTTGAACATCTAAGGTCCATCGGTAACAATGATAGATGGTTATCATTAATCAATATAGCGTTAAACTAGGAAATTCCACAGTCGATCAAATATTAAAATTACTACTCATCGAATTCAAGGCCGCATATGACCGCATCTACAGGGACAAACTGTATAGAGTCATGTCTTGTTTTGGCATCCCTGCCAAACTTGTACATTTGTGCAAGATGACTATGGAGAAAGAACCAAGCAACAACCAAACCTTTTGATGTCAAAAAAAGCTTTAGACAAAATGATGCGTTTTCATGTGATTTCTTTAACATTGTCCCTGTAAAAATGGTCTAAAAGGCTTTATCTTTCAAAAGTCTGTCCAATTACCCGCAATTGCTGATAAAATGACGTAAATGGAAGAACTAAACCTGTTGACAATGGGGCTCTTGTAAGTATTGAGACTGTGGTGACAAAAATGATTTTAGCGCATAATAAGCCCAAACAAAATTACCTCCTGTCATAAAGAAAGATCCTACAACACCGATTGACGTCTAGATCAAAACGTCACAATTGACAGACTTAACGATAAGATCAAACGAACAATTACTCTTCCTAACCGCTGTTTCTTGGGGTTAAGAAAGCACTTGCTATTCGGTGCAGAAGTATGGACTATGACACAAGCGTATGAAAGTACCTTAGGTAACTTCGAGAGAAAAGTTCTTCACGTAATCTACGGTGAAAAAGAAAGTAATTAGAGGAGAAGATGGAAGGGCGAACTGTACGGGCTTATCAGTTGAATATAGATTTGTCCACAGGAAAGCACAGCAGAGTACCTAGGTGGTGGGTACAACTGAAAATGACTTCACCCGATTTGGAGTGCGCTTATGTATATGGAGAAAACTACAGTGGCATTTTAAGTAAGTAAGTAACGGCATATAATTTTTTTAATAATCAGAATCGAACCATTTTCAAATTAGTGAAGAATTCCTGCTTTTAGTCTAAATGTCACAAATGAAGTCATCCATTTCCATCTGCAGTCGTAATGCATTGTGTTCATGACTTTAAATTGGTATTTATTTGACAGTTCTATGAACTACTGCTCAGTGTGAACTGTGTTCAGAAAGTCAGTGTGCCATGTGGTTCTATCATTTTATAAATTTCTATGAGTTTTGACTTTAAATATAAAACTCAGAAAGCAGTCTTGATTGAAAATATACAAATGTATAAACCAAATGCATCGAAATCCATTTCATTTAATTTTTTCAATTAAAGTCTCGAAAAGGATTGCCATTATATTACATTTTAAAGCAAACATTATATTTCATAGAGAAAAATTGATTTTGTGACGTAGTCATATCATCTGTCAAATTCTCATTCAAATTCAAAATATTTAACAATTATTTCTTATAGCAATTTTTGAAACTCAAGTAAACTAAACTTAACAATACTTTCATTCAACCGATTAAAGTTGTATTTTTAGGCGTTGAAATTTAATCAGTATAAAAGCAGGGATCAGTTGACAGGACCCCTTCTGGAAATTATGTTGTCAAGTGGCGCCATCTTTGTTGGAACTAAATTTCGTTAATGTCTAGCTGATTCTTTATGGGAACAAACAATTATTCACCATGGCTCGTACCGTAAGGTCAGTTTTTTCCTAATTTACAAAAAAGGGCTATGAAGCCGACAGCTTTAAACCTGTTTCAAATAGTCTAGTTTTGTAAAAAGGCGATTTATTAATGGTTTGAGGATTATCTTCGCTCCATATACGAAAATGTTTCTTTTGTCAGAAATGAGCTTCAATTTTTTGGAAGCGTTGTCTTGAGGTTAAACGATTCATGATAAGTTGTCAAACCGTACTTAACAACTGTCAAACCATAGACAAACACCATCAAAACTTCTCATCCAATTAAAAATAACACTCATAAAATATAATTTGATAATTTTAACAATGGAAACTCGAACCATTGACTTATAATAATTGCAGTCAGTTTTTGACTATTGCAAAAACCAAAAGCAAGACTTTTCCTTTGTCAGTTTCAAGATTCTAGGAAACAATAGCCCAAAAACCACCAAACCCCAAAAAACACGTCTTTAAAACAAAAACCAAACTATTTACCGCACTTAAAACTATAAATAACTTTATCCACACAATTTTGAAAGTATTTGGCTCAAAATACTATTTCACTTAACCCTTGAGTTTTCTTTTTTGAAAAATGTTTTCTTTTTCTTTCATTCAAAAGTTTTTCAAGAATACTCGATGGTAGGTTTTGTGTACCTACTCTCACTTCTTGTATATCTTGAGCCATAATGAAATATGTGAAACTAGGAGCAAACTTTTGGGAAAAGGAAAATCCCAAATGAAATCAATTTTGTTCATCCTTCCTTATATCCTTGAGTATTCAAAATAGAATAGTAGCAAGAACAACAACAAAAACACGAATTTTAATTCAATAGAACGAAACTAAAGAGATATAAAGAACGCCAACAAGATAGGAAATAGTTGCTCAAATGGAAACTATAGGTTTGACAGTATAAGCAATAGAATGTTCTCGTTGGGACTGTCATTTGGTTAATGTCAAAGAGTGTATGTTATAAACAAGAATCGCTCATTTTTGTTTCTGTCAATCTCCACAAAGTAATTCCTGTCACTTTTGACATTGACAGAATGAAAGAAAACAGCAATCAAAACATATGATCGACCTCACAAAAGGAGTTAGACGTGTTCGTTGTCGGTTGGTTTGATTTGCTTCAACAACTTCGTTTATGTCATGTCATTGTGAGTGTTGTAATTTGACGTTTTCCATGACAGTTTATTGTTAATGTCAAAATCTTTAAAGATTCGTGAGAGTTAAATTCAAAATGGTGTACGAATCTTTTAAGCCCCTTTAGTGAATGCTTCCAAATTATGTCACGAGTAAAAATCTCTTTACTCTTGAAAGTACATAGAAAAGAAGTTGTCCCTTGTTTATAAGAACATAGCCCGGTTGGCAGAAACTTGTAATATTGCCATGCCATACCTTTTGTTTGTTTTATTATCCAATTTAAATAACCATATACAAGATAAAAAGTTGAAAAAAAAAAAATAAAACTATGCATTTCGTTTTGTGTGTAAACAAAAAAAATAAAAACAATTTCAAAAAACTTTTCTCAATCACGTTCAAGATTTGTTGTTTTCCTTATATCGGAAAAGAGGATGAGATTTCTTTTCGGGATGCATAGAAGCCATCCATTTGAATTTGAACTTCAAGAATAAAAAGAACAAACAAAAATATTCCAACGTGCGTCTTTTTGATAGTGTGTTTTGAAAGATTGTTTTTAAGGCTTGTTTTGTTTTCTTTTGTTTTGTTGTTTTTCAGTTGAAGAACATCACATTAATCTTAGAAAGTGTCATATGTTGGCAAACGAGAAATGTTTGTTAGACAAATGGTTCTGGTTAAGAACTGTCAATGGTTTTACTGGTTCTTTTGGGAATTTTTAAAGTAAATGAAATGTATCCTGTAGGTACAAAAAGGCATCATGAGATCTATAGGCATGGGACTAGGGAATGTGGTTTAAACTGATATATTGGTCGTTTATTTAATTTTTGGGTCAAGTTAGAAGGATATTTTGGGTTAAGAATTCTAAGAAACGATTTCAAACGATTGGAAATGAAAAAATTCTTGGAATTTCTTAAACTTGTGTAACTTAAGTAAACAAAATACAAGCTCGTGTGGAAAAGAAAATAGGTTAACATCAACCTCACCTCAGGTCGTGTTTGAATTTGATTCAATTTATAAATAAGATCCTAGATTAGATTGTCACCTTATTTGACGTTTTCTTCACATAAATTCACCTCATTTGCGTCAAAACCTAAATGTTTCCGATAAAATGAAACTTGTGTTTAGTCCAATTCGCACGAGGATTTATCTAGCAATTTAAAGGGCAAAAGCTTCATTCGGGATATATTTTAAGGTTTTTTGTATAGAAAAATAACATTTCCAAGCGAATTATGACAAGCTACCTCATACAAATTTCACCACAGTTAGAATTAATTAATCATTTTATTTTAAATTTATTAACAGATCAGAGCTTGTATGTTTAAATCCACTTCATCACGGTCAAAATATAAATGTGTCGAATTAAATTCAATTTTGTATTTATGTAGTTCAATACGCATCTGGATTAACCATGTAAAAGCAAAAGCTTCATATTTTTGTATGTTATCATTTCATTTTAAGAGCATTTGACAAGCTACCTCTTAAAAAACCACAGAAAGATAATTGATCGGAGGTGATTATAAATAATTCAATTGGTGAAAATTTTGTTTACAATTCCAATCTTGAACGTTTATTGAAATTCACCTCATAAATGCCAAAATAAATTCTTTGTCCAATGGAATTCGGATTTGTATTAACTTCAATTTGAACTCGGATTTTGTTATAATTTTATTCACAGAATATGGATTGAAGGCTTATTTTAAGGATTTTATGGGAAGATTACATCTTCAAGACAATTTTGACAAGCTAAGCAAAACTCACCACATTAGATGGAATTATTTAAAAACAAATTTTGTTTGCCTTTCAAAGTTCTGTACATTTTAAAAGCATAAACATACAAATCATTTTTTAAATTATTTATTTTCATATCAAAATATTTATTAGTTTATTTCACAGGAATAAGTAATTTTCGTTTTTAAAAAAATCTGACAGTCACTTTTAATCAGATGGTTTAAATTTTTGTATCCAAAAATTTCACAGGAATCAGTATGTCATTATTAGAGATTTGTGTTCAATCTTCTGGAGCCCTTTCAGCTGCCAAGAAAAACTTTCTATTAATCTCCGAAAGATTTTCAACTCTTGTCCGATCAATGCCCATAGCATCACGAAGTTCTTTCAAGGATTCTTCACTTCTCCCCCTGCTTCTCAATTTCCCCTCAGCACTGTCAATGAAATTCCTCAAACTTTGCAATGTCGATGCATTTTGTTCCAATTTCATTGTCATAAATTTATAACGAAGTTTAAATTTAGCTTTCTTGATTTTTCCGTACATTTTACATTTCGTACATTTTGACATTTGATCTGGATTTGTAGTACTTTCCTCGTTGACAGATGATGTAGTTGATGAAGTCCGATTGTACCAAATTATTGGATTTTCACGTAAATTCTGATCTATGAACATTTCTTCTTCGGCACGGAATTTTTTCATGAATTTCTCAATTTCATTTTCAATTACTGGATCAACAATTTCTGCGGTAAGATCACGATAATAGCCAAATGCATGAAGATCAACTGGTGCCGCTGATGGAAATTGCTCTGAAAAGTGAACTTTTTGGAAGAAGACATCCGGTAGATGATTCGGTCTTCCAGGGAGCATTTTTATAAAAAAAAAATATATTAACTAATCTTCACTGGTATAGAAGACTTTGCAGACTGAATTATAAAAGCAACTAAAGAGGGATTTATATACTTTAAGAAAACCTCACAAAGTTAAGCAGTTTACCTAAGAAATACCCAATAACATGATCATAAAAAATGTAAGAGCTCTCGGAGATTACCATAAGGATCAGGTAGATTCGTTCTAATTATGTTTTCCAATTTCAGACAAATAGTTACGTATTCAAATTGCATGCAATAAAAGTTAATCCCTAATATTCTACAAAAACATCATATCATTAAGATAATGTAGCAATGACAAGCTACTTTTATTAAGGGAACTTCAAAATGTGTCATAGCCAAAAGTAAACCTTTAATCACCCTCGGAAAAAACATGAAAGGTAATTTTATTAGAAAAAAACAGGAAGAAAACGGACTATTTCAAAGAGTTTGTTGTTATCGTTAAAAGGAGCAAACATCACTCAAAACTATCCTTTGGTAAAAAAATATTTTGAAGTATTAATTTAATAAAAATATAGCGGACTATTCAAGGGAGACATTTGTAAGTGTGTCAAATAAGTAAAGAAAGTCGATATTAACATGTCAAACAAATTTTGTTCTCATGACAATCTCATCAGTCAACTATTCTGTGGATTGAAGTATTTGTTGTGTCATTGGAGTTTGTTTCGTGGCTCTGACATTTTGCTGGGTGCATTTACTAATTTTGACACCTTGACACTTCAAACGTCTTTTATTTGCTTAGCACTTTTAAAAAATGATACCACCTATTTATATAGTAATCAAATAACATAACAATAATAATAGAAGACAAGACGAAATATCAATGAAAAATGACAGCTAACATTTTGAAGAACAACAAATTTGAAATCAAAAACAAATTGACATTTCTCAAAAGTCATATGAATTTGGCGTTTATAAGCAAAGCCCGAGGCGATAACTGATGTAGTAAATCTCGGGATGCGTTCCTTAAGTCGGTGAATAAAGAATATCAAATTACTTTATTTGTGACATATAGATTTTAAATGAAACGTCAAAACTCGCAATAATTTGCAGTTCGTATTTTATGAAAATTACGCTTTTGATGTTTTTTTTTGGTAATTCAGAATATGGAACACAAATTGATGCCTTTAATAAGTTCGTTTAAGTTCTTCGAAAATATCATTAAACTTATATGAACTTTTTATTGATATGATCAGAATGACAGTTGTTGCCAAATTCGTTCAAAGGTATGCAACTATTTTTGTGGATAACTAATAATTGAAAAATACCATAAGGAAGTTTTTCTACTAAATCTATCACAAATCCTTACTTACTTACTTACTTAAGGTGGCGCTACAGTCCTGTGTGAACTAGGGCCTCACCCAACAAACTTCTCCATCTAGCTCGGTCCCTAGCTAGATGTCACCAGTTTCGCGCTCCAAGTTGGGTGAGGTCACCTCTCACTTGTGCGCGCCACCTGATCCGCGGTCTTCCTCTACTGCGCTGTCCTGTGGGGGTGGATTCGAAACTTTCCGGGCCGGAGCATTGGTTTCCATGCGCTCTACGTGACCCAGCCATCTTAGTCGTTGGACTTTTACTCTTCTGGCTAAGTCTACGTCGCTGTACAGTCCGTACAGTTCGTCGTTCCATCTTCTCCTCCACTCCCCTTCGATGCATACGGGACCGTAGATCACACGAAGAACTTTTCTCTCAAAGCAACCCAAGGTGCTTTCATCCGCTTTTGTCATGGTCCATGTTTCTGCACCGTATAGCAGGACGGGGATGATAAGGGTCTTATATAGCAACACTTTGGTCCCTCGAGAGAGGACTTTACGACTCAATTGCTTTCTTAGTCCAAAGAAACAGCGGTTAGCAAGAGTTATTCTGCGTTTGATCTCAGCGCTGGTGTTGTTTTCTGCGTTTACAGATTAGGTAGACGAAATCCTTGACTGCCTCAAAGTTACGTCTGTCGATGGTGACGTTTTGAACAAGACGTCGGTGTTGTATGTCCTTTCTTGACGACAGCGTGTACTTTGTTTTGCCCTCATTAACCGTTAAACCCATTTTTGCTGCCTCTGCCTCAATACTCACAAAAGCCCCATTGACATCACGCTGAGTTCTTCCGATTATGTCAATGTCATCAGCATATGCCAGTAATTGGACAGACTTTTGAAAGATAGTGCCTCTAGTGTTGACGTGTGAGCTCTGCACTATTCAAGCACGATGTTAAAAAAATCGCATGACAGCGCATCACCTTGTCTAAAACCTTTTTTGACATCAAAAGGTTCTGTTAAGTGGTTTCCAACGTTTATGGAGCAGCTTGAATTCTCCATGGTCATCCTACACAAACGGACGAGTTTGGCAGGGATGCCAAAACTAGACATGGCTCTATACAGCTCGTCCCTGTATATGCTGTCATACGCGGCCTTGAAATCGATGAAAAGATGGTGGTTGTCGATTTGGTGTTCATGGGTTTTTTCCAGGATCTGCTGTAATCTGAATATTTGATCAACTGTGGACTTTCCTGGTCTAAAACCACACTGATAAGGACCTATCAGGTTGTTGACGATGGGCTTTAGACGTTCACATATTACGGCAGAGAAGATTTTATAGGCGATGTTAAGTAGACTGATTCCTCTATAGTTGGTGCAGTTTAGAGGGTCTCCTTTTTTCAGGATCGGGCAAACAATACTGAGGTTTCATTCATCAGGCATGTTTTCTTCCGACCATATCTTACAGATAAGTTGGTGCATGCTCCTAACCAGCTTATCCCCAGCTGCTTTAAAGAGCTCGGCATTCAATCCATCTGCTCCAGCGGCTTTATTAGACTTCAACTTAGATATGGCAATCTTTACTTCGTCTAAGTCGGGAGGACGGGATTGTTGGCTTTCGTCGTCTATATTGAATGGGTCATCCTGCCTGACAGCGGAATTCAGTTCTTCATCGCCGTTATACAGTCTGCAGAAGTGGTCCTTCCATATCCTCAGCATTGACTGCGGTTCCACTATGATGTTTCCACTTTCGTCTTTGCAGCCTTCGGTTCTAGGTTTATGTACTTGTGAATTTCGTTTCACTTGTTCATAAAACTTTCGAACCTCATTCCTGCTTTTATACCTCTCAACATCTTCGACCGCACGCTTCTCATGCCCTCTCTTTTTCCTTCTGAGAAGTCGGCGTTCCTCTCGCCTCTTTTGCTCATAGAGCTCACGAGCAGCTCTCGTCCTTTTATGCAGCGCCTCTTTGCGTGCCTCTAGTTTGGCTGCATTTGCCTGCCGACATTCCTCATCAAACCACTGGTTCCTTGTTGGTGGCTGTATGAAACCTAGCACATCAGAGGCGGCTTCTCTGATTGCATCTTGGCAATGTTGCCACTGGTTTTCGATACATTGTGTTGGCGGCAGAGAACTTCGAGAGAGGTTACTTGTAACTCGGTCGGAATAGGATTTGGCGATCTCTGGCGATTGTAGCCGTTCGACGTTGTACCTTCTCTCAGCACCTCCCTGTTTTGCCTTGGGTCTGGAAATCCGAAGTGCTACCTTGGCTACAACGAGGTAGTGGTCCGAGTCGATGTTAGCTCCTCGGAAAGTTCGAACATCCATAATGCTGGAAGCGTGTCTGGCACCGATCGCAATATGGTCAATCTGGTTGACGGTAGATTGATCTGGATAAGTCCAAGTACCTTTGTGGATGTTGAGGCGTGAAAAACGCGTATTGGGTACCATCACGTTTCGCCCTGCAGCAAAATCTATGAGCCTGAATCCGTTGTCGGAAGTATTGTCGTGCAGGCTGTTCTTCCCGATTATTCCACCAAGGTTGTCTTCCCTTCCTAGCCTGGCATTAAAATCGCCCAGGACTATTTTAATATCGTAGCTAGAGCACTGCTCATATGTTTTGTCTAAGAGCTCTAAGAACATATCTTTGGTGTTGTCATCTTTCTCTTTTGTGGGGGCGTGCGCGCATATCAGGCTAATGTTGCCGAATTAAGCCTTGATGCGTATGGTCATGAGGCGCTCATTGATGCACCTATAGCTCAAGACTTCTTGCCTAAGTCTGGCTCCGATGACGAATCCGCATCCAAATAAGCGCTGTTGGTTTTCGTGGTAGCAGTCACCATAGTAGATATCGCAGTTTTTCATCCTCTTTGATATCTGCTTTATATCGTTCTAGGGCCTCCGCTAATTTTTCGGCCGCACGTGGTCTGTTAAGGGACCTAACATTCCACGTGCATATCCGAAGTTCGTTGTCCTTTATTCGTTGGCGTTGGTTGTCAACAGTAAATCCGTCCGTATCCGAGGCTTGTTGGTCCTTCGCAACTATGAAAGCTTTTACGTGGCCAGGAAGTCACCCCGACGCACAACCTCCAACCTGGAGGGCCAGATCCTTAGTATAACTCCAAGGATGGGGAGCCGGATAAAACCGCTCCTTACAGGCCTGGGCTTCGAGTAAGTCGAAGAAGCCCTATAAGGTGTTCACTAAGTAGTTCAACCTTACTGGAACTGAACTCACCAACGTTGATTCCATCTCGGGAATTCCTCCGCTGCCGTCTGGATAAGGAGAGGTGCCTTAGTGGAAACATCTCTTCCCACCTGTCTCGTTTGCTGCCCCCAATAACTTTCCACTGGGGTTGGAACCCAACTATCACAAATCCTTACATAATTCAAATTGTAAAGATCCATTTATCCAAAAGATAAGCTGTCATGGTCTTATATATTATTTGCAACATTTCAAATTGTTTACGTAAATATTTGTCACAGCTTTTCATATACACATCAAAGCAAGCAAGCAAACAAGCAAACAAACAAAAATCCTCAGACTGCACCAGATAACATTTAGTATTTTTTTTTAGAATTTTTGTTGAAGTAAATTGCATGTCAATTTATTTCGTTTCTTGTCAAAACGCAAGAAATCAAATTACAAAATCAAGCAAAGGCAATATGTCAGTGATGTAACGTAGACAGACGTATATAGAGATCCATTTTAGGTTACATATAGTGATGCATCACGAATACGTTATTGGATTTCTGACAGTTAGAGAGGATATGTAATGAAATCTGTTTCAATTTTTTTTCTTTTTTTTGGTACTAGGTTTTTGTTTGCTTTACAATTTTTACTCTATTATGGGACAGGTATTGGTTTTATATTAAAAAATAAAGAACTTAAATCAAGTTTTCAATCAAAACACTTAGGATTTTTTTAAAAATCGATTTACAAATTTAATTTGACAGTTAAAAACTGCATCATTCATCTCATGGTAGGCGTTTTGTTCAAACTTTGAAAATTGGAATAGAATTACACTTTGAATGTCATAAAAGCTTAAGGGTATGTTTTCACTGCGTACTTAGTTTTTTTTTGGCACAAAGCGTTAGTGTATTGATACTGGGTACATTTCTCATTAACACCAAACTAGAAAGTGACACATGAGTTGTCAAAAAAAAAGAACAAAAACTGTTTGATTTCCTGCTGTAAAAATAAAGCTTAAAAGAGAGTTCTATGTTTCTGTCTATAACAGTTTTATTCAGAAATGTCAAAATAGATGTGGCATTTGCCTCCGGTATATAAAATATTTATAATTCAATACCTAACAGCTTTCACTTTTCACCGTATTTATAGCTTTCAATTCAAATTTTAAGAGCAGATTGATGCGATGCATTCATAAATTTTAAAAAGTGTATTTGCTTGCATTTTTGATCATTGCTATATATAAAGTGGATATTTTGTTCTCATGACTCTTGATGCCAACATGCAACTCTCCATTAGTTGCAATGACATGCATTTTCCAAAGGACCTAAATGTAGACGATAATACGAGGGTAAACCAAGAGAGGGCATTGACAACGTAGGTTGGTCGGTTTTTTAGAAACGGGTGGCGCGTGGTGGCAACAGCAGTAACCGACGAAGACGATAACGACTACAACGATTGTGTGTGGCAAAAGAGCTCATCTTCCATGACATGTTAACTGGCATTGAGTTGCAGTTGCAGTGCATCCTCTAACTTAGAAGTCACTCCAAGAAGGGACTCGTTTACCAAAAGTAATTCAATTCGTTTCGTTGATGGTTTCGTGTATACTTCCATTTTTAATTTATTTTTTAAATAATAATATAGGATGAAAAATCTTAAAAGTAAAATTTCAGGGATTTTAAGAGACCATGATCTTTTAGCATTTTTTACTGTGCAACTAAGTGCTGACAGTCATACAAAAACAAATTTGACAGCTGGCATTTAAGTTTGAGTAAAAGTTTTTTATTGTTGAACAAGAGTTCAAAATAATGACATCTTGGAATAAGTGTGCTAAATACCATTTTTTCTAGCTGTCAATTTGTGTTCCCACAGAAATAATGACATTTTGGTTGGGAAAGCAAGTGTAAGCTCCTTTTTTTACAATTAACCAGTTGTCAAATTTTGTTTACATTAAAATAAAGAAATTTTTGTTTGTAAAATACGTGTTAAGCTCTATTTTTTCTAACAATCAATTGTTAGCTGTTAAATTGTGTCAAAATAGTGACATTTTGGAATAAAGCTTCATTTTTTCTTACACTCATTTTAAGCTGTCAAATTGTCTTCCTATCAAAATAATGAAACGTTGGCTTCGAAAACATGTGTAAACGCCATTTTTCTTAAACTTGACTGTCAGCTATCAAATTGTGTTTCCGTTTCTTCAGAAATGTCATATTCAATGTTAACATTTATTTTTGGGAGTCCTAACGAATGACAACAGACTTTTAGTAAAAGAAAATCCGAAAAAGCCATTAATTAATAAACATTGTAAACTGAAACAATAATTATTTGTTGCTTTCAATTTTCTTTTTATTTGACCATATTTTAAATATTTCACAGGATTAAATGTATTACATGTTTTGTTTAAAAGATTAATCATATTTTGGTTTTAAATTATTCTAATTCATTTTCAGCAGCTCTAAATATCATCCTGTTGATTTCTGGTAGATTTTGAACTCTAACTCTATCGATTCCCATTGCCTCTCGCAACTTCCTCAAATCTTCTTCACTTCTTCCTTTACACCTTAGGTTTGCTTCAGCACCGGCAATACAATTCCTGAGATTTTGTAATGCTCCAGCATTTTGTTCCAATTTTGTCATCAAAAACTTATAACGCAACTTGAATTTGGCTTTCTTAATTTTGCTAAGCATTTTGCATCTTGTACAATCCGAGAGTTTTTTGAGTTGTTGTAGTTTAGCTGCTTTTGAAGTACTTGCTATGGATTTTTTCGCTGGCGACGGTGATGATGGACTTGATTGTATTCGATTATACCAAATAATTGGATTTTCACGAAGATTTATATCGACATAATTTTCTTCGTCGGCAATATATTTCTTGTGAAGTCTATCAACTTCAAATTCAATTACTGGATCAACAATTTCTGCAGTAAGGTCACTATAATCACCGAGGGCATCGAAATCAACTGGAACTGGTGGAGGTGGCTTATTTGAGAAGTCAATTTTGTGGAAGAATATGTCTGGAGGATAATTTTGTCTTTGATGATGCATTTTGCCAAACAAAAAATTAACCACGAGCTGGAGATAGTTATATTGATGTTGTCACTTCTATCGTTTTCGAATGTGTACTGATGTTAATAACGTTTCCTAAGAACATTTTATATGTTTTCCTAAAGATTTCTACCTCCCTTTTTTATATGTACTTATATGTGTAATAAAAATTAGCGGATTTTTTGATTTTGTAAACATTTCTTGGAATTCGGGTATCAGGTAAACCCTTTTGCATAATCTTAGCATATCGATAATTTTTAGTGACTCCCTGTTTCTACCTAACTAAAAAACGGTACAGGGGTTAACAATTATTAAAGGTATAAACTCATATATCACAAGCTTATAAATACAAAGATAAAAGTATATATATAATGAACACATAACGTCTATACCTACTTATTTCAAAGAACAAATTTTGGCGCAATTTGTCAACAGATGAACAGCTTAAATTCTCTCTAATTCTTCTTAAATTTCTTTTAGGATTTTAGATTTATTGTTTTCTTCTTAGGTATGTCCCAGTATTTGAATTACAATTTTAAGTTGTGTTTCCAATATTTCCTTCCTACCAAAACCTCATATTAGGACTATAAGCAATCGCTGGACACCGATTCGGCAAGAGCACCTTCCTGTTGATATATCTGGGCTCTCCATAATACTTTCAAAAATGCACTTCGTATTCACTTTAGTGCGGGTAGTGTGAGGTCTTTCGTCTACAAGAAGATCAACTACAGCTCATTATTTTAGCAGAAGTTGGATTTTCCAAATAAAATGACGTCGATAAGCTCTTTGGGTTAAAACAATCGATTAATAACTTTCAAAATAAAATAAAATCATTTTACTTATCTGAACTCAAGCGCTGTAGTTTATTTAAATAAATCGCAGAAGACTGTTTTCAAAGTAACATAAAAAGAAAAGGACATTAATTAAATGAATAATATACAAACTATAATTTTTTTTCAATTGGAAAGAAACATTTAACCCACCCTGTACAAGAGAACAATGACAGCTGTCACATTATAATTTATCCGCTAATTAATAGCTTTAATTTTCAAAATTCATAAAGGGCTTTTCTAGTATTGGCGGTAATATTAATGGAAAATAGGTATGAAAGAAAGGGCAACCAAGGAGTGTTTTGATAAAATGTCTCCAATTAATTATCACGAAGTAAATAAAGAAAATTATGAATCTTTAGTTTAAAAATTGTATTTGTTCTCTAATTCTCTCATTCAATCTGTCATGGCGCTCTTCGAGAAAGTTGCCCAAAATACAACAAGCTACTTTCTGGACCTATTAATTTATAAAAATGTAAATAGATATTATAAATAAATAGGTCCAGAACCTATGTAAAGATATTATAATGGATGTTTGAATGGAAGACATGTGCATTCAAGAGAACACAAGCGTCCACAGGTCCTACTCTCACCTCCCCGTGGTGAATATCGGGTGAATAGTAAACAACTGGAGATTGGGTTCCAACCCCAATGGAAAGGTGTTGCGGCCAATAAACGAGAGAGGGGGGAGAGGTGTTTCCTCTAAGGCACCTCCCCTTATCCAAAAGGCAGCGGAGGAATTCCCGAGATGAAATCAACGGTGAAGTCAACAGTTGCAGTAAGGTTGAACTACTTAGTAAACACCTTATAGGGCTTCTTCGACTTATTCGGAGCAGAGGCCTATAAGGAGCGGTTTTATCCGGCTCCCCATCCTTGGAGTTATACTTAGGATCTGGCCCTCTAGGTTGGGGGTTGTGTCATCGGGGTGACTTCCTAATCAAAAATCAAATGGGGTGGCGCAACAGTCCTTTGTGAACCAGGGCCTAGTGACTTACAACTCTCAACCTTTCCTGTGTGCGAGTAATGTTGTCAGGAATGGAGGGGACCTACAATTTTATGCCGAATCCGAACGGCTAGTTTGAGAAAGCACTTTTTCATGACAAGAATTACTCTTGAAGGATTTGTCAATTCCTCGCAAGAGGCAGTACCCGTGAAAATTATTTTTTTTAAATTAAGCTGTCACAGGCAGGGATTGAACCCAAGACCCCTTGCATGACAGTCCAACGCACAAACCATCATGCCACGGGTACGGGTGACTTCCTGGCCACGTAAAAACTTCATAGTTACTAAGCACCAACAAGCCTCGGATACGGACGGATTAACTGTTGACAACCTACGCAAACCAATTAGGGACAACTAACTTCGGATATGCCATCCAGGAAATACGATGGAATGGGCCGGGCAAAAAGAGGATGAAAAACTGCGATATTTAGGTACTACGGTGACTGCTACCACGAAAACTAACAGTGCTTGTTTGGATGTGGCTTTGTCATTGGAGCCAGACTTAGGCAAGAAGTCTTGAGCTATAGGTGCATCAATGAACGCATCAAGGCTAAATTCGGCAATATTAGCCTGGTATGCGCACACGCCCCCACAGAAGAGAAAGACGACAACACCAAAGAAATGTTCTTCTTGCTCTTAGACAAAACATGAACAGTGTACTAGCTACGACATTAAAATAGCCCTGGGCGATTTAAGTGCCAAGCTAGGAAGGAAAGACATCTCTGGTGGAATAATCGGGAAGAACAGCCTAACCGACAACACTTCCGACAATGGGTTCAGGCTCATAGATTTTGCTGCGGGGCGAAACGTAATGGTAGCAAGTACGCGTTTTCCACACCTCAACATCCACAAAGGAACTTGGACTTCTCCAGATCAATCTACCGTCAACCAGATTGACCATATTGCGATCGACGCCAAACAAGCTTCCATCATCATGGATGTCCGAACTTTCCGAGGAGCTAACATAGACTCGGACCACTACCTCTTTGTAGCCAAGGTAGTACTTCGAGTTTCCAGACCCAAGGCAAAACAGGGAGGTGCTGGGAGAATGTACAACGTCGAACGCCTACAATCGCCAGAGATCGCCAAATCCTTTCCCGACCGAGTTACAAGTAACCTCTCTCGAAGTTTTCTGCCGCCAACGCAATGTATCGCAAACCAGTGGCAACATTGCCAGGATGCAATCAGAGAAGCCGCCTCTGATGTGCTGGGTTTCAAACAGCTACCTTCAAGGAACCCCTGGTTTGGTGAGGAATGTCAGGCGCGCAAAGCGGCGCTGCATAAAAAGACGAGGGCTGTTCATGAGCTTTACGAGCGAAGAGGCGAAAGGGCATGAGAAGTGTGCCGTCAAAAAAGATGTTGAGAGGTTTCAAAGCAGGAATGAAGTTCGAAAGTTTTATGAGCAGGTGAAACGAAATTCACAGGTACATAAACCAAGAACCGAAGGCTGCAAAAACGAAAGTGGAAACATCATAGTGGAACCGCAGTCAATGCTGAATATATGGAAGGACCCCTTCTGCAGACTGTATAACGGTGACGACGTACCGAATTCCGCTTTCAGGCAGGATTTCCATTCAACATAGACGGCGAAAGCCAACAATCTCGTCCTTCCGACTTAGACGAAGTAAAGATTGCCATATCTAAGCTGAAGTCTAATAAAGAAGCCGAGCTCTTTAAAGCAGCTGGAGATAAGTTGGTTAGGAGCATGCACCAACTTATCTGAAAGATATGGTCGGAAGAAAGCATGCCCGATGAATGGAACCTCTGTATTGTTTACCTGATCGTGAAAAAAGGAGACCCTCTAAACTGCACCAACTATAGAGGAATCAGTCTTCTAAACATCGTCTAAAAAATCTTCTCTGCAACAACAGCCTGATAGGTCCTTATCAGTTGATGAAATATTCACATTACGGCAGATCCTGGAAAAAACCCAAGAACACCAAATCGACCATCTTTTCATCGATTTCAAGGCCGCATATGCCGAACTCGTTCGTTGTAGGATGACCATGGAGAATTCCCGCTGCTCCATGAAGGTTGGAAACAACTTAACAGAACCTTTGTCAAAAAAGGTTTTAGACAAGGTGATACGCTGTCATGCGATTTTTTCAACATCGTGCTTGAAAGAATAGTGTAGAACTCACACGTCAACATTAGAGGCACTATCTTTCAAAAGCCTGTCCAATTGCTAGCATATGCTGATGACATTGACATAATCGGAAGAACTCAGCGTGATGCCAATGGGGCTTTTGTGAGTATTGAAGCAGTGGTGGCAAAAATGGGTTTAACGGTTAATGAGGGCAAAACAAAGTACATGCTGTCGTCAAGAAAATACATAGAACACCGACGTCTTGATCAAAACGTCACCATCGACAGACGTAACTTTGAGGTAGTCAAGGATTTCGTCTACCTAGGCTCCGCTGTAAATGCAGAAAACAACACCAGCCCTGAGATCAAACGCAGAATAACTCTAGTAAACCGCTGTTTTTTTGGACTAAGAAAGCAATTGAGTGGTAAAGTTCTCTCTCGAGGGACCAAAGTGTCACTATATACGGTGCAGAAGTATAGACTTGGACAAAAGCGGATGAAAGCACCTTGGGTCGGTTTGAGAGAAAAGTTCTTCGTGTGATCTATGGTCCCGTATGCATCGAAGGGGAGTGGAGGAGAAGATGGAATGACGAGCTGTACGGGCTGTACAACGACGTAGACTTAGCCAGAAGGGTAAAAGTCCAAAGACTAAGATGGCTTAGAGGGTTGAGGAAGACCGCAACTTGCCTAATTTTTCTATTACACCAGGTTTTAAAGTATGCCACATTAAGCCCACATAGTTCTTAAAAATGTGTGTCCGTTATCACACGCCTTATGGTTTTGCAACGTTAAAATCTTTCCCAATAATCATGATATTTCATTTGACTTAATATGAAGTCTTGAGAAACATTTAATTTAACGCTTTCATGATTTTGAAAAAGCGTTTTGGAGTTAAGTTTTAGTGCTGATAATTTTCAAAATAAAAATTGCTTTCAAATCCTTTTCTCTTCTTTTTTTTTGAACTTTGAAAAGGTATTTCTAAAAAACCTGACGTGATTGAGTCACTTTGAATTTTGATTTGAACTAAGACTATCAAACCCCATTTTAAAAGTACAATTTATTTTAAAAAATTATTAGTTTTCGATCAGTGTTAAAAGCCAATTAAAAAAAACTTAGAGAAGTTTTTCGGTGCAGAAACTTTCAATTACCCAGTGCCTTAAAAAAATCTATTAAAATTTTGTTTCCCTGTCTGAAATTTTTGGAGATTTTAAGAAAAGTTAAATACATCTCTTGAAGTATACAAAATCTTCCAAAAATCAGTTTAACATTTCAATATGTCGAAATTAGTGCGTTATATGTTTCCTAAGAAAGAAATCTCCGCAAGTTTATGATACTCAAATTTCTATATATTGATTGTATGGTTTCATACTATCCGCTAATACTTAACATGTCATAAATACTATTTTTGTATCAATATCAAAGTTTTTAAAAAAAAAATTCCATGTGTTTCACTATCACAAAGAAAGATGTTACTCTTATATTTGTCCTCTACCAAACTTTTATAATCTCGAACAGAACACTAAAACTATTTACAACTTCAACAATTATTAAACGAACGAAAAAGAAAAAAACTTTCTTACCATTAATCCCAAATTTTACATCACTTGTGACATCCTGGTGCTTCCACAAGAAGATACAACAAAATAAAAACTAGAAACAAAGAAAAAACAAATTCTTTTTCAACTTAATTAATATTATAACAAAAGTCATTATCATCATCTTACGCACGCACGCACGGAAGACCGACATCAGAACGGAACATCCTTATGGCTCACCCATTATGAATGATCCTTTCCATAAGCTCTCTGACTCTTAATGACCCAACATTAGGTAGACTACAATATCCTTTGGTCTCATTCGAAAAACTAACCCCAAAAATTGAACGAAGCCATGACGTTGGTGTTGTACCCCATTTCTTTCTTATTAGAATTGCTAATATTATACTACGACGGACGTTAGATATAGAACCTCCAGTGGTTACCATTAAACCAACCAACAAACCAACTACTTGACTCTATAAATAGCTTGGAAAAATTCATCCTCGCTAACCTATACAAAAAATAAACTCATATGGTCTCCTCTTCAAGACTTAACTTGGTTCAGGATCTTTCAGTTGTTTATACAAAACACAAAAATTAGACAATTTACATTCATTCCGGAGCCGGGAAAAAGAAGACAAAAGAGCTTCAATATGAGTGAAAGAAGCTCGCTTTTTGAATATAAATGATGGTAAAGTATCTGTCACACAATTTTACTGCCGCAACTAATAAAATCATATCATCGTCGTAAGACTGGCTGGGAGCATATGAATTGAGTATCCTGTCTAAGGATTAGCCAGGCATTCTCGGGGCTCGTTTAAATTAAGTCAGAAACATCAGAACACCTAGGCCCAGGTATTTCCTATAACCACCATTATCATCAACAAACATCAGCAGCAACAGTATCTATATGTCTATGTGATTTTATAGGGTGTTTTTTTTAGTAGTGTAATATAACAATTTTATTTGGATAACAAGTTTATTTGATTTCAAACTTTATTTTTTCTTCTTTATAATTTAGTTTTTTTTTACAAATATATATTAATGGCGTCAATGGCCGTTGGATTCTCGAATTTGGTTGGCTTCGTCTTCGTTCTTTTACATGAAGTTGGCTGCTGTTATTTTTATATTTCCAATGAAGTTGGCAACAATTCTATAAAATAAGGTGTAGCTGCCATCGTTGTCATGTCCTGCATTCGAATTTTGCTCTTACAGCTTTCTATCACGTCACGTTTTTAAAATCCACCCGTTCAAAATGCTAAGGGCAAACAAGTTTAAGGTTAAGTTAAACTAAAACATATCCTTCAACAATACATTTTATGATGATTTTCCAAAGCACAAGTGTTTGTTTTCTAGATAAAAATCTTTGTCTTCTAGATACAGTTTAAAGTTTTAGTATTTTAGTTTTGAAAAATTTCGAAGAGAATTACTCTTATGCATTTTGTGTTTTTCTGTTGAAATAATTCTTTCAGAGTTAATTTTAAATGCTGATTCTGAATGCAAGCTCCAAGCAAGCTTTATGTGCTCAAACTCATAAATACCCGTTTTCAACATTATTTTTATATTTATTCAGTACATTCCAAAAACTTGATCTTATAACATTAAAACCTCAAACTCGTTATAAACGTGTTTTTCTGTTAAGAATAATTGTAGCATAAATGCTTCCAGTACTCTTTTAAAGTTAATGTAAGACAGGTGAAGACTGTCTGAAAGACAACTAAAAATTATTTTTGTAAAATGAGTATGACACTGAAATTTTTTTAAATGGCATATTGAAGTGAAATATTGTAGATTTGAAAAATCATCACGAATTTTATTAACAAAATATTTTTGTTTCGAATTACAAAAGGTTGTATCTCAAAAATTTGACGTGATCGATTAATTTTGAAGTCAAACTAAAACTCATCAAAAGTTTTAAAAAAAAGTTTAATTTCACTGCCACTTTTTTTACCAGTGTAATCCACAAGTAAGTGTTGAAAAATCATTACATCCACAAAAACTGACTGTTTGATGTGCTTTATGGTTTGGTGGAATAGTTGGAGGGTACTTCTTTCAAAACCATGCTGGTCAGAACTTTAAACTTAAGGGTGACCGCTATAGAGCCATGATTACTGACTTTTTTGTTTATCAATTTAATAACCATAATGTGCAGGTGCAATGGCGGTAATGGCTGAAACACAAAAAAGTTTCAGCTTCTGCTTCGCCTGACGTTTACGAATTAAGCCATAGGAATTCAATAAATACTATCACAATGAAGCTTCGACCTCACGTTTCATTTGACAATCGTAAGGAAATAACGTAATGTTACCTAATGTCTCTAAAGCTCTAGTTCAAATTTGCTGAATATTTGTTTTGTCTGACAGCTCAACAGCTGTAAAAAAGTCAACAAACTTTTGGAGGGATTCCTATTGGTTATCAACGGTTGTGTAAGCTCCTTTCACGATATACATATATCATTTTTTCGATTTTAAAACTCATATTTTTTTATTTTGAAAAAAAAATAACAGCTGCTAATGACAGAAGTGCCGTTTTAGAAATGTCATATTGGAAATGTCATTTAAAGCTTCCTCGAAGCAGGCCCAAAGCAACGCAGACGAAGCTGAAGCGTGTTTGTGTTTCCGCCATAAATGTCATACACCACCTGTCAGAATTGATTTATTGGAAGAAGCGTTCGTTAACCGCATTGTTTTACGTTACGGATCCATGAATGGGCATTCAAGGCCGTTTGATTTAACGCCACTACTTTCTATAGGCATACTCGTATGTGAAATTGCTGTAGTCTATTCCGATAAGCTCAAAACGATTGACCACTTAGAGGACAACATTAGTCATATGACAGAAATCATTTTTAAACTATAAATTCTTTGACATTAAAATAACATAAGTTGTTTATGTGATACTAATTAGTTTATATCTTTATTTATGAGCCCTGTCAATGACATTATGTGTGAAATATAACATCGTTAAGGCTTCGATGAATGGCAATCATTCAAAAGGTCCAGTTTTCGGTAACTTTGGCTGAATTTAACCGATGATGGCAACGAAAGCAATGGTTCGTGGCTTATTCGCAAAGACATGTGTATTAAAAAAAGCCCCACAAGAAATCACACGATCTTGGTGGCCAATTCACGTCGGCTTGGCACGAGATAACCATGCTAAACGGTATCGCAGAATATCGATTGTGCCTTGAGCTGTGTGGCGCGTAGTTCCATACTGTTGAAGCCATTTGTCTTTTTTGTCCATACCATCCAGCTCAGGTCACAAGAAGTTGGTGATCATCGCCCTATGCCGATCGCCGTTGACGGCCCAGCATCATTTCGAGACTTCTCCAGCCAAAGACCACACCAGACATTTAATTTATTTGGATGCATTGGCACAATGTGAATCGCCCTTATATTGATGGTGTCCAAAATTCTGTAATTTTTGTTATTCACGTACCCTTTCAACCAATAATGGGCCTCATAGGTTAAGATGATTTTTCAACCAAAATTGGGATCTACTTTTAACTGTTCCAAATCAAATTTGCAAACACACGACGCACCCTGCTTATGGTTGTTTGGTTTCAGCTCCTGGGTCAGTCGTCGTCGTCACGACGCAAAATTCGCCATATTGTGGTCTGCGACAGGCCAAGTTCTTGTTAGCCACTCGAATTTCACGAACATTGGCGAAGTTTTCGGCAGATCTTCCGTGTCGCTGACGAACGGGTGCTAGCTGATTGTTCACTGATCCTGAGCTATAAAACAGATCGCATATAAGCTCGGTAATCGGTGTCATAACCGGGCAATGTCAATAGGATAATGGTATTCTCAAATGACGTTTTGCAGACGCTTTATGGATGAGGAAGAGGAGAAAACAGTTCTTCACCTTCTCTGTACGTGCTCTGCTCTAGCTCAAAAACGCAAGAATAACCTAAGAGAATTCTCCATAACGATCTAAATCATATAAGCATTATCAGCCCCTCACGTTTCGTAAGGGAATCAAACTAGTTTCATTGAAGAAGAAAGCCTTATAGCTTGTTATTGCTATTATTTTATTAACACCATATAATAAATCTTTAATAAATGAAACACAAGTGAATAACTTTAACTTTATTATATTTAAATTAACTTTTGAGTTTAAGGTTGGGAGCTTTGTTATATAAGCATCCAGCACAGCACACAAGACGGACGAGAATATTCTAATAAGTAATGATTATAAAGTTTTTACAAGGAAAAAATAGCAAGGAGGGAACCAAAAACATTCTGATTTAGGATGCGTTCAGAATTTTCGAGATCGGAAGCGTTCATAAATTGAAAGTAAATAATGGTCGCGTTCATTAATTGAAAGTAAATAATGGTTGCGTTCAAACAAGCAACTTATATATGATGCGATGCAACTTTGTTAACGCGATTGAGTATTAGGTGAATAAATTAATATCCACTACATCACCCTCCCCCAATCGAGCCCCCCATCCATGAGATCAGATTTTTACTTCGCTTTTCACAGACCGAAATATTAAATGCAGTTCGTTTCTGTGGTTGTAAGGTTTCTCATCGCGTTGCGCAGTTTTTCTATTAAGACGTCTGGAGAACTTTCTTGTTTTTCATTGCTAATGAAAATTTCTCCTGGTAGTCTGAGATTCTGCCCATACACCATTTCTGCCACAGAAAAGTTTAAATCCTCTTTTACTGCGGAGCGGATTCCTAAAAGAATAATTGGGAGTTCTGAGCTCCAGTTTATAGTGTTGCATCTAATCTAGCCTTAAGCGAGCACTTTAGTTGCCTGTGAAAACGCTCAACCATGCCATTGGCTTGCGGGTGATAAGGCGTAGTGTGTATTCGGTGTACCCCTAACAACCTTGAAAGTTGTCTAAATAGTTTGGACTCAAATTGACTCCCTTGCTTATGGGAAGAGGTTCTACCAAGTCGAGGTGAATGTGGTCAAATCGTCCTTTTGGGACTTCGAATCTAATATGTTCTGACTTGGTGTGTCTGACTTTCGGCTTCTGACACCCTAAACAAGATCTGGTCCAGCTGTTGATGCTTTTGTTGATGTTTGGCCAGAAGTATCGATCTGTTATGAGTTTTCGCGTGGCGCGTATGCTTGGATGAGAGATCTCGTGAAGAATGTTGAAAACTTTGAAACCTAAGGAACTAGGAATGAAAGGCCTGTTTTTGTTATTCGAAGTTTCGCAATAGAATTTTAAGTGAGGGAATTCGAACGCTTTTAGTGAGAATGAAGATTTCTTTGATTTTTCATTTTTTAAAAGTTCTTGCAACTCTGGGTCAATGGATTGTAACTTGGCGATTGTTTCTAGATCTAGCTCTTGACTTTTTATGGCAGATATTTCGGGACCATGAAGACGAGAAAGGGCGTCGGCGACAACGTTGTCTTTGCCCTTAATGTGCTGTATGTCGGCAGTGAATTGTTAAATGAAATGTAAGTGACGTGTTTGTCGCGGACTTATTTCCGTTTTACTGGTCAAAGCATAAGTGAGTGGTTTGTGATCAGTAAGTATACTTCGACGAAAAACCTGAAGTGTTTGAGAGCTAAATATATAGCTAGTAACTCACGGTCAAAAGCTGAGTATTTGGATTCTGTGTCTTTGAGTGTTTTTGAGAAGAAAGCTAGTATTTGCCAGGATTGATGAACTTGCTGCTGAAGGACTGCACCAACAGCTGTGTCTGATGTATCCGTAGCGATGCTGAAAGTCCCATTCTGAATTGGATGAGCCAGCAGGGTTACTTTCGATAGCGCTTCTTTTGCTTCATGAAAAACGCTGTCAAGAGTTTCAGGCCACGAAAAATTTTGTTTTAAATTTTTTTGAAAGTGCGAAAACGCACTTTGCCAGGTTGATATTAACTCCATACTCCTCCAGTCTTTTGAAAAGAAGTTAGAGATGGTGCTTATGTTGCTCTTCGTTTTGACTGGCGATCAGAAGATCATCAATGTATGCGAAAACGAAATCGAGACCAAAACAAACTTCGTTCATAAAACGTTGAAACGTTTGTGCGACATTTCGAAGTCCGAATGGCATTCGGAGTCATTCGAATAAACCAAAAGATGTTGTTATTGCCGTTTTATGAACGTCCTCAGGTGCTACAGGAATTAAGTGATAAGCTCTTACAATATCAAGTTTTGAAAAGAATTTGCAGCCGTGTATTTTAATGGAAAAATCTTGGATGTGGTGGATCGGATGACAATCCGGTACCGTGGCAGCATTTAATCTGCGGTAATTACCACAAGGTTATAATGTGATAATGTGCCCCTTGAAAAAGGGGCTATTCAGCTTCAATTTTTACGTGACGCTGTAAGTAGCCATGATGATAGTGACTGATCAAAAAAATATATTTTGACAGAAAGTAAAAAAAAAAACAATATGGCCGCCACGAGCTGTCAAAATCAACCAGTAGAAAACCTTTTTAGTTTCGGCAAATATCTTTCAAATTAAGTAAATATCATATTAATTTTAAGAAAATCATCCTTATTTTATTCCACTTCAATGATTTATACCTTTACAAAAAACACCCTTTATCTATTCTTAACCTAGCAGTTAAATCTAACCGAAGCTTTATGGGGCTACCTGCTATACCTCTTTCCTATATGTCAGCCTTGGCAGTGGTTAGCTCATCATCAACAGCAACAGGAAGCACAAAGGACATATTATAACAACAACAAAAAAACAATGGCGATGGCGTTCCATCACATGCCTACCTATCTACCTGCCTTCCGTAACCTGTATGATGCCTGCCTCTGTTTGCGTAATAATTAAGTGGATTATGTGAGTCATTTACTCAAAAAGGAGGAAGGGTATAGGGAAAGGTATATATGTATGTATTTTTATCCTTTTTTTATTTTTTGAAAAAAGCAGCTTTTGTTTTTCTTTGTATCCGTTTCCTTTTTTTCCCTTATTTTATTTTGTTAGCGCGTCATCCTTCTCATCAGTTGCGGTGATTGTTTGCCGTTTATTGTCACAAAAATGCGGGTGTTGTTTACTTTCGTTTTAGAAAATGTTTTATGTCGGTGTTTAAAATGTCGGTCTCTCGGGCGGTTGGCATTCATATAGATGGAGCTGATGTCCTTGTAAGGATTTATTTGAGCTTGATGATGGCTCACTCTTTCTGATGGTCGTAACGGTGCTGGAGTTGGCTTTGCTTCCTGGCTCCTGGCTCCGGCTGACTGACGCAAACACGGGTATTAAAAATATAAATTGCGGATTTGTTTTTTAATTGAGGAGAACGAATGTATTTTGTTATTCTTTCATCTCGAACATCAGGTTGATGAAATTGTTTATTAAGTGGATTAAAAAATAAAGAACCTTTTGTTTTTAGGAGTATTTTTTTATGATTGTAAAGGCTATAAATATTCCATGGGTTATACCTGTCTGTCGCTTTTAGAATAATTGAGAGTACCTTTGTAGCAATCAAAAATGATTTTGGTTACCTATCTCTAAATGAGAAGGATTTATTGGATTGGAATTTTTGTGTATTTTTATTTTGGTTATCTTAAAATTTATTGCACCTATACCTGAGTTATGCAATCAGGGAATCATTAAGGACTTTTGGCGTGCTATGGGTTTATTAAGATCTGATTTTCAAATCATTCATTGATATAGGCGTGGATCCTTCGCTACCCGTATACCCTTTTTTAAGGCAAACAAAAAGATTTATTAACTTCTTTTTTGAGTATATTCGTCCTTTTGTACAGATTGCGTGATGAAGTATTAAATTTCGATTTTTAACGTAATAAATGTGTTCATTTTGCACATAAATTAGATTTTAATAGGTTTAACCTATAGACTGGGTCTTATAATTCACAGAGGAAGAGGTTAGAATGATGGGATTTTAAATGGTTTTTCTTTCGTATTTAATTTCTTTTTGAAGAAGTTGAACGATTTAAATTGCTTTATTTGCATTGGAGTTCCCCATTTTTATTTGTACCCCGAAATTTATTCATTTAGGTTTAAGGGTTGACTTGGAGTCAACAAAAATTAAACATAACATTTATATTACCAGAGTTGGTAATCAAACAAAAATTATATGGTCATTAAATTATTACCTATCAAAATATCCGGTTAGAGAATTTTTGTAACATGCGATTTAAGATTTATTGAATTAATCGCACAAACAGGTGTCACGTGAGTTACAAGTGGATACAAGTTTTAAGAAAAGAAAAAGCGTTCCAGATTACAGTCGTAAAAGTTCTCTGATAATGAGTTTTTAATACAAATCCTTCTGGTTGGTGTAAAGAGTTGAAGTTTTGACTTAGCAGATTAAGAAAGTTTGAAATCTTGAGAGCACTTTCTGATTTAAAGGAGAAAGCTTTTAGCTTAGGCCTCGTTAATATGAAATCTTTCATTTTTTCAAAACGTTTATGTTATGATTCAGTTTTCTTATTACTCCTAACAGGAAGTAATTGTTATGGGTCGATTTGTCAAATTGAAAATTTTGACATTTCTCGACGTTTCAAGGTCCCTAGAGTCTAAATAAAAGATTTTTAGACAGATGTCTTCACGACGTTATTTTCGTCGTCCATAACTCAAGAATGGATGTTCAAATGGTAGACATGTGCATTCAAGAGGACACAAGCGTCCACAGGTTTTTTCTCAAAACCCACCTCTGTCTATCAACTCCTACTCTCACCTCCCCGCGGTGAACATCGGGTGCCTAGTACCTCAACTGGAGATTGTTTTCCAACCCCAGTGGAAAGTTGTTGGGGGCAGCAAACGAGAGAGGGGGGAGAGGTGTTTCCACTAAGGCACCTCTCCTTATTCAGGCGGCAGCGGACGAATTCTCGAGATGGAATCAATGGTGGGGTCTACAGTTCCAGTAAGGTTCAGCTACTTATTGAACACCTTAAAGGGCTTCTTCGACATATTTGGAGCCCAGGGCTGTAAGGAGCGTTTTATACGAAGTAAAAAATACCTTTAGTTGCGAAGCACCAACAGGCCTCGTATACGGACGGTTTTACTGTTGACAACCCACGCAAACGAAATAAGGACAACGAACTTTGGATATGTACGTGGAATGTTAGGTCTCTTAACAGACTACGTGCAGCCGAACAATTAGCAGAAGCCCTAAACTGGTGCAAGGCAGATATTACCGCCATCCAAGAAGACTGCGATATATACTACGCGACTGCTACCGAGAACAAAGACAGCGTCTATTTGGGTGTGGATATGTTGTTGGAACTAGACTCAGGCAAAAAGTCTTGACACTGTTGAAACGTCAGCGAGCGCATCACCACAATCCGCATCAAGGCTACATTCGCCAACATAAGCCTTATATGCGCGCATGCCCCAACAGAGTAAAAAGATGAAGACACCAAAGACATGTTCTTCGAGCTCTTGGACAAGACATATGAGCAGTGCCCTGGTTTTGACATTAAAATTGTCTTAGGAGATTTAAATGCCAAGCTAGGAAGACATCTTTGGTGGCATAATCGGGAGATGCAGCCTGCACGACACTACCTCCGACAACGGATTCAGGCTGGTCGATTTCGCTGCGGGGCGAGACGTTCTGGTAGCTAGTACGCAGTTCACGCATCTCAATATCCACAAGGGGACATGGAAATCTCCTGATCAATCAACCGTCAACCAGATTGACCACATTGCGATCGACGCACGACACTTCTCCAGTATCCAGGATATCCGAACATTCCGAGATGCCAACATTGACTCGGACCACTACCTCGTTGTAGCCAAGGTACGGCTACAGATATCCCGATCCAAGCCAAAACAAGGAAGTACTGTGAGAAAATTCGACGTTAGACGGCTACAATCGCAAGAGACTGCCATGTCCTTTTCCGATCGAGTCTCTAATAACCTCTTAACGAGTCCATTAAGCATGGAAAACCAGTGGCAACATTGCCTTGCAGTCATCAGAAATGCCGCCTCTGAAGTGCTAGGTTTCACACGTCCACCACAGCGAAAGCCCTGGTTTGACGACGAATGCCGGCAAGCGCACGCAGCGAAACAAGAGGCATACAAAACGGCGCTGCACAAAAGAAGTAGAGCTGCTCGCGAGCTCTACGAGCAGAAGAGGAGAGATAAACACCGGCTTCTTAGATGGAAAAAAAGAGAGCATGAGAAGCACACAATCGAGGAGATAGAGGGATGTCACAACAGGAATGAGGTTCGTAAATTTTACCAAAAGGTAAAAAAAACCTCCCACGAACCGAAGCTTGTAATAACGATCAGGGCAGCATCTGAGTAGAACCGTAGTCGATGCTGAGAATTTGGAAAGATCACTTCTCCAAATTATATAATGGCGATGACGAACCGAATTCCGCTGTAAGGGAGATAGAACCACTCAACCTCGGCGACGCAACAATTCCGCCTACCCGCACTTGACGAAGTGAAGATAGCTATATCTAAACTTAAGTCAAACAAAGCTGCTGGAGCTGACGGCATCGCTGCCGAACTATTCAAAGCAGCAGGCGATGACTTGGCACGGAGCATGCACCAACTCATCTGCAAAATATGGTCGGAAGAAAGCATGGCCGATGAGTTGAATCTCAGCATAGTGTGCCCGATACATAAGAAAGGAGAACCCCTAAACTGCGCCAACTACAAAGGCATCAGTCTCCTTAACATTGCGTATAAGGTCCTCTCTGCCGTATTGTGTGATCGTCTAAAGCCGTTCGTCAACAACCTGATTGGTCCTTATCAGTGTGGCTTCAGACCAAGAATGTCCACTATCAACCAATTATTCAAACTACGCAGATCTTAGAAAAAACCCAGGAGCTTCAAATCGATACTCACCATCTCTTTATAGATTTTAATGCTGCGTATGACAGCATCCATAGGGGAGAGCTATACCGAGCAAATGTCTAGTTTTGGCATCCCTGTCAAACTTATCCATTTGTGCAGAATGACGATGGAGAACGCACGCTGCTCTATCAAGGTCTTAAAAGATCTTACCGATTCATTTGATGTCAAAAAAGGTTTTAGACAAGGCGATGCACTGTCATGCGACTTCTTCAACATCGTTCTGGAAAGAATTGTGCAAAACTCAACCGTCAACACTAGAGGCACAATCTTCCAAAGGTCCATCCAATTACTCGGATATGCAGATGATATTGACATAATTGGAAGATCAAAGCGTGATGTCAGTGGATCGTTTTTGAGCATTGCGACGGAAGCGAAGAAAATGGGTTTAGTGGTCAATGAGGGCAAGACCAAGTATATGCTGTCATCAAAAAAGGACACTGAACAACGACGTCTTGGACAAAACGACACCATGGACAGCTATAACTTTGTTGTAGTTAAGGACTTTGTATACATAGACAACACATAGACAAGAAATACATTTTTTATTTGCAACTCTTTTTACAGTCTACGTGTAAATAACGAACCGCTTTACCTTGCTTCAAAAGATTAACTGTTACCTTATTAATCTTAGAGCCTTGTTTTAGAAACTATACAAAAATGTTATTACATTTCAAAGTCCTTTCATTTCAAAATCATTAAGCTACATAATTTCTTGAACAGATTCAAGAAACCAAACAGTTGATATAACGTTAAGTGGATTCAACGATTTGTTCATATTGACTAAAAATACACTCAGAATTAAAAGCGCCAGACTAAACAACTGAAATTTTTATTAAAATGACATCATTGTACTTTGTAAGCAATAAAATCGAAGATTAATTGTATTTTAGGCAGAATATCATAAGAAAACATTATTTCAAATCCAAAGGAGTATAAGGAAGGAAAGTTCAAAAATATTATTAAAACTAAGTGAACTTGGAATTTAAGTCTAAGAAAAAAAAGATAATTTTCAAGTATACAAAACAGTAAAGGAGAAAAAACAGAACCATGTGGCACTCCAGCACTCAATTTGTGTGTACCCTCTTCAGATTTGAGCTCAACCAATACTTTACCTGTGCCTTCAACGCACAGTTCAAAAGCTTGTCTAAAAGAGGAACAAAAAAGTTTATACAAGAGGTTAATTCCAAACTCTATCAAATGTAGAAACTAAAACATCATGGTCATTTGAACAATCAAAAACTTTGAACTTACACCCTTCTCTAGATCCTTTTTAAGGCGCAAAAATAATCAGCTTACTCAGAATTTTATAGACACTTTGTTCCATGAATTAGGTAAACCAGAAAAATTATTGTTTTTAATATAAAATTTACATACCCATTTAACGACCCATAGAAACCGTTATAAGGTGTTTTCTAAGGAAAACATCTCTGATGGTTGCCGAAATGGCCAGTTAATATTATGACTATGTTAACGTCAATTTAAGTAACCAAATTTACAAAATTAAAAAGCCCTGAGTTAGCAGTTAAATCTGTTTCCGAATCTCATAAACCATAAGCTTTTAGTATACTTAAAACCTGCCATAAGGATTTAGAATTATTTCATTTTACCCAAGACTTTTGATCCCAAAATACTAAATCTTTTTGTCGTTTATTATAATATTTAAAAATAAAGTGAAATAAAAAAAACAACAACAACAACAACATAAAACACTCTTACTACACAAAGCAAAATTAGCTTAAATGATAATAAAAAGATTTATTGTCTCTCGACCAGTATAACATCCTACATCGTCGGTCGTCGGAGGTCTTTTGCCGGCCAGTAATGTGTTCCGGACGAACAGGATAGAAGGTATTTAATTCTTCTGCGCCATCTTCTTTTTTTTTGCTTGGTTTATTTTTGGAACCTGCCTCAAAGTATAGAGTCTCATGTCTATATTTTATATTTTATATGAAATATATTTAAGAACTTTTTTCATTTAATGCTTATGATCATAAAGTTTTATATCTTTCTGTTTTTGTTTTTTTTTTTTTTTTTTTAAAAAAGATGTCCTTTTCCGGTTTGGAGGTTTTCCTTTTTTCGGCTGAGTTCCTCGTGGGATAATTTTAATTTAAAACAGAGAAGACAAAATATAAATGGAACCAGAAAAAAATTTAACACCTAACAAAGAAGCCCAATGCGGCAAGAAACAAATCTCAACAAAGAGGTCGCACAAAGTAAAAGATTCTGACATTCTGGTCGATAGAAAAGGTTATACCGGAGACAGTGCGGGTTTCTTGATTGAGTATATATTTTAGAAGAATGGATGATTGCCATTCAAATTTAAAATTGGATATAAGTCTGATGAAGGGTCATAACTCCACAGGTTTAAAGCGTGCAAATGATTTGTCTAGGCTTGCGAATATATGTCCACAAATTCATGGACTTTCAAATAAGAAAATAGGCCAAAAATTCGTTGTTTCAGAACTTAAGTGGGTCATTAGTTTCGAAAAAGGCTCTTAAGTTTACAGCCCAATCTCTCGTTAGGTTAGGTGTCGATCATACAAGAGGTTCAAAAGTCTACAAAGAAAAAGGTCAGTAATACAGCGCTTTAAATTTTAAGACGATTATAAGTCTTTGGAAGGGTCATAAGTCTTCAGACCATGTTTATACTTCGATGTCCTCAGACCATGTTTCTACTTCGATGAATATAAGTCTTCAGACCATATTTCCACTTCGATGTCCTCAGACCATGTTTCTACTTCGATGGATATAATATCACAACTACACTATGAGCTTTCAAATCATTTAGGAGGTCCTTTCAAAATAAACCAGTATTCCATAATTTTAGAATTTAAGCCCAGCAAAGGGTCATAATCCCACTAACCAAAATTCAACCGGATAAATTCCCCCTTTTTAGTGTCTCAGGTTCATAAGAAAATGGGTCAATATGCCATACTCTTGGAAGTTAAGTGGATCATAAGTCTAACGAATGGTATTAAGCCAACAGGCTAAAATTCCACTTATGTTTCATTTAAGACAATAAATGAAGTACGTACTTTAATACGAGTCATTATTGGAAAAACTTAGAATTTAATTATTGGTCAAATGTCATAAGTCCATAGGCCAAAGTCCCACTTGATTGACTTTGTAATGCCATAATTTTACTAGGATCTCTTAAGTCATACATTATTATCAAAAGTCCATAAAAAATAGTTCAGTAATTGATAATTTTATAATCACAGAATTTAAATGAATCATAACCTTAGGAAAAGTGTATAGTTTTAGGATTTAAATACCACAGGTTAAGGTCCTACTTTCTTGAGTTTTAAATCCACAATTTCAATATTGAGTTCAAAATCATACGTGAGGGCCAATCGTCTATATTCGAAAATGGGTCAGTAATTCATGATATTAGTATTTTTTTTTTGGATACAAAATCTGGCGAAGAGTCACAAGTTCACAATACATAATCCTACTTTGGTTGCTTTTAAGACCATAATTTGACTTTTCTGACTCTCAAAATATACAAAAAGATCAAAAGTTCATAAGAATTATTCAGTAATCCATAATTATTGAATCATTGAATTTAATTTGGTCATAAATCTAACAGAGGGTCATAAGTCCATAAAAAATAGGTCAGTAGTCCATAATTTTAGGATTTAAGTGACTTAGGAGTCCACCAGGCAAGGATAATGGCTTATAAGGTCATAATTTCACTAAAGAATTTTACAAACGTACAAGAAATACGGTGGGTTATTAGTGGGTAAGCAAAGGTAATAAGTACACAAAAAAACTATTCAACTTCAGATGGCTTCTAAGATACTAATTTAAACAACGGTCATTCAAATTAGATCCGAAAATCAAGAGTCCATTTGTAAAAAAGGATGTTCAAATGGATTCCCCGAGATGGAACCAACGGTGGCGTCTACAGTTCCAGTAAGGTTGAACTACTTAGTGAACACCTTATAGGGATTCTACAAATTATTCGGAGCGGTTTTATCCAGCTCCCCGACCTTGGAGTTACACTAAGGATCTGGCCCCCCAGATTGGGGTTGTGCCTTCAGGATGACGTCCTGGCCACATAAGAACCTCATAGTTACGAAGCACCAACAAGCCTCGGATATGAACGGATTAACTGTTGACAACCTAAGCAAACCAATTAAGGACAACGAACTTCGGATATGCACGTGGAATGTTAGGTCCCTTAACAGACCACATGCAGCCGAAGAATTAGCGGAGGCCCAAGACCGCTATAAAGCAGACATCACCGCCATCCAGGAAATACGATGGGATGGGCCGGGCAAAAAGAGGATGAAAAACTGCGATATTTACTATGGTGACTGCTACCACGAAAACCAACAGCTCTTATTTGGATGCGGCTTTGACATTGGAGCCCGACTTAGGCAAGAAGTCTTGAGCTATAGGTGCATCAATGAGGTGCAACATGAGCAGTGACCTAGCTACGATATTAAAATAGTTCTGGGCGATTTTATTGCCAAGCTAGGAAGGGAAGACATCTTTTGTGGAATAATCGGGAAGAACAGCCTGCACGACAACACTTCCGACAATGGGTTCAGGCTCATAGATTTTGCTGCGGAGTGAAACGTTATGGTAGACAGTACGCGTTTTCCACACCTCAACATCCACAAAGGAACTTGGACTTCTCCAGATCAATCTACCGTCAACCAGATTAACTATATTGCGATCGACGCCAGACACGCTTCCAGCATCATGGATGTACGAACTTTCCGAGGAGCTAACATCGACTCGGACCACTACCTCGTTGTAGCCAAGGTAGCACTTCGGATTTTCAGAAACAAAGGCAAAACTAGGAGATGCTGGGAGAAAGTACAACGTTGAACGGCTACAATCGCCAGAGATCGCCAATTCCTTTTTCGACCGAGTTACAAGTAACCTCTCTCGAAGTTCTCTGCCGCCATCACAATGTATCGAAAACCAGTGGCAACATTGCCAAGATGCAATCAAAGAAGCCGCCTCTGATGTGCTGCGTTTGAAACAGCCACTCACAAGGTTTGATGAGGAATGTCGGCAGGCAAATGCAGCCAAACAACAGGCACGCAAAGCGGCGCTGCATAAAAGGACGAGAGCATGCCCGATGAATGGAACCTTAGTATTGTTTGTCCGATCCTGAAAAAAGGAGACCCTTTAAACTGCACTAACTATAGAGGAATCAGACTACTTAATATCGCCTATAAAATCTTCTTTGCTGTAATATGTGAACGTCTAAAGCCCATCGTCAACAATCTGATACGTTCTAATCAGTGTGGTTTTAGAACAGGAAAGTCCACAGTCGATTAAAAATTAACATTACGGCAGATCCTGAAAAAAAACCCAAGAACACCAAATCGCAACCCACGATCTTTTCATCGATTTCAAGGCCGCTTATGACAGAATCTACAGGGACGAGCTGTATAGAGCCATGTCTAGTTTTGGCATCCCTGCCAAACTCGTCCGTGACTATTAAGAGAATTCACGCTGCTCCATAAAGGTTGGAAACAACTTAACAGAACCTTTTGATGTCAAAAAAGGTTTTAGACAAGGTGATGCGCTGTCATGCGATTTCTCAACATCGTGCTTCAAAGAATAGTGCAGAGCTCACACCTCAACAGTAGAGGCACTATCTTTCAAAAGTCTGTCCAATTACTGGCAAAAGCTGATGACATTGACATAATAGGAAAAACTCAGCGTGATGTCAATGGAGCTTTTGTGAGTATTAAGGTAGAGGGGTTTAACGGTTTATCAGTTCAAAACAAAGTACATGCTGAAAGGACATACAACACCGACGTCTTGGTCAAAACGTCACCATCGACAGAAGTAACTTTGAGGTAGTCAAGGACTTCGTCTACCTTGGCTCCGATGTAAACGCAGAAAACAACACCAGCGCTGAGATCAAACGCAGAATAACTCTTGCAAGCCGCTGTTTCTTTGGACTAAGAAAGCAATTGAGTGGTAAAGTCCTCTCGAAGGACCAAAGTGTTACTATATAAGACCCTTATCATCCCCGTCCTGCTATACGGTGCAGAAGCATAGACTATGACAAAAGCGGATGAAAGCACCTTGGGTCGGTTCGACAGAAAAGTTCTTCGTGTGATCTACGGTCCCGTATGCATCGAAGGGGAGTGGAGGAGAAGATGGAACGACGAGGCTGTACAGCAACGTGGACTTAGCCAGAAGGGTAAAAGTCCAACAACTAAGTTGGCTGGGTCACGTAGAGCGCATGGAAAATAATGCTCCGGCCCGAAAAGTCTTCGAATCCATACCTAAAAGACAGCGCAGCAGAGGAAGACCGTGGATCAGGTGGCGCGCACAAGTGGAAAGTGACCTCACCCAACATGGAGCGCGAAACTGGAAACATCTAGCTAGGGACCGAGCTAGATGGAGAAGTTTGTTGGGTGAGACCCTAGTTCACACAGGACTGTAGCGCCACCTTAAGTTAGAAAGTAAGTATTTGTAAAAAAGGTGGAATCTAGGTTAAATAGTGAGGGGTCATAATTCCACAAAGCCAAGTCCCACTTGGGTGGCTTACAAGAATATAATTTTACCTTTTGGTTTCTTGATCAAATACTGCGATCAAGAGTCCAGTTGAAATAAGGATTGTCATACGTTGGTTAGCAAAGGGTGTAAAGTCCACAAAGCAAAATCTCACTTTAAATGGTTTATAAGACCATAATTTCGTTATATGATCTTTGAAACCGTACACTAGATCAGGTGTTTGAAACAAGGTGGGTTATAAGGGAAATAGCGAAGGGCAATAAATTCACTAAGCAAAATCAGACTTCTGCTGCTCATAATACCAACATTTTATAACAGAGTCTTTCAAATCGTACATAAAATGAAGGGGGATATAAGTCCATACAAGTCATGACTCTACACCCAATTTTCGTTCTTGTTCTTTTGAACATTATGAAACTTTTAAAATTGACTGGAGTCTAATGAATTAAGGCAAACACAAGACTAGATCATAATGTCCTCATTTTTATATAAATTCGTTTAGTCCCTAACCCAATTCATCGCAGTGTAAATATACCCTCTGCCATGCCATGAGCATTATGTGATGGCATGGGAATTAAATTCCACGACAGCAATTTTATAAGAATGTGATGGGAAATGAAAATCCTTCATTGTATAATATGCCACCGGGGAGACTGGAAAGATTGCTGTTTGCAACAACAAAAAAAGTAAAAACAGAAAAGTTTTGCAGCTTAAGTTTGGCATATTTCTTAAGCAATCAATTTAAACGAAGAAATATATATACGTAAGGTACACGATGAAAGTGAAATTGCGGAACGCCTCATTCCGCTCTGATAATAATAATAATAATAATTCATTCGAAATTCAAGATGATGTCTTAACTTGCAAGCAGCAAAAAGTCAAAACGTTTGCTCTGCCGATATGATGGTGGACGGCGGCGGCGCTGACTGCGGTGGCGGTGTGCCACAACGACAACCAGCCAAAGTAAAAGCCTCAATTATAATTAAAAACCGATTTGTTTGAACAAAAAGTTTTGTACTTCCTTCATGATTTCCGTGGCAAGAATTATTCGAAGTTGACAACTCTTTTCTCTTTTGTGTACCCAAGTATTTGGAGTTTGTTTCAAGTCCGTGCAGCACGTACTTTCAGAGAAGCCGTCCGTTGAAGTTGTTGTCGTTTATCGTAGAAAAAAGTGCTCAACCAGCTTTACAGCTTTAAATTAAGGAGCAATTTATTAAGGAAAAGGCTAACTTTGTTTTTTTTCTGACCTGGAATGTAGGTAAGGTACCTACTGATGGTCTGGTCGTGTCGGCATCATCATGCGATGGGTATGGATCCCAGCCATCATGTTGTTGTGATGTAAATCCCCATCGCCATCAACTTGCAGTCATTAAGGCTATAATCCTTAGTTTTGGGACACATCCCTTACCCATAGCCAAGTGTGAAGTCGGGTTAAGATTATTTATTATACTGACGAAGCAACAGATGTGAGCTTGGTTTTTATGGGATTTTAATGAAAAATTATTTTAAATGGTTTGAGGTTAATGTATTCAATGTTAAGCTAATTTATGGTGTGGTGCACCCCATAATCAATTGGGTCAAAGAAAGAAAACGTTGAAAAGTAAAAACCTTTATAGATCTTATACTTATAGTTTTTGTTTGTAACCTATAGACAAAAAGAAAGAAAAATGTTACAGCCCACTTAAGTTGAGGGTTTGTTTTTGCCAAAATAGGTCATCAATAAAGTTTTTGCTTTGCTAAATTGTGTTAACATATTCATTTATAAGAACGATGATGACTTGCTAATGGGAGTTTTTTGTTTTCATATTTAAGTTATTAATAAGTTTTGTCGAAAATTTATTCTTCTGTCAACGTTGTCGCCGTCGTAAGAGTAATAAAATTAATTATTTCCATGTTTATCATATGTCTAAGTGGAGTATAATGGTAGTTTTAGTTTATTTATTTAGGATTCGACAAGAAAATCACTTTGAAATTTGCTGAGAATTTTTGCGTCAACGCTCGTTAAATTGCGTCAAAATTCTTCGTATATGCGGCAATTTTTGCCTATGCTCTTCAACGTTCACAACGTTGTTAATGTGCTTCAATATTCATCTCCATTCGTGTTCGTTGTCAACTATTACAACTACAACTACAACTGTCAACAACGTTTTTCGACGTATGTCAATATTCATTTACGTGGATGAAGGTCCGTCAACATTTGTAAATATTGTTGTGCCCCAATGAACGTTTCTATTTGTTTACGTGCCTATACATGAGTCAACATTTGTTAACATGCGTTAACGATTGTTTTTTTCCGTCACCATTAGTTTATATGCGCCAATGTTTGTCTTCGTCAATATTTCTCTACGAGCATTAACGTTTGTTTTCATCCGTCAAAGTTAGCTTTTATTCGTCAATTTTCATCTTCAGTCGCCTACGCGTTTTTCTTCATGCGTAAAAATTTGTCAACATGAATTAAAGTTTGTCTTTATTAGTCAAAGTTTGCTCACATGCAATATCGTTTGTCTTCTTGTTACAACGTTTCTCCTCTACATGCGTCAATACTCGCCTATGTGCTCTCGTCTCGTCTATATATTCGTCAATATTTATATACATACATACGTTAACATTTATCTTTATAGTCATCGTTTAACTTTGTGCTTTAACGTTTGTCTACATGCGTAAACATCTTTCCTCTATATGCGTCAACGATCATCAACGCTTTTCCCAACGCGTCAATATTCATTTGTGCGTCAATGCATCTATATCCGTCAAAATTTGTCTACATGCGTTAATATGTCCTTTATTTAAGTAAGTACTGACTTACTTACTTAAGGTGGCGCTACAGTCCTGTGTAAACCAGGGTCTCACCGAACAAACTTCTCCATCTAGCTCGGTCCCTAGCTAAATGTCTCCAGTTTCACGCTCCAAGTTGGGTGAGGTCACCTTCCACTTGTGCACGCCACCTGATCTACTGCGCTGTCCTGTAGGTGTGGTTTCGAAGACTTTCCGGGTTTCCATGCGCTCTACGTGACCCAGCCATCTTAGTCGTTGGACTTTTGCCCTTCTGGCTAAGTCTACGTCGCTTGTACAGCCCGTACAGCTCATTCTTCTATCTTATCCTTCACTCCCCTTCGATGCATACGGGACCGTAGATCACACGAATAACTTTGCTCTCGAACCGACCTAAGGTGTTTCATCCGCTTTTGTCATAGTCCATACTTCTACACCGTATAGCAGAACGGGGATGATAAGGGTCTTATATAGCGACACTTTGGTCCCTCGAGAGAGTTTACCACTCAATTGCTTTCTTAGTCTAAAGAAACAGCGGTTAGCAAGAGTTATTCTGCGTTTGATCTCGGCGCTGGTGTTGTTTTCTGCGTTTACAGCGGAGCCTAGGTAGACGAAGTCCTTGACTACCTCCAAGTTACGTCTGTTGATGGTGACGTTTTGACCAAGACGTCGGTGTCCTATGTCCTTTCTTGACGACAGCATGTACTTTGTTTTGCCCTCATTAACCGTTAAACCCTTTTTTGCCGCCTCTGCCTCAATACTCACTAAAGCCCCATTGACATCACTCTGAGTTCTTCCGATTATGTCAATGTCATCAGCATATGCTAGAATTGGACAGACTTTTGAAAGATAGTGCCTCTAGTGTTGACGTGAGAGCTCTGCACTATTCTTTGAAGCACGATGTTAAAAAAATCACATGACAGCTCATATCCTTGTCTGAAACCTTTTTTGACATCGAAAGGTTATGTGAAGTTGTTTCCAACCTTTATGGAGCAGCGTGAATCATCCATGGTCATCCTGCACAAAAAGACGAGTTTGGCAGGGATGCCAAAACTAGACATGGCTCTATGCGGCCTCGAAATCGATGAAAAGATGGTGGGTGTCGATTTGGTGTTCTTGGGTTTTTTTCAGTATCTGCCGAAATGTGAATTTTTAATCGACTGTGGACTTTGCTAGTCTAAAACCACACTAAAAAGAACCTATCAGGTTGTTGACGATGGGCTTTAGACGTTCACATGTTACAGCAGAGAAGATTTTATAGGCGATGTTAAGTAGGCTGATTCCTCTATAGTTAGTGCAGTTTAAATGGTCTCCTTTTTTCAGGATCGGGCAAACAATGCTGAGGCTAAATTCATCGGGCATGCTTTCTTCCGACCATATCTTACAGATAAGTTGGTGCATGCTCCTAACCAACTTATTTCCAGCTACTTTAAAGAACTCGGCGTTCAAGACATCCGCTCCAGCGGCTTTATTAGACTTCAGCTTAGATATAGCAATCTTTACTTCTTCTTAGTCGGGAGGACGGGATTGTTGGCTTTCGTCGTCTATATTGAATGGATCATCATCCTTCCTGACAGCGGTATTCGGTTCGTTGTCGCCGTTATACAGTCTGTAGAAATGGTCATTCAATATCCTCAGCATTGACTGCGGTTCCACTACCGTCTTTTAAGCCTTCGGTTCTAGGTTTATGTGCCTGTGAATTTCGTTTCACTTGTTCATAAAACTTTCGAACTTCATTCCTGCTCTTAAGCCTCTCAACATTTTCGACCGCACGCTTCTCATGCCCTCTCTTTTTCCTTCTTAGAAGTCGGCGTTCCTCTCACCTCTTCTGCTCATAGAGCTCATGAGTGCTCTCGTCCTTTAATGCAGCGCTCCTTTGCATGCCTGTTGTTTGGCTGCATTTACTTCCCGATATTCCTCATCAAACCAGGGGTTACTTGTTGGTGGATGCTTGAAACCCAGCACATCACAGGCAGCTTCTCTGATTGCATCTTGGCAATGTTGCCACAGAGACCTTCGAGACAGGTTACTTGTAACTCGGTTCGACGTTGTACCTTCTCCCAGCACTTCCCTGTTTTGCCTTGGGTCTGGAAATCCGAAGTGCTGCCTTGGCTATAACAAGGTAGTGCTCCGAGTCGATATATTAGCTCATCGAAAAGTTCGGACATCCATGATGCTGGAAGCGTATCTGGCGGCGATCGCAATGTAGGCAATCTGGTTGATGGTATAGATTGATCTAGAGAAGTCCAAGTTCCTTTGTGGATGTTGATGTGTGGAAAACGTTTACTGGCTACCATGACGTTTCGCCCCGCAGCAAAATCAATGAGCCTGAATCCGTTGTCGGAAGTGTCGTCGTGCAGGCTGTTCTTCCCGATTATTCCACCAAAGATGTCTTCCCTTCCTAGCTTGGCATTAAAATCGCCCAGGACTATTTTAATATCGTAGCTAGGGCACTGCTCATATGTTTTGTCTAAGAGCTCTAAGAACATATCTTTGGTGTTGTCGTCTTTCTCTTCTGTGGGGGGGTGCGCGCATATCAGGCTAATGTTGTCGAATTTAGCCTTGATGTGTATCGTCATGAGGCGCTCATTGATGCACCTATAGCTCAAGAATTCTTGCCTAAGTCTGGCTCCAATGACGAAGCCGCATCCAAATAAGCGCTATTGGTTTTCGTGGTTTTTCATCCTCCCATCGCATTTCCTGAATTGCGGTGATGTCTACTTTATAGCAGTCTAGCTCCTCGGCTAATTTTTTGGCTGCACGTAGTCTGTTAAGGGACCTAACATTCCACGTGCACATATCCGAAGTTCGTTGTCCTTAATTCGTTTGCGTAGGTTGTCAACAGGCTTGTTGGTGCTTCGCAACTATGAAGCTTTTACGTGTCCAGGAAGTCACCCCGACGCACAACCCCCAACCTGGATAGCCAAATCCTAAGTATAACTCCAAGGATGGGGAGCCCGATAAACCGCTCCTTATAGTACTGGGCTCCGAATAAGTCGAAGAAGCCTTATAAGGTGTTCACTAAGTAGTTCAACCTTACTGGGACTGTAGACGCCACCGTTGATTCCATCTCGGGAATTCCTCCGCTGCCTTCTGGATAAGGAGAGGTGCCTAAGTGGAAACACCTTTCCACCCATCTCTCGTTTGCTGCCCCCAACAACTTTCCACTGGGGTTGGAACCAATCTTCAGTTGAGGTACTAGGCACCCGATGTTCACCACGGGGAGGTGAGAGTAGGAGTAGACAGAGGTGGGTTTTGAGAAAAACCTGTGGACGCTTGTGTCCTCTTGAATGCACAATTCTACCATTAGAACATCTATTCAAGTTAGTACTTTAGTTTATATGCGTCAAAATTCGTTTCCATGCGTATACGTGCCCATACATTCGTCAACATTGACGTCAGTGTTAGTCTATTTGCATTAACATCATTGGTCTGATTGACTCATCAACTCATTGATCCATCAACATTTGTCTACATGCTTTAAAGTTTATCTACGTGCTTAAACGTTCGTCTGTACGTGTAGCCAAACCCCTCACAGGTGCGTCAAACTTTATTTCCTAGCATCAACGTTCGTCTACAGACGTCAAAAACATTAAAAGAACGCTAAAATCTTTAAGCGTGATGTATTCTATTTTGTACACAAAAACTAAAAACGTCTGATATTTTAAGTACTTTCAGTTTCTTCAAAGTGGATCTGTTTTATATTTTAAAACCTAACCACTGGCAATGTAGATATAAATACAGTTCCAAAATTCAAAGACATAAAAATATGGAATGTTTAAATGAATATGAAAAATTGTATTTCCCCAAGAGTACGAGTGTACACCTCAAATTATGGGTACTTAAATTTTTACGGCATTATGGTTTCTAATGAAGATTTTATGTCAGCTCATTTATTGTCCTCAGTTATACCAACATTATTTCTTTTTGTGTATTTTCCTTTTTCCGGTCTTGATGTAGACATTTTCGTTAAAATGTACTCCCATGAGTTTAACATCATCAAGCACAACCCTTTATTATTTTATTATTTATTTTCTTTTTTTTATTATTTTTTGTTTGCTTTGCAGTTGGTTCGAAATATTATTTCCAGTAAATTTAATTCAATGTTTTGTGAAAATGTACGAAAATCCCAAAAGCAATTGAAAATCATGAGTATTAAACGAAACAAAAAGAAATGTGTGTGTTGACTTGAATGGTGTTTTGACACTTGTGCTGGTGGTGGCGCTTTTATCGTTAGTGAGAGGGCTGACTGGTATACTTGGAGCTGGTACACTGATACCGCTGCTGGTGGTAAAGTGTTAATTAAGGTTCCTCAACAACGGTTCTCCAGACTCTTTTTTTTGGGTTCATCTTGGTTAACGAAGGGTGTTTGTTTTTCGTGTCACATTCGCGAAAGAAAGAAAATTTCTAGGTATCTGTCAGTTACAAGAAAACACACTTAAAAGTGTTGACATTGACAGGGTGTTCATAATACACATGCAAGCATTTCCTTAAGGCTTAAATGTAAATTCGTTATATTTTTAAAACGTGTTTAATGTCGTTTTTGTTTGGTAATGCGAAATATCTCCACGATCTGGGATTTCAACTCTACACTTTTATTTGATACTATTCTATTTCGATTTCAAATAAAATAAGTTAAGTTTGACGTTTAAATTCTAGAGGCCAATTTCTTTTCCTTTCCGAATCAAAACTATCACTTTTAAATTTCAAATTAAAGGATAAAATAGAAAAAAAATATACGAATATAAGAAGTGACAACTGTCATGTTTGAAGTTTCAATACCAGAAGACAATTTTTCTTCATTTCAGAATGGGAACTTTGATTTTCCCATTTGAAATAAAATGTCTATTAAGAAGAAAATCACTGTGCAAATTATGAATACAACAAATGACAACTATCAAGTTTGACGTTTAGATTCCAAAAGCCAACTTCTCTTTTTTTCCGAATCAGAACTAGACTTTTTTAATCCTTGAACAATTTCAGTTTCCACTTCCGGTTTGCGAAATGAAAAAATATTTATATATCATTTAAAATATTGCTATTTACAAACAATAGTTTTTAACTCAAATAACTCATAACTTAACGACCTTTCGACATGCATACGGTTACTAATTACAAGGCTTATCCTTGTTTTCCTTATGACTTCATTGAAGATTAAAACAGAATTGACATTTGACAAACTTAACGAATGTCACAATAATTAAAATCCAAACCACCCTATTCACCTTCATTTATCTGACAATTTTATAAAGCTTAACTTCATTCATATACACACCCATAAATATACAGCTAAAGAGCTTGAAACATCAACATAGACCTTATGAATAGAGGTGCTTCATGCTCCGTGCTGCTCGGTACTCCATGTTCAGTGTTTCTTGCTTTAATGCGCTCTTCTATAGCATCATAAACAAGGAGAGAAAAGTGAAAGTTTATTCGGGTGGAAGTGGGAAATTTAATTAAAGAAAAGGAACATTTTCTCAAGTTTCATCTTTGTCATGGCTTTAAAAAGGACACACACTTAAGCTGTCATGAATATTCTGGGTGATATTTTTCAATGTTATAAAATATTTTCTGGTCATAGCAATTTTGTTGTTTTCTTTTTATATAAGAACCTTATGTACTGGAAAAGACTTATGTAGGTAAATAATCAGGACTTGAAGATTAAAATTATGTTGAATCTTTTTATATATTTTTTTTTTTTTTTTTGAATTAATAACTCAATTTTTTAGATCTTGAGGGAATTTTGTTTATTTGCTTCTAAAGTAAGAAATAATTGTAGGGGATATTAAGAGATATTTACTGTTTGTATTTTTGTAATTAAGTTTCAAATTAAGTTCTTTTGCAAACAAATATTTATTTTTGTTCAAGGTATTTTCTTTGTAGAGGAACCTTAAGCTTCAAAGTCTAACACGCACTTTAAGTTGAAATGAAATATTTAAATTCATTTAAAAATCAGAGGCCTACTTTTCTAAGGTAATTTTTGCGAGGGTTTTTAATTAAAACCATCCCTTTATAACTTCTTTGCACTAGAAGCAAACTTTAATGTTAAAATGTGTTTCATTAAACGAATTTCAGGGTTAAGGGCCAACCAAAATTAGCTGAATGTACCTTGTGTCAAAATTTAACAAACGGTTAAGGCTACTAGAAGTATCAGTAATAAAGTTTCCCATTCGTGAAATAAATCGATTTATTTTTGATTAAAATCTGTCAGGCACTGATTTCTTACCGGATTGTAATTCTATAGGAGAAAATAAATTGATTTTTTTATATAGAAAATCAAACTTGTAAATCTAAAATCTAAAATCTCTTCTACCAGTCTGACTGATGTAGTTTATAATTTGTTAGATTGTAATAATTGTGCTAAGCAATTAAGATACAATTGTTTTTAACAATTAAGATAATTGTGGAAGAAGGCTCAAATTAATTAGCTCACAGGATGGAGATCTGCTAAAATTAAAATTGAATGTCTTTTTTGACATTTTTCATCTAAGTATGATGATCATTTTGTGATCATTTTTATTCTTTATATTGTTCTCATTTAAAAAATTATCTTATCGTAAGAAAGTAAAATTTGACTATACGTTAAACAGGCTGATTTTGTGATTTTAAATTCAACTATCAAAAATCAACTTACCCGACTCCACTTCAGATTTTAATACAAGTACCGACAGAATACCAAAACTATGACAAAAAAGTATTAATTTATTGACAGCCAGTCATTGGAGCCAGACTATGGCAAGAAGTCTTGAGCTATAGGTGCATCAATGAGCGCCTCATGACCATACGCATCAAGGCTAAATTCGACAACATTAGATATTCGCGGACGCCCCCACAAAAGAGACAAAACATATGAGCAGTGTCCTAGCTACGATATTAATATAATCCTGGGCGAATTTAATGCCAAGCTAGGAAGGGAAGACATCTTTGGTGGAATAATCGGGAAGAACAGATTGCACGGCAACACTTCCGACAACGGATTCAGGCTCATAGATTTTGCTGCGGGGCAAAACGTCATGGTAGCCAGTACGCGCTTTCCACACCTCAACATCCACAAATTAACTTGGACTTCTCCAGATCAATCTACCGTCAACCAGATTGACCATATTGCGATCGACGCCAGACACGCTTCCAGCACCATGGATGTACGAACTTTCCGAGGAGCTTACATCGACTCGGACCACTACCTCGTTGTAGCCAAGGTAGCACTTCGGATTTCCAGACCCAAGATAAAACTAGGAGGTGCTGGGAGAAGGTACAACGTCGAACGGCTACAATCGCCAGAGATCGCCATTTCCTTTTCCGACCGAGTTACAAGTAACCTCTTTCGAAGTTCTCTGCCGCCAACACAATGTATCGAAAACCAGTGGCAGCATTGCCAAGATGCAATCAGAGAAGCTGCCTCTGATGTGCTGGGTTTCAAGCAGCCACCAACAAGGAACCCCTGGTTGGATGAGGAATTTCGGCAGGCAAATGCAGCCAAACAACAGGCACGCAAAGCGGCGCTGCATAAAAGGACGAGAGCTGCTCATGAGCTCTATGAGCAGAAGAGGCGAGAGGAACGTCGACTTCTCAGAGGGAAAAAGAGAGGGCATGAGAAGAGTGCGGTAGAAAATGTTGAGAGGCTTAAGAGCAGGAATGAAGTTCGAAAGTTTTATGAACTGGTGAAACGAAATTCACAGATACATAAACCTAGAACCGAAGGCTGCAAAGACGAAAGTGGAAACATCATAGTGGAACCGCAGTCAAGGCTGAGAATATGGAAGGACCATTTCTGCAGACTGTATAACGGCGACGACGAACTGAATTCTGCTGTCAGGCAGGATGATCCATTCAAGATAGACGACGAAAGCCAACAATCCCGTCCTCCCGACTTAGACGAAGTAAAGATTGCTATATCTAAGCTGAAGTCTCATAAAGCCACAGTCTACGATACTTAACATCGCCAATAAAATCTTCTCTGCCGTAATATGTGAACGTCTGAAGCCCATCGTCAACAACCTGATAGGTCCTAATCAGTGTGGTTTTGGACCAGGAAAGTCCACAGTCGATTGAAAATTCACATTACGGCAGATCCTGAAAAAAAAACCCAAGAACACCAAATCGACACCCACCATATTTTCTTCGATTTCAAGGCCGCATATAACAGAATTTATAGGGACGAGCTGTTTAGAGCCATGTCTAGTTTTGGCATCCCTGAGCTGCGATCAAACGCAAAATCACTCTTGCTAACCGCTGTTTCTTTGGACTAAGAAAGCAATTGAGTGGTAAAGTCCTCTCTCGAGGGACTAAAGTGTCACTATATACGGTGCAGAAGTATGGAATAGGACAAAAGTGGATGAAAGCAACTTGGGTCGGTTCGAGAGAAAAATTCATCGGGTGATCTACGGTCCCGTATGCATCGAAGGGGATTGGAGGAGAAGATGAAACGACGAGCTGTACGGGCTGTACAGTGACCTAGACTTAGTCAGACGGGTAAAAGTCCAACGACTAAGATGGCTGGGTCATGGAAACAAATGCTCTGGCATGGAAAGTCTTCGAATCCACACCCACAGGACAGCGCAGTAGACTAAGACCGCGGATTAGGAGGCGCGCACAAGTGAAAAATGGCCTCAACCAACTTGGAGCGCGAAACTGGAAACATCTAACTAGGGACCGAGATAGATGGAAAAGTTTGTTGGGTGAGGCCCTAGTTCACACAGGACTTTAGAGCCACCTTAAATAAAAAAAAAATGAATTCTAACCAATTCAAATTGATCTTAACCTCGCTTGGCTGCAGCAATCCTCGTTGTTCACTTTAACCGGTCTGAACAATTCACTAAGCTAATTGTCTAGAAAATATATTATAGGATCAGAATCGCCATATATTGTGGCCATCCGAGCAACTTTTAGAATGGGTTGAGAAGATTCTGAACGATTTTGTGTAGGTCCTTATGGCCGGAGCAGAAAAGTTCAATACCTAGTTTGAGATTCGTACCAAAATCACACTCATCCAGAGCGATCACTGAAGCTTTAATGATGAGCTGCAATTTCTCCATGACTTCTCTCTTTGGCTTCTTCCTTTGAGGACTCGCCTGACTTGTCCAAAGCACTGAGAATCTTCTTGATGTTGTCTTTCATACTTATTCTCCTCCACAAATAAACTTATCACCTTTCTCGTTCCTCCCAAACTCTTGTGTTTGAACGGAATAACCGGAAAGTCTTTCTCCAGGTAGTATGGGAAAGCGTCAAACATTTTTGTGGCTACGAGTTCGAAGACGTATCCCTTGTAAACGTCATTACGAACTATGAGCAAGTCTTCCTCGTTCTTGGGGTCGTTGCGGCAGTAGCCATAGTGAATTCCGGTTCCTCAGTTCCTCACTTAAAAAAGAGCGTTTGAAACTCTGGAGCATCATAAAAGAACCGCCAGTACCGCAAATAATCACTGGGGCTTTTATTCTTGACGTTGGCAAATTTTACATTTAAAGTTTCCTTATTTTGGTTTTTTTGTTCTCTTCCATATTCTGTAAATAAAAAACAAAAAGCAAATTTACCACTACCAAATTTATTTCAAAATGAAATATTTGTTTTGACAGCAGCCATCAGCTGTTTTGTTTACATTAATTTGAGCGCTGAATGTTTCCTAAGGTTTATTTGTTTAGTTCAACTTTGAATTTCTTCTAGTTTTCTAGAGGTTTTATATAAAACTTGTGGCTTACTAAAAATGTAGGCGAAAACTTGAGTTTTCGATGCAGGTTTGTGGCGAAAACCGCGTTTTGGACTTGGTGTGAAAAGCCTATAACTCTTGGACGTTTTCTTTGACTTCAAAGAACAATTTGTTTTCTATTTTCTGCTGCGAAAGGAACACAATTGATTTTGTTTTGTGTAGCTTTAAAAGTTATCAAAATTAAAAAGCAAAAACTGGAAGTGGAAAGAAGTGTCAGATTATTACCAAAAATAAATTGATTTGATCGAAATTGATAGATGAGAAATGCAACAAGTAATAAAAGAAGCACAACCACAAACAAGAAGATATAGGGAGCACTGCTGTCACTTTAAACCCCATTATCACTACTTCCTTTCGAACTAGTACAAATTTGTCTTAGTTTTTTGGGCGCATATATTTTCTATAGACTTTTTCATTTTATCAGCTTAATTTCAAAATATTATACATTTTCGGATGCGGAATCGTTAAAATTGATTTCACATCTTGAATGCCCAGTTTAACAAAGTGGATTTAGAACCGGAACTAAGTACCTCGGAAGATTTGGTTCCCGGGAATTTTTCCCAAACCGTCAAATCTGAACGATTACAACAAAACATGGATGAACGTGGATAAATATAAAATAAGCAGATTATGTTTTTCTCTAAAAATCACAATTATTAGTTCTTTTATTAATTCTTCTCTGTATTTTATATACATTTTATAAATAATAAATATTTTGTATTTTTAACTTTCTTTTAAATTATTACATTATTTACATTGATTTACTTATTTACATTTCTTTTAAAAATTACTTATTAAAAATTCTATCTTAATTGTCAGAAACATTGCCCAACTGTCGGGTAATATCTGTCAAATTATCGATTTCCATTCTGTCAACGCCCATCGCATTCCGCAGCTTCCTCAATGCAGCCTCACTATATCCGGTACTCTTGAGCTTCGCTTCGGCATGGGAAATCACATCTCGAATACATTGCAGGGCAGCAGCATTTTGTGCCAATTTCATTGTGATGAACTTATGACGGAACTTCGATTTGGCTTTCTTGATTTTGTTATTGATTCTTGACTTCCGACACGATTCCGCTCTCTGTTGTTGCAATGGATCACGAGTTGATGAACTTGATTCGGATCCAGACCGATTTGATTGTCGACGTTCACAGATCACTGGATTCTCGATTAATTTCTGATCGACGAAAGATTCTTCTTCGGCAGCATACTTGGCCATTACTTTCTTCATTTCGAAATCGATGACAGTGTCAACACTCTCCGGTGTCAATTCTTGATAACAGGCAAAAGACTTTAGATCCATGGGCTCCGATGTAGGAGGGTAGAGTTTTTGTAAAAACATTCCCGAAAGATAATTGTTGGCGGCTTGAACTTGAATTTCGTTTTGCATTTTGGTTTATTTTCTTTTTGATTTAGAATAAAATAAAAATTGATTTTGTTTTTCTTCAAAAGAACACTCTTGACAGTTGAGATGTCACTTTACTTCTATGTCACTTTGCAGACTGTGATGATCGGCTCTGGTCCTAATAGGTTTTATACATACCGACTTGTTTACAACGCGCAATCTTCCTTTATCCCCTCTCTCCCTAAGTATCCTAATGTTGTTATTGTTTGCAACAAAATCTGATGTCATAAAAACAGACTTGTTTGTATCTTTTTTATCTGTCATTGAGTCAGCAGGCTTCTGTCATTCAAAGTGGATTAGCAGGTAGCCTTTTTGTCACTTTTAGGATCAATATTATTTATTAGTCATTGGAAAGTATTTGTTGCCTGCCCGATCGTGTTTAATGTCGTATGCAATAAAAATTGTTTATTAATCGCACACGCTGCATATTTTGTTTACAAGTAAATTAATGTTGTTGTTTGTCTGGCCAGATGAATTGATGACTGTCAATTTGACAGGACTAGACAATATCTCATTATGTGTGTCTCTGGGAGAAATTCTTAGTAAACAACAACCCAATTATTGTTGTTATTGTTGATTTTACTTCATTATCAAATAATAATCCTAAGGGTTTTGATAGTTTGAATTTTTGTTGGACAAACATGTTGTGATGTACAAACATGGATGCAATTTGAAGAATTAATTTATAATGTTTTTCTAATCTTCTGTCTAGTGGAGTGGTGGTATTTTGAAAATGTCGATAACAAGACTTTGAATAAATTCAAAATTGAGTAATTTTCAATTAGGTACTTGTTTTTGTTATCGTTAAAGGGACACAAAAGATGCTTGTTTTGAAATTTGTAGTTGTTTTCGAATGTGAGATAAGCTGGACGCAACTTTTGAACAATGCTAACACATTTGAGACATCTGTGGAAGCATTGATATTGTTTTCGATGTTTGACTTGTTTTTGAAGATAATAAGAGTTTTAGCGTCATTTGTCATTTATAATGAAAATGTTGGGCGTATCGGAGATGAGTCATAAGTTAGATTTTTTGAAAACTAAGAAAATTTATGCCAGAGAATCAAATGTCACAATAGAAAATAGAAAGCTTGAAAAATGATAAGTCTTTTTTAAGAATTGCAAGTGTTGGTTTTTACATAAGGTATACTCGTACATGTTTAAGAAATTGAATATAACTTTTCAATTAATCGATTGAAAAGTCATTTTTAACGCCTAAGAGAGATGCCTAAGCAATTAGTTTCGAAATGACTGTAACTTTAATGCTCTGATTTTCTAAAGAAAAACAATCCGTCATTAAAAAATCATAGAATATAATTCTGACAGTAAAATGTTGTCTAAAATTGACGTTTTAAGGTCTTTTAATTTTTATTAATATTTGTTCTAAACAAAATGTTATTAATTATAAACAAAATAAATTAAGTGAGCCTCGTGCAGGTTTTTGTTAGTTCTGGTATGTCAGTTTTTTAACAGTCGAATCAAAAGTTAAAATAGAAACAATTATGTATGGATTTTCTTAATTTTATACACAAGATGGATTCATAAGGGGACTCCTTTGAGCGTTTGCTCAAACCTAACTAGTTTTTTTTCAAATGTAGGCCAATAGCACTAAAAAGGATTTTTTTCCTGGCAATCAATTTACATTTTTCCGGTAAGCTTTGATGGCCTTATTGCAAATCTGACTCCATTATCATTCTATCAAGTTAGGTTTTTAGATGAAGCAGTTCTCTTTTGTCAATAAAATTCGTGATGGTTTTCCTATTTTAAATATTCAACTTCAATGCTTATAAAGAGTGTCCCAAAATTAACGCAAGATTTGAATTAAATAGAAAACGCTATTTTTAGTCTTTTGATAGTTATATTTTTATTGACTCGTAAAGTACATAGGATAGGGTTATGTATGGAATAACACATCGGACAAATGGCCTCCACGGCTTTGCATGCACATGCGCACTCTTTTGTTGAAATTTTCCATGACTATTCTGCATAAATGTGGCTGAATTTCGGTGATGCAGCGTTGAATCTCCTTTAATGCACGGGTGGTTGTGGGCTTGTTGACATAGACTTGTGATTTCAAATAACCCTATAAAAAGAAGTCTAATGGTGTTATATCACACGATCTAGGATTCCAATTTTGATCACCGAAACGAGAAAGTACACGACCTGGAAATGACTCATGCAGTAATTGAATTGTTTCACGGGCTGTATGACATGTGGCACCGTCTTGTTGAAACCACATATTGAACACATCAATATCATCCAATTTTGGCAGAAAGAACTGTGTAATCATGTCGCGATATCGAGCACCAGTAACAGTCACTGCTTGACCAGCATCATTTTCAAAAAAATATGGCCCAATTATACCTCCAGCCCAAAATCCACACCATACAGTCACGCGTTGTGGATGCATTTGTTTTTAGACAATCACATGTGGGTTCTCCGAACCCCAAATGCGGCAATTTTGGCGATTGACAAAGCCATCAAGATGAAAATGTGCTTCATCGCTTAGGATGATTTTGCTCGAAAAATCAGGGTCCATTTGTTGATGTTCAATAATCCATTCAACGAACTCTCTTCTCTGTCCATGGTCATTAGGCTTCAATTGTTCTGTTAATTGAATTTTGTAAGCATGAACACACAGATCTTTGGTGAGTATACGCTGTAGAGAGGTTCTTGAAATTTGTAATTCTTGTCCACGACGCACGTCGCATTGAGGTTCCTGGATTGTCAGCAACACTCTCACGCGCTACTTCGACATTCACATTTGAACTTCTAGTTTTTGGACGACCAGTGTGTTTGGCTACAACGGATCCAGTCTCCATGAATTTTTCAATTAATCTCTTCACAGTTGAAGAAGTTAAAACACTGTTCCGACCATATTTTGTATGAAATTTTCGAACTGCAGCCGCCAAGCTTTCACTATTTTTGAAATATTCTTTAATAATGAAGACATTTTTAATAACCCTATACTGTTAGCTGTCAAATTGCTTTTTTTTCAGGGTTGCCAACACTTCACTGCACAAATGGCGGCAAATTCAAATCTTGCGTTAATTTTGGGACACCCTTTATTATTTCATAAAAGTTTTAAAAGTTGACTGATTTCGACATCATAAATTAAAACATAAATTTTAAATAAACGCTAAAACATTAATGCTATAACGGTCTTTTAACAGGAATAAGCAATGCGTTTTGAATTTTTGTTTTGCTTCTGTAACAAATTCTTCCTCTTTTTGAAATATATTGAAACAATTATACAAATAATGTTGAAAGCGTGTTTTTTTAAAATAAATATTTATTTATTTATTTAAGTAACCAATCTACGAATTAACATTCAAACAGATTTCTAACTAAGTACATGTATAATTCAATTCAATTTATAAATACGTATTATTACATATTATATATAAAATTAAAAATTGAAAAAAAATTAACTAATTCAAGTGAATAATCGACTTTTAAATAAGTTTCTGGACATTGATATATCTTAACTAGAATAAAACATATTAAATAAATTACAACTTGCGGAAATCGGTTCACGTTGTCCATATAGCGTATGATCGGAATCAATTTATAAGAGCGGTCTGGCTCTTAATTAAATTGAAGGAGCATACAGATGCAAGCAGTTAAGCAAACTCTCACAATCAATAGTTGAAGTCAAAATATCACGAGTAAACATGACACTATACATTTTCTTCTCGACTCAAGAGTTTGTATTTCAAGTAAAAGGCTTTTCGAGTTATAAGAATGATGGAAACCTTCTATATTTTCAAAAATATTTCGAAGAGCAAATCTGAGAAATTTTGTTTGAACATTTTCAATTCTCTTTTTATTAAACTCAGTTGTAGAGCTCCAAACAACACAGTTATATTCAAGAACAGGACGCACAATACTGCAATATAGAGATTTAATAGTGTAAGGGTCCCTAAATTCCAAGTAAAGAATTTGCTTTAGATACAATATAATTAATATGTAAGTTAAATTTCAATTTAAAATCAAATATAACGCCCAAGTCTTTGAACTTTTCAACAACTTGTAACGGAAAATTATTTAATGAATAGTTTGGAATAATATTTATCAAAGTTCTATTGTAGGCCATACAAGCACACTTGTCAACATTTAACAACAGATCATTTGACTTGCACCAATCAACAAATGAATTTAGATCATTTTGAAGCAGAAGACAATCATTTAAATTAGAAATTCGAGAAAAGAACTTTATGTCATCCGCATACATTAGGCAATGAGAATTTTTAAGAACATTTGGAAGATCATTTATAAAAAGTAATAATAATGAAGGACCCATATGACTACCGTCTGGAACACCAGAAGTTACTTTAATCTCTTTTGAGGAAAAGTCCCCGATCTTTACATATTGTTTTCGACCAAGTAAATATGAAGAAAGCCATTGAATTAGTGGTACGTGAAAGCCATACGCTTGAAGTTTTTTTAAGAGTAGATATGTTTAAATTAACCCTACTAAAGGCTTTTACAAAGTCTGTATAAATCACATGAACTTGATTTCGATTGTCCAGAGTATTAATGACAAAATTTGTGAATTCTACTAGATTAGAATTAGTAGACCTTCCTTTCAAAAAACCATGTTGATATTTGCTTACATTTTGCTTTATGATAGATTTAAATTTACCTTGAACAAGACTATCTAAAAGCTTTGGAACAACAGGTAGCTTACAAAGTTTTTTGATCCAGATTTAAAAATCGGATCAATTATAGAGACTTTCCACTCTTTCAGGAAAATACCATTGGAAATACATTCATCGAGTAGATGTAATAGCGGAACAGAAAGAGAACTTGCACAATAACGAAAAACAATAGGGAAAAATCCTAATATATCTGCAGTTTTTTAGGTTTAAGTTTAAGCAAAGCATCTTCAATATCAGTTGAGTCAAATGATATGCTAGAACAATAAAAAATAGATGGCAAGGTATTAAAATATTGATAATTTATTGTTGAAGATGTAGAAGAGTTATAAATACTTTCAAAAAACTGTCATAAAAAATCTACAATCATTTTCGGATCACTATAGTTTATTATTACCAAAAACCATAGTTGTTGGAAATCCAGTAGTACTTCGTTTGGTATTTATACATTTTCAAAAAGATGTTCGAGATTGCTTTAGATTACTTTCAACAGAATGAATATAATTACAATAAAGAAATTTAAAAAAAAAGACAAACTCTTTCTTTAGACGAGAAAAAATTGAATAAGAATCATCGGAAGGTTTTTCTTTACATTTTTTAAACGCTGCATTTTTGGCATTTTTCAAATTTAATATTCGTTTATTATACCAAACCGGATGAGAGATAACTTTTCTGCTATACATAGGTATGCAATTATTTAAAACATTGTTTAAAAAAGAATTTAAAACATTGGAACTTTTCATGTATATTTTTATCCACATTTGACCAATTAATATAATTAAAACAATTATTCATCAAAGATAAATTATTAAAAATACATTTATAAACCATTTTAGAACTATTAAATTTGCTAAAATTATTATAATTGTAGTTTTTAAGACAGATATCAATAGATTTATGGTGAACAGAATGGGTCTACCACGATATCTAGAAATTAATTATCTAGAAAGTAAAAATCTCGAATATGAAAATCTCGAAAACAAAAATCTAGAATGGAAAAAATCTCGAAAACAAAAATCTAGAAAATAAAATCTCGAAATGCCAAAATCTAGAAAAAAAAAACCTCGAATGCAAAAATCCAGAATGTATGTTTGAATTTTTGAGGCAATGTTTAAAATTCGGGATCATGACGAAATCTAGAATGCCAAAAATCTCGAATGCCGAAAATCTCGAAAATAAAAAAAAATTATCTAGAACGCAAAAATCCCGAATCCGTAAAAATCCAGAATTAACAAAAATCTCGAAAGACTCTATCTAGAAAAAAATCTAGAAAAAAAATAAAAATTCGAGATAGAAAAAAATCTCGAAAAAAAAATAAAAATTCCAAATTCTTTTTGTTACAGTTAAAACTCAATAAAAAACAAATACATCAGTTTCAAAAATCAAATGGGGTGGCGCAACAGTCCGTTGTGAACCAGGGCCTATAGTGACTTACAACTCTCAACCATTCCTGTGTGCGAGTAGTGTTGTCAGGAATGGAAGGGACCTACAATTAATGGCCGAATCCGAACGGCTGGTTTGAGAAAGCTCTTTTTCATAACAAGAATTACTCTTGAAGGATTTGTCAATTTCTCGCAAGAGGCAGTACCCGCGAAAATTATTTTTTTTTTAATTATGGTGGCACAGGCAGGGATTGAACCCAGATCCAACGCACTAACCATCATGTCACGGGTACTACAGACCACGGGTTTACCCAATATTTTATTTTCTGAGCAAGAAAAATAGTTGCAAACAATAAGAAAGGTGCATGTATAGCAATGTGTAATTGTATGATTGATAACTTATTACTTGTCAGCTTTAAGTTTGTTAAGGTGAAGTAAGTTATCCAGAATGCGTGTTTGAATTTTTGAGGCAATGTTTAAAATTCGCGCGAATTTTGAACATTGCCTCAAAAATTCAAACACACATTCTGGATTTTTGCATTCGAGATTTTATTTTTCTAGATTTTGACATTTCGAGATTTTATTTTCTAGATTTTTGTTTTCGAGATTTTTTCCATTCTAGATTTTTGTTTTCGAGATTTTCATATTCGAGATTTTTACTTTCTAGATAATTAATTTCTAGATATCGTGGTAGACCCTTAAAATTCTTGCTCAGAAAATAAAATATTGGGTAAAATGATGTATTTGCGTTGGGTCTACCACGATATCTAGAAATTAATTATCTAGATAGTAAAAATCTCGAATATGAAAATCTCGAAAACAAAAATCTAGAATGGAAAAAATCTCGAAAACAAAAATCTAGAAAATAAAATCTCGAAATGCCAAAATCTAGAAAAAAAAAATCTCGAATGCAAAAATCCAGAATGCATGTTTGAATTTTTGAGGCAATGTTTAAAATTCGCGCGAATTTTAAACATTGCCTCAAAAATTCAAACATACATTCTGGATAACTTACTTCTCCTTAACAAACTTAAAGTTGACAAGTAAAGTTTGTTATCAATCATACAATTGCACATTGCTACACATGCACCTTTCTTATTGTTTGCAAAAAATTTGTTTCTTGCTCAGAAAATAAAATATTGGGTAAACTGATGTATTTGTGTTTTATTGACTTTTAACTGTTAAAAATACAAAAAAAAAATCTCGAATTTAAAATTTTTTTTCGAGATTTTTTCTAGATAGAGTCTTTCGAGATTTTTGTTAATTCTGGATTTTTACGGATTCGGGATTTTTGCGTTCTAGATAATTTTTTTTTATTTTCGAGATTTTCTTCATTCGAGATTTTTGGCATTCTAGATTTCGTCATGATCCCATTTGCGTTTTATTGAATTTTAACTGTTAAAAATACAAAAAAAAAAATCTCAAATTTTTATTTTTTCGAGATTTTTTTCTAGATAGAGTCTTTCGAGATTTTTGTTAGTTCTGGATTTTTGTGGATTCGAGATTTTTGCGTTCTAGATATTTTTTTTTTTATTTTCGAAATTTTCGGCATTCTAGATTTCGTCATTATACCGAACAGAATTCAAAAACAAACGGCAATTCTCCATGACAGAAGATTGTAAATCTTTAGAAATAAATACTAAATCTAAAAATCTTCCAAGCGAATTAGTAACATTATTTATTTGCATAAGATTATTCGATAACAAGGAATCAATTAATAAAAGATCAATATCCGATGGAAGAGAAAATGAAACAAGGCAATTGTTATTTGTTGATGACCAAATTATATCACCGCAATTAAAATCACCAATTACACAAAATTTATAATTCATATATTCTGGCATTGAGGTAAAAATATCAATATTTGACAAATGTTTTTCGTATATAAATAAAGAGCTTTTTGGTGGAACATAAGTCAAGAATATCAGGAAACCACAGCCAACAGCATCCACACGAACACAAAGTTGATCAATATGTAAATTATCAGCAACAACAACATCAATGTCAACAGCAATAGCTCCAAGAATGCGCTTAGCAGCAATCAAAACACCCCCTCCTCTTGATTTGTTAACATCAACGATCACTGCACGACATCTTCCATTGTTAGGAAAATTAAGCACATTCAAATTTTCATTTTCAGCTAAATCATTATTAGTATTGTTGTTTATATCATTTAAAAATTGAGGTGTCACCAAACTGGCATGTTTCTTTAAATAGGCATAGCACAAGGTACGGTTAAAGAGGATTCATGGTGTTGATTAAAAGTGTTAAGACACGATTCGCTTGCATTAGAAATAAAGATATTGTTCTTTTTTGCCGGCTTGCTGATTAAAAGTTCACACAATTTTACTTGAAGAGATTCAAATTCGCACATTTTTTTCTTGAGAACATCTACCACAAAGACTAAGTCATTTACTCTAGTAAATAATTCTTTGACTGGGAATGAAATATTAGAATTAATTTTGCTAATTTCTTTAAAGAAATTATCAGAAATTTCGGTACAGAATCTATGAAAAGATTTTCCACAAAATAAACCGCTCTTGATACCCTCGTCAAGCAAGGAATTTAGACATTTAGCGCACTTTAGGGTTACTTCATTAGACATTATAAAAGATAAAGAAAGCACGACCGAAGAGCTTCAAACATATCAATGTTTGGATTTGAAATCAGTACTAAAAACGAACCCCAAAACAAATTTTTCAAAACAACGAAAGCATTCAATTCAAGATTTCTCAAAACTTCTATTGGAGTCAAGTGAAGAATCTTTACCAATAATAATGTCCATATACTACTAAGTAAGATACCAAAATAATTTGGACCTGGTCTTGAAGGTAAAGATTTGTACTTTGGAAATTCATCATGCAATTTATTGCTTGGAACTATGTTTTCTACTAAATCAGCCTTAAAAACACCGTTTTTGGATGTCTTTAATATTTATCAAAAGGACATCATTTTAAAAACTTGATGTGATAGAAAAATCATAAGGCAAGATTCGACTTTAGGGCAACTTTATGGTTTAAAAAAAAAATTACCTATTGTTTTGACAGCTTTAAGTCAATATTTATAAGTTTCTTCAAAACTTTTTTAAGGTAAGAGTAAATCAAAAATTAAAATTAGATGTTAACAAGGGCGGATCCAGACTTTTCATCAGGGGGGGGGTCACACACTTAGATGAGTTTTTACCTACCGCTTAAAAATGTTCTTTAATGTTTTGTAAAAGATGCTAACAAGATTTAATAATTGTTAAAATGCCAACTTTAGTTATCAAATTATTTAGAACACTGCTGTCCGGCAAGGTATGGTCTTACTTCTTAATTTGGATGACTCATATGAAAGCATTGCAAGATTCCAACTGTTTTCTAAATATGCCATATTTAAGAGCTAAAATACGATAACTTAGAGGGTTTTTGGTGCATTTCGCGCAGAAATCTAGCAGTTTGTTTTGAAATGTTGCTTTTTCCAATTTTTTATGTTTTCATTTCTATTAATTAACGCTACAAAAATTTAAAAATCCAGAAAATAAGAGAGGATCTAATATGTAAAAATGTCGGGCTTTTTTGATGTAGCTTTTTCGAAATCAATTTCCGGGAGCCTCTTATTACTCTCGTTATCAGTCTGCTTACTTCTATTTTGATCTTATAAAGGCGTCAAAAAAAAAACTTAAAAATTGTAGAGACAAGAAGGTTTGATTCTTGAATTCAAGAAAATAGCTGCATTTAAGTACATAATTTCTCTTAAAAAAATTAGATTGAAACATAGTAAGGTAAGTAAACAAATACATAAGTTGGGAAGAAAAGTTTTGTAGTACTCACAAATTACACTTTTCAAAGCGTTTATATCACTAGCCATTCATTTAACAAAAGTGTCACTTGATTTTTTTGGACATTTGTATTGTTGAAATTCGTATTTGAATCGCAGTTCTAGAGCTTCCAAAGCAAATTCACTTCAAAAGTAGATTTATTTAATTTTTTTAAATCTTTTGCATTCAACAGAAAATTAATTTTGAAAGAAATGACACGAACGACTGGGTCGCGAGAACTTGATAATTTCTTCCAAAAAGTCTGTTTAGAAATATTTCCTATATTTTAAGATTTAAAAATGTACCTGCAATTTTATTTGTCAAAAAATCTAGATTAACATATTTGTTTTTCGAAAATCATTTTAAATTTTGTCTTAAAAATTTTTGTCTTAAAAAAAAGTACTAAGTAAAGAACTTATAAATATATGAACATTTTACATTAGAATCTCGTCAAAAAATGTTGCCCCTTTCTGAAATATCGAGTTTTGTAAACAAAATTAGTATTTTATTAAAAATCAAAAAAAATAAATTTTGGATCATAAAAAATCATCATCAATTTGATCATTGACAAGAGCTTCCACAGAAAGAGAAGAATGTTGAAATCGTTCCATTAGTTCTTGAGATAACTTAAAAACAAAATTAAGGTTTTTTGAATGGTACCCTTTTGGAGCAATACGAAAATATGTTTTTATTGTAGAAAGAGCCAAATTAAGAAAGAAGAGAAAGTTTTAGAAAAATCACACCTTGAACCAAAAAAATTGTGTGAGGACTGCTGTTATTTTTCGTATAAATAAAATAAAAAAAAAACGTCTAACACTAATCGGCTGAAAATCTTAATTTCAATCAACACAATGGTTTGGACTGTAGGGGCCAGAAAAGACAGAGAGACGAAAGGAATCGGGGGTACCCACTTTTTTCGACTTCTCTACTGTGGTAATGTCATATTTGATTAAAAACTCTAGTTTAAAATTGTTTACTTATGCAAAACTTGCTATATAGTTCCTATATGTCGCAGTAAAAATCACTTGAATAATCACTATTTATGTGTGTCAAAAAAATGTAATAACAAAATTGAAGACGAGTTTATAAAATTCATGATCTCTTATTCAAGGTTTCTTCTTAAGAACCTGAATATTTGGTCTTTTTCTTAGAAACAATTTTTATGAAAATAATTTAAAGAATGACTAAAGCTTTTTTCAAATTCTTAATTGAGCGAAAATCAAAATTTAAGTTGTTTTTGACAGCTAAACACTTTTTGGTGAATGTCGTTAAATTACTAATAAACCTTTAAATGCAATCTTTACTTATACAACTTAACTGTTATAAGCTTTTTGGCTCGATACATGACCCACCCCTGGATCGTCATTGGTCAAAAGTTGATGAATTTGTGCTGTTTTTTTGGAATAAGGCTGAATATCCTATTCAATTTATGTTCTTGGTCCAATCTTCAGTCAAAAGTAGTACTTTTAGCAACAAAGTTTAAGGCAGTAAAATATAAATGTAGTTTTCATATACAAAAATAAATAATTTGAAATATAATGGGGGTCATATCCATTAAGGTAATACGATTAGTTTTGAATTGAAGGGAATACCTGCGAAAAAGCAAACAAATTATCTCCCAGGGGGGGGGTGTCATGACCCCTACGACCCCCCCTTGGATCCGCCATTGGATGTTAATCACATAAGAATAGTGTTTTAATAGAAATTTTAATGATATTCAATTAGGGAGTTATTGTAATGGGTCCGATTTGTCAAATTGAAAATTTTGACATTTCTCGACGTTTCAAGGTCCCTAGAGTCGAAATAAAAGATTTTTAGAAAGATGTCTGTGCGTGCGTGTGTACGTACGTTCGTAAATACTTCCGTACGTCCGTACGTTCGCGACGTTTTTTCGTCCTCCATAGCTCAAGAACCAGAAGAGATATCAACTTCAAATAAATTTTGTTATACAGATAATAAGGCAGAAAGATGCAGAAAGGGCTCTCAAGAAAATTGCATGGGTGGTTTTTTACCATAGCAGTTTGAAACAAAGGTGAAAATTTTGGTTAACCCTAATTATCTTACGAACCAAAAACGCTAGAGACTTGAAATAAATTTTATAATATATTGTAACGTGATATTAAAGAAGTATATTTTTTGAAAAAATCCATTTAACGGTTTTTTTATAAATAAAAAAAAAACTGAAAAAAAAATTGTCACCTCCAAAATTTTACGACTGAAATATGATTTCATCTCCAAAACAATTTTCTGCAACGAAGAATAATGTTTTTGACATATGATAAAATTTTGAGAAAAATCGAATTGACAGTTTTTTTTTATAAAAAATAAAAATCTGAAAAGAAACATTACTCAAAGTTGGTAAAAATTGAATATCGATTCAAATATCTTTTCAAAAACTTGAAATTTAGGCTTAAAACTTATTTTATCTTATAAGAAATATTGTTTTTAATATTTTAAAAAATGTTGAGAAAAATCGAATTGACAGTTTCTTTACAAAAAATAAAAATCTAAAAAATAAATAATAAAAGTTGGTAAAAATTGATTTTCGACTCAAATATCTTTTCTAAAATTTGATATACTGGCTTTAATTTACTTTTATCTTTTAAAAATTATTGTTGTCAACATTCAGTCAAATTTTGAACAAAATCGAATTGACAGTTTTTTTTACAAAACAAAAAGTTGGTATAAAATGATTTTTTAATCAAATATCTTTTCAAAAATTTGAGATAATAGCTTCAAACTAATTTTTACTTATAAGAAATATTATTTTCAACATTAGGACAAATTTTGAGAAAAATCGAATTGACAGTTTTCTTACAAAAAATAAAACTCTAAAAAAACAATTTTATAACTTGGTAAAAATTTACTTTCGACTAAAATAGCTTTTCAAAAATTAAAAATATTGGCTTCAAACTAATTTTATTTCACAGAAAATATTGTTTTCGATATTCAGTAATTTTTATATAAAAATCCAAGAGTCCATTTTTTCATAAAAAATAAAATCTACAAAAAATAGTACGCAAATTTGGTAAAAATTGATACGAGTACATATAGACAAACTTTTAAGCAAGACAAATCGACAGACGGGATGGGAAGTTATCAGTGTGGGTCGCATCCCAGCCTCTTTTTAATTTTAAGATTCATTCAAAAACTGAGAGATCAAATGAAAACAACTAATATTTCTTAATACATTTATTATAAGATTGATCTTTAACTCTGAAAAGGCCATAACAACTTCAGAAGTGCTACAGTTCCGAAAATTGTTAATTAATATTTACCTATATTATGAAGATTTCTGATAATGAACAAATCTGAAATCCAAGATTGGGTCAAGGAGCAAAATGTTGATTTTTCAACAACAGTTACATTGACAACCTTATAATTTGTGATTCCATTTCTTTCGGGGCATACAACAATAAACTTCCAATATCCAACTTTCGGTAAACTAAGCCATCATCAAAAACAAATTTTGGAACTTATTTGTAATTGCATGTCTAGTCTATATCATCCGGATTAATTACTGAAATAAATTTTTTAAGGTTTTTGGAAGTTTGAACCCAAGCTGAAGGATAGCGACTAAAATCATCAACATGACCCATTAAAAGACCACATCTGTGTTGAATGCTGTAATCATAGTTCTCAAGATCAAGTGCCCAACGAGCTATTCAAGCATTAACACTTTTACGGCTCAATGTCATATTAAGAGAGTTACAGTCCATTATAATCTTAAATGGAAAACCCTCAATGCTTTTTAATTAAATTTACCGGTCCTATTAAATCCTTGTCTGTTTTTGAAACGTACGCTCTAAAATATTAATGTATGTAATAAAATGTTTTTCACAACAACTTAAAACTATTTATTGAACGCTGCTCATAAATTCATTTTTTGATTTTTATTAATTTTAAAAATGTTTGTGGTGAATTTTGGATAATTTTTGCTGTGATCGTAAGAAAATGGAGACAAAATTCATATGTAAGGTTCTGAAGTTCCAGAAATTCAAACGAATTCTTTTACGGTCCAAACATAAAATGATTTTTATTGCTCTCAATTTCTACAATACCTGTTTTGATTAATAACTCCACTTAAGGAAAACCCAAACTTATTTTTCAATGCATATCTACCTAGTTAGTATGTTTCTGCAAAAATGGAAAAAAAACAATTCCCCAGGTATGTAAATAAAGGTTTTCTTAAAAGCATATAATAAATCTTACCCTATAAACACTTAAGGGTTGAAGAAAGTTAATCTAGAGGTTTCCGGTTTGGGGAGGTTACTTTACCTTTACTTAATAGAATAACAAATAATGTGTTCTAATTCTAAGAAATATACGACCAAATCACATAACAGTTGAAAACTACTTGCAAGAGCTTTAAAGGGATTTTTATTTAGGGTGTTTTTTTTTCGCTTTCTAAGAATAAAAAAATATGAGTTCTAGCATCCCTTAAACTGAGTTTTATTGTCAAAATTTTTGGCGAGGAAATTGACACTAGGTTTGTTTGTTACCCGTGTTTTGTTGGAAAATCCATCCATAGAATAGAAGGATTTTACACGAATAACAAAAACAATATTCATAGTATGAAAACTAGCGATAAAGGTTAGAGTAGAATCTTACTAGGGATGGGTTTTTGACATTTATACGAGTCCCGAATGGAACTTATGTGATTTCGTTCTCAAATGTTGGTACGATTGATATTGCATTCGAATCTCGATGGCTGTGTTCGTTGAGTAGTTGTGCATTTGGAATTATGTGTTTTCCATTGGCGACAAAAATCTGTTAATGTTGATATTATTTAGCTTTGTTAATGAAAATGGCTTATTTTACAAGAATAGAAAAGATAATTAAGTTTTGCTTTGTTTTCACTAAAAGTTTATCTCAATTTAGATTATATAAATCTTTTTGGTGTTTCCACCGCACAAGAAGATTTATAAATGATTAAGTTTGACAGCACTTTATAAAATGCAAATGGTGTTTTGATGTTTCTTATGAAATGCAAGTGAGCTACATAGTTTGATTCGTGTTACTCGTAAATAATGAAGAACTGAATACTACCCCATGTGAAATCTTTTTGAATTTGATTAAAGCAAAACTTTATTATTTGTACACAAATATGCAAATAATCAGACCATAATGCATTATCTGTAAAACCAATTTCTCCACACAGGTTTTTCTTCACAAAGTTTGAATCGATTCCGATCCCCGACCGGAATCAAGTCAAATCAAGCCCATTTCAACTAGATTCAGTTATATAAAGAATTGAGACGAGCTTCAAACCCGCTTCAATACCACATGTTAATGTAGTAGTCTACGAACAAACCCCCTTCTTGAAGTTTTTATTTTATTTCAAAGCTGCAATTGTTAAATGAACAATTTTTTACAGAATCTTAATTTCCAGATGTTTTCTTACCATTTCTTCTTGAAAATTGTCAATTTTATTAGTTTTAGTTAGTTTTTTTTGCTAAGTTAATTTTAACATTTGATTTTCACAAAACTTTCTTCTATTTGTTTTGTTTTTTTAAATTATTATTCTGACAGATCTTCTTTCAGTTGTACCCATTTTTAAATAAAAAAATCTGGTTACTGTGAATCGTTTTATTGACAATTTATCACTGTACTACACATGGAATTCCAAAAAACGCACTTATTGTAATAAAGGCTTAAACCATAAAAGTAAGAACAATTAAATTATTAGACATTGCTTACTTTTTTGTTTTCTTTTTCGGAAGAATTATAATAGTAATCCTTTAAAAAATATTTTTTTCAAGTTTATAATAAACAAAATATTTAAGAAACCAAAGCTCCTAAGTGGCCCAAATTTCTTGGCAGCTATATTATCAAATGTTTCAGGCTCCAAAAAACAATCCCATTTTTTCTATTTCCTTTGATGAATATAATGATAAATGATATACAAATGTATTATATTTCTTCAAAACTAGTTTTACGGCACAACTATTTTTAAAATGGTTTCAAGTTTTAAGATTTTCAGAGTTTTCAATTAAAACACTATTTTTATGTGATTAACATCTAATTCAAATTTTTGATTTACTCTTACCTTAAAAAAAGTTTTGAAGAAACTTATAAATATTGACGACTGTCAAAACGAAAATTAAAAGCGTTTTTCTTTTTTCATTTTGGCAAAAATTCAGTTCTCTGTTTTTTCCCACAAATAAAAAGTAATATTTTTTTAAATCATAAAGTTGTCCTGAAGTCGAATCTTGCCTTATAATTTGTCTATTACATCAAGTTTTTAAAATTGTTTCCCTTTTATAAATATTAAAACGGTATTTTGCTGTTTATTAATACTCGATGTTAATTATTTAAAAAAAAGAGGCTGGGATGCGACCCACACTGATAACTTCCCATCCCGTTTGTCGATTTGTCTTGCTTAAAAGTTTGTCTATATGTACTCGTATCAATTTTTACCAAATTTGCGTCCTATTATTGTAAATTTTATTTTTTATGAAAAAAACGGACTGTTGGATTTTTATATAAAAATTACTGAATATCGAAAGCAATTTTTTTTTTGAAATAAAACAAGTTTGAAGCCAATATTTCAAACTTTTGAAAAGATATTTGAGTCAAAAATCAATTTATTTTTTGTAAACAAACTGTCAATTCGATTTTTCTCAAAATTTGTCCTAATGTTAAAAACAATATTTCTTATAAGTAAAAATTAGTCAGAAGCTCTTATCTCAAATTTTTGAAAAGATATTTGAGTCGAAATCATTTTTTACCAACTTTTGTTAATTTTTTTCGATTTTTAATTTTTTGTAAAAAAAAACTGAAAAAACTGTCAATTCGATATTTTCAAAATTTTACTGAATGTTGAAAAAAAATATTTTTTGAAAGATAAAAGTAGTTTGAATCCAATATTTCAAAGTTTTAAAAAAAGATATCTCAGTCGAAAATTAATTTTTACCAACTTTTGTTAAATTTTTTTAGGTTTTTAGTTTTTTGTACAAAAACTGTCAATATATTTTTTGAAATATAAAAGTAGTTTAAAGCCAATATCGATTCGATTTTTCTGAACATTATTCAGAATGTTGAAAATAATACTTCTTATAAGATAAAATAAGTTTGAAGCCTAAATTTCAAGTTTTTGAAAAGATATTTGAATCGATATTCAATTTTTACCAACTTTGGGTAATGTTTTTTTTAGATTTTTATTTTTTTATAAAAAAAAGTGTTAATTCGATTTTTCTCAAAACTGTTTAGAGATGAAATCATATTTTAGTCGTTTTGGAGGTTACAAATTTTTTTTAACGTTTTTTTGATTTAAAAAAAAAAAAACGTAAAATTAAAAAAATATACTTCTTTGATATCACGTTACAATATAATATATAAAATTCAGTTCAAGTCTCTAGCGTGTTTGGTGCGTAAGATATTTAGGGTTAACCAAAATATTCCCCTTTTTTTCAAACTGCTATGGTAAAAAACCACCCACGCAATTTTGTTGAGAGCCCTTTCTGCATCTTTCTGCCTTATTATCTGTATAACAACATTTATTCGAAATCGATATCTCTTCTGGTTCTTGAGATATGGAGGACGAAAAAACGTCGCGAACGTACGGACGTACGAACGTACGTACAAACGCACGCACAGACATCTTTCTAAAAATCTTTTATTTCGGCTCTAGGGACCTTGAAACTTCGAGAAATGTCAAAATTTTCAATTTGACAAATCGGACCGATTACAATAACTTCCTATGGGATGTTAATAAACTGATGGGGATGCTTGGAATTTCGAGTATTAACTCAGAATTTTTAGGGTGGACATTTTGTATTTCTATAAAACAACAAAAATCATGAAATATCGTCCTTTACGTGACAAATTTCAATATTTAATAGTTGAGCTTTAAGTTTGAGGTAACTTTAAGGAGCCATTATCAATTTACAACAATACAATTTACATCTTCACGAAGTAATTCCAAATATAGAAGATCTAAGTTTCATAGACAGAATCCCTCAGAAAGACTTGTCAGTTTTGTTGCCAAATCCGGAAGCACACAAAACGATTTCCACCAATTGTATACCAAAACCGATTTCGTTTCAGTTTTATCTTTAAACTCCTTAATTCCCATTAAATTAATTAAACCAATTTACACCCTTAAAAAATATGTTGTTAGATCAACGATAACACTTCATTTTCTTAGCTTCAAATTCCTCCGATACATCTTTGAAAACAAAAGAGTATTTTCAACAAAGTAATTTTATATATACTGAACTGGACCTGTCACAATCCTACTCCTTCAAGTACTATAACACAATTAATATTATTAATTTCGGAATTAAAGCCACTCTAATCTACTTAAAAGTTCTTATACGTCTTGCCTTCAGCATCAGATACTTTCCTCAATCATCCCCTCCAACTTTCTCCCATAACAGAGTTTGACTTTGATTAAGTGATTTATCTGAATTAAATGTATATATCTTTAAAAGCAAGTTACTTTATTCTCTTGTTGTTGTTGTTAGTGTTGCTTTTGTTATTATTTATGTCTCATCCTTCCTTGTCAGAAAAAGCCCTCCAATCCACAATCCAATCCAAAGTCCTTAAATGACAAATTGTCTCATTAAAATGTCCACAAAAACCATCATCATCAAAAGATATTCGATTTTGTGTGGATGTCAAATGGAAACAAAAATAAAAAAGAGAAGAAATATTTTTCGTTTGACGGAAGAAATATTTTGTTCTTATTCTTTTGTCGATTTATTATTTTGTAAATAATGTATCCTTTATTTTGTATTTTGTTATTATTGTTTTTTAAATATTATCATTTGTTTATACACAAAAGAAAAAATCTCTTTTTTAAATGTCAATCAGACAGAAGACCTTCATTTTGATTTATAACGTTTGACATTTGATGACAGTTTTATTGAGATAAAAATTAAGTCAGTATATTAAAGGGCACATGCGAGTATATCGCAGATTTAAAGGTCAATCTACTGTGAATGTTATTATATCATAAATAAATTGGGTATATGATAAACATTTTCAACCAAAATTAAGTTTAATAAGGGTATTCATATTCATGCAGCATGAAATAAATATCTATGTATGTCCATATGCATGAAGTTTTCTGATTTTGACGTTTACATGAGCGCCCCCTCATAATGCGTGGGAGAACTATTCCGAGAAGGAATCAGATAATAAAGGTTCGTATACATTATAGTTCAGTCGAACAAAAGTTTTACAACGTGTATCCTTTATCTCCATCCTTAAATTTATCCCTTTTATATTATTATGGATGCTTTTTTCGCGGTCTATGTTATTCCCGATGGACGGTTAAAAGGGCTCGCGCTAATATAAATTCACCCAAATGATGTATTCGCAGTTAAAAAAAAAGTAAAACTCACGAAAAAAAACTGAAATAATATCCTATGAAAATTCAAACTAGAAAAAGGAACCATAATAACATTATAACAAAACGCCCTTAACCATATTCCATCATATTCAAACGAAAACTTCACAATCAAAATATTATTCACCCTCTTTTCACAATCGATATCCCGCACCTTGTATAATAATTCAAAGTTTTACAAATTTCAACTTATTTCCTTTTTGTTTGTGTATTTTTTTTAGAATATTTTCTATTTTTTGTTTTAGTTTTTCAAAACTTTGATGGTAAACACTTCAATGATTTTTTCAGTTAAATTTCCTCAAAAAAATTGCATTCACTTCCTGTTGGATCAAATTCACTTGAAATGAAATTGATGTTCTTACTTTTGTATTCACAATGGTTATAAATAGTGTGACCATATCAGTTCTAATTTTGTATGTTTTGATAAACTTGATTTTAAAGAGTGTGCATATACCTAAATGAAGTTGAAATAAGAATTTTCAAAATTGTCTTTTTTGGTAAAAGAGTATTTTTTTTAATAAATATAAATATATATTAAAAAGCAATTATTGCTCAAGTTTTTATAAATGGTGATTTCCATTTGGTAAATGGTAAGTAGAAATGGCGATCTCAAGGCAACCTAGCCTGAGATTAGATTAGCGCTGTAGTGCGCCGTTTTGATACCAAAAACTCGTTTGACCTTTGATTGAAAGGGATAAATTTATAGCGAAGCTTCAAAGCGATTATGTTAGAGCCATTTTGTCGCATTGAGAAAAAAGATTAGGTCTCTAATCTTTGTCTCAGATAGCTAATCAAGATCTTGAAAGAATGCTTTTCCAAAGTATTTTATTCTAGTGTTTGCCAACGCAGGACATTTGCAGAGGAAATGGATTATCGTGTCACTTTCTCTTTGGTCACTACAACTACGGCAAAAGGTGTTGTAGGAGATACCCAACTTCTCCGCATGAACTCCTATTGGCTAATGTCCCGTACAAACTGCAACAATCCTGGCTATGTCTTGCCTTGGCCTGCGTAGAAGATCGTTTGTACGGGTTTTATTATAGGTGGGCCATATCTTCCTAGATAAAATGAAGTTGAATAAATTGCTCCACCTTCGCTTTGATTCAGTTTGGTAGATAGAAAAGGTTTTACCCTTCATAGCACCAAGAGGAATGGAATGTTAACCATTTCCGCAAGTAAGCTATGAAGGGCCGATCCTTGCCTGGCTAGCTCGTCAGCCCGTTCATTTCCCACGATACCACTATGGCCCTGAACCCAGATCAGTGTGACACCGAGGTTAATATTCAGGCTCGCAAGCTCATCGCGATATTGCTCGACCAATTTAGATGAGGATATGGCCGAGTTAATGGCTTTGACAGCAGCCTGACTGTCTGTAAAGATAGCCACATTTCGGTTTTGGTTTGGGTATTGTTTAAGTATCTTTCATGCCTCCCTTATTGCCAGCAGTTCAGCCTGAAAAACGCTAGCAAAGTCAGGAAGCCTAAAGGATTTAGCTACATTTAGGGACTCAGAAAAGATCCCAGAATCAACTTCGCACTCTATCTTTGAGCCGTCAGTAAAGATGGTTGTGTCGAAACCTAGCGACACGATGTCATTATCCCAATCTTCTCTGGATGGGATAACCCTTATTAAGGCTCAAAGTAGGAGTGCAGTAGTCAGTGTCTACCGAGATCATATCTGAGGGAATCAATTTCGTTGTGATGCTGAGACCATAATGTTTTGAAAACCAGCTGTTTGATTCCTTAAGCCTAATAGCGCTGCAGGAAACTATGTTTATTTAATAAAAGGTCGATTGGTAGAAGATCCAAAATAATGTTTAAGGCGTCCGTTGGGCAAGTACGCATGGCCCCTGTGGTGCCCACGCAAGCTGTTCTCTGAACCTTCTTTAGCTTATCAATGTTATAGGCTTTGCTAAGAGCAGGCCACCACACAATCGAAGCATATGTTAAGATTGGACGTACTAAGGCTGTGTACGTCCATAAAATCATCTTCCACTGAAGTCCCCACTTTTTGCCAAAAGTTTTGATGCAGACGTAGAAGGCAATACAGGCCTTCTTAGCCCGTACTTCAATATTTAGTTTCCAGTTTAGCTTAGGGTCGAGTATAACTCCCAAAATATTTTGCACTGGTAGAAAATGATAGGATTTGACCGTTGAGTCGAGGTACCGTGAAGGGCGGTTCTTTAGTTTTGGTGGTAAAGAGCAACAGTTCAGTTTTACTTTGGTTAACTCCTAGTCCACAACTAATGTCCCAGTTGCTAACTTTCTTCAAAGCTGACTCCGTGATTTCACTAGTCACAGAGGTGTACTTTCTTGATAGCACCAAATCAACCGCGTAGGCTACCGCCTTCACTCCACATCTCTCTAATTTAACGAGAATTGTATCCATGACCAGAAGCCATAGAAGAGGCGAATGAACACCACCCTGGGGTGTTCCCCTACTCACATGTTTTGTTGCGATTGTATTGCCAAGAGAGGCTCGAATCTTCCTACCACTGAGCAGGGAAATAATCCATTTTCAAATGAAGTCTTCTACACCGAACTTAAGGAGCGATTCTTCTATGGATTCTGTAAGGACGTTGTTAAAAGCACCTTCTATGTCTAGGAAGGTGGCAAGAGTAAATTCTTTATAATGGATTGTTTGTTTTACAGTACGCACTACCTCATGGAGGGCAGTCTCCGTAGATTTGCTCTTAAGATAAGCATGCTTATAGCTTTCGAGAGGTCGTCCAACTAGGATTTCTCTAATATGGTAATCAAGAATGCGCTCCAAGGTTTTAAGCACAAAAGATGTTAATCTTATTGGTCTGAAATCCTTCGCGGATAAGTGACCTCGCGTACCCACTTTCGGGATAAAAACTACGTTGACCTGACCTTGACCTTCACGACATGGGCACATGTTTGAGAAGGAGACATCCTTTGAAAATTTGTTCCAGCCATGGAGCTGCCACATCATGCAATTTTTGAAGCATAACTGGCAGTATGCCATCCATGCCTGGGGATTTATATGGAGAAAAAGTATTGATGCCCCACAAAATATTTTCTCTGGTTATAACGGAATTGACTTGCTCCACATGATTCGGGGTTATCACTCTCGCAACCCAGAAAGTGCATCTTCATCAGTAGCTCAAGAGATTCGGCTGGAGAGGCTGTCCAGGTTCCATCAGGCGTTTTTAGAAATGAAGGATTACAATGTTCCTTCGATAAAACTTTGCTGAGCCTTGCGGAGTCCTTAATGTCTTCGATTGATTGACAGTATTTTCTCCAGCCTTGTCTTTTGGCTGGTGACAGGGTTTGTTTGTAAATTTTAAGAGAGTCTTTATACGGTTGGTAAAACTTATGCTTGTGGCAGATATTGAAAATTGTCCTCGTCATTTTCCTAAGACGCGACAGTTCTTCATTCCACCAAGATGGAAGGGTTTTACGGCTATATTTAACTGGGCAAGAGACTCTAAAAGCTTTACTCATAGAAGTTTAAAAGGTTTTCACCTTTGATTCAAGGTCTTCCATCGATTCAGTGAGATTCGGTAAGTTGTTTGTTTGGAATTCGCAATTTAACTGAATTTCGTTCAGTCAGTTCTTTTGGTTTTTCTGTAAGGCGGAGGGTTTTTTGACTCGAAATTAATTTGAAAAAGAATCCACTAATAAATTACGGTTGTTTACTAAAGTAACATCAAGCACATCCTCCCATCCATCATAATTTTCCGAGCTCGGAATGACGAAAGTGGGAGTATTGCCTCTGTTACAAATGGTCATATTATTTTCAATAATAAAATCAAAAAGTGACTCACCTCCTTCGTTGATCACAGAACTTCCCCAAAGGATATGCCGAGCATTTGCGTCGCCTCCGATCAGAAGGTTTGCCTTTTTGATATTGGCTTCGGTTATGATTTTGCACACCTCCTCCGGAGGTGCATTATGGGCAGAGTAAAAAGAGGCCAACAGCAAACCCTGTGTAGTCTTATCTTCAAATCTGACAACTGTCAGATCGGGAGTTCTAAAATTTGGACATAAAAAACCTTTTTAATGTTTCTAAGCAAAATACAAGTTCTGGGATTACCTTGGTCTTGATCTACGGTTATATAAAAGAGGTCGTATTGATTGTCTTGGAGGCCTCGCACCTTGAGGCCGTCTATCCACGGTTCTTGGATAACGCCAATGTCGAAGTTTTCCCTAAGGAAAACTCTCAGATTATCTGAAGCGCCCTTAGAGTGCTTTGGTAAGTAGATCAATTTATTTCAATTTTAATCATTTAAATCCGGATTTCCTAAAGTGTGTTCCGCGGAGCACTTGGTGCTCCGAGAAGAATATCCAAGTGCTCCGCAGAAATATTTGAAAAATATAAAAATTTCAAGACGTACTAGTAACTTGTTAATTTTGGGCTTCTGATCTTGTAATTTTGATGACAACATTCGGATTTGAAATTCATATTTAAAACAAAACCCAAGACCCCTTGCATGACAGTCCAACGCACTTTTTTTTTTTGTTAATTCATTTATATTAATTCATTCTTAAACCTATCTTAAAGCTAGACAAAAATTCATAAAACCAGCCTAATTATCCATAACTTACAACTAACTTAATGGTCCCATACGGACACTCTAAGTTAAAAATCCAACGCACTAACCATCATGCCACGGGTTTGTAACAAAGAAGTCTTTATCAAAATTCTGGTGTATGTTAAAAGTCGAGCTCAGTTTACTGTCAGAGAAAGTTAAAATAATTCTTCTGAAGTTTGCAACAACATATGTATACGTTGGCCCCAAAACATAATATAGATCCCGTCTGGATGTAGAGCCTGATATACGGTTACAGTTGTCTAAATTCAACCAGATATTTCAGCTTTATGCAAAAATAAAAATAAAAATAAGTGCTCCCTGTGAAATTTCTATCGCAAAGAGTGATCCACTAAAAAATATTGGGAACTGCTGATCTAAATTGATTTACACATGGTTTTCTACTATATAAAAATTCAAACGCGATTTTTTCGATACCGCATTTGTTAATTTGTCCGGACTCATTGCTTAGACAGTTTTCAACAAGTTGACTTGAAATTTTAATAGGAGACGTAAGGCCAGGAGACTACATCACAAAAGCGCTACACAGCTACTATTGCTGTCAGAATATTGACATTGGATATGTTAGTGCTTCAGACTGATTTTAAAAAACGTGAAAATGAATAGTTGTCATTTTCAGTTTAAAGAGTTCAGAAGACTAATAAAAAACTCCATATTGATTCGTTGTCAAAATTTAAACATCCGGAATTAAAAATGGTTCTCATATTTAAGTGAACTCAAACTTCAATACTGAAACGTATATGTGCCAGAATAAGAAATGACAGTAGAACAAAATGGTCAACCTTTGACAGTTCTTCATGTTACAGCTGAAACTCAGCCATTGGCTGCAAGAAGTTCTGGTATGTAGATATCTGTCATAATAGCTGATGCATATATGGTTGAATTCAGATGAACCTGAAAAATGATTTAAATTTCTAAAAGATGTTGAAAATTTTATTTTATAGCAATTTTGGATAGAGAAATCTAAATGTTTGCGTGCTTTTTGAAAGTTGCCAAAATTTAGCTATTCAACTCGTTCGATAAGATATCTACAAATTTATCTATCCAGGATAATCTATCCAACACGAATTTTCAGTTTTAGCTGTGCCAAAAAGAACTTTCAAAGGTTAAAAGAACGGAACGAGAATACAATGGTTACAATCGATTTGAAAAAGAAAAAGTTGGCTCAATGTACTTTTCAAATGTCAGGTGTGGTTGCAAAATAATTTTCTTGATAGACAAGATAGAAAGATAGATAAGATAATATAATTTTATTTCCATTAAAAAAAATTGACAAAAACATTATTAGGCTGGTATTCAAAATTAAGTATGACAATAACTCGTTTTTAAGTCGTCTGTCAGGTTCAAAAAAAAAATAATTAAATTAAAGCAAAGCTTAGCAAGTTTTAACAAAATTCATTTATTATTAAACTACGATATTTGAGCGAGTCTTTTAAAAAATTGTAGAGTTTTGGGTAGCAAGATCCATTTAAAATGTTTAGGAAAGTTAGCCGATTTAAAGTTACGCTTCCAAGATATTTTTGTCGGTATCCTCTAAATATGGGGCACACACCAATGAAGTGGTTAATATTTTCTGACGCATCCTTATTACATAGAGTGCATAGGCCAACAGAGTCATTGCGAAAAGCTTTAGCATTTAAGTTCAAAAGACCGCACCTTGCTTTTAAGGTTAAGCTGATCATGTCGCGGACATTATTATCTTTAAAGTAATTCGGGACTTCCGCATACAAAAGATTACAATATTCGTCCTGAAACTGTGACTGCATTGCATTGCTGGTAAAATCGCCCCAATGCTTTTCTACTAGCTTTGTAAGCACCAATTTGTGCATTTGATTCCATTCTGAAACTGGAGTTTCGGGACTGAAATCAATCTCCATCTCTTGAAAAAGGCCATTCCTGGGCCCAATAAATATTTTTCTCGATGACTGCTTCAAAAAGGATACGCGAGAAGCGGTTATATGGCATTAACATCACTCTGCGTATGTATGATAGATGTATCTTTAATGTACTTAGGAAAGCCTTTGCAAGACCAGTTTCGATGTGTATTCCATAGTTAGGTGTATTATCAGGCAGACCAAAGCATCTTTTGACGAAGAAACGTTGTAGTTTTTCAGTTTGAATGTGTTCCTTGTATCCTCCTACTTGCGCACAGTGGTGCATTATTGACTTTGTTGCTACATCGTGCACTTTATATTTAACAGAGTGAGTAACAACTTGTTCTTTACAAATTTCGACCATGTTGAGTTGATTGAGTTTTTCGATAATGTAAGTCTTTTTGTTAAGTGATATGACCAGGACATGTTGTAAGAGAAGTAAATGCCAAGATATTTGTATTGATTAGTTATCCTAACAATTAATATTTCAGACTTTTCTAAGTTGACCGCAAGGTTCCAAATTTTGCAATATCTGCCGAAGCTATCGATGATCGATTGTAGGGTACTAGTTCTGTAATAACAAAACATTTATTTGCATACCATTCACAGTGAGACCAGTTGGAAGTTCTAATTGTAGATCGTTCAGGAATAGTACAAATAGAATAGCAATCAGTACGCATCCTTGTTTGACTCCTTTGGATGTCTGGAAGAAGCTAAACGTACTAGTTCCATTCCAGACTGTTGCAGTCGTATCTTCGTACAATAAACGTATAATAGACACCAGTTTCGTAGAGACGCCTATCTTTGATAATTTGTAAAACAAAGCTTCTCTGTTAATGTTGTCGAATGCTGCTGACAAACCTACCAAGAAAACGTAACGCTTTTTCTTCTAGCTCAGGCTCAGCTGAAGTTGGACGATACAAGAAAGGTTGTAGACTTGGTCAACTGTACTATATTGTTTGCTGTATGCAGCTTGGTATTCGTCGAGTATGTTGTTCTCTTTGATCCTGAGAGTGAGCCTCCTGAGCAGAATTGTTGTAAATATTTTGTAAGGCGTGGCCAGAAAAGGGAGCCCACGATAGTTGGAAGCGATAGTGGCATCACCCTTTTTGTATAGAGTGAAAATTATTGACTTTCTGAAGGAAGAAGGTATATGTTTTCTTTTGTTTTTTCTATTGCTGAGGACACTTCAGATAGGTCTGTTTGACTATCAAGCATTGGAATATGAATGGTTTCGAAAACTGTTATAGGTAACGTAATACTTGACGAAATTGAATTCCGTGTGTCATTGAAATGTTCCATGAACTCGTTAGCCGTGATTTGTATTCCAATGTTCGTTGAATTTCCACGTATTTCTTTTGCGATTCTCCACCATTCTTTTCCCTAATTCACAGTTGCATAAGTTGTAGAGAAATGTTGTCCAAATATTCATACTGTTTGGACTTACAGAGAACCTTATATCTTTGCTGCGGCATAATTTTTTCCTTTCGAATTTTATAGCCTGGTTGTTAGATCGTCCATTGAATTCGTACACACACTTTTTTATCGTCTCACATCTTGATTCAATGTGATGTTCACGCACAACGTACAGAGGTATAGCTTCGTTTAGCTTCTTTATGTAATCTGGATGTTTTATTTCTATCCACTTCATCTAGGGATGTCTTCAGATGACTTTAATTTTAGAATTAAGGGCATGTGGTCTGAGTATGTCTTACAGTCTTTAGAAAAATCTTCAATTGTTTCTACCGAATTGTAAGATGAACAACAATAGTCAATCTCTCATGATCCTCTACTTGATACGAATGTGAATTCTCCACTTGTATCACCAAAGCGTCTGCCATTAAGAATAAACGCACCAATATCTTCCAGAAACTCAAGAAAAGCATTGCAGTTTCTGTGAGTGGTAGAATCTTTCGAACTTCTAGAATCTGTGACTGACTGCTGTGGTACTGCCCCAATATCTACTGAACCCCTTAATCCTGTTCTGACATTAAGATCCCCCATCAATATGAAATTACTCACCCCAAATTCTTCAAACGAATTTTTCAAAATGTTGAAATCTCTGCTCCAATGGTTACAGTTTAGGTAGCATGGAACTAAATTGACAGTTTCACCTTGAAATACTCCTCGTGGAATGATAGTTTCATTATAGTTTATAAATTGTAGATGGTGTGCAGACTCTATACCTTTATTATACCCAAATAAACTCCCTCCACTTGCTCTGCCGAAGTTTTGAGTTTTTATTGCTGGAACTCAGTGTAGTTTAAAGATCTTCAATAAATGTTTTGTCATCTTCATTTGTCGTCTTTATTACGCGTTCTGGGTTGCACTTATATCGTCTGCGCCCGTTACCAGTGGGAGTCCAACGTTTTATTTCCATACGAAAACCGCTGTCAGCTCTGGAAAGGTATCGTTTAACTTGCCGCTAATGAAATTGTTCTGACCGTTCATTTTCAGTGAGATCCTTGTTAATGGAAATCCGTGTTCTTGCTAAGTGTTTAGTTGATGACAGAACCGCCTGGACTTCAGTGGAATTAGCAAGCTCAAATGGCGTTTTATTTGCGTTTGCTGGGCTGATTTTACGAGCATGGTTAATGGTAGCAGGCACTCTAAGGGTTGAGCTACATACTTGCTGAAATTCAGTTTTAGCTTCATCTATATTTTCCGCGCTTAAACCCGTTACGATGACATTCATCCTTTTTGTAAACTTTTCAGTTTCCTCAATTTAATTGTATCACCTTAAAAATATGTATACTATACAATACAAAATATGGCAATTATAGGGTTCCCAAGTAGAAGTTATGAACTAAAGAAGTTACTTTTTTTTGCTAAATCTGGTCACCCTACAAAATATAAAACGAGCTTTGTTAGCAAATATGGAGCTACAAACTTCTATATTTTGTGCTTTTGATATACGACGGACGTGGACGACGACGAATGGTTACAACTTCCGAATAACAAACTTTTCGAATTGTATCCTATAAATATGATGTGATGGAGAGAAGGACACATCATAAAGTATTTTATCGAAAAGGATACGATATTCGCTTTTACATTGATTGATACAAACAGGAGTACCTCCAGGTATAGTGTTTTCTTATAATGATGCACCAGAATGCACACAGCTATATACACACACACACACACAAAAACGTCATCATCCATCAGGTCAGAGGTCAATTGCATCAATTGAGTATCAACTTTATAAAAATGTTTTGCTGAGTAAGCTTGGTCCTCGTACCTACATAATATTTCTCTTTGCAAAACGCTCGAAAAGTATTAGGTTCTATATTTTATGACATTTTTGTTCTGCAAGTCCCAAGGAGAAGATAAACTCTTGACGAAAATTGAATAAATCGAATTAAATTTTTTTCAAGAGCATAATATTTGTATAGGTTAGGTACCTACCTAGTTAGATATTTTTGAAATTATTCTTAAGATATAAGATTTTGACTTCTTTGGTTGAGGAAGAAATTTAAGATATTTTTAGTTTAAGTGTAGATACGTTTATATAACTTTATTTTACAATAATTGAATTTCATGCGGTTCGTATTTTCTTGGTGTTTTTACTCATACTGTCTTACCTTATAGAAAACGGTTTTCTGTTATTTAGTTTTACATTTTTTGAACTGCATTTCTGCTTCTAAAAATTAAAACAGAGCGATTTGGATGTGTTTTGAATGCAATAAAATCAGTATTTTTTATAATTTGTAATAAACAAAGTCAATTTACGATGTTTTTTCACATCATGTCATAGTAAACGGTGATTTTTTAAGAGCTTGAGAACTTTAAAAAAAAAAAACGCATAAAATTTGCAAAATCTCATCGATTCTTTATTTGAAACGTTAGATTGGTCCATGACATTTACTTTTTGATGATAATTTCATTTAAATGTTGACCGCGGCTGCGTCTTAGGTGGTCCATTCGGAAAGTCCAATTTTGGGTAACTTTTTCGAGCATTTCGGCCGGAATAGCCCGAATTTCTTCGGAAATGTTGTCTTCCAAAGCTGGAATAGTTGCTGGCTTATTTGTGTAGACTTAAGACTTGACGTAGCCCCACAAAAAATAGTCTAAAGGCGTCAAATCGCATGATCTTGGTGGCCAACTTACCGGTCCATTCCTTGAGATGAATTGTTCTCCGAAGTTTTCCCTCAAAATGGCCATAGAATCGCGAGCTGTGTGGCATGTAGCGCCATCTTGTTGAAACCACATGTCAACCAAGCTTATTTACGTAGCCATTCAACCAGAAATGAGCCTCATCGCTGAACAAAATTTGTCGATAAAAAAGCGGATTTTCTGCCAACTTTTCTAGGGCCCATTCACTGAAAATTTGACGTTGTGGCAGATCGTACGACTTCAGTTCTTGCACGAGCTGTATTTTATACGGTTTTACACCAAGATCTTTCCGTAAAATCTTCCATGTGGTCGAATAACACAAACCCAATTGCTGCGAACGGCGACGAATCGACATTTCACGGTCTTCAGCAACACTCTCAGAAACAGACGCAATATTCTCTTCTGTACGCACTGTACGCATTCGTGTGGTTGGTTTAATGTCCAATAAAGTAAACTGAGTGCGAAACTTGGTCACAATCGCATTAATTGTTTGCTCACTTGGTCGATTATGTAGACCATAAATCGGACGTAAAGCGCGAAACACATTTCGAAGCGAACACTGATTTTGGTAATAAAATTCAATGATTTGCAAGCGTTGCTCGTTAGTAAGTCTATTCATGATGAAATGTCAAAGCATACTGAGCATCTTTCTCTTTGACACCATGTCTGAAATCCCGCGTGATATGTCAAATACTAATGCATGAAAATCCTAACCTCAAAAAAACCACCCTTTACTTCAAAAATTAATAAGTTTTGACAGGGGGTGTGAAAAAACGACAAAGCGTAGGAGTTTTTCCAAATTTTAGTGAAACAGCTGTAACTCGAAAACGGTAACTAATCGGGATAAAGAAGTTACCAAGTTCTGAGAGGTCATAACTTGGCCTATCGCCTTATTCAGCATTTCTTTAATTTTTACAAATTAGATGAATGAAATTAATTTGAGATATATCAAGAACAGAACATCAATTTTTTACCAAATTTGCGTACTTTTTCTTGTAAATTTTATTTTTGTATGAAAAAAACGGACTGTTTGATTTTTCAAAAAAATTACTGAATGTCGAAAACAATTTTTTCTGTGATATATATTAAGATTGAAGCCAATATTTTTAGTTTTTGAAAATATTTTTGAGTCGAAAGTAAATTTTTACCAAGTTTTAGTAATTCATTTTAAGGTTTTTACTTTTTGCTAGGAAACTGTCAATTCGATTTTTCTCAAAACTTCGTTAATTGGTGAAACAAAATGATAGAACGATAAAATTAGTTTGAAGCCATAACTTTTTCAACTTTTTGAAAATATATTTCAGTCAAAAATTATTTAAGCCTCAATTTTTAGTAATGTTTTTGTTCAGTTTCTTATTTTTTGTTAAAAAACCGTCAATTTGATTTTTCGCACGATTTTACCGAATGTTGAAACCGATATTTTTTATAAGTTAAAAATAATTTGAAGTCATAATCTCAAATTTTTGAAAAGATATTTGAGTCAAAAAAATATTTTTTTAACAACTTTTTTTAATTTTTGTTTAGGTTTTTATTTTTTGTAAGAAAAATATCTATTCGATTTTTCTCAAAATTTAACTGAATGTTGACAACAATATTTTTTAAAAGATAAAAGTAGTTTGAAGCACCCATATTTCAAAGTTTTGAAAAGATATTTGAGTCTAAAATCAATTTTTACGAACTTTTATAAATTTTTCTTAAGTTTTTTTTTGAATGATAAAAACAATATTTCTTATAAGTTAAAATTCGTTAAAAGCCATAATCTCAAATTTTTGATGAAATGATTTTTTAGTCATAAAATTTTCGAGGTGCAAATTTTTTCTTTTTCCCGTTTTTTTTGTCCTTTATAAAAACAACTTTAATTGGATTTTCCAAAAATATATTTAATTGGTATCACGTTACAGTACAACTTTACATTACATAATATATAATTTAATTTAAGTCCCTAGCGACATTGATTCGTGAGATATTTAGGTTAACCAAAATGTTTACCTTTTTTTTAAACTGTTATAGTAAAAAAAAAACTACCCACGTAATTGTCTTGAGAGCCCATTACATTACATTTTATCTTTATGGAACATTTCATATATTCAGCCTTATTGTGAGTTTCGCCCGGAAAACATTTCCCCTGAAACATTTTTGTACCCCCGAAATTTTAAAAGCTATTGTGAATTTCGCCCGAATGAAAATTTCCTTCGAATCAGGAGTGACAGTTCGAAAAATAGGCACGTTCAGAAAAGTGAGGAGCGCAATAAATCCTCCCTCCACTATGATGGAGAGAACATAATTGAGAGAACTAATGGTGTTCTTAAAAACAGATGGAGATGTTTACTGAGTGCGAGAGAAATGTACTACGCTCCTACAAAGGCTGTCAAAATTATTAATGTTTTTGCAGTACTGCACAACATATGCATTTACTACAAAAGTGACTTAGCCTGTTTAAACTCTATGCCTGATGGTCAAAGCTTTATGATTGACTCATTCGAAAACGTGCAATCCGATAGATTGAACTCAAGCTATCTGACAATAAGCCAGCTCATTCGCACAGACATCGCAAATTCTCTTTAATTTTTAAATGTTTTAATTTGTAGTGTTCTTATATTGCAATAAAATAATTTTTTTATAACTTTAAAGTAGATTTCCTTTATTAAAAAAAATTAACTTGCTCTTATATGCTATTAAAAAAAAATTCACAGCTCTTGTCTTAAAATTAAAATTGGATTTTAAATACAGTTTTTGTCTTAATTCTAGTAATTAAATAATCTCACAGCTTTCATTTCAAATTCAGTCAACTTATTATCTAGGTAAAAAAAAATCACAGCTTTTATCTTATATACGCATTTTTAAGATTTCTTTGTATGAATATCGTATTTTTAAAATGCTGGGTCATTACAATCTCTTCTTCGCATGATTTCAATCTTCTGTTCTAACATTCTTCGGTCTTTCTCAATTTTGTTTTCCAGCTCAGACTTACGAAGATTTTCCATTTCTTTATTATGCCTCTGTTGTTCTTTCAATAATTCTTTGTTAATATCACCCAGGCGGTCCAATGATCCGTACATTTTCTTAATGCCGCTCTGGACTTCAGTGTTGTGGTCTCTCATTACAGAAACCCCCTCGGTCACTTTGTTACAAAGTATTTTTTGTGTCTGTAGCTCCTCCACAATGATATCGTTGGTACTCATCTTTCTTTTCTTTGCGGCTTGAGATGTTGTAGGAGTTGGTTGCACACTGTTGTCTGCCTGTATAAGTTCCGTTTCAAAAAAAAAATCATCAGCAGCTTCAACGCACTCTACCTCATTCGGGTGCAATGTAGCATCATACTCGCATTGTTTGGCACTTTGTATATCATTTTGTAGGCGAGCCAAACCAAAGGACAGCGAACTTCCTACTCCCTCGTATCGCTTCTGATCTGTCCAAACCTAAAAGCATGCATGTTTTCATTTTAATCGGTCGCAAGCACAATAAAATTGATTCTTACTTTTTTCCATTCAAACCCACTCTTTACCGGCGGCCCTGCACTATTTAATTCCAAGGTAAGTCTCTTCCAAAATTCGGCCACTTTCTCTCGATTTGCTTTTGTAAAGCCTTTGGCAAATTTCTGGATTTTCCTGCATTTTACTAAGCAGCATATCACTTGGGTCTTTTTTTATTGTTTTGCTCCTGTATTATAACAAAAAACTTGAATTTAAACTTTTCTTATCTTAAAAAAATAAACAATCAACTTACATTTTCCGACTTATTATGCTCTCGTTCGCCTCATAAAAATAAGTGAAAATTATCACTGTTAACGGCATATCATTCCGCCCGAAATGATCGTTCACAATAAGGGGAATTTTTCGAACATGAATAATTTTTCGTGTGAAACTCACAATAGGCGAAAAGTGAAAAGTCAAATTTTCCGGGTGGAATGTTGTTCGGGCGAAACTCACAATAAGGCTGATTAAAATTGTCTTAAAATAAACTTATAATTAAATATTAAATGATAATGATAAAATATGGTGTTGGCCCTTAGGGGGCCTAACTCTATATATTGAGTGTTCTTAGAAATTAAAGAATAAACTAAAATATTACTGTTGTTAGATAAAAAAAATCAATGAAAATTAATAAATCCTCGGGGTGTTCAGGCCCGGTTGTCTGTTTGTTAGGATGGTATCCTCGGTGGTAAGCTGACTCCGTATCAGCGTAAAATTGAAGATCTACTTCTTCGATGGTGGGCTCAAGTTCCTCGATTAGTATATCCATAGCACACAGATGTCTGGGTTCAAGGTAACGTTGCTGGGAGTTCATCCTTCTGATTAGCTCGTTTTGGTGGTTGTTCAATCCTCCCGTGCTGTTCATGGCTGTTTGGAAGAGATACCTTGTCCAAGGGAATTATTTTGGCTTCGTCATAGACTCTTTTGTTGCTGAAGTGTGTCTGCCTCTGGTAGTTTAAGCAGAGTCCAGTGCAGTCGTTTCGAAAACGAGAAGTTCCTTCATGGATGTCTTTGAGATTGTGAACTACACTCGGTGAATTAGCAATTCAGTTGGCTCGCTGAGTCCCATTCTTCTTTTGAGGAGCGGGTTAATGGATTGGCGATGGCGGCCCAAATTAGCCTTTCTTAAGACAGCTCTCGAGTCTAGGGTGAATTTTAACAACTCGTTGAAGTGAATACCCAGATATTTGGCATTTCTCACTGATCCATCTGAGAGTGAGATATCAATGCTTCTGCACCTTGTCGCCGATCTACCGTTGCTGGACCTTCGGAAACAGACTAGTTCTGATTTCGTGGTGTTGATTCTTATTCCACATTTCTTATAGAAGTTGAACAGTCTGCTAAGATGGGTCTCTATATTCCTGGCTGCAATAATAGGACACTTCTATGAAGTGTATGTGAGCGAGTCATGGGCGAAAAGAAGACTCTCACAGTCCTGGATGCAAGTTGGTCGCTGGTCAGCAAGCTGAAGAGGAACGGTCCAAGTTGAGAGCCTTGAGCTACTCCTGCTGTTAAGATTTTCAATATAGATTGCATTTTCCCAACTGGACAAAGAAGTTCCTGGAAGAAAGCAATGAAAACAACATTTTAATTAGAACGGATGGGAAACCAAGTATGTAGGTTAAATTTATGTATGAGTGCTTCGATCCAAACGCTGTCAAACGCCTTTTCGACGTCCAGGAAGCAAGTAACGGAAACACGATGACGGTTAAGTGCAGCTATAGTGTCGTGCTGGAATTTAACCAGCGGGTGAAGTGTTGAGTGCTTTTCCAAAGTCATTTTTGAGAGCCCTTTCTGCAATAATATCTGTAATAAATTTATTTGAAGTCGATATCTTCACTGGTTCTTGAGCTATGGACGACAAAAAAAACTTCGCCAACTTTCGGAAGTACGTACGTTAACAAATATTAACCCGTTTTTGAGATATCAAACATGACAAAAAAAACTATATTTTTTCAAAAAGTAAAATTTGACATCATCAAGTATTATTAAGACAGAGCTTATGTGGAGCTAAAATTATTAAAATTGATTTATTAGTTCTTGAGAAAACAAAATTACGGTTCCATGAGGATACCCTTCTAAAGCAGTAGTAAGGTTGCAACAAAATTTAATAAAAATCTATCTGTTCGTTTTTGAGAAAATTCGAACTTTCGATGTTTTACCAAAAAATGTATATAACTTCCAAGTTTTAACTCAAACGAACGTTTACAGTTTGTAAACGAAATCAAATGAGGACCTTCGAGATTCTAAAATTAATCAAACCATTTTGGCCACAAATATATACACAAGTGGAGATCTATTTCCAATTTAGAGGGACCTAAAACAACACATTTTTTCGAAATTAGATTCCAACAAAGTACTACAACTTTATTGGGGTGGATTTATTTCCCTGCAATCAGTTTCCCGGAGAAGCTCTATAATGAACTTAAGAAGTGGTCTGGTGATTCTAAGTTTATGTATAGAGCATAATTTTATAAATATTTAAAACTCCTTTACCCTCCAAATATAGGTTTTAATAAATCAAAGTTCTTACTAAAACTGACTTCAAAATCAGAATTCTTACGTTTTAGAACTTGATGAGAAAATTAGTTAGAATTTAACAGTGTTCTAATTTTTGAAAAAAGTCAGTTTAAGAGATAAGAACTTTGTCAAAAACCGCAAGAGTTTCTTTTAAAAACTTTCAAAAAATAAAATTGAAAAATCCTAACGTGATAGAGTGATGTAAAAGTCAGAATAGAATTAAGACCATGAAAACCTATTGGAAAAGTATTATAAGCAATAAAAATGGAAACAATATTTATTTCACAATAAATAAAATTACTTCAATTTATATACGATTCATGAAGATATTTTATGGGAACTTTTTGCAAAATTCTATCCCCTTAATCGAAACAAAAGCTTCTAAGAATAAAGAGACAATATTTATTTTATTGCACTTCATTTTTAGAAATGACCACCTGCTTCGATTAATAACTCCAATAAATGAAAACCCCTACTTGTTTTTCAACTCACATGTACCTAGCTGGTATGTTTCTGTAAAATATAATTCAACAGGTAGATAAAGGTTTGTTAAAAAGGGACATTATAAATCCAACCCTATAAACACTTTAAGGTCAAAGAAATTTAATCCAGGAGTTTGCGGGTTATGGAGTTTCGAAATAGAAAAATAAAAAATGTGTTCTTTGTTTTAAATTTAAAAAAAATACCTGCTTTGTAGGTTTAGGTAAATATATTTTGTTGGACACCATAAACGTTAAATAAATGAATCGAAAAATTCTATGAAATTCAGTTAAATAACAATACTGCCTGTTGTCATAAAGACGAACATTATAAAATAATAAAAAAAAAAAACGAAGTTCCTCACGAGTCCATTCTCTGTCCAGCACTTTTTTTTAGAAAATAATTTTGAAAACTTTGTGTTTTTTGTGCTTTTGCGAATGTTTCTTCAAAAACATTACCAAATGAAAACATTAAAAATAATTAATGAAGATGCCTAGGGACTTTGAACTCTGCGAGAGATAATCGACAGATTTGGGATTTCTCCTAAACCACACAAAGACGAGAGCTGCTCATGAACTCTATGAGCAGAAGAGGCGAGAGGAACGCCGACTTCTCAGAAGGAAAAAGAGAGGGCATGAGAAGCGTGTGGTCAAAGATGTTGAGAGGTTTAAAAGCAGGAATGAACTTCGAAAGTTTTATGAACAGGTGAAACAAAATTCACAGGTACATAAACCTAGAACCGAAAGGTGCAAAGACGAAACATCATAGTGAAACCGCAGTCAATGCTGAGGATATGGAAGGACCACTTCTGCAGACTGTATAACGGCGACGACGAACTGAATTCTGCTGTCAGGCAGGATGATCCATTCAAGATAGACGACGAAAGCCAACAATCTAGTCCTCCCGACTTAGACGAAGTAAAGATTGCTATATCTAAGTTGAAGTCTAATAAAGCCGCTGGAGCGGATGGCTTGAATGCCGAGCTCTTTAAAGCAGCAGGAGATAAGTTGGTTAGGAGCATGCACCAACTTATCTGTAAGATATGGTCGGAAGAAAGCATGCCCGATGAATGGAATCTCAGTATTGTTTATCCGATCCTGGAAAAAGGAGACCCTCTAAACTGCACCAACTATAGAGGAATCAGTCTATTTAACATCGCCTATAAAATCTTCTCTGCCGTAATATGTGAACGTCTAAAGCCCATCGTCAACAACCTGATAGGTCCTTATCAGTGTGGGTTTAGACCAGGAAAGTCCACAGTTGATCAAATATTCACATTACGGCAGATCCTGGAAAAAGCCCAAGAGCACCAAATCGACAACCACCATCTTTTCATCGATTTCAAGACCGCATATGAGAGCATCTACAGGGACGAGCTGTATCGAGCCATGTCTAATTTTGGTATCCCTGCCAAACTCGGCCGTTTGTTCAGGATGACCATGGAGAATTTGCGCTGCTCCATAAAGGTTGGAAACAACTTAACAGAACCTTTTGATGTCAAAAAAAGGTTTTAGACAAGGTGATGCGCTGTCATGCGATTTTTTTAACATCGTGCTTAAAAGAATAGTGCAGAGCTCACACGTCTACACTAGAGGCACTATCTTTCAAAAGTCTGTCCAATTACTGGCATATGCTGATGACATTGACATAATCGGAAGAACTCAGCGTGATGTCAATGGAGCTTTCGTGAGTATTGAGGTAGAGGCGGAAAAAATGGGTTTAACGGTTAATGAGGGAAAAACAAAGTACATGCTGTCGTCAAGAAAGGACATACAACACCGACGACGTCTTGGTCAAAACGTCACCATCGACAGACGTAACTTTGAGGTAGTCAAGGACTTCGTCTACCTAGGCTCCGCTGTAAACGCAGAAAACAAAACCAGCGCTGAGATCAAACGCAGAATAACTCTTGCTAACCGCTGTTTATTTGAACTAAGAAAGAAATTGATTGGTAAAGTCCTCTTTCGAGGGGCCAAATTGTCACTATATACGGTGTAGAAGTATGGACTAGGACAAAAGCGGATGAAAGCACCTTGGGTCGCTTCGAGAGAAAAGTTCTTCGTGTGATCTACGGTCCCGTATGCATCGAAGGGGAGTGGAGGAGAAGATGGAACGACGAGCTATACGGGCTGTACAGCGACGTAGACTTAGCCAGAAGGGTAAAAGTCCAACAGGGCAGTAGAGGAAGACCGCGGATCAGGTGGCGCGCACAAGTGGAAAGTGACCTCACCTAACTTGGAGCGCGAAACTGGAGACATTTAGCTAGGGACCGAGCTAGATGGAGAAGTTTGTTGTGAGAGGCCCTAGTTCACACAGGACTGTAGCACCACCTTAAGAAAGTAAGTAAACCACACTCCCCACGTCGTTTGCCGTTGGAACAATCCCAAGCTGAAGTAGACATTAAAGAAATTTTGTGTACTCTTAAGATGTAAAATATTGTGGGAGCTTTGGGGGCAGGTACTGATCTAAGAGGAAGTTTTGAAAATCAAAATTAATCTTTTCACATTTACATTCTTGATGCGCTACTGAAAAACGAATCCATTTAATTAAGCTTAAGAGGAAATGATGGCTTTTCCTGAAAGTTCAAGTATTATTGGCACATTGATTGAGGTGTGAATAGTTAGCTGCATGGCTATTTTCGAAGAACATCGCTTTTACATTTCTTTCAATGTTTTGAAAATAGTCGATATTTTTGAAACGTGATTTAAACCTTACCATGAATCCAATTCTAGAGCCACCACCTTGTAATTCATTGACACAAAATTTAAAGTTTTTGATGCATTTATAGGCTTGTCTCAAACTGAATTGAATCTTAAATATTTAAGAAATCATAGTACGAGATCCTTTTCAAATGTCAGTGTACAATTTGCTTTTAAAATAAAACAAGAAAGGAATTGAATTTCCATAGTTGTCAAGGATGTTAAATAATTCACCAAAAAAAGACCACTAAACATAACATTCCTCAATCTTCTACTATCCTGATGTGTGTAGTGTACCAACATGTACAAAATGCAATGACAGACATGTCACACATAATATCCTTTAGCTTAGTTCTAGAACAAATGTAAATTGCCCTTACCCGCATAATGTCGTCCTTACCAAAGGACGCAATCTTATATGACAGCGATACATATTAGCTTAGCAATATTGTATACATTATACAAGTAGCAACAGAAACAGAAACACCAGAGTAAAATCCTTGTTAGACATCGTCACATGCATATACATAGCTGTGTATAGGTATATCTGCCAAACGAGGACTTTTCCAAACGCTAATGTTTGAACTAAGCATAAATCTTCTGTCAGCTTTCCCGCAGCGACCATCATCAGGCATCAGGCATGAGTGAGCGCTCGCTGGCAAGAATGGGTTTTTTGTGGGGTTGGCGTGTGGCATGTGGCATGAGTGCAAACAGGATCAGGAATCTGCAGGTGAATTTATCACGTTATATTGAACCAATTTTTACGAGCCAGCAGGTGGTGGTAGTCTTGCAGTCATATGGGTGTCGTTTTGAATGAGCATTGGCATCATCACCACCATACCAAACCTACCAATGACGCGAGCACCACACATTGTCGTCGTCGTTGGTTTCGTCGTGGTTGTCGTCGTCGTCATCTCTGTTGAAGGATATGTGACCAAGAACAAGGACACCCCGAAGATGGATGGCATCATAAATTTTGCAGCGCAGCTCCTAGCTCCTCTACCTATAAGGACACGAAATGAAGGTTTGCATGTGTCCTTTTGTGTTATCGTTGAATTTAAACTATTAAACAGAATAAACATTCATGATAACATAGTCTTGAATTGAGTAGCTTTTCCTTAAGAACAAAATAACCTTCTTTGAAAAATCTACATTTATTTCTGGTTTGAAAATTCGTACAAAGATTTTTCAAAGTAATCTAATTCAGTCTTATTTGGTTGCAAATGGTTTTTGTATTCTAAAATCGATTTGATGTCATCGACATACAACATCGGTTTTAACCAAGTCAATTGATTTTGGATGTCTCGAAGAAATTTAAAAAAATCAGCATAGAACTCAATGTAGAAGTAAATTGGTTTACGTTCGTTATTGCCTTCAATAATTTGACTTGGCAAACTTGGATCGATGGTGTTTGTCAAAGCTTTGTCGAATGATTGGCACATTTGTTTCAAATCCTCCAATGATACTGACAATGTATAGCTGAAAATAAAGAAGAGTCAAATAAGAGAATTGAATAAATTGAGGGATTTTGAAAAAAGAAATAAATTGATTTCCATTTCGAATCTTAAAAATTTAATCAGAAAATGAAAATATTTTCAACTTCAACAATCAATGAAGAACATTTCAAGGTTTTGCCAGGTTTAGACAACATTAAGGACTTCATTTGCATTCAACTGCGTTCTTTGAAAGTGAATTTTGACCAAGACCTATAGTTAGTTTTTCAGTTGTCATGAATTTCAATTTGAAAACTATACTTCACAAACATCTACCTTAAGTTCAGAATACAAAAAGTATCAAAAACATTATTGTCTACAAAAAACTCCTTACAGTCAAGCTACAAGCCCATCACAACTTGAATTTCTAATTGCTTTGTCAAATTGACAAGGAAATTAAAAAAAATATTAAATGGAGTTCTGCAGAAAATAAATAAATCATAGCGTAATAAAGTTCAGCTTTTAGTTGCATAAAAAACATGATCAACTGTCATTTTTACATGAGTAGACTTGACTTGATAGTTAGGGAGATTTTTCTTGACAAACTTTTCAGTCAACTTTTCAATAAAGTTGCCTTAATTGAAAGGTAATTTTTTGGCAGCTTGCCAATCAGATATTAGAAACTTGCCTAACTATCAAGTCCCTTATGTCGTCGGAACCTGCCCATTCTTTGCATTCACTTGAAGTCTTTGAATTCTTTTTATTTTTGCATTCTGTAGTGAAATTTCACTACACACATTTAAAGTTTTTAAAATCTCAGTGTGTGAATTCGAAAAGCGGTAAGCGACGCGACGCCTAAAACTGTTGTGCGAGGTGTATGGGCCACTTTAGAATAACGTGTGTTGTGTAGTCACTAACGAAAACAAAGGCTTCAATTGAATGCAAAAACTTCACGTGAAGGCACAGACTTCAGAAGAATGCAAGGACTTCAAATAAAAGCAGGCATAAAGTCTCAAATGATTGCAATCATTAGGTGAAGCCAATGAATGTTATAGATTGAAATCTTTCACAAGCCTACCGTGTGGTTTGAAATGTTATTAATTTAAAACGGCATTCAGGGTGGACTTTAGTAACATTCGTGGTTTAAGAAAGAATTGCTCTGCCACATATGTCCACACTGCATCAAACAGGCCAGCTGTTTTGGCATTGAGTGAAACTCAAATAGATGAAGATTCCAATCATTCAGAATTCAATCCAAATGGGTATAACTTGGTACCATAATTTTTTCCTTATCATGGATAAGCCGTATATATAAGAAATTATGTTGCATACCAACTTCAGCCACAATATGGTTTGTGCTCTAACACAAACTTTAACTTCATGTGGTTTAAATTCACGGTAAATAAACACATCATCCACACATGTCTTTTATATCGAAGAAATAAGCTTTTAACGAATTTGATGCTGTGTCTGACTCCATTCAAAGAATTGTTGCCCATTATCCTCACACTGAAATCGTCATTGCGGGTGATTTCAATGTACACCATTCTTCTTGGCTTAGTTGTTCTGGCCAGTCAACACCGGAAGGAAGGTATGTTGAGATCTTTGCTGAGTTAAATCAATTAACTCAGCTTGTCGATGAGCCAAGTCGAATCCCTGACGTTGCAGGTCAATCCGCCAACACCCTAGACTTGTTTCTTACCTCTGACCCTAATAAATACACAATCAGTGTATTACCGCCTCTAGGTACATCAGACCATTGTATCGTATCTGCAAAATTCATATTCGTCATATTCGTTGAACCAAATTTTTGCATGATCAGAAATCATCCTCGGTTCCAACGCTCGTCCACAATGACACTCCCTATGTTAGCTCGATTGATTAAGCCAATTTGCTTGCAGTACAGTTTGCTGTCAATTCGGCGCTACCGGAAAGTGTCATGAGTCCTCATGTTCTTGAGAGCGTAAATGATCCTATGGGACGAATCTTCTTTCGCACTCGTGCAGTTGCAAGAGTACTGAAAGACCTTGACATACACAATTCCGCTGGCCCGGATAGTATCTCCCCAATTGATCTGAAGAGGTGTTTTTCATAGCTGGTAAAACCACTGCGTAAGCTTTTCCATCTCTTCTTCTCTACAGGACCCTTTCCGAGCGGATGGAAAAAAGCATTTGTCCAGCCTGTCCCTAAAAAATGCGAATCCTCCTCTCCCTTTAACTATCGTCCAATAGCACTCACGTCCCTTCTTTCCAAGGTCATGGAAACGCTGATTAATTATCAGCTCAAAAAATATCTCGAAGAATGACCGACAGTATGGTTTTCGTTGCAATAGGTCCACTAGTGATCTCATGGTTCATCTCACCGAACAGTGGAACAAATCTTTACATCGCTTTGGAGAAAGTAAGATTATTGCACTTGATATTTCAAAAGCATTTTATAGAGTTTGGCACCGAGCTCTCTTATCGAAAATGCGTGCTTTTGGTATTGATAAATTTCTTCTTCGTTGGATTAGAAATTACCTTTCTAACCGTTCAATGCTTACAAGTCTGAAATTCATAAAATAAATGCTGGTGTTCCCCAGGGCTCCGTTTTGTCTCCAAAACTCTTTTTATATTCATAAATGATCTTATCTCTGCCACTTCTAATCCATTAACCTGTTTTGCCGACGACAGTACCCTCAGCTTCTCTTACTCGTTTATAGATTCACATCTTTGTCCTTCGGATGTGGAACTTTAACATTAAACATTAAATTCTGATCTTGCCAGCATTGTACAATGGGGAATCAAAAACCGTGTAGAATTTAATGCTTCGAAAACTCTATGTGTCTCCTGTCGTTAAAGCGTAACACACAACCGATGCCACTATCTATGAGTGGCACTTGCATCCAAGAAACTAATCAACTGTCAGTACTTGGTATGTGTATCACAGATCACCTTTTATGGAACGATCATATATTTGATATTGCCAAAATTGCTGCCAGGTGCTTAGGATTTCTCCGACGGTGCAAGAAATTTCTTACTCCTTCTGATCTGATTTACAAAGCCTTCATCCCTCCAAAGATTGAATATATTTCGCATATCTGCCCCTAAAACAATTTTAAATCCCTTGGATAGAATACAAAAAAAGGCTTTCAAAATGAAAGGCGATAGAACTATAATCGAAACATTAACCTCGCTAGAACACCACCGCAATGTTTCATGCCTTTCGTTGTTTTATCGATATTTTTACAAACAATGTTCTGTCGAATTAGCCAGTTGCATTCCACCCCTTAAACAATTCAGCCGTAATACTCGCACTTCTAGGAATGCTCATCAGTTTACCCTTGAGCTCAATTTCGGGCGTACTGTCAAGTACAGAGATTCTTTCTTAAATCGCACATCAAGAATGTGGAATACTTTGGCCAACACTGTTTTTTCCTCCCATTTTGATGTTCAGAACTTTAAGACCAATGTGCACCGGTATGTCTTTTTAAATCCTTCCCTGTTTTCCTAATGCTGGCACTGTGTTTAAATATAAACATATAAGGGGTACTAATAACCCTCTGAGTGCCTGTAAAGTATTAAAAAAAAAGCAGGGCATTAGTTGTTGAATAGCTCCTCTGAATAGCTCCTCTGAATAGCTACTCTGAATAGCTACTCTGAATAGCTCCTCTGAATACTGTTCTGCAGTACTCATAGATTCTCCGTTTTATTAATATCACCCATTAAAGAAAACTTTGCAATAAAAACTTTGCATAAAAACTGTAGGTGTCCCCTACATAACTAGCATGCAAGAATAATTAAGACTTACAATCCACTAATATGTGGTAATCTGCGAGTTGCTGCAAAACAATTCAAAATAAATTTTTTGTTAACAAGACTAGACACCAAGTTTTTAAAATGTTTAAAAACTCCTTTTAAAACGGTTTTTTTTAAATTTGAGTAGATAGTTAAAATCCAAAGTATTTAGAACTTATTTTTCATAACCGTGAAAGTTCTAAAAAAACGCATTTAAAAAAGCTTAAAATGTGTCTAACATACAGAAAGTGGCAACCCAAACGTCTTGGACACACATTTTTGTAATCAGGGGAAATTTTCTGATATTTTGGTACATTATTATTTTGGTTTCTTTATAGGAAAAAAGTTATCATGGTTTGAAGTTCAAAGAAAGCTGATTTTTTTCCTGATTTGTTGATGTATCATTCAGGTGGCATTTTCCAACACTCAACCTCGACCAAGGCTAAAAAAACCTGTGAGGCAGTTGGATTGGATATAATGGAGCATTCAACTTCACTACACAATCAAAATTTGCTAAACTCTACCAACTTGCTGCAGGCTCTTAGACTATAAGAAAAATATTTCTATAACATTTTTAACTTCCCATAGGAAGTTATTGTAATTGGTCCGATTAGTTGAATTTGTGATAAAAACATTTCTCACCAAAAAATATTTGTGTCACAATTTGAAAATGATATTGCCTCCAGAATATTTGCTTGCAACGAAGAATAACATCGATTTAACAGTTTTCTTAGAAGAAATAAAAACCTAAACAAAATTTACTAATGGTTGATAAAAATTGATTTTCGAGTCGAATACCTTGACAAACACAAGATATTGCTTAAATTGTTTGTATCTCTCAAAACTATTAAATAGACAATTCGACAGATAGGCACAAATGGCAAGTGATTAGATTTGAAAAACCTATCCTCTTGGTTGGTAAGGATCAACGGCAAAAAGACACACAATACCAATTTTTTCTTGACTAACAAACACCAAACTTTGTAGCAAGCTGAAGTTTCATTATTCCAACTATAATTCTATTTATTTTCAAGCCTCTGAATGCGGGGCCAACATTTCAAACAGATTATAGAAATTTACAGGCGTTTAACAACCGTTTTCTTATCATCCTATTATTGAGCTGCTCCAAAACTAATTTTACGTCAAAACTCATTTTAAAGGATTTGTATTCGATTTGTTGTGACGTCCCGATGAATCACTTAACCCAAGTGGCAGGAAATTGAAATTACGTGAATCCATAGTTTTTTGAGGTATTGGGCAGGTTCAGGTGACATAAGTGACTCGAAAGTAAGGCAAGCTGCCAAAAAAATGCCTTCTATTTAAGGCAACTTTATTGGAAAGTTGTCTGGAAAGTAAAACAAGAAAAATCTCCCTAACTATCAAGTCAAGTCAACTTATTTCAAAATGACAACTGATCATGTTCTTTTATTCAAGTGAAAGCTTTACTACTTTATAATTTACTTCCCATAGGAAGTTATTGTAATGGGTCCGATTTGTCAAATTGAAAATTATGACAGTTCTCGACGTTTCAAGGTCCTTAGAGTCGAAATAAAAGATTTGTAGAAAGATGTCTGTGCATGCGTGTGTACGTACGTTCGTACATCCGTACGTTCGCGACGTTTTTTTCGTTGTCCATAGCTCAAGAACCAGAAGAGATATCGACTTAAAATAAATTTTGTTATACAGATAAAAAGGCAGAAAGATGCAGAAAGGGTTCTCAAGGAAATTGCGTATGCGGTTTCTTACCATAGCAGTTTAAAAAAAGGTGACAATCTTGGTTAACCCTTAATATCTTACGAACCAAACACCCTAGAGACTTTTATATAATATATTGTAACGTAGTTCCAAACAAGTATATTTTTTGAAGAAAAATCAATTAACGGTTTATTTGTTTTCGACTAAAACTCTATTTAACAAAACTAGATTGATTTTCAAACTAAACTATTTCTTTATATAAAAATATTGTTGGTAATTTTAATATTTTTAAGAATAATTCAACTGACAACTTTTTTAACCCAACATGAAAACCTACAAACTTTAAAGTAAGACCAAAAGACAGAAGGGATGGAAATTTATCAGTGTGGGTCGCATCCCATCCTCTTTTTTATTTATTTTTTGCAAAAGGGTTCCTTCTCAATTGAAAAAAGAAATTATACAATTTATTGTTAAGAACAACACACGTAGTGTGTTATTAACATTAAGAACGTCATTTTTGGTTGTATTTAATATTTTGAAAGAGGCATATTTTAAAAACCTGATTTTATAAATAAAATAAATTAGGTGCCGCAACAGCTCGTAAAGAACCAGAGCATAGTGACTTACAACACCGAACCATTCCTGTGTCGGGCCACTTCAAGGCTGGATGAGACCTACAGTGTATATGCTAAAAAAAAACGTCTTATTTGAGAAACCACTGTTTATGGCACGAATTACTCTTGCAGGATCTGACACTAGGATCTGGGTACTACAACCTGATGTGATTCCGAATTCTGGACACAGTTTAATCCTTTTAAAAAGAAAAAGAAATAAAATTTTACCGACCCGTATATCGGCAATCAGGATCTGGTTCTAGTCCTTTTCAACAAGTCTCTTCAAATATTGCAATGGTAAGCCGAAAGTCCTCCACTTTCACACCAATGCTTCGGCGTAAACCACTAGAGATTTGATTTGCTATATTGAGAGGTGTATGTCGGACCCGATAGAATATGCAAGCTGGTTCCTTTTCGCTTCTGTGTTACCTACCAGCTGAGTCTGTGTCACACTATTTGTATAGAGTCAACTCGCGTACTGTTTTAGGATCCATATACACTTTTTTAATAACACTTTCAGGTTTACATACTCATTGAAATTTCAATTTCTATCATATTTGGCAAAAATGACGGTTCTTGGATTATAAGGTACAAGAATGACTTACTTTGATTTGTGGAGTTCTTTTCTTTTCAATTTAAAACCTGCACGTATTTCGCGTTCTTCTCGATCACATTGTTCCTGAGGATATGAACACATACACACAGCACCTCTAAAAATGTTTGTATAAATAAAAAAGTAATTGTTCAGAGGGCTATAAGAAGTCATTCGAAATGTTTCCCATCGTTAAAAAAGAGTCCAAAGTTATTAAGATTTAAATTTTTTAATTTTGTATGGCAAAATAATTGTCTTTCGAAATTTCGTCGATGGGAAAAGTTCCGAAGGATATTTAATTCACTGAAGCCCCATAATTAAGTTAAATTGTTAACCTCGTAAGAATTAAAAATCGCTGACTGATAACCCACATCGAATCAATTACATTGATTTGTACATCCAGATTGGTTTTGAACAATTCTAAATGTTTCTGAAATCCATCCTTTACTGCAAAAAGCAATTCTTGAAATGAACTTTCGGATTGAAAAAAACAATCTTCAGTTTTAGTATTTTTCATTTTGAAATGATTGAAATTTGAAAATTAAGTTTTGAAGAGAACTAACACAAAAAAATTAGAACAAGCGAATATTTTAAATCATAATCCTAAAACGTAGTTGTTACGTTTTATAAATGATCTTTTACAAGGAGTACACTGTAATTTCAAGCTGTCCATTGCAAATGCCTCGCGGAGTCAAAATATCTGGAGTGATTGGAATCGCATTCAGATTTGAACTTATTTATTTGCAACTTTATGTCCCATAAGGAATCTTCATCAACTAAGTATAATGAAAAGTATACGAACAAAAATTGAGAATAAGGTTTGATTTCGAGAAATATAAATTGGTCTTTTAAATCAGAACTCATTCCATTAACTCAACGTGGTACAAAGTCGACGGTCTATATATAAACAAGAATATTCGAATAATAGTGATGTTTTAGAGACATCCCCAACATGTCAAAAGCTCTGAAAAAAAGGAAAGAAAACAAATGCTCCAAGTAGGAATATAATCTTAATTAGCTAATTCGTTTATTAAATATTCTGTCCATATTAATAAATGAGAGAATTAATGTAAAAAAGAAGTTTAATTTGTTTGTTTTTATTTCTCAAATAAAACTATCCAGAACATCCACGACATCCACAATGCACACACTCGACAACACGTCCCTCTTCCAACTTCGACTTCGGCACTCTGCAAATGCAATTTGTGCCGAAATTTGTGTCTCTGGTTTGAATGCATCGCAGGCAACAAAGATTCTCATAGCCAGATTTCTTCCATTTGGCAATTAAATTGGGATCTGCGATCTTCTCCTTCAAGCAATACTCGTAGAGTTCACGACTAATGGCTTTGCGACGATAAAACAGATCATAGATATATCGTGACTTTTGATGGTGAATCTTGAATATTGGCCACAAGGATTCGTTGATACGTTTGCCTTCATGTGGTTCTGTCTCAGCTGCAATGCAAATAAATAAACATTTTTTCTTATTTAAGAACAATTGAATGTTTAGCATTTATTTACCTTCACGCATCTTTTGCTCTAATTCTTCCAATGTTGGTTCAATTAATTCCCAACCATCTGGAGGTGGTTTTCTGCTGCGTTTTACTTTGGGCATATTTGTTAAATTGTTCTTATTTACTTCAAAATGTCCGAAAGAATGAAATGAAAAATAGAAATTAAAGATTAAAGTAAAAATTATTTTTATAACAAACAACGGTCGTGGAAATTGAAGTAAGGAGAAGTAAAGTGACACTGACAGTGACAGCAGGTGTCAGTTTTGACATACTGCGTCCATTTTAATTGTGACTTAAATGAATATTCACAATGGATAATGCTGAATGACCTAGATGATAAGGGATCAGTTACATTGAAGTTTAAAGTAAACGAGACCGTTTTGTATCTGCGAGCAGTGTTTTTGGTGTCCTTAGATTGAATTTTCGTTGTTTTAAGCTCCAGAATCTATCAACTTGATTTTGACTTAAAAAAAAAGATAAATGTAATGGCCTTGATTTTTCAAATTGTAAATTTTGACATATATCGAAGTTAAAGTTATCAATAATCTAAATCCATGATTTTTCAAGACAAGTCTGTGCTTTCGTGTATCATACGTTCATCGACCTTATTTCAAAGAGAACATTGGAACTTTATTGACAAATCGTTCAGCCTGATTAACATTAACAGAAAGATACTTTCTTATAGAAATCTGCCATTGTAATTGTATAAAATTTTGACTGTTGACAAAAATTTCAACAGTTTTTTATAATTCAAGAAAACTGTCAATATTTTTAATACTTAACTATATCATTTATTTTTCATAACAAATATAATAAATTAAGTGGTGCAACGGTCCGTTGAGACCTAGGGCCTAGTGACTAACAACTCTTGATTGTTGTCAGGAATGGAGGGGACCTACATTTTTAAGCCGATAAGAAAACACTTATCATGACTAGAATTACTCCCGGAGGATTGGTCAAAAAATTTATTGGTGTAACTTTTTTAGCTCAGACATATCACGCGTTTTGTGTCTTTTTGTGTACGCTATTTAAGCTTTGACTAAAATAATTAGGCTAATAGAGTAAAAAAAACTAAGTTTGACTTACTTCACTATTGTTTTCTGATTGTGCATTCTAGAACTTTTGACAGTTAAGCTCAACAGTTTGTTTTATACCTAAAAAGTATGATATGAGCTCTAATCAAACTCTCCCTCCTTAAAACTCAAATTCTGAACTTAAAAAGAAATATGCCAAATGAATTTATTTCACGTAAAAATACTCGATTTATTGATACCAATAAATAAAAACACGTATAAGAAAACCAATTATATTGTTTTCACTTTTTATGTAAACCAAAACACTTATGGAAAATCTTCATATATACATATAATAAATGCTTAACTGAATAGAACACTCCTTTCATAAAAAGTGAAAAGTGCAAACATTCGTTATTAATATTAAACAACATTGACTGCTTGTAACCAACTTCGTTGTGGTGTTATCTATTCGAGCACTATTTAAGGTTCAGCGGAAATATTTAAAAACTTTTGGAACTTGATTTTTGTGATTCGTTTATTTTGTCAAATTTTGTAATAATACTTGTACTTGGTTTCTTTGAAAAACTAACTTGTTTATGCGTAAAAGCAACAAATGACGTTTTGAAATTAATTATAACTTTTGCCACTAAACGTAGAAGAGAGGAAGTGCAGGTAAATATGTAGGTGGAATCGTTTTAACGGTGATTTTCAAAGAGAATATGAATTGATCAGCAATCTAGCATTTCAATGTTGACAAAATATGCATTTTATGGGCTAAAAGTGTCTGATACACAAAAAACAAAAGTTTTCTTTTCGCAAGTTCTTAGCTTCTAACTAAATTTGTTATTTATCATTTGCTTGTATTTTTGCTAAGACTTTTAAGTGAGGAGTTTTCATACCAGTCAAGTTATTTAAAAAAAAAAAACTTTATTTGAAAAATGGTTTTTATATTAACAATTATCATACTATATTCACAAGTTAAATATGGTTTGGCCAGTGGCCGTCTACCAGATTGACAATGTATTTAAATTTAATTGTATAATTAACCTAGTTGTTTAATTTAAGTCTCCTTCAAGGATACGTTATCTATAGCGCAATGCGGTTGTAATATATTTATACAAAATTTTCCAGCCTATTTTTCCATTCAGAACTTCTAATGTTTCGGCCAATTCCATCACAGCTGCTCCAAAATATTTTAAACGAAACTTTTTCAAAACAGGACATCTTGCAATGAAGTGGTGTTCATCTTCTCTCTCATTAAAATTGCAAAGGTCACATAGGATCAGCAGATCTGGTCGATGCGGAATGTATTTTAAATTTAATAGTTCACCTCTAACTTTTAATAAAACATTTATCATACTTATCGGGAAACGGTTTTTTTATAATAAGCACACACTCAAAGGGATAACTTCCCTTATTATGTAGACACAGTGTGAGCACTAGGAAAGGGAGAGAGGGGTTGAGGAGATTTGTTCATTCTTTAAGATCTAAATTTAGTTGACTGTAAATCATTCTACTATGCGAAGATTGAGCTTCCTCTATAAAACTTCTATATGCGACATGGCTTAACTTCTCTATTATTGTTTTAAAATAGTCTTTTAGATCTGAAGGGCTTATACCGGGTAAAAAATCGATGCTTTCATCTAAGCTTAGAGCCAACTCCTCCCAGTTTTTGACTAGATTACCCCTTGATGACAAAATCTTTTTAAGTACTTGTCTCATCAATCTTTCTTCGTCCATTTCCATCACCTTAATAATGTAGTCAAGTGTATATCGACCCTTAATTTTATTAACATATCTTATTTGCACGCCATCTGCAGCCAAGCACTTACAACAATGACGCTTAGATTTTTTGTCTGTTTCGTATCCCCACCAAAATTATTTTTGACAGTTTCCATTTGCAGAAAATTTTTTAATTGTCAAAACTTTCACTGCAAGCGAACTTAAAGAAGTCGCACATAAAATTTTCTTTTCCATATAAAATTGTTTAAATTAATTTTTCAACAAATTCCCAAACATTAATTTAAATATTATTTAACATCAAATGGTTGTTAATCGAATGAGTAACGTTCTAAAAGTGTGAAAGATGTCAAAAGTGCATTAAAATCGAAGCAAAGAAACGAACAAATTTTCATTCAATTCTTGGGAAAACAAAAACAACAAAACATTCAGAGCCCCAAGAGCTGCACTGGCTCTGGGTTTCTTTTTTTTCGTTCTTTCTTCTTCGTTTTGCTTCTTTTCTATTGTGAATAATAAAAATAATGTGATGAAAAATTATTGCTGGTGGAATTAGATTGTAAGAAGAATTTTATTGGCTTCTTCAAAGCTAAAGCAAAACAAAAACTTTGTGCGGATTTTGGGCTTAATTTGATAACCAAACTAAACTCGACGTCGAGTCGACATTCTAATGAGGAAAATTAACAAACATCCAGGTAAGTAGGAGTGTTGCTTCTCTACGCAACGCAACGCAAATCAATCTCAATTAGAATAGGCGATAGTCTTACTTACTTACTTACTTAAGGTGGCGCTACAGTCCGGGGCGGACCTGGGCCTCAACCAACAAGCGTCTCCAGCCAGCTCGGTCCCTAGCTAGCTGTCTCCAGTTTCGCACGCCAAGTTGGTTGAGGTCCTCTCCCACCTGGGTGCGCCACCTGAGTCGCGGTCTTCCTCTACTGCGCCGTCCCTCGGGATTGGATTCGAAGACCTTCCGGGCTGGAGCGTTGATGTCCATCCGCTCTACATGACCTAGCCATCTAAGCCGTTGGACTTTGATTCTGCTAACTAGGTCAGTGTCGCTGTACAGCCCGTACAGCTCGTCGTTATATCTTCTCCTCCATTCTCCATCTATGCGTACGGGACCAAAAATCGCCCGAAGAATTTTTCTCTCAAAGCATCCTAAGACGCTCTCATCTTTCTTTGACAGGGTCCAGGCCTCAGCGCCATAAATGAGAACCGGGATGATGAGTGTCTTATAGATGGTGATTTTACATGCTCGAGAGAGGACTTTACTTCTCAATTGCCTTCTAAGTCCAAAGAAGCAGCGATTTGCAAGAGTTATTCTTCGTTTGATTTCAGCGCTGGTGTCGTTGTCTGCATTAATAGCGGTGCCTAGGTAGACAAAGTCCTTAACTACCTCAAAGTTATAGCTGTCCATGGTGACGTTTTGTCCAAGACGTCGTTGTTCAGTGTCCTTTTTTGATGACAGCATATACTTGGTCTTGCCCTCATTGACCATTAAACCCATCTTCTTCGCTTCCGTCGCAATGCTCAAAAACGCTCCACTGACATCACGCTTTGATCTTCCAATTATGTCAATATCATCTGCGTATCCGAGTAATTGGATGGATCTTTGGAAGATTGTGCCTCTAGTGTTGACGGTTGAGTTTTGCACAATTCTTTCCAGAACGATGTTGAAGAAGTCGCATGACAATGCATCGCCTTGCCTAAAACCTTTTTTGACATCAAATGCATCGGTAAGATCTTTTCCGACCTTGATAGAGCAGCGTGCATTCTCCATCGTCATTCTGCACAAACGGATAAGTTTGACAGGGATGCCAAAACTAGACATTGCTCGGTAGAGCTCTTCCCTATAGATGCTGTCATACGCGGCTTTAAAATCGATAAAGAGATGGTGGGTATCGATTTGAAGCTCCTGGGTTTTTTCCAAGATCTGCCGTAGTGTGAATATTTGGTCGATAGTGGACTTTCCTGGTCTGAAGCCACACTGATAAGGACCAATCAGGTTGTTGACGAATGGCTTCAGACGTTCACATAATACGGCAGAGAGGATCTTATACGCAATGTTAAGAAGACTGATGCCTCTGTAGTTGGCGCAGTTTAGAGGGTCTCCTTTCTTATGTATCGGGCACACTATGCTGAGATTCCACTCATCGGGCATGCTTTCTTCCGACCAAATTTTGCAGATGAGTTGGTGCATGCTCCGTACCAAGTCATCGCCTGCTGCTTTGAATAGTTCGGCAGCGATGCCGTCAGCTCCAGCAGCTTTGTTTGACTTAAGTTTAGATATAGCTATCTTCACTTCGTCAAGGTCGGGTAGGCGGAATTGTTGATCTGCGTCGCCGAGGTTGAGTGGTTCTATCTCCCTTACAGCGGAATTCGGTTCGTCATCGCCGTTATATAATTTGGAGAAGTGATCTTTCCATATTCTCAGCATCGACTGTGGTTCTACTACGATGTTCCCTTGATCGTCTTTACAGGCTTCGGTTCGTGGCTGGTACCCTTGGGAGGTTTTTTTTACCTTTTGGTAAAATTTACGAACCTCATTCCTGTTGTGACATCCCTCTATCTCCTCGATCGCGCGCTTCTCATGCTCCCTTTTTTTCCGTCTAAGAAGCCGGTGTTCCTCTCTCCTCTTCTGCTCGTAGAGCTCGCGAGCAGCTCTCGTCCTTTTGTGCAGCGCCGTTTTGTATGCCTCTTGTTTCGCTGCGTGAGCTTGCTGGCATTCGTCGTCAAACCAGGGGTTTCGCTGTGGTGGCCGTGTGAAACCTAGCACTTCAGAGGCGGCATCTCTGATGGCTGCAAGGCAATGTTGCCACTGGTTTTCAATGCTTAATGCAGGAAGCATAGGACTCCTTAGGAGGTTATTAGAGACACGATCGGAAAAGGACATGGCAGTCTCTTGCGATTGTAGCCGTCTAACGTCGAATCTTCTCACAGTACTTCCTTGTTTTGGCTTGGATCGGGATATCCGTAGCCGTACCTTGGCTACAACGAGGTAGTGGTCCGAGTCAATGTTGGCCTCTCGGAATGTTCGGATATCCTGGATACTGGAGAAGTGTCGTGCGTCGATCGCAATGTGGTCAATCTGGTTGACGGTTGATTGATCAGGAGATTTCCATGTCCCCTTGTGGATATTAAGATGCGTGAACTGCGTACTAGCTACCAGAACGTCTCGCCCCGCAGCGAAATCGACCAGCCTGAATCCGTTGTCGGAGGTAGTGTCGTGCAGGCTGTATCTCCCGATTATGCCACCAAAGATGTCTTCTCTTCCTAGCTTGGCATTAAAATCTCCTAAGACAATTTTAATGTCATAGCCAGGGCACTGCTCATATGTCTTGTCCAAGAGCTCGAAGAACATATCTTTGGTGTCTTCATCTTTCTCCTCTGTTGGGGCATGCGCGCATATTAGGCTTATGTTGGCGAATTTAGCCTTGATGCGGATTGTCGTGATGCGCTCGCTCACACTGTTGAAACTCAAGACTTTTTGCCTGAGCCTAGTTCCAACAACAAATCCACACCCAAATAGACGCTGTCTTTGTTCTCGGTAGCAGTCGCCGTAGTAGATATCGCAGTCTTTTAGTTTGCGTTTACCCGGTCCATCCCATCGCACTTCTTGGATGGCTGTAATATCTGCCTTGCAGCAGTTTAGGGCTTCCGCTAATTGTTCGGCTGCACGTGGTCTGTTAAGGGACCTAACATTCCACGTACATATCCGAAGTTCGTTGTCCTTATTTCGTTTGCGTGGGTTGTCAACAGTGAATCCGTCCGTATCCGAGGCTTGTTGTTGCTTCGAGACTATGATGTTTTTACGTGGCCAGGAAGTCACCCCGACGGCACAACCCCCAACCTGGAGGGCGAGATCCTTAGTATAACTCCAAGGAAGGGGAGCCGGATGAACCGCTCCTTATAGGCCTGGGCTCCGAATATGTCGAAGAAGCCCTATAAGGTGTTCACTAAGTAGTTCGACCTTACTGGAACTGTAGACGCCACCGTTGATTCTATCTCGAGAATTCGTCCGCTGCCGCCTGGATAAGGAGAGGTGCCTTAGTGGAAACACCTCTCCCCCCCTCTCTCGTTTGCTGCCCCCAACAACTTTCCACTGGGGTTGGAACCCAATCTCCAGTTGAGGTACTAGGCACCCGATGTTCACCGCGGGGAGGTGAGAGTAGGAGTTGATAGACAGAGGTGGGTTTTGAGAAAAACCTGTGGACGCTTGTGTCCTCTTGAATGCACATGTCTACCATTTGAACATCAGGCGATAGTCTAGTCTGGGAAAAAGGTAGCTCTGTGGGTATATATTCTATAAGCATCCATCCAAACGTAGTTGTCGTCGGTTTGTCAAGTATCTGCGTCATCCGGGCAACACACTTGTTTGGAGCGATTAAACTCCCACCAACCGTTTTCACGGCATACCAACATTTCATTTGAAGTTAGTTAGCTCTTTGTTTAGACTCTAGAGACAGACTCTGTACGTCCAAATTAGCTTATCGTTTTGTCTTGTGTCAACAGAGTAGTTCCACGAAAAATCAGAGAAGTTGGTTGTCAGTATTTCTAAGCAATTAATTTGCACTCCATTCCATAGCCCCATTGTCTTGGTAGGTATTTTTATTATTCGGCGCGATGGATTAATGATTGATGTGGGATAAAACAAATGTGTGATCCAGACCCATTTGAGAGAGAAACGCGGAAGAATGCAATGAACGAAGCAATATTTTCCTTCGTCGTTGTTTTGTTTTGGAAGTGGGCGTTTTGTACGTAATGGGAAGGATGGGGTGGTGTATGGGAGGTGGATTTAGCGTGTGTGCCTGGTACTGCCATTAGTGACTGATAATGCGCTGTGCTATTTGTTTTGCACGACTTGTACTGAGTCTCGTCTGACATGCATTTTTTCTCTTAAAACAAAACGCGAAAACAACACCAGCAACAAAAACTCGTTTAAAAATTATTACCTAAAATATTGTTTTTGTTTTTTGTGTGTTTAAAAAAATGAAATAAATATTTTAAATTGTTATTGTACATCAATTGAAACCGTGATGAACGCAAATGACCTTAAAATTTAAATAAAATGCATGTTTATTTGTTTTAAGAGAAACAACAATAAAACTCACAAAAGTCTAGTCGCGATTATTCTTCTTTTTTTTTGTATAAATTCATGGAAAAGTATACCCGTATTTTATTCATCTTTCCGGATGTAAACAAACATAACATGGGAACATAAAATGAACATTTGTTTCACAAATAACTAAACTTTTAGGTGGTCTTATATTTTTATTGATGTTTATGAATTTAATTTTGGTTGAATCGTTTTGTTCTGTCATATAGGGATAATTCGGGCTGTTTTTATCATTAAGGAAAATAGCTCTAGGTAGAATCCTGTTCATGGCCTTGGGTTCTTGACCTTAGACAATACATATTGTTGCTGCAATATAATTCTTTTATGAACATTTTTTTGTATTTCAGCGCGATAAATTTGAGTTATCTGGAATACTTAAATTTTTGATTAAAGTCAAACTAAATTATTTATTCAAGGTCGTTGATATGCTGAACTAAATGTTCAAGACTTATTTTTTTTTTCTATAGGTATTCGCTGTTAGCTTCTTGAAAATTCGTTAGGCTCTAGTAAAGTATTAAACTATTAAAATTCACACCAGTCCCAGACAACTGCCTGCATATTTATCTTTGATAAACCTTTCCCTTTATAATAACTACAGTGATAATAGCAATGGTCATAATTAGAAACATTCATAATTTGGTATAGACAATTAAAGTCCGCTGTTATTGAATTTATACCTAAGGTCTACATCTGCTAAATAGGACAAGAAAGGTTCCTGTAGCATCAAACACATTATTGTCGTCCTTCCCCTAAGGCTAGGGGTTGACTTACTGATAAAAATTACACAAACCCAATAAGTATCAGTAAATATACAAATCGAATGACTAAGTGTCATCGATATTTAATATAAGTTTAAAAAAGTCTGAAATGGAATTAAAAAGCATTTTTAAGAATGATGTACATTGTAGATAAAGTTCGGCTGATTGTATCCCACAAGATGTCGTTAGACCACTTGTAGGGTTATCTTTCCTAGATGTTCCACGGGATATGTTAAAGCTCCCTTGTTAATTCCAGGAACTTATGTTGGGATGTCCTCCTTGTGAGAGTATCGTGGTGGCTGTGGTTTATCCTATATGCATAGGGTATTTTTATATTACTCAATAAATCAATACATAGATGGACAAAGTCAATATCAAAGGTTAACAAAGAAGTGAATTTGTTATGTCTTGGTAGCTTAGAAAGAGGAACTCACTCGAAGCATTTCGATGTTAACATACATAAATCTGCTGGTCCGGATGGAATCCCCGCTATTGTTCAGAAGAGGTTTTTTTCATCGCTTGCAAAACCACTGCGTAAGCTTTTTCATCTGTCCTACTCTTCAGGTCTCGTTCCGAGCGGCTGGAAAACCGCTTTTGTCTAGGCTATTCCCAAAAAAGGCGAATCTACCTCACCATCTAATTACCGACCGATTGCACTTACGTCCCATCTTTCCAAGGTCATGGAAACGCTGATTAATTATCAGCTCAAGAAATATCTCGAAGATCGAAAGCTTCTTAATGACCGACAATACGGCTTTCGTAGCAATAGGTCAACTGGTTCATCTCACCGAACAGTGGAACAAATCTTTACATAGTTTTGGAGAAAGTAAGCATTTGATAGGGTTTGGCATCAGGCTCTCTTATTCGAAAATGCGTGCTTTCGCTTTTCATGAATCCCTCCTTCATTGGATTAGTAATTACCTTTCGAATCGTTCAATACCAGTTGTATTGGATGGATTCAAGTATGAAAACCACAAAATAAATGCTGGTGTGCTCCAGGGCTCTGTTCTATCTCCAACACTCTTTCTCATTTTTATTAATGATCTCCTGTCTGCAACTTCTAATCCAATACATTTTTTCACTCACGATAATACTCTTAGCTTTTCATATTCGTGTTCAGATTCACATCCCTCTTCTTCGGATGTGGAACTGCACCGACAAAATATGATAAGCTCATTAAATTCCCACCTTAACAGCATTGTTCAATGGGGAATAAAAAACCGTGTGGAATTTAATGCTTCGAAAACCCAATGCTGTCTTGCATCGTTAAAGCGAAATATACCCTCCTTGCTATCATCCATAAATGGCACTTGCATCGAGAAGACTGAACATCTCGATATTCTCGGTATGTGTATCACCAATCACCTTTTGTGGAAGGATTACATACGCGATGTCGCCAAAAATACTGCAAGATGTTTGGGCGATGCAAGAAATTTGCCTCCCCTACTGATCTAGCTGTTATCTACAAGAATTATATACGTCCAAAGATTGATAATAACTCCCATATCTGGGCTGGTGCTGCTGCAACTTACTTAAGCCTCTTGGATAGTATTGAACGTAGAGCATTAAGATTGATTACCATCATAAGATCATTAACGTCACTTGAACATCGTCGAAATGCTTCTTGTCTCATCATCTTTCACCGTTATTTTAATGGTTTATGCTCTAGAGAAAGAGCCAGCTGCATTCCTCCCCTTAAACAGTTCAACCGAAATACTTGCGTTTCTAGGAATGCTCATCAATATAGCCTTTGAGCCCAACTTCGGTCGTACTGTCAAGTACAGAGATTCGTTCTTTAGCCGTACTATGCGAATTTGGAATGCCTTGCGACACTGTATTTCCCAACCATTACAATATTTAGGAATTCAAAACCAATGTGCACCGACACCTCTTTTTAAATTCTCTCTTCCTTTCCTAGTGCTCACACTGTGTCTACATAATAAGGGTAGTATATCTGTGGTAAGGAATCGTGAAGCAAATAACTTAGCCGGAAAAACCGTTGATAGCTGGTAAGAAACTTTATATCCAGCTTAAGCTGTAATAGCCCTTGAAAGCTGTGAAAACCAACAAATGTCCAACCTATACCTAACACATTCCACCTTCCAAAAAATGAACCCAAATCAATAAAAAACCTTAGCATATAAATAATTGTTTTTCATCGCCATAGACTTTGATTTTTATCCAGCTTTCCCTAATATAAAACCGACCCATAGAACAATTTCAAAGCAGTATTCCCAAATCGAATCTGCTTTTAATTTCTTCATCCTCGTTGACGAAACATTTAAAAATCATTTACATAAACTATTAGCCCCAACGAATAAAAGAAAGATACGAACCTGAGTCTTCTTTGTTGTGATGAGTTATTATTTGCGGTATTAGGTGTCCCTGAGCTATGAGCTGAGTTGACCCACAAAAACATTCCGCGCGGTTCATCCCCTGAATTTGTTAATCCTTAGAACGCTCATAACATAAGAAATAACTTATCCCAGAACATAAAATACTGGGAACCATCTTATCGAACGAAATGGTTTGTGCATTCGATTTATTCGTTCAAATACACAAACCATTTCTTTTGATATATTATTATATTTCCCAGTATTTCATATTTTTATTATAATAAAAAGTTAGGTCCTTCAAGAAATGATAAATCTATATTCAATAAAAATACATTTCAAATAATCTATAGAAAATTATATATATTTTGATATTGTTAAGATTGGTTCAGATTGATTAGAGCCAGAAAAAGGACACTTACTTACGAAACAATAAATGTGATCTTACAAACGAATTAATAGTAATACATAAAGACATTTAAACTAACACTTCCCTACTTACGTTGTTTAGTAGCCCAGTAGCCGGTCAGCGAAACCTCAATCTTGAGACAACAAAAGGCATCACAAGGTATCAAATAACACGATATTAGCGGTCTAAATCTTGAAGGTTAAGTGTCTGTTCTAAAAATGTATGTATCACCTTCGTGTAGCTTGCTACGAAGTCGTTGGTATAAATTGTCTCTATATCTATCTTTGTCAAAGCGCACTTAGAAAACCCTTTAGAAAATGAATATTTATTAGAGCTCAACAAAATTGCTGAATGAAAAATTGACACAATATCTATCTATCCTATCTATGTATATTATAATATCCTATCTTCTATCTTTTAGCAAAAAAAAATACAAAAATGGTTAAGAGTTTTTAGTTACTAGGCCATCCGTTTCTAGAACAACAGCGTCATTAGCCAACTTATTTTATTTGTTACTATTTTTGTAACCTATTAGTTTCTTAACTCTTCTTCAAAACCTTCCCGACCTGACAATTACTTTATCTAAAAATAATCATATTAGTCACTCAATAAATAAATCAACATCCGTGTTATTAGGTTCCTTACAAATGAAAACATCTGGTCATGGAAACCTTATACATATTCTATAGGTATTTTTTATTTAGTGTCTGTGGTAAAGGCTTTTTTCAAACAAAAAAAAAGAGCAAAATTTAAGGCAACAAGTTTTCAATTTCATATTGTATCAAGTGGTTTGAATTAAGAGAAGTTTATTCATTCCAATATTATCAATTCATCAAAAAATATAGCCAATGACGAAATGAAAACAAAATTCTAGTCAACCGATAAGATATCGAGTACCTAAGTTCTTTTTTTGTTGTTTATTTTTGATGTTAGGTAATTCCCTAACAAAGTTTTGCAGTACAGATTGCATTTAAAATTGTTATTTAACTTTGATCGACTGACTGTTTTTGTATGGAAAGAATTATTAAAGTTAATTAACTGAAAAATACTCAAACAAAATCAATACACAAAGACCATATTTGTGAGGAAAGAAATTTTCGACAGTGATTTGAAAATTCAGCTTAAATGCTTTTTAAATTAAAGCATAGGATCTTCACTAAAAAACACTAAAATTTTAAGAACAAAAATCAAAGTCTTCATATTCTTAGATTTTATCTTTTCTATAATAACTGTCTAACTGGCCATAGGTACGTTTCAAGTAATATTCTATTCTGAAGATGATGAACTTTTTAGAAGTTATGCCACATAAATCATTTACAGAGCCATTCTAAATTGTTGTAAGTAGTTTTTTTAGTGGTCCATAGTTTAAGGCCAGAACAACTGAGAAATAACTTTGAAAAGAAAAAAAATCAGTTCTTGATGGTTAAGGTGTTTAGTGGCTGAAGCTTATTTCTGGTTAAATGGCTTTGTCAATAAGCAAAATGTTCGGTAAGACAATCTTCAAGCCAATAAGACATAACAATTGCATCCCTTTAAATTGACTTTTTGGAATTATGAGTATTTAAAGGGTGTCCCAAAATTAACGCAAGATTTGAATTAAATAGAAAACGCCGTTTTTAGTCTTTTGATAGTTATATTTTTATTGACTCGTAAAGTACATAGGATAGGGTTATGTATGGAATAACACATCGGACAAATGGCCTCCACGGCTTTGCATGCACATGCGCACTCTTTTGTTGAAATTTTCCATGACCATTCTGCATAAATGTGGCTGAATTTCGTTGATGCAGCGTTGAATCTCCCCCTTTAATGCACGGGTGGTTGTGGGCTTGTTGACATAGACTTGTGATTTCAAATAACCCTATAAAAAGAAGTCTAATGGTGTTAAATCACACGATCTAGGAGGTCAATTTTGATAACCGAAACTAGAGAGTACACGACCTGGAAATGACTCATGCAGTAATTGAATTGTTTCACGGGCTGTATGACATGTGGCATCGTCTTGTTGAAACCACATATTGGACACATCAATATCATCCAATTTTGGCAGAAAGAACTGTGTAATCATGTCGCGATATCGAGCACCAGTAACAGTCACTGCTTGACCAGCATCAATTTCAAAAAAATATGGCCCAATTATACCTCCAGCCCAAAATCCACACCATACAGTCACGCGTTGTGGATGCATTTGTTTTTAGACAATCACATGTGGGTTCTCCGAACCCCAAATGCGGCAATTTTGGCGATTGACAAAGCCATCAAGATGAAAATGTGCTTCATCGCTTAGGATGATTTTGCTCGTAAAATCAGGGTCCATTTGTTGATGTTCAATAATCCATTCAACGAACTTTCTTCTCTGTCCATGGTCATTAGGCTTCAATTGTTGTGTTAATTGAATTTTGTAAGTATGAAGACACAGATCTTTGGTGAGTATACGCCGTAGAGAGGTTCTTGAAATTTGCAATTCTTGTCCACGACGTCGAATTGAGGTTCCTGGATTGTCAGCAAAACTCTCACGCACTGCTTCGACATTCACATTTGAACGGCTTGTTTTTGGACGACCAGTGTGTTTGGCGTCTCCAACGGATCCAGTCTCCATGAATTTTTCAATTAATCTCTTCACAGTTGAAGAAGTTAAAACACTGTTCCGACCATATTTTGTATGAAATTTTCGAACTGCAGCCGCCAAGCTTTCACTATTTTTGAAATATTCTTTAATAATGAAGACACGTTGTTCTATCGTGTAACGCTTCATTTTTAATAACCCTATACTGTTAGCTGTCAAATTGCTTTTTTGTCAGGGTTGCCAACACTTCACTGCACAAATGGCGGCAAATTCAAATCTTGCGTTAATTTTGGGACACCCTTTACATGCAATGATGATTGACTGATTTATTTCCTAAAAAATAGTTAGCTTAACATTACCACATTTTACGGTGTTACTTCTCATGCACCGCGTTTGATCAACAATTTATTACAAAAATTGGCCCTGTTAACTAGCTCTGCGTTTATAAGACTTAATTTTGGCTGAATTTCTAGATCGTGGACAAATTGGTATAATGGTTCTGCTTGACTTTTCAAAGGCGTTTGATAGCATACACCACCCTATCCTTTAGTCCAAGTTAAGCAATAAATTAAATTTTTCAAGGAAGGCCATTCAATTCTTTCAGAGCTATTTATTAAGTAGAAGTCAATCAATAAAAACTGACATCGGAACATCCAGTCCCTATAATATGAACAGCGGAGTTCCTCAGGGTTTAGTTCTTGGACCTCTGTTGTTCTCTATGTTTATCAAAGACTTACCTGATGTTGTTCAACATTCTTCTGTACATATGTATGCAGATGATGTTATTATCTAAAACTTTTGTTACCAGAGCAACTTGTTAATACTACCGTTCTTTACTTATAACTCGTCTGTTTATCCCGATTTAGATTCAGAATGTAAGCGAAAATTAAATGTTGCTTTCAATGATTGCATTCGTTTAATTTTTGGCATACCGCGATTCGTCAGTGTTTCTCATATTAAAAATTCTCTTGTAGGTTTAAGCTTAGAAAACTATCTTAAACGTAAGAATGTGATACTACTTCACAACATAATTTATAAAAATTGGCCGACCTACTTGGAAGAACTACTTCGGTTTGCCCCACTCACAAAGAGGCTTTCGACTAATATTACCGCACTTCTCACATACTATTGCAGGAAGATCGTTCTTCGTGTCTGTAGTTCGTTTGTGGAATACTCTGCCCATCGAATTGCAGAGAATAACCTCATCTATTTTGTTCAGGAAAAGGGTATCTTTGTTTTTCACAGTTTCTTTAAGTTAACTCTATATATTCTTTTTAATTTCAACTTTGTGTATGTATTATTAAGTATTCGTCAAAAATGTAAACCTGGTAATTGTAAATTTTCATGCATCTAAAAGATGCATCTTGTTGCATTTAGTAAATTTAAAAAAAAACTCCTTTTGTTTACTTTTCATAGTTGAGTCATTGGTATATGCCGAAAAATCAGCAACTTGGGGACAAGCCGTACGTTCAACTGTTTTTTCCGAAATTGCAAGAAAGAGGACAAAAGTCTGCTTTATCTCTGAAGTTTGTAGAACAATAATCCCATTGAGGTAGTACCCGTGGCATGATGGTTAGTGCGTTGGACAGTCATGCAAGGGGTCTTGGGTTCAATCCCTGCCTGTGCCACCTTAACTTAAAAAATTAATTTTCGCGGGTACTGCCTCTTGCGAGGAATTGACAATTCCTTCAAGAGTAATTCTTGTCATGAAAAAGTGCTTTCTCAAATTAGCCGTTCGGATTCGGCCCTAAATTGTAGGTCCCTTCCATTCCTGACAACAGTACTCGCACACAGGAATGGTTGAGAGCTGTAAGTCACTAGGCCCTGGTTCACAACGGACTGTTGCGCCACCCCATTTGATTTGATTTGAATCCCATTGATCTGATAGACATATACATTCGTTCAGGAATAATCTTTTTCACTTCATAAACTCCCCCCAATTGGGTTAACGAAAAGTTATGAAGTTTCAAGTGATCTTAATTCTTTTGATAATGGTGCCCAATCAATGAAAGTGCACTAAATTTTTTTCTTCAGAGCTTCGAGCTTTATGTTGTGCAGTTTTCTTGTTAGAGCCATTATATCGGCTGTCGATCTTTAGTCAAGCTTTAAAGTCGGGTAATACTTCTCTTTACCTAGGATTATTTCGGAAAAAATAAGCTAGATATTGCACTAGGTTATAAACACAATAAATAGGCAATATTTGTATATGCTTTGACGCTTTGCTTATTGGCATAGTGACTGAGATGATGATTTTTTAACCAAAATCTTGGAACTTAATGCAGCTAATCACACAATCAACAACAGATTGCTGAGTGGGTCGGTGTAATCGTATACTTTGAAAGACTTAATTTATGCCTCTCTTTGAGTGTAACTCATCACTGTACCATATTTTAGACAGAACTTCTAGCCATCAAAAATATTTCAGAAAAGTGCAAAATTGACAAACAAAATAGGAACTGATTTTGTTTTCTGGCAAAAAAAACGCACATCGGTATAGCAATTGCTTTTATAAACTTATCCTAAAGAATGACACTATAGGTAAAGCCAAACCCTGATGAAATAAAACTAATTAAGTCGAAACTTTATACCAAACGATCTTTTAGTATATTGCACGTTATGTCCGTTATAGGTGTGCCTCCTTCAGACTGCCTTTTATAAAGGGATGGTTTTCGTTTCTTATCTTCAATGTTCATGCCCTGCCTTATTACAAAACGAAGACTTTATTTAGAAGACTTTCGCTATAATGATCTGATAATTCCGACATTTATTTTCTTAAAAGCGTAGAGAAGACTCTAAGACCCATTGGCCATTTTATCCAGGACAATCGGGTGGCTATGTTTGCTTTATTACAAAAGAGTAATACAATTTGCCTGCACACTAATTCCATGATAACGGACTCCTAAAGATCTTGCTTCACCACCCAATTCATTATATTTTCACCCCAAACCTTGTTTTGACTAATTGTAAGTTAAAAACAAATATTAATAAAGAACATTTTTTCCTTTGTTTTTGTAAAATTCCAGATTTTTACCATTTGTCCAAGTTTTGCAATTAAAATAAAAGTGCACATCCCCACACAGAACAAACAAACAAACCATGGACGGAGATGGCGAAGGTAATTTGTTGGAGATAATGGATCTTGCGCGTACCTTACGCCAAGAACAACTCTTTATCCAAAATGAACAAGCTGCCTTTGCAACATTAACCGAATCGTTGGCTTTGAGCTCTTCACAAATAGCTGAGGTAAATTTATTCTTAATACAAAAACCATATAAGTATTTTTATCCAAACATCATCTCTCTCTGTTTTCTTAGCTCGCTTACATTTGTGCTCAACAAAGACAAAATCTCAACGACCTGATCACTTCTCGTCCCGAAACGGGTCCCTCAGTTTGTTGTAGTCGTGCTAATTGTCTTGAGAACACTAAGTTCATCGATGCAAATAAAGTTAAGTTTCTTAAATATGAGGTAAAGTTTTTATTTATAATTTTCTTTAAATAAAAAGATCATCAAAAATGTTTCCCTTTTAGTACACTATTGCCTATGTGGAGCTTTTCAACTATCTCTACAGGACTCCTTATGTCTTGGCTATGGCTCTGTCAACAGGCGATCGCATTCCAGAGATCACTCCAAGTCAAATGAATTCCGTCAATCATACCATAGCCACAGGACTCTATGGCAATGCAATTCATACGAAGGATGTGGAGACTTTGCTCAAGCTACTGCGAGAACTAATTGAGATACAAATTGCAGTGAGTGAAAATCCGCGACGAATGATTCGAGCGGGGTCTTCATCATTTGCGCGGCTCTTTCATCGTCTGAACGAATCGATGTTCTCGGCGAAGATATTCCTCACGGCCGCATTATACGAACCACTTATGAATGTGCTTGTTGAGAGCGAGACGATGCTGGACGTCGATCCCAATAAAGTGGTCAAGAATTTCAACAGCAAAGAGAGGCTAAAAAGATTCGGCGAAGAAACAGCCGTAGACTATCAGGAAAAAGTTCAGAAATTCCGTGAGGAAATCATAACGAAGCTCCATAAGCTTGCCAGTTCGTTCATTTCGAATATAACCTCAAATTGGTCACTTTTCCCTTCGACTCTGCGATGGCTCATTCAAATTATGTGCCATCAGCTGAAGCAGGCACAAACCAACGAGAAGGACATCAATGAAATCATCACAGATATGGTTTTTACGCATTTCATTTGTCCAGCTATCGTCAGTCCGGATATTCTGGGCATCATAGACGCCCCAATCTCCGAGCTGGCTCGTTTTAATCTCATGCAAATTGGACAAATCATTCAGATGCTGGCTCTTATGAAGTATCAAGATGTGGATCCCAAGTTCAGCGAGGTCTATCAACTTTTCGATGCGAATATTGTCAGTAAGCTGCTGGACTTGCTGCTGGTCAGCGACTCGGGGGAGGATGTCGTCGCTATCAGATCGCAGCAGAGTGATTTTGAGAGGGCACATCTGCTCGTCACCCAATCGGAGCTAAATACATTCATTGAGTTCTTTAGAGTTCTGTTGCAAAGTGATGAACTGGCTCTGTTGGAAGAGGATCGTCTCAAACTCAAAAAGATCATCGATCATCTCCCGGAACATGTTCAAGTGAATGGGAATGGAGGAGCTGATGTGCCTGTAGCCAGTACGAGCCCGACAGAATTCCCACTTCGTTCGAAGCATGGCCTTATCAATTTGGGAAAGAGCACGAAAAATAAGCTCTCCAAGAGCCTCAGCAATGGCGCAGCCTCTTTGACTAATGGCCATTCTTCGGCGGCTCATTCTCCTCCTAACGTGCATGCAGTGGAAGAGAACGAGCCAGTTTTGGTATTCCGCATTTGCATTTCTGACGACAACACTTTGCAACCGCTCACCGAAGAGGAGGTCCTCAAGATGAATGCCATTGGACAGGAAATTACCGACGATTCAAATAATATTGAGAAGCTAGAAACCGATAGTATGGAAGGAGGGCCTTTGCTGCGTCCTCTGCATGCCAAAACAACGAGATTTTCCCTCTCACACGACGATGCCTCGATCGGAAACTCAGATAACCTCGAGGCTGTGAGTGAAGCTCCGAGCAATCACTCGGTGACGAGCTCTCTGGAATTGGAGGAAAACGACCAGAATGATAATCTCTCCGATATGGTTTCGGCGAACGTCTCGGGCCGTGGAACCCCAAATATCTCTGGCCGAGATACGCCCTCATCTCAGGTAACAGACGGTGAGTCAGTGACCAATGTGATTCCGACTCCCCAGATGGCCAAGTTGCTGTCCAAGGCCCGTTCGGATATCGAGGATAAATTTTGCAAATTCGAAATCAAGAAATTGATGGAAGGTGATGAGACTGTTTCGATAATTTCGGATACTTGGAGCACGGACGTCCTGGCGAGTGATTCTGAAACTCTGGATGCCAATGAACGGGATCGAAATTTCTCGACGCCACTCATTCCATCGGCAGTGGTTCTGCCAGGTGACAATAATTTTGACCCCCTATCGAATGCAATTCCTCAGGCCAACTACTTGGAAGGCTCTGAGACGCGGTCCGAGTCGAACTGGAGCACCGATGTGCTCGTGAGTGATTCTGAGAAACTTGCCGAGGTCGATACTGACGATAACTTGAGCATCACTGCTAAATCGGACATAACAAACGCTTCGGTGGCCGAAAATCTCTGCACTCCCGACTCGCCCTTCTTCGCACCGCGTGCCATGAACGTCAATTACAACCCCGCCGAATCTCCTGCCGAGTCAGTTGCTGGAGTGCCTAATGGGGAACCCTCCCAGGACTCAGCTTTCTTCGATGGAACGGGTCTGCAGGCAATATCTTCACTAGCTCGCAGCTCAGTTCGCACTACAAACCAGTATTCGGGAGAGAACAGCTTTCAGCAGAACTACAAGAGTGACAAGGAATCTTTCCTCTCGCCGCGCATGAGGCGTCAGAACTCAGCCGAAAGCAGTATCTCCAGTCAGAGTCTCAACATGGAGGACAAGCCGTCGACATCGAGGCCGAAGAAGCGACAGAATAGGGCGTCGACTGCATCAGTCAAGGATCTCATAGATTTCTCAGATTTTGACGACGCTGGTGGTGCAGTGGGCATCGAGGAGAAGGTTGTGCCAGTGAACGAGGATGAGGGGGAATCATTTAGTGACATCTTCGAAGCTGTCGTTGTTCACCGCAGGTCGGGCAATGAACAAAGATCGCCCCCATGTGATGATGGACGTCGCAATGGGATCAGGGTAGAGTCAGTAAAAGCTTCGGAGAGCATCAACTCTTCGCTGGTCAATATCCGACGCCATCAGAGTTTGAATTATGAAAACCACGAGATAATTGTAAATAAAAACACCCAGAGGATTACTATGACGGAGTCATCTGTCAGCGATGACGTCAAATCCCAACAGCAACAGAATCATCTCACCGATGAAGCCATGATCACGCTCAAGACAGAGGAGCTGACTCTCAATGGCCCGACACATTCGTCTCTGGAAAATGTAGTTCCAACACCACAAGCTCCATCGACATCTTTGTCTGCAACCACAACCGCAAAACCCAACAAGTCCACAGGCGCCATCCCGAAATCAATAAGTTTCGATGCTTCGGCGGATAAGGCTGCGCGTAATAATATGCACATGCGTCGACTGCAGCAGGAACACTCCCTCAAGGCAGCTCTCATACCCACAACCAGCATAAGTGCCGCCGTCACTCACGGAGTCAATGGATCAGGGATATTCAATAAGCTGAAACAGAATTTCTTTAAGAATCGTCGTGGCAATAAGCAGCACCACGCAACCACCGATGATTTTCCCAGCCGCAATGTGTCATTTTGTACAAATGCCGAGACTCTGGAATTCAATGATGTTAATATGCAGGTCGATTCAGCTGCTTCAGGAGTTGGAGGAGGAGCAGCAAATGACCAGCAGTACTGTGATAACAACGAAGATATTTTAGCCAAGTATCGGACAAAAGCCTATGCGTCCAATTCGACAACGAACTCGAATTCCACGGACAATAGTTGTCATGTTAATCGAAAGAACTCCTCTGACAGCGACAATAGGTGCGTTAGATCTCCTATGATGATCTTGTTACTGGTTCTTATCTTCTTTTTTTGTACTTATTTCAGAATTCCTAGTGTTGTTTTGCATGACAAAGTGGTGGCTTTCAATGTGGTCAAGCGAAAGATTCGAAAAGTCTTATCCAAAACTGATCTTCATACTGGGGATTTCCGACACACCACCGTAAGTTCTGAGTCGCCGACTTCCGTCTTTGTTGTTTATCAAATCTAATCTTTAATTATTTGTCTTTTTTTCACTTGCAGTTCTCAAATGCCTCTCCCTTGCTCACTTATATGCAAATTCAAATGGCCCAAGCAATTAATTTGCAAAATTCCCAACAAATCTCTTTCGTATCCGAGGCCATTCGATGTCTGGCGACTCTCGAACCAGCCCAGCATCAGCAGCTAATGGAGGAGCTACAAAGTGACATTCTTAAACGGCAAAGTTACCTGCAGTATCTTATGAGGTATCGCCAAAATTTACTCCTGATAACCGAGAATATCAGTCAATTCGAGCAACGTCTGAGAAGTGAAACGAAAATATGCAATCGACATTTGGTGGCGGTTTGCGTTCGAATGTTTCTCGAGAAACGAGAAGCTCGCATTGAGACTTTCCATGAAGATTTTATTAAGCTTACTGCAATTGACGATAGGATTTATTTGCTGGATGTTTTAATGAAAGATTTGATGTTGGAATTGGGTGAGGGTGGGTCGTTACATGGAATGGCTGAATGGCAGCTACAAGAGGCAAGAAAATCAATAGAAAGAGCTCTATTGCAGAGATTGTATCAACATGTGATGTTTCCAAATGAAGACGTTGATATGCATAGGGATAAGTAAGTTCTTAAAATAAAAAAAAAAGAAAAAGAAGTTCAATAATGCTAAATTCTTTTATTTTGGTTGTAGAGTTTTAAATGAACATATCCGAAAACTTCAGCAAGTAATAAAACCATCTCATCCAGCGTTACGTATACCACCTGAGTATTTAACGGAAGCACCATGGACATTTGCTCAACAGCAGTTATATTATATATCAGCATATACGACTCCACAGGAGAAGCTACAGTGTGTTATAAGGTAAGTAGTAACATTGTGTGCCACTAGGATCATGGGTAGTGTGTAGAATAACCTTGGCCAACTGAAATATTTTCCACGGGTCGTTTCTTTTGGCGAGGAATGCAAAAATCATTTAAAGGAAATGCTAGTTCAACTCCTATTCATCGTTTACGTTATGTTGTTCTGAAGAGGTGTTCTTCAATTTGCACTTCCGTTCCTTCTTTCCAAGATAATTAAAATGTTAATTATATATAAGAAATACCTCAAAGATAGAGGTTTCTAAATTACCGGCGTTTACGACTTTTTCATTTAACAGTAAAACAATGGTTTTGGAGAAAGTAATATTATTTTGATAGAGTTTGGCACCAAGGTCTTTTATCGAAAATATGTGCTTTTGATATTGATAAATCTCTTCTTGGTTGGATTATAAATTGCCTTTCAGATTCTTCAATAGAAGTCTGAAAACCACAAAACAAATTCTGGTGTGCTCCAGGTCTCCGAAACTGTTTCTCATTCAATGGCATTACTGTCTGACCTAGACAGTATTTTTAAATCGTTACAAATCGAGCTTCTTAAGCTCAATGGTGCCTAATCTCGAGAAAGTCTACACAACCATTGCCACTACCAATAATTGACGTCTGAATGGATTTTCGATGCAAGAAGTTTTCTCCCCTTTTGACCTTTTTGTTGTATATATTTTATTTTATTTAATTATAACGTCCAAAGATCGAGTGTAATTCCCATCTCTGGACTGATGCTTCATGTCATGTATAAAGATTCTTTTCTTAGCCGTACTACACGAATGTAAAATACTCTACACTATTTCTTTCCCGGTCAATATTCAGGAATTTAAAATCAATGTGCACACTCGCTTTGATCACTGTGTGCCTCCGGCATAGAAAGACAAAACCTTCACAAACCCTTGACTTGACGCTCATTATATTATTATAAAAAAAATTGTCTTATATGAATACGTCAAAATATATTGGCCTGCTAGTTGATCGTAAATTAAAAGTCTCAGTTGCTTTTAATAACTAAATGTTCGGTAAAAGATGAAGTCATAACAAAAAAAAAATATTTATTTGCAACACAGCCATTGTCAAGCTAGCGCCATCTGTAGTCAATTGAGAAATATGAAATTATCTCAATGTAAAGAGGAAAACATTTCTTGTGTTTATTGAGTTAATTTAAAAATTATAAGTTTTAAAAATAACGTCACTCAAATGATGCCCGTTATCTTCGGGTAAATTGCATACTCCAATCAAGCCCCACTCCGCAACTTAAATCCATAATCACGAAGGCCGTAAAAGTGCGTGTCCATTTGAGAGTACTTCTGCTAGTTAACTATCGAGAGCAACTCTCGGGAGACTGTCCATTAGTAAGGCAAGTAATTTCGCTATCACGTGCTCTCGATGTCATGTCTGCTCTTTCAAGAAAACTTCAAATTTAAGATCCTCAACTGTTTCGAAATTGATGACGTTTGTCAGTTGGTGAAATTGAATTTTTGATACAAAACGTTGGACCCATAATTTTTAAATGAAGCCATACCAGTGCGCGAGCGTATACTGGGAACACTTAGGTTTTTAGCATTATCTCGCATAGTGATAAACACATGTGTCCACTTGCGAGATTGAGAGCGACTCCCAGCACGTTTACTCTCAAATGGACACACACCTTAAGGTTTTACGCAGGCTATTCGTTTTTTTTTGTTCAAACACTGAACTGGCCTCTAAAGTTTTTTACCTATGTCCGAAAAGTTTTCCCAATATTTAGGATGTTTCAAAGAGGAAACCTAACCTGAATTTTCAACTTCTCTTTAACTTAAGATCTAAGCACCGTGCCACGTAAGCCGACGAATCACATCGTTCATGATGTAAGAAATTTCAATATTATAGGGGTGCCAACAAATTCAAGTCGAATGGGTAATTTCTGGTGCTCTTTTCTGATTAACATTAAGCTCATGGAGTTCCAAGTTGGATATAGTATCAAATCAAAGATAAAGTTGTGGTCGCATTTGATTTGAAACCCTGCATAATACCTTTTCAAACCACAAATAACTCCAGTATACACTATGAATTCACAGAGATCCCAGTAAGATGTTTCGGGATCCCTGTATATTGTGTTATGTGGCCTTGGTAATGTGTGACGATTTGATATACTTGGGTTTTGCCAGGATTTGAATATTCGATCGACTGTAGGCATTCCTGATTTAAAGCCGCTCTTATAAGGGCCTTTTAGGTTGTTGACGATAAGCCTTAGACATTCGCATACAACGGCGCTAAAGATTTTAAACGCGGAGGAGACTGATTTTTCTATAGTTAGTGCAGTTCAGATGGTCTTCATTTTAGGGTCCTGACTACAGTACTTTTCTAGATAAGATGGTAAATTCAATGTTGACGACGCGACGCAGGTCACCTTCCTGACCTAGAAAGAAATCTTTTTCTGGAGCTGGATCAGACATCCAACATCCCAGCTTTTCAAATTGGACATAAGTGATTTAGTTAACTTAATACTTGCGATATATGGAACATTGTTATGACTTTCCGAAATAAAAAAGTGCCTTGAAGAATATTTTCGAATTTAAAGCCATTCCGGTCATTTGAACAGGTTTTCGTTTACTCTTCTTCGTCAAATGGGTTTCTTCATATTAATAAAGTTTATGTGCCATTTATCGTAATAATAAAAAAAAAAAAACTTTTAATATTTTCAGATGCATCACCAATATCATGAATCTTCTTCAAATGGCATGCGATCGTGTACCAGCTGCAGATGATTTATTACCCGTTCTCATCTATGTTGTGATTAAGGTAAACAAAAAACTTTAACATCAATCCAAATTTCTAATAAACAACAAATTTCTATTTATTTTTCTTAAAGGCCAATCCACCATATTTATTATCAACAATCGAATACGTTACAAGTTTCATCGGTGAAAAATTAGACGGTGAAGAACAATTCTATTGGACTCAGTTTTGTTCGGTAGTTCAATTCATAAAAACCATGGATTATTAGAAGAGAATTAAGAAACAAAAATATTAAAATATTTATTAATTTTCATTTTCTCCCCTTCACATCTAAATTTGTTTTTCTTTTTATTATTTCTTGTCTATTATTTAATTTGTTTAGAACAAAAAAAATTATGTATTTAAACATTTAAAAAAAAAAACATTTCCTTGTTACATTTTGCCAGATTTATAAATATTCTTAAGCAGAAAATTGTTATTTTTTTACAATTGTACATCCGCGCATTCTCAGCTGAAAAAGTTGAGAAATTATAAAAGAAAAAGAAGAAAAAACAACCATAACAAAAAATTGTGTTTCAATATAAATTACAAACAAAAAAAGTATAAAAACCTTTTTTACATTTTTTCCAAAAAAAAGAAACTTTAAAAAACTTAAATAAAAGAAAACAGAAATGAGAGAAAAAGAAAACAGTTGTAACAATGCAATAACTAATTATTAAGTTAGAATATATACTAAAAGAAAGTTTCGCATACATTTTAATTATGAAAATATTATAAAGGCGTTTGTTTGTTATTAAAGGAAACAAATTAAAAAAATTTACATAATATTAATTAATTGAAAAATAATCGCCATTGGATTAAATAAAATGCTTCATGAACACAATAATTGTTATTTTTTTTTCTCGTAAAAATTGTTAAAAACATGTTGCACAGTCACCCATTAGAATAACATTGAACCTTTGTAGGATCATCTGGACTTGTATTTTGTTAACTTTAAGAATATATCAAAGCTGGAGTCACTCCTAAGGAGAAGTATCTTTTTAATATTAGTTAAGAAGATTTAAGGACAAGAAATGTGCTGGTTCAGTTTTATTTATTTTTTAAAAAATTCTGATGTATTAGAAAAATCCCAAGAATTTCTTTTTTTTCATTTTTCCTTAAAGTCGGCTCCCCGTATCCCAAAAGCCAAGCGAACACTCGACAATCATTCGACTTCTATATAAGTTTGATGTTTTCTATGGGTAAATTCAGACTCCTTTAAAAATTGATTTTTTGTGGCCAAACACAATTTTAGTTGTTTTTTATTTGTCGTTACATCATTACCAATAATTTCGTAAACGTTTTAATTATTATTGGTGTAATGAGGGGTAAATTTATACAAAAATCCAGATCTGTTGATTTGATCATAAATCAAAAATAATTCATTTATTTTACCACATGGAATGCAAAATTTGTGGTTTGACAGATCTAGATCAACAATAAATTGATTTATTTTACCCATGAAAAACAGCATTAGAATATTCATCAAGATTGCCCCAACCAGAATTACGTTTGGACCACCAATAAATTGATTTAAACTGCTATCAAAACCTCAACAACGGCGAGACGTTTGAATCAAATGGAAATAGTCCGTATTTTTTATAATGGGCGCCCTATGCCTGTAATTTAGTAGCTTGACCAAGACATAAGATATATTCTCTTTGTTGATTGCGCTGTCGTGACTATTGCAACGTATTATTTTTATTGTCCGATTTGAAACCTTTCAAACACACCTACATACATTTGCCAGTTTCTGCTGCCATATCTACTTAATTTTTGGGTCCCGTGAGAAGCGTGTCCATCAACAAACGAAAAAACTGGACGTTTAACATTGGATTTTTAAATCCATAAACCAATAAGGCCTTTCTTCTTATACTAAAGAAAAGTTTTTTCATGCATTAAGACACTCTCTGTTTTAGCCAAACACCCAGTTAGTCTTTTTAGTTTGGAATTAATTTAGCCAGTTTAAAAGGGCAATTCAGCAGAAGAAGAAGTGTTCATTCTTTAGCTTAAAAGATCATGAAAACAGTTTAGTTTTCTTTTTGATTTCGTAGAGATTTTGTATATAATTTTGGACCAACGATGTTACCAGTTTTTGGAGCCGTACTAAATTTCGTTTCATAGACTTTACAAATTCCGGAAGTATTTTCCAAAAAGTCCAAGACATCTTCTTGTGTCTGTTATTTATGCGCCGCTTAAGAATACACTTTCTGCGTTTCGTAAGCTTAAGACAGGATGGTGGCCCATAAAACCATATTAATATTTGTACCGAGTTTATTGTCCTAAAAAGAAGTTTTCCGGCCATGTTCTTGCAGAAAATCGTGCAAAGTTTTCAACGAGTCTTTCACAAGTTTGTGAGAAGCCACATTTAGGTAAATTTATAGGTCAATCTTTCATTTTGCTTTTTGAGGAAAACGATATTCCCCTAGCGACTCCCGATAGTGCCCTCAAATTTGAGAGTGTTTCTCTCCTTTGAACTTGGGTATAAAGCTCGAGAATATACCTAGTAAGTAATTGATTCTCAAAAATTCTTAAGAGAAAATAATATTCTCAATAAAATTTTTCGCTGCTTCTCAGTAGATTTTTTGGCAATTGAGGGAATAAAAACCATCCAACTCTGTAAGCCCTAAATCTTTCTTATGATTTAGTAAAAGGAGGCATACGTCAACTTATTATAATAAAAACTGGAGACAGCAAGCTAGAGATCGAGAAAGCTGGCGGAGTTATAACTTAGGAAATCGAAGATGAATTGTGTAAAGTTACGAGCAGACGGCATATAGAAGCCGTAAAGTTTGCGGTTCTGAAGTGATTCTTAAGTAATCATTTGCGGTTATTGACACATATCAAATGACCACAAAATTAATGGGCGAATCCACAAAAATAGATTTCGAGGAGCCCCGGCAAAGTAACTCAAGCTGCATAAGAAAATCTGAGTCCAGTAGTCTAATAGTGCAACACAACTGGACGACTGACGATGTTAAATTTACATTACATTACATTTCACACTACTCAGCACATAAATGTACAGAGTAGAGAACACAGCACCTTGAGCGACTAGACTATGTAAGGTGATAACAGCACAAGACATTAATACAAGGCAGAAGGACAGAAGAGAAAGAAGAATAGACAGAAAGAACACATGCCAGAAACACGCGGTAGATTTCGAGACGGTCCCCCATATGTCTACTAACCACGCTCACTGATGCATGATTTCGGTGATCGATGGGAACCGAAGCTTTATCAGTGACTAGGCCGTTGCCTAGTTAAATTTTTAACTACTGCTTATGAAGAAGCTTTGGGATACAGGTTTGGCAGAATACAAATTCGGTAAGCTTGATTTTTTCCGTGATGCGGTCGATGAATTAAGTAATGTACGAAACCTGCCAAACACGTCCGTTTGTGCAGGATGACCATGGAGAATTCACGCTGCTCCATAAAGGTTGGAATCAACTTAACAGAACCTTTCGATGTCAGAAAAGGTTTTAGACAAGGTGATGCGCTGTCATGCGATTTTTTTAACATCGTACTTGAAAGAATAATGTAGAGCTCACAATAGTGTAGAGTCAACAATAGAGGCACTATCTTTCAAAAGTCTGTCCAATTACTAGCATATGCTGATGACATTGACATAATCGGAAGAACACAGCGTGATGTCAATGGGGCTTTTGTGAGTATTGAGGCAGAGGCGGCAAAAATAGGTTTAACGGTTAATGAGGGCAAAACAAAGCGCATGCTGTCGTCAAGAAAGGGCATACAACACCGACGTCTTGGTCAAAACGTCACCATCGACAGACCTAACTTTGAGGCAGTCAAGGACTTCGTCTACGTAGGATCGCAGAAAACAACACCAGCGCTGAGATCAAATGCAGAATAACTCTTGCTAACCGCTGTTTGTTTGGACTAAGAAAGCAATTGAGTGGTAAAGTCCTCTCTCGAGGGACCAAAGTGTTGCTATATAAGACCCTTATCATCCCCGTCCTGCTATTCGGTGCAGAAGCATGGACTATGACAAAAGCGAATGAAAGCACCTTGAGTCGGTTCAAGAGAAAAGTTCTTCGTGTGATCTACGTTTCCGTATGCATCGAAGGAGAGTGGAGGAGAAGATGGAACGACGACCTGTACTGGCTGAACAGCGATAGCCAAAAGGGTAAAAGTCCAACGACGAAGATGGCTGGGTCACGTAGAGCGCATGGAAATTAATGCTCCGGCCCAGAAAGTCTTCGAATCCACACCCACAGGACAGCGCAGTAGAGGAAGACCGCGGATCAGGTGGCGCGCACATAGTAGGTAGGGACCGAGCTAGATGGATAAGTTTGTTGGGTGAGGCCCTAGTTCATACAGGACTGTAGAGCCACCTTTAGTAAGTAAGTAAGCACTCTTTGCTTTTCATATGCGTTTCGAGACTGGCAAATGAGAAGATGGAAGAAATGTTTGCCTCCGTCTGATCTGGCTACAATCTACAAAACCTATATGTATGTATACGCTCATAACTTGAATATAACTCCTATCTCTGGGCTGGTGCTCCAGTAACTTATTCAAGCCTCTTGGACAGTAATCAAAGAAGAGCTTTAAAAATGATTAGTGACATTAACTTCATCGACTCGATTACGTAAATCAAACATCGTCGCAAATTTTCTTTTGACTCACCCTTTTTACCGTTATTTTAACGGACTAGCCAGTTGCATTCCTCCCCTTGAACAATTTAACCCTTGTTTATCCTTGAGCCCAACTTCGGCCGTACTATGAGGTACAGGGATTCATTTTTTAGCCGTACTACGCGAATTCTCTTTCCCTATCATTGAAATGTTCAGGAATTCAAAATCAATGTTTACCGACACCTTCTATCCCATCCTTTCCTCTTTTATTAATGCTCACACAGTGTCTTTGGCATATTAAAGGTATACAAAACCCTTTAAGTGTTTTCTAATTATAAAAATAAAAACTTAGATAAACAGAGATAAAGATGATTATTTGTCTTATGCTGATTTCTGGGTATTGAAAAGCAAAAATTGAAGTTTGGTAATTCGAACTTCCTTTCGACATTTGTTTTGTAAAACGGTTAAAATATTACTCAAAGCTATTTCCGAAGATAGTTTTGATTGAACACTCATGAGTCATGACCATGAGCATTTCTAGCATTAAGGACAAAAAATACGCAAAAATTGCCTAAGTGAAGAACTTCATGATATTTAAGTTTTACGACAAAACAGTCGTTGACAAACGTTTCCATAATCCAGAAAAATAGAACTAATCTGAAAAAGCAGTTTTGAGTTGAAACAGAAATAAATAAAACAACATTAAACTCGCTCAGAATTAGTTATTTATTGTTATTTTTTTTAAACGATGACTACGTTTATACACAATGTGCATAAGTCTACCTCCATCTATCATCGACGCCAAAGGTCAAAAGTTATAAAAATCCACAACAAAAGCACAGCTCTTCATAAAATAAAAACAAAACGTAAACAGAAATAGTTTTTGTTATATAGAATTTTATATACCTACTGCTTCTGCTACACTCCTAACCCACTTGGAACTGCCTGCTCTCTCATTCTCATGCATCGCATCTATCCATCCATCCAAACTCCAAACCTATTCATGCGAATTCACAGACCAAAACAAAGACTCACTCCGATGCTGTGGTGGCTACGCTAGAAATCTGTGACGTAATAATAAAAATAGTAATAGGCAAATCTTCAAGAAACCAACATCTCAAAACGTCATCAAGATCAACACAATACACAAAATGTATAAATTAGCCACCTGCTCTAGCCATAGCTACTGATCTAATAGGTAGTTCCACCGCATGAGTGGAAGGTTCGTGATGACCCTGAAAAAAACAACAAAATCTAATTGGTAAGCACCTCTCTTTCTGTCTTGTCTCTCATAAACGCAGACTCTCTAGTCTCAAGTCTTTATATTTTTTAAGTTCTCTCCGCTTTCTGCACAACAGCCGCGAACTACAACAGCATCTCGATCTGAGTATAGGAACTCGCCGTGCGTCGCCGTAGCTGTAACCGTCGTCGTCTTTAACTTGACTAGCCTGGCCACTTAACCACAACAAAATACAAAACATAAGCCACCTTCACTTTTTATTATTGTATTTTGTTCATAGAGTCGTCGTTGTAGCCGAAGCGGTAGTCACAGTCGTCGTCATCGTCATCTAATATGTTCAGCTTCGATTCTCATAGCAAAGCACGTAAAGCGGATGAATCGAATCGATACGTCAGTTGGACGTGTACGCTTTGCGAGAGAAGTCGCGTAAAATTATTTTGAGGCTCAAACAAGGCAGACCATTAGCCCAAAAGCTTAAACAAACTTTCAATAGTTATACAATATCCATAAGAAATCTATCATAAGCCCAACAAAAATCCAAAAATGAACGATGCAAAATTAATCGACCTTGTGGAGGCACAACCCTCCATCTACGATAAGACAGACATATTCTACAGCAACAAGGAGCATGTACGGTCCATTTGGCAGATGATTGCTGGTGAAATGCAACTGGAAGGTGAGTACAGAGAAGAGGCTAGAGGGTGCACAAAACTGCAAATACAAAGCCCATCCCAGGCCATGCCAAGCCAAGCTAGACCACTGCATGTGTCGCGGCTAGACAAGATAATCGCAACGATTCAGTTTAATTTATGCTAGCGTTACGCGGATAGTGAATGTTCACATCAGATGTTGTTGTTGTTCACGACGATATAAACAACCAAACCGCTGCTGTTGGTGCTGGTGCAACAGCGGACCGAAGTACGGCTACGGATGTTATGTTAATGATCGCTCGTAAAAAACTAAAAGCACACAAATCTAGTGTACTCGTACGTATTATACTAACGGCGACCTTGGCGTTTGCGTAAAAACCGCTTTTGCATAAATTTTGCAATATATATATACCTACTATCACTTTACAGAAGCGGATAGAAAGAGAGACCGAGAGAAGGAGAGAAGTATTTGAAAAGAATTCCGCTAATATCTTCGTTTATCTTGTCTTTTTGCAGTTCCGGTTTGCCAGAAGCGCTGGAGGTATTTGAGGGACTATTTTGTTCGACAATTGCACATCACAGACGACAACAACTGCAATGGTGTTAAGAATGAGGATGACGACGGTGAAGACGGCGAGAAGCAGGTGGTGGCAGCTGCTTTTAGCGGAAAGCGAAGCTATTGGCCATTCTATGACAGATTATCTTTTCTAAAACCATTCTCCTCGACTCGTCGTCGGATTAAGAGAACTTCTAGCGATGAAGTTACCAGTCAACGTCAATTAAGTCACGATGACATTATTTACTCCACGCAATCCATCTGCAGTGAGAGCAGTGATCGATCGAGGATGAGTAGTAATTCCACGGCTTCTATTGGGGGACAGAATCAGCACCCTGCTGAAGATGCCTTCTCTAACATCGAATATTTGAAATTCTACCAAGCAATGCAGATGGCAGCACAACAAAATTTCAATTCAAATAATAACGGCTATGGACATCAGTTTCCGGTTGCAATAGCGATGGAGGATGAAGACGAGATGAGAAGGAGTCCAGCGAAGAAGAAACGCCACCAGAATCAGAATGGGAACCATTCATCGGGTTTTCCACTTGTTGAATATGACATCGATGAACATGATTGTTTCTTCAAGAGTATTTTAAGTTCGGTTAGGAAAATCAGTGATGAGCATATTATTGCCTTTAGGACGGAAGTTCTGCAGGTTTTGATGAAATTTCGGAATTTAAGTGATACTGCAACTGATAATGAAGCATCAGATGTAAATGAAGAGTTTAATGGTGAGGATGATGGAGAAGAGGATGACGATGATGTTGTTGTTGTTAATACTGAAGAGGCTCACTGGAGAAAGAATCTATTTCGAAAGAAATTGTAGTTTCAAAAATTATGATGGTGCAGTGCTAATTATTATGTACATACATATGTAAATGTGCTTTAAAATGTTGTTATTTTTAATAGAATTTATATGAGATTGTTAAAATTGTTTTATGGCAGCCAGTATTTATAGTACAAATAAGGTACATTAGCTTATTATATACATACATTATATATATATTTGTTTCTCTTTATTATTAAGAATATTATTTGCAAAATTAAAGTTTGTTATTATACACAACTGACAGTAGTTTGAATTTAAGATTTAACGGTATGGAATTGTTTTGCGTTCCATTGTCAAACATAACATTCATTTATTTTTGATTTTAAATTAAATTTCTCGACTGTTTTTAAATCATCTGTCGTTTGATGAATCTCATTTGTGAAATCTTTATTTCGATTCGAATTTAAAAAAATATCGGCGTACGGGTACGTTTAGATTTCTTTCAAAAACTGATTTTTTTTTTGACGCATAGAACACGATTGCTTTTTTTGTTTGTCATTGAATAAGTGATTGCGGTGCAGTTGTCAAATTCTAATTCCATATAAGTGCTAGTGCAAATAGCTCCGTAAAATCTAGATTCGTCAAGATCAATTGTTATTTTGAAGTATATCAAGTGAAAACTCTTTGTATACAAATTTGACAGCTTCACCGACAATGACAATTTAAAAATTATTGGTTTACGGGTACGTTTAGATTTCCTTCAAAAATTGAATTTTGTTTGTGACGCATGGGACACGATTCGAATTGCTTTTTTTGTTTGTCATTGGGCAGGTTCAGACAACAAAAGGAACTTCATTTGCAATCAACTTCATTCTTTGAACGTACATTTTGACCAAGGCAACTAGTTAGTTTTTCAAGTGTCATGAATTTCGAATTACTTTGTAAACCACTACTTTATGTTCATAGTACAAAAACTACCAAAAACATTATTGTCTAAAAAACACTCCTTAGGCAAGCTACAAGACCATCACGTTTTGTATTGTAAGAAAATATTACTTGCTTCTTTCCGAATTGACGAGGAAACTATTTACAGAAAACATTTAATGAAATTGTGCAGAAAATAAATAAATCATAAATTTATAAAGTTGATATTTTAGTTAAATGAAAAAGCATGATCAACTGTCATTTTGATAGAAGTTGACTTGAATTAATAGTTAGTTTCCTTATTTGGAAGGTAACTTTTTGGCAGCTGGCCAATCAGAGGCTAGAAACTTGCCTTACTTTCAAATCCCTTATTACTTCTGAACCTGCCCATTGAATAAGTGATTGCGGTACAACTGTCAAATTCCTAGCTAACTATTAGTACTGGTGCAAAGAGGATTAAATCGGCATACAGTTCACCGACATTGACAAGAAAAAAAACATAAACACAATGGCTGCTTTCAATCTCGTGTTGGATAGACTATTTTGGATCGGTGGACTTTAAGATACCTCTGTCTGATATTTTATTAAACGAGTTGGATACCTTAATTGAGATAGTTGTCAAAAAAGACACGTTTTAGCTTCAAACATTTGAAATCAATTTTCTAGTTGCTTTAAATTCAATCCGTACGTTGAATCAATTGTTCTGCCTCATACTCACATATACCAGAATTCTTGGATACCTTTGGATTCCTTTTTTTGGCATTCTAGTTTATCTCATTTTTGGGCAATGGGTAGCCCAAAATGCCCATTTTTTTTTGCCTTACATCAATAAACGAAATTTAATTGGTTTGATAATTGATCGGGCTAAATAGTTTTTTGTATCACACATTTCCCTGTTATTCCAAAAGAAATTCGTTTCATGAAAAGTGTGATTTTTGTAACAAATCAGTCCCCAAAAAACACAATCAAATCAAGTTCTTAAAATATATTTTTAAATGTTAGAAAAAATGATGTTCAAATGGGTATTAACCCCAAAACGTTATTCTCCATGAAATCAATAAATTTAGGGCTATTCAAAACTTCATAATGAGTCAAATGAAGACTCATAACTTATGAAAATTTCATTAAACACTTTATTTTTAAGAAGGATGTGTATTGTTTCTTACCTCAGCCTTAAAAACACCGTTATTCGTTTCCTTTAACACTTTTAAAGAGGCTTGTTTTAAAAATTATAAATAAAGATTCAGATTCAATCTTTTGAAAAAGTATTGTCGTGTTTGTGGGACATATTCCAAAAGGACGTTGAGCTAATCTATGATTAGAGTACATGAATTCTCACAAATCGAAAACAAATTATGTGTTTAAAATGGTGCCGTGAAATAAAGCCAAATAATATAGGAATTTTTCAATTTGTTTTATTGCATACACGTAAAGCAATCAAAATTTGCGTATTAAGAAGGGTTTTCCCACTCTTTAACTGATGAGTCCAAGTGAGAATATTGGGACGAAAAGCCAATATAGCAACTTTTGATGGACTAAATCTATTGTGAATTTTAAGAGTAATAAGGCCAATTTTCAGCTATACAACAAATATGCATAATGTAACTGTGACTTTTTTTGCAATACGATTAAAAGATGAAAGAGGTTGTGATTTTGCATTCCACATATATCAAAATACCGTTACAGCTCAATTTAAAGACAGATAGGGAATTATTGTACAGACAAATTTGAAGAAAAAAAGATACTACAAATCTATTGAGACAGTACAACAATATTTGACTACTGGAAGCCCCACAGTCACCGCAATATTTTTGGATTTTAGCGGTCATTTGAAGTCGATAAATTATGATCAATGTTGGCTTTCTTTTCGACTATTTTTATGATTTGTAGAATCTTTAATTTAGTTATATCCAACTTTGTCAAAATATAACTTATTATTGATTTTTAATAAATTATTTTATTTTAAATCGTCATCGCCAGAAGTTACAGTTAAAATAAGAATAGGTAGAAAGAAAGTCATACAAAAGTTATACGTCGAAAACGAAAGGACACAGCAACAAAATGACCATTTTCATCTTCTAATAGGCTCAGGAACACAAGTTTTGAATTTACTTTTAAAATATAAATTACTTATTTGTTTAATGAACTAACTTAATATGCGCCATAAGTGTTCAGTTACATTTAATCTATTTTCCTGGTACCAAGTTAAGATTATCTAAAAAAGTATCGTAACGTAAAACAAGAGAGAGAACATGTGAAAGAAGAATGCAAATAATTTCGCCTGCATTAAGAGAAATACCTACACTTATCTTGACTTTATACCTATCTCTAGACAACAATGAACATGATACACTTGCTCTTAGGCTACAACTGATAAGAAAAAACAAATAAATAAACTGATAACTATTTTTATTATTTAAGCCACTTTATTTTGTATTATAAAAGATGTCTGCATTTATAATTAAAAGCTATAACTAAATAATATGCTGACAATTTCGATTTCTTAATAGATTCAAACAAAAAGTAAATGTTAATGCATTTAAAAAACGTCACTACGTCTTTTTGGAAGATTCTTTTTTTTCTGTTTTCTTTGTTTAATTTGGTGATTGTTTGTAAAGCACTCCTGTGATTTCACCGTCTTTCTGAATAATGCATCTCCTAAGATTTAATCACATAGAACATGTTAATGTCAATTCTTTCTTCTTTAATTATTAATATAATAAAGTGTTTATACCTATTGCCACTGTACATGCATATTGTTGGTGGATTTAAGTTTGGTTCCAATTTACAAGCTTGCTCAGATATTGCTATGCCAATACCAGCCATTTCCGAACTAATCTTTCCTTTTGCTATTGGGAACATTGAATTATAATTATCATTAAATTTAATTAATACAAACTGAATTTGTTAAAACTTACTGCAGAGACAAAGACCTTGTTTGTTAGCAAACAAACATGCTGTTGTTTCTGGTGCTGAAACTCTACAAAAATTAAGGAAGTTAAATGATAGATCTTTGACAAAATGTTTAGTGTTTTAACTTACATATCATTTAACACTTTTTCTAAAGATTGTTCCATTTTTAAAGATTAAATAAAGAAGATAAATCTCAGCTTTGTCTTATTCTTGTCTGATGAAAATTGCACAAGAAAATATAAACAAAAGTGACAGAAGGGTTTTTCTTGACATAACATACAAATTGTCAGCTGATTTAGTAGGCGCGTCCCACGAGATGAAATTTGAACAAAGTACTGAGAATTTGAATTTTAAATGTCATATACTAAAAATAAAAAAAAACTGCCGGTTGAAGGTGAAGTTTAATTTTGTTGTCTTTTATTCGGGTATCAAGATTACTAGAGAAAATCAATTAAGGTTTTGATATATCAAGTGAGATCTTGAAAATCCAGCGCTCTTCATGAAGTATGATAAAAGGTCTAGAAAATCTAGGTAAGGTCGAAAAAAGTTAAGTGAGGTTTTGAAATATAAAAGGAGGTCTGGAAATTGGAAATTTGATGAGAGGTCTTGTAAATTTAAGGGAGGTCTAGAGATTCCAATGGAGGCCTTGAAAATCCAGACAAAACTTGGAAGTTTCAACGGAGGTCTGGAAATCCAGTCAGGTTTGGAGGGCATTTACTTCTTCTCTTTTCAGAACAGCTGTTTTTTTAAGTGTTGGGTGAACTTATTTTTTGTCGAATTTGTTTCTTCATTTTGTATGTGCGTTGTGTATTGTCTTCTGTTGTTGTGTCGGTTTTCAGTTCTTGTTCGTCATTTTGAGGTTCTTCTATACTAAGCAGTTGTTCAGGATCTTTCTCATCTGAAAAGCTGCTCTCTAAATGAGGCGGACTATTTGTTTCTTTGATGGGAGTTTGATTAATACTACTTCTTCAATTAAAGGAGTAAGCCCACTACTCATTTCATTTGTGGGCTCTTGTGATTCTGATTTTTCGGTAGGTTATTTTGAATTTGACGTTTCTATAGAATGAAGTGACTTAATTGTTTCCATATTGAGTTGTAAGTCCGTCACTTCAATTAAGTTTTTTGATACCAACGCTTCCATTGAATTTTGTGATTCGGACGTTTTTATGTTGAATGATGTTTAGTTGAAAATATTCATATATCTGTATATTCATATTCGTTCAAACGACGTAAGGGACTTTAAAATTAGGTAATTTCTAGTATCTGATTGGCCACCTTCCAATAAATTACTTTGCAATAGCCAACTTTATAGGTAAGTAGAATGGAAAGTTAGTCAAGAAAAATCTCAACTCTAATTCTGTCAAAATTACAGTTGTTCATGTTTTTTCATTCAACTGAAAGCTGAACTTTATTTTTCTACGATTTATTTTATGCACAATTTCATTTTGGAGAAGATATACATAAGTATTATTTCTTTAGAATACACAATAGAAATCGTGATTGACTTGTAGCTTTCCTGAAGAGTGTTTTGTAGACAATAATGTTTTTGTTAGTTTTTGTACTATAAATAAAGTAAAATTCTGAATTTGAAATTCGTGACACTTGAAAAACTAACTAGTTTCCTTGGTCAAAATATACGTTCAAAGAATGAAGTTGACTGCAAATGAAGTCCCTTATGTTGTCTGAACCTTCTTATTTATACCTATTGATTCAATTGTTTTAGTATTACTGTCAATTTTGACATTTATCACCATTAGCTTCTGCCACCTTTTGAAAAGTTAAGGGAGGTATTGAAATATCAAGGGTGGTTTTGCAATTAGTATCAAACGAGGTCTTGAAATATTAAGGGAGGTCTGAAAATTTCAAGGGAGGTCTTGCAATTTCACGGGAAAATATTTAATAATCTTGAAATATTTAAGGGAGGTCTGGAAAATTCAAGGAAGCCCTCGAAAATCCAAGAAGGTCTAGAAATGTCATTGAAAATTTAAAGAAAGATTCTGAAATTCTGAATTTAGGTCAGGAAATATCAAGGGAGATTATTAGGGATGTTTGCAGATTACAAGGGATGTCTGGAAAATGTATTGCAGGTCTTGTAATAACTAGAAATATCTAACTTAAGTCTTGAAATACAAGGCACATTTTGAAATACAATGAAAGTGTGTAGATTTGAAGTTCTGAGTCTGAATCTTCAACTGATACTCGTAATTGTAATGATTAAATCAAATTTAACCAAAATTTGAGAATGCAGTGCCACATTAAAGTAAATGAATGTAATCTTTTGATAGAAGTCTTCAAAGCTCGGATTCAAGAAAGAAGTGATGCTCTGACTCATCATTTTCCAGTCTTATAACATTCAAAAAATGTTTGATTTAGATAAACACCTTTTTAGAAAACAAGATACAAAAATACTTTTGTCTTTCTCTTTCGGTAAAGCATAAAATGTATATATATATATTATTTGATTCAATTTATTATCATTCTATAGATGTACATAACTTTTTCTTTATCTCCTTAATCAAATGGCGCCGAGGAAAGAAAACAAAAATAAAAACATTTTAAATAATGGTGCAGATGTTATGTCGCACTCAAAGACACACTTATTTTTCTCACCTTAAATAATTAAACATTTTTTATGATAATAATTTTATTATTACGTACCTAGGTGTAGTAAAAATAAGAGAATAATGTATAATTATATTTATGTATATTTATATTTTGTTTGTGTAGTTTTTGGGGGGAATACGAATATAACAGCAAAAAGCAAAAAGAAAAATAATATTATTTGAAATAAAAACTAAAAGTTTGTTTAGACAATTTCATATTTATCAACAAACAAAACGGATTCGGTTGAATGTTTAACTGGTGTTTCATCATCAACATGAACCACATCCTTGGCATGAATATCAGCGAATGGAGTTTTCGAAACAAAAGTAACCTGAAAAGTTTATTCAAAAGTCAGCGAAATCTTAGAAGGAACTTTAGGTTAGGATTTTATTTACTTGTAATGGGAAAAAGTCCCCTGGAATGGATGACGCACAAGTGAATTCCATTGATCCTGCCTTATTTGAGGCATCAATGATCGGGATGAGCCATTGAAGAACGTGCTTTCGGGAATCGTAATTGTAGGATCCATCATATTCTCCAACTGATGGTTGAATGTTCAATCTAAGAAATCAAAAAAGCAGTTTTGTTTAATGGTAACATCAAATGGACTAATTTTAGAATTCTAGACTTACGGAAGGGGAATAGAAATGCAAACATCTTGCAATTCAAGGCGTTGAGCCTCGAGCTCATACTCAATGTTGATGTCGCAGCCACCATCGCCATTTTCTGAAGGCCAGCAATTAACTGAAAGAAGATTGGGTTAGATTTGGGTTGTCAAAACTGAATAGATCCCGGAAAACTCACTTGTTAAAGGAATAGCCGAGTCATCCTGTGTGGTGTAGCGCCATTTAAGTACGCCCACATCTGTGTTCAACGGGAAAGGTCTGGCTGGATTTTTAAGTCCGATTTGTGATCGAGTTTTGAAGAGTTCCTTGTCGACGTTTGGATGTGTTTGCAACTGAATTCCGTGCTTATCCTTGTTCTCTAAGATCACCTTGATTCTACCAAATGACTCATCTGAGATTCTCAGTGTCAACAAGCCTGAAAGTTCGAATGTCTGCAGTCCTCCATCGCGGCCCAAGCGAACAACCAATTTGTCTTCCATCTTAAGATGGACACTGCAAGCAATCATTTTTAAAAATATACAAGAAAAAGCATAGAATTTCCATATACCTCTCGGTGGGAACATCAGAAACTAGTTTGGGCCTAGCAGTTGTGGTTGAGGCTATTCCACCAACATTGGGGGTAAGATTGGCAATCTTTTCTCCCTCGCTCTTTAGCTGATCGACAAAACTATCCACGTCCTTTGTTTTGCCTCCCAATTGCAATGCCTTTCGGGGAATAGGTTTTCTACAAGCAAATATTTATATCAATCCAAAATCAATGGATGGAAAGAATGATGAGATACTTACTGTGCCTTGGGAGCTGACTTAATTTCAGTAGAATCAATTGTTGGTGCTGATATCGATTGGCTACTAATGCCGCCGGTAGGTCCGAAACCTTCCAAACTCGAACTGATATGATGGCTAAGGCTTCCCCCACGTTTGGCCGATTCCATGCGTTGTCGTTGCAATTCCTTTGCCTTTTCTCTCATCTTTTGACGAGCTTCCCGCTCCTGGGTCTCTCTCACCGCCTGATAGACCTTCTCCTCGTGCGAGTCCATCTCCACGAATGTCTTGATCTGTGCCAAGTTGACACTTTCACGATAGCCAAGAGCAACAATTTCATCGAATGCGAAAATTAAGTTGAATGCATTTTCAAGAATGTCCTTCTCCTCCAGGGAGTGGCAATACTCTGGAATCTTTGAAATGACGACCGGCAATCAGAAAAGAACAATTTCATACCAAAAACACAAGAAAACTTACAACTTTTGAAAACAAACGCAGTGTTTCAAGATCCTCCAAGATATTACTAGCCTTTGTGGTGATCAGGAGCATGTATAGCTTCTCCATGGGCTGATAGACGTATCGAACAGAATCTGTCTCCACGAAAGTGTGTTGCTTGCCGGAAGTCATGAGTTTCGGAAATGCAGCCAACAAACCTTCAATTCGGGCTTTGGTCATTTCGACAAATTGTCGCGATATGATCACTAGATTTGTATTTGTTATTAATTATTAGTAAATGTTTGAGTATTTTAAAGAAAAAAATTATTTACCTTTGCCATTCTTGGTGCATACCGCTGAGGCGATGAGAACCTACAAAATAAAAATTATGCCACACACAATTTTGTTAGAGAATTCTTTGTTTTTCGGAAGTTTTTATGGGGGAACTTTTTTCTTACCATTTTGTTTGATTATTTATGAATTGTTTTTAATAATATTTTAGTTTATATTTTGCAGTATTTTAGCAAAATAACTTAATTTCCCGAAAGGCTATAAAATAATTTAATAAGCTGACGTGTTCGATAATTCTTTTTGTTGGGAAATGTCAAAAATATTTCTGTTCTGTTGACAGTTTTGTAATTTTTAGTTTATCGATGACATGAACATTTTCTTGTTGTCGATAACATATTTAACATATTTAGGTTCTGTTCGTTTTGCAAATTAAATTTTTGTGTGTTTCCAATTTATTAAGGGTATTAATGCAAGGAGAAACATATTTGATATTTGAAGTGGGGACAAATAAATTTCAAGCCATGTGCAACAATATTTTCTTTTACATAGGAAAAATAATAAGTTGGTCGATAAATCGGTATTTATGTGTGTTGATCCAAGAAGCTTATCTTTAGAGTTGTGAATATTCAGCAGGCTTCAATTGTTGCGTACTTTGAACTTTATAAATTTGAAAAACAAATCCAAATACAAAATACGCCATGTATTACTAACTCAATTGCTGCGTATGACGGAAATTGATACATTTGCAGTTGCAGCAGCATTTTAAATGAATAATCCCAAATCATTGTCATCTGAACATTATCAGCCCTTCTGTAAATTCAGCGGAAAAATGAAAAAAGTTTTTGGTGGTACTTGATTTTTGTATTTTGTTTGTTTTGTCAAACTTTTTTATTATAGTTGGCCATAGTTTCTTTGAAAAAGCTTGTTGATGTCTAGAAATAAAAGATGGTGTTCTAAAAAGAGAATTTTAATGGGAATATGAATCGGTTAGCAGTCCATTTCTAGTATGTCAATGCCTTATATTATTCAGATTTTTAAACCTAAGATTATTATGAAGTGATGCTGGGATATATTGCCAAAAAACGTATGAAATCTTTTAACTAGTTTGTTCTTTAATTTTATACAATACTAATGAAAGATTTCTGACAGAAGACAATATCCGGAGATGATAACTATAGCTAGCCCCTAAAGCACTCCATACATAGTTCAACTTGTCTTTCAATTTAATGTCAATTTCATCAAATCAACTCGTGTGTGGGCTTGAAATTGATTTTTTTGAAGGTTGACGATTGAGTTGGAAGAAAATCAAAAGATTTTGAATTTGTTCAAGTTGATGTGAATGTTTTCAACTTAGTTGAAAATTGAAATAGGAGGCCAGTACAAGCTATCGAGTACAATTCTTCAGTAAACATTGTTACATAGGAACCTGAAATATATTTCTGTTGAGCGTTTTTAATTTTTTGATAATGTGCTCAGTAATTGTATCTCTATTTTGAAGTATGCAGACAAAGAGGATGCAAAACAATGAAATCACACTGATTGGATAGAGAGAGAAGATCTTCTTTGTTTCTATGTTCCTTTTTTAAGTAACAAATTTTCAAGAATTTTATTTATATTTACTTTCAATTGTGAGGTTCATGCAACTTATTCCAATACTCATTTTGAGATTATGGAAAAACACTGTGTATATAATTTTTTTTTCAATTCATGCAATGGTTTTTGGTTGTCCGAAAATATTTTTCAATTTTCTTACAATTTTTTAGCTTTTGTAAGGTTTATTATATATTTTATTACACTACTAGGAAGCTTGATGTAACACTGCACTGTCAAAAAGTTATGTTTTTTTTTAGGAAGTAAAAAGATTTACCCCTGGTGTATTCTCTCCCACTTTAATGTTTTAACATATATATCTGCCTCACTCTACTTTTCGGCATTGTAAATCCATTTTTAAACGAAATTTATCTATTTTTTAAAATTTGACAGTCAGCTGTTGATTTCAATATTAGATTTAATCATTAAAAACATTTTATTTGAAATTAATTTCTTTTGAAAAAAATACTTGAAATAAAAATTCATCCTATTGTATCAATCTTTTGTTTAAAATAAATCCTTACTCATTATAAAAGTGAAAAAACTAAAATTAATATGAGGAGTTTTACTTTCTCCTTAGTCCGTTCTTTCCATACATACACATCGATATTTTCGATATTTTTTTTCTTGCATTCAGTGCTTAAAATTTTACTTGAAAACTTCAAACTTCAAATTGACAGCACAGAAGTGGACGAAATCAACCGCCTAAAAAATTTCGTAAATTGCAAAAATCCAATTTCATGTCTTTTTGTTTAATTTTCATGTGTTTTAAAATTTTGCAATATTTAAATAATACAAAATAAAGAATAAATAACTTTAAATATTAATTTAACTACTTCACAATGAGTTTCGATGAAACGTTACATGCTTATTTTTTTATTGACGAACATAGCGACGATGAACCAACCGAACTGAGTTCGGCCTTTGCCACTCTCAAGGAACACATCAAGAATGAAAAACACATTAAATGGATTCAATCCCAAGAAGGCTTCGCCCTCATCAAGTCTGGAAAATTGACAAAGAAAGACGTCTTCATATTTGCCAAATTCGAAGGTGAACTATTCGAACAATTACAAACCACTAAGTGTCTCATAGTTGGACCCAAATGCTTGATCAACTGCTTGCACAGATGCGAGCCTATTCCCCTCAGTTCCTCGCCGATATTTACCACTGCTATGAGGGGATTGCATATATCGGCTTCAGGGCTCAATGCTGCCGAAAAAGAGAAGATACGAGTGCTAGTATCATGGATGGGTGGATCCTACTTCCAGAATCTGGGTCGCTCCATCACCCATTTGCTATCGAACACCATCAAGTCCACTAAGTACGAACACGCCAGCCTGAATGGCATCCCTGTGATGCACGTCGATTGGGTGCACAACGTCTGGCAGAAGAGTTGTGCCCAGAACGCCGTCGCAGCTACCGATCCCGAGTTCGATAAATACAAGTTGCCAGTGTTCTACGAAGTGAACATCACCTGCTCCGGTCTAGATAGCGAGAAGAAAGCTGAGGTGATGCGGCTGGTGGAGGAGAATGGGGGAACATACAATCGAGCCTTCCGATCACAGTACACAGACATCGTGATCACCGAACGAAACAAGGCCAACTCGGATAAATACCAGGCAGCCATCAAGTATAAGAAGGACGTCCTAGTTCCCGAGTGGATTTTTGATAGTGTAGCCAAGGGATTCGCCCTCCCAACCAAGAGTTACAAAGTGACCACGATGAAGGCATCGACTCCAACCAAGTCCGACCATAGTGTGAGTGATTACACTCAACTTTCGGATGTCTCCAGGATCTCAATGATGAACAGCAGCAAACGCATGGATCTGACAGTGAATGACTCCGTCTGTTCCACGTTAAATGACACTGCTCGATCTCAAGGCATGGCCAAAGCAGTTCTAACCAAACAGGCCAGCGCAGCCGGGCAACAATACAAAGCAATCCTGGCCGAAATCTGTCCCAAGAAGTCAAAGAAGGCGGGGACCTTCCTTGACGGCTGCTGTATCTATCTGAGTGGCTTTCGGGGTGAGGAGAAGGATAAACTAAATCGCATCCTCAACGCCGGTGGAGCTACACGCTACGACGAGATTAATGAGAACCTAACGCACATCATAGTTGGGCAGCTAGATGAGGCCGATTTCCGGGCCTGGCGCAGTGAGGGCCTTTTGTCGGTGGTGAACATAGTCCGCCTGGACTGGCTTCTGGAGAGTATCAACCAGAAGCAACCGGCCAGTGAGAATATCTATCGCGTTTCATTGCCAACCAACAGAGAACCTGATGCCCCTTCGCCTTCCAGTAAGAAGACCCTGAGATCCATGAACCACAGTTTTAAGCAGCCCGACATCCCAACAAAAAAACGACTGTTTGCTGCTCCTGCCACGACTCCAGATCCCTCACCATCAGCAGAGGAATTATCAACTATATCAAAGAACGAGGAAGATGACCTGATTTCTCAGTATTCTCAGGACACACCGGTCGTCCTAATGCCACCACCGCCTCCAGCTACTCCGAGGGCAGATGAAACTCCACTTCGACTGCCGCCTCCAGTCTCCACTTCAACTCAGTCAAGCACAGTTGGAGTTAACCCAGCTCCGACTTCGGCTCCCCTGACCACAGACTCCGAGATGAGCAATGGACTGACCACCCTCGATTATGAGAATCTGAACTTCCTTCAAGGAATGGCAGTCTACATTGATCCGGACCACTTTGATGATGAATTCCATACCCAATTGGTGTGCGAATGTGAGGCGGCTCACGGTAATGTTGTAAAGGACAATTTCAAAGATCCCGTTGACTATGCGATTGTGTCGTTCGAGAGGACCCTGGACGTAAAGAAGCTTCCAGTTAAGTCCAAGAACATTGTGACAGAGCTTTATGTGGTAAGTTGAAAGGGAAACAAGTTCATAATCTCTCCTAACCAAGTTCTTTTGTCTCATTTTGCAGGAGGAGTGTATGAAGCAAAACAAACTCGTCCCAATTGAGTACTTCCATAGGTATATTCCGAACACTGCAGAAGCGTGTCCGCTTAAAGGGATGACCATAGTGGTGAGCATCTACGCCGGCCTGGAGCGTGATTTCGTCGATGCTGTGGCTCAACTTTTGGGAGCAAGTGTCAATAAGACATTTGTCAAACGCGAAAAGCCTCTCCTTATATGTCCCCAACCAGAGGGTTCCAAATACGAGGGAGCCATCAAGTGGCAGTATCCTGTGGTGACATCCAAGTGGTTGTTAGATTGCGCCGAACTTGGTCAAAAAATTCCATACACCGATTATCTTGTGGGCGATAGTCCCCTCGACTTCCCAGTGTCTCCAGCTTTGAGGGAGAAGAACTCAAATGAGCTGTCTCGTACATTGACTCCAGCTCCTGTTTCAGTTCCAGTTCAGATGTCCCATCAAACACCTATGCGAATGGACACCGATTCAATCGAGAATGCAGGAGTGGCTCCTGCGGCAAATCTAAATGTCACAACCGAGTTCACCCCATTGCGAAATAAACGGGTAACTGAATTGGCAGGACCCAGTCGGAAGAGTCTTGGTGGTGAGTCACCTCAAACCCCGACGAATTGCGTCGGACGACCTTCGTGTAATTTTGAGCTAATGGACGAGATTCTGGCTGAGATTGAAGACGAGGATGAGAGGGAGTGCCTGCGGGAGGTGATCCTCGAGATGAGAAACAACCAGACACCGGAACTGGAGAGAATCAGACGCCAGGCGTGTACACCAATCAATCGGAAGCTTCCCACACCCAAGGGCATTCCGGACTTTTGCACAACTCCGGAGTTCGAAAAGCGAATGTCCGAGGAGATTGAGCGTCGCTGGCGGCTACCCACAAAGAAACTCAAGCCCAACACTCCAATCGAAGAGATCCGCAAGAGAATGCTTCGAGCGACTTGCAAAATGATTGGAATCGAATACAAGGGTGACTCGGAGAGCCCTGCACAGGTAACTCCTGCGAATGTGAAGCCAGCTGCGGTGACTATCAATGAGACCACCACTCCACTCGCCGGAACTTTGTCGCGCAAGAAATCCTCTTTCCAAGAGAAAATGGACTTCGAAGACTGCTCGACTAACAACTCTGCGCAGACGCCAGAACTGAAGCAGATCAGTGACTATCTGAAGAATTGTGAGTCACGTCGACAGAGTATCCAGAAGCCTAAGAAGCCGCAAATGTTTGACAACACCGAGCAGGAAGATGGTCGGGTTCTGAGATTTGAGTCGGAGCAGTTTGGCGGAGGTACCGAGGAGATGGTCACATGGAAGGATCCCACTGAGTTCTCGGTCTCAAGGCGCTCCAAGGGGGCGTCGATGCAATTCATTGGGACTCCGAAATTCAGTATATCATGTTCAAGTGATGCGATGCGACAAGAGATCATCGAAAAAGCCCAACGCCTTCGAGGTGAGGTGTCTGAGAATCTTATGAACTATGATCCAGAGTGTACACATTTCCTGTGCGAGCGTCCCAATCGAGGAGAGAAGATGCTAGGCTCGATAGCATCTGGAAAATGGGTCTTAGGATTGGCCTACATCGAGGAGTGTTTTGCCCAGAACTGCTTCGTAAACGAGGAGCTTTTCGAGTGGGGCAATCCAAAAGCCTTCAATCTCCCAGAACTTTCAAAGGAAGAGCAAGTTATAGCCAATGCTGCCCATCGCTGGCGGAAGCAATTGTCCGAGGGGTCACAATCGAATGCCGGGGCCTTCAGTGGGTTCTGTGCTATTTTGCGGATTTCCGAGCGACACAAGGAATCTTTAAAAAATGTTGTAAAAGCCGGACACGGGAAAATACTTCAAGTGGAGTCTCCATACTCGTCTTGCTCCGAGCAGATAAGACTTGCTACGCATTGTTTTGTTGATGTTAAGAAGGCGCCTCTCACAACGTCCGATTATGCCATTTTGAAGGAGAATAAAGTTCAAGTTCTGTCGCAGTTATACATTAATGCATATCTGATGAATGGAAAGGACGCAGATGTTGGCCCATATACCATTAAAATGTAAGACTTATTGGAAAAAACTTGGGAAACATAACGAAAAATTGCTTAAAATTTATCCATAATTGTTATTTATCTATTTTTTTATTACAAAATAAATTATGAAAATTAAACTCAACGTTTTAGATCAAATCGAAAATAGGTTTTATTTAATTTTTGAAATTGGGGAAATGAAAAGTTTTGGCACATACCTGAGAAGAGCTAGAATGACCTCGGGTGAAGATAAAAAGTATGCTCGAAGGTGAGAGGAGATTAACAGCTAGATTTTAAAATCAAGTGAAATCGAATTTGTAAAACGAATAATTTTGATTCAATTGTTTTAAAGTTCGATGATGTTAGAATCGTCTCCACATCATTTAAATCAAATCAAAAAATTTGATATTATGACTTGTTTGAAAATTATATTTTATAAATAATTATTCCTAAAATAAATATATAAGGTCATTCATTTAGTGGCTTCAAGTTGTGAGCCTTGGAATTTGATACCCGTCAAATTCGGATATTATTTGAAATGTCATATTATTGAAAGAATGGTTATCATTTAAGATAATAGATGGTTTAGGATCATCGTTGCTGCAAATGTTGCTGATGACCAATAAAAATAATTTTTTTGTGGGAAATAGAACATGACTCGAAATAATTGAATAAAAGTGAAACAAATTTAAAAAAATAAAAAATCACCTTCATCAATTTGACAGCTAAAAATTTAATGAGCAAAGTACGTAATTGATGCAACGAGTAATTGGGCAGGTTCAGTAGACATAAAGCACTTGAAAGTAAGGCAAGTTTCTAGTATCTGATTGGCCAGCTGCCAACAAATTTCCTTCCAATTAAGGCAAATTTATTGGAAAGTTGACTGGAAAGTTAGTCAAGGAAAATCTCCCTAACTATCAAGTCATGCGAACTTATGTCACAATGACAGTTAATGATGTTTTTTTAATTCAACTGAAAGTTGAACTTTATTACTCCATGAACTATTTATTTTTTGCACAATGCTATTTAATCTTTTGTGTAAAAGGGTTCCTTGTTAGATTGTAAGACAAATAAATAATATTTCTCTACGGTACAAAATACAAATCGTGATGGATTTATAGCTTGCCTGAAGGGTGTTTTGTAGACAATAATGTTTTTATAGTTTTTGTACACTGAGTTGAAGGTAGAGGTTAGTGAAGTAAAGTTCCCAGTTTAAAGATTATGACAGTTGCCTTATTCAAAATGTACGTTCATAGTTGACTGCAAATGAAGTCCCTAATGTTGTCTGAACCTGCCCATTGGCTTATTAAGGCCATAGTTAGAACTTGAAAAAAAACGTATAGTAAGTAAGGATCACGAACATTTCTGTGTGGAACATGGATTTTAATTAGAGTTGATAAATTTGGGCATTTTATGTGGTACGTTAAAATATATCTAATAAACATAACAATGAAAAAGAACGTCAACTTTACAGAGATTTGATACCGATTAATAAACTACTAGTGTTGTAATTTGTCATGTCAATAATTTATAAATCTTATATCTAGTAAATCTTTTTTTTAAATTTTTTTCAATTCTACTACATTAGTTTCTTTAAAACGTATTCCAAACTATACTCGAATATTATAAAACTGATCTTATACGAGAGTTGAAAAGAGACATTAGCGAATAAGGATTTTTGAATTCTCTTTGAGAAATCGAGCTTTTGATTGGCCTTATTGATCATAAAATGTTAATTAGGTTTTAAATTAAAAGCTATGACCGACCTGTTAAAAAATGTATGATTAGTTTCAATGATGAAAACCATTGGTTGCATTCACTAAGCTAGCGGCTACGAAGTCAAAATTTAACTAGCTTTGTGAGTGCAAAACTAAACTACAAAGCTAGTCAATCTTTTTTTTTTAATTCATTTTTATTAATTCATTCTTAAACCTATCTTAAAGCTAGACAAAAATTCATAAGACTAGCCTAATTATCCATAACTTAAAACTAACTTAATGGTCCCATACGGACACTCTAATGCCTTTCGGCCCTAAGATCTATTTTACTTCATTTAAATTTTATTTATTTTTGTATTTATTAGAAAATTTGAACAAAAAACTAATATTACTTACAAACTACTTAAAATTAGGTCCTTAAATAAAACTTTAAACTAACTTATTTATTTATTTATTTATTTTTATCAGTAACATATTAAAATATATTACAAATAATACATTTAAGTGCACTAGCAGCTAGACTATCGGCTCTTTGTATTGAAAGTATTATAATTTAAGTTTAAGTAGTGTTAAAATAAAATTAATCATTTGGATATTATCATAGTTTGGTTTATTTAATATTTCTAAGATATTTGTCTTAAGGTTGATTTTGTTTTTTATAACATTAGAGGAGAGAAGGCAGACACAAGTTGGGGGAGGGTCCTTTTTGAGTAGATACTCGTGAGTTATTGCGGTATGGCCCAGCCGACGTCGAACAAAGTTGGAGATTTTTGACTTAGGTATATTTGTCGGATATTTTGGATGTGATTTGCTTGGGTTGATCTTAGAGTAATGGTGTTTGTATGCGTTCCACTCTTTGTGGTTGTTTTCGCAAATTTTCGAACGGATAAGTTTTATTAGATCACTCTCTGAGTACATGTCGAACGTATGAACCGGAGCCATTCGTGCGTTGTTAGCTGCTTTGTCGGCTAATTCGTGTCCTAGTATGCCAACGTGTCCTGGAGTCCATATTAACTTTAGTTTATTGGTTTTTGTAATTAGTATGTCTCGGATTTTTGAGATGATCATAGAGCTGTTTGAAGGATTCAAAATAGCTTGTAGGACAGAAAGACTATCAGAGCATATTGCCCATTTGCTTGATACATTAGAATATTTTTTTTATCGCTTCTAATATTGCTATAGCTTCTGCTGTAAAAATAGAAGTTATATTAGGCAGGATGCCTTGAACAGATATGTTGCCATCTTTTGATATGACTGCAAATGTGGTGTTGTATTGGTTTTTTGATCCGTCTGTAAACAACATTTTCCATCCAGATTTGGAAAGATTGAAGGAAATTTGGGTAAACATTTTTTTATATATCACGTCGTTGGTACTTTGTTTTTTGAATTCCGAGAGGGTGAGGAGGATTGATTCTGTGTTAAGAAGACTGGGTGGGTGAGATGGTGCATATTTATGGTTACATCGATAGGGGTATTTCCATTTGTTTCCCCGTTTCCAGTATGGTGTGGATAGTAGAACGGATTCGTCTGGGTCTTTTATGTGATGCAGCCAGTTTGATATCTTTATCTATAACAGATCCCGTTAAAAAAGTTAATTTGGGTAAAAGCCTGGAGATAGCACTAGAATGACGTTCTTCAATTGTTGGAAGCCCAGCTTCAGCAAGAATGTTTCTGATTGGGCTGGTTGGAAAGGCGTTGATACTTCTTCTTGCAGCTTGATGATAGGAAGGTTTGAAAATGTTACGTGTTGTTTTTGGGGCGGATCCGTAGATAGAGAGAGCGTAATCAATCTTACTCAATACTAACATTTTAGTTATTTGACATAGGGAGTTTATGTGTACATTGCTTTTGTTTGATGAAAGATATTTTATTTTATTGAGTCTAGCTGCTAGTGATTTTTTTAAATAAGTACAGTGGTCTTTCCAATTATATTTACAATTAAAGACTAAACCTAAAATACATTGACTATTTACATTTACAATTTGAACATTATTAATTTCAAGATTTTTTTTTACAAATATGAAGAATTTTACATTTGCTTAGAGATAATTTAGAGCCAAAGAGCGTTGACCATTCATTGATATCTTTTAATAAGTTTAAAAATAAGTTTTTGGCGAGTTCTTGAGCATTGTGTTTAGAAAGGATATATGCATCATCTGCATAGACACAATGATCTAGATCTTTGTATTTAGAGATAATAGAATTTATTTCATCAAAAGCAATGGAAAATAAAATTACTGATAATGGTGATCCTTGAGGGATACCGTTGTCAAGTGGAAATGTTTTAGAAAAACAATTACTAACTTTTACCGATTATTTTCTATTAGTTAAAAACGATTTAATGTAATTGAAAATATTTGGGCCGACGCCCCATTGTCTTAATTTTTGCAAAACTAGGTGAATACCGATTCGGTCGAAGGCTTTTTCAAAATCAAGAGCCAAAAGGGACACATGATTTCGAGCAGATAGAGCGTTTGAAATTACCTAATCAAGATGAAGAAGGGCGTCAGTACAACCTCTTTTGGGCTTAAACGCAACTTGTTTATTGCTTAAGACTTTTTTTAAATTCAGTAAACCACAAGATTCGATTGGCAACAATTTTTTCAAGTACCTTAGAAATACAAGGCAGTAAAGATATTGGCCGATAGCTATCAATAATGTCGATATCTTTCTTTGGTTTTAAAATAGGGATGGTTGTAGCTGTTTTCCAGCTTTGTGGTATGACACCACTGTCAAATATTTTATTGTAAAGGTTAAGGAGTCTAAGTTTAGAGAATTTTGGAAGGTTTTTGAGCATAGGATATGGTACTCTATCCCGACCAGGGGTCTTACCTTTGACTACACTCAAGCAACTTTCCAATTCAAGAGAAGTGATTTTGACTTCAATTCGTTTTGCTGCAGCGTTTTGAGCGGGTAGAACAGGTGCTGTGAGATACTCATTTTTGTTGGTATTAACTTCTGATGAGAAATTTGAGTTATTAGAATTACGAGACCATGTCTCAGCAAAAGCGTTTGATTGTTGTTCAGGGGTTGTGGCAAAGCTATTGTGCGTTTTTATTGAACTAGAGAAGGTGGTTTTGGAACTCCCTGTTAATGTACGAATGTTTTGCCATACTTGATTTATCGGGGAGTTGGGGTTAACCCTACTAGTGAACTCTTCAAAGGATTTTGTTTTACTCGTTCTCATAAGTTTTCTAAACCTAGCATTAGCTTTCTTGTATGCTAGTAAGTTGACTTGGTTGGGACTTTTTTTAAAAGACCGCCAGGTTCTGACTTTTTCGGCTCTAAGCATAGCTAATTCTTTATTCCACCAAAGAACAGATCTTTTTTTAAGATCTGTAGGTGAAGTTTGAGGAATAGAATTGTTGGCAGCATTACGAATGGTTTTGAGAATTTTTGCAGCTTCTTTGTTGGCACAAGTGAAGTTAGGTTCAGGTGGAATGTTTTGGAAACTGTTATTGAACTTGTTCCAGTTAGCACGTTGGATGATATATCTTGAAGATTATGCTGTGAGCTAAGTTCAATAAATGCTAGGATTGGAAAGTGGTCACTGCTATATAATTCTTTAAGTGCACATCAAGATGTTTTCGTTATTAAATCAGAGGTGCAGCAAGTAATAGCAATATGAGTTAGTGTGTTGAAAAATGTGTAGGAGATCCGTCATTTAATAAAGACAGATTTGATTTTATAATAAAATCTTCAAAAATTGCCCCACGTTTAGTGGTTTTTGGAGATCCCCAAAGTTGGCTCCACGAATTAACATCCCCCATCAATATGAAAGGAGTGTTAACTTGTTTTATAATGTTAACTAAATCTCTGTAAGCGAAATTTTGATCAGGGTGAATGTAAATACAGATCATTGTTAGTTTGATACTTGACAGAATTTCGACTGCTGTTAAAAGTATATTCGAGTTGATTTGTAGTAGTCTGTGGGGGATATTATTTTTAATAAGGATACCAACTCCCTGTTTGCGAGTGTTGATGTGAAGGAAATTATTAAAATAAGCAATATATGGTTTAGGTATAAAGGGAACTGTATTATAGGCGCAATGCGTCTCTTGTAAACAGATAACATCTGAATTGAATTCTTTTATCAGAAGGTTCAATTCGTCGTAGTTGTTAATAAATCCTTGGATGTTCCATTGCATGAATTTGAGTAGTGATGTGTTATTTGTGTGATTGGGTATTTTGTTGAAGGTGGTATGGTGAGCTGGCCGATGCTTTCGACTGCGGAGGAGAGAGTAATCCCAACCTAGAGCGGATGGGCTCGCTTCCCCCTCCCCAGGTGAGAGCAACTGCTGAATTTTGGAGGTTAAAGGTTTTTCATTATATTTGTTCATTGTGTTCTGTTTGGTGAGCAGTCATATTGACTGATTGATCTATAGATATTGGAGTTGATTTAGTTTGTTTTAATGTGTTTAATTGCGGGAGTTGGTTTGAGTTTGGAGAACTGGAGATTAGATTTTGATAATTGTGCTTTTGTAAAAAATACTCTACCTATAAACTACTTAAAACTAGAACAACCACAGAAGCAAATCTAACTATCTAACATTTTGGTTTTTTCATATTTTGTTGTCTTTTTTTTTCTTTTTTTATTTTTTATGTTTTTTTAATGTTTCATTATTTTTTTTTATATTTTTGTATTTGTTTTTCGTGCCACCATGCCTATTCTACTTAAAACTTAACTATAAAACAAGTATGTAAGCCGGCCAAGGCTTAGAACCCCATCCCGACTACCCAACATCAAGTGCCGATTGAAGCCACCAAAACTGGTTCTCCTGCTTCACCCAATCAGTTCGGTCCCGTTCGGACACAGCCCTACTGAACCGAAGGAGCTCTGCTCCGCCTTGTGCCATGACGTCCCGATTGTACAGGAGTCGCCTATCCACGTTTCTTCGTCTGACATGGTAGATTAACGGAACTGCCAATCTATCCTGTATCAGACCGCATTTGTCTAGAAAGAGCAATGCCTCTGGTGGAATGAAGCCGCTCAAGCGTGCACTTTCAAAATACTCGTCGTTCGGATAGAACGCCCCGAAAATTAAATTGTTGGTCGAAGACATAGCTCTTGCAATGTGACCTCAAACGAGTTTTATCACGAAATTGTTAATTCTGTTGATTCGAGCCCCGTTGTATAGGACCTCGTAATGCACATAAGAATATTCGGCTGTTCGATATAAACCGGTACAGCATCGTAAACACTGCCACTCGAACACCCGAAACTTCTCCATCTGGGAAGGGGTAACGTTGAACCACACAAGACATCCATAAACGATCATTGGCCTTATGTCCGAGCAGCATTTATATTCCTGTCGAAATATAAATACAGATCTAACCAGATACCGAAGTACTTCACTATACTTTTGCTCGCCGATGGCTGCCCGTGAAGATCAACGATCTTGCGCCAATTCTTGTACGTATCCCTCGTGGCCCTAACCAACGGAGTCCGGAACAGAAACGTCTCCGACTTCTGGACATTCATTTTCAGTTTCCAGTCGTCGCAATATCGCTGAATCTTGTCGAAATCACGCGCTGCAAGAGAATTCTAATAACCTCAACCTTTCGGGCCGTTCTGTACGCAATTAGATCATCGGCGAACGCAATTGCCTTTGTAAGACTACCTATCAGATCGCTGGTGTAGATGCTGACGAGAATCGGCGAATTCACCGCTCCCTGTTGAAGCCTATTTTTAATTGAAAATATTGCGGTAGAAGTTACATTGCCACTTTTTACAACAAACTTTTTACCGTTAAGCAGATCATAAAGTATATATGTACAACAATGGCTTGCTTATGCCAAGTCTGCTCAGTTTTAGGTAAGGACCCTCTAACTATACGGTGTTAAAGGACTTTTCCAAATCAACCAGAACAGCAGAAACGAGTTTAGACGCTGCATGAATTGTGTCATGGCCCGCCTTGAACCCAAACTGTTTATCTGGAATTATTTTGTTGTCCGCAGCTCACTTAGTCAGAGCCCCATTAATGATTTTTTCGAAAACTTTGCTGATACTCAGAAGAAGACTTATCGACCGAAGATTTGACGGGTTGTAGTTGTCCTTTCCCTTTTTCAGGAGAGGATGAACCACAGCGGTCCTCCAATGCACTGGATTAAATACATTATTCATTACATACATTATTCAGGGCATTATTGAAGAGTGGTGTAAATGTCAATTGCTTCCATCGGTAAATGTCTTAGGACAACGTTGGATATACCATCGACAACCTCCGTCACTAACAAGGGACTTGGTCCCGTCAGCTAGTCAATCTGGAACTGTCATATTATTGACAAAGGCAAATATATAAAACAAGAAACATTTTTGATTTGATAGCTTTAACTTATCTTTTGTGTTTTAAAATTCAATAAAATCAAATTTAAAACACAATTTCAATGATTTATATTTGTATTTAAATATTGAAGGATTTATTTCATTTTGAATTCGTGTTACTTTACCAACAGCTGATTGTGATCATTCTCCACTAACTTTGTAGTCGAAAATTTTAAACTACGTCGGAGGGGAAAATTCAACTACTTTTGTTGTTAAACTTTACCAAGCAGCTGATTGTGATCATTCTCCACTAACTTTGTAGTCGAAAATTTTAAACTACGTCGGAGGGGAAAATTCAACTACTTTTGTTGTTAAATTTGGCCAATCAGAATGCCATCACTACGTAGACACTAGCTTTGTGAATGCGACCAATGACAGCCTTAACTGTTAGCTAAGTCAAAAATAAATCAATGGTAAATTAACTGAATTATAACTTGAAGTGTTTTAATAAGTTACAAAATCTGAAGAGTTGCGCCTTAAACGTAACATAAAACAAATTTACATAACACGCAAATAATAAATAAGGTTATAACAACACAAGACATTAATAAATGACGATTAATAAAGTTCAGCTTTTGGTTAAATGAAAGAATTAACCAGCTAATATCGTGACAAAAGTACACTTGACTTGAAAGTAATCGTAAATTTTCTTGATTAGCTTTTCGACTCAACTTTCCAATACTTTTCTTTGGCAGGTGGACAATAAGACAATACAAACTTAATAACCTTCAAGCTTAAATGTTGTCTGAGCCTGCCATTAACACAAATTGGATACAATTCAAAAAAGAATTTGTTTGGGAAAAATGATATACTAAAATTCATCTTCTTTTTGAAAAAATTGAATTATATATCGACATTCATAAGCTTTTATTATCAAGGAAGTTTGCTCTTCTTTTTGTTTCTGTCTTTATAGTACCGCTTTAAATTAACAAATGTTTAACTCAAATCTATTCTGTGACGTTTAGTTTGACTTTTAACAAACAGCTGATTCAATTGAATAATATTTTACCAGATGAATATGGTTAAATGGTTGTCTGTGTGTTAATCTATTATATTACACAATTTGTTGTAAACAAACAACGTTGCATACATAATTGTCCTATTAACTCATATTTCTTCAGAGATTTATAAATGTCATGCCAATTGATTTTTGTACTTTTTTTTATTTTGTCAAAATGTATAATTAGAGATATTTGTAGTTCTTTTAAAGTTATTTTTGTAGGATTATGAATCACCTAGCAGTCAATATCAAGTATGTCAATGTATATGATTTTAAAATCTTTTAATGTATATTTAAATAAATTTTATGAAATGTAATCTCGACTTTAGAAATAACAACCATTAAATTCAAAATTTCAAATCGAACACACCTCGATAACGATAAAAACGACCAACTAGTTATCGATAACCCACTACTCCTCAAACTCTATCACTCAATTCCTCTTCCATTTGACATTCGCCCAAAAAACACAAAAAGAACAAGAGAAAAAAAAACACCCCAATAAAAAAAAAGATATTTTTCTTCACATTCGTTCACTTGCTCGCTTCCCAAAACGAAGAGTTTCTTCAGTTTTGATAATAAAATCGCCTCGCTCGCCATCCTGGACGGCAGGATTCACGTCGGTTGTCGCGACTCCTGGGAAAGTAATCTTCAAAAAATACCTTCAACCAAAATAAAGAAAATACTCACAGTTCTTCTTATTCCCTTTGCTTCCATAGAAACAACACTTCGTGTTCCAGAAATCTTGTGCCTAATTAACAAGTGAATGAGAGAAATAAAAATGTATTAATCTTTGAACCAGAAAGCAAATTAAAAAAAAAAGATACAAATAACCATCGCCCATCGCTCTCCAGTTTTATTCGGTTTTTGATTTCGTTTTATTTTTTGATTTTTGTTTCTTCGTGGAAAATTCTTCCTATCCCTGTCCCTGGCTCCCTGATTTCCTGGGTTTATAGTTCTTATAACAAATAAAAAAAAGAAATATTCCATATTTTGTATTGAATTAATTCGTTTTCGTTTACGAAGGCGCGCGTAAGAAAGTGAAAACGCTTCTTCTTCATTACGAAATCCGAAAGTAAAGTAAAAAAAAACGTAAAAAATTCCAAAAGAACGCGAAAGTCGACGACGGATGAAGTGAAGTGAAGTTTTTCCCATCGGAAATCGTTGTCGTTGCTGAATTGAATGTGGATTCTGTTCCACCGCCACCACCAAACAACATACAGGTGGTGTGTGCTGCTGCTTCTTCTTTGAGTGCATCAAATTTTCGTTCCTTCATTCCCTGTCGTTGGTGTTTTTATCGTTATCGTTGTCCCTAACCCTTTTTCGAAGTCAACTGTCTTTTTAATTTTGGTGTTGTTGTTATTTAAAACGACATCATGGCAATGGCCAATGATTTATGGCGCGAGTGTGTCGCCTGGTTAACTCGCTGCAAGATTCTTCCAGTCGATCACAAAGCCAATTGGCCAGTATCTGAAATCCGAGTGCTCGCTTTGACCCTTCGCGATGGTGTTCTCTTGTGTAACCTCATCCTGTTCTTGGATCCCACTTGCATGGATAAAGGCGACTTTAATCGCAAACCACAAATGGCTCAGGTAAGTTTAAGAATACAAGAGGTGATGATGATGACAATTTTTACATTGACTTCTGGCAAGAATGGCAATCAAAAAAACGCATGAACGGACGTCTTCGTATTCGTATTTATCGCTCTGTTGTTTCTCGGTCTGCCTATTCTCAGTCTCTCAGTTAGCCAATTCTGTGACTAGGTATATCTCTGTTTATGTCACTTCCTTCCGGTTTAACAAAAACTATATATGTACCTACCTACTTGCCATTGCCATTCACAAGTTTGCATACTTATGAATGATGACGACGACGACTACGACTACGATGGCGATTAACTGGCGCTAGCTTGTTTCAATTTATGTATCTATTTTCTTCCACATATATTCACTTGATACCCGTTATCACTGGGAGCAGTTAACCCGCTCTAATGGGAATGTAATTAATTCTGTCCAGGGGTAAACTCTTTTCTGTTCTGACGATTGACTGTACAGTGTACACGTAGTTCGTTGGAACAATAAATTAGGAATGCCCCAGTTTTAAGTTTTTGCAGTGTGGGGCTTTTCTTTATCAAGGACACATACTCGACCCACATCAGAGAGCGCTCATAAGAGTGTGCTAAGTGTTTGTAGCACTGCGCTAGCTAGCTGCCTGGCTATGGTGGCTAGAGCTGGAGCACGAGAGACTCGGGGGTTTGTGTTTTTTTTGTGCGTGTTATTGTTGTTCTGCTTTTGTTGGTTGAAAATTGTTTACAATATCACTAAAATTTTAGTACCTAGTTGAAATTGAAATGAAAAGAACAAAACGATTATTTGTTCAGCTTTGAGAAGAGAGATATAATTCATATCACGGACATTTCAATGCTTAAGAAAAAAACATAAATAATGAAGAGGGTGGGGTGCAGTTTGGATTTTCTGGTCGGTTGCGGCAGGCTGGTAAAGTTCGAATATACATTTACGAGATAGGTTAACTACGACGTGATGGTTCAATCCCTGCCTGTGCCACCTTAATATTTTGTTTTATGGGTATAACTTGTTGTAAAGAATCGAAGAAATCCTCCAAAAGTAATTCTTGTAATGAAAATGTGCTTCTCAAATTAGCGTTCAGATTCGGTCCTTCCATTGCTGACATAACACGTACGCGAGAATTTATGAGAATTGTAAGTCATTTTTCTCTGGTTCTCTACGAGTTGTATCGCTACAGAAGTGGTTAGAAGATACACCATAGGTATCCAGAAATTGTTCGTACATTCTTTTTTCAATTTTGGTATTGTTTATTATATGAGGATTAAAAACAAAATAAATTACATAGTTCAAACTTTGTGAAGAAAAAAAATACAACAAATCAAAGGTCAAAAAATTGCACGTACAGTGATAAAAAACTTAATTATGTAAATATATGTAAGTTTTAGTAGCGAGTGTGATAACCTTTCGCTTTTATAACATCCTGAAGGCGATTCTTTATAGAGAGAACTAGCTTTGAAGTGACTCCTGTCGAAATTTTGTTCCATTCTTCCAACATAATGGCTTTTTTTTAGCTGGTTTTTATTACTTATTTTTTATTCTCGGATCTTTCTTCCTAAATAATCCCAAAGATGCTTAATGGGATTAAGGCCTGGGGATTGGGGAGGATGAGGCAATTGCGATTTAACATTATAGAGAAGCCACTCCTTTACTATCATTGATGAATGTTTCGGATCATTGTCTTGCACAAGTAAAAAGTCGTCTTAAATATTTGTTTTTATCCTTTGTTGTTTGTATAAAAACTAAATTTCCCACACCATTGGACCCCATAGCTCCCCAGACCATGACATTTCCGCCTCCATGTTTCACCGTTGATTGCAAATTCTTCACATCGAAGGCTGTGTTTGGTTTCCTCCACACAAATCTGCGAATGTCCGATCCAAAGGCGCAAGTTTAATGTCTTTGGATCTCGTCAAGGAATAACACATTCTTCCAAAATCATCTGGTTTTGAAACGTATGCATTCCCTTAGTTCAAGCGTTTTGAAACGTTTGCTTTCGAAATATAGGTTTTTTTTTTGCACCGTGTAGCCATTATATCCCTTTGAATGCAGAAAGTTCTGCACTGTTTGAGGGTTAAGCGATATTACATCATTTGCTTCAAAATGTCAGCAGCTTTTTTAGGAGCACTTAACTTGGGATCAGCCTTTACTATTCTTTCAATTTTTCGTTCCAGATGAGCGTCTAGTATTTTTGTTCGACCTCTTCCTGGGGCCACTTCAATGCTTTTATTTTTGAAATAATTTTTAATACACATTAAACTGTATCATTATTAAAGTACACAATTTACATTTCAAAAAGAACTGTTATTTACATTTCGTTAGAGAAAAGAGAAGTGAACAAACATTTGTTTGATGTACGAGCAATTTTTTGACATTTCTGGCAGAATTCTATTAACAGTAAAAAAAAACACGAGGCAAAGCTCGAACACTTTGCTGCAGTTTTTTGCATTTCCTATTATACATTAAAATTTTATCAAATAAAGTCAATAAGATCAGATTTGTGGTAGGAAGTTCATAGTGCACGGGAAAACCATTTATTTTCAATTGCTGTACGTGCAATTTTTTGATGTAGTGTATTATCATTTTTACTTTTTCGGTGGGCTTACATTATAAATCGATGAATCAAGGTTCATGTCCTGCTGAATTTTATAAGGCTTCAATTGTATATTGGCAGAAGTTTTGGGATTTTCAAGGAAAACTCAAGGATAATTTTATTACCAAAAAAAAAAACGAACAAATATTTTGCCTTAGAATTCGCTTCTCAATTTGATCCAAAAATCGATGAAAACAAATTATAAAATTCCGTCTCTTAACTTAAGATTTTAATTTGTTTTTAGTTTTCGATTTGGTAGCACAAAAGTTTTGTATTTAATACACAGCCATGGCCAAAAAGTATAAAGAAAACGTATTTTCTTTTCTAATTACTTTATAAGCACGTAGTGTCCTAATAAATCGTAAATTTAAATATTTATTTATTTTACTTAATACAAGGTACTTTATAAAATAAAATAAAATTTAATAAATAAAATAATTTAAATATAATATTAAAAATATATATATGGATATACAGTGGCGCACAGCTAAATTGATACAGTGCTAGATTTATAATTTAAGTTCCTATAACATCGAGTCCTTTCCGCCGATTTATTGTAAGAGAAAAAATAAATTTTATCGTAAACGACAAATCAAAAGCTTACTGCTGGTTCTTGATACAACTTGTACCCATAGTCAGCATTGGAAATTATTAATTTTGTTTAAGTTAAGACATGTCAATAGCCTTCAAGGCTTTATGTGTTATTAGCAAATTTTAATAATTAAGTTGTTTTTTTTTTTAATTGAAAATGTTGCTTACGATAAAATGGCGGGAAGGGCTTGACATGTAAACAAGATCTTTTTGACTTGAAATGAACAAGCTTTTTTGTTCTTTCCGGTGTAATTTTCTGCCATTCTTTTAGAAGGGCCTTTTTCAGATCATTTTTGTTAGAAATGTTATGTCTTCGTATATTAATATCCAACAAGCCCACAAAGCCCCACATGCTTCACTGTAGCTAGCAGGTTCTCCGTTTTGAGTTCCATATTTGGCTTTCATCAGACGTAGGACATCCCGTCGGACTCAAAAATGTTGAATTTAGATTCGTCTGCAAAAATCACACTGTCCCAAAAGCCGTAGTTCTTCAAAATATGCTCCTTAGCAAAGGCAAGGCGGTTTTCTTTTCTTACTGATCAGAGGCTTTTTACGAGCGACTCGTCCATTGAAATCATGTTTGTGAAGTACACGAAGAATGGTTTCAAGACATGCGTTTCTTCCCTTGCCTTTAATACGGTTTTCATGAATAAATCTCTTTATTATATGCTGCACTGTTGAGGAACTCAAACTTACACATTTTGCAGTTTGCCGAATAGATTGTCAATTTTTATGGTGGTGAATTACCAATTCGCGAACTTCAATTTTTGTGTGACCGACCGACGACCCGTTTGGAATAAAGACTTGTTTTAGTATTTTGGCTTAAAAAATTACACTATTAATTATGAAAAATTGATCGCGAACTAACTTAGTGACAGGAAATAAAAATAAATAACAGCCTATTGCGTGAAGATTTAGAACGAAGATCCACTAAGTTAGCTGTATCAAATAAGCTGTGCGGTATTTTTTTGATCAAAATTGCGTTTTTCTTAGTAGGAAGAATATGAATGTGAATTTGGGAATTCTAAAATTACAATCTGAACATTAGTCTACAAAGCTACATTTAAATTTCGGTAACAAATTTTACCTTAAGAGATATATTATTTTTATTTTGGAAATTAACACTGCATCAAAAAATCTGTGAGCAACTGTATGTACAAAAATAATAAGTAATAATAACTTATAGTGTTGGACAAAGAATTAGAACGCAAGACTTCAAAAATATGTAACAAAAGATATTATGCTTTTTTTACTTTGTGGAAACTTCATTTATTTACATAATTAAATTCATTAACAAAAAATTATTTTCTAATAAAATTATTTATAAATTCACAGCGATAAAACTAATTTTTTTTTTCAAAAATAGGAGATGATGTTTTATTAGGAGTGGCCACAGAATTAGCACAAGATTTAGGTTGTCAATTTTTAAAACGTAAAAAGAACGGAAGATAAATTTGTTCCTTAATATTTTGTTGGGAAACCTTTCTGCCTTATTACACATTGCAACCGGCGATGAATACTCTCCACGAACCGCTGGCATCTCTGAATGGGAATGCTGTTCCAGGCTTCTTTGATTGTTTCCCAAAGATCTGCCAATTTTTTTGTTTTATTTTTTTTGCACATTCTGATTTTTCACATCGTTCCATATATTCTCTATGGGATTCAGATCAGGACTCTGCGCTGGCCAAGGAAGAACATTTATTTGCTGATCACTAATCCATTGTTTCACTAGTCGGGAAGTATGCCTAGGATCGTTATCATGCATAAACTTGCACGTTAATGGAATATTATCATCAGCAAACGGCTCCATGTGGTTCTCAAGTATGCTCTTATACAAATGTTGATCCATTCTCTGGTCTATTTTTACAATGGGTCCCACACCGAACCATGAAAATGATGTCCATACCATAATTTAACCACCACCGTGCTTAACAGTTTTTACTGTGTGCCTCGTATTGAGTTCTTGCTTTGGTGGTCGCTAAACATGACGCTTTCCGTCTTATCCGAGTCTATTGAATTTTGACTCGTCACTCCATAAGACAATTTTCCAAAATGAAAAAGGTTTGGTTTCATAGCTTCGAGCAAACTCAAGAAGGAAACAGATCTAAATTTACGAAGATTTATGTTAAAAAAAAGTAAAAGTCGTCTGATTGTGACCGATCATCCTCATAGGAGAGAGAAACGTGGAGATCTATCCAAAAAGCGAATCGCAGTAATCTTCGCTGGACGGTTTCTTTTCTGAGTCAAGGTATGGTTTGATGAAAAGACCATAAAGTTGCCTTAATTGGAAGACTATTTTTTGGCAGGTGCCAATCACTACTATAAACTTGTTGATGTTATGTCGCCTGAACTAGCTCCATGCAAGTTTCTACTCTTGTTCAATACTCATTTTATGTCAACATATATACATATTTGTTTTTATTTTTAATTTGTTCTAAGTTTAATTTAAATAAATAAGCGATTTATTATTTATTTTGCATAGAAAAGTAGTAAAACTTCGTAACTTATTAATTTATGTGCATAGAGGTTTTCCTTTCGTATCACAGATTATACTTTTACCATGTGAGGCATGAAATTTATATTTCTTAAGGTTTTTTAAACATTTTTAAAATTCCGAGCTTTAAGGGAATCTCTATGCCTTGGATTATAAAAAATACAATCCGATACTTAGACTATAGTCAAAGGCCAGTTTTCAAATTTCGTTTGGTTAGCAACTCACAAAGTGATCGTTTATGCCAAAATTAAGCTCTTTATCATCAAGAGTTCCTTTGCCAACATTCGGAAATCTTAATTTTAGTTTAATTAAATTAATTAAAATTTCCCAATGAAATTTTGATTCAATAATTAAGTATTTTTTACAAATTATTCCATCCATCACAAAAGTTGGACGGTCATTCAATAAGATTATGCTGTGATCTCCAACTTTAAGCGTTGTTTTGCATGAGCTCGGATTAAAAAAAAAACTTTAAAGGTTATTCCTTCTTGCCTTAAATGAAATAGTTTTTTTTTGCTAAATGTATCCGCTCTCGAGAACGTCTGTTTGTGTTAAAGTTAGCGTCCTGCAGGAACGTTAATAAATCAGTTTAAGATTTTCATATTAAAGTTAGACTGTAGCTAAAAGTCATTAAAGGAACTTCTGGTTTCTTCGGATTTGTTTTTATTTGTATGACTTGTTAAATGACTTCAAGATGGGCAGTGTCCTACAGTGATTCTTTTTCATGAGCTGTTAGCTCCACTTAAGTAAATCGTTAAACTCAAAAGCAAGAAATGGTCGTTTTATATTGGCCATAACTTTTTCTTTCTGACCTTAAAAGCTAGGAAGATAAGTTCATGGAGTAGTATTTTATGTTTATCCTCTTTTTTATAACAATGAACTTTTTTTATAGATTTAAATTAGTTATTTTATAATAAGAAAATGAAAATCCAATAGATTATCCTATAATCTTTCGCTAGCCTTCAAATGACGAGGTCATTTTTCGTTGGTTGTTTTTTTTTTGTTCTTCAAACATTTCGCTGGGTAAATATTACTTACAAACAAATTTAAATGTTGTTACTTTCGGAAACCAGGAGGTTGGTTTTCCCTCTTTTATAGAAATTAAATTGCTCTTTGTGGCTGAAGGTTGAGATATGATGCATGAAAATTACATAGGATTATAAGTAAGGTACATATGTAAGTAAAAACCCAAACAAAATTGAATTAAATTAAAAATAAAATCAATGGAACCACAAATAAAAAAATACATTAATTCAAAGAAAACGCATGGGACAAAGTTGGAATGTTAACAAAAAAAAATACTCGCAGTAATAAATAAAAGTAATCAATTTTCCGCTCTTTGAACAAACATTAATTTGTATGTCATATGTATGTAGATATCGAAATTCCAATTTTTATTTGTTTTGATCTTTAATATCATTCATGTTAATAGGGTGAATTTAATATGTTTGAGAAAAATAAAGAACGATGTAATAGGACACATAGTTGTTAGCTCGTTTTTGAAAATATGTACATGTGACACAGGGGTGGATGTTTTTCTTAAAACTCAATATGAAGTCGAGGAACAATTACTTATGTGCTTTTCTATTGTTTGAAGCTTGCATATCAAAAAAAATTAATACGATTTGAGGACCAATGTATAACAATTAAACTACTTCATGTAGTGAAAAGTATGAAAATGGTTCCTTCAAAACTACCATAACCGAAAAAACTGTAGAAATAGGACCAGAACAATACCAGAAAAAGCATTATTCTCCAATCTTCTCGAATATTATCAGCTTCTTTAACATGTGTGAAACAGATTTGGACAATCGAGTAAAATTATAATAAAATGATTGCTCCTAAATAAAAGGCAATTGAAATGACGTATAGTTATTTGATTTTAACGTCTTGATAAGTATACAGGTATGAAAGTTGAAGAGTACTGAACAAGCTTAAGGAAGATTTCAAAATACAACAAACACAATAAAACTGAGAACTGAGAGATATCTTGTGGTCGTGGGAGCTTAATCCAAAAATGTTGCGTTTTTTCATTGTTAAATATGAAATTCATATTTCGATGATCGACCCTACACAACATTGGTCCTTTAAGTTAAAATGGAGATGGCAGTTGATTTTTCAAAAAATACTTCCTTGTACTCAAGATGGTACAAAGTATTCCAAAAGCCATTCTGACAATGTGATCATTATAACTAATACTTAGGTTATTTGCCTTCTTCAAGTATACAATTCTTGAATCTCCTAGAGAAATATCGGGAAATTGTTATAAATGAAATGTCTTTCTGGAGATAACGAGGCATTTGCTTTTTAGTGGTCTTAAGGTAAGGCCACATTTTGTGTACCAATTTTAAATAGGAAAAGATATTCCTTCATCCTGGAAACACAATCATCAACCAATTCAACATGGTAGCTCTTCACTAATTGAAGGTAATCAGGGAATAGTCACGACGACAATGGCGCAAAAGTTTTGGTATTTCGTTTTCATAGACTGAAAAAAATAGTAAGTAAATAGAAGTAAAATAGTAACTTTTAAAGTACAAAAAAATTAGAGTTGTAAAATTTATATTTGTATTATACCAAATGTCAAAATCCAAAATTTCCATTTATAAAGAAAAACTTTCAAGATTATTATTGGAGTTAAAAGAAAATTAGAGTTAAAGAATTCATTACAATTTAAAATAAAAATGTTCGAAAGTTTAATCTGATTGACTTACTTACTTAAGATGGCTCTACAGTCCTCTGTGAATAAGGGTGTCACTCAACAAACTGCATTTAGTGCGGTCTCTAACTAGATATCTCCTAATTGCACACTTAATGGTGGGTAAGGTGACTTTACAATTGTGCGTCAGCTCATTTGGGACCTTTCTCTATTGCGCTGTAATGTGGGCGTGGATACAAAAACTTTCGGGAGGGTGCTCTACCTGACTCAGCCATCTCAGCCCTTGGACTTTTATCCTTCTGGCTAAATCTACGTCGCTGTGCAGCCCATACATTTCTTCATTCCATCTTCTTTATCACTGACTTTCTATGTATACGGGACCATAGATCTCCGAAGAACTTATCTCTCGAAACGAACCAAGCTGCTGTTATTCGCTTTTACCATAGTCCATCATGATGATGAGTGTCTTATATAGCTGCACTTTTGTTGCTCGAGTAAGAGCTCAAAGAAACAGCAGTTAGTAAGAGTAATTCATTGTTGGATCTCAGCGTCGGCGTTGAAGGTCCTCTTTTGATAACCGCATGATCTATGTTTTTGCTGTAATTTACTGCTGAATTCTTAAGATTATGTCAATGTCTTTATCATATGCGAGTAATTGGACATACTTCTGAAAAGCAGTGCCTCTTATGTTGACGTGGAAGCTCACCATTATTCTTTCTAGGACGATGTTAAAGAAATTGAATAACAGCTCATCACCTTGTCTAAAGCCTAGACAAAACTCTATACAGTTCGTCACTCAAGAGTCAGGTTTTTTTTCAGGAACTGTCGCAATGTAAAATTTGATGTGTAATCGATTGTATGTTTTCTTGGTCTGAAGTTCCATTCATCGGGCATGTTTTCTTCTAACCATATTCTACAAATAAGTTGGTGCATGCTCCTAACCAAATTGTCTGCATCTATTTCTGAATCTCTCAACATCTTCGAGCGCATGCTTCTCATACTCTCTGTTTTTCCTTCTAAGAGCGTCTTAAAGTGTTAAAATTACCAAGCGTTTCCGACCATCTAATCTATCAAAGAACTTTAATTATCACAAAACTGTCTATTTGATGACGATGAAGAACCGGAAGCACAAAACTAATTAGCCCACATCGTACTTTAGTAGGAAAGACACCATAAATCCATATTCACTGTAAGGGTATGTAATTGATCAAACTGTGAATTTTCTCTAACATAAATGGCAACGCCACCTGTGTGTCTCAATTAACTGCTACATCTGATCACATTAGTTTAGAATATTAATTTTATTATATAAAATATTTTCAGTTAAACAGGTATCGCTCAGCAGCATTATATTAAACTTCAAATGGTTTACAATTTGCTCAAGAACCGTGTGGCAATATAAGAAAGCCAACTGGGACGGTCTCAATGAATTCTTTAGAAACTTTAACTTGTCACTAGCTTCGTCGATAGTGACGTGGATTCCAGTGCAGATATGATTACAAAGTTAATTCTTTGCGGAATGAGTAATTTTATCCCGAATAGGGTATCAAACCCAAAAAAAAAACTCATGGTTTGATCCGAGTGAAGATCAAAAATTTAAGTTGCTGGAATTACAAAGCCAACCCCACTGAGGAAAATCGGAATAAGTTCAAACAAGCTAGAAAGACCTGTAATGGACATATACTTACGGCAAAAAATACAACAATGTCAAAATTTCGATAAATTAATTAATTAAATTAAAATTAATTCGATGCTGTCAGTGAGTGACATGACTCCGCCTGTACTTGACAACGTAAACGATTTTATGGGACGAATCTTCTTTCGCACTCGTTTACTTACTAGAGTACATACAAATCTTGACATTCACAAATCCGCTGGCCCGGATAGTATTCCCGCTATTGTTCTGAAGAGGTGTTCTTCAACGCTGGCAAAACCACTGCGTGAGTTTTTCCATCTGTCCTATTCTACAGGTCTCTTTCCTCACCATCCAACTATCGTCCAATTGCACTTGCATCCCTTCTTTCCAAGGTCATGGAAACGCTGATCAATTTTCAGCTTAAGAAATACCTTGAAGAACGAAAGCTTCTTAATGACCGGCAGTATGGCTTTAGTTGAAATAGGTCCACTGGTGATCTCTTGGTATATCTCACCGGACAGTGGAACAAATCCTTACATCAATTTGGAGAAAGTAAGATTATTGCTCTTGATATTTCAAAGGCATTAAATTTATGGTCTTTGAATCAGACTTTCCTTTAGTAAGAAATCAAATTCATCATAAAGCCATTATGGTTGTATTTGAACTTTATAATTTTCAACCTGTTATTACAAATAACTATTTTATATTTAATTATAAGAAGGCTAACTTCATTTCGCTAAATAATTATTTTAATACCATTAATTGGGAGCAACTATTTGCAGATAAATCTTTGAGTTAGATGTATACCATCTTTAAAACACTTTTGTTTGAGGGTGTTCAGAAGTTCGTTCCGGTAGTTCGAAAGAGATCGTTTTTTAAATCTCCCTGGTTCAATAAAAGACTTAAGAATTTAGAAAATGTAAAAAACAAGGCTTTAAAGAGATGTAAGGTAACAGGCAAATCTGAAGATAGAATTCGTTTTATGCAACAGCGACGGGAATTTGATTTTTTGAGTAGATTTCTATATTCACAATATATAAGTTCAGTTGAAAGGGATATCAAATGTAACTCGAAATCTTTTTGGGTTTTTTTAAATTCTAAACGCAAAAGTTCTGCTTTTTCTAGCTCTATGGAGCTTGATGGAGAGACCTCCCATAGTACTGAAGCTAAAAAAGATTGCATTTTTTTAAGTTTTTTCAAGCGAAATATAATATAGATATTATACCTAATAGTGAAAAACTGTATAATGATATTAGTTCTCAAGTTGATTTTAATGTGTTTTCTCTATCTGATCAAGAGGTATTTGAAGGCTTAGATTTGATTCCTCCTCTTTTGATGTCGGCATGTGCTGTTTCGCTTTGTAAAGGACTAAAAATTATTTTTAATAAATCGCTCCATTCTGGGTTTTTTCTAGAAGAGTGGAAAATATCATCCATGAGCCATATTTATAAAAGTGGTCTCAAGCACTTAATTAAGAACTATAGACCAGTCTCAAAACTTTCAGCGATTCCAAAACTTTTTGAAAAGTTGGTGGTCAATAGACTTACATTCACGGTGAAAGACATAATATCTTCGAGACAGCATGGATTTTGTAGTGATCGCTCCACTACTACGAATTTGTGTCTGCTTACAACTTTTTGTTTATCTGCTTTGGAAAAAAGAATGCAGGTCGATGTTTTGTACACGGATTTTGTGAAAGCGTTCGATAGAGTCCATCATAGACTTCTATTAAGATAGTTGGAGACGATGTGATTCAGATTCGGTTTTCTTAAATGGTTAGAATCTTATTCGTCAAATCGAAAACAGATTGTTAAAATCGAAGGCAATCAATCCTTTTTTATTGAAGTCTTAATCAGGACTGTCTCAGGGAAGTCATTTGGGGCCCCTCCTTTTCAATCTTTTCGTCAATGATATTCCGAACTGTCTACAATTCTCTAATTGTTTGATGTTCGCAGATGACTTGAAACTATATTCCCAAATTTCTTCAGTTGAAAACTGTGTTAACTTTTAAAAAGATATAGATGCGTTTTTTAATTGGTGTAAATATAATCATCTCGAGCTTAATATCTCTAAATGTAAAATATTTAGAGCTTCTCGTACAACACCTAAAGTGCTGTTCAGTTACAGTCTTGGCAATGAAAGTCTTTCAACCGTGAGTGAAATAAAGGACCTTGGTGTTATTTTTGACACTAAGTTTTCTTTTTCTGAACACATACATTTTATTATTTCAAAAGCAAATTCTTTGCTAGGTTTTTTAAAACGCAACACGGGGGTATTTAAAGATAGTTATACTCTGAAAACGATTTACATACCCATACTGGAATACTGTTGCGTTATTTGGTCTCCTTTTTATCAAAATTCCTCAGGTCGAAAATATTCAAAGAAGATTCACGCGCTTTGCTTTAAGGAATTTCAGGTGGGTTTTCCCAATTGTGGCTCTAGGTGCGCACTGATAGCTTTAAAATCTTTTAAAAGCCGTAGAGAAACCCTTGGGGTTCTTTTTATTAAGGACATACTCAATGGTAAAATAAAATCTCCAGACTTACTAGCTCTTATATCTTTTTATGTTCCTGAGAGACATCTAAAAAGATATCTCTTTTTGATTTCTAGTCACAGGAGGAACTATGGACTTAATGAACCCATAACTCGTAATTTGTCTCTTTTTAATTTAATTCATAGTGAAGTCGACCTTCAAATGAATAGGGATATGTTTAGGAGTATTGTTTTAAACTTTTTTAATGATGTATAATGATAAATTATAATTTAATTGCAGTCAACAGATTATGTATCCATTTATGAATAAAGAAATAATAATTATCGAAAATGCTTGCATTTGGTATTGATGAATCCCTTCTTCGTTGGGTTAGAAATTACGGATCGTTCAATTTAATATATAGATATTCTGATATTCACAAATTAAACGCTGGTGTGCCCCAAGGCTCCGTTTTTTCTCCGACGCTTTTCCTCATTTTTATAAATGGTCTTTTGTCCAAACTTCTAACCCACTACATTGTTTCGCTGATGACAGTACCTTCCGCTTTGTATATTTGTTTCTAGATTCCCAGCCTTATTCTTTGGATGTGGACTACCAACGGCAGCGTATGATAAGCTCATTAAATTCTGATCTCCACAGCATTGTTCAATGGGGAATCAAAATACGTGTAGAATTGAATGCTTTGAAAACTTAATTCTGTTTATTGTCTCAAAGCGTAACCCTCCCCCAATGCCACTATCCATGAGTGGTTCTTGCATCCTGGAGACTGAACAGCTATCAGTCCTAGGTATGTGCATTACAAACCACTTGTTGTGGAGTGATCACATATTTGACATAGCCAAAAATGCTGCTAAGTGTTTTGGTTTTCTCCTACGATGCAAGAAGTTTTTTACACCTTCTGATGTGGCCATAATTTATAAAGCCTTTATTCGTCCAAAACTTGAGTACAATTCCCATATTTGGGCAGGTGCTCCTATAACCCACTTGGGTCTCTTTGACAGAATTCAAAAGAGAGCTTTACAAATGATTGGTGACCCTTGTCTAACTGAAACTTTTGCATCTCTCGAGCACCGTCGCGCGTCGTAAGGTTTCATGTCTCTCATTATTTTATCGCTACTTCCATAAGCAATGCTCTAATGAAATAGCCAGTTGCATTCCTCCCCTCAAACAATTCAACCGTAATATTCGTTCTTTTAGGAATGCCCATCAGTTTACCCTTGAGCCCAATTTCGGTCGTACTGTAAAGTTCAGAGATTTTTTTTTAGTCGCACTACACGAGTGTGGAATGCTTTACCAGACTCAATATTTCCCACTCATTACAATGTGGAAGAGGAATACCATTAAGCTTTTCTGCCCAAGCTAAATATTTGGGTCTCATTTTAGACAAAAAACTAAATTGGAAGGCAAATATTGATGAAAGAGTAAAAAAGGCTACTGTAGCGCTTTTTACTTGTAAAATGGCTATAGGATCAAAATGGGGCTTCTCCCCAAAAATAACCCACTGGCTATACACTTCGGTAATCAGACCGATACTCATTTATGGAGCTGTCGTATAGTGGACCGCACTGGACAAGATGGTAAATCTAAATAAGCTCATCAAAGCCCAGCGGTCAGCAGGTATGTGCATCACAGGAGCACTTCGCTCAACACCAACCGCAGCACTGGAAGTGCTTTTAAACCTAACAACACTTGACATCATCTCCAAAAAGGTTTCTGCCAACTCATGTGAAAGGCTTAGAGCCACCTCTCAATGGACCAGTAACAATACTGGACATACTACTATTCTAGACAGTTTCAGATCTATCCCAGATCGCTTAGACTATACCACCCCAAAAATGGTATTCGGTAGAAGCTTCCATGTGTCCATCCCTTCCAGATCCTCCTGGGAAGAAGAGAGACCCCTGGAAGATGATGCGGTACACTTCTATACTGACGGTTCAAAGACCGATCACGGAGTTGGAAGTGGTATCTTTTCAGAACAACTGAATCTTAGTCTTACCAATCAATGAAGTGTATTCCAGGCAGAAGTAATGGCGATTAAAGAAGCACTATCCTGACTCAAAGAAAATGTTATATCTTGTAAGGATATACGAATCTTCGCAGACAGCCTAGCCGCTCTTAAATCTCTCGCGTCTGTCTCCACAAACTCTCAAACAGTGCACGATAGTCGATCATCTCTGAAAGAGATGACGGAACAGTTTAACATTCACCTCATTTGGGTGCCGGGCCACAGAGACATTCCGGGAAATTGTAACCCTAATGAGCTCGCCAAAAACGGAAAACTTCTGCCTCATGTTAGACAAAAACATAACATAGGAACACCACTTGCTACATGCAAATACCTTCTCAAGCAATATGCTCTAGAAACAACAAATGCTAGATGTTCACAAAGTACCACCTGCCTAGCAACCAAGAAAATATGGCCAAGTATTGACTTAAAACGGTCAAAAGGCTTGATATCACTGAGCAGACAAAGTATAAGCTCTACAATTGGAGTAATAACGGGACACTGCCTCATAGGAAGACATGCTCTGAGGCTAGAGGTCTACACAAATGACTTCTGTAGAAGCTGCATGGACGAGGAGGAAGAGGAAACGGTCCAACACCTTCTATGTACATGTCCAGCACTCTCTATTAGGAGGAATTACTTTCTCGGTAATCCCTTCTTCGATAACACCAGTGAACTGGCAACGATTGACACAAAACGTCTCTCTAACTTTATTAAAAGTACAAAATGGTTTGTTTAAGTTCATTACTTTCCCATGAGTAACCTCATTAGTGGTATCACAATGGACCCTTGAGGTCTACGTGCGTCAATGACATCTGGATTCTGGACAGCCACTCTAACCTAACCTAACCTACAATGTGCAGGCATTCAAAACCAATGTGCATCGGTATCTCGTTTCAAATCCTATCCTCCCTTCCTAATTACTCGCACTGTGTATAATCATTATAAGGGTATTCATGCCCCTTTGAGTGCGCGAACAATGCAAAAAAAAAGAAGCTCATTGAGAGTATCTATAAAACTTTGGATATTTAAGTACACAAGACTAATTTCGGTTTATTGCTCTTGTTTTGTTTTGTTCTCAGCTACTAGAGGCCTTGGTTGGTATTAGCTTTTATGTACATTTAATGTTTAGCCTAAAAAATGTTAATAACAACAATAATAATAATTTTATTCTTTTGAATTTGAACTTTCTTTTTGAAAACCGGACATTCACAGCTACAGAAAACTATCATGATCAAAATCAAGATTGAGTTTTAAATTGGCATTATACTGGACGCAATTAATTTACTTCATAGATTTTTTAGATCGTAGCTCTTTATAAGTTTCACTATTGCATTTAATAAACAGTCCTTTAAAAGAATGTATGTTTGGCTTTATTATTAAACTTATGGAATATAAAAAGGCAATAGTAAAGTTATTAAGAGTAAGTAAAAAATATTAAAATCTTAGGTAGATTTGTTGTAATTTCATTCGAATCAGTATTTCCACCTCAAAAACATGTCTGCTAGAAAATATTACAGATTTTTTTTTTCTAAATATTCAAACTATCTCATTTGTAAAGATTCTAATTTGGGTGAATTTGCTTAGGTTTTCAAATGTTTACACATTGTTTGAAGATTGAAACCATAGGAAACCATTTAATTTATTACTTTTGTTCATCATCAGTACTTTTAATGTGGACTTATGTAGAGACCATTTTAGCCTATGTTCAAAATAAATAAATGAAAACTATTTGTTATAAATATGTAAAAATATGTTTGTTTATCAAGATTTTCACAGTAATTTGAATGCATAGTTTATTTTCCTATCAAAACTATGTACCCTCGTTTGTTTATCCAAGATTTGAGTTTTATTTTAAATAATTGCTTGTTTACTTTTTATTCTACATGCCTAAGTAAATACATATCTTTTTTTTGAACACTTAAATTACGTATGTACGAATATTTATTTACGAGTGCTGTAGAATAATTATTATCTTTTTGTTTTTGTTGCTGTGTTAATTGCGCTGAGACTTTTAAAATATATACATTATTAGATTCAAATCAGAAAAGATATGATTCACAATAATCAATGTGAGTATTATAATTTAATTGAAAAAAAAAATCAATTGACCTCTATTAAGAGATGTTTGAAATTATTTTAAAATAAGTACGTAGTTTGTACAAATACAGTTATGGGAAAAATAATAGGAACACAACGTTATTTTTGTTTATTTGTTTTGTTGTGTCAGACAACAAATCGAAAATATATTTGATTTAATTTTAATGGCAAAACATTTTATAAATTTCATTAAATTTGTAAATATTAATAAGTTATATTAAGTGCGAAAGTTGTGTCCATTCGTTGCATGCTTCATATAAAAACTGGACACACAAAATTGAACACTTGATTTAATCTTAAAAATATGTATGTTTTATTAACTTCCCATAGGAAGTTATTGTAATGGGTCCGATTTGTCGAATTGAAAATTTTGACATTTCTCGAAGTTTCATGGTCCCTAGAGTCGAAATAAGAGATTTTTAGAAAGATGTCTGTGCGTGCGTGTGTACGTACGTTCGTACGTCCGTACGTCCGTACGTCCTTACGTCCGTATGTCCGTACGTCTGTACGTTCACGACGTTTTTTTCGTCGTCCATAGCTCAAGAACCAGAAGAGTTATCGATTTTAAATAAATTTTGTTATACAGATAATAAGGCAGAAAGATGCAGAAAGGGCTCTCAAGAAAATTGCGTTGGTGGTTTTTTACCATAGCTGTGAAAGGTGAAAATTTTGGTTAACCCTAAATATCTTACGAACCAAAAACACTAGAGACTTGAATTTAATTTTATATAATATATTGTAACGTGATATCAAAGAAGTATACTTTTTGAAAGAAATCCATTCAACGGTTTTTTTTATAAATCAAAAAAACTGGAAAAAAATTTGTCCCCTCCAAAATTTTACGACAAAAATATGATTTCAACTCCAAAAAAATTTTGTGCAACGAAGAATAATGTTTTTGACATCTGATAATATTTTGAGAAAAATCGAATTGACAGTTTTTTTTATAAAAAATAAAAATCTAAAAAAATATTACTCAAAGTTGGTAAAAATTGAATATCGATTCAAATATCTTTTCAAAAACTTGAAATTTAGGCTTCAAACTTATTTTATCATATATCATAAATGTTGAGAAAAATCGAATTGACAGTTTTTGTACAAAAAATAAAAACCTAAAAAAAAAAATGTATAAAAGTTGGTAAAAATTGATTTTCGACTCAAATATCTTTTCAAAAATTGTAGATATTGGCTTTAAACTACTTTTATCTTTCAAAAAATAATGTTGTTAATATTCAGTAAAATTTTGAAAAAAATCGAATTGACAGTTTTTGTACAAACAATTAAACACCTAAAAAAATTTAACAAAAGTTGGTAAAAATTGATTTTCGACTCAAATATCTTTTCAAAAATTTGAAATACTGGCTTCAAACTAATTTTATCTTATAAGAAATATAAGAAATATTGTTCTCAACATTCGATAAAATTTTGAAAAAAATCGAATTGACAGTTTTTTTTACAAAAAATACTAAAAAAATTAACAATAGTTATTAAAAAATGATTTTCGACTCAAATATCTTTTCAAAAATTTGAGATAATAGCTTCAAACTAGTTTTTACTTATAAAAAATATTGTTTTCAACATTAGGACAAATTTTGAGAAAAATAAAATGAATTGAAATTTTTTTTTATAAAAAATAAAAACCTAAAAAAAATGTATAAAAGTTGGTAAAAATTGATTTTCGACTCAAATATCTTTTCAAAACTTTGAGATATTGGCTTAAATTCACTTTTACCTTTCAAAAACTATTGTTTTCAACATTCGATAAAATTTTGAAAAAAAAATCAAATTGACAGTTTTTTTCAAAAAAAATAAAACTAAAAAAAAAAACAATACTAAAGCTTGGTAAAAATTTACTTTCAACTCAAATAGCTTTTCAAAAATTAAAAATATTTGCTTCAAACTTATTTTATTTCACAAAAAATATTGTTTTCGGTATTCAGTAATTTTTATATAAAAATCCAACGCAAATAGTACGAAAATTTAGTAAAAATTTATACGAGTACATAAAGACAAACTTTTAAGCAAGACAAATCGACAGACGAGATGGGAAGTTATCAGTGTGGGTCGCATCCCAGCCTCTTTTTTGTAAATAGATTATCACCTAATTGCTTTGTCAATTTTCAACTGACTGACCATTGCCAAAACTTATCATGATGAAATTTTTTTTCGAATCCATTAACATTAGAAAAAATCGTATAAGTTCAAAACTTCTGCTTGGACACACCAGAATTTCTAATAATATTTGACCAATTCCAGATTTTTTAGAACTTTGGCTTGGTGACCCCTTAAGAGGCATATGGCGTCTACTACGCCTATGCGCCATCGTGTACGGTTTCCGGAGATGTGTTTCAGCTCTCACCAACTCTTGCCTAGTGACGGTGTTTCCGCCTCGACTGTCCTGCCTCGACATGTGTTTCTCAGTCGTCCAGCTCTTCTTCCTTCTTGTGTGAATGGATTTCACTGCATTGCTTGGCCAGCAATGCAGTCGTTACCTTTTCGAAGCGTATGTCCTATCCATTGCCACTTACGTCTTCGTATTATAGATTCTATAGGTTACTGACCCGTCCTTCTATGAGGGACCTCATTTGAAATACGGTGTGTCCCGAAAATTCTAGGGATGTTACGAAGGCATCTGTTTACGAAGGTTTGCAGATTTCTTGTTATAACTGGAGTAACCTTCCAAGTGCTGCATCCATAAAGAAGCACAGATTCGATATTTGTGTGAAACAGTTGTAGCTTTGTTATTAAGCTGATAGAGTTATTTCTCCAAATTTTTGACAGCATCAAAATTGCAGTGCAGATTTGTTGATTGCATGAATAAATAAGCCCTAGATTTTCATATTAAAGTTGTTCTGTCTCTCAGAATCAATTTAATTAAGATCTCCTAGTTTCTTCTGATTTTTTCTATTTGTAGAACTTCGGTTTACTACCGCGGTCTTACTTTTGATTATTTCTTTGTATGCTAAAAGTTTGTATACTAAAAGTTGTATTTTAATGCAGTGTTTCGCTGAGTCTATTGCGTCTTTTTAGCTTTACTTAAGTTAAAAAACTATTTAACTTGAAATTCAAAAACGTTCCTATTATTTTGGCCATAGCTGTATTTTTTTTATAGATTTTTAAATGATTGTATGGGCTGGTCTTATCATTGCGCATTTAATTTCGAAGAAAAAATAGTAAAATTCAAATTTAAAATTCGCACAATAAATGATTATGGAACTTTTTTTTCTTTCACTTTTGTAATTGAATTAATTTCCTTTTCAAATGTATATTAAAATATTGATTGATGATCCTTTTTTTATTACAATTTTAAATAAAAGTTTAACTTTACTATTAGGTCGATTGAAAAGAAAATTACCTTAAACTGGTAACAGTTAAACTTTGATAAGGTCTTATAACAATTACAAAACGTACATAATCCTACATATTCCAAATTATAGCTCTTTGCCGCATATGTCTATGTGTTCGTGATAATTTCAAAAACTACTGAACGCATCTTCATGCAGTTTTTATCTTTATATGTAATAAGTTAAAGTTCTGTAGAAATAAGTTGAAATAGGACTTCGAAGAGCTATAATCATGTATATAAAAAGGAGTTATAATCATGTTCGAAAAATGCATAGTAATTTATCAATTTGTAGTTTTCGATGATTCGTAACTACTCGTATCAAGACAAAGTTTGAAGTAAAGTAAATTTTGTCAAAACCTTGAAAAAAATTTGAGAAATCAATGAAAAAAGATAGGCTTTTGAAAGGCAAAAATATAAAATTTAAATAGTTTTTTTTTGGGTTGGGTATGCTCTACGAAATATCTTATATCAAAATCTTGCATAAAGATATCCCGCAACATTGAAATCTCGCCGAATAAAATCTCGAATTATTTCGATGCGAGATTTTAAATCTGCTTTATATTGCTTATGCGTAGTCTGCTTGCGAGATACAGTGAGATTTTAGTGCATTAGCCAGATTTTTTTTCTAAAAAAGCTAAAATTTGTTTATGCGATATTTTAATAATGCGAGCTTTTTTTTTTAATAAAAGACTTTAAAAATGTGAGATTTAAAAAAGCGAAATTTCGTTACCGGAAATTTTAGTTTGTGGGTAATCGGGCCCCTCCCGTTCTTTTCCTCATTATCATTTTCTACTATTTTTTACGTGGGAGAACAAATCGAAAAAAATCACCCTTATAACTATCAATTGATAATTGATAATTTTCAATCAATTTTGTGAAATTTCATTGGGACTTATTAATTTATCAATAATCGTGTTTTTTGGCATTCTATAAATAGTATAGTAGAAAATTCTCAGGAAACGCATCGGCAGTAGCCAGATTTTTGTAGTTTTGGTACAACTGAAAGAAGATCTGTCAGAATAATAAAAAAAAACAAACAAATAGAAGAAAGTTTTGTGAAAATCAAAAGTTAAAATTAACTTCAGCAAAAAAAACCAACTAAAACTAATAAAATGGACAATCTTCAAGAAGAAATGGTAAGAAAACATCTGGAAATTGAGATTCTATAAAAATAGTTCATTTCAAAATTGCAGCAGGGGGTTTGTTCGTAGACTACTACATTAACATGTGGTATTGAAGCGAGCTTGTAGCTCGTCTCAATTTTTTATGTAACTTAATCTATCTAGTTATCTAGCTTAGAGATTCTTAATATAATTGGCACTTTAAAAACTTCAAACTCTTCTGGTTATGATGGTATTTCAAATGTTTGTTTGAAAAATGTAGCATGTTTTATAATTAATGTTTCGGCACATATCTTTAACAAAAGTATTTTTTCTGGAGTATTTCCGGTTGCTCTTAAATGTTCCAATATCTTGCCACTTTTCAAGAGAGGAGCAACTAATGATCTGGGTAACTATAGGATAATATCACTCTTGCCCTCGATAAGTACATTTTTGAAAAAGCTGTTAAAAAATAGAATGGTGAGCTTTTTAAAGAGAACAACATTTTTCAGCGATGTTCAGTTTGGTTTTCAAAGCAATAAATCAACCGAAGATGCGTTGTTATATTTCTGTTCTCAAATATTTGTAAGTCTTGATAGAAAAAAAAGCGTTTGATATGGTTAATCACGAAATTTTGAGTAGCAAACTTAAAAATGCTGTGTTTCGAGATTTCATTAGTGATTGGTTAAGATCTTATTTAAATTTAAGAGCCCAAAGAGTGAAATTTGATGGTATTAGGAGTGATCTAAAGACATTCGATTTGGGAGTTCCACAAGGTTCGGTTTTAGGACCAATACTTTTTTTGGTATACATTAATTCTTTATTCAGTTTGCCTTTTAAGGTTCTCCGATGTTTGAATATGCAAATGATGTTGGTTTTTCGTATGGTACAGATAGTTATCTGAATCTTATATCTGATATAAATTGGGATCTCAGCTTGTTAAGAATCTGGTTTGCAGAGCACAAATTGTTAATTAGTTCAAAAACCAAGATAATGTTTTTCAGTTTGTCTGGCCAAAAGATTGTTGATACTGATCTCTTTTTCCACGCTACTGAGTGTCCAAAATTCAAGCTTTTCAACTGCACCTGTAATCCTATGGTTACTTCCATAACATTTACGGATTCCATGAGCTTTATTAATAAATGCTTTAAACTAGAAATAGTTAGTTAATTCAAGTATTTGGAATTAGTAATTGTTTCTAGAATGAGTTTTTATAACCACACAGAGAATCTTAGACAATATTTTCGGTGCACTCTTAAAAACTTCTTATTTTTGTGTAAAGTTTGCTCTTCCAAACTGCTATTTAAAATTTATTATGGCATTTTTCATTCGAAACTAAAATATGGAATTTCTTGTTGGGGAGGTTCATATTATAACAAAATACAAACTTTATTAGTTTTGCAAAAAAGTGTTCTGAAGAAAATAAAAGGTAAGCCTCGCCTGTACCCTAGTTTTCCACTATTTAGAGATTTGAAAATTCTTTCAGTGAGACATATGTATTGTTATAAAGTTCTAAAAATTTTCTTTAATAGATCAGGTTATTTTAATTTTCGAATAATTGATAATTATATTTTACGTGGAAATATTTTAAACCAAGTTTCTATACCGGTATATCGAACAACTTAGTCTTTTTGTAAATGGTTCTACCTGATGTTTTCTTGAAATGTTTAACTTCAATTTTATTTTATTTTATGATATTTTAACTTTCTTTTTTAAATTTTCTTTTAAGGGTCACCCCACCCATTTTAATTAATAAATGTAAATTTTTTCTTAGAGTAGCAATAACTCTATTGTTTATAAAAAAATATTTTTGTCACTTATTTCTTTTCTTTCTTATTGTATTTATTTGGATTTTAAGAAATAAAATGTTTAATCTATATATCTAAGTTTTTCGTGGAAACATATCAAAACTTAATTATCCTTTCTATTCTTGCAAAATAAGTGCAGTTAGTCCATTTTCATAAACAAGACTAAATAATATCAACAGTCAAAGATTGATTTTTTTCGCCAATGGAAAACACATGATTCTTAAAGCACAACTACTCAACGAACACTGCGATCGAGATACGAATGCAATATTAATCGTACCAACATTTGAAAACGAAATCACATAAGATCCATTCGAGACTCGTATTAATGTCAAAAACCCATCCGTAATAAGATTCTAAAGGGTGATTTTTTTGAGGTTAGGATTTTCATGCATTATTATTTGACAGATCACGCGGGATTTCAGACATGGTGTCAAAGAGAAAGATGCTCAGTATGCTTTGACATTTCATCATGAATAGACTTACTAACGAGCAACGCTTGCAAATCATTGAATTTTATTACCAAAATCAGTGTTCGGTTCGAAATGTGTTTCGCGCTTTACGTCCGATTTATGGTCTACATAATCGACCAAGTGAGCAAACAATTAATGCGATTGTGACCAAGTTTCGCACTCAGTTTACTTTATTGGACATTAAACCAACCACACGAATGCGTACAGTGCGTACAGAAGAGAATATTGCGTCTGTTTCTGAGAGTGTTGCTGAAGACCGTGAAATTTCGATTCGTCGCCGTTCGCAGCAATTGGGTTTGTGTTATTCGACCACATGGAAGATTTTACGCAAAGATCTTGGTGTAAAACCGTATAAAATACAGCTTGTGTAAGAACTGAAGCCGAACGATCTGCCACAACGTCGAATTTTCAGTGAATGGGCCCTAGAAAAGTTGGCAGAAAATCCGCTTTTTTATCGACAAATTTTGTTCAGCGATGAGGCTCATTTCTGGTGGAATGGCTACGTAGATAAGCAAAATTGCCGCATTTAGAGTGAAGAGCAACCAGAAGCCGTTCAAGAACTGCCTATGCATCCCGAAAAATGCACTGTTTGGTGTGGTTTGAACGCTGGTGGAATCATTGGACCGTATTTTTTCAAAGATGCTGTTGGACGCATCGTTACGGTAAATGGCGATCGCTATCGTTCAATGCTAACACACGTTTTGTTGCCAAAAATGGAAGAACTGAACTTGGTTGACATGTGGTTTCAACAAGATGGCGCTACATGCCACACAGCTCGCGATTCTATGGCCATTTTGAGGGAAAACTTCGGAGAACAATTCATCTCAAGGAATGGACCGGTAAGTTGGCCACCAAGATCATGCGATTTGACGCCTTTAGTCTATTTTTTGTGGGGCTCGAAAAAGTTACCCAAAATTGGACTTTCCGAATGGACCACCTAAGACGCAGCCGCGGTCAACATTTAAATGAAATTATCTTCAAAAAGTAAATGTCATGGACCAATTTAACGTTTCAAATAAAGAATCGATGAGATTTTGCAAATTTTATGCATTTTTTTTAAAAAAAGTTCTCAAGCTCTTAAAAAATCACCGTTTACTTTAACTTTTATCGGTATTCATACTACAGATATTGTTTTCGTTATTCTTGTAAAATCCTACTATACTATTGATAGATTTTCCAACAAAACACGGGTAACGCTATTGTGAATAGCAATTTTTATCAATTTTCATCAATTTTCTGTTAGCGTTGAACTAGGCAAAGGTTTTCTTCACAAAGCTGTGCTATAGAGCTATTGCTTAGGTCTTCCAAACGAATTTCAAAAAATTTTCAAAAAGTACGGATTGATCTAAAATGCAATATTAAAAAAAGACAGGGACGTCACGGAAGTAGCACTAACAGACTTAGTCCTTTTTTAGGCATTAACCTTCTTAAAAATTGATTTTACTTTTATTGCATCTCTAAATAATTTTCCTCATACGGTTATCTTTTCCAAGAAAAACAAAACAATCATCTTAATCCCACATTCACAATAAACAAAAATCGGAGGTATTCACAATAGCATTATATTTTAGCATTTCAATTTTGCAAGACCAATTGTTTACTTTAATTAATAAATTAAAAGAATTGCCAATCAGTCAATTGATCCTTTGAAGGCGTTAAATAAGGGTGAGACAAAGTTCGCCTGGACCGCTAGCACTCCATATTTTTCAATCAATGGTTCATGTAAATTTTCCTTAAACGAAATATTTACCTTGTGATTTCTTTATATCCTTCCTTGTCATAATCGTTCTAAATTCCCTCTACTTATTGATTTTTCATAAAAGTTAATAAAACTGTCAATTTTTCAAGAAATATATATTATTTTACGTATAAAATATTAAAAAGGTCAAAGTTCTCACAAAAACCATCAAGTGGGTGAGTGTCAAATATGCAGTAGAAATACGATTTTATTAAAATTTATCTTTCTAAACGTAAACATTTATTACGTAGGTGCTTGACATGGACGTGACATTTTTAACCAAATTAAAATTACACTTTCAATGTGTGCCACCAAACAAACTGACGTCGGAACAACAATACATGACCGGGGAACGCACGTAATTTGTGTTAAAACTCAAATAATAATTCAATCTATTTTATGATAAACATGTAAACATTTATGAAAATTTGCTTACTTCTGTTGTTGTTGTTGTTGTAAATGTTCTTAAATGCATTTAATTTATTTGAAATGGAATCAACTTAGACTAGTCTTTTGCTCTATGTACAATATTCATGGTTCCATATATGTATGTCTGTTGATTTGTTACGTTTCTCGGAAAAGTGTACTACTTATCATTAAGTTGGTTAATTTTCTGGAACAACAAGATATAAAGTTAAAAAGCAAACTAGGGAAAATCCATTGTGTTGCAACTTAAATGTTTGTATGATATTTGAATCTTTTTTCGATTTTGGGGATGTCTACATTTCATACTCATCTAAACTACTTTTAAGTCTTAATCTCAGACGAAGAGTGAAAGAAAACTAGGTTTTAATTATAGCAATGAATCATTTCGGAAAACGAATGGCTTTTATTTGCCTATGATTTTCTCATACTGTTCTACAAATTCAATGGCTGCGTTCAATCTCATGTTGGATAGGGCATCTTGAATAGTTGGATTTTTCTGATACCTTGTTGAACGAGTTGGATAGCTGTATTGAGATAGCTGTCAAAAAAGCAAAGAAACATTTAAGCTTCGAAGTCAAAATTGTTGAAAGATAAAACATTTAATGGAGTTAGTTAGTTAGTTATAGAAACTTTATTTATAATATTTTAATTATATCTACAATAAATTTCATAGTTTAATATGGTTTGGCTTAAAGCCGTCTACCAGAATGACATTATAACAATATTATACATTTCTTACTAAAATAGAAAAATAAAAAAAATTTAAAAGTCGCCTTCGACTATTCGGGTTCTATAATTCAGTGCCATCGTTGTGTATTTATACAATTTCTCCCAACCAAGACTTCCATTCAAAATACATAAAACTTCGCTCATGGTCATTATGGATTTACCGAAGAATCTGACTCGAAATTCACATAGAATCGGGCACCTGGCAATAAAATGATAAATACCTTCTCTTTCCTTGAGGTTGCAAATATCGCACAAAATAGGTAGGTCCGGACGATGTGGAATGTAGTTAAGGTTGATCATTTCCCCCCTTTCCTTTCTTTAAATATCGTACTTATCATTGAAAGCGGTAATCTGTTTAAGAAGTAGGAGCTTCCTTCTAAGTTGTAGTCGAGCTGACTATATATCGTCCTATACTGAGAAGATTGAGTTCCAAGGTATAACCACTGTAAGCTGAGCGCGCTACACCACCCAGTAAATTTTGAAACATGTTTCTCAGAATAGTGGGTCCGATACCTGGTTGAATCTGTAACCTTTCTCCACACTCAACGCCTATTTCTTCCCGTTTTTTGACGAAGTTGCCTCTTAAAGTAATTATCAACTTGAGGATCAATTTGGGTAGTCTTGTTTCATCCATCTCCAGCAGCTTCATTATATCATCGAAGTGTAATTTTAGCGTATTTAAGAATAACCGTGGCATTGTAGTTTCAAGGTGCACCATGTAATTTGGAGTACAGGCCGGCAACCAAAAAATGCGTTTAAGAAAATATCTTTGAAACTTTTCAACAACATCAAACTGCCAGGAACCCCACACTTGAGCACCATACAACATGATGAAAGAAGCAGTGGCACGAAATATCTGGATCTTTGCGCTATGGTCCACAAACCAACTCTCTATACAACGTCCCCAGACTGAAGAAATAGCTCTCTTTGCCTCAGCTAATTTAGTTTCGAAATGTTTTTTAAAGTTAAGGTTAGCACAGATCAATACACCGAGATACTTATACTCTCAAACAATTTCCAAATTCTGACCCTTGTAGGTCCACCTTTCGTTTCTCGAGTATCTTCCACCTCCATCCCTGAAGATCATCATTTTAGACTTTCCAAGGTTAACTGACAGGTACCAAAGATCACAGTAGCGCTCCAGACGGTTGATCATGAGCTGCATTCCGTCAACTGATTCCGCCAGAAAAACTATGTCGTCAGCGAAAATGAGGCACGGTATTCGTAAACTTCCGAACTCAATACCCCCTCCCACTTCCTCGACAATGTGATTTATAAACAAAATGAACAGCAAAGTACTCAACACACATCCTTGCCTTACTCCCATTTCCGCTTCAAAGTCCTCTGATGTAAATTGTCCGTCCCAAACATAAGACACATTGTTTTCATATATTGCTTTCAGCAGATTCACAACTTTGCTTTGCGATACCCAAGGTATAAGGCTTATAGAATAACGCTGCACGGGCAATGGAGTCAAAAGCAGCTCTGAAATCTACGAAGAAAGCATATAGCTTATTCTTTTTGCTTTTAAAGTAATCGGCAATGTGAAATAAGGTGAAAAAAACCAGTCGAGTGGTTTTTCCTAAAACCAGCTTGGAACATGTTGAGTATGTTTCTGTCGTTAACCCACTCTGTTAGCCTTTTAAAAATAAGTGCACTGAATAACTTCACTGAAGAATTCAAAAAAGAAATGCCCCTGTAATTCTCGGGATTATCGTACGCACCTTTCTTATGCAGCGGATAGATAATTGCTTTTTTAAAGCAGGCTGGCACCTCTGCGGTTTCGAAAATTCTATTGAATTCTTTGGTGAGTGAAAACAGGTACTCGGACGTACAGTTTATATAGAATTCTGAAGGAATCCTGTCATCTCATGGAGCTTTACCAGATCTGGTTTTTTTCTAAAGCAGTCCGAAGTTCCAGCACTGTAAACGGTAAATCAAGGATATCGTCTAAGAAAACCGGAGCAGCATATTGAGCCAGGAGTGAAAACTGCGCAACTCGGTTGCGTGCAGTGAAGATCCAATCCTACTAGGCCGTCCGTTAATTGCTTTAGCCGCTTTCCAGAATTCTGCCGAAGACATCGCTGAGTTTAAGCGTTGTATGGATTGTTCATCGTTTTGCTTACGCTTGGCAAGGCAGATGTGTTTGTACTCTTTGTTCGCAGACGCATACATAGTCTTAAAGACATGCAAGTTATATTTTCTCAGAAGCTTTAGTAAAGTAAATGATTTTTTTTCTTGCTTTAAAGCATTCCAAGTCAAACCATCCTTGTTTAAAATCATTCTTCTGCTTCCAGTTATTGGTTACTGGGACTGCAGTTTTCATTATGTCAGTAAGTCTGGTCAGGTTTAAATTATCACCCTCTGAGCTATGTTTTCTCAGTTCCTCATTTAAATTAGTTTGGTAAGCCCGTACAAAATTTGAACTATTACTCCAATGTAGCTTTGGAAGGAGCTCAAGCGACTTGGAACAAGATAATTCAACTGCCGGCCTTGAATTGCATGTGATTTCTAAAGGCATATGCTCCGAAAAAGTTTGCTGCCCAACACTAAAACTTCTCAAAAGATCATTCCACCTTCCAGAAACTATCCCATAGTCGATTACTGAACACTCCGGCCGTTCCTCGGATAAATGTGTATTCACCCTTAACATCTCCTGCACAACTTCCATTCAAAACTCTAGCATCTAAAGAGTCCGCTAAATCCAATATTTTAGTACCTTTACCATCGCATACTTCATCTTTTGACTGACGAATTGAATTAAAAATAACTCCAGCTGATCCGCTTAAAAAGCTATTCTGTGAGCAGCCAATCCTGGCGTTAAAGTCACCGTCAAGTAATAGATCCCCGGAGTTTAAGGATAAAAGTCCGTCGCATAGTTTGTCGAAATCTCTATGCCAGTGATTACAATTTAGATATATAGAAGTGATATACACTTTCGAACCGTTATACGTGACCTCCAATATATTAATTCCTTCCCTTTGCACAAAATTTAAGGATAATCCACAAAGTCCTCTCCCATACGTATTTGTTTTCACCGCTGGCACCCATTTTAGCTTAAAATTATTAAAAATACCTTCAAATTTCTCTATCTCATTATCTAACACATGCGTTTCCACAAGTAAAAATATATCAAAGCTTTTAATGTAACTAAAGAAATTCATAACAAAAAATTAATTTTTTAGCCCTTATGTATATATTATATCCTAATATTCTTAAATCTAAAGTATTAATTTGATTCTGGTAGACTTGATCGCATCATTCTCTCGCACTCATGCTTGTGCTTTGACCCAAAAGCTTTACAGCGGATGCTTTCACATTTTGATGTGGTGGAACGTTGCTAACTTCGTGTACATTCCCATTTGACGTTTTGGGACTGACATAAACGTTGACATTTCTTACTTTGTGCACTTCATCCATAAAAGTTTAAAATCGAACAATTACTGCTGAATATTGTTTTTAATGCCTCCATAGGATCAAGAGTACCACACTTTAGCCCCTGCTCTAAATCCAAGGTGAAAACCTTGTCGGATATGGCAAGCTTATCGTCTTTGAGCAATGAGCATAGCTTTAACTTGTGGAAAATTAGCACGCAAGCACCTGTGGATTGGGACCAAATGGCTTCGTCTGCATCGCATTTTTTATGGGAGATCTTTATGAATGTAAATTTGAGATCCCTTTAAATCCTTCGCATTCTTAAGAACGGTCCATGCTGCATTGCGGCTTTTCATTTTAACAACTATTATTGCTGATCGGGAATCTTTACCTGATATTGGACGCTCGTAATCAATATCGGAAACATCTGCAGATGAAAGCAAGCCAGCACAAATTGATTTAGCTTTCTCAGTCAAATCAGCATCTCCAACCGCCGGCATATGTACCACGACATTAGACTCCGTGCCTTTTTGCAGTAATTTTTCAAATTGGTCTTCGAGCAAATTGTTTTTTCTCTCCAACTCAAGAACTCTAGCTGAGATGCGATCGTTCTCCTGCTTCAACCCCATAATTTCGGCGTGGAGCTCCAGAAAGTCGGCCTTTGAAGGCAGCTGTTGGTAAAGCTTCTTGTTGTTGTCACTCAGAATCTGCACAAGATTCTCTGTAGTAATTTTGTTGGGGGCGGTCATTGTAGGTTTGGAAGATACTGTTGGTGATATGTTTGTGCGCTTTTCTTCTCGTTGTTGTTCGGGTGATATTTCAAGCAGACCTCTTTTGCTCATTTAGTGAAGTTAACTTTACATGCAAACTAGGCAATTCTATTTTTAGCTTAATAGCATAAACTTACTCAGTTGTTTGGATTTTTTGTGGAAGCACACTGGTTAGTTACCAAATTCGAAATATTTTTGAAGCACTTTAATGAAATTTTATTACTTTAAAACGACTTTTTTCAGGAGCTTTCTAAACAAAGACACTTTATTTTTGACAGTTCAAAAGTCACTCAACATTTAATAGATAATACAACGAATTCGTCGGACGATGATAAATTGATAGGTGCGTAACAATTTAATAAATAAGAGATAACCTTAATCTGTAACCTATGTTAAATCTCCTCTTAGCTCAATTGGAATACTATACGATTATTAATTTACTTGAGTAATCTCCGGTTTTAAACGATTTACGTTTAACAGAAAACTATCCTAACAGAAACAAGGACTTTATGAAGTGACAATAGCTAGATATAGTTTGGAAGAATTTCGATCTCATTTCCGAATGAGCAGAAGTTGCTTTGCGGTAAGATTTTGAGTTTGTTTGTTCACAGTAGATAAAGTTTTAGCTTAATGGTGGGACGCAACGCTTCTTTAAAAACCATTCAAGGGGCACCATCAACTAGAATAGCCAATAAAATGTGAACAAACTATTCCTGATATCTATAATAAATTGCTTATAAACAATTTCAAATTATTAGGATTTCTTGCACAAAGTGCAGCAAAATAAAAAAAACTTTTAACTTGGAAAAAAACTGTTGTTTTTTGTTTGGATCTTGAGTAAGCAAGAAAGTTTTTTATCAGCTGAAGACCGTTTCAATTAAGCTAAGAGTTCTGCTCATTTTGCATTCATCGAAATTCTCCAAGTGGTATATTCATTGCTCGGAGAGTATATTAAATAGCCAACTGTTCAACATTACAACAATATTTCTCAAGTAATTAATATCACTTAATTAAATTGTTAAGTCTGAAGATATTATTTTCCAAAATAAGCATTCCGAAAAAAATCTGGAAGCTATATTCCAGGAGTTGTTGGTGCAATTCATCTTCAGAATTCTGGACATTAGACTGGAGGTAAGACCTAGCAAATTGGTCATCTATAAAACGACAACAATGTAAGACAATTTCGAAGTTTAAAAAATAGATCATAATTACCTTCTAAAATTCTTAGGCAAATAGCTTCTTCATCGTCTATTATGTACAGAACATATTCAAAGACAATTTCATCTAACATTTTGTGTCTTTTTGCTTAGCAACAAATATAAAAAGCTGAAATCAATTTTCAAGTTTCTTGAAATTCAACCATGTGCTGAATCAGCTGTTCTGTCAGATACCTACATACCCCAGAAATTCTTGGATACCTTTGGATTCCTTTTTTGATATCTCAGCTGTTTTTGGTCAGGTATCCGGATACCCCATCTGTCTTAAATTGAATGTAAAACCTCTGCTATGTTAGGTAAAAGTGAGTGATGGCTGCAAAGCCATAGGTTCCTTAGTGTAAAAACTTTGTTTATACGAAAGACGTGCTAAACATTCTGATATAAACGGCGGTTGTGGAAAGTTTTGAACAAATATAGAGGTTTTTTTTTTTAACATAATTAGAAATAATTTTTAACTTTAATTTTAAACTTCTATTATTAGACCTAACTAAAGGGTGATTTTTTAAAAGCTATAAAAAGTTTAAAAAAAAAAACACATACAATTCAGAAAAATAAATGAAATCCTTATCAGATCTATAGTGAGGACCATATAATTTAATGTTTGAAGATTACTTCATGCAAATGTTGACATTGACTGCGCCTCAAATGGTCCATCCGCTTAGTACAATTTTTTCATACTCTTTCCAACATTTCGGCCAGTATCTCACGAAGAAATGCTTCAATGTTGTCTTCCGTACAACTTTGTTTTGAAAACAAAATATTTCTAATAAAATTCAGAGCATGTTATCAACAGATTAGAAATTAAAGTTTAATTATTTGTAGAAGTCTCTTCTTCTAACTTCAAGCACAAATAGCTTAAAATCACAAAGTATACATCAGTATTTCAAATATTCACCTTTATTTTGACAACACTTTATCACTAAATTTTTTTATTGAAAATGTTCAATACAAATTTAATTGGAAATAAATGGAAAGAAAATGGAAGAAATTACTTATGAACGTTTTTATTTTACCGAAAACGATATTTAATATATTTTAAAGTTAAGCCTGCTAAGTAAGTTATTATTTACTTACTTACTAACTTAAGGTGGCGCTACAGTCCTGTGTGAACTAGGGCCTCACCCAACAAACTTCTCCATCTAACTCGGTCCCTAGCTAGATGTCTCCAGTTTCGCGCTCCAAGTTGGGTGCGGTCACCTTCCACTTGTGCGCGCCACCTGATCCGCGGTCTTCCTTTACTGCGCTGACCTGTGGGTGTGGATTCGAAAACTTTCCGGGCCGGAGCATTGGTGTCCATGCGCTCTACGTCACCCAGCCATCTTTTACCCTTCTGGCTAAGTCTACGTCGCTGTACAGCCCGTACAGCTCGTCGTTCCATCTTCTCCTCCCCTTCGATGTATACGGGACCGTAGATCACACGAAGAACTTTTCTCTTGGAGCGACCCAAGGTGCTTTCAACCGCTTTTGTCATAGTCCATGCTTCTGCACCATATAGCAGGACGGGAATGATAAGGGTCTTATATAGCAACACTTTGGTCCCTCGAGAGAGGACTTTACCACTCAGTTGCTTTCTTAGTCCAAAGAAACAGCGGTTAGCAAGAGTTATTCTGTGTTTGATCTCAGCGCTGGTGTTGTTCTCTGCGTTTACAGCGGAGCCTAGGTAGACGAAGTCCTTGACTAGCTCAAAGTTACGTCTGTCGATGGTGACGTTTTGAGCAAGACGTCGGTGTTGTATGTCCTTTCTTGACGACAGCATGTACTTTGTTTTGCCCTCATTAACCGTTAAACCCATTTTTGATGCCTCTGCCTCAATACTCACAAAAGCCCCATTGACATCACGCTGGGTTCTTCCGATTATGTCATCAGCATATTCTAGTAATTGGACCGACTTTTGAAAGATAGTGCCTCTAGTGATGACGTGTGAGCTCAAGCACCTTGTCTAAAACCTTTTTGACATCGAAAGGATCTGTTAAGTTGTTTCCAACCTTTATGGAGCAGCGTGAATTCTCCATGGTCATCCTGCACAAACGTACGAGTTTGGCAGGGATGATAAAAATAGACATGGCTCTATACAGCTCGTCCCTGTAGATGCTGTCATATGCGGCCTTGAAATCGATGAAAAGATGGTGGGTTCGATATGGTGTTCTTCTGTTTTTTCCAGGATCTGCCGTAATGTGAATATTTGATCAACTGTGGACTTTCCTGGTCTAAAACCACACTGATAAGGACCTATCGGGTTCTTGACGATGGGCTTGAGACGTTCACATATTACGGCAGAGAAGATTTTATAAGCGATGTTAAGTAGACTGATTCCTCTATAGTTGGTGCAGTTTAGAGGGTCTCCTTTTTTCAGGATCGGGCAAACAATACTGAGGTTCCATTCTTCGGGCATGCTTTCTTCCGACAATATCTTTCAGATAAGTTGGTGCATGCTCCTAACCAACTTATCCCCAGCTGCTTTAAAGAGCACGGCTTTCAAGCCATCTGCTCCAGCGGCTTTATTAGACTTCAGCTTAGATATGTGCAATCTTTACTTCGTCTAAGTCGGGAGGACGGGATTGTTTGCTTTCGTCGTCTATGTTGAATAGATCATCCTGCCCGACAGCGGTATTCGGTTTGTCGTCGCCGTTATACAGTCTGCAGAAGTGGTCCTTCCATATCCTCAGCATTGACTGCGTTTCCACTTTCGTCTTTGCAGCCTTCAGTTCTAGGTTTATGTACTTGTGAATTTCGTTTCACCTGTTCATAAAACTTTTGAACTTCATTTCTGCTTTTAAACCTCTCAACATCTTCGACCGCACGCTTCTTATGCCCTCTCTTTTTCCTTCTGAGAAGTCGGTGTTCCTTTCGTCTATTCTGCTCATAGAGCTCATGAGCAGCTCTCGTCCTTTTATGCAGCATCGCTTTGCGTGCCTGTTGTTTGGCTGCATTTGCTGCCGACATTCCTCATCAACCCAGGGGTTCCTTGTTGGTGGCTGTTTGAAACCCAGCAGATCAGAGGCGGCTTCTCTGATTGCATCTTGGCAATGTTGCCACTAGTTTTCGATAGATTGTGTTGGCCGCAGAGAACTTCGAGAGAGGTTACTTTTAATTCGGTCGGAAAAGGGTATGGATATCCAAAGTGATACCTTGGCTACAACAAGGTAGTGGTCCGAGTCGATGTTAGCTGCTCGGAAAGTTCTTACATCCATGATGCTGGAAGCGTGTCTGGCGTCGATCCCAATATGGTTAATCTGGTTGACGGTAGATTGATCTGGAGAAGTCCAAGTTCCTTTGTGGATATTGAAGTGTGGAAAACGCGTAATGGCTACCATGACGTTTCGCCCCGCAGCAAAATCTTTGAGCTTGAATCCGTTGTCGGATTCCACCAAAGATGTCTTCCCTTCCTAGCTTGGCATTAAAATCGCCCAGGACTATTTTAATAGCGTAGCTAGAACACTGCTCATATGTTATGTCTAAGAGCTCGAAGAACATATCTTTGGTGTTGTCATCTTTCTCTTCTGTGGGACCGTGTGCACATATCAGGCTTATGTTGCCGAATTTAGCCTTGAATCGTATGGTCATGAGGTGCTCATTGATGCACCTATAGCTCAAGACTTCTTGCCTAAGTCTGGCTCCAATGACGTCACCATAGTAAATATCGCAGTTTTTCATCCTTTTTTTGCCCGGCCCATTCCATCGTATTTCCTGGATGGCGGTGATGTCTGCTTTATAATTTTTCGGCCGCACGTGGTCTGTTAAGGGACCTAAAATTCCACGTGCATATCCGAAGTTCGTTGTCCTTTATACGTTTGCGTTGGTTGTCAACAGTAAATCCGTCCGTATCCGAGGCTTGTTGGTGCTTCGCAACTATGAAGTTCTTACTCCAAACCTTTTATTGTTAAATCAGGAGTTCGATAGGGTAGTTATTTAGGACCTCTACTTTTTATTTTCACTATCAATGACGTACCCCTTTATGAATATAGAATAAGAAGAAGAATAAGATACAACATAATTTTCGAACGTACAAAGATATAGACTTTGCTCTTCACGGTATTTATAACGACCTTTCTCAAAATCAAACCAAATACAAAAATCGAGTCCTTTACAAATTATCAAGTTAGACGTCTTTATGTAAAATAGTAAAATATACATACATAAATAAATTTGTACATATAATAATTTAAAGAACAATATTTAGGTACTCAGATAAATTACATAAACAAATAAGCCACAAGTAAATTGTACCAAGCTTAAGTAGGAAGATGTTAGGTTTTGTGGTTAACCTTTCCTTATTTTCAATATACCTACATACATACACACATACATCTATCTACCTTTACAATTTTCTACCCTAAGGTTTATTTATTTTGTGTGTATGTGTTTTTTTTTCCTTTGAAATAAAAAACAAATTTCCAATTCAACTGAAGATTTGATGTAAAGTAGTTTATTTCAAATGAAATTCCGTTTCCCTTTTTTTGATTGCTGTTGTCGGTGTCGGCGGGCGTCATTTTGTATATCTCGATGGAACATCTCCTGTGCTGTCTATAAAAAGCCCCCATCATGTACCTACTTTATAAGCTTACAGTAGGCATGGATCTCTCTCCCTCCTCCCTAAAAAAAAGAAACATTTTTCATATTAAACAGAATACCAACCATAAGGTTTTAAGGAATGCTGCCACCCTGTGTCTTTTGTAGGAAATTCAAAAAAAAGAAGGAATTTCAGAGAAAGATTTATTTCAGAAAAATTTGATTTTCAACAACAAGTGAAAGGAAGGTATCTATATTTTTCTCTAGGCATCTTTTCTTCTTCTATGTAAGTTGTTCAATGTTGTTGCTTTCTTTTCCTTTGCCAGTGGCGGATTTAAAGATGCATATCAGATCCACTTATTGATATCCTTTTTCTTGAAATAAACTTAACAATATACTTGTCATATTTCTGGAATATTACTTTAAAGGTCAAAACTTGTTTGACCTACCTTACATAGTTCTATAAAAAGATCAAAGGAGTTTTAAGTGTTTAATTTATCCCAGTAGGTGAAAAGCCAATAGGTAAACAAGAAAAAGAACAACAAGAACTATTTAAATTATCTGAACTTTTAAGTGGCTTTCTATTGTTCTAATTTTAGATTTTATTAATAAATCTTCTTAAAAGTTAAATTGGATAAATTATGTTGGTATCGGTATCGATGACTAACTGGCTGAGGATACAACTTAAAATTAATCAAAAGTTTACAAGGAAAGCGAAAAGGGTGAAAGAGTTTTGCTTGGATATCTATTTAAGTGTTCTTAGGTAGGGATAACAGTGATATCTCTCAAGACCGGACATTGACATTCCCCAATTGTAAGACAATTTTTAAATTTTGTCCGATATGCAATGTATTGAAAACTTTAAGTATGAAAATTGAAACTCAGTTGGATTTCTGTTCTTTCTTTGCTTCTGTGTCTTCTAGAGCCTTTAGGTGGTTAAATACAATAGAAAAGAGATGTGATTAACTTAATAAATAAATTGAATGTTTACTTACGCCGATTATATACATTTAGCCTCAGAAAATAAGACTCAAAGTATAAATTCCTTGGAGATAAAAACACAGAACTCAATTAGTTTTAATACTATTTTATTAATCCTAAGCAAACTAGAGGTTTATTATATTTGTGTGTTTTGATGTGTACGGCTCGGCTTCATCCATCGGACTGTCTCTTCTCCAAAAAACGCATCGCAATTCGTTTTCTGCATTATTGTTGATTGGATAGTTGCAGGTGGCTTCTACCAACTCTCGAAGGGTTAGTCGTGGTATTCGCTGATTGGTTCGTGGCGGGCGGCTTCTATCGACTCTCGAACAAGTTATTATGTATTACGCGGAGGCTGCAGAGTTGCCAGAACCATCCGCCACATACATATTCTTTGACGCCTGAATATCGAGAGTGCGCTTGATGTAGTCTTCATTTGGCAATTTGGAAGCATTCTTTGTTAGCACTCGTCTGTAAGTATTTATGTGTGCAAAAACTGACTTGTATAATTCTCCAATTCCAAGCCTGATGGGACCTGGACAGCATCTCCAGCCGAATCTTTTGAGCTACTGATGAAGACGCACTTTCCAGGTTGCGAGAGTGATAACCCGGAACCGCTTGATACCACAGAGCTAAACGTAGCTCATGTGGAGCAAGTCAATTCCGTTATAACCAGAGAAAATATTTTGTGGGCCATCAATACTTTTTCTCCATATAAATCCCCAGTTATGCTTCAAAAGTTGCATGATGTGGCAGCTCCATGGCTGGAACAAATTTTCAAAGAATGCCTCCTTCTCAAACATGTGCCCATGTCGTGGAGGCAGGTCAAAGTAGTTTTTATCCCGAAAATGGATTTAAAGAAAGGATTTGGGACCAATAAGCTTTACATCTTTTGTGCTTAAAACCTTCGAGCGCATTCTTGATTACCATATTAGAGAAATCCTAGTTAGACGACCTCTCGAAAGCTCTCAGCATACATATCTTAAGGGCAAATCTACGGAGACTGCCCTCCATGAGGTAGTGCGTACTGTAGAACAAACAATCCATTATAAAGAATTTACTCTTGCCACCTTCCTAGACATAGAAGGTGTTTTTAACAACGTCCTTACCGGATCCATTGAAGAATCGCTCGTTAAGTTCGGTGTAGAGGACTTCATTCGCGAATGGATTATTTCAATGCTCAGTGGTAGGATGATTCGAGCCACTCTAGGCAGTACAATCGCAACAAAACACGTGAGTAGTGGAACACCCCAGGGTAGTGTCCTTTCGCCTCTTCTATGGCTTCTGGTCATGGATACAATTCTTAGAGAGATGTGGAGTGAAGGCGGTGCTACTGGTGTCAAGAAATTCAGTTTTGAAGAAAGTTAGCAACTGGGCCACGAGTTGTGGACTAGGAGTTAACCAAAGTTAAACTGAACTGTTGCTCTTTACCACCAAAACTAAAACTACCGGCCTTCACGCTACCTCGACTCAACGGTCAAACCCTATCATTGTCTTCCAGTGCAAAATATTTGGGAGTTATACTCGACCCTAAACCTGTGTTGCCTTCTACGCATGCAGCAAAACTTTCGGCAAAAAGTGGGGACTCAGTCGAAGATGATTTTATGGACGTACACAGCCGTAGTACGTCCAATCTTAACATATGGGTCGATTGTATGGTGTCCTGCGCTTAACAAAGCCTTTAATATTACCACAGGGGCCATGCGTACTTGCCCAACGGACGCCTTAAACGTTATTTTGGATCTTCTACCAATCGACCTTTTATTAAATAAACATAGTTTCTTGCAGCGCTATTAGGCTGAAGGAATCAAACAGCTGGTTGTCAAAACCTTATGGTCACACCAACACAACTAAATTGATTCCCTCAGATATTATCTCGGTAGACACTGACTACTGCACTCCTACTTTGAACCTTAGTAAGGGTTTTAAGGTTATTTTCCCATCGAGAGAAGATTGGGAGGATGACATCGTGTCGATAGTTTTCGACACAACCATCTTTACTGACGGCTCAAAGATGGAGTGCGGAGTTGGTTCTGGGATCTTTTCTGAGTCCCTAAATGTAGCCAAATCCTTAAAGGCTACCTGAATTTGCTAGCGTTTTTCAGGCTGAACTACTGGAAATAAGGGAGGTATGTAAGATACTTAAACAGAGCCCAAACCAAAACCGAAATGCTGCTACCTTCACTGGCAGTCAGGCAGCTGTAAAAGCCATTAACTCGGCCACATCCTCATCTAAATTGGTCCAGCAATGTCGCGATGAGCTTGCGAGCCTGAATATTAACCTCGGTGTCACCCTGATCTGGGTTCCGGGCCATAGTGGTATCGTGGGAAATGAACGGGCTGACGAGCTAGATAGGCAAGGATCGGCCCATCATAGCTTACTTGCGGAAATGGTTAACATTCCATTCCTCTAGGTGCTATGAAGGTTAAAATCTTTTCTATCTACCAAACTGAATTAAACCGAAGGTGGAGCAATTTAACCAACTGCATTATATCTAGGAAGATATGGCCCACCTATTATAAAACCCGTACAAACGATCTTCTATGCAGGCCACGGCAAGACATAGGACTGTTGCGGTTTGTACCGGACATAAGCCTATAGGAGTTCATGCGGAGAAGTTGGGTATCTCCTACAACACCTTTTGCCGTAGTTGTAGTGACCAAAGAGAAAGGCAAACACTAGAATGAAATACTTTGGAAAAGCATTCTTTCACGAAATTGATGAGCTATCTGAGACAAATATTAGAGACCTAATCTTTTTTCTCAATGCGACAAAATGGCTCTAACATAATCGCTATGAAGCTTCTCTATAAATCTTTCCCTTTCTATCACAGGTCAAACGAGTTTTGGTATAAACGACCGGCGAACTACAACGCTTATTGGATCTGAGGCTAAGTTGCCTTGAGATCGCCATTTCTACCTACCTACCTTATTCTCAATAAAAATATAAATTTGCTTTTGGCTTTAAAATTACAAGACCTCCCACTTTTATATACTTAAACGTCAAACTCTACAGTTGACAGTTTTTGTACCCTTATTGCATGAAGTTTATTTTTAATTTGTAAATTGATAACACTATAAAATAATACTCATTTGTATGTATGTTCATTTACAACTTGTTCATTTACAACTTGTTCCGATTGGAGAGAGATTCTGGGTTACAAAACATAATATAAAACGAACAGTGCTAATTTTATTGCTATTTTAACTAGATGACATTTTGCAAAGCATTAAGTGTCAAACTCATTTCAAAATAAGAACACAAAAATGACAGTGGTTTCGTTTGTTTTTGGACGTAATAGTCCAAGGGCCCTACTCCATTCCTCGTTCGGAAAATCAACCTTATTAGAATGCGTTTTTAGTTTCCTTTTAAGGGCATACTTTTTTTCGAGTCTCGAATTATTTAAGATGATATCTTTTAAATGTCAAGTCAAGAGATAAGAACAAAGTAGATCAGAAAAAATTGTTTTTTTTTTTTTTAAATAAACATTAAATCAGGTGATTTTTTTTACTATTTTCTTTAGGAACATATAGAAAATATATGGCAAGTATTGGATTCGTAAAAAAATTCGAACTCGGGATTTTAATCAAACATGACAAATACGATGGTATAGAGACGTCGAAAAAAATGGTTCCCCCAATTCCGCTTGTTCTTCTTTCTATCCTAGCAACTTCAGCCCAAACTTTTGGTCGATTGACTTTAAATTTGGATTTTAAGGGTTTGAATCGGTTCGCGTTGGATTGTGACACATGCCACAAAGCAAGCTTAACAACGGACCAATTGAGAGGCGAGTTCGTTGAAAATTTAATTTCACATTTGGAACCGTTTATAAATGGTAATCTAGATGATACAGTTCTAGCCTCTAGACTATTTTTTATGGGACTATGTTAAAGGTCATGTCTATAACGACAAGTCAGCTTCGATTGACGCATGGCATTTATTTTAAGCACCTGATCTTATTACTTGTAAACGAGGTGAAATTCGAATTAAAAAATACATTATTATAATTATGTGAATCTAGTTAAAAAAGAGGCTGGGATGCGAGCCACACTGATAACTTCCCATCCCGTCTGTCGATTTGTCTTGCTTAAAAGTTTGTCTATATGTACTAGTATCAATTTTACCAAATTTGCTTACTATTTTTTATAGATTTAATTTTTTTTTTTGAAAAAACGGACTGTTGGATTTTTATATAAAAATTACTGAATATCGAAAACAATATTTTCTGTAAAATAAAATAAGTTTGAAGCCAATATTTTTAATTTTTTAAAAGCTATTTGAGTCTAAAGTAAATTTTTACCAAGTTTTAGTATTGTTTTTTTTAGAGTTTTATTTTTTGTAAAAAAAACCGTCAATTCGATTTTATTCAAAATTCTATCAAATGTTGAAAACAATATTTTCTATAAGATAAAATTAGTTTGAAGCCAATATTTTATAGTTTTGAAAGGATATTTGAGTCGAAAATCAATTTTTACCAACTTTTGTTAAATTTTTTTTTAGGTATTTAATTTTTTGTACAAAAACTGTCAGTTCGATTTTTTTCAAAATTTTACTAAATGTTAACAACAATATTTTTTGAAAGATAAAAGTAGTTAAAAGCCAATATATACAATTTTTACCAACTTTTATAAATTTTTTTAAGGTTTTTATTTTTTTGTAAAAAAAACTGTCAATTCGATTTTTCTCAACATCTTTCAGAATGCTTAAAACAATATTTCTTATAAGATAAAATAAGTTTGAAGTCTAACTTTCAAGTTTTTGAAAAGATATTTGAATCCATATTCAATTTTTACCAACTTTTGTTAATTTTTGTTCGGTTTTTCAATTTTTTATAAAAAACTGTCAATTCGATTTTATTCAAAATTTTACTGAATGTTGACAACAATATTTTTTGAAAGATAAAAGTAAATTAAAGCCGATATCTCAAAGTTTTTAAAAGATATTTGAGTCGAAAATCAATTTTTACCAACTTTTATTAATTTTTTTTAGGTTTTTATTTTTTGTAAAAAAACTGTCAATTCGATTTTTCTCAAAATTTGACTGAATGTTGAAAACAATATTTCTTATAAGACAAAATGAGCTTGAAGCCTAAATTTCAAGTTTTTGAAAAGATATTTGAATCGATGTGTAATTTTTACGAACTTTGAGTAATGTTTTTTTTAGATTTTTATTTTTTATAAAAAAAACTGTCAATTCGATTTTTCTCAAAATTTTATCAGATTTCAAAATCATTATTCTCCGTTGCTCAAAATTGTTTTGGAGATGAAATCATATGTTAGTCGTTAAATTTACGAGGTGACAAATTTTGTTTTCAGTTTTTTTGATTTAGAAAAAAAAAACCGTTAGATAGATTTTTTTCAAAAAATATACTTCTTTGAGACCACGTTACAGTTTATTATATAAAATTTAATTCAAGTCTCTAGCGTTTTTGGTTCGTAAGATATTTAGGGTTAACCAAAATGTTTACCTTTTTTTAAAACTGCTATGGTAAAAAAATCACCCACGCATTTTTCTTGAGAGCCCTTTCTGCATCTTTCTGCCTTATTATCTGTATAACAAAATTTCTTTGAAGTCGATATCTCTTCTGGTTCTTGAGCTATGGACGACGAAAAAAACGTCGCGAACGTACGGACGTACGGACGTACGCACGTACGAACGTACGTACACACGCACGCAGACATCTTTCTAAAAATCTTTTATTTCGACTCTAAGGACCTTGAAACGTCGAGAGCCCGATCATAAGAGAGTTAACTGTTAAGCTTGTTTTTCTCAAAAAGATTAATGGCAAAATTGTTTGCGTTTAAAAAATACAAAGCAAATTAAAAATATATGTACATCATAAATCAAATATCCTTTCATTTTATATTTTAAAATTGAGTTTATGAGGTTTTTTAAAATATTATTTTTAGTTTTAAATCAAGAAGAAAGAGATTTTCTTCAATACAAAATGCAGTTATAATTAAGATCAGAACTTTCCTCGAATTACACAAAATTTAGTTATTTATATAATATAATACAAATTTGAAAAAAATCGGATAAAAATTGAAAGAAAATTATGGAATCAATGGTGCAAAATTTTAAACAATGTATTGTCAAGGGTTCAACAATTTACTAGTTAGCAGTTTGTTAAATATTTAATAATTTACTAAAGGAGTCCAACATTTTAAACCCTTCTTTTCTTCTTGCTAACTAATTAATTGCTAATTGGCTTTTATTAAAAAAAAAACAAGCATCCAAACATGTACAAAAAGTGACAGTTCGTAAAAATAAACAAAGCAAATACTTTTGAACGGACCTATTAATTGAAACTGTTCACTGGACTATTCCATCCACTGCTCTTATAAGAGTAATTGTACAGATGTCAATTAATGAATGAAAGTTAAAGTAGCCATTCCGTGATTTTAACTTTAGCAATTTGTTAAGAGATAGTAAGATGTTCAAATCGTTTAAAATTAGGTAAATCATCTTTTATGTTTAGTAAATTATTAAATCGTTTAGAACTTTGCTCTAATCTTTTATTCTTTAGCTATTCCAATCTATCTGACAAATCCGACACTGGATACCCCCAAAGGTGTACTCCATAGAGTCTATAAAGTCTAGAGAATCCTGCTGATAAGTCGCCACCATCACTCTAGTCGCCGCAATGTCTTCCATATTGTGTCTATGTTGATGGCACTTTTTGGAATTATCTTCTGTTTTATTTGAAAAAAGTGAAGACAAACATCCAATTGAAAGATAAAGAAGAAGAAAAAAAAAAAGATTAATTAACTTTGTGCCGTTTTGTTTAGTATTTATCTTCATCTTGATGTTTGTCTTCATTTCTTTTGTTTTTTTTTTTCTTTGCCTCATCAGGATGTCGAGCATGAAACAATATAAAAAATATACTTTTTGTATAACAAAAGATCTTCAACTAAGTTAAAACATATTTTGTTGTTCTTTTTGTATAATAAATTTCACAAAACTTGGAGTCAGGAAAATCTTTATCACCGCCCTTAGATTTAGAATTATTTGGGATTTAAATTGACTTTCCTCCATCGTGAACACTTTTGATTTTTGTTTGATAAGAATGTTAAGTAATTGTTATGGAAAATACTAAACTGAATTTATGTGTAATATTAAGGATTATGTTTTGTAAAAATTGATAAAATAAAATCTGAACTTGAATCTTTAAAAATTGTAAGAATTTCTGTCAATAAACTGAGAATAATATTGAAACTTAAAGGATTTTCAAATGGAAATTGACAACTTTGAACTGTCACTTTGAACGCACCGTTGAATCAATAATCAAACAGTCACTGTCAAATATTTCACTAAAACTCACAAATTATTATTCAAACTGTCACTGTCAAATATTTTACTAAAACTCACAAATTATTTAAAATAAAGTCGAAGAACTATTCCGTATGAAAGAAAAAACTTCCAAATATGCGTTTACGGTCAGTTGACATACCAAAAACATTTTGACATTAAGTGTGAAAAGCTAAAAATCTGGGATTGTACGATCTCATGATCTTGGTAAGCAATTGATGTCGCTAAATTGTGAAATAAAGAAACCGTGAAAGTTCTCAGGAAATAATTAGTGATAGTTCACCAGAAAAGATAGCGGGAGTACGATGGCACATTAGCAACCCGTTAAATGTTCAAAAATCTTCACAATTTTAATTTGGATAATGCCACAAAATCACTGGAATAATTGCTGTTAAGTAAGTAAGTTTCTGTACTTAAGTATTATTTGTATACATCAAATGACAGCTAAGTTTGACAGGTGTCAAATTTATTCGCTACCAACTTGAAATTATGAAATAATTGGACATTTATATGTGGTTACAACCATTCAGGAAAAGGGAAAACTGGTTCTATCAATAAGCTGTTTAAATTATGTGACCGTTTAAGACCTCTAAAATTTGCTAATAGAGCTAAGACAACGTATTGCTTTGCGCCGAATTGAGTTGACAATACTTTCCTTTCATAAAAAGCGAAGTAAAGATTTAAAGTAAATGTCAAAGTTATAAGAGTAGAAGTGACCGTAACAGTTGTGCCAATGCAAAGGAAGCCAGTGACGTTAAAGAAATAAAAAAATAAATTAGGTGGCTCAACAGTCCGTTGAGAACTGGAGCCTAGTGATTTACAACTTTCAACCATTCCTCTGTGCAAGTACTGTTGTTAGGGATGGAGGGGACCTACCGTTTTCGAATCCAAACGTCAAATTGAAGAAAGCGCTTTGTCAATTCCTCGCAAGAGACAGTACCCGGGAAAAAAACTTTAAGATGGCACAGACAGGGATCGAACCCAAGACCTCTGGCATGACAGTCCAACGCTCTTTTTTTTTAAATTCAATCTTAAACCTATCTCAAAGCTAGACAAAAATTCATAAAACCAGCCTAATTAACCATAACGGACACTCTAAGTTAAACAATAATACTTAATACTAATGCCTTTCGGCCCTAAGGTCTATTTTAACTTCAATTCAATTTTATTTATTTTTGTATTCATTAGAAAATTTAAAAAACTAATATCAATATCCTTTTTATTTTTACTTAAAAACTACTTACAATTAGGTCCTTAAATAAAACTTAAAACTAACTTAAACTATCTATTCTACCTATAAACTATTTAAAACTAGAACAACCACAGCAGCAAGTCTAACTATCTAACATTTTTGTTTTTCATATTTTGTTGTCTTTTTTTTTTTTTTTGTTTTTCATATTTTTTTTTTTTATTTTTTTTTTGTTTTTCATATTTTTTTTTTTAATTTTTTTTTTAATGTTTTTTTTTTTTAATTTTTGTTTGTACCTTCATGCCTATTCTACTTAAAACTAAACCCTAAAACTATAAAACAAGTATTTAAGCCGGCCAGGGCTTAAAACCCCATCCCGACTACCCACTATCAAGTGCCGATTGAAGCCACCAAAACTGGTTCTCCTGCTTCACCCTATCAGTTCGGTCCCGTTCAGACACAGCCCTACTAAACCGAAAGAGCTCTGCACCGCCTTGTGCCATGATGCCCCGATTGTACAGGAGTCCTATCCACGGTTCTTCGTCTGACGTGGTAGATTAGCGGAACTGCCCATCTATCCTTTATCAGATCGCATCTATCTAAAAAGAGGAATGCCTCTGGTGGAATGAAGTCGCTCAAACGTGCACTATCAACATACTCGTCGTTCGGATAGAACGCCCCGAAAATTAAATTGTTGGTCGAAGACATAGCTCTTGCAATGTGACTTCGAAAGAGTTTTATCACGAAATTGTCAATTCTGTTGATTCGAGCCCCGTTGTGTAGGACCTCGTTGGAATAGTAATGCACATAAGAAGACTCGGCTGTTCGAAATAAGCTTGCCGCTCGAACACCCGTAACTTCTCCATCTGGGAAGGGGCAACGTTGAACCACACAGGACAACCATAAACGATCATTGGCCGTATGAGGGCCATGTAGCAAATTACCTTCACTCTGGGGTCAAGCCGACTGCTAAAAAACAGCCGTTTCGTCAGAGCGAAGGCTCCTTTGGCCCTGGTCAGAGCAGCATTTATATGACTGACGAAATATAAATACTGATCTAACCAGATACCGAGGTACTTCACTACAATTTTGTTCGCTAATGGCTGCCCGTGAAGATCAACGATGACCATCTTCCGCCAATTATTGGACGTATCCCTCGTGGACCTAGCCAACGGAATTGTCTCCGACTTCTGGACATTTATTTTCAGTTTCAACTGTCGCAATATCGCTGAATCTTGTCGAAAGCACGCTGCAAGAGAATTCTAATAACCTCAACCTTTCGGGCCGTTCTGTACGCAATTAGATCGTCGGCGTACGAAATTGCCTTTGTAAGACTACCTATCAGATCGCTGGTGTAAATGCTGAAGAGAATCGGCGAATTCACCGCTCCCTGTTGAAGACCATTTTTAATTGAGAATGTTGTGGTAGAAGTTACATTGCCACTTTTGACAACAAACTTTCTACCGTTAAGCATATCATAAAGTATATACAACAATGGTTTGCTAATGCCAAGCCTGCTCAGTTTTAGGTAAAGACCCTCTAACCATACGATGTCAAAGGCCTTTTCCAAATCAACCAGATTTGGTCTATTCCATTGGCTATCAGAAACGAGTTAGACGCAGCATGAATTGTGTCATGACCCGCCTTGAACCCGAACTGTTTATCCGGAATTATTTTGTTGTCCGCAGCCCACTTAGTCAGAGCCCTATTAATGATCTTTTCGAAAACTTTGCTGATGCTCGGAAGAACACTTATCGACCGAAGATTTGACGGGTTGGACTTGTCCTTTCCCTTTTTCGGGAGAGGATGAACCACAGCGGTCTTCCAACGCATTGGATAATGGTGGTGCAAATGTCAATTGCCTCCATCGGTAAATGTCTTAGTACAACGTTGGATATACCATCGACACCTGCTAACTTTTTATTTTTTATTGAATTGAAGATGAGCTGAAGCTCAACCTTCTTCACTAACAATGGACTTGGTCCCGTTTGTTCGGTAATTATGGCATTTGGCAAGGAATCGTCAATGAACCACATGTCGAATGCTAACATTCACCTTGTACACTTGCTGGAAAGCAGCTCCCACAGCATCCATTTTCTCCTTCGGATATTCAATTATATAAAAGTCATTGTCGAAGATGGCTTCTTCTGGATCTATTTGCGCTGTCGTGAGTACGTCTCTGTTTTCTTCAGTTCTTTGGAGTTTAAGACACGGAAGGTCATTATCGATTTTAGGGAATATACTAAGGTCACTGGAATTAACTTACCTAATCTTGCGGTCCCAGTACTTGTTAATTGATAACCTGTAGTTCTCCATAATCAACATTTTTTATTGACGACTTCAGTGTCCTAAACTCCAAGTCGTGTGGGTCTGTAAGTCGTCTGTACAAGTTTTTGAGTCTTGTCAGTAAGCCACTCTTGTGCCTACGTAGTGCATCAATTGTCGCGTTTCTGTAAGCGTCCATTTGGTCCCGTTCTTTGTACTTTGGGATTGTCCGTTCCATAGTTCGTTTAATTCTTTCGTCCATCTGTTGTAAGTGTTGGTCAATTTCTGTGTTTGTCAGGTTTCTGTTGTTTGGTGGGGCTATGTCACTCGAACGAAGTTCTCTCGCTAAGGCGTTGGTAAAACCAGGCCATCGCATCTTACTGTAATTGTAAGAGTGCGTTGCCACGTATTCCTCCAACTCCACGCGTTCGTTCGGAATCTGCATTACAGCAGCCAGTCCGCACTGATCACTGTCGTACTCGAGTGTCTGTAAGCAGTTTCGAGGGTGATTACCCACTTTGTTTATTACTGTCAGTCTGGTGTCGTACAGCAAAAGATCCAGAAAGGAGCCGCTTCTTGAATACGATGGCTTTTCAGTAGCCAGCAGGTCGGCGCCATATTCAACGCTGTGAAGATTCATCAAATTAATAAGATGGTTACTTTGTTGATTACTTTGTTGATTTCCCCAATCTTCATGTTTTGCGTTCAAATCACCGGCCAAGATGAAATAGTTTTCTTCCAAACTCAGTTTAAGTCCCTAAAAAGAATTTTAAATTCTGAAGCAAAGTAAGTAACCTGCGGAGCTCCAGCCGCTTAAGCCGCAATCATATACATCCGTTTCCCTTGAGAGAGAGAGATGCATACAACGCAAACCTCTAGCGTCTTGACCTTTCGCAATTCATTGTTGTATATGACTTTATAATTAATGCCTTTTCGTATAAAGAGAGCGACACCGCCCCCTTGAGTGGAGTCGGGCCGGTTTCTTATTACGATATTGTAATTTTTATGAGTCAATTTGTGTTTGTGGTTTAGCTTAGTTTCACTAGCCATAAACACATCGGGACTGTAGTCTGTTAATAATTGGAACATATAGGCTCTTCTTGCAACCTTAATCAGTGAATTTACATTCACAGCTAGGACTTTAAGGCGAGTCTCCTGCAGCGCGCCCATTATGGTCTCAATTGCGCCAGGCCAGGCAACAAAGAGTAGAGATGATCTACCCTTTCGCCTCCTTTATCTGACTTTGCAGCCCTGTTAGTTGAACTTGAATGCTCAACAACAAGGCTACAATATCAGGCTGCACCTCTGGTGCCTTAGGCACAGGGGCCTTTGGGGCAACCGTTGGTGGAGCCTGTCTTGTGTTCCCATTCCCTGACACCATTTGTACGTAGGAAAATTTGGGATCCACGAATTTTTGTGCTGGAGCCTGTCGAACTGTTCGAATTCTTTCGGTTTTTTGGCTGGCCTGTTTTTTCTTCATTTCTTGGACCTTAGGGCAGCCCCTATAGTTAGCCGGGTGCCCTTGGTTTCCGCAAAGGACACACTTGAGTAGGGTCCAATCCTCAACCCGCTCATTCCCAGCTTGCACTCTCCTTCTTTGTGGGTTTCCCCGCACCTGACACAACGCAACTGCATATTGCAGTTGGCATTGGCATGGCCAAACCTCTGGCACTTCGTACATTGTAGAATGTCGTCGTGCCTTTTTAATGTCTTCCAGCGTACAGCTTGATTGTCGAGAGATTTGATTGACTTGACACTATTAAAACTGATTTGAGGCGATAATGTTACGAAGAACATTGGCAGCCTATAACCCCCTCGTCTGGACTTCACCGTAGTGAAAGGCTTGACACCGATAAAATCGAGATCGTCAATAGCTTTTTGGCGGAGCTCAGCTAAGAGCTCCTCCGGTTCCGTGCAGGAACTTATGCCCTTCAGAAGGACCGTCTTAAATTTCTCACATTTGGGCGTGTAGCTGAAGAACTCGGCCAGTGAGAAGCACTGCACCGAATACCGCTTTTCTTTTCGTTCAAAATATTTAGTAAAAAATCTCCCTTAGTGGCCGACTTACATACCTGTTTCAAGTCCTGCAGGTCAACCTGATAGGAGTAGGTTCTAATTGGTGGCACCTTCTCCTTGGGCTGTGGTTGTTTCTGGTGGTGCTGCTGCTGTTTCTGCTGCTGTTGTTGTTGCTGCTGCTTGGCCTTAGCTGACGTCGATGGGCCCTCACAATTGGGCCTGTCACTGCTGCTGGCTTCTTTTTATTTTGCTCCGCTCCTGTGTTTTTGGGAGTGGGCTTGGGTTGTGGTTGTTTTTGCTTCTGTGGTTGTTGTTTTTGCTGATGTTGTTTTTGTTGCAGTTGGCGTTGCGCTGCCACTTGCTGCCGGCGCGCTTCCTGCTTAAGCTAAAGTTGACTGAGGAGTGGCTCTATTTCCTCCTTTAGTTTTTTCAGGCTGTCTTTAAATTTACTGATGGCGGCCTGTTTAATTTGCAGTGCCTCCATCAGTTGCTCCTCTTCTTGGAGGATTTGGTCCAACTCCCCCTCCAACGATTTATTTGTTGGCGGTTCTGGCTCCGATAGGATCTTGTTCCTATATTTCGGAGACCTAAAATGCCCTTCTCCACCCTCTGAAACGTAATCTGGGCTCCCAGAGTGGTCACTCTCCGATGTTTCGTGTTCTGACGTCAGACCTTTCGTCTTTTCTTCCATTTTTTTTTATTAGCGTTCCGCTTGGCTGGATTTGTTCGCTTTACCAAATTTGGAGATTGCCTCTTTCTCTTAACAATGGCCCACTGGTTCGTTGAATGGTCAGATGTTGTTTCGGTGATTTTTTGTACCGCTGCTTGCACCACAGTAACATCACCTGATGTATTGGCAGAGGTATCTTTCGATACCCCTGCTTTCCTCTCCTTCTCCATTTGCTTTTTTTCCCAATCTATAAAATCTACGATTTCACGATTGTGAAAAAAAGCTTCAAGATTTCTAGTGCATTCCGCACGGGATTCGAACCCACGAACCTTGGAGTTGTGTTCGGACGCCACCTCCACTAGGCTATCGATTAGTTGTTGAAAATGTGGCTTACTGCCTTCTTAAAAGGAAAACCCTACAAATGCACTTTTTAATTTAAAATTAACTATTAATCGCTTGTAAACACTTGCTATCGCTTTGGAAGTCAAAAATCGACTTCCAGACGCCACCTCCACTGGGCTACCGATTGGTTATTTTAAAAATGCACTTTATTTTACAAATGCACTTTATTTAATTAACTATTTATTACTTCTCACTTTGAAAGTCAAAGAACGACTGTGTTCGGAAGCCACTTCCACTGGGCTATCGAATTGTTGTTTTTCCAGGTGGCAAACTGCCAACTTTACTTACAACTTAACTTGCACTGTTTATTAACTTTTAAATAAATATAAATAAAAACACTTCTTCACTGCTTGGAAGTCAAAGAACGACAGTCCAACGCTCTAACCATCATGCTAGAGGTACTACAAGCCAGTGACTTTACTATAAACAAAGACTTTCCCCTCCAGTGTTAGGGGGCCTCGCTCTAAGTAAAAAGAATACAAGCTGGTTGATAAAAAGTCTTAAAACAGAGGGACTTACAGAAAATGAGTATAAATGTAAAAATAAACCCCCCTCAACAACTCAGCAGAAAAAAATTGGAGTCCCACAAGGTTTCGTCTTGTCCACAATATTATTTCAAAAAATTTAAATTTAGTTTAAATACGAGTTTATTGCTTCGTACACTCAATTTTACCTTCTGTCAAAATGGTTAATCTTTTTCATTGACCATATGTTAATATTGCTGAATGTTACTTACACCGCAAAGTTTTTGGAGCTTTAAGTTGTACAACACTTAATCCTAAAAGAACTTAGTTTAAAAAAATGTTCGCATTTTTTAAATGTCGATTTCGTTTTTATGTTCGTTTTTATGTTTATTCGAATCTGTTTACACGGAATAAGTGTAACTTTTGATCTCAAAATTCTTCAAAACCGCCATTTTATGTCCTCATATTTAACACTGAACGAACCTATGTTGTAAAGTGCTAATGTAAAATTTAACTACCCCACAGTAACAAAGGATTTATGTACCTTTTTTTGAGTGGCTGAAATTGGAACCATATACATTTTTAACGACGACGACGACGAAGACGACGACTACATCCAAATGGATTCAAGGAAAAAGGAATCTCTTAGTGTTTTCTAAAATACAAATCGTAAAACACCATTCAACAACATAATGTCAATTTCCGTATACCGTAGAATGCTTTTAAGGCTACTTATTCAATATACATCGACATCTCCGTACAGTGTTCTTGAGCATATATCAAAAGTCTTAATGCTGACATCTCAATAAAATAAAAAGAAGTTTGAAATTGATTCAACTTTACTCCCGATGTTCTGAATTGTGAATGTAATTTTATGTTCATCGAATTTTTCTAAATCGACAAACAAAAAAGAAACATAAGAATTTTCATAGGAATCAAGTTTAAGTACACATCAGCAACAAAAATGAGGTATATTCAAAAAAGAGTATTTTATTTCCCACTTGAATTAATTTATTGACGTTTTCGATTCATTGAGCGTTTTATAAAATATGCCAAATCGGATTATGTTAAGGTACGAGATTGTATTTTATTATGGAAACGAAATTTTCCAAGATTATGGAATTTTCAACAGTTTAAATATCCATCGTTTATACGACTTAACCTTATGTTTTTCCCTTAGAAATCGACATGGAGATATTGAAGGGAAAAGGAATATTTTCAGAAAACTTTTACCGAGTTATTTTTTGAAATTTCAAGAAAAATATTCAAGTATCTTTTATATATTTGTAATCCTAACCCAATAAGTCGATTCCCTTCATAAATTCCATGAGCATCAATTGAAAACTATTTCAGTACACACGATTTGACATGGAAAAAGGTAATGACATGTGTTTTATTATTTCAATTTTCAATCCAGACATTGGAAATAAAAAAGTGTAAACGTGGTGTTAGGTGTAGGTTACTTTTTTGTATTAACTCAAATCATACTTTTTATACATAGTTTATTTTCGTTTAAAATGTTTGGAATTTTGGAAAATCAATTCTTGGAAAATATATACGTACTCGTAAGACAAAAAAATACGAGTACATAGTTTCAAAGGATTTTAATTTCATTGTCGTTATTGGACACACAATACGAAGAATAAAAATGAGAACTCTGGGACGCAATAACATAACATCCGAATAGATTGTTTTTCATTGTCAATCTTGGATAAAAATAATGTAACTCAATTAATTTGATAAAAAGAAAAATAATCTTGTTTTAATTGAGTAGATTATAAATAGAGAAAAAACATGAGACATACAGAACATTTTAAAACAATAATTCTATGAAATTTTGGAAAATATAAAAATGTCGTTATGAGTATTTTTGGAGAAGGCTTTTGGTATTGGTATTCTTTGAAAAATTAAGAAAAGAAAAGGGTGAGTATCGACGATTGTCAAATCTGTCATTGAGCTAACAATAATTTCGAATGAGCTGACAAATGTCAAAAACCTTTCGATGAAAAATAATACACACACACACACTGTTGACAGATTTTGTATTATTGTTTCAAAACAGTTTTATCACAGAAGATTTATGGTACAGGGTATTTTTCAGGTGCATGATATATTTCTAGGTTATTGTCTATGGTTTGACAGTTGAGAAAGTAAAGCTATGTTCACATTTCTATTTGACAGTTTCGAATGTCAAATTGTGTTCACTTTTCTATTCGGTAAGGTTTTTTGTTGTTGGTGCATGATATGTTTCTAGGTTGTCTATGGATTGACAGTTGAGAATGTCAAGCTGTGTTAGCATTTCTTGTTGACAGTTTATAATGTCAAATTGTATTGACATTTCTGTTTGGTAATATTTAGGAATTCATTGGGTGCGTTCAATCTCGAGTTGGATTGGGTATCTTGGATAGGTCGATTTTTAGATATCTTGTTGAACGAGTTGGTTAGCTGTCAAAATAAAAACAACTTTCAGCTGTTCACAAAAAACAGAGAAACAAATAAGCTTGGAGTCAAAATTGTTGTAAGATAAAACATTTAATGCGTAATTCGATTCGTCGGACGATGATGAATTGATGGATTTAATAAATAAGAGATAACCTTAATCTGTAATCTATGTTAAATTTCATTTTAGCTCAATTGAAATTCTATACGATTAATAATTTACTTGCGAAATCTCCGGTTTCCTTCCAAAATTTGGAGACAAATAGCTTCTTTATCGTTTATTATTTACATTTTGTATATTTTTGTTTACCAACCAATACAAAAAGCTGAAATCAATTTCAAGTTTCTTGAAATTCAACTATGTGTTGAATCAGCTGTTCTGTCAGATACCTACATACCCCAGAAATTTTTGGATACCTTTGGATTCCTTTTCTGACATTTGAGCTGTAAAACAACTCAAAACACAAACAAAAAGGTATCCGGATACCCTATCTGTCTGAGATTGAACGCAGTCACTGTGAATCGTTGAACGTAAGAGCTTGAATTGAAGAAATTTAACTAAGGAATAAATCGAATAGCAGACTGATTTCCTCTTTTTAGTCAGCTTAACTTCGACAACAGCGTGATTAACTATGAATTTACTTATTTTGAAATCAATTTGGTTACAACAAAAACAGTGATACACTTTTCGCGTGTCTTAACGCCTCTGAATTAATTTCAACAACATTTTGTTGACATGTATTTAGTATTGAAAATATTCAACATTATAAATAATGAATTTTAATTTTATAATAATGAATAAATTGACAGCAATTGACAGATGACTTAAACAGTGACATCTTACAATTTCAAACGTTCATACAATTGTAATTACACACGGTGTGTGGTTCTAATTAATTCTTTTAAGTATAAATTCGTAGTCTTTCAGGAGTCTTCAAATAAAAGATCTCACATAAAAAAGAGACTTCTTGGTTGCTTCCTCACATCCAAGCTAACTTCATTTTGTCCATCTCATTTCTTTACATTACATGTAAAGGCTGTGTTCAGTCACGGTTTAGTGCGAAGCTCTTCACATTTATACTTTAACTCAATTTGGAAATATCTTTTAAAATGATCATTCACAATGAGGTTATAACAATGGACGTATTCAGCGCACTTCTATTCAATATTCTCTCGATAAAAGTAAAACAAAAAATCAAATTCACACGTTTAGGGTCCCCTCTCCAAACTGACCAATACTGATGTGAAGAAAAATAACTTTTAATTATGCACTTCTTCGATTTATCAATTTTTTGTAGTTGAGGAGAAGTTCAATTTTGGCTCTAAGAATTTAAAGTATCGTTCCATTTCGTTCAAACGTGTTTAGGTTGGGCTCGGAGCTGTGTATTAATTTTGGTATATTGGCCTTCCGTCGCACCTTCCGTTGTTGGACAAGAACCATCTGCAGTTTCCCATTATACATTAAAATTCGGGTTGATTCTTTTCAACCGGTCATTCATCAAAGACCTGATTTAGTTACATTTGACCCCAATCCTCTGGCTGATGGTTCAGATTGGCTCTGACCCTTGTCAGCATTTTGGAGCCTTACCAAAAAGGATAAGTTTCAAAACTGACCAAGGAATACAAAGAGTCAAGTGAAAGTTAATGCAGTAAAATTTATCGCAACAAATTTTATTGACAGGTCGGCCATTGAAAATATTGGTCATTGAAAAAAATGTTGATCAAGTACCTTTGGTTAAAGTTGACCAGTGAATGCAAAGCTTATTGGTATACAAACAAAGAAAAGGAAACTCCATTTTGTTCCAAATATCAAAAATCAACAAAAAAGAACTGAATCTAACTGTAACTCTTTATACTGAATACCAAATAAAACAGATTTAAATAGCTTTTAAGTCTTGAAACAAAATGTTCAATTGTAAAACCAATAGTAGCTATAACTGGCTTATGAACGCACCCTTTCCGCCATTTACTTACTTACTTAAGGTTAACAAACTTCTCCATCTAGCTCGGTCTCTATAGCTAGATGTCTCCAGTTTCGCGCTCCAAGTTGGTGAGGGTGTGGATTCGAAGATTTTCCGGGCCGGAGCATTGGTTTCCATGCGCTCTACGTGACCCAGCCATCTTAGTAGTTGGATTTTTACCCCTCTGTCTAAGTCTACGTCACTGTACAGCCCGTATACCTCATCGTTCCATCTTCTCCTCCACTCCTCTTCGATGCATACGGGGCCGTAGATTACACGAAGAACTTTTCTCTCGAAACGACCCAAGGTTCTTTCATCCGCTTTTGTCATAGTCTATGCTTTCTGCACCGTATAGCAAGATGGGGATGGTAACGGTCTTATATAGCAACACTTTGGTCCCTCGAGAGGAACTTTACCACTCAATTCCTCTCTTAGTCCAAAGAAACAGCGGTTAGCAAGAGTTATTCTGCGTTTGATCTCAGCGCTGGTGTTGCAAGAGTTATTCTGCGTTTGATCTCAGCGCTGGTGCTGTTTTCTGCGTTTACAGCGGAGCCTAGGTAGACGAAGTCCTTGACTACCTCAAAGTTACGTCTGTCGATGGTGACCAAGGTTTGACCAAGACGTCGGTGTTATATGTCCTTTCTTGACGACAGCATGTACTTTGTTTTGCCCTCATTAACCGTTAAATCCATTTTTGCCGCCTCTGCCTCAATACTCACAAAAGCCCCATTGACATTACGCTGAGTTCTTCCGATTATGTCATCAGCATATTCTAGTAATTGGACAGACTTTTGAAAGATAGTACCTCTAGTGTTGACGTGTGAGCTCTGCACTATTCTTTCAAGCGATGTTAAACAAATCACATGACATCGAAAGGTTCTGTTAAGTTGTTTCCAACCTTTATAGAGCAGCGTGAATCCTCCCTGGTCATCCTGCACAAACGGAGGAGTTTGGCAGGGATGCCAAAACTAGACATGGCTCTATACAGCTCGTCCCTGTGGATGCTGTCATATGCGGCCTTGAAATCGATGCCCTCTCTTTTTCCTTCTGAGAAGTCGGCCTACCTCTTGCCTCTTCTGCTTATAGAGCTCATGAGCAGCTCTCGTCCATTGTGTTGGCGGCAGAGAACTTCGACAGAGGTTACTTGTAACTCGGTCGGAAAAGGATTTGGCGATCTCTGGCGATTGTAGCCGTTCGACGTTGTACCTTCTCCCAGCACCTCCCTGTTTTGCCTTGGGTCTGGAAACCCGAAGTGCTACCTTGGCTACAACGAGGTAACGGTCCGAGTCGATGTTAGCTCCTCGTAAAGTTCGGACATCCATGATGCTGGAAGCGTGTCTGGAGTCGATCGCAATATGGTCATTCTGGTTGACGGTTGATTGATCTGGAGAACTTCAAGTTCCTTTGTGGATGTTGAGGTATGGTAAACGAGAAGTTGCTACCATTCCCCGCAGCAAAATCCATGAGCCAGAATCCGTTGTTGAAAGTGTTGTCGTGCAGGCTGTTCTTCCCGATTATTCCACCAAAGATGTCTTCCCTTCCTAGCTTGGCATTAAAATCGCCGAGGACTATTTTAATATCGTACCTAGGACACTGCTCATATGTTTTGTCTAAGAGCTCGAAGAACATATTTTTGGTGTTGCATATCAGGATAATGTTGCCGAATTTAGCCTTGATGCATATGGTCATGAGGCGCTCATTGATGCACCTATAGCTCAAGACTTCTTGCCTAAGTCTGGCTCCAATGACGAAACCGCATCCAAATAAGCGCTGTTGGTTTTCGTGGTAGCAGTCACCATAGTAAATATCGCAGTTTTTCATCCTCTTTTTGCCCGGCCCATCCCATCGTATTTCCTATATGGCGGTGATGTCTGCTTTATAGCGGTCTAGGGCCTCCGCTAATTCTTCGGCCGCACGTGGTCTGTTCGAAGTTCGTTGTCTTTAATTCAATTGCGTTGGTTGTCAACAGTAAATCCGTCCGTATCCGAGGCTTGTTGGTGCTTCGCACCTATGAAAAGTTAATATTAGATTAATCATTTTATTTATGCCTCAAACTGACAGCTGTCAAATCATTTTAAAATAGGGTTGCCAACACTTTTTCTCTAAGCAAAAATAGTAGTATTTTACTAATCTTGGACCAAGTTTTTGTTTGATATTCTTGTTACATAAGTTTTCTTAATTAAGTATAAATCATAATATCTGTTAAATTAAATTATTTAATTTGATTTGTTTTATATTTCGATTAATTGTTCCCATGTTTTCTTTCGTTTACACTTCGATGGTTTTTTTTTAGATTCGAATTCGATCAAATTCAAATATAAGACAGAATAATAATCATTAATCATAATATTAATAAAAACAATTATTATTACCTTTGGGGTTAAATAAAAACAACAATTTCTTCTTTTTTTTGTCGTTAATTAAAGATAATGGCTATTGTCTTGATGTTACAGCCTGATGACATCAAACTAATGAAAAAAATATTTTCTACGTAATGCTTATTCTTTAGAAACGCATCCAGGGACGAAATTCTGTTTCATTTTGTTTCCAAGACAACTTTCTCCATCATCATTATCATTAGAAGATTACCAATTAAATAAGAAATCATAAACATTAAGAAAAAGAAAGAAAGAAAAAATAGCATATCCTTCCAAGAAAATTCTTTGACAAACAATTAGGGTCATAGTCAAGTCGTAGTTTCATATATGGTATATAGGGTGTTTTTGCCAACATAAAAGAGATCCTAATGTACCTTGTTTTAATCAAAATAGGATAACATTCTCACTCTTACATTCAAACTACAAAAACAAAACAAAAAACAGTCTTTTGAGATCAACAATTCTTACAAAACTTCAAGCAATATACTACTTCCAAATATGTTCTAATAAAAGAAATTAATGAATTGGGTTCCTGATGTGCCATCCCCTTTAACAGTGTAGGTTGTCTTTTTTGGGATGTTCTATAAATACGGGTTCTAAGGGTTGGCCTTTATTTAATCGAGGGCTATAGTAATAATAATAATAAGAGTTTATTATTAGAGATTTGACGCAGCATCCCCAGGCGTTATGGCAAATATCTAACATGACTTGTGCTAAAATATTGGATGAATTGATGGTATTATAAAGTGTTGGAATAATTTAACATGAAGCTTACTACATGTCAACATTAAGTGCTAATGTCAAAATGAGGATTAGTCCCTAAACTTTATGGAACACAAATTAGAAACATTTCTATTTTAAACCTTTCATCCTTATTTTTGGTAGACTTTAAGGGAAGACATTTTTAAGGGAACTTATGTGTTTTTTGGTTAGCTTAGAAAAACTTGAAACAAATTCCGAAATTCAAGGAAATGAAGTATATTTCCAACGTTTAACAACCATAACATAAAATAAAATTTTACGACTTATTATAAGCAGTTATGCAGTTAGACCTTTATTATTCGTTTAAAATTTTTCAAAATTTTACTTATCAACGACAAATTATCAGTTAAAATTATTTACCCATTTTTGAAAGGTTTATTTTATTAAGAAACAAGCGTGACAAATTTTCGATAAATTTACAGCTTTTAAGTTGTACTGCTATGAAAGAGCAGGGTTGTATTTATTTATATTTTTTTCTCTTGAGGTTAGCTTAACCCTTCATTGGTTCTGCCCATCTAATTTATTATACAGCCCTTTACTACTTTCGAAAATAGTTCAGGATGGAAGAAGGTGCGTTTGATTCTACATAAAATCAGTTTGTTTATATGTTGGGTTTAATGGCAAATCAATCATTGTCTGATTTTAACCTTTTCGTCCACCCACTTGAGACATAAGGAAATAAGTTATCGATTCATGCAAAAATAATTATGGAGACTGCAAATTTCGATGTTAGAATAGCGATATAGGGAATTCCTTAAAACGTGAGACATATGTCTTGACAAAACAGAATGTTGCTCTGGTTCAGAACCGACAATTTAAAATTAATAGATTTCAATAACAAAATTTACGAATTTGTATTTTTTAGAAAATTCAACATTTTAAAAACGTATTGATTAATTTAGTTAAAACATATTTGAATTTTTAAAAAATGATAACATAGCCCCTGTTGCACTTAAAAACTGTGCTGTTTCTTTGGCATTACCGCTCAGCTTGATTTTCAACCAGTCTTTAAAAAGTGGCAAGTTTTTGGACTGTTTGAAGATCTCTTATATAACTCCAATATTTAAGTCTGGCTCGAAACAAAATGTGAATTACCAGTGATCCCAAAAAACTTTCGAAATGCTTGTAACAAAGCGTCACACTCCTACTACCGACCGACACCAATCAACCTCTATCTGCATACCCACCAAGTGAAATAAGTGACACCAACACGCAGCTGAAATACAAAAACAAAATACATGCGATATTGTTGTTCGTCATTATAGAGTTCACATTTGGTTACTGCATTCGAATTGGCTTATGGACCCCAGAAATCCGAAGTTTATTAGGTTTTGAACTTTATATTCAGAAGCGGAAGTTTCCCCCGATATTCCCCTTCTCTATTAAGAGTCGATGGGCCGTTGCTGCATAGCGTGGCGTGCTGTATAGTAACTAAGTTATTCTCCTTAACCCTTCCGGTTTCGACGGGCACTTGCCGAATTATTGTGTTATTCCCCTTCACCCTTCCGGTGTCGATGGGCTCTTGACCGAAGGATTAAGTTCGTATACAATAGGCATTCTTATTCTTTTTATTTGGAAAAGAGTAGTTTGGTCAACTTTCTATACTCGAGTTTTGTGCTTTCTCGAGAGACCCCGGAGTCCGGCGAGCTTACCTCAGCCTAAGGAAAAGAAGAATCACATGCAGCGTTACCACTTCTCAAAAGAAAGTGGAAGTAGATTTTAGGAAAAAAGTGAAGTAGATTGAGAAAAATGGAAGTAGGTTTCAAAAATTAACTTTTTCATATTTTTAAATTACAGTATTTCAATAAAAAAAAATAGAAAAAAAAATAATTATTTAAGGCTCCATATCATATCCTTCAATATGTTAATGTAACATTTCTTAAATTAAATCTTGGTTGTTAGCAACGAAAAAGCAAAGATTGGGCTCGTGTTGGTCATATCAAATGACTTTAGGATGTTTTTATTGCAAATGACGAGTTCTTCAAGAAATAGTTATTATTGTAATCGTACTACAATTTTAGTACATCAAAAAACCTTTTATCTTTGTTTTTGGACAAACTTGAAAATATCTTTTCATATTGAAAACAAACAATCAAATCCAAAATAAGACTAGGGCACAACTTAAAACATTAACAAACAGAACAAAATAAAATGCACGACTGGTTCGCATGAACTCGCTCATGTATTCAAAAATGTCTGTGTAAAACTATTTCCTGTATTGAATTAAAACGTACCTGCAAAAACGTTTGTTTTCAAAAATGTAAATGCCATTTGGTTTCTCAAGAAAAAATAAAAAAAATTTGAATTTGCGTTTTAAAATCGTTTTTGAATTTCAGTTTAATAATATTTTTGGTATATAATTTTGAACTTATTATTAGACGACTGGCATTTCAATTTTTTTAAAAATGATAACCCATTTTCAAGAAATCAAATTTCGAAAAAAATAATATTCGTTCTTAAATTGAAAATAAAAACAATGATATTTTTGGCAGAAAAAAAAATATCTTAGTTCTTGAGAAAACTCAAAAACAAAATAACGGTTCCAGCTGGAATGGGATAGCCTTTATATATTTTTTATATTGGAAGAAGCTAAACTAAGAACACAAATTTTAGCAAGAATTTAAAAAAATCTATCGATTTGTTTTTGAACCAAAAATCGAATTATCGATTTTTGACCATACAAATTTGTATTGAAACAAATGTTATTCTTAGTTTGAAAAAATCGGGGGACCACTTTTTTCGTCTTCTCTACCGTCGTAATGTTATGTTTGATTAAAATTACGAATTCGAATTTGTATACGAACGCAAAAATTGCAATACAGGCCCTTTATGTATGATAGATAAAGATATTTACAAAATCAAACTATGTAAATTTGTTATTGGGAGAACGATAAGCTTTGAAAACGAAACAAAAACAATAAATAGTTTTCGTCTATTGAAATCAAGTCGTTGTTATTGAAATACGGCCTAGACATTTTCAACAACCCATTTTTACTAGAAATTATGATAAAGGTCCTTCTAGACCCTTTCATGTATGTCGAAAATGACAAAAGGGTTACACTAGAATACACTAGATAAGACGTAACTTAACTGCAAATGAAAATACTCAAGCGATTTTCAATTCTCTAGAAAGTTTTAGACTACATACAAGAGTGAGAGAAAAAAGGAGAAGATTCTGTCTATTTTTATTAAAATTGAAGTAGGTAAAAAACCAGATACTGAAAATGAAGTAGATTTCAATATTTTGATGATGGTGCGAAGTAGGAAGTAGATTTTAAATTTATTTGAAAAAAAGAAGTAGATCTACTTCAATTGAAGTAAAGTGGTAACGCTGATCACATGCTTCTATGTAAAAACAAGAACAATATTGAAGCAGCTACATGACAGCGCATCGCCCTGTCGAAGTCCAGTGGTAGTTTCGAAGGTTTCGGTCAAGTCTCTTCCAATTTTGACGCAGTAACGAACATTTTCAAGCGTCATCCTGATAAGTCGTATCAGTTTGGTAGGGATACCAAAACTCAACATGGAACGGTATAGTTCGTTCCTGTCTACACTGTCATAAGCTGCTTTAAAATCGATGAAAAGATGGTTTGTTTCCATGTTATATTCTTGGATCTTTTCCAGGATTCGGCGTAGAGTGGAAATTTGGTTGATGGTAGATTTTCCAGGCCTGAAGCCACACTGGTAAGTTGTCCCTTACCTTAGTTCGTCAGTAAATGGCTTCAGGCGTTCACATAATACGCTGGACAAGATCTAGTACGCGATGTTTAAAAGGCCAATGCCTCTGTAGTTGGCGCAGAGAAGGCAGATGGTGCTTAAGTTCCACTCGTCGCGCATGCTTTCTTCCGACCAAATTTTAGTAACTAGCTGGTGCATGATCCTTACCAGATGGGTGGAACTCTAGATCGTCAACCAAATTGAAGTTGAAATGATCTCTCCAGATTTTTAGCATTGACTGCGTCTCCCCTACGGTATTCTGAAAGCTAAGGAAAGTTAAAAAGAAACATACAATTCAGAAAAATGTATAAAATCTTTATTTGAATCGATAGTCCGATAAATAAATTCATTAATGTTGTCTTTCAATGCGTCAGTTGAAACAAGCTTTAACATAGATCCACACAAAATAGTCTAAAGGCGTTAAATCGCACCATCTAGGCCAATTGACCGGTCTCGAACGTGAAATAAAATGTTCACCGAACTCGTTTTCAGTAAGTTCATTGTTGCGCGTGCTGATGTGTGGCATTTGGCACCGTTTTCTTGTTGAAACCACATGTCAAGCAAGTCAAGCTCTTGCATTTTGAGCAAAAAAAGTTGGATATCATCTCACCATTCACAGATACGTTACGATTCGCATCATCTTTGAAGAAGTACGGTCCAATGATGCCACCAGCCCATAAACCGCACCAAACTGACTTTTTCTGGATGCATTGGTAGCTCTTGCAAAGCTTCTGGTCGATATTCGCTCGAAAATCGACAATTCTGCTTATTTACGTACCCATTGAGCCAAAAATGAGCTTCGGTGCTGAGCACAATTAAATGGAAGAAGCGCGCGATGAACTTTCTTAACAGAGCACACATTTTGATAATAAAATTCAATAATTTGCAACCGTTTTTCGTTTGTAAGACGTTTCATGGTTCAATTATAGACCAAACTGAAGATGGTTGACAGTGAAACAAAACACGAAACATGCGTCAGTTGTTTAAACCAGTGTAAACCTTAGTAAAAGTATGATTTAATGCTACAAAAACTTCTTGACACATGATAATAATTTTTAAATGGTTGACTTTGTGAACTGACACATTGAAAAATCTTTACTGTCAGCTATTATATTAGCTTTATTTTCAGATATTTCTATAGTGGTTACTCATTTAAGCGTGATATCTATAAAATGTCTGTTTGGTTGAGATCAGTTTGAAGTTAATTTTGAACCCTAATTAAACTAACATTGATTGAAAAAAGGGCATATGCCCATGTTCTGCATTTCACTTATTGTGAATACACTTTGCGAAAGCGAATTTGGCTGTTCCACAATTCGTTATCGTGAATTGGATTTTCGAACATGCAAATGGATGGTCAGTATTTCGATTTTTTCCTTTTTTTTGAAGGCATCTAAATCACATTTTGTATTTCTGTGAATTGGTCTTTAATAGCTTCCTTCTGCTAGGAATCGAAGGGTTACATCAAGTTTTTGAATTAATAATAATTTTCACACACTTAAATTGTGTCATGTAAATCCAATATATTTGATTTGTTTCGCAATTCGTCTTCTTATTGTTTCTCTTGAATTCTGCTTCATTTTTTTTTTCACTTAAAATCGCCAATAATATTGCATCCATCTTCAAAAGAGCACAAATTTTACTTCAGCAACAAAATAAAAATGGATGATCCTTCACTTCTGACAGTTCGAAACAATTTCGAAATCGATTGAATTGAAGAACATGCAATTTTTTTCACGTGAAATTGAAAAGTGATTTCAATTCACTTTCGATCGAAATTCGGAACATGGGCGATAAAGTTGGATTTTTTTTAAATCTTAAACCTGAAAAACACTTTGACCTCAATATGTAAAATAAATGTTGTGAAAAATTTAAATTTCACTTTAAAGTTTCTTCTTTTCTTCTTAATTTTTAAATTTCTTTCTTCTCATTCCATTAAAACAAAAATTTGTTGGTTTTAATTAAATTTATACGTAAACAGCTTAAAATATTTCCATAGTATAAATTAGGTATTATGGTCGGCAAAAAAAAACAGCCTACGGAAACGACGCGACACCCGACAACGTGACCTTGACATGAAACCATTTAACTTCTTTTTTGTTATGTTTAAAGAAAACTCATTACCCCACACATCTCTTCCTTAAAATCTGCTTTTATTTCAAAAAGGATATAAAAGAAATAAATTCAAAAAACACTGAGCTTATTATAACATAAAAGAAAAAATCTGAAAGAAAATAAAGGTAATTTGTACCTTTTTTCCTTTTGGACTTGATGATGAGAAAAAGTCTATAATGAATATAAGACTTTTGTTGGGCTGTTTTTGTCAAATCAGACAGATTAAATCATTATTTAAATGTGCTAAGGGAGGAAGGACTTAATTTAACAACGACAAAAGTTCTATTTTCTGTTCAAGGACATAAGGTTATGAGTTTGAGTTGGGTATACGCTCAGGTTTTGAACTAAAGAAAGATTAATTATATTTAATGAGAGATTTTAACATACAATTAATTTCAGATAATTGTCAACCAGAAAAGCAATGAAATACTTGAGGAAATCTTCTTCTTTGCTTTAACAAGAGGTTAAAGGTTGTTTTAATTTTTATTTTCTCTGTCACAAAAGATTGACATAAAGGGGATTTTCATTTTGCTTTTGAAATAAGTCTCAGCTTGAAAGTGTTATTATTTGTGTTGCCAACTACACAAAAGCTCCTAGTTTTTGTTTTCTTTTTGACAATGAAAAAAAGTAAAAAGGTCTTTAAGGCAACTGGAAACAAGACAAATAACGACAAGAACAGCAACAACAACACCTAAAAAGATAGATACTTTGGTTTCTCTAGCGAGTTGACTTGGTTCAAAAACATTGGAAGGATTGTTTATGTAGGATAGACAGGAAAAAATGTATTCTGGGAAACTATGACAACAAAAAAAAGGGAAAAGGCTTACAGTTTATGGGTCAGTTTTTCAGTTGAGAATGCGGAGCTAAAATTTTATATCTGCTTTGCTTTCAAAATTCCGATTCTCAAAATAATACAAAATCATTTTCATTGACTTTTAGTAGTTAAAGTAAGAATATCTTATGAGCTTTTCTACGCTTCTTACTTCAATCAAATTCACCAATTCTAAGTACATAGGGAATAGCACGGCTTTAGTGCAAATGTCACTTTTGATGAAGTCTTCTTTTGACACTTCAAAAGTAAAAACAATGCCATTCATTTATAAAATTGAACAAAGAATTGAAATTGTTCAAATTTACAAAAATATTGACAAATTTTTCAAATAAATATGTTTTTGTTCAATTTTATTTAATTTAATAAACATATACATACATATTTTGATTTAAATCAGAAAGCTAAACAAATCTTGAATTTAGGATAATAATTTTGAACGCGCTCATGAAACTTTCAAAATGAAGCAATTTGATTGATTTGAAGACTAAATGCGAGAATGTGTTTGGTTTAAAACGGCCCATAGACACCACATTTGTCCGCACACTCGTGTCGGTGTGCGGAAATGTTTGCTGTGTGTGGGCTGGTGTTGACACCGATTTGCCGTGTGAGACACGGAGCGAGTAAAATCGAAAGATTTTGATTTTTTGTGTCGGTGTGATGTGTATGAGGATGCACGCGCACATATCGTATTCAGTTGCATGTGAATCGTTATTGAGTGTGGTGCGTCACAAGTTGTTTTAATAAAATGGCAATTTGGGATTGTGAATTCTGGCGATCTTTTATAGATTTGTATAGACAACTTCCAAAAATGTGGCAAATAAAATCCAGCGAATATGAAAATCGCGATAAAAAAAAAGAAGCTCGGGAAATTTTGCAAAAAAAAAATATAAAGACTTTGAAAGCCAGGCAACAATAAATGTAAAAATAAAAAAATAAATTGGGTGGCGCGACAGTCCGTTGAGAACCAAGGCCTAGTGACTTACAACTCCCAACCATTCCTGTGTGCGAGTAATGTTGTCAGGAATGGAGGGGACCTACAGTTTATATGCCGACTCCGAACGGCTAATTTTGAGAAAGCACTTTTTCATGACAAGAATTACTCTTGGAGAATTTGTCAGTTCCTCGCAAGAGGCAGTACCCGTGAAAAGACTTTAGATGGCATAGGCAGGGATCGAACCCAAGACCTCTAGCATGACAGTCCAACGCACTAACCATCATGCCACGGGTACCACCAACAATAAATGTGGTTAAAAGAAAAATAATGTCGTCGCGTTCATCCTAACGTCGGGAGTTGGCAAAAATAAAAAAACCGAGCGTTCAAAAAAAATAATTTAAAACAACTAATTGAATATGAAATATTTATTTTTTTAAAAGATATGCATCAATATTATTTACATATTTATTGAATGGTTTTGCCATGGAACTGCTTCAACCGAATTAACGTAATTGCAGAATTTATTATGAATTTCCTTACTTGAAGTCTTGAAGTTGGGCATCCGAATACCAGTGTGCATTGGTTACCTCTCCGGTGCAAATATTTTCCTCATCTACAGAACTTCGAAGATATACAGTGTGGTTCCGCTTTTTTTTTTTTAAATTGTGGATATATCAACAAGCAAGAACAATCGTCATGAATCGGTGAATTTTCTTCCAATTCTTTTAGAAGGCCAACATGTGAAAATGTATTTCTTTTTAAAAACCAATCTTTCGACCAAATTCTTTTTTTTTTCCTCTATTTTCATTTGAACAAGAAGCGATTACAATTAGCGCACAAGCTTCAACGTCAATCATTCTGATCTTTTCTCTTTGAAATCTCTTTTACAACTATTGTGTGTATGATTTGGTGTGTAGTGTGTGGCCGAAAGCTACACCATTTAACAGTGCACCGGTGTGCGCACAAGTGTGGTGTGTATGGGCTTAAAGCACCATTCCACGCACACATTCTTATATCTAGTACTCAGTAGCTTGTAGAAAAACAGAAATGTCAGCCTGACATTCTCATCGTGGTAAATTGAATATTTTTGCTTAAAAACTTAATTTCCAAGTTCGACCCCAATTCGCCAATTATAAGGCGTAGCCGCCTAACCTATTTTTTGAACTTGCCTTGTAGTTTCTATGTTTCGGAAGTAGAACGCTGTCATTTGTAAAAGAATTTGATTTGAAGGACGTATTTTTTACAGCAAAAAAATAATTCTGAAAAATACAGCATTTTTAGTTCATTAAAATTATGCCATATCCGTGACTCTTATTTTCAACATATATAAACTTTTTCTTGGAAATATTCTGTTTGCAGTTACAAGCAATATAATTCAAATAGCGTCATATGAAAGCAGCACTAACAAAATAGATTTTTGTTAAATTTGTACTTCTCATTTATGGAATAAGTCTTTGACATTGCAGCTATAATGAGAGTTTAAGTGTCAAGGTGAATGCCTTTATGCTTCTAAAAAATTCTTCGAAATGTATGTGAATGACATAGAATCTACATAAAAGCTATTCCATAACGATCACGTGTTGTGTATGTATCGTCGCAAAGCTTGAAGTGTTGCATAGTGTATCCACAAGCATTCAATTTAGAAAAAGAAATAGTTTCTAGGTTATTATATATCAACTCTTCAGTGGAAATGTCAAAGCCTTCGTTAGCTGTTCGGAATAAACTTTTACTTTGGAAACAAATTTTGTGTTTATTTCTATTATATTAAATAACTGTTACGCTAACGTCCAAATGTTTACTCTATACTCAAATGGCGGCAAATGTCATTTCTATACTTTTGACATACAAAGTAAACGTCAAATTTAAAAGAACGTGTGAATACATCGCATCGCATACGTAATGGGACGTAACGTTTGGATAAATATAATCTGTCACATCGAAATAATCTACTACATCGACTCTGCTTTAATTTCCAACGAGTCTCTTGTGATTTATAGATTTTTGTGAATAAGTTAATAATTTGAAAATTTTAAATTTATAAATAAATGATGATGGATACTTTGTAATTTTTAATTAAACTTAAATATTTGAGACGATAGACTGTAGAAAGACATTTGTCAACGGCAGTTCCAGCAACGTTAAGACTAGCTGCTGTTTCATCTCTCCTGGCAAGTGGAGGATATCAAGACTCAGTTGGTAAGCGATTGGAGGTCTTAAGGAATTCAAATTGTCCGTAAGCTACTGCTAGTCTTAGTGAATTAGTGTTTCCTTAGTTACAATTCGAAAATATGATTTTGGCCAAATCCGGGTGCCCAAACATTGATTTTCACATTGCTTTTTTTTGTCCAGTATTAATTTTGTTCTAGTTTGGCCAAAAAAAGACAAATTTTTGCCCATGTTCTGCATTTCACTTATTCTGAATACACTTTGCAAAAGTGAATTGGGGTGTTTCGCAATTCGTTATTGTGAATTAGATTTTCGGACTTGCAAATGAGTGTTCTGTATTTTGGTTTGTTCCATTTTTTGAACGAATTCTAACCACATTTTTTATTTTTGTGAATTGATTTTTGATAGCTTCCTTCTGCTAGGAATCGGAGGGTTCCAGCAAGTTTATGAACTGGAGGAAGCTATTATAAAAGGTATTACTTCCCTTACAACATGTAAAAAAGCGCCTTTGCTTAATCTAAAATTACAATGAAAGCTTAAAAAAGGAAATCAAGGATTTGCTTTATTTATCAGGACAATTGTACAACGTTTTTGATTCGTCTTCTTATTTTTTTTCTTGCTTTCCTCGTTTTTTTCACTTAAAATTGACAATAATATTGCATCATCACTTCAGAAACAAAATAAAAATGGAGGATCCTTCAGTTCTGACAGTTCGAAGCAATTTCGAAGTTTTCGAAGTCGATCGAATTAATGAACATGCAATTTCATTTTACGTGAAATTATAACGTGATTTCAATTCACTTTTAATCGAAATTTGGAATATGGGCGTTTGTTTAAAATTCATATTTCAAAATCATAAAGTCTATAATTGATACATTCTAACAATTAACTTTTGGTCCGTCTTATGAAATTCCTTTTAATGACTGATGACAGAATTACACATTAAAGTACTAGATCGCTGGTTAAAATGAACGGTGGCGTCAAATTGATTCATGAGTTATTCGTTAACGGACGTGGCGTTTCGACTTAAATGGAAGTAAATTAATCTTTCAATTTCTTTAAATTGAAAATTGGTTTGTTACAAGAAATACCATTTTAAAATGTTTGTGTTTTTTACATCTTAGCAACTTTTTTTGATGCATTATTGGAATTACTTGAAAACGTCATTATGACAATCATTATTTTGACAGTTCTGATTAGAAAATGGGCGCATTCACAAAGGTAGTGATTACGTTGTCAAAATTCAACTTTCATATTAATGACAAATACAAATAAATAAATTAAAAACATTTGTGTTTTCAGCACTTTAAATAGGTTTTTTTCTTTTTAAATTCAATAAAACTAAAAAGAAGATATAATATAATTGATTTATATTTAAATACCGAAAGATTTATTTCATTTTGAATTCTATTGTCTTTGCCGAGCAGCTGATTGTGAAACGTCAAAACCAATGTGCACTCACTTTAAAGTCGAAATCTGTACACTACGTCGGAGGGGAAATTTCAACTACTTTTGTAGTTAGATGTAGCCAATCAGAATCCCTTGACTATGTAGCCACTAGCTTTGTGAATGCGACCAATGTTCAATTGGATTGAAGTTGAAGCTCGATAGTACTTATATTTGACCTTCACTGATTCCACCCCTGATTTGAGTTTCTTTGTTCATTCAGTTACGCCCTATTATGCTGAAAGTTAACAAAGAACGTTAAAATAGAGTCTTATTTTTTCGCCTTTGTCATCATCGCGTAATTTCACGCTTAATTACCATACACAAAAACACCCACTGTGCATATTCCAAAAATCAAAAACACTGATTCTTGAAATAAAATTAATTTAGGTAGAAAATTCTGTTTTCTAAATACCTTTTTAACACATTTTAATTAATTAATTAATGAATTTTGTGTATGCAAGGTATACGATAAATTTTTCCTCATCAGCGATGGAGATTATTGTGAATGAATGCTCCAGCACATTTCATTCTAGAACAATTCACTCGAAATTACCCCCGGGAAAAGTTGAATTTTAAAGTTGTCAATTTAATTAATATTTCGTATATAAAATAGAAGAGGAGAAGGGTATTAGACCTAAGTCCCTCTCTCTCTCTGCTGGACGATAGGAAGGATCCGAGCCAAGAGCATCCCTTGGCATCCTTAACCATCAGTTGCGGGACTGTAAGTTCTAATTTATTCACCACACCATCACACAAATTGATGTTTTTCCTCTGTTTTTCACAATTTGACAACAAAGTCCTGAGTTGGTTGGAAAAATGTTTTTTTGGGATGAATTTTGTGGTCAATGGAATTTTTCCAGGAAAATATATAACTCCTTGTGAACTGAAACTGATAGATACTTTACAACGAATATAATGTTTTGAAATAGTTAAATATATACTTTTTGTTGGTTACTGGCAACTCGTGAATATTTATGTTGATAGGGGTTTTGTGGGTGGAATGTGGGGTTGGGGTCGGTTGATGTGACTTAAAAGGGTAGTTATTTTATTGTACAATACATAAATATTTCCCAACCCATTTTTCTTTTTAAGCAAATTTTTTGTGGAAGCTTATCATTTCGTATTGTATTTTTTTCTTTTATAATTTATGTTTTTGTATCCTGCCTTTTTCGATCAATATTACCTTGGAATTATAAAACAACTACACATTTTTCAGAAGAAGGAAAAAATAGGTATTTTTTCTTTGTGTCTGTCTTTTTCCAGCTATAAGGATTGGCAATATACTCGTATGTGTATGAAATATAAACTTTGGCCCTGACCTAAAAGAAGCTCTTATTTTTTAACGTAATTTGTTTCCTGATGTAGTTACTGTGGTAGGTAGATATGAGAAGTACATAGCACATAGTTTGTGATGCACTTGCACATTTCCCAACAAGCCGTATCATCCGGATAAGATTGAAACAACATCCACACGAAAATACAGTGGGATTTTTTTGTTTTTGTTGAAGAAATTCGATTTTTCAATCGTTTATTTTTTGACACAAAAAAAGAGGAAGGAAATTGTAGAAAAATGATGGTGGTTGGGATATCAATGAAACCAAACCGCAATTTACCCGTTACATTGTATGAACTGTCAAGTACAGTGAAATATTTTAATCGATAATTCGATCGAAAATTAAAAGAATACACATTGATAATGACGTTTCAATTCTATGAAATGTTTTTCATCTTTTAAAAGTCTTTACTTTCAAAACAATTACGTTTTAACGACATTCTTGTAGAAAATAAGTTTGAAATAAATTGGATTTTGCACTTGATTGCTTGCACACGTTTCAAAAATGTTGAAATTATTCTGAAATTGTCAATATTTATGTTGATAATAATAAAAACTAAGCTTAGTACATGCAAGGGGTCTTGGGTTCAATCCCTGCCTGTGCCACCTAACTTTTTTCACGGGTACTGCCTCTTGCGAGGAATTGACAAATCCTCCAAGAGTAATTCTTGTCATGAAAAAGTGCTTTCTCAAATTAGCCGTTCGGATTCGGCGTATAAACTGTAGGTCCCTTCCATCTCTGACAACATTACTCGCACACAGGAATGGTTGAGAGTTGTAAGTCACTAGGCCCTGGTTTTTCATGGGCTGTTGCGCAACCTAATTTATTTATTTTATTATTAAGCTTAGTACCAATACATGACTAAAAAATCTTTAAATATTGGCGGAACTGTCAAAAGTCTTGTAATAGCATCCATTTTGGTGACAGTTGCCAATTTTCTATCAATTGAAAATTATTAGTTGATTTTATCCAGGTTAGGTTAAGTAAGGTTAAAGTGGCTGTTGGTTGGGAAGTCCAACACACTTAGACCAAAGTATGGTCCGTTGTGATACCACATGGATCAGTTGATCAGCTTAACTCGTCGAACCAATTGGAGCTCCGAATAAAGCGTAGGAGACAAATAATGTCAGAATTTTTTAGATCGCTAGTATCGTTGAAGTAGTAGTCTCCAAGGTAGATTGTACGTCTTTGTGATAAGGCAGTACATGTGCACAGAAGATGAGAGATAGTCTCCTCCTCCTCCTCGTCCATGCAACTCCTACAAAATCATTTGCAGGGGCTCCAAGTCGTGCTTACTATCAAGCAGTGCCCAGTCAGGACACCAATAACGTACCTAATGTACAATCTACTCAGAGAGATTAATTGTTTTGAGCGCTAAGATTAGTCCAAATTAGTTTAGTCGCTAAACAGGTGGTGGTATTATTCCACCTGAAGTTTGTTTTCTCTATGGTATCTTGCTTTAGCATGAGTTAACATGTAGCTAAGGGGATAGCATTGTGAATCAGCAGAGGTAAAGTTGTTCCGCTTTTTGCAAGTTCGTCGGCTTTGCAATTTCCTGGAATGTCTCTATGGCCGGCACCCAGAAAAGGTGAATGTTGAACTGTGTAGCCATCTAGTGAGTTAGTGGAGACAGATTCTAGCGTGGAGACAGATTCTAGCGATTGTACTGTGTAGAGCCGTTTCAACTGATTTCCCTTTCTTGTAGGCGTCTTAAGCCTTTGAAAGGAGGGACTTATCAATACTTGCCCTTAAGTGGATATCGATCAAACGTTCAAAAGTTTTAAGAAGGAATGATGATTAACTGATAGGTCTTAGGTCTTTATTGTTAACGTGGCTGGATTTTCCAGCTTTTGGAATAAATACGACTTCAACTTGTCTGCAAGACATCGGGATGTATGCCAATTTAAGGCATCCCTTGAAGATGTTTTCTAGGATAGGTATTAGAAAACTTGCATTTTCTTGCAGTTTACCTGGAATTATACCATCCGAACCAGCAGATTTATATGGCTTAAAGCTGTTAATAGCCAATTTGGGTTTTTCCCTAGTGACTAGACCTTGTTGGGGATATAAAGTATTGTCACAACTATTTGGTACAATGTTATATTAGAGCAGCGATTCTTCGCTTGAATTGGTCCAGAGGCCAGAGGCAGGCGTTTTTCAAGCAGCTTGGCATGAATGGATTTTTGGGGAGGATTTTGCGCAGCCTGGATGCATCAGAGCAATCAATCAATCAATCCACGTTGCTACAGAAGTTTCTCCAGGACGATCATTTGGTTTTCCTCAGTTCTTTTTTATATAGGTATCTTCAGTGATTCTTTATATGAATCCCAGTCAGACATGTCTCTAGAAGCTTTCGCTCTGTTAAGGGTTTTCTGCATTCTTTTCGAAGTGGATCTAGCCCTGAGTTTCACCAGTGTGGTTTCTTTTTACCTCTTACTTGTATAAGACGACATGTAGTATCTAGAGCTATATTTAGGGCTAATGGTAGATCATTGACTTTGTCGTCAAGATCTTCAGTGTTGGAGGCGGTATTAAAGAGTTCAGCTTTTACTAAACTATTTAACGTTCTCTTGTATATTGGCCAATTTGTTCTTTTTTGATTTCGAAAGATCGGTTGGCAAGGTTGTTCATTTATAAAGTTAAATTGGATTTATCTATGATCAGAAATGGAGTGAACTTTAGATACCTTCCAGTTGAAAATATTATTATTAATGAAGTCGGATATCCAAAACTTCTTGTCGATTTTTAGTAATAATGGTTGGCTCTTTACCAACGTTACTTATGAGTAGGATTGTGTTTAAAATATATTCGAAAAGAGACTCACCCCTGTCGTTTATATCCGTGCTACCCCACACTCCTTCAGCTGTTAATCCAGGGTGTCACCCGGGAGAGGGCCAATGATTTTTATGCAAATATTAGACAATTTATTGGTGAAAAATCGGCTGACAGTTTTTAACATTTTTTTCGAAACCCTGTAAACTTTAGGCCATGTCTTTTTGTTCAAAAACTTTCTGTCAATTCAAAACTAGCTGCCAATGTTTGTCTTTTACTTTTGACAGATAAAATTGTGTGTTTCCATGTTTGATAGTAAATTGATTAACAATATTGGAAAATTTTCTAATAGTGTACTTAAGAAAGTAGATTCAAATCTTGCGGAAAAATAGAGAGGAATTTCTATTCTTAACTCTATGACGAAGATTCTGACTTCAATTCTGTACGAAAGGCTCACTAAGTGGATCGAGAACACTAATCGTCTAAGCAACTTTCAAGCTAGTTTTCGGTCGGGCTTTTCAACGATGGATCCTATTTTTGCGCTTACCAGTATTCCCAGGAAGTTTATTGAAAAAAAAAAAGAAATTGTATGCTTGTTTTGTAGAATTCAAAGCAGCAGTCAACAGACGAGCTTTGATGTATAAGCTCTCATTACTAGAGATCTCCCGAAAACTCCTGATGTATTTTAAATTTTTGGAGTCATCAAGCGCCTTCTTATGAGACGGATCAGAGTTTTCGGATTGGTTTGAAGCAACAGCGGGTGTTCCACAAGTCTGCGTTTTGAGCCCAATAATGTTTTCTTTGTTTATCGACGATGTCTCTTAAGCAATTCCTGGAGGAATACTCTTTGCCGATATCCAAGTGAAAGTTTTGCTATACGCGGACGATTTAGTTGTCCTAGCTGAAAATCGTTTCACTCTGCAGCTACAAATAAACAGATTGAACTCCTTCTACGAGAGGTGGGGACTGCATGTTAAAACAAACAAAACGAAAATAATGATTTTTGAAGCGCGTCAAAAAGGAAGGATGCCGAAAGAGAATTGGTCACTCAATAATGAACGTATTGAAGTAGTACAAGAGTTTTAATATCTTGGAAATTTGCTTACGCATAATTTGAATTTTTCGAAGCATGTCAAACAAAAAAGCAAAGAAGTTAAATTGGGTTGAGTTTATTATGGCCAAAGTTTTTTTCCAATCCAAAAATCGGTCATGTGTCAAAATATCGGGTCTTTCAAGCAACTTTCAACACTTGTGTGTGCTACGGTGCTCAAGTTTTTGGATACTTGGCTCTCGAGGAATTTGAAGCAATTCAAAGACAAATCAAACGCTTGTTTAGATTACCAAATTCAACACCAAATTATGCTATTTACGTGGAGTCTGGCGTAACGCCAATGTATACTCAAAACCTCAAAATGAACTCGGATTATTTCATAACAGTGATGAAGAGGGATGAAAGAAGTCTTTATCAAACCATCACCCTTTCAAAAAATTGAGTAAGCTAGCTATCTCACATGAAGCTAACTTAACTTTATTGGAGTCAAATGTAGATGAATGGAGCTCTATGTTTGCTAATGTTACTGCTAAATTATTTCTCTAAAGCTTCGTCAACATCCTACAGGAATACCTATTAGAACCTCAATCACCAATTACCATCAGAAGCTAACTATTTCAATAATGAATTATCGACCAAACCTATAAGTTATATCTTTAGAGCACAAGCTCAAATTTAAATCTTAACTGCCTCATCGTGCTGATCTTCCACAAATTTGTAATTGGCAATAACATTTTTGGTTTCTTCAGTTATTTGAAATCAGATAAATTTGGGCACCCAGTCATCTGTTTAAAACCATGAATGTAGTAGATTCGAGTTAGATTGACCCATCAAGATATAACAACACGTTTTAATTCGACAAATCAGATCAATCACAATATTTTCCAATGGGAAGCTAAAATTGATTAATCCTCAATTATAATATTTTATTTAACAAAATTGTGACTTTTGTGTGTTTATGGATGTTTTTGAATTCCTCGTTTACTTGTTTTGAATTTAAACAAAAATCTCAAAGAGTTTAATATTTCTAGTAAAATTTAATATTTCAAAAACAAATATGACGAGTTCTTGGTCAAAATAATAAAATAACCACTTGAAATTTTATTAAATGTTTACAAAAACGAAAGTGTCCCGAGTTAATCTTCAAAATTTGGCAATAAATATTGATAACAACTTTGTATAAGTATACATGCCCAACATTAAAAAAGAATTTAAAAACCTTTTAAGAAAGAAAACCCAAAAAATAATCAGAAAATAAGACAGTTTTGTTTTCTAAACAAAAGGCAAAATCATTCTTCAATTCTATATTTTGGATCGTTCTATACCATTTATAGCAAATTAGTCTTCATCACAGTAGACTTCAATGATTTAGATTAAGTTAACTATTTTTTAACATTTTTAGTTATATTTTAAAATAAAATGTTCCACTGTGCTATTATGTCGTATCGTTGCCAGTTAGTACCACCATCAGTGGTGGCGTCATTGCTGCTCCAGCACAATATACAATACTGTGACGTCGCTTCCTCTAGTGTTGAAGTATTAAAAGTTTCAAAAAAAGGACCTTGACCCAATGGCAGTTTAAAGCTTACATTCAAAAAAAAAAATAACAATTAAGGATGTTGTAAGGACAATGGAAACAAGAAACCCTAATGGAAGGAAGGAAGGAAATGCGGAGAAGGATATTAAAGCTCATATATTGTTCCCTTCACTAATCATATAAAGCATATATATGAATACAGTATTATACACCCAAGTGAGGATTAGTGAGATGATAAGGAAATGTAGAATATTACTTAAATCCTTTTATTGAACCCAAAATCAAATTAGTAAGGTAACAATAATTGTGTAATCGGATTATCCTAATATGGGGTGATAAGCAAACTGAGGGTTTAGAAAATCATCAATTTTATAAGAAGGGATATAATATTGATGATGTTCTGCAAAGTAGAATAGTTAGGTACCTATATTTAGCCCAATGATTAATACGGATCAATTTATTGGGTGTGAGATATTAAAATTCTTTTTAATTTCCTTATCTTAAGGTACACATACATAATTCATGCAGACATTCAAATGTACACTGAACAAAAAATAATGTTTGTAAAAGTATGGAAGTCGCTCTAACAATTTTTCGTTGAATTGTAATCTTCTTCCATTGAGTTTAAGAGTTTTAAGAGTTGATACAAAAATTTGAATTAAGGCTTTAAACACTTAACGAAAATATTTTATTATCGTTTTTACAAAACTCTTTGTGTGAAAATATGTTAAAAATCTTTAGTTAACAATAATTCAACAACTTATGAAATGTTTCCTTAAACAACAAAACTATTTATTTAAACTTAATTCTTCATTAAATTTTTGGCTCACTATTAGGAAGCGAAGGAACTCATAGTTTTTTTAAAGCCTTTAAGGTATGTAATTCTTTGTTTTAATATTACGTTGAATATTGACAAATTTATTGAAGTATCTGATGACAAAGAAACAAACTTTTCTGTATGAATTTCACACTGAATGTTCTTAATATTGGCTCGTCGTTAAGTTACTTACTTACTTAAGGTGGCGCTACAGTCCTGTATGAACTAGGGCCTCACCTAACAAACTTCTCCATCTAGCTCGGTCCGTAGTTAGGAGTCTCCAGTTTCGCGCTCCAAGTTGGGTTAGGCTACTTTCCACTTGTGCGCGCCACCTGATCCGTGGTCTTCCTCTACTGCGCTGTCCTGTGGGTGTGGATTCGAAGTTTTCCGGGCCGCAGCATTGGTTTCCATGCGCTCTACGTGACCCAGCCATCTTAGTCGTTGGACTTTTACCCTTCTGGCTAAGTCTACGTCGCTGTACAGCCCGTACAGCTCGTCCTTCCATCTTCTCCTCCACTCCCCTTCGATGCATAGGGGCCCGTAGATCACACGAAGAACTTTCCTCTCGAAACGAAACAAGGTGCTTTAATCCGCTTTTGTCATAGACCATGCTTCTGAATCGTATAGCGGGACAGGGATGATAAGAGTCTTATATAGCAACACTTTTGTCCCTCGAGAGAGGAATTTACCACTCAATTGCTTTCTTAGTCCAAAGAAACAGCGGTTAGCAAGAGTTATTCTGCGTTTGATCTCAGCGCTGGTGTTGTTTTCTGCGTTTACAGCGGAGTCTAGTTAGACGAAGTCCTTGACTACCTAAAAGTTACGTCTGTCGATGGTGACGTTTTGAGCAAGACGTCGGTGTTGTATGTCCTTTCAGCATGTACTTTGTTTTGGCCTGATTAACCGTTAAACCCTCTACCTCAATACTCACAAAAGCCCCATTGACATCACGCTGAGTTCTTCCGATTATGTCAATGTCATCAGCATATGCCAGTAATTGGACAGACTTTTGAAAGATAGTGCTTCTAGTGTTGACGTGTGAGCTCTGCACTATTCTTTCAAGCGATATTAAAAAAATCACATGACATCGAAAGGTTCTGTTAAGTTGTTTCCAACCTTAATGGAGCAGCGTGAATTCTCCATGGTCATCCTGTACAAATGGACTAGTTTGGCAGGGATGCCAAAACTAGACATGACTCTATACAGCTCGTCCCTGTATATGATGTCATATGCTGCCTTGAAATTGATGAAAAGATGGTGGGTGTCGATTTGGTGTTCTTGGGTTTTTTCCAGGATCTGCCGTAATGTGAATATTTGATCAACTGTGGACTTTCCTGGTCTAAAACCACACTGACAAAGACCGATCAGGTTGTTGACGATGGGCTTTAGACGTTCACATATTACGACTAATTCCCCTATAGTTGGTGCAGTTTAGAGGGTCTCCTTATTTAAGGATCGGGCAAACAATTCTGAGGTTCCATTCATCGGGCATGCTTTCATCCGACCATATCTTACAGATAAGTTACTTATCTCCAGCAGCTTTAAACAGCTCTGCATTCAAGCCATCCGTTCCAGCGGCTTTATTAGACTTCATCTTAGATATGGCAATCTTTACTTCGTCTAAGTCGGGAGGACGGGATGGTTGGCTGTCGTCCTCTATGCTGAATAGATCATCCTGCCTAACAGCTAAATCCGGTACGTCGTCGCCGTTATATAGTCTGCAGAAGTTGTCCTTCCATATCCTCAGTATTGACTGCGGTTCCACTATGATGTTTCCAATTTCGTCTTTGCAGCTTTCGGTTCTAGGTTTATGTAAATGTGAATTTCGTTTCATAAAACTTTCAAACTTCATTCCTGCTCTTAAACCTCTCAACATCTTCGACCGCACGCTTCTCATGCCCTCTCTTTTTCCTTCTGAGAAGTCGGTGTTCCTCTCGCCTCTTCTGCTCATAGAGCTCATGAGCAGCTCTCGTCCTATTATGCAGCGCCGCTTTGCGTGCCTGTTGTTTGGCTGCATTAGCCTGCCGACATTCCTCATCAAACCAGGAGTTCCTTGTTGGTGGCTGTATGAAACCCAGCACAACAGAGGTGGCTTCTCTGATTGCATCTTGGCAATGTTGCCACTGGTTTTCGATAAATTGTGTTGGCGGCAGAGAACTTCGAGAGTGGTTACTTGTAACTCGGTCGGAAAAGGATTTGCCGATCTCTGACGATTGTAGCCGTTGGACGTTGTACCTTCTCCCAGCACTTCCCTGTTTTGCCTTGGGTCTGGAAATCCGAAGTGCTACCTTGGCTACAACGAGGTAGTGGTCCGAGTAGATGTTAGCTCCTCGGAAAGTTCGGACATTCATGATGCTGGAATCGTGTCTGGCGTCGATCGCAATATGATCAATCTGGTTGACGGTAGATTAATCTGGAGAAGTCGAAGTTCCTTTGTGGATGTTTGGGTGTGGAAAACGCGTATCGGCTACCATGACGTTTCGCCCGCAGCAGAATCTATGAACCTGAATCCGTTGTCGGAAGTGTTGTCGTGCAGGCTGTTCTTCCCGATTATTCCACCAAGGATGTCTTCCCTTCCTAGCTTGGCATTAAAATCGCCCAGGACTATTTTAATATCGTAGCTAGGACACTGCTCATATGTTTTGTCTAAGAGCTGGAAGAACATATCTTTGGTGTTGTCATCTTTCTTCTGTGGGGGCGTGCGCACATATCAGGCTAATGTTGACAAATTTAGCCATGATGTGTATGGTCATGAGGCGCTCATTGATGCACCTATAGCTCAAGACTTCTTGCCTAAATCTGGCAAATAAGCGCTGTTGGTTTTCGTGGTAGCAGTCACCATAGTAAATATCGCAGTTTTTCATCCTCTTTTTGTCCGGCCCATCTCATGGTATTTCCTGGATGGCGGTGATGTCTGCTTTATTGCGGTCTAGGGCCTCCGCTAATTCTTCGGCCGCACGTGGTCTGTTAAGGGACCTAACATTCCGCGTGCATATCCGAAGTTCGTTGTCCTTAATTCGTTTGCGAAGGTTGTCAACAGTAAATCCGTCCGTATCCGACGACGGAGTGTTGGAGACAAAACTGAGCTTTTGAAGTATCAAGCTCAATAATATTTCTTTCTAAAAATTGATAGAAACTCACTATTCGTTGAGATTAAATATGAGATCACCAGTGGACCTATTGGTACGAAAGCTGCACTCATTAATAAAAAACAGAAAGAGTGTCGGAGACAGAATACAGCCCTGTGGAATACCAGCATTTATTTTGTGGTTTTCAGACTCAGAAAAGACTCAAATCACCTTTTATTGATTGAAGAATTTTGTTAACTTAAATTGAAACTTAAAAACCACTGTCAATTTCCTTAACATAGGAATTTCGTTAGTAATATCAAAGTTTCGTTGTTTTATAAAGGATTTAGTTCAGTGTATATGTATGCAAAAAGTCTATTCCATATCCCAGAGGGAATTATTTTAAATAATTAATTTAATGTGTTGCGCCCATGTGTATTGTGTAGGCGTTATTTATATTCTTCTCTTAATGGTTTTCTCTTTTTTATGAGGTATGACTTACGGGTGTTAGATTATTTAATTACTGGAAGATAGATCCTTTTTAAAATTTTACTAAAATACAAATCAAATGACTCGACAACCAACGTTAACAATGAGCATTCTGTCTTTAGCCTACAAAAACATTTATAACCTTTTAATGAATGATACTTTAATATAGAACTTATACATACTTCAAGGAGCATTTAGCTCACAAGCTAGAAAACACATAGTCATACACTTAGATACATTCATATAGCTATAAGTTTTATTGATCGGGGTAATAAAGGCAGATAAAGTTATGCCTAGCTTTGCTTACATTTATTACTCTGGATCTCTGAAATGTGATAATGGGGATGATGCTTGTGAGGGATGGTTAATGCTCGGGAACTCTTAGAGAAACAAAATAAAATTGAATTTGATGCCAACAAGAAAAAGAAGCCTCGGGATTTTTTTTTGTTGGCAAAGATAAGAAGTCGATATTTGCTTGCTTAAAGTAAATGAAAGCAGAAGAAGAGTTATATTTATAAGAACGTGATACATATTGTTGGATATTATGTAGACACATATTTACATTGTTAAGTTTAGTGAAAATAATACTTGAAATATATTTTTGGCCACATACTATTTGAGAACGAGGCCACACGTGTAACGTAATTCGTAATATGTTTTTTTGAATTTGATTTTTGTTTTTATTCATTAAATATGTCAAAGGTTAAGAGATATGTCAAAGAAATTGTATTTTGAAGGGTGTTGTAAATTATAGGATTGAAGTTGAAATGTCTTCTATATTCAGATTCAACGAAATTAAAAACCTGGAAACGTGTCTCGTTTGAGATACAAAATATGTTATTTTGATTTTTTTTTTCGTGGAAAAGATTAAAGTTCCGGGAAAGTAAGAATACGAATAAACAAGACAGTGAATGAGGCAGTGGAAACATTTTTTGAATTTAACATCCTCACTTTCCATCTATTTTTAGCGATTGTATACCTAGTTAAGAAACAAGAATAACACATACTGAACTCCACAAATAGTCCATCTGCAGAGCCCAATATTGGCATATTCCTTCTAACATTTCGGAAGGTATCTCAAAATAAATGCTTTAATGTTGATTTTGAATGCGTTAATTGAAGGAGGGTTGTTGGCCGTTATAGACATGAGCCATAACAAAAAAATTGTCTAGAGGCTTTAAATTGCCCGATTTTGGCAGTAAATTAAACGGCCCTCAACGTGAAATCGGCTCTTAATTAGTCCCCTGTTACGTCTGCTACGTGGAATGTGCCATCGTCTTTTTGAAACCATATATCATCCAATTCAAAATATAGCGCTCAACTTTCACAGTAACGTTATAATTCTTATCAGCTTTGAAGAAATTCGTTCCATTGTTCTTTCAGCACATAATCCTTACCAAGCAGTCACTGTTTCTGGATGCCATAGTAACTCTTGCAATGCTTCTTAATGCTCTTCACTCTAAATACGAAAGATATGCTTGTTCACGTATCCATTTAACCAGAATTGAACTTCGTCACTGTGCACAATTGTTCAATAAAAAAAAAGTGGATCTTCCGTCAACATTTCAAGATCCCATTCAAACAAATTTGGGCTTCGTGGGACGTCGTCGTTCGGCTTCACTTCTCGCACCAGGCTTTAAACTTTAATTCTTCTTCATCAAAATGAAGAAATAAAAGCCCAATTTTATTGAACGCCACGAAGCCGCATCGATAATTCACGGTTATCACTAAAATAGGCAAATTTAATCCTGATATTTTCCTCAGTTTGCACTCTACTAGCACCAAATCCAACCATACCTGGTTGTCTTAAAAACTCGGATGGTACATGGACTAAGTCTTGGGAAGAAACTCTAAACCTGCTTCTAGACACCCACTTCCCAGATAGCTGCAAATCCGTTAATAGAACAAACCGTCGTGGGTCGGGTATTAGCTTAACTTTTCTTTAAGGTCTTGTTACAAAAGAAAAATTGACATAGGCTCTGAGTAGCTGCAAACCTTATAAATCCCCACGTACAGATAAAATCATACCAGCTGAGCTACAACTTACCATTGACATAACTTTGTCCATCATTGAGAAGATCTTTAAAAGTTGTCTAGATCTGGTCTATATACTTCAGCGATGGAGAGAAGTAAAGGAAGTTTTCATTCCCAAAGCGGACAAATGTTCACATGTCAACCCTAAAGATCTAAGACCTATTAGCTTATCATCATTCTTTCTCAAAATTTTGGAAGGATTGATTGATATCCATGTACGTAATAGCATTGATAAGAGACTATCGATGTCTCAGCATGCTTATTGCAAAGGGAAATCGGTAGAAACAGCCTTGCACACTCTGGTAAGAACTATCGAATAATCCCTAGAGCAAAAGGAATATATTATGGTGGCCTTCCTGGATATTGAGGGCGCTTTCAACAACGTTGACACATCCGCTATCACTTCTGCTATGACGACCTTAAATGTCGAATACTCAATCTGAGTGTTGATTAATCCTATGCTAAAAAGCAGGATCATCAACTCTAAGTTGGGGGATTTTCGCACAAAAAGGTCTGTCAGTAGAGGCACTCCCGCAAGCTGTTGTTCTGTCCCCTCTCCTGTGGAACATAGTGGTTAGCGAACTAGTAATATCCCTTGAGAGGGAAGGCTACAGAGCGGAATGCCGATGATGTTGCTTTCGCCGTCACAGGAGAACCAGAACATCCTAATACACTGAGAGACCTCCTCCAAAACGCACTCAATATGCTCACTAGATGGGCTGATCACTGTGGACTTAGTATTAATCCTCAAAAAACAGACCTCGTCCTTTTTACACGGAAATACAAGAACCCAGTAATTGTACATCCTTCAATAAAAGGCACTTATTTTTACCAATGAAGCCAAATATCTTGGTCTGATATTGGACAAAAACTTAAGTTGGAAATGAAAGCAAATGGGGTTTTCAACCTCGCATAACCTACTGGCTATACACATCGTTCCTCCGACCAATACTTATGTACGGGATTGCAGTATGCTGGACTGCACTGGAGAAAGTCACATACTACGACAAACTCAGCAGAGTCCAACGCACTGCATGTCTCTGCATAAGCGGGGCATTAAGAACCAAACCCTCAGCAGCGTTGGGCACTCTCCTCCATCTGACACCCCTCGACATATTCAGCAAACAAATGGCAGCGAGTACAATCATAAGACTCAACGCCTCATCTCAGTGGACCAACAACAATATGGGACACTCCATCATATTAAACCTCTTTGGTTCTATACCAAAATACATAGACTACACTATTCCAAAACCCAAATTTGGAAAAACTTCCAAGTATCCATTCCAACCAGAGATGAATGGGAAGACAAAAAACTCCTGGAAAGCTTAATCTAAGCATCTCATTCCGCTTCCCTAATCATTCTAGCGCCTGCCAAGCGGAAATTTTAGAGTTCATAGAGGTTCTTTCCTGTCTAAGAGAAAGCGTGATATCAACTCCTGATATCCGCATCTTTTCTGACAGTCAAGCTGCTGTCAAATCCCTTGAACGTGTCTCAACCAAATCTCTAATGGCCCTCGATTGTTGGGTGCCGAAACAGCTTTCGCGATAGCAAATTCTAGGTGGCACAATTTACCAACATGCGCAGCCACAAAACTCAAATGGCCTTCATTGGACCTAAAGCGCTCTAAAGACTTGTTATCTCAAAGCAGACTTCATATAAGCTCCCTAATAGGTGTCCTTACGGGACACTATCTTATAGGTAGACACGCAATACGACTTGGTGTAGCCTCAAATGACTTCTGCAGGAGCTGTATGGACAAAGAAGAAGAGGAAACAATCTCTCACTTTCTCTGCACTTGCCCTGCTCTTTCACTAAGACGCAAACTTCATCTGGGAGACTACTCTTTTGATAATCCTAGTGAACTAGCTAAAAAGGATATTAAATATCTTCTTCGCTTTATAAAAAGCTCAAAATGGTTTCACTATAGTGGGAAGTAACTCTCTAGATTCATGTGGTATTGCAATGGGCCTTTTCTTATGGCCTAATTGGGTGGATTATGAATCCGGAGCCACTTTAACCTAACCTCAGCACCAGTAGTTGGTCGATTAAACTTACCATAAAATCAAAAAAGCACGCGATTAACTTTTTTAACAAAGCATTCATTTTTGTTTTACACTGACACAAAACGTACGTGAGCTGTCAAAACCAGCTGTCAAAAAGAAAATAGCAATAAAAATCACCCATTAACCGTCGTGTATCCTAATGTTGTAGTTTTTTTTTGTCAAATGTTGCAATGTGACAGCTTTTCAAAATAAACCGTAGCAGTGTCGGGCTTAAGGCAATTCACTGTGATTGCATTTCAAAATCTACACTTGTATAGACTGTATTTTTTTAACTATGTTTTACACCTTTAAACCTGCAACAAGCGACATATCGTTATTACCCAGAAGTAAAATTAGTAGATCCATTTGAACTGTGATCAATTAAGGGCGGATCCAGACTTTTAATCAGGAAGAGAGGCTTCACTTAGATGAGTTGTTACTCACCGCTTCAAAATGTTCCTTAATGTTTTTTTAAAGTAGGAAAACTAAATTTAAATAACATAATGTGGATCTTAACCTTACAGTTACAGTTATTTCAATTGCTAAAGTGGCAACCTTAGTAATCAAATAATTTTAGAACACTGTTGTCCAGCAAAGTATGGTCTAATTTATTTGGATGACTAACTACATATTAAAGCATTCCAAGATTCCAACAGTTTTTTAAATATGCCATATTTAAGGCTAAAACACAATAGTTTCACGCAGAAATGTAAGAAATTGTTTTCTTGTTTCCATTTCTATTAATGCGTAGAACTCTACAAAAATTCAAGAGAGACGATCTGGTATGAAGAACTTGCTTTTTTGACGTAGTTTTTTTCGGTCTGAATTTTCGGGAGTGTATTATTACAATCGCTATCAGTCTGCTTACTCGTATTTTGACCCTAAAAGAGTCAACAAAACTTACAAATTGAAGAGAGAAAAATGCTTGATTCTTGAAATGGAGATTAAGATCATTATTTCTCTAAAAAATTAAAATTAAAACAATTTGAGGTAAGAAAATAAGTTGGGAAGAAAGTGTGGCACTTACAAGTCACACGTTTCAGAATCTCTTTTCACATCAAATCTCAACAGATTCAAAGTTCTTATATCAATAACTATGACACGTTTATTATGTTTTTCACTTAGCCATTAGTTTAACAAAAATGTCACTTTTGCTGTTTTTGGGACTTTGGGATATTATTAAAATTCGTGTTTAAATCTCAGTTTTAGAGCATCCAAAGTTAATTCACTTCAAAGCTTGATTTATTTAATTTTTTAAGATCTTTTGTATTCAACAGAAAATCAATTTTGAAAGAAATAAAATTCACGACTGGGTCCCTAGAACGTGCTACTGTCTTTCAAAAAGTCTGTTTAAAAATATTTCCTATATTTTAAGATTTAAAAATGAAATTTATTTTTTTTCTTAAAAATATTTTTGGTAAGCATTAAATAAAGTGCTTATAGATATAAATTTTACATTTATCGATTTTTGTAAACATATTTATTATTTTTTTTTTTTAAATAATAAAAATGACATTTTTGATCATCGTCAATTTGATCATCGACAAGAACTTGCAGAAAAAAGAAGATTATTGAAATCGGTCCATTAGTTCTTGAGAAACCTTAAAAAAATAAGGTTTTATAAGGGATACTCTTCAGGAGAAATACCAAAATATGTTAGCTACGTACATAATTGATTTTAATTCAAGTTTTACATACCACTGGTCAACATTGGTTTTGTCACACGAACTTTGATAGCTAATTTTGGTTTGTCAATCTAGTCTCATTATTAAATCACAATTGTCAAGTGTCAATTAGCCTCAGTTTTGTTGTGATACGGTATAACTTAAAACTTGTACTACGCAGCAAATTAATAGAAGCGCTTTCAAGTAAACCGCCTTAAAAATATTTGTGGTTGCATTTTAACAGCTTTTGGTTTTAGCATTTTTTTTTTGTTAACATGTCGAGGAAGTATAACAATAATCCTATCTATTTATGTTACGTTTGCGGAGAACTGACATTCAAAAAACAAAGACCGAACTTTACGAATCTTGTGTTGTAGTGTTATCACCAATGTTTTGGTTTTTCTGTCGCCCACCAAGACAAATCCTAGGCTCCTTATGTCTGTTGCATAACGTGTGTGAAAAATTCAACCGAGCGACTGGAAGAAAGGCGCACGACCTATGCTGTTTGCAGTACCCATGATATGAACTGAACAGCGAGACCACGCTTCGGATTGCTATTTTTGTCTCACTGACATAAACGGTATACAATACAAGAAAAACAATACTGTTATTTACCCTAAATTATCTTCGGCTATAAGACCAGTCTCTAATTGTAAAAAATTGCCAGAACTATTACTAGTTGCAACTACGTCTGTTGAGAAAGTCCATGTGGCAAAAAAAAGTTAAAATTTTGTTGACCAGTGTATTTTTACAAATTTGTTTCGTGTTATTAATACTTTTTATTTCTCGTGGCAATGAATTCCAAATTCTTACTGAGTTGACAAAGAACTGACGTTCAGATGTTAGACACTGAAAACGCGGAATTACTAGATCACGACATCTGTTAGATTTGAAAAAGTTTAATTCATTGTAAAGATCGTCAGGTTGGCGGGTTAGAAGTATGTCAGAGAACAAGGTTATTGTGCGGAATTTTATACAATTCTCAAACGACATTCCAAGAAGTTGGGATGTATACTGCGAAACTCTATCGTAACGTCGCAGCCCGTGAATATATCTTATTGCGCTATTAAATGCAACCGTTAATTTCCTTTTACTCTCGAAGTCTGACTTACAAAAATTTTCACAGTAGTATGTAAGCAGAGGTAAAATCAGCGTTTTGCTACACCTAAATTTTTAGCTGAGTCGACAAAAAAAATCAAAAGGATTGCTAGAAAAAAAGACGCATCAATTTTGTTTTTTGAAACCACGAGACACTTTGATTTCTTTGGGTTAAGAAGTAAGCAGTTATTAACCAACCAACGCTCAATCAAGCTTAAGTCCTCATTTATACAAGCTGCAGAGTGTTCAATACGTCCCAATGGGCAGCTTAAATAGATTTGGATGTCATCAGCATACAGGTGTATTGAACATTGTCTTACAATTGAAGGAAGTTCGTTAACATAGATTGAAAACAACAACGGGCCAAGAATCGAACCTTGCGGAACACGCCTAACTACAGGTAAGAAGTTGGAAAGAGTTGTGTTCACCTGTACTGCCTGCACTCGATCAGAAAGGTATGACAATAAGAGCCTGACTGCGGAGGAAGAAAAGTTAAAATGACGTAAGAGTTTTTCGCAAAGTACCATGGTATTTACCATGTGATTTACCATGTCAAACGCTTTTGAGAAATCGAGGAGTATTAAAAATGTGACATTATCCTCGTCTATACCTTTCCTTATATCTTCCGAGACACTTAACAAAGCTGTTTTTCTTTGGAAACCTGATGGCTGAAACACAAACACGCTTCAGCTTCGGCTTCGCCATAGAAATTCAATGCATGCTATCACAATGGAGTTTCGACCTCACGTTTCGTTTGACAATCGTAAAGAAAAGAACGTAATGTAACGTAATGTGACTCCAAACGGAAGCTCTAGTTCAATTATCTGAACATTTGCTTTGCCTTAAATCAAAGCTGCTGAAAAGCTGCTTTTTTTTCGGAATCGATAATTTGTTTGGAAAGAAGACCAATAATATAGCCGCTCTGTTCCTTACACTGCCGATCCATATGTTTGCACTCTTTATTTGCACACGTATTCATTACAGTTTTTTGGGCGGTCAAAGTGTTTTTGGATCGAGGCGGAGAGTGAGAAGTTTCCGATGTGGTAGTGGTTGTGGCTTTGCTCCGAGAGGAGGTACCGTATTTTTGTTTAACTTACTGAATATGAAAAGTAAAGGGTGTCCCAAAATTAACGCAAGATTTGAATTATATAGAAAACGCCGTTTTTAGTCTTTTGATAGTTATATTTTTATTGACTCGTAAAGTATATAGGATAGGGTTATGTATGGAATAACACATCGGACAAATGGCCTCCACGGCTTTGCATGCACATGCGCACTCTTTTGTTGAAATTTTCCATGACCATTCTGCATAAATGTGGCTAAATTTCGTTGATGCAGCGTTGAATCTCCTCCTTTAATGCACGGGTGGTTGTGGGCTTGTTGACATATACTTGTGATTTCAAATAACCCCATAAAAAGAAGTCTAATGGTGTTAAGTCACACGATCTAGGAGGCCAATTTTGATCACCGAAACGAGAGAGTACACGAACTCGAAATGTCTCATGCAGTAATTGAATTGTTTCACGGGCTGTATGACATGTGGCACCGTCTTGTTGAAACCACATATTGGACACATCAATATCATCCAATTTTGGCAGAAAGAACTGTGTAATCATGTCGCGATATCGAGCACCAGTAACAGTCACTGCTTGACCAGCATCATTTTCAAAAAAATATGGCCCAGTTATGCCTCCAGCCCAAAATCCACACCATACAGTCACGCGTTGTGGATGCATTTGTTTTTCGACAATCACATGTGGGTTCTCCGAACCCCAAATGCGGCAATTTTGGCGATTGACAAAGCCATCAAGATGAAAATGTGCTTCATCGCTTAGGATGATTTTGCTCGAAAAATCAGGGTCCATTTGTTGAAATATTCACTATTTTTGAAATATTCTTTAATAATGAAGAAACGTTGTTCTATCGTGTAAGGCTCCATTTTTAATAACCCTATACTGTTAGCTGTCAAATTGCTTTTTTTTCAGGGTTGCCAACACTTCACTGCACAAATGGCGGCCAATTCAAATCTTGCGTTAATTTTGGGACAAATCAATATTGTTTCATCTTGCGTTAATTTTGGGACAAATCAATAATCCAATGTTCACTATACGATGAATTGATTGATTCTATTCTTCTCCGATTTCCTTGAAATTTGATGCAGTGGATGTTTGTTCGATTCTAATATTGTTGTTTTATTTGTACTAAATTTTTGAGAAAACAACTTTTAAGTCCACTATGCCATTAGGCACAAACTGAGAACTTCAAATCTTCATAATGTTTTACTTTGAATCGATTTTAAACTTCGCAACGCGTAAAAATGTGTAAAATTTGATAACCAAACAGTTGTGTACGAATATTTCAGTGCCTAAATATGTCTCATTGTCTGTCATTCTAGAGGAGGAACTTATCCAGCCCCTCATGAACCCTCAACCCTGACTCGTAAATGCTTACGCGGGCCTCTGTCTCTGCCCAGCATTAGTCTGTTGTCTGTCCCCAACATGGGAAATCTGCAAATCCGGCTCGAAGGACCAATGTTTCCGTGTATAATTATTAAAATTAATTGGGAATTGTGTAATTAAATACTTTAATATCGATCTATATGTAAAGTAAAAATTATTAAGACAAAGGAAAAAACACCACTCCTTTGTTCAATCGATTTCTTTATTATAAAATAGAATGACAAGCAATTTTATGATTTTGCCTTGTGGATCGTGTGGAACGCATTTGTAACTCCAAGGTTTGTTCGTATCTAGTTTAGGTCCGCACCGCCGCACAGTGGTCAAAATGCACAATCTAGGTGGACATTTGGAAAAAAATCTTAGACAATAATTTGACTAACTGTACTTTATTCTATTATTAGAAATGGCTGACAAGTAAGAAACAACAAAAATTATCTGGTTTGAGACAATAGCACGTGTACAAACGGTACTTTCTTTTAAACAAAAAGTTGATTACACGACCCCACGAATAAATAAGTAATTTTAATATAGTGTGTATGCCTTATATTGGAAGTCCACTATTTCTTTTTTTCTCAGAAAATCTTAGCAGAGGTAAGTACAGTTATATTAAAAAGCATTCGAGCTGATACAATTAAAATGTATACCTAGTACACTCAACAACTCGAATCTTTGAAACTTAACCTATAAAAAAATGTTTGATGAGCGGCAACTTTTTTTTTCCACCTAGTCCCACTTTCTGGTTTTCACTATCTTGTTGTTGAGTTTGCTGAATGTAGGAGCAGTAAAAATTAAAAACCATATAGAACCATCCGCTTTCAGAAACCACGAATTTCAAGAAAAATGTCCTTTCAGCGAAAAGAGCTTTTTGACGTATGGGTGGAGCAAACTTCCCAAGAAAAGGATGCTGCTGTTCGGGAGTATGTAAGGGCACAATTAATTTTAAAAGGTATTGATGATGAGCATATAAAAGAACTTTTAATGGTCAAAGTAAATGTGTTCTTACGGAAAATGCGTGAGAAATGGGTTACATGCCACTGGAGTAAAAAGAATTTCACAACGAAATTTTCCCAGTGGCTTGGTGGAAATGTGAGCCTCGACACAGAGCCAGATTTAAATTTGAGTGTCCCAAGTTCCAGCGGCGGTAAGACGCTTAAACAATTCCACGAGCTAGGGGATAAACAAAAAAAGAGACGGATACAACATTTAGTGGATAATTATTCATATGAAGAGCTTTCATATGCTACTTCTCTCAGCCTCTACTCTATGGGAAAGCGCAATGCTTCTTCTCTGGTGAAAGAAGTAACGGAGAATTCACCAGACGGGGCAACAAAAATAATAAAATCCTGTTTGACTAAAAAATCTTCTCCAGAACGATATACTCCAGAAGAGGCTCTTTCTTTGTATGTTCAAGGACGATTTTCAAAATTTTCTTACATACTTATGCAAAAAGGAGCCAAAGATCGTTTGTCCCCCATTTATCCGTCTTACCCAAAAATTTTGGATGCAAAAAAAAAATGTTATCCGGCCGAAAATTTGATTAAAATAACGGACACATCCGCGGAAGTCACATTACAAGGCCTTCTGGACCATACAAGTCAACGTCTTGCATTGGCCTTAGAAGAAGTTTTAAAAAGAAGTGATTTAAAATCGGATTTAACATTGTATTGCAAATGGGGCTGCGATGGTAGTTCTGGACACTCAATGTACAAACAGAGATTTGAGGAAAAGGTACATCAGGTAAGTAACGGAGAAGAAGTAACAGTGGAATACTTTGAGCACGAAGAAGAAATTACTAATCTAGAGCAAGGTGTAAGTAGCCCAGTGGACACCAGAATCTATTCAATTTGTGTTGTACCACTCCAACTAAAAACACATGATGGAGACCAGCTCGTTTGGAACAACAACAAATCATCTTCCCCCAGTAAAAATTTAAATTTAAATTTATTGTCCAAAAACCGTTTTTTTTAACTTTTCATGCTTCAAAATTTGTTAACTCAGTAACTTTTAGATCGATTTAAGATTTTTGATTTCATTTTTGAAAACAAAAACTTCCGTATTTTAAACAAAATATAAACTTAAACGTTATAATTTAAAAGTTGTGTGCAGATTTTTTGGATTGAATCAAAAAATTACACTTTTTTTCACGTTTTTTAGACTTTGAAGAAATTTTAAGCAACATTTTAATTTCTATTTTCTTGAACTTCTTTGTTGGTATAGTTTTAATTTTCGTTTTTTTATTTTTTTTTAATGTGGAGTGTAATGAGCTATCACTTATCAAAATCGGCCAGAGATTTTTGAAGCTATGATTTTGTAAGTTTTAAAAATTTTAAAAACCTGCAAAAAGTGTTATTTTTACATTCAATCCAAAATACTGCACACAAAAATTTTAAGTGTTAAAGTTCAAGTTTATATTTTGCTTAGAGTACCTATATTGTTTTCCTTTTTTTGTACCTACATACATTTTTGATTGAGTTGTGTAAAACTGATAAGTATTGTTTTTAATTTAAATACAAAATAATTATCACATTTGTTTTATTATTTATTTTATTTATTTTTTGTTTACCTATAGTATAAGCATATCGGACAGTAAATAAAGGGCTACGACACGGTTGCCCCAAAACGTCCTAGTATTATAATCTGCAAAACATATTTCGAGTAACTTGCAAACATATCGTCAATATTAGAAACCAAAACCAATAGTATTTCTAGAGCTTAGAAGCAATGTCCACCTATAAATCCCACTTTTACCACTGTGCGCCGTCGCCTCTCCGTTTGGCATCCCTGTATGTTCGAACAAGTTGGTTTATACCTCTATCAAATGGAAACTGTCTAAAAAGTCATTTTTAATTATTTTGCAAGTCAAAACCAAATCTGATCTAATCAATTCTCTTTTTAAAAAATACTTACTCGAATATTTCCCAGTATTATGTTTTTATTGATTTTGAAAGCAAATATATGTCAGCAACTCTGAAGCGACATGCGTCATAAATTCAGAACCTTCTTCCAGTATTTATGAATTCGTTTGAAAGTCAATTTTGAACCTATAAACACAAATGTTATGGGAAGCAAAAATCAAAACATGCATCAGATATGATGTTTTCATTAATTGAAATTCAAGCCATTCACAAAGTTGATGATGGTTGTTGGTGCTTTCATTAACTTTTGCTAAAAAGTTCTGTTATAGTTAGTTCCTGGGAGACCAGACCACAATCCTACTCTCCTACTTGTTTTATCACATTGACGCTACATGAATTTTCCTAAAATGTATTTATCCCTTTTGCTGTGTTGTTGTATTTTGAAAAGTTTATAAAGTTTATGTGGCAGAAAAGAACCTGTCTGTTTAATGGTTTACCCGTGAAACCATCCATCGCGACTTTTTTATTATTAATATGAGTGGGTTTATTTTCTTAGAACCGCACTACTGATGGATGATGATCCACAGAGCTATGTATACCGCTCCACAGGACACATTCTGTTCAAAAGTTATAATACCGTGTTTTTGAAAACGCACCTGTTTCTGTCCCACCCTCACAATATGTTCTGTTCATATTGTGAAGTAACACTTCCTTACATAAACAGAACTTACGTAAAGTAAAAACAAAACCCATGCAACATACTTTAAAAAACATTGTGTCATAATATTGTTAAATTTAATCTCGCACTACAAAACTTTCCACACGTAACATGGAAAAACTTTTCTTTAAAAAAAAGAACAAAATTGAGAATTTTCAAACAGATAGCAATTTAGCAGAACACCCAAGAGAAAAGTTTTATTTTTTTTCAAAAAAAAGTTTGTTTCCTCTTTTCAAAAAATAAATACTTCAAGTTAAAGTAGATGATGAAAATACTTATATAAGATTGGTCTTAAAAAACTCTCCTTTTTGAAATTCGTTTGGTCATTGTCAGTTAATATGCTTCTCTAGTAGAACGAAAAAGTCGACTTATCTTTATGATGATTCAGTAGCGATTAAGATTTGAGAATAAAGTTTAATATTTTGTCTTGAATTTTGTTGCATCATTGAGTCGATGATTTAATTTTGAAGTTTTGAAAAAGTTCAGAAGTTTATATAAGAGATTAGTAATGATTGTTTCGCTGTGTTTCTTTTCATTTTGCGTTACGTTTATGTTCATCTTGTTCTGGATATAGTTGGGGTAAAAGAAGCAAGTTCCTTCATAGCATCTAAGCTTAAGGGAAGAATAAAAGAATCGAAGGAGTGTGTGCTACGATCTTTGCTGAGTTTAACCACCTTGCTTAGCCCTAAGTTCTCATCGAGCAGAAAACAATCGTAACTTATTTCTTTCTCCTGACCCTGATAAGAACACCATTAGTGTACTAGGCTTATCCGAGTATTGTGTTCTATCAGCTGATTTTTCTGGCCATAACCCTCCAGTTAAAGAAAGAGCTCCTAAGAAAACCGTTTGGCCATAAAGAGAAAACCAACTGGGACGGTCTAAATAGTCTTTAACTAGTCCAAATGCTTCTTAATAGAAAGGTTGACTAAAGTGCTGATATGGGGTCATAAGGTTAAAAGCATCAGCGTCAACGAAAACACATGGCTTGATTAAGCTGAGAGGTAATTAGAGCTAAGAAAGTACATTTTGGTTAGAAAACCAATTCAAATGAAAAAAAACGGTTAAAGGTCATCAAGCCAAAAAAGCCTGCAACGCCCATATTCGACGAAGCAGACATTGCCAAAGGTAGTCGTTTACAACACTCCATTCCTTAGCTTTTAAGAGAAAACAAGTCTCTTTAATTTACGTTCGCCCACAATTCAACTCTACCAGAGAGTGTTATGAATGCGCCTGAACTTTAGAGCATAAATGATTTTATGGGTCCACTATTTTTTCTAACACGTGCCGTAGCCAGAGTGCTAAAAGATTGGATTTGAATTTACCTTTCGAACCGTTCAATACAAGTAGTATTGAGGGAGTGTATAATTACTTACTTAAGGTGGGGCTAAAGTCCGGGCGGACCTGGGCCTCAACAAACATGCGTCTCCAGCCAGCTCGGTCCCTAGCTAGCTGTCTCCAGTTTTGCACGCCAAGTTATTTGAGGTCTTCACTCACCTGAGTGCGGAACCTGAGTCGCGGTCTTCCTCTACTGCGCCGCCGTCCCTTGGGATTGGATTCGAAGACCTTCCGGGCTGGAGCGTTGATTTCCCTTCGCTCTACATGACCATGCCATCTAAGCCGTTAGACTTTTATTTTTCTAACTAGGTCAGTGTTGTTATATCTTCTCCTCCATTCTCCATCGATGCCTACGGGACCAAAACACACCCGAAGAATTTTTCTCTAGAATCATTCTAAGACGTCCTCATCTTTCTTTGACATGGTCCAGGCCTCAGCGCCATAAATGAGAACCGGGATGATGAGTGTCTTATAGATGGTGATTTTAGATGCTCGAGAGAGGACTTTACTTCCCGATTGCCTTCTAAGTCCAAAGAAGCAGCGATTTGCATAAGTTATTCTTCGTTTGATTTCAGCGCCGGTATCGTTGTAGACAAAGTCCTTAACTACCTCGAAGTTATTGCTGTCCTTGGTGACATTTTGTCCAAGGCGTCGTTGTTCAATGTCCTATTTTGATGACAGAATATACTTGATCTTGTCCTCATTGACCACTAAACCCATCTTCTACGCTTACCGTCGCAATGCTCAAAAACGCTCCACTGACATCACGCTTTCATCTTCCAATTATGTCAATATCATCTACGTATCCAAGTAATTGGATGGACCTTTTGAAGATTGTGCATCTAGTGTTGACGGTTGAGTTATGCACAATTCTTTCCAGAACGATGTTAAAGAAGTCGCATGACAGTGCATCGCCTTCTCTAAAACCTTTTTTTACATTAATGCATCGGTGAGATCTTTTCCGACCTTGATAAAGCAGCGTGCATTCTCCATCGTCAATAACTATGAGTTGATGAGTTGGTGCATGCTCCCTACCAATCCATCGCCTGCTGCTTTGAATAGTTCGGCAGCGAGGCCGTCAGCTCCAGCACCTTTGTTTGACTTAAGTTTAGATAAAGCTATCTTTACTTCGTCGAGGTCGGGTAGGAGGAATTGTTGATCTGCGTCGCCTAGGTTGAGTGGTTCTATCTCCCTTACAGCGGGATTCGGTTCGTCATCGCCGTTATATAATTTGGGGAAGTGGTCTTTCTATATTCTCAACAGCGACTGCGGTTCAACTACGATGTTCCTCTGATGGTCTTTACTGGCTTCGGTTCGTGGCTGGTACCCATTTAAGGTTTTTTTTTACCTTTTTGTAAAATTTACGAACCTCATTCCTGTTGTGACATACCTCTATCTACTCGATTGCGCGATTCTCATGCTCTCTTTTTCTCCATCTCCCCTCGTAGAGCTCACGAGCAGCTCTGGTTCTTTTGTGCAGCGCCGTTTTGTATGCCTGCTGTTTCGCTGCGTGCGCTTGCTGGCATTCGTCTTCAAACCAGGAGTTTCGCTGTGGTGGGCGGGTGAAAACTAGCACTTCAGAGGCGGCATCTCTGCTGGCTGCAAGGCAATGTTGCCATTGGTTTTCAATGCTTAATGCAGGAAGCATAGGACTCCTTAAAAGGTTATTAGAGACTCGATCGGAAAAGGACTTGGCAGTCTCTTGCGATTGTAGCCGTCTTCTCACAGTTCTTCGTTGTTTTGGCTTGGATCGGGATATTCGTAGCCGTACCTTAGCTACAACGAGTTAGTGGTCCGAGTCAATGTTGGCCTTTCGGAATGTTCGGATACCCTGGATATTGGAGAAGTGTCGTGCGTCGATCGCAATGTGGTTCATCTGGTTGACGGTTCATTGATCAGGAGATTTCCATGTCCTCTTGTGGATATTAAGATGCGTGAACTGCGTACTAGCTAGCAGAACGTCTCGCCCACAGCGAAATCGACCAGCCTGAATCCGTTGTCGGAGGTAGTGTCGTGCAGGCTGTATCTCCCGATTATGCCACCAAAGATGTCTTCTCTTCCTAGCTTGGCATTAAAATCTCCTAAGACAATTTTAATGTCATAGCCAGGGCACTGCTCATATGTCTTGTCCAAGAGCTCGAAGAACATATCTTTGGTATCTTCATCTTTCTCCTCTGTTGGGGCATGCGCGCATATTAGGCTTATGTTGGCGAATTTAGCCTTGATGCGGATTGTCGTGATGCGCTCGCTAACACTGTTCAAACTCAAGACTTTTTGCTTGAGTCTAGTTCCAACAACAAATCCACACCCAAATAGACGCTATCTTTGTTCTAGGTTACAGTCGCCGTAGTATATATCGCAGTCTTTTAGTTTGCGTTTGCCCGGTCCATCCCATCGCACTTTTTGGATGCCGGTAATATCTGCCTTGCAGTAGCTTAGGGATTCCGCTAATTGTTATGCTGCACGTGGTCTGTTAAGAGACCTAACATTCCACGTACAGATCCGAAGTTCGTTGTCCTTATTTCGTTTGCGTGGGTTGTCAACAGTAAATCCGTCCGTATCCGAGGCTTGTTGGTGCTTCGCAACTTAGGTATTTTTTACGTGGCCAGGAAGTCACCCCGACGGCACAACCCCCAACCTGGAGGGCCAGATCCTTAGCATAACTCCAAGGACGGGGAGCCTGTGGACGCTTGTATCCTCTTGAATGCAAATGTCTACCATGTGAAGATCTCTCTGTCAAACCACTTTATTCTAAGTATGGAGGGAGCTCAAGTCTGAGAAACAAAAAAAAAATAAATGCTGGTGTGCCCCAGGGCTCTCTTCTGTCGCCGAAGCTCTTTCTCATTTTTATTAATGATCTCCTATTTGAAACTTCTTATCCATAGACTTTCGTTGACGATTGTACTCTATGCTTTTTGTATTCTTTTTTAAATTCACAACCCTCCTCTTGGGATCCACATCCGAATTGTTAAATTGTTAATTGAGGAATTAAAAATCAAGTAGAATTTATGACGTCGAAAACTTAATGATAATTAATGCCGCTAAAACATAATTTACCACCTTTGCCACTATCCACGAGTTGTACTTGCATCAACAACACCTTGTGGAAGTATCACATACGCAATGTTATTAAGAATTCCGAAATATATTTGTGTTTCCTAAAACGATTCACTTCCATCTCTGGGTAGGTGCTCCTGCAATTTACTTAAGTTTCTTGGACAGTTTTGAATGTAAAACATTCAAATTGATTGAATCATTAACGTTACCCTTTTTGTTATTTTAACAGATTACGGCTTAGAGAAATAGCCATTTGCATTCAACCCCTCAAGCAATCCAACCGTAATACTTGCGCCTACAGGAAAACTTACCAGTGTACATTCGAGCCCAACTTCGGTCGTTCAAGTACAGAGATTCGTTCTTTAACCGTACTACGCGAATGTGGAATGCTTTGACACACTACGAGTATGTCTTTCTCAGTGATTGCATTATGCAGAAATTGAAAGCCGATGATGTGCCCAAAAAATCTTTTAACTATCACATTTCCCAACTTCCCTAAGTGGGCACTTATTATAAAAAAAAGTTTCCGAACATTTTGTAGATTTTATTAAATTTTTCGAACAAATTTTAAACCTTACATAAGTTCAAATTTCCTTAAACAGCGCATTGTATCTGCAGGAATTTTTAATTTTCAGCTCAACTGGTTGTTACAGATATATATAGGATACCATAATCTTATCTTCTGCAATCATACATTTTTTCTACAGAAAGTCTTTTTTATTGACGTTACACAAAATCAAGGCGTTTTTTGTAAAGTTACGATGGAAAATTCAAATAAAATAGCATCATCGTATTAACGAAAATCTTATTTAAAAGTTTTGTAAAGGTATACCTTTTAAATTGATGCTTACTTTTGAATCAACAATCTTCTCAGCTCGTAATAAAAAGTATTTCTAGCGTAATAAAGTACACAAAAATGCAAAATAAAAACCCAAAAGTCTGATGTACTACGTCACTAACTGGTGTAGGGTTCTCCACTTTTTCCATGGAAATCGAAAGTATTATCTCGAGTGAGTAAACATTCGACAGGTAGAATGTTACCTATTCGTATCGTATCGTAAATTGAAATTGTAAAAGATATACATATAGATACTTATTTAAGTCGAAAACTATGGTATTGACATTTTATGCAAACGGTTTACTATGTGTTGTGTAATGTGCAGACATGAAGTAGAAAAGGCGTATGTAACGTTTGTTATAAGAGTCGTTATAAAAATCAAATTTAAGAACTTGAAAACTCTTTTAAAATACTTTTCGAAGCTTAGTCTTGATGTTCTGATTAAGATTTTCACATCAAGATTAGAGGATTTATATTAATCTGTGTGTGATTAAAAATATACCTATGAATCACTTAACTTGTATCAGAATGAAGTCACGTTCATATCCTAAGTTTTATCATTAATTTCCTCATGATGATATCTTCTTTAGCTTATGTAATATTTACTTTTAGGTCTTATCAAACAGTTTTGGGTTAAAATTAGGGTGAGGTTGATTATGTTTGGGTGTAGATAAAAATAAAAATAAAAACAAACACACAAAATTTATGAATATTTTTATACTGATGATGAAAACTTTCAGGGAAATGAAAAAATAAATTTGGAAAAACTCTCCCTTTTTTTGGGTGGTTGAACACATGATAACGTCTACATCAGGGTGGTTTTCTTTTTTCTAATTTTTTTTTAATTTTATCTTTATTTTGAATAGAAGTTTTGTTTACTTGCAAAATTTTAACTTGTCACTTGTTTAAAAATCAAAGCAGTTTGAGAAATGAGTCGTTCTAAAAAAAGCTATAGGTGTATTGTTTTTTTAGAGGTAAATAGCTTTGAGTAAAAACATAAAAAAATAGGAGGAGTTATACATGATTAGCATGATTGGACATTCTTTAAATATTCGCTGAACTGTCAAAAGTCTTCCAGTAGTACCCAATTAGGTGGCAATTTCTTTCCAAGCCAACTGGCACACGATCTCAATGAATTCGTCAGGAACTTTAACTTGTCCCTATGCTTCCTCGATAGTGACGTAGATTCCAGCGCAGATATGGTTACAAATTTAATTCCTTGTGGAATGAGACATTTTATCCCGAATAAGGTATAATTTGTCAAACCTAAAGAGAACTTATGGTTTGATTCGAGCTGTAAAGAGGTAATTAGGATCAGAAATGTAAGATTCCGGATTTATAAAGCCAACCGCACTGAGGAAAACCGTAATAGGTTCTAACAAGCTAGAAAAATTTGTAACGGCCATATTCGACAAACCAAATTTTTGCATGACCAGAAATTAAGCAAAACATACTACAATGTCCTAAAGGTAGTAAAAGTTTCTAGTCAATTGTAAAAAACGTACGAAACACCACGTCATCGTCGGTTCCAACGCTCGTCCACAATTAAATTTCCTACGTAAGCTCCATTGATAAAGCAAATTTGCTTGCAGCACAGTTTGCTGTTAATTTGACGCTACCAGAGAGTGTCTCGAGTCCTCCTGTTCTTTAGAGCGTGAACGATTTTATGGGACAAATCTCCGTTCGCACTCGTGCAGTTGCAAGAGTACTGAAAGACCTTGACATATACAAATCTGCTGGCCCGGATCGTATTCCCCCTATTGCTCTGAAGAGGTGTTCTTCAACGCTGACAAAACCACTGCGTTAGCTTTTCCATCTTTCCTACTCTGCAGGTCTCTTTCCGAGCAGAAGGAAATCAGCATTTGTACAGCCTCCCACTCTAACTATCGCCCAATAGCACTTACGTCCCTTCTTTCCAAGGTCATGGAAACGCTGATGAATTATCAGCTTAAATAATATATATAAGAACGGAAGCTTCTTAATGACCGGCAGTATGGCTTTCGAAGCAATAGGTCCATTGGTGATCTCATGGTTTATCTCACCGAACAGTGGAACAGATCTTTACATCGTTTTGGAGAAAGTAAGATTATTGCACTAGATATTTCAAAAGCATTTGATAGGGTTTGGCATCAGGCTCTCTTATCGAAAATGCGTGCATTTGGTATTGATGAATCCCTTCTTCGTTGGGTTAGTAATTACATTTCGGACCGTTCAATTCAAGTAGTATTGGACGGGTTCAAATCTGATATTCACAAAATAAACGGTGGTGTGCCCCAGGGCTCTGTTTTGTCTCCGACGCTCTTCATTATTTTAATAAATGATCTGTTGTCTGAAACTTCTAACGCACTAAATTGTTTCGCGGATGACAGTACCCTCAGCTTTTCATATTCGTTTTTAGATTCTCATCCTTGTCCTTCGGATGTGGACTTCAACGGCAGCGCATGATAAGCTCATTAAATTCTGATCTCGACAGCATTGTCCAATGGGGAATCAAAAACCGTGTAGAATTTAATGCTTCGAAAACTCAATGCTGTCTCCTATCGTTAAAGTGTAACCCACCCTCGATGCCGCTATACATGAGCGGCACTTACATCCAGGAAACTAATCAACTTTCAGTACTCGCCAAAAATGGTGCTAGGTGCTTAGGATTTCTTCGAATGTGCAAGAAATGTTTTACCCCTTCTGATCTGGCTGTAATTTACAAAGCCTTCATTCGTCCAAAGATTAAATATAACTCGCATATTTGGGCAGGTGCCCCTAAAACAAGTTTAGGTATTTTGGACAGGATCCAAAAAAGAGCTTTGAAAATGATAGGCGATAGAACTATAACAGAATCAATTACATCACTTAAACTCCGCCGGAATGTTTCATGCCTTTCGTTGTTCTACCGATATTTTTATAAACAGTGTTCTGTCGAATTAGCCAGTTGCTTTCCCCCCTAAAACAGTTCAGCCGTAATACTGAATGCACATCAGTTTAACCTTGAGCTCAATTTCGGACTTGCTGTCAAGAATAGAGACTTTTTTTTAACCGCACATCGAGAATGTGGAATGCTTTACCCAGTTCTGTTTTTCCCTATCATTTTTGATAGAAAATTGTTTAAAATTATTTGCGAAAAATCTGCCAATACTGAAAAATCTTCCCATCGTTTATTCTGCTTGACGCCTGAGCAACGAATCTTCATTGGGCATATTTAGTTTGTAAAATATGGTTCTGTTTGAAATACGTATCGCTCGAATTTTGTTTAGCGATGAAGCTAACTTTTCGTTGAATGGATGATAATCATCAAGTGTATGTTAAGAGATCGTTACATACAAAAAAAACTGACAGTTAAGTGTGCTTTAGGGTTGATGGAATAATTGGTCTATACTTCTTTAAAAACAATGCTATACAGAACTTTACAGTCAATGTTGACCGCTATAGAGTCCTGATTATGTTTGGTTTCCATTCATAGTTTCGCATTACAGACTTGTAGATTGGCCTACAAGATCTGTTTGAAGGAACACCGCAGCCGATTGTGACGTCAATAGTCCTAGTGGTGATATCCCTGAAACAAAAATAAAATTTCAGAAGATTGTTTTTCCAAAAAACTAAATTTAATGTTAAATCAAAAAAAAAAAACATTATCTTTGTTTTATTGCATTTCAAATTTCTATAGCGTCAAAAAAAACACAGTATAGTTAAAGGGCTTTCCAGGCTTATCTTTATCGTTGAATTATTTAAACTAAAACTTATAACTTAGGATTTTTGTGTATTAACGCTGAAGAAAAATTAAATTTTACTGCAAATCATAACGAAAAATTAAGAATATAAAAGAAAATATAACTCGTTAGGCTAATTTTACTTAAGGTTCGAAAGGTTTAGAGCTCTGGTTCTAGAAAAATGACAGAAATATCAGGCCTCAAAGTAAGAAACTAAAACTAAAACTGCATAAAGAGCTGTCAAAAAGTGCCGGATATTCTATTGGCCGCAATGAATCATGCATCTTTTTGAAATTTCATATTTAGTGTTCATTTGTTGGGGTCAGTTTTTGAATCTTTTGTTGGGTAAGTTCCAGAAAACCTCACGTTCGTAAACCATAAAAAAAACGACAATAACCACTAAAAATAACTGCCACTATTTCTTCATAAATTTTGAAAAGTCAAAATTGCTGCACCATGAAGTTAAAAGTTGGTGAACCAATGCAGCACCGTCTGAAACACAGACTGCAGTTGCGTTGCGGTGTGTTCGTAACATTGAATTTGTTTGTATTCAATATTTTGACAGCTATTTCAGTCTGATGCCAAGCTACGAAGAGAAGACATATATGGTGGTATAATCGGGAGATACAGCCTGCATGATACCACCTCCAACAACGGATTCAGGCTGATCGATTTCTCTGCGGGGCGAGACGTTCTGGTAGCCAGTACGCAGTTCGCAAATCTCAATATCCACAAGGGGACATGGAAATCTCCTGATCAATCAACCGTCAACCAGATTGACCACATTGCGATCGACGCACGACACTTCTCCAGTATACAGGATATTCGAACATTCCGAGGGGCCAACATTGACTCGGACCACTTCCTCACTGTAGCCAAGGTACGGCTACTAATATCCCGATTAAAGCCAAAACAAGGAAGTACTGTGAAAAGATTCGACGTTAGACGGCTACAATCGCAAAAGATTTCCATGTCCTTTTTCACACAAGGCACACAAAAAAGCGGCGCTGCAGAAAAGAACCAGAGCTGCTTGTGAGCTCTACGAGGAGAGATTAATACCGGCATCTTAGATGAAAAAAACGAGAGCATGAGAAGCGCGCGATCGAGGAGATAAGGGAATGTCACAAGAGGAATGAGGTTCGTATATTTAACCAAAAGGTAAAAAAACTCCCAAGGGTATCAGCCACGAACCGAAGCCTGTAAAGACGATCAAGGGAACATCGTAGTAGAACCGCAGTCTATGTTGAGAATATGGGAAGACCACTTCTCCAAATTATATAACGGCTATCCCGCTGTGAGGGAGATAGAACAACTCAACCTCGGCGACGCAGATCAACAATTCCACCTACCCGACCTTGACGAAGTGAAGATACTCGTAGCTATATCTAAACTTAAGTCAAACAAAGCTGTTGGAGCTGACGGCATCGCTGCCGAACTATTCAAAGCAGCAGGCGATGGCTTGGTACGGAGCATGCACCAACTCATCTGCAAACTCATTGCATAGCCGTTGGTCAACAACCGGATAGGTCCTTATCAGTGTGGCTTCAGACCAGGAAAGTCCACTATCGATCAAATATTCACACTACGGCAGATCTTGGAAAAAAACTAGGACCTTCAAATCGATACCCACCATCTCTTTATCGATTTTAAGGCCGCGTATGACAGTATCCATAGGGAAGAGCTCCACAGAGCAATGTCTAGTTTTGGCATCCCTGTTAAACTTATCCGTTTGTGCAGAATGACGATAGAGAATGCACGCTGCTCTAGCAAGGTCGCAAAAAATCTCACCGATGCATTTGATGTCAAAAAAGGTTTTAGACAAGGCGATGCACTGTCATCCGACTTCTTCAACATCGTTCTAGAAAGAAATGTGCAAAACTCAACCGTCAACACTAGAGGCACAATCTTCCAAAGGTAATTGGAAGATCAAAGCGTAATGTCATTGGAGCGTTTTTGAGCATTGCGACGGAAGCGAAGATGATGAGTTTAGTGGTCAATGAGTATATGCTGTCATCAAAAAAGGATATTGACCAACGACGTCTTGGACAAAACGTTACCAAGGACAGCTATAACTTCGAGGTAGTTAAGGACTTTGTCTACTTAGGCACCGCTATAAACACAGACAACAACACCAGCGCTGAAATCAAACGAAGAATTACTCTTGCAAATCGCTGCTTCTTTGAAAGCAATTGAGAAGTAAAGTCCTCTCTCTAGTATCTAAAATCACCATCTATAGAAACTCATCATCATCATCCCGGTTCTCATTTATGGCGCTGAGGCCTGGACCCTGTTAAAGAAAGATGAGAACATCTTAGGATGCTTCGAGAGAAAAATTCTTCAGGTGATTTTTGGTCCCGTATGCATAGATGGAGAATGAAGAAGAAGATATAAAGACGAACTGTACAGCGACACTGACTTAGTTAGCAGAATAAAAGTCCATTGGCTTAGATGGCTGGGTCATTTAGAGCTAAAGGACATCAGCACTCCAGCCCGGAAGGTCTTCGAACCCAATCCCGAGGGACGGCGGGCGCAGGTGGCGTGCGAAACTGGAGACAGGTAGCTAGGGAGTGAGCTGGCTGAAGACGCATGTTGGTTGAGGCCCAGGTCTCCCCCGGACTGTAGCGCCACCTTAAGTGAATAAGTAAGTATTTTAGTCTGAGCTAAGTATCCATTATGTTCAGCCAGTAAGGGTGAAGTGAAATCCTGCTGTAGACTGAGATTTAATTTTTAATCGAGTATCGACAGCGCAATTTAGCAATTTAAAAAGTTTTAATTTTTAAGGTCGATACACACGATCAATGTTACTTGTCAATTTTACTTAAGCTCGAGTTTCTTATCGTTCGTAGCGCCATCAATATTATCCACTCTTAAAATTGACATATTGGCGGCAATCAACAAATTTTTGAGTTTCTTGGGTTTTTCTTGATACAACTTTGGTGTTGTGGTAAGTGCATCATTGTTTACCTCAATTTTGTTGTTATGTTACCATTTCATCTAGAAAAAAGGCGTTAATAATACTTGACCCTGCCCTTTAGACATTGAAACATTTCTCGAGTATGGAAGGATGTGATCGTAGAGTAGTGTCCAAAACTCGAAACACTTAGAATTTTATCTGAACATTAAAATGAAAATTTGTGAGTTGACTCGACTATGATATATTACTATTTGTCATCTTAAAAAAGTTAGTGTTAATAAAAAATACAATAATTTATCACCGAAAGCGCCATCTGTTTAAAAAATTCAGTTTTATTGAGACTATTATATTTACGAACAAACTCCCTCAAAATTTCTCGTTTGAATGTAGCTCATTTTTTTTCTGACAAATATTTAACTAATCAATCAGTATTGGAAACATTAAAACTAAACTGTTGTGAATGGTTGAATCCATACAAGCCTACATTTTTTGTTGTGTTAAGGACCACCCTAATATCCTGCATTCGTATCTCTAAAACACAAATAAGATATTCATATTTATACAACATAATATGAAAAACATTCAAAATTGGAAATTTTTATACTCATGTCTTCGTCCATATAACCTTAACCAAACCATCTTAGTTTTGTTTTGGGTTTAAGATTGAAATTTTCCAACCAAAAGAAAAATAAGCCATAACTTAAGGATATATTGCGTTTATATCATTCGAAATATATGTTACGCAACACCCCCACTTTTGTGTTGTAAAATTGATTATGGTTTATGGTAGTAAGGAGAAAATCAATACACAATTTGGGTTATTCAAGATTTATACAGTAAAATTCATCTAACTAATGAAATAGTTACAAGCTTTGAGGCAAGACCAAGTTCATATGTAATCAAAACATTGGAAGTTTGTTAATTCAAACAATTTAATTATGAATTTCCAAAAAAAAAAATATGTTATGAAATTCTGAAATAATTGGAAAACCGTAAATATTTGTGTAATATTTGTTTTTTTAAACATAAACTTGTATAATATTTGTATTGAGTTCTTATAATATTTAGTTTTTGGAATCATTGCTTCTAGTTTAAGGACTTAAAGCACCTATTGTAACCACCTATTATTTTTACTATTGATCAAAACCATGGTGTTTTTTTTTTGCATTAATCAGGTTATTATGAAAGAATATCTATACTTAACTGGTCCTAGGGTATACTGTTAAGGATGTCCAGAAGTGACGTGACGCTTATTTTCAGCATTGAAAAAAGCAACATTGAAACCTCTTAAAAACTTATAAATGTTCATGTTGAAAACTTTTGCTAAACAAAATCAAACATTTCCTTTTCTTTTTTTCTGGTTTTTTTTTTTTGTAATTTTAAATTCTTGTGTTTTTAAAGGAAAAAAAAACTTATGCCGAAAGTCATGTTTCGTAAGATTTTTATTTGAATTCCATCAAAAATGACTTCAACAAAAATTTAATCAAAAAGTCACAAACACTCAAATTCGTGGAATAAAAAATTTGACACCCTTAAATCAATAAAACAACAGATGTGACTTCTTCTAAAGTGCCATTAAGAGCAAAAACACTTGATTTTAAATTTGATTAGATGAATAAATAAATATTTATATAGCATGGTGATAATTCTATACTAAATTGCTTTCATTTCTTAAAAGCCTAATGCGAAAACTTTGTGTAAAAGCGAAAATTGTCCTGTAAAAGCGAAATTGTTGATTTAGTTGGTTTTACTTTAGGATGACGGGGAATATTTACTTAGTGAAGAAAAGATGAATAGATGAGTGGAAATGAATGAGGATGAATGAGGATGAATGAGGATGAATGATGATGAATGATGATGAATGAGGATGAATAATATGCATAAAGAAGAATGAGGATAAATAAGGATGAATAAGGATGAATATGGATGAATATGGATGAATAAGGATGAATAAGAATAAATAAGGATGAATGATGAAACAAAGCAGATTTTGATATTATTTGTACGGAACTCCAAAAGCTACAAAAAAGGAATGAGGACTTGCAAGCGCAGGTTAAGCAATTTGATTCACGTTGCAGTTTATTGGAGCGCCAGGTTGAAATGCTACAGACCAAGGCCAACGAAAGAATATCTTTGTTCACCTTCCCATACAAAATGGAGAGGATGCTGGTGAACGGGCAAAAGAATGTTGCCTTAATTTGTTGCAAACAAATGATAACATAGTTGCTGCAACGAGAGTATTGAGGTCCAGAAATAACAACAAAGCAAATGTAATCGTCAAAATGCACAAAAGCGAAGATGTTGGACGACTTTTAAAAGTTTCATCGACACTACGAAACACTGGTATTTATTTACATCGGGATCTACCGGCCACCACTCGAGCAAGAAGAAAAAAGCTAAACAATTTAAAAACAGAAATCCTGCGCAAAAATAAATTTATAAAAACACGTTTCCACGGATAATCATTAATTGTTGATAATAAAGCATTTTATTTTGACAACCAAAACAATTTGATGTGTGACGGCGAATGCGGAACGTCATTGTTACGTCAAATAATTGATGGCAGTGGCAGCTGCAGTGGGTACGTTCCAGGTGGTGAAAATAATTTGGCTACAAATATCAGTACTTCCCAAACTCTTGGGGGTAATAGAAACTTGTTTTAATAATAATGCCGTCTGCCAGTTAAATTGTAAAAAAAGTTTTAATGTACAAAATATTAATGTTACAAACACTATACAAAAATTTAAAATTTTGTCATATAACATTTCTGGTCTTAGTAATAAGAGTTTATTTATTGATTTTTTTGATTTTATAAGAAGATTTGAAATTATATTTTTATACGAAACATTTATAACTGAAACAAACTTTAACAATTATGAAAAGAAATTCCAAGACTTTGATCTAAAAATCGTCCACGCCATAAGATGTCATACTAAAGGGAGAGCAAGTGGAGGTTGCATATTCGGAGTAAATAAACAATTAAAGAGTTACAATTACTTGTTTAAGACTTCTAACGATACAATCTATGTAGATATAAGATTAGATGGAGAAACTTTTAGTATCATACCCTGCTATATCAACTGCAGCAATTGGGACTCAGATTTCGACAAGGTGAAAGAATTTATTATGTGTGGAACAAGCGCCTCAAATTTGCTGATAGTAGGAGATCTGAATGGACGAGTGGGTACAACAGAAGGTGATGAAAACGAAAGAAGAGATATAGTGAGACAATCCAAGGACAAGACAAAAAATAATAAAGGAAATCAAATACTTGATCTTTGTAACTCTTTTGGATTCCGAATTCTCAATGGAACAAGTGATGGAGATCCACTTGGTGAACATACTTTTGTCGGAAAACAAGGAAGTTCTGTAATTGACTATGGACTCGCAGGAGAGAGGTGAAACTCAGTTATTACTGATTTTGAGGTGGAGCAAGTACCGTTTTCAGATCACATGCCAATTGTGATACACTATAACAGTGGACGAACTGAAAATGAGGAAAGCGTGAGCCTAAAATTGATGCCAAAGCTACATTGGAAACAGTTAACATCAAATACATACAGAAAATGTTTAGATATGTATCTGGCGATAAATGAAAACATAAATTTGAACGCTATCGAAGATTGCATTAAAAAAGCAGCTGCAAGGCAGAATAACTATGAAAGAAGAGGAAGATTCAAACAGCCATGGTTTGATACTGAGTGTATGTTGGCAAGGAAAACAGCATATATTTGGCTTAATAACTATAGACGAGATAACCTTGAATCTTCTAAACAGAAATACCTTCAACTGAATCGGACATCCAAATCGTTGTGTAGAGAGAAGAAAGTAACTCACTATGAAAACGAAGCGAAAAGCTTAACATTATGTAAAAGTACGAGAGATTTTTGGCAAAAAGCTCAAACAATAAACGGAAAGGTACATGTCATCAATAGACACCTGAATTGTGAGACGTTAAGAGTACATTTTAGTGAACTGCTCAATCATCTGCCTACCACTGATGATATTGTGCAATTTGCTCAACCAGCCTTTAGCAATGAAATATTGGAATCAGCAATCGAGAAGGATGAGGTTTGTGCAGCCCTAAAACGTCTCAAGGACGGCAAGGCAGCTGGAGCAGATAGAATACCTTCCGAATTCTATAAATATGGATCGGACATGTTGATAAACCGATTAACGGACATGTATAATATAATCATGGATACTGGAGTTATACCGAAAGAATTCAAGGAAGCACTCATTTTTCCCATCCACAAAAAAGGCAATACACTAGACCCTGCAAATTATAGAGGGATTTCCTTCTTGAATGCGTCCTACAAAATATTCACTTCAGTTTTGCATAGTAGACTTAGATTGTGGATTGATTCATACAAACTGTTGAAAGAATTTGAAGCAGGTTTCAGACAAGGGTATTCTACTGTTGACAACATTTTTGTACTTCGAAGTGTCGCTGACTTCTTTTTGGACAGAAATAAGAAGCTATATGTCTTTTTTGTCGATTTCAAAGCATCTTTCGACACGATAGACCGCAATGCACTGATGTACAAGATGTACAGATTGGGAATGACATACAAATTCGGACGTGTACTGCAGAACCTGTATCTAGAAACAAAAGCAGCAGTGTGGGATGGCGAACATATTTCTCAGTGGTTTGAAACGAAGACAGGTGTAAGGCAAGGTTGCATTTTAAGTCCAAGTTTATTTGCACTTTTTATCGACGATATCACCGATTATTTGCCGGGAGGAGTAGAATACGCTGGGACTCTCATCAAGGCTCTCCTTTTCGCAGATGATATAGTGTTGTTTGCTAATACACCAGAGTCACTACAGCTTATGATAAATAAACTTGGTGTGTATTGCACAACTTGGAGACTAGTTGTTAATCTAGAGAAGTCGAAGGTGATGGTTTTTCGCAAAGGTGGAGGTAGAGCAAGCGGACAAGAACAGTGGTCATTCAACAATGAAAGAATAGAAGTAGTCAAGGAATACAATTATTTAGGGATTACTATGACCAAGAATAACAGTATGGAAAAACATCTAACCGAGAAACTACAAAAAGCCAAAACTACAATAAATATTGCGTGGAAAAATGTTTTTAGTAATAAAAATGTAGCTCATAGCAGTAAATATAAAGTATTTAAAGCAGTAGCGGAATCAACTTTAATGTATGCAGCCCAGGTTTGGGGTAGTAAGAAGTATGAGTCTGTTGAAAAACTGCTTCGTTTTTATATGAAAAGGATATTTCGACTACCACCAAACTCTCCAAACTACATGCTCATGCTGGAAACGGGTATCTCTCCTCTATTTATTAAATCTCTGAAATTGAATATTGACTATATATGTAATGTTCTTGAGATGTCAGATGAACGTCTCCCAAAAAAGCAGCACTTCACACAATACGAAATAAATCAGGGTGGTTTAGAGATTGGTTGGAGCTAGCGGTAGAAGCAAATATAAATTTAGCACCAGATGAGTATCAAAGGTGGAAACCCGCTCTGTATCACTTGATTTCACAAGTAGACGAAAAATGTAGATTGGGATACACATTACAGGCAGAAGAATCCATCTATAGAATGTCATATAGCAAGCTGAACTACAACCTCAACCAAAGGAACTACTTCCGAGATGATTTACCAACGGAGCATATATCTTTGATATTTAGACTAAGAGAAGAACTTCTCAATCTAAATTACATACCTCATCGCGAAGACCTGCCTTTACTGTGCGAATTATGCAATATGGGTGAAAGAGAAAACATTTTTCATTTTATGGGTAGATGTCCTGTTCTACGAGAAACAAGAAGACATGTCTTTGGTAGTGACATATTATCAGAAGAACGTATAACATATTATCTCAATGAAGTTGATGTTCCCTTATTATACAAATATTGTAAAATAGCATTAAAGTATAGGAATAGAATTATAAATGAAAATTTTTAATTAAATAATAATCAAACAAAGTTGTCAATCGGGCAGACGGCGAATAGCCATGCATTATTGTTGTAAAATTGTATGTATTAAATAATTATTTGTAAATAAAATTACTTATTACTTACTTACTTACTTAATAAGGATGAATAAGGATGAATAAGGATGAATAAGAATGAATGAGAATGGGGATAAACGAGGATGAATAAAGATGAATGAGGATGAATGCGGATGAATGAGGATGAATGAGGATGAATGAGGATGAATGAGGATGAATGAGGATCAATGAGGATGAATGAGGATGAATGACGATAAATGAGGAAGAACGAGGATGAATGAGGATAAATGAGGAATGAAGATAAATGAGGATAATTGCGGATGAATGAAGATGAATGAGGATCTATAATGATGAATAATAATGAATAAAGATGAATAAGGATGAATAAGAATGAATGAGGATGAATACATATGAATAAGGATGGATAAAGATAAATAAGGATAAACGAGGATGAATAAATATAATTGAGGATGAATAAAGATGAATAAGGATAAATAAGGATGAATAAGCATGAATAAGCATGAATAAGAATGAGTGAGAATGAAGGTAAAGGGGGATGAATGACGATAAATAAGGATAAACGAGGATGAATAAAGATGAATAAAGATGAATAAAGACGAACGAGGATGAATGAAGATGAATGAGGATGAATGAGGATGAACGAGGATATATGAAGATAAATGAAGATGAAACGACAAGAATGAGAATATATTAAAAATTGAATAGTGGATGAATACGCGTTGAATGATGATGAATAAAGAATCGTGATGATCCTCCTTCCACAAAATTTACAGAATGGATATTTACCTCAGATGGATGTTGAATTTAGGTTTGAAAATTATTGGAAAAGTGGGAGAGTGTCTTAAGATGACTGCAATTTCCTTATTATCACACCTTTTTACATTTCTCACCTGTAAGCCCCCAGGAGACTAAGTGACCTAAATAAAAAAATATTATATTTTTTTCTAAGGAACCCTCCCAAAAGATGTGGCAAATGTATATTCCTGGTTCCTTATTTTATGTTTGTGCGGTATATTCGAAAGACTTTAAGGAAAAATAAATCTAATCCACCCACCAAGGCCTCAGGGAACCATTTTACACACTTAGTATCTGTCCATGTTCTCCCTTGGCTGGAAATTTGTTTGTGTCTATATTTCCTCTCCGACCAAGTTAAATATTTCAATTATATTAAAAAAAAAGAAGCCTAATGGGTGTTAAGGAACCACCCCACCTAAACAAGACTTAAATACAAAATCTATAAATACATCAAGACCGTGACATGGATAAGGCTGTCAAGTATTCCTCTGAAAGTCTTAAAATCCATACAAAAAAAACCCTAATTAGTCAAAGCCATAGAGCTTGATGTGAAATTTAATCTCAAATTCAGTATCCTTTAGCCTCAATTCAAAAGATTAAATTCATTCAATGAATTAACCTTTCATAACAAGAATTCTTTAAAAGTAGGTTGATCTCTATGGAGTTTAATCTCAAGGGTTTAAGATAATACAAAACAAAAACAATCCAAGGCTTTGTCTGGCCTGGTTTTGATAAAAAAAAATCATCCTAAAAACATAATTTTAAATTCTCTAAAGAACATTAAAATTGACAACTGATAGAAAGTAGAACCCCCTTAAGTACCTATAGCCTAGGTACATATCTATGTGTTAAATGTTATAAAAATCATTCATCATTTCTGGTGGATTTAGCATCAAAGTCAATTTCAATTTCAATCCTAGAATGTCGATTGACTTAATTAACTCACTCGTATTCCCCCAAGAACAACCATTGACATATTAAGGTTCTTATAGCAAACACACTTAACACGATGGCAGAAGTATCAGAAGTGGAAGAAAAAGCAGAAGGGTGTTTGTGCTCGGTTAAAAGTTATGTAAACTTTATAATTGTTTCAGCTTCCTTAAGCTTCTTGTGGGGGGTGAAGAATATACACTCCTCCAATGTTGTAGAAAAAGGGAAAGCTCTTGCAATGCAACAAAATGTGTGCTTCATGATGTTGACAACTTTTTCGAATGTCAAGCCATCAGAGCAAAACAACAACGATAAAATACCCATAGGTATATAAGAGCAGGTTCAAGAGAAGGTATTTCTTGTCTCCATCAACAGCTCTAAAACCATAACATAGTCATTTCTAACGTACGTAAAGTATAACAAATTGCTTTCACTTGTTCCCCCCGCATTTGTTTCTATGCTGTTCTTTTTTATTTCCATAGCTTAGGTTACCCGGGGGAACACACGAACAAATTCTTATATGTCCTTATTGCCACAAGCCGAGTTACCCACATAACGACTTTATATACTTTGTACGTTGTACGTTGTACATCGTCGTCGTCGCCGCTGTGTTGTAGTCGTAGGTACCTTAGACCTACCTACCTACTTACCACCTACCTTCCCATCATGAAGATTATTCGAGACAACAGAGCACATTGAATTTAAATGCAAATAATGCAAATAAAGGTAATTGCTAACTCGCATAGAATTGCAATTGGAACGGGGTCCACTTTAGACTTTGTTCAACTCAAGAAACGAAAAGAGGGTCTTCAAATGAAATATTGTTTTTTAAGTGATGCTTGATGGCTGGGATTTCACGTATATACCTAACCTAAACCTTAAGAAGCAGTAGAAGACGAAAAAGCTGAAGAAGAAGAAGGTGAACAATGTGGGAATGTTTTGAAATATTGTTTTCGAGACCGAAAAAATTAAGTTTTCAGTTTTCAGCGAGAAGAAAAAGCTCGTTGATATTTTCATTTCTTTATAAAAAATGTGAACTACTTTGTACTTGTATACCATGGACCTTTCTGAGTCCTGCATGTTGTTTGTTGTTGAAATTTTTGGACAGATAAAATGATGATAAAATTATTCATCATCATAATGATGACGATGAAAATGATAAACATCAAAGATTTCCAAGGAATTAATTTCAATTTTGTTTTCATAAATATTTGAATTTTAATTGGTTTGACGAAGTGGTGCGAGAGTCTTTCTTCAGAACAAAGTTTTGGTTGGTTTTAGCACGTGCCGTCTTCGCAGCCATCATCACCATTGTCATCTTTATGTCTATGTTAATTATGCACTAAACACAAACAATAAAACAAAATAAATTCAGTCATCAACCTAATTATTGGGCGCCATTTAGTTACGCTAGCTTTATTCTTTGTTCTTCTATACTTAGTCTTCGTGTTGATGATAATTATGACAGACAGTTGTAGATTGACTGATAACAAAAATTTTGTTGTTAAGCATTACTACTTAAGGGGCACTAGACTATAACATCTTAAGATAAATAAAAAATGATAGTTCTATAGCGGAAACGGAAAAGGCGCTGATATGATAAGAAGTATGAAGTACAGATAATGTTAATATTTGATAAACACTTCTTTTTGCACCAGCAAATTGATAAAAAGATGTGTAAGACATAAAACAGTTCAATAAAATGACATTCCCTACAAACTATAAAAACTTTAATGACAGAACAAAATCCTTAAGCTGTGAGTTAAGGAAAGCATAAGACCAAAAGTCGTTTAATAACAGCTATAATCACGAGTCGTGGATAATGCTTTTGGTAATCCGGTTAGAAGAAGTTGATAATTTGACAGTAATCTATGGTAGTAAATAATCCTTAAACGTCTAAAAATAATGCTAGACAAACTTTAACGAAAAATGACATTTTAGTGTTTTTCATTTTTCAAACCATGTTTTTGAGAATCTAAACTAATAAATCAATCACTTTTCTTCACTTGAACCTTTGATAGCAATTGACATAAGATGAATGAATAATTGTATTCTTTTTAAAAGCAAATAAACCGATGAAACCTGTGTGGTGAAATTAATTCGTGGTAAGGTTAGGTAAGGTTAAGTTATAGTGGCTGTCCTGCAGGATGGAAACGGACACACTTAGGCCAGTTTAATGCCCCATTGTGATACCACATGAATCTTGAGGCTTCCTCCTCAGCTCAATGGAACCAGTTTGAGTTCCTTACAAAACGTGAGATGCTGATTATACCGATATGATTTAGATCGTTTGGATTGTTAAAGAAGAATTCTCCTAGGTAATTCTTGGGTTTTTGAGCCAGAGCAGGGCATGTGCAGAGAAGATGCAGAACCGTTTCTTCCTCTTCCTCGTCCATACAGCTTCTGCAAAAGTCATTTGAGAATACGCCTAGTCTCGTGGCGTGCTTTTCATTAGACAGTGTCCGGTAATGACATCTATTAACGCGATCTGCTTAGAGAGAGCAAGCACCTTGAACGTTTTAAATCCAGTGTTGGACATATGTTTTTTGTGACTTGACACCTGGTGCCTGACATCCTCACAGCGTCTTACATTAGCAGCAGTTTACAAGTAGCGATTGGTATGCCAGTACTTGCAAAACGTGGTAGGATGCGGAAAGCTGAACGTTGGACTTTATTTAGCTTATCCCTGTTTATACTTTTCTCTAAAGCAGTCCAAAATATTGCCACACCGTGATTCTGGATTATATGCCCCATTTATTACCAATAGCTTTTTTGCAAGAAAAGAGAGCTACAGTAGCTTTTTTGACTCTTTCCTGTACGTTGCGTTTCCAATTTAGTTTTTTGTCTAAGAAAAGACCTAGGTATTTAGCCTCGTCTGAGAATTTTAATTGGATTCCTTTAATATAAGGAGGGTTGACAAATGGAATTTTGTATCTCCTCGAAAATAAGACCAAATCGGTTTTGTGTGGGTTAACACCCAGTCCACACCGATAGGCCCAAAATAATAGTCTAAGGGCTTTTTCAAGAGTTCTTTTAAGATGTTAAGATGCTTTCCTGACGCTGCTATAGCAACGTCGTCCGCATAGGCTATCACTCTGAAACCCTCCGCATCCGGACTAGTTAGGATTTCATTCACCACTAGGTTCCAGAGGAAGGGGATAGAACACCACCTTGCGGTGTCCCTTTACTAACGAGTTAATTATTCTGCTAGTAAGCTTTAAATGAATTAACTCCCGAAGCGAACGCTCTACATTTAGAGAGTGTGATTGCAGATGTGTCCACGTTGTTAAAGGCACCTTCGATGTCAAGGAAAGCAACCATAGTGAACTCTTTATGATGGAGGGAATATTCGACAGTGCGTACTAAAGTGTGTAACGCTGTTTCCACCGATTTACCTTTACAGTAGGCATGTTGAGACAAAGACAGAAGTCTTGTATCGATACGTGCCCTTAAATGGATATCAAACAATCTTTCCAGGGTCTTAAGAAGGAATGATGATAGACTTATGGGTCGTAAATCTTTAGGATTAACTTGTTAGCACTTACCTGCTTTAGGTATAAAAACAACTTTAACTTCTCTCCATGCCGAGGGAACATGGACCAGGTAAAGACAGCTGCAAAAAATTGCCTCAAGGATTGGTGCAATTATATCAGAAGCTTTTTGTAATTCTGCTGGTATTATTCCATCTGGTCCTGCAGCTTTAAATGGTTTAAAGCTGTTGAGAGCCCATTGTAGCTTATCCTTTGTGATCAGACCTTGTGGATATGTTGTGTTTGAACTTGAGAACTACCAGGAAAGGAGTGTCCAATAGTAAGTTTAGCGATTCATTACTTGAATTTGTCCAGGAGCCGTCTGCATTTTTTAAGCAGCTTGGCATAGCTGGACTTGTTGAAAGAATTTTCCGTAACCTAGAGGCTTCAGAAGTTTCTTCTATCGTGCCACAAAAGGATCGCCAAGAAGATCGCTTGGATTTCCTTAGTGCCTTCTTGTAGATTCTTAGGGATTCTTTGTAGGAGTCCCAATGAGAGGCTAGTCTTGCAGCTTTGGCCCGGTTGAAAAATTTCCTGCATTCTTTCCTGAGCGAGTCAAGCTCTGGGGCCCACCATTGTGGTTTCCTCTTTCCTCCTATGTGTATATCTAATTGTACAAGCAATTTCTAGCGATCTGTTCATAGCTGAGGTAAGGTCATTGACTTTTTTGTCAAGTTCATTAGCGTTAGAGGAAGGTCTAGATAGTCCAGGTTCTAGTTAACTCTGTATTGAGTTCCTGTATGAATCCCAGTCAGTTTTCCGATAGTTTCGAAAAGTCAATAGACTCAGGCTATCATCCACATTTATATTGAACTGGATATATCTATGATCAGAGAACGAGTGCTCTTTGGATACTTTCCAGTCCAAGATCATATGGTGTATAGTATCTGAGACAAGAGTTATGTCTAAGACTTCTTGTCGAGTTTTAGTTTAAAGTGTATACAAAATTAGAAAGCTTCATTCAGAATTTGGTTTCTATTTCTTTGTGCAGTTAAGACAAAACTACTTAGAATATTCCAGTTTGATCCATTGTAGTTTGACCGTATCAGCTCTCCTCTGGTTTTAAAGATGGTTGAAATGGTCAAATTACGAGATTCACTGACTTGAGTTCTTTCCGTAAAGTTCTCGAAAATTTTGGAATCAATTCTTTCCAACAATATTTGGAAGGTCGGGTCCCAGTTTCTCCAATCTCTTTCCACTAACTGAACATTTTGTAGCACCTCCAAACGAGACCATTCTACGAAGAACTGTGACCTCTCTCAGAGCAGCTGTCTCACAATGGCATTAGGTAGTTGATGATTTGGAAGCGCCAACACTTTTTTTAATATAGTTTAGATGCATCTTCAGCGTGAAAAAATATAGTTGCGGGACTCCGGTCTCTAAGTGCAGCATATACGTAGTTGTATGCTCAGGGACCCAGAATATCTTTTTGAGGAAATAGCTTAAAAGCTTTTTAACCTCCTCGTACTGTAGAAATCCCAACACTTGACCAGCATAGCATCACCGCTTCGAAAAGTTTATATTTTGCACTTGGTGCTACATATTTTTTTCCCAGCACTCCCTTCCAGTTGCAGTTGATGGCTTGTTTCGATTCTATTAGTTTTGCCTGCAGGTGCTTATTGAATTAAAGATTTGGGGTAATTATAACTCCAAGGTACTTATACTCCTTAACCAAATCCAATGCGACTTTATTCAAAGTCCATCTCCCTTCTCTGGCTTATCTACCAGATCCATTTTTAATAATCAAAATTTTTGATTTGTCGGTATTGACTGTGAGGTTCCAGAGGTCGCAGTATATTTTAAGCTTATTTATCATCATTTGCAGCATTTGAGGTGATTCCGCTAAAATTACTATATCGTCCGCTCCGCATACATAAGCGCTTTGATGTTGATACCAGTAAACATTATTCCTCCGGGAAGAGCCGATGTGATGTCATCTAAAAAAAGAGAGAACAGGTGTGGGCTTAGGAGGCATCCCTGCTTGACTCCAGTCGATGTTTTAAACCAATTGGATCCTTCGCTACAGTTCCATATCGCTGTCATATTGTTTTCATAGAGCCGTCTTAGTACTGTCAACATTTTATGGGAGGTACCAGGGCAGCTAAGCTTGTAAAAAAGAGCATCTCTATCGATTGAATCAAAAGCCGCTTTGAAATCAACAAAAAATGCGTACAGCTTCTTTTTCTTGTCTAGATAGGATCTAGCAATGCAGGTTAGGGTAAAGATCAAGAGTAGAGTATTCTTTTCTGAAGCCTGCTTGGAACTCGCTGAGTAGTTTGTTTTGTTGTGTCCAGTTCAAAAGTCGGCCAAGAATAAGTCCGGTGAAGATTTTCGTTATGGTGTTGATAAACGATATACCTTGATAGTTACGAGGGTCATTTACGTCACCTTTCTTGAATAAAGGGAAAATGAAGGTTTTGCGCCCGTTTTCGCGAATGACACCGTCTTTAAATATATAGTTCAATGCAGTCGTTAGTGTTTCAAAAAAGTTTTCGGTGGCGTTTATGAAAAATTCATATGGGAATCGGTCCTCACTTGTTGGTGCCTCGTTGTATTTGCATCTATATATTACCTCGATGACTTCTTGCGTGGAAAAATGTTGGTTTGTCCTTGAGTTTAGAAGATTTTCGAAGTGATCAGGTAAAACATTCATGTTTATATCGATTTTTCTGACCTACTGTCCCTAACCGCTAATAATATTCGTATAAGCTGTTGAGTGTAGTAGTGTTGCTTTTCCTTACATATCCTTTTGTATGCTTTATTTGCTTCCTCATACATCCTTTTCGCAAAGTCTGAATTAGTATTTCTCAAGAGTCTCAGAAATCCGAATGATTTTTTCCTAGCCTTTTCGCACTCCGCGTCGAACCAGGGATCTTTCCAATTCTTTCTTATTGTTGATTGAAAGGGATGAGCTGCCTCCGATATGCAATTCGCTAGGAAATCTGCGCCAAGATTTGAGTTGAGTTGGTTAATGTTGATGGGGCCTATTAAGGCATTGAGGTTGTCTTTGTATCTGTTAAGATGAGCATTCTTCCAACAAGAGGTTCATGGTAGCGTCACTGGCGGGCGGGTTTTCAGAGAGAACACATTTGACGGACAATGAGAGGTGCTCTGAGAAAACCAGTTCTTCTACCTTTAAGTCCTCTGCATATTGTAACCATTTCCCTCGGACGAGACAGTAATCGATGGTTGAGCAGGACGTACCCCTAATGAATGTGAAATATCCGTTTGGTCACTCTTGGTTCTTCCGTTCAATAATGTAAGTCCTAACATCTGGCACATTTCGATCAGTCTTCTTCCGTTCCCTTCGATTCTTGTGTCCCTTGACAATCTATTGGGGCTTCTGGAGTAAACTCAGGTTCCAAATGTAACAGCTGAGTATTACCAACTCTGCCATTGCAGTCACCGATTACCATTATGTTTTCGGTATGCGTCTCCAAAAGAAAGTCGTAGAGATTCGAGAATTCATCCATCCATTTGTTGCTATTTATATAGACTGGCATTATGTACAGTTTTTCATCCATTACCTCTAATTCCACTAAAATTCTGTTCATTTCGTTCACAAAACAACACTTTGTAGAAAATCCTATTATCAATATAGGTACTTGACAGATTCAGACAAATATAAATTGTAGTCCTGTTGACGTTTATGGTTTATATCTGTCATTTTTGCATGTCAAATGCAACAATCTATATTAGCATCATCTTTTGATGAACTTATGAATTTTGTGGAAAATTTTTTAAGCGCCTAAAATTTCGTATTTTATAGGAATAAACATCATAGTACACGGATTTTTAGAATCAATGAAATCGTTAAAACTTAATAAATTTATTGGTATAATTTTAAGATATGTTCAATAGGGTGTCCCGTCGTTGTATGAGAACATTTTTTTTTCGAGCTACACTATCAAAAGGGGTATCAAAATTTGCGCAATTTTACACAGATAAAGAAAACGTTATAAAAACTAAAAGAACATACTTTAACCGTTTGAATAATACTATACAAAAATTAAGTTTTAAACGTATTTTATTATTAATATTATTTTAACAAATCACATAAAAACAAAATAAGAAATAAATAATTTTTAATTGATGACATAACCTAAGAATTTAAACTTATAGTGTCCAAAGTTTGGCATTTCTGCACGAGATTTCAACTTGTTTTTAATAAAGCCATCTCTAGAAGAGGGTCAGTTACACTCTGTGATGCCTCTGTTACCAGTTTAACACATCTTTCCACAGATTGGGTGTGACAGGGAAAGTCAACAATTTCCAAGCTCTTATCTTTTGCCATGATGTGAAGGTCTTCAAAAGAAATATTCCGAAAAACCGGGGGTGATGTTACCTGACATTCGTTCCACAAAATAATTTATATGTCCTGCGTTGTTGATATTTTCAGCTTCTCTAGCTTTTTTTATTCTTCGCAATGCCAGCTTCCGAATGTGGTCTCTTTTATCAAACAACATACTGATGAGCAGGTTTTTTGGATGTGCAAAATAAGCATTTCTTTCTATAACAGAATCCACAGCACATCTCAAATTTTCGGGTAAATATCGAGAGTACATAATTAATTGGAAAATATGTTTGGCTCCATCCATAAAAGACTCCTGTCGCTTGATTCGGACCCAATTGGGGCGCATACTTTGACGACATAGTTGACAAGCAATAGAAAATTCTCTGATGGACGAATTCTCAGTATGCGATTAGCTGAAGTAAGCCATCTCGAGTGCGCCTTTTTTCCAGGTTGACGGTTTGCCAGCTCAGGAGAACAGAAACCAGTAGATACAGCTTGACATATCTGATAAAGATATTTTTGATCTGTAGTAAGTTCATCAACCAAATTTTTCGGCAAGTCACGCATATTACCAGCCACTGCACAAAAGCTCACGGTGGTTTTACTTTCGCAATCAGCTAATTGTTTCCTAATAGGTCCAGATTATTCTCTAGGACCAAAAGTGCAACCATATAATGTCAAGAATAAATGACGAAGAGGTAACTCATTAGCGCGAAGCATGTAAACACACCATTGCAGCGGTCTCTTCAAGAACTCCTCTAAATATTGAATGACACCTCCCTTCCAACTAGAGTTAGTTGCAGTTCCGTCATATCCAATGCAAAGCACGTCATCTAAATTCCAACCTTGACTCTCTAAAAAAGTTGTGATGGAAGTAAAAATCCCTTTTGCGGTTTCACGACCTGGTGTTGTGTGTCCCAAGTAAATTGATCGAGGTTCTGCCAAAATTGAGATTTGTTCTTCAAAAATTTCTTTACGGTGATAACGCGTCCCTATTTTCTCATTTATCAGGGTCTTGACCTTTCTTCCATCAAAGTAAATGCTTTTTATAGCAATGCCCCCAATATCTTCTAAAGCTTCTTTACGCGATTTCGATACAGCTCGGTGGATCTTATTTTTGTCTTTGGAAGAAACAGCAGAAGCGACAGCAGCAGCAGATCGCGTTGATAAACCGTATCGATCACATACCTTGGCAACTGTTGGCAACATCAATCTATTGCGACAAGCTCTTGAAGTCGATGGTGCCTCTGTCAAAGGGGGGTTTGTTGGGGATGCCTCTGTTACCGAATATGTTTCTATATCCGTTTCTTGCGTATCCCATTTTTTGCTTCCCTCTTTGACTCTTCAATTTGCCTTTTCTGTCGTTTCTTCAAGATATTTGTTTCTTTCTTGTCAACCCCACTTATAACCATTTTCCTTTCATTTCTTTGATCCAACAAAAAACTTCTCTTATGGTTGGGAACTTTCTTTGGTTTTAAACACGAACAAGTTTCAAATGAAGTGCATTTACAAACAGCAATGTCGAAAAGCTTCTCAGATGACTCTAAAAAACACTTCAGTTTGTTTTCGAAACTAGCATTTTGTTTGCTTTTGGGGTATCGCTTCACAATATTGTACCTTTCGAAACAGGATTAAAGTAATTGAATAACTCTTTCCTTAGTTACAATTAGAATCGAAGCTTTAGCCCAAATATTGTCGATTTCTTCGAAAACAATGGCATATATTTCTGAATAAGGAAAGATCCTTTCCGTTGAATTTATAAACAAATTTTTCTTCAAAATCGGATAGGTACAGAAACTTTAATTCAAATTGTGTCAGATTTATAGAGCAGTGGTTTTAAGTTCCAAGAAAATGATGATAATAGCAATATGCGCCAAAAATTAAAAAAATCAATTTTGGTCACCTATTGGGGGTATTTTTAGCTTAAAACCTTATAAATTTGAAACCGCTGGAAACGTATTGTTAAATGCAAATCAAAACATCAAATATGTTCTACACCTAATAAGATCAAAAAGTTAATATTTTATAATAAATAGTAGCTCAGGAACCAAAATTAAGGAAGGGAAAAAACCATAAAAAATATCTACTCGTATTTGTCAAAATTTTGAGGGTCTGTACAACCCCCTAGACAAATTTTAATATTTTTTTGCATATATTTTTGTAATCTAAGTCCAATTACGCAAGTTTTGGAAGGTCTTTTGTTCGGAAAATCCAAAAACAAATTTGTCGGGACACCCTAATGTTCAATGTTCATTTGACTCCGCCTCTAAGATCCAGTTTTACAGACAGTTCATTGCAAGTGAAATGTCAAAAAAATCAAAACGATGGTGTTCCACAAGGCTAGGTTTTATTTCCAATTTTTTTTTCTTATGAATGATTGCAAAGCTTTGATTTATTCAGTTTACAAAAATGTGTTTCTATTTAAGGGAATGCAACTGTCAGATGAATTATTTCCCCTTAAGTGTGCATTGTTTTTCTTATTGGATGAATAAATAATGAGGGCATACCCTTAAGCCACACAGTTTATTCCATTCCTTCTTTTTGCATCATTTCTATAAAATTAAAAATTTCCATAGTCATAGTTCTGCTGTCAAGTTCAGAGATTAGAAAGTTAATTCTTTTGCATTTCAATTGCACTTTATTCCATGTTATGCAATAAACTCAGAAACATGCGATGCGAAAATTCCAGAATTATTTCAATCCAGTAGTTTTTTTATAGAAAAAGTTCCTACAAAGAAAAATAAAGTAAATGAATCTCGTCGAAATCACGTTTTTCTATAAAAATATAGGATTTTTTTGACATTCGTTCTTGTCATAATCATCGTCTACTTAACTTGTCACTCCCATTTTTCCACATACATATTTTGAAAAAAAAAAACAAATACAAATACAAAAATAAACGAATAAATTGATATCATTTTGATGATAATATTGTAGAAATGTAGACAATGTATATATTATTTACTTTTTTCTCTCTGAGGATAAAATAAAAACAAATAAATCATCCAAATTGATGATGGAATAACATGAACAATGAAGATGACATCTTTTTAAGGATTTTCAAAATGTTTTCCGAAAAGAAAACAAAAAAATGACAGCAATCAGAAGCAAAAAGTTTCGAGGGAGGCTCTTAGGGACGTTTAAAAGAGTAAAGTTATTTTTATTTCTATTAAATGATTATGGGATTTCTTTTTTATTTTGGGAAATCTTTTCATTGAAAAATTAAAGTAAAGAAGAGAAGTAAAGTCGAATTTATGACATATGGGCATTTATGTTGTCATTATTTTCTTATGTCTTATGTCATTTCATCTTATAAAATCGTTTTTTGTTTTTTTTTGGAAAGTAACAACTGCTGCATGATAAAATAAAATACTGTATGATTTTTCGTAGACATTAAGATCAAAATAGAAGAAAATTAAGTCAGATTTACACTACTGAGCAATTAGAATATTTTTAAAAATGACATTTATAATAATGACATAATTTCATTAATATGGTTTAAGTGATCAAACGTCTCCTGGTGCGCTTTGCTAGTGTTTTTATTCCTCATAAAATTTTAATTGACTTTTATAATTAAAATTCCAAAACAATAAAAACACAAATACAAAAACGATTCTGGAACAGTAGAAATTGTCTTTATGTGAAGGTGCCTTTAATTTTATGAAAATGTTTCCGAATGTCATTGTTTTTTGACATCTATGTTATAGTTGGAGCAATTACATTCATTATTCATGTTTGATTGTTTCGTATGTAATTTAAATTGAAAATACGATTGACCCTATCTTTCTTGGTGAATTTAAATGGCAGATGTTCATAAAGCTCAGTTTTCATTTGTAACAAAAGAGACAATTCATATTATGACGTTATTGTTGCTTAACATTAGAGTGACATTCTAGTTGTTAGTTCGAAAGACTCATGAACAACACAAAATGTCAATTTTTCTTCTTTTAGATAGTTTACAAATGGTTCCGAATTTGAATTCCGAATAGGCTAAAAACAACCACACAACTAAAATGTCAATTGCCCTCACAATATTCAAAGTCAATGTGAGCGTTTTATTGGAATAATAGTTCATTTGTGTTCGTACTACCGAATTGAAAACGTCATAAGGGGAGGTTAACATTTTCAAATATGTTTGACAATTGCAGTTGGATTGACTCAAATTTTAACATTAGAACGCTGGTCAAAGGATGAATAAACAATTTTGTTTGATTTTTGATAAGTTTATTTTAAAATATAAGCCTAACTTGTGAAACCTGAAGCAAATCTCAATGTAAAGGATGATTTCAAGCAGTGCACATACAAATTAAAGGAGAATTTTCATGGACAAACCCATATTTTAGGGGCATTATTGAGAATTTTTTGTATCTTATAATTTTGTATTCCAAATAGGTCATCATCAAAAGGTTGAAAGTCAGTTTGACAGCATGTTTGACAAATGTGAACGCTAATAGTTTCAATCCGTCAAATATTCATCAATATGCTATATTTGACAATGTGAACGCCCCCATTTATGATTTTAATTTCCTATTGTGAATAGTTTAACAAACAAATAGAGAAAAATTAGTCCCTGCTGTCACTTTGACCTTGCCTTATAGGTAGAGTAAGTGCGGCAAATTTGGCCTACGTGGTTAATATGGCGTATAATGGTATTTCCCAAACCGGAAGCCAGAGCGAAAAAAAATGTTGCATTATGATATCAATCAATTAATACGAACACGTTCAAACCGGTTTAGCCTCAGTCTTTCGTGCTTAATGTGCCGAGACGGTTGTGAAAGATATACGGGGCTTTTTTTTTTTTTGAGTTCAATTGAAAACGTCTTATTTAAATAAAATTGTGTTTAATATTTTCTTAACATATCTGATATCATGATTTAAAAAGACTCTTGCGATCTCCTTACAGAAAAGATTGAGCTTATCGAACTTGAAATGACACTAAAAACAGCAAAATGAAGCAGCCCGGGGTAAAGACAAAATCACGTACAAGATGGTTGAACTTAGCGATACTAGCCTCAAAAACAAAATCTGTGCATTATTCAATGATATTTTATCGACTGGGACTTTTCTACATGATGGAAAAGAGCAAAACTCAAGCCGATTCCGCAAAGTTCTAGAAACAAACATGATTTTGGTGAATACCGGCCGATCTCACTTTTTCCCGTTCCCTTCAAGATTTTCGAAAAAATATTAGCGAGACGAATTAGTTAGTTACTAGAGAAAAAGGTAAGCACCGAAAAACACGCTCACAGGCCAAATAGAGGAGTATCAACGCTTTTTTATCTATTGAAACATAAACTTGTAGAAAATTTGTCGAAAACTAAGCACAGTATTGTAATGTCATCAGACTTAGAAAAAGCTTTTGACAGAGTAACAATGGTTCCGGTAATCGAGCAGCTTTACAAATGGGGTGTACCTAAGAAAATACTTAAGATTGTTATATCCTTTATAGCTAATAGAACCTTTAAAGTAAACGTGGATGTATACGAGCCTATTCTAAGGAAATTGGACAATGGCACACCTCAAGGTTCACCACTTTCAGTAGTGTTGTAGACTCCTTGATAACTGAGCTTTCACAAACCACTTACAATCTCCATTTTATTGGAATTTACGCCGATAATATCTATGTCGTAGCGTCCGGCATCCCAAACCACGTTCAAGATATTCTTCAACAAGTAGACTTGTCAATGTCAAGATGGTCCGAGAAAACGGGTGCAATTAAACCACCCTCAAAAATTGACACACTTCATCTCTGCAGAAAAAGAAAATGTACTTGTATTCCACTCTGCTTACGGAACACTCCAATTTCTATAAAAAAAAGGCAAAGATTCTTGGAGTTATGTTTACAAAAAACTTAAAATGGGATAAACATGTCCACAAGGTGATAAGCGGCTTAAAATCAGGGAACAACGCATTAAAAATGATCTGTTCAAAAAAAAGGACCACATATAGAAACAGCTCTTCGAATTGCTAAGGCTCTGGTGGAAGGGACGCTTTTTATGTGGACTATAAAAAAGAACATCTCGAAAATCGACGCAGCTATAAACGAATGCTTTAGAACGACAACAAGTGCCCTTAGATCGTCAAACTTTGAAGCACTAAGAGTTTAAGGAGGTTATGTATCCTTTAAATATCTCGCTGAAAAAGGGCAACAAATCTTTTAAGCAAAGCCATAGTTAGTACAACACACCCATTGTTCGAAACTGTCGAAAAAGCTATTTTTTCAAACACAAATAGGAAAAGTAACTCAATATCTGCTTTAACTAACTTGGTCACTATATCTGTATTCGCCCGAATCGCTCTAGAACATGACGTGTTAACAGTGTCTCACAACGCTCCACCATGGAAACTAAACTCTCTACGAACAAACATCAGTCTGGCTGCATGAAGAACTTATCGCAAGCATAAGAGCGGACAAAATCTTTTACACCGACGGTTCGCAAAATGAAAATCATTGGTGCTCCTATGCCTTTGTAGAGTTCCAACAAAATGCCCAATTCTCCACTCTTCACCAGGCTCTACTTCCAGAATATGCCAGCAGTTACATAGCCGTGCTAGCGCAATTTCCAAGGCGATCTCTGTAGCTCAAATAAATTCTGAACGTTTGTTAATCCTCACCGACAATCTTGGTATACTCAAGGGGCTAAGCAACGTTAATAACAAATGTCCATCTCTCCAAACCTTAAGAAACTGCTTGTACTACAACACAAATATCACTTTAGCTTGGATACCCGGACACTGCGGAATAGAAGGTAATGATGCCGCTGACCTAGCAGCAAAACACGATACTTGGGAGTCCTAAACTACACCAGCTTTTGAAAACAACTTTAACACATTTTCGAAAGCTAGAACTTTCAGAAAAGTGGCGAGCCGCTCAAACCTTTCTTCAAAAACATAAACCCAGCAACACACGTGTCCAATACAACTAGTCCTTTACCAGAGAAGAATGTATAAAAGTATTAAGAGTAAGACTAGGAAAAACACTGTTTACCAGCAAACACTTCTAGCCTCGTGAAGCTCCAGAGGAATGCTCAAATTGTGAAACACCTCTTACAATCTGGCATATTTTTGTAGAGTGCCCTGTTTCTCGACAAACACATACTGAAACAGACGGCGTAATTGGGATTCTGTCAAAAATCTTAGATCCTTCAAATGTCAAATCTATCCGTCGAATTAAAGCTGCCATATCTGCTCACCAGAAGTTTGAGGAAATTTAATTAGTTTAGTTGCTATAATTGCTATCTTTCCAATGATAAACAATGTAAAATGTAAATAATTTAAAATATAAATAATTTCCTTAAGCCTAGTAAATTAAAAACGGCATCTTATGGTATGGATACCCTGATGCCTTAAATAAGTCATTTATAAATTTAGTTTAGTTACTTCAATAAATAAATAAGGAAATGTATAAAATGTATATGTATGGCCCACCTCCTGACGTTCCTCTAAGTTTGTGTTTTTAACTTTTTGTCAGGTATGTTTCTTTTTAGTTAAATGTTTTAAAAGCTGTATTGAAAATTAAAATTAAAAATGTTTTGTAAGAATCCTTAAAAAAATGAACAAGACTTAAATTTATGGTTTTATTTAAAAAAAAATGTTTAGGGTGGCCCATATTTGGCGCACTTACTCTAGTTGAAAATATCTATCTATGAACAAATGTCCTATTGAAATTCACCGGAACAATTCTGTCATTAGAATTGTTTGATTGAAAAGCGAAACAGTGGAAGTTTTCGGTTGATGATTTTTAGAAATTTAAAAACCTGTTACGTAATTTTGTAAACAACAAATTTAAATTAGACTTGTCCTGTCAAATCAAACCCATGTTCAACGAAACTCATTTCAACTAAATATACGTGTGTTTAAAATGAATTCAATCCATGTTGAAGCCAATTTCATAATTTTACCTTACAGATAAAATATATTCTAGACCAAGCCTAGAATCGAGAAACCTATTTTAATTTTAAAGCCAACAAAATTTCCTTTACCCCCAAAGAACTTTAATTCTTCATTAATATGGTAGTACGAAACTTTATTTATATTTATCTAGTTAAAGATTAATGTGTTAAATCAACTTAATGAGTATAATTATTGTTGAAACAACGAAACCCATGAAATCACAAAACTTATTATATCCATATCCATCATCAGTATAAATGTACCTCTACACCAGATTGGCCTGTCTTCGTTATTTATGTACCAGGTATAGAAAATTCTGAGATTCCATAGTAATTTAAATCTTCCAAATCATGACCTGAATTCCAAAAACCAAGTTCTCCTAATACAATTTCATTCTTTCTACTTCATTCCTGAATCTTTTTCTTTTCTGATGTGGCAAAAACTTTTTCAACCGTAAACAGAAAAAAAAGAAGAAATACTGAATTGTGTATCTAAAGAGGGTTAAGTTAAGGTACTTCTACATCTACATATATACTTTGTTTTCAAACAACCCTCAACCTTCAAACCAGAGCGAAAGATAAAAAAAAGATCAAATGTCAATACCTACCATTTTCAATGGCTGATGGTTTAGGGAGCATTCACCCGACCATATTCCTTCATACTCATATTTGGCGTTGCTCGTCCGTCCTCGTCGTACTCGTCGTCATATCAAAGAATTAAACAAATTTATTTGACAGATAAATCCCCAACTCAACTGAACTTTTGTTTTATTTTTTTTTTTAATTTCAGTTCCTTTGTTGCAAAAATATAAAACTCTTCCTAGATGTATGCAAAAACCACTTTGGCATCCGTGAGTCGGATTTATTTGAACCAACAATGCTCTATGATTTGACCAATTTCCATCGAGTGCTCATCACACTGTCAAAGTTATCGCACTGCCGCAAAGTACAACAACTTCATCCGGATATTGAGTAAGTACATAAATAACAAAATGGTAGTAAAAAAATACACCTTATATACTCCGACTTACTTGATTAAGGACAGAAAAAAAAGTTCCTGAATAAGATGTTTTGAAAATAAATACGAACTGTTTTATCTTTAGATTTCATAAATAATACACGCTTTTAAGTTGGACTTCAGTTTATTAAATCGCGATGGATCAACCATTTGCGTTGAGTTCTTCTTAATAACTAACTACGCTAAAATACATTACATAAGTTATTACATAAAGAAAGCTTTTTAGTATAACAGTCAAAAATGTCTGCAATAACATTCTGTCCCCTATAATTTAAAGATTTCTTCATAATTCAAAAATAATAAATTTTTATTCTTAAGATAATATTTCAGTAGTTAATTCATATTCATTTTATACATATTAGGTAATCAACTACATATTCTTCCCTATAATATCAAATTGTAACATTTTAGGTGTAGCTATACATGTCTTTATATAAACGGTGATTTTTTAAGAGCTTGAGAACTTTTTTAAGAAAAAAAAAAAACGCATAAAATTTGCAAAATCTCATCGATTCTTTATTTGAAACGTTAGATTGGTCCATGACATTTACTTTTTGAAGATAATTTCATTTAAAGGTTGACCGCGGCTGCGTCTTAGGTGGTCCATTCGGAAAGTCCAATTTTGGGTAACTTTTTCGAGCATTTCGGCCGGAATAGCCCGAATTTCTTCGGAAATGTTGTCTTCCAAAGCTGGAATAGTTGCTGGCTTATTTGTGTAGACTTTAGACTTGATGTAGCCCCACAAAAAATAGTCTAAAGGCGTCAAATCGCATGATCTTGGTGGCCAACTTACCGGTCCATTCCTTGAGATGAATTGTTCTCCGAAGTTTTCCCTCAAAATGGCCATAGAATCGCGAGCTGTGTGGCATGTAGCGCCATCTTGTTGAAACCACATGTCAACCAAGTTCAGTTCTTCCATTTTTGGCAACAAAAAGTTTGTTAGCATTGAACGATAGCGATCGCCATTCACCGTAACGTTGCGTCCAACAGCATCTTTGAAAAAATACGGTCCAATGATTCCACCAGCGTACAAACCACACCAAACAGTGCATTTTTCGGGATGCATGGGCAGTTCTTGAACGGCTTCTGGTTGCTCTTCACTCCAAATGCGGCAATTTTGCTTATTTACGTAGCCATTCAACCAAAAATGAGCCTCATCGCTGAACAAAATTTGTCGATAAAAAAGCGGATTTTCTGCCAACTTTTCTAGGGCCCATTCACTGAAAATTCGACGTTGTGGCAGATCGTTCGGCTTCAGTTCTTGCACGAGCTGTATTTTATACGGTTTTACACCAAGATCTTTGCGTAAAATCTTCCATGTGGTCGAATAACACAAACCCAATTGCTGCGAACGGCGACGAATCGACATTTCACGGTCTTCAGCAACACTCTCAGAAACAGACGTAATATTCTCTTCTGTACGCACTGTACGCATTCGTGTGGTTGGTTTAATGACCAATAAAGTAAACTGAGTGCGAAACTTGGTCACAATCGCATTAATTGTTTGCTCACTTGGTCGATTATGTAGACCATAAATCGGACGTAAAGCGCGAAACACATTTCGAACCGAACGCTGATTTTGCTAATAAAATTCAATGATTTGCAAGCGTTGCTCGTTAGTAAGTCTATTCATGATGAAATGTCAAATCATACTGAGCATCTTTCTCTTTGACACCATGTCTGAAATCCCGCGTGATCTGTCAAATACTAATGCATGAAAATCCTAACCTCAAAAAAATCACCCTTTACTTTCCATACATAAATATTCTAAGACGGTTGGAACCGCTCTACAGGTTTTCTTATTCTGGTATCTTTAACATTCTTCAACCACTAATTTTTCTGAAATAGGTTCACTGACATCTTGTACATTAGACTCTCTGTCTTTGTTAACCGTTGAAGTACCTTTCTGGTTATTTTCAATTTTATCATCGACTCTTGAAATTATATAATCGTCAACTTCTGATTCATATCTTTCAGGCATCCATCTTTCCCCACTATCAGTTTTCACGGTAAATGTAACAGGTCCTAATTGCTCCTCAACTACTGCGTTCATCCACTTATTCCCTGAATTCCTATAATCTCGAACTAAAACTGAATCTTCCCTCTCAAATGTCCTTTCCTTTCTCTCTAAATTCTGTTTTATTTTATCTTGTTTTAATAATATCGGTTGTCTTGGATCTGGTCTTAAGAGATCAAACCTGGATCTGAGTTTTGGTTTTAACAAAAGATTAGCTGACCTGTCGTTTGTTGTTGAGTGCGTATCAATTCTATAATTAAACAAGAACCTGCAGGCTAACGCAGTTTCTGAATCCGAACTTTGATTTTTCTTTAAAAAGTTTTTTACAATTTTGACGGCGTTTTTAGCCTGCCCATTTGATGCACTGTGTTACGGTGGAGAAAAGGTATGATTGATTCCATTGGAATTCATAAACAACTTAAATTCATGAGCAGTAAACGTTCTACCATTATCTGTTACTATATGTTCAGGTAACCCGAATCTAGCAAATACCTCTCGCAACTTAGCTATTGTGTATTTTGTTTCCGTTGATGACATGTTAAAAACTTCGATCCATTTCGAAAATGCATATTCTAACACCAAATAAGTTTTTACCCGAAAGAAACCCAAAAAAATCGATGTAACCTTTTTTAAGCTACCTTTTTAACTTCCCAAAAACTAGACCTATCTTTTGGTGGATTTTGACGATGTTTTTGACATTCAACACAGTCATTTGCAATGTTAATTACTGCCTCATCCATAGAAGGCCACCAGAAATACCCTCTTGCAATTGATTTTATCTTTGTGATTCCTAATAGGTTAAAATGCAACTCTTTCAAGAGCTGTTTTCGTAACTCTTCGGAAACAATAACTCTTAAACCCCACATTAACACTCCTTGTTCTAGTGTTAATTCTTCTTGCCTTTGCATAAACGGGTTAATTTCTTCGTTCACCACCCTAGGCCATCCATATTGTACGTAGCCAACTACTTGCGACAATTTGTTCACCTCATTAAATGCATCACTGCATTTCCTATCAGAATTCCACCTCACATTTTTTTTTAACAAATTCAACATAGGGGCTTCAATTGTTAATAGATCTGGTAAAAAATGTCTCTACAAATTTACAAGCCCTAAGAAAGACTGAAGTTCGCTTATATTTTTCGGGTGTGGCGTTTCTATAATCCCTTGACCTTGTCCTTCCTTGGAAGTACGGAATCCCAAAAACTTAATCACATCTTTAAAAAACTGACATTTATGCTTGCTGACTGTCAACCCCATTTCCTTGAACAACGCGAAAATTTCCAAGAGAGTATCATAATGCTCTTTCACATTATCACCGAAAATCAGTACTTCATCAAAATAAACTCTAAAATTTTTAACTTGTCGCAACTTCGAACTGATTTTATTCTGAAAAATAGCAGGAGCTACTTTTATGCCATATGGGACCCTATTGTAAGTCATGTCACCTTGAAGCGTCGTTATCGTGACCAGGTTCTTGGATTCGTTATCCAAAACCATCTGCTGATCTGCGTGACTCAAATCGAGAATTGTGAAACTCCCACCAGTCTTTATACCTACCATTAGGTCATCGATTTTGGGAATTGAAGAATTTTTGGGAATCAAATGCTTATTGATGGTGGTCTGATAATCACCACATATCCTTACTGTTCTGTCAGATTTTAGCACGGGAACTGTTGTAGTCCCCCATCCCTTTGTCTCCACTTTGGCCAAGATCTTCTCTCTAAGAAGGCGGTCTATAGATCCACGTTAACTTTTTCTTCGAGTGCTATTGGAAGAAAGCGTGCTGGAACATATTTTGGTTTCATCTCATCGACTACCCGGATTTTCAATGGACTGTCTTTAACTTGTCAAAAAACACATTAGGAAACTTTTAATACAATTTAGCTTTAAATGACTCGCTGTTCCCTATCTATACCTACCGCATGACACTTAAATATTGGCTTATTCTGTAATGATATATTGAATTTCTGATGCCACTCATTTGAGATCCACATGCAACAACATACACCTTTAATGGAAGCACCACCGATCGATATTCTACCTGCAGCTCAATCATTCCGATTGGAGAGATTTTTTCTCCCGTAAACGTCATTAAAACTAAATTACTTTTCTCAAGAGTACGATAAGAAAACTTTTCGCGATATTCCTTTTCTGAAATGACCGAGATACCGGCACCCGTATCCACTTGGATACATCTCGGAATGCCATCGATTTTTAATTCAATTGAAAACGGATCTACATTTTTGTGACTAAACACCGGCTCACAAGTAAAAAGACTTGTCAATGCCCTGTACATTTTTATTTTGGGCTATACCCATAAAATTATTTCGCCTTTTTTCTTTATAACAAACTGCTTTTAAATGGCCCTTTCGCCCACATACTGCACAATTATAATTCTTGAATTTACAATCTTTATGCATATGGTTCATTTAACTACAACATTTAGAAGCACTATACCTGTCTCCCTTGCCCTCATTTGAACCTTTGTATGCTTATCTCCACTGCCAAAGCTTTTGTCATTGTTCTGATTTCGCCGCAAGTATGCTGCCGCTGCCTCTGTCGATGTTGCTGCTGTCCAGCTCCTCGCCTTTTCATGTGGTCTTGTTTCATAAAATCAACTGCTGCTGAAATTGATGACGTATTAAGCATAGCATCTCTTTCCATAAGCTCTATGCCCGTTGCAATTTCGATGACTTTACTGAATGTAAGCTCTTCTTCTTTCTCCGCTCTGAACTTTCGTTTAACATCTGGATTACGAATGCCACTTACAAAACGGTCTCGTAACTGTTCATTTAAGTTAGTACCTAATTTCCATTGTGTTGCGAGCTTTCACAAAGCCACAACATATTCTGCAATGCTTTCGACTACTTGTTAGTCCCGTTTTGAAAACTTCATTCGTTTTGATAGAAAGTATGATGCAGGGTTTAAATGTTCTCTGATTTATTTCACGATCGCCTCGTACGATTTAGATACTGGTGTCTCAGGTGAACATACAGCCCTATTACGGTTGTCAATTATCAATACGCTAGTTGACATTTTTCAATGAAATTGATGAATTGGTATTATCGTTGTCAGCAATCAAAATTTTTGATAAACTGTGAACGCTCTTCAGAAATTAGATCTATTGTGAATGATTCAAATTGAAAGTCTTGGTGTTATGGTTGTCAAAATATTTGTTAATTATCAAATTTTCAGTCAATCACAAATTCCTTGTTGATAAAATATTTTATGGATCGCGAAAGCCAAAAGCATGTCTACTATTGAACTATTTTTCGGTGAAAATGAAATTGAAGAAGAAAATACTTTGGAGCAAGCAAAGATTCGAAGAAAACTACGCGATGCTTCAAATCCGATGGATTTGGAGAAAAATTCTTTTTTAGTTACATTACAAAATCTGATTTGGCTCACTTTTAGATTCATTCAAAACTTAAGACTTTCAAAAGAAGTCTTCCTTAATGTATTTTTAGATAACAACGACAAGTTAAAACCAACGAAAAGACAACAATCCATCCCAAACATACTAAAATTTGCATTATTCACAATAGATTTTTGATCTTTGATCACAATGGATCAAAAAATGATCAACTCGCGTTCATAATACCAATTTATCAATTAATTGACAAAATGTTTCAATTGTCAATTAATTGATCTTTGACAACCGTAATAAGGCTGATAGTGTTTTTAACAGATATATATTTTCGGCCCAAAGCAGGCAAGAAGGGTACTCACTTTATTATCGGTTTTAATATTATTTCCTGTCACGAACAATTCATATCTTTCTTTTTTTATTGCTTCTGCAAATAATTGTTGATGGTGATCCGATATTCAACCTGTCAAAAAATTCCAATGATTAAATTTATTTTTAGCTTCGATCATGTATTTGGCAACCCTTTTCAATAATAAATTATATAATTATACTATTTTTTAATGGTAAGTGCCATCGTGTGAGTTTTCACTCTAAATTTTTACCAAATTTTTGTCTTAAAAGTCAATTCGCAAAAAAACATTAATTTTTACCAATGCAAGTGTGTGAATGGCAACCCTGGTAAAAAACCAAGAAATTAACAACCCAATTATAAAGCAACACAATACAAAACAATCTTAAATCCTATACGTTTCTTTTCATAGAACATAAAAACAAAATAATCTGTGAGCTTATAATGACGATAGTGAAAATATTTAGTCTTTAGTCTTTTTGAAAATTTTATTTAAATACCACACTCGTCAAAAGGCTCACTTCTACCGTAAAAATTAAAAAACTTGATTAAGGTAATTGCTAATGTAAGTAATGGACTCTGCAGCATGCAAAAATCCTACTAATTCCTAAAGAGAAAATATATTTTAAAAGGTATTGTTAAAATTTGAAGTCCCTTAGTTAAACATTTTGCGGCCAATTCCATTATGGAACAAAAAGTTTTGAGTAAAAGAAAATCATGAATAATTTTAGAATCCCTTTATATTAAAAATTTTAAAACCAAGCACTAAAAAGAACATAATTTTTGGGCCATAATTTTTGAGGTTCTAGTGTACCATTTAAAGTAAAAAATCCTAGACAGTATTTCTTATCGTCTTACATTTTTGTCAATCTTAAAAAACAGATAATTTTATTAAATCAAAAAAAAAAAAACAATAAGTATCCGTAATCAAGTGAGTCGTAGTGTAAAGTAAATGTCATCTGTGGCACAATGTCCCAGTGATGTTGTAGTCTCTTTACAACCCAACTCAACCCACATATATAACATCCTTTTCAACCCACTTCAATCAATGAATTCCACTCTTACAGAGGATTTAACATTCAACTGTCGCACACTGAAAGGAGTCATTCGGATGAGGCCATATACAAGGATCTGCATTCAACGTGAGTAGAATTTTTCTTTCATAAAATATAACAAACAAAAATCAAAAAATTATACAATATTTCATTTATACATTTTTACATATGCATTGAAATATATTTTATTTTATTTTATATACGGATGATATAATTTTTCTGTTGACCATAATTTGTCATATTTTTTTCTGTTTCTCTTGAAGTTTTATTTGTTTGTATTTCTTTTCCTTGGATTAAATAATGGAATTGTGTTATGATTCCTTGTTATTGTCCTCGAATTATTATTTGTTCTTCTTTTGTTTTATTGTTTTATTTTTTATTTGGAGCGATTATTGGGTGATTAATTATTATATTTCGAATATATATAACAAAAAAAAATATCCTTCTTTATTCTCTGTTTCCTCTTGATTTATTCTCTGTTCTCTGTCTATGTCTTTTGTAATAAAAAAAAAAAAAAAAACAAAATATCAAACTATCTTCCTGGAACTAAATGCTTTCTTGCACAACCTACCACCATACTACACCACCGCCACCTATCGACTACTAAACCCACTTCAAATCGAATGCTACTCTACCTACTTCTTCCTACACAATATACCCTGCTCCCCGTTTGGGCGAACAAACTATCATCCATGTCGGTCGTTTATAAAACCTATCGGCTCCATATACTTATGCTTATGTCTACCTAGTGAAAGACAAACTAATGGCACCAAAGAGGCGGTTACATCGTCGTCAACGGATACAGAGCCCCCAAACTCCGAAATAGAGAACAACCAACATGAGCTTGACGCCCGTAGCAGTTCACTTTCTGTTGAAGATGACAATAGTGACATAACAGTTGAGGCGGGCAACGATACATGCTTCGAAGATGACAGCTCCTCGTTAAATGGTCAATCGAGTGTTGTGGGTTCGGTGGCGTCCATAAATTCTTCCTCGTCGAGCATAAACAGCAGGCTACATAGTGCTGCTGCTAAGGCGACAATATGGACCTATACAACACACGCCGGTGGAGGAGTTGATGTCAACGATATTTATTTTGACGAAGAGGAAAAAGTTTACGAGGATTTATGCTATGTCACGTTCTCGTCTAATTTACGCGAGGTGCTTTTTTTATACTTGAGACTTCTCTCTATTTTATACATTATTTCATGTACCTCTATATTAGACTTAGATATTCATCATGCATAACTATATTTTTATATACTATAGCTGTCTTTTGTATATCTCTTTATTATATAATAATTGTCTAGTTCTCTGTTGCATACTATCTTTTATAATGTTGTTTGCATTACTTAGTTTTTATTTGTTTTTTTCGTTCGTGTTTTCCTTCTTGTTCATTCTTTATTCCTTGAATTTTGTATTCTTTCCTGATTTACGAAACAAAAAATATGCTAAAACCCTTACCTTAAGTGCTGAAATTTATTCTTTTAAGCGAACAGTCAAAATCTCGTAGGTACATACCTTAAACTAACAGCGGTCAACTTCCCAAAAATTAAAGTCTTTTACATATTAGTTTCATTTCCTTTTTTTTAGATTTACTTTAAAAAAATTACAAATTACCGGCTCTACAAGTTTAAAAACAAAGAGATATTTGTTTAAATGTCAACAAAAAATCAACGTTACCAAACAATTTGTGTTCAAATGTCAAATAATATTTGACAATCCCCAACAACAAGCCAAATTCCACAAATTTGAAACTACTTTCCTATAACGCTACATAATCATTTTCAGCTGAAATGCTTTCTATGTGTCATTCTAATTCACAAATAATAGGTCTGTTCACAACCTTGACCAGAACCAATTGTCAACATTTGTTGCCCAAATGATGTTTTACACTACACAAATTTGGTAGTTTTGGGCAGAAGACAGCGCTCACGGGAGATTTAAATAATTTTCCATCTTGACAAATTCTGTATAAGAAATTGCTTTGTGTTGAAATTGTTGATCTGTCAAATGGCATATTGCGGTTAGGAAATTGCATCGTCCGTTCGGTTTGCTTCGAATTGATTGAGATGGAAGACATATTTGCCAAAAACAATTCCATAATTGTTTGGCAGCTGCCCTCTCTCTGAGAGAATTTCATCCCATTGAAAGACCAACAATAGGTCTGTTCGAGACATTTCTCGCACTTTAAGTTGGTCAAATGTCAAATTTGAGGAGTGGGAATGAAATGCTCTCAGATAGAAAGCAAACTGTCAAAATGTCTGTAACTGTTTTCGCGCCAGCAAAAATTTACTCGAGCAGAGTTACAGAAGACCATTGATAAATTTGAATCAACTTGATCATGAATAATAATGTAATAAAATAAATATCAACAAAAGTACTTATATTTATTTAAAATAAAATTATTCCTTAAATTATGAATCTTAAATGCGTGTTTCTTTAAGCACTACAATATTTTTTTTTTAAACACTTCAATGTTTTTTTTAAACACTACAATTTTCAATAAATATTCTTTACTACAAATGTCTTTTTCAGTAACAGTTTTATAAAAAGATAAAAATTCTAGGAAAATTATTTGATTAATTAAAGGAAATATGAACAATATTCAAAACTAAAATGAAAATAAAAGAATTACTTGGGCAACCTTACTCAATAATTTTTTTGTTCTGTCATTAGTTGAAAGAAGAAATTTCTGGGACTAAATCTGGCAAAAAGGGTATATGTTTTACTCTATCCCGCGTTTTCTTTTATAAGAATTAGCACAACTTTTGAATTGTGGAACGACTTATGACTAAAACTTTCAGTCTTAAACTGTTTAAAACTAAGTGTGGAACACATCGAATTTTTGCCTAAAAATCTTGGGAACAAACCTAATCTTATGTTGACATCTGTCAAATGTTTAAAACAATCTTTAAACAATGTTCGATGACATTGATCGCTAGCTACGTAGTCAAGGGATTCTGATTGGCTAAATCTAACTACAAAAGTAGTTGAAATTTTCCCTCCGACGAGTGGAAAAAATTCGGCTACAAAGTTAGTGGAGAATGATTTTGACGTTTCACAATCAGCTGCTCGGTAAAGACATACGAATTGAAAGTTAAATAAATCGTTCAGTTTTTAAATACAAATATAAATCATTCAAATTGTGTCTTAAATATGATTTTATTGAATTTTAAAACACATAAGATAACTTAAAGTTATCAAATCAAAAATGTTTCTTATTTTATATATTTGCATTTCTCAATAATATGACAGTTCCAGACTGACGATCTTTGTAGTGTAGTTTTGCATTTACAAAGCTAGTTGAATTTCGACTACGTAGCCACTAGCTTTGTGAATGCGACCATTCTGTCTGTTGCGGCTGCAGTTTGAAGCATTTGCAAATTTTAAACGTGCAAAAATAATGCAATGCAAAGCTGTAGGCGTTCCGCAGCAAAAAAAGTTGCAGTAGCAAAAGTTCACTTAAATTTAAGTTCTAGCTGCTACTACAAGCTTCTTTTCAAATGACAAGTGGAGTCCCTCAATACCACTGAAAATAGAGTTATCAACAAATTGATTTTGCAATAAATTGATGGTTAAACACGCTGTATGACAGTTGGCCGTCTGTTAAAACCAAACGGAATGTTTGGAAACAAAAAAATAAATAGGCTCGCCATTCACCATAACTGCACTTCATTACTCATTTCAAAAATAGAACCAAATAGTCAATTTAAAAAATAAAACCAATTTTTGTATTATGTAAAGTAAACTTCCATTTTTCAAGTTTTTAACTTTTTTCTGACGTCTAACGATTCATGATGAGTTGTCAAATCTTACTAAAAAGGTCAATTTGACATTTTAAATTGTCAAATCATTGACAACCTATATTAATCCTTTTTTTTTGTTTTTGAATTATGCTATTGTAACTATTAATTATGTAACCATTAAATAACGTAAAGCTCAGTAAAGATACAAATATATGGAAATGATTTTTTGAGAGCCAGATTTCTTACTGCGCGTTATCATCATAGGTATAATTGTCCTTTGATTTATCAGTGATCTGTCACTTAAGTTTGTGTTACAGTTTTTCTTTCAGCTACAAATTCGCCTACTTTTGTTGAAATGGTAACCGTAACAAGTCATTGCAATTGAAATTATGAAAAAAAATATTAATAAGGCGTCTGCCTTATGATGAAGTTCTTACAGTTGATACTCCTTTAGTTAGCTCTATTGATAAAGCCAACTTATTTGCAAGGCAGTTCGCTGAAAATTCCACCTTACCAGTGGAATGACTCCCCCAATTCTTGAACGCGTAAATGATTCTATCAGACCAATCTTTTTTCGTACTTGAATTGTGGCGAAGTTTTTGAAGATCTCAACATTCATAAATCCCCTGGCCCAGATGATATCCCCGCTATTATTCTTAAAAGGGGTTTCTTCCACGCTAGCAAAACCACTGCGTAAGATTTTCCATCTATCCTATTCTTCTGGGCTCGTTCCGAGTAGTTGGAAATCTGCATTTGTTCAGCCAATCCAAAAAAGGCGAATATTCTTCTCCCACAAATTACCGACCGATAGCGCTAACGTCCCTTCTTTCTAAGGTCATGGAAACGCTGATAATTAATCAGCTTAAGAAATATCTTAATGAACGGAAGCTTCTTAATGACCGCCAATACGGCTTTTGTAGCAATAGGTGCATTGGTGATCTCATGGTTCATCTCAAGGAAACGGAAAATCTTGACATCCTCGGAATGTAAATCAGCAACCACCTTTTGTGGAGCTATCACATACGCGATGTTTCCAAAAACGCCGCAAGATGTCTAGGTTTTTTGAGACGTTGCAATTAATTTTTCTCTCCGTCTGATCTGGCTACAATCTACAAAACCTATATACTTCCAAAACTTGAATATAACTCTCATCTCTGGGCTGATATTCCAGTAACTTATTTAATCCTCTTGAACAGTATTCAAAAAAGAGCTTTTAAAATGATTGGTGACATTAACATCATCAACTCGTTTACATCACTCGAACATCGACGCAAGGTTTCTTGCCTCACCCTTTTTTACCGTTATTTTAACGGACTATACTCTAGTGAAATAGCCAGTTGCATTACCCCCCTTAAAAATTTAACCGTAATACCCGCGCTTCTAGGAATACCCATCAGTTTAGCCTTACTAGGCAGTACTATGAAGTACAGAGACTCTTTTTTAGCCGTACTACACGAATGTGGAACGCCTTGCTACGCTCTATCTTTCCATGTCATTGCAATGTTCAGAAATTTAAAACCAATGTACACCGACACTTCCTATCCAACCCTTTGCTCTTTTCCTTATGCTCACACTGTGTCTTTATCATATTGTCTATTCTTCAAGTCGTCGAAATCTGAACATTTTCAATAGCCCACTCACTATTTCAGCAGCTGTTAGTTTTTAAGCTGTCATTTTTTGAGATTTGACAAGTAACAACTGCGCCATTGTTTAAAATGGACGATAAACGCTTAAAAATGCTTTGAAATTGATAAAACTCACTACCTACAAAACATTTTGATGGCACAATTCGAAGATAGGATGTTTGCTTTGTTGCTTAACGTAACAATCAAATAACCACTTGAGATCTTTAGACTTTTTTCTTTGGGTTTGCTCCACAATCGATTCAAGACCCTAAAAATGGAATTCGTGAAGAATTAAATTGAAATTCCAGATCACTGAGGGATTTCGTATTGCCAAAAAACGACATTACCCACAAACATTTCACACAAACTTCCTGACACATCTAAGTTGTCGTGCAATTCAGCTTGTCAAAGTAAAACAAAGCCAAAACAATAAACTGTCTGCATTTCTCCTAAGTTGACATATACTTACCTACCTGTTAGGAAACTAACATAAAAGAACCAGGATTAAAAAGTTTTACCTTTAATTCTGTTTCAATTATCAATTGAAAAGCCATATACGAGATTTTGACTGTCGCAGGTTCAATTACGCTTCGGTAGCATTTCATTTAACTAGCTGAAAAAATACGCGTGGAAAAGGTTTGTTTGTTTACACACACTCTACTCGTTAGGTACCTACTCCTTCTTCTGCTTCTGGATAGAGAAGCTTGAGCACTTCGTTTAAACTTAATCCTCTTACTCTGGGCTTACTCCTTTATTATTATGATTGTTGCTGAATGCTGCTGCTGATGCTGATGCTCATTGCTCGTGCCGTTCGTGTTTTTTCGTAGATTTGAATGCATTTTTTAGTTTACTTGGTTTTTATCTTTTCTTTTTTGTATTCCTGTTTGTTTGTTTTCATAATTTCGTTTGTGGTAAAAATATCATGCACACTTTTATCCCCTCTTTCAATGAAGGTTCTGTTCACTTTTTTCAGTTTTGAGAATTTATTGTTTTTTTTATTTGGAAACTTAATACGCGAGATATGATTATACCCACTCATTCGTAATATGACATATATGCTGGATCTGGATGAATATATTTGTTCGGGTTTTTGTTTGGGACGAAATCATATATCCAGATCCAGGAATACAAAATGATATGAATAATGTCTTAATGTCGAAAGCAGCTTAGTGATTGCAAAGCGTGAGAACAAATTTTGGGTATAGACATTTTTATAAGGGTTTTATGGAATTTTTTGTAAATGACAAAAGGGAATAAGTTGTATCAGGCTTCGAATATTTAACCTTGTACAATAAAAAAGATTTTTGTATAACTAAAGGGTAGTTAAATTTTAAGGGCCGATTTTGATTTTGAACAAAACACCAATTATTTAATCTGGAACAAAAATCACCCAATGGTGCAAATGTACGATGACACTGAGGGTATGCCGTAACGCGTTGCTCGATTGTGTATCTTTTCATGGGTAAAATTGAGTTAGAAATAAAATTTGAAGTTAAGGTGTGGTTCACATTCAACATCGGGCATCAAAATTTAACCACCCTTAACAAAAACAAAATGAGAGCACCATTTCTTTTATAGTATAGTATATTTAAACTATATGAACATTTAATTTAAGGATACATTTATTGGTTAAACACAAATTTGTTTTCGTTTTGGACAATACTTTAATTTTTTGTATATTAAAAATGCTTCTAAATCTGGTTTGAATAGAAAATCTTGTTAGTTTTTGGAGATCAGCAGAAAAATGAAAAAGTTATTCCAGGTTGAAAAAGGTTATATTAGATGGCAAACCCTGTGAGTACGTAAATTCGCTGTACCTTCTTATATATGGACATTAAAATAGAAACACCAAACAGAGTTTTAAAACTTCAATTTTTTAATGAAAAAAAAGATTTTGTTTTTAAGTTTGGCCTTTATTTTCTTATTTTCCCCGCAATCACCAGGGGCCCCCAAATTGCTGAAACATCACTTAACATCTATTGGTCTATTTTCAAGAAAAAAAAAATATTTCGATACAATGTTAGAATGTTCCGTTTTGATCATCGTTCTATGTAAAGCTTGCGTGTATCATTTGTGTTTTTGAAGTGCATACAAAAATACTATTAAATCAAAATATGTGTTAGAGATTCACAGTCAAGAATAAAAGAAAAATGTAAATTTGCCACTTTTGTACCATGTGCAGGGCTCTCATTAAACTTGGTAGAAGTGCATGCCGCTGGGTGTGTCTTAAAAGCAACCAAATTCTTTGACATTATTCAAAAATTGTATAACTTTTTTTCGGTATCTTCTCATCGATGGAGTGTGTTTTAGGTCCAACAAAAGTTTTAAAAAGTCTTTCTCAAACAAGATGGTCGGCGCGAGCTGATGCACTAAGCGTCTTATATAAAGGTCATCAAGAAATTGAAGAAGCTTTGATGTCTATCGCGAACGATTTAGGATAGGCACAAGAGGCCAGAGAGGAAGCATTAAGTCTTTGCAAAAAAATGTCCAAGCTTGAATTTACCATACTTACAGAATTTTGGAACTCTGTATTGCAAAGAATTAATAAAAGAAGTACTTTACTTAAAAAACAAAATATTATTCTGGATGTTGCAATAAATTTGCTGAGCGCAATAGATGAATTTATAATTGGGCTCAGAGACAATTTTGATAACTTTGATTCATCAGCCAGACAAAAAAACCCGGATTCCGAATGAAAGGATGAGGTGTAGAAGCTCACGCCAGATTTTTTTTGACGGCCCTAGACCCTCAGTAAATCTGAATGGGAAAGAAAGATTTAAAATTGAAACCTTTCTTCCCATTGTCGACACACTAAGCGTTCATTTGAAACAGCGACTAGGTTCGTATACGAAGATTGGCCAAGGTTTTGACTTTTTTTTCGATTGAAAAATCTGAATTCAGAAGACTTAAAAGAGAACTGCAAATCTTTTGCTAAATTTTGCACCGCAGATGTGAACGGAGATGAACTACATGCTGAATGCCTGAATTTAAAAGACTACTTGAAAATTAGTCGACACGAAAATGAAAAAACTGACAACATTCTAGAGCTTTATCATTTTTTTTACATTGTTTATGTTTATGTTTTAAATGCTGCAATAACTATTTATCTTTTTAATAAATTAAAAAAAAATGTATTTATTTAAAAAATTAAAAGAATAAATATCAATTCAAAGTTATGTGATTTTTTCTGTATACCTTTATTACACAACATAACATTTTTTTACAATCATACAGGGGCCCCATTTTCGAAAAGTGCCCAGGGCCCCCAAAAGGGTAAAGACGGCCCTGTGTATTGGTCCAACGCCCGCCATTCCAAGAAAATTATCCCCAAAGTATGATACTGCCGCTACCATTCTTGACCGTTTTCTAGATGTATTTATGATTTAGTTCTTTTACAGGAAGCCTTCTAACGTTTTGTCTGCCATCTCTTCCGAACAAATTTATCTTTGTTTCGTCCATTCAAAAGCATTCCTCTACCTTTTGTCTCCTTTTGGTCCACTCCAATAAAAATGATAGTGGGCGAATTTAAACCGCGTTGTTATATTTTGTTTTTCCTTAGAAAGGTCACCATTCTTGCGATCCTTCTGAGCAAGTAGCTACATCAAGTCTTCTACGAACAGTTCTGGAATTTTTTTTTATTTCCCTTGAAGACTTGTAAGGATCTTTTTTTTAGGCGCAAATGATCTTTCTAATCTAATCTCTAATAAAAATTGATTTTCTATTTTAATATCTTAAGACCAAAACAAAAGCATTGACTTAAACTTATTTCATCTTATAAAGGATATTGATGTTATATTTTGGTTAAATACAAAAATCCTATTGATAATTTTTTTACTACAAATTAAATCATACCAAAAATACAATTCTTAATGTTTTGGTTGGCCCCAAACATCTCAATACGTTTACACAAAAAAGTCTTGAACTTCAATAATTGATTGCATATTTTTGGAAGCTTCTTTAGCTATAATTTGCCTCATTTCAAAAAATGATATATTCAAAAAAAATATTAAATCTCTCAAAATTCGGCTTTCATAAGTACAGGGTCCGGCAAAACGATCTCCCATATTTTAAAAGGCAATGACAAATAAATAAACAATTTAACAGAAACAGTTTATTGATTTTTTTTAAATTAGATACTATGCCACTTTACTCGTACATTAAATAAAATAATTACTTAGTTTTAAACATGATATCCGTTAAATATTGTCCTCTATTATTAATACATTTACAAATCCTTTCACGGAAGTTTTCCATTGCTCGTCGAGTCATTTGTGGTGTAATGTCTGCCACTTCCTGAGTGTTTGGCGATGAGTGTAAGACTTGGGCCTGTCCACAAAGAAAAAAATCTCAAGGTGATAAATGGGGGGACCTCGGTAGCCTGGTAATATCTCCTCGTAAAGAAAAAAGATGCCCTGGAAACATCTCTCTGAAAATGGTTAGTGAACGCCGTGAAGTGTGTGCTGTGGCTCCATCTTGTTGGAACCAGACTTCTTTGTAGTTCCTAGTAAACTGATTTAAGTTTGGTTGGAGGAAGGTCTCAATCATGTGACAGTAGCGATCCGCATTTACTGTAACTTATTGCCTATTTTCTTCAAAAAAATACGGACCTAACACACCAAATTCAGCAACAGCACACCAAACTGTCACATAAGGGCTGTGAAGTGGTCGTTGATGAATTTCTTGAGGGTTTTCTGTTGCCCAGTATCGGACGTAATAACCAAACTTGAATTGTTTTTCTATCCGAAATGCGAAATGCTACCTGAGTAGTAATCGCAGAACCACCATTACGGATTTATTCCTCTACTACAAATGCGCGATGCTCACCATGCCACGCCTCTATGATTACTAAAAACGGCACGTAGACCTCTATCTATCTATACCCGGAATACCATGTTAAATAGCTTTAAATATAAACGTCTAAAAATACGGAAGGTTTTTTGCCGGACCCTGTATATTTGTAAGTAAAACGTTTTTTTCCATCTATTCAACCAGTTTTATCTGAAAGCTTTCTGTTCTTATTGAAAATTGAAAAAAAAAAATGTGATGTGATGACACTGTCCTGAATTTATTCGTAATCGGTCTCTTTTTCGAATTTTAATCAAAAACTATTATGAGTCGATTTTATACTTGTAACTTCAATTCCTATTTTTTGATCTATCGCTGTCTAATTTTGAAAAATATTTAACTCATCAATTTAAAATAAAAAACTGCATTGTTGCCGGCAGTCAAAAAAAGAACTACCCAGAAATTCTGGAGATTCTTCTTCTGATACTTCGTTTTTACTGGTTTCATAACCGAAATGTAACTGGTGAAAGGTCCTATCGACTTGACTTTAGTATTTTGGATAACTTTTTAAAGTCAATGAAAATATGAAACTAATATGAAACTAAATTCACTTGTTTATGAATTCAATTTTAATCGATTTTTAGAACCTAATGTACTTTCTTTTCCTTTGTCTATCATGACAAAAATGAACCTTTTTCTTTTTTTTTCAAACTGGAAATAATATTTTTGTAAATCATTTTAAAAATTCGTATGTATACGCCATAGTGTACCAATATATTTTAGTTCTAAAATTCGATCTATAGTACCGTGCAAAACATTTGCAACTAGGACCTCCAACATTTTTCATTAAAAAAAAATGTGTAGAAAATCGAACAGCAAAATTCTTTCTTTAGTTTTCTAAACGTTTTTGATATTACGTTGTGATTGCTAAAAAAAAAATTAACATTTTACGTAAAAAAAAATAACTAAATAATTTAATATTTGGTAAAATTGCTGTTTAAAACATTTGCAATTTAAATCTCACAACCAAATGTCAAACTATTTTCTTACTTTAAGGCAAGGAAATGTACATATAACGGCTGTATATCTTCCGTCTAACCGTTTTTGGAATGTCATTCCACTGTCTCTGAATTCCAGCGAATAGGTCACTTTTGTACTTACAAATGTTGCTCTCAATTCTTCTCTTAACAATTTCCCACATATTATCTATTGGGTTTAGATCTGGAGAATGGGTTGGCCATGGTAAAACCTCAATCTTTTTTTCTGTAATGCACTTTGTGGCCAACATCGATTTATGTTTGGCATCATTGTCGTGTTGGAATGTCCATGTCCCAATTGACATAAGGCAGCATGGTGTCACAAAAGATGTCTACACAGTCTTCAGACCTTATTATGCCCTTCACTTGTCGAATTGGCTGGATTCGTTGGCCAGAGAAGCAGCCCAAGACCAAAATTGAACCACTTACATGTTTGACCGTCTCTTAACTGTATTTTGGAATTAGGCTCTCACCTCTTGGCCTCCCGACGTGTTATTTTCTACCAGATGCGTGCATATTAAACTTTGATTCGTCAAAAAACAAGACCATTTCCCATTTTTGGGGACTTCAATTGAGATGAGTGTTTGAAAAAGCCAAACGAGGTTCCACATTTTTTTTAAATAAATTGCTCTTTTGCTATTTAAAAATAACGCTTGCCGGCCTGCAGTGCACGGCGTCTGATAGTTGATGGGTCAATAGGTAACATAAGTTCAATTATTGCTTCCCTGGATAATGACGTGTGGTTTCTTCGGAAGAAATTTGTTATTTTTCAATTATCTTTTGCTGTGGTGCTTCAAGGCCTTCCTCCTCTATGGTAGCATCACACCTTTCCACTTTTGATGATTCTACAAATAGTTGATTTGTGATTTGTGTAAACAAATCAAGCTTTACGTATAAACTTACCAAACTCAAAATAAATCAGGTTAACCGTTATCAAAATGAAACGAAAAAAAAAGACCACTTGCTGCAATCATTATTTTTTTAAAGCAGTGCATTTGTAGAATTTCCCTTTCGATCTAAACAGGAAATGCTTCTTTTCATGACCTCTAGTTCTCTACCGACATAAGTTCTGTATTAGAGCCAACCATAACCCGTCAAACCTCTCCTCTTAACACACTTGATTCCAAAGGCATGGTCCATGTAAATGAAAACTAACCTAACCTTAAATTGAAAATTCAAATGAGGTTATTTTTACTGGTGAAATCGACTTTTTAAATTCAAAAAACAAATTTGAAACAATAAAACACAACATCGTCTTAAGTGCAATATCAGGAAACCTTTAATAAATATCATAGTTTGACTTTATGCATTTTTGAGAAACAACAAACACAAAACAAACCACAAAAATAGGTAAAGCGCACTCTATTTTGTTTTAAACGTTAAGCAATAAAAATTATTATCATAGATTCAGTCTACAAAGAAAAAACAGATAAAAAGAAAGCAGTCATTGTCCTCGTGTTTTTTGATTGGTTTAACTCGTAATTAAAGTCCACTCTCATCGGAGACAGGTGGCTCCGCCGCCGATGACTGCTCTGAACAGAATGATTCCAAATCCTCCTCCATGCAAACAGTGTCAGACATTGAGCTCTCATTATCGTCTTCAGTCGATATTTGGTCAGATTGAGCATCCAGCTTAGTGGTATCAACATTTGGGAAGTATGTCTTCACCATTTGGCCAAAGACATTGAGCAGAGCATCGAAACGCCGCTCATTTCGACGGTCATAGCGTCTCTTGTGTTTGTAGTATTTATCTCTCTCCGATGGCTTCCCTTTCTTGGGGGTTTTCTTGGCCGAGTGTTCGGCTTGTACTATCTTTTGAGGCTGCTCGATTTTTATACTACTACTATTTAGGGTGCTGCAAGAGTTCTGTCCCAAAATCTTGTTGTTGTTCTCAGAAGGTTTTGCTGATGATGTTGCGGCGGCGGAGGTGTTTAGATTTGATGTTGAAGACTCATCTGGCTCCATTTTAATATCTTGAATCTCACGACTGGCCGATTTGGAATAGAAGTCATGATCTGTGTTCTGTGGAAACGGCGGTGGCGATGATTTAAACTCAGATTTATAATCTTCGTCTTGATGAGCATTGCCATTTTCATCGGCGTCTCGTGGATTCTGGGCATAGGAATGAAAATTTGTAGGCTTCTTGGACATGAAACTATGAATGGGATAGAAGAATTCCCATTCCTCACTGATTTCTCTAGCTATCTGGTCATTTATTTCACCATTTTTACCAAGTTGTCTCAGTCGTGTTCGCTGTAACAAAAAAAAATCAATATCATTACTAGACCTGGACCACGAGGTTGCATTCCTAGAGAAATAGGTTACCTTATATACTTTATATTTGGCCAGAAGATTGGCCCATTGTTTGCGCACGAAACATACATTGAACTCATTCAATTTCGCAGTGTTCATGATTTTCTTCCACGAATCAACACAATTTGATGATTTCTTTGAGAATATTCCATCGTAATTGATCCGAGCCTCAACTAATTTCCGTTTCTGTTGAATTGTCCCTGGAAATGAGATGTTGTAAAATAAAGCACATGAGTCTCAGGAAATTATTACACCAGAAAATCATATAAAAACCCACATTTCTTGTAACCTCGTAATTTCGCATACGAGTGGAGCTCCATGGTCGGGTCGTGGTTTTATTTTATTTTATATTCTACTGCCTTGTGTTTTTAGTTTGAGTGGAATTTAATTGGCAAGAGAATTCTTGACTAGAGAGCTTTTGATTATTCGATAAATTTTAACATTTTTGCAAATTGAAAATGTTTTGGGTTTTTTCTTTATTTTGAGGGAAAAAACACGAGAAAAACACACAAAATACCCCGAACGACGAAAATGTGCACACTTGACAGACACAGTGGTGATTGAGAGCAATGGTTAGGAAAATGAGGAAAAGTGAGTGCTGTCAAAGTGACAGATGAAGAATGTGGTTGTGTGGTAAATTCACAATGGATATTTTCTTGATGTCGATGGTTTGTGTATGTGATAAGAAAGAAATCAGGGATGTTAGTAGAATTCAAATTGTATTCAAAATAGTCGTTACATATTTTTTAAATTAAATTATGGATTGTTATAGAAAAGAAGATTCAACATCGGGTAATCGGTTTTTCCTTAAGCTAAAAATGATTTTTTAATTTGAAAGATATGCGTAGAAAATAATGTTTATCGCGATTTTTAATTAATTATCAAAGTTTTACTTCTTCATGTAGAACACACCTAAAAACGTTTTATTTTGGTAGCTTTCCTGTGATTTTTGTTTCAGTGATGCTACACATGATTTTTTTTGATTTTTAATTGATTTTTTTTAGATTGTTCGTGTAAATTATATCTTCTGGACTTCATTTTATTTTAAGATCCTCGACATCTTTATTTTTCGGTGCCAATATTGCTCGTTCACCCATCCAATAATGTTTATTGAACTTTTGCGCTATTTTGGAGTGTCTTTACGCACTGCCACAAATTTGATGATTTTAGGCATGCATTTAGTTCATCAACAACAGTTGATTGGGGAATAACTGGAATTAAGAACGTTTTTCCGGTTCCTCCGGGAGCATCAAGGAAACATTAGATCCTCCAAAGCGCACGCGAAGACTATTTTCATAGATATGATTGAATTTGAACTTTATGCAGCGGTAATTAATTGCAAATTGACTCTTTGTCCTAACGTCAAAGAGTCACACCTAAATTGCTTAGACAACAGTGAGTGATTATAATTTAATATGAACTTTATTGAATAGCAATAAAGTTTAAATTGACTTTAGAAAACGTTTGTGTGGGAAATAGAAAAGGGCTGTTTTTTAGGGTTTTCCCGGAAATTATTCCATTTTTTCTCGTCTTTTATACCTCCTAGTGAAATCCGTTCAGCAGTTCTTGAGTTTTAGTGAGACTAACGAACAGTGATTCATTTTTATTTATATAGATTAATACTCACGAATAATGATAGTCCAAATAGTAGACGCATTAAAAGACCCGAAAAAACTGACGATCCTATAGAGTTTCGTCTCGGAAGCTTCAAAATTATTTTTAACTTCCCATAGGAAGTTATTGTAATGGGTCCGATTTGTCAAATTGAAAATTTTGACATTTCTCGACGTTTCAAGGTCCCTAGAGTCGAAATAAAAGATTTTTAGAAAGATGTCTGTGCGTGCGTGTGTACGTACGTTTGTACGTCCGTACGTCCGTACGTCCGTACGTTCGCGACGTTTTTTTCGTTGTCCATAGCTCAAGAACCAGAACAGATATCGACTTCAAATAAATTTTGTTATACAGATAATAAGGCAGAAAGATGCAGAAAGGGCTCTCAAAAAAATTGCGTGGGTGGTTTTTTTACCATAGCAGTTTGAAAAAAAGGTGAAAATTTTGGTTAACCCTAAATATCTTACGAACCAAAAACGCTACAGGCTTGAACTAAATTTTATATAATAGATTGTAACGTGATACCAAACAGGTATATTTTTTGAAAAAAATCAATATAACGGTTTTTTTTTTAATCAATAAAACTGAAAAAAAAAAATTTGTCACCTCCAAAATTTTACGACTGAAATATGATTTTATCTCTTAAACAATTTTGTGCAACGAAGAATAATGTTTTTGACATCTGATAAAATTTTGAGAAAAATCTAATTGACAGTTTTTTTATAAAAAATAAAAATCTAAAAAAAAACATTACTCAAAGTTCGTAAAAATCGAATATCGATTCAAATATCTTTTCAATAACTTGAAATTAAGGCTTCAAACTTATTTTATCTTATAAGAAATATTGTTTTCAACATTCTGAAAAATTTTGAGAAAAATCGAATTGACAGTTTTTTTACAAAAAATAAAAACCTAAAAAAAAAATGTATAAAAGTTGGTAAAAATTGATTTTCGACTCAAATATCTTTTCAAAACTTTGAAATATTGGCTTTAATTTACTTTTATCTTTCAAAAAATCTTGTTGTCAACATACAATTAAAGTTTGAAAAAAATCGAATTGACAGTTTTTTTTACAAAAAATAAAAACCTAAAAAAAAAATGTATAAAAGTTGGTAAAAATTGATTTTCGACTCAAATATCTTTTCAAAACTTTGAGATATTGGCTTTTATTTACTTTTATCTTTCAAAAACTCTTGTTGTCAACATTCAGTTAAAGTTTGAAAAAAATCGAATTGACAGTTTTTTTTACAAAAAATAAAAACCTAAAAAAAAAATTTATAAAAGTTGGTAAAAATTGATTTTCGACTCAAATATCTTTTCAAAACTTTGAGATATTGGCTTTTATTTACTTTTATCTTTCAAAAAATTTTGTTGTCAACATTCAGTTAAAGTTTGAAAAAAATCGAATTGACAGTTTTTTACATAAAATAAAATCCTAAAAAAAATAATTTATAAAAGTTGGTAAAAATTGATTTTCGACTCAAATATCTTTTCAAAACTTTGAGATATTTGCTTTTATTTACTTTTATCTTTCAAAAATTCTTGTTGTCAACATTCAGTTAAAGTTTGAAAAAAATCGAATTGACAGTTTTTTTACATAAATTAAAAACCTAAAAAAAAAAATTTATAAAAGTTGGTAAAAATTGATTTTCGACTCAAATATCTTTTCAAAACTTTGAGATATTGGCTTTTATTTACTTTTATCTTTCAAAAAATCTTGTTGTCAACATTCAGTTAAAGTTTGAAAATAATCGAATTGACAGTTTTTTTACAAAAAATAAAAACCTAAAAAAAATGTATAAAAGTTGGTAAAAATTGATTTTCGACTAAAATATCTCTTTAAAAATTTTAAGTATTGGCTTTAAAGTAATTTTATCTCATAAGAAATACTGTTGGTAAAATTTTTAAATAATCGAAGTGACAGTTTTTTTTACAAAAAAATAAAAACCTAAAAAAAAAATAATAAAAGTTGGTAAAAACTGATTTTCGACTCAAATATCTTTTCAAAAATTAAAAATATTGGCTTCAAAAATTATTTTATTTCACAGAAAATATTGCTAAAAATCCAACAGTCTGTTTTTTCATAAAAAATAAAATCTATAAAAAATAGTACGAGTTATCAGTGTGGGTCGGGTCCCAGCCTCTTTTTTAATACGAAATGAACCATTCGAACCTACGCAATCCGAAAAAGATTGTATTTACAGGATATATTCAAAATTTGGCCACCAACTTTCAAAATCCTTACTTAATTCCTTAAGGTGGCGCTGCAGTCCGGGGCGGACCTGGACCTCATGCCCAACATGCGTCTCTAGCCAGCTCGGTCACTAGCTAGCTGTCTCCAGTTTCGCACGCCAAGTTGGTTGAGGTCCTCTCACACCTGGGTGCACCACCTCAGTCGCGGTCTTCCCCTACTGCGTCGTCCCTCGGTATTGGATTCGAAGACCTTCCGGGCTGGAGCGTTGATGTCCATTCGCTCTACATGACCCAGCCATCTAAGCCGTTGGACTTTAATTCTGCTAACTAGGTCAGAGTCGCTGTACAGTTCGTCATTATATCCTCTCCTCCATTCTCCAACTATGCGTACGGTACCAAAAACCCCCCAAAGAATTTTTCTCTCGAAGCATCCTAAGACACTCATCTTTCCTAGACAGGGTCCGGGCCTCAGCGCCATAAATGAGAACCGGGATGATAAGTGTCTTATAGATGGTGATCGAGAGAGGACTTTACTTCTCAATTGCCTTCTAAGTCCAAAGAAGCAGTGATTTGCAAGAGTTAATCGTCGTTTGATTTCAGCGCTGGTGCCGTTGTCTGTGTTTATAGCGGTGCCTAGGTAGACACCCTCATTGACCACTAAACCCATTGTCTTCGCTTCCGTCGCAATGCTCAAAAACGCTCCACTGACATCACGCTTTGATCTTCCAATTATGTCAATATCATCTGCGTATCCGAGTGATTCAATAGACCTTTGGAAGATTGTGACTCTAGTGTTGACGGTTGAGTTTTGCACAATTCCTTCCGAACGATATTTAAGAAGTAGCTTGTGTAAAACCTTTTTTGACAACAAATGCATCGGTGAGATCTATTCCGACCTTGATTGAGCAGCGTCATTCTGCACAGACGGATAAGTTTGACAGGGATGCCAAAACTAGACGTTGCTCTGTAAAGCTCTTCTCTATAGTTGCTGTCATACGCGGCTTTAAAATCGATAAAGAGATGGTGGGTATCGATTTGTAGTTCCTGGGTCTTTTCCAAGATCTGCCGTAGTGTGAATATTTGGTCGATAGTGGACTTTCCTGCTCTGAAGCCACACTGGTTGTTAACTAACGTCTTCGGACGTTCACATAATACGACGGAAGAAAGGTTCTTATATGCAATGTTAAGGAGACTGATTCCTCTGTAGTTGGCGCAATTTAGAGGGTCTCCCTACCAAGTCATCGCCTGCTGCTTTAAATAGTTCGGCAGCGATGCCGTCAGCTCCAGCAGCTTTGTTTGACTTTCAAAATCCAGTATTGAGAAAAACGCGTTTGAAATTTTAAATACCCGGAATTCATGAATAATTTTTTAATACCTTCATACTAAAATTCGAAAGCAAAGTACTCAAAGGCTTGCCTGACCATTATCTTGTGAGACATATTTTTCGAAGTCCTCGGCGACAATTAGCAAAATATAGACTTTTTGAAGATTGTAGGGTCCTAGAAACTCTATTCTTAGAGTTCTAACAGCAAAAAAACAGAATTTGTATGAGAAATGTTAAATTTTGTACCGAAAACGTACCTATCGTAGTTGGCACCACTAAAATTTTTCAATGAAAAATAACACTGAAATTTGCTAAAAAATAAAACAGAGGTGTCAAAGAAAAACTTACTCATATAAATTAAAATATTATTTTTTATACAAACAAATTTTTGTAGAGCATGGGGGTCGGGGTAGGTTTTCGTAACTCTGCCCATAATATTCTAAAGATACAATTTGAAAAGATGTTAAAATTCGATGTATTTTTTTGGGACAGGGACTTAATTTTTTACGTACGCCAAACAAAAAGTTTAAAATAAAAAATCTCAGCTGTCAATGTTATCGAACCTTCGAGAAAAGAACAAAGTCAAGAAACTTTTCTTGCAAAACAAAAAAACTTCCATATGATTTACCTGTTTTGTGATGAAGCAAGTTCATATGACATAAAGGACTTGAAATTGGGCAGGTTCAGACAACATAAAGGACTTCATTTGCAGTCTTTGACCAAGACAACTATAGTTAGTTTTTCAAGTGTCATGAATTTCAAATTCAGAACTTTACTTCGCAAACCATTACTTTAAGCTGTTCATAGTACAAAAACTACCAAAAACATTATTGTCCAAAAAACACTCCTCAGGCAAGCTACAAGTCCATCACGATTTGTATTTTGTATTGTAAAGAAATATAACTTATTTCTTTTTCGAATTAAATGGAGTTGTGCAAAAAATAAATAAATCATAGAGTAATAAAGTTCAGCTTTCAGGTGAACGAAAAAGTATGATCAACTGTCATTTTGATAGAAGTAGACTTGACTTGATAGTTAGGGAGATTTTTGTTGACTAACTTTCCAGTCAGCTTTCCATTAAAGTTGCCTTAATTGGAAGGTAATTTTTTGGCAGCTGGCCAATCGGAGGCTAGAAACTTGCCTTACTTTCAAGTCGCTTCTCCGTCTGAACCTGCCCAATAAATCAAGTTTCTAGCATCTGATTTGTCAACCGCCAAAAAATTACCATCCAATTAAGGCAACTTTATTGGAAAGTTGACTGGAAAGTTAGTCAAGAAAAATCTCCCAAACCATCAAGTCAAATCCATTTATGTCAAAATGACAGCTAATCATAGTTTTTTATTCAACTGCTAGCTGCATTGTTTTATTTTATCAAGTTAAAAAAGGAATAAAATATAAGAAAACAGGTCGAGGTGAAATTGTTGCGTGCCTCAGGAGTACTTTGTAAACAATTTTTGCACGATTAAGTGAATAGGTCCGTTCGCGTTCCTTCCTTAAATAGTGTAATTTTACGAAAAATTACGAAATCTAACTAAATACTGTTCGCTTACTCAAAAATTTCGTAGATTTTCGTAAAAAAGGGCGCTCACGAGAGAGTCCCAACCTACGAATTTAAGCCCAAGAAATTTCAAATTTGATAGAACTTCTAATAAATTAAACAAATTGCTCGCTTTTGCTGTCACTTATAAAATTAAAAATTCTTTTCCCAAAGAACAGCAACAAGATTTCAATTTTCAAGTTTCAATAAATTTAATCAAGTTTTTTCATAAAAAAAAACAATGGACCAGCATAATGATTGAAGTTCATGTTGTAGTAATTTATATATTTACGAAAAAAATAAATTCTAAACACGAAATGAAACGATGATGTTTCAAAATTTATATTTTTTTTTGACAGTCAAATTGTGGGTAAAATGTGTTGTTTTCCCGTTCGCTTACTTTTTTGTAGTTTTGTCTTTTTTTGAAAGAATTTTACCCCCACTCTTTAAAATATCTCTTTTTACGAATTTTAGTGCAGAAAGTAAGCGAACGGGCCTAATATAGAGGTTAGTAAAGTAAAGTTCCGAGTTTGAAGTTTATGACACTTGAAGTACTAAATAGTTGCCTTGGTCAAAAAGTACGTTCAAAGAACCCTGTTGAATGCAAATGAATTCCCTTACATTGTCTAATCCTGCCCATTGAGTAATGGAGCAGAATTTAGTTGTCAAATGTCAAAAGATGACAGTTTCAAAAGTGTCAACTAAAAATGGCGGACAATTTAAAATCGGCCAGTTGTATGATTCAACTTTTAAATAATTCTCAAACGCACAATTCAAAATGGAGGAATAGAAATGTTAATCTAATTTGATAGCTAGATTAGAATGAATAGTAAATTGTGTTACTCTGTCAATTTAGTTCTTAAAAATGTTGTAAATATAAGCTGTCTAAACGAAACTTCTTTTTATTTATTTGAACACAGCATACATAGTTGTCAAACTTTAAGTTGTCAAACTGTAAATTTAGAAAAATCCAAATGAAAAAGTCTAAATAATCAATTAAGGTTTTTGTCAAGGTTTTTACATTTTGCCTATCATTCAATTCCAATATTTTCTTTAAACTCTGCTACTTTTACGCTTGAAAACAAGGTTACTGATTAACTGATTACAGATTTTAGTTCCATAAATAATACAAACAAAGTTGCTCTACATTCGAAAATCATAAGTCACCCATATTCAACTTTAGTATTTTAAAGTATTTATCTCTTTTTTTTTATTCAAAGAGATAATCTCCAAATGCAAGTTTTACTTTAAGGCCAAACTTTAATAGACTTAACCGAGCTTAAACCAGCTTAAGGGAACGAACCAATACGCAACCTTATATATCACTAACCATAATAGACGTTCTGCTCAGTTTCGTTAAATTTCGCTAACTTTCGCGCAATTACGCACGAGCTTAAGCAAATGTCAAATTTGCTTAAGTTACTTGAATCCATTTTGGTTACTTTTTGGTTAGACGATAACTTCTGATAACTTTTCGTTCGGTTTTGACATTAGCTTACTTTCGGTTAAGTCTATTATAGTTAAGGCCCAACTATAATAGGCATAAGCAAACATAAGCTTATGTCAAAACCCAACGAAAATTCACTTAAGTTTGTGAAATTACTGCGGATAGCCATAATGCAATTTTGCTCACGAATCTACATGTCATATTTTACTTATACGGCAAGTGACTGGGATCGCTCTTGCTTAAGTTTGCTTAAGTTAACGAAATTGAGAAAAATTGAACGAAACGGAGCTAGACTCCATTATGTTCACTCGTTTGAGAGATTCTTTGTATTCGCACGTTTACTTCCGCGCATATGCTAGCTTATGCCTATTATAGTTGTGCCTTTGTTCCCTTCAAAAAAAAAACTTAACTAAACTTGACGAAATTATGTTACCCTTCTATTCTTTACTTTTCAGAAAATTTTATTTTTTAACTTGCTTTCAAATTCAACACCAACATTTTTGACTTTATCTTCATTCTTTTCATAATTCCTGCATCGTTTGATCTTCATCTTCCTCTTAATTTTTTTAAATTCAAAATTAATGTTATTTTCAAAAAAATAAAAAAAATATATATTGCATCGCACATTTTTGTATATTTTAAGTTTATTTATTTTATTTTTTAATATTTATTATTATTGAAAATTTGTTCTTATTTGTTGTTTCGATTTCTTGTTATTTATTTTTATGTAAAACTATTGGCTTTTGGCTGACATTCATGTGGCGTGCTATAATCAACAACAAAAATACAAATAAATAATTTTAAACAAAATTGCACCCATATTTTACGTTATTGTTTATAATTTATTAAATTAAAAAAATAAAAACGTTTGGATGAAAATTAGTACAACCTACAATTCGGCGTGCAATGCAACCGTTGAAGAATTAAACACAAAAGAAGAAGAGGTCTACCAGGACCTCTGTGTAGTAAACAAAAAACGTTCAAGCCAGGTATTTATTTATTTTAAAAAAAAAAATCCACAAAAAAACAACCTATCATTGAATTCGTTCCGTCGGAAATGAATTCAATAATAGGTTGTTTTTCTATTCATTTACAAAATTTTATTTTTGATGCTTTGTGTTAAATTTTGTAAGTTTTCAATTTTGTTTTTGAAATGAAAAAGCATGAATTTGTTGCATTTTTCAATGCAAGTTACTTAAAAGCCCAATGCAAAGAGCTATTATAATAAAACATAGTCATATCATTATTGTTAAATAAGTTAAAAAATTATAACACAAAACTAATATTTCCTTTTTTGTTTGAATATAAATCTATAGCTGACGACAAGTTTTGAACAACGTGATTATGTTATACGAGAGCTCATCGACACCGAGTCGAACTACTTAGACGTACTAAATGCCCTTAAGTACAAATTTATGCAGCCTATGGAAAAATATCTACCAGCTGAAGATATAAAAACTATATTTCCAAGAATTAAGGTAAAAACAGATCAAGTTTTAAAAAAATATAATTTTCAAAATTAACGATTTTTCTTCTCCTTTTTTGTTTAGGATTTAGCGGATATCCATAGTAAATTCTTGGAGAAACTGCGCGAAGCAGTTTTACCAAATACCAAATTAAAACTAAGTCAAGTGTTTTTAGATTTTCGAGAACCATTTCTAATATACGGCGAATATTGTTCGAATTTAATAAATGGCATTGATGCTTTGGGTGATATTTGTAAACGAAATAGTTTAATTGAACAATTGGTTCAGGTAAATTTTGTATTTTCTTTGTATGCTTCTCTTCCCTTTATAAGGATTTTGATTAATTCTTATTTGATATTATTTTTAAATAGAAATGCGAAAAAGAATATAATGTTGGAAAATTACAACTGCGAGATATCCTCTCGGTGCCAATGCAGCGAATATTGAAATATCACCTGTTGTTGGATAAACTAGTCAAGGAAACTTCTCCTGTAAGTTACTTTTACTATATTATTATAAGATTTTTAGATTCTTAGACATAAAAACACTGCCCGACAACCGATTAGCGCATTCTCTAATATTTCAGTGTAAATGCAAATAACTCAGAACGATTAATATGTTCTGGAAATGAACAGTTGTTTTGTTTTGCTTTATTCTGTCAAATGTGATAAAAATTAATCTATTTTTTGTGCAACAGCCAACCTCTCGTTTTTCTAATAATTTTTGCATGTAATTTATCATGCAACTAAATACTAACGCAATTTAAGCTCAAACAAACTTTATTGTATTTTAGTAGTAATTTTACCGTATGTATGTATGCTCCGGCGCTGTCTTTTCAACCGAAAAACCCCAAAAAATATAAAAAACAATATGGCTGTTTCATGGTTCCGGCATGTTGTGCCAACATAAAATAAAAGATGGCTTAATTAGATTGGTGAAGATTGGCAGCAGCCAGGCAAAGAGTCTTAAGTGGTTTTGTTTTTAATTTTTAGTTTATTTTGAATAATTTTAAATAAAATTTAGTAAAAATGGGGAAAGCAAAAGCGTCAAATGAAGCCGAAGGAGCCAAAATAAAGGCTTATAGTGAGTGTGCTCAATCAATCCATCAAATTTGAAAAAAAGAGGCTGGGATGCGACCCACACTGATAACTTCCCATCCCGTCTGTCGATTTGTTTTGCTTAAAAGTTTGTGAATATATGTACTCGTATCAATTTTTACCAAATTTGCGTACTATTTTTTACGAAAAAACGGACTGTTAGATTTTTATATAAAAATTACTGAATATTGAAAGCAATATTTTCTGTGAAATAAAATAAATTTGAATCCAATATTTTTAATTTTTGAAAAGCTATTTGAGTCGAAAGTAAATTCTTACCAAGTTTTAGTATTGTTTTTTTGTTTTAGAGTTTTATTTTTTGTAAAAAAGCTGTAAATTCGAATTTTTTAAAAAATTTAGCAAATGTTGAAAACAATATTTCTTATAAGAAAAAATTAGAAGCTATTATCTGAAAGTTTTTAAAGATATTTAGTCGAAAATCATTTTTTACCAACTTTTGTTAATTTTTTTTTAGATTTTATTTTTTGTAAAAAAACTGTTAATTCGATTTTTCTCAACATTTTTCAAAATGTTGAAAACAGTATTTCTTATAAGATAAAATAAGATTGAAGCCCAAATTTCAAGTTTTTGAAAAGATATTTAAATCGATATTCAATTTTTACCAATTTTGAGCAATGCTTTTTTTTATTTTTATTTTTATAAAAAAAATGTCAATTTGATTTTTCTCAAAATTTTATCAGATTTCCAAATCATTATTCTTCGTTGCACAAAATTGTTTTGGAGATGAAATCATATTTTAGTCTTAAAATTTTGGAGGTGACAATTTTTTTCAGTTTTTTTCGATTTATAAAAAAAACTGTTAAATGGAATTTTACCAAAAAATATACTTGTTTGGTATAACATCCCAGTTTATTATATAAAATTTTATTCAAATCTCTAGCGTTTTTGGTTCGTAAGATATTTAGGGTTAACCAAAATTTTCACCTTTTTTCAAACTGCTATGGTAAAAAAAACCACCCACGCAATTGTCTTGAGCCCTTTCTTCATCTTTCTGCCTTATTATCTGTATAACAAAATTTATTTGAAATCGATATCTCTTCTGGTTCTTGAGCTATGGAGGACGAAAAAACGTCGCGAACGTACGAACGTACTTACACACGCACGTACAGACATCTTTCTAAAAATCTTTTATTTCGATTCTAGGGACCTTAGAACGTCGAGAAATGTAAAAATTAACAATTTGACAAATCGGACCCATTACAGTAACTTCCTATGGGAAGTTAATAACAATTGTTATTAAACAAAATTTTGTTCTCAATTTAATTTAACAAAATCTTGAATCAAACCATTAAACTCAATTGATCTTAATAATTCGGATTCGATTGCTAAACGAGTTAAAGATGATAATCTTTCATCCAACATCGAAGATCAATACAACTGACTTCAGGAAACTGTTTAACAAAATACTTACAGTATTTAAGCTCCCCTCTTCTCAATTTTCTATCCCAGTTTACTGAAATGGTTAATCCTTTTTTTGCCAGTTCTAGTGCCCCTTAAGGTAGTCACTATAGGCACTTTCTTCTTTATCCTTAAAATTAACGACATTGACATGGTCATTAAACTTTGTCAAATATCCTCTTACACTGACGATACGAACATCATATCAAAAGACAAAGAGATGTCTGAACTAACTCTAAACTTACGACTCACAAAAGTTATTAACTTTGGCCCAATTTCCAAGTTAATTGCGTCAAAGGCTTTCGTAAAACAAAAAAAATTAAAACTCGAAATCTCTTAAATTTCTAGGTACACGAAGATTTTCGTGGTTTAGAACGTGCCAAAGAAGCAATGGTTGATGTTGCTCAATATATTAACGAAGTCAAGCGTGATTCTGATCATTTGGTTATTATACAAAAAGTCAAGGTATTTAATTTGCTTTAAATTCTACTTTCAACAAATTTAGATCAAATTTTATATATGTTTTTAAATTTCAGGACAGTATAATTGATATTCAAGGCCTTAAAGATGGCAATGATTTAGCACAATATGGTCGACTCCTGCTGGACGGAGAGTTACACATTAAAGCCCATGAAGATCAAAAGACTAAACTTAGATATGCATTTGTATTCGATAAGATTTTAATTCTAGTTAAGACACTTAGTTCAAAGACTGGTGATACACAATACACATTTAAGGATTCCCATAATTTAGCTGATTATCGTGTTGAACAAGGACATTCGCGTAGAACATTGGGTAGGGATACACGTTTTAAGTATCAATTATTGTTAGCAAGAAAGTCGCAAAAAACTGCATTTACATTATACCTGAAATCGGAACCGGAAAGAGATAAATGGAGAAAAGCATTAAGTGAAGCAATGTAAGAGTTGGGGAAGAGGTTAATCCAATTCTTCAGACTACTAATTACATATTTTTTTAATTTTGTAGGGAAAACCTAGATCCACCTGGATGTCGAACTACAGATCATAAAATGGAAATAACAACATTTGACGCTCCAGTACAGTGTACACATTGTTCGAAATTTTTGAAAGGTCGAATTCATCAGGTAATTGAAGAACTTAGTCCACCAAAAAGACGCTATGCTAATTTAAATTCCCATAGGGCTATAAATGCAAAGTCTGTGAAATTCCTGTGCATAAAGGTTGTATCTCTTCAACGGGCCGTTGTAAACAAAATCCTATAAGTATACCTCCTCCGGTATGTGATCGACAATTAGCTGAATTTAATTGGTAATAAATCACATATTTTTCTATCTTTAAATTTCAAAATTCTATAACAAATTATTTCTAAAACAGGTTCGTAGGAACAATGGATCGAGATACAGCTGCCTCAAGACTCGAAGGCCGAAAAGTTGGCACTTATTTGTTAAGAGTTCGACCACAAGGTGCGTCAAATTCCCATGAAACTATGTATGCTGTCAGTTTGAAGTGAGTATGACTAGAGATTGTTTTTTATAATCAAAACTCCTATTTTCAACTTCTGATTTTGTATCTTTGTTTAATTTCAAGAACCGATGATAATGTGATAAAACACATGAAAATCAATCAAGGAACTGATGGTGATCATGTTGTCTATTGCCTTTCAACAAGGCGGCATTTTAAAACTATTGTTGAATTAGTCTCCTACTATGAACGAAATGATTTGGGAGAAAACTTTGCTGGGTAACTTCACAAAAACAAAATTTTAATAGAATTTGTTTAAATATATTTTTGAAACATTCATTTTCAGTTTGAATCAATCTCTTTTATGGCCATTTCGAGAAGTCATTGCTACAGCAATTTATGATTTCGAACCTAAAGGCACTAATCAATTGCAACTTAAGCAAGGCTGTCAGGTTGTTGTGATTGGAAAGGATGGCGATAGCAAAGGCTGGTGGCGAGGACGAATAGGCGAAACGGTAGGTCTTCATCTCAATATTATAAACCATTGAATTAGAATTTTGTTTCAAAGTCAACAGTAATATATTTTTCCACATTTATCCTTTCAGGTGGGGTATTTTCCTAAGGAATATGTAAAAGAACATCCCACCACAACAGACGATCTATGATATTACAATTATTTTGTATACATCGAATCAGAGTTCAACTCTTCCTCAATGCCAACATCGTCACAAGAGCAAAGACGTACCAGTAACTCAAGTAGCCACAATAACTAAAAATTAAAACAAATATTTATATACACAACAAACAAACATAACATATTTATTTTTTAATTGACTATGTTTTTTTTTAAGTCTACATAAAGTTTAATTTCTTTTTCCATAAATCAACTATAGTGTGTCTCTTAACGACATCTAACGGCAAGTTCCAACACTTATCTTAAAATACAAAAAGATATGAAACTAATTTAACATACAAATAAAAAAATACAACAAAACGAAAATTAAGCTTTAAAGAGAGAAATTACACTCGCCCAAGCATCTCAAAACCGTGTTAATTTGTTGATAGAAAAACGTATTTAAATTTTTAAATAAAAGTAGAACAAAACTTAACACAAAATTTGAATAAATACGAAAAATTTGAAACTAGAAAAGTTAAGAGTGAGAAAAATTTTAAAACAAAAAATTTCATAATCCGTCGTCATGTAAACAAACTAAAATGTTAACAAAAAAAACTATATATATACATGTATTTCAATTTTAAACAAGGTTTTATTTTCCGTGCAAGGCTTTAAGCGCCATCTGTTGTGCAACATTGGATGTAATATTACTTAGTAAATAAGAAAAAATTAAAAAAAAACACAGAATCTATTTTCAACAAATAAAAAAAAGAAAATATATATTATATACATAAAAGTAGTGTATATTTTTGATCATATACATACATTATACACATTTAGTTAAAACACAACATTGTAATGCATACCGATTTATGATAATAATAATAAAATAAAAAAATACATAAATACATATTTAAAATAAAAAAGAAAAAACAAATAAATTTAAAATAAAAAAAAAACAAACATTTCTATGAAATTTAAATTATTATTTTATTGGTAGATTCCATTTTTATTAAATTTTTCTTAGCACCGAAAATTATGTATTCGTTCATCTTTTTTTAAAAGTTTTTTTTTTTACATTTTACATCTCTGAATCCCCCCCCCCCATTTTCATTATACCCAAGTTCTATGAGGTTAGAGTTATTCATATTCTTTAAGAAGCAATCAAGATGGGCCTTGAGGGTTTTTCTTTGACATAAGTTGTGAACGAAGAGCTTTCAACTCACCTGGATTTGATCAACTATCGAATACAAAGCTATTTATAAATTATACTTCCAAGATTTCCAGATGTTTGACAGCTGATTTCCAGAGGTTTTTGTTTGAAAGAAAATAAAACATAATTTGTTTCCATTAAAATTGAAAATAAATAAATATAGAAAGTGAGCAACTTTGCTTCCACCGTTTTCCGATGATGGCCACAACAGGAAGTAAGTGTCGAAATATACAAATCGCAGATGCGAGGCAGCTACCTTGGACCTCGTCGACAAACTCCACTCAAACATTAATTGATTTACGTGTGAATCGTTAATTTGTATCCACTTGAAAATGTCAGTTTACAAACCGAATTCTCGCCATTTGCAGGAGGTTCTTCTTTTTTGATCCAATATGAAGAAAACTCTGGCTGAGTGTCATCGAATGCTCTCAATCTCAAGCACGTATGGTGAGGACGCTATTAGTGAGACCGTGTCGTGAGTGGTTTCAACGCTTCAAGAATGGTGGAAGATCTGCATAGGAGCAGAAGAGAGAACGTTTTCGAAGATGCCAAATTTTAGAATTTACTGAATGAAGACTCGCTTCAATCTCAAGTTTAAGCAGAAAATTAAAAAACAAACATGGAGAAGTTCATAAAAGATGAAGAATTTTTTGTAATCAGCATTCGTAAGTCTGGAACCCTTTGGGAGAAAGTAGGGCCAATGATGGACAATACCTCGATGTTTGGGAAAAAAACGTCGAAAGCAAAGTTGTACGTTGAGTAATATTTGTATCAATTCAAATGTTAAGTTTGGTATTTATTTTGCTGTTCAACAGTTTTTTTTTAGGATTCCCATTAGCAAACGTAAAATCTGTAAAAGTCTCGATTTAGTTGGGGGACAAAATTTTTGCTGCTATTTTGACCTCCTATATAATTAAAAAGCTATTATTATTATTATTTTTTTTTAATTTTAAAACGGTTATACTTGCAACTCAATCGCCTTGCGATCCTAAGTTTGCACAATCCGCAAATAAAAACCCTCTGGAAATTTTCACTTTCGATTTCGAAAATAGGTGAAATGTAAAACGGAGGCGAAAGCTCATTTTCAGCAAATAAAAGGATTTGCTTCTTCTTGGGGACATGGTGTTATTTATCAATCTTTCAATTATTAAATTGTTCTTTTTGTTGGTTTTGGTCTTATTCGACTTTGAATACATTTTGAAAACAAAATATCTAATCAAAAATTTGAAAAACAAAAATGAAATCGAGTTTTATTTTAATTCGCTGATGGCGATAGGATACCCTTGATTCCAGCAATTTTTCAGCTTTTTTTCTTTGATTTTTTCAATATTCTTTAGTAATGAAAACTAACAAAGGAAACACCACCTTGAGTGCTGAGGGGTTCATTGGATTCTATCAAATGTTAAAAATAATTTGATCACACTTCCCTGTACCCGGTCGACAGGTAATACGTAATAATAAGTGCTAAGGGCTGTTATGTCAGAATTCTGGGTTAGATGATCCCTGTCTGTGCAAATTTGTTTGTATTTTCTTACTGCCGGATTCGGTACAAAAACTGTAGTTCCCCCCCCCCCCATCTCTTGCATTACTCGCACAGGAATGGTTAAGATATGTAAGACGTTAATCTTTGGTTTTTGGAGAACTGTTGGACCACCAATTTTTTTTTATTTTTGTCGATCGACCTGAAATCTCACGAATTTTTTCAAAGAAAATATGGAATTAAGAGTCTAGTGGTGCGAATTTTGTGCAGACATGACCGGAACATGAGCATTTAACATGAATCTTAAATTGCATACAAAAAATAAGTGAAAATTTTCAACAGCCTTGCGAAAGTAGTTACTACCTTATACACATTTTGGTTGTCTCAAAACCTACTTATTTGAAAACACAATTATCGAACTCAAAAAATTAAACCTTCTTCTTCTTCACCTGCTCTATGAAAAAATCCTTCAATTCATGTTTTCAATTCGTTAATATTGGGAGCTAATTCTTTGAGACGTTAGGTAAAAAGGAGTTAAGTCAAACCAATGCATTTTAGGTTTTTTGATTTAGTGTAACGGCATTTTTTGCCTTTTTCGTTTTATTACTAACAACTTCAGTCTAGAACAATAATATAATTAGACAATAAGACAGAAAAATTGAAACTTCTTTTGAAATCAACGTCTTTATTGAGTCCGTGTGACCAGTTTCCGACTCATGTACTTTTTGTGTAACGTCAAAGAATTTCCCTCGGAATTTTTCCCATCAACGAAGTTTGCAAATGCGAAGTTTGCAAATACCCAAAAACCGAATTCTTTACTAAAACTTATTCCAAAGGATACTTTTTCGATAATTGAAGTTTTTAATTTTAGAAGATGGGAACAATTCTGTGCTTTATTCTATTTAAGATATGCAAAATTTATTTATAAAACTTCACGTTTCCGTTTCGCCCATCATTCATCTTTCGATGAACTTATCTAAATATGCAACCCTTTCATCAAAATTCACTTTCAATATCCATACATATGTATATTTCTCTTCTAAAATCTATAATAAAACAATATATAAATTAACTTTCAAACTTCTTGTTAAATTTCTTAATCTATCTATTTATATATCTGGCTGTTCTTTTGCTTCTTACTTTAAAAACAACAAAAACTAAAAACTAAAACTTATCCTGATAACTTCCTTCCACGCACATTTACCGTTATATGTAACTCTATGCACAAAACTATATACTACATATATATTTATTTAAGAATCACACAATTTAAATAAATTTCAAAACTGAATAAAATAAATTTAAAAACAAAAAAAATAAAAACGTATATCGATTATAAATATTATCACATTCCACATATCAATTTATTTTGTTTCTACTTTTTTCTTCAAATATTTACTTTTTCTTAGAGAGTCACAATTAAATTAAACATACGATTATTAATATAATTAATATTAAACTGAGAGTTCTGCCTAAAATTTAATTTGTTTTTAAATTCAAATGTTTTGTCTTTTGTTTTTTTAGTCCTTAAAAATAATAAAATATATAAATTGAAATGAAAATAAACTAAATAATATTTATACACATTATGTAAATTTTGATGCATATAAATAATTATGTAAACATATATATTTTATTCTTATATTTATAATCCTATTATTATGTAATGTAAATGTGCTGCGAATAAATTAAATATGAATGAAAACGAAAGAAAAAGAAAATGTTGTAAATTACAATTTTTGTTGTAATGGAATGAGTTCTCTGTGTAATTGATAAGTAAACAAAAGAAAAATGAAATGAAATTGTAATTTAACGTTATATTGTTATTTTAATTTTATCATAGATTAATAATAATAATAATAAAAATAAATTTAAAAAGAAAAAAAATCTAATTTTGATGAGAATTCAAACAAAAAATATAAAAAAATCAACGAAATAAATTTAGCTTGGATTATTTTTTGAAAGAAAATAAATGTGGCAAATTAAAATTGGTTTTCTTTTTACAGTTTTAAACTTTCAGCCTTAATCGAGCTTTATAAAAAAAGATGTTGAGAAAATTATAAATCAACGTTTACTTTTAAAAATTTCAACAACAAAAAAAGTTTTAATTATTGTACTTTCAGAAGGCTGAAGAGATGTGTTAAAATAAGCGCCGAAGGACTAATCCAAGCAAATGCCATTAAATGCAATGTAGTAGAACTTTTGAGATTATTTAAATCACAATTAAAGACGATATTGAAATACACGTTAGCCTAGTCTTGAGTTGAAAAAAGTTTTGTCTTATAATCTGTCGAAAACTCCCCAGGTTATAGTGTACGCTGAGTCAAAAAACGCGTTCAAAGTGTAAAACTTAAAACTTAAAATATCAATCAATACCTAAATTTGAAATACACCAGCAAATTTCAAATAAAAAATCAAAACCGAAGAAGCTTAATTCGAGCGGAATTAAATTCTTTGTCGGAAATATTCATACACATCCAACATGTGTGTTGCACTACAAATGCATGCAAAGAAAAACCAATAGATTTCTGTCTACACGGTACTATCCCCTAGTTTTTGAAATGTATATTATATAATGTTCAAGCATGGTCGTCGAGAGAAATTCCGGGCCCGGGACGGAAAAATCTCGGGCCTCCCATATTTACCATTGATTGGAATTAAGGGTAATAAACATCAAGTCAATCTCCGGGTATCGTCCAGTTTAGTTAAAATGGAAGATGGATAGAAAATAATTCTACATGCTAGTAGATCAGATTCCGAACAGAATCATACATTAAATTCCTAATTAATACTACAAAATTAGCATGAAGATCTATTACCTTCTATGAAAAGTATTTGAAATTTGTCTTTACAAAAACTAGTATTTTAAAAGGTTTACATCAAATACTCTTTATTGTCTTTCCCTATATTAAAATATTATCACAATGTTTCAGGCCCGTAGCCAGGATTTCGGTTCAAGGGGGGGGGGGGGCTTGTTCAATTTTGAAGAAGTAATTCTATATACAAAAATTTAAAAAAAAAACTATATAATGTAAATGTTTTGTTCTTGTTTGTATTTTTTTTTTTATTTAATTAAAAAAAAAAGTTTGGATTTTTACAGCAATAAACGCCTTGTCTTTTTTTTAGACATAATGTCGATCACTTCATCTGGATCCACATCAATACCTGAGTGAACAGACAGCATTGCAAGTGCGCTTAGTCTTGGCTGGCCCATAACGCTTCAGGATACTGTTTTGATCCTTTTCATCGTTGAAAAGGTTCTTTCAACGCCAGTTGTTTTAACTGGTAGTGTGGCCAAAATTGTAAGCAAGTATCTTATGCTCCTGAAGTAGGTCTTGTCACATATGTCTAGCAGTTTCAGAACATCGAAAGAGGGATCCATCGATGAAATTTTTTCGTACCAGAGTATGTACTTCGTTTTAACAGCTGACAAGGATATTGCGTTATCGAAGTAGAGTGTTAGATTTTCCATTTCATTTACTCAATTGGCGGCAGCAAAACCTGGAAGCAGAGCTTAAAACGATATTAAAACGTCCTCGTTGACTATAAATCTGTCAGTAAGATTTTGTATAAGAGAATCTAGACAGGGAATAAGTATAGAAACTCTAAAATAGTCTTCTGGACATGATGTTTCTGGATTAGAGCGCGTTGTTTGTTTCAAAGAAAGCCTTGGAATTGTTATGCTGACTTCAAATATATCCCTGGCAAGTTGTGATGCGGATTGAAAAGCGTCTCTGAAAGAGTCTCTGGCAGTTTCTCTTATGTTCTTAAGAGAACTTAAGTATTGTTTCGTGTGATTTATTGCAGACACGAAATTTAAACATTCATTTTGAAGGAAAATTGGTAAGGGTAGCGTTAAACTAAAAAGTTTTTCGCATACCATGATTCTTACCAGAAAATCACTTCTTTGAATTGCTGCTAACAGAGTTGATGTTTTTGAAGACATTGCCCACGTCTTGGTGGATATTTCTTCAAGACTAATAGCAATACATTTGAAGAGCTCAACAAATAAAAGAATGCTGTCATGCCTTTCAATAAACCTTGTTTCGCAGAGGCGCAAAAGTTGTTTTTTTCTGCTTTCTGGTGCGTATTTTTGGATGGCGATTAGGAAAGTCTTATTTGCATTTGAATGGTTTCGGAAGAAATAAGCTATTTCGCTTACTACACCAAGACAATTGCGAATCGAGGGTGTTGACATGGCATTAGGCAGAGCCAGGTTCAAGCCATGACTTGCACAGTGAACATATCTGTCATTTGGATACTGTTGCCTTATCCTACTCTGTACTCCACTTAAGTGGCCTTAAATTATTTGCCGCTCCGTCATAACCTTGGCCAACACACTTGTTCATATCTAGATGTAGTTCCTCACATCGCTGCATTATGGTTTTAGTCAGGTTTTCAGAAGTTTGGTCATCAACAGGAATAAAACCTACAAAATCTTCCCGACTTTTCGTGGGCTCTGTACAGCAGTCAACATATCAGACACATATTGAAAGTTGCTCAATGCCAGAAACATCCATTGTTTTATCAGCCAGAATGCTAAAACAACTCGATCTTAAAACCCGGTTAGATATTTTTCTGGTGACAATATCAGAGCATATAGCCAAGATTTGGTTTTGGATATCTGGGCTTATATAGGTTCCATTTTTTGAACTGGGTACGTTGTGTTGTTTGAAATTCGTATCCCCAGACTTTGTCACTAAAACTCACTTTTAACACTTATTTAAAATACTTAAGACACTTAAAACACTTTATTCTTACAAAATAAACCCGGTTGATGCAAATTCAAACAAATTGGAATCTTAAATATATTAAACTATACCTATTAAGCCTCCTTAACATCACACCTTTAAATTATATTATGTATAATGACTACATAGACTCTTAACATTAATGTGTATTTGTCTTAATTAAATAAAAGTACCTAAATAGTGTCCTTTTGATGAAAGAGTCTGTTGCAACCAGATTGCTAAGAGTTATTTTTAAACACAATTCGAACTTAAATAGTATATACTCTTATTTTTTAGCCCCCCCCTCTGGCTACATGCCTGCAATGTTTTCATTAGAGTTAGTTTGCATTCAATGAAATTTTTTCTTTTTGTAAACGAGCTTTCCTAGGTTTCTGAGTAGCAAAACAACTTATAATTGAAATTCAATTTCCTTGCCAAAGGTGTAGCGAGTCCGGAAACGCGATCTTGTGATGAGCATGTAGGATGAAAATTTCCTTGTTCTGGTAAGGACGCTAAATGAACGTTTGGAACTAGCTAGGCTTACAGGCATAGTGGAAAACACATGGAGAGCAACACAAATGTTGGAGAAAATCATCTCCAAGTTCTTCCTCAAAATTGGCTCCATAAATGTGTTTCAGATGAACCTTGTAGCGGACTTTTTAATTCCAATTTCGTCTATAGTTAAAAACTTCCATAAAAATGAAAATGTACCCTTCAAATTTTTCATCGTATCGTCCCGATGAGAAATGCCAGATATAATTGAATCAACTATGACGTAAAAGGTGTTTCTCTTAAAATGTATTTCTTCGCCTGTTTCCATTTGCTCTCCGGCTCCTCGATTTTCTCCAAAATGTCTCTTTAATTGCGTTTTTCTGTTCGATGGGAAAGATTCTGGAACATCACCCAATTCAGTAGCAACTGCTTTGCATTCAGATTAAATTTGATCCCATCCGTACCGAATAATGTTCAAATCGAAGATCAAGTTTTCGAGCTTTCGAATTTCAACGTCAATAGTCCTGTTTTTGACATGAAGAATAATACTTCTTTCATTTAAAGCACTAAAACTCCATTTACATCTCTTTGAGCTTCAGCAGTTAAATTATTATCACTTAAGGCCTTTAATGATGTTCTACGGTTTTTCATATAATCGGCAAATGGTTTCACTGCCTAAATTCTAGCTTGTATCGGAAAGTTTGTGAAGGGACCCGGCACAAATTTTCAAAATAAATTAAATTTGAAATTTACGTCAGACTAAATAAGAAAAGCGAAACAATTTATTACAACTTACTTTCAATAGTTCAAAACTGCCCGATTTTTCATTAAATATTATCAAAAGTAAACCAATAATATTCGGGGACCCAGATCGGCAAACTTGTGACTGATAGATTGGTAGAAAACATGCACACACGGGCCCGATTGCGAAACCATGAATGATTTTAAATTGAGGCTCTTATTAAAGCCTAGTACATACTTCCTCGTGAAGTGAACGTTCGCCAGTGGAGAAAGTGAACTTTTGACATTGCTCACTGGTACACACTTGTGAGTACACGTTGTGAACATGAACAAACCAAATGTAAAAGCTTCACCAACAGTTCCCGTACATTTTGCACGTGAATTGCCCGTGAACGAAAACTCTCCACTTTGTTATCCACTCAGCTTCACGAGCAAGTTCACGGGTGAACCAAAAACTGAAATTTGTATGGGTTCACGAGATGGTTCACAAGTATGTACTAGGCTTAAAGCAAAACTAGGTTCAACAAAATATTGACAACAAATTACAAAAATAGCAACAACAAAAGCAAATAAAAATAAAATCCTAAAAACACCCTTTCTATTTCCCATACAAACGTTTCCTAGAGTCAATTTGAGCTTAATTGCTATTCAATAAAGTTCATATTAAATTATAAACAGTCACTGTTGTCTAAGCAATTTAGGTGTGTTCCTAACGTCAAAGAGTCAATTTGCAATTTATTACCGCTGCATAAAGTTCAAATTCAATCATATCTATGAAAATAGTCTTCGCGTGCGCTTTGGAGGATCTAATGTCGCGTTCCAAAAATAAACAAAAGTGAATCGGGAACGAGACAGAAAATGTAATAAACTACTAGTAGTATTGATTTCCAATTAATTTGGTCGGCTTCGCGAAACTTAATTTTAGCTAACTTCAGTTGTAACTGTATCAGATTATTTTTTTAAGTTTGATAAATCTTAAGTTCTGTCACAAAAAAAAGTTTCTGAACACAACCATAATATTTGACATTAGATTTGACAACCAATTAATATGTCAATCATTCTGTCGCACTTTAGAACACGGAGATTTATGGCCTAAAGGTAAAAACAGTTATATAAAAAATTAGATAATGGAAAAAGTATAACGATTGACGATATTGTGTTACGATCATGGTTACGATATTCTATGAGTGCATCCTTCTATCTTTGTGAGTGACGATTACCGCTACGTGTGCGAGAACTTTCTTTATTTTTGTGATCCTTTGTGATAGTGACATTCCAAGTAGTGTGCTCTTTTTTTGTTCATATTTTGTGATAGTGACACTTTACTGTTAATTTACTGTTAAGTGCGGAGAAATTTTCTCACTTTGATGAATTAAGTTACGATGCCGAGGAGAATACGACCTGACTTAGGTCGTCGCAGTCAATCAAATGTGCGAAGAGCTACCTCACGTGCTAACCGCACTGATGACCAAAGAGATACAGATCAAGAAAATAGCTGGAAATTAAGATTTTGAAAAAAATCTTAAGTGCGTATAATAATAGGGCCAGGGACTGTAAACTTGAAATACGCGAGGTTTGCAAAATCACTCCATCATGATCCAGCAAATTTGAAATCAAAAATCAAAAATCAAAACGTCACAAATACGAAGAAGCTTAATTTGAGCAGAAAAAATTATTTGATAGCTGGCCGATCAGATAATAGAAACTTGCCATACTTTTAAGTCTCTTATGTCGTCTGAACCTGCCCAATGAACACAATCATTAAGTCATGATGGTTCACAAACGTCAGTCACTGTAGTCAAAGAAAACCATGGAATTTAGGATCAAGTATTTGATTTTGCTCAAGATCACCTTACATAATAATTTAAACAGCTCAAATTGACAGATGTTAATGACCAAAAATTCTCCATTTATCAAGAGGGGAATCTCGGACTGACATTTCGGTTTGCTAACAAGCTACTGAGCACTAAATGTGAGAAAGTGTACATGAAAAACCAATCACATTCTCACATTTAGTCTTCAGGCCCATCAAAATGCTTCTTTTTAGTCCTCAGGCCCATCTAAATGCTTCATTTTGAATGTTTCATGGCCTTAGTTCAAAAACGAAACAATCCTAACCAACAGAATCTAAAGTGCTGATAAGGTCTTAAATTGGATGATATGTATACCTTTTTTAATTTCAATCCAAATAAATGTTGTAAATGCATATTGAATAAAATAAAATTTACCGAATACATTTTTAATGATTATTAGTGCTGTTTACTTAAATTATTTGCGAACGCAATATGAGCTGTAACTGGTTAAGTATAATTGGAAATGGACAAAAATGTAAACTTCTGTAACTCCTTTTTTTTAAATTTAATATTTAATAATCAAAATGGAATTGAAAAATAGTTGCAAGCTTAAATCATTAAAAACAAACTATAAATATACTTGGATTAATTAAATAGATACAGATTTTAATTACTTGCAAAAAATATTTTGGCCGTTCATTTAGGAAAATTTACTAGAATTCAATAAATTGCGCTCGCACCTTTAACTTGATGGTTCTTCGAACGCATCTTTGATACAATCATCTAAAGTTAATTATGAAATTTAAAGAATTTCGTATCGATTACTGTAGATTAGTGAATTAATTGTAATAAACTGATGTTGAACATGCTTTTTTCAATAGAAAAATGTACATTGGTTCGCTATCAACAAAATGGCTGCAAATTTAAGGCTTAAACTGACTTTTTCATCGAAAGCTGCAAGACTAGCCTCTCATTGGGACTCCTACAAAGAATCCCTAAGAATCTACAAGAAGGCACTATAGAAATCCAAGCGACCTTCTTGGCGATCCTTCTGTGACATGATAGAAGAAACTTCTGAAGCCTCTAGGCTACGGAAAATTCTTTCAACTAATCCAGCTATGCCAAGCTGCTTGAAAAATACAGACGGCTCCTGGACAAATTCAAGTAATGAATCGCTGAACTTACTATTGGACACTCCTTTCCTGGTAGTTCTCTTACCGAAACTTGCAACAATTATATACGTTCAAGTTCAAACACAACATATCCACAAGGTCTGATCACAAGGGATAAGCTACAATGGGCCCTCAACAGCTTCAAACCATTTAAATCTGCAGGACTAGATAGAATAATACCATCCGAATTACAAAAGACTTCTGATATAATTGCACCAATCCATGAGGCAACTTTTACCTGCTGTCTTTACCTGGTCCAGGTTCCATCGGCATGGCGAGAAGTTAAAGTTGTTTTTATACCAAAATCAGGTAAATGGTCGCAAGTTAATCGTAAAGATCTACGACCTATAAGTCTATCATCATTCCTTCTCAAGACCTTGGAAAGAGTGATTGATATCCATTTAAGGGCAAGTATTGATACAAGACTTCTGTCTTCGTCTCAACATGCCTTCTGTAAAAGTAAATCAGTGGAAACAGCACTGTCGAATATTCCCTCCATCATATTGAGTTGACTATGCTTGCTTTCCTTGACATCGAAGGTGCCTTTAACAACGTGGACACATCTGCAATCACATCTGCACTAATATCTCTAAATGCAGAGAGTTCGCTCCGGAAGTTGATTCATTTCATGCTGACTGACAGAATAATCAACGCAAAACTGGTCAACTCTTCTGACAGACGATTCGTTAGCAGAGGGACACCGCAAGGTGGTGTTCTATCCCCTCTCCTCTGAAACCAAGTGGTGAATGAAATCCTAACTAGTCTGGATGCGGAGGGTTTCAGAGTGATAACCTATGCAGACGACGTATTGGGTGTCCAACGTTCAGCTTGCCTATGTATAAGCGGATCGCTTCGCACGACCCTATCTGCGGCACTGAACACTTTACTCTACCTTACACCTCTTGACATATTTAGCGAACATATAGCTGCAAGCTCTGCTATTCGCCTCAAAGCTTCGCCGCAGTGGACTAACAACAACATTGGCCACTAATAATTCTTAGGTATTTAGAATCAATTCCAAAGCACGCAGACTACACCATCCCCCAAAAACAAAAGGAGGGGTTGGTGGAGGTGTGTACTCTGAACGCCTTCCCAATAATTGTAGCGTGTTCCAGGCGGAACTTTTGGTGATAAAGGAAGTCTTGTCCTGGCTCAAAGAAAACGTGATATCAACATCTGATATCCGTATTTTCTCTGATAGCCAGGTCGCTTTCAAATCTCTGGACTCTGTCTCTACAAACTCTATAACAGTCAATAACTGTCGATCATCTCTAATGGAGATGGCGCAACAGTTTAATACCTTTGCTGGGTGCCGGTTCATACAGACATTCCAGGTAACTGTTAACTCTCCAGGAACGGTACAGTGCAGCCCACCCTACCACGTTTGGCAAGTACTGGCATACCAATCGCTACTTGTAAACTGCTGCTAATGCAAGACGCTGTGAGGAGAGCAGGCACCAGGTGGAACAACATCACCACTTGTCAAGCCACAAAAAACATCTGGCCAACACTGGATTTAAAACGTTCAAGGTGCTTGCTCTCTCTAAGCAGATCGCATATAAGCTCGATAATAGGTGTCATAACCGGAAATTGTCTAATAGGGAAGCACGCCACGAGACTAGGCGTATTCTCAAATGACTTTTGCAGAAGCTGTTTGGACGAGGAAGAGGAGAAAATAGTTCTTCATCTTCTCTGTACATGCCCTGCTCTAACTCGAAAACGCAGGAATTACCTAGGAGAATTCTTCTTTAACAATCTAAACGATCTAAATCATATCGGTATAATCAGCCTCTCACGTTTCGTAAGGGACTCAAGCTGGTTCCATTGAGCTTAGGAAGAAGCCTCAAGATTCATGTGGTATCACAATGGGTCATTAAACTGGCCTAAGTGTGTCCGTTTCCATCTTGGACAACCACTATAACCTAACCTACCTCTCCCATTTTGTTTTTGCTTCGAAAAGTGCCGCTAGCCTAACGCATCGTTTTTTTTTTTGTTGGTCACATCTATTCATGGACTAATGGTCAAAATTACAAATACAACGATGTAAACAAACGGGTTTTGGAGAGTGAAACGTACGACAGATTATCACCATGGTAAATGGAGAATTTTTGTTAATGACATTTATGAACTTTAAAAATTTTACTTCTCCTGTGCAACTCTTCTGCGTTGTTCCGATCACAAACTTCTCAGGTCTAAGTTACTCCGACATTTATGAAAGAACCCTTCGCCGTAGTCAACACCATCAGATCTGCAAGATGCAAACATTTCGAGTTTATAATTTTATAATATTGTTAAAATAACAATTTTCTTTGTTTATCAAAAGATAAGTAAAGTAGTAAATACTTACTTCAAAAGTGCTGAACATTTTTAATCAAAAACAATCAGTTTCCGAACGAATTAAAAATTAATTATTCTTAACCGGTACTCATAACTTATTCCAAAAATAGTATCAAGCCTATCTGTTTACTTATTATTTGTTTATTATTATCGTATCAATTCATTTATAGATCCAAAGACCACTTAAGTCAATCAATCAAACAAACCCTTAATGTCATTCGAAAAACTATATATGAAGCTATAAATAATTAACTCATTTATCGATTATGGTATTGTCTTCATAAATTTTATGGAACAAAATAATCTAATCTCAGTTTTTTGATATTATGTAGGGCGTAGGTGTGACATCAACAAACATCAAACTTCAATATGACGTTCTTTAAAATGTACTCAACAGGTGCAGCACAAATTAAATAAAACACCACCCACATCTCCTAAATAACAATATGTTTACACTTGTTTAATTTAAAGCTCACACAGAAAACATGATCAGCTGTCAAAAACACATACCAGCTGTTCAAACTTCAAATTTCAAAACAAAAACACCAATCGGTCTATCCATCGGTGTTATCGAAGCTTTCTCTTCCGATCCAACAGCAACAAGTTCAGGTGAAGTTAGCTCCAAAAGCAAACACTTCAAACATGTTTGAATGCAAATAGTAAATACCGCTGTGCGTTGGGTTGTGACTGCCATGCATGCCGGTGGGATTGGAATTGACTTTGGCAGCAGGCACCACACAAACAGCGGCGGAGCACTCCACCAGACTTCAATTCACTGTGTAAGCTTCAGTCAATGTCGAGAGTTCCGTTAGATTCAACGTGTGTGTCGCATCCGTCAGCGTTAAAAAAGTGAAGCTCAATCTGACATACAACATAGTGATCGTGCAATATCGATAAAGTTTGGGAATATCACATGTAATCGAATAAATCTTTTTTTGAATTTCTAACATTTTTCGAAATTAAGATAATCGATAAAATAGAGAGGGTGTGGTGTCAGCAGCGAATGGTTCCGATACCTATACAAAACCGAACGATTCACGGATACTCTGTTGCGGATGAGCAACCCAGTGAAATGTCGTACTCGATTTTGTGCCTCTAACCGAACTCATTACAGCAACAATAATAATCTATTCCACATTATTTGTTACGGTTCGATAGTTACTTTATGAGAAGATCGTTTGTTCCATAGTATCTAAAGTATCGTGTATTATTTTTGTTTACGGGTCTATGGCTTTGTGGTCACAAAAGCCTTCTCGTGAGCTATGACTTTCAATTAAAAATAAAATAGAGTTAAAAGCTAGTACAATCCTTGTACGTAGTTTAAAAATAAAAATAAAAAAAAGTAAAAAACGATCGCGTTCAGTGCGATATTTGCATGTTTCCATTCAACAACCTGTTAACGGTTTAAAATCTTTAAGCATTCACTACACTGCCGGGTGGTGGATGACGGAGCGGCGCGGCAGTCAGCGTGTATTATATTTTAATAATATAAATTATTATTGCACCAACTGGTTTTTGTGTATACAAAATTTATTAATTGCACTGTGAAAAGTTTCAAAAATAAAATAAAGAGACAACCAGAAAGTGAAGTTAATAAAATTTCAACCACAAAAAGAAAAATAACCGTAAGCATCGTCAGCATCAACAACTTTGTGGATTATCATTTTTGCATATAAATTGGAGCAAGATGTCACAGTTTCGAGATAATTCATGGGTAAGTTGTTGTTGAGTTTTTATTAAAATTTTTCTTCTTTATTTAAGACTTGAATTTTTTATTTTCGTTTTTGCAACTAACACAATTAACATGTTTTGAGTTTAAAAGTTACCGGTATCAAGAACTAATACTATGTTAGATGAAATAAGAAAGTGACAGTTAAAATTTTTACATGGAAGCAGGTTATAACCTTCATAAAAATTGCAAAAAGAAATGGTTTTTATGTTGGTGAAATTTGACAAATATGTCAATGGAAAGAAGAAAATAATTGTTCTGTTGGGCGCCATTTATAAGAAAGACTAACATCTACCTCTGATTGTTTGTTTATATTTACGTCTAACGTTCTGTCAAAGTTCAACTAAATAATACTTAATTGGATTAAGTAGTAAAATGTCAAATGCCATATGTGGTATGATCAAGAGGTTGAAGGAGAAATTTGTGTGTCTAGAGTTTAATTCTGCTTTTTAATGCTACATTGTACTTAATGGAATATAAAATGTTTTTAAATATGGGATAAATTATAATACACACACATTTCCCTAACTGATGAAGTCGTTAGTAAAATTAATTGAATTTTAACGATTTCTTGAAATGACTGGACTGCACCTGCAATCAGTCACTGTTCTCTGCATTATTAATTATTTGTTCTGAGATTTCAGCATTGCTTTATATAAACTTACCTTTCGCACTAGCCCGACTATATTTTTGAGCCATTTTAATTATTTGATTTCACCTGTCAAGCTCAGAACACGATCAGAACGAAAAAATAAACACAAATTTGAAGCTCCAAACGTTCATAGGTAAAAAATAAACACAAGGTTTTGTTTGACATTTCAGTCTCTGCTCTGAAGTTTAAAAATAATTAACGCCTAATGTAATTAAGATCGTTTATATTTTATTTGGCAATAAAATTATTTTAAGTATCTGGTCGCGTTCCTGTTTATTTGTTAGTTGTTTTGCGTTTTGACAGATAGCCGCCAATCCAACTCTCCATTTAGAATGTGAACACAGTTATCATTTTGATCCCTGTTTGTTTTATTAAAATTGCACCCGTATCACATCATGCGAAAACGATTTATAAACAAACTCGCTGTCAAAGTACATTCAAAATAAGTTTAATTCCAAAAACGAGCTTGTTGATTGATTTTGAACTTATTTCAAATTCTTATCGTCCATGGAAACCTGTCATTTGCGTATTCAATTTATTTTAATTTCAATATTTTTAATGCAGCTTAATTTCAATAATTTAATTTCCGTGTACAACAGCGTTTTGGTTTATATTTCATAAATTTTCATAAATGAATTCATAAAATGATAACAAAATAGCAAAAGCAAAATAAACCGGTACCAAAAATAGCCCACGAACAAATTTTTTGGCTTGATATGAGTTTTGAGGTTTTGATTTTTATGAATCTTTGATTAAATTGAATATGCTTTTGGCATAAACGCATGTCTATCTGAAATAATTACTTTTATTTTTATAAATGGAAGAAAAACTTGAACTTACCTTTACTTTAAAAACCAATTTAAAAAAAAAGTAACCTTGAAATTAACCAGTTTTTAATGGTTTTAAGTGCATTTTTAAAAATCGACCTAGTATGGTAGGTGGTATATAAAAATAATGATGGGCGATTAATGATTATTTTTGTTTTATGATTATTGGTGATAGGACATCAAAATAATTTATATAAAAGTTGTTTTAAGGAAAATCAACTTTTATACTTCGGACAAAAAATGTGGGTGTTTTATTGGTAATTTTGTTTTAAAGGACTGAAACTTAAGCCGGAATAAAAATAGCTCTAAAAAGAAACTTGTATCTGCATATTTAATTAAAGACTGGACAAATAAATTCGTTACCAAAAATAACGATATTGTAACATTACTAATGGTTTTCAATATCCAAATTCAATACTAATTTAAACTTATGTTCCTCTGCAGTATGAAAGAGAACCTTATTTTAAAAAAGAAGTAGTTTTGGGTGTTTGCTATTTCTTAACATTTTTCTTAGTTGAATTCATAGAATGACATTTGAATTTCTGACATTTCAATTTTAAAGGCTAGTTCTTCAGAATAAGGCTTGTTTATTTCTTTTTCTTCAAGTTCAGAGTTCAGATGAACTGTTTTAATAATTATGTCAAACTGAGTTGAAATTCAATAAGGTTTGGAAATTCACCAAGAATCATTTAACGCTAAACAAACTTTTCCAAGTTGTAGACATTTATTTGAGGAAATAAATATTTCGAGAAGTTCATAGACCACTTCTGACAACTGTCACTTTTTAGGCGTGTTCAGATCCACAGTATTATACTAATTTAAAAAGGATTCTAATTTTTGATGAACTAGTAAATAACTAAGTATTTAAAAAATTTAATGCTAAACGCATTAATTGTTGTACAGATTTTTATTTTCGTGATATAGAAGTCAACATTTTTATATTAACATCTTTTTCCATAAACGAAAACGTAGTTAAATTTAATTTCACAACAATTCATTATATTTCTAAAATAAACAAAAAAAAAAAATAAACATGCTGTGATTCCTTTGACTTATTTTAAAATTCTTTAAAACAGTAAAACCATTATGGCATTTAAACCATAACACGATTGATATCTGCTATAATAAATTATTGTACGTACAACTTCCTTTCGATAAGATGATAGCAATAACAATTTTTCTTTATTATACACGCAATATAATTATATTGTTGTCTTGACATTTAAGTGCACTTTACTTACCGTAAGACTTAAATTTAAACAACTTTCAATTATATCTGTTAAAATCATTCAAACTCATTCTTATAATAAAAGAGTTCGATAAACTTTTGTCACGCAATCGACCCATTTTTCTTATTTTCAAAAACAACAAAGGTACTTTTTAAATGCAATATGATGTTTATCTTTTTTTTGTTTAGATTCTTTATTTGCTTGCAAACAACTCATTTGTGACTAATTTTGTTTATATTTACTTAAGTTGGAATTATTTTGTTTAATTTCTTTAATCTCATCGATATACTTTACTATAATCTTGATATCGATAACAAAAAGCAAAGAATATGTAATCTCTAACTGCGATTGCATTACACAAGAAGACACATTGTCCCCAGCTTGTTTTTGAATGATTAATCATTTTTATAATTAATTATAAGATCATGGTTTTTTTATGAATGTTATCGGTTCTAGAAGCCTTTCAAGAACTAGATGATAAACGATAAGTTCTTTTCAATAACTGAAGGTCATCTATCTTATTCTTTGACTTGAATCAAAAAGGTTAACAATGGAAGTAAGTGATTCTTTGTTTTTTTTTGTTGGATAAGACAAAGAACATATGATTCGATCACTCAGATGCAATTTTGGAATGGGTCAAATATTCAGATAGTTAAATTTGACAGTTGAGATAATACACAAGGTCTGTTCCCGGCCTTAAGGAAAGAATCATTAAAAGGATTATTCTTGGAAAGGAAAATGTGACTGCACCATTATTTTCATTAACAGCTGATTATGGTATGTCAAAAAACAAACTAATCGTTTCACTAGAGAGTTGTGTTTCATTTACATATGTATATACGATTTTAGACGAAGTTCTCTCAGAAAAAAATTGTGCAACAACAATTACATATATATTTCCAATGATGAACCGACCTGTCAAAAAAAATTTGCAAAGTTATAGGACTATTCCTTAATTTTGAACTCTGTGTTGTCAATTTCTTTGTTACATATATAAACTAGGAGATCAAAACATAATGAGAAAAAGAGGCTGGGATGTGACCCACACTGATAACTTCCCATCCCGTCCGTCCCGTCCCGCCGATTTGTCTTGCTTAAAAGTTTGTCTATATGTACCAAATTTGCGAACTATTTTTTGTTGATTTTATTTTTTAAGGAAAAAACGGACTGTTGGATTTTTATATAAAAATTACTGAATATCGAAACCAATATTTTCTGTGATATAAAATAAGTTTGAAGCCAATATTTTATATTTTTGAAAAGCCTTTTGAGTCGAAAGTAAATTCTTACCAAGTTTTAGTAGTGTTTTTTTTTTAGAGTTTTATTTTTTGTAAAAAACTGTCAATTCGATTTTTCTCAAAATTTGCCTTAATGTTGAAAACAATATTTCTTGTAAGAAAAATTAATTAGAAGCTATTTTCTCAAATTTTTGAAAAGATGTTTGAATCGAAAATCATTTTTTACCAACTTTTGTTAATTTATTTCGGTTTTCAATTTTTTGTAAAAAAATGTCAACACGATTTTTTTCAAAATTTTACTGAATGTTGACAACAATATTTCTTATAAGATAAAATTAGTTTGAAGCCAATATTTCAAATTTTTGAAAAGATATTTGAGTCGAAAATCATTTTTTACCAACTTTTGTTAATTTTCGGTTTTTAATTTTTTGTAAAAAAAACTTTCAATTCGATTTTTCTCAAAATTTTATCAGATGTCAAAAACATTATTCTTCGTTGCACAAAATTGTTTCGGAGATGAAATCATATTTTAGTCGTAAAATTTTGGAGGTGACAAATTATTTTTTCAGTTTTTTTAATATATAAAAAAACCGTTAAATGGATTTTTTTCAAAAAATATATTTCTTTGATATCACGTTAGAATATATTATATACAATTTTATTCAAGTTTTTAGCGTTTTGGTTCGTAAGATTTTTAGGGTTAACCAAAATGTTCACCTTTTTTTCAAACTGCTATGGTAAAAAAACCACCCATGCAATTTTCTTGAGAGCCCTTTCTGCATCTTTCTGCCTTATTATGTGCATAACAAAAATTATTTGAAATCGATATCTCTTCTGGTTCTTGAGCTATGGACGACGAAAAAACGTCGCGAACGTTCGGACGTACGAACGTACGTACACACGCACGCACAGACATCTTTCTAAAAATCTTTAATTCCGACTCTAGGGACCTTGAAACGTCGAGAAATGTCAAATTTTTCAATTTGACAAATCGGGCCCATTACAATAACTTCTTATGGGAAGTTAGCAATAAGGCTACGTTCGATTTTTTTACGTAAGCAGTTTTATCGAATATGAGACTGCGTTTCACACGAGAAATATTTGATTCGATTTTTTCACGTACGGGTTTTGAGGCGTGGCAGGGGACACAGCACTATCGGCAATCAACTGGCCATCGTCATCATGGATCCACATATTCCACTTATTTTTATTGGTATAAAAAAGTGGTAATAAGAAACGGTTAGTACGTCGAAGATTCTGGGTACATCCTCTTTTAGAGAATGGTCCACAGCTTGGAAAACGTTTTGAAAAATTTTACCTAAGCCTGAGACATGACGAACAGAAATGTTATAATTATTTTCGTATTTCGATGGCTAGTTTTGACAATCTATTATTAAGACTGAAAAAAGATTCTACTCTTCCACGTAATGAACGAATTCGAAAAAATTTTGTTCGTGTTAACGGCACAATATAAAGACAAGCGCTACTAATCGTGTGTACGATAAAAATACGGTGTACGGAAAAAATTATTTCACGAATACGGGATTTTCCCGCATGGGCTTCGTGTGAACGTACAAATATAATACTCGCTGCCATTGCTCTATTCGATAAAATATCGTATACGAGAAAAATATGGTCGTCTGAACGTAGCCTAAAGAGCAAACGAACAGATCTTATATCTATTCACGGGAAAGTCAGGTAAAATTTGATTAAACATATTATTTTAATACGTGACATTTAAAAATAATAGAAATCGTTTTATCTAGTTCTAGTAATCAAATAACGGTAAATGTCTAGACATCTTTTTTCTACCTCGAAATTAAATGATCAACAAACTTCTTTTAATACATTGGCAGGTAATAAAGTAGGAAATAAAAATGTTGCAATAAGTTGTCAACCTCTATCTCTGCCATGTACCATTTGATAAAAGTTTAAAAATTGACTTCTTGTTGGAATTATTATTAAACTAATAAAGATAAGCTATAAAAGTAGAGAAGCTTTATCATAATGCATTTTTAAATTTGTGCCAATCTTTTTGAAGAAAATAAAAGAAACCAAAGTAAAAAGAAATTCAAATTCCTTTCTCTCAATATCTAAATTACAGACAAGAAAAAAAGTTACTATGTTAAACTACTGGGGCTGGCCTAAACCAAACCAAACCAACAGCGTTGAAAATAACGATGACGACAATACAATGGCGAGACGGCGACGACAACAACTATAAAGACAATTAAATTTCGTTTATTTTATGTTTGTCACGATTGTCGGTCAAAAGATGGCGACAAAAAAACTACAAACAACTAAACTTTACCTACCTGCCTATCTAGACTATCTTTAACTAGGTAGCTAAGGTAGACTTTACTTTGTAGCTAATAATACAAACTAAATTTTTTATTCAAAATAATTGTAGGTAAGTGCAAGCCCTCAAAATATTGAAAAACACGAAAAACAAAAAGTATGAAGACAAAACAAAAGTAGGGAAAAATGGAACGTGACTTTGAAGAAATAAACGTTCCAATAAAAATTACTTTCTTTCAAATTGTCAAACGAGCCCAACTGTCTCTGTAAGCATGAATTTAGTTTCTGTGTTCGATTTTTGGTTTTCTTTGCATTTGAACGCTTTGCGATAGGATTTAATGGAAAGTTTGGTAAATGATTATTTACACTTTTAAATTTATAAACAGAAAATTTAATAGAAGGTCTGTTCCTATCTATGGATTTCTGTGCTTTTTAGTGCAACGTCCTGTCAAGTTCATGAAGTGTGAATTTTGTCCATAATTGGACAGTTTAAAATGTCAACATATTTTCTCTCGAAGCATCCTAAGACGCTCTCATCATTCTTTGACAGGGTCCAAACCTCAGCGTTATAAATGAGAACCGGGGTGATGATGATGAATGTCTTATAGATGGTGATTTTAGATCCTCGAGAGAGGACTTTACTTCTCAATTGCCTTCTAAGTCCAAAGTCTTCGTTTGAGTTCAGCGGTGTTATCGTTGTCTGTGTTAATAGCGTTACCTAGGTAGACAAAGTCCTTAACTACCTCGAAGTCATAGCTGTCCATGGTGACGTTTTGTCCAAGACGTCATTGTTCAATGTTCTTTTTTGATGACAGCATATACTTGGTCTTTTCTCTATAGACCAATTAACCCATCTTCTTCGCTTCCGTCGCAATGCTCACTTACATCACGCATTGATTTTCCAATTATGTCAATATCATCTGCGAATCCGAGTAATTGGATGGACCTTAAGAAGATTGTGCCTCTTGTGTTGACGGTTGAGTTTTGCACTATTCTTTCCATAACGATATTGAAGTCTCATGACAGTGCATCGCCTTGTCTTAAACCTTTTTTGACATCAAATGCATCGGTGAGCTCTTTTCCTACCTTGATAGAGCAGCTTGCATTCTCCATCTTCATTCTGAACAAACGTATAAGTTTGACAGGGATGCCCAAACTAGACATCGCTCTGTAGAGCTCTTCCCTATAGATGCTGTCATACGCGGCTTAAAATCGATAAAGAGATGGTGGGTATCGATTTGAAGTTCCTGGGTTTTTTCCACCTATCAGGTTGTGGACGAAAGGCTTCAGACGTTCACATAATACGGCAGAGAGGATCTTATATGCAATGTTAAGGACACTGACGCCTCTGCAGTTGGCGCAATTTAGAGGGTTTCCTTTTTTATGGATCGGGCATACTATGCTGAGATCCCACTCATAGGGCATGCTTTCTTCCGACCATATTTTGCAGATGAGTTGGTGTATGCTCCCTAACAAGTCATCGCCTGTTGCTTTGAATAGTTCGGCAGCGATGTCGTCAGCTCCAGCAGCTTTGTTTGACTTAAGTTTAGATCTTCACTTCGTCAAGGTCGGGTAGGCGGAATTGTTGATCTGCATCGCCTAGGTTGAGTGTTTCTATCTCCCTTACAGCGGGATTCGGTTGGTCATAGCAGTTATATAATTTTTAGAAGTGATCTTCCCATTCTCTCAACATAGACTGCGGTTCTACTACGATGTTCCCCTGATCGTCTTTATAGGCTTCGGTTCGTGGCTGGTACCATGGGAGTTTCTTTTTACCTTTTTTTTAAAATTTGCGAACCTTATTCCTGTTGTGACATCCCTCTATCTCCTCGATCGCGAGCTTCTCATGCTCTCTTTTTTTCCATCTAAGAAGCCGGTGTTCCTCTCTCCTCTTCTGCTCGTAGAGCTTACGAGCAGCTCTAGTCCTTTGTGCAACGCCGTTTTGTATGCCTGCTGTTTCGCTGCGTGCGCTTGCCGGCATTTGTCTTCAAACCAGGGGTTTCGCTGTGGTGGCCGTGTGAAACCTAGCACTTCAGAGGCGGCATCTCTGTTGGCTGTAAGGCAATGTTGCCACTGGTTTTCAATGCTTAATGCAGGCAGCATAGGACTCCTTAAGAGGTTATTAGAGACTCGATCGGAAAAGGACATGGCAGCTTTTTGCGGTTGTAGCCATCTAACGTCTAACGTCGAATCTTATCACAGTACTTCCTTGTTTTGGTTCGGATCGGGATATCCGTAGACGTACCTTGGCTACAACGAGGTAGTGATCCGAGTCAATGTTGGCCTCTCGGAATGGTCGGATATCCTGGATACTGGAGAAGTGTCGTGCGTCGATTGCAATGTGGTCAATCTGGTTCATGGTTGATTGATCAGGAGATTTTCATGTCCCCTTGTGGATATTGAGATGTGTGAACTGCGTACTAGCTTCCAGAACGCCTCGCCCCGCAGCGAAATGGATCAGCCTGAATCCGTTGTCGGATGCCACCAAAGATGTCTTCTCCTAAATTCTCCTGAGACAATTTTTATTTCATAGCCAGGGCACTACTCATATGTCATGTCCAAGAGCTCGAAGAATATGTCTTTGGTGTCTTCATCTTTCTCCTCGTTTGGGGCATGCGCGTATATTAGGCTTATGTTGGCGAATTTACTCTTTATGTGGATTGTCGTGAGTCTAGTTTCAATTACAAATCCACACCCAAATAGACGCTGTATTTGTTCTCGGTAACAGTCGCCGTAGTATATATCGCAGTCTTTTAGTTTGCGTTTGCCCGGTCCATCCCATCGCACTTCTTGGATGGCGGTAATATCTGCCTAGCAGCACTTTAGGGCTTCCGCTAATTGTTTGGCTGCACGTGGTCTGTTAAGGGACCTATCATTCTACGTGGCCAGGAAGTCACCCCGACAACGGCACAACTCCCAAGAGCCAGATCCTTAGTATAACTCCAAGGACGGGGAGCCGGATAAACGGCTTCTTACACACCTGGGTTCCGAATATGCCGAAGAAACCCTATAAGGTGTTCACTAAGTAGTTCAACCTTGCTGGAACTGTAGACGCCACCGTTGATTCCATCTCGAGAATTCGTCCGCTGCCGCCTGGATAAGCAGAGGTGCCTTAGTGGAAACACCTCTCCCCCCTCTCTACTTTGCTGCCCCCAACAACTTTCCACTGGGGTTAGAACCCAATCTCCAGTTGAGGTACTAGGCAGTTCTGATTTCCAAGAAAAGTGACATTTGCTTCTGGATTACAAAGCATGAGAAAAACCTGTGGACGCTTGTGTCCTCTTGAATGCACATGTCTACCATTTGAACATCCATTTGATTTGTGGTGTAAAAAAATTAATCAGCTAAACATCAAAGAAATTTAGTTCCAACAAGACGGTACGACTTGTCGTTCAGCTGACTTAACCATCAATTTACTGCAAAATCAATTTCGTGACAACTTAGTACATAAAAGTGGTCCTGTCAACTAGCCCTTCTTTCGTGTGAGTTTAAGCCCTTTCCTTTTATGATATACTTTACGCCATTGTCTTAAACCATTGTAAAAAGTAGTGACAAATCGGACCAATCATGGAAATAATATTTAAAAAATAAATTCCATGAAATTATCCACTTGATTATAAAAATTAAAAAAAAAATGTTAAAAAAAAAAATCCAACAATATTTCGATCTTGTATTATTAAAGTTCTTAAGCTCTTTAAAAAACACACAATGCAAAATAATAAGTTGACAGAACTTGAGACTTTAATCAAAGCTAAGAAAATACAAATTTTCTTTAAAGTTTTCAATCCATTGAATTTGTTCGTAAACTATGAATCAAAAGTATGCCCAGTGTCACTTGTGTATTAACCTCAACCAAAGTTGACTTGATTCCACCTCACCTAAGGCTCCGTTTATAACTATCAATAAAATCCAACAGTTTGCTTCAGATTTTTGAACATTTTATACCTTTAATTAAAGTAAAAAAGTAAAATAAATTGAATTTTTAAGTAAAATTTAAACAATAAAGTTTAAGTTTTAGGCGACAGTTATAGCTATCATTGAAATTGATCCAGACAAATTTTTGAATCGATATTTGACGGTGTTTCCCTTTGATTATAAATGAAAATTATAAACTGATCGATCGGAAATCACACAATGAATTTTTAGGGAAAAATATGTAAGTGTAATTACGCATTTATTTTTCTTTAAATATGTATTTTTCTATTTTCTGGACGGAAATTCATTTTCCTGAACAGCTGATACTTTTATGTTCAAAAGTGAAACGAATAGTTCCACTGCTTTGTGTTCCAATTTCACACAATTCCAATGACAGATTTCGGTCAGTATAAATATTTCGGTGGCTTTCAATCAGGAAATTTTGTTCAATGACAACAATTATTAATAAAATCTATAAACGACCTGCTAAAAAATTCCAATGTTTGTTTTCAATGATGAAAACCATTGATAGCTATAACTGGAGCCTTACTGTAAACAAACTTCCATTTCGTTTTACTGATGGTGTTCCAATGTTCTACTGTTCCTATGCCACAAAAAAATACTAATGAAATCAACAGCAAAGAGGAATCAAGCAATCATTGATGGAGTCCCAAAAGGTAGCCATCTTGGGCCTTTACTTTGTATTTATATAATCAATGATGTTTAGTACTTCATTGAGGCCATTCATGTGAATACCATATGTATATCCCCTGGTTTTTTTCTGAGAAACTAAACTCAATTTGTGATATCGATGTTGGACTCAATACAAAGAATTTGGAATTGGATTATCTTTTATAAAAACATTTCAATAAAAGGCAATTGACTTAAAGCCTACACAATCTTAATTAGAAATCATTTTCAAGTTGATTTTCATAATTCCTTGATGTAGACTCGTTTACAATTAAAACCTATAATGTACCTTTCCTTGCGTCAAAATAAAAAAATGTATACGTACAAAACTTGGGATAAAATGGTTTTTATGATATAAATAGATTTTGATTGACAAACAGAAGCCACAATATTGCTTGTGGTTTTTTCAATTAACTAGGTTATAATATGGGGCAACCAGAGGGCATATTATAAACTTCCTTTTTCCTCAATTTATTTCCCTGGAAAATTTATAGTAGAGATGAAGTATCTTCATCGAATATGCTATACGCAAAATCATAAATAATGTGGGGTGCGTTCAACTGTTAAAAGAGTAGCTATCTCATAATGTTTGAAAATTAGGTCACTTAATTGAGATTGGTTTTGGTTTCTATACAAAACATATAAATAAATGCGTTTTGATTTGATTGCGTTGTCGTAATACTCGCGTATGATTGATACGAGTTAGAGTTGGAATATAAAACACACGAGACTGTTTCAATGATTTAAGTAAGTTTGTGACTACAAAATATGAGAAGCCACACAAATTGATATCATCTGTCAAATATTATTAAACGCATTTTATTTTCAAAATTGATTTGGTTCAAATCATAGATGGAATAAAGTTGTGGTTTATTATAGTTTGGCTGTGCGGTTGTCATATGGCTGTGGTAGCCGGTGTCAAAGTCAAATTTTCATGTGGTCGCATCTCGCATGTGTCAATTGTTTGACTTTTTGCGTAATTTACTTTTTTGGGTGATTGAAATCATAAATTTTCAGAGTTAGTTAGATACATCATTTTGACGTCGCTTAAATATATAACACTCCTACCATTAAGAAATGTCTGCCTCATTTTCCCATCCCTCGAATGGAAAGAAGAAATAATCATGATACGTCAAACTGAACCAAATTAAAAGTGCCAAATTCAAATATAAACGAGAGAGTTCTGACAGTTCAAATGGCGGCCATATTGGTGTATTTGCTTATAAACTTCCTGTCATTTGACAAACGCCATCTAGTATGGATTTGAACTTCAATGATGTTGTTCTGGTATCTCTTCTTCGAATCAAGTTAAGCATCTGTATCACCGCATTAATTAATGAAATACCTGAAGATTATAGTAAGAAATCACTATAAGCATCTCATTAGCCTTCTAACATTTCCTGCAGTGGGTCACGTTTTTTGCAGTTGTTGTTTTGTTAGTTTTTTTTTTTGCATATAAAACTCGGTCAATAGAGAAGGTCTATTGGTCATAATAAAAGATACATCTGAATGCCGACTTCAATAAAGGTATAAAGTTTTTTTTATAGCAAACTTTTTTGTTTTCCTTTCAACCAAATTTATGTCACTCCTAATGAAAAACTTTATTCTCTGATGCATTTATAAGATCTCAATAAAACGGATATGAACAATTGTATTTCGTATCCATTAAGAAAATCACTATCAACACAAAAACAACTCTCAAGCATCAATCTTGAGGCATGCAGCCGCACTGCCAAAGCCACAGACGGAGTTGAAGCTGAAGCCGACAAGGCAACCCGCAACCAGGCGCAAACAGTAAAATGTACTCTACCCAGCTACTTTAGAGAAATTTGTCATGGCCATATAAAGCACTGGCTTGTCTAGGAGCATTAAGCACACGCTGGCAATGTCATCGTACATAATACTCTATGCATCAGAGTGTCTCCTCCTAACTCCTAACTCGCGCAACACAACAGGTGCAAATCTAAAGACGTAGTGTAAACAACCCACAAGTAGTGAGCAGCTGAGCAGCTATATGCTTCTGCAAAGCATAGTAACGGGTGTTGTACATTTAAAATGACGACGTCTGGTCCTAACCAGCTCCTCCATCTTTGGCGCATCGCGATCGCACAGCATACACCTAACCAACGTTCATTCATCCGAATGGATGGTTGGTTGGTTGCATGGGAGCTTGCAAGTGCATGGTACATTAACTACAGTGAGAGAGAAAATTCATTGCACCGCACTGCACCAAGTGTCAAGTGAAATTTGCTGAAAAACGCGATATGATGATGATGCATTATGCAGCGCGCTTTGAATTTTTCACATCCATCGACCGTCGAAACAGATGCTTGTACATTATGCGCATATATGTATGATGATGAAACTTTTTGTTGAGGACACCACAATAGAGGATGCTTCATCGTCAACATCAACATAAAGTGACGAAGATCCAATGATTAACGGGTTTCCTAGAAATTTCGGTTCCAGATAATTCACCTTGAGGCCACATTTCCGGACCCGCATTAGGAAAAAGTAAAAGTTTTTTCTCTGACATGCGATAATTTTGCTTGTAAATTATAGCCGTCTTGACTAGGTGTAGGTACATATATATGAATCTTATACGGCATATGGGTTTGGGTTGAAAATATTTTCTCAGGAAAAACTTGCCATAATTTTCACACAATTATATTTTATACATGAAATTGGCATAACTATAGTGTGATGACTTGCGTTTGTGTGTAAGTGTAAATGATTGTTGTTGCGAAAAGCTAGATGCAGAGGCAACCTTAACTTGTCACGATCATCAATTTATTGATCTTATGTACATATTTGAATTATTTGTTTTTAATGAATTCGCAAGACAAATTTGTTTCAAACAAGTTGCCACTAACGGAAATCTTCATAAAATGAAAAAAAAATTATGATTTTATCTAATGACAGCTTTATATTGATTTGACATACGTCAATGGACTTGAGCTTTTTCTAAGAAAGAAAATGATGTTATTCCAGTTAATATTGATTTGTTCATTTTTTTTTTCGAATAAAATAGAAGGAGCGTTAGCTCTTCTACTTTGTATTATAAGATATAAGATAGTCACTCAAAAGCGGGACTTTTTTATTTTGTATTTTGACATTTGATATGTTTAACTTGTATTAGAATGGTTTCAATTCAAAGCTCAATCGAAAAGCAAAACATAATATTAACAAGAAGAATTGCATCTTATTAGGTTTAATTCACATTGTAAAATTTAAATTCCATCTAGTTTTACAAGACGCAAAGTTAATATTCAATTCCTGTAAATTTCTTTTTATAAATATTACTTACTTACTTAAGGTGGCGCTACAGTCCGGGCGGACCTGGGCCTCAACCAAAATGCGTCTTCAGCCAGCTCGGTCCCTAGCTAGCTGTCTCCAGTTTCGCACGCCAAGTTGGTTGAGGTCCTCTACCACCTGGGTGCGCCACCTGAGTTGTGGTCTTCCTCTACTGCGCTGTCTTAGGGATTTGATTCGAAGACCTTCCGGGCTGGAGCGTTGATGTCCATTCGCTCTACATGACCTAGCCATCTTAGCCGTTGGACTTTAATTCTGCTAACTAGGTCAGTGTCGCTGTACAGCCCGTACAGTTCGTCGTTATATCTCTCCTCCATTCTCCATCTATGCGTACGGGACCAAAAATCACCCGAAGAATTTTTCTCTCGAAGCATCCTAATGCGCTCTCATTTTTCTTTGACAGGGCCCAGGCCTTAGCGCCATAAATGAGAACCGAGATGATGAGTATCTTATAGATGGTGATTGTAGATGCTCGAGAGAGGACTTTACTTCTCAATTGCCTTCTAAGTCCAAAGAAGCAGCGATTTGCAAGAGTTATTCTTCGTTTGATTTCAGCGCTGGTGTCGTTGTCTGTATTAATAGCGGTGCCTAGTAGACGAAGTCCTTAACTACCTGTCCATGGTGACGTTTTGTCCAAGACGTCGTTGTTCAGTGTCCTTTTTTGATGACAGCGTATACTTGGTCTTGCCCTCATTGACCACTAAACCCACCTTCTTCGCTTCCGTCGCAATGCTCAAAAACGCTCCACTGACATCACGCTTTGATCTTCAAATTATGTCAATATCATTTACGAATACGAGTAATTGGATGGACCTTTGGAAGATTGTGAATCTAGTGTTGACGGTTGAGTTTTGCACAGTTCTTTCCAGAACGATATTGAAGAAGTCGCATGACAGTGCATCGCCTTGTCTAAAACCTTTTTTGACATCAAATGCATCGGTGAGATCTTTTCCGACCTTGATAGAGCAGCGTGCATTCTCCATCGTCATTCTGCACAAACGGATAAGTTTGAATATTTGGTCGATAGTGGACTTTCCTGGTCTGAAGAAACACTGATAAGGACTAATCAGGTTGTTGACGAATGGCTTCAGACGTTCATATAATACGTCAGAGAGGATCTTATACGCAATGTTAAGGAGACTGATGCCTCTGTAGTTGGCGCAGTTTAGACGGTCTCCTTTCTTGTGTATCGGGCACACTATGCTGAGATTCCACTCATCGAACATGCTTTCTTCCGACCATATTTTGTAGATGAGTTGGTGCATGCTCCCTACGAACTCATCGCCTGTTGCTTTGAATAGTTCGGCAGCGATGCCGTCAGCTCCAGCAGCTTTGTTTGACTTAAGTTGAGATATAGCTATCCTCACATCGTCTAGGTTGAGTGGTTCTATCTCCCTTACAGTAGAATTCGGTTCGTCATCGCCGTTATATAATTTGGAGAAGTAGTCTTTCCATATTCTTAACATAGACTGCGGTTCTACTACGATGTTCCCCTGATCGTCTTTATAGGCTTCAGTTCGTGGCTGGCATCCTTGGGAGGTTTTGTTACCTTTTGGTTAAATTCACGAACCACATTCCTGTTGTGACATCCCCCTATCTCCCCGATCGCGCGCTTCTCATGCTCTTTTTTTTTCTATCTAAAAAGCCGGTGTTCCTCTCTCCTCTTCTGCTCGTAGAGCTCGCGAGCAGCTCTAATCCTTTTGTGCAGCACCGTTTTGTATGCCTGCTAATTCACGTATACAGATCCGAAGTTCGTTATACTTATTTCGTTTGCTTGGGTTGTCAACAGTGAATCTGTCTATATCCGAGGCTTGTTGGTGCAACTAAAGGTAGTTTTTACGTGGCCAGGAAGTCACCCCGACGGTACAACCCCCAACCTGGAGGGCCAGATCCTTAGTATAACTCCAAGAAAAGGGAGCCTCATAAACCACTCCTTACAAGCCTGGGCTCCGAATATGTCGAAGAAGCCCTATAAGGTGTTTACTTAGTAGTTCAACCTTACTGGAACTGTAGACGCCACCGTTGATTCCATCTCGAGAATTCGTCCGCTGCCGTCTGGATAAGGAGACGTGCCTTAGTGGAAACACCTCCCCCCCCCTCTCTCGTTTGCTGCACCCAACAACTTTCCACTGGTTTTGGAACCCAATATACAGTTGGGGTACTAGGCACCCGATGTTCACCGCGGGGAGGTGAGAGTAGGAGTTGATAGACAGAGGTGGGTTTTGAGTAAAACCTGTGGACGCTTGTGTCCTCTTGAATGCACATGTCTACCAATTAAACATGCACATTTATAAATATTGCACATTTATAAATATTGCACTCAAATAAACTCATGTGTTTATTTGTGACATTTTATTATTTTAACGAAATCGTAGTTAATGTAATCGAACCCTAAATGTTCTTAAACTTTAAAGGCCGTATAAAATTGTAATTAATACTACGTTTCCACCGGGCACTAAACCGAGATTTAGCTAGATTTGTCACAAATCTACTTGAAATTTCACAGATTTACAATAGAAATTTTAATCTCCTCAAATGAAGATTTCAAATAAAACTCATTGAAATCTACTTGGAAACATTAGTTTGTCAAATCAAACAAACTTTTGTTTCAAAGAATAATTGTTGAACCGACCCATTAAACGCCAATAAAAACAAAAACTATCTGCCTCACCATATGATTCAAATTGAAAACAATAAACAATAAACAACTCAAAAACGAAAACGAAAGAAATCAAAAACGAAATAAAATGTAAGTATACAAAAACAATAAATACAAAGGTACAAGAATAAAATAAAACTAATTACGATTGGTTGTTATGAAAACGTCGAATTAATCTCCTTTTCTTTGGTGGAAACACCTCATGATTTATTTTAAATCATTTGCCTTAAATCTAGGATTATTTTTTGGTGGAAACGTACTAACCTTAATGTCAGATTTTTTTCAAAAAGATGGAAGCTTATGTCAGTCTCTTATCGTTTTGTTATGTCTTGATATAGTGGTCATTTTTTTGTGTGCGTATGTGAAAGGCGTTAAGAGTTATTACCATAAATTGAGTGCTCCAGATCTTCTAATGTGTTCGTTAAATCAGAGAATTTATTATTAGAAATAGTTTTATCAACAACGGTCTTGCCACTCAACTTCAAATTCAATCTGTCAAAATGGAACAAATTAAGACAGCTGCAGAGTAGTCTACAATAATTTGACATAAGAATATGCTTCAAACATTAAAGACGACATTATTCTTACTATTAATTTAATTGAACTTATGCTTTCTTGAATCATTCATCATCTTTTACTTTTACATTCTTTTCAAAAAATTAGGACGAGGTTATTAAAGCCATTTTGAGTTAAAAGTTGATTTCCATGGTACACAGATCAGACAAATTTAGTACACGAAATCTATTTGTACGCAATCATGTGCGCCAACTACTGTCAATTAAAATCTAAGACGGCAAGAAAAAAAACTACTTTACTGTGCGGCCCGCAATGTCTTCTTAGACATCAGTTTAAGCTGCTAGAAAATGATGATGATGAAACACTGTTGTAGAGTACTGCCTCCTAGATAGACAATTTTATATATCCTCTATCTTGAATATGAACAAATTAAAAGGCCATAGTTCATCATTTTATTACCAATTAGATTCACATTCAGCATACATTTACTATCTCTATACCTCATTAAGCCCGGCAGCAGCAGTTTCGACCGACCGGCAGCGTTCAGTGCAATAATGGGCGCAATGTTGCGTTTCATTGATGCTTTTTATATCCATAGCTACCTTTAAAATAAAACTCAACTTAGACATTTCGATCATAAAAAAAATGATTACACGTCTGTAATCTGTACACCGGCCAACACATAATTCACAGGTTAAAAAACTATTTCGGTCATGTACTCTTATCTGACGTTGGCTGGTTGATGATGTCTTGTGTGTATACAGCTTAAAGGCTTAACTAAATATCCATCGAACCATGTAGCTACACCTTTAAGAACGATCAAACTCGTTTTTTTAGGTTATGCAATCATAATTCACATGTCTGTCAGTTATGTGATGATGATGTTGTAACATTTTGTTTAGAAACAAACTAAAGCTGGTGCCGCACTATGATAGTTGTTTGGACGGATGGGTATATGGAAATTGAAATGTAATCTAGGAAATGAGAATGATGGGTATCAAATTATAAAGTAAGTGTAATTTGATCGAGATATAAAATAATGAATAGTGTTAGATTACGAATCAGACAACTTAAGAAACAAACATTGATGAATTGAGTAATTGTCTAACTGACATAGTTTAAGAACAAACATAAAAGTGGTTCCTTAAGGCTGTAGGGCTTCTTTAAGAAGCTAAGCGCCAATTTTATTTGAAAGAAGCGGAAATCAATGTAACTTTCCATTTTAAAAGACAAAACACCTTCACGAGCATCACTTCCGTGTTAAAGTTTGACAGATGATGGCCATCTTTAACTCTCAACACATCTCAATTAAAACAGAAAATCAAAAGATGAGTGAAACGTCAGTTTGTTAGCCATTTCGAGTCAGGAAGTCAATTTTGCAATAACTCATAAATCCGTTAAATTCTTTGCACTTCCATAGAAAAAAGCAAATGACCGAACCGTGCTGCCACAGACCCATTGCCATAACCGAAAGCTAAATCCTCAATGGCAAATAGTTTAAGACACACGCCGCGCCACGCCACCGCTGATCAAGTTCGTCAATCATTTCAACAGTTAATGATGAGTTTTGTTTTATTTGTTTCGATTAAAAAATATCCAGTTAAACAATCAGTCAATGATATTGCACTTAAGAAAGCGTGCCTCTAATGTACAGAAAAAAAATGTATGCGGAATCGAAAGCGAAAAATAAACTGATGAAAAGAAATAAAAAGAAACAATGCAACTAAGGCTGACTCTAGAGTCGGAAGTTAGCCATTATAGACATTCAGCCATAAGCCACTGTTTGTTCAAACAGTCTGAGTACTCTGAGTACAATCTTGTTTGTTCATACAGGTGGCATTTCTATATAAAAAAGTGCAGTAACGTTTTCTCTACGTGAAGTTTTTAACTTCTTTCTTGTTTGTTTTCAAATTTGTTTGATGGAAAATGCGTTGAAAAATTTAATTGTATATGTGCAACACACCTCGGTAAGTTGATGTGTTGCATTGAAATGTGTAAAAGAAAAGTTGAACTCCTATAACCAAACAGTGCGTTGTTGTTATACTGAAAAGTTCATTGACCATTAGCAAACAAAGGTTCCATAATGGTTGGTTCAAGTTCCGTTTATGGTTAAACTGGAAATTGGATTTCCTAGAATAAAAATAACTTCAGACGATTGCAATAAATGGTCACCAAAACAGTGTTTCTACGTTAAAGGTAAAAAGTTATGGGAACGAAATAGAATGTGACAGAAAACTCTGACCCACATTATATTCTAGGTCAACGTGAGAAATAAGATAAGTTGTCATTCTTTTAATGTTTCTTTTAACAGCATACAAACCCAAATGAAATAAATGACTGAATTTCAAGCGTGCACATATGTAAATATGACAAATTATAACTCCCGAACATTGTTGACTTTTAGCTGAGAGTCACAAACAATTGCAGCTATCATTGGCTTTCATCATTGACATTAAGAAGCAATTAGGAAAGTTTTACTTGCTATGCGGTACCAAAATGAAGCTCGTGATCTATTACTAAAACATTACTTTATTACGATTTTTTTCGGCGGTCTCCAAGTGCAGAGCAAAATGAAAACGAACACCACAGCGGAAAAATATTTGTGCAGAGTTCTGTCAGCTGTCAAAAAAATTGACAACTTCTGACAGTCAGCTGCTGGTTTTTTTTTTGTTGAGCAGTTAGTATACATAGTTTTTTCATTATGCAGAGGCTCGCAACGACTGAATTATTTTTGTGAAGCCTATGCTCCAACTTCTTAATAGCTTCACTGGCTTCGAATAACAAAGCCAGTTTCTTTTTTCCACTGTTCATTCTTCCTGATTTTCCGACTCAGAAATGTATTGCTGGAAGAGAGCTATATCAAAATCAAAACAAAGAAAGTAACGATCACGAGTAAACAATTTTTTTTCAATAAAAAAATTAAACGTCAAAATTCCGCAACCAAACATAAGCTTATGTCAAAAACCCAACAAAAATTCACTTAAGTTTGTGAAATCACTGCGGATAGCCATAATGCAATTTTGCTCACGTATCAACATGTGAGATTTTACCTATGCGCTGAGCGACTGGGATCGCTCTTGCTAAAGTTTGCTTAAGTTAACGAAACGGAGCTAGACTCCATTATGTTCACTCGTATTGAGATTCTTTGTATTCGCACGTTTACTTATGCGCGCATAAAGCCATTGGCTGTGCTCAATCTAAGGGATATCCGGATCCATTTTTGTTAGAGTTTATCGCAATTTAAATAGCTTATCTATCAGAAAAGAAATCTAAATTTATCCAAGATTCGTTGATACGTACATATGTATGTATGTGCCTATTTCACATAAGTATACTGTGAATATGTATATTATGCATGTATTTGCAAAATTTATATTTTCCGTAATTTTGTACTTCCAATTTAAAATGTTTGTCTCCTTTTTATGAATGGCTGAAAGTGTTTTTTTCTTTTGACAGCTACATATCTCAATTCAATTCATTAAATAGTAAAAATTCAAATGTCAGAATATCCTATCGAACACGAGATTAAATTCAGGCAATAAAATTGGCGTTTTCTTTTTTAGTTCAGAGCAGAGCTCGAACTGTCAAAAAAATAATTGTTTGTTTTTGAGCTCTGATCGTTCAGAGCCTCAAATTCATGTTTCTTTTTTAGTTCTGAACATGTTCAGAGCACACTCTGTGAGCTATGAATAAAATAACAGAGTAAATGGAGTAAAATTCTAAGCACAAACCATAAACAATTTGACATTTTAAAGCCGGGAAATTAAAACAAATCATCGTGAAAACAATAAAAATGGCGGAGAAGACTGGTCGCTTTAGTGCAGAAGGTAAGATAATTTAATTAATTAATTTGATTAAAGAAAATTTTGAATATTTAAGTTTGACAGTCTGACATTTGGTATTTCAAATCATGACAGTTTAGTGCTCAAGTTGTTTCATCATTAAATCAGAGAGCTCTAAACATACTCTGTTCAAAACTCTAATCTACTCTGTTTGCTCAGATTCTGCTCAGTTCCCAGCTCTGAACTATAAAGAAAAACCCCAAATGATAACTATAACTACCCCTTAGATGAACTCAACGAACGTCAAAGAGATTCAATGAAGTTCTAAGCATCATAATATTATCCCTAAAAATATAAAATAAAAACCGTAATGTGGTAACCCTGTGGTAATCTTTACCATGCAAAATGCGTTGGTTCAACCAATGCGTTTATAGAAAAAATAGACACCTCGAAATTTTCTTACTGGTACTGTCACGACTGCCGTAAGCTGCCTGTATCGCAACTAGCTTTTAAAATGTCTTCTTTTAAGGCTGACATTTTAAAACTTTCGAAAAATTTTGAATTCATTTAATGCTGCAGTTTGCAAATTAAATGCATATTCTGCAACCAACATCATGGTTGATAGTTCCACTTCTACCAATGATTTAGCTACGCCCAAAATTCCGTCTACCTTATCTTCTGCAAGTGAAGATATTCTCACGCAATCAGGTTCTGGTGTCAATAATGCAGAAAGTGTACCTGATAAACAAAAGAAAACGTATAAAAAAGAAGCCGAGAAAACTCTGTGCTTGCTAGAAATTCTACCCCCTCCTCAAAACGAACTAATGTTAACATCACCGCCAATACTTTTAGATCCAACTGGGCCTTCTCATATATCTCCAATTCTTCACTTAGATTCAGCTTCCACTAGCGACTCTGATACTGGAAAAGTAATAAACAATTCCATCCCTATCAAAGTTGTATTAAAACCAAAAATACTTTTTATATTTCGTCTAGACCCACTAACACCTCCAAAAGATATAACTTCTCACTTAGTTTCTACCAAGAGCATACCTTGTAGCTCATCCATTAGGTGTACTAAGATCAATAAACCAAATAGCTTTGTTTCTTCTTTTAAGTTAGTAACGAATCCCACGTTCTTCGATTCAATTTGCAATAGAAATATTTGGCCCGCAGAGACTTTTGTCAAAGAATTTACAGAAAGTCAAAAAAGTGTTTCTTTAAGAACCAAACCAAAAAACTCAACAGACTGCTGACATTTTTCTCAACTCCCAATCATTTCCACATGACGTATTCGTTTTGACAGAAACTTGGCTTAATTCAAGCTTTCCTAACTCAGAACATTTCAGCCAAGAGTTCGATGTTCATAGAAATGATCGTCATGTTGGTAATGCAAAAGATTTAGGTGGAGGTGTTCTCATAGCGGTACAAAATACAAATTTCTCTTCTTCTGTATATTTTCCATTTGAATTATCAAGTGGTATGTGTAAAGATAATGGTACAGACTAAGACTATTTTCATTTTAAACGTTTACATTCCTCCAAAAAGTTTAGAGTCATAGCGAAATCTCCTTAGCATTACACTTTATTATCAGATTGTTTTTAATTTACTACATTGACTGGATTCCATCGGAAGACGAATCTTGCCTTGAAGCCTCTCTCTCTTCTTCACAATTGGAACTATCTTTTCTCAATAAAATCCTTCTTACTGACTTACAGCAAATAAACTGTATTAAAAACTCAATAAATCGAATTCTCGATTTAGTATTTTCTTCTGACGCTATTTGTACTCTTGTTCTAGAATCTAGATCAGGAATTACTAATATTGATAAATATCACCCCCCTCCCCCTTTGGACATTTTTCATGACTTAAATAATCACCTTACTGAACACAGTAATTCCTTTGATTGCTTACATAATTTTGACTTCGGAAGAACTAATTTCCGGTTGTTGTCTGAAGATTTAACCATTTATCGAATTGCTGATACTTTAGAATTTTCTAATATTGACGAAGCAGTTTCAATTTTTTATAAGATCCTTAATAATTGTTTAGAAAAAAATCTCCCTTTTTTAGAAATCAAGAAATACTAAATTTAACTACCCTTGGTACACGAAAAAATTGCGTTTACTTCGAAACAAAAGAAATAAGGTATGGAAAACGTATCTCAAAACTCTGTCTCCAATAAACTTCTCTGTTTATGTTGTATTCTTTAATGAATTTAAGTCTCTTTCTAATTTTGTATACGCTTGCTATGTTACTGATATGGACCTCTTTGTAAGAGAATCCTAATCAAATCAAATGGCTTTCCAGTTAACTTCAATTACAAGAACCTTTCGTTAGATAAAACTGTTGATATCTGTAACGCTTTCGCAACAAATTTCCGTGAGTGATTTATTAATAGCCCTCAAGAAGTTGATGAAGTATATTTTCATAATCTTCACCCCTTTTTGCAAACTAGCTGTAGTCACATCCCTGTGCTACAGATAACGGTCCTTGACCTTTTATCTGCGTTGAATAATGACAGTCCCGATGGTATTCCCCCGATAGTACTAAAAAATTGTAGTAATGCTTTAGTTGAACACTTGCGTTCTTATTCAAACTTTCTTTAAAAACAGGCTAATTTCCCAGTATATGGAAGAAGTCATTTCTAACACCAATTTTCAAGAAAGGTAACAAGTCGGATATAACAAACTACAGGCCCATTACAAAGCTTTCTTGCATTCTAAATTGTTTGAACAAGTTGTTTGTGAAAGTGTAGCATTTTTTAGTAAAAATCTCATTAACAGCAACATGGTTTTGTAAAAAAAGATCAACCGTTACTAATCTCCTCACATTCTTAAACATAAGTATGTTCAAACGCTTTAGAACAAGGTTACGAAGTTGACTGGCACTGACTTATCTAAAGCTTTTGACTAACTTAGCCACGGAATTATTTTATTTAAACTTAAGGCTCTTGGTTTTCCACCATTTTTCTTAGCTTGGATTAAGTCATACCTTGAACAGATTTTAGAAATTGTCATTCTGAACCTTTTGTTGCTCAATCTGGTGTTCCCCAGGGAAGCCATCTTGGCCCTTTTTTTGTTCATTCTATCTATTAACGATGTATCGTCATGTCTACGCTCAAAATAATAAAGTCCACCCATGATCGTATTCTTTTACAAGATGACATTGATAGTTTCATATTTTGGTGTGGGAAAAATATCCTTTCACTTAACCCTTTAAAATGCCAGACATAACTTTTACTAAAAAACTAATCAGTAACGTATTTGACTACTGTGTATCACAGCAAAAACTCTGTCGTGTTTCCACATTTAAAGATGTAGGTGTAAATTTCTGTTCCAACTTAGAATGTACATATCACATTAATTTTATTGTCAATAAGGCAAGTTCTATGCTTGGTTTTATAAAACGCTGGGCGAAGGAGTTCAATGATCCCTATGTTACTCTTTCTTTGTACAATTGCCATGTTCGTCCTCAACTTGAAAATGCATCTAATTTTTTTGTCCTATAAGTGTAAAAAAATGTACTTCAATGTCAATATTTTAGAGGGATTTTTGCAACTATCTACATAATACTAATATTTGACGCATTATTGGATTGGCGGTTTGAACATTTTAATAGAAAAGTGGTTAGTGACATTCAGCTGTCAAAATGTTTAGAATAAATAAGGGTATGTTCCCAATTGAAATGCATTTTCAGGTTCCAGACTGTTATACGTCATTTAAAAACAAAATCAATAGAAAATCTTGGAGCAAATTTGTATTTATTTTAAAAATGATTATCCAAGTGCGGTCAATTAAATTCAAACATTATATCGTATTATAACGGTAGTGGCATTATCCGTTGCAGGGTGTTAATACCAGTGGCGTTGGTTGCGGCCGTACCTGAATGTTTGAAATATAAAAACGTGAATCTGCCACAAAGGCCACAAGGAGAAAGTGATTTATCTCGTTTTTATTCATATTGCAATTCAATGCAATAAAACGTCATTTTCGTGCATCACCGCGACCTCACCACGTCTTCAATGGTCGACAAAAAAAAACAGACAGTAGTTGTTGTATATAAAGTTGACTGAGTGAAAATCATCTTTTTTGTGTAAACATTTTTATTAGTCAACTAACTAATTAATATTGTATTTTAAAAGGCCTAATATAATTGTTGTTGCAACTTTATTATGACCATACTTTGTATAAAACATGTGCAATTTATTTCTTCTCTTCTGTCACTTATCATAGAGAGTATACGTTTATGAGCTTATTTCTTTAAGCCGGGATCAGCTTGGGTGTTAATGCCTCATTATAATTGAATTGTGTAACAATTCAATTTCTTTTCTTTTTTTAGTTTATGGCTCTGTCAGAGATGAATGGCCGACCTAGGGGAATTATATGATGTATGACGTTTAGGTTTGTTTGTTTTCTTATTTTTTTTCGTGAAAAGTTATTATAGTTTGTTGTGAATTGTGCTTTCTAAAAAACAACGTAATTTTAATTTGTATTTCCTGTGGTTATATTATTTTAGTGTTAATTACAAGTGGGTCTATAATTAGAAGATCATTTTTGATGTTAGCACAAAGACTAAATAGGAAACAATTTGGATTAAACAAAATGCTTAAAAGTTTTATGAACTTTATAATTTGCTTCAGGTGAAACGAATTCTCTTGCGTATACGATTAAATTTGTTTCCGCCTGATTAAATACAAATTTTATGAAGCTTCTGGTGTTTTATAATATGTAACATAAGAAAATGAAAATTAGGAACAAAACCGCAAATAATTATATTTAATAAGGTTACGTAATCCAAGGCTCTATAGCTTTGAAGTCAAGTTGAAAGATGCTGTTAACATCGTTTTAATTGAATCTGAAAAATTAGATAGTCAGAGAAAATTTCAGACCACCCTAATTTAAAATTTTTAAAATATCCTAAAAGAACAACAAGAAGCGATAAACTCACGCGGATCTTCATTCAAATTGCTGATCAAACAGTGCTAAACCAATTTTCTTAATCCGTCAAACACGTTCATATATTTATCCAAGACAGAAGCTTTCACTTCATTTAGAATGACTAGCGACACTCGATCTTCGCACTGGAATCATATTTTAAAAACGCCCCGTGTAAACAAAAAACGTAAATTCACACAGCGAGTGTGCATACAAAAATAAAAACCAAAGCAGATTGCAGGTGGTTTGCATATTAAAATCGACATTGAACACAACCAAAGAGCTCCAAATAAAGAGCCTTGGAAGATAAAGCGACGCATGTTTATATGTTGAGTTTTTGTATAGTAAATCTTTGATGGTTCTATTGGCAAGCAACGCATGACACTTTTGTCACTTATATAGTAGATTGTCATTTGTTTTTGTTGCCTTGAGCGTTGAGTCAGGTTAAATTTTCCTTTTAGTTTTTACAACACGTCGCGTCGTCTACCGTGAATGAGGTCAGTACAACTCTAGTTGAACTCGAAATTTACTAAGTAAACGATGAAGACCAACAGACCACAGCGCAGCAAGCTTAAGACGCAAGCCAAACTAAAAAAAAACATTGTGTGTTGTTTGTTACCACATCTCTTTGAAAAGTGACATATGGAGCAATATGTATAAGATCACTAACCGCACTTGGAGTTATATTGACCAAGTTATTGTGCTAAACGCGCTTACCTGCTTGACTTGTTCTTAAAGAAGCGTGTAACCAAACAATTCTTGAGCTGTTATAAAGGCTGGATCTGTAAATTGACAGAAGACTGGTGTAAACTTAGAATAAAAGTTGACGATATCTATATTTTCTAGTTCAATAAGTTTTCAATATTGTGAAATGTTTAAAGATGTATTTTTGACATTTCATTAAACAACAGAAGCACGTTCTGTCAAAAATGACAGTTGTGAGACATTTTATTTCAATGCACTTATGTATAAAACTCATATTGAAAAATGGATAAGAACCCTAAATTTTAAGGTGTCAAATTGTTGTCTCGTCTATTTTTGTACAAATTTTACTGAACAACTGAAAAATACTCAAATCTTGGTTTGATTTTTTTAGTTGTATAATATAGGACTTTTCAGTCTCAGAAGTTTTATTTTAATTAACTCTTAATTTTGACAGCTGTCAATTTTGAAGCTGTCATCTTTTGACATTTGACAAGTAAAAACTACGCCGTTACTGATAATGAACTAATACATGCCTTAACAACGCATTCAAATAGTTAAAAATCATGAAAACTCTAAATTGTATGCTGTCATATTGATAAGAACCCTTAGATTTAAGCTGTCACATTGTTTTCTCGTCCATAGCTGTCAACATTTTACTACACAACTAACAGAATATTCAAATCTTAGTAAGAGTTTTTAGTTGTATAATATAGGATTTTTCAGGCTCAAAAGTTTTATTTTACTCTTAATCTTGACAGCTGTCACTTTTGACGCTGTCATCTTTTGACACATGACACTAATATTGAACTAATACACGTTTTTACATCGCATTTAAATAGTTCAAACTCATTACAAAAATGCGTTGGGCCTTACCCTGCTAAGTTGTAAATCCACTCCATTAAAAGACTAAGTAAGCACGTTTAAGAATGTAAACCAAAGTTTTTTTTGTTTGTACGTTGCTTGTCCCAAGAAGAAGAAGACGAACTCTTAACTTAAAGTGGGATTCTCGGTCAGGAAGTTTATAAAAGTCGTTAATGCTTCTTGTTTTGTTTTTGTTTCTGTTTTTTGTTCGTTATTGTTGTCCATTGCTAATGTTACAAAGTAATTGTTATTGCATTCTAGTGATTGGGTAAAGATAAAAATTATAGATAGCACCAAACGTAGACATACTTTTGTACATTTGTCCCAGATTAAGATTGATGGGTTTGGATAAGTTTTGTAAATGTTTTTATTTTGTTTGTTTGGTTTTTGAAACAAAAAAGTCAAATCCAAGTGTAGTACGTAGGTTTTGACGTAAAAATTATTTAAAAAAACTACTAATCGATTATCGGAGAAAATTGAAGAAAGTTACGGTAAAGGTTTTTCTTATAAGCTTTTAAGTCTTATAGTGTTTTTTAAAGCTATGAGACTGTAGCTTTCTTCTTTTCCTTCCTACACATTTATGGGTCAACCTTTTAGGTTTAGTTTTTGAAAATATTAATTGTATTGACTTCAAGATTATATTTTCATGAACTTCAACGGAAGGTCTTTGGATTCTTTGAATAGAGGCTAAGATGAGGGTTAGTATTTTTAAACTTAAATTAATTAAGTTACTAATGGCTTAGAGATAATCTAAATACCAATATCTTATTCCCAATGGCATAAATGCTGCAGAAAAAAGCTAATTGGCATTGATTTATATAAAATATATTGCCTAGAGGTGGTACATACTAAATTGTTGTTTGAAGGTAAAGTCATAACTTGGCTAATAAACACAGTCTTTGCTGTATTAGATATTTGTTGATTTAATGGTTTATTTGATTTCTTTTTTCTTATTAATTCAGTGCAACTTTGTCAGATTGGATTTAACTGGAAACTATTTAGAGCAAACTTAATTCAAGGATGTAGCGGAGAAGTTTATTGTTTGTTGTTTTTCAATCATTAAACACTTCAATAAATTTTATATTTTTTAAATAAATTAGTTCAAAACTTTCGAAATCATCAATTATAGCGGTAGTAAGGCACTAAACACTAAATAACCTCTAGATACGAGGAACTTAATTGAAGTTTATTTAAAGTTCTTGGTTTTAAGTGTATGCATTATTTATTCATTATTTACATAAAGTTATTATAACTAAGAATTCTTTTTTTAATGATAGTAATGAAGTCCTTTTTAAAATTAGTTTATGTTTTTTAGATTTCCATTGGAAGGTATTCAAATCGCTCCGATTTGTCAAATAAGAATTTTTGACATTTCTTGACTTTTCAAGGTCCCGTAAATCTAAATCGATGGCTTTAAGACAGAGCCTATACGTTAAAAGCCAGAAAACATTGTTTTCACTACTAACCGTCAAACACAATATATAATTATTAATAGTAAAATGTGTCATAATTTTTGAAGACAAATGTTTTTGTTTTTTGAATACTGCTGTTTCCAGTTTCGAACGCCAAGTTTGTTGAGGTCCTCTCCCACCTGGGTACGCCACCTGAGTCGCAGTCTTCCTCTACTGCGCCGTCTCTCGGGATTGGATTCGAAGACCTTCCTGGCTGGAGCGTTGATGTCCATCCGCTCTACATGACCTAGCCATCTAAGCCATTGGACTTTAATTCTGCTAACTAGGTCAGAGTCGCTGTACAACCCGTTCAGTTCGTCGTTATATCTTATCCTCCATCTATGCGTACGGTTCCAAAAATCACCCGAAGAATTTTTCTCTCGATGCATCCTAAGACGTTCTCATCTTTCTTTGACAGGGTCCAGGCCTCAGCGCCATAAATGAGAACCGAGATGTTGATTATGAGTGTCTTATAGATGGTGATTTTAGATGCTCGAGAAAGGACTTTACTTCTCAATTGCCTTCTAAGTCCAAAGAAGCAGTGATTCGCAAGACTTCGTTTCAGCGTTGGTATCATTGTCTGTGTTAATAGCGGTGCCCAGGTAGACAAAGTTATAGCTGTCAATGGTGACGTTTTGTCCAAGACATCGTTGTTCAGTGTCCTTTTTTGATGATAGCATATACTTGGTTTCGCCCTCATTGACCACTAAACCCATCTTCTTCGCTTCCGTCGCAATGCTCAAAAACGCTCTACTGACATCACGCTTAAATCTTCCAATTATGTCAATATCATCTGCGTGTCTGAGCAATTGGATTGACCTTTGGAAGATTGTGCCGCTTGGTTGACGGTTGAGTTTTGCACAATTCTTTAGAGAACTATGTTGAAGAAGTCGCATGACAGTGCATCGCCTTGTCTGCAACATTTGTTGACATAAAATGCATCGGTGAGATCTTCTCCGACCTTGATAGAGCAGCGTGCATTCTCCATCATCATTCTGCACAAACGGATAAGTTTCACAGGGATGCCAAAACTAGAAATTGCTCTGTAGAGCTCTTCCCTATAGATGCTGTCATATGCGGCTCTTTAAGTAAAGAGATGGTGGGTATCGATTTGAAGCTCCTTGGTTTTTTCCAAGATCTGCCGTAGTGCGAATATTTGGTCGATGGTGGACTTTCCTGGTCTGAAGCCACACTGATACGGACCTATCAGGTTGTTGAACGGCTTCAGACTTTCACATAATACGGCAGAGAGGATCTTATACGCAATTTTAAGGAGACTGATGCCGCTGTAGTTGGCGCATACATCTCCTTTCTTATGTATCGGGCATACTATGCTGAAATTCCATTCATCGGGCATGCTTGACTTAAGTTTAGATATAGCTATCTTCACTTCATCAAGGTCGGGTAGGCGGAATTGTTGATCTGCGTCGCCTAGGTTGAGTGTTTCTATCTCCCTTTAAGAGGAATTCGGTTCGTCATCGTCGTTATATAAATTATAGGAGTGGTCTTTCCATATTCTCAGCATCGACTGCAATTCTACTACGATGTTCCCCTGATCGTCTTTACAGGTTTCGGTTCGTGGCTGGTACCCTTGGGAGGTTTGTTTTTTTACCTTTTATTTACATTTACGAACCTAATTCCTGTTGTGACATCCCTCTATCTCCTCGATAACATGTTTCTCATGCTCTCTTTTTTTTCATCTAAGAAGCCGGTGTTCCTCTCTCCTCTTCTGCTTGTAGAGCTCTGGTCCTTTTGTGCAGCGAAGTTTTGTATGCTTCTTGTTTCGCTGAGTGCGCTGGCCGGCATTCGTCATCAAACCAGGGGTTTCGCTGTGGTGGCCGTGTGAAACCTAGCACTTCAGAGGCAGAATCTCTGCAAGGCAATGCTGCCACTGGTTTTCAATGCTTAATGCAGGCAGCATATTACTCCTTAAGAGGTTATAAGAAACTCGATCGGAAAATGACATGGCAGTCTCTTGTGATTGTAGTCGTCTAAGGTCGAATCTTCTCACAGTACTTCCTTGTTTTGGCTTGGATCAGGATATCCGTAGCCGTACCTTGTCTTCAACGAGGTTGTGGTCCGAGTCAATGTTGGCCTCTTGGAATGTTCCGATATCCTGAATACTGGAGAAGTGTCGTGCGTCGATCGCAATGTGGTCAATCTGGTTAACGGTTGATTGATGAGGAGATTTCTATGTCCCCGTGTGGATATTGAGATGTGTGAACTGCGTACTACCTTCCAGAACGTTTCGCCTGTAGCAAAATCTATGAGCCTGAATCCGTTGTCGGAGGTGGTGTGGTGTTGGCTGTATCTCCCGATTATGCCACCAAAGATGTCTTCTCTTCCTATCTTGGCATGAAAATCTCCCAAGACAATTTTAATGTCGTAGCCGCGGCACTGCTCATATGTTTTGTCCAAGAGCTCGAAGAATATGTCTTAGGTGTCTTCATCGTTCTCCTCTGTTGGGGCATGCTCGCATATTATGCTTATTTTGGCGAATTGTTGTGATGCGCTCGCTCACACTGTTGAAACTCAAAACTGTTTTGACTCGGGTCTAGTTCCAACAACAAATCCACACCCAAATAGACGCTGTCTTTGTTCTCTTTTAGTACTTCTTGGATGGCGGTATTATCTACCTCGCAGCAGTTTAGAGCTTCCGTTTATTGTTCGGGTCTGTTAAGGAACCTAACATTCCACATACAGATCCGAAGTTCGTTGTACTTATTTCCTTTGTGTGGGTTGTCAACAGTGACTCCGCCCGTATCCAAGCCTTGTTGGTAATTTTTACGTGGCCAGGAAATCACCCAAAACGGCGCAACCCCCAAAGGGCCAAATCCTTAGTATAACTCTTAGGACGGGGAGCCGGATGAACCGCTTTTTACAGGCCTGGAGTTCGAATATGTCAAAGAAGCCCTTTAAGGTGTTCACTAAGTAGTTCTTACTGGAACTGTAGACGCCACCGTTGATTCCATCTCGAGAATTCTTCCGTTGCCGTCTAGATAAGGAGAGGTGCCTTAGTGGAAACACCTTTAGAACCCAATCTCCAGTTGAGATACTAGGCACCCGATGTTCACCGCGGGGAGGAGAGAGTAGAAGTTGATAGACAGAGGTGGGTTTTGAGAAAAACCTGTGGACGCTTGTGTCCTCTTGAATGCACATGTCTACCATTTGAACAATTTGCTTACAAAAAATATAATTTAGACATTTGCCTTCAAGCGCCTTTAAGATTTTTTTTTAACTAATATAGGTTGGAAATGGTTCAGTCAATTCATGTCCAAATTAAAGGCATTTGGCTTATAAAAGTTAAAAAAAGAGGCTGGGAAGCGACCCACACTGACAACTTCATATACCGTCTGTCGATTTGTCTGGCTTAAAAGTTTGTCAGTTGAATTATTCTTAAAAACGTTTTTTTTTCGTTGCACAAAACTGTTTTGGAGATAAAATCATTTCGTATTCGTAAAATTTTCGAGGTGACAAATTTCTTTTTAGTCTTTTTGATTTATAAAAAAAACCGCTAATTGGATTTTTTTTCCAAAAATATACTGATTTTATATCACGTTACAATATATAATATATAATTTCATTCAAGTCTCTTGCGTCATTGGTTAGTAAGTTATTTAGGGTTAACTAAAATTTGCATCTTTTATTTTTAAAAAAACCACCCACGAAATTCTTTTGAGAGCCCTTTCTGCATCTTTCTGCCTTATTATCTGTATAATAAAATTTATTTGAAGTTGACATCTTTTCTAGTTCTTGAGCTATGGACGACGAAAAAAACGTCGCGATCGTACGGACGTACGGACATCTTTCTTAAAATATTTTATATCGACTCTAGGGACCTTGAAACGTCGAGATATGTCAAAATTTTCAATTTGACAAATCGGGCCCATTACAATAACTTCCTATGGGAAGTTAAAAATAAAAGATACAAAAATAAGTGCGGTTCAAAGCTAACCTCTAATAATTAGTTTACCTCTGATGGAAATAACGAAGAATAAAGTTAGACCACTATTGCACTCACGGCCTCGTGTGGAATTGATTGCCTGAGCGTCTTGAGCTTATGAAAAAAAATAACCATATAATCCAAGTAATTTCTAAAAATTTTGTAACTTGAAGTACTGGATTTTTTCAACGATTGATTGTGAATGACACAATATTAAACAATAAGGAGAAATGAGATGGCAACATTTTATTATATCTTTCATTTTGGTTCTGTTTGTTTGAAATTTCTAACATTTTAAATCGGAGCAAATCACAGTAGCTGTATTCACGATAATACATGCAAGGTTTTCGGTTAACTATATCTGTACGTGCGTGTTACTTGTAAAAGAACAACTAATCCAAATAGTTGACCTCAAAGAGCTATTCCAAAACAGGTGGTGTCTGTTCTTTTTCTAACTGTTGTTAACTATTTCCAATCCTTAGGCGTCTTTCTCACGAGACGGTTTCGTCCGTACGGTTTTCATCCGTGAGCCATTGATAGTAAACTAATAAAATTAACTAAAGCTTTCACACTGGACGGAGACTAGTTTTTTTCCGTACGGAAGATTTAAAACAGCTGTCTCAACGACTAAAATATATCAGTGGCGTACGTTACTACGCGAACGCATTCACAAAAGTTTTTGTGGTCACTTGTACTAAAGAAAAATATCTAAAGTATAACCAAAAGTAGACGATTCATGGAGAAAATACGTTATGTGTGAAAACAAAGTCCGTACGGATAAAAACCGTACGGATTTTTACAGTACGGACGAAACCGTCTCGTGTGAAAGAGGCCTTAACGTTAAAATTGTTACGATTTGCAAAAATATGACGTCATCACATCGTTCAACATATTTTGAAAGTGTTAATTACTTAAGAATTGCAAAAGTCCACAACTCAGCTTTATAGCTGAATTGTCAAAGGGTATGACTTGTGCACAATTAAGTAATAACTTTTATTTGGCTAGGGACAAACCAATGAAATAAAGTTAAAGAATACATTTTTTATTTTTGATAGTGTTAGTTTAACAGATCAAAAACTTCTTTATGATTTTCTTAAATTTTAACAAATGACACTTGAGCATTTTTTTGTGACACAAGAACAATTGTTAATTAAGCTATCCAACACGACAATGAACGCAAACATTGATATCAAAAATGTCAGCGTTAATGTCAAAGTGAAATGCCATTTGCCGTCATTTTCTAACAGAACTAAATACTAAAAAAGAACTCTAAATTTAAACTATGGAGACCGCTATAAATTGAATGCATTCTGTATTTGCCAATTCAAAATTGACCAACATAAATAAAGACACCAAACAAAGGGCTGATCGCGTATCAAAGAAACTAGTTTGATAAATGCACAATTTAATATACCTACTAGTCAGGCACTTATACTATACTCGTAGATAGACCGATCTGAATTTCCTTAAAAGTTGCAAGCAATATAAATTTAATCACCAAACTGGTAGCGCGGTAGGTAAATATCCGTTCCGTCGTAGAACGCATAAAATAAAAATATATAAAGTTAACCAGACCAACAAGCATCTCGTGAGGAACAGGAGTAACAACAATCCAAAAGTCGATACAAAAAGTATAAAATAAACTATAAAACTTGTCTCGACTTATTCTCCAAGTATAAGTTGTATATAGATGCAGGTACAACACAGGTATAAAGATACCTTCAGCAGAGCAGTTTTCGAGAACTGATAGAGCAAAATGAAGGTCAATACAGCTGGGATGACAGAAAAAGAATCAATATGATAGGTTTCAGTTTCACTTTCATTTACTGCTTTCTATTAAAATGGCGTTTTCTACTTCAAGCTGCAAAGATGCGATAAAGTTGTTGCTTAGATGTTGGAATTTCGTCTGTCGTAGGCTAACTGACAGATAGATTTAGTTAAACTATAATTTTAAACTATTCATTTCTTTCTGTCTAGTAGAAATATGAACAGAGGCAAATTATCTTCTTTTTATCAAGGTTATAAAGATTTAAATAACAAACGATAAAACAGCCACGACAAAACGCAGGCTTTGTTATTTATAGTTTTAAAATGCAAATTTATAAAAGTTTCTGAAGACACACTCTCGATATGATGGGAATTCATACTTGACAGCTGTTGTAGCTTTAAGTTTAAGAAAATAGACATAAAAGCATGTTTATTGGGCGGAGATGATTTTGTAACCGGGTTTTGTATTGTGGCCATAATTTTGTAGAAAGAAGAAGAAGATCAGCGTCTTTTGATATGAGAAAAATATATGCAAATTCGGAAATAGACGGCCTTGATCTTTTGATTACGTCAAACTATATGTCTTTTTAGGTTTTGATATTTGCGGTTTTTGACCCGTAAGTTAATTTTATGTAAAAATAAATTGGTGAAAATTTATTTTGTCATCTATTGTCTTAAGTAAGATCTGTAAAATGCAATTTAATAATTAGATGGCTCAAAACCAGTAAGATTACAAGACTGAATATATTATTTTAAGGTCAGCTGCATATGAGATAATTGGTTTGGCCTGTTGTTATTTTCAAAACATGTATTAAAATTGTTCGAGTGCATGTAAAGTGTTTCCTAATAGGCACGGGTTGATTTTGACAGCTAGTGGCGGACATATTGTTTCTTTTACTTTCTGTCAAAATATGTTTTTCGTCATCATTATTACAACGTCGAGCAACACGTTCTAATGATAAAACTCTGCTATCAAAACGGACATTCTCTAGCAACGATGTGCGCATTGCCCCCTATTTAAGGGGTACATGGTCTACCGTCGTTCTTTAAAGTCCACTATTCAACGTTTGTAAGTCCACCGACTACGTAAATAATCAGCCAACACCCGTACGTCAACGAAACGCAAGATCTTCCGAAAACATTGCCGCTGTTCATGAAAAAGTGCAGGGGCCCTACTATGTAACGCATTTCGAAAGCAAATATTTTCGAAAACGAATATTTTGTACTCTCTATTTTTAATGCGGATAAGAAATCTAGTACTTACGGAAAGACAAATCCACATTCGGATTTTTCGTATCTGGCAATGCGTTTCCGAATGTCATTAGCGTTCGAAAACGAAAACTGTGTTTCTACACCAAGAGGGGTTCGAATGTCGTTTTTAAACTACACAAAAGGAAAATTGTGTTAAGTTGTTTGAAATAGATAAAATATAAGTAAGGAAATAATAATTTTATTCAAAATTTAAGCAAATAAATTCCATTACAGGGAATCATCAGCAAAAAATGTGCATACCAAACAAAAGCAATTTGAAATTATGGTGGAATTCGTGTGACTTGAAGACAAATTTAAACTTTCTAAGCTTTGAATTAAAAAGAGAGATGTGGCATTTGCAAAGCAGTGAATGTAAAAAAAGGCATTACGATAGTTCTTAAGTGATAATAATGACTGAATTTCAATTTAAATTTTTTTTTCGTCATTGGGCCTTACCAATAATTATTGAATGAACAAGCGTTTAGATAAACGCCAAATTAAATTTTAGGGACGAGTTTATTTGTGTGTTAACCAATAACCAAATTAAACACGTCTTTAACTAAACTGTGCTCTATTACATTATCTACTACATTTGTTGCCAAACAGACAGCTGCTGTCGAAATGACATTCCCCACGTTCAGGATGCTAACAAATACGTATCCGAATCCAAAAAATGTCAGATTTCTTTTGTGTATTTGTTGCATCAGCGACATTGCAGATATTTCAATGCCGATCTCCGAAAGTTCTTTGGGGGTTGTTCCCCCCTCAGTTCCCTTTTGAGACCGACTGAACGCACTTATTTTGCTCCTGGCTTGCATTTTTAGCCGATTCCATTGCTCTCTTATTTGTTTGGCTGTAAGGCAATAGCCAGTGGCATTGAACATTTCCTCAATGCTTTGCCAAGCTTCAAATTTAGCTTTGAGTGTTTTTCCATCGTGGAGTTTACTCTCCACTGTCATAGAAAACGGCTTCACTGCTTCAACCAGCAACTCCTTCATTGCTCGTGTCCAGTTAAAGGACTGACTTCGCTTTGTTGCCATTGGAATAACAATTTACTCTGAAATAAATTGAAATGTTACTTACATAATATATTTAAATAAAAAGAAATTAATCTATTTGTTTATTTTAATTACCTTTTTTAGTTTTGTTAGTTTTTATGAGCTCACGGTCACGGCCAAAAATAAATTTGCAACAGATAAAAGAAACATACGAAACATTTCTTATGCTACCAACTGTCAGAATGACAGCACAAACATGACGTTTGCACTTACATCACGAAGTTAAACATGCGTGTCTCTAATCTAAAATTTAGAGTGACGTTTAGCGTTAAGCTGACTATTTAATTGATTATTGGTATGGTTCATTATTTAGAGTTCACTTAAGTATTTATGGCTGAATCACAAACACGCTTCAGCTTTGGCTTCGTCTGCGTTGCGGTAGGCCTGCTTTGAGGTTGCTTTGCATGACATTTCTATTATTTCATCCCTCCAAAGAGCAAATATTTTGTTTGTTGACATTTTTTTTACAGCTGTTGAGCTGTCAGACAAAGCAAATGTTAAGATAATTGAACTAGAGCTTCCGTTTGGAATAACATTACGTTACATTACGTTCTTTTCCTTACGATTGTCAAACGAAACGTGAGGTCGAAGCTCCATTGTGATCGCATGCATTGAATTCCTATGGTTGAACTCGTAAACGTAGGCGAAGTCGAAGCTGAAGCGTGTATGTGTTTCAGCCATTAAGTCGTCACTAAATTTGATTATTGGTAAGGCCCTTTGTGATTTGTTTTTTTTTTTTTTGTATTTTTGCTTGACAAATCTCATAAGAAATATTTCGAGACTCGGCAAATCTACTCTATAAATAGAAAAAGTACTAGATGATTGTTTTATTCAATTCGAACAGTTTACCAAAGCAGAATCCGAGGTTGTCAATTCCGAGTCGTTTACAAGAACTTGGTCTGTTTCAGAGAGTTTTGCGTCATGATTTGGGTCTGCACGCAAACAAAATCCAAACTGACCCAGGAACTTAAAACCAAATGACCACACGGAGTGGATTCTTGTTTTTTTTTTTTGTATGTTGCCTCTTGCGACTACTTCTACTTCCGCATGTAGGGTGTTTGGGAAAGAGACATTCTGATATTTGTTAATAGGTTTGCACCGCTTTACTTTGAGATCGATTATTATTATTAAAAGAAGTGGTGCCAAGCTCGCTTAACAAGGGTGTTAAATCACAACATCTTGGATGACAGTTGTCACACGGTCAGAAATTTTTGTTTTCAAATCTCCAAATTGCGAACTGTGAACTGTGATTTAAGAATTTCAATGTGTTTTCTACTGTGTATTGTTGCAATTTCAGTAATGGCGTAGTTTATACTTGTGTCAAAAGATGACAGATTTAAAAGTGACAGCTGCCCAAACAGTGAGGTATAAGAAATTAAACCTTGTATTTTTATTTACTAACACAGAGTTCGCATAAACAAGTTTTTGCTGGAAAGTATTATTTCAAAATGAAAATAATTAAGACAAATATGAACTTCCAAAAAATAATTAAGCCTTATACACAATTTCCTATGCACACAGTATCTCCATTGCTTTCAAAATAAAATCATTTAGGAATTTGTTTTTGTGTTTAAATTATATTCATATAATTAAAATTCAACGCCAATAAAATATTACTAACGCCAACAATCCAAAAACAATTTATTAAAAAACCTTTTAGGGTTACTCCTCCTCATTCATGAAACTTAAACAAAAAATCATTCGGCTGTTAAAAGCTTTCAATTCTTTTTATTTATGTTTGTATTTTTATTTATTTTAATTGGCTAAAGTGTGTTTAACTAATATTAATTGGTTTGCGTAGATTTTCATTTTAAATGAATTGTTATGCTATACTAACTTCAATTTATTATAATTATTCTATGGAAGTTGCCTTTATACACAATACTTATTCATATGTTCGTGCATTATGTTTGTTGAAATAAATAATAATTATTACTATGACATCAAAACATTGAATGACATTTCTTAACAATGGATATTTTTGTTGCAGCAACAAAAAAAGTGGCATGCTTCACTTTATGTGAGTACATACTCACTCACTGTGTGGATTTATATATTATGTTTGGTGTACTTGCAAGCCGCACTTTTAAGGTCATAAAAGAAAATTGCTTTCTATTTTATAGGGCTTTTTAATAAAAGAGCTATACAAGATTTTACTCTGAATAGCCCGATATTTGGGCAGCTGTCACATTTGAAGCTCTCAACTTTTGACATTTGGCAATCTGGAAAAATAGCTCCTTGATCAATTTTCGAAACAATATATACATAGTGGTTCTATCAAGGTTTGCATGTGTTTACATATTTGACATTTTTCATGGGCCATGGCTTCAGAAAATTTCAACATAGATACGTGGTATATGTTTGTTTGAAGTCATGTTGTAAGACGTGATTTAATTTGGATAATCCAAACTTTATGAATGTCAAACTAATGAGGAAACATTTAGTTCATTTTTAAGTTTAGCAAAGCAGTCATCCAAAAACAATAAACATTTAATTATTTATTTAGGTTTAAATTTTAAAAAAATGAGCACATCCAAATTTGGTTAATGGAAATTTCAGAGAAACATTGTTCTTATATACATAGTGGATTATCTGAGATTTAATACTCTTAAGGGCCTTGCACATGAGAGCGAACAACGAATGGACGAACAAACATGCTTTTACACATTTCAAGAAGTCAATTTCAAACAAAAATACATTTAAATTATAAGAAACCAATTGACATTACTGTTAGGATAGTAAAATTTGCATTTTGTTCTTTAAAACAAGAAAATTTTGTAAAAAACAGTTTGGTAGCAACGAACTGTCAAATTCTATTCGCGTTCCACATACCATCCACACTGCAATGAATAATTTGTTCGCGCACTACATAACCCCAATACTATACCATTCTTGTTTTGTTTTTGTATAAAAGATCATGGTTGAGAAGAAAATTGAGAAAAGGGTTATTCAATTCGTGAATAGAAATAAAGCCTACGTGAAAGAAAAGTCAAAATATGCAAACATCCACAGTTCGTAGTTTGTAGCTCATGTGCAAGATGCTTTAGGACCAGTTGAACAATTCTAGTTCAATATTTGAACCGTGGTTCAAATTTGGTGAACTTACTCAACAAACTCAAATTTAAACGATACCCGTGTTTTTTTGGCAAGTTAAGTAGAAAATTCCCAAGAAAACGCATCGGCAGTAGCCAGATTTTTGTATTTAAAAATTGGTACAACTTAAAGAAGATCTGTTAGAATAATAATAAAAAACACACAAATAGAAGAAAGTTTTGTGAAAACCAAAAGTCAAAATTTACTTCAGCAAAAAAAAAACAAACCAAAACTAATAAAATGGACAATTTTCAAGAACAGATGGTTAGAAAACATCTGGAAATTGAGATTCTATAAAAATAGTTCATTTTACAATTGCAGCTTTGACATAAAATAAAAACATCAAGAAGGGGGTTTGTTCGTAGACTACTACATTAACATGTGGTATTGAAGCGAGCTTGAAGCTTGTCTCAATTCTTTATAAAACTGAATCGAGTTGAAATGAGCTTGATGAAATTTGGGAAAAAATCTGTTTGGAGGAGTTGGTTTTACAAATAATGCATTATGGTCAGTTTATTTGCATGTTTTTGAACAAAAAATAGAGTTCCTTTTTTAACAAATACACAAAAAAATCACATAGAGTTGCTAGCGTATTCTTATATGTTGCTGAACTATTCACTTCCTCATTGTTTAACACGAATCAAACTATCTCACTTGCACTTCATAAGAAACATCGAAACACCATTTGCATTTAAGAAAATGCTGTCAAACTTAATCATTTTTAAATCTTCTTGTGCGGTGGGAACACCAAAAAGATTTATTTAATCTAAACTGAGATAAACCTTTGGCTTAAACTTAATTATATTTTCTTTTTAGATCGATAGATAGATCTTTATTGTAACTGAAATTCTTATAATTTAAACCTAGATTGCACAATTTACAGAGATATGGTGTCTTATATTCTACCTTACTACTGAAAATATTATAACAAGCACGGAAAAGTTACTAAAAAAACCTTCATTAGATTTATCTTTTCTATTCTTGCAAAATAAGCCTAGTTACTAAATTTTCATCAACAAAACTTAATAATATCAATCATACCAACATTTGAGAACGAAATCACATGAGATCCATTCGAGACACGTATAAATGTCAAAAACCTATCCGTAGTTAGATTCTACTTTAATTTTTATCGGTATTATTTATACTACGGATATTGTTTTTGTTATTCGTGTAAAATCCTACTATACTTTTGATAGATTTTCCAACAAAACACGAAATTGACTTTTTCTGTTCATGTCAACCTTAAACCACTATTGAACTTGGGTTTCAATGAAGTTTCGCTCGCCATGAGTTGATTCTAGTACATTTTTGAATTTTGAAATCTGTCAAAGAAAATTTACATTTGTTCAAAGAAAAAAAGTAAAAATGTGTCTTAATTGATTTCAATAATTAAGAATTCAAAATGTTTAAGACATTTGACGGAAATTGTTTTTGAAATTTTATATTTTAGTTCGAACTTAATTGCATGGCATTCATGTTTTTACACAATACTAATACTAGCACACTTTATAGAATAACTATAAATTGGCACTCAAAAATTACACAAATTCAAATTGACTGCCCTTAAAAGCTATAGATATGACGTGCTAACATTACAACCATTTAAATGTTTAAAATATAAAAATAAATGGTCGACTCCACGTAAATTAAACTAAAGTTCAAAATTTATGTACGTTATATGATTTATGATTGTTAACGTTGACGTTTACATGAATTTTATCTTTTTCATTATTTTAATTTACAATTTAAACTCTTTATCTGCAACTTTATGCATAAATGTGATTTATGGCAAATCAGAGGCGGACTAAGTGTTGTGGAGAGCACTTTGTGTATAAGGCCCAACTTAAATTGACTTAACCCAGCTTAAGCTACTGTCAAAATTGAACGAAACATTTTTAAAAATTATCGTTAAGGCAAAATGTAGCCATAATGGATTTATGTTACTTTTAAACTATCACAATTCGATTTTATTGATACAAAACTTTATTGTCGAAAGGTTATTTGGTTAATTGTTTTGTATTTTGAAAAATGTATTACAAAACTAATCTCCATAGGTTAAAAAAAATTATATGTTTTCTGCATTCAAGACTCTAAACTATAATACAAACATAAATTTAAAAGAACAAAACAAGCTCAAAAGTAGTGTTTGTCCTATAAATGGCGATAGAAAGACCAATGGTATCTTTTTATTCAAGTTCTTAAAGATCAAGGAACTGGTTAGGTTAGGTTATAGTGGCTATCCAGATGGAAACGGACACACTTAGGCCAGTTTAATGGCCCATTGTGATACCACATGAATCTTGAGGCTTCCTCCTAAGCTCAATGGAACTAGCTTGAGTCCCTTACGAAATGTAAGAGGCTGATTATACCGATATGATTTAGATCGTTTAGATCGTTAAAGAAGAATTCTCCTAGGTAATTCCTGCGTTTTCGAGCTAGAGCAGGGCATGTGCAGAGAAGATGAAGAACCGTTTCTTCCTCTTCCTCTTCCATACAGCTTCTGAAAAAGTCATTTGAGAATACGCCTAGTCTCGTGGCGTGCTTTCCTATTAGACAGTGTCCGGTTATGACACCTATTATCGAGCTTTTATGCGATCTGCTTAGAGAGAGCAAGCACCTTGAACGTTTTAAATCCAGTGTTGGCAGATGTTGTTTGTTAGTTGACACGTTGTTATGTTGTTTCACTTGTTGCCTGCCCTCCTCACAGCGTCTTGCATTAGCAGCAGTTTACAAGTAGCGATTGGTATGCCAGTACTTGCCAAACGTGGTAGGATGGGCAGTACTGTACCGTTCCAGTCGAGTTCATCTTCCTTACAGTTACCTGGAATGTCTCTATGGCCCGGCACCCAGAAAAGGTGAATATTTAACTGCTGTGCCATCTCCATTAGAGATGATCGACAGTTATGAACTGTTATAGAGTTTGTAGAGACAGAGATATCACGTCTTCTTTAAACCGGGACAAGACTTCCTTTATCGCCAAAAGTTCCGCCTGGAACACACTACAATGATTGGATAGGAAGAATGAGAGACTTAATTTCAGTGGTTCAGAGTACACACCTCCACCAACCCCTTCTTTTATTTTTGACCCATCTGTATAGACTCATCTTCCAGGAATGTCCTATCCTCCCAAAAAGATCTGGGAGGTGTAGAAGTCTGGAAATTTCTGTCGAATTGCAGTTGGAGGATGGTGCTGTGTGGTTTGGAATTGATTCTAAATACCTAAGAATTACGGAGTGGCCAATGTTGTTGTTAGTCCACTGCGGCGAAGCTTTGAGGCGAATGGCAGAGCTTGTAGCTATATGTTCGCTAAATATATCAAGAGGTGTTAGGTAGAGTAAGGTGTCCAGTGCCGCAGATAGGGTCGTGCGAAGCGATCCGCTTATACATAGGCAAGTTGAACGTTGGACACCCAATACGTCGTCTGCATAGGTTATCACTCTGAAACCCTCCGCATCCAGACTAGTTAGGATTTCATTCACTACCAGGTTCCAGAGGAGAGGGGATAGAACACCACCTTGTGGTGTCCCTCTACTAACGAATCGTCTGCCAGAAGAGTTGCCCAGTTTTGAGTTAATTATTCTGCAAGCATTAAGCATTAAATAAATTAACTCCCGAAGCGAACTCTCTACATTTAGAGATGTTAGTGCAGATGTGATTGCAGATGTGTCCACGTTGTTAAAGGCACCTTCGATGTCAAGGAAAACAACCATAGTGAACTCTTTATGATGAAGGGAATATTCAACGGTGCGTACTAAAGTGTGTAACGCTATTTCCTACCTTTTACAGTAGGCATGTTTAGACGAATACAGAAGTCTTGTATCGATACTTGCCTTTAAATGTATATCAATCAAACTTTCCGAGGTCTTAAGAAGGAACGATGATAGACTTATAGGTCGTAGATCCTTAATATCGCCTTGGGAGTATTTACCTTCTTTTGGTATAAAAACAACTTTAACTTCTCTACATGCTGATAGCTGGACTAGTTGAAAGAATTTTCCGTAAGCTAGAGAGTTCAGAAGTTTCTTCTATCGTGCCACAAAAGGATTGCCAAGAAGATCGCTTAGATTTCCTTAGTGTCTTCTTGTAGATTCTTAGGGATTCTTTGTAAGAGTCCCAGTAAGAGGCTAGTCTTGCGGCTTCGGCCCAGTTGAAAAGTTTCCTACATTCTTTTTGGACAACTGGACAATGACCAATTGTTATCTACACAAGAATTTCACAAAAAAATTATAAAGGTCTTGATTGCATTTGATTGTTTTATATATTACACATTTGGTTTTGTATTTGCTTATAGCTAAAGTCACAAACAAAATTGACAAGGGATATAAATATTAATAAAATTCTACAATATGTGAACCTAGAATTGAGTTGCAACGCGTTTAGAATTTGACATTTACTTTAGTTTAAGCCATTTTACTTGTTTATTTGGCGAAAGTGAACGAAACTTTACAAATCTAAGTAGAACGTCTATTATGGTTACTTATTTATACAACAATGTATTGGAGTATGCGATGGCTTAAGGTTGATAAGGTCCATTAGAGTTGGAATTTTAGGGCTAGTTTGTTTACGGAATGTTAGGTTTTAGTTCTATGGGAAAAATGTATGAAATCAGCTGATTCGATAAAATTATTCTACTATTGTTGTCTCAAAGTATGCATTTCCCTATCACCATTTTGGTTTCGATCATATTTGGAAAAATACTGTAAGCAAACAAGACCTTAGGGGGCTAGATGTCCAATTCTGAGTTTAAGGTGTATACCTATGGACTCTTTTTTTAAATATCATTCCATTTTTTTTAAACATCTAATGCTTAACTTGAATCAGATCGTTACTTTAACTTTCAGTGATATGCTAAATGCAACTGTCCCCTAAGTTTATGACATTAGGAATTATATGACACATTGTTCAGATTTGGGTATGTTTGATTTGAACTGTCACTATTTAGACGAGTTCACATTTATCGTTTTTAATAGAAATTGAATTTGTATTTTAGTAAGAACTAAGTTTTGGATTAATTTAACCTTTAAATAATTAAAAGTAGAAGTTGCCAAATCCTTACAATTTTTTTTTTCAATTAATTGCCTAAACATATAAAATTATGAGAATCACTCCATTAAAGCCAACGTCAAAGTACATTCTGTTAAGCCTTCTTTGAATACAAAATGTCTGCTTTTAACGAGATCTAATTTTTCCCTAACGAAAATAACAATCTAAAATAATCGACCCCCTTTCTGACCCTCTGGCTCTTTGATGCATTTCATAGCTTTGAAAGCAAAAAAAAAAATAGAAAATTAATTTCCATTAATTATAGAGTTCAAGCGAACTTCCACCTTCATAAAGGAAAAAATAATGGTTTTCAATTTATTTTTCTATTCGTTTTTCACACACAGCATCCGCATCTGCTTTTCTAAGTGCGCGGGTTGTTTTTCTATTTATATTTATACCTAATGTATTCTCCGCACCAACTTCACCGCCCATATTAAGTCCCCACGCGTCCAATTATAAATCCACCGACCGAACAACACCAACTGACCTACATGGGAACTGTTTTTTTTTCTATTTTTCAAGCCCCGCCGGTAACAATTTACAACAACTTAAATTAATTCTCAGCTTTAACTTCATAAAGTATAATCATTTACCTATCTTATAAAAGTCTTAGTTATTATTGTTGTTTTTGAAGTTGTGTTTATTATAAAAATAATAACAAATTCAAGTGCAAGTGGTCACTCAGTGAATCCGCGTGATAGTCGTTATTTAAAAGGCCTGACCGACCGACCGACGCGGCCGATGCGATGCAGCGTGTAATTTTGCAGCGGCCTTCTCATAAATGAACAAAGCTAGAAAAAAATGAAAAGAAACGATTTGTCTTGACAATGGTTTCACTATTTCATTTAATGATGTTTTACGTTTATTGTGGTCACGCCAGAGAATCGCACTGTCTTCAAAAATGTATAATGTACTTACTTAGTCATTTTGGTAAGGTGGGAAGGTGAGCTTTAACAAGCAAGGCATTATATTCAAAATTGTTGGTTAGGATCATCGACAATTTATATATACCCGTATTATAACTACAGGCTCCGAGAAATGGATTTGGAGTCTAAGTAGCCTAATAATAACAGGTGAGCTGAAAGTGTGTTGGTTTAGATTTGTTATGAATATTGTGCTAATTTGTTCGTGATGTACGGCGCAGTTATCTCCATGGAGACAATAAGATTCACCAATGGCGTGAGATCATTTTTAATGACATAAACACATCTAGATGATTAAAGTTCGAAAAATTATGAGTAAACACCTATTCGATAAAAAAAGCAGCTTAAATAGATGTGGAACTAAAAATCATTATTTGTCAAACTCAGACAGTTGTCCAGTGGTTTTGACATTTGACGTGACGTATCAGAAAAAAAATTTACGACCCAGACATTATACTGGCATAAAATCCAAGCTGTCAGTTTTTGTGAATGGAATGGTTGTCACATATGAAATACTTTTTATTGAAAAAAAAACAAAAGCTAACGTCTCTTAAACTTTCCATCAATAACTCGAAATATTTCTAGAATAGTTCTACTAAAACTGCTTGTTAACTTAATTTTCTGAAGATCCGTTGGGTAAAACTTAAGTTTTCGATTTTTTGACACTAATATATATGAGTCATTGCTCATCTTTTAAGGGTCCGTTCACAGTAAGAGGTTGAAATTAGGTTCCAATTGGATATCAGTTGACAGCTAAAAACTTTGCAAGGAGTCTGAATAAAACTCCTTTATGATAAAAATAACGGTTTTAATACACCGAATGAGAATATTTTCACGTTCTATAAAAAATACTTTTGGCGCTTTTAAATCTTTTGAAATCAATCAATATTCACCATATTCACTCGCTATTCACCAATTAGATTTTAATTTCTGACAGGAAACGCTAAGAAGGTTACTTTCGTGAACAGCCTAATGGCCCAACTATAATAGACTTAACCGAAAGTATGCTAATGTCAAAACCGAACGAAAAGTTATTAGAAGTTATCGTCAAAATTAAAAGTAACCATAATGGATTCAAGTAAGCCATTAAATGGCTCTTGCGTAATTGCGCGAAAGTAAACGAAATTTAACGAAACTGAGCAGAACGTCTATTATGGTTAGTGACATAAGGCTGCGTATTGGTTCGTTCCCTTAAGTTGGCTTAGGTTCGGTTAAGTCTAAGGTGGGGGGGGGGGGAAGAACCAATACGCAGCCTTATATGTCACTAACCATAATAGACGTTCTGCGTCCGTTCCCTTAAGTTGGCTTAAGTTCCGTTAAGTCTATTATAGTTGGGCCTTAAGTCATGAATGGTTTAAAAAAAGAATAGTTTTGACAATAGCTGTCATAAAAAACTACTACATGCAATACAAACCAACCAGTTAGGACGCTAATGGCAGCCCTGAGGAAATAAATGTTAAGCACTTAAAATCCCTTTCACCCTTAATTTCTTAAAGACTTCACAAATAGTTTCACAGAAATGACAGTATAACAATACATTGGCTGTCAAAAATGGATAACATAAATAAATTGGGTGGCGCAACAGTCCGTTGTGAACCAGGGCCTAGTGACTTACAACTCTCAACCATTCCTGTGTGCGAGTACTGTTGTCAGGAATGGAAGGGACCTACAATTTTAGGCCGAATCCGAACGGTGAATTCGAGAAAGTACTTTTTCTTGACAAGAATTACTCTTGAAGGATTTGTCAATTCCTCTCAAGAGACAATACCCGAAATTAATTTTTTTAAATTAAGGTGGCACAGGCAGGGATTGAACCCAAGACCCCTTGCATGACAGTCCAACGCACTAACCATCATGCCACAGGTCAAAAATGGATTATTTTATTTAAATGAGGGAGTTGGCCATTGTTTATTTTAGAATTCTGATTGATATTTCAAATGTTTTTAATTTATGAAAATATTAACCGCAGTATATCTATTCAGTCCAAAGTTCAAAATTAACTTTTTTTTCGAAAAGTTTACATCTTCGAAAATTTACTGTCCGAAACATGATATTTCGAAGATCCCTTTTTTTTATTTTCATCATTTAACTACAAATCCAACTGACAGTTTCCGTTGAACTTTATTTCCCTAGGTTATGTAAGCACTTTATTTCCTACTGATTTCGGAACATAAATAATACCAAATAATTAGATCTGTTCAGCTCTAAAAAATCCCCTAAAGTGTACAGAAGATTGATTCATTCATTTAATTTCCAACCATAATATTATGGAGTAATGAAGCGTATCGAATTTCAGTTGAAGTTTTTGTTACTAAAGGTTCGAGATATGAGTATTGTTTGCTTGTTTAAGGTGTGTACCTACTACAAATAACCTAGTTAGCAGTAAGTTGTATTTATACTGCAATTCTCATATCCATCCACATCCGATGTTCGTATTTCAACTTGCGAGCGCGAATTTGCAAAACATGATCTGATCATCAATACTTTGTGTATATTTTTATGACTCGTTGTTTGGTTGTTTGACGTTTATTTTCTTTACTTTTCATTTTTTCAAATTATGAATGCAGAAGCAGAGAGGTGGTATACACAGATCTGACAGATAATTATTACTGCTAGTCATGTCGGCAACATCAGCAGCGTGTAAAGGTTAACACGCTGTTGTTCTCATATTAATTGAAAGAAAGTTATAATAGAATGTGACTTGAGTAGGAACCTAAAGCTTATTGTATTTTTGTATGAATCGCGGGAGTTTTTTTTGTTTAACTGACAGTTGTTAAAAAGAAAAACCTTAAACAATAGTCAAAAATGAGCATTCTAATTACTTGACAAAGTAGATATAGAGAATAGAATTTATGGTTATCAACATAAGACGGGACATTCAACATGGAAAAATGAAAAATATAAAAAGTAGAACAACAAAACTGGGCTAACATTTAAAGTTGCTTTGATATTGGCTGTCACTAAAATCGCACAAAAGTCTTACAATGGTGAAGTGAGAATCGAACTAACCCTATGTCTAGTTTTCTTTATGAATGTTGAACAGACCCACAGAGATGTCAGAGAAAAAAAAAGTTGAAATTGGTTTAACTTTGACAACAGCTTCTAATTTGACAGTTGTAGGAACATTGTATTCAAACAGTGAAGTTCAAAATAATGATTGAAGAATATTTAAGCGAACAATTAACCTTAACAAAATTCTAATTAACAAAATTTATAACAAAAAAACTTGCTTCTTATCAGACTCACTGACACTTCTCTTTTTATATTTAACCTGCCCACAAGTTCAAGGCAACTTAATTAAAAACCTAATTTACTTCGCATTATAGAACGTATTCGCCGTTATATCTTCATTTATACAATACAGTAGACATAAGAAATGTTAAACAATATAATTTGTACCACTATTTGTGTTTAATTTTTCTTTCTTTCTCTTTTTTTATTTTTTCTTGATCATCTTTACTTTTATTCGTGTGATCTTATACAATAACAATAAAAATCGAAACTCAATAAAAATAAAATCGATAAAAATTAAATTAAAAACAAAAAAAAACAACTTTTAAAAAAAAGCTTGGAAGTTCACGGTCAAAATCTGTCCTGATGAGTCTCAGATGTACAACAAGCCGTTCGAGATCACGTTCACTTTCAACTGATAATCTTGGCCGGGGGAAACAAAACAAACTTCAACAGGTAAGAGACGTCAAACTGCCATACAACATAACGGCTAAACAGCACAGCGCATCAACATCATTCCCACTTTAACTGTATTGTGATGTCTCTGGTATAATATGATGGCTTGGATGACATTCCTTTTGTGTGTTGGTTTTTTGTTTGACGTTTAATTTGATTAACAACTTGTTAACATCAATACAGTTTCTTATTAATTTGTGGGGACCTCGAACATTAATAAAACTCATACCATCTAAAACCACAGTACACAAATCTATCAAAATTGAAGAAATTAAACATGGCTGCTCAAATGGCCATGGCTGTGCATACTGAACATACGTCAGAATTAAAGTTGACAGTTGTTTCGACTTTGTTGGTTCTTAATGAAAACGCTAATAAATTTACCTTGAAATGATATGTGTTCTGTGAGTTGGATTATTTCCTATTAATAAAATGCCCTTTAAAACTAAAAAATAATAATGCTTACCACTTTTGTGTTATGAATTCTTAATTGCACCCTATTTCCAAAACAATTTAACATTTTTGTGTCTCAAACCATTGTTGTACTTCTTCATCAATAAAATAACAACCATTATCTGTGTGATTTTTTACTAATTCAATAGATATTTACAATTTTTAAAAGTGTGACTAAAAGTTAACTAAATTTGACGCCATTAAAATTAATACCATTTCGATATTTCAATTCTAAAAGAATATCTCGCTTCATTTTGTGCTTTGACAGATAGTTATAAAAATAGTGCTAATTTAACACTATAAGTCTTTGTTAAAGAAATCTATGAATACCAAAATATTTGGGAGATAACAGTGTTTGAAAAAATAACACAAACCTTATAAACACGGCTTTAAGAACTATAGTATCCTTTTGCTTTGAAATGGTCTTGCGCTCCCATTTCACTTTTCGCCAATAGATTAGACAAATTCTCTTTAGATTGGAGCGAATGCATAAAATAATGAATTTTGAAAATAAGTGGACAGGCTGTCAAAACTGTCACTGCGGTAAACTGTCGTATTTATTATTAATTTTTAGTACTAAATGTTTACATTTATGCAACAGACAAAATTCAGTAATTGATAAAAGGATTTTTAGAAATGAATCAATGTGCACATTGCAAAGTGTCAAGCTGTTACTTTAATAGGTGACAAATCCGTAAGACGGTGTTCACATTGGACCCTTTTGAAGTGTATCATTCTGAAAACGTTTCACTTTCTCACTTGATAGTAAAACGAAAAATATAAGGAAATCAGATTTTATTTTATTGATTAAGATTGAGATAAAATCATGAAATGTCAAAATGAGTTATCAAAGATCAATGTAAACATCATCTTAGTAGGTTTGTTTGATTAGACAATGCATCACAAATTTTAAAATCCTAACGAATGTCGGTATATAAACTCGATACAGTTTAATAAGAATGCAAACAAAAAAAGTTTTTCATTTTAAATTTGACTGTTTTTTCAAAAAGTTAAGGTGCGTTAGCATGTGGAAATTGAAAGTCTGTTCTATTTCTATGAAATAATTAGCAACAGTTTTTGTTAGTCTACTATTTAACGATCTCTCACGTACTGCCAGTAATTTTTACATAGAATTTTATTGTGAGAAGTTGAAGTGAAATTATTAATATTTTTGTTCGTAAGTGAGACAAAAGTGTGTGCAGATTATTCGGTAGACAGAATATTAATTTTCTACACCTCCTACATGTTTAGAAACCGTTTGAATTTATAATTTTTATAAAATATAAAACTTTTAGTAGAAACCAACCCCTATTATGGTGTTTTTTACACACTTAGATATAAATAGCCTCCCACGATTTTCTTTCAATAATTTTTCATTTCAACAAAAATTCTCATCACGTAATATAATTGATCAAAAGGTGGATGGAATAAATAATTACAAATTATCAATCCTACTGCAAAAAGAAAAATTACTATTCAATGTTCGGGTTATTCGTACAAAGAAAAAAATATTTTTGTATTAAGACAGATTATATTGGCCTAGACATACACTGTTTTTGAACGAATTCTTTAAAAATGCAAATTTGTTTGTAAAACATGTTTAAACAATTGCATCAGTTAGATAACAACTTAGAATTAAGAATCCCATGGTCATATGTAAAAAAGTTGTTATAAAAGCTATCTACATTTTGCATTGATAATAAATGTTATGCTTTCTATGACATTTCACTTTGTAATTAAATATTAAATTAAAATGTTTAAGACTACAATAGTGATAATTTATAATTCATTTGTTTTAAAAAGAAAAAGTTATTATAGTGTAACTCTACCATAATCATTATAGCAAACCGAACAAACCTAAAACTCATTCTTGTATTTGACAGATAGCGTAGTTGATTAATTCAACTTCATAATTATTATACATGTATTTATGTGTGCTATTTAAACGTTGTTAAAGTACCATTTACATTCACTAAATAAATAGGTCCAGTATTGTTATAATTCTTTTTCGGTTCATCATTGAAAAATTTTCACAAAAACAACGCATTTCTATTGTCTCATAAATAAATTCTGACAAAATTGCTTACTAAAAAATGATTCACTCCTTCCGGTTAGAACCTACCTAAGCTTAATAAGAATATCTCTGTGTCACGCTCACGAGTTATTTGACACGGGAATGTGTTAATGAATTATTAACTTAATATTGTTTACTAATTTATTATTAAAAAAAAAGCTCTGTGTTCTTAAATCTTAAAAAATCGTTAAAATTTGAATTTTTGTAAACTAGTACTTCTTTATGATTCATTTATTACAATCGTGAAAAAGGTAACAAACTTAAGAGTGCAGCTTTTTGAGCAATTACTAGAAGTGGTTTGGGCCTTGGATAGACGTTTTTCGGATAAGTTAGGACATAAACCAAAATACAAAAAATGCATAGATAAGTTGTTGAAAATGTGCTAACTTTAATATTGTACTAGAAGAAAAATGAATAGCGGATATGCAACGATGCGAACAATAATATTAGATTCAAACGACAATTTACGTTTTGGAAATTCGTTATCAATGAAGTTAAATAAAGTGAAAAATGGATGAAGCTTGTTTCAAAAGTAGTTAAGTTAAAGGTCGTGAAAACAGCTCTTATGATGTTTCTGTTACATTACAAATAGAGCTACCAGGCACTTGCAAACAAGACATCAACATTTTTTCAGTTACCCAAAAAAGCATTCATGTCACCGAACAAATTTAAAGCGTTTTAGGAAATGTCATTTCTGTATCATGAAATGAACTGAAAGACATGAGTTGCAATATTAATAAAAAACGCGAACTAATTGTGGTAATTTGCAAAACTATTTAATCGATGGAGTAAATTTTGTCTAATTTTGAAGAAAACTGATGGGCATAACTTATAAGGCTTTAGAGCAACCGATATCTGGGAGAAATCAATGAATTTGATGAATGTAAGGTGATATTCAAAGTGATAGAAAAATATCTGTCACAATAAAAATGTGAAAGCCATTTTCCGAGAAATATGACGTTTCTTTCGTAATATGAACAGAATTACCAGACTCTCACAAAACGATTGCTACTTTTTCAATCTTTCTTTTTTTCTTAAAAAAAAAAACATTCAGGTTACCCGACCTACGCAGCTTACGACTTTCTAAAAAAACAAGAAAAAGTATAAGTATTGTCACAACACACCATTTTGGTCCTTCGAAGCTATTATTGTTGAATATTTCAAAATGCCAACCAATATTTAAATAATTCTTAATTGAGATTTGTTCATTCGAATTGAATTCAGTTGAAACATCTTACAGATGGTTAAGTCGTTGATTGTCAATTTGGCTGTCAAAAATGTGACAATCACTGATCACCTTATCTCATTCCACCCTGAACAAAACTTTATTTGTTTTTATTTCTTGAATAAACAAAACTTTATTAACTTCAAAAAGGAAGTTATTGTAATGGGTCCGATTTGTCAAATTGAAAATTTTGACATTTCTCGACGTTTCAAGGTCCGTAGAGTCGAAATAAAAGATTTTTAGAAAGATGTCTGTGCGTGCGTGTGTACGTACGTTAGTACGTCCGTACGTTCGCCACGTTTTTTCGTCGTCCATAGCTCAAGAACCAGAAGAGATATCGATTTCAAATAAATTTTGTTATACAGATAATAAGGCAGAAAGATGCAGAAAGGGCTTTCAAGAAAATTGCGTGGGTGGTTTTTTTTACCATAGCAGTTTGAAAAAAAGGTGAAAATTTTGGTTTACCCTAAATATCTAACGAACCAAAAACGCTAGAGACTTGAATTAAATTTTATAAAATAAATTTTAACGTGATATCAAAGAAGTATAATTTTTGAAAAAAAATCCGTTTACCGTTTTTTTTTTATAAATCAAAACAACTGAAAAAAATTTGTCACCTCCAAAATTTTACGACTGAAATATGATTTTATCTCTAAAACAATTTTGTGCAACGAAAAATAATGTTTTTGATATCTGATAAAATTTTGAGAAAAATCGAATTGACAGTTTTCTTACAAAAAATTAAAAACCGAAAAAAAATTAACAAAAGTTTGTAAAAAATGATTTTCGACTCAAATATCTTTTCGAAAATTTGAGATAACATCTTCTTAATTATTTTTACTTATAAAAAAATATTGTTTTCAACATAAGGACAAATTTTGGGCAAAATCGAATTGACAGTTTTTGTACAAAAAATTAAAAACCAAAACAAATTAACAAAAGTTCTTAAAAATCGATTTTCGACTCAAATATGTTTTCAAAAATTGTTGATATTGGCCTTAAACTACTTTTATCTTTCAAAAAATATTGTTGTCAACATTCAGTAAAATTTTGAAAACAATCGAATTGACAGTTTTTTTTACAAAAAAATAAAAACCTAAAATAATGTATAAAAGGTGGTAAAAATTGATTTTCGATTCAAATATCTTTTCAAAAATTGGAAATATTGGCTTCAAACTAATTTTATCTTAGAAGAAATATTGTTTTCAACATTAGGACAAATTTTGAGAAAAATTGAATTAGCAGTTTTCTTACAAAAATAAAAACCTAAACAAAAATTAATAAAAGTTGGTAAAAATTGATTTTCGACTCAAATATCTCTTTAAAAATTTGAAATATTGGCTTCAAACTAATTTTATCTTAGAAGAAATATTGTTTTTAACATTCGATAAAATTTTGAAAAAAATCGAATTGATAGTTTTTTTTTACAAAAAAATTAAACTCTACAAAAAATAACAAAACTTGGTAAAAATTTACTTTCGACTCAAATAGCTTTTCAAAAATTAAAAATATTGGCTTAAAACTTATTTTATTTCACAGAAAATATTGTTTTCGATATTCAATAATTTTTGTATAAAAATCCAACGGTCCATTTTTTCATAAAAAATAAAATCTACAAAAAATAGTTGATCCGAGTACATATAGACAAACCTTTAAGTACGACAAATTGACAGACGGAATGGAAAGTTATTAGTGTGGGTCGCATCCCAGCCTATTTTTAGATTTACCATAGTAATCATCACTTGGAAGCGAGATAAAATAATGAAATGTCAATATGAGTCGCATAAGATATCCAAGTGTCAACACTGCCTTAAAAAACAAACTTGACAGCTGACAGTTCAAAGTCACATTTAGGAGCTATCAAAATCAATTTCGAGGCTCTCAAGAAGTAGTTATGGAAATAAAAAAAGATGAATTCGGTTTCATGAACGTAAAACATACGTATACTCATTAACCTTCTTCGTCAATATGGACAAAAAAAATCCTAATTTGTTTTAAATCTACTTCTTGACCGCAACAATCTAACATCTCATTCACAACTTAGCACCAATAGCTAAGTCCATATTAAAGTCTCAAATTGAATACAATTTGCGTTATAGCAGACACTAAAACATAATTTGTTTATTTAATCCTCATCCTCACCACATGATGTCACTATAGTCAAACAAGCTCGTGCCATGCCCGATGCATGCATCAGGGAAAACAGCTCTGTTTGCAACTTTAAAAATTATTACTTTATTTCAAATGAAGACGACATTCACGGCGACGGAGTGGAATTTTACGAGACACTTACACTTTACCTACCTACGACTATTTTGTCTGGAAGATGCATTTAATGCTATCCATACGCAACATCGTAATAAATCCGTTATTTTTCGCAAATACTCCGTCTCCTAATGCAACATTCTTCATTTACAGCATCATCAGAGTGTAAAAGTAGATTTTAATAAAATCCAAGGTTTAGTGCCACCCATCAAATTGAATTAGTATCTGGCAACCACTCCACTAGCAACGGACTGCGATTCGACTTTGCAAAGTTTGAGGCACGAACTATCTATGAAAATGAAGAAAAAAGACATCAATTCATAAAATGTTTGTTATTTCCCATGATGAGATATTTAAATGCTACAAGAAGTCTCGAGAGATAAAGATACACTCCCAGTTAAGTTATCCGGCGACACAAGAAACAACAACTTATTTTGTGTCTTCTTTTGAAAAACTGTCAGTTAAAAATTAATCAAAACTTAGGAATAATAAATGGTACAATATTATGCCAGGGTAGATTTGCAATCAAACTACCATTTTGCATTTTATTACCGGGCAACAATGTTTCTCGTTTATGTTGGAGTCTTCTAGAATAATAATAATCATTAGACGAAAAAAGAGAATAATAATTTTGTTTGTTTTATTTATTATAGAATGGTCCTTGGCATTTAACTTGGATACGATGTTTGCATCTAATTCAAATAAAACAGGTGAAGCATCAAGAGAGCTTTTAAATAATATTCGTTCAAATTGTAAAAGAATTGAATCAAATGATTCATTCACATTGTCTTCATTTGTTCATTAAAATGTGTTCATTCTTTCATTCACTTTAAAAAATTCCAAATTGACTTTAAAAGCCACGACCTGGTTAATTTTAACGTGTTAGTATTTTATTACAATCTCTTTGAAAACTGTCAATTGAAGATTAAATAAAAAGAACACAGTCAATTGTTAAAATGAGAGAATTAGGAATGAATGCGTTCGTGAAGGAATTTATCGAGTGTTTGTAAATTCATTCAAATTTTATCAATGTGTTTCTTTTTATTTTTGTTTGTTTTGGTGCTTAAATTTTGTTTTGTATCCTTGTCCCCGTGTGATGTTTCGTTTAACCTATTAACATCTCGTTTTGCTTTATTGATGTGTGTGCAAAATTTGTTTTCTTAAATGATTATTACATTCATTATTAACTTTTTATTTATTTATTGTTTTTATTTTCAGGTAAGCTAACAAAATTCTTACAATGGTGGTTTTTAACTCTGATCACACGACAAAAATAGATTTGTGAGTAAGTATTTTAAATTGTTGTTTGATTTTAATTATTTGTTTTATCCAAGGAACTTTTTAATACATAATCGTGTTCAACGAAAACGGTATGTCGTTTTTCGAAAATGGAAGAAAATTATGGTTAAAGTTGTTTTTAGAAATATTTGTTTGTCTCAAACAAAGCTGACGGTAGAATCAACTTCTTAAAATAGACTTAAGAATTTAAAAGTTCATTCAAGTTTCAAATATACACTTAATTGCACCTTATAATTTGTCTGTCATATACGTTCCGAAATGTCATAACTTGTGCTAAGAACTGACAAAACCAATTTGCCAAGTATAAACGTACCCTAGGTGTTTTTTTTTTGCTTGTGATGTGCCAAAAACAATAGTAAATCTTTTTTTTTGAGCAAATTACGCCATTTTGAACGTTTATGATAAGAAAGAGTTTTCTCTAATTCACCTCATGTACATTTTGAACAGATAAACAAGCCGAAGCTATTTGCACAAGATCCGAGCATATTATTTTATTTTTATTTTCTGTGACTTAATCAGGAATCACAATTGATGAAGTTACTTATTAAATTAGAAGTCAAAAATGTATTCATGAACTGTCAAAACATGATAAAGGCAATTTTATGAAGTTAGCTTCGGTTTGCTTTTCATAAATTTGGACAATTTGCATATATTTCTAAGGAAAGTTAACCCGAAATTCGATTCTCTAGGACAGCAAAAATAGAGAAATTCTCATTAGAAAAGTTTTAATTTTTTGATAGACACATAATTTCATCATTTAATGGGGCAATTTTATTCCGTTACATTTCTTCCATTCAAAACAAATGATTTTTTGCAATGAATCAAATTGTCATTTAAAGAATTTCGAAAAATGCATATTTATTAATAATATGTTTAAAAACATAACCCGTGTTTTGTTTAAAAATCTATCCATAGTACAGTAGGATTTTACACGAATCATAAAAACAATATCCATATGCTGATAAAAGTTGAAGTGCAATTTTACTATGGATAGGTTTTTGACATTTATACGAGTCTCGAATTGATCTTATGTGATTCCGTTCTCAAATGTTGGTACGATTGATATTGCATTCGTATCTCTATGGCTGTGTTCGTTGAGTAGCTGTGCATTTGGAATCATGCGTGTTTTCCATTGGGGAAAAAATCAATCTATTACTGTTCATATTATTGTTGCTTATTTTGCAAGAGAAAACAATAGAAAAGCTATTTATGTTTTTCTATGTTACCACTAAAGGTTAAGATTAAATAAATCTTCATGGTGTTTCCACCGCACAAGAAGATTTAAAAATGATTAAGTTTGACAGCACTTTCTAAAATGCAAATGGTGTTTCGATGTTTCTTATAAAGTTCAAGTGAGATAGTTTGATTCGTGTTAAACAATGAAAAATTGAATAGTTTAGCACCATATATTTGATACCTACTGAATGTGGATTTTTTTTTTAAATTTGATTAAACCAAAACTATATTTTTTGTACACAAACATGCAAATAAACAGACACTAACGCATTATCTTTAAAACCAACAACAACAGGTTTTTCTTCGCAAAGTTTGACTTGACTCCGATTCCCGACCGCAATCGAGGCGAATCAAGCTCATTTCAACTCGACTCAGGTACATAAAGAATTGAGGCTAGCTTCAAGCTCACTTCAACACCACATGTTAATGTAGTAGTCTACTAACAAACCCCCTCCTTGAAACAATTGTTAAACGAACATTTTTTATAGAATTTCAATTTCCACATGTTTTCTTACCATTTCTTCTTGAAAATTGTCCATTTTATTAGTTTAGGTTAGTTTTTTTTTGCTGAAGTTAATTTTAACTTTTGATATTCACAAAACTTTCTTTATTAAACTTTTTTTTATTAGGATTCTACAGATATTCTCTTAGTTATACCAATTTTTAAATAGAAAATACAATTTCTCACTGTAGTATATATGGAATACCAAAAAAAACGCACTTATTATTGCGTTTTTTTTTTTTAAATGATTGTTTATTAGTCTGGCAATACTTTTTTGTGGAGTTTATATTTTTGACAGCTGTCACTTGATTTATTTTCAGTTTGTTTTGCTTTTTTTATTTTGTCAAAATGAAGCAATCAATGGATTGAAGGAACCTTTTGGTGAGCGCATTATCTCGCACCATGGTCCTGTGCGGCTTTACTTTTTTTGTGAGGATGTTTAAAGTCGCTTGTCTACGCAGATAAGCTCGAGATGATTGGCACCTTGGCACAGAATAGTCGCTGCGATATTATTGATATGAGGTTTAATTGCTGCAAAAAGTGGTGAATTGGGCCTCAAGGCTGAAATTTATTCGAACCTTTCCTCCTCCTAGAATCCTAGCATCTCTTCAGCAGCATTCCTGATGGATTGTTGGAAAAGTTGACAGTGGACTTGTGGACACAACTTATCAGTTTAAGGTTTTGCCACAGCTCTATGGGATACTTACTCCGCAAAGGCTTTGGCAGTTTCGTTTTGCTGCAGTCTTCTTCATCTCGCCGTTGTTGTTCGCCTAAGAGTTTCAACAGGTATTTCACGATATCATAGCAGTTTAACACCAAACAGAAAATGATGGCAACGTTGGCTGATCTTATGTAAAGATCAGCCAACGTTGCCATCATTTTCTGTTATATATGTTTAAGGAAGGCACCTTCCGTAGCAATATGATAGATTTGGTTGCATGTTCGTTTACCAGAGATGTCCTTGTGGAAATCTGGTCGGGAAAATCCTATGCTACTTAACACTTATTTCTTCTCGGCTTCAAAGTCGATACGCGTGGGTCCATTTTTATGTCTCTAAATTAAACTACCAAAGATGACTTCCTTAACAGTTTTTGTATTATAATCTCAAAGCAGAATCCTAACATCGTTTTGGAGGCATTGCTCATAAGTTTTTGCAAGGAGTTTGTAAAGTTCTTACTTGGTACAGTCATCCCTCTCTTCTGGTCCTTATGACGATTGTCATCACTTTTTCGGTTAGCTCATACAAACCCTTATTTTTGTAATAAAACTAAATTCTTGGCCATAAAATTAAATAACATGTTTTTAATTTCTTCTTGAAAACCTTGTCAAATATTGAAAATCTTTTTTGAATAGTTTGATGTTATTGGTAGGATTTAGATTCTAGAACCTTGAACCTTCCAGAAATGTCAAAATTTTGAATGTGACAACATGCAACCCAATTTTATAAAGATCATTAACAATCATCAACTATTCAACTATCATCAACAAACATCAATATTTTAAATCACTTCTCCAACATTGGAATTAAGCAAAAATGAAGGCCTTGTGATACAAAAAAAGAAACATTCAAAATACAGCTGTTTTCTTTTTAAGAGGCGTAGTAAACGCCCAATTTCTTAAATTTGGCATAATATAAACATTTAAATTTGGATGTTGAAATTTATATACAAATAAAAAACTTATAATGCGTGTCTATTTCTCAACTAGAAAGAGAGTTCTTTTAATAAAAAAACAAAAACGAAAAGTATACACTCGGGCGTATACTTGTTTTTTTTTTTATAGAAATAAATCCAAATTTTTGGGTGTATTCCATTTTTATTTCATTGTTGAAAGAGTTCCATAATGATATGAATAAAATACCACCAACATAGCAAATGTATAAAATATATTTATCTTCTAATGTTCAACAACGGCACAAGATTATAAAATTAAAAGTCGATAAAATAAAGGATAAGTGAATTTAACGACTTACGGAAGATAAAAGTTGCAGTAAGCATGACTTAGTAATTAAAACTAGTTCGAAAATCACTTAAGGATAACTTAAAACACATTAAAAACACAGTCTTAAGCAATAATTCTGCACCTATCAATCATTCAAAGTGCACCGACAACAACGCCCCTAAACAAAACTATAATAATAAAAATAACATAATTCAAAATTCTTTCGCAACACCTTAACCACTCCCATTTTTAGTATACATCCAGTTCCGTCAGTGGGTGTAGTAAAAATTGCGCTTAACATAAAACTTCACACAAAATAACAAAACATTAAAAAAAAATAAATGTTTATAAAAATAAACAAAACTTCACAAACATAGTGTTGTTATCTTGCGCCATTATTCTAAAGGAAACAACTTGTTTACTGTTTGGGGAAAAATAAATAAAAATAAAATCATTTGCAGATTAATTTTTATTTTATTTTTGTAGATAAAGTAACTTTTACCATTTTTGGTTAAATTGCGTGTCCAACTAGTGCAAAATCTGATAGACTAACGACGACGACGCACGACGCACTGACGGATGCATGGCGGGCGGGCACAGCAGTCCAAACAAGTCAGTTAGTGTCTTTTGGTAACTTTGATGGTTTTATTTTTGTATTTATGGAGACATTCATTGCAAGAGGTGGATTGATTTTCAAAAATGGTAAAGTTACTATTTGTTGTATACATATGTATCTTTATTTATGTTGCAATGAAAATAGAAACATTTTACAAAAATACAACGGTAAATGATGTGGAGTTCATTGATTTTAATAATGGCGGTGAACTGTTATACCAATCCCACAGGAAATGATTTATTTCTTCAAATCACGTAACAATCTAACCCTCTTTTGATTGAATTAGTTTAAATCTGTCATTTGCTCTAGTTCCTCCTCTAAGCAACATGTTGCCAGTGACATCAGGACTGGACTTACTTTGTTTGTAGGGAAATGTCACTTTAATCAATAAGTATAAATGTTGATAAAGATGGTTGGATTTGATTAATACTATGGGAAGTATTTACACTCTGGGAAGAGTTTTTGCTTGGATGTGGATTTGCTGTCATTGGAAAAAAAGGCAACGAGTTTTAAGCTTTCGGGATGTAACCTAAAAAGTGATGATAATCGTCATAAAGACCAGAAGACAGGGATCACTGTACCAAGTAAGATCATAAGATCGAAAGTAACTGATTTCTATGTTGCTTTGGCTGACTCTCAATATCCTCTAATTGCTCTCACTGAAGCTTGGCTCACCACGAATTTGTTTACGTCTGAATTGTTTGATGCTAGATTTGTTGTCTACAGACGAGATCGATGGTTAGCTGCAACTGGTGTTACGAGAGGAGGAGGTGTTTTGTTCGCAGTTAATTCATCTTTAATTAGTAGGCAAATTGATTTGTATGATTCATCTGAATTGATTAAACAAATTTGTGTGAGAATTTATTTTTTTCGTTCTATTAATAATAAAATTATATTTTTTTGTATCATTTAAAAAACCGAATTCCCCAGTAAGTATTTATTCAGCTCACGTTTCCAATATTTAACACATAGCCAATGATTTAAATTGTTATTCATTTTTAATTGTATTGTATTTAATCTTTCTCATATTAAGTGGTCTTATTCCGAAGATGATAAATGTCTAATTGCATATAATATTCTTAAAGATTTTGAAATTGAAGTCAGTTTTAAGTTTAGTTCAGATTAAATCTTATTTACTTACTTACTTAAGGTGGCGCTGGCGCTGCAGTCCGGACCGGACCTGGGCCTCAACCAACAAGTGTTTCCAGCCAGCTCGGTCCCTAGCTAGCAGTCTCCAGTTTCGCCCGCCAAGTTGGTTGAGGTCTTCACCCACCTGAGTGCTCCACCTGCGCCGTCCCTCGGGATTGGATTCGAAGATCTTCCGGGCTAGAGCGTTGATGTCCATTTGCTCTAAATGACCCAGCCAACTAAGCCGTTGGACTTTAATTCTGCTAACTAGGTCAGTGTAGGTGTACAGCCCGTACAGTTCGTCGTTATATTTTCTCCTCCATTCTCCACCTATGCGTACGGGGCCAAAAATATCCCGAATAATCCTAAACCGCTCTCATCTTTCTTTGACAGGGTCCACGCCTCAGCGCCATAAATGAGAACCGGGATGATGAGTGTATTAAAGCTGGTGCTTTTAGATGCTCGAGAGAGAACTTTACTTCTCAATTGCCTTCTAAGTAAAAAGAAGCAGCGATTTGCAAGAGTTATTCTTCGTTTGATTTCAGCGCTGGTGCCGTTGTCTGTGTTAATAGCGGTGCCTAGGTAGACAAAGTCCTTAACTACCTCGAAGTTATAGCTGTCCATGGTGACGTTTTGTCCAAGACGTCGTTGTTCAATGTCCTTTTTTGATGACAGCATATATTTGGTCTTGCCCTCATTGTCCACTAAACCCATCTTCTTCGCTTCCGTCGCAATACTCAGAAACGCTCCACTTACATCACGCTTTGATCTTCAAACTATCCCAATATCATCTGCGTATCCGAGTAATTGGATTGACCTTTGGAAGATTGTGCCTCTAGTGTTGACTGTTGAGTTGTGCGCAATTCTTTCCAGAACGATGTTGAAGAAGTCGCATGACAGTGCATCGCCTTGCCTAAAACCTTTTTTGACATCAAATGCATCGGTAAGATCTTTTCCGATCTTGATAGAGCAGCGTGCATTCTCCATCGTCATTCTGCACAAACGGATAAGTTTGACAGGGATGCTAAAACTAGACATTGCTCGGTAGAGCTCTTCCCTATAGATGCTGTCATACGCGGCTTTAAAATCGATAAAGAGATGATCGATTTGAAGCTCCTGGGTTTTTTCCAAGATCTGCCGTAGCGTGAATATTTGGTCGATAGTGGACTTTCCTGGTCTGGAGCCACTCTGATAAGGACCAATCAGGTTGTTGACGAATGGCTTCAGAAGTTCACGTAATACGGCAGAGAGGATCTTATACGCAATGTTAAGGAGACTGATGCCTCTGTAGTTGGCGCAGTTTAGAGGGTCTCCTTTCTTATGTATCGGGCACACTATGCTGAGATTCCACTCATCGGGCATGCTTTCTTCCCACCATATTTTGCAGATAAGGTGGTGCATGCTCCCTTCCAAGTCATCGCCTGCTGCTTTGAATAGTTCGGCAGCGATGCCGTCAGCTCCAGCAGCTTTGTTTGACTTAAGTTTAGATATAGCTATCTTCACTTCGTCAAGGTCGGGTAGGTGGAATTGTTGATCTGCGTCGCCGAGGTTGAGTGGTTCTATCTCCCTTACAGCGGAATTCGGTTAGTCATCGCCGTTGTATAATTTGGAGAAGTGATCTTTCCATATTCTCAACATCGACTATGGTTCTACTACGATGTTCCCTTGATCGTCTTTACAGGCTTCGGTTCGTGGCTGGTACCCTTGGGAGGTTTTTTTTACCTTTTGGTAAAATTTACGAACCTCATTCCTGTTGTGACATTCCTCTATCTCCTCGATCGGGCGCTTCTCATTCTCTCTTTTTTTCCGTCTAAGAAGCCGGTGTTCCTCTCTCCTCTTCTGCTCGTAGAGCTCGCGAGCAGCTCTAGTCCTTTTGTGCAGCGCCGTTTTGTATGCCTCTTGTTTCGCTGCGTGAGCTTGCCAGCATTCGTCGTCAAACCAGGGGTTTCGCTGTGGTGGCCGTGTCAAACCTAGCACTTCAGAGGCGGCATCTCTGATGACTGCAAGGCAATGTTGCCACTGGTTTTCAACGCTTAATGCAGGAAGCATAGGACTCCTTAGGAGGTTATTAAAGACTCGATCGGAAAATGACATGGGAGTCTCTTGTGATTGTAGCCGTCTAACGTCGAATCTTCTCACAGTACTTCCTTCTTTTGGCTTGGATCGGGATATCTATAGACGTACCTTGGCTACAATGAGGTAGTCGTCCGAGTCAATGTTGGCCCCTCGGAATGTTCGGATAGCCTGTTTACTGGTGAAGTGTCATGCGTCGATCGCAATGTGGTCAATCTGGTTGACGGTTGATTGATCAGGAGATATCCATGTCCCCTTGTGGATATTGAGATGTGTGAACTGCGTACTAGCTTCCAGAACTTCTCGGCCCCGCTCCCAATTATGCCACCAAAGATGTCTTCTCTTCCTAGCTTGGCATTAAGCTCTCCTAAGACAATTTTAATGTCACTGCTCATATGTCTTGTCCAAGAGCTCGAAAAATATGTCTTTGGTGTCTTCATCTTTCTCCTCTGTTGGGGCATGCGCTCATAGGCTTTTAGGCTTGATGCGGATTGTCGTGATGCGCTCGCTCACACAGTTGAAACTCAAGACTTTTTGCCTGAGTCTAGTTCCAACAACAAATCCACACCCAAATAGACGCTGTCTTTGTTCTCGGTAGCAGTCGCCGTAGTATATACCGCAGTCTCTAAGTTTGCGTTTGCCCAGTCCATCCAATCGCACTTCTTGATGGCCTTGCAGCATTTTAGGGCTTCCGAAGTTCGTTGTCCTTATTTCGTTTGCGTGGGTTGTCAACAGTGAATCCGTCCGTATCCGAGGAGTGTTGGTGCTTCGCAACTTAAGGTATTTTTACTTGGCCACGAAGTCACCCAGACGCCACAACCCCCTACCTGGAGGGCCAAGGAAGGGGAGCCGGATAAACCGCTACTTACAGGCCTGGGCTCTGAATATGTCGAAGAAGCCCTATATGGTGTAGTTCAACCTTACGGGAACTGTAGACGCCACATTTGATTCCATCTCGGGAATTCCTCCACTGCCATCTGGATAATTAGAGGTGCCTTAGTGGAAACACCTCTCCCCCCTCTCTCTATTGCTGCCTCCAACAACTTTCTACTGGGGTTGGAACCCAATCTCCAGTTGAGGTACCTGGCACCCGATGTTCACCGCGGGGAGGTGGGAGTAGGAGTTGATAGACAGAGGTGAGTTGATGTTCAGAGCTCACTGATTTAATTATGAAACAACTTGAGCATTAAACTGTCATGATTTGAAAAACAGTCTTAGCGTTGGTACATTTGACACCTGAAATAAATGTGATTCATGAAAATGCTGTATGCAATTAGTTTCTTCTAAAGTATCTTACATTCTGCACTAGGGTGACCAGCATGTTCCGCAATTTTATTGTTTTATTGTTTTGACGATGATTTTTTTAATTTCCCTGCTTTCAAATATCAAATTGTTTGTGTACAGCATCTTACTCCGTTTACTCTGTTATTTTTTTGTGAGCTGACAGAGCGCGCTCTGAACATGTTCAGAACTAAAAAAAGAAACACGAATTTGAAGCTCTGAACGATCAGAGCTCAAAAAAGAAACAAAATATTTTTTTTGACAGTTCGAGCTCTGTTCTAAACTAAAAAAATAAAAACCCCATATGACAGTGTCAACATCAGAAATACTGATACGTCTTATCACAATGTCGATGGAGAGTGATCGGGATTCTTTCAAAATTCAAAGAAACTCAGATTCAGATGGTGCACTATTGCACAGCCAAAACTAATCTTCCAATGCATTTCTTCGATATGCATGATGGCTTCAACATTACTTGAAAAACAAAACGAGCAGTTACAGAGGCGATACAACAAAGAACTGTTAACAAACAAAATTAGTGCTAAACGTTCATGATGGTTAGAACATGTTGAAGAAATGAATTTCGAAGTTCCAGTATTACACTCCAAGCCAGAGTAAACAAGAAGCAGAGCCATACCTTATCTCCGGTGGAGCCACAAAGTTGAGGCCGATACTCGTGGGCATTAAAAACTGGAGAAAGAAAGCTAGATATCGAGTAAACTGACGGATTCTATTGCCTGTAGCGCCTACAAATTTTAAGTAAATATTTAAATATTTAGTCTCATGCAACATGTTCCAAGGGAATAAAGAGAAATCAAAATAATGAACATGCCCTTCCCAATTAGTTTCTCAATCATGATGATTTATCTAAATCCACCACTGCCTTTTGTCAGCTTTGTTTTCAAAACATTGTTCCAATTTAGGGTGTGCTTTATTTGTTCCCCGATGAAAATAAAAATACTTTTTCAAAGGTAGAAAACACTCTCGTGTAAATTGAACATAACTAATTGGATTTATTGTACACATTTCCGTGTTTGCAGTAATCTAAAGCCCAAAGTGTATGACATGAAACAGGGGTCTTAAAAAGTAAAATGTGCTTAGTATCATAACATTGTTATAAAAGTAGATATCTAATAAAATCTAAACCTAATATCATCACTTAATAAATTAATGGATGTATTTCTTTTTTAATTTTTAAATTATACCACGATACATTTTTTGCTTTCGTATACGAAGGAATGAATAAATGCATTTTCTGTTTCTGTTAAAAGGTGTGAAGATGAGGATTTTAAATACCATGAGGTCAATCGCATCTCAATAAATGTTCTCAATTAATAAAGGAAACTTCTTCGTCGTGACTTCTTTTTTATAGAAAACGAAAATAAAAGTTCTTAAGAGAGAAAATTTAGATTTAAAAATAAATCGACGTTTTTGTGGATGTTTTCGATGGGCTGAGGCTGAAACAATAGGAATTCAATGAATTTCTGAACAGAAACCAACAACCGGGTTGTAATTCTATTTGGGATTTTATGTTGAATTGTTTATAAATGATGCGTCTACTTAGATAATTCTTCTATTCTTTTTTTTTTTTGATTTTAAGTTCTGTTTTGATCTGAATTGTTTTCTATTTTTGAAAATTAGTTTCTTGAATATTGTGTTTGTAGATAAAAGAGTTATAAATAAAAAGAAATGAGTTTCAAAATACTTCTTTAACTTTCTGAGTTGATATTTATTCAGACATTATTAAGGTGCATTTTTAAGACTTCAAACGAGAATTTAAATTTTAAAAGGGGTTATTCACCCTTTTTAAAAAGTGTATTTATTGGTGTTCTTTTGAGACATCTTAAATATAGGGAACTGATCATTTCCGCTAAAAGTTTTACTGCCTAAATAAAATTTACACAGCTGTGCCATGTTCTGTCAAAAAATCGGTGCTTTTTTGACACAATAATTTTCTTTGAAAGAAAAAAAAAACGAACCACGAAAATTTAGCAGCCTCTGGTAACTCTTTATATTGTGACAGAAACGTCATATTGCTTGGTAAATAACTCTCACATTTTTTTGTAGCATTTATTCACCTGTCATTTCCTAAATAGATTGTGGATTTAGAACGTCGTTTAACAAATAAATTTCTTATCCAATTCTACCGTGTTTAAACTTTTTGAGATGAAAGATTTATGGCTGAAACACAAACACGCTTCAGCTTTATCTTCGCCTGACGTTTACGAGTTCAGCCATAGGAATTCAATGCATGCTATCACAATGGAGCTTCGACGTCACGTTTTGTTTGACAATCGTAAGGAATAGTACGTAATGTAACGTAATGTGACTCCAAACGGAAGCTCTAGTTCAATTATCTTAACATTTGCTTTGTCTGACAGCTCAACAGCTGTAAAAAAAATTTCAACAAACAAAATATTTGCTCTTTGGAGGGATGAAGTAATAGAAATGTCATTCAAAGCAACCTCGAAGCAAGCCCACCGTAACGCAGACGAAGCCTAAGCTGAAGCGTGTTTGTGATTTAGCCATTAGTGTCTTCAGTTGGTATACATATTGTTAATACCACTTACCCAACACGTTTTCCTTCTAATTGCTCTCCAAGTCTTCTTGATCTAGTCATAGTCTCTGATTCTTCTTTGGTACATCTGTATGATCAGCTTCCATTTGATATTTCAGATCATGATCTTCTGTTCTGTACTTACAATATAAAATTGTTACAATCTCCTTGCAATGAAACATTTACCTACAAAGGCTTCAAATCAATCGACTTTTTCTATCTTCACCTGTCAACCGCATTGGCTCCTTGGCTTAGTTGTCATCTTTATACAAATGCTAATGATAAAGTTAATTTGTTTCAACATCTGTTGCTCCAACTCTTTAATCAATGTGTCCCTACTAAAACGGTAAGTATTCGAAATAACCTTTGCCCTTGGTTCACTTCTAACGTGTTAACCAGCACCAAAAATAGAAACAAACTACATAGTAGATGGAAGCGTAGACCAACACCTGTTAACTGGAGAGCATTTACTGTAGACCGTAATCAAGCCACAACTATAATCCGATCATCCAAGATCAACTATTATGCGTCCAAACTCATAACCTCTTTACCACCTAAAAAGCTATGGAGCAACCTAAGTAAGATTGGTGTCTGTAAAGATACAGGAGCTCAATGTTCTCTGAACCCGGATGAGCTCAATGATTATTTCCGTGGGGAGTCGGTTTCTGTTGCTGATTTTGAAGCAAATACTACATTTAACTCCTTGAACAATGTGCCTAGGCTGGAGGATTTTGATGTTGTTAGAGAAGAAGATATTCTAAAATGTGTGAAGGCTATCAAATCCGACTCTGTTGGTGATGATGGAATGCCTATTCGTTTCGTTAAACTCATACTTCCACTAATTATAACTCATTTAACTCATATTATAAACTGGTGCATTGTCAGTTCTTCCAACGGTTAAGAAGCGTGACTCTAATTCTCCAACTGATTTAAGACCGATAAGCATTATATTTTGTCTCTCTAAGGTCTTTGAGAAGATAATTGAGCAACAGATCTTAAGTCATATTTCACTTAACAATTCGTTGTTTGAAAAACAATCTTGTTTCAGAGCAAATCATAGCTGCTCTACTGCAATGGTTAATCTTCTTGAAGTTGTTAGGGTGGACTATGATAAGGTTCAAATAAGTCTCCTCTGTTGACTCGACTTTACAAAGGCATTTGACAAAGTAAATCACAGTATTCTAAAGTGGAAACTCGTAAACTTCTTCGGCTTCTTGGTGACTATCTATCTGACAGATCGCAAAGGATTTTTTGTGGGGGAAATGCTCAGCTCTCAGACCTGTTACGCAAGGAGTCCCACAGGGTTCGATTCTTGGTCCAATACTCTTTTGTATGTTCATCAATGATCTGCCTGCGTGTTGTTTGCACTCATCGGTCACCTGTATGCTGTGATGTTCAACTCCACCTTGCCAGAACTTTTCATCAGCTCAATGAACTGTCCCTCTCCATCAACGAGGATCTTAACCAAATTAATGCGTGGTCCTTTGCAAACGGCCTATTCTTTCATCCTTCCAAGACCCTAGTCATTCCAGATTCAAAGAAAAAGATTGATCTCTCTACTGTACCTAATATTTGGCTAAGTGATCGTTTAATTAAAGTAGTGGATCATTTTACCAGCCTTGGATATACTATTGACCGTCGTCTGTCAGGCTATAGACCCTAATTATGTCATTGGTCGCATTTATGGATGCTGACGTAAACTTTGGCCCTCAGCATACTTTACCCCTGTTGAAACTCGACGTAAACTAATAATTGCTTTAATTGTTCCGCTCATATCATATGCGGAAATAGTGTACTTGATTCACTATCTAAACGTTACGTCTATGGGTTACGAAGGTATGACCATGTTTCGGAATTTTCTAAAAATATATTGGGTTGCAATCTGCAGGAATACATAAACGCAAGAAACTGTTTGTTTTTACATAAAGTAATTCATATTAAGGCTCCGTCTTATCTGTTTACCAAACTCTAATTTAACCGTTATCTGGACTCGTCCAGTTTTTTTTTGTAAGTCTTGTTAAACTCTGGAACTCAATCCCATCTCCAATTAAATTAATTGTTAACTATACAAGATTTAAAACTACAATATTTCTTCACTTTTCGTCTCTCCCAATTCAACCATAATCTCTCTTACTCTCCCTTTTCCCTTCAATCACAAAGAATTGCTTTTAACATTAATAAAATCTCGTTCTCTTAAATTGTATTTAATTAAATGTAAATTTGTAAACATACTTAATCTAAGTACTATAAAAGATGTAATTTTACTGTACGTACCATTCTTGTCAATAAATGTCAAATGTCAAAAACAACACAGAACGCATACAAATAAAACCCAAATGTCATTTTGATTCCATTTCAATTCGATTCCTCGATCCACTGTCCACGTATACCTGGATCGAAATCTCAATTTAATTTCGACTCGATTCCTTGATTTCCTCTTGTAACCAGGGTAAAAATTAGTTTTTCAACTTCACAGCAGGTGACATTTTGTCTTTTAAGATTTGGTATCACTTCCAACTATTTCAATAAAAACAGTGTTTCCATATTTTTATTTTTATTTTTTTTAAAACTATTTATTTATTTTGTATGTAAATAAAAAATTAAAATGTTTAACAAAATAAAACATAAAACTATGAAATTAAAATGAATAAGTGCTTTAAAAATGATCGTTTAACAAAATAATCGAAGGGCAACTCCGCATACAATCGTGCTAAACCAAACCCATTTCAACTAAATTGCATGCACAAAGGGTTAAATCGAGCTTCACCAAGTTTAACTCAACTAACTAACAAACCTCACTATTACAACAAATTAAAGATATGTATAAGGATTCTTTCAACACCATTCTAATTCAAATGGAAAAACCACATTTAATATAACAACAATGCTTTGCTAAAAAGTCTTCCCACTCTTTCTTTTAAATCCTACGTCTTAACGTTAAGAACACCTGAAAAGGTCATTCTAACCAACTTCAAACGTAAGCAAAAGAAAACTTGAGCTATGTTCTACCACCCTAAGAATCTTGCTACAATAAGTTAAACTTCCATTTATGTATAGTTCTGAGACTTCCTGCCACCAACGAACCACTCGCATTTTATACAAACCCAACCATATACCTACCAGTCTTGTTTTGATAGACAATGACAAAACAAATTACTTTCAAATCATTTACGATATACGTCACTCATTTATATTATAGGACACATCTGGGAAATGTCATCTTCCCGGTTTACTTGTCATTTTTCAATCACGTGTAAAATTAACGGTCTATCGGTCGGTGGTTACTTAATCTAAGCTACTCAGACAAACGTCATAATACACATTAGAAGGCATCCCTTTCCATCAAACTTAACATCTTTCCTTTTCAGTTGCACAACAAAAACAACAAACCCAACAAGTTCTATGTCAATCTTTAGCTTGTCTTCCACCAGAGCACGCTTAACTTAGGTTTTGTTTATGCTTTCTGCCGTTATAATTATTGCTTCTTTCTATAATAATACCAATCCCAATCCCAAACTCAAACATCAGACTATTGCCGTAAATAGTCAAGACTGTTATTACAACTTAGTTGGTGTGCCTCCTCTCAATATCAAGCTGTCAATCGGCAACAACAACTATCTAATTGTGGCCTAGTACAGCTTTTTCTTCTAAAGTCTATCTATCTATCTGTATGTGGTTTTTGCAGAATGAACGCACATGAACACTGGGGTTTAGTTTTGTTTTTTTAGTTCAATGAACGACCGGTAGAGGAGGTCGTTTTGTTTGTTTTTGTTTGTTTACCCAGAAGTAGTGTTATGTTTATGGGCAATGTTTTTATGCTGCAAATAGTACTCGAGTCGGCAACAACTAGAAAAATAACATAAAATTGTCACAGTTGTGCCGTTTTAGCTCTAATGAGAGAGTAAAAGTGTAAACAGGTGATTACAGTAGGAGCCGTATAATTGCGTTAAAAACAATATTTGATTACTTTGGAGAACCTGACAGATGATTTGAATTCCTTACATTTAAGCAAAAGTTGAAATAAGCTGTTTTCTACTCTTAAGGTAAAATTTAAATTATAATAAATTTTGTATTTTTTATAAATTCGGAAAGAAAGGCTGGATTTGTATTCAAATGCCAGATATACAAATGTCAATTTCCACAAAGTGGTGGTTTTGAAGTTTTGTAAGAAAAGTAGGTATGTTTGTTGTTATTATTCATTCATCTCTGTTTTGAAATGAAAAAATATGTAGATCAACAATTATTTGTATACCGTACCGGTGGCATGACCGTTAGTGCGTTGGACAGTCATACCAAGTAAGAGTTATATTTTTAAACGGGTACCGCCTCTTACGACAATTTGACAGATCCTCCAAAAGTAATTCTTGTCATGAAAAGTGGTTTCTCTAATGAGCCTTTCGGATTCGGCTTAAAACTGAAGGTCCCATGTTGAAGTAAAACCTATGTTCCTATGAAATAAACTGAAGGTACCTAGTTCAAAACTTAAATATCAGACAACTTATCAATTATTATTTTGACATTTCTACTCAACTTAATAATTGATTTGATTTGATTCCATATAACAAATATTTTGACGTTTCTATACGTTTCTGATTTAATGAGATTGCGTTTTAAGTATTCCGTATTTTGTGTCAAATATGTTAATTTCTTTTGTCAATTATATGACACATAACTGGGCATTACTTTTTTTGACAGAGATGTGCATGTGTTCCCATTTTCATTTGGCTTGATGACAAGTGAATGTGAATGCGTAGCGTATATACATACCTCTATTTTATAGAGCTCCTGTAGCTTGTTGTATTCTAGTTTTCATAAAGAAGCTCCTTAAAAGACCACTTAAACCCTAAAGGGTTGCAGAATAAGGCTTATACCCAATTCCACAAGTTTTTGTTTTTTAAATGTGAAAGAGAAGAAACAAGGAATATCTTAAGAACCTTTTTTATAAACCTTTCAGTACTCTATCTAGCTAAGCTACGTAAGGTAAGGTACGGTACGTTAGAATATTATTCAATTGTGGCGCGAACACGGAATGAAGTATGGAGAATGGATATTGTATACGAAAGAATAGAATATTATGGCTATGGGTAGTGAGTGATAAACGCTAATTGGAAAGAGAGGAAGAAACAACTCAAACTCATTGAACTACCGCAAGTGAAGTGTGCGGTGGTTACTTATGGGTGGTGTGGTGATGTACTCTGATATGAGTGGAGGATGCACTGAAAAAAATGTCAGTTTAGATTTACACCTGGTGATGTAATATAGAGGGGAATTTAAAAGAACCCCTTCACAAAGTCTTTCTAATATGTCACTCTTAATTGGATATCTCTTAGGTCTTCTCTGATGGACAAATAAAACTAATTATTCAAAAAGGGGATATTGAATAATATGGATCCGAGATTTATTTAACTAGGGGATTGTTTTGACAGCTCACCAATAGTTATATCAAGAATAGCATCATTTTCAATCTCACATAGATAGGGCATCATAATATCTTTTTGCTGGTGTTTGACAGCTAGTCCAAAACAGTTGGTTTATCAAAAAGAAATGCAAAGCTATTCAAGAACTTTTGGTATTATTAAGTGAGTATCTGGCAGAAATGCTATTCCAACATATGATTGCATTTGAAGGAACCTAAAACTGATTATATTTTAACCGGTGGGTTTAAGTTTACAATAGTTCTGGAACTTAAAATTTTAATATTTGTGTTTTAGTTTTTTCAGACATCATACATTTTAGGTATCCGACTCGTTTAATAAGGTATCTAAAAATGATTCACCTATCCAGCACAATTTTGAATCCAACCAATGGATCCCAGTTAAATTAAATGCAAGCTTTAATAAGAATTGTAACAAAATTCAATTCCCTTCCTTAGCTTATTAATGCGTATATGTATGTTGTCAGTTCCTTGAGTTAAAATCGGTACTGTGGCCACTAAATCTTATGATAGACGCAACTAAACAAATTTGTATCAAGATTCATTAACTTCGTTTTGTAGGGTGGCTTCGTTCAGGATTTGGTATCGGTATTTTAGGGCTGATTTGACGTAACTGCTCAACACGTTCCAAGTTTCGTTAAGACGCTTTTTCCCCAGTGTCCTCTTCTGATTGCAGCAAGAATAGGGCACATTGCTAGGAAGTGCAGTACGTCTTCTCTAACCCTGTGGTTGCATAGGGTACACTCTGTGTTTTCATCTGCACAATATGATCGGTAATTCAGATTTACTAACTCTCCTCTCGTTTTAAAGATAGAAGGTATTGTCTCCAACGTGTAGCGGTCATCAAAATTGTTGCTAGCGTGGAGGTTGTGCTGCAAACCCTTGTACATACTTCGCATGTTGCTTCGTTCTGCCATCTCGGTGAACTTACAGAGATTGTCTTCTTTAATTCTTGCGAGCAGTGTATCGAAGTTACAGTTCCAAGTATCGGTCGCACTTTCTAGCAATTCAAAATTATGTGACTGCTCTAGGATCATCCACTCTCTAAAAAACTGCGATTTTCGGTTAAGAAGATGCCGTGCAATGATCCTGGGTAGACGATGACTTGGCAGAGCCATTACTTTCAAAATGTAGTTAAAATGCATTTTTAGTGTAAAGATGTACAGTGGAGAAAGGACAGTCTCCAGATGTAGCATGTAGTTAGGGGTTTTTTCTGAAAGCCAGAATATTTTTTGATGAAGTATCTCAAAAGCTTTTCTACTTGGTCATATTGAAGAAATCATCACACCTGGGCAGCGTAGCACATTATCGATCTCATCACCGCTTCAAAGAGCTTATATTTTTGCTAAGGACCCCCTTCGAATTGCAATTGAATGAAAGCTATGGTGTTATAGTAACTCCAAGATACTTATACTCCTTAACCACCTCTAAATTCACATTTTCCCATTTCCACTTTTTATTTCTTGAGAATCTGCCTGTATTATTTCTAAAGATCATGATTTTTGATTAATTTGTATTAACGGTGAGGCTCCAGAGACGACAATATGCTTGTAGTTTATTCATCATTTCCGGGGTTTCAGAGAAAATGACTATGTCGTCTGCATACATCATCGCTTTGATGTCGACACCAGCCAAATTAATTCTACCTGGCAGAGCTGATGTAAAATCATCTAGGAAGATAGAAAACAGAAGCGGGCTTAAAAGGCAGCCTTGCTTAACCCTCGATGTCGTTTGAAACCACGGCAATCCTTCGTTTCCGTCCCATATTGCCGTTTTATTGTTTTCGAACAGGCGTTTCATTATTTTCAACATTTTTGTGGATATTCCTAGGCAACTGAAAATGTAGAACAATGCATCCCTGTTGATTAAAACGAAAGCTGCATTGAAATCAATAAATAAAGCATATAATTTAATTGCCTTATCCAGATAAGATCTACATACCTATGGACGTTAGTGAAAAGATGTTGTCAACTGTTGAATAATCTTTCCTGAAGCCGACTTGAAACTCACCCAAAAGGTTATTACTTTTTACTCATGCTGTGAGCCAGTCTAGAATGACGCCAGTGAATATTTTCATTACGGTTGTCAGAAATGATATGAACCGATAATTGTTTGGATCGTTATTATCACCTTTTTTAAATATGGGAAGTATAATATTTTTGGTAAAACTTTCTGGTACTTCTCCTTCATCAAATAAGTAATTATATGCATCTGTAAGTTTTTCAATAAAGCTTAACGAAGCGTTTTTGAGAAAGCCATATGGTACACGGTCTTCCCCCGGAGCTTTGTTGGGTTTGCACCTGTGTATCACATCCAGGACTTCTTGTACGGTGAAGACAAGAAGTCCTGGATGTGATCCAAGCTTTCATTTTCCAAATGTGCCGAATGAGTGAAGCATCAACTGGTTGGGGTTTGTTGGTTTGCTCAACAAGTTGTGCTAGGATGTTTATATCAATTTTATGTTTTGGATGAAGGGTATACCATTGAGAGAGCGAGCTATTTTCCAGAACGATGAGCTGTCATTTACTTCTGATAATTTACTTCTGATCTTTGTGCAACTAGTATTTTCGGTGGTTACCTTACAAATTTAAATGTTTGCTTAAAAACATCAATTTTAAAACAGATTTGAAAAATAGTGTTTAACTTTTTTCTTTAAATTAACACCAAGATACAAATTTAATTTTAAAAACCTTGTACAAAAAAACTATTCCTAGTATTAAAAAATCCTTAAATGTAAAGAACCCGTTTTTAAGAGTTTCAAGTATTTTTAGAAGAAGAAGTATTTAAAAAAAAGAAAAAAATACTTTTTTTGAAAATCACTCGAAAACCAAAGTTGTAGACAAAAAAGATTTCAATACTTTTTTCAAACAGTTTGGAGAAAATGTCTAAACACATACTTCAAATTATTATTAACAGAATTTTGTTGTTTTAGATTACATCCGTTAATATATATATATATATATTTTTTTTTAAACTAAACTTCAAAGTGGTATCGCCAGAAAAAGACTCCATCTTAAAATCGCATTTATAAATAAATCTCTCCTCCAAAATTAAGCTTTGTTGGAAAGCCATTTGTGTACTTAATTTTTCCAGACTATTTGATAAAACACAATTCAAATCTTTCTTCATCTTCACACCCTATTCTAAATTTAGAATTTTCAAAATCTTGTGGCAATTATTTATATTATTGTTTTCCTTGATAAAAATGCTGCCCATTTTTATCAGCCTTTTCTAACAAGTTAGTCTCGCATTATTTCGGGTGACATCTGTCAAATCATTTCAAGAAATTTAAACAAGTTATTACATTATTTGTGTGTTTATTTTTCTCAAGGAATATCCTTGTAATTAAATTTTTTGGTAAAATTGATATTTCTTAAAAATATTACAATATGACACATTCCCTGTGTCAATTTCTATTGTATTCGTTGTAGAAGTAACTTTTTCATATTCAAACACTTAAAAAACTCGAAAAGAGGTACCAGGTAGAAAAGTTGTATTTTAAAATTGTTTTTCCGAACGTAATGTCATTTTACGAAATGTCATGTTTGATCAAAATCGAACATTATTTACTTCATTAATTTATATGAAAGAGAATCATTATAAGTGCGGTGAAAATAAACTCAATTCTTAAATAATAAATAACATTAAAAACATCATTAATAATCAAATCATCATTAAGGTATGCCTACATCATTATTTTTTAAAACTCCTCCAATTAATCTACACAAACTTTAACCTGTCATTACGGTTTTCACGTTGTTGTCAAAAGTCATTATTGCCTTTGTCTATAATATAGAATTAGTAGTTTATGTGTCAACAGTTTATTGTATAAATCATTACTTTAACACAACGAACGTGTTTTTGTTTTAAAGATTTGTTTTATTATTCTTACCAACATTTTAAAAAAGAAACACACCACAATTCCTAAAGACATCTTCAAGCTTCTGGGCATTATATAAAATCACAAAAAGATTTATTAATTCTTTCTTTACTTCATTCTTAAAATAGATTTTTTGTTTTTTAATAATTCCCCTTTGTTTGATAGATAATTTATGAATTTATGACTTAATTAAGAAATTATTATAGTTTATTTGATTGTTTTTCTTTTTTGTGAGAGAAGAGAAAAAATTTAAAAATTAGTCTTGAATTCAATCCCCAACTCAATTATGATCTATTTTTAACCATACACACATTTTTCTGGGTGTACTAAAAATGCCTCCCCTTATCCCAGCCTCAGAAGCTCCAAGTACATCAGGCGCACCACAAAATAATGTACCAACATTCAGCCGAACCTTGCCCACCTCTTCTAGGAGCACATAGAGAATCATTGTTTAGTACCTACTCGCACCGTGCATTGGCACTGGCACTGGGTGCTGGTGCTGGGTACTGCCACTGACGACGCGACGACATTGACGCTGTTCCCAGTCGTTGTTACTGTAGTTTAGCTGTGTCGACTCTAATCGACCACCGGCAATCGCTCGAACGCTTGAATCTCATGCTAGCACAGACTCTAAAGCTAAACTCTCCTCTACTAGTCTTTTGGTCGTCGTCGCCGTCACTGTATTCATCGTCGCTCGGCTCGTGTAATAGCCAGCGTCATGTGTGAATTTATTCTTGGAACTGACGGAGAACCAATCGGGCGTGCGTGCGCTTTACACGGAAAGTCTCTTTTATAGATTCCAACGATCTCGAGTCGTAGCGTAGCTACCGTGGCCGCGGCTATTGCACCACACAAATCTGCCCATGTCTCCCAGTTGCACGCTGAATCCCAATCGAACTTAATGGTGAGCTCTACGACGGAGAATCAATTACTGTGCCGCCCGTGATACGCGAGGTACAAGAAGCCTCCCCAGACTTCAGATCAGCGCCATTTAAAAAAAGAAACATATGAATAAAGCAGGTGCGAGGTGCGACGCGACGTGAAGTGTTGTGTACATTTTGTTTAAACAAATAAAACTCTATAGATAGAGATTACACTTATTTGTTTATCTCATCTAACGGCAAAAATAATAACAATTAATTTCACAAAGAGCTGAGAAAAAATAATTATTAAAAATAGAATTTTGAGCATTTTTTGTTTGCTACTACGAATAGTGTACAGCTCGTGCGGTACTTGTACTTGATGTGTCGGCAACATTGCGGCCTTAAATCTTTCGTTTAGTTCGGAATTTAATTTCGCTGCCAGGTTATTTTTTTTTTGTTTTAATTCACTGTTTTATCACGAAATAAAAGTGAAAATCCCAAATAATCACATGCGATTAAATATTGAATATTTTAATTATGAACAACACGTATGTTGCTGCATCATTGTTGCATTGGTTCAATGAGTGATCGTGAGCAGAGGATCATCAACACCACGCGAGTAATTAAAGAAAGAAAAAGTTAATGCACTTAAAATTTTAATAAAAATTAAATAAATTTAACAAAAAAGTGAGTGTCAAGTTAATAAACATTTCCCCCCTCAATAAAAAAGAGGACATAATGTATTTCCTCTTCTTCTCAGACACATGTTGCAAAAATGAATTGGAAAAAAAAGATGAAATTTATTATGCAATTTGTGTTCCATAAATAAAATTAATTAAATTTTATTTCATTATTTTTTGTTTGCTTGTGTTATTGATTCTTAATTAATGTGTTGATAATGTTCTTAAACAAATGAATAAAAAGCAGCATTACAAAATTGTGGTTATTTTGACCTGAAAACAAGTTGCTTACAAAAATGTGGTTTAAACAAAAATCAAAGAATGTGACATAGAAGTTTGAAGGTTTTGTTGGTTTTGTTTTTGTCATGCGACAATTTTGTGCTAAGTTTTTAATTTTTTAAATATGTTTATTTTTTATTAAAATTTTTATTTTTTGTTTTCGGTGATCTTGATGTTTTGTTCTTTTCTGTTTTCATATAAAATGCGTTTTCATATTTTTCGTCATTGAAAAGAGACCATTTTATTTAATTCTTTCGTTTTGGTTTTTGGTAAGAAGAATTTTATTTTTGAATCGGAATTTCTTCATGTCATCATTTATTTTTGATATATTTTTATATTCGTAGACGAGGAAGACATTTTTATTTTATTTATTTTCTTTTTTTGAATTTCGAGGAGAGTTTGGATTTTTGGTGATTTATGTTGAAAGATTTTTAATTTTCAATCATTTTAAAAAAAGAAGAAGTTTTATTTAAATTTTCCCTCCTCGAAATGTCTTCAATTTTGTGTGAAGTTATTGGTTATTTAAGAAATCAAATAAAATATATGAACAGTTGGATGATGGAAACGAATTTTTGTCAAGCGTTCATTAAGTGAGGTGATGTTTTTTTTGACATAAGCTGTAACTTTAACGTATTTACACTCACACATTCTTGTTGCAAGTGCTGACTTTTGACAACTGTCAAACTGAGCTGTCATTTGAAGTAACATAATATTAGTTAAATGTTTGTTATTTAGGATAACGAATTGTTTAAGTATCGTAAAATGATAGTGATTCGAAACTAACGAATGACTATAGAAGTTCTAAGGTTGGTTCATAATCTGAATGTTCCCTGAGTTAAAAATATTGCATTTGAAAGACTACAAGTGTGGTTGATGATCCGAATTTATTGATTTCCCGGGGTTTTGTTCGGGGCAACAAGCTTACTTACAAATAATTTGCGGGATTTGACACCGTTTTGACTAAGATAGCGCTCAAAACCTAAAAAGCGACTTAAATTATCTCCAAAGAATAGAATGCTGTAAATCTTTTAAAAGCGGTTATTTGAATGATATTGTTTTTTAAGACATAATAGTAAAGTCCAATCTTCATAATTAAATACAAAAAATTACCCCTGTATGTATTTTATTTAGCTGTGCTTTCAAGTTGAAAAATGAACGACCCTTTTATCTTTTTTTTTCTAGCATCTTCATTTCAAATTAAAAACTGATAACTTCCCATCCCGTCTGTCGATTTGTCTTGCTTAAATGTTTGTCTATACGTACTCGTATCAATTTTTACCAAATTTGAGTACTATCGAAAACAATATTTTCTGTGAAATAAAATAAGTTTGAAGCCAATATTTTTAATTTTTGAAAAGATATTTGAGTCGAAAGTAAATTTTTACCAAGTTTTAGTATTGTTTTTTTAGAATTTTATTTTTTGTAAGAAAACTGTCCATTTGATTTTTCTCAAAATTTAATCGAATGTTGGAAACAATATTTCTTATGAGTAAAATTAGTAAGAAGCTATTATCTAAAATTTTTGAAAAGATATTTGAGTCGAAAATCATTTTTTACTAATTTTTGGTAAATTTTTTTCGGCTTTTAGTTTTTTGTACAAAAACCTTTCAATTCGATTTTTTTCAAAATTTTACCGATTATTGAAAACAATATTTCTTATAAGATAATATTAGTTTGAAGCCAATATTTCAAATTTTTGGAAAGATATTTGAGTCGAAATCAATTTTTACCAACTTTTGTTAATTTTTTTTCGGTTTTTAAGTTTTTGTAAAAAAACTGTCAATTCGATTTTTTTTTAAATTTTACCGAATATTGAAAACAATATTTCTTATAAGATAAAATTAGTTTGAAGAAAATATTTCAAATTTTTGAAAAGATATTTGAGTCAAAAATCAATTTTCACCAACTTTTGGTAAATTTTTTTTAGGTTTTTAATTTTTTGCACAAAAACTGTCAATTCGATTTTTTTCAAAATTTTATTGAATGTTGACAACAATATTTGTTGAAAAATAAAAGTTGTTAAAAGCCAATATCTACAAGTTTTGGAAAAATATTTGAGTCGAAAATCAATTTTTACCAACTTTTATACATTTTTTTTTATGTTTTTATTTTTTGTAAGAAAACTGTAAATTCGATATTTCTCAAAATTTGTCCTAATGTTGAAAACAATATTTCTTATAAGTAAAAATTAATTAGAAGCTATTATCTCAAAGTTTTGAAAATATATTTGAGTCGAAAATCATTTTTTACCAACTTTTATTAATTTTTTTTAGGTTTTTATTTTTTGTAAAAAAACTGTCAATTCGATTTTTCTCAACATTTTTCAAAATGTTGAAAACAATATTTCTTATAAGATAAAATAAGTTTAAGGCCTAAATTTCAAGTTTTTTAAAAGACATTTGAATCGATATTCAATTTTTACCAACTTTGAGTAATGTTTTTTTTTTGATTTTTTTTTTTAATAGAAAAAACTGTCAATTCGATTTTTCTCAAAATTTTATCAGATGTCAAAATTATTATTCTTCGTTGCACAAAATTGTTTTGAAGATGAAATCATATTTTAATCGTAAAATTTTGGAGGTGACAAATTTTTTTTTCCAGTTTTTATGATTTATAAATTAACCTTTAATTAGATTTTTTTTCTAACAATATACTTCTTTGATATCACGTTAGAATATATTATATACAATTTAATTTAAGTCTGTAGCGTTTTTGGTTCGTAAGATATTTAGGGTTAACCAAAATGTTTACCTTTTTTTCAAACTGCTATGGTAAAAAAACCACCCACGCAATTTTCTGAAAAGCCCTTTCTGCATCTGTCTCTCTCTTCTAATTCTTGAGCTATGGACGACGAGAAAAACGTCGCGAATGTACGGAAGTATGGACGTACGGACATACAGACGTACGAACGTACGTACACACACATGCACAAACATCTTTCTAAAAATCTTTTATTTCGACTCTAGGGACCTTGAAACGTCGAGAAATGTCAAAATTTTCAATTTGACAAATTGGACCCAACAAAACTTTGCCTTTGAGAAAAAGAAACAAAGTGCATCCATGCTTTATTTTTTAAATAAGAAATTCCTTACAGAGTTCCTCATATAATATAATATTAGAGGTCCACTTTATCTTATGTGAAAATGGACTAGTACTGTATGATTTTATGCATCTTTTAACATTGAAAATAAAAATGACATTTCACATGTCAACTTGGCAACTTGCGTTCACCAAAATAATAAGAGTATAATATTTTGACATATCACGATAGTCTAAATCAATCCAAAACAATCTTTAAAAAACTTGCAAATGTCACCCCGCCGACTTAGGTCTGTTCATAGTGAACTGTCAAATCAAGTGTTTCATAAAACCGTAACGCCAGTCTTTAGTTCCTTGCCCCTAATCCAAAATCTATTTATTAATAGGAATGGATATTAAGTTTTATTTAAGAACCACCCTGATATAAAATATTTGTCAAGGTAGTATCTTGACAAAAAAGAAAATGTCAATGAAAAAATTATTGACTCTTGATCTTATCATTGTTTATCAATTAAAGAATGCGCATTGTGAATCATTTCTTAGTAGAAAACAAAATAAATTCTTATAGAATTTACTTTTAATGATTTATATTAAATTGTACAATCAATTGTGTTGAAAATATATAAAAATATAATACAATATGAAAGCGGCAAGTCTCATATTCGTCATTCATTTAAATTGAAGAAAAATCAATGAGGTAACTGTTTAATGTATAGGAAGAAAAGGCAAATCTGTTTAATGTATCAGTTCAAAACTCAAGTTTTTATTTGTTTATTTTTGAAACAGTAAAAAATAAATACATACATATGTATTTTCGAACTTTAAAAAAATCAGTTCTTTCAAGAGAAACAACCCAAACCGAATTCGACTTTTTTTTATCAAACTGTTCTACTTAGTTAATACTTCAAGTTTGACCATCAATCAATTGAATGTCATAATTTGACAATACAGGGATGTGCCAAATTAAAATGACACAAATTTAAAAAAGGAGGCGGATACTACAGCCAAATTCGTGACTTTTCCAATCTGTCCTATATTTTTACGACTAGACTTACGTTTGAAGTTTTTACGATATCGCTTTGTGGTTTATATGTTTTATTTTGATACAATTTTTCTTACTGCCGAAGACATTTAACTATAGAGTCCGCCATCTAACGTTTTATTTGTCAACTAGTACTTATTTCGTGAATGGTAACACTTAGCTGATGTCTGATTTGACACTTAATTAGTTTTATCCTTCCGCTAAACGGTTGTATATACTATTGAACAACGCTGGGAATAACGCTTAGAGAAATTGCTAATTTTGCAACAAAAAATCATCATTTCAGATGAAGCTCATTTTGGTCTTGGCGGGTATGTAAACAAGCACAATTGTGGTATTTGGGGCACAGAAAACCCGCACGCATACAAATGTCAACACAGTTTGACATTCTCAACTGTCAAATCATAGACAACCACCTCGAAACTTCTGATTCACCTAAATAAACATTATTTATTTATATTTTAAATTGACATTATTTGCATTCTGAAATAAGAGAACGATCGGAAAGTGGCTAAGTCTGTTAATTAAGTTCATTTAAGTCTTTTTAATCTTTGCGTTAAGAATACGTACGTAAAACTCTTTTCACAAATGTCTTCATGTCAAAAATGTTAACTGTCACAGATTTGTAATAAATAATTAAATGTAAAACCATGAATACCTTATGTCTTAAATATTTATTTAAATATATTCATGGCAACAAAAATAAGATTTTAATCTTTGACAAGACACTTACTTCAGTTATCACCATATAATTCGGCCTTTAAAAAACTCTCATCCGCAAACTCTCTGCGCGCAAAAAAATCTTATCTTATCAGTCAAAAAAGCAGCACAGATCAAACAGTGGAAATTTAATTTTGTATATTACCTAAAAATTTACACTCATTGCGGCATTCCAAAGTACGTGGGTACTGTCACTGTGTGACCAGATAATATTACGTTACGTATTAAAAGTGTCAAGCTATAAAATTATAGTGTCATTTCTGGAGATTTTATTACAAAACGTTGATAATTTTAAAACAAACAAATAAAACAGACGAAAAAAACAAAACTATGGAATTGAGTGAAAACTGGAAGTCCCACGGGCATTTTCTTGTTGTTTTTTTCTGCATTTGGTTGTCATACGTATTTACTTTCCTAATGACGCTATGCAAAAATGTTGCAAATTTATCTTTTTGCATTTAGAGAGAGAAAGAGAGACGTACAAAACAAAAAACAATACGTACAGTAGTACCCGATTATATAAAGAATTCATTATATTTTCCTTTTTCAGTGCCACCTTGAAGTCCTCTTATTATTGTACATTAAGGGCTATTTTACTAAACAGTCCTAAGAATAATTTTTTAAGATTTTATTACCATATACTCGTATTTTCAAGTTGAACAAGTACTGCGAGTGGTATTGAATTTGTAATAAAATGTATACTATAGCAGCTTGATATAGAAACATTAAAGCTCTCGAAAATAAGTAATTTTACTTAACTATTTTTTAAGCTCAAGATTAAGAAGTTAAGACGTCATAGAATTTTTAAAAAAAAAATTAATTCAGAAATGTGACATTTAAACAAAAGTCATTAATTTCTAAAGCATTTTTGAAGTAAAGCCAAACAAAATTCATTCTAATGTTGTGTTTGAAAAATGACTTCAGCTTTACGTCAGCGATGCATATCCGTCATTTCGAAATAAATGGCTGCAACTAATTGATTGTAAGCAAGCAGTCACTGATTTTCTCATGTAAAAATGTAATCTTGATTTATTTTGGAAAGTTTCTGAATTTACAGTGACTTATACCCTTAAGCTTAATGCCGTTCGAAAATTGTCGAAAATAGGTTTCAATACAAGAAAAAATATAAACAAATTCCACCAACTATACAAAATGGTTTGACACTTGACAGTAAAAAGCTGATAGTTGATAATGGATGCGTTCAATCTCAGACAGATAAGGTATCCGGATACCTTTTTGTTAGTGTTTTACGTGTAAGATAACAGCTGATGAAAAACAGCTGAGATGACAAAAAAGGAATCCAAAGGTATGTACGAATTTCTGGGGTATGTAGGTATCTGACAGAACAGCGGATTCAGCACATGGTTGAATTTCAAGAAATTTGAAAATTGATTTCAGCCTTTTGTGTTCGTTGGTAAACAAAAGGATACAAAATGTTAGTTGAAGTTGTATTTGAAGATGTACATAATAGACGATAAAGAAGCTATTTATTAAGAATTAAGAGAAAATTTAACATAGATTACAGATTAAGGTTATCTCTTATTTATTAAATTGTTCCGCACCTATCAATCCATCATATCGTCCGACGAATCGGTTGAATTATCCATTAAATGTTTTATCTTACATCAATTTTGACTTCGAAGCTTAATTGTTTCAATGCTTTTTGTGAACAAATGAAGTTGCTTTTATTTTTTGACAGCTATCCAACTTGTTCAACAAGGTATCTAAAAATCCACCTATCCAAGATACCCTATCCAACACGAGATTGAACGCAGCCAATATAATCAAGTAAAACAGAGTGTCAGAATGCAATTTGACAGCTGACATCTTATGGTTGTAAAATGAAGGATTACACGTGTTAACTAATTGGTTTCACAGTTCAATAAGTAATGTTAAAGAAATTATCAGAATAAAGAGACCGCATATTTTTGAGGGTTGTCAACACTTATCACTTATTTATAATGTTATATACAATTTAGGACGACCTTAAAATGTAACGTCTAAAAAAAACATTCTGTGTTCATTTTGTCCTATCAATTATGGCTTCAGTTTCGGCTTCGTCTGCGTTACGGTGGGCCTGCTTCGAGGTTGCTTTGAATGAAATTTCTATTATTTCATCCCGTTAAAGAGCAAATATTTTGTTTGTTGACATTTTTGTACAGCTGTTGAGCTGTCAGACAAAAAAAATGTTCAGATAATTGATCTAGAGCATCCGCTTGGAGTCACATTACGTTACATTACGTTCTTTTCCTTACGATTGTCAAACGAAACGTCAGGTCGAAGCTCATTTGTAATAGCATGCAATTAATTCCTATGGCTTAACTCGTAAACGTCAGGTGAAGTCGAAGCTAAAGCGGTTTTGTGATTCAGCCATTAAGATCAAGAGTGCAATGCAGCTAATCGACATCAACTGTCATAAGATAAGACTGAATCTCTTCCAAAGACAACAGAAAACCCCTCTCGCATAAAATTCCACAAAACAATAACAATTCAAGGAAAAGAAAAGAAAAACTCAAACAGTTTTCCTGCACGAATTCATAATGTTTTTTTCTCGCTTATTTGAAGTTTTTCCTTTATTTTTCTCATCAGACAAATCTTCTCGCATCATCGTTTAAAAAAACAAAAAACAACAACAAAAAAAGATATCACCACTGATTGGCATTGCAGGAGGCAAAAATACCCTCTTGCTGAATGAATTCTTCAGTTTTTCCATCTTAAGTACGTTGTTTTTTTTTCCTTCAACATGTTTCTTCAGTTTCACTTGAACATTACTTCTTCACTTGAGTCTGAGTTTTCATAAATCAATCAATTTAAACATGGAGTACAGCGAAGTGAAAGACTCCATGGAGGGTATGTATGACATTCCATACAATGGGTGCAATATGCCACAAAAAGAAGATTGCGTGCGGTACTTAGCCACGTCCTGTGTACTCGTATAATATTAGAAGACATCATTGTTTCTTGTAAAAAGGATTATGTTTTTCAATGTGGTTTATACAAAAGGGAATTTGTATCTTCATCTTCACTTCAGTTGAATGACAAGAAGGGTTAGCTCTTTAAGGAGTTTTTGCTTTGATTTTTAATTCATCGCTATGAACTTTTAAGGGGTCCTCATAAACATAGACAAAAAAGACTAATACCAGTGTTTTGTTGGAAAATTTAGTAATATCTATAGTATGAATAACACCGATTAAAGTTAAGGTGGAATCTTACTATGGGTGGGTTTTTGACATTTATACAAGTCTCGAATTGATGTTATGTGATTTCGTTCTCAAATGTTAGTACGATTGAAATTGCATTTGTATCTCGATGGCTGTGTTCCTTAAGTACTTGTGCATTTGGAATCATGTGTTTTCCATTGAGAAAAAATATCAATCTGTTACTGTTGATATTATTTAGTTTTGTTAATGAAATTGGACTAACTGGGCTTATTTGCCAGAGAAGACAATAGAAAAGATGATTAAGTTTTGCTTTGTTTCCAACAAAGTTTTATCTCAATTTATATTAAATAAATCTTTTTGGTGTTTCCACCGCACAAGAAGATCTAAAAATGATTAAGTTTGACAGCACTTTCAAATAGTGTTTCGTTGTTTTCTTGTGAAGTGCCAGTGAGATAGTATGATTCGTGTTAAACACCATATGCACCATGTCCATTTTTTTTAATTTGATTAAAACAAAGCTATATTTTTTGTGAACAAACATTCAAGTAAACAGACCATAATGCATTATCTGTAAAACCAACTCCTCCATACAGGTTTTTCTTCACAAATTTTGACTCGACTTCGATCCCCGACGGGACTCGAGTAGAATCATGCTCATTTCAACTCGATTCAGGTATATAAAGAATTGAGTTGAGCTTTATGCTCGCTTCAACATCACATGTTAATGTAGTAGTCTACGAACAAACCTCCTACTTGAAGCAATTGTTAAATTAACTTTTTTTATAGAATGTCGATTTCTAGATGTTTTCTTACCATTTCTTCTTGAAAATTGATCATTTTATTAGTTTTGGTTAATTTTTTCCTAAGTTAATTTTAACTTTTGATTTTCACAAAACTTTCTTCTATTTGTGTGTTGTTTTTTTTTGTTATTATTCTGACAGTTCTTTTATTTATTTCTAAAAAACAGAACCATGAGCTTACACATAAATTTGCACAGTCTGAAAGCAGTATTTAGGCATTACTTTTGTCACCTGACAGCTGTCAAAATGACCACTAATAAAAATAGTGATACCAACTTAATGAACCTTATCTCTAAAGAAACCGTAAATTTTACAAAATCTGTGTAAAGGGCCTTGCACATGAGAACGAACAACGAATGAACGAATTAACCAACAAACGTGATTTTACACATTTCAAAAAGTCAATTTAAAACGAAAACGCATTTAAATTATAAGAAACCAATTGACATCAATGTTTGCATTTTGTTCGCTAAAATAAGAAAATTTTATAAAAACAAATTGGTAGTAACGAATTGCACTGAGGTTGCTACGAACTGTCAAACTCTATTCGCGTTCCACATACCATCCACACTGCAATGAATAAATTGTTCGCCCGCAACATAACCTCAAAATTATACTACTCTTGTTTTGTTTTTGTTGGAAAGATCATGGTTGAGGAGAATATGGAGAAAAGGGTAATTTAATTCTTCGCTGTCTGCTAATAGAAATAAAGTCCATGGGAAAGAAAAGTCAAAAGTGCGAACATCCAAAGTAAAATGCTTAAGGAAACATCATCGCATAAATTCTAAACATCCGCCATTTTGAAACAAATTATTTCAAAACAAGCTTTAATAAGCATTTACTGATATTTCTCATAAAATTTCGTTTCTGCGATCTTTATTTATTTAAAAGTTTTTCTTAAAATAAAATCAGAACTGATAACTGATTTTGTTCTGCTTCTAAAACAATTCATTTGCCTTTTTAGGAAAGCTAATCAGTTTACTCTTGAGCTCAGTTTTCCAGGTCTTACGATATTAGGAAGTGCTTAATAATTTTGTCCGTCAGTTACGGTTTTTGAAGTGTTGTATCTCAAAAACCACTTATTCTATACGATACAAATTTGGTAAACTAAATATCGGTCATTAGATCAATAAATATTACAAATTTGGAGTTTCTGAAATTAGAAGAACGGAAAACTACCAGAATTTGACTTGACACACTATGAACAGATCGCTGGAAATTGCTTGCCCACTTATACACATAAGAGGAAAGAACAATGGTAGGCCGCAGAGCTTGGCTCACTCAGGAAATAATGCAGGAAACTCTTCAACCGAGTCAAAGCCTAACGATCCTTGTGTGGCACGATAGAAGAAACTTCCGAAGCCTCTAGGTTACGCAAAATTCTTTCAATGAATTCAGCGATGCAGACGGCTGCTGGACAAATTCAAGTAAAAAATCGCTGAACTTACTATTGGATACTCATTTTCCTGGCAGGTTTTTACCCGAAACTCTCAACAGCTTCAATCCTTTTAAATCTGCAGGACCAGATGGAATAATACCAGCTGATCTACAAAAGACTCCTGACATGATTGCACCAATCCTTGAGGCAATTTTTACCAACTGTCTTTACCTGGTATATTTTCCCTCAGTGTGGAGAGAATTTAAAGTTGTATTTATACCCAAAGCATTTAAATGTTCGCAAGTCAATCCCAAAGATCTACGCCCTATAAGACTATCATCATTCCTTCTTGGAAAGATTCATTAATATATGATACAAGGCTGCTGCCTTCATCTCAACATGCCTACTGTAAAGGTAAATCGGTGGAAACAGCGTTACACACTTTAGTTCGCACCGTTGAATATTCCCTCCATTATAAAGAGTTCACTATGGTTGCTTTCTTGACATCGAAGGTGCCTTTAACAACGTGGACACATCTGCAATCACATCTGCAATCACATCTCTAAAGGTTAAGAGTTCGCTTCGGAAGTTGATTCATTTAATGCTGACTAGCAGAATAATCAACTCAAAACTGGTCAACTCTTCTGCCATACGATTCGTTAGTAGAGGGACACCGCAAGGTGGTGTTCTATCCCCTCTCCTCTGGAACCTAGTGTGGAATGAAATCCTAACTAATCTGGAAGTGGAGGGCTTCAGGGCGATAGCCTATGCGGACGACGTTGCTATAGCAGTGTCAGGAAAGCATCTTAACACCCTAAAGAGCTCTTACAAAATGATCGGTGTGGACTAGGTGTTAACCCACACAAAACCGGTCTTATTTTCGAGGAGATACAAAATTCCATTTGTAAAAACAAACTATACTAAATAGTCCAGTCATTTGGTAAAAAAAAGAGGGTTACCTGGAAAGTTTTCCGGGAGTTTTGAAAATTGGTTAATTTATAGATTTGGGTATGCTCTTTTTGAATTTCAACTTTGCCACCTCGTACCCCCGCCGCTCGCGCCGCCATCTTGAAAAATGGCGCCTAAAACGGTTTTTTGGGAATATCACCTTTTCGACGCATTTTACGAAAAAAATACTTATGTACAAAATTAAACTAGAAAAAAATTCCTACAATTTATGTATCAATAATTTTTTCATAAAATCAATAGTTTTTGGCGTACGAGCGCCACAACATCCATTTCAATAGACGTTTTAAGCGGCGCGTTTTTTAAATTGTGGTTTCGCCTATAGGCCTACTTGGGAGAAATTTTATTTTGAAATTTAGCGCAATATTTCGGTAGAAGCTACATATATTACGAGAAATATTTAGTTGAGCCTGATTCATCAGTATTTATACATTTATCGTCGTACAGTGTTGTTTGTGTTCTTAGAGCTATGGCTTCTAATACAGAAAATTGTTTTGTTTGTGACAGTTCACTCTTGGAAAATGAAACAGTTGAAGTGAAAGAAAAAGGATTGGACACTTTTCGTAAGTCAAGTGTTAAAAGAAATGATAGTAAAGTTAAACTTTTGGCGGGACTCAAATCGATAGTGGTTCATGATGTGTGTCGAAAACGATACAATAATGAGAAGTTAATCGTTGCATCATTGCGTAGAGGAAGTGATGCCACGAAACCTCAGCCACAACTGCGATCCTCGCACCCAGTATTTTCTTTTAAAAATCATTGTTTTCTTATGTGCTGAAGAGATAACAGCAGAATTTGTAGCTAAACAAAAACAGACGCGGCTGTGTAAGCGTAATGTAGTGTATAGTGTGAGGAAATTGTCAATGAAAGACAGTATAACAAATCTTTGTAGAAATCGTAATGATGATTGGTGTCGAGCGATTGTTGAGCGTGTTGAGCATGTGAATGATTTGGTCGCAGCCTATGCACAGTACCATAATTCCTGCATGAAAAAATTATACCAAGCACCACCAGCTGAAGATATAAAATAAAGGTCCGTATGCCACTGAGATAGATACTGCGATGCAGTTCATTTATTCTTATCTTAAGCAGAATTCCGACGAGTGTCAGTTTTCCTTGGAAGAATTGATGGCCAAAATTGAAGGTGATTACCACCCCCACATAAAAACGGTAAAAGCGCAACTGCTTAAAAAATACGGTGATGATATTTTAATTGCCGTCACTGCCAATAAAGCTCCAGTCCTTTGTTTTCGAAATACAGGATTTAAGTTATTAACAGAATCCTGGTATAATCAAAAAAGTGATGACAATGCAGAAGAACGTAGGCGTATTGTGAAGACAGCAGCAGAAATTGTTATACAGGACATTCACTCTACAGTCTATGAAACAAAACATTATCCTCCATCAGATAATTTTTTTCAACACTTTGAGTCTGATCTACCTGAAACTTTACGCATTTTTCTAGATAGCGTAATTTTAAAAAACAAACGAGCGTCTCTTCAAAAATGGAAGAAAAATAGTATTGCTCTCGGTCATTCTATAATTGCAGCAGCAAGGCCCAAATCTTTTATGTCAATTGTGCAGATTGGATTAGCTCGGCGACTAATAGATGTATTATCATCTCTTGGATTTTGCTCTTCATACACCGAAGCAACGCTGTTCGAAGTTTCAGCTATTATGCGTGCACCGTTGAGTATCGATGATAACGCATTTTCTCAATTTGTTTTTGACAATGCTGATTTTAATACGCAGACATTAGATGGTAATAATACTTTCCATGCCATGGGCGGTATCCATTGTGTAACACCTAAAACTGCTATCGCTCCTGATCAAATTATTCCACGATTAAAGCAAATGCCATCTGCAAAAGTCGTTGGTAGTTTCGGTAACATTGCATTAAAAACATTTGTGAAAAAAACGATACCGGCTTAAAAACCATTAAGATTCAAAACCTCGGTAGCATTCGTGAGGTTTCGGAAATAGAAAAGCCGTCTGTTTCAGATTTAATGTGGCTCTATGGAAAATGGGCCGACCTGCCTAACATACCTGGATGGAGCGGATTCATGGAACAAGTGACTGCGGAACTCCATTTCGAAAAATCATTTGTAGGATGCTTGCCCTTTATTAATGCTCCACCGAGTGATTACGATACAATTTTGACTGCTCTCTTATCTGCTTCTGAAAAATGTGAATCATTACATCAGCATTCTTATTTTGTTACATTTGACCAGCCTTTGTATTTCAAAGCACGGGACATTATTTCCTCGTACAATGTGGACTCCAAATTAAGTAACACTGTCGTAAGACTCGGTGGATTTCATTTATTAATGTCATTCTTGGGATCAATTGGATACATAATGACTGGAAGTGGATTAAAAGAGCTTTTAAACACTATTTACGCAACTAATTCAATTGAAAAAAATATGACAGGACATGCGTATTCACGTGCAGTAAGAGCACATATATTGACACATTTTTCAATTGCCAAAATTGTTCTACAATCAATAGATATTACACCCGATCTCAACACAGAATTAGAAAGAATTTTATACAATTTTGATAGGTCAGTGGTACTCGAGGCGGACCAAGAAGAATGCTGTCAAGAACTTGCTGAGAAATTTGAGAATCAATTGATTACATTTGAACAACGTGGCCGCACAGCAAAATTATGGGTCCAGTATTTCCGGATGGTTACACTTGTCAAACAATTCATTGAAGCAAAAAGAATGGGCAATTGGAATTTACATCTCGACACTATTCAGAAAATGATTCCTTATTTTCATGCTAGTGGCCACTTCTTGTATGCAAAATCTTGCCATTTATATTTGCAGGACATGTCGGATTTAAAGAAACGAATGTTAGCTGAAGAATACGAACTTTTTACAACTAAAGGATATTTTACAATTAGACGTTCTGACAAATTTTGGTGTGGCACATTGTCTGATATGACAATTGAGCAATCGCTCATGAGAACGATGAAATGCCTAGGTGGTCCTACTCATGGACGAGGAGTAAACGAAAGCGTGCTTTCCGAGTGGACTTTAGGAATGGTATACTTTCCTATTTCAATTATACGGTTATAGTGACGTGAAAAGTAAAAAAAAACATGTCTTTAAACGAATATAGATATGTATGCTTCACAAAATCAGCATATAAAAGTAAATTTAATATTGCATCACTACCACCAACAGAAGCAGCAGCACGACAACATTCATTCCGAGCCTATCACCAGGTTCGGCAGTGGTACGAAAATGAAAAAAATGCAGAAGAATGGGGATGGAATAGAAACAAAAATGGACTAATTCCAGTTACGATGCTTCAGCCCCCCGCTCCAGAATCGTTATTGAAACTTATTTCTTGCAAAAAAGGATGTCAAAAAGCCTGTGGATGAAGAAAAGCTGGATTAAAATGCTCCGTTATATGCGCAAATTGTAGTGGTAGTTGTAATAATTCGCCAATTCCATCATATAATTATGATGAAGAAGAAGAAACGGCGACTATTTTTGAAAAAGCTTTCGATGAAATCGGAAATGAAGAGATGTGTGATGAATCTGATAGTCACATCGCAGATGATGATGACGAAATTTCAGTCCTAGATGTTTCGATCGATGCTCAGGACGAAGTCGTAACACCCGGTCCATCAACAGCAAAGCGAAAAAGATTGCGCTAAATTTCAAAATAAAATTTATCACAAGTGGGTTAGGCTTTTGGGGAAACCACAATAAAAAAACGCGCCGCTTACTCCACCTCTAGGGTTTGTGGAAATGAGTTTTTTTTTTAAAACGTCTATTGAAATGGATGTTGTGGCGCTCGTACGCCAAAAACTATTGATTTTATGAAAAAATTATTGGTACATAAATTGTAGGAAATTTTTTCTAGTTTAATTTTGTACATAAGTATTTTTTTCGTAAAATGCGTCGAAAAGGTGATATTCCCAAAAAACCGTTTTTAGGCGCCATTTTTTCAAGATGGCGGCGCGAGCGGCGGGGGTGCGAGGTGGCAAATTTGAAATTCGAAAAGAGCATACCCAAATCTATAAATTAACCAATTTTCAAAACTCCCGGAAAACTTTCCAGGTAAAACTGCCAAATGACTGGACTAAAAGCCATCCTATTAAAATTCTCAGACGAGGCTAAATCCAGGTATTTAGACCCAAGTGTCTTGTCTTGGATACGAAAAAATTGGAAACGCAACGTTCAGGAAAGAGTCAAAAAAGCTACTGTAGCTCCCTTTTCTTACAAAAAAACTGTTGGTAATAAATGGTGTTTATAACCCAGAATCACGCATTGGGTATACCCATCGGTAATCAGACCGATTTTAATGTACAGTGTGGCAGTATTGTAGACTGCTTTAGAAAAGGTATAAACAGGGATAAGTTAAATAAAGTCCCACGTTCAGCCTGTCTATGTATAAGCGGATCGCTTCGCACGACTCCATCTGCTTCACTGGACACCTTACTCTACTTAACACCTCTTGACATTTTTGGCAAAAAAATAGCTGCAAGCTCTGCTATTCGCCTCAAAGCTTCGTCGCAGTGGACTAAGAACAACATTAGCCACTCCGTAATTCTTAGGTATTTAGAATCAATTCCAAAGCACACAGACTACACCATCCCCTAACTGCAATTCGACAGAAATTTCCAGACTTTTTGGGAGGATAGGACATTCCTGGATGATGAGTCTATGCAGATGGGTCAAAAGCAAAAGAAGGGTTTGGTGGAGGTCTGTACTCTGAACGACTGAAATTAAGTCTCTCATTCCGAGTTCCCAATCATTGTAGCGTGTTTCAGGCGGAACTTTTGGCGATAATAGAATTCTTGTCCTGGCTTAAAAAAAACGTGATATCAACACCTGACATCCGTATTTTTATCAGATAGTCAGGCCGTTATCAAATCACTGGACTTTGTCACTACAAACTCTATAACAGTCCATAACTGTCGATCATCTCTAATGGAGATGGCACTACAGTTAAATATTCACCTTTGCTGGGTGCCGGGCCATAGAGACATTCCAGGTTACTCTTAGGCAGATGAACTGGGCAGGAATGGTACAGTGCAGCCCATTCTACCACGTTTGGCAAGTACTGGCATAAAATTCTTCCCAACACTGGATTTAAAACGTTCAAGGTGGTTGCTCTCACTAAGCAGATCGCATATAAGCTGGATAATAGGTGTCATAACCGGACACTGTCTAATAGGAAAGCACGCCACGAAACTAGGCGTGTTCCAAATGACTTTTGCAGAAGAGGGGGAATCAGTTCTTCATCTTCTCTGCACATGCCCTGCTCTAGCTCGAAAACGCAAGAATAACCTAGGAGAATTCTTCTTTAACGCTCTAAACGATCTAAATCATATCGGTATAATCAGCCTCTCACGTTTCGTAAGGGACTCAAGCTGGTTCCATTGAGCTTAGGAGAAGCTTCAAGATTCATGTGGTATCACAATGGGCCGTTAAACTGGCCCAAGTATTTCAATCTTGGACCTTACTCAACCTAACCTGACTGGACACTACCAACGGAGTTAAAAGTGGTAGCTTTTGTGAAAAGAGTTGGATTTTATGTACTCAGAGCCGCGTTCTTCTAACAAGCTTTATTCTTGAGTCACCATTCGAGGGAATTCTAAGCTTCAAACTCCTTCCTTAGCCATTCTTCCAAACAGTTAATTATAATTCTTTTCAACCTTCAATTTTAGTTGGTAGTCATATTTTTCTTTTTAATTTTCACATTCAACCTGTGAATGTGCGTAGGTAGATTGAACCTTGAGGCAATTTATAATTAAATTGCGCTGCATACGTGCAAAATTATTATTACATGTGATATCAGCAATTATCTATAAAAATTCCCTCCAATTTTGAGTGCGAAAGCGAATCCTTATGCCCAACATCCCTTTTTTTCGCAATTATACCTATCCTAGCTCTTGTTTGCCACATCTCTTCCGATCGCAATTATCTTATAAAGGTACCCCAACTATAACTAACCTCAAACAAAGGATACCAACTTACAACAATATAATTGCACATTCTGGACACTTACATCCCCATACTTAGTGTTTTTCAGCTTCAAGATCCCTTGCAGCTGATTTTCTTAGGAATACAGAAAAATACAAACAAAATTCTAAAAAGTTCCACAGGAATCTTATAGAAGGATCTACTAAACGTGCATATATCTTGTTGGGATCTATCCAAGGTAACGTAAGACATCAGGTAGACGGTGTGTAACTTTAGACTGGGTGATTAAGTTGCCCTGCTCCATTCCAGAGTTATTTATTTCACTTAATCTCTCAGTTAAATAAAAAAAATAAGGAATCAATGAACGCGAAGGCACAGATTGCCGGCCATCTATCGACTTCGTGTCTTCAAAGGGTAATCGGAAATAGCCGCTCCTGCTTCCAGGCAGTAAAAGCTAGAGGGCTAAAAAAAGGAACTCCCTATGCAAATCGTTGGTTAACTATCGACTCTAAGTGTAATGAAAGGCTAGGTGCTTGCATCTAGGTTCCTTCTTGTACATGTTATTGGTCGATCTACGGACAATTGGTATTCCCAGTATGTCCAGTCCATCAATGGGTAACTCTATTTATTGTTATTGGCATAGGATGTTCTGCCTAAACTACGACGACGACGACGCGGACGTGAGGCAAACAAAGTATTGCTTGTTTTTTCTCATTTTAATGCAGGAATAGAATGAAAATTGGCAGCCAATTTAGAAATTTTTTTTTCACAAGGAATTAAGTTATTTCCGATTGAAATGAGATTAAAGATAATTCCAAAGGAATATACAACATCAGTGTTCAAAGGAACAACAACGGTAGAGATAATCTAAAAATATAAAATGTGAAAAAGCTGTTGATTGATCAATCTTTATGTTCCAATTTCTTCGAGTTCTATGTGTCTTCCAGCCTAGATAAATATCATTTTATCAAAAAATAGGGAAGTTTATTTTTAGTAGCATCAAGTTGACAACGCTGGAATTTGACACCTGGGAAAAATCAGCTGTCATTTTAAATGTCTTAATATTAGTTGAATGTTTATCATTTAAAATTATTTGAAACTACTGCAAAAGTGTTTATCGAAATGTAACCACTTTGGCGTCAAATCGCACGAACGAGGCGGCCAATCTTTTCAATAAATCGTTAAAGGTTTGCTGTGTTACTTGTTTCAACATAATATTGAAACGGCATGTCGTTCAAGTGCATATCTTCCAATTCGGTCCAAAAATAACGGTGACGAAATCTTTGACGAAAAAATAAACACCGCCAAACACTTATTTCTTGTAGATGAACAACCGACCAACAATGCATATTCTGCTTATTGAAGCACCCGCTGAGCCGAAAATGAGTTATCGGGAAAAACAATTTGCAGACATGATCGTTCGTATGTATATTTTAACATGATGAAAATGTAATTGTATTGAATTTTACTAACAATGACAGTTCGATGATTTCTGAAAGGGTGCGTTCGCACATTTAATTCAAATTCTAAAACTTTACTTCAAACCAAAAAAAATTTCAACTACAGAAGAAGAAATATAATCTTATGGCGCGACGCCAGCGCCATAAAAGTATTATGAAAGTTAGTGTTATGATCCTGGTTTTATGGTTACTCGGCGTCTACCAACATACTTCTCCAGTCAGCTCGGTCCCTAGCTAGCTGTCTCCAGTTTCGCAAGAAAAGTTGGTTGAGGTCCTCTCACACTTATCCTGTACAGCCCGTACAGTTTGTCGTTATATCTTCTCCTCCATTCTCCATCTATGCGTACGGGACCAAACATCACCCACAGAATTTTTCTCTCGAAGCATCCTAAGACGCTCTCATCTTTCTTTGACAGGGTCCAGGTCTTATAGATGGTGATTTTAGATCCTCGAGAGAGGTCTTTACTTCTCAATTGCCTTGTAAGTCCAAAGAAGCAGCGATTTGCAAGAGTTATTCATCGTTTGATTTCAGCGCTGGTATCGTTGTCTGTGATAATATCGGTACCTAGGTAGATAAAGTCCTTAACTTCCTCAAAGTTTTAGCTGTCCATGGTGATGTTTTGTCCAAGACGTCGTTGTTCAGTGTCCTTTTTTGATGACAGCATATACTTGGGCTTGCCCTCATTGACCACTAAACCCATCTTCTTCGCTTCCGTCGCAATGCTCAAAAACGCTCCACTGACATCACGCTTTGATCTTCCAATTATGTCAATATCATCTGCGTATCCGAGTAATTGGATGGACCTTTGGAAGATTGTGCCTCTAGTGTTGACAGTTGAGTTTTGCACAATTTTTTCCAGAACGATGTTGAAAAAGTCGCATGACAGTACATCGCCTTGTCTAAAACCTTTTTTGACATTAAATGCATCGATGAGATCTTTTCCGATCTTGATAGAGCAGCGTGCATTCTCCATCGTCATTCTGCACAAACGGATAAGTTTGACAGGGATGCCAAAACTAGACATTTCTCTGTAGAGCTCTTCCCTATAGATGCTGTCATACGTGACTTTAAAATCGATAAATCGGTTTTAATGTCATAACCATAAGTGGAAATAACATGAAGAAATTATAGTAGTAATGTTAAAACTGAAGTTTCTCTGTTTTCTCTTTTTCAAACGAATCTCTGTCAATTTTATATCCTAGTGAGAGCGTTCCAAAAGGTGTATTGAAAAGCTTGGCTTTTTGACAGTAGGTATGACTTCTAAGTTTTCAACAACGAACTGTTTTGCCAAATGCCAAAACGACAGTTTGTGATTTAATTTTTTTTGATCAAGCTAAGTACAGACGATTGACAGTTCTTACAATTTTATAAGGTTCAAATTATTAGACATTTGACTGACAAGCTTAAGTTATTTTTCAAGGCAAAATTTGTCTAAAATAGGATTAAGAACAGAACTGAAAGTATTGGCAAACAAACAGTGTTTTTTAAAACAAGAAATAAGGACGATAATTTTAAAAGGTTCAATGGTGGTGACTTGTTAATGGACTGAGAACTGTCTTTGCTCCATATTTGACAATTTGGCCATTTTTACCATTTCATGCCATTTGACATTATCAACTGTCAAACAGTTCACAACAACCATTAAGATCTGTCAAATCTTATTGAAAGAAACCAAAATATTAACTTCCCAAAGGAAGTTATTGTAATGGGTCCGATTTATCAAATTGAAAATGTTGTCATTTCTCGACGTTTCAAGGTCCCTAGAGTCGAAATAAAAGATTTTTAGAAGATGTCTGTGCGTGCGTGTGTACGTACGATGGTACGTCCGTACGTTCGCGACGTTTTTTTCGTCGTCCATACCTCAAGAACCAGAGGAGATATCGATTTCAAATAAAATTTGTTATACAGATAATAAGGCACAAAGATGGAGAAAGGGATCTCAAAAAAATTGCGTAGGTGGTTTTTCTACCATAGCAGTTTGAACAAAAGGTGAAAATTTTGTTTAACCCTAAATATCTTACGAACCAAAAACGCTAAAGACTTGAATTAAATTCTATAGAATATATTGTAACGTGATATCAAAGAAGTATTTTTTTGAAAAAATCTAATAACCCGTTTTTTTTTTAAATCAAAAAAACTGAAAAAAAAAATGTGTTACCTCCAAAATTTTACGACTTTAATATGATTTCATCTCCAAAACAATTTTGTGTAACGAAGAATAATAATTTTGACATCTGATAAAGCTTTGAGAAAAATCGAATTGACAGTTTTTTTTACAAAAAATAAAAACCTAAAAAAAATAAAAGGTGGTAAAAATTGATTTTCGACTCAAATATCTTTTTAAAAACTTGAGCTATTGGGTTTAATTTACTTTTATCTTTCAAAAAATATTGTTGTCAACATTCAGTAAAATTTTGAAAAAAATCGAATTGACAGTTTTTGTACAACAAATTAAAAACCGAAAAAAAATTAACAAAAGTTGGTAAAAAAATGATTTTCGACTCAAATATCTTTTCAAAAATTTGACATAATAGAATTGACTGTTTTTTTACAAAAAATAAAAACCTAAAAAAAACAATACTAAAAATTGGTAAAAATTGATTTTCGACTCAAATAGCTTTTCAAAAATTAAAAATATTGGCTTCAAACTTATTTTATTTCACGGAAAATATTGTTTTCGATATTCAGTAATTTTTATATAAAAATCCAACAGTACGTTTTTTCATAAAAAATAAGATATAGACAAACTTTCAAACAAGACAAATCGAAAGACGGGATGGGAAGTTATTAGTGTGGGTCGCATCCCAGCCTCTTTTTTTTTTTGTTTGATCAAGCTAAGTACAAACGATTGACAGTTCCTACAATATTATAAGATTAAAATTATTAGACATTTGACTGACAAGCTTAAGGCATTTCTCAATGCAAATTTGTTTAAAATAGGATTAAGAACAGAACTAAAAGTTTTCGCACACAATTTTCTCAAAATTTATTGTAAGCTCCAAAATAAATTTTATCGTAAACGACAAATCAAAATCAAACTGCTGGTCTTTGAAACAACTTGTACTCTTGGTCAGTATTGCAAATTATTAATTATGCTTAAGTTAAGAAATGACAATAGCCCTCAAGGCTCTATGAGTTAATAGCAAATTTTAATAATTAAGTTTTCTTTTTTATTGAAAATGTCGCTTACGATAAAATGGCGGGAAGGGCTCAAAATAGTGTATTTAAAACAAGAAATAAGGACGATAATTGTAAAAGATTTAATGGTGGTGATTCGTTAATGGATTTATAACTGGACTGTCTTTGCTTCATGTATGGCAACTATGCCTTTTGACAAGTCCATTAAAAGAAACATGACGTTCATCATTTTTGTTTCAAAATGAATGAGCAGAATGAAACGTTGTTCTGGCAATCATGTGTCAAAAAGGACACAACAACCATTAAGATCTGTCAAATCTTATTGAAAGAAACCAAATTATAAACTTCCCATAGGAAGTTATTGTAATGGGTCCGATTTGTCAAATTGAAAATTTTGACATTACTCGACGTTTCAAGGCCCCTAGAGTCGAAATTAAAGATTTTTAGAAGATGTCTGTGCGTGCGTGTGTACGTACGATGGTACGTCCGTACGTCCGTACGTTCGCGACGTTTTTTTCGTCGTCCATACCTCAAGAACCAGAGGAGATATCGATTTCAAATAAAATTTGTTATACAGATAATAAGGCACAAAGATGGAGAAAGGGATCTCAAAAAAATTGCGTAGGTGGTTTTTCTACCATAGCAGTTTGAACAAAAGGTGAAAATTTTGTTTAACCCTAAATATCTTACGAACCAAAAACGCTAGAGACTTGAATTAAATTCTATAAAATATATTGTAACGTGATATCAAAGAAGTATTTTTTTGAAAAAATCTAATAACCCGTTTTTTTTTAAATCAAAAAAACTGAAAAAAAAAATGTGTTACCTCCAAAATTTTACGACTTTAATATGATTTCATCTCCAAAACAATTTTGTGTAACGAAGAATAATAATTTTGACATCTGATAAAGCTTTGAGAAAAATCGAATTGACAGTTTTTTTTACAAGAAATAAAAGCCTAAAAAAAATAAAAGTTGGTAAAAATTGATTTTCGACTCAAATATCTTTTTAAAAATTTGAGCTATTGGGTTTAATTTACTTTTATCTTTCAAAAAATATTGTTGTCAACATTCGGCACAATTTTGAAAAAATCGAATTGACAGTTTTTGTACAAAAAATTAAAACCCGAAAAAAAATTAACAAAAGTTGGTAAAAAATGATTTTCGACTCAAATATCTTTTCAAAAATTTGACATAATAGAATTGACATTTTTATTAGAAAAAATAAAAACCCTAAAAAAAAACAATACTAAAAATTGGTAAAAATTGATTTTCGACTCAAATAGCTTTTCAAAAATTAAAAATATTGGCTTCAAACTTGTTTGATTTCACAGAAAATATTGTTTTCGATATTCAGTAATTTTTATATAAAAATCGAACAGTCCGTTTTTCATAAAAAATAGTACCCAAATTTGGTAAAAATTGATACGAGTACATATAGACAAACTTTTAAGCAAGACAAATCGACAGACGGGATGGGAAGTTATCAGTTCTGGTCGCATCCCAGCCTCTTTTTTTTCGTCCAAATGTGCTACTCTTTTATCTAATGGCGGCAAATGTCATTTCTATACTTTGACACACTAAATAAACTTCAAATCGTAGGCAGAAACCAAACAAACGTGAGACTAAATCGGATCGGGATGATGGCGTACGTAATGTGACGTAATGTTTAGAATAATATCATCTATCACAGAACAGAACTAAAAGTTTTCGCACACAATTTTCGCAAAATTTATTGTAAGCTCCAAAATAAATTTTATCGTAAACGACAAATCAAAATCAAACTGCTGGTCTTTGAAACAACTTGGTCAGTATTGCAAATTATTAATTATGCTTAAGTTAAGAAATGACAATAGCCCTCAAGGCTATATGTGTTATAAGTTTTCTATTGAAAACGTCGCTTACGATACGGAAGGGCTCGAAATAGAGTTTTTTAAAACAAAAAATAAGGACGATAATTGTAAAAGATTTAATGGTGGTAATGAATTTGTTAATGGATTGAGAACTGGACTGTCTTTGCTCCATGTATGGCAACTATGCCCTTTGACAAGTCCATTAAAAGAAACATGACGTTCATTACTTTTGTTCCAAAATGAATGTCCAGAATGAAACGTTGTTCTGGCATTCATGATACATTTTCAAGTCTTAATGAAAAAAAACACAGTTAGACATTTTCAACTGTCAAAAAGTATACAACAACCATTAAGATCTGTCAAATCTTATTGAAAGAAACCAAATTATTTTAAGTTATTATTTACGCCCTTCAATAGACTTTATTCAGTCAAATTTGAAATAATTTAACAACAAACGTCAAGTTCAAAACTACAAACAACAAAATATTAAAGTTCAACCTTCTATAAAAATGATATAATGACAGTTAAAAAAAAACAAACCGATGATCGCATATTGTACCTACATTATATCTATCTCATATAAGTTTCCTTCTCGTGATAATGCTAATGTGTCAGAAATTGTATACCTTTAATAAATCGAATGTCAAGCAATTATAGTAACTTTCAAAACTGTTTAGCGAGTTAGTTGATTATTTTTTTCCATGTTAACCATTAAGGTACAAGTTCCATTAGAAAATAAAACTAAGTAAACAAACGATTCGATGTTGTTTTCATCTGAGAACTCCACTAGCTTTACCCCCTTTTCCCTCTTATCCCCTATTGAACTACCCCACTTGCACCTGCACCTACAGGTGATGATGACTTACGTAACATTTGTGGTCATCTGTAATTGGATTTCAACCCAGCGTATTCGTCGATTATTTATTTACACAGCTATAAACAAAACTAGCACAAACCAAATGGAAGTCTCCATAGAAGACCAAAGTTTACTATCTAGTCAGGTTTCCCCGGATTGAATTCAGCCAGCATTAGCCGTTTTATTTGTTTTGAGTTTTTTTTTTCAACCACCCGATGGCGTTATATCTGTCAGAAAGACTGATGTGAAATACTATCCACTTCATTAAGCAATATCGGACTAATCGATGATGATGTGAATGCGAACGAAATGATATTGCAAGTTGAAAAATTGAGTGACGTTGGTGACGCTTACGTTGAAAAAGTGGGACGAGACATTCTGATGGCGGCAATTAATTAAATTTAATCGTTTTGTTGTTGTTTTGTTTTTCGGTGGCATAGTTTTTGACAAGAGTAATACGAGACACGGAATTACTCTCAATTTCAAAAACAATGAAATTGAACGTTTGTTGTGCTGGTGTTTGAAACATTCAACATTTTTGAAGTAATAATTATTGTGGTAAACTGACGCGTAATTTATTTAATGACATTACTCAATTTTTAATGGCGTTTTATTGACACGTCGGAATTTTTTTTATTTGCTTTCTCTAACTAACAGATCACGTTTATTGTTAAAATAATGCGATGTGATTGACTTTTTGGCCTTGATGGCTTCAGAAGAGGTTATGCGTTATTAAATGTGTTTGTAATTTTTGTTTGCATTTTGGTTCTTAAACTTCTTCTATTGTACTTTTACGTAGTTAATGCCAAAAAAATAAGTCGAAACTGAGTGCTGAAATGAAGACACATAAAATTATCGAATATACCAAATGTCACTTATGAAGCCCCCACCTTTTGACACTTGACATGCGAAATTACACAATTACTATGAATGCTCCAACTTATTGACATTTCTTATACTCATAAGAAATAATGAGCATTTTACAGTCACAGTTTTTGTTTGCAAAATAAGTTTACTTTACTTACTTAAGGTGGCGCTACAGTCCTGTGTAAACTAGGGCCTCACGCAACAAACTTCTCCATCTAGCTCGGTCCCAAGTTAGATGTCTCCAGTTTCGCGCACCAAGTTGGATGAGGTCACCTTCCACTGGACCACTGATCAGGTGGTGCGATCAGTGGTCCTCCACTTCTGCGCTGTCCTGATGTGGGTGTGGATTCGAAGACTTTCCGGGCTGGAGCATTGGATTCAATGCGCTCTACTTGACCCAGCCATCTTAGTCGTTGGACTTTTACCCTTCTGGCTAAGTCTACGTCACTGTACAGCCCGAAAAGCTCGTCGTTCCATCTTCTTCTCCACTCCCCTTCGATGCCTAAGGGACCGTAGATCACACATAAAACTTTTCTCTCGAAGCGACCCAAGGTGCTTTCATCCGGTTTTGTCATAGTCCATGCTTTTGCACCGTAAAGCAGGGAGGGGATGATAAGGGTCTTTTATAGCAACACTTTGGTCCCTCGAAAGAAGACTTTACCACTCAATTGCTTTCTTAGTCAAAAGAAACAGCGGTTAGCAATAGTTATTCTGCGTTTGCTGGTGTTGTTTTCTGCGTTTATAGCGGAGCCTTGGTAGACGAAGTCCTTGACTAACTAAAAGTTACGTCTGTCGATGGTGACGTTTTGACCAAGTCGCCGGTGTTGTATGTCCTTTCTTGACGACAGCATGTACTTTGTATTGCCCTCATTAACCGTTAAACCCATTTTTGCCGCCTCTGCCTCAATACTCACAAAAGCCCCATTGACATCACGCTGAGTTCTTCCGATTATGTCAATGTCATCAGCATATGCTAGTAATTGGACAGACTTTTGAAAGATAGTGCCTCTAAAAATCACATGACAGCGCATCACCTTGTCTAAAACCTTTTTTGACATAGAAAGGTTTTGTTAAGTTGTTTCCAACCTTCATGGCGCAGCGTGAATTCTCCATGGTCATCCCGCACAAACGGACGAGTTTGGCAGGGATGCCAAAACTAGACATGGCTCTATACAGCACGTCCCTGTAGATGCTGTCATATGCGGCCTTGATGAAAAGATGTTGGGTGTCGATTTGGTGTTCTTGGGTTTTTTCCAGGATCTGCCGTAATGTGAATATTTGATCAACTGTGGACTTTCCTGGTCTAAAACCACACTGATAACGACCTATCAGGTTGCTGACTATGGGCCTTAGATGCTCAAATATTACCGCAGAGAAGATTTAATAGGCGATGTTAAGTAGACTGATTCCTCTTTAGTTGGTGCAGTTAAGAGGGTCTCCTTTTTTAGGGATTTGGCAAACAATACTGAGGTTCCATTCATCGGGCATGCTTTCTTCCGACCATATCTTACAGATAAGTTGGTGCATGCTCCTAACCAAATTATCTCCAGCTGCTTTAAAGAGCTCCGCATTCAAGCCATCCGCTCCAGCGGTTTTATTACACTTCAGCTTAGATACGGCAATCTTCGCTTCGTCTAAGTCGGGAGGACAGGATTATTGGCTTTCGTCGTCTATGTCGAATAAATCATCCTGCCTGACAGCGAAATTCAGTTCGTCGTCGCCTTTATACAGTCTGCAGAAGTGGTCCTTCCATATCCTTAGCATTGACTGCAGTTTCACTATGATGTTTCCACTTTCGTCTTTGCAGCCATCGGTTCTAGTTTTATGTACCTGTGAACTTTCGAACTTCATTCCTGCTTTTAAACCTCTCAACATCTTCGACAGCACGCTTCTCATACCCTCTCCTTTTCCTTCTGAGAAGTCGGCGTTCCACTCCCCTCTTCTTCTCATAGAGCTCATGAGCAACTCTAGTCCTTTCATGCAACGCCGCTTTGCGTGCCTGTTGTTTGGCTGAATTTGCCTGCTGACCTTCCTCTTCAAACCAGGGCCCTGCAGGGGTTCCTTGTGGGTGCTGCTTGAAACCCAGCAAATCACAGGCTGCTTCTCTGATTGCATCTTGGCAATGTTGCTACTTGTTTTCGATACATTGTGTTGGCGGCAGAGTACTTCGAGAGAGGTTACTTGTAACTAAATTGGAAAACGATTTGGCGATCCATTGCGATTGTAGCCGCTCGACGTTATACCTTCTCCCAGCATCTCTCTGTTTTGCCTTGGGTCTGGAAATCCGAAGTGCTACCTTGGCAACAACGAGGTTGTGGTCCGAGTCGATGTTAGCTCCCCGAAAAGTTCGTACATCCATGATGCTAGAAGCGTGTCTGGCGTTGATCGCAATATGGTCAATCTGGTTGACGGTAGATTGATCTGGAGAAGTCCAAGTTCCTTTGTGGATGATGAGGTTTATATATGTAAAGCTCTAGACTTACTGCCTCAATCTAGCTCCAATGACGAAGTCGCATCCAAATAAGCGCTGTTGGTTTTCGTGGTAGCAGTCACCATAGTAAATACCGCAGTTTTTCATCCTCTTTTTGTCCGGCCCATCACATTGTATTTCCTGGATGGCGGTTATGTCTGCTTTATAGCGGTCTAGGGCCTAATTCTTCGGCCGCACGTGGTCTGTTATGGGACCTAACATTCCACCTGCATATCCGAAGTTCGTTGTCCTTAATTCGTTTCCGTTGGTTATCAACAGTAAATCCATCCGCATCCGAGGCTTGTTGGTGCTTCGCAACTATGACGCTTTTACGTGGCCAGGAAGTCACCCCCGGCACAACTCCCAACCTGGAGGGCCAGATCCTAAGTATAACTCCAAGGATGGGGAGCCGGATAAACCCGCTCCTTATAGGCTTGGGCTCCGAATAAGTCGAAGAAGCCCTATAAGGTGTTCACTAAGTAGTTCAACCTAGCTGAAACTGTAGACGCTACTAGGCACCCAAAGTTCACCACGGGGAGGTGAGTAGACAGAGATGGGTTTTTGAGAAAAACGTGCTGATGCTTGTGTCCTCTTGAATGCACATATCTACCATTTGAACATCGCAAAATAAGTTCAATTGTCATTTTATTTATTAAAGAGGTGTTAATGATTATTTTCCAAATCTTGTGCCAATATTCTACAGTCGATGAAGCAAAGATCTGAGTCCGATATCTTCAGGAACGCTTCTACTCTTTTTAATTTATCTTCACAATTTTATCCATTGCCTTTTTATCTTACTAAGTTAATTATGACGACCATAACCATTTTGTTATAACGGTCAATCGGAAATGGGACACCTAAAACTATAATTATGACACTTTAAATGACAGATGAGTTTGACAGGAGTGCATGACAGTACCATTACTTGAAAGCACGAAATTAATGACCCTATATCTTAAAATATCAAAAGATTTTAACTTGTGTCCAGTTTTGTTGCACTCTTCTCGTCATCTTTGGCTCACCTAGAGATTTATTAAAAATTTTCTGTATCAAAAGAAAAATATCCCACCAACCAGCCATATTATTTTTTCATTCTTTCTTCACCAATGCTCAAAATTTAACGGGTCAAATGTGACAAGTGACAGATTGTGGTGTGACATGTGAGTTCAACTGCAAAATATGTAGTAATATTTTTTTTACAACATGCGAATAACATGTTTCATTGGTAGTTCTTGTTCTAAGCTCTTAAAAGTGTCAAAGATATCGTTTCCCACCATTGTGGTTTCAAAGAGTGTTGCATTCAACACTCAGTTGCTGATTTAGTCCAATTCATTAATGAAATATAAAATTTACGAAAATCCGACCATATTAGAAAGAAAATAACATTAATTTCATCTGTCATATAACTCGAACACACAGCTAGGTCTTCTTAATCAGTCCTTGAAAATTGTCTGCACGATTTTCTCGTGCAACACAAAAAGACAAAAATGCACCACATCAACAAACATACAAATCAAATGAATTGCATAAAAATAGCCCCCAGATGTCAAAATTAGAAGCAAGATCATTACGATTGAATAATGTAATAATATCAAGCCACACGCAAGCAAGGAGTCGAGTAGGCAGGCAAAATGCACCACCGAGCCACCGACTATAATAACAGACCCCCAGTCATTCCTCACTCGGTAATGTACACAAAATCTTAAAGACACTAACTGCTTGAACGAATGCAGAGATCCGTTGAAGTTAAGTACTGCAGCGCCACACCACCGCGCTGCGGTCGGCTTAAAGATTGTCATCTATGTTTTCTGTTTTTTCTTTTTTTTCACTTTTCAGTGATCAAGTGCATCGATCACACACCACACGGAGAGCAAGCAAACGTCCGTCACTCCGTCCGTCCCGACCGACGACAACGAACGTCACGTAAAATATAAAAACAATAACAATTTGATGGGAAAATCACATCTAATCTATTGGTGGTATAATAATTGTGTGTATCTAAAAGATATTTTTAGTTCACGAATCACGACTCGAACGCAGAGCGACGCGACGATGCAAAAGAACCAGATCTCTAAACGTCAAACCAAAACCGCACGAGGGAAACAATTTCATTTTTCACGACACAGATTGTAGCTCGGTTTTGGTGACGATGGTGGTGACAGTCAGGCTTGCCAGATTGGGCTATTTATTGGAAATTGGGCTACATTTTTCTAAAATGTCCGACAACAATTTACAATATGACAGTCCAATGATAATTTTAAGCTATTAATAGCCCAAATCTAATCTTCATTGATTTTTGTTTTGCAAAATTTGGTCTTAAAGTACTAAATCAATTTAAACGTTGGGCAAGAAATATTTTTGAATTGGGCTACTATTGGGCTATTTCAAGACATGGCAGCCCTGGAGTTGCTGTAGTGTGATCTGGTTGTGTCCTATGGGTTTGATATGCGTTTCGTCTCGTCGTGTGAGATTTTTTTAGCGCTGTTTTATGGGCATTTGCACTTTTTTCTATTTTTGAAGAGCGCAATGTGTGCAGAAATTAACACTCTTCACCTTAAGGGTTAACATAGTTTAATAAAATGAGTTCATATAAGTCACCGTATGTTATGTGGTTTTTCGAATACAAATTGGTAGGAGTTTTAGTTTTGTTTTTGTAGAGTAATTGAAAATTGTTACGACAGAGAATAATGGTGAAATTTCCACACATCATTAAGTCTATTGTTTTATGTTTTGCTTTAAAAGATTCTCAGATATTGTACTCAAAGCAGGTAGATGCTCCATTATTCTTTTTAAACAATGTGTGATTTAGTGCAATATTTTGTTTTGATAAGACCTAGCAAACTTACATTTTGCAGTGTCAATAAAGCTCACGTTCTATATTTTCAAGGCTACAGAACGAACACAACAAATTAAATAAAATGAATGACTTGACGTGTTAAGTAACACCTTGTTCTTTTAGCTTTGGTAATTGAAAATGTAAGAAGAGCAACTTTTTTAACGCTAGTTTTTTAGCACTCTGAATTAAAGAACTCTCTTTTTTTCAAAAACCTATGGAATTCGATGGAAAATAAAAATGATATGACAGTTGCCTATTGGATTTTTGACTTGGAACTGTCAAAAATATCAATACATTCAAACCAGTATACTACTCATAAAATTTGTTACAGTCTTTTCACACCAAACCCAAAACTGAGTTTTCGGCAAAATGTTTTCGAAAACCCGAAAGTCGTTCACAACGAACATTTACATGTTTTTATTTGACATTTAAATTTGTTTAACACCGACTGTCAAATTTTGTATTGAAAAAAATTGTGAGTTTTGTTCTTCTCAAATTTATTTGTGAAAATACAATTAATTCTAACAAATTGATCTTATACTTCTTAACTTCACTTCAACCGGTCTGAACAATTCACTAAGCTAATTGTCTAGAAAATATATTGTAGAATCAACAACAAACAAAATTGTTACAATAAAAATTCATTTTATTTAAAACATTTTCTTCTTTATTCACAACAAATTCAATCCAAAATACTGAGGTTATGACTATTGGTTCTGCTGGACAAAAGTCAATTCAGAATCGCTATATATTGTGGCGGGAAGATTCTAAACGATTTCGTGTAGGTCCAGATTCGTACCAAAATCACACTCATCCAGAGCGATCACTGAAGCTTTTATGATGAGCTGCAATTTCTCTATGACTATCTCTTTGGCTCCTTTCTTTGAGGACTCGCCTGAACTGTCCAAAGCAGTGAGGATCTTCTTGATGTTGGCATCGCTGTCTATCTTCTTTTTCAAACTTATTCTCCTTCACAAATGAACTTATCACCTTTTTCGTATCTCCTAAACCCTTGGGTTTGAACGAAGTAACCGGAAAGTCTTTCTCCAGGAAGTAAGGGAAAGCGTCGAGTATATTTGTGGTTACGGATTCGAAGACGCATTCCTTGGAAACGTCGTTACGAACTATGAGCAAGTATTCCTCGTTCTTGAGTTCGTCACGCCAGTAGCCATAGTGAATTCCGGTTCCTCGCTTAACAAAGAGCATTTGAAAATCTGGAGTATCATAAAAGCAACGCCAGTGGCGCAAAAAATCACTGGGGATTTTATTCTTGAAGTTGGCAAATTTTACCGCAAGGAAGGGTTGTTTGTTTAGTTCAAATGGTAGACCTGTGCATGCAAGAGGACACAAGCGTCCACATGTTTTTCTCAAAACCCACCTCTGTCTATCAACTCCTGCTCTCACCTCCCCGTGGTGAACATCGCGTGGCTAGTAACTCAACTGGAGATTGGGTTCCAACCCCAGTGGAAAGTTGTTGGGGGCAGTAAACGAGAGAGGGGGAGAGATGTTTCCACTAAGGCACCTCTCCTTATCCAGACGACAGCGGAGGACTTCCCGAGATGGAATCAACGGTGAATCCAGTAAGGTTGAACTACTTAGTGAACACCTTATAGGGCTTCTTCGACTTATTCGAAGCATAGGTCTATAAGGAGCGGTTTATCCGGCTCCCCTTCCTTGGAGTTATACTATGGATCTGGCCCTCCAGGTTGGGGGTTGTGCGTCGAGGTGACTTCCTGGCCACGTAAAAGCTTCAAGTTGCGAACCATCAACAAGCCTCAGATTCGGACGGATTTACTGTTGATAACGAATTAAGAACAAAGAACTTCAGATATGCACGTGGAATGTTAGGTCTCTTAACAGACCACTTGCGGCCGAAGAATTAGCGGAGGCCCTAGACCAATATAAAGCAGACATCACCGCCATCCAGGAAATACGATGGGATGGGCCGGGCAAAAAGAGAACGAAAAACTGCGATATTTACTATGGTGACTGCTACCACGAAAACCAACAGCGCTTATTTGGATGCGGCTTCGTCATTGGTTTCTATAGGTGCATCAATGAACACCTCATGACCATACTCATCAAGGCTGAATTCGGAAACATTAGTCTGGTATGTACGCACGCCCCCGCAGAGGAGAAAGACGACAACACCAAAGATATGTTCTTCGAGCTCTTAGACAACACATACGAGTATGAGCAGTGTCCTAGCTACGATATCAAACTAGTCCTGGGCGATTTAAATGCCAAGCTAGGAAGGGAAGACATCTTTGGTGGAATAATCGTGCACGACAACACTTCTGACAATGAATTCAGGTTCCTAGATTTTGCTGCGAGGCGAAACGTCATGGTAGCCCGTACGCGTTTTCCACACCTCAACATAAACAAAGGAACTATGACTTCTCCAAATCAATCTACCGTCAACCAGATTGACCATATTGCAATCGACGCCAGACACGCTTCCAGCATCATGGATGTACGATCTTTCCGAGGAGATGCTGGGAGAAGGAACAACATCGAACGGCTACAATCGCCAGAGATCGCCAAATCCTTTTCCGACTGAGTAACAACTAACCTCTCTCGAAGCTCTCTGCCGCCAACACAAAGTATCGAAAACCAGTGGCAACATTGCCAAGATGCAATCAGAGAATGCACCAACAAGGAACCCCTGGTTTGATGAGGAATGTCGGCAGGAAAATGCAGCCAAACCACAGGCACGCAAAGCGGCGCTGCATAAAAGGACGAGAGCTGCTCATGAGCTCTATTAGCAGAAGAGGCGAGAGGAACACCGACTTCTCAGAAGGAAAAAGAGAGGACATGAGAAGCGTGTGGTCGAAGATGTTGAGAGGTTTAAAAGCAGAAATGAAGTTCGAAAGAACCGTCCTCCCGACTTAGACGAAGAAAAGATTAACATATCTAAGCTGAAGTCTAATAAAGCCGCTGAAGCGGATGGCTTGAATGCCCAGCTCCTTAAAGCACCTGGAGATAAGTTCGTTAGGAGCAGGCACCAACTTATCTGTAAGATATGGTCAGAAGAAAGCATGCCCCATGAATCTCATGAATCTCAGTATTGTTTGCCCGATCCTGAAAAAAGGAAACCCTCTAAACTACACCAACTATAGAGGAATCAGTCTACTTAACATCGCCTATAAAATCTTCTCTGCCATAATATGTGAACGTCTAAAGCCCATCGTCAACAGCCTGATATGTCCCTATCAGTGTGGTTTTAGACCAGGAAAGTCCACAGTTGATCAAATATTCACATTACGGCAGATTCTGGAAAAAACCCAAGAAAACCAAATCGACACAAACCATCTTTTCATTGATTTTTAGGCCGCATATTACAGCATCTACAGGGACGAGCTGTATAGAGCCATGTCTAGTTTTGGCATCCCTGCCAAACTCGTTCTTTTGTGCAGGATGACCATCGTGCTTGAAAGAAAAGGGCAGAGCTCACACGTCAACGCTAGAGGCACTATCTTTCAAAAGTCTGTCCAATTACTAGCATATGCTGATGACATTGACATAATCGGAAGAACTCAGCGTGATGTCAATGGGGCTTTTGTGAGTATTGAGGCAGAGGTGGCAAAAATGGGTTTAACGGTTAATGAGGTCAAAACAAAGTATCGTCAAGTGTCGTCAAGAAAGGACATACAACACCGACGTCTTATTCAAAACGTCACCATCGACAGACGTAACCTTGAGATAGTCTACCTAGGCTCCGCTGTAAACGCAGAAAACCACACCAGCGCTGAGATCAAACGCAGAATAACTCTTGCTAACCGCTGTTTCTTTGGGCTTAGAAAGCAATTGAGTGGTAAAGTCCTCTCTCGAGGGACCAAAGTGTCGCTATATAAGACCCTTATCATTCCCGTTACGGTGCAGAAGCATGGACTATGCCAAAAGCGGATGAAAACACCTTGGGTCGGTTCGAAAGAAAAGTTCTTCGTGTGATCTACGGTCCCGTATGCATCGAAGAGGAGTGGAGGAGAAGATGGAACGACGAGCTGTACGGGCTGTACAGCGACGTAGACTTAGCCAGAAGAGCAAAAGTCCAACGACTAAGATGGCTGGGTCACGTAGAGCGCATGGAAACCAATGCTCTGGCCCGGAAAGTCTTCGAATCCACACCCACAGGACAGCGGAGTAGAGGAAGACCGCGGATCAGGTAGCACGCACAAATGGAAGGTGACTTTACCCAACTTGGAGCGCGAAACTGGAGACATCTAGCTAGGGACCTAGCTCAATCACATAGTTAATCATAAGTTAATTTAAACCTTAAAATGAATCCAATTGAAAAACTAATTATAACATTTGAAAACATAGTTAGAATTTTAAATGACATATGTCAAAAACTACATCATACCAAATCTTAAAAATCTTACAATTTTGAATTTTTTGACATTTCGTACGTTCAATCATTGCCCATTTTTTTTCTACTCTTCTGTCGTATATTTTTATTTATTTAACTTTACGATTTGTTTTTACTCAATTTTTCGTTTTGTTTTCTTTTACTTAAGCAAAATCTCCTTCAATAAGGCCACTTACCTACATCTAACTCGTATAGTAGAATAACAACCCCTCAAATGCATCATCACTATCGTCGTAAGAGGCTTAAAGGTCTGGCGGCCACAGCTGATGACAAATTAAGCAAACGTCAACACTTTGTGTTGACCATTCTGTATTGTTTAGTTGTCGAAGTCTACACATATTTTCTACTATTTTACAACCACCTGAAGAAGCTAAGAAGTGGGAGTGAATTATAATCGGATTTCGTGGTATTTTGTTTCGGGTCTAGGAATACAAACCTAACCTACCTACTTTGCCTGCCTACTGGCAGCTGTCAGTTTTGCTTTTGTTTTTCGAACTGCTGTCAGGTGGGTGGCTAGATACAAATGTAGGTGAGTTGAAGTGTGGACACAGAGTAGTGATTACTGAAGCATGATGGTTTTAAAAGTTTGTTTTGCTTATTTTTTTTCTAATGAAAATGCTAGAGGCATGTTGTTTGAATTAAATTGAATTGATTTATTGTGGTAGGTTAGTTTGAATTTCAAATATTCTTTCAGGAAAAATCAATTTCGATTTGTACATTCAAAACATAATCTGCATATCCATACGGTGTAGTTCGACATCGGCACTTTCCATTTCAATGTTTTAGTGTTTTCGGATTTTAGCATTTACATTTTTGTCTGTCACTTTTATGGGTCATCGGTTAAAGTTGGATGGAAAAGTATTTAAAATGACAAAGGCTTGGAAACAAATGTACAGATTATGATTTATAAAGTTCGCTTTTATTTTTGATTGAATTAGAAATACAAATTAAATTTAAACGGGAAAGGGCTTTTGACATTTGCTTCTATTTGTTTAGTTAAGCGTTGCCAACACTGAACAAAAAATCAGTATGACAGCTGTCAGTTTAGGGTTAGTTAACATGAAGCATTACACTAAAGTAAAGCAAAGAGATTATTAAAAACCACAAAGACTGCTAATAAACTCTTACCATTTGAATGTTTGTCCGCACTCACCATCCATCCAAAAGCTGAGCTTACATTTGAAATTTGATATTTTAAAAACTTCTTGAGACTTATTCTTACTTCACCTTCTTTGACTTTTTCGCAATCTGCTGAAGAAAATGCTTTTATTTGGTGTTGCTACAAAACCAAGAACATTCTCACATAGAGGAATCAATAACACAAGTTTAGCTTCCACTTTTACTTTGTTTCCCTTTTTGAATTTCACAAACATGTTCCACTTACGTTCCACAGTTGTTGTCTCGCATCCTCTTGACCCATTATCATTATTTTCATCATGAACAAATTACGATCGGGCGGAAAGTACAAAACCAATCCAGATGGCAGCAGCAGTGGCCTCTTCAACAAGATCACGAAGCGCTACTCAACACTCAGCAACAAAATCATCAAGCGGCAATCCCCCGGCCGATCAGGAGTATCCCCAGCTAAAGTTATTTCGGGCAGCTATAATATGACTGGTTTGAATTCTGAAGATCATCGTTTGGAAATTGGTGAACCAGTTCTTATATCGACGACAACGATCAATGCAGATCGTTTGGAAGACATGAATGGCCGATACAAAACTCTACCAATCAACGATCCACATCCAGGCTCTTCGGGCAGTGAGAATGAGGTGTTTGTTGATGCGGTGGATAGCATTTCGGCATTGCCAGATATAAAATTTGAATTTCAAGAAAGGTCACCAATCACAACTGGCAAAGAATCATCGCCAGAAGCCAATGACACCACCGTTTCGACGGCAGATCTAAACGATGTCATGGAGAATTATTACGAAACACCCAAGACCAGGAAGCCCCTGAAGAAGAGCCATTCGAAATCCGTACAAAGCCTTCATAGATCCGAAATCAAAGTGTTTCTTCGGAAAGCTCCATCGTTAGAAATAAATAAGAAACTTGCGAAACAATTGGATGAGTCTAATGAGGAGGATAAGGAAAATGCCAGGCCAGTTCTGAGCAAGAGTGAGCCGAATACTCCACTCAATCCGGAAAAAGCTATTTTGGCACCTGCTCATCACTACCAGAGTGCTGATTCCATAAATGTTGCTTTGAAGAAAAATCGAAGAAGCACCAATTTCGCCAGTAACATAAGCATCAACAATCATGGCAGCAAAGATAGCATAGCCTGTGATAGTTCTATAGAAAATTTCGACATGAAATCAGTCAGCTGTCAATCGTTGACCGCACAAAATCTCTTCATTTCCATCGATGAACTTAACGAAATCACCCGGCAAATTAACGAATCTGAAGAATTCAACAAAGAAATCGACTTTGAGTATTGTACTCATCGGGACAATCTAAAGCCCAGTGAAAGGAGGATTACGCTGATGAAGAATAAAAACTCTCGCTTGATCAGTTTCAATCAGAACAAAGAGAAGATCAATAATGCTTGGAGTGGTCTGAAGCATTGGATCGGAGAAGAAAGTTGTAAGTTCAAGGAAGTTGTTCAGAAACAGGCAGCAACACAAAGGGTGGGTCATAATTTTTCGGCAGACTCAAAGGTATCACCAATTCGAGGTGGGAGAGCGGAATCGTTGGAAAGAACTCATGATTCAGACTCTATTGCGGCATCTTCATTGTTTTTGCCTCAACTTAGTGCTCTTAATGCATCGACTATTATCGGGACGGATAATGATGATTTGGACTCTTCGGTGACAGCTACCCAGCATCATGGAGAGATTTCGCCATTTTCGAAGAAATCAAGACTCAAAGAGAAATGGGAGGTGAGATGAGAAAGGGTTGTTTTGTCGTGTGTGTGATGTCAGAGTTATTGTTTTTAAATTTTTGTATTGATGTTTTATTTTAAACGATTTTTTTGTCTTGAAGACTTTCCTGATCTTTTTAATTTTGTTTCCTTACAGGGTCAGAATGGATTTGAAGAGTTGCGCCGATACATCAAACAAGGTGGTGACTTTGGAAAGGAACTTATACTCATACTTCAAGAAAGGTAATTTGACGTTTAAGAGGACTATCCACCGTTTTTCAACTGTCATAATATGGATTGCAACTGCCTCTTCAACCCACCTAAACAAGGTCTTGAAAATTCTAAAAATATTTTGTTTTCTTTTCTTTTTATATAGAGTCGAATCTGAGCAATTATATTCGAAATCACTTTCGAAAATGGCCACAAAACTCAACAAAGCCTGTCGTGAGTTACCCGGCAGCATTGCTGATGCCTGGCGTGGTGTTGCTAACGAAATGGAGAGCCGCAGCGAAATTCACAGACAATTATCAAGTTCATTAGTAGACGAACTGGTCAAGCCATTAAAAACTCTCATCGAAAATCATCACAAAACAAGAAAATCAGTGAGACTTTCAAAAATATACATCCAAAGATTTTTGAAATTAACATTTCATCTTTTATTTTCTTAGGTTGAAAACAATGTTGATAAGAGTTCTCGCGTGCTTGCCGAATGGAGAATAAGCGAGGCTAAAGGTAAAAAAACCTCTCACACAGCTGCTCGTGAAAACGAAAAACTCCAAGATGGAATGCTCGATGTTCGAATACAAAAATCACCGTCCATTGCACTGTTGCATCAGGGTCCAAATAAAGTAGCTGCCGAAAAAGAAATCAAATCTGCCGAAAAAGACTGCGCTAAATTAGACAATAAACGTCGCAAAGCCGAAGAAGCTGTCAAACGTGCTGACGTTGAGTATTATACACTTTGTGTTCGTGCTGAACGTGCCCGTGTCGATTGGGAGATGTCAGTGTTGCGAGGATCTTCACTTTTGCAAAATGTCGAAACTCAACGATTGGCAAGCATGAAAATGTTCGTAACAAATTATCTCAGACTAACGGCAAATATGAATCCGATTTTGGATGGACTTGTTCAGCGACTAACACCCACAGTAGAATCGTGTAATGTCCAAAAAGATTTAAGTGTGATAAAAAACATCAGACGAATTGCTGAAGGTCCAAGTGAACAGCTATTGCCTGATTTCTATTGTGAACATACCACATTGGCTATGAATAGAGAGAGAAGGAAGCATGCGTTGATAAAATTATTGCAACTTGTCAAAACCGATTTGGAAAGGGAGCGTAGATCTAGGAATGGATTAAAAGTTATTTCAGATTCGTTAAATAATTCGGATAATCAAAATATCACAGACAAATTGTATCATGTAAGTTTGTTACAAGTTTATTCATTATTTGATTGTCATAATGACGTTTACTTGACGTTTAAACTGTTTATCATAAAATATTGGCTGCGTTCAATCTCGAGGATATGCTATCCTGGATACGTGGATTTTTAGATATCTTATTGAACGAGTTAAAAAACCTTAATTCAGATAGCGTACAAGTGTAAGCGGTTCACAAAAAGCCGACAAACATTTAGATTTCGAGGTCAAAATTGTTATAAAACAACGGCCTCATTTAAATTCAATCATATATTGAATCAGCTCTTCTGTTAAATACCTACATACTCCAGAAATTCTTGGATACCTTTTGCATTCTTTTTTTGACATCTCAACTGTTATTTTACACGTAAAACAATAACAAAAAGGTATCCGGATACCCTATCTGCCTGAGATTGAACGCAGCCATTGCAGTTAATTAGCTAGAGACAAACTTCAAAATTGAGCCTTATTGTAATTAACTATGATTTATTTTAAATGTTGATATTTTGACAGATTCGATCAATGTTGACATATCTAGAGGGAGCACGTTTTAAGCTTCATTCAGCATTGCTGGAATTGGATCACAAACCAAGGAACTCACATCCACTAGCCCAACACATACAGGTAAGAAAATTATTTGACGTCAAAACTTTACTTGGGGTCTGGTTACATCAAATCGCATTGATTTTTTAAAATGCTCTGTTTTAAAATGACAGTAAAGGTACTAAGTTGGATATTTTTCTTTTATTTCAGATTACCCGTGATCGAACAGGCCTCCAACAGAGCATTCTTAAAGTTCCCCTATGGCTGAAGAACAACGATAAAGTCAACAGTCCTGACAGTCGTGACAATGAATACGATGCAGTAAACGAAGAGAATGGCAGTTGCTCCGATGTGAAGAATGACATTTTAGTCAAACATTTCCAGCGAAGTCAAAGTAATCTCGAAACTATAAGCAACAATGGATCCAACCAAATCTGTGTTGGCGAGAAGGCCAACACCATCCCGACAACAGTTCTGGATAGTTCGTTCTTCGATCGAGGCATTGCCGATGGTGGATCAAATCAACCTGACTCAGATTTTGATGAGTTCAGTTCTCAAGATGGCGACGATCATGAGGATGAAGTTAAATCAAAACCCATTAATGGAGTGGCAGTTCCTCTGACCAATGGACATGGACAATCAGCACCCACAGATGATACGTCTGCCACCGTTTCTGCCACCAATGACACAGAAGATGAAGTAAATAACTGTCATTCGGTGGTGATAAGTCGATGCAAGGCTCTTTATAGCTACACACCAAAACTGTACGATGAACTCGAACTGAATCCTGGCGATATCATCGAAGTGCATGTTAAGCAAGAAGATGGCTGGTGGTTAGGGGCACTACGGAACAATGTCGGAATCTTCCCTGCCACATACGTAGAGGAATTCACCCAAGACTGATTTTAAATGGGGCAAGGGAATTCTTGTGGCTAATATCAAATGAAGCTCGATTGTCTTCCATGTTACTGCCTTTTTTTAAGTAAAAGAAAAAGATACAAAAATGGTTCATCAAGTAAATTGACCTTTCTTGTTATAATTTTTTTAATTTTATTTTTATATTTTTATTGACATCCGAAATCGAATTGAATTCGAAAATTGTTTTTATTTTTTTCAAAATTATTTATGTGATGAAATGCACTTATACATGAAATTTTATTCTTTATTTAAATTAAAAATAATACATTTGGTAAGTTTAAATTAAAAAAAACAAGAATGGAATAATTGCAAAAAATGAAAAGATTCAAATTTAGAATATAGTCTTTGTTAAACTAGTTTGTAATCATTGTGAATCATAGATTAATCGCAAATTATAATTAATAATATCTATTTAATAATACTTTTATGAAAGAAAAACTTATACGTTTTCTTTTTCAACCCCAAATCAAATGTACATAAATAGAATTAACACATTTATTTAAAAATATAACTTTAAACAAACAAAACAGATTCGCATTTTGTTGTCATATGGTAGAAGATCTGACGTTTCAGAATTGTATTCCTTTATCTCTCTCAACTTCCAAAAGAAAAAGAAAGAGAGATAACATGGTTTAACGTCAAATTACTCGACCAGAGTGAGTACACAGTAAATATTTTCAATTAAGGTGAATTTACACTTCCTGCTGTCAAATTAAATGTCAAGCTTAACATTTATTCAGAAAAGAAACTGTTATGAAATAAAATTATTTTGTATCAAACAAAAAGCAAATCAAATTAAGGAAACATCGATTTAATATTTAAAATGTTTATTAATCATTTAAAAACATTTAAAATCAATAATTTAGAAAAACTTTTTCTTTAAAACAACTCCCTCATTTGGCATTAAAGTAATTTCTCTTGCATCAACTTTATCTCTGAAAAAAAAATTAAACGAACAATTCATTAAAATTGAGTTTTTACAAATAATTAAAAACATCAGATATTTACCCTATATTGCGTGGTGAATATTCTGTTGCCAAGACATATTCGTAAATGTAATTTTTAACATCGGGAGTTTCTCTAACTGCCTTTACATTTTCTGTTTGATTGCCCATGTTTAACAAAATACGGTATTCTTCACGTGGTGTGGATCTGCCATCAATAAATCAAATTAGTTTAGAATCTTTAAATTCATTCGAACAACTCCATTAAAGTGGTTTCGTTACAACCGAATTTCACCTTAAACTTAACCACTACAAAAAATGCAACAAAAACTCACCTCACAATCAAAAACACTTGTTGATTAAGAGCACCATACAGAAATCCTCCAGCATCCTTGAATGCCTTAAAAGCAGGAGTTCTCCTAAGCCTCTGAATACCTTTGTAAATATTCAATGAACTCCGTGGTATGCCTCGTTCTACTTTGACATTGACAGTTTTATAATCATCAGCAACTGGCATCCAGGTCGAATTGGACTTTGAAAATCCAGCTGAGATGCCATCATTCCATTGGAATGGTGATCGTCCATAGAAACGAAATTCAGGACATTCTGAGCAATCGTCACCAATATTACTCATTCCGATTTCTTCTCCCTATAAGAGTAAACAGACATAAGCACTTTTGAGTAAAAAAAAATGACTGCGTTCAGAAACAAAAACTTACGTAATAGTTAACAGAAGCACCTGGCAATGCTGAAATCAAAATTTGTATCAAGTCTTTTTTCTCTTGTCCCAATCGATAGGTAACTCTTGCACCATCGTGTGTGCTTGCCTAGAATAACATTCGAATTTCTTGTGAATTCAATCTTCGTTAAATTTCTGTCAAAACAAACTCACCACCCAGTTAGCCATTTTGTGATTTTTCCACATAACTGCCATCCATTTGTCAACTGTTGTTTGCAAGACCTTAGCATCAGATGGTGTTGGCATATCCTTAATATTGAAATTAAATGGTAAATGAACACCGAAATGTGTACCATTACCAAAATATTGATCAAGAACATTTATTGGCGAAAAAGCTTCAGCCAGCAATATTCTGGTATCACCACCATGTTCCTTTCGGTAAGCGTCCAAGAATTCTCTCCACTCATATAATATCTCTACAGTTTCATATTGATCTCTGGTATAAATATTTTTCAATTTAGTCGGATCATCTTCCTTGACAGGTTCATCGGGATAAGTTCCGTCATCGTTGACTTTTTCATACATATGTGGGACAGCGTCGATGCGGAAGCCGTGTACACCACGATCCAGCCAGAATTTCAAAACATCCAGAAGAACTTTGTGAACTTGAGGATTTCTCAAATTGAAATCCGGTTGTTGAGGATAGAATTGATGTAAATAGAACTGTTCACGTTTGTCATTCCATGTCCACATCGAACCATCAAAAACACTTTCCTAAAAAGAGACACAAAAATATTAATTATATGAAATTTACATATCATGAAATCTGATTACCCAATTAGATGGTGGAAGTTTCTTTCCTGGATTTTTCGGATCATCTTTACCATCAGCCCAAACATAGAAATCATCGAAACCATCTTCCCGATTAACAGATTTCTTAAACCATTCACATTCCTCACTGGAGTGATTTGGGACAAAGTCCAAAATGATTTTGATGCCAAGTTTCTTTGCTTTCTTGATCAACCTGTCAAAGTCAGCCATTGTACCGAATAACGGATCAATATCGTAAAAATCGGAAATGTCATAACCCATGTCAACCATTGGAGACTTAAATACAGGAGACAACCAAGTGGCAGTTACTCCAATTTCTTTAAGGTATTCCAGTTTCTCCGTAATACCTGAATTAATATAGAAAAATAATCAATTTTTCAAAATGATTTTAAAATAATTTTTGTGTTATGTAGTCGTACCATTAATATCTCCATATCCGTCACCATTACTATCCTTAAAAGATCGTGGATAAATGTGATAGAAAGAAGCATCTTCCCACCAATCCATTTTTGCTGCCATTAAAGCAGTCAAATTTGCTAACGCCAATATGGCTAAAATAAGCCCGAACTTTCCCATGTTTAACCTTTCTGCTTAGAAGTTGCCTTCAAACTAAAATATACTCCAAAACTTAATTCGGAAAGAAGATTTTTTTGTTGAAAATCAAACATTATTTTTGATATTTTCATATCTATTGGTTAAAGATGTTTTGAACGGATTTAATAGAATTTGATAAGATTTAAGAAATTGATTATGTTTATCTTTTCCCGAATTTATTTGCGCAAGCATTCATTCATCCGTTGATGACGTTCGTGTGGAACAGGGTGTTCCAAACGCAACTAGATGTCGAACAAAATAACGCAATTAACGTTAAAGAGTGCATGAGTTCTCAATAAAGATTGCAAATGGTTAATTGGTTTGTGATAACCAAAAAATGTCTGTATTTTCCTCTTCTTTAAAATTGGGACACCTTGTATCTAAAAATTCTACCCTCTCTAGTTTTTAAAAATCAGATTATTTATTTAAAACACGATCAATTAAATGGTTATTTTAAATCAAACATTTTTAATTATAAACTTGAGTATCTAAACCAAAATGTCTGATAGATAAGATTACCTAGTATTATTTTAAATAACGGAAATTTTTAGACTGTCTGGTTCCTCGATGTTATTACAGAAAAAATCGGACTTAATTATTTATTTCCCAATGAGATGAAAAACTTTGATATTAACTCTAATCAAAGTTCAAGTTATCGCTAGAAGTAGTTGTATCAATAATTGTGGTATTAATAATTGTCGTAACAATGTCGCGGAGATAAATAATTTTTAGCTTTTCTTTGCCAGAGAATACCTTAAAAAAGTATTTACTCTAAAGCAGTATTCACATGAGCGCGACTAAAGAACGACGAGTGAATTACAAAATGTGGGTTTATATACGTTTGACGACATATTTCCACACAAATTCTTAACAAAACGATAGCAATATAGTTTCTATTTGATTTATATACTTTTACTTTTCAATATCATATATTAATACATTTAAGAAAACAAATGCATTCGTCGCGAAAAAAATTTTAGTTTATACGAACTGTCAAACTTTATTCGCGTTCCACATTATCCACACTAGCAACCAACGCATAAAATAGTCGCCCAAACTTAACATAGAAAATTGTTCTTGTTTTGGTTTGGGTGGTGAATGGTGATCGGCTGTGGCTGTCAAAGCCAAACTTCATTCGCGATGATTTAAAAACTCTCAAGTGGAAGAAATGTCAAAATCGACGAATATTCGTTCCTTCGTTGGTCGTTAGTTGTGCTCATGTGAATAGTGCTTAAGGCAACATTTAAACCCATATCCTCAAACTTAAAAAAGTCAAAAGATTTGCTTTGGAAGAGTTAGTGTGAAAACTGCCAAAAATCACTTGAAGAACTGATGACTGAAATGTTTTGGCATTTATGAAAAAAGAACGAAAAATAAATATTTTGACAGATCAAAATAAAAAAATGTTTTTAAGCTCCTACAACAAACGCTAGAAATTGCTTGTCCACTTATACCCATTAGAGGAAAGAGGAAACTACAATGGTGGGCCTCAGAGCACAGGAAAGATTGAATTAAACTTTTCAACCGGGCCAAAGCCGCAAGACTAGTCTCTCACTGCGACTCTTACAAAGAATCCCTAAGAATCTACAAGAAGGCACTAAGGAAATCCAAGCGATCGTTTGGCGGTCCTTCTGTGGCACGATAGAAGAAACTTCTGAAGCCTCTAGGTTACGGAAAATTCTTTCAACTAGTCCAGCTATGCCAAGCTGCTTAAAAAATGCAGACGGCTCCTGAACAAATTCAAGTAAGAATCGCTAAACTTACTATTGGACACTCATTTTCCTGGTAGTTCTCTTACCGAAACTTGCAACAATTATATACGTTCAAGTTCAAATACAACATATCCACAAGGTCTGATCACAAGAGATAAGCTAAAATTGGCTCTCAACAGCTTCAAACCATTTAAATCTGCAGCCGAGTTACAAAAGACTTCTGGTATATTTGCACCAATCCTTGAGGCAATTTTTACCAGCTGTGTTTACCTTTTCCATGTTCCCTCGGCATGGAGAGAAGTTAAAGCTGTTTTTATACCCAAAACAGGTAAATGCTCGCAAGTCAATCCTAAAGATCTACGACCTATAAGTCTATCATCATTCCTTCTTAAGACCTTGGAAAGATTGATATTGCAGGGGTAAATCGGTGGAAACAACGTTAAATGCCTTAGTACGCACCGTCGAATATTCCATCCATCATAAAGAGTTTACTATGGTTGCTTTCCTTGACATCGAAGGTGCCTTTAACAACGTGGCCACATCTGCACTAACATCTCTAAATGTAGAGAGTTCGCTTCGGAAGTTGATTCATTTTATGCTGACTAGCAGAATAATCAACTCAAAACTGAGCAACTCTTCTAGCAGACGATTCATTAGTATATAAGTAGTGAATGAAATCCTAACTAGTCTGGATGCCGAGGGTTTCAGAGCGATAACCTATGCAACCGACGTTGATATAGCGTTTCAGGAAAGCATCTTACCATCCTAAAAGAAATCTTACAAAATGCTTTGGACACACTAATACTTTGGGCTCATCGGTGTGTCGGTCAATTGACATTCCAGGTAGCTCTAAGGCATATAAACTCGCCAGTAACGGTACAGTACAGCCCATCCTACCACGTTTGGCACGTACTGGAATACCAATCGCTACTTGTACACTGTTGCTAATGCAAGACGCTGTGAGGAGGGCAGGCACCAGGTGGAACAACATCACCACGTGTCAAGTCACAAAAAACATCTGCCCATCACTGGGCAGATGCTCGATAATAGGTGTCATAACCGGACACTGTCTAATAGGAAAGCACGCCACGAGAATAGGCGTATTCTCAAATGACTTTTGCAGAAGCTGTATGGACGAGAAAGAGGAAGAAACAGTTCTTCATCTTCTCTGCACATGCCCTGCTTTAGCTCGAAAACGCAAGAATTACCTAGGAGAATTCTTCTTTAACGCTAAACTAAATCATATCAGCATAATCAGTCTCTCACGTTTCGTAAGGGTCTCAAGCTGGTTCCATTGAGCTTAGGAGGAAGCCTCAAGATTCATGTGGTATCACAATGGGCTATTAAACCGGCCTACAGGTGTCCGTTTCCAACTTGGACAGCCACTATAACCTAACCATACCTACAACAAAACAATTATTTTAAAAGATTTATTAATATTTATTTACTTTTTACAATTATTTATTTTATTTTATTTGTATAAAAACTACAACAAAATTTCATGTCTTCCAATTACTTGTAAAATTTATAACAATTCAAAGCTGATAATTAATATTCTGTCAATAGAAAATAAAATTTTCAAGTTTGACAGTCACAAACTCAAAAAATGATGCCGACCATGTTAAAGTTTGATAAACATGAAACCACTATGCTTACTCATGTGCTCTGCACATATTATGCTTCACTCAACGTTCCAACTCTTAAGGACTATTCTAATGAGTGCTACCAAAGACATACAAAAAGGTAGAAATATAGGTTAAGATAATATTAAAGTAATAAAATTAGCTTTTTCATAATAGAAAGAAAACAAATTGTTCGTCTCGAATTAAAATCTGATTATAAAACGAACTGTCAAACACAATTTTGGTTCCACATACGATGCACACTTAACCTAAACATTTCATTGGCTGGGTTCAATCTCAGGCAGATAGGGTATCCGGATACCATTTTGTTATTCTTTTACGTGTAAAATAACAGCTGATCAAAAACAGCTGAGATGTCAAAAAAGGAATCCGAAAGTATCCAAGAATTTCTGGGTCATGTAGGTATCTGACAGAACAGCTGATTCAACACATGGTTGAATTTCCAGAAACTTAAAAATTGATTTCATCCTTTTGTGTTCGTTGGTAAATAAGAAGATAAGAAATGTTAGTTGAAATTGTATTTGGAGATATTCTGTACATAAATGACGATGAAGAAGCTATTTGAATCCGAATTTTAGAAGGCAATTGTGATCTATTTGTGTATACTTCAAAATTGACTTATTTTGTTCTCGTTTTGTAGATGACCAACTTGCTAGGTCTTACCTCCAGTCTAGTGTTATTAAATTGTTACGTACCTATCAATTCATTCTTATCCAACGAATCAGTTGAATTATCCATTAAATGTTTTATCTTACAACAATTTTGACTTCGAAGCTTAAATGTTTCTCTGCTTTTTGTGAACAGCTGAAAGTTGTTTTTATTTTTTGACAGCTATCTTAATACAGCTATCCAACTCGTTCAACAAGGTATCCGAAAATCCACCTATTCAAGATACCCTATCCAACACGAGATTGAACGCAGCCATCTAGTCTTTGTTGTGTATTTGATATGACGAATAAAAACAAATCATGTAAAAGAAATGTTGTTGGTCGCTCTTATGTGAATTGTCATTTAGCTATCCAACGTCAATTTTGTTCGTTTTTGAACCTGACATTATGAAAACTATAATATAATTGCCATTTTTAGGAATTTAGATGTACATTTTCTGCGTGAAATTTTGTTTAATTATTTTATTTTGATATATCGTTTTAATCCAAAATATCAAGCCAGTTCTTACGCCAATTCCGAATGAATAATTAAAGAAAACATTTTTCATGATAACAATTACTCTTAGAGGATTTGTCACTTCGCAAGAGCTAGTACTTAAGACCACTGGCATGACAATCCTGCGTACTTACCATAACGTCACGGGTACGTTCTTATTCACTCAACACACAGATACCATTATTCAGAACGTTTAATATTCACAACCAGAGGTGTCTTCATCTTTTGAATGTTAGTCAGTAGTTCATCCTTTCGGAGTCCCCAAAAGGTGGGATTTTTAACAACATTTTGTACATTATAACTCTCGGCAACATATGACATAGTCAATATTTTAGTAAATCTTGAAAAACTTTAAATAGAAATCTATTGTTTTACAAATGGTCACATCTGACAGTTTATAGAATTACAATTTTTTGACGTTTCACCTTTCAGATTAATTTTTTTTCTCCAATATGTTAAAAATGCATTTTCCGTAACATGAATATCTTTTTATTTTGTTATTTCTAAAGTCAAACTCTTAACTTGTCCAAATTTTTCTTCACAAAACTTCTAAAATTTAGTTTGACAATTTGTCAATTGCATAATTTTTCAAATTATGCTAACCCAAGTTCACTGCATTTTTAATGGGATAGCAAAAAGAAAATTACATTAACTTAATGTGATGATAATTTACAGAAATTTAAACATTTTCCTCAGAACCACTGCTTCGTAAGGTCTTAAGACGATTTTCCTCAGATCAGCTTTATCCCTTTAAAAACCGAAAACAAATAAGGATGGTAAGTAAAAAATAAATGTAAATAAATCTACAACAAACAAAATTACCCTATATCGTGTGGTGAGTTACTTGTCACTATAGCGTACTTAAACACGTTAGCCAATTCACTCGGAGATTTACCAAGTCCAGTGAGTGTCTCCGTTTGGTTGCCCATATTTATCAAAGTTCGATATTCATCAAATCGAGATGACCTAAATTTTGATATCGATTGAAAATTATGCTTTATACAGTTTCCATTAATGGTTAAAAAATGTACCTAATTATTTGGAAGACTTGATCATTTAAAGCACAATAGCTGAAACCATTGGGGTTTTTGGAAGCCTTGAATGGAGCCGTTCGTCTAAGTTTCTGTAACTTCTTAAAAACATTCAATGAACTTCTAGCATATCCCCGTTCAACTTTCACATTGACGGCTTTATAATTATCGACAACAGGCAGCCATGTTTCTGTTGTATTGGAAAATCCAGCTGCCAGCTGATCATTCCACTGGAATGGTGATCGACCAAAACTACGAATTTCACTCCACTCGCATTCTTCACGTTGGCATTGTAAACCAGTCATTCCAATTTCTTCACCCTAAAAATTAAAATAAATACAAATTTTATGGAATATTTAAAAATTGCTTAAAGACGAGTTTCTTACGTAATAAGTGACAGCAACTCCAGGAAGAGAGGTGATCAAAATATTTAATAGATCTTTTTTGATAGAACCGGAACGATCTGTTGCTCTTGGGGCATCATGATTACCAACCTAATGGAAATAAATGATTTGTTACAATTTACAAAACTTTATTTTTCTAGAGCACAGAGTGAGAAAAAGAGTCTTGAACTTACCAACCAATTGGCCATTTTGTGCTTTTTCCACATAACATCCATCCAACTATTGACAGCCTCTTCAACAAATCGAGCATTAGATGTTGTATCGAGTTTGTTTAAATTAAAGTTGAAAGGTAAATGAGCACCAGCGTGTGTTCCATTGCCAACATATTGATCAAGAATTTCAATGTCTGAATATGATTCTGCTAGAAGTATTCTGAAAAATTAAGCAATGGTTTTTAAGAAAAAAGTGTAAAAAACGAACAGATCTTCGCTCGTTCAATGCCATGTGCGTCTAGATCAACGCATTTAACATGCACTTTTCAATAACTCTCACCTCGTATCACCACCATGTTCCTTTTTATAATCATCCATTAACTTCCTCCACGAATACAAAAGCTCCACAGTTTCATATTGATTCTGTGTGTAAATCTTGTTGGCCTTGTTCACAGTATCTTCAGGATCATTGCTTGGTGGAAAGTCGGGGAACGTTCCATCATCATTGACTTTTTCATAAACATGTTTCAATGCATCGATTCTAAATCCATCAACACCGCGATCAAGCCAAAATTTCAAAACGTCAAACATAATTTCATGAACTTTTGGATTTCTAAAGTTGAAATCAGGTTGAGAATCCAAAAACTGATGCAAATAGAATTGTTGACGTTTGTCATTCCATTCCCACATCGAACCTCCAAAAGTACTCTGCCATGTAGATGGCGGTAGTTTTCGACTGGAATTGCTAGGGTCAACAATGCCATCAGCCCAAACATACAAATCTTCATAGCCATCTTCACGATTGACAGATTTCTTGAACCATTCACATTCAGAACTCGAATGATTGGGAACGAAATCCAATATGATTTTGATACCCAGTCGTTTGGCTTTCTTCATAAGTGCATCGAAGTCAGCCATGGTTCCAAAAACTGGATCGATATCATAGAAATCTGTAATATCATAGCCATTGTCAGCCATGGGAGATTTAAAGAATGGTGAAATCCATGTGGCTGTTATGTCGATCTCCTTCAGATAGTCCAATTTCTCGGTGATTCCTGTTTCAAATGGATTTTTACAATCGAATTCTCTTAAAAACAAACGTCACAATTGGCTGTACCTTTTAAATCACCAATTCCATCGCCATTACTGTCCTTCCAGGATCTGGGATAGATTTGGTAAATAGATGCATCTTCCCACCAATCTGATGTTTTTCCAAAACAAGAAGCTAAACTCAAACAAGCCAAAATGGCTACTAACAATGCGTTAAACTTGATCATGTTAAACATTCCTTGGGTATGTTCAACTTACAACTAAAATAAATTACTTCTTTTTGAAATGAATTATGACAACTTCGGTGTATTGTTTTGGGGTATCTGTTTGAAAGCTTATCTTAATTAAATTGACTCGGCTAAATTTGGTTTATCTGAATGATTTTAATCAATAGTATGATCCACACAAATTAATCATGATGATACAACAAATCCAGTTTGAAAATAACATTTCCTTAGCGATAATTCTTTTTTTAGTTGTTCTGACAACGCTTACCTGAAGTGGACTTATCTTATTATCTGTCATTAAAAAAAAATCTTACTTGAGTTGACTTGTCGAATTAAGTCTGAGATGTGGCACATTGCGAATTTGTTATCAAATGTCAAACGTTATGAACATTGACAGTAGGAAAAAATAAAACAAATGCCAAAGTGTTATTTTTCGTTTTATTATTCGTGATCTGTCATTTGGAGTCTTCGCTTCCGAAAACAATAAGCGTTTTATTCTTTATTTTATTCTTTGTAAATTTAAATCAGTGTTCTCCGCTTTATTTAAGAAACATACTGACCTGAAAACTGAACTGTCAAATGTGTTAGAATTTCACATCTGTCTATTTCACACTACGCAAAACAAAAGTAAAACAACGTTAAGCATTTCGCAAGGTAATTTTATTCAGAGCTCATAGCGAGCCAAAAAAGAGACACTAACTCAAAAGCTCTTAATATGTACATACATACATATGCCTGAGCTAAGAAACGGAACACAGATGGTTTTTGACAGCTCAGTTCTCTGCTCTGAGCTGAAACAGCAACTACGTATAATGTCATTTTATTCAATTGTAGTTCCCGATTACACGAGATGTTTTTTCGGTTGTTACCTCTTTCGTCTTTTTGACAGATCGGGTGAGGGGTGTAGAAACGTAGGGGGAAAGAAGTCGTGAAAAGAGTCCTGAAAATGTATGGACTTTTTTGGTTGAACTTTGACGTTTATGCTTTGACAACCAGTTTTCCAGAGTACGGTGTAGTAAAGGCAAATATAAACGTGAAATAATGTAAATTTAATTATTTATTTAAACGATTTAAGAAATGTGGACAAAAACTCAAACGGAAGTGTTATTAACGCTGTTTCAAAGTTGGCCCAATTTGTATAACAACCTGAACAAAAATTAATAAAAAATCAATAAAAATGATTCCATAAATTTGTTTTATTTTTAACTAAATTATTGCCACAGAAATCCAATTATAATTTGTAGATACTCTCTGATTATTACTGCCCGGACAACGAAACAAAATTAAAATCTTCCCCCACAGTTTTTTCAGAAACTTCAAAAAGAGGAATAACGAAAGGAACGAAAAAAGGAAAGGTGTAATCACGAGGGTAGGTACCTGTCAAAAAGACGACAGAAGAAAACGAACGAAAAAACATCCCGTGTAATCAGGATCGTAAACGAACAAACAAATTTGACAATTGCAATGTTTGTTTATTTATGAATAAAGCAGCATTCACATGAGGGCGACCAACGAACGACGAATGAATTCGAAAATGTAAGTTTATATACGTTTGAAGACATATTACCATACAAATTCTAAACAAAACGATAGCAATATAGTTTCTATTTGATTTATGATGCATACTTTTACTTTTCAATATCATATATTAATAAATTTAAGAAAACAAATGTATTCGCAGTGAAACAAAGTGTAGTTGATACGAACTGTCAAACTTAATTCGCGTTCCACATTTTCCAAACTCGCAACGAATAAAATAATCGCGCGTACTTAACCTAAAAAAATCGTTCTTGGTTTGGTTTCGGTGGTGAATGGTGTTCGGCTGTTGTCAAAGTCAAACTTTATTCACCACGAATTAAAAACTCTCATGTGAAAGAAATGTCAAAATCGACGAATATTCGTTCATTCATTGGTCGTTGGTCGTGCTCATGTTAATAGTACTTAACTCCAATGTAAGTTACACCAAATTAATTTTCAATTCCGATCTGTCAAAACGTCGTCAGTAAATTTGTGATTGCAAATCTAATTTAATGATCTGGATTTTCAACCAATTTGTTGCTTTCAATGATATTATCATAATCTACGTTAATATAAGACTTGGAATTATGTTATAGAAGTGTCATGTCAAATTCGAATTGAGCTGTCATTTTTCCTGCCAATTGAATTTTGATTTCCTGACAATGCGTCCGTTTCAAAAATTTGTTTATTGAGGAAATAAGTGACTCATTTTAGATTCAATTCAGTTACTTTATTTTAAGAATATTTAAATTTTACTGAAATAAAATTTAAAATCTTTTTTGTCATTAAACCTTAACTGCTGCTTATTCATCAATGCTTGTAGACTTTCCTCAACACAACTCCTTCAACTGGAGCAAGTTTGACATCACGCAATTTCACACGATCACTAAAATATTTTCAATTAAAATAAATTATTATTAACTTTTGATATTAGAAATTATAGAAATATAATTTTCATACCCTAATTGGTGTGGAGAATTTACACTGACAACCTTATACTCCATCAAAGTATTCTTGTTCACAAACGATGTCAATAATTTACCAACTTCTTCGACATTTTCACCAAAATTGATCAAGAAACGGTATTCTTCATATTTAGAACGACTAAATAAAAATAAAAAGGTGACACATTAAACCTTTTTCGATATTTTGTTCTTTTTAAGAATGCTTACCGAATTATCTGGAAAACGTTTTCACTAATAGCTCCATAGCTAAAACCTCCCTTGTTTTTGAATGCCTTAAATGCAGATGAAGTTTTCAATTTTTGCAGAGCAACGAACATTTTCAATGTACTCCTAGGCAAAGATCGTAAGCGTTCCACATTGACGGATTTGTAGTCTTCTGCAACTGGTAACCAAGTTTCATTGGATGAAGAAAATCCAGCTGATTCCCCATCGTTCCATTGGAATGGAGACCTACTGAAGGAACGAGTTTCCACATAGCTGCAGTTTTCGCAAGTCACAACATTGGACATTCCAATTTCTTCTCCCTAATGGATTTCATATTTAGCTTCTTTTTAATTTTTGATCAAAAAGAATATATATTTACGTAGTAAGTAACGGTCACTCCGGGTAATCCAGTAAGCAAGAAGTGAATCAGATCCTTCTTGTTCTCTCCAACACGATCGACAACTCTTCCCATATCATGGTTTCCAGTCTACAATTTTTGAGATAAATTGTAGAAAAACATATTCATTCAATCAAGTATCATTCAACCTACCACCCAGTTGGCAGTTTGATGCTTCTTCCACATAAAACTCATCCATCCATCGACCATACCTTGAACATCCCTAGCATTTGTTGTCAAATTCAAACCCCACAGGGCAAAGTTGAATGGAATCTGGGCACCTTGGTGAGTTCCGTTTCCGATATATTTATCAAGCATTGTTAATGGTGAGTAGGCTTCAGCTAACAAGACTCTAAAAATTAACGAAATTATAGCGAAGAATTCAAATTGTCAAACTCATCCCTGCTATTACCTTGTTTCTCCACCATTTTTCTTACGGTAAGCCTCCAAGAATTCTCTCCATTCATACAATAATTCAACAGTTTCGTATTGATCCTGGGTGTAGTAATGATTGGTGGGATCTTCGTCAGGGTATGAGCCATCATCGTTGACCTTCTCAAACATATGGGGCACAGCATCAATACGGAAACCATCAACACCACGATCAAGCCAGAATTTCAAAACGTCCAACATTTTCTCGCGGACTTGCTTATTTCTGAAATTGAAGTCGGGTTGTTCTTCAAGGAATTGATGAAGATAGAATTGTTGACGTTTTTCGTTCCACTTCCACATTGATCCTCCAAATACACCTTCCTACAAGATAATTCGATAATTTTATGACAGTTCAATTAAGCTCAGTCTGCATAAGGAGGAAATTCTTACCCAATTAGATGGAGGCAATTTCTTTCCGGGATTTTGTGGATCATCTTTGCCATCAGCCCAAACATAGAAATCCTCATATCCGTCTTCGCGATTGATTGACTTTTCGAACCATTCACATTCGTTACTTGAGTGATTTGGCACGAAATCCAGAATAATCTTGATGCCAATTGCTTTGGCTTTCTTCAGCATAACATCGAAATCTTCCAAAGTTCCGAAAATTGGATCGATATCGGTGAAATTTGAAATATCATACCCGTTATCTGCCATTGGTGATTTGAAGATGGGTGAGAGCCAAGTGGCTGTCATACCGATTTCCTTGAGGTAATCAAGTCCTTCAGTGATTCCTTCAAGAAGAGAAAGTGACAGTTGGTTAACAAATTCATCAAAGAGAAATATCCATCGATCTTATTTACCATTAATGTCACCGATTCCATTGCCATCGCTGTCCTTAAACGACCTGGGATAGATTTGGTATAGGGATGAATCCTCCCACCAATCAGTGGCTCCCGATGCCAGTGACGTTAGACCGACTAAGGCCAAAACCACCAGGGATAAAGTTAGTTTTCCCATATTCACTTTTTTTTACAATAAACCAACCTAGAAATATTTTTGTTGTCTTAAAAAGATACAAAGTGAATAGTGATCAATTGTGGTCTTCCTTTTATAGGAAACCGTGTCTCTTCTTCCAAATATTTTGATATGGACAAAGAATACAAACTAAAGATATTATTCATTCATGTTTTAATTGAATTTCTAAATATATTGTTACAATTTACGGTAGAAAAGATAATGTTTGCATTAGTAAATTAAATAATAAATGATTTGAGATAGATAGATAGATAAGATACCTTTGGAATGAAAATCTTATTTAATTAAAAATCTTTCTTAATCTTAAGAAGAAGAAAACAAATTGCGATCAATTAATTAGCTAGATAAAAAATTGTATTGTCACGTAACACACGTTTTTCTAATATACGTTTATAATTATTTAAACTGCAATCAATGATTCGCAAATCAATGCACGTGACATAGGAATGAAAAGGTCTTTTAATTTTGCACAAATTCAGATAAAGTTTCAATTAGCTTTCAAAAAAAAGATGTAATCCATTAATCGGGATGGAATAAAGTCAAGTAGATCCTTGAAAGAAGACGAAGAATGACAGAAAAAATAAGGAGTAGCTTGTCAGCCTGACATTTCATGATGTAAATTGAATTAACAACCAAACCGACCAACGCCGACGAAAGCATTTAAGTTTACAATTTACATTGATGCTATCACAAACTTGCTAAGGGCTAAGTACTTTTAAGTTGTAATTTTTTAAAATAATAAACAAACAAACCTTTTTACAAACCATAACATTTCAATGAATGATTCATTCCAAAAAAGGAAAACTTTAAGTTTAATTTTTCCAGGACTTTTAATATTTTTGCAATGAAAAACTACTCCAATATTTTGTTCTGAAATAATAAAAATCAATGACTTTTCTTGTAAATGTTTCAAAACCATTAATTTACGATTGACACCATTGACAGCATTGCAAATGATAAAAATGACACTTGCATTAAAAGGAATTGACTTTGACAGCTGCTTAGAGCGATTCGGAGTGCATTGGCTCTGTAATATACAAAGTCTAGATCAAGATCCTCAGGAACAAGTAAACAAGCTTTCGGATTAATATGAACGATCCAAACATTAAGTGCCAAATATAAAGGAATCTGATGATGGTTTAGCGCCCCTCGAGAAACATCTAATTGCAGCCATGTGGTAGCACAATCAAGTTTTTGTTGTTTTTAAACACCACAAATTTCGTTTGGTCCTAAGAATATGCAATGCTTTTGGTAACATGAATTTGAACGAAAATATTCCAAATAAAAGTTAATATTTGCATACTCTTAGACGTTAATGAATTTCGTTAAGTTGAAATTTCAAATGAATTAGGGATTGGAATTCAAATTTTATCAGTTAAGTTTAACGAAGCGTTCTAAATAAATAAATGACACCATCTTTCAAAAATCGAATACTATCGATAAGGCGGCTAAGGTGGGCCGGCAGCTAAACTTTTTGTGAACTAAACGCAATTTTATGGATGTAGATGGTTACAAGTCCTTTATAAATAGAATTATGTATACATTAATGGTTACTTAATATAGGAGTATTTACTTACAATGTTTAGGTTTAAGTACTTTTTAGCTTTTTTTTTTTTGATGTTCAAATGGTAGACATGTGCATTCAAGAGGACACAAGCGTCCACAGGTTTTTCTCAAAACCCACCTCTGTCTATCAACTCCTACTCTCACCTCCCCGCGGTGAACATCGGGTGCCTAGTACCTCAACTGGAGATTGGGTTCCAACCCCAGTGGAAAGTTGTTGGGGGCAGCAAACGAGAGAGGGGGGGAGAGGTGTTTCCACTAAGGCACCTCTCCTTATCCAGGCGGCAGCGGACGAATTCTCGAGATAGAATCAACGGTGGCGTCTACAGTTCCAGTAAGGTCGAACTACTTAGTGAACACCTTATAGGGCTTCTTCGACATATTCGGAGCCCAGGCCTATAAGGAGCGGTTCATCCGGCTCCCCTTCCTTGGAGTTATACTAAGGATCTGGCCCTCCAGGTTGGGGGTTGTGCCGTCGGGGTGACTTCCTGGCCACGTAAAAACATCATAGTCTCGAAGCAACAACAAGCCTCGGATACGGACGGTACGGAGCATGCACCAACTCATCTGCAAAATTTGGTCGGAAGAAAGCATGCCCGATGAGTGGAATCTCAGCATAGTGTGCCCGATACATAAGAAAGGAGACCCTCTAAACTGCGCCAACTACAGAGGCATCAGTCTTCTTAACATTGCGTATAAGATCCTCTCTGCCGTATTATGTGAACGTCTGAAGCCATTCGTCAACAACCTGATTGGTCCTTATCAGTGTGGCTTCAGACCAGGAAAGTCCACTATCGACCAAATATTCACACTACGGCAGATCTTGGAAAAAACCCAGGAGCTTCAAATCGATACCCACCATCTCTTTATCGATTTTAAAGCCGCGTATGACAGCATCTATAGGGAAGAGCTCTACCGAGCAATGTCTAGTTTTGGCATCCCTGTCAAACTTATCCGTTTGTGCAGAATGACGATGGAGAATGCACGCTGCTCTATCAAGGTCGGAAAAGATCTTACCGATGCATTTGATGTCAAAAAAGGTTTTAGACAAGGCGATGCATTGTCATGCGACTTCTTCAACATCGTTCTGGAAAGAATTGTGCAAAACTCAACCGTCAACACTAGAGGCACAATCTTCCAAAGATCCATCCAATTACTCGGATACGCAGATGATATTGACATAATTGGAAGATCAAAGCGTGATGTCAGTGGAGCGTTTTTGAGCATTGCGACGGAAGCGAAGAAGATGGGTTTAGTGGTCAATGAGGGCAAGACCAAGTATATGCTGTCATCAAAAAAGGACACTGAACAACGACGTCTTGGACAAAACGTCACCATGGACAGCTATAACTTTGAGGTAGTTAAGGACTTTGTCTACCTAGGCACCGCTATTAATGCAGACAACGACACCAGCGCTGAAATCAAACGAAGAATAACTCTTGCAAATCGCTGCTTCTTTGGACTTAGAAGGCAATTGAGAAGTAAAGTCCTATCTCGAGCATGTAAAATCACCATCTATAAGACACTCATCATCCCGGTTCTCATTTATGGCGCTGAGGCCTGGACCCTGTCAAAGAAAGATGAGAGCGTCTTAGGATGCTTTGAGAGAAAAATTCTTCGGGCGATTTTTGGTCCCGTACGCATAGATGGAGAATGGGGGAGAAGATATAACGACGAACTGTACGGGCTGTACAGTTTAAGGTGGATATTGTAATGAAGGTGCGAGTGCTTACACTGCGCTCAGTGGCGGATCCAGGGGGGGATTATATTTTAAATTTTTTATTTATTGTATATCAAAACAATATTTGTATTTTACTTCCTAAAACTTTGATACAAAAGTACTACTTTTAACTGAGGACTGGACCAAGATAATATCAATCGGAAATTCAGCCTTTTCCAAAAACGCAGCACAAATTCATCAAATTTTGACCAACTGAAGATCCAAGGGGGGTCATATGAGCCATAAAGCTTATACAGTTAAGTTGTATAAGTAAAGATTTTGTCTATAGATTTATTAGTAATTTAACGACATTCACCAAAAAGTAGTTTGCTGTCAAAATTATTTAAATTATTTTCATAAAAATTGTTTCTTAGAAAAAGAGAAATATTCAGGTTCTTAAGAAGAAACCTTGAATAAGAGATCATCAATTTTATATTAAGTTGCCCTTACATTCCTTAAACTAGCCTTCAATTTTATTATTAAATTTTTTTGACACACATAGTGAACATTGATTTTTACTTGCGACATATAGGAACTATAGCTTTTAATTAAATACGACATTACGATGTTAGAGAAGTCGAAAAAAGTGGGTACCCCGATTCCGTCTGTCTGTCTGTCTTTCCTGGCTTCTACAGTCCAAACAATTGTGTTGATTGAAATTAAAGTTTTCAGCCGATTAGCGTAAGGCGTTTTTTTTTTCATTTTATTAATACGAAAAATAACAGCAGTCCCCATACAAATTTATTGGTTAGAACATGTGATTTTTCTAAAACTTCCTCTATTCCTATTTTGGTATTGCTCCAGAAGGGTACCACTCAAAAAACTTTATTTTGTTTTTAAGTTTTCTCAAGAACTAATGGACCGATTTCAATAATCTTCTCTTTCTGTGCAAGCTCTTTTTGATGATCAAATGATCAAAAATATATTATTTTTTTTAATTTTTATAATTTTGGAAGAAATTAGCAAGCTCTAGCGACCCAGTCTTGCATTTTATTTATTTCAAAATTGGTTTTCTGTTGAATATACAAGATCTTAAAACATTTTAAAAAATTAAATAAATCTGATTTTGAAGTGAATTTGCTTTGGATGCTCTAAGACTAATATTTAAACACGAATTTTAATAATATAAATGTCCCAAAAACAGCAAAAGTGACACTTTTGTTAAATTAATGGCTAATTGAAAAACATAATAAACGCATCATACAAGCTTTGAATCTCTTGAGATTCTGAAACGTGTAATTTGTGAGTGCTACACAAACGCTTCTTCCCAACTTATTTGTTTACCATAATTTGTTTTAATTTAATTTTTTAGAGAAATTATGTACTCAAAAGCACCTATAGAAATAAATACAAGAAACATATATCTTATTTTTCGAAAAAAGCTAAGTTTCAAAAAAATTTTTTACATTTCTGCATGAAATGCAGCAAAAACCCTCTAAACTATTGTGTATATACTCGTACAAATTATAATATTTTAATTTTGTAAGCCTCCTTTACAAAAAATTAAAGAGCATTTTTAAGCGGAGAGAAAAAACTCATATATGTAAGTGTGCGACACAACCCCCCCCCCCTCCCTGATGAAAAGTCTGGATCCGCCCTTGACTGCGCCTGTCAACAATGGAAAAAAATAAACCAGCAGTTACGGCGGCCTTTCCTAGCATCGAGTTTGGACAAAACGTATTATATGCTGTTAACGAAGAATGTCAATCCCATATCAAACTTAGAACGTCACCATTTAAAACTAAAACTTGAGGTGGTCAAAAAGTTTATCTACCTGTGCATTAATGTTAAATCAACAAATGACATTAGTGCTTAAATTCATTGCTGAATAACTCTTTCCAATCGCTGCTTCCTAGGTCTAATAAGCAATTAAGAAATGGGGCCCTATTGTAAAGTACCAATTAGACGCTAACCAAAGCCCTGGTCATATTGGTCTTCCTCTTCCCAGCGGATAATATCTCTCTTCGGGTCTTCCAAAGGAATGTTCTACGTACCATCTATAAACGACAATATTACCATTAGCTCTGCGTGCTGTACCGCGACTTGTCATTAATCAAAAAACTGTGGTTTTAACGCTTAAAATGGTAAGAACACCACACCTGAGGAAACTAGAACCAGAGGCAGAACTGATCTATGGTGGAGTGACAAAGTTGAGCCCGATACACCTCAACTTGGTATTCAAAATTGGATATCGCGTAAGCTGGTGAAATCTTTTACTTGAGGTGCTGAAAAAAGATATTAATCATTTTTGAAGAAGTTTTCGCGCAATATAAGCTTTTGGAATCAAAGATAGATATGACAGCGTTTTTCACTCAACATTTTGTAATGAGAATTTATCATTGTACGCTTTACACATTTCATTATTAGCACGTACTACTTTGCCTCCATAATTTCTAGTTTGCAGTTCACATTTCGAAACTTTCGTACTGCACCTTAAATGTTGAACCCAAAAAATAAATATCGCCCCATTACTCTTCTTAATGTTCTCTCCAAAGTTTTCGAAAAAAATTTAGGACGTGTAGAATTGGATGGTTGATGGAAAAATCAATTAGCAATGAACAACGTGCCTTTAGACCGAACAGAGGAGTCACCTCACTTATTCATCTCATGGAAAACAAGCTATCCCATATAATCTCTCAGCTAGAAAGCACAGCGTGGTCTTGTCATCGGACCTTGAAAAACCCTTTGATCGTGCCACAACTGTTCCTGTTTGATTTGAGAAAAATTAAGTGGTTAGTCCGGTCAAATTAGACCAAAAAATCAGTAAACCCACGACAAATTCAGGGGAAGCTGAAAATTCTTAAAATTGTTTAAATTATAATTATAAACATTGTCTTAAAAGTCCCAACCGATCCCATGTAAGGAAAAAATTTTAGCGGGGTAATAAGGTCCAAAAAATGAGAATTACCCCAGACATAATTTGTAGATCAGGGAATTTCCTATAAAAAAGGTATCAATAATTTTTTCCCTAAAAGCCAACGCTTCTGAGATATAACGATGCAAAAAATTGCGAGCGTCATAATATGCCTAAGTACCTCACCCATATACTTTCTGTAGCTGTAATGTAAGTAAGAATATGTTTCTGTCGGTGATTTTAAGTTACATTTAAAATATAAAATACTCATGAGTATTATTCTGAGAATATCAGGTATAATGAAACTCGATCCCTTAATACATACAATAGTGTAACCTATTTATTTCGAATATGAATTAGCTCCGTACCCTTTATCGTTGTTTGATGATATCGGGATGCGTAAAACACAGAAGTCTGCCATTTACGGTTGTTTCGAAAAAGTAAACATTGATATTAACAACGATAATGCGACGTACATTATTGATGGTGGATATTTACTGCACCGTGTTGTTTGGGATACTGAAGAAACATTCAGTGTTATTTTTGATAAGTACGTTCAGTATGTACGTCGACATTTTGGTCCCAGAGCTACTGTCGTATTTGATGGCTATAATGATTGCACGACAAATATTAAAGCAGCAGAACAGCGTCGTCGAACTTTGGCAACATCTTCATCTTCCGACATTTTATTTGATGAATTTACTGCTGAGAATATACTGGTTTAACAAGCTCATAACGACGCCGATGTACTGATTATCGAAACAGCAATAGAACAAGTTAACATGACAAATATAACGATTGTTGTGGGTGAAGATGTAGATTTACTCGTGTTACTCACTGCTCGAAGTCCAGCTGAAAAAACTATTTTCTTCTTAAAACCAGGAAAATCTCAACATCAATCAGAGTTTTATTCATCAAAAAGTTTGTCGACTTTTGCAAAGTGTCGAAATCACATACTATTTTTACACGCCATAACTGGCTGTGATACGACATCTGCATTTTACAGGAGGGGTAAAACAACTGTATTCAAAATGTTTGAAAAGCAAGACTTACTTGCAACTGCTGAAGTTTTTAAAAAATGTAATTCAACTCCAGAAGAAGTTATTACCAACGGAATTCACTTTCTTCTTCGTATGTACGGAGCTCCTAAAAAAACTACCTGCTTAGACAAGTTTCGATATGCATCTTTTGTCAAAAATACTCGAAATAAGAAACAAGTACAATTAGCTTGTCTTCCTCCAACCTCAGTCTCTGCTCATCAACATCTTCTTCGGGTATACTACCAAGTTCAAGTGTGGCTTGGTTATCAACTAAACCGAACAGATTGGGGTTGGAAGTTGGTCGATAATATATTAGAACCAATTCAGACTTTGCTTCAACCTGCGCCGGAAAAATTGCTCAACACTATCTTTTGTAACTGTAAAAAAGGATGCAATGCTAAATGTGGTTGCAAAAAAGTTGGGCTGTTTTGTTCTCTGGCTTGTACGAATTGTCAAGGCCAGTCTTGTTCTAATGTAGAATCACCAACAACAGAGGATTCATTTAATACTTGCGAAGAAACATGTGATGCTTCACTTTTAACACAATTCACCTATAGTCAGGATGAAGAAGAAGAAGAAGAAGAAGAAGAAGAAGAGGAAGAAGAAGAAGTGATTGACGATTCCGAATCCGACGAATAAACTATTAATTTCTAAATCTAATCACAACAGACCCGTGGAATAGGCCTATTGGGGAAACCACGTTAAAAAAAACGCGCTAAGTAGTAAGTACACTACCTCAGAGGTGGCGTGGAAACGTGTGCGTTTATGACGCTTACAATTTTGTGCATCGTTATATCTCAGAAGCGGTGGCTTTTAGGGAAAAAATTATTGATACCTTTTTTATAGGAAATTCCCTGATCTACAAATTATGTCTGGGGTAATTTTGCGATAAAACTTACCGTTTTCAAGAAAATCGCGAAAAACTCATTTTTTGGACCTTATTACCCCGTTAAAATTTTTTCCTTACATGGGATCGGTTGGGACTTTTAAGACAATGTTTATAATTATAATTTAAACAATTTTAAGAATTTTCAGCTTCCCCTGAATTTGTCGTGGGTCAAATGTCTAAATTGACCGGACTAGGTGATTCTCATCGGCTTTGTTGATCTTTTTGATGATTAAATGAAAACAATTTTCATCTGATTTTTCCCCTGTTCCTGTAATAGAACAGTTACATAAATGGGGAATCCCTCTATAACTTTTAAAGCTTATTCTCTCCTTTTTATCTGGAAGAACCTTCTGTGTTAACATCAACGGGTTCATATCAAACAAATCGAAGCTTTAGAACGGTATACCGCAAGGATCTCCTTTATCTGTATACCTTTACAATGCATATATAGATGGCCTTATAAAGGAACTATCACAACCAAAGCATGATCTTGATTTTGTCGCACCCCATTTGGAAACAGCCCTCAAAATAACAAAAGCCCCTAAGGAGCACTCTACATGTAGACTTCTAAAAAAAATGTAGGAAGCCTCGATATAGTCGTAAACGAATGCTAACGAACACCTACAGGAGCACTTTAGAAAACATCAATTGAAGCAATTAGAATAAAAGCAGGCTTCAATTCAGTACTTGGACAAAAAGAGCAGTCAACATGATTAGTAACGCTCTTACAGACGGTTTTCATCCTCTTCACAAACCTTCCCAAAACGCTCTATCCAGAAAAGAAATCCAGAAAAACTCTGTATCATCTCTCAGCAAAATATTAAGCATGATGAAGGCTTACGAATCTATTCCCATAGATACTCCAAAACACCGAAACACCTTTTATCCACCACCTTTTAAAAGACACCTACTGCCAATCGATACCAGCCTCTCTAACTACAAAAATAAACAAACTTAAAGTCTGTCGTTCCAAATGCTTCACAGAAACTATCAAGCCTATAAGAAGGCTTTACACTGATGGATCATCCAAGGACAACATAACTCAATTTATGCAGTCGTCGAAATAAACGCAGGCAATGAGGAAATCATAACTTGCCAAGGTTTCATAACTGACTCAGGCGGTAGTTACATTGCAGAAGTAACCGAAATACTCAAAGCTCTCTCAATTGCACAAAGATGGGCTGTCAAAACACTGATCCTTACTGATAGCTTGAGTGTACTTAGCGGACTAAAAAGTGGAACGAATAATTGTCCTGCCCAAAACAATATTCGGAGAATCCGAAAAAACATGGCTAAGGCAACATAACTTTCTGCGACAACAGCATCCATCATACCACCGCATTCCTTATAACAAAATGTTTTCCAGAGAAGAGTGCACTTCCATATTTCGGACGAGGGTGGGAAAAACACTTTCCTCCAGTCGGCACTATTTCTAGCACGACCCGCCTGATGAATGTACCAATTGAGCCCCTCTCTATTTGGCACAGTTTTGCAATTTGACCGGTTTCCCGACTCACCACCAACACCGACTCTATACAAGATATGCAAGGCCAAATAAATGAAGTACTTAATCCTTTTGATGTCCTAAAGAAGTCACACTACAAGCTACAAAACAATAAATTCAAAGAAATATGAAGGTGTTCTACTATATTAAATTGTTCTCTTCTCGTCTTCCTGGTTCATTTTTACTTTTTCGATATATGTAGGGGAGACCGGGACAAAAGTAACACGACATGAAAGTAACAAGCCCATTCACAGCCTGTATGAATGTGTAAGAGCATTTTCTCTTATGCTTAGGTTAGGCGCCTATCCTACCAAATGGCAGTAAAACATAATAAGCGATTTCTAATTAAGTGGCATGAGAATGAGCTAGCTGGAGTGTAGTGGTTTTCCGGCTTTTTAAAAAGACATCCAATGATGTCTCTCCGAAGTCCTCAAGCAACAAGTTTTGCTCGTGCAACAAGTTTTAATGAGACTAATGTCAACAAGTTTTTTGACAAGCTTACGGAGGTTATGGACCGGTATAAGTTCGAGCCACGGAACATATGGAACGTAGACGAGATTGGAGTTACAACAGTCCAAAAACCAAACCGTGTGTTAGCCAAATGCGGAAAAAAACAAGTTGGTGCCATTACATCTGCTGAGCGTGGAAGATGAGTTACAGTTGCCATCGCAATCAATGCACAAAGAGGTCATACACCACCTTTTTTGTATTTCCATTAAAACGGTATCATGAATACATGGTTAGAGATGGACCGGTGGGATCAATAGGTAACGCTAGTGGATGAATGCAATAAGCAGAGTTTTTGTTTTTTCTCGAGCATTTTAAGAGACAGACAAAACCAACACAAGTGAATAAATGTTTTCTCTTGCTCCACCATCATGAGTCACATTTATCCATTGCAAATACAACGGAATCGTTCTGCTATCATTTAGGCCTCATTGCACCCACAAATTACAGCCCCTCGACCGGGCAGTATATGCGCCATTCAAAAAAATGATTAATTCAGCAGTAGATGCTTGGATTCGAACTAATCCTGGAAAGAACATGTCCATCCACAATATTCCAAGCATTGTAAAAGAAGCTTTCCCACTGTCTATCACTGATAGAAATGCCATAGATGGCCTCAAATGCACTGGAATAAGTCCATTCAACAGATGCATTTTTACATCTGTAGACTTTGCACCGTCTTATGTTACCGATCGCCCACTGTCAAGCAATAGTGAAAATCAAAACGACGCTGATTTGAGTCTTCAACAAAATATTTCATCATCAGTTGGTGATGTTAATGTGAGTTTAAAACAAGACAAAATACTAAGCCATTAGCATTAAAATAAAAATAATTACCTTATAGGTCCTCCCTGAATTTGAAACTGGTTCGATCGGCAAGATCCCAATTTACCATCAACATCCGGTCATGTCAATGTAAGTTAGCCAATATTAAAAAAAAAGTTCCTATATTGTAACTCTTTTAATTGCATTCTAGAATCTCCAAGTATTGGAAAAAATATCACAGCTGTGTGAAATAGTCGATTTATCCTTAAGATGGCATATTTTGTTTTTTGTTATTCAAATAACAGCCCGAGTAGGAACCCCAAATGCAAAAAACGTTACTTTTGTCCCCAGTCTCCCCTACATACAAATAATTAAACATACACAATTGTACTCCAAAAAGTCGTGGCGACACTCTAACGACAGCCACGCTCCTTTTGGCGAATTGCAACATTCAACTTTTTATCTTCAAAGTGTACAAAAAACTGAACTAGAAAATTCCAGAACAGAACACATTTTTAGTTCAAACTGTACAAAAAACCAAACTGCCAAAGTGAGCAGATATAAATTTAAATTTGATAAATTTGAAAATTCTGATATCCCACCGCACAGTCTCTTTAATTTAAAAATCAATATTCATTTAGCTTTACTTAATTGTTTTATTATTGTTATAACTATTTTTATTAAAAATGTTAAACTAAATTCAGTGTTTCTTTTCTTCAGTTCACTTGCTTTTGTGGTGACTTTCACATTTATTTAGTTGGTGTCAATAAAAGACACCACAACGTTAAAATCTAAAAGCATCTATGGTCACGTTGCACTGATGTCTTTTTAACAAATAACTTATAAATTAACTTTATATGTTATTTTCATTAAATAGATAAATAAAAAAATGTTCAACCTTCCTACTGATTTCCTATTTTTACAAACTTTTATTAATACTTTTTCTACCCAAAGAAAAAATACTAAAATTTTGAAACATTTGTGTCAATTATATTGACAATTTTTATAGCCCACACACATTTCTTAAACAAATATTGTATCAGTAATTAAAAACAATTGCCGACAATTTTTAAAAGAAACTAAGAACTTAGAAAATGATCTTCTGTTTTGGGAAGTATTATTATGTCTTTCTCAAGCCCCTCATAAAAACTAAATATTTGTTTAACATGTTTTAAAAGTTTACCTCAATTTAATTTTAAACTGTTTGATAGACGAAAAAATTTCGAATTAAATATATTTTGGGAAAAAGATGTTCACTTCTTAACCTATAAGTAACAATTACTGAAGATTTATATAAACCATAGAGTTTTAAAAAGAAAAATGATCTAAAATATGTTGAATATTGTTGATATTACTCGTATATCATTTCAAAACCTTATTATGTATTGTTTGCTGCATTTGGCAGATTGACTTCGAAACAAAAATGTGTTGCACCGAAGATGACCGCGAAACGATCAATCACAAACAATTAAATCAATTTTTTTTGAAATCAAATACCTAATCAAAAATAAGGGCAAACACGACTTATGAGTTTTATATGTCTCAGAAATTTCTGGTAAAAGAAACGAAAGATAATAATGATCGATATGTTGGAATTTTCGAAAGTGTTACTTGGAATGGTTTTCATCATTAAAACTAATCATTTTAATTTTTGACAGGTTAGTTACAGCTTTCATTGAAAATGTCTATTATGGGACACAAATTCGCTGATTGGAATCAAGTATTTCCTGATCGGACTCAATCATTTAGGCGCCAGTTATTGTTAAATCATTAAAATCAATCCGGAAAATTTGTTGAATGAATATTTGATAAGAAATGAAAATTATATAGGAACTGTACTGTTGAACTCAAACCAAACATTTTTTTTAAGAAAAGAGTTAAATTGCTCAATTATTTTTAGCTTAAAATGTATTTTACTAATTTCCAGACGAAAATTAATTTTCGTGAACAGCTTTTTTCTTATGTTCGAACTTCACACTATTCAAATGACAAATTTCTGTCAGTAAAATTTTGTTTAATGACAGACATTTTAATGATATAAACATATATATGATCTGTCAAAAATATTCCAATATTTATTTTCAATGATGAAAACCAATGATAGCTACGAGTAAAACTGGTGCCTTAAGCTTAGAGTTGAAAGTATAAAACTGACAGTTGGGAATACAAAGAAAATGGAACACTTTCAGTGGAATGATTTTGTTCTGAAATGTTAAACCAAAAATTATTAAGCTGTTCATTGAAAATAATTTCATAATTGGAAAATTACAAATGAATTAAAAAAATATGTCTGGGTTGAATAACCTATTTTTTTTTACTAAAAACGTACTAGAAATCATGACTTTTATAATCGCTTTTAAATCTCGCAACAAAATTTTCAATGATGAAATCCAATGATAGCTACATATAACTGGTACCTTAATCAATTAATGCCATCAATAACAGTCAGTTTTTATTACCGCGGGTAGTAGAACGTGAAAAGTAAAATACGAGCTCAACCAATCGCCCACTGATTTGTGTTTGAATTTCACACCATTCCAATGACAGCTATCTGTCAGAAAATATTTTATTGTGCACGTGAAACAGGAAATTTGCTGCTATAACATTTTTTTAGTATGTTCCTTTTTTTTCTTTTTAAATTCACCAGAATTGTCATTTTTCAACTTAAAGACAAAATGTCGTTTGTTTTAAATTTGTTCATAATAATATTCTTAATTTTGAATTTTTTTCTACTTTCAGTAAAGATGTATTTTTTTTTTATTTTTCAATGTCCGTTTAAACCTCTTCTTGATTTACTCTTGACTTTTGACACAGCGTAATTCAGCGCCATTCTACTTATTTGCTGACATTTTTTACAATTCAGCGGTTCTGATGAAAATAAAACAGACAAAAGTGTCATGACTTGAGCATTCAACTTCGAATTAAAGAGCATATTTAACCCCTCAAAATTTCCGAATGTTCAATAACTTTTTAAAACTGAGAAGAAAAATAAAAAAAGTGAAGAATTAAATGATCAATTAGTAAAGAAAAGTTGACAGCTATTTTCTTAATCCCAACGCTAAAGTCAACTTCCAGATATCTGGGCTACTGTCACATCATCGTTCTGTCGGTAGCTTATATTTAAACAAACCACCCGTAAAGTAGGCCAACCATATACATAAACTTAAACTTGCCGCAATGCCCTTCCTCCCATGATATTTTTTCAAACTACAATTTCTTTAATTATATGACATTTTATTAGTCTGGCAATCCTGATTATCATTTATTTAAAAATTATATTCCTTATGACGGCACCTGACGATATTCAAAACTTAATCAATTAAAATATCTATTTCGGGAACTCCCATTTTGAATGGGCTCGATTAAGCTGAAACTCGCATTAGACAACAGATATCTCATGCTTTTGAACCATCCAAAGTCCCTTATTGAATAAGGTATATGTCCATTATCAAATCATTTTCCTAGAAGATATGTCTAATCTTGAAAAATTTTAATTAAATCTTAAAACTTATCAAGATCGAAATAATAGTAAAATGACAAGATAATTAAGCCTAAGTACAAGATAACGAAGTCTTAATATGAATTGATCGTTGCGCGTTAAGGTTTAGTTTAACTCTTGCTGGTAAACTGGATAGACCAAAATGTTTAAAATTATTTTAGCGGCATTTATTTGCGGCTCGTTAAGTTTATCTTCCGTCGTTTCAAAATCTGATTGGTGGGAAGATGGATCATTCTATCAAATCTATCCAAGGTCATGGAAGGATAGTGACGGAAATGGAATAGGAGATTTGAAAGGTAAAATTAGCAATATGAAGTTGAGGTCTTTCGTTCTTCAACCGTATAAATCTAATTGTCCCAGGAATAACTGAGAAGCTTGAATACCTGAAAGAAATTGGAATAACTGCAACATGGCTTTCTCCAATTTTCCAATCTCCAATGGCAGACAATGGCTACGATATTTCGAACTTTACCAATATTGATCCAATTTTCGGAACTCTAGAAGACTTTGATGCTCTTTTGAAGAAGGCTAAGAGTATTGGACTCAAGGTTATTTTGGACTTTGTCCCAAACCACTCCAGTGACGAATGTGAATGGTTCCAAAAGTCTGTTAACCGCGAAGATGGATATGATGATTTCTACGTTTGGGATGATGGCAAGGATGACCCAATGAATCCGGGGAAGAAACTTCCACCATCCAATTGGGTATGTACATTGAAAATAAGACCAAATATCAAGACGTGCAATATTTTTAATGCAGATAAGCATTTTTAATGGTTCCATGTGGGAATGGAATGAGAAACGTCAGCAATTCTATTTGCATCAATTTTTGAAAGAGCAGCCTGACTTCAATTTCCGCAATCCAAAAGTCCACACAGCAATGTTGGAAGTTTTGAAGTTTTGGCTTGATCGAGGTGTGGATGGCTTTCGTATTGACGCTGTTACTCATATGTACGAGAAGATTTATGAAAATGGTACCTATCCTGATGAACCACTTAGTGGTACTACAAACGATTCTAACACTCAACATTATGTGAAACATATCTACACACAAGAACAATATGAAACAGTTGAATTACTTTATGAATGGCGGGAATTTCTGGATGATTACAAAAAACAAAATGGAGGCGATACAAGGTAAAGTTGGTGTGAAAATATGCATTTTTCTATTGAAGATAGCAAACTCCTTAGAAACATTTGATTGTTATGAACTCTATTTTTGTGCAGAATACTTTTGGCAGAGGCTTACGTAAGTCTTGACAGTATTGATCAATATGCTGGCAATGGTACACATTTGGGCGCTCATCTACCATTCAACTTTGATCTTACGTCAATAAATGCCACGTCGGATGCCCGAGATGTAGAAGGTTTTGTTCATAATTGGATGGATCGAATGTGGACGAAACATCAAATGGCTAATTGGGTGGTAAATACCAAGAACAGATGAGAAATCTAATAAATAAAATATCGCTTTCATTTTTAAAGGTTGGCAATCATGACTTGAAAAGAATTGCCTCCCGAGTCGGTGATGATTTAAAAGATTTAGTAAACGTTGTCCTTGCTGCTCTTCCTGGTGCAACTATAACATATTACGTAAGATAACTAATTAATTTTTATTAATATATTCTTCATAAAATAAACAAAAAACCACTTTACAGGGAGAAGAAATAGGAATGGTCAATGTGGATTGTAACGGACCTTGTTCTGATACACGAATTTTGGGAAGATCTCCATTCCAATGGAACGATGGAATTTCAGCAGGATTTTCCTCATCACCAAACACCTGGTTACCGGTAGCCCATAATTATAAGAAAGTCAATGTGAAAATTCAGCGTGGTGTTGCAAGTAGTACGTTGAATGTCTTCAAAGGCTCACAAAAGCTCAAACATACAGCAGCGTTCAAGGAATTCAAGGATGAGGGAGGTTTCAGTTATGGAGCTTTGAATGATAACGTTTTTCAAATTATTCGGTTGGTATAATTATGGCTTATTTATTTGATAATATTTCCAACGATTACTTCCACAAATTCCCAACAGTGGTAAATCAAGAGGGGAATATCGTGTTTTGGCAAATTTCGGAAATAAGGTTGAAAATATCGGTCAACTGTTCACCAAGGCCATGAAAGATGATAAGAATATTTACGAATATGCCTTAGTAACAAGTCATTCTACGCACAGGATTGGGTAAGAATCAAAAAATACTATATATTTTCGTGACAACACGTTTTAATGATTATCATGTATTTTCAGTGAAAGAGTGAAGCTAAATGAAATTTTCATGGTACCCTATGAAACGGTTGTGCTCAAAAAAATTAACAATTGAAAAATTATTTTGAAAACGTAATGCAATAAAATATATTTCTTTCAAGATATTAAAAACAAATTTCATATTTTAATTTTGTTTTTACTTTAATGCCATCCCTGGAAAATGGAAGTATTCAGAAAAGGTGAAATTGAAGTCTTTAGTACTTTGATACCTCAATGTCATTCCTGTAAATGAATGTATTCAGTGTTCTACAAAGGCCATAAATAATAACGGATTTTTGGGGTGTAGTTTGGTAAGTAAGAACGTTTCTCATATTTGGTGTATGAGATTTAAAGACAACGTTAAGAATTAACCCTTCCTTTTCCAAGTTTAACACTGAAAAAACTTTAACAGGTGAGGTGTCAAAAGAAAGACTTTTCTTTAGAATAGTATTTCTTTTCAATATAAATTAATAATTTCTTAAACTTTGATATTTAAATAAAATTAATTGGGAACATAATTTATCACAAGAAGTGGGTTGTGCGTTCTATTAGTTCTTTCAAATAAATTACTTATATTATAAGCAATTATATTATGTGCCAAAATTTGATTTGACAAAAACCTTCAAGAAATATATGACTTATTTTGAATATCATCTTCACGAGAGAACAAACAAACTATTTACTTTTCATTAATTTACCTTAATTTGAATACAAATTTCACCTTGCGTTTTTCAACAAAGATGAAATTTGTACGTTTGACAGTTTGCGAACATTGAACTAACCTTTCAAAAAAATATCTATTTCTTTAAAGCCAAGTGATATTAAAGTTCGGAGCACGCTCCATGAGCTCTGTCAAAAATAAAGATCTAAAATGTGAAGTAAAGAAACATACAACGGAAATATGACACATTTTAAAAATTTTGACAGTTCAGTTCTTCAGTGTTTTTATAAATACTTCAGAGAGCAGTGACCAAAACTTGACGTGGTCAGGCTGGGAGCGGGTCGAAATCCTGTATTTTAAATTGTTAAAACTCTTTATGTCAAGACACTGCACTTTAAAACACTGTATCTCAAAAAGCTGTATAATACTGGATGGTTTTGACAGATCAATTAGTTTGATGAAATTATTGATTATGATAAGAACAATTCATGTTAAAATGAGAGAGAGAAACAAACAGTTAAGAAGAATAAAATGAAAAAAGAAAAAATAAGAAGATACCATTTATTTTTATTTTTATCAGTTCAAAGACTCATGAATTATCATTTTGAAATACAGTATTTTGAGATACATTATTTTGAGATACAGTATTTTAAATGCAGTATTATGATCCATACAGTATTTTGACCCCAACCCGGTCAGGCTCTGCTCGTTCTCTTGATTGAAGAATGTAGTCCGCGCTACGCGGAGTTCTTTTAAGCCAATAATGTTGCTTTTCATGAACATAAACAGGCCCACGTAAATATGTTTGTTTAAAAAACGAAACTTGAGGTGTGTTCAGATGATGGAAAACAAATAAACACTCCGACTAAATACTTTACTGGTTTTCGGATGTTTTATTTTTAATTTCATCTTTTTAAATTATTAATTTGACTGCAAGTCGAGGCGTCAGCTTAAGAAATAAAAAATAAGCCCAGTTGTTGTTTCTTCCCAAAAATCACGTACTTAGAATTAGTCGTTCAATTAATACAAAAAATATTGGCCAACCAACATTCTCTACAAACAATTTCCATCGCTTAATGTTGACTGTCAAGTGTAGAATTAAGATTGAGAGAGAAGAGAAAAAATTACAATACGGCTCACTGGTGTATCTACCAACTGTCAATAAAAGATGACATTGGTTACTTTCAGATCGTAAGGATTGACATATTATTTATAGCATTGAATTGCTCAAAATATCCAAAAACTTATTAAAAAAATTTAAAAACGAGGTCAAACCAAATTAAAGCCAATATCAAGTAAAAATATCACATTAAGAACTTGTATAGTTACAATATAATTGGTCATTTAAGCCTAAGTATAAGACTTTTAAATTGGCAACCACATTCCATAAATTATATTTAAGCCATTTATAAGTCCCTTAAATAACCATTTTAATATATACTTTTTTAACGCTGGAAAAAAACAACCTTTACAATTATTTTAAAACAAAATCTTTTCAGATTTGGTAAAATGATGAAATTAATGTTGTCTTATCTTAGAGATTAAGTGAAATCCAATATAAGTACAAACATCCATCCCATCGTAGCTTTTGAAGAACATTTTCGTAAACAGGAACTTGAATACAGTTTATCAAAATGAAGAAGATCACTTTTCTGATATGAATAAGTCTAAGATAACTTAGAAGCTATAAAAGCAGTTTGTTTCAGAGTACTTTTATTGATTCAGTTAGGCTTCTGAAAGACCGAAAGACCATAAAATGGTTAAAATAATATTAGGAGCATTGCTCTGTAGTTTGTTGATTGCATCAACATTGGCTTCTTCAAAGTCAGATTGGTGGGAAGACGCGTCATTTTATCAAATCTATCCAAGATCATGGAAGGACAGTGATGGAAATGGAATCGGAGACTTAAATGGTAAAAATAAGGACCAACGTTAACATTTTAACTTCTGAGCTTACACATTTTGTTGGCAGGAATAACTGAAAAGCTTGATTACCTTAAGGAAATTGGAATGACTGCAACATGGCTTTCGCCAATTTTCCAATCTCCAATGGCAGACAATGGATATGACATTTCGAACTTTACCAATGTTGATCCAATTTTTGGAACTCTAGAGGATTTCAAAGCTCTTTTGAAGAAGGCTAAGAGTATTGGACTTAAGGTTATTTTGGACTTTGTCCCAAATCACTCGAGCGACGAATGCGAATGGTTCCAAAAGTCTGTTAACCGTGAAGATGGGTATGATGATTTCTTCGTTTGGGCTGATGGCAAGGATGACCCCATGAATCCGGGCAAGAAGCTTCCACCATCCAATTGGGTATGTTCATTAAAAATAAGACCAAGTTTCAAGTCGTACAACATTTCAACTACAGGTCAGCATATTTAATGGTTCCATGTGGGAATGGAATGAGAAACGTCAACAATTCTACTTGCACCAATTCTATAAAGAACAGCCTGACTTCAATTTCCGTAATCCAAAAGTCCATACAGCAATGTTGGAGGTCTTGAAATTTTGGCTGGATCTAGGTGTCGATGGTTTCCGTATCGATGCAGTTCCCCATATGTACGAAAAGGTTTTCGAAAATGGTACCTATCCTGATGAGCCACTCAGTGGCAGTACAAGCGATCCTACTAATCATAATTACTTAAAAAATATTTACTCAACAAATCAATATGAAACTGTTGAATTACTTTATGAATGGCGGGAATTCTTGGATAATTACAAAAAACAAAATGGAGGCGACACAAGGTAAGAAATAATGGAAATATTTTGCTACTAAAGTTGGATATAGCTAACTTCTTAGAAGTAGTTCACTATTTGATTAGTTCGTAGCAGAAGGTTACTGATTTTGACATAAACTCTTTTTTTGTGTAGGGTACTTTTGGCAGAAGCTTACGTAGGTCTCGACATTATCGATCAATTTTTTGGCAACGGTACTCATTTCGGCGCCCATCTACCATTCAACTTCGGTCTATCGTCACTAGATGACACATGCAATGCTCGAACTTTTGAAGGTTATGTCAGCTATTGGATGAATCAAATATGGAAGAAACATCAAATGGCTAACTGGGTGGTAAATATTAAAAACAGATAAGTTAATTTTGGTGAATCTAGAAAATAAAATATCACTTTCATTTTTAAAGCTTGGCAATCATGACTTGAAAAGAATTGCCTCCCGAGTCGGTGATGATTTGAAAGATTTAGTAAACGTTGTCCTTGCAGCTCTTCCTGGTGCAACTATTACATATAACGTAACTTATCTGATAAATCATGACTTGTTTGTCCTTAATAAATAAACCAAAAAACAATTTACAGGGAGAAGAAATAGGAATGGTCAATATAGATTGCGATTTACCAATTTGTAGTGATAAACGAATTTTGGGAAGATCTCCATTCCAATGGAACAATGGAATTTCAGCAGGATTTTCCTCATCACCAAACACCTGGCTACCGGTAGCACATAATTATAAGAAAGTCAATGTGAAAACTCAGCGTTGGGTTGCAAGAAGTACGTTGAATATTTTCAAACGGTCACAAAAACTCAAGCATACTGCCGCGTTTAAGGAATTCAAGGATGAGGGAGGTTTCAGTTATGGGGCTTTGAATGATAACGTTTTTCAAATTATTCGGTTGGTATAGTTGTGGCTTTTTTATTTGGTAATATTTCTAACGATTAATTCCACAAATCCCCAACAGTGGTAATTCAACTGGACAATATCGTGTTTTGGCAAATTTCGGAAATAGGGTTGAAAATATTGGTCAACTGTTCACCAAGGCCATGAAAGATAATGAGAATATTTACGAATATGCCTTAGTAACAAGTCATTCCACTCACAGAATTGGGTAAGAAGCAAAACATGTTATACATTTTCTTGACAACACATTTTTAATGATTAACATGTATTTTCAGTGAAAGAGTGAAGCTAAATGAAGTTTTCATGGTACCCTATGAAGCGGTTGTGCTCAAAAAAATTACCAATTAAAAAATAATTTTGAAAACTCAATTCAATGAAATATATTTCTTCAAAGATATTTAAGACACATATCATGTTTTAATTTTCTTTGTACTCTAAAACCATCTCAAGAAAATGGAAGTATTAAGAGAAAAGCAATTTTAGGTTGTATTTTCCCTCAATGGCATCTCTGCTAATAGAAGTATTCAGAGTTTAATAGAAAGAAAAGTGTAGAAATCATGTTTAAGTGAGAAGTCTCTTTTAAGCAGTTCTCACACTAAACAAACAGATGAGGTTTCAAAAGGAACTTTGTATAAAATACTTCAAATGCTTTATTTGTGTAAACGATTAGTTCAAATGGTTTTTTCATTAACAAAGATGAATTTTTTCTAACTCATTTAGATTAATTAAATTTTCGATATTTTATATTTGTAGAGATACGCTCCATCTTTGCCAACAGGTTATACAAATGGTAAAAACCGGCAAGTTCTTTTGATTGTGATTTGTTGGCACAGCAGGGAAAACAAACTGAAATGCTCTACACAAACATTTTTAAAATTATTCGGAAAGAGAAATATGACTCATTTTGAACATCATCACTTGGAAATCAATTATTCTTATACATAATTTTTAATGAAAAAAAAATATCTCAGAAATTTCGGATGACGATGACGCGATTGAAGATGTTTTCGATGATTTAGAGGAAAATCTTTAACTTTTAATGGCTCACAGTAGGGGAATGTCGGATATTATTCCTAAATGTCATAAATGGCGTGACAGTTTACTAAATATGATGGATGAACCGAGATTTCGACAACTTCTTAGAGTTGGAAGAGATCAATTTTCCAAATTGATAAACTTAATACAAAATGATGAGGAGTTCAATAAGGCGCATTCTTGTTAGCAGTTTTCAATTGAATTGCAACTAGCTATTGTACTTTTTCGACTTGGTTCATCTAGAGAAAGCGCTGTATTTAGAAAACTACTTTCGGAGTAGGAGATGCAGGCACCATCTACAAAATAACTGAAAGAATTTTTAAGGTGCTTTTAAAATTGCAGTCTACGTATATATTTTGGCCAAATGCGTTTGAGCGTGCACAAATTCATGCAGACACATTCCACGAACTGCCATTTTGCATTGGATATATCGATGGAACTGAAATAGAGCTTGCAGAAGCACCAATAGTAGACCACACTGCTTACTTTTCCAGAAACCATACGTACTCTATAAAAGCGCAAGTAGTGTGTGACAATAAATTGAAAATAAGGCGGCATGATGCCCGAATTTTTTGAAACAGTTCGCTGTTTAAAAATATTGAACTTTACTTTTCTTCGCAGCAATGGATAGCAGGACCAATTCAAAACATTTAGATAGAAACACTCGTATTAATTTTAATTTGAGGCATAGCAAGTACCGCGTAAGAGTAGAGTATTGTTTTGGTGTTCTCAAAGAAAGATTTGGTAGCCTAAAGCAGCTTAGAATGTGCATTTCTAACAGAGAAAGTCATAAGTTATGTTGCGATTGGTTTACTGTATGCTGCATTTTACATAATATTGTATTGGAAAAGGATTTAAATAACCTTAATCTTAATGTGGAACTGGTACAAATAGTAGAAGACTTCAATAATGGCGAAGAAGTTACAAGCTGTTCTGCTGAAACAAAAAGACAAGCAATATACTCCCTTATGTTCCCAATAATATATGATTTAAAGTAAAAGAAAAGTTTTAAAAAAAAATTACTTTATTTATCCACTATTATAAATTCATTTAATAAAAAAAAACTAATAAAATTACATTTAAAAACAAAACTCAAAACATTCATTTAATAAAAAAAAATTAAAAATTAATAACACAACTTAAAAATTCATTCATTACTTAGTTTTTTTTTCATTTTTGGTATTTCAACTCCAATTCATACCTCTTTAGACGCTCTTCCTTTTCCATTTCAAGAATTCTCAATTTTTCTTCTTTTTCTATTTAGAGTTCTTTAATTTTTAGCTCGCGTTTTCGTGACCAGCTGACGATTTTGGCGCTATTTTTTTTAATAATTCGGCAAATTCCTGCCCTTTTTTAGAAACTGGCGTGGTTGTGACACTTTGTGAACTTAATAGCGTAGGATTCGTTTCAGAAGCTACATCAGCACTAGCTTCACAGAGTTCTGAATTCTCTACTAAAGAAATATCTACAACTTCGTATGCCACTGGTTCGTCAATATCCAGGTTATTCAATTGGTTCTTTGTATATCCCATGTCATGCACTTCAAAAGCACATTGCGAATGAACTTTTGCACCGAAAATTTCACTTAATTGCTTGTAGTGCGGACACATTTGCAATACTTTACCTTAAATAACAATTATATTTAATTTAGTTTGTTTGAGTTATGAAAATATTTTACCTTCCACTTTTGAAATGTCTTCATCAATCTCTTGAACACCAGCACCTGTTGACATTTTCCAGTCGTTCGCCTTTTTATATGTAGACTTTAAATGTCGTACCTTCCACTTTATCAGCTCCCAATTGGCATCAATATTATTTTGTTTCAGCAATCATTTTTTTATAATAAAGTTGTGCTGTTGGTAGCTACAAAAAACAGCAAATACTTGTAAAGAAATGTTAAATATTGTTGATCTATATTACCTCCAAGTCCGGATTATCCCGTATATATGTAGTTTAAAACTATTTTAATTTCGTCAATTGACCACTCTTTATTTATTTTAATTAGATCAGCCATGTTGATTATTTAAATATCCGCTGATTTATTGCTGTCAAAACAGTGTTGCTCATGCTTGCGCATTTGTATACTTAAGGGTTTCAGCGAAGTAAATTTGCACTAGTAAAGCATGTGCATATTCATATATTTTGTTATTGTAGAGCATCTGTATGCACAAAAAATATGCACATGCACTGATGCAATACCATTTACACCACATCGTGAATTCCCCTTTATGTATATGAAGTAAGAACGTGAAAAGGGAAATGTGAGACATTTTAAAACTTTTTACAGTTCAGTTCTTCACTGTTTTTTATAAATATATCAAAGAGCTTTGATTAAACTCGACGTAGTCAGGCTCTGCTCGGTGCTCTGCTTTGAGTTTCAAATAAAAAAGAATAATATATCATATCTTGATTGAATACTGTCGTTCGCGTTACGCGGAGCTCTTCTAAGCCAACAATTCTGGAGTGCATGAATATAAACATACCTTTACCTGCTTGTTTTAAATACGAAACTTGGGGTGTGTTCAGTTGAAATAAAACTAGTAAACACTATAGCTAAATACTAATAGGCCCCATACACTACACATGCCTGCATGCGCAAGCACAAAAATGCGCAAATACTCTTTCCCCATACACTACGCATGCAAACTGTACAAGATTCAGTTTTGTGTTCACCGCTGAACAGAAAACTTTAAAAAATGTCAAGCTCCGACTCCGCTGCTGCGGCAATTTTGATTGCTTTAGCCCTTGACTGAGCAAATGTAGCACACACACCACTCATGCTTGCATGCACAAGCAAGAAAATATCAAAATTTTTTGATATTGCTCATGCCGCTTGCACAAACACACAGTTCACACCATACACTGGCAGTTTGCATGCGCAAGCACTGTATGCGCATGCAGGCATGTGTAGTGTATAGGCCCTATAAGCCAATTTCAGAATTTTTTTAATATCATCTTTTAAAATTATATATTTGACTGTTGGTCAAGGCGTTAGTGTAAGAATCGAAAAATGAGCCTTATATTTTCCTTTTTTGTCAAAATAACGGTATTTTGTATGTAGCGACTTTGGAAATATTCGTTGAGCAACAAACATGGGCAACCAACAATTTTCGTGCCTTAGTGTCAACTGTCAAGTTGTGATTAGTTAGTTTTAGTTTAATTGACTTCTTTATTTCTTAGAATAATAACATTACGTAATATTAATTTCTAAAGCCTAATTGGTATGGCCTATTTGGCCGTCTACCAGAGTGACATATTATAATATGAATTCATTGAAAAAATACAGAAATTGTTAAAATTTGTTTTGTTTACTATTTTATATAATTAAAAATCTTCTTCAATAATAGCTTTTCTATAACGCAGTGCTGTGATAACATAGTTGTAAAGTCCATCCCATCCCTGGTCACCGTTGAGAATGCTGAGCATTTCTCCTTCTTCCAAGTTACGTTTGTTGAAGTATCTCAACCGAATTTCAATCAGAACAGGACATATTGCAATAAAATGAAATGTATCTTCACGCGCTTTCAAGTTACATAGACTACACAGTAAAGGCAGATCTGGTCGGTGGGGTACAAAGTTGAGACTGAGCAATTCTCCTCTTGTTTTGAAAATGATATTTATTTTATTTAATGAGTTCTTATTTAGAAGGTACGAGTTCTGTTGAAGGTTATAGTTAAGACGATTATAGTAGCATCTAGACAGAGAAGAACTGGCTTCCGATGCATATCTCTCAAACAAGATGCTTCCAAACTTTTCGAGGATCTCATTGAACTTTCTCCTTAGCATTGACGGTTGTTCCCTTGAAGATATGTTCATGGTTGTACCACATGTTTCGGCGAGGTTAGTCCATTCTTCGAACATTGATCCTTTTCCTTGGATAGCTGCTCTTAGAACTTTTTTTGGTATCCGATTACCATCCATTTCAAATACCTTTACAATATAGTTGAAGTGTATTGCGAGGGTGTCCATAATCAAAGGTGGTGTACCTGTTTCTAGGTAAACCATGTAGTTTGGGGTAGTTTTTGGTAGACAAAGTATTCTTTTCACAAAATATCTTATGAATTTTTCCACAGATTCAAAGGCGGGGAATATCCATACAGAGATACAGAGAGCTTGTAAAAGAGAGCTTGACGGTCGACAGAGTCAAAAGCTGCACGGAAGTCTATAAAGAAAGCGTATATATGGTCTATGGTTGAATAACTTTTCCTGAAACCAGCCTGGAATTCCCATAGAATGTTCTTGTCCTCCACCCACTTCGACAGTCTGTTGTGAATAAGTCCAGCAAATAGCTTAGCGCAGGTGTTAAGAAAGGAAATCCCTCTGTAGATTGCTGGGTCCTCGTAGCTACCTTTTTTGTGAAGCGGAAAAATAATTGACTTATGAAAAACTTCCGGAACAGAGGCACTTTCGAAAATTCGGTTGAATTCGGATGTTAAAAGAAAGATACATTTTTCCGTGGCGTGTTTGAAGAATTCAAAGGGGATCCGGTCATCCCCTGGGGCTTTGTTTGATTTTGCATTTGCAACAACTTCTTGGATCGAAAAAGGTGCATCTAAGTACACATCAAGGATCGAGGGAGCTGCATATTGCACCAAAGGACCATTTGCTGAGCGATTGAGAAGGCTGATGAAGTAGTCTCTAAGATCAGATGCCTGCAAACCCAGAGCTATAGTATTTATTTTTCCATTAAGATGCTTAACAGCTTTCCAAAACTCTGAAGATGAGCGGGTGTTATTTATAACAGCAATATTTAAATTTTCAAAGGAAACTCTCTTGGCATAACATAATCGTTTAGAGTTCCTATTCGCATCCGTATATAATTTTCTAAAAATCTGTAGGTTGTGGGTTCTTAAAAGATTGAGGTAATTAAACGACAATTTCCTTGCTTTCACGCATTCAACATCAAACCATTTTTGTTTAATTAATGCTTTATTTTTTTGCGGATTGTTTTTCGGGTTTGCTTTCTTAATCATTTCTAGAAGGGTGTTTATATCAGCACGAATATCCAAATTTCCAAGCGTCTCCAGTTCTTTGTTTAAGTTTGTTTGGTAAACGTTTCGGTTCTTATAGTTCCAAATCAGTTTTGGAACAAGGTTAAGCTGTCTTGTATTGACTGGAGATTGTGATGTTGTACACGAAAGTGCTATTTCAAGCGGCATATGATCTGAAAACGTTTCGACTCCTACTTCAAAATTACTTATGACATCATTCCATTTTCCAGATATGAAGCAATAGTCAATGACAGAACAACTAGTTCCTCTAATGAAGGTATACTCCCCTTTAGCGTCTCCTTCACAACTTCCATTTAGAACATGACAGTTGAATTCATCTGCAAGTTCCAAGATTTTCGATCCCTTGCTATCGCACAAAGCGTCTTTCGAATTACGGTTCAGGTTAAAAAATGGGTAATGTGAACTGATATAGTTATTTTGTGATTGGCCAATCCTGGCATTGAAATCTCCAATAAGCATTATGTTCGTCGAATCAATGCCTTGCAAGTTGTCACACAGTTTTTCAAAGTCTAAGTTGAGATTATGAGAGAAAACAGTTACTTACAATACCGCTAATTGGTGTAACTACTGTCAAAAAAAGATGACTTGGGCCACTTATAGATCCTTAAGGTTAAGGTATTAGGGCAACAACACAAATTAATTAAAAAATGTATTGAAAATGAATCTAGACCATCACATAATGTAAGTAAATGTTGTGATTAAAAACACGATCACATTAAAATAGAACCAAAATCACGTAAGAATTTCGTAACGTACAATTGATCATGTTAGCCTTACTATAAGACTTTCTTAGCGGCAACTAAATGTCATAAATTATATTTATCCATTTATAAATCACTTAAGTAATTTTTTTAAACTCTGGAAAAAAACAACCTTTACAATTATATTAAAAAAAAATCTATTCAGATTTGGTAAAATAATGAAATTCATTTTGTCTTATCTTAAAGATTAAGTGAAATCCAATATAAGTACAAACACCCAGCACATCATTGCTTTTCAAGAACATTCTCGCAAGCAGGAACAAGAATACAGTTTATCAAAATGAAGAAGATCACTTTTCTGATATAAATAAGTCCAAGATTAGTTAGAAGCTATAAAAGCTGTTTGTATCAGGGATCTTTTATTGATTTAGTTGGGTTTCTGAAAGTCAACCGAAAAGACCATAAAATGGTTAAAATAATATTAGGAGCATTGCTCTGTAGTTTGTTGAGTGCATCAACGTTGGCTTCTTCAAAGTCAGATTGGTGGGAAGACGCGTCATTTTATCAAATCTATCCCAGATCATGGAAGGACAGTGATGGAAATGGAATCGGAGACTTAAATGGTAAAAATAAGGACCGAATTAAACATTATCCTTTCTGAGCTTACACATTTTGTTGGCAGGAATAACTGAGAAGCTTGATTACCTCAAGGAAATTGGAATGACTGCAACATGGCTTTCGCCAATTTTCCAATCTCCAATGGCAGACAATGGCTACGATATTTCGAACTTTACCAATATTGATCCAATATTCGGAACTCTTGAGGATTTTGATGCTCTTTTAAAGAAAGCCAAAAGTATTGGACTTAAGGTTATTTTGGACTTTGTACCAAATCACTCCAGTGACGAATGTGAATGGTTTCAAAAGTCTGTTAACCGTGAAGATGGATATGATGATTTCTTTGTTTGGGCTGATGGCAAGGATGACCCGATGAATCCGGGCAAGAAGCTTCCACCATCCAATTGGGTATGTTCATTAAAATTAATACCAAGTTTCAAGTCGTACAACATTTCAACTACAGATCAGCATATTTAATGGTTCCATGTGGGAATGGAATGAAAAACGTCAACAATTCTACTTGCACCAGTTCTATAAAGAGCAACCTGACTTCAATTTCCGCAATCCAAAAGTCCATACAGCAATGTTGGAGGTCTTGAAATTTTGGCTTGATCTTGGTGTCGATGGTTTCCGTATCGATGCAGTTCCCCATATGTACGAAAAGGTTTTCGAAAATGGTACCTTTCCTGATGAGCCACTCAGTGGCGGTACAAACGATTCTACCAATCATAATTACTTAAGACATATTTACTCACAAAATCAATATGAAACTGTTGAATTACTTTATGAATGGCGGGAATTCTTGGATAATTACAAAAAACAAAATGGAGGCGACACAAGGTAAGAAATAATCGAACAAATTCTTAGAATAAGTTCACTATTTGATTAGTTCGTAGTAGAAGGTTACTGATTTTGACATGAACTTTATTTTTGTGTAGGGTACTTTTGGCAGAAGCTTACGTAGGCCTCGACAGTATCGATCAATTTTTTGGCAATGGTACTAATTTCGGCGCCCATCTACCATTCAACTTTGGCCTATCATCACTAAATGACACAAGCAATGCCCGAACTTTTGAGGGCTATGTCAGCAACTGGATGGATCGAATATGGAAGAAACATCAAATGGCTAATTGGGTGGTACGTACCAAAAACAGATGAGCATTTTTAGGAAAATCTAGTAAATAAATACCAATTCAATTTTTAAAGGTTGGCAATCATGACTTGAAAAGAATTGGTACTCGTGCCGGTGAGAATTTAAAAGATTTAATCAATGTTGTCCTTGCTGCTCTTCCTGGGGCAACTATTACATATAACGTAACTTATCTGATAAACCATGATTTGTTTGTACTTAATAAATAAATCAAAAAACAAATTACAGGGAGAAGAAATAGGAATGGTCAATATAGATTGCGATTTACCAATTTGTAGTGATAAAAGAATTTTGGGAAGGTCTCCATTCCAATGGAACGATGGAATTTCAGCAGGATTTTCCACATCACCAAACACCTGGTTACCAGTAGCTCGTAATTATAAGAAAGTCAATGTGAAATTTCAGCGTGGTGTTGCAAGTAGTACGTTGAATGTCTTCAAACGCTCACAAAAACTCAAACACACAGCAGCGTTTAAGGAACTCAAGGATGAGGGAGGTTTCAGTTATGGGGCTTTGAATGATAACGTTTTTCAAATTATTCGGTTGGTATTAAGTTGGTCTTTCCATTTGTTGCTAATTCTAACGATAACTTCCAAAATCTTCTTAAAGTGGTAATTCAACAGGAGAATATCGTGTTTTGGCAAATTTTGGGAATAGTCTTGAAAATATTGGTAAACAGTTTGCCAGTGATTTGAAAGATGATATGAATATATTTGAATATGCTTTGGTAACAAGTCGTTCTCCCCACAGAATTGGGTAAGAAGCAAAATTTGTAATATATTTTTTCAATACTCATCTATAATGATACAATATTTTTTTGCAGTGAAAGGGTAAAACTAAACGAAGTCTTCATGGTGCCTTATGAAGCAGTTGTTTTAAAGAAGATTACAACTTAAAAAATAAAAACAATAAACTAACAAATAAAATACTAAAAACATCGCTTTATGTAGATAAAGTTTTTTTTTCATAATTTATATAGTAAAACGATTTTATGGTCTTTATTTCGTGAGTCCGCGCTACGCGGCCTTTGTGCGAATCGATAATAGAATGGACTAGACAGGCTCATAAAGCTTAGTTTCTTTGAATTTATACTTCTGCGGTAAATGCAAAGAATCATTAAGATGTTTTTTTTTCAAAACCCACATCTGTCTACCAGTACCAGGGCCTAGTATTTCAACTGGAGACGGCAGAGGAGGCATTTCCAAGATCGAATGAACTCTGGCAGTTGAAAAACTTAATTCAAACCTTTTAGGGCCTGTGCGACACATTCGGAGCACAAGCTTGTAAAGAACTTAGACGCTTAGAATGTGGCCCTCCGGCTTCGGGACAGCGAGTATTTTGTGTGGATTTATTGTTGGAACTAGACTCAAGCAACAAGTCTTAGGTTTCAGAAGTGTGGAGTGTGGAGAAAAATTCGTTGGCTCTAGCCCGAAATGTCTTCCAATAAAATGCCGAGGGACGGCTTGGTAGATCAAGACCGTGACTCAGGTGATTGATACAGCTAGCTATGAGTGCAAAACTGGAAACAATTTTTTGGAATGTCGCATTTCATGAATTGTTGTCAATTTCAAACCTAAAGACATTCCTGGAATAATTCGTAAGCACAACCAATGATGTGCGAAACAATGACGTACACTAAATGGGAGACGGTTAAGAGATCAATTAATTTCAATGACATTAAAAACCTTAAACCATTCGGAACAGAATTGCATGACAAAGTCTTTAAGGTAATTACACATTTTTGGAAAAAACTAGGTGAAGTTTTGCTCTTGATTCCAAAAAAAAAAAGACTTCCCCGCTGTAGAAAAACAAACAATTCTCAGGAAATTCCGACATAAACTGAAGAAATACAACCCAGCTAAACCACAAAAATGTTGGACGTTTCTTTGACAAATGGTCTAATAATTCAAATTTGTAGGTTTTATACAAATATGGGCTATTATCACTGAGAATTAAAAGACTCAATTGAGTAGCAAGGACGTGAAAGCTTAATCAAAACAAAAAATTAACTACAAATGGAGTATAAATGAGCTTGGTCAGGACACCATTTGACATTAAAATAGTTAATTTATTGTCATATTATGATGGAATGAAATTGGTAGTAGGTAAGACCCGTTCCTTCCGGAAAGATATGAGTGTAGATTATGCCTGCTTCACAATCTGTCAAAATATGCAACTAATATACGCTTGTCAATTTGCTGATTTTATGTCGGAATTTCTTTAAAATCCTCAAACAAATATTTCCATTTAAAATTGCTTTTATTTGAGTTAGGTTTATGTTCTCTGACACTGAAAGAAACACCCTGTCATATTAATTTTTTATTCAGATTTGGCAAAAGTGATCAGATCAATTTCCTGTTATCTTTAAGTTTTAATTAAAACTTTAAGAATGTTATCACGTCATCGATTTTCAAGAACCTTATTAAACGGTTTTAAAAATGTAGTTTATCGAAAAAGATCGCGTTTGTGTAAGATTACTCAGGGGTTAAGTTGTTTGTTTTGAACAGCCTTGTTGAATCAGTGGGGTTTCTGATAGTCAACCGAGAAGACCATAAAATGGTTAAAATAATATTAGGAGCATTGCTCTGTAGTATGTTGAGTGCATCAACGTTGGCTTCTTCAAAGACAGATTGGTGGGAAGACGCGTCATTTTATCAAATCTATCCAAGATCATGGAAGGACAGTGATGGAAATGGAATCGGAGACTTAAATGGTAAAAATAAGGACCGAATTTAACATTATCCTTTCTGAGCTTACACATTTTGTTGGCAGGAATAACTGAGAAGCTTGATTACCTGAAGGAAATTGGAATGACTGCAACATGGCTTTCGCCAATTTTCCAATCTCCAATGGCAGACAATGGCTACGATATTTCGAACTTTACCAATATTGATCCAATATTCGGAACTCTTGAGGATTTTGATGCTCTTTTAAAGAAAGCCAAAAGTATTGGACTGAAAGTTATTTTGGACTTTGTTCCAAACCACTCAAGTGTTGAATGTGAATGGTTCCAAAAGTCTGTTAATCGCGAAGATGGATATGATGATTTTTACGTTTGGGAAGATGGCAAAGATGACCCCATGAATCCGGGAAAGAAACTTCCACCATCCAATTGGGTAAGTTAATCGAAAATAAGACCAAATTTCAAGTCATCTTTATCCATGAAATGTAGATAAGCATATTTGGAGGATCCATGTGGGAATGGAATGAGAAACGCCAACAATTCTACTTGCATCAATTTTTGAAAGAGCAACCTGACTTCAATTTCCGTAATCCAAAAGTTCATACAGAAATGTTGGAAGTCTTGAAATTTTGGCTTGATCGTGGTGTCGACGGTTTCCGTATCGATGCAGTCCCTCACATGTACGAAAAAGTTTTCGAAAATGGTACTTACCCCGATGAGCCACTTAGTGGTGCAACAAACAATTCAGACAGTCAATACTACTTGCGACACATTTACACTCAGGCACAATACGAAACAGTTGAGGTACTTTATGAATGGAGAGATTTCTTGGAAAATTATAAAAAACAAAATGGAGGTGATTCGAGGTAACAAAATGGAGAGTTTTATGTTAGACTTCAGTGAAATTTGACAGTTGATTTTTTTGAAGAGTTATTTTAGCAGAAGCATATGCCGAAATTAATACTCTTGTACAATACTTTGGCAACGGTACACATTATGGAGCCCATCTACCGTTCAACTTCAATTTTGCAGCAGTAAGTGAGCTTTTAAATGCCCGAACTTTCCAAATGGTTGTCAGCAGTTGGATGGATACAATGTGGAAAACTCATAAAATGGCTAACTGGGTGGTAAATAATAATTGAAAGATATCTAAGTTATAAAAATTATATCCCATTAATTGTTAAAGGTTGGTAATCACGACTTACAAAGAGTTGCATCCCGTGTTGGTGATGATTTAAAAGATTTGGTTAATGTTCTTATTGCTTCTCTACCTGGTGCAACCATAACATACTACGTAAGTTCACATCTTTTTCAAATACTCTATTATCTCTACAAAATTAAGAAATAATTTAAATCGATATCTCAGGGTGAAGAAATAGGAATGATCAATGTAGAATACGAATGCCCAAATTGTGGAGATGATCAAACTCGTAACTTCAATAGATCACCATTCCAATGGGATGATGGAATATCAGCTGGATTTTCAACATCCACAAATACTTGGTTACCAATAGCTGAAAATTATAAAGAAAACAATGTGAAAGTTCAACGAGGTATTGCAAGAAGTACTTTGAATGTCTTCAAAAGCTCACAAAGGCTCAAACATACTGCAGCCTTTAAGGAGTTCAAAGATGACGATGGTTTTAGTTATGGAGCTTTGAATGATAATGTTTTTCAAGTTATTCGGTTAGTATCTTCGTACTTATTTAAATATTTCGAATTTCAAGAAAAGTACCAACAATAATTTTTATTAAAGTGGTAATAAAACAGGAGAATATAGAATTTTGGCCAATTTTGGAAACAAGATTGAAAATGTTGGACCACTCTTTGGTACAGTTATGGAAGACGCTACTGATACTTTTGAGTATACTTTAGTGACAAGTCACTCTCCTCATAGAATTGGGTAAGTTCTTTCTTTGAAGTTGAAAAATGCTTTGTTTTTTAAAACACTTGTTTTTATATTTTGTAGTGAAAAAGTAAAGCTGAGTGAAGTTTACATGATGCCATTTGAAGCCTGCGTTCTTAAGAAAATTGGTAATAATTCGGCAAATACCAGTTACTAGAAATTCGTCTGAAGAAAAATCAAAATTTGTTTTTGTTTGTTCTTCCGGTAACTACATAATTGAATGTTTATTAATTGATTAAATTTTTTGGTTGTAATTGAAACGAAATACTGAACAAAATGTATTCGGTTATTACCTAATTTTTAATAAATGTTTACCCATAAACGCCACTCAGCTTATTTTTCTATCAATATTTAGACACATGTAGAACACTATCTAAATTAGATAACTCCTTAATTATATTTAAAAATGTATCTGTTTGTAGAGCATAAATGTTTACTTTTGTATTAATGCCTGAGTTCGCCAAGGTCTCAAAATAAAAGAGGTAGGTTTGTATATAAAGAAAATATACCAGGTGTAAATATACACACCTTACTTTCTCTACTTACTTACTTTATAATATTTATTTAACTCAAATGCCTATTTTATGATTGGGTATAATTCCCCAAACTTATATAACCCCGTGGTAATAAAAAGATTAGCATTTTCAAACTACATATAATATAACTAATATTTGTTTTGCCAAAAATATTTGCTTTAACTTAACTTTCTTTGTGTCTAATGAAGCTTTAAATTGGGCGTATTTTAGGTTGTTTTAGGATTGTTTCATTCGATCTTTCCTCCAGTGAACTTGATTTCTATTTGTTAAAATAAGAGTAAGCTAAATTTTAAAGTTTATTTTTTAGTTAATACTATTTTTGTTGGTAAGTACTAAGCTAATTTAGATCAAACTAAAATAAACTCAAGCCTGTGGTGAAAAAAAATATAGAAAATTCAAAAAACTGTGGGAAATTTAAATATTTATGATCTTCTTGTATAACAATTGGTAGAGTGACAGCTCCTGTCATTTAACAGATTTAAGGAGAAACAAATTATAATCCAAACCAACCCTTTATTGATGTTTAAGTCATCCAGACTTCGCAATAAACACCAGCTTGGAAAAACTTTAGATAAGGACTATTCACATGAGATCGAACAATGAGCAACCAGTGAACGAATATTCGTCCATTTTGACATTTCTTTAAAATGGCTTGCTTCGTCATTAGAGTTGCACAACCATAACTAGAAGGAAATTCTTAGGTTTAGACGTGCGCGAACATTTTAGTAGTTGAAGTGTGGATTGCATGTGGAACGAGAGTTCAGTTTGACAGTTTGTTTTAACTAGACTACAATTCAAGACTAAAGCACTACTCACATGAGCACGACCAACGAATGAACGAATATTCATGGATTTTTTTTTGTTTGACAGGAGGAAATCTTAGGACACTTGGCAGTATTCGACTCTTAACCACTGAAACAACCTTTTCATCAGGACCAATCTTGAAGGATCGACTTCATAGTGTTCTTTCTTAACTTTCTACAATCACTTTGGGGGAAGTTTAAACTTTTAATACTTTCCCATGTTTTTTTTTAAGACCATAAGCTCATGAGGCTTGGTTCTTCTTAATCTCCGAACAGGGTTTCTTATATTCAAGACGGACTCCATTGCAGTGTAAGGCTCGATGTAGATCGGTATTTCTTTTGTACCAACGTGCATTAACTATTCCACGAAGGACTTTGTTTTGGAATTTTTGGATGATTTCGGTGTTTGTTTTCTTTGTGCAGCCCCTTATTGGATTCCATAGGTCCAAACAGCCTTTAGTAGTTGATTATACAGCATTATTTTGTTTTGGGTTGATAACTCAGAGTTGTTACCAAGTAACCAGTACATTTTTCTATATTTCAAGTTTAGTTGTTCTATTTCCTTTTTGATGTGCTCTTTCCACTTTAGCTTTGCATCCACAGTCATTCCAAGGTATTTGGCCGAATTGGCGTAAAGTACAGCTTGATTATTAATGAATATTGGAATATTGTTTACCTTTTTATTTGTTTAGTTTATATGTGAAGATTTTGTTTCATTGAGTTTGATACGCCATTTTTCGGTTCAAGCTCTCACTGTGTTGACGGCATTTTGTAATTTTACTGCTGCTTTAGAGACATATTTTTTCGGGTTCCAAAATTGCGGTATCATCTGAGATCTGAGATGTACGATTTTAATATTTCAAAGTATTGCCTGGGAAGATCGCTTTGCAGTTTGTACTCAAGTCCCTCATGCCAAACTTTGTCAAAAGCTTGAGCAACATCTAAGAAAATAGCTGAACATACTTGTTTTTCTTCTAATGCTCTTTCTATTACATACGATATTCAATGAACTTGTTCTATCGTTGAATGTTTATTGCTAAAGCCAAACTGATGGTTTGGGAATAACCTTCTCTTCAGAAGCACTTTTTCAAAAACTTTTGCCATAATTGTTATAAGCGATATTGGTCTGTAAGCCGTCACTTCTGAAGGTGCTTAAGGCATGCATTTATTACATATTGGAGTTTTATGAAGGCTTTCAATGGCATTTCTTTCATAACCTGAGCAGTAATTAGATCGTAACCTGGTGGTTTTTTATTTGGTAGTTGATGCAAACACATACTTTTTATTTCTTTAAGTCTTACAATTGGTATATCACTTTCATCTATCTTATCAACAAACTGTAAGCTATTTTCAGCCACGTTTGATGACTATGGCTTAAAAACATTCGCAAGATGTTCAGCGAAAAGGTTAGCCTTTTCTTTCGGGTTACGGATCCATTATAGATAGGCGATGTTAAGTAGGCTGATTCCTCTATACTTGGTGCAGTTTAGAGGGTCTCCTTTTTTCAGGATTATGGAGGTTCCATTCATCGGCCATGCTTTCTTCCGATCATATCTTACAGATAAGTTGGTGCATGCTCCTAACCGACTTATCTCCAGATGTTTTAAAGAGCTCGTCATTCGAGCCATCCGCTCCAGCGGCTTTGTTAGACTTCAGCTTAGATATGGAAATCTTTACTTCGTCTAAGCCGGGAGGACGGGATTGTTGGCTTTCGTCGTCTATGTTGAATGGATCATCCTGCCTGACAGCGGAATTCAGTTCGTCAGACTGCGGTTCCACTATGATGTTTCCACTTTCGTCTTTGCAGCCTTGGTTGTAGGTTTATGTACCTGTGAATTTCGTTTACCTGTTAAATAAAACTTTCGAACTTCATTCCTGCTTTTAAACCTCTCAACATCTTCGACCGCACGCTTCTCATATCCTCTCTTTTTCCTTCTGAGATTCCGGCGTTCCTCTCTCCTCTTCTGCTCATAGAGCTCATGAGCAGCTCTCATCCTTTTATGCAGCGCCGCTTTACGTGCCTGGCTGCATTTGCCTGCAGACATTCCTTATCAAACCAGGGGTTCCTTGTTGGTGGCTGTTTGAAACCCAGCACATCAGATGCGGCTTCTCTGATTGCATCTTGGCAAAGTTGCCACTGGTTTTCGATACATTGTGTTGGTGCCAGAGAACTTCGAGAGAGGTTACTCGTAACTCGATCGGAAAAGGATTTGGCGATTGTAGCCGTTTGACGTTGTACCTTCTCCCAGCACCTCCTTGTTTCCCCTTGAGTCTGGAAATTCGAAAAGCTACCTTGGCTACAACGAGGAAGTGGTCGGAGTTAATGTTAGCTCCTCGGGAGTTCGGACATCCATGATGCTGGAAGCGTGTCTGGTCGATCGCAATATGGTCAATCTGGTTGACGGTAGATTGATCTGGAGAAATCCAAGTTCCTTTGTGGATGTTGAAGTGTAGAAAACGCGTACTGGCTACCATGACGTTTCGCCCCGCAGAAAAATCTATGAGCCTCAATCCGTTGTCGGAAGTATTGTCGTGTAGGCTGTTCTTCCCGATTATTCCAACAAAGATGTCTTCCCTTCCTAGCTTGGCATTAACATCGTCCAGGACTATTTTAATATCGTAGCTAGGACACTGCTCATATGTTTTGTCTAGAAGCTCGAGGAACATATCTTTGGTGTTGTCGTCTTTCTCTTCTGTGGGGGCGTGCGCGCATATCAGGCTAATGTTGCCGAATCAAGCCTTGATGCGCATGGTCATGAGGCGCTCATTGATGCACCTATAGCTCAAGACTTCTTGCCTAAGTCTGGATCTAATGACGAAGCCGCACCCAAATAAGCTCTGCTGGTTTTCGTGGTAGCAGTCACCATAGTAAATATCGCAGTTTTTCATCCTCTTTTTGCCCGGCCCATCCCATCGTATTTCCTGGATGGAGGTGATGTCTGCTTTATGGCGGTTTAGGGTCTCCGATAATTCTTCGGCCGCACGTGGTCTGTTAAGGGAAGTTTGTTGTCCTTAATTCGTTTGCGTTGGTTGTCAACAGTAAATCCGTCCGTATCCGAGGCTTGTTGGTGCTTCGCAACTATGAAAGCTTTTACGTGGCCATGAAGTCACCCCGACGACGGCACAACCCCCAACCTATAGGGCCAGATCCTAAGTATAACTCCAAGGATGGGGCGCCGGATAAAACCACTTCTTATAGGCCTGGGCTCCGAATAAGTCAAAGAAGCCCTATAAGGTATATCAATTAGCCTTTCAAAAGTTTTCAAAATAAACGATGATAGACTAATGGGTCTATAGACTTTGGCCTTTGGCTAGGTTTACCAGCCTTAGGGATGAAAACTACCTTTACGTCACGCCACGATAAGGGAACATACCCCCATTTAAGGCTATTATTGAAAATGCTAGCTAGGTGTCGGATTATAAGGTTTATGTTCTTCTGAAGCATCATAGAAAAGGAGTTAATGGCCTATTTTATCCTTTCTTCCGTTATAATATCCGATCTAACTAGGGTTTCTGTATGAGACTCTGTTCCTGGACTGCGGATATCAGCTAAGCAGCCAGGAAAAAAACAAGGAGCTCAAGCGTTTCGCCACCGGATTCAGTCCAGCGCCTGTAGGTTTTTTGAGAGATCCAAAAGTGACTGAATCCTTGACCAGAATTTTCCTCAGCCTTGCTGATACATTTGTACTTTCTATTTTGTCGCAGAAGGCCATCCATGAGCAACATTTGGTTCGTTGTGTTTCGACCTTAAAAATACGTGGGCTGGTCTAATAATATTTCCAATCAGCTTCTTGCCTAGTTCGTTGAAAAGTCTTCTAGTTTCTTTTTTAAGTTGCCTATTTCAATGGATTTTTCCTACCTCTTCCCATATGATTGATGGGACAAAATTTTTCTAAATTCAGAACAACTCTGAGTTTTTCTGATGCAATATCTATGTCGAAGGGTTCTTGAATTAGAAGTTTGTTCGGGTTTTAAATCCCCTGTCCTACTTCCCTACAGAATACATTCCAGTTTGTTTTCCCGAAATTCCTAAAGGGTTTTGGAGTTGCTGCTTCATTTTGTATCAAAAAGCTTATCAGTTTATGGTCTGAGAATGATTAATCTTAAAGAACATTCCATTGATCTATTACTATAGATCGTGATAGGCACTTGACCAGAAAGTCGCATTTCTATTACTTTTAATAGCCACTCATTTATGTGAAATTTTACATTAGTTTTATTATTCTTGGGTTTTAAATTTGTTTCTTATCAACTGCTTTGTGAATGACAATTCAACAACTGTCAATTCGTAGCAAATGTGCCACCAGGGCTTCCCTTGCTTTGGGAAACTGACTATTTTTACAATCGTTCCTAAACACTTAAAGTGTTACCATTTGTAGCTAATTGACGTCTTCATGTCACGTCGTTCCTTTACTCAAGAGTCTTAAGAGTCAAATAGTTACGATTTGTAACACTCCACAACAAAGCTCTGTGCTTCAATTTTTTCTTCGTTATTTATTTTGAGATTTAAAGTTATAAAAACTGTTTGTGTTATTTTGGATACATGTAGGTAGTTTGACATATCAACAATTCCTAAATAATAGACGTTTCTAAATGATTCCAACAAATCCCAAACATTCGTAACAATGACACTTCAATAATTTTTTTTTGACATAACAAAAATAGTTTAATACACCTTATGTCAAAGTCTTTTTATTTCTTTATTTCTATGACGTATGAATAAAACTAATTTTCTACAATTTATGTGTATGTATTTACATAATTGTTTTAGAATACTTTTTTGTCAAATTATTGACAAGAAGCAAACAACTATTACAAATTGAAACTATCAAAAAACTATCTAATACCTATTGTTTGAACAAATTGACTAAATATCGTCTTAACAATAGATAACAAATGTAATCAGCTGTTTAACAAATATTGTTTATCTTGATATGTCTTTATATTCATATTTAAATAAGAAAATTACAACAATTAACTGGAACGCAGCAAGTTTCCATTCTCCATTATTTTTGACATTTGCGATTTAATTTACACGAATGGAAAGTGTCGTTTGACAGTATGTTTGATGAATATGAACTAAAACCAATTCAACCTGTCAAATATTAATAAAGCCATAGTTTTGGTAAGCATTTTTGAAAATTGGAACCCCCTACTTTCCATGTAATGGGTGCGTTCAATGAAGTCAAACAATGCAACATTCACCATAAAATGGTCCCCTCAAAGCGGTGAGTATATAATAGATATTTAGGTCTGTTGCATCTTTTTGCACACATTGTCCTTTAAAGATTTTTCAGGATTTATAAAATACCTACGTCGCGTCAGTGCCTCCCTTTTTTAGCGTCAGTCCTTGAATCCGAAAGTTCATTTGACATTTGACAGTTCAGTTTCTACTTTTTTCTACCACTAAACTGACAAGAACAACCTTCTTAAAAGTGTGTTCCAACGACATAGTTTAAACAAGAATTTTCAAAGATATCAAGTTTAAACCTTAAAACTTGGCTTAAATGCATATGTACTTATTCACTAAATAAAAGCACTAATTAATCGCTCCTTAGGTTTCAGTAATTGAGGCGTATTACCTAATTTAAAAGTCAACATGACAATTATCCTCCTGTCATTAGTTTCCGTTGTCACCTTGAATTTATTTTTAACCACCAATGCTGCAACTCCTGATTGGTGGGAGGGCGCTTCGTTTTACCAAATCTATCCAAGATCTTGGAAAGATAGCGATGGCGATGGAATTGGAGACTTAAAAGGTATTACAACTATCATCATCTTTTATATTTTTATTTGAATCCAAAAATTCATTTCTTTATAAGGCATAACTGAAAATTTGGATTATCTAACGGAAATTGGTATGACAGCAACTTGGCTTTCGCCTATTTTCAAATCTCCAATGGCAGACAACGGCTACGATATTTCCAATTTCACCGAAATCGATCCTATTTTCGGGACTCTGGAGGATATTGATGATCTCATAAGGAAATGCAAAGAAATTGGTCTAAAAATTATCCTTGATTTTGTACCAAATCATTCAAGTGATGAATGTGCATGGTTCATAAAATCGATAAATCGGGAAGATGACTACGAAGATTTCTATGTTTGGGCTGATGGTAAAGAAGACCCACAAAACCCCGGACAAAAATTGCCTCCTTCGAATTGGGTACATTTTTCAAATCAAGATTGATTGACAATACTTTCTATATTTTTAACTGTCAAAATTTCAATGCTTCAGGAAAGCGAATTTGGTGGTTCTATGTGGAAATGGAATGAGAAACGTCAACAATTCTACTTGCATCAATTTTTGGAAAAACAACCGGAATTCAATTACAGAAACGAAAAAGTCCAGCAGAAAATGTTGGATATATTGAAGTTTTGGCTTGATCGTGGTGTTGATGGATTTAGAGTTGATGCTGTTGCTTATTTAATTGAAGAAATCAATGCGGATGGTTCGTATCCTGACCAAGATCCAATTGCTCTTAACTATACCCGAGATCAAAATGGAAGTGCTGAGTTATTGTACAAATGGAGAGTATTTTTGGACAATTATCAAAAAGAAAATGGCGGTGACACTAGGTGAGATTGAAATAAATGGCTTATGTCAAAAATACTTTGGATAATTTTGATGCAATTTAATAGGGTTATGCTAGCCGAAGCCTACTCTCCAATCGAAAAGCTTGATCAATATTGTGGAAATGGAACGCACAACGGTGCCCATACCCCTTTCAATTTTGATTTGATATTTAATTTGAACAAAACGTCAAATGCAATAAACATAGAACGAACTGTCGACCAATGGATGACAGTCATGTGGAAGAAACATCAAGTTGCCAATTGGGTGGTAAGTATGAGCTTTATTTTAAATGTTCTTATTTTGTATCAAATCAAATATTTTGTGTTTGTTTTCAGACTGGAAATCATGATAGGTTTAGAATTATTGAACGTGTTGGCCAAAACAGGACCGAATTAGTTTACTTCCTAACCCAGAGCTTACCTGGTTCGGATATCACCTATTATGTAATTTTAATTAAAAGCAATATTTTGAACATGCCTTTGAATATTAAAAACACATCGATTTTCTCCTTTAGGGAGAAGAGATTGGAATGTCAAATGTTGTCAGTTGTCAAAATTGTTCTGAAGAAGAAATGCGTGCTTTTGCAAGAAGTCCTTTCCAATGGGATGACAGTACGTCAGCTGGTTTCTCAACGTCAAATAATACATGGTTGCCAGTTAGCAAAGATTACAAAACTGTGAATGTTCAAAATCAACTGGATTCAACGTCAAGCAGTCCATTGAAAGTTTTTATAGCATTACAAAGTCTGAGAAGAACGGATGCGTTCAGGGCTTTCAAGGAAAAAGATGGTTTTAGCTATGGTGCTCTAAGTGTCAATGTCTTTCAAACCATTCGGTAACTGACTTAAATGCATACCCTGTCATAGCAAACAAAGTTAAAAATAATCTTCTTACTTATATTTTAGTCGGTCTCCAAACGAGGAATATCGTGTCTTGATCAATTTTGGTGACAATGAAGAGGATATTGGTCAACTTATTAATGCAGAAAATGAAAGGGACAATTTGATGGAATATGTGGTTGTCAGTGAAAGTTCTCCACATGATGTTGGGTAAATGAAATGAAAAGATATTTTAAATGTTTTGTGCATATTGTGTTTTCTTGTTTTTAGCGAAAGAGCGACATTGGAAGATATCAGACTTAGGCCACTTGAAGCAGTTGCTTTGAAAAGAATTGAAATGAAATAATAAAATATTGAAATTAATGATCTTTTGCATTTTCAATTCAAAATTGATAGTTATAAGTATGTATGTATGTACATATAATTATTCTGGATACCGAATTATGTAGAAACATATTCCACAAAAATCATTTCAGCAGAAAATAATGTTTTGATCCTAAAACTAAAACAACGTTTTTCTGACAGATGACAATAACACGTTAATAAATTACTGATGCCAAATACAATACAAACTGTTTTATTTCATTTATCTTTTTGACAGTTACTGCAAACATCTTGTTCGTAACTGTGAAGTTAGAATGTCATTTTTCTTCCTTGGTAAAATTGTTTGTTCTGTCTTATTTGTTCCTAAAAATTAAATTAACTGAATTCAAAAAAAAGTATTTCTCACGTTTTGACAACCCTTAAAAAAAACTGTTTTTGATTTGACAGTTGTCAATGCTGGGTAAGTAAAAATGGACCATTACGTTCGGTATGAAATGGAAAAGATTTTTTAATATAACTTACTTACTTACTTAAGGTGGCGCTACAGTCCTGTGTGAACTAAGGCCTCACCCAAAAAACTTCTCAATCTAGTGCACTCCGCGGTCTTCCTTTACTGCGATGTCCTGTAGGTGTGGATTCGAAGACTTTCCGGGCCGGAGCATTTTTTGTCCATGCCCTCTACGTGACCCAGCCATCTTAGTCCTTGGACTTTAACCCTTCTGGCTAAGTCTACGTCGCTGTACAGCTTGTACAGCTCGTCGGTCCATCTTCTCCTCCACTCCCCTTCGATGCATAAGGGACCGTAGATCACACGAAGAACTTTTCTCTCGAACCGACCCAAGGTGCTTTCATCCGCTTTTGTCAAAGTCCATGCTATGCCATAAGGGTCTTATGTAGCAACACTTTGGTCCCTCGAGAGAGTACTTTACCACTCAATTGCTTTCTAAGTCCGAAGAAACAGCGGTTAGCAAGATTTATTCTGCGTTTGATCTCAGCGCTGGTGTTGTTTTCTGCGTTTACAGCGGAGCCTAGGTAGATGAAGTCCTTGACTACCTCAAAGTTACGTCTGTCGATAGTGACGTTTTGACCAAAACGTCGGTGTTGTATGTCCTTTCTTGACGACAGCATGTACTTTGTTTTGCCCTCATTAACCGTTAAACCCATTTTTGAGGCCTATGCCTAAATACTCACAAAAGCCCCATTGACATCACGCTGAGTTCTTCCGATTATGTCAATGTCATCAGCATATGCTAGTAATTGGACAGACTTTTGAAAGATATTGCCTCTAGTGCTGACGTGTGAGCTCTAAACTATTCATTTAAGCACGATGTTAAAAAAATCACATGACAGCGCATCACCTTGTCTAAAACCATTTTTGACATCGAAAGGTTCTGCTAAGTTGTTTTCAAACTTTATGGATCAGCGTGAATTCTCCATGGCCATCCTGCACAAACGGACGAGTTTGGCAGGGATGCCAAAACAAGACATGCTCTATACAGCTCGTCCATGTAGATGCTGTCATATGCGGCGGTGGGTGTCGATTTGGTGTTCTTAGATTTTTTCCAGGATCTGCCGTAATGTGAATATTTCATCGATTGTGGACTTTCCTCGTCTAAAACCACACTGATAAGGAACTATCAGGTTGTTGACGATGGGCTTTAGACGTTCACATATTACGGCAGAGAAGATTTTATAGGCGATGTTAAGTAGACTGATTCATCTATAGTTGGTGCAGATTAGAGGGTCTCATCTTGTCAGAGCAGGGGCAACAATATTGAGGTTCCATTCATCGGGCATGCTTTCTTCCGACCATATCTTACAGATTAGTTGGTGCATGCTCCTAACCAACTTATCTCCAGCTGCTCTAAAGAGCACGGCATTCAGGCCATCCACTCCAGCGGCTTTATTAGACTTCAGCTTAGATATGGCAATCTTTCTTTCGTCTAAGTCGTGAGGACGGGATTGTTGGCTTTCGTCGTCTATGTTGAATGGATCATCCTGCTTGACAGCGAAATTCAGTTCGTCGTCGCCGTTATACATTTTGCAGAAGTGACCTTCCATCTCCTCAGCAGTGACTGCGGTTCCACTATGATGTTTCCACTTTCGTCTTTGCAGCCTTCGTTTCTAGGTTTATGTACCTATGAATTTCTTTTTACCTGTTCATAAAACTTTCGAACTTCATTCCTGCTTTTAAACCTCTCAAAATCTTCGACCGCACGCTTCTCATGCCACCTCTTTTTACTTCTGAGAAGTCGGCATTCCTCTCGTCTCTTCTGCTCATAGAGCTCATTAGCAGCTCTCGTCCGTTTATGCAGCGCCGCTTTGCGTGCCTGTTGTTTGGCTGCATTTGCCTGCCGACATACCTCATCAAACCAGGGGTTTCTTGTTGGTGGCTGCTTGAAACCCAGCACATCAGAGGTGCCTTCTCTGATGGCATCTTGGCAATGTTTCCACTATTTTTTGATACATTGTGTTGGCGGCAGAGAACTTCGAGAGAGGTTACTTGTAACTCGGTCGGAAAAGGATTTGGCGATCCATTGCGATTGTAGCCCTTCGACGTTATACCTTCTCCCAGCATCTCCCTGTTTTGCTTTGGGTCTGGAAATCCGAAGTGCTACCTTGGCTACAACGAGGTTGTGGTCCGAGTCGATGTTAGCTCGTCGAAAAGTTCGTACACCCATGATGCTGGAAGCGTGTCTGACGTTGATCGCAATATGGTCAATCTGGTTAACGGTAGATTGATCTGGAGAAATCTAAGTTCCTTTGTGAATGTTCAGGTTTAGAAAACGCGTACTGTCTACCATGACGTTTCGCTCCGCAGCAAAATCTATGAGCCTAAATCCGTTGTCGAAAGTGTTGTCGTGCAGGCTGTTCTTTCCGATTGTTCCAGCAAAGATTTCTTCCCTTCCTAGCTTGGCATTAAAATCGACCGGGACTATTTTAATATCGTAGCTTTTACACTGCTCATATTATGTTTTGTCTAGAAGGTCGAAGAACATATCTTTGGTGTTCTCGTCTTTCTCTTCAGTGGGGGCGTGCGCGAATATCGGGGTAATGTTGCGGACTTTAGTCTTGACGCGTATGGTCATGAGGCACTCATTGATGTACCTATAGCTCAAGACTTCTTGCCTAAGTCTAGCTCCAATGACGAAGCCACATCCAAATAAGCGCTTTTATTTTTCGTGGTAGCAGTCACCATAGCAAATATGGCAGTTTTCCATCCTTTTTTTGCCCAGCCCATCCGGTCTGTCCGATGGCGGTGATGTCTGCTTTATAGTGGTCTAGGGCCTCCGCTAATTCTTCGGCCGCACGTGGTCTGTTAAGGGACCTAACATTCCACGTGCATATCCGAAGTTCGTTGTCCTTAATTCGTTTGCGTAGGTTGTCAACAGTAAATCCGTCCGTATCCGAGGCTTGTTGGTGCTTCGCGACTATGAAAGCTTTTACGTGGCCAGGAAGTCATCCCCGGCACAACCCCCAACCTGGACGGCCAGATCCTTGATAAAACCGCTCCTTATAGGCATGGGCTCTGAAAAAATCGAAGAAGCCCTATAAGTTGTTCAGTAATTGCTTCAACCTTACTTAAACTGTAGACGATACCGTTGATTCCATCTCGGGAATTCCTCCTATGTCGTCTGGATAAGGAGAGGTGCCTTAGTGGAAACACCTCTTCCCCCCTCTCTAGTTTGCTTCCCCCAACAACTTTCCAATGGGGTTGGAACCCAATCTCCAGTTGATTGACTAGGCACCTGATGTTCACCACGGGGAGGTGAGAATTGGAGTTGATAGACAGAGGTGGGTTTTGAGAAAAACCAGTGCACGCTTGTGTCCTCTTGAATGCACATGTCTACCATTTGAACATCAATTTTTAATTATAACACTTAGCTTTTATTTGTCAAATGGTTTTGTTTTAGTGTTATCATCACTTTAAAACAGTTGGAGGCATATTTCAATCCTAGGTACCCTTTGGAACACCCTTTGTATAACATTTGTGAGTCCCTATTCATGAAATCGATTAAAAGCCCTTAGTGATATCGCTTTAATAATATAGTGTTTATTTTATTGTATAAAGTTAAAATTGAAAGAAATAAAATCAACATTACATAAAGAAAATGCTTAAACAGATGCTTTCTGGTTGCGCTAATTAACTATGACACTCTCAAATTCCAGAATAGTTTTTATTTTTTATAAGACTTAGAATTCTAGACGGTATATAAGAATAAGGTCGTTTTGAAATTGTTGTGTTTCAAAAGATCTTTGAAAAGTGTTAAATTGAAATTTGTGCAAGTGAAAAGAAAAATCTAGATAAAGTATTAATAAATTTGTAAACTATATTAAAATATTTTATTATCTGTCAAATTAAGGAGCTCACATTCTTAAATTGGTTTTAGTTGAAAATCGCGGCTTTAAAATTACCGTTAAGTCATGTGTCATATACTGTTTGTTTTTATAATTCATGCCTCGACTGGTGGTTAAGTAAACGTCAATCTGTCAAGATAAAATAAGACATTTTTTTTAACCAGTATTTAACGTGGTTACCATTTTAACATTTGTTTAAATTGAACTCTTTTGATGGCACTTATTTTGAAGTTTCGTCATTAAATCTCACCAACTCACGAAAATAAGTAAATTAGACTAATGTCATTTTTTCTCCAACAAGTAAATGAAATGATGAAACGTCAATGTGAGCCTCTTCACAAGCATCTAATATATGTGCGGCAAGTACAAAATTAGCTGGTAGTTGCCATTTGACAGCTAAATTTAATAAATATGAATAATCTCATCATGATGTTGACAACTCACGATATTTTTGTGCGTGATCCCTTGATATTGTCTAACATTTTTATAACAAAAAAAAGAGGGGCTTACATTCAAAACAACTGTCAAAAAACTGGCAATCGTGAATCACTTTATTAGATTAGCTGTCAATGTTAAGCACTATTCACATGAGCACGACCAACGAATATTCGTCGATTTTGACATTTCTTTCACATGAAAGTTTTTAATTCTTCGCGAATGAATGAAAACAAGAATGATTTTTGTAGATTAAGTACGCGCGATTATTTTATTCGTTGCGAGTGTGGATAATGTGGAACGCGAATAAAGTTTGACAGTTCGTACCAACTACAATTTTCTTCGCGACGAATAAATTTGTTTTCTTAAATTTTATTAATATATGATATTGAAAAGTAAAAGTGTGGAAATATGTGTTCAAACGTACATAAAATCACATTTTGTAATTCATTCGTCATTCGTTGGTCGCGCTCATGTGAATACTGCTTTAGTTTCAATATATGAAGCATTACGCTAAAGTTCGATCTCGATTTGATAGACAGACTGTGGTCTGATCAAGCAAAATTAATAGAAGCAAACATGACAGATTGACCACCTGTCAGATATGTAAACATTATAAAAACTTGTCTTAATTATCGATTAACAAAGTGTACACAGCTGACTAGAACATTTTTGATAAAATTGCATATGGCAATGTATCAATGTTGATACAAAAAATTATAGTATTAAAATATTTGTTGTTTGTTTAGGAAATAAAGAATCAACCGAAAAAATGGCAAACCACATATTGTCATTAATTTTGCTAACGTTCAGCTTAAGCAACACCATATTGGTGGAAACTGCTGATTGGTGGGAGGATGCTTCACTGTATCAAATCTATCCACGATCTTGGAAAGATAGCGATGGCAATGGAGTCGGTGATCTTAAAGGCAATAAAATGTCATCTGATTTATCTAGGAACATTGTTTTTTAAACAAATTATTTTCAGGCATAACTCAAAATCTGAAGTATTTGAAGGACATTGGGATGACAGCAACATGGCTATCGCCAATTTTCAAGTCACCGATGGTGGACAACGGCTATGACATTTCTAATTTTACCGACATTGATCCAACTTTTGGAACTTTAGATGATTTTGATGATCTCATGAAAAAAGCCAAGGAAATCGGCCTTAAAATTATTCTTGATTTCGTGCCAAATCATTCGAGTGATGAATGTGAATGGTTCCATAAGTCAATAAATCGAGAAGACGGTTACGATGATTTTTATGTTTGGGCTGATGGTAAAGATGATCCTGAAAACCCTGGGAAAAAATTACCTCCATCAAATTGGGTAAGCTTTGTGTGCAGGAAAACTACTTTCACAGACTTTTATAAATATGTATGTCAAAATTCAGATTGGTATTTTTGGTGGTTCAATGTGGACTTGGAACGAAAAACGTCAACAATTCTATCTGCATCAATTCTTGGACCAACAACCAGATTTCAATTTCAGAAATGAAAAAGTTCATAAACAGATGTTAGATGTTTTGAAATTCTGGCTTGATCGAGGTGTTGATGGCTTCCGGATCGATGCTGTGCCACATATGTATGAGAAGATCAACGAAGACGGTTCGTATCCTGATGAAGATCCAAATAAAAATGAGTGCACCCGAGATCAGTATGAGAATGTAGAGTTATTGTATGAGTGGAGAGAATTTTTGGAAAATTATAGAAAACAAAATGGCGGAGATACAAGGTTAGATTGAATCTTGTACTTGGTCCTTGATTTTTGATTAATGTATTTTGCTTATTTAAGAGTCTTGCTAGCTGAAGCTGGTTCTCCAATCACAATGATTGATAAATACTTTGGAAATGGAACACATCAAGGCGCACATTTACCTTTCAACTTTGCTATGGCTGATTTAAGACAAACATCGAATGCTAAGGACATCGAACACATGATCGATAGTTGGATGAAAGTCATGTGGAACAAGCATAAAATGGCTAACTGGTTGGTAAGTTAAAGTTTCAATATACCTTCAATGAACATAGTATTGATTCCGTTGTTTTTTTTAGACCGGAAACCATGATAAGGATAGAGTTTTCGACAGTGTCGGTAAAAACAAGGCTGGTTTAATGAACTTCCTGCTGACAGCGCTACCTGGTGTGACCATTACTTATTATGTAAACTTTTTTTTGACAAACTTACATTGTTTGTATGAATAATGAAATAAACTTTAATTTAACAGGGCGAGGAAATAGGAATGTCTAATGTCGTCACCTGTCATCGCTCATGTTCTTCTTCGGAAGTTCGTAATTTTGCAAGAAGTCCCTTCCAATGGAATGACAAGGTGTCAGCTGGTTTCTCACCAACCAACACCACTTGGTTGCCTGTCAATCAAGATTACAGAAGTGTTAATGTCAAACATCAACTTGAAACCGCTGGAAGCACATTAAATATCTTCAAGGCATTGCAGGGTCTGAAACAAACAGAAGCATTTAAAGCATTTAAGAATAAGGGCGGTTTCAGCTACGGTGCTCTGAATGATGATGTACTTCAAGTGATTCGGTAAACACCAAACTTTGTTCTTTTTTTTAAGTAAACACCTTTTTCCCTAATATTTTAGTCGGTCTCCAAACGATGAATATCGTTTCTTGATGAATTTTGGTGACAATCAAGAAAAAATTAGTGAACTTTTGAGCTCAAGCAATGAAAAGGACGATTTAATGGAGTTTGTCGTTGTTAGCAAAAACTCACCACACAACGTTGGGTAAGCTGTCATTATTTTTATTACTTCCAGAAATATTTCGAAACTAACCACATTTTTGGTTCATTCTTTTTTAAATTTCAGAGAAAAGGCGAAATTAGGTGACATTAAATTAAACCCATTCGAAGGAGTTGTATTGCATAAAGTTTGAATATTTTTCGTATAGTTGAAGATTAATTATAATTCTTTTTATTAATAAAATATCGCAATTACTAAAATACTTGTAATTATTCCTCACATTTTGACAATACTTTGTACGTTTCTGATCATTAAATACCTTTTTCCATTGGACAACTATTTTTAAGCGGAACTTGAAAAATCTGACATATGTTGACATTTGCATGTTGCATTTTTGACATTTCAATATCAGGAGCACATTCCAGCTAAGCCATTTTTATTTCAATGCTGTTTCTACTTGTTACAACTTATGAATTGGGTTGAACAAACTTCAAGATCAAAGAAAACTTATAGTCTTATATTGGTTCATATCAATATGACATCAATATTTTTGATAGCATAATGGGACGTGAGACGTTATTTGAGCCTTAATAAAAGTTTGGCGTTGTGATAAACTATTTTTGTCGACTTCAATTTGATTTCAGTTCAAAAGAAGTTGAGTTGAAGTTTAAAAAATAATTTTAATTCGATCACACATCAACATTTTAAATGTCAAAACCTTCAACTGTCAATTATTTTTGTAACTTCTGTTGTACAAACATGTTGAAATGGTAGACATGTGCATTCAAGAGGACACAAGCGTCCAAAGGTTTTTCTCAAAACCCACCTCTGTCTACCATCTCCTATTCTCACCTCCCCGTGGTGAACATCGGGTGCCTAGTACCTCAACTGGAGAATGGGTTCCAACCCCAGTGGAAAGTTGTTTAGGGCAGCAAACGAGAGAGGGGGGAAGAGGTGTTTCCACTAAGGCACCTCTCCTTATCCAGACGGCAGTGGAAGAATTCCCGAGATGGTGGCGTCTAAAGTTCCAGTAAGGTTGAACTACTTAGTGAACACCTTATAAGGCTTCTTCGACTTATTCGGAGCTCAGGCCTATAAGGAGCGGTTTTATCCGGCTTCCCACCTTTGTAGTTATACTTAGGGTCTGGCCCTCCAAGTTTTGGGTTGTGCCATCGGGGTGGCGGATGGATTTACTGTTGACAACCAACGCAAACGAATTAAGGACAACGAACCTCGGATATGCACGTGGAATGTTATGTCCCTTAACAGACCACGTGCGGCCGAAGAATAAGCAGACATCACAGCCATCCAGGAAATACGATGGGATGGGCCGGGCAAAAAGAGGATGAAAAACTGCGATATTTACTATGGTGACTGCTACCACGAAAACCAACAGTGCTTATTTGGATGCGGCTTCGTCATTGGGGCCAGACTTAGGCAAGAAGTCTTGAGCTATAGGTGCATCAATGAGCGTTTCATGACCATACGCATCAAGGGTAAATTCGGCAACATAAGCCTGATATGCGCGCACGCCCCCACTGAAGGGAAAGACGACAACACCAAAGATATGTTCTTTGAGCTCCTAGACAAAACATATGAGTAGTGTCCTAGCTACGATATAAAAATATTCCTGGGCGATTTTAATGACAGCTTTGGAGGAATAATGGGGAAGAACAGCCTGCTTGACAATACTTCCGACAACGGATTCAGGCTCATGGATTTTGATGCGGGGCGAAACGTCGTAGTAGCCAGTACGCGTTTTCCTCACCTTAACATCCACAAAGGAACTTGGACTCCTCCAGATCAATCTACCGTCTACAAGACTGTCCATATTGCGATCGACACTAGACAAGCTTCCAGCGTCATGGATGTCCGAATTTTCCGAGGAGCTAACATCGACTCGGACCACTACCTCGTTGTAGCCAAGGTAGCACTTCGGATTTCTAGACCCAAGGCAAATCAAGGTGGTGCTTGGCTTGGCTTTGTTGGTCGAACGGCTTCAATCGCCAGAGATCGCCAAATCGTTTTCCGACCGAGTTAAAAGTAACCGCTCTCGAAGTTCTCTGCCGCCAACACAATGTATCGAAAACCAGTGGCAACATTGCCAAGATGCAATCAGAGAAGCCGCCTCTGATGTGCTGGGTTTCAAACAGCCACCAACGAGGAACCCCTGATTTGATGGGGAATGTCGGCAGGCAAATGCAGCCAAACAACAGGCATGCAAAGCGGCGCTGCATAAACGGACGAGAGCTGCTCATGAGCTCTTTGAGCAGAAGAGACGAGAGGAACACCGACTTCTCAGAAGGAAAAAGAGTTTGCATGAGAAGGGTGCGGTCGAAGATGTTGAGAGGTTTAAAAGCAGGAATGAAGTTCGAAAGTTTTATGAACAGGTGAAACGAAATTCACAGGTACATAAACCTGGAACCGAAGACTGCAAAAACGAAAGTGAGCACATTATAGTGAAACCGCAGTCAATGCTGAGGATATGGAAGGACCACTTCTGCAGACTGTATAACGGCGACGACGAACTGAATTCCGCTGTTCAGGAAGGATGATCCATTCAATATAAACGACGAAAGCCAACAATCCCGTCCTCCCGACTTAGACGAAAGAAAGATTGCCATATCTAAGCTGAAGTCTAATAAAGCCGCTGGAGCGGATGACTTGAATGCCGACCTCTTTAAAGCAGCTAGGGATAAGCTGATTAGGAGCATGCACCAACTTCTCTGTAAGATATGGTCGGAAAAAAACATGCCCGATGAATGGAACCTCAGTATTGTTTGCCCGATCCTGAAAAAGGAGATCCTCTAAACTGCACGACAAAATCTTCTCTGCCGTAATATGTAAATGTAAACCAATAGTCCGGCCCAGAAATTCTTCGAATGCACACCCACAGATCAGGTAACGCGCACAAGTGGAAGGTGACCTTGGAGCGCGAAACCGGAGACATATAGCTAGGGACAGAGCTTGATGGAGAAGTTTGTTGGGTGAGGCCATAGTTCACATAGGACTTTAGCGCCACCTAAGTAAGTAAGTTGTACAAACATCTTTCATGTGTTCTCACCTTAATAAGCAAAGAAAGTTCAATCATTTAAAATGTCAAAAAGTAAAACCTAATATCAGAACTTTTTTCTTAAGTTTCCTTCAATGTTGTCTTATAGAACTTGTAGAAAACACTTCCTAATAATTAAACAAAAGCAACAATAAAAAAGTATATTTATTTATGTAATTAATCCATCAATTCTTAAGTCTCTGTCACAACGTATTTGTATGTATTTACTCTCAATGTAACTTGAGCTTCTGAAAAATAGATAAGTAAACGCTTTAAAATTAAGTTTTTACCATAGAAATGTGAATTTATTCACCTGACGACATCGGCCTTTATTATCAACTCTACATCTTGATGGTACAAACAAAATAGTCCTAGCTCCAATAGTACGATTAAACTTTTTCAATGAGCGGTTTTTGGTTGCACCCACTTCACACTGTCCCACGAACAACGCAATGATAAGGGAAAGTATCAAGCAACCGATTAATACTGATTTCATTTTGTGACTGAAAATGTTTTAAGTCCTTATCAGTCTTGAAAAACACTTTTATTGTCTGTTGGTTGTTGGATTTGTTATTTAAAAAAATGATGGTTTGTTATCTCTCTGAAAAATAAACAACCGTATTCTTATGAACATTCGTGTGACTTATTATACAGCGCAAACCGACGTCGAACTGAATTCGCAATAAACAGAAAAAGACAAAATGCAGAAGCGGACTTATTTGACATATTTTTGAGAAGTTTCAACTTTAAAATTACTAATAACAGTGTTTCTGACATTTGCGTATCGGATGTAAATTCGGTTTAAGATTTGACACCTTAACTATTTCAATATAATTGGATATCCAGATATTCGGATAGGCTGGATATCCAATCAGTTCAAAGCCAGTTTGTTCAGATTCCTGATTATCACTGATATAGAAATGTGAATGTTTCATTCGTTTAAAAATCTGCATTATTTCTGACAACCGGAAACACGCACTTGAAAAGCGTATGACAACCGGAAACATAAAAATGATAGTTTGAACAAAGAAATAATATCAAACAAATTTACATTATTTGTATTTTTTATTTTCTTCTTATATGAATATCTTTGCTATTTACTCCTCCATTTCCCTTATATAAAAAAACTTTAAAAAATAAACACAGAATTAAAAAAATAAAACACATTTTTTAAGGTTACAACACACGATCAATAAATTAAATAAGTTTGTAACTAAAATATTTGTTTGCTTTTTGTTTGTTGTCTTTTTTTTCTTTTTAGAGTTGACAGGTCTCCCTACTTAAACAGCCTCTGAGCCATGGCTATTGCTATCCAAGTCTTTGATTTTCTGATACATATTGATATAATGCATTTGCAATTGTTTTTGATACTTCAAAACCTTTTCCTTTTCCTCGGCCCACTGATGTCGTTCCATTTCGAAATTACTCCTCAACTCAGCCAATTCCTTTCGCAACAAACTAACTTCATCTTTTGAAGCTGGTTTCTCGTCTAGATATTGAGAATTTTGAGCAATATCTGGAAGATTTAGCGTTCCATAGACAAAATTCTGTATGTCATTTGACATTTGTGCCAAACGTGACTCAGGTGTCATGTGTCGTTCCAACGGCCGCTGTGGTGGTTCGATGAATGGCGGGACAATTTGCAGACAATTCATTATAACCTCAAGATTCGAATCATCAATTGTCTTTGGTGAGAGTTCTTTTTGCTTTTCCTCGTTATTCATTTGGTTTTTCTGACAGATATTGGATATTTTATCAATTTGATATTTGAGTCGACTTAATTTTCCCGACGGTTCTTCGCCGTATTCATGGAAAATGGCCAGATCTGAGAGTTCCTTGCGCAGTTTTCCAAGTTCATTTGTAAGGGCCAAAATAACTTGATCTTTGAGAATAATAATACGATTGAGTTGACTAATTTCGACTTCTTGAGCTTGTAAAGATGGCGATGGAGGAACAGGATCGGTTACAGATGATGTGGCTGTTGCATTTTGATCGTGCTTGAGGTGGAGGATTTCTTGATCTTTTGTTGTTAATTCAAGCTAAAAAGGAAAAAAATAAATAGATTTTCAAGATTGATTAGAGACAGTGCTAAAAGACTTACATGGGCCTCTTTGAGTTGATTTTTAAGTAAAGCTATTTCACCATTTCGTTGACATACAGTCCATTCGTTTTCTTCTAACTGGGCTTTCAGATTTCCTATAAGTCCATCCATAATACGGGTTTTTTCTTCCAATTGGTTGATGCAGTCCCGTATTGAACGTTCAGATGTCTTAAGACCTTCATTTTCACTTCTGAAACAAAATTGATTTAAAATACATAAATAACTTTGTGTTTGCGTCATACGATCAAAAAGATCGCATTGTACTATTTTGAGATTTGAGATATGTGAGTATTTTCACACTAATGTGAATCCAGCTTAAAGCTGTCAACACATGATTAAATTTAGGTCAGTTTAGGTTTTACCTATTGTATTGCCTTATTACTTGGTGCTTAAGTGATATTTCTTTTTTCACATGCATACATCAGTGAAAAGGAACTCATTTTGAGGTTTCGCACATTTTTTTAAGATAAGAAAGAATTCAAAATGAATTCTACAGTTCTTCATTTTGAATTTTTACTAATCTTAAAAAAAAAGTGCGAAACGTCAAAACTGAGCACCATTTATGGACTTTATGTTTCAACGTGACATCCAAAAAGAAATCAAAAAAAAACATTCAAATACTTACTTCAAAAGTTCGCTCTCCTTTTTCAAATCACCAAATTGTTCCTTCAGTCGATTTGTATTTTCAGTTATACGTAGTTTATTTTGTTTAAATTGAAATGACTGCAATGTCAACATTTGTTCCATTTTCTTTATTTTCAATAAGAATTCTTTTTGTTGATTTTCATAATATGCTTTTAAACGCTTTGTCTCATTTTCCCAATAAGCCTCTTTATCCTATTTTTTAAAATAAAATAACATAGAAAAAAAAAAACATAGAATTAGCTAAATTGTTGAATGAATTCAAAAATTTTACTTTTTGAACTTTGAAAATCACTTTTTCATTGTGTTCCATTGTTTGTCGCAAATATGATAATTCAGAATCACGATCTTTTAGAGCAGCTTCTAATTCGGAAATTCCAGAATCCGATGGTGATGGTGTCATATCGAATTGTTCACTTATGATGTATTTATTATTACCACAGTTTGATTTTCTACAAAAGAAAAATATTGAACAAGTTAAATGTCATTTGAAAAGAAAATGGCGGATTGGGTCTGTTCGTGTTTTTTATTTGCAGGTTTTTATTGGGGTCTACAATCGAGTTATAAACATGATTTAATGTTTTATTGGCTGTTCAATTTTGACAAATTAACAAAGGTTCAACAAAGGTTCAACCATGGTTTAAGAGATAGTTGAAGGAACAAATTTTTTAACTAGAAAGTAAATATTTCACCACGTTCCTCAGGTGTCATTTAATTAAGTCTTGGTTTAACTTAAAGTAAACTTATTTGAGTTAGGGGAGCAGTCTACTAAGCTCACTTTTTTCTGAGAGATAACAAAGGTTAAAGTCCCAACTATAATAGACTTAAACGAGCTTAAGCCAGCTTAACGGAACGAACCAATACGCAGCCTTATATGTCACTAACCATAATAGACGTTCTGCTCAGTTTAGTTAAATTTCGCTCATTTTCGCGCAATTACGAAAGAGCCATTTAAATGGATCGAGCTTAAGCAAATGTCAAATTTGCTAAAGTTACTTGAATCCATTATGGTTACTTTTTGTTTTCACGATAACTTCTGATAACTTTTCGTTCAGTTTTGACATTAGCTTACTTTCGGTTAAGTCTATTATAGTTGGGCCATACAGTATTGAGAAGCAATTAACAACTATAGCTGTATGGCCCATTTTTCAAAGCTGGATATAACTCTTCAAGGGCTGCCTAACTCCCAGAAAGTCAAAGCCAGCCTACTTGACCTCGATTAAACAAAACCACACAAGCACACAAAAAAACACTACAAAATATAGAAAAATAAAACTCACAAAGTACTATTTTGGCTAATTGCATCTGAGTCGGGTGTATGTCGAATCGATTCCATGCTATCGTTGATCTTCAACGATCTGGAACACCTTCGACGTGCCATTAAATTATTGCAATAACTATTGCTGGACGAGTAGCCATGCCTGAGGTCAGTGGTACCTTGAATTTAAAAAAAAATACAAAAATAACACACATGAAAGTTCGATATTCAAAAATGATTCATTTTTTGTAAAGAAAAAGAATTCAACTTACTGCCAAATCTAAGATTGGAACCTTGAACTGGTGCCAATGATGGCGTTGATCCGTAACGATCTCCAAGCTCGTTATATCTCACTGGGATGCTGTAATCTGGTTCAAATGGGATTGGCTTGAATGCGATGGGTCGGAGAAGATTTGTTGCCTTAAATAAAAAATATTGAAGAAATCAAAAAATTAACATTAAAATCGTGATGATTGCCAACAATCACGCTAAAACACCATTATGCTTAGCGGACTGCGGTTAGACGATGAACTCACCTGATTTGATTTTTCCCTGCGATTTACACGATCAGTGCTGCCACTGATGTCCGATTCGACAATGTTTAAGCTGTCACTGTATTCAATTCCGCCGCCCATTGTTGTTCGCTTCAGCTGCGGGTGGTGATGGTGATTGGTATTACTGCTGCTGCTACTGCTGTAGTTGCTCGCACTGCTTCCTCGGTGACCCAGTTCCGGGTGCGCATGCATCACTGTCGCCAAGTGAATATTTTGCTGGTATTGTTGAGAATGATTGGTTTGATTGATTGGGTTTGGAAGCATTTGCGGCTGTGCTTGTTGTTGATGCTGCTGCTGGTGTTGTTGCTGCTGCTGTGGTTGCTGCTGCGGTATCGACGGCGGCGGTTGCAGCTGCTGTGATTGTTGTTGTTGCTGCTGCTGTGGTGTTTCGCATTCTCCGCCAACATTTACAGCACTTTTGGTTGCCTCAAACATGCTTCGTATGTTTTGAAACTTTGATCGGCTCTGCTGCACGTAATCCTCTAAATTACTTTGGCTGCCAAATTTGTTGCGCAGTCGCTTCTGCTCATTGCGTGACTTGAGTGTGCCGGTAAAGCCTGGCTGCACCAGAGGCAGCCCTAGGGTATTCTTCGATATAAATGAATTCGCATTCTCCAGCGATGCGGAGCGAATGTGACCTCGCTTGTTACTGTTGCTGCTGCTGCTGCAATTGTTGCTGTGGTTGTTGTACGAGTTTTGGATTGAGCTGTCCATTTATTCGGATTTCTGCAAACAAACAAAAAATACAAAATTTATTATGAAAGGATTTATTTTTTAATAATTTTTGATTGATAGTGTATAAATGCTAATTGATTGCGCAATTGATGCAAAAACCGTATTAACATTTGTCAAAATACCAACATTAATTATGATGACTGCAAAAAAATATTGTAATGCGTTACGTCCGTTGCTTTTGGTCCGTCGAGTCGTTGTTGTTGCCGTCAAGCAGACGAGACAGTCGTTTCGTTATGGTGTCGCGTCGCGACTTCTATATGCAGCGCAATAAAATAAATGGAAATTTTCATTTAATTCAAGCGGAGTTATAAAGTTTCAGGTTTTGACTTTGAAAATGAAAAACTCAACTGGGGGCAGCACCGGGCATCACATGAAAAAGGCTTTTGGCTTATTTACATAATTTGGATGCACATGCAAGAGTTTATCTTTTATTTATTTATTTTTATTTTTTTGAGAATATGTGGAATCCGGGAAAGGTATAAAATGTAGTTTATTTTGGTTTTATAATGGAATGGAAAAATTATTAAAAGAATATAAACCTACGCTAATGAAGGTGAGTTAAGTAAGGTTTTGGTTTTTATGTTCGATCTTGTTTTCTTTTGAAAGCCAATGAAAATGAAAGTGATCTTCGGAAATGCATAGATTAAGAAAGCCTACGACTTAAAAATGACGTCAGTATTTTAAATGCATTAAATTAGTATTGACAAAGAAATAAAGAGAAGTTACATTAGGCTGGAAAGTTTTGGTCTACTTTATGACATAAGTGAGAAATCAATTATTTCTGGATATCAAATATTTAAATGAATTATTCATAATATAACGAGTATTAAATTTATGACAGTGTCCATTCGTCCATTAGACAAATGTCAAATTCAATGTTGATACTATACGGTTTTTGACGTTTCAATATCATGTGAGTGCGTTTTAGTAAAAAAAAAACACATTTCAACGAAAATTCTTAGCGCAAGTTTTCAAATCGGTTGACACACTTTTTGGCTACGACAATAAATTTTATGAGTCTTCGCCATGTAAAGGCTTCTTAATTTCCCACAACCGTCCTGTCTTAAATGCGTTCATTAAATCTTAACCCCTTTCATTTTGATTTTAAACGTCAAACCTTGCGATAATGGCTTTTGGTGTAAAGTTAGTTGGGTTTCTTTCTTCAAATTGCTAGCTGTCACTTTTCCCTGACAGATTTGTTTAGTTCGCTATTCAAGGCAATTAAAGAACTACTATCTAATAAGCAATTTGTATATTTAAATCTGCTTTTACATGAATCAACTAATTGTTTTGGATGTTCAAATGGTAGATAAGAGGACTCTAGCGTCCACAGGTTTTTCTCAAAACCCACCTCTGTCTATCAACTCCTACTCTCACCTCCCCGTGGTGAACATCGGGTGCCTAGTACCTCAACTGCAGATTGGATTCCAAAACCAGTGGAAAGTTGTTGGGGGCAGCAAACGAGAGAGGGGGGAGAGGTGTTTCCACTAAAGCACCTCTCCTTATCCAGACGGAAGCGAAGGAATTCCCGAGATGGAATCAACGGTGGCGTCTACAGTTCCAGTAAGGTTGAACTATACTTAGTGAACACCTTATAGGGCTTCTTTGACATATTCGGAGCCCAGGTCTGTAAGGAGCGGTTTATCCGGCTCCCCTTGCTTGGAGTTATACTAAGTATCTGGCCCTCCAAGTTGGGGGTTGTGCCGTCGGAGTGACTTCCTGGCCACGTAAAAATACCTTTAGTTGCGAAGCACCAACAAGCCTCGGATACGGACGGATTCACTGTTGACAACCCACGCAAACGAAATGAGGACAACGAATTTCGGATCTGTACGTGGAATGTTAGGTCCCTTAACAGACAACTTGCAGCCAAACAATTAGCGGAAGCCCTAAACTGCTGCAATGTAGATATTACCGCCATCCAAGAAGTGCGATAGGATGGACCGGGCAAACGCAAACTAAAAGACTGCAATATATTGGTGGCATAATCGGGAGATACAGCCTGCACGACACCACCTCCGACAACGGATTCAGGCTAATCGATTTCGCTGCGGGGCGAGACGTTCTGGTAGCTAGTGCGCAGTTCACACATCTCAATATCCACCAGGAAATCTCCTGATCAATCAACCGTCAACCAGATTGATCACATTGCGATCGACGCACGACACTTCTCCAGTATAAAGGATATCCGAACATTCCGAGAGGCCAACATTGTCGGAACACTACCTCGTTGTAGCCAAGGTATGGGTACAGATATCCCGATCCAAGCCAAAACATGGAAGTACAGTCAGAAGATTCGACGTTAGACGGCTACAATCGCAAGAGACTGCCATGTCCTTTTCCGATCGAGTCTCTAATAACCTCTTAAGGAGTCCTATGCTGCCTGCATTAAGCACTGAAAACCAGTGGCAACATTGCCTTGCAGCCATCAGAGATGCCGCCTTCTGAATTGCTAGGTTTCACCGGCCACCACAGCGAAACTCCTGGTTTGACGACGAATGCCGGTAAGCGCACGCAGCGAAACAAGAGGCATACAAAACGGCGCTGCACAAAAGGACCAGAGCTGCTCGCGAGCTCTACGAGCAGAAGAGGAGAGAGGAACACCGGCTTCTTAGATGGGAAAAAAGTGAGCATGAGAAACGCGCGATCGAGGAGATAGAGGCATGTCACAACAGGAATGAGGTTCGTTAATTTTACCAAAAGGTTAAAAAAAACCTCCCAAGGGTACCAGCCACAAACCGAAGCCTGCAAAGACGATCAGGGGAACATCGAAGTTGAACCGCAGTCGATACTAAGAATATGGAAAGACCACTTCTCCAAATTATATGACGGCGATGACGAACCGAATTCCGCTGTAAGGGAGATAGAACCTCTCAACCTAGGCGACGCAAATCAACAATTTCGCCTACCCGACCTTGACGAAGTGAAGATAACTATATCTAAACTGTAATCAAACAAAGCTGCTGGAGCTGACGGCATCGCTGCCGAACTATTCAAAGCAGCAACCTATGACTTCGTAGGGAGCATGAACCAACTCATCTGCAAAAGATGGTCGGAAGAAAGCATGCCCGATGAGTGGAATCTCAGCATAGTGTGCCCGATACATAAGAAAGGAGACCCTCTAAATTACGCCAACTACAGAGGCATTAGTCTCCTTAACATTGCATATAAGATCCTTTGTGCCATATTATGCGAACGTCTGAAGCCATTCGTCAACAACCTGATTGGTCCTTATCAGTGTGGCTTCAGACCAGGAAAGTCAACTATCGACCAAATATTCACACTACGACAGATCTTGGAAAAACCCAGGAGCTTCAAATCGCTACCCACCTTCCCTTTATCGATTTTAAGTCCGCGTATGACAGCATCTATAGGAAAGAGCTCTACAGAGCAATGTCTAGTTTTGGAATCTCTGTCAATCTTATCCGTTTGTGCAGAATGACGATGGAGAATACACGCTGCTCTATCAAGGTCGGAAAAGATCTTACCGATGCATTTGATGTCAAAAAAGGTTTTAAACAAGGCGATGCACTGTCATGCGACTTCTTCAACATCGTTCTGGAAAGAATTGTGTAAAACTCAACCGTCAACACTAGAGGCACAATCTTCCAAAGATCCATCCAATTACTCGGATACGCAGATGATATTGACATAATTGGAAGATCAAAGCGTGATGTCAGTGGAGCGTTTTTGAGCATTGCGACGGAAGCGAAGAAGATGGGTTTAGTGGTCAATGAGGGCAAGACCAAGTATATGCTGTCATCAAAAAAGGACACTGAACGACGACGTATTGGACAAAACGTCACCATGGACAGCTATAACTTTGAGGAAGTTAAGGACTTTCTCTACCGAGGCACCGCTATTAACACAGACAACGATACCAACGCTGAAACGAAGTCTTGCAAATCGCTGCTTCTTTGGACTTAGAAGGCAATTGAGAAGTAAAGTCCTCTCTCGAGCATGTAAAGTCACCAGCTATAAGACACTCATCATCCCGGTTCTCATGTATGGCGCTGAGGCCTGGACCCTGTCAAAGAAAGATCGAGCGTCGAGAGGAAAATTCTTCGGGTGATTTTTGGTCCCGTAGGCACAGATGGAGAAAGGAGGAGAAGATATAACGACGAACTGTACGGTATGCACAGCGACACTGACCTAGTTAGTAGAATTAAAGTCCAACGGCTTAGATGGCTAGGTCATGTAGAGCGGATGGTCATCAACGCTCCAGCCCGGAAGGTCTTCGAATCCAATCCCGAGGGACGGCGAAGTAGAAGAAGCTCGCGTCTCAGGTGGCGCACCCAGGTGGGAGAGGACCTCAACCAACTTGTGCGAAACTGTAGATAGCTAGCTAGGGACCGAGCTGGCTGGAGACGCATGTTGGTTGAGGCCCATGTCCACCCCGGACTCTAGCGCCACTTTAAGTCAGTAAGTAAGTAACTAATTGTTTTAAGATTAATTGATATTTCCTGTTAGTTCCTACGACTGTAGAGGTTTTGGTCACTCCTTTTTGATTTTGAATGTTTTGTGAACGAAACGTGAATAAGGACCATCACAGCTGATTGTTTGCACCAAGAAATCTCATGGGAATTTAAGAAAGCTGACCTGAAAACAAAGTCTTTCTTAAAACTCAAGGATTCCCTTACATACCTTCATACAAAATTTACCACCTGTCACTTTGACGTATAATCAATTTTTCAATACTTGATGTTAACATAATTTATTGCTCTCATGGTCAACACTTTTACTTGCAATTTCTCTTCTATACTTCCACACCAATTGGTTATCATTCTTTAGTTTCCAAAACCAAATTTGATTGATGTCCACCTTGAAAAGGAACCCCATGTCAATTTATTATATCCATATAATGTATGCTCTTTCACCCATCAGTCGCGTCGCACCCATATTTTAATACCTAAGTGATTTTAAATTGCCACTGACAATTCAGGAGAACCACAACAACAACTATCTGCACAAAGTGCAAACAATTTTCACAAAATAATTACAAAATAAGTCATAGGTAGGTTCATAAATATATATATAGCTAAGAAACTGTAACCTAACCAGTTATGTAGGTCAATGGACCATTGTCTGTCTGGTTGTTGGCAAATTGGCAACAAAAAAAATGAAAAGAAAAATTAAATTAAATTAAATTGCTGCTGGCAGCACTGAACTGACAGTTGAATTGACATTTGTCCCCCACATAAATTCTACCTATCCTATGTATACAACATAACGTGTTCGCACCTCCCTGTTGATTTAATAGCCTCAACTCGAAGTTGTGGTTAAACAAAAAAAAAAAAAACTAAAGTTCAACCGTCTACGACTGTCAAAGAGAGATCTTTGCTGGAACCCTTTCTCTTTTGTTTTCCCCTCGTTGCGCCTGCACATGAGGGTAAATGACCATGATTACCACATGACGAAAAATGTGACTGTCAAATTTGAAACAAATTTTAATTCTATCTTCAAAAAAAATGTAACGTTCAACTCTGAATGACAGCTGTCATAATTTGTGTCTAAAACAACTTTGAACTGTCTGGACTCTTTTTTTCTTTAATTTTTCATCAAACATTTCTGTCATTTCATATTTTAATTATTTCGTTTGTTTCAAGAATAAAATTGTTACACGTCAGAATGAGTCTCCCCAAAAGAGGCCGATGTGAACAGAGTTTATAGAAATTTTGATTTTCTTTGACATTTTGACAATCATTTAAACGAGACAGTTCCTCTGTTTAGAGTCATTCAATTTTCTTGACAGAAATTACGATATTTTTCTTTTAAGTTATGAAATACTGACACGAGTTCGACAAAACGTCAAACGATTTAGGTGAAGAATTGAAACTTAATAGTATGCCACAAATATACAACAGGCCCTTAAAGATTGAATCTGGTAACCACGAATATGATGCTTTCACAACTTATGGCCCAATGTAAAGTTCTAGTCGCCAAAATTGTATTAAAGTTTTGTATTTTTTTTATGGTAGAAAATATACCGTTGCATATCTCTTATAAATGTTTTGTTTACCTAGATCTTAAAATGAAATCTTAACCACTGTCGTCATTTTTTATTTTTATTTTTCTTCAATCCCTCTCTTTTTTTAAGGTTTTGATGATTACCTAACCCAAGTGTAGAAAGGGCTAAAAAAAAACACACACAATCTGCTCAGATGTCTTCATTCTCGATTCAAACCAATTCTTGTATAGGTTTATATAGCATGATGTGGCTTAACTTACAGTTAAACCAAAATATCCAACAAAAAAGTGTGACTTTGATTGGAATAAATTCTACTTTTTTGTTTGTGGTGGTTTTATTCTTCGTGGTGATGACCTTTAGTTTATACCATATAAGAAAGCCAAGAATGTAGGACACGATGTAATCGTACCATTAAAGCATTACTTTCAATGGAACATGTTTATGGTCGGTAGTGTTGTGCAGTGGTGGTTTGTTTAATGTTGTGAATGTTTTGTGAAGGGCAATTAATCAAAATTCATTTTGATTTACGTTTGAGCTTTTTTTGTCGGTAAGGTAGGTGAAGGTATAAAAATATAATGAGTGGGTGAAGATTATGAAATAATATTACTTATTTTACCAGGGCTGCCATCTCCTGAACTTGCTTACTAGCCCAATTTAAAAATATAGAAGCCCAACATTGGAGCCCAGAAAGTAGCCCAAAATAGCCCAATTACAAATGCAAAATCTGGTATCTATTCAAAATGCTTAGTTGTTAGGAGCGATGATGGTTTCAATTTGAGCTATTTATAGCACAGTTGTTTCATTTTTTGTGGGAAATTTTAGAAAAATAGCCCAGTTTACGATAAATAGCCCAATCTGATAAGTTTGCTCATTACACTGTGTGGATTTATCTAAAATGTTCAATTTAATTTAGAAGATTTGAACTATTTGTGAAAACGTCATATTTAATTTTGACAGTTACAATCAAACAATAAACAAAACAACATTCGGATATTTGACAGAAATTGTCTCATAAAACTATTCGTATATCCGATAAGTTTCGAAAAGTGTTGTTAAATTCGACCCTTAACCAGGATCTGTTTTGGATTACTGGAGTTTCCGGATTCTCCTAAACGTTACTCTTCAAATCATGTGGATTGACATTAGAGCAATTACAGCAGTTTTTAATGTTCATCTGATTATATAAGCATGTCGTCATCTGTTTCTATTGGGAAACCCCTCACCATATAAGGCATTTAAAATAAAATTTATATGCAAATAAAAAGAAGAACATGAATTAAAATTCTACAAAGCCGCCGGTAGCAGTAGTTAGACACTTCAACCGTTTAAATGTTTAAGAAACGATTTCAAAGTTATAAAATATTTGGTTATAACAGTTTTACATTCAAAACAATTCATTTATTATACACATTGCATCTATTTTACTACTTTTTAAACCCCGTTATCTGCATAATCATCGTCATAATTTCAAAGTCACGTAGATGTCGCTGTATGTCGTATATATCAACTGTCAGCCGAGCGGTATGCTTAACCTTGTCTCATTGTGCGCGGTGGTTTACTACCTTACCTAATGTCTGAAGTCTTTGAACATAAGAAAAAATAAATTATCTCAGATCTTTTTACCGAGAGATTCTGCTCATAAAAAAATGTTAGCAAGAATTTATTTCGTGATGTTCCTCAAAATGTCTTGGTTTTTTTTTATTTACTCCTGCTCTGATCCAATATCCGGTTAAGGTAGATGACTTGGCTTTGTATAATTTTGTTTGTATTCAGCGGGAGCGTAAATACTCTGTACCAAGCTTTTTGGTTATTGGTATAACTTTTATTTAAGTACAGCAAACACTCTTTGGATCTGTCAAAATTTCCCATCCCACAAAATAAACATAAATTGATAATGCAAAGAGGTCTTATGAATTCGCATATTTTTTTTTGTTTTTACTTAAAATTTATAAAATAAACATTAGAATCTATTTTTTGGAAGTTATTCATGTTAGGATTGTTTTTTTCTTTTGTACAGTGTTAACATTGTTTTTGAAAAAAGAAATCAACAAATTTAAATCGTGATGAGAAAGTCTTTTTTACTATGAAGTTCAGATGGATCGTTCATTATTTTAAGCATCAAGCATCTTCTTTTTTCGTTGATGCGAAAGAATTTTGTTTTCGCAATTTAAAAATAGACATACGTTCATCAAAGCACTTCTAGAAGACTAAGACTAAGATGGATGATAGTTTACCCTTTAGCCTAGCCTCCGGTGCTGCGATAGTGGCGCACTGTTCGCTTGAGTGAAAATTGAATTTAATGTTTCTTGAATTTCTGTCATGTATCTTCGTTGAATAGAACCTACAAGTATTGGGGTCGTATAGCTATATATTATGTATAAGTCAAAGAAGATATTTGCAGATGAAAGCAGAATCCGTAGAGTAGAGTGTACTGCATTCGTTTCTGAATGTTTTGTACTAGAAGTTAGTTTCTATTCGAAAATCCGGATCTTAATGTTTGACTTGACAACTTTGAACTTTCACTGTGAACACACCCTTAAACCAATGAGTTAACTGTCAATGAGAAAGCTTTTTTAGTTCAATTCAACCTTGAACTGTAATGTTTTGATGTTTATGTATGCACTGCTTGACTCAATGAGTGATTGAAATGTGAAAAACATGGTCAACTTCTTTGGCTCCGTTATTAACTAAGTCTGAAGCACACTTGCATTTTGTTTTTTCATTTGTGCGTCATTAATGTTTGGATTTAACACATTTACGTATGAGCTGTCAATTATGTTCTTGACACATCTGCATTATGAAAAACCAGTGTCACAAGAGCAACCATATTTCAAATTTCTGACACGGTCAAGTTTGACAACCTACGCACTGTGTGTGTTGAGACTTGCGAACACATCCTCCAGCCATGTTATGCAAACGTTAAGCTTGAACGCTTCTTGTCGGGTTCCTTTTTACATTATATTTCAATTAAATTACCCGCTTGTTGTTTTTTCCAAAGGAACATATTTTAGGGATAGGTTCAATCATCTTTGATGGCAATCAGCGAGTCATTATATTAATTTTAAAACCAATTTAGGAAGGTACATAGATAAAACCTGCCAGCGAGAGGAGAGCCCAACCTATAACAAAACTTTCAAACATCAATCCAAAATGCGAGAGTAGCGGCATAACTTCAAAAGAAGATTCGCCTTTCAAAATCTCCGAAAGCTTAACGCACAATGTCAATTCACTTGACATTTAATGTCTGTCAGTGTTTCTATAAACACACAAACCTATATTATATTATCCTCTCAAAAGTAAACGTCATTCATCTTTTTATCAACAAAAATAATATATTGAAAGCCTGCCTATACTTATATTATTAACTGTATGTAGGTATAAAAATAAATGTACCATCGCATTATACCAAGCCTCCATTTGGAAGCACTTGCTTCTTCCTCTGCATTGCACCAGCACATTGCGTGTCTGTCTATTCACTTGCTTCAATGTTCGCTGCAGTCACAAGTTCTTTTACATGTCATACAATACGGCCAATCCTTCTGCATCAGGCTTCAAGTTTTATTCTCATACATCATATACCCGCATGTATGATTGTGATTGCGATTTCTATTGGATGCGGGAGGGGTGTAAGGTATGTATGTCTGGGCGCATTCACAATGCATGCCGCCGCGGCAGCGCTGCGCAGACGCAGTAGCGGAATGTCACTCAGTCGCTCTAATCGTGGCTCGCGGCCGGCAACGCACGACGACGACGGTGTTGAAGGAATCCCTTGCCTTCGTATGAGCGGAATGTTTAAAGCACGCGTGTGCGTCGATTAAGATTCAGTTGCGTCGCTTGTGCTACACGCACGCATCGTTCATCGTTCAACGTAGTTGGATTGATTTCGTCACCCTAATTGATTGCAACGAATGAAATGCTTTAATCGCATTTAATTCCAATCGGCCGCCCGATTGACTGCATTTTCTTCATTTTTATTAACTTATGCTGAGGCTGTGGCACTTCTGAGCTAAACTGAGCAAATGTATGAATGTGTTACTATACTCGTATTGTTCTATTTGACAACATTTTTCTTTCTTCTATAAAATGTTTGATCCGTGAGTTTTATAATATTCGATGTCGATCGTGATTCAAACACTAAGAAATTTTATATGTGTTTAAAGAAAAATGACAAACTTTACATTTAACTAACGATTTATGAATTATTGATTTGTTTCAAGTATAATTAAGGGTAATTGCGCTAAAATATAAACATGTTTGCGGTTTGATTTTGCACATAGAACAAAGGCCGCATTCCGGAAAGACTGAAAATTATTTATTCGTTGATTGTGATGCATTTTCATTAAAAGTATTTCTTTTATTTACATATGTATTTTTTAATAAAAACAATTTTCTAGACGAACTTTGGCCTTCAATTCTGCAATAAGTCTTTAAAAATTATAAGTATTTGAATTTTCCCGTCTAACATATTCTAAGATTTACATTTTCTTTTAATATCTCTATAACATCGGATTTGAACTGTGTCTGATATTGGACAGTGTTCAGAGAGTTCGGATATCAGATCGTGTTTAATAATCCGCTTCAAATATCCGGATATCCGAAGGGCTTCCCAAAATATTTCCTCACTATTGTGAGTTTGATTTTAATACTGAGATCAAAAGAAAGCTGAAAATAAGTTTAAAGCACTATTCACATGAACACGACCAACGAATGAACGAATATTCATCGATTTTGACATTTCTTTTACATGAGAGTTTTTAATTCGCCGCGAATGAAGTTTAAATTTGACAATCACAGCCGATCACCACCGAAACCAAAACAAGAATGATTTTTGTAGGTTAAGTACGCGCGATTATTTTATTCGTTGCGAGTGTGGATACTGTGGAACGCGAATAAAGTTTGACAGTTCGTATCAACTACAATTTTTAACGCGACAAATAAATTTATTTTCTTAAATTTATTAATATATGATATTGAAAAGTATGCTTCAAAAATCAAATAGAAAATATAATGCTGTCGTTTTGTTAAGAACTTATGTTGAAATATGTCTTCAAACGTCTATAAGCTCACATTTTGTTATTCATTCGTCGTTCGTTGGTCGCGCTCATGCAAATGTTGGTTAAAAACTTGAATCAGAATAAAATAAAAGTCTTGATTGTACCAACTCTTAACATAGACTTTTTTAAATAAAAAGTTTCATTTTGAATATTTGGACAACTGTCACCTTGGAGTCGTCACCTTATGACAGTTGCCAAGCATCGCGTTAATCAGGCTCATTTTTAACGGGCCATACTAAAATTGGAGACAAAATGTAAGCTGTTAAAACAAGTTAAAGATGTGAAGAATTGATACCGTAAGAAGAACTAAGAATATTGCTGATTAAGCTAAAAGTATTGACAAAACTTCATTCGATTACTGTTCGATCATTGAAACTTATAGAATTAACCTTATTTTGCATAAAGACTCACGACTTAAGGTAAAAGTTCTAGCTATCATTGATTTTTAAAATTGAAATCAATTATTACAAACGAACAAACATTACAAAATTTACTTTCTTAATCATTTTTTAATGACAAAATTTTCAATGATGAAAATCAATGCCAGCTGGTCCCTAAAAGGTCCCATACACTACACATGGCTGCATGCTCAAGCACAAAAATGCGCAAACACTCTTTCCTTATACACTTCGCATGCAAACTGTACAATATTCAGTTGTGTGTTCACCGTTGAACAGAAAACTTAAAAAAATTTCAAGCTCCGACACCGCTGCTGCGTCAATTTTGATTGCTTAAGCCCTTGACTGAGCAAATGTAGCACACACACCAACATGCTTGCATGCACAAGGAAGAAAATATCAAAAGTTTTTGATATTGCTCACGCATGCCGCTTGCATCAACACACAGTTCACACAATACACTGGCAATTTGCATGCGCAAGCACTGTATGTAAGAGGCTTAAGTAAGTTGCAGGACCTAGATATGGACCTATACTCAAGCTTTGGACGTATGTAAGTCTTGTAGATAACAGCCAGATCAAAGGGGGAGAAAAATTTCTTGCATCGCCTAAGGAAACCCAAACACCTTACAGCATTTTTGGCAACATCGCGTATGTGATCATTCCACAAGAGGTGGTTGGTGACACACATACCGAGAATATCGAGGTGTTCAGTCTCATTGATGCAAGTACCATCCATGGATAATGGCAATGGGATATATCTCGCTTTAACGATACAAGACAGCATTGGGTTTTCGAAGCATTAAACTCCACGCGGTTTTTTAATCCCCATTGAACAATGCTGTTTAGGTCGGAATTTAATGAGTTTATCATATTTTGTCGTTGCAGTTCCACATCCGAAGAGTAGGGATGTGAGTCTAAAAACGAATATGAAAAGCTAAGAGTACTATCGTCAGCGAAACAATGAATTGGATTAGATGTTGGAGACAGGAGATCATTAATAAAAATGAGAAAGAGTGTTGGAGATAGAACAGAGCCCTGTGGCAGACCAGCATTTATTTTATGGTTTTCAGGCTTGTTTCATCCAATATAACTTGTATTGAACGATTCGAAAGGTTATTACCAATCCAATGAAGCAGGGGTTCATGCAAACCGAAAGCACGCATTTTCGTTAAGATAGCTTGGTGCCAAACTCTATCAAATGCTTTTGAAATATCAAGTGCAATAATCTTACTTTCTCAAAAACGATGTAAAGATTTACTTCAATGTTCTATGATATGAACCATGATCACCAGTCAGTGAAAGCCGTACTGCCGGCCATTAAGAAGCTTCGATCTTCAAGATATTTCTTGAGCTGATAATTAAACAGCCTTTCCATGACCTTGGAAAGAAGGGACGTAAGTGCAATCTGTCGGTAATTAGAGGGTGAGGAAGATTCGCCTTTTTTGGGGATGGGCTGGACAAATACAGTTTTCCATCCTCTCGGAACGAGACCTGAGGAGTAGGTTAGATGAAAAAGCTTTGCCAGCGTTGAAGAACACCTCTTTAGAACAATAGCGGGGATACCATCCGGACCAGCGGATTTATGGTGTTTAGATCTCTAAGGACTCTTGTTACAGTACGATTGCGAAAAAAGAAAAGGTCCCATAGAATCACTAACTCGCTCAAGTACAGACGGCGTCATAACACTCACTGGCAGCGTAGAAGTGACGGCGAACTACCTAGCAAAGAGATAAGCGATCTCTAAAGAGCTAACAAAAGGAGTGTCATTGACAACGAGCGTAGGAACCGATGAAGAGGAAGAATTCCACATGTTTTTTTACAAATGACCAAACATTTTTTGCCGTCAATTTTGGTCATGTAAAGATTTGGTCCGTCGAATATGGGCGTTGCAGGCTTTCTTGGCTTGTTTGAACCTTTTCCGGCTTTCCTCAGTACGGTTGTCTTTATAGCGTGCGTCTTGGTTCTGATACTTGTAACCCTGTTCGGTAAAAAAGTTTTCATTCCCAGGAGAATTAAACTTGTGATCATATCAGCGCTGGCGTCAACGTGACTATCTAGGAAGCATAATGACCAGTTAAAGATCCTGAAGTAATTACTTAGACCGTCACAGTTGGCTTTCCCGTATTGCCAAACGGTTCTCTTAGGAGCTCTTTCTTTAACTGAACAGTTTTGACACGAGAAATTTGCTGATATAACGCAATGGTCGTTTGTGCCTAGAGTAGATAGAACACTAACAGTGTACTTATCAGGGTCCAAGGTAAGAAACAAGTCAAGAGTGTTTTCTGCTCGACCTTCAACGTCCGATATTCGGGTGGGCTCGTTGACCAGCTGAGTTAGGTGGTTCAACTCAGCGAAGATTTCTGCATACACTCTATCGGGTGTTGTCTGGCCTGAATGTTGAAGCCATGAAGAATTGTGTACATTGAAATCGCCCTTAACAACGATTTCAGTGGGAGAATAGGACGAAACAATTCTTTGGATGGAATCAGACAAAGCATCAAATTCACGGGAAGTTGATACTCTGTCTAAATTTGAGCTTTGATAAAGGAAGCAGTAGGGAATGATTTGCTTATTCACGGAGAATTTAAACCACATATAATTAAAAAAGCAATTGGTGCAAAGACCATATTTATTTATTTATTTATTTATTTATCATCAATTAGAGATTATAATAACTCTTACAGACTATAGAAATACAAAATTTGTCTTAACATAAATTTTAGTCAATTAACCAGAAAGAATAAGCTGAGCATATTTTTAAATGCATCTCTACTCAAATGAAAATTAAAATCAATAAAATCAGATATTTGGTTAATTTCTCTGACACAGCGAGATATTGGCTCGTTAACAGCATAATTTACTCTATGAAATACCTCATGGAATAAACAACGATTTCTAAGCACTCGAGTTGGAGCATGTAAATTTATAAGAGACAATAAAAACGGACAGTCAATATGATAGGATAAAATATCTTTAATGAACATTATAGAATATATTTTGCGGCGATTTTCTAAGGTCTGAATGCCAAGAAGTTGACACCGTGTATTATAGGGTGGCATAACATCAGCGTTCCATCTAAGTTTATAAATAACTAATCTTGTAAATTTTCTTTGAATTTTTTCAATTCTAACAGAATGAGTTTTGTAAAACGGATTCCATACCACACAGCAGTACTCCAGAACTGATCTAACATAAGCAATGTAAAGCGTTTTTAAGGTATAGGGATCACTTAGACCTTTAGAGTTGCGGACAACAAATCCAAGCATAGAGTTGGCCTTGTTCACTATGAATTCTAAATGATTACTGAAGCTGAATTTAGAGTCAAAAATCACTCCCAGATCTTTTTTGGCTGAGACTCTATCGAGAACTTTGTTCTCAATTTGATAATCATATACAAAAGGAGAAGATCGGCGGGAAAATGAAAAACATTGACATTTAGAGATGTTGAGGTTTAATTTGTTGATTTTACACCAAGTTGATAAGCTTTGAAGATCTTTTTGAAGAAGCACACAGTCTACCGGATCCTTAATGCATCTCAGAAATTTGAGATCATCGGCAAACATTAAGGAAAAGGAATGTAAGAGAAAATCAGGAAGATCATTTATGAATATAAGAAATAAAAGTGGTCCAAGATGGCTACCTTGGGGAACACCCGAGGAAACATCTATTGGACTTGAGACGATCGAATCAATACGGACATATTGAATGCGTCCTGTAAGATATGAACTCAACCAATTTAACAAGTTAGAATGTATACCTAGTTTTTCCAGTTTATGAATCAAAATTTTATGGTGAACTCTGTCAAATGCTTTGGCAAAATCCGTATATATGACATCGACTTGAAATCCTTTTTTTAGATTATTTAAAACAAAGTTGGAGAAAATTGTAAGATTTGTAGAAGTTGATCTACCGGATACAAATCCGTGTTGAAATGGGGATATAGTCTCTTTTAATAAAAACGAAAGCTTATCGCAAACAATTTTTTCAAAAATTTTTGGTATTACGGATAACTTGCAAATCGGGCGATAGTTGGATATGTCCTGTTTTGGACCACTTTTATGGTAAGAGCTGATAAGCAACATCTTTCCCAATGTTTATGGCGAGGCGATGGTGGGAAAAGAATAAAGGTAAAACGCTATACTCATGGATACAAAATTCAGCAGGATCGGAATGTCCACCTACTTGGGTTCCACTTAGTGCCAAAACAGCTGGCCTGTATGAAATAGTATGGCGGTATGGCAACAAAATATTTGCCCTTAGCCCACGAATATTACAATAATCTACTCTGAATTGTCCAGTCATTTCAAAATAAAAAAAAAGGCTAAAACCAATACAGATAGAGATGAGAAATAAAATTAACTGAAACACAGAATAATTTTATCAATAACATGTCACAACTTTATAGGAAAAGTTTCCTGACCATGTTATATACGAGGTGATTACAGTTGGCTACCGAAATCTTGGATTTTAGACATTTAGATCTTTTTACCATATGAAATATAAAGTTCATGTCACTGCTCCTCAATCAACTCAAGATCTTGAAGCTAGAATACGCAATATTATGGAGAACCTACTACTGCAGACGTGGTCTCAAAATGAAACCTCTCACTGGAAAGCCTTTTTAGAGAATTCTAACTAAACTTAGTCACGTTTTAGAGTGCAAGTATTCTTCTTCTATCTTTACTCTTTCGACCATTATCGGCCTTTTATTCAATAAGTTCGGTATATAAATCAACGTTAAATGTTGTTAGAAATATGTTTGAAAATTAAAAACAAAATCAGTAACATAAAAAAATACGTATACGCCCAAGTGTCACTCGTCGTCGGTAATACAGTTTTACCACTTTTTTTGAAGTTTACTTCAAATAATTCCAGAAAATAATTTTAATAAAGTTCAATCACATTAAACTCTGATCGAAATTGATGAAAAGCATGTGCCACGAAATAAAAGAAGCGAAAAGACTTAACCTTGAGGTACCCCAAAACGAACATGTATGTTTTGTAGGCATAATTAAGATTATTAAATTAATACTCTTCCAAATTGAAAACCTTTCTCTTCATCATCATATCTATTTAATTAACTATAATTGATTAATTAAATTCACAAAACAAAACAATAATCAGTTGATGGTTAATCACAAAACACTAAAATCAAATTGTAATTCTCTAACGAACTTCATTATCATAAAAAAACTTCTAAAACAAAGAAAAAGTAGAAACGATAATTGTCTTTTGTCTTTAGTACGCAAGTACCTATAATCAAAGCCGGAATTGGTTAAACATAAGTAATCATAATCACAATAGGCTTCACCTTGAAGCTTGAACTCTATTTAGATTTTTTTTATAAATCCATTTGAACAAAACGGAAATGGTTCACATGTTGTACGAGCATTCGAGTAGGATAACAAAAAATATGTAATTAGATTTAAAATTATAGCCCATACAATATTCCAGAATGACTCATTCAAGAAATAGAAGCTTATTCGACTTAAGAAAAAAATGAGAACACAATAACAAAATAATTGCAAGACGTAAGATCAATTTATGAACTCAGACAATTAGTCACTCTAGAAACCGGATCATACATTTTATTAAGTATGGGGAGAACTTCAACTTCAACTTCAACTTGTTCTTTTTATTTTGTATTTTAAGTTTGAAGTTCGTTCCACTTGAAACTTCTCACATAAAGTCTTCATCTTCATTTGCAAAACTATTTTTTTTTGAAGATCTGCTTCGTTACAGATAAGTTGAAAGTTTGTTCCACCTTAGGTGATCGCATCTCAGGTGAATCGGTTGGTCTAAAAGTAAACCAAAAACAAAAATACAAAACTTTTCTTAGCTCAACCATAACATAAAATTATGCTGCTTCAAAGTAAACTGAACAAAACCTATCTTTTTGAAGCACAATCGTTATCCGTAAAATTACAAGTTCTTCCGGTCCAAAATTTGCAAAAGAAACTCAAAAATCAGTGAAACCCATCGAGTCGCTACGGAAAAACAAAGAATCATCTGTAACGTTCCGTAAACTATGATTTACCCCAAAGGAGCTTCAGCGAGCCCAAACGAAATCTAGAGGATCATCCACTTGAAATACAATTCCATTCTCACCTCTCGTTCTCTTCCTCCGATCTTTTGGTAGTTTCTTTTTTTCGGAATAGCCAACCATATAACCTAACCATCCATTACTGAGAATTTTTCGAAAAGAATAATACGATAGGTTGTTCTTGTTTAGGATGGCTTGGCCATTGTTGTTGGCTGCGAATCCGTTCCGTGATGGGTCTTGGTTGGAGAAGCTTAAATTGCGCGTAGGTTTCCAGAAGGTAAGTTACCTTTACCTCGTAGATATGGTCTTGGTTATGGTTGTACCTGCTACACGCCAAGCGCTCGAATTCTTCACCATCATGGACTTCGAAGAAATGAATCCGCAGCATATTGTTGCAAAGAAGATGATTAGAAGTGATAGCAGCCCCCAAAGGCAATAACACTCATTATTGTAACTACTATAGAAGACACCCCACCAGCTGGCTGGCCAGTTAGCCCGCTGCAGCGGACCCCCATAACAATGAGCGGGTTTCATCTTAGAATTTAGTCTACAAAAATATATACAAGAGGAAATGGCAAGATCACGTTTAACATAAATAGGTATTTCTTGGTTTAAGTCTTTTTGTTTTGTTTTCTTCAATATTTTGCCTCAAATTACTTACAGTATTATGGCCAAAACAGAGAGAAAAACCTTTTAAAATTTATATTTCTATGAAGACTTTTGTATAAAGTTGTGGAAAATCTTTTGTCTATTTGACCAAAGAATGTATCTCAGATGTCAATTGTACTCATTTTAAGTTTTCTTACAAAATCTAAAAAGATTAAATGACATGAACTGTTTGCAGTTCTTTTGATGAAAAATGGACAAGAAATTCTCTAAAGATTAAGATGAAGGTATGATTCTTCTAGATAATAAATGAGGCCTTGTTGTTCTATTTTATACCGTAGTATAAAACGTTAATTTTTTTGCTTCCGGTAAATTGTTTTCTAACTTAAAAAGAGAACAATCTTACGGATAATAAAATTGTGTGTTGTCATTTTCATTTAACCGAAAAACAACATGGCGTAAAAATATTAGATACAGAACAATCTTACGGACATTAGAATTTTAGGTAGTCATTTTTGTTTAACCAAAAAACAAGATGCAATCAAAACGTACTGTGTTCATAGCACAATTTTTTGTTTCCAGCGAACAGATCTAATGGTGTCAGCCATTTTGTGTTGTACTATTTGTCATTGAAATAATTTACTAAGCTGTCATTGAACGACATTTTTGGACATATCTCAATTTCGTTCTTATATATTGCAATATTTTTATCTAAAAGTTGGTGGAACGTTCATTGAATTGTTGACAAATCTTTTTTGGTTTGGCGATGTACGATGTACCGCAAAGTTCAAGTCTTAGTCCGGATTTATTTATTTGTATCAAACATCTGCTAGTGGAGAATATAAATATCTGTTAAGCGATATACGCTTAAGGAAATATTCTTTTCCCACCATGGCCTCGCCATATACAATAGGAATTGTTATAGTTTAACTTAGAGTGTCCGTGTGGGACCATTAAGTTAGTTGTAAGTTATGGATAATTAGGCTAGTTTTATGAATTTTTATCTGGCTTTAAGAAAGGTTTAAGAATGAATTAATAAAAATGAATTTAAAAAAAAAAATACAATAAGAATGATGTTGCTTATCAGCTCTTACCACAATATGGTCTTTGCATCAATATCTTTTTTAATTATATGTGGTTTAAATTCTTCGTAAATAAGCAAATCATTCACTACTGCTTCCTTTATCGAAGCCCAAATTTAGACAGAGTATCAACTTCCCGTAAATTTGATGCTTTGTCTGATTCCATCCAAAGAATTGTTTCGTCTTATCCTCAAACTGAAATCGTTATTACGGACGATTTCAATGTACACAATTCTTCATAGTTTCAACATTCAGGCCAGACAACACCCGATGGAGTGTATGCAGAAATCTTCGCTGAGTTGAAGCACCTAACTCAGCTGGTCAACGAGGCCACCCGAATATCGGACGTTAAAGGTCAAGCAGAAAACTCTGTTGACTTGTTCCTTACCTTGGACCCTGATAAGTACACTGTTAGTGTTCTATCTCCTCTAGGCACATCTGTTCACAACCTTTCAGTTAAAGAAAGAGCTCCTAAGAGAACCGTTTGGCAATACGGGAAAGCCAACTGTGACGGTCTTAGTAATTACTTCAGGATCTTTAACTGGTCATTATGCTTCCTAGATAGTCACGTTGACGCCAGCGCTGATATGATCACAAGTTTAATTCTCCTGGGAATGAAAACTTTTTTACCGAACAGGGTTAAAAGTATCAGACCCAAGACGCACGCTATAAAGCCAACCGTACTGAGGAAAGCCGGAAAAAGTTCAAACAAACCAGGAAAGCCTGCAACTCGCATTTTGGACGGACCAAATTTTTACATGACCAAAATTGACGGCAAAAAATGTTTGGTCATTTGTAAAAAACATGAGGAATTCTTCCTCTTCATCGGTTCCTACGCTCGTTGTCAATGACACTCTTTTTGTTAGCTCTTAAGAGATAGCTAATCTCTTTGCTAGGCAGATCACCGCCAGTTCGACGCTGCCAGTGAGTGTTATGACTCCGCCTGTACTTGAGCGAGTTAGTGATTCTATGGGACCAATCTTTTTTCGCACTCGTACTGTGACAAGAGTTCTTCCAGATGGTATCCCCGCTATTGTTATGAAGAGGTGTTCCTTAACGCTGGCAAAACCACTGCGTAAGCTTTTTCATCTGTCCCAGTCCTTAGGTCTAGCTCCGAGAGGATGGAAAACTGCATTTGTCCAGCCCAACCCCAAAAAAGTCGAATCTTCCCTTCCATCTAACTAACTTTCGATTGCACTTACGTCCCTTATTTCCAAGGTCATGGAAACGCTGATTAATTATCAGTTTAAGAAATATCGAAAGCTTCTTAATGACCGGCAGTACGGCTTTCGAAGCAATAGGTCCACTGACTAGTGATTGCATGGTTCATCTCACCGAACAGTGAAGTAAGTCTTTACATCGCTTTTGAGAAAGTAAGATTATTGCATTGTTTCAAAAACATTTGATGGGGTTTGGCATCAGGCTCCCTTATCGAAAATGGGTGCTTTCGGTTTTCATGAATCCCTCCTTCATTGGATTAGTAATGACCTTTCAAATCGTTTAATACAAGTAGTATTAGATGAAATGAAGTCTGAAAACCATAAAATAAATGCTGTTGTGCCCCAGGTCTCTGTTTTATCTCCAATACTCATTCTCCTTTTTATTAATGATCTCCTGTCTGCAACATCTAATACAATACATTGTTTCGCTGAAGATCGTACTCTTAACTTTTTATATTCATTTTTATACTCATATTCTTCCTCTTCGTATGTGGAACTGCAACGACAAAATATGATAAGTTCATTTAATTCCGACCTAAACAGCATTGTTCAATGGGGATTAAAAAACCTCGTGGAATTTAATGCTTTGAAAACCCAATGCTGTCTTGTATCGTTAAAGCGAGATATACCCCCTTTGTAATTATCCATGGATGGCACTTGCATCAATGAGACTGAACACCTCGATATTCTCCGTATGTGTGTCAACAACCACCTCTTGTGGAATGATCACATACGCGATGTTGCCAAAAATGTTGAAAGGTATTTGGTTTTCCTTAGGCGATGCAAGAAATATTTTATCCCTTCTGATCTGACTGTTATCTCCAAAACTTATATACGTCGAAAGCTTACTTTAGCCTCTTGGATAGTATTGAACGTAGAGCATTTAAATTGATAGATGATAATATCATCATAAGTTCATTAACTTCGCTTAAATATCGTCGTTAGGTCTCTTGTCTGACCCTTTTTACCGTTATTTTAACGGCTTATGCTCTATTGAAATAGCCAGGTGCATTCCGCCCCTTAAACAGTTCAACCGTAATACTCGTGTTTCTAGGAATGCTCATCATCATCAGTATACCCTCGAACCCAACTTTGGCCGTACTGTCAAATACAGAGATTCGTTCTTTAGCCGTACTACGCGAATGTGGAATGCCTTACCACACTCTGTCTTTCCTAGTCATTGCAATATTCAGTAAATCAAAACCAATGTGCACCGACATCTCCTTTTAAACCCTCTCTTTCCTTTCTAGTGCTCACAATGTGCCTCTGCATAATAAGGGTAGTAATATCTCCTTGAGTGTGTACTTATAAAAAAAAATTATCTCGAAAAGTGTTTCCAATTGCGATACAATAAAAAAAGAAAATGGATTTATTGACCGACTGTAAGATGTCAAAATTAACAAAAAAAGCTGTTCCTTTATTTTGAGTCCCCAATTTTCTTAATTCAACTGTCTGACAAGAGTTCTTTGATTCCAACGAACAGATCTTATAAAGTCAGCCATATTTGTTCTTCACACTTTGTAAAAGATCAATCAAAACTTAAACATTTGTCTTTGGAATATTTGGATTTACAAAAATTTTATTCTGTAATCGAAACATTTTATTTTTCATAATATGTCATCTTACGAAACTTCGAATTTTTATCAAACAGCTGCAAGCATTTGTCTAATGAAAGTGACTCAAGATAGTGATTAAAGATTTAGAAAAGTATTTCCGATTGTCTTGAAATAAGACAAAATTGACTGTCAAAATGTAAGACGTCAAAATTACAACAGATCTGTTTCCTTAATGTAAGTTTGTAATGTATGAAATCGTCTGAAAAGAGCTTAAAATAAAAATCACAGAAAATCACAAAAGTCAGAGTAAATGAACACATCTAAAATGGATGAAATTGGCAAATTTAAGTTTGACAGTTTCGTTGCATACACAGTTTTTTAACAAATCAATTGTCTACTCTGAAGTAAACAAAGGATATATTTACATTACTGAAGACATCATTTATAAACCAACAAGTCTTATAGAATAATTTATTATACTTGTGGAGTTTAATAATGTTAATTGCAATATACTTATTATTTGTGTGTACCAAGAATAAACTTGTAAGTGACACTTCAACATTGTTCCTCATTCCAATATCGAACATGGAATAATAAACCATCTTGGAAAATGCTGTCAAACAAGTATTATTTTATATACATGGTGCATATATAAAAACCCGTACAAATCGCACAATCTTTTATATATATATAGCTTCCGGATAGTATATACTTGAAATGTTGAAATAATTATGAAGTTTAATTCAAGAAAATATTAGCATGGTCAAATGTAATGACAATTTTGAGAGCAATGAAGATGTGTAGAAGTACGTAAAAACAATTAGTTTCTAAATTCTTAACTTATAATTATAATGGGGGAGAAAATGGCGACTTGTCGAAATGAAAAAGTAACAATTTATCGAAGACATCATAGATTACTAAAAATATGTTCCGAAATAATCTCTTAAAAGTTCCGAAAAGCCCCGAAAATCTGTCAAAAGTAAATTTTTTAAGATTGATTGTAGAGACTTCATTTGAACAGTCTCCGAATTATAAATCATATAGAAGAAGAAGAGCTACAACTTGAAGATAAAGATGAAGATAAGGATGAAGAAGCTGAAGAAAAAGAAGAAGTAGAGAAAGAAATAGAAAAAGAAAAAGAAGAAGAAGAAGGAGGAGGAAATAAGTAGTCCGAATTTTGAAGGAATATAAATTGAAAACAGCATCAACAATCGTAAGTCCTAACTACGACTTGATGGGTAATGGCTGAAACACAAACACGCTTCAGCTTCGGCTTCGCCTGACGTTTATAAGTTGAGCCATAGGAATTTAATGCATGCTATCACAAGTAAGCTCCGACCTCACGTTTCATTTGACAATCGCAAGGAAATAACGTAATGTTACGTAATGTGACTCCAAACGGAAGCTCTAGTTCAAATTTGCTGAACATTTGCTTTGTCTGACAGCTCAAAAGCTGTAAAAAAGTCAACAAACAAAATACATTTGCTTTTAGAAGGATTTCCATTGGTTATTATAGGCTGTTCAAGCTACTTCCGCGATAAATTTAATATTTTCGTTTGAGAAAAAATAACAGCTTGTAATGGCAGAAGTGTCATTTTAGAAATGTCATATTGGAAGTGTCATTCAAAGCAACTTCGATGCATGCCCATGCCCAACGTAACACAGACGAAGCTGAAGCGTGTTTGTGTTTCAGCCATAATGCGTAGGACTATCATCCTCGAAAGCCATCTTGGTTTCCCTACGAACTAACTTGACAACCGATTCATTAAGTGCTTTTAAGTGTGCGTGACATTTGCGAAACTCATTGTATGCATGCGTTAAAACAAACAAAAATTTGTTTTGAAATTCACTTCCTTTCATGGGCATAACGAATACAACAACTTAAACAGATGGGTTTTGGACGGTTATATGTACGTCTTGGGTTTAATCCTTGTCTGTGTCACCCAAAGTCTTTTTTCACGGATATTTACTCTTGAAATGAATAATTTGACAAATCCCTCAAGAGTAATTCTCGTCATGAAAAGTGCTTTCTCAAATTCGCCGTTCAGAGTCGGCAAGTCACTAGACCCTAAGTCTCTAATACTTAGAAAAACTTAAACAATTTATAAGGAATCCTTTGGTTAAAAATCCAAACATTAATTCCGAATGCGTTTCAAAAAAGTATTCCTCCAGCTCTCTAGGTCTAGTCTTAGGCATTAACAGAAGCTAACAAAGTTCCACTACAATAACTTTTATTACATGAATAATTCTCGCTGTAATTTTGCAAACGAAACACATGAGTATGGTTTTTATGATCTTTCATTTGATATGGTTCAGGCTCTTAGAGAATAAAAATTAAAAAACAGTAATTAATATATTCAAACCATGATGTGTGTCCAATGTGCACAATGTACACCTTTCTGCTCTATCACCATTAAGGCAGACTTAAACCAAGAAAAAGAAAAAACACCAACAAATACAAGTTTTCAATAATTTTAAGATCCATCAGATTTAACATAGTCGGTCAATGTTTTTATCTGCACTTCTGGTGGCAAGTGCACACAACATAAAGATGACTGACCAATTGCCCGGCTTGGTGCGATGGCTCACAACGGCGCGGCGCGGCGCGCGACTGCTTCGAATAGCCTATTAAAGATGTGGGTCACAGAAGTCGTTTGATCTCTTGAAGAGCTCGCTATAACGCTTGACTCTAAAAAGTTTCCATTTTCAAGAAGTTTCTGAATCTGATGAATTGGAATGTCTTTTCGAGGTCTTGCTATAAAACTGCCATCGAGACTCAGCGTATGATGGTGGCTGGCGAGTGTGCGCGGTGCGTGTGCTGTGCACAAGGCGCACAACACAGTGAATGAGTATGAGAATTTATATACACCACTCTGATACATATCTTCACTTGGATCATTGCTGGTTGGATCGGAATTATAGAAAGTGAAAGTACCCATAACATTTTTTAATCCCAAGGTGAATTATGAGGAGAGAGATACAATGATGATACCAGGAGCACATATACATATAAGTATTTAATGGTTTTCATTAAAATCTTCTTAGCGCTTCTGCACATTGCTATTAATGCATATTGGTGAAGCATAAAAATATAGGAAGGAGATTATAATGACCTGCCAGATGGAGTGTTCAGTTTATATTAAATTTTATAGGAACGATGACGTTAAGTAGCAAGTGAAGGTGATAAATTGAGGTCTTAATGCATGTGAGAGGTGAAACTTTTTAGCAGATGTTTTAATTTTGTTTTGGCAAGTTAAACGTTTAAGTTAGAAAGCAGAACTTTCTTACTACAGATGATGGTTAATGATTCTCTATCCGATTATATCTTAATAAATAAGTTCTCTTAGGTGATGGTATGAGGCTTAGTAGAGAAGAAAGTAAGCCTTTGAAAGGATGATACTACCGACGAGGTTATATAAAATAAAGATTCACTCGACTGCTTGAATGACGTTGGAGAAATCTCGCTTTATTGTCAAAGTTGGCAGGAACTCCAGCGAACTTTTTGATTTTGAGAAAGGTCTAATTTCAAAGTAGTCAATGACATCGGTGCCGAAATCAAACGAAGAATTGCCTTTACGTGTTTCTTTAGGGTAAAAAAGAATTTTCGGTTTTCAACAAAACCGCAGTTGTCATATTGACTAACGCAGTTGTCAAATTGACTAACGCAGTTGTCATATTGACAACCGAAATTGTCCTAAAGGCTACCGCAGTTGTCATATTGATTACCGTGGTTGTCATATTGACTACCGTGGTTGTCATATTGACTACCAAAAATGACTATGGAGAATTGTTATATTGACTACCGCAGTTGTCCTATTGACTACCGCAGTTGTCATATTGACTAACGCAGTTGTCCTATTGACTACCGCAGTTGTCATATTGACTAACGCAGTTGTCATATTGACTAGCGTGGTTGTCATATTCACTACCGCAGTTGTCATATTGACTACCGTGGTTGTCATATTGACTACCGTGGTTGTCATATTGACTACCAAAAATGACTATGGAGAATTGTTATATTGACTTCCGCAGTTGTCCTATTGACTACCGCAGTTGTCATATTGACTAACGCAGTTGTCATATTGACTACCGCAATTGTCATATTGACTACCGCAGTTGTCATATTGACTACCGTGGTTGTCATATTCACTACCGCAGTTGTCATATTGACTACCGTGGTTGTCATATTGACTACCGTGGTTGTCATATTGGCTACCGTGGTTGGCATATTGACTACCAAAATTGACCATCGAGAATTGTTATATTGACTACCACTGTTGTCCTATTGACTACCGCAGTTGTCATATTGACTACCGTGGATGTCATATTGAGTACCAAAATTGACTATGGAGGATTGTTATATTGACTACCGCAGTTGTCCTATTGACTACCGCAGTTGTCATATTGACTAACGCAGTTGTCATATTGACTACCGCAATTGTCATATTGACTACCGCAGTTGTCATATTGACTACCGTGGTTGGTATATTCACTACCGCAGTTGTCATATTGACTACCAAAAATGACTATGGAGAATTGTTATATTGACTACCGCAGTTGTCCTATTGACTACCGCAGTTGTCATATTGACTAACGCAGTTGTCATATTGACTACCGCAATTGTCATATTGACTACCGCAGTTGTCATATTGACTACCGTGGTTGTCATATTCACTACCGCAGTTGTCATATTGACTACCGTGGTTGTCATATTGACTACCGTGGTTGTCATATTGACTACCGTGGTTGGCATATTGACTACCAAAATTGACCATCGAGAATTGTTATATTGACTACCACTGTTGTCCTATTGACTACCGCAGTTGTCATATTGACTACCGTGGATGTCATATTGAGTACCAAAATTGACTATGGAGGATTGTTATATTGACTACCGCAGTTGTCCTATTGACTACCGCAGTTGTCATATTGACTAACGCAGTTGTCATATTGACTACCGCAATTGTCATATTGACTACCGCAGTTGTCATATTGACTACCGTGGTTGGTATATTCACTACCGCAGTTGTCATATTGACTACCAAAAATGACTATGGAGAATTGTTATATTGACTACCGCAGTTGTCCTATTGACTACCGCAGTTATCATATTGACTAACGCAGTTGTCATATTGACTACCGCAATTGTCATATTGACTACCGCAGTTGTCATATTGACTACCGTGGTTGTCATATTCACTACCGCAGTTGTCATATTGACTACCGTGGTTGTCATATTGACTACCGTGGTTGTCATATTGACTACCGTGGTTGGCATATTGACTACCAAAATTGACCATCGAGAATTGTTATATTGACTACCACTGTTGTCCTATTGACTACCGCAGTTGTCATATTGACTACCGTGGATGTCATATTGAGTACCAAAATTGACTATGGAGCATTGTTATATTGACTACCGCAATTGTCATATTGACTACCGCAGTTGCCATATTCACTACCGCAGTTGTCCTATTGACTACCGTGGTTGGCATATTGACTACCAAAATTGACCATCGAGAATTGTTATATTGACTACCTCAATTGTCCTATTGACTACTGCATTTGTCATATTGACTACCAAATTGTAAAAAAAAAATCGTATATCAAAATTGACAACCAAAAATTGTTCTATTGACTATCGCGGTTATCGGCTGAAAATTGACTACCAAATAGTCATATTGACTACCAAAATAGTGAGTAGGATGACTTTTTTCGTTCTGTGTAACGTGGAACGTTTGAACACCAACAAACCACCCTGGTGAATCCCATTTGAGTCCCATCCTGATTGTGTATGCAGAGATGGAAGTTAACGACCTCAGCCATCTTACAGTGGAAAATTGGAAGCGATTGGCTAGGAACTATTATAGGTTGAGGCCACAATCCATTTTAAACTGTGAGCGCTATCTTAACTAAAGTAAGTAGAGCTTCAAGTCAACAGTATCCTATATGATTCAATGACAGTTTGTTGATAAACAGTGCAAATTATTTCCATTGCATATTAAAGACTTTTAACCACCTTTTCAAGAACTGTTAATAGCTGTATCATTTCCACTAACTTACGGAGACGAAAAGTGTTTCAAGCGGTTAAACAACTATATTCAGAGTTAATTCTTTCGTCGGATATCAATGACCTTTAATCAACTAATCAATGCCTAGAAATCGGCTTACCAATGAATTTTAACCGGCTCATCAATGGCTTAAATATGACTTAACCAAAGCCTATTAACCAGCTAACCAAAGATGAAGAAAACTTATGTAAAATAATTTGTTTCTTATTTAAATTCAAATGATGTTACTTATTGAATATTATGGGTAAATAAGATTTTTCATAGTCGATTTATGTTAATCCTGAACTAATCCTCTCAACTTGAATCATTCAACCTTAAACATATACTTCTCGTAAAATAAAAATCTTTATCAATTCAATGAATTCTACATTTAACATCTATACTTATCCTAATGACGCCATCAAAAACTTCACCATCATATACAGAGCCCATCCCTAATCATTCCAATCCTTTTTAAGCTTATCAAAGGCTGCCGCTTAAAGGAACGAAAATTCCTCAAATATCATTTTAGGAAAAATATTTTTATTTGCACGATCCAATTCAAATACATAAATGCTGACATCAGAATTACGTGTCCAGCCAATAAATGTTTCTTATAAATAAAAATAACTTCTCAAAAATATAGCTAAAAACAACATTCGGTATGCTTTGCCTCCGCTTTGACTTCTGTTAAGAGGCAAAAGTTCCATTAAGCATCATTTGGTTGATTGAGGTCAACGTCTTTTACACCGGCGACATAAGGTAGACAAACATATGTACCTGCTTAAAGCTCGATGTTAAAAAATTCCGTAAAGATCGCAATAATATGTTGGTAAATAAATATTTTGCCTAAGCCGCAATTGATACTTATAGCCAAACCAGCAGCGACAGCGTTGCCAACATTTTGCCATTAGTAAAACGCAGTTTGAAAGTGACATTTCATTTATATCTTCATTTGAAGTTCTAAGAATTTTTTTTTCGATGACTGAGAGTTTTAGAAGAATTTTAAAACGTCAAAATGACAGTGATGTGTCAAATTGACAAAAAAGTAAGGCTAAGGCTGTGTCAAAATATTAAAACTTTGGGAAACTGTCAGAAGCAAATGTCATCGCATAAGATTACGATAAGCAACTAGCCCTAATGTCAAAAAACTCAAGGCACTGACCCATTGTCTGCGTTCAACCTCGTTTGGATAGGGTATCTTGGATAGGTAGACTTTAAGATACCTTGTTGAACGCTGTATTGAGGTAGCTGTCAAAAATATAAAAAAACCTTCAGCTGTTCACAAATAGCAGAGAAACATTTATGCTTCGAAGTCAAAATTGTTGTAAGAGAAAACATTAAATCTATTCTCTACACAATATATGTTATGTATCCGGATATCCTATCTGTCTGAGATTGAACGCAGCAATTTCGGTACCGCTGTAGACTGCAAGATTGAAAAGTTCAAAATCGATAAAATAAATGTCTTTACAATAGTTCAGTAATTTAAGAAAACGCAATTAATTTTCAGTTAATAAGTTTATTCCAGAAAAAATAAATGACATTTAATGACATAAATGACATTGACGTTCATTTTTTGACGATCAAACTGACGTTCATTTGACATAAGCCTTAACACGTAACCAAATGAAAAGTTGGATTATTTTGCTTTGCTTTTTCATTTTTATTTCACTTAATTTTGTCAAGGTACAATGTTTGTTTATTTTTATTCAACAACTTCAATTGGTAGATTCTTTTAAAATAAAATTAAATCGTTCAAGTCTAAATAGATTTAATTAGCTTAAATGTGACTTTTAGAATAAATGGATCAAAGAAAGTAAATCTTGACAGTTCGATTATAGGAAAGTTCTATTGGCATCACTGTCACTTTTTAGTTGCACTTTTTTCATTTTGAATTTATTGACGTTCTGTCTAGACTTGACGTTGACGGTGTTGTTAAACTTGACCTTCTTTCTGTTAAATGTTTAATTTATCTTTGTGTATATACTGACCCGAGGCGAGTTTTCATTCTTAAACGCTGATTTATTAATGTCTGCTTAATTTTTGAGACCTGTTTGTTTTAACAAAAAAAAGTAAATTAATGTGACTTTAATTTATATTCTATCGAATGCCTCGAGGTTTTTGCTAAATGAAGAACTTACTTTCCTACCGATTCAAATGTATTGAAAAGAAATTCAAACTGTCCTAATTATCAACATCACATAACTTGAAAGTCTACATTTTCTATGCTTTCCAAAAGATATCACAATCTGTCATAAATAAGCTACCATATTTTATCTGTCATTAACAAAATCGGCCAAATGTGAATATAACTCAAATGATTTCATTGGCAATGTCAAATTCAACTTCCCCATCAATTTTTATGACCCAAAATATTCCCGCGCATTAAAACGTCTATCGTCTTTGTATATTTGCGCAAACTTCAGCCAGCCAAAGACTTTCTCACACTGACTTTAGGCTCTTCTACAGTTATTTGCGACTGGATTAACTGCTACAGAGCTGCCCAATCATAAAGAAGAGAAATCATCTCAATGATGAAGAAGCGCGCGCCTATTCAAATTTTAAGTTGAATGATGTTGTCTCTGTAGCCATTTACACGTTGGCATAAAGATAAAAAATAAATGGACCTTCATCATAAAGATGAACGCACTACGCCGCGCCGCCGGACGCAATGATGGCGAAAACACATTAAAAAAAAGTTAGTGTGATTATTGTACCAAATCTACACGCGGCATTGAGTGTCATCTCATTAAGTTTGCAATAAACCTTTATTGCGTCAGCGTCAGTGCTGAGTGCAGTACAGCGTTTAAAGTCAGTTAGTAGGAGAATGGAGCAAATAGGATTGGTGGATTTTACTCGTATATGGCACAAACAATCTAACTCAACAACAACAACAAAAAAGTGACTGTCAGCGAGTGGAGTCCGGACACTCGTTCGCAAACCAGCGAACAAAGACCAAGAGCGTGGGAAAATGTTTTCAATTCATTGCGATCCCAGGTTTATATTGCAATTTAGAGCTCCAACTCCATAACACCGCCTAAGGGGCCGAGAGTCAGACATGAGTCACACACATCAGTGCCATAATGGGGGAGCGCACATATTACAACGCGTCCCGCATCGCGTCGTCGACGACGAAGTCGCCACCATAGCCGTTGTTGTGGCTTCGTCGTGTTTCGTATTCATTCATCGCTTTGCTTTGCTTTGCGAATACTCATATGAGGGGAAAAACTAAAAGGGAACTAGTTGTATTTTCATGGAGCCATTTTGCAATTTCATGCACCTACTCGCAGGATCTTTTGTGGCAAAGATCATAGAGTTTAGAGTGCTTGATGATTGTGATGATGGTGGCCAAGTGTTCATGTCGGGCTTTGGGAGATCTTTTTGAAGCATAAAATAACATGAGCTGCAGCCGCCGCGCCACATTATGTTATTGGTACAAAAAACTAAAAAACACGTAAGAACTTCCATGTTTTTCATAGTGACGACAACAAAGATGCCAAATACGATGATGATGACGACGACGACAACGAAGACTTCGATGACTACGACGACGATGGCGATTAGACATTTTGATGATGCTGCTAAATCATGTCCCTTGAGGGTTGATAGAACGGACAAAAGCAAAATCCAGGCGCCACAGAGTCCACCTTTCACTTCGCCGATTGACAGAAGAATTGCAGTTAATTGGCAGCTTTGAGCGTTACGGCGCAACGATGACAGACGACGACAACAACGACGCGGTGTGGCGCAGCGTGGAACCATCATCAGGTAAAGTTCTTCTACAAAGAGTAATATTCTAAGGAAGAATTAGAAGAAAAAATAAAAATACCAAAGATCACTTTTATGGATTTTCAATGGTGTTAAGAAATTTGATTTTTTTGTTTCGTGGACAAATTTATAAAAATATAATAAAAATATCATCACGTACGAGTAGATGCGTTTAAGAATTTCATTGGGTTATTTGAAAATTCTAAAGTGATTGATATTAGTGGACCTGTGACTTAAAATTGTACATTAAGCTGGCAACAGATGACTGCGTTAAATTGCTTCGTGTAGAAGGGCTCGGTAAATTCCAATTTAGTCGGAAATCCATCAAGCTAAATTTTTAGTTCGTGTATAGCCAACTTGCTTTGTTCCTGAGATGAATTTATTCAAAAATGTGAACTGCTAACCTCTTGGGCTTGCGCGTCTACCGCCAGCTTGAAGGAATTTTTATGACAGAAACAACATGGGCTAAGAAAAGTGGTAAGAGTTGCGTTAATCGAATTTGAAAAATTTTCGCCAAAACTTTTTCAATCCTAAATCCTAGAATTTTATACCATCATCTTACAATTTTTAAAAGTGACAATTCTCACTTTCGACTTTGACATTTAATGAACTGTCAATCTATGAGAGAAAATGGAAACGGAAAGACTTCAAAAACCAAACAAAAAAAACATGAACTTAACGAAGACAAGAGCTTTAACTGCTTCAGATGTCGTAATCGTTAACGAAAAAAATCATTGTATTCAAAAACATTATGTTTCTTAATTTGAATTGAGAGTTTAATATAGGTTTGAGTTGAAATAGGGTTCAGGTTGTAGAAAAAAAAACTGAAGGAAGATTTGCTTCTATTTAAACATTAGCTTTGGCTCAATTTTTCACATTATATTAAACTCTAGCGGTGTAGTTTTTCAACTAATTTCTTTCTTACAACAAAGTAAGAGCTAGAACTTGTAAGGGTTTTTTATTGAACTTTTTAAATTGTTAATTCTAGGATTTTATCGCTACGTCTTAAGCATCTTGCACATGAGCTACGAACTGCGAACTGCGAACTATGGATGTTCGCATATTTTTACTTTACTTTCACATGAGCGTTATATCTATTCGCAGGCAACGACGAATTGTCAATTTATAATTACCCTTTTCAACAAACAAAACAGGAGTTGTATAATTTTGAGGTTAAGTTGATCTCGAACAATTTATTTGTTGCAGTGTGGATGGTATGTGGAACGCGAATAGAGTTTGACAGTTCGTAGCAAACACACTGCAATTCGTTATTACCAAATTGTTTTTACAAAATTTTCTTATTATAGAGAACAAAATGCAAATTTTATTATCCTAACATAAGTTTGAATTGGTTTTTTAAACGGTGATTTTTTAAGAGCTTGAGAACTTTAAAAAAAAAAAACGCATAAAATTTGAAAAATCTCATCGATTCTTTATTTGAAACGTTAGATTGGTTTATGACATTTACTTTTTGAAAGTTAAATTTTGGGTAACTTTTTCGAGCATTTCGGCCGGAATAGCCCGAATTTCTTCGGAAATGTTGTCTTCCAAAGCTGGAATAGTTGCTGGCTTATTTGTGTAGAATTTAGACTTGACGTAGCCCCACAAAAAATAGTCTAAAGGCGTCAAATCGCATGATCTTGGTGGCCAACTTACCGGTCCATTCCTTGAGATGAATTGTTCTCCGAAGTTTTCCCTCAAAATGGCCATAGAATCGCGAGCTGTGTGGCATGTAGCGCCATCTTGTTGAAACCACATGTCAACCAAGTTCAGTTCTTCCATTTTTGGCAACAAAAAGTTTGTTACCATTGAACGATAGCGATCGCCATTCACCGTAACGTTGCGTCCAACAGCATCTTTGAAAAAATACGGTCCAATGATTCCACCAGCGTACAAACCACACCAAACAGTGCATTTTTCGGGACATGGGCAGTTCTTGAACGGCTTCTGGTTGCTCTTCACTCCAAATGCGGCAATTTTGCTTATTTACGTAGCCATTCAACCAGAAATGAGCCTCATCGCTGAACAAAATTTGTCGATAAAAAAGCGGATTTTCTGCCAACTTTTCTAGGGCCCATTCACTGAAAATTCGACGTTGTGGCAGATCGTTCGGCTTCAGTTCTTGCACGAGCTGTATTTTATACGGTTTTACACCAAGATCTTTGCGTAAAATCTTCCATGTGGTCGACTAACACAAACCCAATTGCTGCGACCGGCGACGAATCGACATTTCACGGTCTTCAGCAACACTCTCAGAAACAGACGCAATATTCTCTTCTGTACGCACTGTACGCATTCGTGTGGTTGGTTTAATGTCCAATAAAGTAAACTGAGTGCGAAACTTGGTCACAATCGCATTAATTGTTTGCTCACTTGGTCGATTATGTAGACCATAAATCGGACGTAAAGCGCGAAACACATTTCGAACCGAACACTGATTTTGGTAATAAAATTCAATGATTTGCAAGCGTTAGTAAGTCTATTCATGATGAAATGTCAAGCATACTGAGCATCTTTCTCTTTGAAACCATGTCTGAAATCCCGCGTGATCTGTCAAGTACTAATGCATGAAAATCCTAACCTCAAAAAAATCACCCTTTATAATTAAAATGTGTTTTTGTTTGAAATTGACTTTTTTAAATGTATAAAATCACGTTTGTTCGTCCATTCGTTCATTCGTTGTTCGCTCTCATGTGCAAGGCTCTTTACAATATTTCCGTGCAAATTGTCACTTTTGACATTGATTTTTAACGAACTGTCAATCTCAGAAAGAGGCAGAAGCTGTGTTATAACGTGATTTATAAATACTCACATTGAGAAAAACTTAAATAAAAAACTTCGACAATCGAAACGAAAACTATGTAAGTCAGCAACGATAAACATTGTCGCTTATGAACTTAACGAAAATAAAAATTGAAACAATTTAGACTTAAACTGCAAGAGATGTGGTAAACGAACAAGTTTTTTTTTGTATGAGTGTGAAAACAAATTTTTGTAACTAATTATTAATTTGGGTTGATTACATTTAGTTAGCTCTTAACGATTCGTTAAATATTTATGTTAACTAAAACGGAGCAATGTTGTTAGTAGTTAATTTTTTACAGGAAATTAACTGAAAAAACATGAGTACAAAAAAGAGAAGAAATCGAAAACTTGAAACGGAAGAAAGTCAACCTGTGTCTCATAAGTAGAATTTTCTATTTGACATTTCTCTCCATTCTTCTCCTTTTTTTGTATTTTCTCTTTCATATTGTTTCGTTCTTTGAGAAGTATTCGTAAATATCTCCTTTTTTCTGCATTCACATGAGCACGTCCATCGACCAACTAATGAACGAATATTCGTCGATTTTGACATTTCAGCATTATTCACATGAGCACGACCAACGACCAACGAATGAACGAATATTCGTCGATTTTGACATTTCTTTCACATGAGAGTTTTCAATTCGTCGCTAATGAAAGAACAAGAATGATTATTTTAGGTTAGGTACGAGCGATTATTTTATTCGTTGCGAGTGTTGAAAATGTGGAAGGCGAATAAAATTTGCCAGTTCGTATCAACTAAAATTTTTGTTCGCGACAAAAAAATTTGAAAAGTAAAAGTATGCATCATAAATCAAGCAGAAACTATATTTCTATCGTTGTGTTAAGAATTTGTGTGGAAATATGTCTTGAAACGTATAGAAACTCACATTTGTATTTCGTTAGTCGCGCTCATGTGAATACTGCTTTATACGAACGATGAAAATGGATGCATGCCACACTTCAAACATTTATTAGTGCAGATTGACATTTCTCTCCACTCTTGTCAGCTCAGTTGCTATTTTTTATATAAGCATAACATAAACTGTAAAAGAAATTAATGAATTTATGCAAAACAAAAAATTGAAAATCAAAGAGAACTGTCAAACCAGGTTCATGAATCTAGTCATAGACACACCATATAAAGACTGGAAACCAATCTGTCATTCTGGTTTGCCTACAAGCTGAAACGTCAATTTTCACGCACCCTTAAGTCTAACATCAATTCCCCACAACTAAAGTCAATTCACCACCCTCTAAAGTCAATTCACCACGAAAATAAAGTAGAGTGATGGGAAATTATTTAGGGGAGGCACTAAGTGGCTACAGGGACATTAGATATTGCATTTTTTGGGAATAGTACAATAACTCAGCGACAAAATTTAATGAAGAATTTATATAGAACATTAATTATTAAAAAAGGTTTTTCCTTATTGACCGCAAAAATCTTTTCGTTGTTTTTAAATTTTAATCCCTTTTATTCAAAACGTATGCATTTCGGTTCTCATCTGCGGAACCATCATCAGTGGATCATAGTTAAACAAAAACACAATTCCAATGTTTGTATTTTGTTATCTACAATGTTTAAAAATACAAACATGGGAATTGATTTTGTCATTTGAAAGCTAAAATCAAATCTAAAGTTCTCACCACAGCAATTTAATAAAAAAAATATCTGTCAAAAAAAAGTAAATACACCGCATCGAATTCTTGTTGGATTTTACATTTCAAAATGGACGTAATGTCAAAATTACAAATGCAACAACGTAAACAAATGGGTTTTGGAGGGTAAAACGTACGAAAGATTCCTTTATATGGTGTGTCTATGAATATAGTTTCATAGCGTGCATGCAAATCTTCATACATCGTTAAATATTCGGTCAAAAATGACGTTTGTTAAAATGACATCAAAATGTGAAGTAAACATTTATAGTGAAGGTATTTCACTCAAAAATACCATGTGGATGTGGAATTTTTTGCTAATTTAAATTATTATTAACCATGTCTGTACAAACCACATTTTATTCATCTAATTATGCAATATTTAATAAGCACATGAACTTGATTTTTTAAATCTTAATTAAAATCATTTTACTGCACCTTAATGATTTACTAAAACAGATGACGCCACCTTAATATCCAATAAAATATCGTATATTGGAATGTTTTTTTTTTTGTTTAATTAAAATATATAACTACATGTCAAACTAATTTTACATAATTTACTGTTGGTTTAACATTATTTATTTCTTTGGCACGCAGGTACCTATGGACATTTTGCATTTTTAATTTTTAATCACATACAGCGCTAATCCAACGGCAAAAAATGCAACTAGGTAAGTTGTGTGAATTAGTTTAAGTTCTGTGTGAACAATTAGCAAGCAGGTGTCTAAATGAGTTGATATTATCGGTCCATAATTACCGATGTAGTGTATAATAGGCATAATATATATAAACGTCAAGCCAAAAGTACTGCAATAAAAATAAATAATTTTTCTATGGTAACAAATTCACTGTCAAAAGAAAGAATTCAAAGTTTTGTATTATGTTCTTTCATTTTCATCGCTTTGGTTTCGTGTTATATCATTACATTCAACGTATCTGTCAAAACCACGACTTTGACGTTTAAAGAAAAAAATAAACACCCTGTTTGTTATCTTATGGAACGACCAACTGGAATTCCATGCGTTGATTTCCTCATCGTTGAATTTCTGTTGTTTTAGTATATTTTTATGTTATGTTTCACATTAAGCTAAACTTCAACTATTTTTCTAAACCCCTCCATTTTGATGTAATTTTTATTTTCTTTATAACGGCAAGAAGAAAAATATCAGTTTTTATGGTCTCAACAATCTTCAACATAAAGTGCATTTAGAAATTAAAAAAAAATAACTTCCACCATCATCTTTAGTTAAACACAAAAATGTATTATTAATAAAAAGTAATCAAGGGTCTCTTAACAACAATCTCAACAACAGCCGCAGCTGTGGTCCATTACCTTGCCTAATGAAATAATTTATAGCATTTTAATTAAAAATAACGTTCCAAGAGTCTTTAATTTAAAATAGCACACAACATAGATTAAATCGAAGTTCATCACACTCATTTTTTTTAAAACAATAAAATTCAGTGTGAAACATATGAGAATAATATTAAGTGAAATAAATATAAAACAAAAAACAGGAAGCTGCCAACTCAACATTTCTATGCATTTTTGTTTACTATAATTTTGTAATAAAACAACCGCCAATTTTATAATTATATGCATAAGTATTTATTTATACGGCGAGTAGATTGTTATAAACATTTTACCTAGAAAATATTTAACAAAGCAAGTTCAGGTGTCAGAATCGTTTGTATTTGTTATGAATGGATGGATGAATGGCGTGTCGAATAAACATTGTTGCCGACACATATCTCTAATTGTATATACATAATTAATATCTCCGTATCACATGACGGGCAAGCATCACTTAATATGATAATGTGTCTGCTGCATCACATCTCATATCGAGGAGCTATTAAAACTCCTTGTGGGCTTTTGGCAAAATTATAAATTATACAGCCTCACAACGACCGACGACACTACGACCGACAAGACGCCACGATGTGAAAAGGCTTTGAGAATCAATTTTTAATGATTCGTTTTGAAAGAGGTTTCATGAGAATTTCCCATTCATGTGAGAAGTTATATGAAGGTGCATCACATCAGAAACAACGGGATGATGGGAATGTCAGTTAAGTACCTAACCTTCCTCTATACTTTATCGCAGAAAATGACGTCTTCATGTCATTTCGAGACGATAAAAATGATTTATTAAGAATTATTTGATGGGAATTGAGAACATACACTTCTCGAGACGGACGAACTTGGTGATATGGTGAGGGTGAGTCATGTGAAGAATATTTTAAAGGTGTGTGTTGGTTTTGTTCTTCTATAAAAATAAATTAGGAGATTTTTTTGACAGATAATTCGTGCAAAATGACAGAAATAATGACAATTCGTCATTTGAGAAGATTTTCTGCTTGTCCATTTTTCAAAACATTGTTAACTAGACTTGAATTTATGAGCTCATTATAAGGGAAACATAACTGTAGTAAAACTTTGCAGCAGTGTTTATTATTGTGTTTGAAACTTAAGGTTCCCAAGGTTTCAACATACCAAGCCCATGACTCATGATTAAATATTTTTTACTCAGACAACATTATAGAAATTGCAATATGGGGGTTTACATGGACGAGCATGCTCGACAGCATTTACATTTATACTGATGTTGTCGAGCGTCATTTTTTTTTTTTTAATTTTCGAATCAAACTGACACAGGATGACGAAAATGATTTTGGCAGATTCAATTATGAATGACATTCTTGAAGCGGAAGAGAAAGAAAAAAAAAAATACAGGAAAAAAAACCTTTGTGGGTAATAAAATGGATTAAGGACAGAAAAAATACTAGATTTTGTTTTGATTCAAGGAGATAACAGGCGCGAATTGAGTTTGAGTTTGAGTTTTTTACCGTCCTTAAAACTGGCATTAAGTTATATTTTCTTATATTTTTCCAGCAACAGTTCCTATCCTTTTAGATTTAATTTTTTGTTTCTATAAATGTCACTTTTTATTTTCCATACCTCCGGTAAAAAAAACTCTTTCCAAAACTCGCTATTATTGGGTATTGTTGCCATTAGGCACTATCTTTCAAAAATCTGTCCAATTACTGGCATATGCTGATGACATAATCGGAAAAACTCAGCATGATGTCAATGGGGCTTTTGTGAGTTTTGCAGCAGAGGCGGCAAAAATGGGTTTAACGGTTAATGAGGGCAAAACAAAGTACATGCTGTCGTCAAGAAAGGACATACAACATCGAGGTCTTGGTCAAAACGTCACCATCGACAGTCGTAACTTTGAGGTAGTCAAGGACTTCGTCTACCTAGGCTCCGCTGTAAACGCAGAAAACAACACCAGCGTTGAGATCAAACGCAGAATAACTTTTGCTAACCGCTGTTTCTTTGGACTACGAAAGCAATTGAGTGGTAAAGTCCTCTCTCGAGGGACCAAAGTGTTGCTATATAAGACCCTTATCATCCCCGTTCTGCTATACGGTGCAGAAGCATGGACTTTTACAAAAGCGGACGAAAACACCTTGGCTCGGTTCGAGAGAAAAGTTCTTCGTGTGATCTACGGTCCCGTATGCATCGAAGGGGAGTGGAGGAGAAGATGGAACGACGAGCTGTACGGGCTGTACAGCGACGTAGACTTAGCCAGAAGGGTAAAAGTCCAACGACTAAGATGGCTGGGTCACGTAGAGCGCATGGAAACCAATGCTCCGGCCCGGAATGTCTTCGAATCCACACCCACAGGACAGCGCAGTAGAGGAAGACCGCGGATCAGGTGGCACGCACAAGTGGAAGGTGACCTCACCCAACTTGGAGCACTAAACTGGAGACATCTAGCTAGGGACCGAGCTAGATGGAGAAGTTTGTTGGGTGAGGCCCTAGTTCACACAGGACTGTAGCACCACCTTAAGTAAGTAAGTAAGTTGCCATTATTTTCGCTTACCGAGCCCGTCTGTTCATACGAGTTGGCTGGTTGAACGAGACTTTAGGTTTTCAAACATTTTTTAAATCCATACAGCATGATGGTCGAGCAGTTGTTTTAGCGTTTTAATGATTGAGAATCTGTAGTTGTCGAGCCATGTTGTCCAGCATGCTCGTCAATGGAAACCCTTATAATGAAGTTAGATTCACAAACGTTTACGGTTCAAAGTTTAACCCGTGGTACATTTATCACTTAAAAATTCTACCTCGAGAACAAATTTCTTACAGGTATGAAAAGTTAAAATTGAGAAAATGTGCAGAAATAAGTAAAATACATTATGTATTTTCATTAGCATGAAAAGTTATAATAGCTGTTTTTTATAGTTTGACAGTTGAAAATGTCAAATTGTGTTGACATTTGAGTTACAAAAGTTCGGTAATTTATTATGAATGGCTTACCGACAGAACAACGATTCCAAATATTGGAAATTTACTTCAAAAAGAATATCAAATTCTGATACTAAAGTTAAAGTTACATTATTTAGTCCATTTTACTGTGTTTACGTATGAAGCTCATTTCTGAATAAATGACTAATTGGATTTGCAAAATTTGAGTAAACCCCATTGGTGCCGCTTACGTGCCGAATGGGAAGATGCTATCGTTACATTGAATGTTGAGCGCTATCCAGCAATGCTGAAGGATTCCCTATTCCCAAAAATGTATCAACAAAATATTGACATTTAGTTTCTACAAGACTTCCCAACTTGACGGCGTGCTTAACCATCAATTTGGCTACAACTCTATTTATTATTATGCCTCTTCCTTACTTAAAGCCACATAAAAAGAAACATTGGAAGCCAATATTCAAACCAGTAAAATGTTCAACCAGCTTAAAAACAACACCTAATACATACACGACCTATCGTTGAAAAAAAAAGTTTGACATTTTTCATTCAGTTTTAACGAAAGTCAGAGTTCAGGAGCTTCATTTTGCTCTCGCGTTAATTCAATTTCAACCACCTGCCCAACTTCATTATCTCTTTCTAACTATTTAATAGGAAAATTGCTTAGGCCTGTCAAACGATTTAAAAAGAATAAGATAACACAATTATAAACGAGATCCGCTCTGAAATGTCACAATATTTAATTTCACACAACTTTCAATCCATTGAAAGTCCCATACAAACCTGCTACTAGCCTCTGTTGCTCCTGCTATATTGTATGAGATCATACTTTATGCTAATTATACATAAAATCTATTTCTACAAGTTCTTTCTCAAAATCAGATAGACATATTGTGTCACTTCAAAAAAAGCTGTCTTTATAATGCTGACATAAAACATTATATTACACGTCATATTGTCCTCTCCTGCTGAAGAATTAAAGTATTTGTAAAATTATAAAAGTTGTTATGTCAAGTAGCCCAACCCAACCCAAACCCAAACTCAAACCAAACTGCTGCGTTGCTTATCGATTTCCAATTGATTTATTCATCATGTTAATTTTAATTATTATCCAATCAATTTACTTACCAATATTATACTAATGCCCGACTGTAAATCCGCCTTAAACCTGTAAGAAAAATTCAAAAGATTAAAAAAAAGAACAACATTTTAGTGTGATATTTATATATTATAATTTCCATCAAGAAGAAATAAAGATAAATTTATTAACATGTCAAATTAAATAACTTAATGCGTAAAGGTCTATGTTTTGGCTTCGCTTATAAATCACACACAAAACTTTGGAACCCCCAGTGAGTTGAAAAAATAACCAAACCAAACCAAACCCAACTAGCCACCAACTATGTAGTTTGTTGGTTTATTTTAAGAGATAATTATTTAAGTTCCAAATTTGTCAAAACATCTATCTACAAAAACTAGCGAGGTTGGAGTTCTGAATGGAAAATCGCTTTTCCATGTTTCTCTTTTGCTGTCATTGAGAGGTGGTAAACTACGCTGTCTTATGACCAAAAACAATTAAGTTATTTTTTACAATTTGTATGATACCAAGTTAGGACAAATAGTAGCTGTCAAAACAGAATGACACTTCTTAAAAGACTCGCCAACTTAAATGTTTACAAGAGTGTAGGCTTTTTTCTGTCAACATTTTACTCACATCAGTAATTTTGGTTGGCTTTGTACCAAAATGTTTATTCTCGCCTTCTTTGAATGGAGGAGCAGCAATTTAAATCAAGTAATATAATAAAACCAAAAGACATGGATATTTACTCAGTTTGGGTGGTAAGGTAAAGTACGTGATTTACCTTACCAACCTACATAATGTTTGATAGAAGCTGGACCCACGCGTTTTCAGGCAGACATTGAGAATATAATAACACATACGTCAAAATTGTATGCATATTAAATTATTCAGATATGACAGATTCAATTTGTTTGATTACCGAGAGAATGGATTGAACTGAGATTGAATATGAACAACTCACACTGAAAAAATTATTATGTAATAAGAGTGACAGTTGACACAAGCAAAGTGGTATAAAAATAGAATGGCCGACAAAGTATCTAAATATCATCAAAAAAAACCTCACTGTATCGTTTCTTTTCCATTAACAAAATGAATATGTTTATATTGATGTGTCAAAAATAAAAAGTTTTGCCGCAAAAAGTGATTATTGTTATTATTTTGTAACTAGATATTTTTTTACTGCTATACTCTCTTAGGCAGCGTTTACACTAAAAAATAAATAAATAAGGTGGCGCAACAGTCCGTTGAGAATTAGAGCCTAGTGACTTACGACTATTAACCTTTCCTGTGTCGATTAATGTTCTCAGGGATATAAGGGTCTTAAGGTGAATCCGAACGCTCAGTTTGACAAGAATTACTGTTGGAGGATCTGTCAAAACTTAAGATGACACAGGCAGTGATTGAACCCAATACCTCTGGCATGACTAATTTTTGATGTCAGATGTCAAACAACTGACAGTTTACTGACTTCCATTAGATGTCAAAGTAAAATCGGCTGTAATGAGTCAAATGAGAAAACCGTCTCATAAAAAACACAGATATAAAAGGACATAATAAAATATACATAAATATAAATAATATTTTTTGCTAATAATTTATTTTCCGTGAGGAAATTTTTTTTTCTTGATTTGTGTTTCAATTTTATACAATTTCAATGACAGATTTCCAGCTGTAAACATTTTCCGACAGAGATTTAATGACAGAAATTTTCAATGATTTCTATAAACAACCTGCCCAAAAATTCTAATGATTGATCAAAAGTATAACTGGCCCCTTAAGTTGCTACTCACGAAATATCTATTTGGCACTGAACAGATTTGGGTTGTTGGATTACTGATTTTTTTAAATACCAAGATGTCTGAGAGTTGATCCATTTATTTAGTATCGGAAAGTTATAATTTGTTAAATAACTTTTAAATTGCTCTACAGAGATCAATCACACAAGACAACATTCATTTCTTCTTTTTTTTTAATGGAACATATTTTTTAGAACGTGTGGAAATTATGACATGTTTTTGACACTTCACTAACATGCAGATTGACATTTAGCAAAAATGACTTGTTTTCAGTTTCATGGACAATAATAAAATCGATTTTTTGACGCTTTGATGATAATTTTTGACACTTCATTAAGATGCATTTTGACATTTATCAAAAACGACTTGTTTTCAGTTCCATGGACAATAATATAATTGATATTTTGATGGTTTGATGATAATTTTTAATGCCATATTTTTGACACTTCACTAACATGCAGTTTGACATTTATCAAAAATGCCTTGTTTTCAGTTCCATGGACGATAATAAAATTGATTTTTTGACGGTTTGATGATAATTTTTTATGGCATATTTTTGACAATTAATTAACATGCATTTTGACATTTATCAAAAATGACTGGTTTCAGTTACATGGACAGTAATAAAATTGATTTTTTGACACATCTTTGACTAACTCCTTTTTTGTAATGGAACATATTTTTTTAGAGAAAGTGACATTTATAAAAAATTACTTGTTTTCAGTTACATGGACAGTAATAAAAATGATTTTTTGGCGGTTTGATGAAAATATTTTTGATGACATATTTTTGACACTTAATTAACATTTAATTTTTATCGTTGGCCAACTCCTTTTTTTGTTATGGAACATATTTTTTAGAGCAAGTAGAAATTATGCAATGTTTTTGACACTTCACCAACATGCAGTTTGACATTTATCAAAAACGACTTGTTTTCAGTTCCATGGACAGTAATTAAATTGATTTTTAGACGGTTTGATGATAATTTTTGACACTTCACTAACATGCATTTTGACATTTATCAAAAATGAATTGTTTTCAATTCAATTGACAGTAGTGAAATTGATTTTTTGGCGGTTGGATGATAATTCTTGACGGCATATTTTTGACTCTTAATTAACATTTAATTTTATATCTTTGTCCAACTCCTTTTTTTGTAATGGAACATATTTTTTAAAGCAAGTGGAAATTATGGCATGTTTTTGACACTTCACTGCCATGCATTTTGACATTTATCAAAAATGACTTGTTTTCAGTTTCATGGACAGTAATAAAATTGATTTTTTGACAGTTTGATGATGATTCCTGAAGAAACTGCCTTTCGTTGGTTTATGATACATTTTATTTGGAAAATAACAACTCTTCTTCCGGATGTAGAATATAGAACAAATCTAAAGGCAGTGAATGTGAGAGTTAAGTTAATTCCCACTTTTATTTGTCGTTAATTGATGTTTTAACTCTCATTTTTCTTTTTACAATAAAATTAACAAGGGGAATTATCACATCAACCAGTAGCTAAGTCCGTGAGAAAAAAAATGGTAAAACCCTACAAGAATCACGAGCCACAGTAAAGAAGGCGACAAGTTGACATAAATAAAATATGTTGTCACCCACTTAGCACAAAAGCGTATACGACAAATTTTAAATTCCGAAATTTATTCAAATGTCCTCGAGACGTTTGTAAATTAGTGAATATCTGATGCCAACGAAAAAAATTCATGCATAACCATTAAAAAGGCTTAGCAAATTAATTTAAATAAGATGCCTACTTATACTAATTTCGATTTTCACCGGAACGGGTTTAATGTTTTGCATATTTTTTTCCAAAAAATGTATTAAAAGCCTCCTCACATAAGTTCAAGTCTCCCATTTTATTTGCCATCAATAAAAAAGTAGAAACATACTAAAAAATAACCGGAATGAAATAAATATGTTTGTTTGCTTCTTTAGAAATCAAACACGATATTGTATACAAAATAACAACATTAAAATTAATAGGTAAAAGTTTTATTTTTCTAAAGATGTCACATGCTTGTTTATCGAACTATGAAACATGTTGCGGCAAATAAAACAAAAAAGCAACATCAACTATCACACTGAGCAAGGAAACATTTTCACTATCACTAACTTCCGACGAGTTACAACGAAGTGAAATTGAGAACTAACGATTTGGGGTTGCAAGGAAGTCGGCCATTTGCAAAAGAAATAACGATGAAGGAGTCATTTTTAAAAGCCATTCAAAGAGGATATTATAATTTCTCTAATTCACTATCTCTTCCCTAAGTTTTTATTGACTGCGTGCATTGATTTGTTGTTAAAAGAAAGGCTTCAGCGTAATCCCCTCGTGTAAACTTAATCCGGGTTTGGTCAATTAGAGTGATCAGCAAACTGGAAACACATTTTTTAACCGATCAGATGTTGCAATTAAAAATTAAAAAACAAAAAAAAAAACAACATAAATATACACAACAATCGTATATTGATTCGAATGTATTTGAATTCGATCGGCTTTGCTTAGCGTTAGCAGCGTTCGGGTATTAATTTATTCAAAAGTGAAAGTGAAGTTGTTGGGCTTTTTATTTGTTTCCAGTTTTTGAAATGTGCTTCATAAAATTGGGTGTTAAAAAACAAGATTATGTGCCTACTTTAGATGCACACTGTTATGCACGCCACCTTGTGGGCGCCACCAACGATGCAATGTGGGGCTAAATATTATGTGATGTATGCACCAAGTCAAGTCAAGCTAAACAAAGCATCAGTTTCTGTTTCGGAGTAAGTTTGAGCGAGATAATCAAAAGATTTCGGTGTTAATTAGGTACAAAACATTTTTCATTGAGAAATTTAAATTATGAGTTAAAAATTAAAAATTGTTGATTTACAAATAACAATTTTGAAGAAGGTCCAGGAATACCTTTTTTTAATTTGAGAAAATTATAAAATTTATGTAATGTTTTGTTACGGAAATTAGGAGTTAATGGCTTTTGTATGGAAAATAATTATCATATATTCTATGCATGTGGGCTTTTTGTAAAGATTATTTAAATAAAATTCAATATAAGATGAGAACTTTCAGTCTATACGAATGTTGTTGTATGTAGCTCTAGATCAAGAGATATAATGTGTAGTTAATGAAGTTTTATGAAGTGATTAGGATTTAAATTTGAAGGGAAAATTTGTGGTTTGTTGTAAATTTGTAACTGATGGTTAGTGTAAGGTTATAAACAAAGTATTAGACTTGTTGCTGTTGGGGTATTTCAAAAGTATGTGGGTATATTAAGTAAATTTATGGACGTTAGAAATATATACATAACTTTATTCTAGAAATATGGATATACACCTTACAAAAAATACATCTAGGGTTTGCGAATAAGAAGTTTGATTTTGAAAAGCCCGCTGTCATCTTTTGACATTTGTCAAGTAAAAACTACGCTCTTACTAAAAATGGAATTGTAAAAAACGCGCAATTTTGCAAGAAAAGTTCCCTGACCGTATTATTTCTTGAAGAAGTTGTCAGAATTTTGTACGGAGATGAACATAAAAAGAACACATTTTTGCTGTCATTGGTTGTCATTATTTAAAATCTTATTTTGAGGTTAACAAGGTTTTGTTCAGTTTGTTGTCAAAATGAAAGTAATGAGTTTTAGTTTTGTTTGCTTAGAAATACTTACTCAAAACTTTTCTTTTAAATCATTTTCAGTTTCTTAATAATGATATCTTTTTAAATAAACAGCTAATTTTTGAGTTTATAATTAATAACAAAATCGTTGAACTGGGATTGTTTCACTTTATGTGTACTGACAGTTGGGAGCAGTTTTACTTTCAATGATCAACTAAATAAATAAATTGTTGATTTTAATCAAGAAATTTAGTTCCAGTGACAGAAATTTTCAAAAAAAAAGTAAAGTTAGTCCAGTTAATAGAGATTTTAACCTAAAAAAAAATCCAACGGTTTTGAAACTTGGCACACTAAGGGATGTCTGATGATGATTCAAAATGAAGTCCCCAAGAATCCGACGTGAGCTCTAGCGGCAGTAAAGAGTAACATGGTGTTTGTTTCAGTTATTCAGGTTTATCTCAAAAACTATTTGTCGTATCAATAAATATTGTTCCACAAAATTAAAGCTCATTAAGTTTTATAAAAAAAAGCATTGATAATTTTGTTCGAATCTGTTACAGTTTATAAAATAACTCTAGCGGCAGTGAAGAGAAACATACGTTTTTTTCGGTTTTTCGGGTTTATCTTGAAAACTATTTGTCGTATCGAAAAATAGTCTTCTACAAAATTAAAGCTTATTAAATTTTCTAAAGAAATATGATATTTTGATAATTTGTTTGTACTAGTTTTAATTTGTAAAATAAGGAAAACATGTGATGATTTTTTTTAAACACGTTGATGACGATTGTGTACCTAAGACCCTAAAAATTTTAAACTAAAGAAAACGAACATTGAAAATAGAAAAAGAAACGCATCGTAATAGAACATAGCATTATATCAGTTGTGCTTCCCAGATCATTCATGTCTCCAATACTGAGCAGCCATGCCTTACACTAAACCAAAAAGGTACGTGATTTTCATGAATATGTGCCTGTTTTTTATGTAAAAATACATAAAAAACGAGCTAAACATCACATTCATGTAATTTAGGTATAATTGTATGAATTCATTCCTACGAATAGGAACGATTCTTATGATTTATGATTCATTCATAAAATGTATAGGTATTTAATATTCCTAAATCCAATGTTTGCATACTTAAGTTACATGAATTACGTTCATGCAATGTGATTTTCATGCAATTGCTATACATAGAACTTATGAATATGTGCCTAGATTTTATAAATGCATTCCTAAAATCTATGTATAGCATACATGAAAAATATGAATCTATACATAAAGCCCAAAATTCGGACCCTAGATTTTATGAATGCATCCCTAAGAACTAAGAACATGAAAAATATGAATCAGTCTTTAATTTTATAAATAACTATTCAGAAAACGCATGAATTTTTCATAAAATTTATGAAACCTTTACATAAAACCCAAAATTCTGTCCCTAGATTTTATGACTGCATTCCTTAAAACTATGTGCTGCCTTCATGAAAAATATAAAACGGTCATTATTTTTCTGAATAGCTTGTCATAAAATTGGTGCATAAAGCTTAAGTTTTATGACTTAACATTTATGAAAATAAAGAAAGATTATATTATTCATAAAATACTTGCAGAGCAATAATGACTGCCGACACAAAAGATTAGAAAAAAATATTTTATGTTTCATAAAAGTTATAAGTTTCATAAGTTTGCCTTATACAGAAAACTTGGGTCTAAGAAGTTTGTAAACCTTATATCAAGCTTAGGGTTTTGTTCTTAATACTATGAAGCTCAGTTGTTGGAGATATCAGCTATGTATTTGCCACCCTCGACCGGATTCTAGCGTTTTTTTAACTAATTTCTATTTGATAATGCGGATTTTAATGTCAGAACGTTAGATGGACTAATTACCACACATTCTTTGGGCAGAATAAGATGCATCTCGGCGGACTTGTTATTTTTTAGCTTTTGGATGGCTCTTTCTACTTCTTCTCTGCTGGGGGCTGGGACTGGGTCTTCATTGACTGGTCTTGCTTCTCTTTCGTCATTATCTTTCTCGACATTTTGCGCATTCAGCATCTGTTGGAAGTGCTGCTTGAAAACATCTACAATTCCCTGTGCTTCGTGACTACGTTTCATTCACTGTTTCGAAAAGCTTGTGCCCCGGTTCTGAAACCAGAAGCTAATTGCTTCGACCTTTTAAAGTGGTGGGGTGTTGTATGGGGCTTATGCTGCAGCTTTTCTACACACCAAGTGTTTTACCTCCTCGTGGTAACCACCGGAAAGTGGTTATATCTTTAGATATAAGCTTGTAAGCGCGGGTGTAAAATCGGAAAAAAACACCTTATCAACGGCCCAACAAATTTGGAGGTTAGCGCGAGGGGCTAACAACCCCTACACAGTAAAAAACTTGAAAGTTATGAGAGACATACCAGCCTCGGATAATAAACCCCCTCTTATGGTAATCAGACCCGGAACGACAAAGGACTACGCATTAAAAGTTTGTACCTGGAATGTAAAAACCCTCTATACTCTAGGTGCAACTCAGAAACTTGAATCTGTCCTCTCGCAGTTTTAAGACAGATATTACTGCGATCCAGGAAATACGGTGGATAGGATCAGGGACAATGAAAAGAAAGAATTGCGACATTTATTACAGCTGTCATCAAAGATTGCATATATTTGGATGCGGATTCGTCTTAGAAAATCGGCTTAGATGGAAAGTCAAACCAATAAGTGATCACGTGGCTGTGATCCGCATCAAGGCCACATTACAGAACATCAGTATAATATGTGCACACGCCCCTACCGATGATGCTGAGGAGTCTAGCAAGGAGGCTGTCTAGAGTAAGACGTCAAAATCGTACTCGTAGACTTTAATGCAAAAATCGGGAAGGAAGACATCTTTGGCGGATTAGTTGGAAAGCACAGCTTCCACGAAGAAACAACAGATAACGGATTCCCACTAATCGACTTTGCTGCAGCGCATAAGATCTACACAGCAACCTGGCGATCTCCAGATGGTCGAACCACCAACCAAATCGACCATGTGCTAATCGGCGCAAGGCACGCATCCAACATCCTGAAGGTGTGCACTTTCCGAGGAGCAAATGTCGACTCTGACCACTTTCTTTTAGTGGCTAAGTTAAGAGCTCGAATATCAAACGACAAAAAAACACGTGCAGCCCAAAGAAAGAAGTTCAACATCGATTGCGTTAGGTCATTGGAGAAAGTCAGAGACTACAGTAAGCGCCTGAGCTAGCGACTCTCCACCGCTGTCCTCCCAAATACTACAGACGTCAACACATTGTGGAACCAATATCGCGAAATAAAAACGTAGCCGAGACTACCGTAGGTTACCATCCACCCCCGAAAAAGAACCTGTATTTTGATGATGAGTGCGTGATATTGAAAAGAGAGACGGAAAATGCACGTGTGCAGATGCTGCAACGGAAAACAAGAGCAGCAAGGGAAGAGTACCGCACCAAAAGGAGAAATGAGAAAAAGACCCTGCGAAGGAAGAGAAGAGCATCCGCAGTTTCTCAGCTCAAAGATCTAGAAGAGTCTCGGGCTAAGAACAACACCCGACGTTTCTTTAAAAGGAAGAAACAATTTCAAGAACCAAACATGGTTCAAAACATTAGTTAAGCTTCAGTCAATCTTTTCAATCAGAATATCGACTGCATTTTAAACAGTAGTTTAAGTTTTGTGCCAATAGCCGCTATACAAGCGGAAATGGACTTTAATCAAAATTACCTATTTCACCAATGTTGGCAAATGTAAACAAATTATCTGTCTGATCCATCAGCTTTTGGCTAGCCCGTAAGCCATTTTAATTGTAAGCCTTTATTTCAAATTAAAGTCAACTTTCTTCCAAATAAAAACCAACAACAAAAAAAACAATTTCTGTCCCTTTGGGGCTTTGATCTACCTATACTCTTACGTATTATAATCAAACCAGCTACGCCAAACATAGTCGTTGTCGTAACAATCATGCAAAACATCAATAATTGCCTTGTAGTCCTGCCCCAGCTTCCACAAACTTCCGCTCACACGAGAATAATTTTAATGTTAAACTCCGCAACGTTGACGATGACGCTTCTGGCCGTTTCGTTCCGACGGATGACGGGAACCCAGACTTAAAGTCAATTAGGAAACAAAAAATAATGTTCAGGCTAAGTGCGATGGGAATTACATTATTTTTCGACTTTTTGTTTATTCTGCGAACACATTTAGCATCTTAACATTTTGACTTCTTGTTGCAACAATGTACCTAAACTGTATTGACATGCCAACATTTATATTTATCTCACTTTCATAAGAGTCAACAGAAGCAAAAGAAAAATAAACAACAGCTTGGAGGTCTATTATGGAGTGAGAGCAGAAGAATGGTAATTGCTCTGGGAAAATGTCACGACAATCGCAAAACAGATGGTTTCATCATTTGTGTCATTATTGCCACCACAGTAAGCAGAGTTGCCATATTATATTACATATTTAAAACTGTAGTCATATAAGTATAAAACCATGACAGTAAGATCCTATAAACTAAGCAAGTGGCGGAAATGTCAAATCAACGTTAACAGGTACAAAATACACGTCGAAGCTCTACTAATGAATTCATAAGTTTTGATCTGTATTCGTAAGTAAGGAGTAACATATAACAATGGCGTTTTTTCGAAACGTCAATTGAACTGTCAAATGCTGTTCATTTTTGCAGCAGATATTGGCTGCTGTCAACTATAACGTCAACCTGTTTTCAAAAAGTCAGTTTGATCAACTTCATTGTTTTTTTACTGCTTAGTTCAGTCGCGAAATGTTGTATAACTTTAGCTAACTTTACTGAGCAAGTTGAGTTTAATGGCTTTTTGAAATGTGAATGTTTGACGCAAGAGACGTTTTCAACTTTGTAAGTATTTTTACCCCGTGGCAACCCTTTAAGCCTTCAGTGACATCATCGTCAGCACCATCATCATTAGGTATCATCATCACAAGCTAAACAACCAACCGTATCTCCTTTTTAAAACTTCGAAACATTAACATCATCACAATCGGGTCGCGTCGTCGTTGGTGGGTTTAATTATTATCAAATCGTTCCACATTAATGGAGAAAAATTAAAAGAACCCACATTGCAATGAGCAAAGAGGCAACCATTAGTAAGTAATGAAACAACTTACTAAACCATCGAGCATCATTTCATCCATCTTTTTTAGCATTATTGAGTTTAAGTAACTCGACGCGCAAGTCACTATCATAACTTCATCTTTCATAGAAGACAAAGTCAAAGTCTACCGATGCAAGCTGCATGAAAGTAGAGAGACAATAATTTTCTGCAGCGAAACTTTTGTCGTGGTAGATTCAATTGAACGGCTTGAGGGAGAGAAAAAAAAACAACAGCATTAACTGTTGACTATAGACTACCACTACTCTTTCTTTCTCTCGCACTCCATCTGGTGGCTGATCAACTCACTAATTGGCATTTGAACGAAATCATTGGACTGTTAAATGTGAACAAAAGTTACGTAATCAAAAGGAGACACTGAATGACTATGACGACGACGACGACGGAGACTACGATGGTGGCACACGTCATTATGCACGACAACAACAATAATGAAGTGAAGCAACGCAAACGTAAAGGTGGCGCCACTATCTAAGGAAGTTCAACAGTTAATAGTAATTTTTGTCAGTATAATTTATTATTGGTGTGTATAGAAATTGTTTTTGGTGAGGTTTAATCAATTTCAATATTCACTTATGGAAATTGATTGTGCTATTTGGAGCGAGCACTAATTCGATTAGCAAAAGTGCGAACGTGGTCTTAATACATACAAATATTTTTATTGTAATACTTTTTTTTGAACGAAAAAGGATTTAATGCAGACTGGAAGTTTTTATTTTATTGGAATCTACGTTTATATTCACTGAACAATTGACACTATTCACTGTTCAGAAATTAGTGCTAATTGAAAAACTTTTGACAGAAGAATGGATAACCGTGCTTAAATAAGGAGAAAATAATGAAATTCAAAAGTTTCAAGGTTTTAGCAAACGAAATTTGCTATTTTTCACACTATCTTTTTTCTTGGAACTGTCAAAATTAGTAACAGGAGTATATATTTTCGAAATAAGGCAATGGTTCAATACGCAGCGAAATTTTAAATTGTAATCTGGTGTAGTTTTAACTTGTCAAGTGTCAAAACATAAAAGTGACAACTGTCCCCTTATGGTTCCTATGTATTACAGTTTTTAAAAGTTATTCCAATGTTCTTAAATCATGTTCAACATTTTTTTTCTCTTAAATACAAGAAATTATCATAAATCTTCAATCGACAATATTTCTACAATCCCACATAAAAAGTTGACAGAAAATCAATAAAATGCAATATATTGTCATCTTCCTTTATAAGCTGTCAAAATGGACTTCTCTTAGGAGTTATTTTTATGAATTTATTGGAATGATCATTTCACTCAAATCAATATTTTTGATCCACACGACAGACCAAAAAAACAGACAGACAAGCCTCCCATTTCAACATACAAGTATAAAGTAATTAAATGTGATTTTATAGTAGACATAGTTTGTCAACTGTCATGCATTTCTGGCGATCGGACGGTTGGTTGTATTTGATAGATAAAACCAACCAACCTTCCCGGCAAAAGCCAAAGCGGAAAAACCCCCACGCATCATGTTTGGAATAGAACATCTCTCGAATCTAGACGAGATAAATAACCTAACTCTGTTTAATTTATTACCGATGAAATAACCCGAATCCTCAATCGCAGACAACATTTATTATTTCCTATCTCATCGTCTTCAACTATTCGTTGTCGATTCACAAGAACTCACCACAGCTATAATGTGGGCCAGAGTTTTTTTTTGTTTAATCCCGGAACGTCACCATCTACAACATCATCATCATCGTCAAGACTTACTTGTCTCCGATTGCTGTGGAACAGTAGAGCAACCTACATTTATTCAGGTCGAAATGAAGTTAGACAATTTGATCCGAAGGCTTATGATTTTAATCTTACAATTTCGATGGGCTAACCTTCAAAAGTTAGCAAATGAATTCAAATTTTATTTAATTTTGCGGTCTAGTATTTGACAGAATAAAAATTATCTAAAATTCTGTTACTATGAACACAACTTAAAAACACACAAAATTTACACACTGGAAACCTATTGCAACAAAGAAAACATATAATTTAAATTTTTAGAAAAATACGTAGAGCATAGGTCACTTATTTCAGTGACAGTTGAAGCTGACTTTTGTATGCGCTGTAAAACAAATTGATTCTAAGTCACGTCAATATTGCTATTTCTTACAAACGTCAAATTCTTCACTTTGGAGAGTTGACATTAGGGCTATTTTGAAAATATGAACGTCAAAAGAATTTATGTAGGAACTTTATTGTACTCATTCACGAATCACGAGACATGAATTAATGATATTGGGCAGGTTCAGGCGACATAAAGGATTTTAAAGTAAGGCAAGTAAGTAGGATCTGATTGGCCAGCTGCCAAAAAATTGCCTTCCAATTAAAGCAACTTTGTTTGAAATTTGAATGGAAAGTTAGTCAAGAAAAATCTCTCTAGCTATACAGTCAAGTCTAGCTATGTCAAAATGACTGTTGATCATGTTTTTTCAGGTTTCTTGTCAATTTTGAAAAGAAATAAGTAGTTTTTTTTACAATACAAAATGCAAATCGTGATTGATTTGTAGCTTGCCTGAGAGTGTTATGTACTTTTTGTACTATGAACTTAAAGTAGAGGTTTGAAATTCATGACACTTGAAAAACGAACTAGTTGTTTTGGTCAAATTGTACGTTCTAGGAATAAAATGACATCGCATTCTCTATGAGTGTTGTCTGTCACTTCTGACGTTTTAAAGGAAAAGTTCGATCAACATGAGTTTTATGATTTATTTGTCCCACTGTTTTTTTATCAATCGGACTTATACGAATCTCTTAATGGTCCAATAATATCGTTGTCGTCGAAATTCATTAAAAATCATTTGAGCCACCCACGTGAGCTTGAGGGTTTGCTTCGAAGTAGCTACATAAAGCAGGGTGCAACACTGACAGTGACAGCTGTAAGGCTGTAGAAAAAGCATCAATACCAAAAATGGTATTGAAGAGGTGTGTTCTGAAGCTACCAGTTTTGGATCTCCATCTTCATGTGAATGTCCAAACCTACTACCGAATCCTATTAAAGAAATGACTTTTAAACGATTTCCGTGATTATTATTAAGCATTTAGTAACCATCATCAGATAAATAGATAATGAAATACTGATATGGGATGTTTTTCTGAGGTGAATGTTGCTTACGTTCAAAATTATTGTCTCTAACTATCCGGATGAATAGAATGTAGAAAATATTTGGAATATTGTTGTTGACTTAAGAGGTTTCTGAAAAGTGAATTGATGTTGATTAGATGATTAAAGTTTTTGAAGCTTTTTTATGGATGGATTGTATCCAAACAAGATTTATGACTGTTTTGATTTCATTAGATTCACAACCAAACAAAATTGAGCTAAATTGAGCTATTAACATGATAATTGAAAATTAAAAAAGAAAAATAACAACACAAATAAATAATGAAATTTATTAATTCATAATGAATTTTGATATCAGCAATAAAGTGAACGTGTCACAGAATAATTTGTAGATTTAATTTAAAGACAAATTAAAAATGCAAATGATTGACAAAAGCAAAAATAAGATTATTTAAAGTTTTGTTTTGATTTTTATTTATTTATAATACAAATTTTGCGGGTGGATATATTTTTGTTTCAAATAAAATATTTGGAAAGATGCAAATTGCGAGACGGATCGTGATGAAACTTAACGATTAAATAATAAATCGAACAGGGCTGAACAAAAATAAACCGAAAAATTCATTTCGAGCTTTAAGACATAATAAATTATTCTGCAGCCAATATAAAAAGTGTAAGCGAATGATTATGCTTTGCAACCATTTTTAAATCTTTTTGAGAAAGACGTCAGAATTGAATGTCAAGACTAGTTTATTAGCAGTTTATATACTGTATACATATATTAAAAATAACAGATAACGGCTTCCGACTAATCGACTTTGCTGCAGCAAGATCTTCCAAGGCGGAAGATCTACAGAGCAACCTGGCGATCTCCAGATGGTCGAACCACCAACCAAATCGACCATGTGCTAATCGGAGCAAGGCACGCATCCAACATCCTGAAGGTGCACACTTTCCGAGAAGCAAATGTGGACTCTGACCACTTTCTGGTAGGGGCTAAGTTTAGAGCTCGAATATCAAACGACAAAAAAACACTTGCGGCCCAAAGAAAGAACATCGGTTGCCTTAGCACATTGGAGAATGCCAGAGACTACAGTTAGCGCCTAAGTGAACAACTCTCCGCCGCTTTCCTCCCAAATACTACAGACGTCAACGCATTGTGGAACCAATATCGCGAAATAATAAAAAACGTAGCCGAGACTACCATAGATTACCAACCACCCCCGAAAAAGAACCCGTGGTATGATGATGAGTGCGTGATATTGAAAAGAGAGACGGAAAATGCACGTGTGTAGATCCTGCAACGGAAAACAAGAGCAGCAAGGGAAGAGTACCGCACGAAAAGGAGAAATGAGAAAAAGACCCTGCAAAGGAAGAGAAGAGCATCCGCAGTTTCTCAGCTCAAAGATCTAAAGGAGTTTCGGGCCAAGAACAACACCCGACGTTTCTTTAAAAGGTGGAAGCAATTAGTTTCTGGTTTCAGAACCGGCACACAAGCTCTTCGAAACAGTGAAGGAAACCTAGTCACCGAAGCACAGGGAATTGTAGATGTTTTCAAGCAGCACTTCCAACAGCTGCTGAGCAGTCGAGCAAGATAATGACGAAAGAGAAGCAAGACCAGTCAATGAAGACCCAGTCCCAGCCCCCAGCAGAGAAGAGGTAGAAAGAGCCATCCAAAAGTTAAAAAATAACAAGTCCACCGGGTCGGATGGCATACCCGCGGAACTCTTTAAACATGGAGGAAGTGTTTTGATAAACCGCATGCACCAGGTCATCACCAAAGTGTGGGAGGAAGAATGCATACCCACTGACTGTTCGATAAGCTTCATATGCCCCATCTACAAAAAAGGCGACCCGATGTTATGCAAAAACTACCGTGACATATCCCTGCTTAATGTTGCATACAAAATCCTATCCATCGTACTACTGTGAGAGAGTCTTAAACCTTTCTGCAACACAAATATCGACACGTACCAGTGTGACTTTAGGCCAGGCAGAACAACGATAGACCAAATATTCACACTGAGGCAGATTCTGGAAAAGACCAACAAATTTCAAGTCGAAACCCACCATCTTCTTATCGACTTTAAAGCTGCTTATAATAGCATCCATCGCCAAGAGCTTATGATGGCGATGTCTGAATTCGGGAGAACGAACAAACTGATCCAGCTGTGCCGCATGACGCTAAACAATACGGAGTGCAGTGTGCAAATGGGTAATAGCTCATCCGAGTTATTCCAAACTTGCGCAGGGTTTAGGCAAGGAAATGCGTTGTCATGTGACTTCTTCAACATAGTCCTGGAGCACACTATCTTCAACAAATCCACCCAGCTCCTAGGCTATGTGGACGACATAGACATAATCGGTCGATCCAAGAGAGCAGTGCTTGAGGCCTTCACAGCGATTGAAGAACAGGCGAAACTCGTTGGTCTTGAAGTGAATGAGGACAAAACAAAGTACGTGTTATCAACAATCAAAGCAACATCTGTCCACTGCCTAGGACAAAACGTCACTGTTGGTAGCAGCAATTTCGAGGTAGTTAAGGAGTTCACCTACCTTGCAACAAACATCATTCCCACGAACGACACCTTAGTGCTGCTTCGGTTTGGCCAAACAACTGGGTTCAAAACTCCTCACTCGAAAGACAAAGTGTCTGCTATTAAAAACTTTGATTTTACCAGTCCTACTCTACGGCGCTGGAAGATAAGTAAAAAAGGGGAATTGATGCTGGGCACTTTCGAAAGAAAAATTCTTCGACGGATTTTTGGTCCCGTATGCGGCGATGGCGAATGGAGAAGAAGATACAACCGATAACTGTATGAGCTGTACCACGATGTGGATGTAGTCCACAAAGCCAAGAAAAGACGACTACAATGGCTCGGCCACATCGTGCCATGACAGTCTTCTCAGCCCAGCCTCTAGGTTTAAGACGACAAGGAAGACCGAACCTACGGTACAAGGACCAAGTGACTGCGGATGCCAGAGCGCTTGGTCTCGGTGACTGGAGAGTGCATGAGAGGGATCTTTCAGGATGGAAGTCTGAAGTATCTCCGGCTGAGACCCTTCATGGATTGTGAGCCGGATAAGTACGTAAGTAAGTATATATTAAAAAACATTCAGTCAATAAAGTAAGTATTCAAACATTTTCACTGCTACCTAAAACTGGCCCCACAAGTTATGTGCTATAAATTATCATATTATATTTCCTGACATTTTCATCCCACTTGACACATGTCAAAATAATAGTCGATTGTTATCTAATTCAATATTTTTTTCTTACACTAATTACGTCAATATTTTTGGCACTATTTTCATATAAGTCCCTTAAATTCAATCAATTATCATTTAAAAAAATGTTTAACTGCTTAAAATGTAAATCTTACGCCCTCACTTGAGTACTGTTTAAGCATAAAGAGACATCAAAACTATGTTTTTGATTGAGTGTTTATGCATAAAATTTAGAAGGTGCTTCCATATTTGTTTTGATATAAAATAGACTTTTTATGATCTTTAGTTCAGACAAAAAATGCCGTGATTATCATTTATGGGAATAAGAATGTTAAGTATAGCAGTGTTTGACATGTTTTCTAAACAAAATCTATTAGCATAAGAAATGTTTTGGAAAAAAAATAATTTAACACTAATTTTATACAAAGGTGTGTTGGATTATTTGGCCAAATTTGTAACGAAAGATTATTATTTATACCTATAATAAGAACCTACTGCCTAGGTCCATAGAAATTTGGGAGCTAAGTTTGGATTTTATCTACAAATTCATGACAAATGACAGTTGACAAACGAGGTTAGAATAAATTCACCTCAGATCACATTGACTTTAAACGAGCATTATTATCAAACAGATTCCTTACCATTTAGCAAATGGGAAAGATAAAGGTGTATACAAAAGAAACACATTCTTCCCAGTAAGTGTCATTCGATGACATGACAGCTGCTGTCAATTGCAAAACCATCTGATCTGCTTTTGATTTTTAAATGTCTTCAAAATAAACCAAAAAAAGAAAAACAAAAATCAATCATTGTTATGACAAACTTAAAAAACTAAATTTATTTTTGAGTTTGCAAAAGATCATTATAAAATTTCAGCATTTGCTATTTTAATTTGCAAGAAAGGTTAACAACCGACTTAATTCATTTTGCAATTTATCTTTCTCTTCCAAAATCATATAAATATACTTAAATTAGATGCCTTTCAATCGAAATCTATAAAGAAATAAAATGTGTATTCTTTTGAATGAATTTTGTTTCTTTTATTTGCTATAATATAAAAAAAATCAAACTTGCGAAATCGAATTGTTAACCCATAAATTAAATCAAAAAATGATTATAATATAAGACAAACAAAAAAAAAACTGCGAGAAATATACAAATTATTTACCATAATACAACAAACAAAAATATTTCTTTTCTGACGGAATAAGGCCTGCGGTTAGATACGCCTTATGAACTTAATTTGTATTGTTGTGTATTATAGAATTTGTAATTTATATTTAGAAAGTCTTTACCAATCAGTTCTTTTATTTTTATTTCTCTTCTGCAAAACATAAATCATATTTTTTTCTTTCCTATAATAAAGTGCTATACATACTTCAATACAATGTAGATATTGTTAAAGATTTTTATCAATAATAATTTATGATGATTAACATTAATTCACACGTAAATGTTATTTATTTAAAAAATCAAACATACCTTTAAGACTTTTTTAGTTTAACATGTTACTTTTGAGAACAAAAATAAATACATCTTGCAATGACAGTTTAACTATTATGGTAACCAAGTCCGTCTGTGGGAGGGTGAATGTCTTTATTTTACTTCTAAGGATTGTTTAACTATTTGTTTTTATTATTTGCTAAACTTATACATTTTATGGTTATTATTCTTTTTAAACAAAAACAAAAGGTTTCAAAAATGCTATTCGCATTTCCTATAAAATATTGACAGTACGCCAAATGACATCTGTTCATAGTCTAGAATTTGACGTTTACTAGTAAACAGGGAGGAAAAAAGTATAAATTGAGGATTTGACAGCTATTGCGTTGACAAGCTCGAAAATTCAAGAGTTGTTTAATTTTTTTTATTTTAAATGTTTAATTTTAATTTAATTTTAACCTTGTTGTTAGAATTGACACCGACTAGATGTCGGATTGACGTCGAAATTAATTTCAAACTCTTTTCCAACTGAATATCACTGTTGATGTCAATATATCATATATTCTTAACATAAAGTTGGGTCAAAATCAGCTTAATTATTTTAAACCTTTACAAAAAAACATTGTATTGGTAAAAAAGCAACAGAAACCACTTGTAACTAAGTAGCTGTCAAAATATGATTTCAAATTTTAATTTCTAACTAAATTGACGTTTCAAATGAAATCTGACTGAGGTCATTAGCCATCCCTCTCACACAAACAATTAATTTACAAAAAAATATTACTGGATTAAATTCTTCCTTAAGTTTTATTTAAAGGTACAACTACATCTCTAAATGCATTAGCGAAAAGTTGAATATAGGGTTTTCCAATAAAAGGTTTTATTTTGATCAGAAAAAAGGAAACTTCTGATGTAACCTTCAGTGGTCAGGTCACCAAACCCAAATTGTTATTTAAAGAAGTTTGAAATATTTGTAATCAATACCCGTGTTTTTTGGCATTCTATAAATAGTATAGTAGAAAATTCCCAACAAAAAGAATCTGCAGTAGCCAGATTTTTGTATTTAAAAATTGGTACAACTAACAGAAGACCTGTCAGAATACTAATAAAAAAAAACACAAATAAAAGAAATTTGTGAAAATCAAAAATTAAAATTTACTTCACCAAAAAAAAAATCTAACTAAAACTAATAAAATGGACAGTTTTCAAGAAGAAATGGCAAGAAAACATCTGGAAATTAAGATTACATAAAAATAGTTCATTTACCAATTGCAGCTTTGACATAAAATAAAATCTTCAAGAAGGGGGTTTGTTCGTAGACTACTGCATTAACATGTGGTATTGAATCTCGTCTCAATTCTTTATATATGTATGTAACTGAATTGAGTTGAAATGAGCTTAATTTGACCCGATTCCGGTCGGAGTCCATTCAAAATGTGTGAAGAAAAACCTGTGTGGAGGAGTTGGTTTTAAAGATAATGCATTTTGGTCTGTTTATTTGCATGTTTGTATACAAAAAATATATTTTGTTTCAATCAAATAAAAAAAAATTGCACATGGAGTAGGTAGCGTATTCTAATATGTTGCTGAACTATTCAGTTTTTCATTGTTCAACACGAATCAAACGGTCTCACTTGCACTTCATAAAAAACATCGAGACACCATTTGCATTTTTTAAAGTGCTATCAAACATAATCATTTTTAAATCTTCTTGTGCGGTGGAAACACCAAAAAGATTTATTTGATCTAAACTGAGATAAACATTTAGTGGAAACATAGCAAAACTTAATTATCTTGTCTATTCTTGCAAAATAAGCCCAGTTAGTAAATTTTCATCAACAAAACTTAATAATATCAACAGTAACAAATCGATTTTTTTTCGCAAATGGAAAACACATGATTCAAAATGTACAACTACTCAACGAACACTGCCATCGAGATACGAATGCAATTTCAATCGTACCAACATTTGAGAACGAAATCACATAGGATCCATTCGAGACTCGTATAAATGTCAAAAACCTATCCGTAGTACGATTCTACTTTATTTTTTATCAGGAATATTTATACTATGGACATTGTTTTTGTTATTGGTGTAAGATCCTACTATACTATTGATAGATTTTAAAACAAATGTTGTTGTCCAAATGTTTGGGACTTTTAACAAATTTAGTTGTATTTTTGCTAAAGTTATATTTTTTTTGTATATTTAGCTGTTTACTTAATTTTTTTAAGCTTGAAGTCAATATCACTATTTTGTCACAAAACGTTCGAGTAGAAAATTTTTTCTAATAGAATCTTGCTTGAATTGTTTTTGTAAACTGTCAATTTCATTTTTATAAATAATTTACTGGACCTCAAAACCCTTATTCTCCGAAGCATTAATTTAATGTTTTGAAATTCCTATGAATTTAGTATAACGTGAAAGAGTACTATTAAATGGAAGTCTAAAGCGTCATTCCTTTTTTTTATTTATTTTGTCACAAAGCAGCAACTCTAGTTTTTGACAGTACTTGCTGTTTCGTGTAAATTCTAATTTATTGAAAGTCGATTAATAGGAATATTAAAAAGGTCGAGAAAAGTCAAAATTTTCAATTTGAAGAATCGAACCGATTATAGTAAATTTCAAAGGAAAGTACTAAAAAAAAACAAGTACAGGGTCCAGCAAAAAGATCTCTCATATTTTAAAAGGCAATGACAAATAAATAAACAATTTAACAGACAATTTGTATTGAATTTTTTAAATTGGAACCAGACTTCTTTTTGGTTCCTATTCAATTGATTAAACTTTGGTTAGAGGAAGGTCTCAATCATGTGACAGTATCGGTCCACATTAACTGTAACTTTTCGCCTATTTTCTTCGAAAAGTACGGACCTAACACACCGAATTCAGCAACAGCATACCAAACTGTCATATAAGGGCCACTCCATTATTATTACTAAGAACGGTACGTAGACCTCTTTCTATCTACACCTGGAATACATTTTTATCTATTAAAAGCTTTAAATATTTTTCAAGAGAAATTAAAGGAGGCATTTTCCATTAGAAAAAGCCGTGCCAAATGTCAAAAAATGACAGCTACAAAAGTGACATCAATACAAATAGAGATTTATTCTAAATGAAACCATTATTAATTTGTATTCAAATAACTGTAGATATCTACGTATGTAGATATCCATCAGTTTCATTTGGCATGTTAACTTGAATTTTCGGAAATTCCTTTTTTTTAATTAATTCCATAATACAAATTTCAAAACTGAGCCTCAAACACATTCTAATTGTAAGAAAATAATTGTGTTAAACTGCAAGCTCTTGGAGTCCAATTGTGATCACCTCTTCGAGATATAAAACAGTTAAGCATCTTGCACATGAGCTACGAACTGCGAGCTGTGGATGTTTGCATATTTTGACTTTTCTACTTATATTTTGACAGTTACAAATTGTCAATTTATAATTACCCTTTTCAACAAACAAAACAAGAGTGTTATAATTTTGAGGTTAAGTTGAACGCGAACAATTTATTCGTTGCAGTGTGGCTGACACTGCAATTCGTTACTACCAAATTGATTTTACTAAATTGTCTTGTTTTAGAGAACAAGATGCAAATTATCCTAACATAAGTGTCAATTGGTTTCTTATAATTTAAATGTGTTTTTCTTTGAAATTGACTTTTTAAAATGTGTAAAATCACGTTTGTTCGTCCATTCTTTCATTCGTTGTTCGCTCTTATGTGCAAGGCCCTTTAGTAAGCTTTTTTGTCGAAAATGTGAAATATTTTGCTGTATAGTAAAATTTGGTCTTAAGCAGTTTTCACATGAGCGCGACCAACGAACGATGAATGAATTAAAAAATGTGAGTTTACATACGTTTGGAAACATATTTCCACACAAACTCTTAACAAAACGATAGAAATATAGTTTCTATTTGATTTATGAATACTTTTACATACTTTTACTTTTCCATATCATATATTAATAAATTTAAGAAAACAAATTTATTCGTCGCGTAAAAAATTGTAATTGATACGAACTGTCAAACTTTAATCGTGTTCCACAGTAACCACACTCGCAACGAATAAAATAATCGCGCGTACTTAAACTAGAATAATCATTCTTGTTCATTCATTCGCGACGAATTAAAAGCTCTCATGTGAAAGAAATGTCAAAATCTCCGAATATTCGTTCATTTGTTGGCCGTGCTCATGTGAATGGTGCTTTATGTCATTTTTAGAGCAGTTTTTACATGACAGTTTCAAAAGTGGCATCTGCCGAAATAGCGGGCTTTTTAAATTCATCAAAAGTTTGAAATTCTTTTATTAAAATAACAGTTTTTTCGAAACTCAATCAAAATTTGATTTCAAGATTTATGTAAGAATGAATGCCTACGTTCTATTGGCCAACAAACAAAATACATTAATTGAGCTTTAATTCGACCTTAATTCACACCAAATACTTTCCAATTAAGGCAAGCACCCATTTCAATATGTCAATTATATTGTATTATACTTTTTTTAAATAAAACATCAACAAAAATGAACCCACTCTAATTCAAGGTTAATATAATCCCCATCTCATGAATTTAGTAGGTAGTTATACGTTACTAAACATCATATACATAACTATTGTTATGGTTGGTATAGTTTGTATGCCTTAATTGGAAACTCGAACAAAAATTATCCCAAATTGGCAAATACATAATCATCCCATCCATATGCTAAACTATACAAACTTATAAACAGACCTCTTTCGTCTGTTTGGAACTTAATTACAGCCATTTTGGAAAAAATATACTAATCTAATATCCGGTAGTTCAAAACATAAATATGACTCATTTAATCAAAGTTCAAACCACTCCAAAGGGCTCAAAGCAAATCATTGCCCTATATTCCATTTAAAATTATTGCATTCATATGCTTTGGAACATAATAAAAATAGTGACAACTTTTCCTTCTTATAAGCACTCGATGGTCAAGCTGATACTGCAAGTTCATACATGTCATAAAAATAAGAGACACAAAAATAAAAACGGAAGCAAAAGGAATACAAAAAAAATAATCTCGAACTTGTTACTTGAAATAAGAAAAAATTGAGAAAAAAAAGTATGCTACACTCCTAACCTCAATGATTAGCCTCAATGACCATCGTTAAGCAGAAATATCACCAAGAAAAATGCAAAATAAAAGTCCAACTACTGCCTGGGCCTGCCGTTGCGCGCACCGTACGAGTGAGTATATATATATGTACAGTGCAATCCTTTCCATCCATCCAAGAACAACAACACCAGTTTATCCGCCATAGAATGCAACTTCAAACCGCAAAGCAAATGCAGTTTGCATCTTATCAAAATCGAAACGGCAATAAACTATCTTTTGTACAAGCGCAAGAAGCAAGGTGGGTACAAGTTGGAGGAGTTTTGTGGCACTGGTTGGTATACTGTAGCTGGTGCTAGTGCTGGTGCTGTTTCAAGTGCTCTGTAGCTCCCTCGCTGGTGCAACAACAACAACGACGACGCGACGATCATTCTGGGTAAAACACCAATAGAACTCTATAAGCGAGCTACATTGCTTGGCACGATTTTCAATTATTTTTCTTTTTAGCCCTGGCAATAAGTTGCAGTACCAGAGGTAGGTAAGGTAAGGTATATACCCAATGGAGTAGTTGTAGTTATAAGTATTTATTTTCTAGATATTTCCCATTCTCACGAAATGCACATAAAATCTTTTTAGGGTTCAAAATAAAAAGATATCTTAACTTACCATGTCGTTTGGAGAATGAATTCCAAAAATGAAAATCACATTCAATCCGAAAAGAAAGCGAGTTCCTAAGTTAGATCCAAAGGTTGATTCTGATTTTTGTTTGTCAAGAGATTCAAATAAACACACAAAAATTAACGGTCACTTTGAAAATGATGAATCTTTGATTTACAAAAACTGCACAAACTCAAAACGAGATTCGGAACACTTTTAGAATAGAACAAAAATAAGCGATGAACTTCAAAAAACCAAGATAACACACCAACTATAGATACGAGTACACTAAGATTGCTGTGCTGCTGCTTCTTGTGAGGGGAGAAAGACCAACTTATAGAAGACACACTTCTTCATTAGGTGAATGGAAAAAATATTCAATATCAAAAATGTTAAACACTTTTTCACTTAAAATTTATTGACAATCCGTGAGATAGCAGCTATTCGTTCGTAACTTGTACCTTGAAGAGGAAACAAAAATATGTAAAAAGATTCGAATTTACATAAATGCGTTTTTAAGTTCGTTATGTCTTATTTTTGTTTTGTTTTTTTTTTAATTTAATTTATATTTTATTTTATAAAAATGAATTTAATTTCGACGAAAGAAAATGTTACTTTTGTTTTTTGGACTGAGATTTTTCTTGTACCTTTCCGGTCTACCGCCAACAATTGACTGAATGGTCCAGAAAGTGGTACATGTTGGCTGCTTCGCGACTTCATCGCCATCGCCGCACCACGCCGTCGTTCGTTCGCCGCGCCGCCACCACCGCCGCACCGGGTTTTCGTTTCGATTTGGAGTCAGCATAAGAGACTGGATTTTTTCTTGGTTACTAGTGTGGCATTGTGAAGTTTACGGCTGCTATAATGGCATGGATGATGGTGGTGTTTATTGTGTGAGGGCTGACACTTTTTTGGTTTATATTATTTGCAGTTAAATACATAATGCCTTTGAGTTGAAGACGTTTTATATTAATGCATGTGGTGATATACAAATGGGTGATTATACAAATGTTGGGTAACTTTTGAGAATAATTTTGTTTACGATAGTTATTAAATCAAACTTCTACAAATTCGGGTGTATAATTATCGGCTCAACTTTCCATTACCGCAGCACGAATTTCGACTCGCGTTTTTTTTATTCGATAGATATGTGCAAATAAATAATAACTATAGCAATTTTAGAGCGAGGAAACATTTATTTCTATTTTTAATTAAATTTTAAAGTTCACTTTTTTCCATACAAAACACTCAAAAATGGTTGATTTTGACATTTCTTCCCTGTTTTTTGTTCAGTGTTGCCATACTTTTTTTTTCTTGGTAATTTCTTTTATTTTAGTGCTCAAATGGAAAAGTACTTATCATATACCTAAACTCGCACCCACCCCAAATCCTATAGTGACCCCAAGCAGGGGCAGCATGCCCCCTTACATACCTAGCTGTTAGTACGCCGGCCGTGCTATCAATTTAAAAAAAACTTGTTTTAGGCTCAAAAAATGCAATACAAAAAAGTAGGGTTAAGTCTGAAAAAGAAAATATTTTTTTTATGACTTAAAGTTGTTCCTCGCCTTAATATTTAAAACATGTTCTATTGAGACCCCTACCTTACTGTAAAAAAAATCAGAAGGAAATTCGTGCTGCGGTAATGGAAAGTCGCCCTAATTATCTAATTAATTTATTGTTCCCAATCGGGCCAGTCACTTTTTTGAGTACATTTACCCGATTACACGGGATGTTTTTTCGTTCGTTTTCGTCTTTTTGACAGGTACCTACCCTCGTTCGATTCGTTCCTTTCGTTATTCCTCTTTTTGACGTTTCTGTAAAAAACTGTGGGGGAAGAATTTAATTTTGTTTCGTTTTCCGGGCAGTAATAATTAGAGAGTATCTACAAATTATAATTGGATTTTTGTGGCAATAATTTAGTGAAAAATAAAACAAATTTATGGAAGATAATACTAATAAAATTATTTCTTGCTTATTAGCTAGCTCAGCAGCTGCTATGTGTTTACTAGCAAAGAAAAGAAAGAAAAAAAAACGAGAGTGGGTAAAGAAATGGAAAATGAGGAGGGAAGATCGTGGTTGCTATACTTTACTCACGAAAGAACTTTTAATTGAAGACAAAAATGCTTTTAAACAGTACTTACGAATGGATGATCATTGCCTCCAGGAACTAATAAACTACGTAAAGGTTGATCTTACAAAAAAGGACACAGTGATGAGAAATTCGATTTCAGTACCAGAAAAGGTTGCTCTTGTTCTCAGATTCTTGGCCTCCGGTGAATCTTTTAGGAGCCTTGAATACCAAAGTAGGCTTTCGGAATCATTTATATCTATTGCAGTTCCAGAATATCTGAAGGTGAGTATTTTTATATTCTAAACATAAACCGAAACATTTGTTACTGGCGTGCTGGTAATCTTGAAATAACATTCTCACCATTCATATATTCGATTCTCCGGGTATAACTGAGTTTTAGGAAACTAGCCATTTCGTAAAACCAAAGAGTTGGCTCATGAACATCATCAGCACCACTTTTTTTGTGTTGTTCTCTTTGGTTCCTTCTTTTTGGATTCGTGACCGAATTGTTTTTATTTTACTTTTTATATCCGAAATTTTAACACCCGGTTTGATTTTTAAAAGCTCTTTTCGAATAATTTCAAGTGCCTCAATTTCTTTTATTTCTATTTTTATAATTTTTGTTCAACTTGTTATACAAATTGGGCCAACTTTGAAACAGCGTTAATAATACTTCCGTTTGAGTTTTTGTCCACATTTCTTAAATCGTTTAAATAAATAATTAAATTTACATTATTTCACGTTTTTATTTCCCTTTACTACACCGTACTCTGAAAAACTGAACTTATATCTGTAAAATATGCATTTTGTTTTTTTTTATTGGTTGTCAAAGCATAAACGTCAAAGTTCAACCAAAAAAAGTCCATACATTTCCAGGACTCTTTTCACGACTTCTTTCCCCCTACGTTTCTACACCCCTCACCCGATCTGTCAAAAAGACGAAAGAGGAAACAACCGAAAAAACATCTCGTGTAATCGAGCACATTGTAAGATATTTAAAAATTTCAGAATTCAAAACAGACTTTTGACATTTAACGTAACGTTATTCACTTTTCAGGGTTTTGACATGTCAAAATACTGACGTTTTAAGAACTAATTGAGCTTTTTTAATAACTTGTATTCAAAATGAAGAACTGAAATTGGGTGACTAAATAAAGGTCTTTCCGTTGTTTTAAAATAAATTGTTATCTCAATAAAATGTAACAAGACTTTGTATATATTGGTTGATGACAACGAGTTATCCAACTTTTGAATAATCACCCATATGCATATACATATGTACATATTATATGTTTGCATATAATATGTACTACAAAGGTTGTAGAAAAATTAACATAGTAAATTGGTGCCTTAAAGAGAAAGGAGTAGTTTTAAAGCTAAGTACATACTATTGAAAGATCTTCCAATGCATTCAATTCACAATAATTTAAAAATAAATCAAGTGATAATTTTCTATTTATGAGGTTGGTTTGTTTACCTCAATATACCTAAGACAAGTTTTCCGTAGAAAATCTGATGATTGCCGACAATTTTCGTCTATTTAAACGGTTTAGACTTGAGAAAACAAGAAATTGGTAGACTTATTGGTTGCGTTCAATCTCCGACAGATAGGGTATCCCGATACCTTTTTATTAGTGTTTTACGTGCAAAATAACAGCTGATGAAAATTGATTTCAGCCTTTTGTATTTGTTGGTAAACAAAAAGATACAAAATAATAGTCGATGAAGAAGCTCCGAATTTTAGAAGGTAATTATGACCTATGTTTTTAAACTTCAAAATTGACTTATTTTGTTTTCGTTTTGTAGATGAGCAATTTGCTAGGTCTTTCATCCAGTAAATTGTCCACCATTCTGAAGTTGAAGAACCTCATCCTGTTGCAGATGTAGAACAAAATACAGGTAAATATATTTTAATCTTGTGGAAATAAATAAATCTAGACAGATGCGGACAGCTTGTGGAGATACAATAAGGTCACTGAAAGGAAAAGTAAGTTATTCTTTCAGATGATTCAAAACCCCAAAGAAGAACCACTCTATTCCCTTTTTGTATGGTTGGGAACTTAAATCCATTCTGCTCTTCTTGGAAGATTGCAGAAATAGAAAAGACCATCTCCAACACCCAAAAACCCGGCGAAGAACAATTTTTCAAGTAATTGCAAAAGTTCTGTTAGACGTAAATCGTTTAAGACCGCAGATTTTGCAAGTAAATTTTTAATCGTATAGAATTCCAATTGAGCTTAGATTAAATTTAACATAGACTACAGATTATAGTTATCTCTTTTTTATTAAAATTTTACGCACCTATCAATTCATAATCGTCCGACGAATCGGTTGAATTATCCATTAAATGTTTTAGCTTACAACAATTTTGACTTCGAAGCTTAATTGTTTCTCTGCTTTTTGTGAACAGCTGAAAGTTGTTTTTATTTTTTGACAGCTATCTACATACAGCTTTCCAATTCGTTCCACCTATCCAAGATACCCTATCCAACACGAGATTAAACTCAGCCATTGAAACACAATTTTCTTGACAGATGACAGAGAATATGAAAACTTATTTTGATAGTAAAAAAAAAAACAGATCGTTAAAAAAAATATTTAACATAAAAAAGTGAAACAATAATGATGCCTAATACAAGCTTTCTTGCCAGCATATTTGATAGAAACAAGTGGTTTGAAAATATGGATTCAGTTGATTGGAGAACAGCTGCCGAAAACAACCGATGCTGTTTTAAAGTATCTCATAGCATCGAAATATTGTCGCTAGTAGCTTGGTCGTATTTTTTCTCATTTTTTCAAGGTTAGAATTAAAGGTTGTATGGGAAATTGACCATTTGGTCTTCATTCGTTGGCATTTGGCAACTATCTCAATGGCGTGGTCACAGTCTTGCCGAACCATTTACTTAGGAAGTTTATACTTCACACAACCTGGGTCCCACAAAAATCGCTTCGATCTCCTGGATAAATTGTAAAAATTGTTATTGCGTCCAATCCATTTCAACTTTGTTTTAATGAGTTCTTTTTTGTTATTTTTCCAGACAGTTACTTCTTTTCATTTTCAAAATCCTATAAACTTCTGTTTCTGTTTCCTGCTCAAAAACTTACTGAAAATTGACCGATTCAAAAATGGTAATTTTTCCGATTTTGAGGTCGAAATGATAACCATATTAGTGAAACTTTACAAAATCAGAAAAATTCCCCTGATCACAAAAAAGTGTGTCTAAGACATTTTACTTTTTGACTTCTGCTTGCCAGACACATTTTTAGCTTTTTCAAATATGTTACATTTTTGAAATTTAAATCCTGATAACTGAAAGTATAACGACTTGGGCAAACTTTTACTTTTATCAGGGGATATTTTCTATTTTTTTTTGAAAGACTCATGTGGTTATCTTTTCGACCTCAAAATCGGAAAAGTGACTCTTTTTGACCGCTTACATCCAAAAAAGGCTGAAATAAAACCTTCTATTCTACACATTCACACCAAGGAATTTGGGCTATCACTCCACTCCCAAAATTTACTGCCGGCTGAATTCATTTCAGATCTCTGAACTCTGACCAATTTTTTTTGTTTAATTTTGTTCGCTAATTTATTTACCTGTGTTTTTCTAAAATGATCTGACGAAAATCTTTTTTGTATAAGCATTTTTACGAATTAATTGTACCTATACACAATTTTGTGTTGACTCCGACTTTTGCACCATATCCTATTAGAGTAAAACCCAAAGAGTGTTTTGTCAAGTTTTCAGAAATTGGTACATACGGTTGCTACTTATTTTGGCCTAATAATGAATTGACAGACTTGTGTTGCTCTAACGCTACTGTCGCCACGTGACCGGTAATTCCAAAGAAAGAGGCAACCATTTGCTTCGATGTTCTTCTTCAGTGAACAACTTTTGTTGGATTTGGCTCATCTTGGAAGACCCATACAGTCGATTGCTGTTTTGTTTCGGGCTCATACGCAGAGATCCATGATTCTTCACCTGTGTACATATTATACACAGCCTTAGATGCACCTTCACCGTAATTTTTCACCATTTCCTTGCACCAATCGACACGAGCTTTCTTTTGGGCGTTTATCAGATTATGCGGGATTTAACGCGAACAAATCTTTTTCACGGCAAAATGTTCATGTAATATCTTATTGATGCTATAGTCATACTTAAGCCCAAAGATGAATCCATCTCACGATGTCGATTTCCTTTATTAGTTCATGCACAGCATCGATATTTTGTGGCACAACAACCGATTTTGGACGTCCTTCACGGAATTCATCCTAGATCGAACGACGACCATGATTGAATTCGTTATATCAGTTTTTTACAGTGCTACTTTATCGCTGTAGAAATAATTAAGTTCGTCGCTGCACTCTTGTCTTGATAATCCACGTCGAAAGTTATGAAATATAATCGCACGAAAATGTTCACGAGTTGATTCCATTTTTTGCCCGACATGCATTTTTCAGGTAACTGTCAACAACACAAATCGAACTTAAATGTCAAACTTTTCGTTAAAAATGACAAATAGCGCCTGGCAATACGTACTCTTACCTAGGCTAGAAATATAAGTAGCAACCCGTATAAATAAATTAAAATCTTAATTCTCAGTCTGGATTTGTAAGTTGATCAGCATAAAATCGATCTTTGAGTTTTTTACGCGGAATTGGACCTTAGTCGTTTTATTTTTTAGTATTTTGGAAGAAGTTGTATCAATCCATGAAAATACTATAGACTAAATATACAAAGATAAGAAAGTACTAAAATTCAATAATTTAGTACCAATCGATTTATTTTTAAACTCAATGCATATGGCATCACTGTTGATCTGCCACCAATGTTGGTAATGTCGCTGTCGCAGCAGAACATACTATGTTTTTAATTCCCCAAAGCAAAAGCAATAGAGTGCAAAGTCGCGCAGGTTGTATCTATTTTTATTTTATATTTTGTATGTCTTTTTGATCGTGCAGATACTTTTACACCTCATTTTTGTTTTGTGCCATTTTTTTTTTATTTCTATCTATATTTTTATACCTATAATATGTATAAACATATCTACATTGGTCTTTTGTATTCTTTTTTTGGAACAGAACAGAACCAGGTATCACTGTTGACTGTGAACGGGCACTGCCCGGTTCCCTTCCCTGTTTATACCTACTCCATGGTTCATACTCAACTCAGCAACTTCAGCATGCTTTCAGAGCTTCTGAAAGAACTGAAGTTGGAAGTTGAAGTTATTGCGGTTATCCGACTGTCCAAAGTCAGTTTCAACAAAATTAAGAAAAAGAAACAAAAATTTAAAGAAAATTCTACTGGCTTCAGAGCTCCGCTGAGCTGAGCTGGTATGGCGGTATGAGGTATGACTGAGAGCGGTGGTGAGGGCGGCCATTGCCACAGCAGAGCAGTGATATGGCGGTGGTGGGTCCAATGTTGTGGACGATAACCAAGACGTTGACGACGAGGAACGTGCGCAAGCCCAATTCCCTACCTACCCCCCAAAAAATTAAGAGTCCCACATTCCCGGTTTAAAGTTGTTCAACTACTTTACAGTTTTTTTTTTCGTTTTGTGTTTTCAAACCGCCAGCCCAGTTCGTCCGTGATTTTTGTTGTTGTTGTTGTTGTTATTATTTGATGCTTTGTTTTTGTTGTTGTACCACACTTTTCACGATTATCCTACGCCCGATATATTACTCTCGTGAATTGGTTGGTTTGTTGTGTCGTGAGAGAGTTTTATGTTGATGCAAGTGATTTTCTTTATAATAGTTGATCTTTGGGATAGTCGAGAAGCCTTGGCAACCATGATCTAAACCATGAATTTGATTTACAGGTTTGAATCAGGACAGTGATACGACTACGAGTGTATGTATTCTCTATAGGAACGGATGTGTTTTCATGTTCCTTTGGAGTTGGTTTTTGATCTCCTGTAGGGAGTATGTGGTTCTGGAACTTGTGGAAAATTCAGCCTCAATCGGCCGTCGTCGGTAAGGAAAGTAGATAAACGCAGACTAGTATAAATGTTTTATTATTGATTGCAATTTTATTTAGCTATGGAAAGCGATATCAGGATACGTAATTTTGACTTTTTAGTTAAGTTACGAGTTAAAATTTGGTTCACTATAGTAAAGGTTTAAGTTGTAAGCTGATCATGCGCTCTTTTAAGCTTTTAAAGCTGCAACGCGCTTCAGTTTCGTCTGCGTTGCGTTGGGCCTGCTTCGTGGTTGCTTTGAATGACACTTCCAATATGACATTTCTAAAATGGCGCTTCTTTCATTAGCATCTGTTATTTTTTCCCAAAATAAAAACATATGAGTTTTGAAATCGACGAAATTTAATTTATCGCGGAAGTAGCTTACACAGCCTATAATAACCAATGGAAACGCCTCCAAAAGCAAATGTATTTTGGTTGTTGACTTTTTTACAGCTGTTGAGCTGTCAGACAAAGCAAATGTTCAGCAAATTTGAACTATAGCTTCCGTTTGGAGTCACATTACGTAACATTACGTTCTTTTCCTTACGATTGTCAAATGAAACGTGAGTTCGAATCTTCATTGAGATAGCATTCATTGAATTCCTATAACTGAACCCGTAAACGTCATGCGAAGCCGAAGCTGAATCGTGTTTGTGTTTCAGCCATTAGACTTCTATTAGTTGTTTCGAGAAAAATGTCGACATTCAAGTAGCTTGCAGAGAAGTGTAATAGATCAATTCCCCCCCCCCCCTTATCTTTGTCCAAAATAAAAAGACTTTTTAGGGAAGTTATAAAGACGTATAAATGGAGCTCTTTATCACATACCGTCCCCTCAGAAGCATAGTGACTCACAGCAAGTCTAAGTCACCTTAAAAAATGTTCATAAATCAAATTACTTAAATAGTTTAAGATTTAATAGTATTAGGTTATGGCTGATGAGTTCACAATTCGATTATTTGAGCCAATGAGCCATAAAGCTTACCTACTGCTTTGAAATGATAGAATCTGAATAGCTGTGCAAAATTTTACAAAATAGTGCTGAACTATAAACTTTAATTCTACAAGGCGAACTCATCTACTACATGGTTTTTAAAATCCTAATTGGCTCGATCAAAGGTTTTAAGGTTTTTACAGAGTTGAGGAAAGCTTCTGCACAATATTGAAAATTAATTTGCAACATTCCCATCTCATCTTTTGTTGATCTTAAATTCAAAATCCAAAGAAATAATTAAGAATGACTTTACTTTGGTGACTGCTAGCACGAAAACAAACAGCGCTTATTTGGATGCTGCTTTGTCTTTAGAGCCGGACTTGGGCAAGAAGTCTTGAGCTATAGGTGCATCAATGAACGCCTCATGACCATACGCATCAAGGCAAAATTCGGCAACATTAGTCTGAATGCACGCACGCCCCCACAGAAGAGAAAGACGACAACACCAAATATATGTTCTTCGAGCTCTTAGACAAAACATATGAGCAGTGTCCTAGCTACGATATTAAATTGTCCTGGGCGATTTTAATGCCAAGCTAGGAAGGAAGACATCTTTGGTGGAATAATAGGTAAAACAGCCTGCACAACAACACTTCCGACAACGGATTCAGGCTCATAGATTTTGCTGTGGGGCGAAACGTCATGGTAACCAGTACGCGTTTTCCATACCTCAACATCCACAAAGGAACTTGGAGTTCTCCAGATAATCTATCGTCAACCAGATTGACCATATTGCGATCGACGCCATACACGCTTCCAGCATCATGGATGTCCAAACTTTCCGAGGAGCTAACATCGACTCGAACCACTACCTCATTGTAGGTAGCACATTGGGTTTCCAGACCCAAGGCAAAACAGAGAGGGAGGAACGGCTACAATCCAAGAGATCACCAAAGCCTTTTCCGACCGAGTTACAAGCAACCCCTCTCGAAGTTCTCTACCGCCAACACAATGTATCGAAAAATAGTGGCAACATTGCCAAGATGCAATCAAAGAAGCCGCCTCTGATGTGCTGGGTTTCAAGCAGCCTCCAACAAGGAACCCTTGGTTTGATAAGGAATGTGGGCAAGCAAATGCAGCCAAACAACAGGCACGCTGCATAAAAGGACGAGAGCTGCTCATGAGCTCTATGAGCAGAAGAGGTGAGAGGAACACCGAAGATGTTGAGAGATTCAAAAGCAGGGATAAAGTGCGAAAGTTTAATAAACAGTTGAAACGAGATTCACAAGAACATAAACCTAGAACCGAAGGCTGCAAAGACGAAAGTGGAAACATCATAGTGGAACCGCAGTCAATGCTGAGGTTAGGAAAGGACCACTTCTGACGAAGTAAAGATTGCCCTATCTAAGCTGAAGTCTAATAAAGCTGCTGGAGCGGATGGCTTGAATGCGGAGCTCTTTAAAGCAGCTGGAGATAATTTGGTTAGGAGCATGCACCAACTTATCGGTAAGATATGGTCGGAAGAAAGTATGCCCGATGAATGGAACCTCAGTATTGTTTGCCCGATCCTGATAATAGGAGACCCTCTAAACTGCACCAGCTATAGAGGAATCAGTCTACTTAACATCGCCTATGTAATCTTCCCTGCCGTAATATGTGAACGTCTAAAGCCCATCGTCAACAACCTGATAGGTTCTTATCAGTGTGGTTTGGCAGATCCTGGAAAAAACCCAAAAACACCAAATCGACACCCACCATCTTTTCATCGATTTCAAGGACGCTATGTCAGCATCTACTTTGACGAGCTGTATAGAGCCATGTCCAGTTTTGGCATCCCTGCCAAACTCGTCCGTTTGTGCAGGATGGCCATGGAGAATTCACGCTGCTCCATAAAGGTTGGAAACAATTTAACAGAACCTTTCAATGTCAAAAAGGTTTTAGACAAGGTGATACGCTGAAAAAATAATGCAGAGCTCACACGTCAACTCTAAAGGTACACTACCTTTCAAAAGTCTGTACAATTACTAGCATATGCTGATGACATTGACATAATCGGAAGAACTCAGCGTGATGTCAATGGGGCTTTTGTGAGTATTGAGGCAGAGGCGGCAAAAATGGGTTTAACGGTTAATGAGGCAAAACAAAGTACATGCTGTCGTCAAGAAAGGACATACAACACCTATTCTACTTAAAACTAAACCCCCAAACTATAAATCAAGTATGTAAGCCGGCCGAGGCTTAAAACCCCATCCCAACTACCCACTATCAAGTGCCGATTGATGCCACCAAAACTGGTTCTCCTGCTTCACCCTATCAGTTCCGTCCCGTTCGGACACAGCCCTACTGAACCGAAGGAGCTCTGCTCCGCCTTGTGCCATGACGTCCCGATTGTAAAAGAGTCGCCTATCCACGGTTCTTCGTTTGACGTGGTAGATTAGCTGAACTGCCAATCTATCCTGTATCAGACCTCATCTATCTAAAAAGAGGAATGCCTCTGGTGGAATAAAGCCGCTCAAGCGTGCACTTTCAAAATACTCATCGTTCGAATAGAACGCCCCGAAAATTAAATTGTTGGTCGAAGACATAGCTCTTGCAATGTGACCTCGAACGAGTTTTATCACGAAATTGTCAATTCTGTTGATTCGAGCACCGTTGTATAGGACCTCGTTGGAATAGTAATGCACATAAGAAGATTCGGCTGTTCGATATAAGCCGGTACAGCGTCGTAAACACTGCCGCTCGAACACCCGAAACTTCTCCATCTGGGAAGGGGCAACGTTGAACCACACAGGACAACCATAAACGATCATTGGCCGTATGAGGGCCATGTAGCAAATTACCTTCACTCTGGGGTCAAGTCGACTGCTGTAAAACAGTCGTTTTGTCAGAGCGATGGCTCCTTTGGCCCTAGTCAGAGCAGCATTTATGTGTCTGCCGGAAGATAAATACTGATCTAACCAGATACCGAGGTACTTCACTACACTTTTGCTGGCCAATGGCTGCCCGTGAAGATGAACGATAACCATCTTGCGCCAATTCTTGCACGTATCCAACCGTAGCCCTTGCCAATGGAGTCCGGAACAGAACTATTATCTGCGACTTCTGGACATTTATTTTTAGTTTCCAGTCGTCGCAATATCGCTGAATCTTGTCGAAATCACGCTGCAAGAGAATTCTAATAACCTCAACCTTTCGGGCCGTTCTGTACGCAATTAGATCGTCGGCGTACGCAATTGCCTTTGTAAGACTACCTATCAGATCGCTGGTGTAAATGCTGAAGAGAATCGGCGAATTCACCGCTCCCTGTTGAAGACCATTTTTAATTGAGAATGTTGTGGTAGAAGTTACATTGCCACTTTTGACAAAAAACTTTGTACCGTTAAGAATATCATAAAGTATATACAACAATGGCTTGCTCATGCCAAGCCTGCTCAATTTTAGGTAACGACCCTCTAACCATACGGCGTCAAAGGCCTTTTCCAAATCAACCAGAACAGCACCTGTGCATTGTTGTTTTGATTTATTCCACTGGATATCAAAAACGAGTTTAGACGCAGCATGAATTGTGTCATGAACCGCCTTGAACCTTGGAGTTGTCCTTTCCCTTTTTCGGGAGGGGATCAACCACAGCGGTCTTCCAATGCACTGGATAATATGCATTATTCAGTGCATTGTTGAAGAGTGTGGTGTAAATGTAAATGTCTTAGTACAACGTTGGATATACCATCGACACCTGCTGACTTTTTGTTTTTTATTGAGTTAAAGATGAGCTGAAGCTCAACCTTCGTTACTAACAAGGGACTTGGTCCCGTTTGCTCGGCGATTATGGCATTTGCCAAGGAATCCTCATTGAACCGCATGAAACCGCGGTTCTCAGATCGCCATTGTGTCATATCATTTCGAAGGTAAAAGTAATTAAGTAGGGCTCTGTTTTCCAGGTCGTGGTTGGGGCGAATGCTATCATTCAACTTGTACACTTGCTGGAAAGCAGCTCCCACCGCCTCCACTTTTTCCTTCGGATCTTCAAATTTATAAAAGTCATGGTCAAAGATGGCTTCTTCCGGATCTATTTGCGCTGTCGGGAGTACGTCTCTGCTCTCTTCGGTTCCTTAGAGTTTTAGAGTCAGAAGGTCATTGTCGTTCTTTTTCCTGAATATCTTGTTGATTTTAGGGAACATACTAGGGTCACTCGAATTATTGACCGGATCTTGCGGTCCCAGTACTTGTTATTTGATAACCTGCATATACGACAATCTTGCCTATTGAGATTAATGAGCTTTACATCTTTTGTCCGTTAAATGGAAAATGACTTAAGCGTTCTTCTGATGTTTATGACTCATGAGAAATTGCAAAACCGTATTAAACAAAAATGTCAGCCCAGTTTGACTTTTTCAACTGTCAAACCGTAGAAAAGAACCATCAAAACTTTCCCAAACAGCTAAAGAAACACCCTGTATTTTAATACTTTTTAAAAAGTTTATCTAATGACGAAACTTGGCAAAAAGAATTATTGAAGAAATATCTGTCTAAGATACTTTCGCCCTGAAAAAATGACAAAATTCTAGGTGTAATTCTGTGCGTTTTGAAATCGCATTTCTGAAACCCTATGCCCATTTAAGACTTCATTGACTTCTTACTAATTTTTTTATGAACTTATCAATTCTACGTAATTCTTGAATTTGGTTCAAAACTCTGTTCCTGCAGTCCTCATCATATTGTCCCCAGACAATCCATATTATAAATGCCAAGCAAACCAAACAACTCTCTCTCCATCCCTGTCCTCTAATTAAACATACCACAGTCTTCAGGTACATAATACATAAAGTGGTGTATAATATATAAGAGTATCTCATTTGTATATTTATTTAAATAAATTCATTCATACCCATAGTTCTCCTCTCAGCTTCAATATATACAACGAAGTATCCGAAGCCAGTTTCCATTAACATTGCCTTAGCCAGCAGTTGAAGTGCCAAGCCCCAAACCCAAACGTTGAGATCACCGCCAACGCAAAGTCCCCACAAGAACTAAGAAGCTAAAATAAAACAAACAAACAAAAATTAACCAGAAAGAAAGAAACTTGCAACCGCAGGTCAACAAAAACGTACAAACAAAAATATACCTTCCCGTCGCGTCTTCGTCGTCGTCGTCGTAGGATTCTATGGAAGGAAAAATTAAAAAAGACCCAAGCAAGGTGTCCGATGATCGCCTTGGGTGCCTGGTGGTCCGCAATATCTCTGAGCTGGTTGAGAGAGCAAAGGATAAAACCTGGTTAGACGACCAGAGCAGGTTTTGTTATTTTTCTTTTTGTTCTTAGTTGAGTCTTGAGCGTCGTCTTGTCACAGTTTGTTAATATTCTAAACCACTTGTTTGATCGTGAGAGACTTGTAACCGTCTCCGTCGCGTCGTCGGTTCGTCCGTTGCCGTCGTAATGCGTATAAAGTCCAATGTCCAGTTGTAGCGGTTTTGTTTGGTTTTTGAATGGAACCTATAAAATATAAAGGAACTTAATCTTCTTCTTCCAGACGAGATATCAAACATTTAATGAAGAAATTAAAATAAATTAATTATTGGCTAGAAGAGGAGATGGTACAAAAATTAGGTAGGAAGGTATAAACATGTTGAATATATGGAGTTGTGGCATTGGACTTATTACATAGGAATCTCTTAGCAATCAAATGAATTTTAAAATCCACTCAATGTTATTTCAATAATCTGTATTTATATCAAGCCTAGATTTTGGACTTTTGCAATTTTGGCGACAAATTTAAGGAAGACGCAACTTTTGACAGCACAATATCAAAATTTAACGTGCAGTATGTGTGCACATCCTAAAAGTATGCAACAAACTAAACTAAACCAACAAGAACTACAAGCTCGCTTAACTGCAGCTATCCTCTTTGGTAACTTCAATTGGTCCGAACAATTCACTAAGCAGAAGCTAATTGTCTAGAAAATATATAATAGAATCAACAACAAACAAAACCGTTACAATAAAAATTCGTTTTATTTAAAACATTTTCTTCTTCTTTCACAGCAATTTCAATCCAAAATACTGAGGTTATGATTATTGCTTCCGTTGGCTAAATGTGCCTTCAGAATCACCATATATTATGGACGTCCAAACAACTTATAGGCGGGGTTGAAAGATTCTGAACGATTTCGTTCAATTCCTAGTTCCATATTCGTACCAATATCACACTCATCCAAAGCGATCACTGAAGCTGTTATGATGGGTTATAATTTCCCCATGACTATCTCTTTGGCTTCTTTCTTTGAGGACTCGCCTGACTTGTCCAAAACACTGAGGATCTTTTTAATGTTGGCATAGATGTCCATCAAGGAGCGATAGCCTACTATTGTGGTTATATTTACTGGAACAACGATTTCCACATTTTGGAATGTTTTAGCGCAAATTTTCCTAGCCCGCTGCGACATAGCCTACACCAGAGATTTTCTTTCATACTTATTCTCCTCCACAAATGAACTCATCGACTTTCTCATAACTCATAAAAGAACGGTCACCGGGCTTTTATTCTCGACGTTTTTTGCTGCCACGCAGCTCATCCAAAGTTCCCTTTTTTCTCTTCCATATTCTATAAATAAAAAAAAACAATAGTTCTTATTTTGTAATAAAATATTTGTTTTGACAGCAGCCATCAGCTGTTTTGTTTACATTAATTTGAGCGCTGAATGTTTCAAGGGTTTGTTTGTTTAGTTCAACTTTGAATTGCTTCTAGTTTTCGAGAGGTTTTATATAAAACTTGTCGTTTACGAAAACTTGTGACTTACCAAAAATGTATGGCAAAACTTGAGTTTTCGATGTAGGTTGTCGGCGAAAACCGATAATTTCGCGAAAACCGGATTTTGGACTTGGTGTGAAAAGCGTATAAGAACATTTACGAAATGATGTTAAACACTGGAAAAATTACCCATTTGATTAGGTTTACATTTTTTAATGAACTATCAAATTTTCTATGAGAAATAATTTACATAATATCGTTAATATTCACCACATTGTTTCGTGTAAACTCAACCAAACGTCATTGTGACTTTTAGGCCCGTTTGCTGATACAACTCATAACTATTTAAGTTCCACATAAGTTACTAAGTTCTGCTCAATGGTTTGCACAGAACTCAAAGTTTGACATAATTAAACCTAAGTGAAACTTATTTTATGGGGAAGAAATAGTAGGGCATAACACCTTCAGTTTCACTTAAGAGATTATGTGTGTCATTACATTTCAGTAAATTGTTGAGCCAAAAAAAATATTGCTTTGTTCAAACTTAAATAAAATAAAAATTAATTTTGAATTGGCCGATTTGCTGGAAGATGGTGTGCAGGTTCTTGAATTGATGGAAGTTGGTGTCCCCCGTCAGTTTTACGATATGAATGAGTACTTTTTTAGCTTTGATGAATTTGCCTTCTACAAAAGATTTCGTTTGACTAAAAAGATAACTATCAATGTATTAGAACAATTTGAAAAGGATCTAGAACTGCCTTATAACAGTTTTGATACATGACTTTTATAACAAATCGTTGAACAAAACTTTCCGTCTTCTAAAAATAATTTAATTGCACCCATAAACCAGCTATTTTGATGTTTAATATTTGACGCTTAATGAACAGCTGATTCAATTACACAGCTTTTAACCACATGAATTAAAAGGTTTTGTCCAAACTTATTTTACTCAATTTTTTAATTTACAATGTTGCGTGAATGCCCTTAATATACAATATTATTTTTAATTAAATGAAGCGACGTTTGTTTCTTTGTAAAAAAGAAAGGTAAGCAATGGAAAACGATTTCGTCTAAATTGCAGCACCATGTGATTTTCATGAAATTCCTCATGACCTTGTTTTTTAACATAATCTAAAATAATAGTCTAAAGCTTCCAAATAACAAGATTTAGGTAGCAAACTCTCGAATAATTAAAATAACACGGCCAGGAAACGTTGCTTTCAAATCTCTCAACTGCCAACCTGTCATTTTTGTAGTTAATTTAAACAATTTTATTTCGTTGTTGCATCGTGTATTGTTCTATTTTTACTTGTCAAATGTCAAAAGTGACAGTTACCCGAACAGCGGGCTAATTTAATTAAAAACCCATATTTAAAAACCCTATATTTAGGAATTAAAATGTCAGTTTGTTTATTTTCCAAAAGAACAAATTGTTTTTTACTTTCAATAAAAACATACTACGTTAAAGATCTAGTGACATTTTTATAAGCTGTCACAATATGGATATGAAAATGCGTTCAGATTTGGTGTAATAAAACAATGAGACGTTAAAATGAATAACCCTAAAATATAAAAATGTTAGCAGAGTCTTAAAAATACGAATTTTTGCACAAGGGTTAGCAGAGCAGGAGAATGAAATACACTGAGTTACAAAAAAAGTGGTGCAATCATACTTTTTGATGTGTTGTTTTTATTTTGATAATATACCACTTTACTTTTGCAGAGATATTTGAGGCGTTTTAAGTGTATCACCGACTTAAATCAGTGATAGGGCCCACTGTGAATGTTGGAACGGCAGTGTATAGGGGAAAGTAGTCTAGTCGTATACCAAGACTCACGATAAAGTACGAACGAATGGAATTTGCTTGCCTTAACCAAGATTAAATCGAGGCCGATTAGGGTATAGTTCACTTCACTGAAAAGTCCATTTGTCTTCACTCACTAGATGAACGTAGCAAATTGTAGAGAAGATCAGGTGGAAAATCTAATTCGGCAACAATTTTCGAGAGGGAAAATTTCTGATGATGTTCCGTCATGGTGTGGGCTGAAATTTCCGTGCACAGAATAAATGGGCTGTGCATATTGCAATGATCGGTAAAGTCCAATTATTACTTCACCAACATTTTGGAGGAATATTTGGTTCCTTTCGCACCATTTTTTGGTGAACATGTCTTGCTGATGTAAGACACCGCGAGACTTCACGTTGGCAGGCGCTTTACGGACTACTAGGACCAAGTAGAAATCGATGTGATGGCTTGGCCTGCCATGTACCCGTACATGAATCCCATTGAACATATTTGGGATCTGCTTTTGAAAATGATAAGGACAAAACTAGATGGGCGATCTCTAAAAAGCCTTATATAAGCTATGCCGAGGTGAATTAAAGCTTTGATATATGTTGGAGGGGCAATACCCACTACTTAGTAACCCAAAACTCATTTATTTTATGTTTTCTTTAAAAGTTCTTCCGATTTCTTTATTTTGTACATAAATTAATAATATTAGATGTTAATAAACAACACTAAATTCACATTTTAAATTTCTGCGCAGTTTGAAGGTGATCCACTTTTTTTGTCACTCAGTGTATAGACTAAATTCAGTATTAATTTTCACTTTATAGTCAATAATTAGCTTTCAGATTTCTGACAGAGAAACTGAGAAATTTATATGAACAATTGTGTTCTGAGCATCACTTACTTACTTAAGGTGGCGCTACAATACCGTGTGAACTAGGGCCTCCCCAACAAACTTCTCCATCTAGCTCCGTCCTAGCTAGATGTCTCCAGTTTCGCGCTCCAATTGGGGTGAGGTCACTTTACACTTGTGCACGCCACCTGATCCACGCTCTTCCTCTACTGCGCTGTCCTGTGGATGTGGATTCGAAGACTTTCCGGGCCAGAGCATTGGTTTCCATGCGCTCTACGTAACCCAGACATCTTAGTCGTTAGGCTTTTACCCTTCTTGCATACGGGACCGTAGATCACACGAAAAACTTTTCCCTCGAACCGACCTAAGGTGCTTTCATCCGCTTTTGTCATACTCCATGTGAAAGAAAAATTATTGTCAAATGCTTCAAAAAGTACAAAAATGTTATGAAAGTAAGCAAATTACTAGGTTTTGCTATAGAGGTAAAGTTAGGAACGTAGTTCAATTTTAAAAAACACCAAACCTTTAAGAACCTACCTCAAAAAACAGCCACTAAAAACGACTCCGGCTGAGGATAGAACATTAGTTAGGCTTTCTAAAGTGGATCCATTTTTAACATACTTTCAATTAAGAAGCCAAATGGAGGAGAACTATGGTGTACAATTATTAGCAAGGACCATACGACTTGAAGAAAAGAATTTAAATGGACGAATCGCTAGACGTTAGCTCAAACTGTCAAAAAAATATTGCTCGAAAAATGAGATTTACCTTTATAAAAGTCCAAATTTTTAAAATTTGGTCGTGGGGAGCGACCAATCCAAGTTCAACGTTTTTGGCAGTGACGGAAGACAGTATGTGAGGCGTCCCCCATTGAAAGAATTGGACTCGATATACACAGACAAAATTGTAAAACATGAAGGGTTTTCCGTGATGGTTTGGGGATGTTTTATGTCATCAGGAGTTGGACCATTGGTGCAAATTCATGGAAATATGACAGGAAAAATGTACAAAGACATTTTGGACAGACATTGATTATAGTGAAAATTTACCGTTAGCCTGGATATTTCAACAGGACAACGACCCGAAGCATTTCTCTCGGGTAGTTAAATCCTGGTTTGAATCAAACTCAATCCAAGTCCTGGAGTGGGCCCGGATCTAAATCCTATAGAAAATCTATGAGGTGTCAAAACTAAATACTAGCTGCACAGAAGATAAAAAAGTTGCCCTCAATTATTAGTTATTTATAAACGTACTTGATTGCAGATGGCCTAATTACATGTCCACTTCCAAAATCGACTAAAACAACATATCATTACTTTAATAAGTTTTTCAAAGATATTTTTTTAAAAATAAAATATCATCTGAACTTCTAGTTACTAAATGTATATTTTGCATAAATAAATTAATTTATCATTATGGTAAGCTTCTTCATTTTTAACGAAATCTTTTGCAATATATTAATCGCTTAATTGTATGACCACTACTGTAAGTTTTTCCGTCGCTTAGATGATTTTAACACTATTTTGACACATCCTTCATAATTGTTCGAGTCAGTTTCTTTAAGCAGCAATCACATGAGTGCGACCAACGAACGACGAATGACTTACAAAATGTGATTTTATATACGTTTGAAGACATATTTTCACCCAAATTCTTAACAAAACGATAGCAATATAGTTTCTATTTGATTTATGATGCATACTTTTACTTTTCAATATCATATATTAATAAATTTAAGAAAACAAATTTATTCGTCGCGAAAAAAATTGAAGTTGATACGAACTGTCAAACTTTATTCGCGTTCCACATTATCCACACTCGCAAGGAATAAAATAATCACGCGTACTTAACCTAAAAAATTCATTCTTCTTTTGGTTTCGGTGATCAAAGTCAAACTTTATTCGCGACGAATTAAGAACTCTCATGTGAAAGAAATGTCAAAATCGATGAATACTCGTTCATTCGTTGGTCGTGCTCATGTGAATACTGCTTTAAATGTATTTGCTTTTTCGAAATCCGTTATCTGTATTCTGCCATTATACTCTGATAACTTGATGGTTTACAGACCTTTCAAAGTATTGTTAAAATGAGTATGTATACGTTACTTTTGGTATAAATATTCGGTACAAATGTATCGTTACTAGTTACTTTCGTTACTTTCATTGAAACTGCTATTTTCGTTAAAAACGTATTAGGCACATATTTCAGATACACAAGGGCATAAGGCAAATTATACATTCTTGTTTAAAATTGTACATAAACACAAAGATAGTTTGTGTATGTGTTAATTTGAATGCAGCTGATATCAGGATATTAGTTTTCTCAGCACAGTAAGCGGAAAATATGAAGTAAATATTGAGAGAAACTTAAATAAAAGATATTAAGTGTGTTGTATTGGAAAACATATATTTATATTTTTGTCATTTCATCTTTTTGTTATTTTTTCTTTTAACAACAAGTTTAGTAACAACCTTAAATACGTAATCTTCCACGATTGAAAAATGTTAAAGGTCTTTTACTATTATGTTCAAAACTAGATCATTTATTTTTTTCTCGCCCTATATTCATACGTTTTCTAATGAATGTTGAAATATCTCTTTGTTTTTTTTTTTTTGTAGAAATCAAAGCTCGGGAAGGGGCTATTGCATTCGTTACTTGAAAATTTTAAATCTTAAATTTTTTGGATATCTTCGCACGTTTCGATAGGGATACTTATAGAAGCATTTAAGGTTGCACATTTGGGATTGAAATAGATTCATACGCCGATAGATGTTTAGACAGTAAATGTTTTTTTAAAATTTGTAACTGAACCGACTTTAAGAGAATAACATGAATGGCACACGTCACATTTAACCTTGTCATGTTCAAGACTGTCTTGAATTGGACTAAAAAAGTTCCGAAGTTTACTTCTTTTTCGCTCCATTTGAATGCACTTACTAATTTAAACTTGAGATTTGCCACTAAATAAGAAACGACGCCAAAGTACCTTAATTAAGCTTGAGATTTTCCGCCAACTAAAAAAGTAACGACGTTCAAAGTAACTAGATTCAAAAAATGTCAATACTGTCACAAAGTAACGGTAACATAAGTAAATGATGCAAAACATACAAATTACAATAACAGCAAAAGAAGAACAAAATAATATCAATACCATAGACAGAGAAAATGAGATAGGAAACCAAACTGTCAAAATACATTTTGCCTACAACTAGAAGTTAGTCCAGCGGAATGTTGTTTAATATCATTTCAATTTGAACTCCGCGTTGTCTTTCTCTCATATCCTAAAACTTACAACAAATACAAAAAATGAAAAGATACATTATACCCATTACCGTAAAAACACACACTTAACTTATACGACTCAACTTCTTAGGTATACTACCACTTTCTATGGTGGTATGTAATGCGTCATATATAGTATGAAATAACTACCTAAAAAAAGTAACTAGATCATACCAGTAACGACTTTTGTTTTAAAGTACCGAAACCTTACTCGGTACAAACTAAAATACCCGTTACTAAGTAACGAATACATACGGTTCGCTACAGCTCTAACTGGCTTATAGGACTGAACTGTCAAAAAAATAATTTTTTGACATTCAGCTAAAAGATATAGTTGAACCCTTACACCAGCTCAAGGTTTCCAATTGCTTTCAATTTGTTCATAAACAAGGTGACGTTAAAGTTTGAAGTTTCAAAAAACCGAAAACTCGAACCATAATACAAATCTAATACTTTTGAAATAATTTAAACTGCAAAACATTATTTTGTGCGTAAATAAATTTAATTTGTTGTTGAGTTTTTATTATGAAAACATGAGATAGGTACAGTTCTTTTTTATATAAAATATTTATCCTTGATGGTAACAATACATGTATAGCTAAAAATTTACAAAATTAAATCATTTGCAAATAATAATAAAAAAAAAATGCTAACAACTATTAATTTTATTTTATGGATGGATCCCAAATGTATATTAAACATTGTTCTTAAAGTATTTGTTTACTTTGGATTGTTCTCAGTTACATATAATTGTTATAAATAATAATAATTATTATGTTTGTCTCACATTAATGCGCATACTACATTATAAATATATAAAATTTGTTCATTCTTAATATTAAGATTTTTGTTTTTATTTATTTCTTTAAAAAGAGTTTATATTTTTGGAAATGTGATTATTTTATGATTTGCAAATAGACAAAGTATCCAAAAGGAATACAGCTCCATTGATGATCATCAAAGATCCAGTAGCAAGAGCATCACGTTTGGAATCTTTGTATAAGAATTCAGTGGCATCATGCCATTCATCAATGATCAGTGCACCAGAAACGATGAACAAAATGCAACCGATGATAGAGAATAGAGCGTTGATGCGCTTTTCAATGATGGAATTCAAAATGTGACCTGGAAATATTGAATATATTTCAATTTACATTCAATAACATTTCAATTTTGTGCGTTTTTAATTACATACCAACTAATAAAATAGAGCACACAACAGTGTATCCAGCGATTGTACCATAGACAATAAGTGGCTTATGTGAAAGGGTTCCACATAATATTTCTGCAAAGATGACGCATGCAATGCAAAGTCCCTGAAAGAGTGAAAATAAAGAAAATATAATGTTAAATTCTTTTTTCTTTAACAAATGCAAAATAAATTAATTTAAATTTTATTTAAAAAAGATTTGTGTTCTAAAAATCAGTCTTTATAGTCTATGTACAAAATGCAGATCCTTCCTTAGGCCCCGTGCACACTTGTGTCATTTGAACACGCGATGACGCATCAAAACAGTATACTTACTCCCAGTTTACAGTACTCACTATTCTCAAAAACAGAGGCTGGGATGCGACCCACATTGATAACTTCCCATCCCATCTGTCAATTTGTCTTCCTTAAAAGTTTGTCTATATGTACTCGTATCAATTTTTACCAAATTTGCGTACTATTTTTTATGAAAAAACGGACTGTTGGATTTTTATATAAAAATTACTGAATATCGAAAACAATACTTTCTGTGAAATAAAATGAGTTTGAAGCCAATATTTCAAATTTTTGAAAAGATATTTGAGTCGAAAATCAATTGTTAACTTTTATTAATTTTTGCTTGTAGGTGTTTTTTGTGTAAAAAACTGTCAATTCGATTTTTCTCAACATTTTTCAGAATGTTAAAAACAATATTTCTTATAAGATAAAATAAGTTTGAAGCCAATATTTCAAATTTTTGAAAAGATATTTGAGTCGAAAATCAATTTTTACCAAGTTTTGTTAATTTTTTTTAGGTTTTTATTTTCTGTAAAAAAAACTGTCAATTCGATTTTTCTCAACATTTTTCAGAATATTGAAAACAATATTTCTTATAAGATAAAATAAGTTTGAAGGCTAAATTTCAAGTTTTTAAAAAGATATTTGAATCGATATTCAATTTTTACCAACTTTGAGTAATGTTTTTTTTTAGATTTTTATTTTTTATAAAAAAAAAACTGTCAATTCGATTTTTCTCAAAATTTTATCAGGTGTCAAAACCATTATTTTTCGTTGCACAAAATTGTTTTGTAGATGAAATCATATTTAAGTCGTTAAATTTTGGAGGAGACAATTTTTTTTTTGATTTATAAAAAAAGCCGTTAAATGGATTTTTTTCAAAAAATATACTTTATTTCAAGTCTCTAGCTTTTTTGGTTCGTAAGATATTTAGGGTTAACCAAAATGTTCACCTTTTTTTCAAACTGCTATGGCAAAAAAAACTACCCATTCAACTTTCTTGAGAGCCCTTTCTGCATCTTTCTGCTTTATTATCTGTATAACAAAATTTATTTGAAATCGATATCTCTTCTGGTTCTTGAGCTATGGACGACGAAAAAAACGTCGTGAACGAACGGACGTACGAACGTACGTACACACGCACAGACATCTTTCTAAAAATCTTTTATTTCGCCTCTAGGGACCTTGAAACGTCGAGAAATGTCAAAATTTTCAATTTGACAAATCGGACCCATTACAATACCTTCCTATGGGAAGTTAATAAATTGAGTGGTGCACACAACTGCGTTGACACTGCAGATTCACACGTCATGCTGCGTCAACGCACATGCTATTGCGTTTTTCAGTAGATATTTTGTTATTGACATTGCTGAAAAATGTCGCTTCTTTTATAGGAACATACTTTTTATGAGCATAACATAAAGTTGGGTTAGGTTGAGGGGCTGACAGATGACGTTTTTAACGTCACATTTAGATCAATACAGATCCATTGTGATACCCGTGAGTATTGCTACTCAAGCTAATGAGGAAAACCTATGTGTTCAGTTAGTCAAGCCATTTAGAGGCTTTGACGAAGTTCAGAATGTTAATACCTGGTGTACTAGAGAGTTCTCCTAAATCCCCGAAGAAATAGTTGCCAAGCAGTTCCTTCTTTTGATGGGAGAGTGCGGAACAGTGACACAGCAAGTGCGGAGTATCTTCATGCACCTCCTCGTCACCGCATCCTCTGCATAAATCATCTGAACTGATTCTCATCTTTTTCATATGATAACCTAACAGATTATGTCCGGTTATTATGCTTCCAAGAGATGGAAGTGATCCCTTGTGTAACTGCATAATTCTCATAAGATCATAAGATCTTTCTTGTAGTGCCGCAGGTGTCAAGAAGGTTCCACCTTTCATCGGCCTTAATAGTTATTCTTTTTAAGATCTCCTGTTTTAAATGAGCTTCGCTTACGTCAAGCATTGACCCTAATCATGCTAATTCATCAGCTTTCTCGTTGCCTAGTATATCGCTGTGGTCTGGGACCCAGCAGAGTCCAATGTTGTGCTGTGCACCAAGAACCTTAAGCTCTTCGCGGCAGCATGAAACAAGCTTTGGTTTTACCCCAGTTGCAGTAAACGTTTTTATTGCCGCTTGGCTATCAATGTAAAAGGTGATATCAGCTCGTGGTATCCCCATCATTGATACCTTTTTAGCAGCTGTTGTCACTGCCAGGACCATTCCTGTCTGCTTTGGGATGGCTGCCTGGAATGGTTTATAAAAACTAAAAAGTTCGGGTATTTTATAGTCTGTTGTAATACTATGACCCATAACTTTATGAAGGATCTAGGCATGTCCTATAGAACTGTTTATCCAGACTTTAGTCTCAGGGATCTTTTGGCCGCAGATTTTTGTACAAGAAGGTCTAGGCGAATTAGATGGAGTATAACTTCCAGTCCCGCAGTTGGAGTGGATCTCATTGCTCCCGTAATGCCAGTGCACGCAATTCTTTGAGCTTTTGTCAAAGTTTTCAGATTCGTGCTCTTTTCTAAAGCTTTCCACCATACCAAATTACCATAGGTTAGTATTGGTTTAATTATTGACGAATACAATCATCTGATAATTTTAGGGTATGGTTCCCAGGTTTTCCCGAAAATTTTATTGCAGGAGTAAAAGGAAATCGATGAATCTTTGAGTCTATCTTTGGTGTTCAGGCCCCAGTTTTTTTTTCTAAGATCACACCGAGATACTTTGCGTGATCAGAGATTTTAAGAGGGCAGCCTTCAATTGAAGGTATTTTAAAATCAGGTATTTTGTGCTTGTTAGTAAATAGCACTAGTTCTGTTTTAGCTGGATTGACTGTCAGCCCACAGTTCCTAATCCATTTGCTCGCTTTGTTCACTGATAGTGGGTAGGAACTTGCAAGTCGCTAGTAGATCATCAGCGTAGGGTATTATCCTTACTCCACTTGAGCACTTTAACATTACAAAGGTGTGCACGGTGCATCGGAGCATATATTCTATCTTACGAGCTAAATGAAAACTTATAAACAGCACTAAAATTATGTGAAAATAATAGTTTATTGACAATTTAAAAAGTTATAAAGTTTAAACGGACCCTTAAGAAATAACCTAAACTCATAAGTTCCTTAACAAACTGTAACCAAATATGAATTATTTTAGTTGAACGACTGAAAAAGTGAAATTATACATTTCCCTTTTTTCCAAAACTTTATATTACTAACCAGAATTTGTTTAAATGTTGGAACAATGAAATGAGTGTTACTATCTACCCCTTTATTTATTATCACCATTCACCCTGCTAAATGTCAATTAACTCATTAATTTTATTTCTTTAATTCCTGACTGACGTTTAAAGACCCATCTATATGTTGTGTTAATAATGATTGTCATAATTTTTGACAAATCACTATTCCTTATTGTAAATAAATCATTTTGACTAAAATACCGCACTTATAAAGCTTCCTTCAAATGGATATTTTCAAAACAAAAGAATAAACATCAATTTTTTGTTTTATTTCATTAATTGATAACATTTATGGAAAGACGAAAAAACTTTATGGATATATGGGGAAAGCACATTCACTTTTACTCCTGTTTGAATACACTACATAATTAATTATGTTTTGTGACAAATTTATTAGTGATAAAACTATAATTAAATCATTATTTTTTAGAGTTAGTGATAAAAATAACTCCATTCAACCTAACCAAATAAACAAATGACGTTTCCAACTGAAATGACAATCAAATTAAGGGGCTTTCTACATCATTATAGCTAATGTCAAATAAGATGAATTTATTATCTTAAGTTTATTGAGTTTCATTTTCTAAATAAGACAAACAACTTCATTTAATCAAAATAAAAAACAAGCCTCAACGATCGAAACACCTTTACTTATGCTCTGTTACACTTTTAGCAATGACATCAATTTCAGCAAAACAAACATTTTAAGAACGTCAGGTGAGGAAAAAACAACAAAAATAAAATCTATTTAATTTTAATGTTTTCTTTTCTTTAAAGATAAGGGAAATGTTAATTTTTAACAATCTGAAACCATGACATAAATATTTTGATACACTGCTCGTCATCACTTTAGCACATCCCCCATAAGCTTAATAGAACTGATCTGGTCATCGTTGTTTTCAACATGCAGTTCACATTCTGTATTATATTTTTCTTATCTTTGTTTACTCTCTCACTGGCAAAGAGAACATGCAATGGATCGGTCCCGTTATACGGTTTTTACCGTTTATGTTATTTTTTATAGAAAAGTGACCTTAGCACATGCAAATTGTTTTAAGTTTATCTTCAAGAGTTTAACGCGTAGGCTAACCGCATTTTTGTTGCTGCTTAAGTGGTGTATTAAAATTAATATGGGTAAGGGAAAATCGTTATCTGTGCAAGAGAAAGCTAAAATTGAAGCCTACAAGGATTCAAAGCTGTCAATAAGTGCAATATCGAAAAAATCGGTACAGTTCTTGAGTGATTCTTGAGTAATAAGTCAGGATAATGAAAAAATAATAAAGACGGTAATAATAGAGTGATTTCTAACACTGATAAGAGAGCCATTTTGAGAGAATCATCCAACTCTCACAACTCGGCAGCAAAGATCAAAGCAAATGTAGGTGTTCAAGCGAGTTTATCAACAATCTAAAGAGTGATAAGGAATGCTCCACACTTAAAACGACTTAAACTGAAGAAGAAACCCCCAATTAACGGGGCTCGAAAGGCAATGCGATTGGATTTTGCATGTCAAGAAGTTCTAATTGGCGTTACGTTGTCTTTTCTGATGAAAAGAATTTTAATTTGGAAGGTCCAGACGGATACAATTTCTACTTTCACTATTTTCGCAAGGAGAAACACCAGTTGGATCACCTTCATAGTCGGGTGGGGTGTGATTGTGTGGGGAGCCATCTTTTACTATGGTACGTGCGACTTACAGTTTTTGACAGCAAATATGAATAGAAGTACCTACAAAAACGACAACGCTCCGATCCACACATCCCGGGTCATTAAGACATGGCTTGAGGTACAAAATGTAAGTTTAATTCAGTGGCCGCCTTACTCGCCTGACATTAATATAATAGAAAACGTGTGGGGCTTGCTTGCTCGTAAGGTTTATGAGTCTGAGAAACAATATTCCAACAAAGCAGAACCAATCGAAGGCATTAAACGCTCTTGGTCATCCATTTCCTTGGATTATATTGAAAAATTGTACGAGTCGCTTCCCAATCGAATCTATAAGGTCATTGTCAACAAGGGAGGATCTACACACTATTAAATTTATTTAACAATGTTTTAATTACTAAATGTATAAGTTAAGAAATAAGTTCAAAGCTTAAAAGCTTTTAAAAAAATGAAAAAATTGATATGTGCTAACCTGATGACTCAAATTTAATTGTTATTGTCTAAAAAAAAATTTAAAAAAATATTAAAAAATGTTTGTTTAATTTAACTAAAAATTGAGTCGGCCATAAATAAAAAATAATATAAAAATCTTAGCTCATTTAGTTTGGTAGGAATCAATTACGCGAGAGTGTGTGTTAACCTGATGACGCGCAGTGTATGAACAGCGTGATATTTTTCGAATTTCTTACAACCCTTTCCATTTTTATTATTTGTATCTGTCAAAATATCGGTTTTGACAATATTGACCTTCCAAGAAGTTATTAACATAGTAGATATACACTGCCAATCACTAGGATGAGGCCACATATTTTTCAACCGATTTTCGGTCCGATACCTGTTGGAATTTGTTTAACCCGGAAAATTTTACTACATGAGAGTAGGTACATATTTTCTTAAAACAAAGTGATACAATTATAGGGTTAATTAGAAAAGACCGTTGGAATTTCCCTACATTAATGAATGAGCTACCTAAAATGGATATAAAAAAGTGAGTCACTAGGATGAGGCCATTATATTTCGAATATTTCGTTGTAGAAGTTCAGATCAGCAATTTTTTTCAAAATTTGGGTTACAATATTTAAGAACGTTTTACAAATAACTATTTTTATTAAATTTCAACTACAAATGGGTTCCGGAAAGACGTTGACAGTAGCAGAAAGAGGACAAATCGATGCTTTCAAGGAAATGGGACTCTCAAGCCGAGAAATAGCAAGGAAGCTGAACAGAAGTAAGACAGTTGTAAACAACTATCTTGCTGATCCTCAAAACTATGGAAAAAACCAAAAAGGACGCACAGCCCAAGCAACAACATCCCGAGAAAAGCGGTTAATTTTACGTATTGCTTCAAATTCTACTCAATCAGCTACTAAAATAAGGTCCAAAAGCGGAGTATCAGCTCAAAAAGAAACCTGTTCTAAAGCAAGTACACAAGGAGCTGCGAATGAACTTTGCAACAGAACATGTCTCTTGGAGCAGTCAATGGAAACGCGTCGTCTTTTCGGATGAAAAAAGTTTAGCCTTGACGGCCCCGATGGTTACAACTTTTATTTCCATGATTTAAGAAAAGAGGAACTAATTTTGGGAAGACATCACAGCCGTACATCAGGTGTTATGGTATGTGGGCAGCTATCACCTACTATGGCAAAATCGAATTGGAGTTTCTTTCTCCAACAATGAACGGAAACAGCTACAAATACTTGTTGGAACGCTCATTTCTGAAGATGACAAATATTTTTGGACCTCTGCCTTGGATTTTCCAACAAGACAATGCCCCCATCCACACGCCCAGGGTTGTCAAAAGCTGGATTTTATCAGAAACCGGACTATCTCGAAAAGTTTATGAAGGCGGTAGACAATTTGAAGACAAGGACTCCTTAATTGAAGCTATCCGTGATGCCTGGGACGAGATTTCACTTGACTATTTAAAAAAACTTTATGATTCCATTCCAAACCGTCTAATAGAGGTCATATCGAAAAATGGGGGGCATACTCATTATTAATTGAGGAAAACTTAATAAATAAATGTTTGAAAACCAAAAACTGTAAACATTTCTTTCATTTTTTTGATATTTTATAAGATTTTTCATGTGGCCTCATCCAAGTGACGCACTTTTTCATACTGTTTTTAAGTAGCTCTTTAATTAATGTAGGGAAATTCCAACTGTTTTTTCTATTTAACCCCTTAATTTTATTACTTTTTTTTAAGAAAATATCTATCTACTCAAATGTAGTAAATTTTTTATTGGTACGAAATTTCCAGCAGGTATAAAGAACGAAAATCGGTTGAAAAATATGTGGCCTTATCCTAGTGATTGGCAGTGTATTTTCCATGTACAATTTTTTGACATATCTTTCCTTTTCTTGAAAGCATACATTAAAAGGATTCTGACAGCTGTCAAATAATTAAAAATTTCGATTTTCATAAATGGTGTTCATATTGACCCTGTTCACATACATCAGAGAGAAAAAAGATTAGTTTTTTCTCTCTGACATACATATACACATTTCAACGTTTCATTTCTTATCATCTTCAGTTGGAACGAAATAAAATGTTGAAACGTCAAAATGAGTTATTTAAAGAAGCCAAGGTGGTGTGAACATTGGACTTTTTTAAGGCAACTCATTTTGAAATTTTATCTCGTTCTATTAAATGTTAAAAAAAAAAACAATACAAAAGTCTTCCTTACCTGACTGATAATTTTTTGCCGTCAAATATGAGCGAGATAAAATAATTAGATGTCAAAATACAAAATATGTCAGAACTCATATTTTTTTGACATTTGATAATTTTATAACGCTGTAATTCAAGACTTCATAATATGATTCATCAAACTACTTACATATACTAAAAATCCTAAAAACAAAACATTAGGTTTCGCCCTAGTACAGCAAAATGGTGTCTTTAATTGCATGCAGGCATTTATTTATTGTAATCACGCTTTAAAGAATTTTCCTATCAAATTGTTCATAGACCAAGCCACAAACATTATATTTCCTTAAAAGAATACTAATTATGAGACAATTAACTTTGGAAAGTGTGTCATCGCTGAACTTCAAGGATTGATTATTTTTGTTTTGTATGCGAATTGCAATCAATTTAAACGTGCCTTGAGTTTAAAAAATATTCCATTTGTTATTCGATGATCAACAAAATAAGAAATACTTGAATAGGGTGTGCGTATTTTTTCGATGACAAATTGGTAATGAAAACGATGAATATAAATGCAACGATTACATAAGACTTATTAAGCTCTGATTATTTGTTTCCATTGTTTTCTACATCAACAACAAGACTTTAGGGTTAATTGCAATTTCTTTAAAAGATTAAGATTCTTTTGTAAAATTTAAGTAATGTCAACCAAGTCAATGTTATTTTAAAGGTAAGACTACACTTGAAGCAACTTCAACTTAATTGCACTTTGTACGTACTTTTAAAATGTGTGTGACATTGAATTTGTTCATTTTTATTGTTTTGACAAGTGTTATGTGAAGCTGCACTTACTTAAAAACTACAGAATCAAAATCCGATTTAACAAGATGACGTTTTGCTTTTATATGGGGTAGAGACAGTTTGGACCGAAATTTCTGACGAAAGTATCTAGAATTTTTATAAGTAAGAGTAATGCGAGTTCTATTTTGACACTTGTGCCTAACACATACTTGGAAACATGGAACTAGTCACCTAACCCAAAAAGAATTAATTGTCATTAAACAAATTGACATATAGAACTTGACAGAAGGATAATCTCTTGAACTGTCAAAGTAAGTCTGCTTCCATTGAAATGTGCTTAAATAATTTTTGCGAAACCTAGCACATTTTTGAAATAGTATACAACTCTTAACGTCAAAATGTATGTCATTTTAAGAACTGAAATGCATTTACTCGTATTAGTCATTTATGATGAGCGAACGATTATAAAAACAAATATTTACGATCAATAAACTGCAGTTCCATGTGCTCGATATCGAAATTAATTAAAAGTCTTGCTCTCATTTAAATTCTAAGAAATTATATCACACAAAATGTGCATATGTAACTAGACCTTTATTCGTTCTGTCACAGTTCGCTTTTTTTTGTTTTTATTTACATTTGAACTACTACTTGTGACTCAGTAAAAAAAACATTGATAATGAAAAATAAATTTACATTTTATACTTCATAAGTGCTGAGAAAATAATAACATTAATAAATAATCTATCTAGATTACTAATTTCATAGAAAAATATTAAATGTGAGTGTCAGGGCTTCCGTTTGTTAGTGATAGTGACACAAAACGAGTCAATTCTGAAATATTATGATGTCATTTTTAATCTTGTTTTTGACTTATGAGTAATTTGATCACAATAATTAAAATTTAACTTTTTTTTGAGTTTTTATTGCTTAAGAAGTTATATGTTTACCTTTGTGGTAAATTAAACCTTGAGAGTTATTTTGACTTGATGATTTAGAAAAATATTAAGGGATTTTTAGGCATTTTTCTTAGTAAAAAATATTAATTTTATTTATATTCTAATGAGTAGATACTAGTATTGGGCGTTATAAAATTAAGGCATTTCAATTAAATGACAGCTGACAGTTAAGGAAATAATATTTTAAATATGTCTAGAGTGTGACAGTTAACACGAAGAAACTATAGTTTAAGACAATTTGAAGTTTATAAACGAAAATATTTGTAAAATCGTTCTACTATCTCTTTTCACTTTCGAATACATTTACATATTTCCTCCTTTGAATGGTAAAAACGATTTTTAAGAAACTGAAAAAAGTGTTAAAAAATAACCTAGAATTGTTTTCCTACGTAAGAAATACGATGTAAGCATATGCCATTAAATTCTTAGCATACAAACATTGTAGAGAACTTTTTGGTTCATCAAATAATATTCTGGAAATTATAGGGAATGCTTCCCCTCATTACTTTTTGTTTATTGATTGTGTTATTCTATATTCTGTTGTCATATTAATTTTGACGTATGTGGAGTAGTTTAGATTCTTGTACTCTTTTGAGACGACTCAGTTTGACATTTAATTGCATATACAACAAAAAAATGTCTTCCTTTCCTGTCTTTTTCTAATTATTAAGTGTTAAGAATATTATCATTATAAGACGTCATTTGCAGCCGACTGCATTTTTAACTTCCCATAGGAAGTTATTGTAATGGGTCCGATTTGTCAAATTGAAAATTTTGACATTTCTCGAAGTTTCAAGATCCCTAGAATCGAAATATAAGATTTTTAAAAAGATGTTTTTTTTCGTCGTCCATAGCTCAAGAACCAGAAGATATATGGACTTCAAATAAATTTTGTTATACAGATAATAAGGCAGAAAAAAGCAGAAGGGGCTCTCAAGAAAATTGCGTTGGTGGTTTTTTTACCATAGCAGGTTAAAAAAAAGGTGAACATTTTGGTTAACCCTAAATATCTTACGAACTAAAAACGATAGAGACTTGAATTAAATTTTACATAATATATTGTTACGTGATATCAAAGAAGTATATTTTTTGAAAAAAATCCATTTAACGGTTTTTTTTTATAAATCAAAAAAAATCAACAAAAATTTGTCACCTCCAAAATTTTACGACTAAAATATGATTTTATCTCCAAAACAATTTTGCAACGAAGAATAATGATAAAATTTTGAGAAAAATCGAATTGGCAGTTTTTTTTATAAAAAATGAAAATCTAAAAAAAAACATTACTCAAAGTTCAAAAATTGATTTTCGACTCAAATATCTTTTTAAAACTTTGAGATATTGGCTTTAATTTACTTTTATCTTTCGAAAAATATTGTTGTCAACATTCAGTAAAATTTTGGAAAAAAATCGAATTGACAGTTTTTCTTACAAAAAAATAAAAACCGAAAAAAAATTAACAAAAGTTGGTAAAAAATGATTTTCGACTCAAATAGCTTTTAACAAATTTGAGATAATAGCTTCTAACTAACTTTTACATATAAGAAATATTGTTTTCAACATTAGGACGAATTTTGAGAAAAATCTAAATGACAGTTTTTTACAAAAAATAAAAAAATATATAAAAGTTTGGTAAAAATTGATTTTCCACTCAAATATCTTTTCAAAAATTTTAAATATTGGCTTTAAAGTACTTTTATTTTCAAAAAATATTGTTGTTAACTTTCAGTAAAATTTTGAAAAAAATCGAATTGACAGTTTTTGTACAAAAAATTAAAAATCTAAAAAAAATTAACAAAAATTGCTTAAAATTGATTTTCGACTCAAATTTCTTTTAAAAAATGTGTGATAATAGCTTCTAACTAATTTTTCACTTATAAGAAATACTGTTCTTAACATTAGGACACATTTTGAGAAAAATCAAATTGACAGTTTTTTTACAAAACATTAAAAACCGAAAAAAAATTAACAAAAGTTGGTAAACAATGATTTTCGGCTCAAATATCTTTTCAAAAATTGTAGATATTGGCTTTAAACTACTTTTATTTTTCAAAAAATATTGTTTTCAACATTCGATAAAATTTTGAAAAAAATCGATTTGACAGTTTTTTTACAAAAAATAAAACTCTAAAAAAACATTACTAAAACTTGGTAAAAATTGACTTTCGACTCAAATATCTTTTCAAAAATTAAAAATATTGGCTTCAAACTAATTTTATTTCACAGAAAATATAGTTTTCGATATTTAGTAATTTTTATATAAAAATCCAACAGTCCGTTTTTTCATAAAAATTAAATCTACAAAAAACAGTACGCAAATTTGGTAAAAATTGATACGAGTACATATAGACAAACTTTTAAGGAAGACAAACAGTGTGGGTCGCATCCCAGCCGCTTTTTTAATTACTAATCGCGTGCCGTTGCACAACCGTGGTGGGTTTAAATTACGAAACAAAATTAACGGAGATTCAACATTCAATAAGTTCAAAAACTCAGTTGGATAATTTACACCTTCGGAAGCTTCACAAACTGTATCAATAATTTTGTATGACAACAAGTCTCTTGGTAAGAAATGTTCTTTCTTAAGATTTAATTCGTTGACATCCACATTTTTTGCTGCTAAAATTGGTCTTTCTGCCAGCCACTCATGATTTGTATCTTGTCTGTGTACATCGGGAAATATCTGGTCAACGGGAGCATCTTGTTAATCAATAATCGTGGAGAAATCGACCTATAATTTTATGCATCCAGTTTCATCTGTAACTTTTCTGTCCCGTCAGCGGATGGATCTTGTGGTGATGATTTTAAGCACGTCTGTTATTTTTAAAATTTAGTGGCAGTCTAAATACTGAATGAGCTGTTCCGCCTCCATCCAATAAAATTGTCACAATCCCAGAACATGCAACAGCCTGCTGAAACTGCGAGCATGATGTGGTCATAAATGTTTTTTTTTGTGGGGCATTGAGAGCAACTATCGCTGCCATTTCTGGCAGAATTGTATTGTATTAAATTGGCAGACCTAACGATATATTCAAAATTTCATTGAAATTGGTTAAGCCGTTTCGGAGGAGTATGGCAACTAACACTGTGACAGGAAAATTTTATATATTAGAGAAAATATGGTTGAAACTTCTTCCCAATAAATAAAATATATTACGTACAAAGATATTCATGAGTTGTCAAAAGTCATGTCATAGATGTGTGTTCTGTCAAAAATAAAATTCATATCTAATGTTGATATTTTTCTGACGTACTACTTTTAAAAATATAGTGTGACTCACCCATTAAATTAAAATTCAACATCAAGCATAGAAAAAAAGCACGTTTTAAATTTTATGGCCAAAACAAATAAAGTAAACACATCGTTAAAACCTCTTGAAATAGATTCCAGTCCAGCTGGTAGAGTGGTATTGTACTTTTTTTTTCATCGAATAATATACATTAATCTATTATTCACATAACTATTTAAAATCTATTATTTATTTTTTTTTTGATGGTTGGCTATGTTTTAAAAATGAAAATAATTAATCACAATTTTCATTAAACTCTGTGTCTATTTAAAAATTCTAATACTGCCTACAAACAAAAACAAAATTGCATTGAATTTGTTTGGTCTTTAATTTGATTTTATTTAAAACTCGACTGATGATGATGAGATCTAACCTTGAATTTGAATTCTTTGCTGACAACGCACTAAAAGGTATTATTTAGGTGTGTTTGATTTGTTATGGGAAATAATTATAGCTAATCTATACAATTCGCACATTTAAATTTTAGATTTCTTCCCGGTTAAAAATTCTATTTCTTTTTTCTAAAATTAAAATATTTAATAACATATTGTTCTTTGCTTCTAAATTTATAATAGTGTTTACGTATGAATGATGATTATGTGTATTTAATTTTGTTTTAATAATTCGGATTATGGATTCCAGAATATTTATTATTATCCATATTTTTTTTATGGAACACACATGTCTATGAACGAAATGAATTATCATCACTTTTAAATTTAGAATCGTATTGAAAGTGTCGGTAGGAAAAAGAGCCAAAAAGCTAATCTCAGTATAATGTATTGAAAAAGTTGTCAAAATGTATATTGTTGTGAATTAAAATGGGCAGGTTCAGTTGACATAAGAGACTTGAAATTAAGGAAAGATTCTAGTATCTGATTAGCAAGCTGCCAATTAAGGATTATTGGAAAGTTAACTGGAAAGTTAGTAAAGCAAAGTCTCCCTCACTATGAAGTCAAGTCAACTTATGTCAAAATGACAGTTGATCATATTTTTTCTTTCGAATTAAAGCTGAACATTAAGGAATAGGTTTTTTTTTCTTCAAAAGACACTTAGCAGTATTCGACACCAAGTAGTGTTTGCCTTTTAACCACTAAAACCACCTCTTCATCAGGACCAATCTTGAAGGATTTTTCTTTCTTAATTTTGTACAATCACTTTGGGGGAAGTTTAAACTTTTAATACTTTCCCATGTTTTTTTAGACTATAAGCTCATGAGGCTTGGTTCTTCTTAATCTCCGAACATGGTTTCTTATATTTAAGCCGGACTCCATTTCAGAATTAGTATGACTTTGCAGTCTCTCGTTGTGCGATATAGCGTATTTTTTAACAACTTCTGAAACCATTTCTATTTGTAAGTCACGATGTAGATCGGTATTTCTTATGTACCAAGGTGCATTAACTATTCCACGAAGGACTTTGTTTTGGAATTTTTGGATGATTTCGGTATTTGTTTTCTTTGTACAGCCCATAATTGTATTCCATAGGTCCAAACAGGCTTTAGTACTTGATTATACAGCATTATTTTGTTTTGGATTGATTTATAAATCAGAATTGTTACCAAGTAACCAGTACATTTTTCTATATTTCAAGTTTAGTTCTTCTCTTTTCTTTTTGATGTGCTCTTTCCACTTTAGCTTTGCATCCAAAGTCATTCCAAGGCATTTGGCCGTAATGGCGTAAGTCACAGCTTGATTATTAATGAATATTGGAATATTGTTTATCTTTTTATTTGTAAAATGTATATGTGAAGATTTTGTTTCATTGAGTTTGATACGCCATTTTTCGGTCCAAGCTCTCACTGTGTCGACGGCATTTTGTAGTTTTACTGCTGCCTTAGAGACACATTTGTCGGGTACCAAAAGTGCGGTATAATCTGCAAAAGTAGCCATTATGGTGTGATCACGAACTGGAATATGCCTTTTGTATAGTAAATACAGTGTAGGACCTAGGACACTTGCTTGTGGTACACCGGCTTCTATTTTATTCAATTCGGAGTATTTTTGATCGTACCTTCCTCTAAACAATCGGTCTGAGATGTAAGATTTTTATATTTCAAAGTACTGCTTGGGAAGATCGTTTTGCGGTTTGTACTCAAGTCCCTCATGCCAAACCTTGTCAAAAGCTTGAGCAACATCTAAGAAAATAGCTGAACATACTTGTTTTTCTTCTAATGCTTTTTCTATTACATCCGATATTCTATGAACTTGGTCTATCGTGAAATGTTTATTTCTAAAGCCAAACTTATGGTTTGGGATTAACCTTCTTTCTTCTATGATTTTGCTAAGTCTCTTCAGAAGCAGTTTTTCAAAAACTTTTGCCATAATTGGTATAAGCGATATTGGTCTGTAAGCCGTCACTTCTGTAGGTGGTTTACCTTGCTTTGGCATGACAATTACTCCAGCAATTTTCCAATGGTTCGGGACATACCGGTGCTTAAGGCATGTATTTATTATATATTGGAGTTTTATGAAGGCTCTCAATGGCATTTTTTTCATAACCTGAGCTAACACATACTTTTTATTTCTTTAAGTCTTGCAATTGGTATTTCACTTTCATCAATCTAATCAACAAACTGTAAGTTATTTTCGGCTGCGTTTGATGAGTATGGCTTAAAAACATTCGCAAGATGTTCAGCGAAAAGGTTAGCTTTATCTTTCGGGTTAACGATCCATTTCCCATCTTGAGATTTCAAGGGTGAGTTTTGTAACTGCGGTCTTTTCAGGCGCTTGGCTGCTTTCCATAGCGAAAAATTGGTTAAATTCCTTAGGAATGTACTGCATGAATAATTTTTGAATTTGTAAATTTGGTTTTTAAGATTTATTTATTTGTTTTTTTTTGCCATTTTCTTCGAGCTCTTCTTTTCTTCTTTATTTACGGCCTGCTTGGAAAAGTCTTTTGCCTTTTGTTGATATAAGTCTTGAACCCCAATGGGTGTGTTTCGCATTGAAGTCTCCGCCAACAAGAAAGTTATGCCCAAGAAGATTAAATAGATCTGTATAGTCTGCTGCTATCTCAAACCCTTTCTTTTTCATACCAATACTAATAGTTGTTACTTTCCATTAGTAAACTTGGCTACTTCATAATGTTTTAAGCTTTCTTTTATAAGAATCGCCGATCCACCTCTTGCCTTGTCAGTTGGATGTGGAGCGTGGTAACATGAATAGTTTTCTATTACATTATCTAGACTTTGCCTATTTGGAGAAATGAGTTTCGGACACCAGGCAAATATCGATTGTTCTAGATCTAAAAAGATTTTTAATTCGGATGAATGTTGTATTGTACCGTTTGCATTCCATGTAGCGATTTTAAGTGTTCTGTCCATCATTGTTTTTTAAGAGCGACTTTTTCGCTTAGCAGTTTGATATTCAAATCCTGTTTATTAATTTTTTAAGAATAAGTTGTAGCATTTCATTTATGGAAGTCTCTTCATTCTTCCGCACATTTTTAACAATCTGAGAATAGGTTTTCTTTCCATCGCTTTTACTTTGAACAGCCTTTTTAGGCGGTTCCTTCTTAGTATTGTTTTCTGCAGTTAAATCTTCAGGTGCGATCAAAAGTCGTAGAAGCGGCAAATCAACCTTGGTTAACGCTGTGTATCCGTTCCCTTATGATAAAGCGCGATCTTGCATATAAGACTTGGGTACGATATCGAGTATTAGAACTAAGGCGAAGCTACTGCTCGCTACGTAACAAGGTGGTGACCAAAATAGGAAATCAAAAGCCGTTAGCATTGACGATGTACGTCCATCGTTTCTCAAAATTTTGCTGCCTATTCTTCTACAATACTTAACCCATATTTTTAACTTCATCATCATGTCTGGTCACTATCCTATGCAATGGAAGCTAGCAAAAATCTAACCTATACCAAAAAATTCCAATGGGATAGAGTTAAGGCCAATTGCTATTTTGTCCTTTTTGTCTAAAGTCTTTGAAAGCAATTAAATAAACTTCTTAATGCCAACAATCTAATTACTCCTATGCAATCTGGTGTCCGGAAGAAACATAGTTGTATCACTGCCCTAATCAATATTATTGAAGACTTGAGGATGTCAATGGATAAAGAACATGTGTCATTTTTAGTCCTCTTAGATTTTTCGAAGCTTTCGATTCAGTTGACCACACATTATTACCCAGTAAACTTATTAATGAATTTAATTTTTCTTATGCGGCAGCAAACTTAATTTTTTCATACCTTACAGGTAGATCACAAGCTGTGGAAATAAATGGGACGCTATCAAATTTCCTGCTGAATTTAAATGGTGTTCCGCAAGGCTCCATTCTTGGTCCATTGTTGTTTTCAATGTATGTACATTAATGCAATTCCCAACTCAATGAAATTTTGTTCCGTAGTTTTTGTACACCCATGATATGCAGCTTTACTTACATTGCCCACTCGGTTTAATTGAACACTGTATTGAATGCTTAAATGAGGATCTTGAAAGGATTCAGAATTGGTCCACAGCAAATAGGCTTCAACTAAATCCTTTAAAGACTAAATGTATAGTTATTTCCCGAACATCTCTTGATCTGTCTTACTTTCCTCGTATTGTCATGAACCATTTCCCGATAGAATTCGTTTTGAGGGCTAAAAATTTAGGAATACTATTTATTAGTTTTTTTTACATTGGACAACCACATTAACGCCATAGTTGGTAAGACTTATGGAGCTCTGCGTCCCAGCATAAAAACGCGTCTTTTACTTGCCAAAACCTTAATAATACCAATTTTCACTTATGTATGCGAATTTTTTTCCATATATTTGTTTAATACTACACTTATCACTAGATTATAAGACATCTTATCTTAAAGTGTATAAGTTTTCGAAATTGAAATTAAATAAAATTAAAATAAGTCGGGGTGGACTTGTATCTTGCTTGAGGAGTGTTTTTTAGACAATTATTTTATTGGTAGTTTTTGCACGATCAACTGAGGGTAGAGGTTAGTAAAGCATAGTTCCAAGTTTGAAGTTTATGAAACTTGAAAAACAAACTAGTTGCCTTGCTGAAAATGTACTTTTAAAGAATGCAGTTGACTGCAAATGACGTCTCATAATGGTATATTCCTTACACTTAATAATTAAAAAAAGACAGGAAAGAAAGAAATTTTTTTAGATATGTAATGAAATGTCAAAATGAGTCATATCAAAAAAGTACAATAATCTAAACTACTCCACATACGTCAAAATTAAAGTGACAGCTGAATATAGAACAACACAATAATTGAACATGACATAATGAGGGGAAAAATTCCCTATTATTTCCAGAAAATTATTTAATGAATCTATAATGTTTTTATCAAAAATACTCCATTACCAAGGTCGGAATCTCAGACTGACATTTCGGTTTGCCTACAAGCTAAGTACACACTAGATTCGAAAAAGTGTGCGTGAAATGATGCAAAAACCAAACACATACTCACATTTAGTGTTCCGGACCATCAAAATGCTTCATTTTAGTCCTCAGGCACATCTAAAAGCTTCATTTTGGCCTTCGTTCAAAAACGAAACAATCCGAGCCAACAGAATCTGAAGTGCTGACATGGTCTTAAATTGGAAGATTTGTTTAGCTTTTTAATTTAAATCCAAATAAAAGTTGCAAATGTATATTAAAAAGAGTCTGGGATGCGACCCACACTGATAACTTCCCATCCCGTCTGTCAATTTGTCTTGCTTAAAAGTTTGTCTTTATGTACTCGTATCAATTTTTACCAAATTTGCGTATTATTTTTTGTAGATTTTATTTTTTATGAAAAAACGGACTGTTGGATTTTTATATACAAATTACTAAACATCGAAAACAATATTTTCTGTGGAAAAAAATAAGTATGAAGCCAATATTTTTAATTTTTGAAAAGCTATTTGAGCCGAAAGTAAATTTTTACCAAGTTTTAGTATTGTTTTTTTTTTAAGTTTTATTTTTTTGTAAAAAAACTGTCAATTCGATTTTCTTCAAAATTTTTCAGAATGTTGAAAACAATATTTTTTGAAAGATAAAAGTAGTTTAAAGCTAATATTTCAAATTTTTGAAAAGATATTTGAGTCAAAATCATTTTTTACCAACTTTTATACATTTTATTAGGTCGATTTGATTTTTCTCAAAATTTGTCCTTATGTTGAAAGAAATATTTTGTATAAGTAAAAATTAGTTAGAAGCTATGATCTTAAATTTTTGAAAAGATATTTGAGTCGAAAATCAATTTGTACTAACTTTTGTTAATATTTTTTTCGGTTTTTAATTTTTTGTAAAAAAAACAGTCTGTTCCATTTTTTTCAAAATTTGATCAAATGTAAAAAAAACAATATTTTTTATAAGATAAAATTAGATGGAGCCAATATCTTAGATTTTTGGAAAGATATTTGAGTCGAAAATCAATTTTTACCAACTTTTGTTAAAATTTGTTTAGGTTTTTAATTTTTTGTACAAAAACTGTCATTTCGATTTTTTTCAAAAATTTACTGAATGTTAACAACAATAGTTTTTGAAAGATAAAAGTATTTTAAAGCCAATATCTCAAGGTTTTGAAAAGATATTTGAGTCGAAAATCATATGTTACCAACTTTTATTAATTTTTTTTACGTTTTTTTTTTGTAAAAAAAACTGTCAATTAGACTTTACTCAACATTTTTCAAAAAATTGAAAACAATACTTCTTATAAGATAAAATAAGCTTAAGCCTAAATTTCAAGTTTTTGAAAAGATATTTGAATCAATATTCAATTTTTACCAACTTTGAGTAATGTTTTTTTTAGATTTTTATTTTTTATGAAAAAAAAACTCTCAATTCAATTTTTCTCAAAATTTAATCAGATGTCAAAAACATTATTCTTCGTTGCACAAAATTGTTTTGGAGATGAAATCATATTTTAGTCGTAAGATTTTGGAGGTGACACATTTTTTTTTTTCAGTTTTTTTGATTTATAAAAAAAACAGCAAAATGGATTTTTTTCAAAAAATATACTTCTTTGATATCACGTTACAATATATTATATAGAATTTAATTCAAGTCTCTAGCGTTTTTGGTTCGTAAGATATTGGGTTAACCAAAATGTCCACCTTTTTTTAAACTACTATGGTAAAAAAAAAACACCAACACAATTTTCTTGAGAGCTCTTTCTGCATCTTTCTTCCTTATTATCTGTATAACAAAATTTATTTGAAGTCGATATCTCCTCTGGTTCTTGAGCTTTGGACGACGAAAAAAACGTCGCGAACTTACGGACGTACGAACGTACGTACACATGCACGCACAGACATCTTTTATTTCGACTCTAGGGACCTTGAAAATCAGACCCATTACAATAACTTCCTATGGGAAGTTAAAAATTAATGGAAAATATTATCGAAGTCATAATTCTAAATGGCAAATTCCGAGGTGAAAATATATTATTACCACGAATCCCTATTATACCCTTAAATGGGCCAATTCAATTCAAACGTCTTTAGTTTCCAATTAGATTGACATTTGCAATGACTTTCAATAAGTCTCAAGGCCAAACGATGTCTGCGGCTTAGATTGGAGCACTTCATGTTTTTCACACGGACAATTATACGTGGCGTGCTTTTGAGTCGGCAAACCATCCAGTTTGTTTGTATTGGCGGAAGATGGGATCACAACAAATATTGTACACTCTGTTGCATTAAGAGATTGATAGATAGTAGTATAGTCATAATTAGCGATATGTATATTATTTTAAAGAATTAACTTTAATTAATTTGTTAGTAATTTGTTATGTTCATACTTTGTCACCCTTTACAGTGCTCTATACCTCGCCCACTTATATACTACATCATTACACAATAACAATATGTTAATTATTTCCATCAAAATATTCTCTAGAAATTATTTATATGACAAAACAACGTTTGTCGGGTCAGCTAGTTATAATATAATAAGTTGTTTTATTCTGTATTAATTCGAAATTAGCTGTGATCTTTTCTTCGATGTTGTTTATCCATCAATAATGAATCATCAAATTTAAGTACCTTAGCTTATATGTCAAACAATTAACTGTCAAATTACATCACAATAAATTTACTACATTCTTAGGATTGATAAGAAATGCAATCAGAGCTTACTGAAGTGGTACAAAAATGTCGAAGCATAAGCGTAATTAAATCAACAGACTGATGAGCAGTCTTTCAATTGTCAATATGTCTGAATGGTATATAAAATTATTAACTCATCAAATCTAAAATTCATATTGACGCGAATGTCATATAGGTAATGACAGCTATCAAATAGAATTTGATATGCAACTCATCACTTCGTTTTTCGTAACTCAACACACACATATCAAAACGGTTTGTATGTCAGGAGGAATATTTATCAACTTTCCAACGAATAGTCATCCCTTTCGCTTTTTTAGAATCTGTCGAATCTCCTATAATAATTTGAAAAAAGTCAAACAAGGTAGCTGTCAAAAGTAATGAGCGTTAGTAAAACAAATTGTGGTATTATAGCAGAAAAGTTTTTGTTTGTTATTCTTTATAAAATAATCATTAAACCTTTTTCTATTTTTTTGTTAAATGTAACTTAAATGTATTAGATTACCCTTTTAACTTTTGAAGCCATTCTAATCCCTCTAGTATTCTGTCAACAGTAATCATGCTATTAAATTTATTTTGACATTATAAAATTTTAATCGAACACACCCAAACCAAAGAAAAAAAACTAAGTAGCCAAGAGTCGCAAGATATCTATCAAATGACATTATCATCATTTGTCATATTTTGTGTATTATATATGTATAAGGAGATATAGAGAGGGAGGGGTGAACCATAAAAGCCATTAATCATTCTATAAATTCTATCGTGTCTTTTAAAGACATAAAACCCGCGAGAATTTATTTTTTTGCTCCATGTAGGCATTTCGTAAGCATTAGACTAATATTTTTAAATTTTAACTTTTTCCAAAATGTTTTCATCGCTTTATTTTTTTGTATTATTTTAAACAGATGATGAACAGTGACAGCACAATTATATGACGCAACTTCTTTGTCGGGAGTCAATTTTTAAAATTCTGACAAAATGAAATGAAGAACGCGTGGGATTTGATGTCGCGTGTGGAACCGGGTCACATCATACAATATTTTGTACTTTTATGTTGTTATTTTTTGTTTTTAATTTATTAAATATGTTTAGGGTAAATTATATTTAGGAGCATGAACATATCTACTTAAAACATAAATGTAATTAAATAACATGTTTAATTTCGTGTAATAGAATTTAAATTAAGTTTTTTTCTTTTTTTTTTGGAACAAAGGATTTTATCTGGGAGAGTCCCCTTTGGTTTCACAATATTTTGTTTTGAGTGGGGTAAAATAATAATCAACTGATGGGCATTTACATAAGGGAAGCCCTGCCCACCTTATTTTGTCTACAACCTAGATTCGTTTGAGTATAATTTAGGGATAGGAATAGGATGTCCTAATTTATAAAAAGGTTACAAAAGTAGGCTAAGGTCTGCAGGAATGCGTAAGTGGAATAGCATGGCGGAACAGCGAAGTCGATTTTGATAAAGAACCAAAATATATTTTATTTATATTTTGTTTTGTGATGGTACAAATGTCAAAACTGTCATTTGTTTCCTCAGCCTATACGTCAGATTTTATTCAGTGTGTTTAAATAAAACTTAATGATAAATTAAAATGAAATAACAAGAAATTCAAAACCAAAGAATCAAAATACGAGGGTGGATTGAAAAGTTTCCGGCCTGACCAAGAGATGGCGCCACTAGGCCTACCTTGAGGCGGCGTTCTATAGTACCATCTTGAGATAGCTTGTAACTATAGTTTCCGCCCGATCGCCATGTTAGTATAGTTTTGAGAGCACACTAAACAAGGCGCCTCTGTGTTTTTCTTAAAAATGGAAAAGTTGGAAAATCGTGCTGTCATCAAATACTTCTATTGGAAGGGGTTAAAGCCGAAGAAAATCAAAGAAGAGATGGACTTAACACAGGGAACATCCTGCCCATCATACTCAACCATTAAGCAGTGGGTTTCCGAGTTTAAAAAGGGTCGTGTGAGCACCTCTGATGAGCCTCGCTCAAGACGCCCTGTTGAGGTCACAACTCCAGATATGATCGAAAAAAGCCATCAAATAGTGCTGGAAGACCGCAGATTAAAAGTGCATGAGATAGCTAAGACCTGTAAGATGTCAAATGAACGTGTGCAAAATATTTTGCACCAACATTTGCATATGCAAAAGCTCTACGCAAGATGGGTGCCGCGTTTGCCCCGAGTGACTATTATCTGTTTCCTAACCTCAAAAAATGGCTTGGTGGTAAGAGATTTGCGGACAATGAAGAAGTAATCGAAGCTGTAAATGGGTATTTTGAGGAGCTTGATGAATCAGTCTATAGAGATGGCATTACTAGACTAGAACACCGCTATGAGAAATGTATCAGCCTTGAAGGAGATTATGTTCAGAAATAAAAAAAAATCTTGAAAACGTTGTTTTTCTTGGTCAGGCCGGAAACTTTTCAATCCACCCTCGTATCATAAAGGGCATACAATTTCTTTATCATGGTACAAATCCCAAAACTGTCATTTGATTCCGCCACCTATACGTCAGATTCAGTACCTATTCGGTGTTTTCAAATAAAATTGAAGGAAAAATTCAAAACAAAAAGATTCAAAATAATTTAAAGGGCATACAATTCCTTTATGATGGTACAAATGTCAAAACTGTCATTTGATTCCGCCGCCTATACGTCAGATTCTGTATTCGGTGTTTTCAAATAAAATTGAATGACAAATTTAAATAAAATAACAAGAAACTCAAAACAAAAAAGTCTTTCAAGTTCTTTTAGAAATTACAATGAAAGTCACTTGCGGCTGCACACACATTGTTCGAGCTGTCACAATGAATTCAAAATCATGTTAGGTGTCTCATGTGTGACATAAGGGGTGAGATATTAGAAGCTATACATGTTCAGTTAATGGGCCGTGAGAACATTCCAGGTGATGCAAAGACAAAAAGTCTTTATCAATTGTTACTACGACATAATATACATATATACATGGATTGAGTGGAGAAATTTTTTGACAATACCGTCGCCATCGGGCGTCAGATTCAATTCGTTTTATGAGTACTCCCATTTTATTTATATAAATTATTTTCACAAACGAAAGTTTCGTTATTGTCAAAATACTGTACGACAGAAAAAGGTTAATTTAAAAAAAAAACGCTTTCATACTCTAAACTAAACGTCATCACACACAAATTGCTTATAAACATTGTTTGTGATGTGATGTTTGCTTACCTTAATTTCAACCGGTTGAGTTAATTGATTTAATGATCACCACTTCTCAACTGACCTTCAGAATTAATTTTTGCTAAAAATTATTATCAAACAGACCGAATAAATGATGTTACCGGTTTATGTTTTGTAATTTCGGCTTCAAAGTCAAACAATAAAAAATATCTAAACAAAAAGGATCTGTTTTTGATGTACGAGAAATAAACTTTTTTAAAAGTTTAATCACATTGCAAATTTCTAGATTAGGGTTATTATATATTTTTTTTAAAGTTTTGTTGAATAACAAAATTAAGGAACTTAAGTTAAATTTGAGCATTTAAACTGAAGAATACTAAATGTCTTCCAAAGATCAAACATAAATTTTTAACTGACAGTAGGTTAAATGTTAAACGGTGTAAATGTCAAACGGCAGCCTTATAAATAAGTTTTTAGGTTAAATTAATATTAAGTTACAAGGTTTTCAATTGTTACGATGTCTGTAGAACATTTTCAGAATAATTGTTAAGTGAACGATTTAAATTTTTTCCAATAAGAGCTTTAGTTTTGAATATCCAGCTATGAGAGCAGTTGGCACTTTTCAAAATATCACCTTTAGAATTTAACAGTTAAAAACTAAGCCATTACTAAAAGTAAAACAATAAACGCTTCAACAACACTTCTAAATTATTAAAATTTATTTTTAAAAAAATGAAGAAAATTTTGTAGTCACAATATGTCCAAGGAAAGTTTTCTGACCGTGTTATTTCTTGGTCAACACAATTGGCCACCATGAACTTATGATAACAGTTTTAGACTTTTTAATTCGGGCTAAGTTATTGCCTATGCTCCACTATCTATTGAAGACATTAAATATTGAATTCATGAAATTATCGAATTGCGAAACATAACAAATAAATAAAGAAGGTGACTATGTATTTTCTTTCAACTGCATTTCACACTACCTTACCATTTGAAACACAAAATAGCCATCTACCCTTAGATAGAAATAGGAGCCAGGGTGACGAATATGGATCGTTTTCTATAATAAAACGCAGCTATTGTTTTACATTGCTGATGGCAAACAAGTATTTTGAAAGAAATTGTGTGGATTACAATGAAATGATCGTTTTTAATATAGAAATGAAACTTATTTTTGGAAAACCCTTTATTCTAGCTATCACTTTATTAACCGTTTGCCGATTTCCAATCAATGACAATTTAGACTTCAAAATATGATCCGGCAATCTATCTGACATTGAAGTTGAAGACACTTTGGCAGGATCTATCTAACAATCCTAATGTGAACTGACAATAATTGGATAAACACAAACACGCTTCAACTTTGGCTTCGCCTGACGTTTAGGAGTTCCGCCATAGGAATTCAGCGTATGCAATAACAGAGAAGCCCTAACCTCTCGTTAACTTCCCATAGGAAGTTATTGTAATGGGTCCGATTTGTCAAATTGAAAATTTTGACATTTCTCGACATTCCAAGGTCCCTAGAGTCGAAATAAAAGATTTTTAGAAAGATGTCTGTGCGTGCGTGTGTACGTACGTTTGTACGTCCGTACGTCCGTACGTCCGTACGTTCGCGACGTTTTTTTCGTCGTCCATAGCTCAAGAACCAGAAGAGATATCGACTTCAAATAAATTTTGTTATACAGATAATAAAGCAGAAAGATGCAGAAAGGGCTCTCAAGAAAATTGCGTGGGTGGTTTTTTTTACAATAAAATAAATATAAATTGGGTGGCGCAACAGTCCTTTGAGAACCAGGGCCTAGTGACTTACAACTCTCAACCATTCCTGTGTGCGAGTAATGTTGTCAGGAATGGAGGGGACCTACAGTTTATATGCCGAATCCGAACGGCTAATTTGAGAAAGCACTTTTTCAAGACAAGAGTTACTCTTGGAGAATTTGTCAATTCCTCGCAAGAGGCAGTACCCGTGAAAAGACTTTAGATGGCATAGGCAGGGATCGAACCCAAGACCTCTGGCATGACAGTCCAACGCACTAACCATCATGCCACGGGTTTTTTTTACAATAGCAGTTTGAAAAAAAGGTGAAAGTTTTGGTTAACCCTAAATATCTTACGAACCAAAAACGCTAGAGACTTGAATTAAATTTTATATAATAGATTGTAACGTGATACCAAACAGGTATATTTTTGAAAAAAATCAATGTAACGGTTTTTTTTTAAATCAATAAAACTGAAAAAAAAATTTGTCACCTCCAAAATTTTACGACTGAAATATGATTTCATCTCCAAAACAATTTTGTGCAACGAAGAATGATGTTTTTGACATCTGATAAAATTTTGAGAAAAATCTAATTGACAGTTTTTTTATAAAAAATAAAAATCTAAAAAAAAACATTACTCAAAGTTCGTAAAAATTGAATATCGATTCAAATATCTTTCCAAAAATTTGAAATTTAGGCTTCAAGCTTATTTTATCTTATAAGAAATATTGTTTTCAACATTTTAAAAAAAGTTGAGAAAAATCGAATTGACAGTTTTTTTTACAAAAAATAAAAACATAAAAAAAATGTATAAAAGTTGGTAAAAATTGATTTTTGACTAAAATATCTTTTTAAAACTTTGAGATATTGGCTTTAATTTACTTTTATCTTTAAAAAAATCTTGTTGTCAACATTCAGTTCAAGTATGAAAAAAATCGAATTAACAATTTTTTTACAAAAAATAAAAATCTAAAAAAAAATTTATAAAAGTTGGTAAAAATTGATTTTCGACTCAAATATCTTTTCAAAACTTTGAGATATTGACTTTAATTTACTTTAATCTTTCAAAAAATCTTGTTGTCAACATTCAGTTAAAGTTTAAAAAAAAATCGAATTGACAGTTTTTTTACAAAAAATAAAAACCTAAAAAAAAATGTATAAAAGTTGGTAAAAATTGATTTTCGACTCAAATATCTCTTTAAAAATTTTAAATATTGGCTTGAAACTTATTTTATTTCACAGAAAATATTGTTTTCGATATTCAGTAATTTTTATATAAAAATCCAACAGTCCGTTTTTTCATAAAAAATAAAATCTACAAAAAAAAACGCAAATTTGGTAAAAATTGATACGAGTACACATAGACAAACTTTTAAGCAAGACAAATCTACAGACGGGATGGGAAGTTATCAGTGTGGGTCGCATCCCAGCCTCTTTTTTCGTTTGACAATCGTAAGGAAAAGAAAGTAATGTCACGTAATGTGACTCCAAACGGAAACTTTAGTTCAAATTTGCTGAACATTGCTTTGTCGGACAGCTCCACAGCTGTACAAAAAAGTCAACAAACAAAATACATTTCCTTTTGGAGGGATTCTCATTGGTTAATATAGAACTGTCATTCAAAGCAACCTCAAAGCAGGCCCATCTTTGCAGACGAACCGAAGCTCAAGCCTGTTTGTGTTTTAGCTATACCTAAAGCATTTTATAAAAGACCGTTGCCCAACTAATTTTGGAGCTTTAAAAATTATTTTAACTAAGATTAACTGAACAAGTATTTATTGGTTTAAACATAATTATTAATTTTTTGGTAAAATTGTGTTTATTCTTATTTAGCTAAAAAAACATAACTCAGGTATAATCTTTTGACCAAACTGTACGTGTACGCATTTATCTTAGAGCCTTACGCGAACCCATGATGTCATGGTTATGTTGCTCTTTATTTTTTTTCATTCATAAACAAAGTAGGTATAGTGCTTTAAGAATACACCGAATACCTACGCAGAATTTGAATTAGTTTCACTTCAAAACTCAACAATTATCCCCTCTTTCAATTACTTCATAGTCAAGTCATATAAAACTTGTTTGCTACTATAAAATTATTATAATAATTCACATCAAAAAAACCAATGTGAAGAGGTAAAAGTACGCACCGCCTTACCTTCAACAAGGAAGGGCAATCAATCTTTCTTCATTTTTATTTTCAAAGAAGTTTCCCTGGAATAACGATATTTCTAAAGCAGCAACAACAACGACAACTCTACCTGATGAACTTCCGATGACATCATTTCATAATATACGACCTCAACGGCTACGGCTACGTCTTCGTCTACGTCTGACAACAATAATTCTATCCAAAACTTGTTCAGAAGCAACCCCAAATTTGAAACTCGTATAATTTAATCTAAAAGAGGTTCGAAAAAGAGAACCTTAAACGAAGTAACGCTCACAAATCCTCATCAAACACTCATTCTATTCTTTTGTATTTTGTTTTTGTCTAGTTTTTTTTTATTTCTTTGGGATTGCTGTTATTGTAAATGGAAATACAAAATAAAATGAAAGGAAAATATTCGGCATTTTCTTATAAGGAACGCCAGAAAATCATCAGATACAAATTATGTACGATATCAACGATTCTTTGAACTATCAAACAAATAATTTATCCTTTAAACGAATTTCCAAACACAAAAACATGCCAAAGTTAAACGAAAAGAAAAACGCCATATAAACAATTTTTATTAACATTTACTTTTGATTTCATCTATCAACAAAATAAAAATAAAACATTTTGAATAATTCAATTAAAATTACTCACCAATTCGATAACTTTCAAAAGTAGACGATTGTTTAACTCCATTTTTATTATTGTTTGTTGTTTATTATTGTTTATACACAAAAAATAAAATAATCTTTATCAAAATTCGATTGAATTCTTGCAATTTTAAGTTGTTCACAGGCCGAAAGTTTTCTTATAACTGGAAACTAATTTAATGAAATTTTGTTTTGTGGCGGCAAAGAATCAAACTCATTGAATTTAAGTGTGTGAGAATAAAATACTTCAATATAATTTATACGAACAACAATATCAAAGAAGGTAGGTATAGAAATCCAGCAACAAGTTGCTGAAAGAGTGAGACTTGCGTAGTGTTTCTTTATTTGATCGACATCGAAGAAAATACAGTGGGGTTTGAATGATTTAAAGTTTGAAAAAAAATAATAAATGATAACTGGTAAAGTATTCCATCATATTGGTATTACAGGGTGGTTGTCAAAAAATGTGTAAAGACAGAAATTTTATTTAAATCATTTTTTTTTGGAAATGATAAATAATTCATATGTAAAGTGTTATGCATTTCATAATGTCAAGTATTTGACACCTGTTGCACTCAGATGTCATTTGAAGTGTGATAATATTAGTTAAATAATACATCGTGTTTAAATAATTCGAACTTACTATACAAGAAGAACATTTTAAGGGCTTCTCCATCTAGCTCGGTCCCTAGCTAAATGTCTCCAGTTTCGCGCTCCAAGTTGGGTGAGGTCACTTTTCACTTGTGCGCGCCACCTGATCCGCGGTCTTCTTCTACTGGCTAAGTCTACGTCACTGTACAGCCCGTAGTTCCATCTTCTCCTCCACTCCCCTTCGATGCATACGCAACCGTATATCACGCGAAGAACTTTTCTCTCAAGCCGACCCAAGGTGCTTTCATCCACTTTTGTCATAGTCCATGCTTCTGCGTCGTATGGCAGGACGGGGGTGATAAGGGTCTTATATAGAGACAATTTGGGCCCTCGAGAGAGGACTTTACCACTCAATTGCTTTCTTAGCCCAAAGAAACAGTGGTTAGCAAGATTTATTCTGCGTTTGATCTCAGCGCTGGTGTTGTTTTCTGCGTTTACAGCGGAGCCTAGGCAGACTAAGTCCTTGACTACCTCAAAGTTACATCTGTCGATGGTGAGGTTTTGACCAAGACGTCGGTGTTGTATGTCCTTTCTTGACGACTTTGTTTTGCCCTCATTAACCGTTAAACCCATTTTTGCCGCCTCTGCCTCAATACTCGCAAAAGTCCAATTAACATCACGCTGAGTTTTTTCGATTATGTCAATGTCATCAGCATATGCTAGTAATTGGACGGACTTTTGCAAGAAAGTGCCTCTAGTCTTGACGTGTGAGCTCTTCACTATTCTTTCAAGTACGATGTTAAAACAATTCCATGACAACGCATCACATTGTCTAAAACCTTTTTTGACATCGAAAGGTTCTATTACGTTGTTTCCAACCTTTATGGAGCAGCGTGAATTCTCCATGGTCATGCTGCACAAACGGACGAGTTTGGCAGGGATGCCAAAACTAGACATGGCTCTATACAGCTCGTCCCTCTATACAGCTCGTCCCTGTATGCGGCCTTGAAATCGATGAAAAGATGGTGGGTGTCGATTTGGTGTTCTTGGTTTTTTTTCCAGGATCTGCCGTAATGTAAACATTTGATGAACTGTGGACTTTCGTAGTCTAAAATAACAAACAAATATATCAACCTCGAATATTTTACGAGCGATATGATGATATTACTTTCAAAATAACGTTATGCATAGAACAATAACGTTTTGGACATCTGCAATTTCGTATAAAAATCGAATTGATAATTAAATCGTTTGAAAGCGTGTGACTTGATTTTTTAGGAGCAATTGAAGGAAATACGATTTTTAATAATGCTTCGATACAACAAAATGAAATAATATAATATTTGAGTCGAAAATCAATTTTTACGAACATTTAGAAATGTTTTTTTTAGGTTTTTATTTTTTTAATGTTCAAATCAATATTTCTAATAAAATAAAATTAGATTTAGGCAAAATCTCATAGTTTTGAATAGTTATTTGAGTCGAAAATCAATTTTTATTACCTTTTATTAATTTTTCTAAAGTTTTTATTTTTTGTAAGAAACTGTTAGTTCGATTTTTCTCAAATTGTTTCCGGTTGTTGAAAACAATATTTATTATAAAATAAAATAAGTTCGAAGCCATTATCTTGAGTTTTTGAAAAGATATTTAAGTGCAAATTAAATTTTTATCAACTTTGAGTAATGTTTTTTTTAGGTTTTTATTTTTTGTAAAAAAAATGTCAATTTGATTTTTCTCAAAATTTTACCAGATGAAACATTTTTTTCAGTTTATTTTGATTGACGTTACAATATATTATTGACGTTACAATATATTATTTAAAATTTAGTTCAAGTCTCTACCGTGAGATATTTAGGGTTTACCAAAATTTTCACTTTTTTTTAAAACTGCTATGGTAAAAAAAAAACACCCACGCACTATTCTTGAGAGCGATTTCTGCATCTTTCTGCCTCATTATCTGTATAAAAAAAATATTTAAAGTCTATATCTCTACTGGTTCTTGAGCTATGGACTACGAAAAAAAACGACGCGAACGTACGGACGTACGAACGTACATACACACGCACGCATAGGCATCTATCTAAAAATCTTTTATTTTGACTCTAAGGACCTTGAAACGTCGAGAAATGTCAAAATTTTCAATTTGACAAATCGTACCCAATAACTTCCTATGGGAAAATAAATAATATACACAAAACTCAAATATCCTAAAAGCATCGCGTATTTAAAATAAAATTATTATTTACAAAGTAATTAATGTTGTGATAAGCAGTTTTAAGAAGTAAAAACATTATCGTCTCTCAAAAATGTGTCAAGCAAGCTCTAAGTCCGTCATTAGATGCCAGTTATAGTCCGGTATTACACAGCGCATGTTTTTCCTTGCATCAATGAAGTGTGAAAGAGAAAGGAATAAATAAAAAATGAAATAGAAATAAATCTGTCTGACCAATGTGGCAACCGTGGGTTGGGTACACCGAGCTAGCAACGAAAGTAGAAATGAAAGATATCTGTCAAAATAATGCACAGACTTAAAAATCCGAAAAGTCTTCGTTTAACAATGCGCGCATCACTGAATGACTTTTCAAAACAAAATAGCCGATTAATGCGCATTAAATACACTCCGCTCCACTTGAATAGGAACAAACTTTTTTTACTATCAGACCGTGCAGCGCTTTGGTAAATATATAAATTCACCTTTTTGTTTTAGTTCTTATAAGATGGATCTATTGCAAATAAAACATACAGTATAATTTAGGAAAATACCATTAGCTTTTTTTAACCACTTTTATAATTATTTTATTAAAAACACTGTTTTTTTTTTGCTCCACTTGAATAAAAACATTCGCTTAAATATGGAAACAAATTGAAAAAATGCAGTAAAGAGGGTATTTTTTTAAACTGTTGGGAAGTGAATCATACAGTTGTTTTAAGTAATTTAGTGAAATTGCACTCCATCCCTCTTTGATAGCAGCAGTAAGTGATTCTTTGTCACTCGTACACTCTACGAACCATCCATCCCCATCAGTGTTGGATTTACGCCTAGGCTCATGAGGCCCAGGCCTAGGGCGGCATAATTTAAGGGCGGCAAAATTTTTGAAATGCCAAAATTTTAGAGGCGTAAAACAGTAAAGAGACAATCAATTTTAAAAATTGGTTCAGATTAGTTTTTATAGGAAATTGTTAATAGAATATACATATTATAATTCAATTCATTATCTTACTTCTTAATATACATGAGCGAGATGTCAATTTTTTAATAGATCAATTATATAGGCTTTATTGAGTAATGTTCTTTACTTTCTGTTCCTTAAGTGATCGATTATAAGACACCGTAATACTTAAGCAAGGAAAAAGTAATTTAATTAAAATATTTATTTTTTGTAATTTTCAATTTTCTCAAGAACTAGAAGACATAAAGTCATCTAGTTTTCAGTTTTTGATTAAAAAATTTGATTTTTGTTCTAGCCGGAATTAGAAGAGATTTCCGAACAAGATATCGAAGAAGTACAGTCACACCCTTCTCTATCACAAGATAAGTATAAGACGGCGTAAAATTTTCCTTCATCATACGATACTGAAGAAATCCAATCAACAACTGTTAATTTAAAATTTAATACTGATCGCTTCCTATGGAATTTAAATGAGGGATTTTATAACTTTAAACGGTATACCACAAAATGATAATACGGACTTTAAAAATTCCAAAAATGATTATATTGATAAAACGAGGTTCTGTTCAAAAAGTTTATTCCAACGTACTTTAAAAAACGGAGAGATTCAACGCCGTGAGTGGTTAATTTATTCAGAAACTAAATTGTCTGTGTTTTGTGTTCCATGCTTATTATTTAGTAGAAGTGGTGAAATGAATGCTTTTACTGGTGAAGGATTTCGTGACTGGAAAAACTCAAAGGCACGCATCGAAGGTCATGAAAATTCTGATTTTGCACACCCTAGAAGTGGAAATACGTCGTATTTGTCTAAAACATTTTATGAAGAAATTATATTGTTAATTCAGTATAAAGTACTACAACAAATTTCCAGTGAAGTGCAATCTGCTAAGTATTTTGGTATAATTGTAGACTCTACGCCTGATATTGCACATGTTGATGAGTTTACTATAATTATCAGATATGTACGTGATAACGGTGAGATTGTTGAAAGGTTTCTAGAATTTCTACCAAATATCGGCCATAAAGCTAAAGATATTGAGGATGCTTTGTTAAAATCTCTCAAAAATAATGGTTTGGACATAATGAACTGTCGTGGTCAATCTTATGATAACGCAAGCAATATGTCAGGTATATATTCAGGCCTTCAGACACGAATCAAAACAATTAATCCTTTAGCAGATTACGTTTCTTGTGCCGCTCATTCTTTAAATTTGGTAGGATCATGTGCAATTGAATCGGTAACAGAAGCAGTCGACTTCTTTTCTACTTTGCAAGAACTATACAATTTCTTTACTATATCTACACATCGTTGAGAGATTTTAGTGCAGCGTACAAATTTGAGAGTTAAGAGTCTTTCTCAAACTCGTTGGTCTGCTCGACATAATGCATGTTATGCATTAGAAAAAGAGTGGTCTGCAATAATTGATGCACTGGAATTTATTGCCGAATGCAGGGATGAGAAACCGACTACGCGACATAGAGCTACAGGATTGCAGCGGAAATTACAGAATTTAGAAACAGCAGTCCTAGTCATTGTTTGGAATGTAATTTTAGATCGTTTCAATGCTGCTAGTAAGAAGCTTCAAGAATCTCAAGCTGATTTATCATCCGTTGCTCAGATCTATAACTCTCTGGCTCTATTTCTTCAAGACATGAGAGGCAGACAATTTTCTGATTATGAAGAAAAAGCCAAAACACTATCTGGAGTTCACGATTATTATCGTTATGATACTTATCGCAAAAAACCAAAAGAATTCACCAAGATAAGTCACTGATAAATGAAAGGACACCTTTTTCTGGACAAGACAATTTTCGCACAAATGTTTATTACCCTATTCTAGACACTCTGAGTGTAGAATTGGCCGGGCGTAAAAGTGCATATGAAAAGCTTTACGAAATTTTAATTTTTTTGATGATTTATCCGAAATATATACAAACGAATTGAAAAATCTTGCAAATAAACTAGTCAGTAAGTATCCTGACGATTTAGGAGAGACGTTAGGCAGTGAATGTATACATTTACATTTTGAACTGAAAGATTCCTTAGCAAATACGGAAGATGTACGCTCTGCACAAAAAATATGCAATGTAATGCATTCACGGAGTCTTCGAGATGTTTATCCGAATTTGGACATTGCTCTCCGTATTTTTTTGAGTATTCCGGCTACAAAATGTTCAGGAGAAAAATCTTTTTCCACTCTAACACGCATAAAAACCTATTTACGCGCAAGCATGGGCCAAGATAGACTTAATACTCTTGCATTACTGTCAATTGAAGCTCAACTAGTCCAAGAAATTAATTATGACGATATAATCGACGTTTTTGCGCGGACCAAATATTGAAAAATATATTTATGATTTCTCTGTTTAAAGTTTATAACTTATTTATCTGTCATGTTTATTATTTATATTTTTAAAAAATATATTTCAATATATAAAGTTATTTTAAAATAAAAATATTGGATCAAAATTAATGAAATTCAATTTGTCAAAAAGGGCGGCGCATCGAACGGGGCCTAGGGCGGCAGCAAGCCTAAAACCGTCACTACGTTTGCTATAATATTTAGGTCCGGGGAGTACGGTGGCCATTGAAGAAAGGTAACATTTTTCTCGGCTATCCAACTTTTAATGATCTTTGCGTTGTAGATTGGCGCGTTGTCTTGTTGAAAAGTCCAAGGTATTGGTCCAAATACATTGGTAACCTTATGGAAAGCTTCTTGCAATATTTGCTTGTAGGAGTTTGCCGTCATTTTCAACGTGGGAAACTCCAGATCAACTGTTCCAAACCAGGGCATTGCCCCCCACACCAATACACTGCTTTCTCGGCTATGGTGGCGCTCCAAAAACATTGGTTCCTTTCTCATGTCATTAAAATAGAAATTATACCCGTCCGGGCCATTTAAATTAAATTTTTTTTTCGTCAGCAAATATCACTTTTGCCCACTCTTCCTTCCACGTCATATTCCTTCTGCAAAAATCTATTTTATTTTGTCGTCGTATTGGATTAAATTATGTTTTTTTCTTCAATTCAGAGGCTTCAAATGTTGTGACCTACGAATGACACCTCTAATAGTGTTAAGACTAGCTGCAATACCACTCTTCGCCTTGATTTTAGCAGCAGAGTCGCTGGAATTGGAGGCCAGCCTAATAATCTTTCTTCTGTCTGCTTCTGTTGTGGCTCTTGTTTGCCTGCCCATCATATTTGTTCCATAGCTGTCTTTGTTTCTAAAGTACGACCAAACAATTTTCACACTTCTTTCTATTTTGTGGGCAATTGTGCGTAGGGGAAGCTTGTTTTCCGCGTATACTTCTATTTTGGCCTTTTCTGCAAGGTTTAATGGTTTTCCGCTGCCCATTTTTTCTTTGATCGAACAATTAATGCTTTTAATCTGAATTTCTATTACTAAAATAAGAATTTTTGTCGTAACCGTAACCAATAGAAACAAAACGCACACTGTTTCTATTCAAGTGGCGCAAAAAAAACAGTGTTTTTAATGAAGTAATTAGAAAAGTGGTAAAAAATAACCTAATAGTATTTTCCAGAAATATTCTGACCATGCAGTTTAATTTGCAATCGATTCCTCTTATAGGAACTAAAACAAAGAGGTGAATTTATAAATTTACCAAAGTTCTGAACGTTCTGATAGTAAGAAAAAAGTTTGTTTCTATTCAAGTGGAGCGGAGTGTACATGCGCTGTGTAATACCGGACATAGCTATCAATGGTTTTCATCATTGAAAACAAACATTGGAATTTTTTTGACAGGTCGTTTATAGCTATCATTAGAAATTTCTGTCATTGAGAAAAATTCCAGTGGAACGATTTGTTTCACTTTTGAACATTAAAGTATCAGCTGTTCAGGAAAATGAATTTCCGTCCGGAAAATAGAAAAAATACATTTTTAGAGAAAAATAAAAGTGGAATTACACTTTTTTTCCTAAAACAATTTATTTCTGTGATTTCCGATCGATCATAATAATTATAATTTTAATAAAGGGAAACACGTCAAATGTCGATTCAAACATTAAACATAACTGGCCCCTTAGGAACTCTTTTACACAAATAAATCTCAGAGTTATGACGTTTAGCTTTCAGTTGAATAAACAAACATGATCAGTCAATTTTGACGTACATAGGTAAATTTGATATAATAGTAAGGGAGATTTGTCTTGACTTACTTCCCTGTCAACTTTAGAATAAAGTTGCCATAGTTTGGAAGGCATTTTTTTAGGAGCTGTCCAATCAGATATTAGAAACTTATAAATCCTTCAAGTACATTAATTCGCCTGAACCTGTTTAGTCTTAAACCATTTATCAAAACAAATTTGACAACTTATTAGCCAAATGTAGTGCCCGTGGCATGATGGTTAGTGCGTTGGACTGTCATGCAAGGGGTATTGGGTTCAATCCCTGCCTGTGCAACCTTAATTTAAAAAAAATAATTTGTGTGGGTACGGGCTCTTGCGAGGAATTGACAAATCTTTCAAGAGTAAATCTTGTCATGAAAAAGTGCTTCCTCAAGTTAGCCGTTCGGATTTGGCCTAAAATTGTAGGTCCCTTCCATTCTTGACAACAGTACTCGCACACAGGAATGGTTGAGAATTGTAAGTCACTAGGACCTGGTTCACAACGGACTGTTGCGCCACCCAATTTATTTTATTTTTATTAGCCAAATGCTTTACTTGAAAAACACAATGCTTAATACTATCAATATTAAGTTCTGATCTTGACAGCATTGTCCAATGGGGAGTCTCCTGTCGTTAAAGTGTAACATACCCCCGATGCCGCTATCTATGAGTGTCACTTGCATTCAGGAAACTAATCAACTGTCAGTACTCGATATGCCTATCACCGATCGCCTTTTATGGAATTATCATATATATGATATTGCCAAAAATGTTTCCAGGTGCTTAGGATTTTTCCGACGGTGCAAAAAATATGTCCCTCCTTCTGATCTGGCGGTGATTTACAAAACCTTCATTCGTCCAAAACTTGAATATAACTCACATATTTGGGCAGGAGCCCCTGAAACAAGTTTTAGCCTATTAAATGATAGGCGATAGAACTATAAAACCGAAAAATTTACATCTCTCGAACACCAGTGCAATGTTTCATGCCTTTCGTTGTTTTAAAGATACTTTTACAAAAAAATGTTCTTTCGAATTAGCCAGTTGCATTCCCCCCCTCCAACAATTCAGCCGTAATACTCGAACTTCCAGGAATGCTCATCAGTTTACCCTCGAGCTAAATTTCGGACGTACTCTTAAGTATAGAGACTCTTTTTTTAACCACTCATCTAGAATGTGGAATGCTTTACCCAACTCTGTTTTCCCCTCCCATTTCAATATTCAAAATTTTAAGACCAACGATATCTAAACTTTTATCCTTCCCTATTTTCCTAATACTCGCACTGTGTTCAACCGTAAACGTATACTTTATAAAAAAAAAAAAATGTGTACCTTCCAAGGATCTAGAAGCTAGCATATGCGCGCATAAGTAAACGTGCGGATACAAAGAATCTGAATACGAGTGAACATAATGGAGTCTAGCTCCGTTTCGTTCAATTTTTCTCAGTTTCGTTAACTTAAGCAAACTTTAGCAAGAGCGATCCCAGTACGTAAGCAAAATTGCATTATGGCTATGTAGTAATTTCACGAACTTAAGTGAATTTTCGTTGGGTTTTTGACATAAGCTTATGTTTGCTTATGCCTATTATAGTTGGGCCTTAAGAATTCATAGAAAGCTACAGACGTGTTTTGTTTATGAAACATTTTAAATGATTCAGAAATTGCAATGAATAAATGTTTTTTTTCGGAATATTTCCCATTTATGTCATTTAGAATTACCATTAATTTGTACTACACATCTATTGTGACCTAAAATTGTCCATAATAAAATAATAGGCAAAGTTCCAAAACAATACAATTTTTAGTAGAAATATATTCCAAACGAATTTCTTGACTTCATTCAGGTTTCATATTTCGGAAGATGAGAAACATTCCGAGAGAACTTTTATTCACCATAGCCCAAATCAACCAACAGCTAGGTCAACCGATTTTAATCAAAACATAACTTAATTAAGGTTACTCAAGGTGGCGCTACAGTCCTGTGTGAACTAGGGCCTAAAACATAACAGTTTTTTTTAAATATTTAAAGAAAAAATATACTATCTATTCATTATGTATATTTTGTATTAGAAATGACTAAATGATTGGATGAGAAAGATCTTAATTCAGAAGCATATCGGAATCCCGCTTTTAAAAATCCCGCTTTCAAAAAATCCCGAAAAAAAGTTTTAAAATCCCGTCTTTTAAAATCCCACTTACTCAAAATCCCGATCAAGTAGAATCCCTATATTTAAAATCCAGACAATCCCGTTTTTTTTACGAAATACATACTTAATAAAAATAAAAGTCAAAGGTTTGAATGTTAAATTAAGAAGCGTTTTGTAATCTCAATTCGATTTTTTTCAAAATTTTATCGAATGTTGAAAACAATATGTCTTGTAAGATAAAATTAGTTTGAAGCCAATATTTCAAATTTTTGAAAAGATATTTGAGTCGAAAATCAATTTTTACCAACTTTTATTAATTTTTTTTTTAGGTTTTTATTTTTTGTAAGAAAACTGTCAATTCGATTATTCTCAAAATTTTTCAAAATGTTGAAAACATTATTTCTTATAAGTAAAAATTAGTTAAAAGCTATTATTATAAATTTTTGAAAAGATATTTGAGTCCAAAATCAATTTTTACCAACTTTTATTATTTTTTTTTTAGGTTTTTATTTTTTGTAAAAAAAACTGTCTATTCGATTTTTCTCAAAATTTTTCAGAATGTTGAAAACAATATTTCTTATAAGATGAAATAAGTTTGAAGCCTAAACTTCAAGTTTTTGAAAAGATATTTTAATCGATATTCAATTTTTACGAACTTTGAGTAATGTTTTTTTTAGATTTTTATTTTTTATAAAAAAACTGTCAATTCGATTTTTCTCAGAACTTTATCAGATGTCAAAAAAATTATTCTTCGCTGCACAAAATTTTTTGGATATGAAATCATATTTTAGTCGTAAAATTTTGGAGGTTACAAACTTTTTTTTCAGTTTTGTTGATTTATAAAAAAACCGTAGAATGGATTTTTTTCAAAAAAATATACTTCTTTGATATCACGTTACGACACATTATATAAAATTAAATTCAAGTCTCTAGCGGTTTTGGTTCGGTTAATATTTAGGGTTAGCCAAAATTTTCACCTTTTTTTCAAACTGCTATGGTAAAAAAAAACCACCCACGCAATTTTCTTGAGAACCGTTTCTGCATCTTTCTGCCTTATTATCTGTATAACAAAATTTATTTTAAATCGATATCTCTTCTGGTACGAACGTACGTACACACGCACGCACAGACATCTTTCTAAAAATCTTTTATTTCGACTCTATAGGGACCTTGAAACGTCGAGAAATGTCAAAATTTTCAATTTGACAAATCGGACCCATTACAATAACTTCCTATGGGAAGTTAATAAACAATATTTTCATAATTTCGATTTTGCAAATCCAAAGTTATTGTTTAATTTTAAGAAATCGGTTTTTAAAATTAAACAATTAGTTTTGATTGAAAAATCGGAATTATAAAAAGCGGGATTTTAAGAAACGGGAATATAAAAATCGGGATATCGAACCCAATCTCCTTAATTCAATTTGTAAAATTTCAAGTCTTAAATTTTTTTTTAAACTGACTTTTTGACAAAAAACAAAATGGTGTTAATACAATTCACTTTTTATCCGTTTTCAACACATTGTTTATTTTTTTTAAGAAAAGATTTTTTATACTTCTAGTTTCTACATTTTATTGTATATTCATTTGGAAAAATAAAGAACATTTTCTTTCAATTAATTTCCGCACTTAAAAAAATTAATACAAAATCGTTTCGAATATTTTTTTTTAAATAGTTGTGTGTTTAAAATTAAAGAAAAAATCGTAAAAATTGTACCATTATGAATCGATTAAAAAAACGGACGCTTCTATAAAATCGTTATTTATCCTTCAATGTAAAAATTGCATCGAATCCAAAAAGAGCTCCATCGACAATGGCCAATGAAGCCTTCACCATGGCCAGATCTCGAGTCCTTGTTCGAAATGAATATTCCCAGGCTTCGAAAAGCAAGACTCCCGATGTCACAAATAAACAGCAACCGATGACACTGAAGAAGATATCAATCCGTTTGTGAATTGGAGCACGCATAAGGATTCCTTTAAAATTTAAATTCGAAACATTAAAAATGAGACACAATTTTATTTAAAAAAAAAAGACTACAAATGTCAACTATAAAAACTAACCCGCGAATATTCCAAGGACTATTAAAATATATCCACAAAACGTACCGGTAGCGAGGAAGGACGTTATTATGTCACCATCGTTAAAACTATAAAAATGCAAAACTAGACAAGCGATCGCAAACGCCAGCTCTAGGAATTTGACAGCATTCAAATGCGCTTTACGGTCTTCGTTGGCCATTTAAAGAACTAAATTATCGTTTGAGGTGTTTTGTTGTTTTTAATGTTTTTATTTTTTCTTTTTTCAAAAATTAATCGAATAAAAATTGATCTGCTTGCTGCAGCAGCCACTAATTTAATGAAGATGACACAATCGTCTGATTGTTTTTTGACCAGCCCAGACTAAGCGTAGCCAGACAGGAGCATCACTAATTTATTTTTCGTTCATCAACGGAGAAAAAGAAACAAATAAAATAAAGAACAAAACTTAACAAGAGGAAGGAAATGCGGATTCTTGGAAGATATGAGGGATATGATCGAGAACCACTTTAACCGCCTACGACAGTTCAACAAGTACTATTGCCATTTTTTGAGAGATCACTCTCGCTCATCACGGGGGGTTCCGATGTCCGAATCCGAACTGAATCTCAGCCTGATGTAGAAATGAAATAAAATGAATGAATGAGTTTAATCCCAATTTACAAAGTACACGAGTAATTACAACTAAGAGGCAGTTGAATGAAAACTGAAACCGGGTTATGAGAACTAAGTGCACAGATGCACCAATGACCAGCTCATGTAGGTCGAGCAGGGGTAAGACGATAGTACAAAGCTTTTGTAGGAAAAGTGTTCCTATGGCATCTAAACAACAGAAAAATGCCTCCCTTATGAATATGTCATTCACCAGATGAATATGTTTGTTGATGGATGTCGATTGTTTGTTTGATTTCTTGTTCCGTCAATATGTTGGATGGGAGAACAACAAGTGGTGGCGTTCAAAGGCCACCTTGGGGGTGTGTAATTGAAAACAGTACGGATGTTTAAAAAGTGATTTACAAACAAATTACATTAATGATATTTGCAACCATGAGTAAATCTTTTAAATTGCTATTAAATATTGTATTGGTTTTAGGGTCTCACATTGGGCGCCATTTTGTTAAATTAAATAAACTAGTGATTAAGTGATTATTGCCAATGTAATTAAAGTAATGTTTTTGAATAAGATTTGCATGTATAAGACACTAAGGATAGGATTTCTTGAACGACGTTAAAGTAAATCCCGAGTGAGCTGACTAAACTTCGAGGGCTAAACTCAACTTGAATAGGATTAAAAATCACTTGTACATTTGTGGTTCAATATATGAGTAATGGTGTGATAACTTTAATTCAGAGTTTTTGGTGGATTTATAAATAAATTAGGTGGCGTAACAGTCCGTTGAAAACCAGGGACTTGTGGTTTACAACTCTCTACCATTCCTGTATGCGATTAATGTTGTCAGGGATGGAGGGGACCTACAGTTTTTAAGCCGATTCCGAATGGCTAATTTGAGAAACCACTTTTCATGACAAAAATTACTCATGGAGGATCTGTCAATTCATCGCTAGAGTCACTACCCGTAAAAAAACTTCAAATGGCAAAGGCAGGGTTTGAACCCAAGACCTCTGGCATGACGTTTCAACGCACTTTGTTTTATTCATTTTTATTAATTCATTCTTAAACCTATCTTAAAGCTAGACAAAAATTCATAAAACTAGCCTAATTATCCATAACTTACAACTTACTTAATGGTCCCATACGGACACTCTAAGTTAAACTAAAACACTTACAACTAATGCCTTTCGGCAATAAGATCTATTTTACTACAATTAAATTTTATTTATTTTTGTATTTATATCCTTTTTTATTTTTACTTAAAAACTACTTAAAATTAGGTCCTTAAATAAAACTTAAAACTTAAAACTAACTTAAACTACCTATTCTGCCTATAAACTACTTAAAACTAAAACAACCACAGCAGCAAATCTAACTATCTAACATTTTAGTTTTTCATAATTTGGTGTCTTTTTGTTATTTTTTTAGATGTTTTTGTTTTGTATTTTTTTTAGATGTTTTTTTTTGTATTTTTTTTGTTTTTGTTTTGTATTTTTTTCTATTTCTTTCTGTGCCACCATGCCTATTCTACTTAAATCTAAGCCCTAAAACTATAAAACAAGTATGTAAGCCGGCCAAGGCTTAAAACCCCATCCCGACTACTCACTATCAAGTGCCGATTGAAGCCACCAAAACTGGTTCTCCTGCTTCACCCTATCAGTTCCGTCCCGTTCGGACACAGCCCTACTGAACCGAAGGAGCTCTGCTCCGCCTTGTTCCATGACGTCCCGATTGTAAAAGAGTCGCCTATCCACGGTTCTTCGTCTGACGTGGTAGATTAGCTGAACTGCCCATCTATCCTATATCAGACCGCATCTATCTAAAAAGAGGAATGCCTCTGGTGGAATGAAGCCGCTCAAGCGTGAACTTTCAAAATACTCGTCGTTCGAATAGAACTCCCCGAAAATTAAATTGTTGGTCGAAGACATAGCTCTTGCAATGTGACCTCGAACGAATTTTATCACGAAATTGTCAATTCTGTTGATTCGAGCTCCGTTGTATAGGACCTCGTTGGAATAGAAATGTTCATAAGAAGGCTCGGCTGTTCGATATAAGCCGGTACATCGTCGTAAACACTGCCGCTCGAATACCCAAAACTTCTCCATCTGAGAAGTTGCAATCTTGAACCACACAGGACAAACATAAACGATCATTGACCGTATGAGGGCCAAGTAGCAAATTACCTTCACTCTGGGGTCAAGCCGACTGCTAAAAAAACGGCTGTTTCGTCAGAGCGAAGGCTCCTCTGGCTCTGGTCAGAGCAGCATTTATATGTCTGCCGAAACATAAATACTGATCTAATCAGATTCCGAGGAACTTCACTATACTTTTGTTGGCCAATGGCTGTCCGTGAAGATCAACGAAGACCATCTTGTGGCCCAGAATTGTCTCCGACTTCTGGACATTTATTTTCAGTTTCCAGTCGTCGCAATATCGCTGAATCTTGTCGAAATCACGCTGCAAGAGAATTCTAATAACCTCAACCTTTCGGGCCGTTCTGTACGCAATTAGATCGTCGGCGTACGCAATTGCCTTTGTAAGACTACCTATCAGATCGCTGGTGTAAATGCTAAAGAGAATCGGCGAATTCACCGCTCCATGTTGAAGAGCATTTTTAATTGAGAAGTTACATTGCCACTTTTTACAACAAACTTTCTACCGTTAAGCATATCATAAAGTATTTATATACAACAATGGCTTGCTCATGCCAAGCCTGCCTAGTTTTAACCATACGGTATCAAAGGGCTTTCCCAAATCAACCAGAACAGCACCTGTGCATTGTTGTTTTGATTTATTCCATTGGATATCAGAAACGATTTCAGACGCAGCATGAATTGTGTCATGACCCGCCTTGAACCCAAACTGTTTATCCGGAATTATTTTGTTGTCCTCAGCCCACTTAAAATGATTTTCCCGAAAACTTTGCTGATGCTCGGAAGAAGACTTATCGACCGAAGATTTGACGGGTGCGTTTCAACGCACTAACCATCATGCCACGGGTGCTTCTTTTGGTGGATAAACTAAAATTATATTGAGGTTTAAGAATATAATTTAATTTGTTTACAAATATGAACTTTGCATCGTGGATAAGCGGCAATTAGTCCACCAAAATCAGTGAATAAAAATGTTTAAACAATAAACTACGATTGTAAACATGGCAATTAGACGAAAACATTTGTAACGTAAAATTGATGAGCCACTGATTTCTTATAACCTTAAGACCTGTCCTACTAATGGCCGCTACTGTGTTTTCACCTTTATTAATGCTTTTTTTTATGTGTAGTGTATTGCGACATCCGTATTAAAACGGACATAATTCTTTCTATTCAAAGTAGATTTAGAGCGTCATTAATTTATTGAAAAAAACGTCACTAGATCGGTTTTGTTGTTACGATGGAATTTAAGTAGGTGTAGGTACACATATTATTCTATACACTTTAAGCATAACAGTTTAAAAAATTAATACAATAAAATGATAATTAGAAGATTATTCAGTAAAATACTGCAACTAGGAAAATTTTCATGGGTAATGATTTCTTATGTATCCAATTAAATAAATTTTAAATGAACCATAATTAATTTTGGTACAGGTAACTTAACGTGATTTGTTTTTAATAACATTGCGTATGTTTTGGAACAGAAATATTATATTAAAAAAAATATTTAATAGATTTAAGGATTCTTTCAAATTTGGACACCTTTTGAGGAAAATGAGCGCAAGGTTTCATAATTTATTCGAAAGTGACAGATGGAAGTTTTGACAACATTTAACTAACATTGTAATTTTAAACTATTTGTGAGAATTTTGTTTAGGACTTTTGGAAGCTAACAATACAAATGGCATTTTCATTGTCAGGCATTCTTTAATTTAAGCTGTACATTCTTAAATAAAGTTAAATTGAAATGTAGGTCGCACTTCTTCTGGGAGTCAAATTTTTCGTAGAAAAATTATCAAATTTTACCAAAAGGATCATAAATTGTAATAACAAAATTAATCAACAGAAATGTCAGTTCAATCAATTTCACATGCGCTGGTCACCTAATAGAATCTAAAATACTTTTTTGTTACGATTAGCAGTATGTTGTATAGTATTTTCTTTTATAAAAAGACAAATCAACAATCAAGAATCAAGAACAAGTAATACCCAACTTTCTGACGTATTCTGAAACGAAACTGTCAAATTATTTTAAAGCTGTCAAACTGATTTTGATTTAAAATTAAACTTACAGATCTCAATTTTCCCAAGGATTGAAATTTCCCACACCAATCTTTCTACAATTTGTATATGTCAGTTTAATGAATGTGATTTGTGTAGTTGACGTATCTTTTCCAGGAGCAAAGTGACATGCGTCAAAATGTAATTTTGTTTTCAGTTTAACTCTCATAAACCCTTCAAACGTCAAACGCATTTATGCAACGACTAAATTTCTGCTTTGCAGAAAAGTATAATTTTCAACCCTAAAAATTATTTACAAAAATGTAATAATTGTTAAGTTGTGTGCCATCATTTATGTCACTTTGCTCTTCAAATGAAGAAAATACTAATTCGAAAATAAAATGTATTAATTCTTCTCCACTAAGGTGCAAGAAGCTAAAAGTAATCTAAACTAAACGAAACAATGTTATTCAATCTTGTTCTGTTGGCAAAAAACTGTTTGTTTAAGAATCTTTAGTTCGTTTAAAACTTATAAACAAGAAATGTGATCTATCAACTATATAACTTTTGTTGCTGTTTTGTTTTTGAACTGTCAAAATTAAATTAACAAATATGATCACATTTTTGGTATTTAGTGTGAAGCAATATTTTATTAAATCTGCCATAAATTATAAAAGGCTAATGGAAAGGTTTTTTTTTACTTTTATCATAAAAAAAATCATAAGTAACAAAATATTTATATGTCATATATTCAAATAACGTCAAAGTACTTTTCTAAAATATAAATTTAATGTAAGAATTCTAAATGAATAACAGTCTTATTTAATAGAATCCGCTAAACAGATGTATAGTTATACATTGAATAAGGATTTATGTAGGCTCTATGTAACGTTGCGAAAATTCCTATAAATACAAAATTCTGCTATACATTTTAGTTATACAATGTTTATATCAAAAAAAGTACCAAAATGTCTATAAAATCAGCTTGTTGTCATAACAACTAAAATATAACAAAATAATTCCAATTATTTTTATGATATTCTCTTTCGAAAATCTATATTTTTTTTAATTCTTCGTTTCTTCGGCTCACGAGCTAAACTGGAGAGGCATTAATGTTTTTATTTTAATTTCAAAAAGAGAGAAGAGAAATCAAAATGACATTTACAAAATAATAATAACAATAATTTCCTTATGTAGGCTTTATTCAACCTCAAAACGCTTTTAGCTTATTATGGGACTATGCAACCTTGTATAAGTTTTATAAATAGCATTTTTGCGTTTAGAAGCATTATAGAGATTACAAAACTTTATGTAGGCTCTATACAGCCTTTTTTAAATAAGACTGTAATTGTTTACCTTTACCTTTACCTTTACCTTTCATTTGAAATTAATACACAATGATCGCATTCACAAAGCTAGTGGCTACGTAGTCCACGGATTCTGATTGGCTAAATCTAACTACAAAAGTAGTTGAAATTTCTCCTCCTACGTAGTGTACAAATTTCGGCTACAAAGTTAGTGCACACTGGTTTTGACGTTTCACAATCAGCTGCTCGGTAAGGACACAAGAATTCAATATGAAATGAATCATTCGGTATTTAAATACAAACATAAATCAATCATTTTATATCTTCTTTTAGGTTTTATTGAATTTAAATAGAGAAAAATCTATTTAAATTTCGGATAACACAAACGTTTCTTAATTTATGTATTTCTATTCGTCATTAATATGACAGTTCCAGATTGACTAGCTTTGTGGTGCAATTTTGCATTCACAAAGCTAGTTGAATTTTGACTACGTAGCCACTAGCTTTGTGAATGCACCCAATTTTCTTCTAGTTGGGCGTATTTTATGAATATATTATATCCTCATTTATATAAAAAAATGTCTGTCATTGAGCTAATATTTCCTCATTGAAATCTACTATTCATTTCTTCTGACAGAAATCTGTCATTGGACTTTAAAACACAATTCAATTATATTTGACAAACGAATCAGCTGTTTAAATATTTTTTTGAGTGATCAGTATTCAATTTATATTTCTAATCAAAAGAAATCACAGTTAAGCACATATTTAAACATTTTCCGGATTGATTTTACTGATAGCTACAACTGACCGAAAATATAGCAAACTAATTTTGTATAATATTTGCGAATCAGAAAATATCGAACAACGATGTAAGCAGATGCTTAAACACAACCAACAATTTGAATCTACTACAATTGGATTTCTCCGGATAAAAAATCTACTCTAGCAAGTGTCAAAACAAATTTGTGAATTTGCCTTCTCTAACCTTTATTTTTCCTACATACGGTGATTTATTTTAATTCGTGTTGTGTGTGCAATTAAAATACAATTTATTCTAGAAGAATCTTAAGAAAAAAATAAAAAATAATTCCATAAATCCAAAAACACCATGGACACGGCTACAACTGCAACAACTTCAGCTTCACCAGCAACTGAGGAAGTCGAAAGTCAAGAATTATTCCGCGAAATCAATCCAGATGATCCCAATCCCGAAACAACGGAAATCGAATCAGCTTGCATGCAATGCTTCGAGACTGGCACCACCAAGCTGCTCCTGACCAAAATTCCATTCTACAAAGAAGTCGTCATTATGTCGTTCAAATGTCCCCACTGCTTCTTTGAGAACAACGAAGTCCAATCGGCCATGGAAATCCAGAAACAAGGTGTTCATATCACTCTCACGGTACGTGGAGTCGAAGATCTGAACCGAAAAATAGTTCGTTCAGATTACACGTCAACACATATTCCCGGAATCGATCTGGAAATTCCCGCAAAGACACAAAAAGGCGAGATAACCACCGTGGAGGGAATCTTCGATCGCACAATACGAGGGTTGAGTCAGGACCAAGCGAAGCGTCACATAGAGAATCCCGACATTGCCAAGTCGATAGACGAGTATATCGAGCGTTTGAAGGTGTTCAAGGATACATTCCCGTACAAAATCATTCTCGAGGACATATCCGGCAATGCATTCGTGGAGAATCCCATCGCTCCAGCCGATGATCCCTACTGCAAGTCAAAGCACTTCGACAGAACTAACGAACAAAACGAACTTTTGGGAATGTACGAAGCACCCAAGGAGGACCAACATCTGCTTCAACCAATTGCTGAGGGCTCATGGCCCATCGAAGAACTGCACGGAGAAGTCTTCCAATTCAACACGATATGCAACTCTTGCAAGGCTCCCTGCGAGACGAACATGAAACTCACCAATATACCGCATTTCAAGGAAGTCGTCATAATGGCCACGGTTTGCGACAACTGCGGCTGCAAGACGAACGAGGTCAAGTCCGGTGGTGGTATTGAAGAACAAGGAATCCGGATAGAGCTGAAGATCGACAACAACGAAGATCTCTCTCGCGATGTCCTCAAGTCCGAAACATGTCAACTTGAAATTCCCGAAATCGAATGCCAAGTTGGAGCATCCGCCCTCGGCGGACGATTCACAACCGTCGAGGGTATTTTCGCCGCCATGAAAACCCAATTAGAGGGCAATGGCATTCTTTTCCACGATTCGGCCGATCCGGAAACAAAGAACCGCCTCGACGTATTCATTGAGAAGTTCGATGATATTGTTTCGCTGAGATTGCCTGCGACATTGATCCTAGACGATCCGGCTGGCAATAGCTATGTCCAGAGTTTGGTAGATGAGGGAACTGATCCTAAGATGACAGTGACTCGTTATGATAGAACCTTTGATCAGAACGAAGATTTGGGATTGAACGATATTAAAACGGAGAATTATTGAAGAGCATGGAAAATGAAAGGCAGATTTAACATAAATCACGATGTAACTGGAAGCATTTGGAGAAATTTTAGACATTTTTGTTTTCTCTCAACAACAATTCCTAAAGGCACAGATTTCAATATTTATATAAAATTTTTGTATTTTTATTTAACAAGAAAGAAGTAATAAAGATTTTTATTTTTTGAGGAAGTTATTGTTGTTTTAAAATTGCATTTTTTTTTGTATCTCTCATCAGAAATCATCAAAGAAATTCTCTAACATCTCTGAATGAATAACGGTACATTTCTTGTCACCAAAGTTAAGACCAAAATCAAAGTCATCGGCTTTAATAGTATAGTTTACTAATTCACGTGGAAATGGAAATACGCTAATGACAATTTTTAATGACCTGCAAATTTTAAAAGTTGTTGAATCAACATGTTTGAAAATAAATGGAAGATGTGGTTCCTTTGTAATGCTATAAATCCGGAAGTTAAAACACCATAAGATTAAGAAGCAAAGACTCCATAAAGCATGAAAATCCATGTCAGCCGCAAGAAGAGAAGCGTCCAGAGCTATAAAACAATAAAGTGATAACGAATATGTACATACACAGCTGGTCAAAAAATAGGTGTGAGGAAATGTTTGATATCCACTCATGACTTGTTGTTTTGAATGCAAGCAATGCAACCAACATTTTTTTAAAAGAAAGAACAGTTACTTTTTCTATGAGGATGCTAAACTTTTTGCATTTAAGTAATGTAATGCTAAGCAGATAAGTTTTTGTGTTGGAATCAGATTCTGTGTGTTTTAGAAGTTGGCCATAAAAATAGGTGTGCTTCAAATAAAATCCAAGCTTCTTGAGGTTGTTTAAAATCATTTTATTAGCTTCAAAAAATAGTTTTTCATTCATTACTGTTTGAATATGGGTGGTAAAGTCCACTGCTCGCCAGAGGAAAGGAAATTAGTTCGTCGACTTAGAGATGAGGGCAAGACCTACAAATTTATTGCGGAGGTCCTAGGCAGGTCTCAAAATTTAATAACATATGCTCTCAAGCCCAAAGGAATACGCGAAAATGCGAAAATAGAGGCCGGCCGAAAAAAAACATCTAGCTAAATCTAATCCTTTTATTTCGTCAAGGACTACAGGTGCACAAATTGATAATGCGGTCAGTGCACGCTCGATTAAAAGAAGCCTTCAGAACTCGAATATCTTAGCAAGAATCCTTAGGGCTAGCAATATAAGGTCCAGTAAATTATTTGCCTTAAACCATGCTAATTGGAACGAACCAGAGGGCGTACAAAAGTGGCGAAATATCTTTTGGAGTGATGAAACAAAAGTAAATTTGTTTTTACCGGATTCTGGGCTCAATTTAAGGCGACCAAAAGGTAGGGACTAACACCCACGCTATATATCGAAAACAATTAAACACGCAGGAGGGAATATAATGGTGTGGGGCTATTTTACTGGTACGGTGTAGGTCCTATATTCCGTTTTAATAAAATCTTAACAAAATACGGATATAGTAATATTTTGGAAGATATCATGTTACCGTTTTATGAGGAAAACTTGCCCCTTCCATGGCACTTTCACCAAGACAACAATCCTAAACGTACCGCAGGCCTTGTGAAAGATTGGTTTCGAGAGAACCAAGTATCCGTTGTCCCATGGCCAAGTCAATCACCTGGGGGGTCATTCCGTAAAACGATAAACGTAGACAATATCGTTTAGACGATAGTCTCACTTCACGTAGGTATCGTCTGCTATTAATTTCCATTGATAAATTGCTTATTTATTGGAGTACCAAACTTTCGGTGTAGTTTAGTTTTGTTACAAAATGAAAATAAAAACTCAAAAAATACAATGAATTCGGTAACAAAGAAAATTAATAGATGAACGGGACCTTCTATCTATTCTAACCCATATGTAAGCATTTTTTTATATATTTAAACTTTTGGCGGAGGAACTGGTATATTGGACAGGCAACGATTTTAGTATCGCTCTTGCACAAAGCAGTTTTAGAACCCACAAATATTTTTGAAGCCAAATTATGTTCTCTGTGGATAAAATGGAGTCTTCACTTCCTTCCCTTGGAGAAAATTGGGATTATTACTGCAATTACTGATTTACAAAAATATCAGACATTGAACAAAAGTTTTGATATTATAGATTATTAGGAATGATGTTGCATATCAACTTTTACCACAATACGGTCATTGTACCAACTCCCTTTTTAATTTCATGTGGTTAAAACTTTCCGTGAATAAGTACATCATTCACTATTGTTTTCTTTATCGGAGCCCAAACCTGGACAGAGTTTCAACTTCTCAGGAATTTGATGCTCTGTCTGACTCCATACAAAGAATTGTCTCCCTGTATCCTCACACTGAAATCGTTATTACGGGCGATTTCAATGTTCACAATTCTTCGTGGCTTCGCCATTCGGGCCAGACAACGCCCGAAGGAATGTGTGCTGAGATTTTTGCTGAGTTTAATCATCTTACTTAGCTTGTCAATGAGCCTACTCGTATATCAGACGTTAACGGCCGAGCAGAAAATACCCTTGACTTGTTTCTCACTTCTGATCCTGATAAGTACACAATCAGTGTATTGACGCCTCTAGGCACATCGGGCCATAGTGTTATATCTGCTAATTTCTCGTGTCAAACAAATCCAGTTAAAGAAAGAGCTCCAACGAGAACCGTTTGGCAGTACGAGAAAGCCAACTGGGACGGTCTCAATAATTTCTTCAGGATCTTTAACTGGTCGTTTCGCTTCCTCGGTAGCGACGTAGACTCCAGTGCAGATATGATTTCTAGTATGATTCATTTGGGAATGGAAACGTTTATCCCGAATAGGGTTAAAAGTATTAAACCCAAGGTTAAATCATGGTTCGATTCGAGCTGCAAAGAGATTATCAAGGAGAAAGAGGTGAGCTTCCGGTGTTTTAAAGCCAACCCAACTGAGGAAAACCGGAAAAAGTTTAAGCAAGCCAGGAAGGCCTGCAAGGCCTATATTCGAAGGACCAAATTTTTACATGACCAAAAATTACGGCGAAAAATACTGCAATGTCCCAAAGGCAGTAAGAATGTTTGGTCATTTGTAAAAAACATGAGGAATTCTTCCTCTTCCTCGGTTCCTACGCTTGTTGTCAATGACACTCCTTTAGTTAGCTCTATTGATAAAGCCAACTTATTTGCAAGAAAGTTCGCCGAAAATTCCACCTTACCAGATAGTGTCATGACTCCCCCAGTTCTTGAACGCGTAAATGATTCTATGGGACCAATCTTTTTTCGTACTCGAACTGTGCGAGAGTTCTTAAAAGATCTCAACATTCATAAATCCGCTGGCCCAGATGGTATCCCCGCTATTATTCTGAAGAGGTGTTCTTCCACGCTAGCAAAACCACTGCGTAAGCTTTTCCATCTATCCTATTCTTCTGGGCTCGTTCCGAGTAGTTGGAAAACTGCATTTGTTCAGCCAATTCCAAAAAAAGGCGATAGCACTAACGTCCCTTCTTTCTAAGGTCATGGAAACGCTGATTAATCATCAGCTCAAGAAATATCTTGAAGATCGAAAGCTTCTTAATGAGCGGCAATACGGCTTTCGTAGCAATAGGTCTACTGGTGATCTCATGGTTCATCTCACCGAACAGTGGAACAGATCTTTACATTGTTTTGGAGAAAGTTAGATTATTGCACTTGACATTTCAAACGCATTTGATAAAGTCTGGCATCTTGCTCTCTTATCGAAAATGCGTGCTTTCGGTATCGACGAATCTGTTCTTCGTTGGATTAGAAATTTTCTTTCGAACCGTTCAATACAAGTTGTTTTGGACGGATTCAAGTCTGAAACTCATAAAATAAACGCTGGTGTGCCCCAGGGCTCTGTTTTATCTCCAAAACTCTTTCCCATTTTTATTAATGATCTCCTGTCTGCTACGATAGCACTCTTAGCTTTTCATATTCGTTTCCAGACTCACAACCCTCTTCCTCGGATGTGGAACTGCAACGGCAAAATATGATTAGCTCATTAAATTCCGACCTACACAGCATTGTACAATGGGGAATAAAAAATCGTGTGGAATTTAATGCTTCCAAAACGCAATGCTGTCTTGCATCGTTAAAGCGATGCAATGCCACTATATCTATGAGTGGCACTTGCATCAACGAAACAGAAAATCTTGACATCCTCGGAAAGTGCATCAGCAACCACCTTTTGTGGAGCGATCACATACGCGATGTTGCCAAAAATGCCGCAAGATGTCTAGGTTTTTTGAGACGTTGCAAGAAATTTTTCTCTCCGTCTGATCTGGCTACAATCTACAAAACCTATATACGTCCGAAACTTGAATATAACTCACATCTCTGGGCTGGTACTCCAGTTATATATTTAAGCCTCTTGGACAGTATTCAAAAAAGAGCTTTTAAAATGATTGGTGACATTAACATCATCAACTCGTTTACATCACTCGAACATCGACACAAGGTTTCTTGCCCCACCCTTTTTTACCGTTATTTTAACGGACTATGCTCTAGTGAAATAGCCAGTTGCATTCCTCCCCTTAAACAATTTAACCGTAATACCCGCGCTTCTAGGAATGCCCATCAGTTTACCCGTGAGCCCAACTTCGGCCGTACTATGAAGTACAGAGATTCTTTTTTTAGCCGTACTCCGCGAATGTGGAAAAAATTCTTCGGCGGCAAAAAATTAAAAACAAAAAGTGACAATAACAATAAACATCACAAAATAGTTGGCATGTTTATTAACAATACATATTTTGCAAATTTTCAAAATTTCAAATAGAGAAAAACCAAGAAAATTACGGAATGACTAACCTGATCTCAATCCTGTTGAGAACTTGTGGAATGAGCTTAAGCGTTAGTTAGGGGGTCAATATTTCACTAATGGAAACCAATTGTGGTAAGCGGTTCAAAGAGAATGGCATTACATACCCCAGCAAACATGTCGAAGGTTAACAGAGTCAATACCGTTACAACTTTAAAAAGTTTTGGATAATAATGGAGGATACTCAGGTTATTAAAGTAAGTAAAACAAAAATTGTGATAAGATACAGAAATTAGAATTTTTGTGTCCAAGTGAAAAAACCTCCATCTGTAGTTTTGGGGCTATATTGTCTATAATTGTTTTGTAAACGGTGATTTTTTAAGAGCTTGAGAACTTTAAAAAAAAAAGGCATAAAATTTGCAAAATCTCATCGATTCTTTATTTGAAACGTTAGATTGGTCCATGACATTTACTTTTTGAAGATAATTTCATTTAAATGTTGACCGCGGCTGCGTCTTAGGTGGTCCATTCGGAAAGTCCAATTTTGGGTAACTTTTTCGAGCATTTCGGCCATAGTCTAAAGGCGTCAAATCGCATGATCTTGGTGGCCAACTTACCGGTCCATTCCTTGAGATGAATTGTTCTCCGAAGTTTTCCCTCAAAATGGCCATAGAATCGCGAGCTGTGTGGCATGTAGCGCCATCTTGTTGAAACCACATGTCAACCAAGTTCAGTTCTTCCATTTTTGGCAACAAAAAGTTTGTTAGCATTGGACAATAGCGATCGCCATTCACCGTAACGTTGCGTCCAACAGCATCTTTGAAAAAATACGGTCCAATGATTCCACCAGCGTACAAACCACACCAAACAGTGCATTTTTCGGGATGCATGGGCAGTTCTTGAACGGCTTCTGGTTGCTCTTCACTCCAAATGCGGCAATTTTGCTTATTTACGTAGCCATTCAACCAGAAATGAGCCTCATCGCTGAACAAAATTTGTCGATAAAAAAGCGGATTTTCACATTTTGAACCGAACACTGATTTTGGTAATAAAATTCAATGATTTGCAAGCGTTGCTCGTTAGTAAGTCTATTCATGATGAAATGTCAAAGCATACTGAGCATCTTTCTCTTTGACACCATGTCTGAAATCCCGCGTGATCTGTCAAATACTAATGCATGAAAATCCTAACCTCAAAAAAATCACCCTTTATTTCAAAGCCTTAAACTGTTTTTTATTTAATTAATATAAGAGCTTCAAAAATATGTATATTACGAAAACTTCAAGACTATATGTCTGCATTGCAAGAAGAAACCCTGTTTAGAACTTACCAAAGAGTAGCTGCCCAAAACGTTACAAGTCTGAAAAAAATATATTTTTATGGATAGCATAAAAGTTTAATTGATTCGAGCCTGATGGCACGTTTCCACGTTTGCCGTCAATATGACCAAGAGTTTAATCCTAAGTACATATACTATTGTAATATTCGCTGAAGACGATTAAACAAGGTGGCGGCAACCTGATGGTTTAGGCAGCATTTTCGGTTAAGTGAACCAGGATCAAAAGCGAGAAATTTTGAGAAACTGCATGGAATCTTATGCATTTGAAAATATGCTCGATCCTTGGCATTTGTCCCCGGAGAGAATGACAAAAATCTGTTTTCAAGAACTTTGACGGTGTGTAATTACACACGGGATCTTATTAAACTTTGTACACAATGTTAGAAACAACAAAAAGAAGCTATTACCAAAAACTAACTATGTATGTATTTCTCATCTAGGGTGAAACCCTTATTTTAATGCAATATGTGAAATGTATGTCTTTACGATCTCGAACCGGTTTTCATGAAATGGATTACTTTTTACTTAGAGATACTTTTTACTTCAGATACTTTTTCTCTCTTACTCTTTCTTAGTACCTCTGGCGTACTCCAAGGCAACTCGTTACGTCCTCTCCTTTTTATTCTCACCATTTACGTTATGTAACTGATTAATGAATACTCCATTCAAAATGGGGCTCTCATGGGTCCAAGAAAATAATTTTCCCCCTAACATGCCTCATCCCTAGCAATAAGTTACTTAGTTTTTGAAGTAGAGCAAACTTATTTTTTTTCTGGATAGTTTGCCGTCCATTCAACGGTGCCAAAGAGCGTAATGACTCTGTCTGTAGTTAAGATTGTTAATGATTTTATAGGATGCACTCGTACTGCTGTACGTCTTCAACTTTGACAAAACTTCTGCGTGAACTTTTTCCAGCTCTTCTTCAGGTTACGTTTTGAGTAGATATAAACTAGAATTTGTCCAGCTAATATCAAAAAAAGGCAAATCATCCCCCGTTTTAATTATCGATCAATTGCACTTACTCCACTTCCTTCCAAAGTCAGACAAACGCTGGTTAACTTTTAGCTTAAGTCAAGTTTAAATAACCGTGACGGTAGAAAAGTGTTTCAATTAATATGATTAAATCAAAGACTAAGTACCACAAACATGGAAATCTGATTATCGGTTAGCACCCGAGAAACATATCTATTTCTAGCCTTGTGGTAGCACAATCAAGTTGTTGTTGTAGTACTCAAACTCTTCTGAAATCTCGATATTTCAAAGGCATTTAACAAAGTCTTGCACTATTTTTGCTATTTTATCAAAATTGCTTGCTTTTCTGAAACGATGCAAGAAATTTTTATTTTCTTCTGATCTGGCTACAATCTAAAAAAATCATATCTTTTCAAGACTACAACTTCCCTCTGTGGACTGGTGCTATAGAATCCTTCTTAAGCCCCTTAAACACAATTCAAGGAGTTTTTAAAATGATTAATAACATTATCATTACTATCACTCAGGCAAATTGCCTGAGTCATTTACGTAGCTCGACGATCGTCGTAAAATTTTGGGCCCCAATTTTGTGTTACTTTTATTTTAACGGACGATGCTCCATTAAAATGGATAGTTTAGTTCCTTCTCTAAAACAATTTAAATGTAATACTCACGCTTCTAGTGATGCCCATCAGTTGAGCCTTGATCTAAATTTCGGCCGTTTTGTTATTAACAAAGATTCGTTCTACGCGAATGTGGAATACCTTACCAGGTTCTATCCTTCTCTGAACTGATCTACTCAACGAGAAGACATCGGACATGTCATCGAGATAGTAGAGCAGGCCAGAGCATACGTTGACCTGAATCTGTTGGCTGCATCCTTAGGTTAGGTTAAAGTGGCTGTTCAAGATGGAGACGGACGCACTTAGGCCAGTTTAATGGACCATTGTGATACCACATAAATCTTAAGGCTTCCTCCTAAGCTCAATGGAACCAGTTTGAGTCACTTACGAAACGTGAGAGGCTGATTATGGTGATATGATTTAGATCGTTGAAGAAGAATTTTCTTAGGTAATTTTTGTGTTCTCGAACCAGAGCAGGGCATGTACAGAGAAGATGAAGAATTGTTTTCTCCTCTTCCTCGTCCATACAGCTTCTGCAGAAGTCATTTGAGAATACGCCTAGTCGCGTGGCTTGTTTTCCTATTAGACAGTGTCCGGTTATGACACCTATTATCGAGCTTATATGCGATCTGCTTAGAGATAGCAACGTTTTAATTCCAGTGTTGGCCAGATGTTTTTTGTAACCTGACACGTGGTGATGTTGTTCCACCTGGTGACTGCCCTCCGTACAACGTCTTGCATTAGCAACAATTTACAAGCAGCGATTGGTATGCTAGTATGTGCCAGACGTGGTAGGATGGGCTGCACTGTACCGTTCCTGGTGAGTTCATCTGCCTTTCCATTCGAGATGATCAGTTATGGAATGTTTAAAGTTTCAGCCTTATTGTGAGTTTCGCCCGGAAAACATTTCCACCGAAACATTTTTGTTCCCCCGAAATTTTAAAAGCTATTGTGAGTATATACAGAGTCCAGGGATTTGATAGCAGCCCGACTATCTGAGAAAATACGGATATCAGATGTTGATATCACGTTTTCTTTTAGCCAGGACAAGACTTCTTTTATCGCCAAAAGTTCCCGCCTGGAACACGCTACAATGATTGGGAAGGCGGAATGAGAGACTTAATTTCAGTCGTTGAGAGTACACACCTCCACCAACCCCTTCTTTTGTTTTTGAACCATCTGAATAAAAATCGATTGACCCATCTTTCAGGAATGTCTGGGAGGTGTAGAAATTTGGAAATTTCTGTCGAATTGCAGTTGGGGGATGGTGTAGTCTGTGTTCTTTGGAATTGATTCTAAATACCCAAGAATTACGGAGTGGCCAATGTTGTTGTTAGCAGAGCTTGCAGCTATTTGCTTGCTAAATATGTCAAGAGGTGTTAGGTAGAGTAAGGTGTCCAGTGCCGCAGATGGGGTCGTGCTAAGCGATCCGCTTATACAAAGGCTAGCTGAACGTTGGACTTTATTTAGCTTATCCCGGTTTATTCCTTACTCTAAAGCAGTCCACCATACTGCCACACCGTACGTTAAAATCGGTCTGATTACCGATGTGTATAGCCAATGCGTGATTCTGGATTGTAAGCCCCATTTATTACCAATAGCTTTTTTCCAAGAAAAGAGAGCTACAGTAGCTTTTTCGACTTTTTCCTGTACATTGCGTTTCCAATTTAGATTTTTATCTAACACAAGGCCCAGGTATTTAGCCTCGTCTGAGAATTTTAATTGGATTCCTTTAATATAGGGACGGTTAACAAATGGAATTTTGTATCTCCTAGAAAATAAGACTAAATCGGTTTTGTGTGGGTTAACACCCAGTCCGGTTGCATCCTTCAAAATTAAAGAATGAAAAACGAAAACATATTTTAAATGGCTTTATTTTATGGTAACACTTGAATAGAAGAATTCTCTAAGACTAACTTTAAGAATTAATAAACAAAAAAAACTGTGTTCTACACGTAATAGTTTTAAGTATGGACTTGTCTTTGTTTTAGAAACAAAAATAATGATTTAAGAAACAAAATAAAAATGAAAAAAAACTTAACTCTAAAACTCCAATAATTTATAATTTCACCCACTTTTAGTTAAGCTCCGCCATTGGATCATGCATCTGATCGTTATTCACAATTGGCGTAAATGTCTCACAGGGATTTGAGTAGTTGCTATTTGTGGAACTCTCGCTGGAGCAACTCAAGCGACGTCGCTTATTCGATTGGGCCAACTTGCCAAACATCTCCTCCTCGTGGATCATGTCAATTGCATTGAAGTTATACTTTAGCCATGAGAATTTTGTTGGATCCTTAAGTAATCTTGGCCATGGCATGTACAAATCCTTAACCAAACGAACCACAACATTAAGACCACGAATTTCGTGGGTAACCAAGTCGGGTCGAACGTAGCCCAAAAGATTGAGTATTAGGACATTTGTCTCGCCATTCACGATAGCTACGTAGATGACACTTTGTGGATGAACCTCCAGGTGGTAGTCGTCGATGTCTGGAGCATGAATCACCAAGTATATCATACACATTGTCTCGTGCCAGGTGGTGGAAGGACGTTTGTGAAGAGCTTTCAATGGCGGTGGTGTGGAATTCAAATCATCTTGAATCTCATTTGATGTCCCCTGAAAACCTTCACTTATATCAATTATTTTTGGCTCGTCCTCCTCCTCATCATCTTTTTTATCATCTTGCGAGACGTCTTCTGTGATTTCTTCGACCTTCGCTGCTTCCTTTTGATCTTCGATCATTTGCCTCGATTCATTCATAAATTCTTCATCTTCTTCGTCCATTTGTTGCTTCACTCTCTCCAAGAAACTCTGAAAATCATAAGAATCCTCCTCCTGATATTCAAAATTCTCGAAATCTAGTTCAGTTTCGAGTTCCAGAAAATGCTTAGTATCCTCTATGTAGCTTGCCAGTCCGTTCTCCACGAGCATTTTATTGATTTGTATGTCCTTTTTCTCAGTGAAGCACTCGTACAGGATTATCTCATAGTACCGGCTGTCGAAGACATCCTCGTTGCGAGGCAACTCCTTGACGGCATAAGCCAAATGGACGCTATCCTCAATTTGAATGAAGTCCTGGATCTCTTCGTTATCACATTCTTGATTGATTCCTGTAAGTTTGCAGCCAATAGCTTGGAACGGCATAAATTCGATGATTGATTTGTTGCTCGAGCGAAGATTTTCCAGCGGAATGTTCCGGAACAAGCCGTTATCACAGAAGAACACTCTCGCCTTGACACAACCCTCATCAGTGTCAACTAGAAGGCGCTGTATCTTGGCCCGATGAAAGCAACCTCCATGTGGAGCCAAGCAATTCTGTAACGGGTGTGGGTCGTGGAGGGGTGTTTTCTTCTCGAGGCGTATGTGCTCTTCCAGATCTCTCATATCGTCCTCCTTGTTTAGGAGGCGCAGGAAGAACATACTAGTGTTGTTTAGCTCCACGATCTTTGCCTGAGATAGTTCATCAAGTTCAATTGATGACCATTCCTCTCTGATCTTTGGGGATTTTTTTGTTTTCGAGGCTTCAGAACTTCTAGAGGCCACAGAAGGAGTGTTCACCTTAAATGTCTCCTCTGTTTTCGACGCTGGAACTGGCGATTGCAATTCCTCGCAGAAGCTACTTTTGTTCTTGTCTTCAGAAGAAGCCGTCGAGAACTCCAGTAGATTCTCCTCCTCTTCCGGTCTGACCACCTGCAGTACACCAGGATCCGGCTTCAACAAATTATTCTCCATGGCTGTTTGCTTTATAGAATGTATTTGTCCATCTTCCAAAGCGAAGCCCCTTCCTATAAGTGATCGGCGGACGTTTATCTTCAGAGCATAGCCATTGATCGCGTGCAGCTGTTCCATTAGGACAACATTATTCACCCAGATGATGTCCATGAGGACGAAATTAATGGTAGCTTGGAGAACATCGTTGCTTGTGACATCACTGACGATCCAATTCTTCACCGTCCGAATACTTTTGGAATCCCAAACGCGCTCCTTGTCAAACGGAACCACACCCGATAAACGAATGTCGATTGCCTGGGCGGGGAAGTCCTTAAACTCCTCCGGCATTTCCAAGAGGTCGAGAGACTTGCACATAATACTTCTTCCAGAATCTATCAATTTGACTTTGACATTCACAGGCTTGACAATACTTTCGTAGATAATCGGCGTCAGGACTTCGAAGATACGACAACGATGATAAGTGTCCCCATCTCTGTACATACAAACATCGCTGACTCTCGGAGGCCAATGGATGACCCGAGCGTCTTCGTCCATAAAGTGCATGGACATCTTCATCGAAAACGTTGCATACTCCTTCGAACGTCTCACCTCTTCCCACGCACCCTGTTGCTTGGCGGTCAGCAGCCTGGCGATGTAGTGAGTCGGCGAGATGACTTCGAGTATCTTTAAGCGAATTTCTCCACTCTTTGGAATTCCCTGAATCGGTCCATCGTACTTTGTCAGCTGATGACGATACGAACATCGATTGGCCTCGTCGCAGGAACCAAATTCAAGAATTTTCGGACACATCAAAACACCCTGCTGAACTCTCAGCTCCTCCCGATCGGCTGAAACTTTCGCTGCAACATTCAAAATATCCGGATGGATGTGCTTCAATTGATTGTGATTCTTCATGAACTCAATCAATCGCGGCAGCTGAAGATTGTTGTTCTCGTCCAACAGGATCAAACACTTTGGCACTTTGGAGGGTTTTTCAAAATCAGAGATAAGTAAATTCTCGTAATTGTCAAGAAAAAGCGAGAATCTGAAATTGAATTTTGTCCAAGACATCGGCATAGAGTAATGGATCAGGGTCCAGATGTTTTGCAACATCAATTCGGGCAGAACAGCGTCGCTGGTGATGAGAATTTGATGGCAAACCGTCTGAAATAAATAATGGGTAATACAAAACAAAAGGTAGAGGACCAAAATGGCTGCCTTGTGGAACACCAGCAAAATACCATGAAACTTACCTTCTCCTTCCATTCTTTGATCATATCCTCACTATCGACAGACATTTGATCCGTGTAAACCATACACATGTATCCAGACTCCCGTAAGCATCTCTCAACCTCGAACACCTCGTCGCCGGAATTACACAGAACCACACATCGCTCCAACTGATAGGCGCACTTATCCAAGCATTTCATCACAACAGACATCTTCTCCGAGCTCCTTTGCAGCTTAATTGACACCTTAGCCTTGGCATAGACAGCTGCCTCCAGATAGTCAGCAATGCACAGCAACGGTTGATTGCCAATTCGTAGGAAATTTATAAACCGTCGAGTCCAAGTCCTCGAAGTGACCACCAATTGGAAAGGAATCTTTTCGTCCTCCAGAACTGGCGAAATCATTTTGTAGAGGGTCTCATCAAATTCGGGATTCTCACTCATAATACTATCCAAGCCATCAATGACCAGAGTCTGCACTCGACGAATGTTCAGAAGGTTCTCCTTCTCATTGGCCTCGAGCAGGCGTTGAAGACATGGAGGGGTGATCACAAGCACCCCACATCCGTTGTGGAGCTCAATTTTTACTTCGTCGGTATTTCGAAACCCGTAGGCGGGCACAATGCTAACTTTTGGTGTTGTACTGGCCAAGATCCGGCGACAGTGACGAGCAATACTCTCGACCTGAACCGATGACGGGGCGATAATGATCACAGCTGGACCATAAGTCTGAGGGATTAATTTCGAATCGAGCCGAAAACTCAACATACTACACACCGGAGGCAGGTAGCACCAAGTTTTCCCCGTCCTATTTGTGTTGATGACACAAAAGCAATTGCCACGAACTAAGTGAGACCAGGCGTAAGCTTGGATGCGGTACATCTTCGTCAATCGCATTTGTTCCATTTCTTGATGGATCTCGGCCGAGAATAGGGCGTTCTTCATGCGTTCAATGGGTTTGACATTGTTCTTGCTGTGGGCCAACACAAGATGTTGCACGAAGTTTGTCTTTAGAGATGCCTCTCCCGACACTTCGGGGAGATTAAAATTTTGGATGATTGGTTGATAGGATTGCAAATAGGAACTGGTCAAACTCTGAAGGTACTCCTTTTGGCTTAGGATTTTTGGAGATACTTTTTGTTGTGGCTTCTTCTCGGTGCCTACGCTATCGATTGATGGTGTCGAGCAGGGAGACTGCAGAAGCGATTTCAATGAGGAACTTGTTGATTCGATACCTGAATTTTTACTAGGATTTGATTTGATAGCTTTGGAATGTGAGGATTTTGTTATTTGGTCATTTGGAAGATTTTTCTGTGGTTCAGGTGATTTAGTGGAATCACAATTTGATTTTGAAAGAGTCTGGATCTTATTCATCGAGTTCGATGATGTTGATGACTCGGAAGCTTCATAACTATGATTGGTCTGATTTTCTACTTTTTCTTCTTGGTTTCTGGTGGGAATTTCAAGTTTTTGAAAGGAAGACGATGAAATCGACGATGAATAACCATCAAGTTCTGTGGGAGTATTTTTTTTCGATCTCGACAGAAACCTTTCAATTTTCCTGCTGTTCATTGGCTTTGGTTGTTTTGTATCGAATGATTCTTCACTCGTTGCGTGACTGGTGGTGGTCTCGAGTAGTTTCTCCCTCGAAGTGTCTTTGATGGAATTCATTTGATTCATTCCTTTTAAAAACGAATCTGCTGACGAACCTGATCTATCTAAAATTCCATCCTCTTGACTTGGACTTGTGTCAATTAGTTTTGAGATGATGTTGAATTCTCTTCGAATTTCGTCCTTCTTCTTTTTTTCGTCATTGAATATCAACATTTCAGGGGCATCTTCACCGCAATCAACCACCGAGTTGAGTGGATTTATTTCTTCCAAAAATGACTTTGACAAAACTGGAGGCTTTTCTGGAGTCTCAGACTTTTCAGGTGAACTGAGATCAACCAATTTCGAGATAGTAGTGAATTCTTCAAAAGTATCTACTTTCGTAATTGGTTCATTGAAGGTCAACAAATCAGTTACAACTTCTGGGGTTATAGCCTTCGGGCAGTCAGAGTCGTTGAGGGATGAATCTAAAAGGTGTTTTTCGACACTTTTCTCTTGTGGTAGCATCTTCTTAGACAAATCAGTACAGGTCTCGTTTTGTGTTCTTGGGGAAGGACAATTGTTTTCATTCAACGATGAGTCAAGAAGTTTCCTTCCATCTTCTTTCTTATTTAATGGCGAATCTATTTGATTCCCATCATAATTTTTCTTTCGTTCTTTTCGAGACCTAGTAAGCCGAAAAAAATCCTCCTCATAATCTTCGGTATGCCTTGAAACGTCATTACTATTCATAGCTTGATATTCTTCCAATGAATAATTCGAGTGAATTTTATCATTGAGGGTGGATTTTTTTGTGTGCCAATGATTGTCTTCGTCACGACGTTTAACTAATTTGGCTACATTAAATCCAGCTGGGACCATTGTCATATTTTTAAAAGGATCCTCATTTACCTTAAGGATACAAACAAACTTATAAGACCTGGGAGCACTAACAAATATGTTAAAAAAAAAGTTAATTTACAAGTTTTCGAATATCATCGGCAGTTGTTGGTTTCTCTTTTGGAATTGGGTCGTCGTCGACCTCATCGTCGAATGTTTGTTCTTTTTGTATATCGAATGTTTCATTTGGTTTGAAGTCAGAATTGCTGGCATATTGACGAAATCCTTTTGACTGTAAATTTATGAATTTTGTATGTTTTGCTTGTACATATATTTTTTTCGAATAGAATTACTTACAAAATCAAGTCGACTAAATTTTGCACTATGTAGAGGCATTTTGTATCCTTGGCTTTTTTTGTTCTTTACTCCTGCTGGTGGTGTTGGCTCAACTTGGATGCCAAGATAATTACACGCCTCCGACTTAGATCGCTGTTGTAGAATCTGAAAAATATAATATGACTAAGTTGGTGTTCGAGCTCTCAACGTTTTGGTACCTTGTTTCTCTTATTCATCAAACTCTGTGCATGTGCTGAAACTTTTGAACCTGTTGGTGATCTGGATTCAGTTTTATCATCCAACGTATGCATATCCGTTTGTGTATTGCTTGCTTCTAAGATATTTTCAACTGGTTGGCAATAAGTTTCTTTGATCTGGTAAATAAATTGAATTAGAATAAATATAAAATATTTGCATGGTTCTAATGAATGCGTTTCCTTTACCTTCATTAGTTGTTGTTTTCTTTTGGAAAGTGATGATGATGTATGACTACCATGATCGCTATTATTAGTACTCGAACCTTCAGTTGCTTGTGATTTCGGTTGTAAGGCTTTAGAATTTTTCTTTAAACAAAAAGGAAATGTTTTATACAAAAAAATTTTCTGTAATAATTTTAAGTTATTTTTTCTTTGTATATTACAATTTTGCAGTTTTCAAGAAATTCATCTGTTCCAGTTTCACTGTTGGCTTTCAAATTTAGTTCATCCATTTTTTTCTGAAGAGTAATTTCATTTTCTTGTGCCTCTAAAGTTTTCGAATGCTGTTGAAAGAAAATATTCAAGAAAAAAAAAAGTTTGAATGCTATTTTATTAGTCAATGTTAGTATAATGCAGATTTAAAAGTCAAATGGGGTATTACATTTTTTGTCGGAATATGACTTAACTTAAGAAAAAACTATCAAACCAAAAACAGGGGCCCTACTATCTAACTCGATTCTACTTTTGATTCTATTCGGATGCCGGTTATACCAACTTGTTTTCAAAAAATGTTGACTTTCGAACGAGTATCGAGTTGTTTGACAGTTTTGAAAACAAAACAAAAATAAAACACAATTTTTGGACAAGAATAATTATAACAAAAACGGACACTGTTGGAATTTGGTTTAATTTTCAAGGAAATGAAGAACGGTCGAGCAAATTGAACGTAGAAGAATAAGCGATAATTCCAAAATAATGATGGAGCTGAGTGAGAAAAAGTTTCTACATAATAAAGGGTGATTTTTTAGCTATTATCTTTTTGGCATCACTTTTTAAAACAGTTTAAAACGCATGTTTCGTGTTTTGTTTCACTGTCAAACATCTTCCGATTGTTCTATAATTTAACCATGAATCGTCTTACAAACGAACAGCGCTTGCAAATTATTGGCATTTATAATCAAAATGCCTGCTCTGAAGCGGCTATTCGGGATATTGTGACTAAATTTCGCACCAAATTTACATTGTTGGACATTAAACCACCAACGCGCCTACGTAAAGTACGAACTGAAGAAAATATCGGAACTGTATTACCCAGTGTTGTAGTACCCGTAGCGTGATGGTTAGTGTACAAAGAACGGAACCAAATGGACGCTTACAGAAACACGACTATTGACGCACTACGTAGGCACAAGAGTGGCTTACTGACAAGACTCAAAAACTTGTACAGACGACTTACACACCCACACGACTTGGAGGATAGGACACTGAAGTCGTCAATAAAAAATGTCAATCTGTTGATCAAGGAGAACTACAGGTTATCCAATTAACAATTTAATTCGAGTGACCCTAGTATGTTCCCTAAAATCAACAAGATATTCAGAAAAAAAGAACGGTGATGACCTTCAGAGTCTGAAACTCCAAAAAACTGAAGAGAACAGGGACGTACTCAGGACAGCGCAAATAGATCAAGAAGAAGCCATCTTTGACAATGACTTTTACATAATTGAAGATCCGAAGGAAAAAGTGGAGGCGGTGGGAGCTGTTTTCCAGCAAGTGTACGAGGTAAATGCTAGCATTCGCCCCAACCACAACCTGGAAAACAGAGCCCTACTTAATCACTTTTACCTTCGAAATGATATGACACAATGGCGATCTGAGAACCGCGGTTTCATGCGGTTCAATGAGCATTCCTTGTCAAATTCAATAATCGCCGAGCAAATGGGACCAAGTTCCTTGTTAGTGACGAAGGTTGAGCTTCAGGTCATCTTCAACTCAATAAAAAACAAAAAGTCAGCAGGTGTCGATGGTATATCCAACGTTGTACTAAGACATTTACATTTACACCAAACTCTTCAACAATGGACTGAATAATGCATATTATCCAGTGCATTGGAAGACCGCTGTGGTTCATCCTCTCCCGAAAAAGGGAAAGACAACTCCAACCCGTCAAATCTTCGGCCGATAAGTCTTCTTCCGAGCATCAGCAAAGTTTTCGAAAAGATCATAAATAGGGCTCTGACTAAGTGGGCTGCGGACAACAAAATAATTCCGGATAAACAGTTCGGGTTCAAGGCGGGTCATGACACAATTCATGCTGCGTCTAAACTCGTTTCTGATATCCAATGGAATAAATCAAAACAACAATGCACAGGTGCTGTTCTGGTTGATTTGGAAAAGGCCTTTGACACCGTATGGTTAGAGGGTCTTTACCTAAAACTGAGTAGGCTTGGCATTAGCAAGCCATTGTTGTATATACTTTATGATATGCTTAACGGTAGAAAGTTGGATGTCAAAAGTGGCGATGTAACTTCTAACACAATATTCTCAATTAAAAATGCTCTTCAACAGGGAGCGGTGAATTCGCTGACTCTCTTCAGCATTTACACTGCGAACGTCGAAGGGCTTTAGTTGCAGACCCACACTTTTTTTTCCATCAATCAATCATCTTGCACCCACCGAACCTTGCTCCCTTCTTACCTTGCACGCACTTCAACTTGTATCCCCCAAATCCTAGTGTATCCAAGCAGGGCGGTTGCAGATCCCACTGTTGCATACCAAACTCGCACCTACCATTTTTACTATCAAAATAAAACCAGTCAAGCAAAAAAAAAAAAAAATTAATTAAAATAGTAGTTGTGGTTATTTTCAATTTTCTTAAAAACTGAAAGATATAAAATCATCTAATTTTCAGTTTTTGATCAAAAACAAATAAAAGCAATAAATTCTGAAATAAAAATAGTGGTAATTAATCTTGAAGTATTGAAAAATTACACTTTAACCCTTTTTTTTTACTTTTGTTTGCAAAAATTTTGACTTTAAAACTATTTTTTTTCAAAAACTATGCAAAGTTTTGACTTGATTTAAAAACAAGCTAATAGACAAATGTTAAAAAATGGTATAAAACTTAATTGTAAGTATAACCGTATAACCCTACCGCCTAAACGGTGGGAGATAGACCCCCACCTCCCATAGTAAAAAATGCTTGTATTAAAAGCCCCTCTACCAAAAACCGTTATTATATCTTGTCGCCAAAGTTATGGTACTCGTGCCCCGAACGGGACCGAACTGATAGAATGAAGCAGGAGAACCAGTTTTGGTGGCTTCAATCGGCACTTGATAGTGGGTAGTCGGGATGGGGTTTTAAGCCTACATACTTGTTTTACAGTTTAAGGGTTTAGTTTTAAGTAGAATAGGCATGGTGGCACAAAAAGAAATAAAACAAACAATACAAAGCAACAAACACAAAAATACAAAAAAAAACATTAACAAAAAATGGAATAAAGAAAAAAAAAGACAACAAAATATGAACAACAAAAATGTTAGATAGTTAGATTTGCTGCTGTGGTTGTTCTAGTTTTAAGTAGTTTATTGGTAGAATAGGTGGTTTAAGTTTGTTTTAAGTTTTATTATAGGACCTGATTTTAAGTAGTTTTTAAGTAAAAATAAAAAAGGATATTAATATTAGTTTTTAAAATTTTCTAATGAATACAAAAATAAATAAAATTGAATTGAAGTTAAAATAGGTTTTGAAAGGTAAGTATTATTGTTTAACTTAGAATGCCCGTATGGGACCAGTAAGTTAGTTGTAAGTTATGAATAATTAAGCTAGTTTTATGAATTTTTATCTATTTTTTAGATAGGTTTAAGATTGAATTAATAAAAATGAATTTAAAAAAAAAAGGTCTTGCGTTCGATCCCTGCCTGTGCATCTAAAGTTTTTTTTACGGTTACTGCCTCTTGCGATGAATTGAAAAATTCTCCAAGAAGCTTTCTCAAATAAGCCTCTCAGATTAGGCTTAAAATTGTAGGCCAGCTCCACCATTGAAAACATTAAACAGGAATGGTTGATTTATAAGTCATTAGGCGCTAGTTTTTAATGGACTGTCGCACCACCCAATTCATTTCATTCTATTTGGTGATGTGGATGTCCTAAAAACATAGCTTATTTGGAATTCTTAAATTTATTCGATCAGAAGTTAGATTAGGTTGAAAACCGGCTTCATAGCTACAAGAAAACATACATAAAATATAAGCGCAAGCCAAATATTGCTCAATGTATAACATATAATAATCCAGAAATTAAAATAGGCATCTTTTTTAAAAAGTGTCTTAAAAGTAAACTTTCCTGTGTTACGAGGTATTCTATTTACAGAGATATTCGACAGAAACTTTTTATGGCAGTTTTTAAGTAACTTCAATAAAAATGTTTTTATCAAAAATTAGCTTGTTACAATTTATTTTTTTTTTAATTTATCATCAGCATCATTCAGGCTCATAGATTTTGCTGCAGGGCGAAACTTCGTGGTAACCAGTAAACATTTTCTACACCTCAACATACTGAATATTGGCCATATTGCGATCGACGCCTGACACGCTTCCAGCATCATGGATGTACGAACTTTCAGAGGAGCTAACATCGACTCGAACAACTACTCATTGTAGCCAAGCTAGCACTTCGGGTTTCCAGACCCAAGGCAAAACAGGGAGGTGCTGGGAGAAGGTACAACGTCGAAGGGCTACAATCGCAAGAGATCGCCAAAGCCTTTTCCGACCAAGTTACAAGTAACATCTCGAAGTTTTCTGCCGCCAACACAATGTATCGAAAACCAGTGGCAACATTTCCAAGATGCAATTAGAGAAGCCGCCTCTGATGTGCTGGGTTTCAAACAACCACCAACAAGGAACCCCTGGTTTGATGAGGAATGTCGGCAGGCAAATGCAGCCAAACAACAGGCACGCAAAGCGTCAAAGATGTTGAGCGGTTTAAAAGCAGGAATGAAGTTCGAAAGTTTTATGAACAGGTGAAACGAAATTCACAGGTACGTAAACCTATAACCGAAGGCTGCAAAGATGAAAGTGAAAACATCATAGTGGAACCGCAGTCAATGCTGAGGATATGGAAGGACCACTTCTGCACTTCTGCAGACTATATAACGGCGACGAATTCCGCTGTCAGGCAGGACGATCCAATCAACATAGACGACGAAAGCCAACAATCCCGTCCTCCCGACTTAGAAGAAGTAAAGATTGTCATATCTAAGCTGAAGTCTAATAAAGCCTCTGGAGCGGATGGCTTGAATGCCGAGCTCTTTAAAGCGCTGGAGATAAGTTGGATAGGAGCATGCACCAAATTATCTGTAGTTATGGTGGGAAGAAAGCATGCCCGATGAATGGAACCTAAGTATTGTTTGCCCGATCTTGAACCATCTTTTACATGGCCGAGCTGTATAGAGCCATGTCTAGTCTTGGCATCCCTGCCAAGCTCGTCTTTAAGGTCGAACGTTGGACTAAAAGGGAACGTTTTTGAAATCATTCATTGAATATCTGAATTTTTGTTTTGGCTCTTTTTTTATGTATCATATTTGATGCAGAGGATTTATTGATGTAATATAAAGTTAAAATACGTCCATGCATCAAGAATGAACACATACAAATCTACAACCATCCCAAATTAATGATTCTGTATTTTTTATTTTTTTTAAAGGGCCGGGCATGGACGTGTTTTCAAATGCATTGTAAGTAACATCGAATTTTGTTTATTTATCGAAAGTGATACATGGACAAGAAAAAAAAATTAAAGCCATAATAAAATTGTTTGTCAACCTGTTTCACCTTTAGTCTCATTCGAGTTGACTACATTCAATACCTTTGTCGAATTATTTAGACCAATACACAAGTCAATTACTTAAACCTTTACCCTATTCAATCAATTATAACAGTTATAATTTGTAGTTATATTACTTACTGCCTTCTTCAGCTCCAATAACATCCTCACTCGAGCCGATCTACCGCCGCTAACCACACTATTTGGTTGACTTGTCTCCTCTTTCTCTTCTTTATCTGGTTTTTGTTTTATATTCATGGAAAATGTCGATGTGTCCGGCATGGGAGGCAATTTCTTGCCATCGTACTTCTTCCGCCGATGCTCATGAACCTTTCCAGCACATTTCATAATTGTCTCTTCATCATTTACAGGTGCAATGTCGTTCTTAGTGCTCACCGAATCATCAAACTCAATATCTGTCGCATCGAAAGCCGATTTGGTGAATATCAACTCTTCAGCAGTTTCTTCTGTTTTATCATTGATATTCTGATTTCTCTCACACCAATCCATGACCTTCTGTTTGGAGAAGAGATCACACGATGATTCCGACATTGACCCTGACAAATCGAACTTCCCCATCTCGATATTCAGCGAATTCAGTTTGTTCTCAATTATCTTGATATCCCGACTATTTGTCTCCCAACAGGGGATGCGATGTGTCTTCATGGTGGTCAATTTCTCCCGGAAGCTTCCCTCACACTTCACAGCATGATTCAACTGCACCAAATAGTCGCTTACGAAGAACGTCGATCCCGCATGGGTTATTACCTTCATATCGCCAAAGTGCTGCTTCTCATGATTTACCACTTGAAAGGACTCAATAAACGATATCGAAGCAGCATCGGTCAGCAGCTTCTCGAGCATCTCAACACAGCGCTGTGACCACGAAGGTTTCACCACCACCTGGCTTGTGGTTGTGACGAAATCAAAGTCCAATTCAGCTGGCAGCACATCGGCGATTCCTCCGATGCAGATGTGTCCCGTCTGTCTGTAATACAATTCGGGCATTTGGCGAATGTAGGACATCTTAGTCTGGAATGGGAATCCGTAGTCGAGAGCCCACACAATGTATTCGTCGGGGGCTTTTGTGTACTTTACAATGTGCATGACACGGGCCCGTATGAATTTGTTCCATGAGACAAACGCAATGCCCACTATCTCGCCAACATGTGGTCGATGAGCTTGGAGAGCGGCACTCTGTTTGGCCGTGTACAGAAGCTGTACGGAGTCTTCGATGCGTTTCGACTCAATGAAGTCGGGATTTTGGCCATCGACTTTGTGGTACCAGAACAATTGGGGATTTATAAAGTGCGTAATGGAAATGAATTCTTCTTTGTCCATTTTTGTTATTTGTTTATTGGGTTTGAACGTTCAAGAAACTTAATTAAATTGAGCTCTTGAAGGGCTTTAAAATAATTGGTAACATTAATACTAAATAAATGGAAAACAAATATTTTGGTCAACTTACCGCAGGTTTTAAACCGCTTGTTGTCGTTGGCTTCAAAAATAAAATGTGCAAAATGCTTTGGTGCTCAGTTTTTTAGATTTTTACCGGTGCAAGTTTTAGCGAAATAACAAAACAAACCGCAAGCAAGGGAACGTTAGAGCGAGAAGGTAGAATGCGCCGGCATGCGGCGAGAAAAAGTGATTCCAATAAAATTATTTTATTTATAATTCCCTTTCACACGAGGAAACTAAAGTAGCTGTTGGAGATTTTGTTGACGTTTTCCTTTAAATGTTTTTTTTTAGTTAATTTTACTTTCTTGTTATTTAAAAGTTATTTCTTGCTTTGAAAGAGATATCAAATACAATATATTAAAACCAAAACCTTGATTATCGCAAATGTAATAATTAGGAAAAGAGTTTTAGATGCCTTTAAAAATAGGGAAATGATTTTTTCCATAAACCAAATTGTCATTCAAGGAACTAAAATTCAAAATGCAAACAATACTTAAAGTATATTTAAAATGCTTTGTATCAGAAATTTCGAGAGATCAAATTAATCTAAATGTATTTTATCATAAACTGCCAGTTGGATTTTTCTAAAACAAATTAATAAATTTTAATAACTATATTTTCTATAAATTGAATAATTTGTGACATTGACAAACTAAATATGGATTGCTCTGGTTATGCTCATTAGCTATGCTATTTGAAGGTTTGGCGGAATAAATTAAGAGTAATTTTCAAACGTCATCCGTTCCTTTGCTACGAATAGCTTCTTTGTCAAAGAAACTAAGCACATCTTTTAATATAGTTTCACAAAATAAACAACAATCAAGTTCAAAAACTTCTCCTTATTTCCGCTGAACTTCCTTCTGTAAGTTAGTAGCGATTAATAGTAAATGACACCAATTCTATTTTGTATGGCGAAATGCGAGACGTCAAATCTGAAATTCATTTAAAAATAACACTCACATTTTACTATTTTTTTTTTTTCAGAAATTTTATTAAAAATTGTCAGTTGGAATTTTTTAAAAATTTTACTAAAATAAAATTATTGATAGATAACATCATGAAGCTAAGTATACACGAAATGAAGAGGTTTCAATAGTGGCAGATTTTTCTCAAATAAATGTCAACCAATTTTCCGTCAACCATGTTAGCAATAAATTTTATCTGTCAACAGTGACTGAAAAATAATTGCCAGACAATAGTTTTCATCAAAAAATTGGTCGACTACTTGCGATCGTTTGAACTTGTCTAAAACACAATTGTTTTACTGCCCAGTAATGGCATATAAGATGATGTTCTTAAAAACAACATCATCCAATTTGTAATAGGCAGAAAGATTTTGATCAGAAAATAACAACAAAAGTTATAAGATTTTAAAACTATGGAAATTGAAAGAAGTCAAAATACACCGCCTGAAAAAATAACAAAAAATAAAAATATTGAAGAGAAATTAATTCATGAACAAACCTTACAATTTATACATGTTTCTTGGATGCAGGGTGTGTGGAGTATAAACTACGGTTTGAAAAAACGTTTGCAATTACCGAATGTTAAGCCAAATCCCGCACAACTTTCGATTTTAAGCTTTAAAAAAATCCAGCCATGGGCATATTATAATGTATTGGATCTCCTGGACATTTTGTTAAGCTAGACATACACGAAAAAAAGCGAAAACTGAGATGGCTCGGTTTGGCTTTGTCGATTAGTTTGGATTTTCGGCATGTCAAAAATTAACGAACCTAACCCAAGGCTCTGCCGTGTGTGGGGAGTTAAAAATCTAAGTAATTCTATGATTTTACACAATCGTATTCCACCATCTAACAACTGTCTAACTATCTCAATCTATCTCATACAAAAATTCAAGCTAACAAATTATTTATGTCTCTTTCCCTCAATTTTCAAAGAGTATGTGGCTCGTTCGTGAATGCCGATCAAATTTGAACCTGGCCCAATTGGCCTGATAGTTTTTGTCCAACTTTATATGTATTTGTATTTACATTCCAAATATTATTTCTATCTTTAAAAAACAAATTTTCTGAGTAGATTAAACCCCTAACAATTGTCCTTTTCACTAGGACCTTCAATAATCGGTCAAAATTCACATCGAAGTAAACGTACCGAGCAATTAACCAATCACCTAAATTTTGATAGCTCTATCATGTTTACCATGTAACAAAAATATGACATTTTAGCTAGAGCTACGTAAATCTCGCTTAAATGCTTTGCTTAATTTTATATTAAGGCTAAAGATCGAGCTACCATTATTTTTTTAGAAAAGTTCTAAAAGAAGTAAATTATTAAAAACGATTAATACACGTAATTGAACAAATTTCTTTTTGTTGCTTGTTTTTGGCATCTTTGAATAGTAAGTTTTAACATTTTGCACGTGTTTAAAAAAATATAAATACTTTTTGTGAGCTCAAAAAACTTTTTTTGATTTTTAATATGTGATGTTTAACAAACAGCTGATTCAATTACATAAAAATTGAATTATGTTTTTCATATAATTTCCTTATGATTTATAATTATAATATGGATACCCTTTGGTATAAGATTATTTGGTGAAATTATTGTTTTTCGATGCACATTTTACTTATTTCAAATGGGAAATCAATGAATCTGTCTCCAATTGAGGTCCACAAGCTGTCTATCAATGCCGTGACTCCATGTGTTAATAGTTTTTTTCGATCAGAATTCTTTCATTTTGCTTACAGTAATCTCAATAATCTGAACTGACCTAATATTTGACAGTTCGTCGTTTGTTTTCTTTTTGAACATCTGCCTTAGAAAAACATTGTACATATTTTGAAAGTTTAAAATATAAAGTTTTTTATGAAATCTAATCATTCGATAATTTGTTTAAAGAAATAATAATTTAAATAAAACAATATCCATGTCGAGCACAAGTTCTTTATGCTTAACATGCCTGTCCAGTCTGGAAGAAGGCGCCAAACTAACGCAAACCCTACGAAGTTTCCTTTGTGATATTCTACATTTCAAAGCTAAACTTTTAAAAGATTCACAAAAAATAATATGCCGCAAATGTTACAAGACTCTAATTGAACTCAAATGCTTCTATACTCAATTAAGAGATGTTGAAGTTTATTTTGAAAGTAAAACTAAAGTAAACAATCATTCCAATGATTCCATGGAGGCAGATGACGGTGGCGTGGACGACGATGACGACGACGGACCGTACATTAGTGAGTTGGAGTGCACAGTCTCGATGGCTGATGAATCAACTCTAGATCCGATTGTTATTGATGAAGATGAAGAGTGTTGTGTTGTTGGTAAGTACGAAGGACAAACATTTTCATAGACAACGTAGAAATTTGATTATTGTAAAATTCTTCCAAAAGATGACGATACCATAAAACAACTCAAAAGAAAGTCAGAAGTAACACCGGCAGGCAGAAGATTCGTTTGTTTAACCTGCAGTGAGTACACAAATTCTATTGATTGATAAAGTTACCCTCTAAATAACATAACTTCTTGCAGGTAAGCTCTTTAGTTCATTTGAGGAACTACGTTCACATGAACAAACTCATTTGGGGAAGTCGCCAATTCAGAAAGCCTCTCCCGTATTTGTGCCCGCCAATTCTCCACAAAAAATTACCTGCCTCGATTGCGGCTTAGAATTCTGGAATAATTTGAACCTTGAAGCTCACATGAAGACGCACAAGCAAATAAGACCTTTCTATTGTAAGAATTGCAAGCATAGATTTGAGAATAGAGAACAACTTATTGTCCACGAGAGCAAATACAAATGTGTGATTTGCCAGAGTAAATGTTGCAGTCGGAAAATACTCGATAGTCATATGAAAGAGAAACATAATGGGTGAGTACAAACTCTTAATATCTATCCAACCAACGAAGTATATCCCAGAATGAAGATAAACAGAATTTAAATGTGAGATGTTAAATGGTTTTTAGTAATTATAAAACAAAACTGTGTTGTAGACAAAAGCCATAAAATGTATAACAGCGTAGACAGATAACAAGAACAATGTATATTGCAACTTCATCAAGTATCAAGCCTTATTTAAAGGTTCTACTAACAGTAGTTCTTTAGTTTCCTCTTAGTTCTGTAAGATTCTTACGAACAGGATTACAGGAATATTTGAAAAAAGTAGGGTATTAAGAGCAGGTGATACAAAATTCCAAGTTCATAAACATCCAACCGCAGGCAATGTCCATTCAATATAGATTACGAAAGACAACCATCGCAGCTTTCCCACTTAGACAAAGTAAAGATTGTCTTATCTAAACTAAAGTCTAACAAACCCCCTGGAGCAGATGGCTTACATTATGAGGTTTTCGAAGCAGCTGCACATAATTTGATTGGTGGTCGGAAGTAAGCATGTCCGATGTAAGAAACCTCAGTATAGTTTAACCGATTAAAAAAAAGGAGACGCTGCACCAAATATAGGGAAATCATTCACAGTAAATCTCATACAAAAGCTTCTTTACCTTAGTATGTAAAAGTCTAAATCCCATCGTCAACAACGTGATAGGTCCTTATCAGTGTGATTTTGGACCAAAAAAGTCCACAGTCGATCAAATATTCACATCACGACAGATCCTGGAAAAACCAAAGAACGTCAAATCGAAACCCACCATCTTTTCATCAATTTCAAGGCCGCGAATCACAGCATCTACAGACGCGAACTGTATAGAACCATGTCTGGTTTTGGCATCTCTGCCAAACTCGTACGTTTGTGCAGGATGACCATGGAGAAATCGCTTGTCCCTTAAAGTTGGGAAACAACTCTACCAAACCTTTTGATGTCAAAAAAGCCACATCTCCCATTTCAACACTAGAGGCACTATCTTTCAAAAGTCTATAAAATTACTCACATATGCTGATGACATTGACATAATCGGAAGAACTCAGCGTGAGCTCGTAAGTATTGCGGCAGAGACAGCAAAAATGGGTTTAGCCGTTAATGAGGGCAAAACAAAGTACATGTCATCAAGTTAGGACCTACAACATCGACGTCTCAGCCAAAACATCACCATCGACAGATATTAGTTAAAGATTTTGTCTTACAGTGTTCCATTCTCTTGCTTACCTCAGTTTCCTTGGGCTAAGAAAGCAATTGAGTAGTAAAGTCCTCTCTCGAGCAACCAAAGTATAGGTATATAAGACCCTTACCATCCCCGTCTTGCTATACGGTGCAAAAACTTGGATCGTTTCAAGCGTTAAGCTCTAAGCGTGATCTACGGTATACATGCAGTGACGTAGACATAGCCAGAAGGATAAAAGTTCAACGACTAAGGTGGCTGGGTCACGTAGAGTGTATGGAAACCATTACTCAAGCCCCTCAAAGTCTTCAAATAAACGCCCACAGGACAGCTCAAAAGAGAAAGGAGGTTGGAATCACTGGCTTTGCTTGACGTTAGATTGGTAACGCCACAAGTTTTAGGACAAAGGATATTAGCGCTCAGTTGAAATTTCATTACTACAAAAAAAGCATACATTAAGGAATCATTGAAATTTCGATTGTAGTGAACTCAACGTCCTTTGTGTGCAAATCGATAGGTTGAATTTTATCCTCGAGATTTGTTTAGGTAGGGTATAGGTTAGTTAGAAATTTATTTCAGAATGTCAAGAGGCACCATGCATCCTGAAATTTAAAAGAATTTCAAAATGTTATGTTGTGACTCCCAGGAATGCCTTTTTGCTTGACTGGAGCATTCATAAACAAGTGGAGGGCGATCTATTAAAGAACAAAACCAGACACTACCCTTTCACATATAAAGACACTTTGAATCCATTCCCCTCTTGTAGGGATGACTGTGAGGACTTCCGGATTAAAATATATGCATGGTTTTAAATAGTCTTTTTGAATATGTCTATTAATGACACAAGATTCATTATGGTCCAATGATTAACAAAAGGTACTTTCTAGTTATTGCTGGTGAAATGAGGGTACTAGAAATTTTATTATATTCTGGTCTTCAGAACCTTAGTCATGTCTTTCCAACCAAACTAAGAGCATGCAACTCGCCTTACAATTAAGATGTTTTATATTCATGCTCCAGATCCTTACTTAATTTAGTTGGTGCTACAGCTCATTGTGCTCCTGGGTCTCAAGTAATAAATTTCGCAAGCTTACTCGATCTCTAGCTTGCTGCTTCCAGTTTCAAATACCAAGTTGACGTTCGTCGGCCTCAACTCGATCACTCCACTGAAGATGAGGCCTGCCTCTGCTTCTTGTTTCCTCAGGCTTGGCGTTAAATACCTTACGGGCTGGAGCTTCGATGTTCATTCGCTCGACATGCCCGACCCATCTTAAGGGTTTAACTGACTGAACAGAATGGTGCAGCTGTAGCTGTTGCCTGTAAGACTGTCAAAGTTAAAAGATACGAAAATACTATACATCGACACAATGAGAAGCTGTAGCTGTAGCTGTAGCTGCTTTAACTTTTAACTGCGCTACAAGCTACATTTGAGATGACAGATGGGGGAAACCCATTTCATTCTTTGATTTTTCACTTTTTTTGGGAACGTTCAATGCATTTGAGAATTTTTTCTGGTTTTGTAACTTTTTTATAGTATACTACCATACAAATTCAGTTCAAATATAAATTTCATATGCGTTGAACATGCCCGCTGCGCTACAACATTGTGGGCGACCTTTGCTACATTAGTGAGCGTTACTACAGCAATTTTTTTAGCTACAGCTGCATCTCATTCTGTTCAAGGGGTAACACGCAGTTTTTTTACTAGTGGCAAGTCGTTACTTTGCCTGTCGACACAAACCGGACCATATATCGTACGCAGAATCTTCCTCTTGAAGATACCAAGAAAACCTTTATCCGCCTCGGAGAGGGTCCATGCTTCTGCACCATACAGCAAGACTGGGATGATTAAGGTTTTGTACAGTGCCTCATTGGTACTTCGCGATAGGGCCTTTTTCCTCAACTGCTTTCTTAGGCCAAAAAACTGCGATTAGCAAGGGTAATTCTACGTTTGATCTCCGGGTCAATTGGTACTTTTTGACCAAGTCTACAGTAAATACTTCGTTGGCCTCGTTAATGTCAAGATCTCATGCTCCACATAGTAGTTTAAAAATTCGTTTGAATTTTCATCAATCAATCTAGAAGGATTTTGGTTTCATTTGTGTTTTCGAGGCTTCTCAGAGTCAACATTTCTCAATCTATCATTTCTGTGAACATAATATTCCAGCGTTCTATATTTGAAAAGCTTAGAATAACACTAAAAAAAGCTACACAAAAATGAGTACATTTACATACAAAGTGTTCTATAAGTTATAAGATTAATTAAGTATTAGCATGTCTACGAATTCAGAATATTGTTTAAGTCGATCATCAAACCTTTTTAAGTGCAAAATTTAGAGTTATTTGAACGAGGAAAGGGATTTAGATTTTAGATTTAAGATTTAGATTAGATTAGTTTTTATTTTGATAAAGTTTATTAAGTTTTTTTTATAAAGTTTACAAACAAAAATCATGGCTTTACTGTCGTCTGTCTAGTTGACAAATCATACAAAAATAACATAGCTCAATAATATATTTAAAAACTTTCATTTATAATTCTATTTCTATAGAGAAGAACTAGCCTGCAGAAGTGATATAATTTTGTAGCTTCCATATTGTTAAGCAAGAGTATAACTTGATTTTGCGTCAATATTTCATTACCAAAAGTATTCCATCTTATTTCTTTATCAACTGGACATCTTTCAACAAAGTGTAAAACATCTTCCCTTTCATTTCCTTTAAATTGCACAATGAGCATATCATTGGTAAGTCATCTCTATGAGGTATAAAATTCAACTTAACCTCTCAATTTAACCATCATTGACATTTTAACAATGCTATTATCGTCCCTAAAATTATATCTCTTCCAAGTTGTGATTTAGTTGACAGTAGAGCTGCCTGTATATAGATCCTGTGGCGTCATCCAGATATTTCTCTCGTTATTTTATGTCCACTGCGGAAATAAGCTGGTATAAATGAAGCTTTTAAATAATCCTGATTACACAAAAGATGGAGTTCCATTCCACCTTGTCGTGCCAAATTTATCCAATCAGCACACCAACTTGTTTTATTTCGTATTACTTGAAACGCTGCTATCTTCGGAGGCCTATTATTGCTCATCTTCATAATTCTCAAGATGTAATCGAATTGAATTTTTAGAGTTCGTATGAACATAGGTGATAATTCTGATTCCAACATAATAAGACAGTTGGGTGTATTTGATGGCGATCTAAAAATTCGCTTGATATACAGTCCTATTTTGCTATTCACGTGGATCGTATACTCGATTCACCCATTCGGTTCCCATTCACACTGCCTTTGCATTGTGCTATCCATCGGGTGAACTACATTATCCCAAACCAATTTGACATTCACGTTAACAGCTATTCATGTGACAATCTTAAGAATGTTGCAGCATTACCGACGTAACCGACATACACAGATTCACTTCGAATAAATAGTAGAATAGCGATTAATGAAAATTCAGCCCAGATAGTATCGCAAAAGTTTCTCAACTGTTTCGTATTGTTTCGTTCCCCAGACACCGCTTCAAATATCTTGAACTTGCTGCAATGTGCTATACTTTTGTTAGAAAAACGTTTCCAAGTTGCACTAATCGCACCTTTAGCCTTAACTAGTTTCTCGCTAAAATCTTTCGTTAAACGAACTTCAAGATATTTGAATTCCGTAACAACTTCAATGACCTCTTCATTATAGAACCATTTTCCTTTCGCCGAATTGCGGTCTCCACCCCGTTTAAAAATCTAAATTTTGGACTTATAAGATTAACCATCATACTCCAAAGCTTTCAATAACTGCAATGATTCAGGTGATGCTGGCAAAAGAACAAATTCTACCGCAAACAGCAATGCTTTTATTATTTGTCCGGCGAAGTATATGCCACCTCGTAAGAGGTCTGTAAGATCTTAATAAACAAGGCGAACAGACTCGGACTCAATGTACAACCCTGCCTGACTCCTGATTGTGTCTTAAACCCTCTCGACAACTCTTCTCCATTCCAAACCTTAGCAATTGTATCTGCATATAGATTCTGAATAACTCTTCTGAACTTCTATGACATTCCGAGAAAGGGAATAAGTTCAAATTGGCACAGTTTTTGAAGACATATTAAAATCTTAAATCTGTAATACTGAAGCTAGAAATTCTTCACATTAGCAATTTGTCACAAAATCAAGATAGCTTAAGTTTAACTTTAAAAAATTACGTATTGATTGACGACCTTTAATCAAATTAACAAGAATTTACTTGACTGAAAGACATACAAAAATATATCTCGAATTAAGATAAATGTAGTTTGTCCTTTCAATATTTTATAATTAAGTTTTTATCCATATCAATTTTTCTTAATAAAATTTATTTTATAGGGATATTGACGGTCCAGATGGTAAGGTGGATAGCGAAGAGCCTAAAAAAGAAAAAATCGACATCAGAAACAAAGATACACATACAAAGGATCCTTTAAATAATAAATGACCATCTCCTTTTGAATACACCACACATCAACTCCGTGAGTTAAGCCCAACTTAAAACCAACGTTTTTACTTAAAAATACAAGAATTCATAAACAAAAACAAAATAATAATAAGTTTATAAGGATTTATTTGTTTTCCTTCATTGTTTACATTATTTACGTTTAAACGTTTAGTTGCACTTTGATGGATGTAAAAAATATAAGTATTTTAAGCTAAATCTAATAAATTGTTATTATGTCATACATTTTTTGTTTAGCAATATTTTTATTTTATTTGTTTTCTTAAAAATATATTCATAATTTTTGTTTGTTATCAACAAAAGAAAACAAAAATTATAAGCCACTTTATGATGTTTTTTTATGATTCTTTATGTCTTATATCTAATTTTTCTTTTTCGTTCATACAAAAATTAAAAATTTTATTTTGTATCAAATTAATTTTGATTGTGTTTTTTTTTTTAATTTAAAGACTTATAATTAAAAACAAATTTAAACAACAAAAAAATACTTTTCTATGAAGTATTTGACCAAGTCCAAGGAATCATTTCTTCTACCGAACGTCCAATGCGTTCAGGATCTATAACTTGACCCAGCAAGTTTGTTAAGTTATCAACTGGAGGATGGATACCTTTTAAATGCTCAACGGATCTGTAAGAAAAAGATATAAAAGGTTGTTAGTAACAGTTGTAAAAGGAAAGATTTTGTTGTTAAATAACTTTTTTTTTTAAATAAATCGATAGAAATTTTAAATGGTAACGAAGTAAGACTTGCCAACGGGTATTTTTTAATTTGAGGAGATGGTTTAAATTGACGTTCAAAATTGTAATTCTATATAAATTTGAGAAGCTTTTGATGCTGCGGACAGAAATACGCTCTTAAACAAACTTTATGAACTAGGGAATAAGGTAAAGTCCTCAGGAATATATACAATGATACTAAAGCCGCGGTTTGGAATGGAGAGGAAATCTCAGAATGGTTTCAGAATGTAACAGGCGTCCGGCAGGGGTGTGCGTTGAGTCCTCTTTTATTTGCGCTCTTTGTGGATGACCTTAACGACAATATTGGTGGAGGAGTGGAATTCGCCGGGACAACGATCAAAGCACTTCTATGCCGATGACATTGTGCTGTTTTCTAATTCGCCCCAATCACTGCAACTAATGATAAACCAGTTGCATAGGTACTGTGTAACGTTTAATCTTTAGGTCAATTTAAGTAAATCTAAAAAAAAAATGATATTCAAGAACGGAGGTGGAAGAAATTGCTCAAATGAAAGATGGAGCTACGATTCGAACTTGATTAAGGTGGTGAGAGAATTCAATTATCTAAGAGTATGCTTTACAAAGAATCTTAGTATCCAAAGACATCTTAGTGAAAAACTTTTGAAAGCAAAAAGTGAATGCGGAACTTCCTGGGCTAAGTTCTGCAAATGCACAATGAAAGATTACCAAAGAAAGCAGCCCTTTATGCAATCAAACAAAGAATGACAGGAGCTGGCTTTGTGGTGCGAAATTTCACTGGATCTGAATTTCGGTAACGTTGATAATTGCAGGGTTAAACTGTATAAATTAATTGCAAGGGTTGATGAAAAACTCCATCGTCGCTGTATGGAAGAAGCTTCAAATTCAACTCATAATTAACTATTTTAGAGATGGGAACAGTGTGGAGGTTATTTCTGTGATGCTGAGACTTCGAAGGGAGCTCCTGCATCTCAACTATATACCGCATAGGGACAATCGACCCGGGCAATGCAGTTTATGCAACCGAAGGGAAAGAGATGTTTTTCACTTAGGAAAATGCCCTGTGCTTGTAGAAAGTAAAAGAGCCTTCCTTGGATCTAATTACCTTACGGAAGAGGAAATAATAAGACTCTTAAATGAGATGACGGTGGAAAAACTCTTTATATACGGCAAAGTGGCTAAAACTTACCGGGAATAATAATGAAAATAAAATAAAATCTTCTAATCTAAAAATCTATTATTTGAAGCTCTTGTAATGCTCAATAAGGAAATCGAACAATCGACTCAAATGCATGTTTGGAAAATCGAAGAAAGCGTAACATTTGGATAAATGAAATTGGACTTTTAAGACTATCTGCTAACCATTTGCCTTTTAAAGTTCAAATTAAATTGTGTGTCGCAATATGAGCGGTTCCAAACAATATCGTTCTTATATGTAAAAATCTACCGTGAAGAAAATCTTTTGCTTTTCGACTGGTATCAAAAACCAACAGCATCTGGACGACTAGTTAATTTCCGAGCCAACCAAGCAAGGCACATTGTCATCAATACTGCGTCCAACCTCGTGAATAAAATTTTCAAAATAAGCTATGTACGATTCCATGCCGTCAACGAGAAAAAGTCATCAAAATCTTGAGTGGAGTGATAATGGTTATCCTTCTACCTTTTAAAACACAAAATGCAAATGCCACGAGAAAATATTGATGAACCCTTTACAACGCACGACAAAACCATGGTTTACGACCCAACTTTATCCGACAGCTTCAAAAATCCATTTCCAAAAAATTGACAGAGGTTCGCCTTGCTTTCAAATCAAAAAAAACACTTGACTAATGTTTTACTAAACTCAGGACGAAATCTGATAAGGACAAACAAACAGATGTGGTCTACAAAATTAAATCAAATGAACCGTGCAACCTGTGTTATATTGGGACAACGCATTTCGAAACTTAAGTGCGACAAAAAACTAAAAAATTCTAAGAAGACTGCCCTATAGTCTGTCCGATAAAAATTGGCAGTACAGGGAAGATAGGGATATCTGCATCTCGTTCGCACTCTTTTCCTACGCATAAGTACCTTTCTCAAAAATTCTCTTACAGGGCTGCCGTAATGCGCATTTTGAATTTGAAAAAGCTAAAAAAAATAACTGCAGGGTTACCATTCTTCTTTTTTACATTGAAATTTCATTTTGTTCATAATTATATATGAAAATGAAATAAAAATTATCTTTTTCCACACCACCAAGAGGTAAGATAAATGGCGCGTTTAGCATAAGCATAACAAAAATAAATAACAATTCATGTTTCATAATATTTACATATACATATATACATTTTAATCCGAAGAGTAGTTACTGCTGCTGCTCTCTTCATTTAAATTTATGATGAGGCTTTCCACAGCATCTATACTTCCTCAAATAAAATGGCTTTGATTTTTATAACTGCATTTTAACTGATTTCCAGAACTTTAAAAGAAATGCAAAAGTCAAAACACAACACGATAACACTCATCGTTAAGAACTTTTAAAAAAGCTCTCAAAGCAAAAGCTCCTCAACAGAAACCCATTGAAAAAGTAAGAAAAAAATACGAAGTGAGTTAAGAAATTGAAAAAGGCAACTCTGAATGTGTGTGATTTAATGAGGGTTGAAAAGCAGCAGAGAACGATCAGTGCATGCTCAAGTGTGTGCCAGGTAGGTTGTTGTGGGATCTACGTTGGATGCCATCGAAAATTCATGGGTGTTTTATTAAACTTTTTAAAGGAGTTTCCTTCAATTGGGTATGGTGTAGAAAATAGCGCGCCACTGATTTTTAAAAAGCTCTCCCATAAGGCCTGTACTGCCAATTTTTATCGGACAGATTATAGCCAGTCACAGCATTGTAATGGGTAATTCTCCAAACTTTGAGGGCGTGGAAGTTTTACATACAGAGAAACATGTTTCGAAACGATATACGTTAGAAACATTACATATTCTCAATAAAAAAAACAACATGAACCGAAAACAAGACACACAGCCTTTTTACGATAGTCAAAGATCAATTAATTGACAATTGAAACATTTTGTCAATTAATTGATAAATTGGTATTATGAACGCGAGTTGATCATTTTTTGATCCATTGTGAACAAAGATCAAGAATCTATTGTGAATAATGCCTATTTTAGTATGTTTGGGATGGATTGTTGTCTTTACGTTGGTTTTAACTTGTCGTTGATATCTAAAAATACATTAAGGAAGGCTTCTTTCGAAAGACTAAAGTTTTGAATGAATCTAAAAGTAAGCCAAATTAGATTTTGTAATGTAACTTAAAAAAGATCTTTTATCTACATACATGTTCAGCCAAATCCATCGGAATTGAAGCATCGCGTAGTTTTCTTCGAATCTTTGCTTGCTCCAAAGTATTTTCTTCTTCAATTTCATTTTCACCGAAAAATAGTTCAATAGTAGACATGCTTTTGGCTTTCGCGATCCGTAAAATATTTTATCAACAAGGTATTTGTGATTGACTGAAAATTTCATAATTAACAAATATTTTGACAACCATAATACCGAGACTGTCAATTTGAATCATTCACAATAGATCTAATTTCTGAAGGGCGTTCACAGTTGATCAAAAATTTTGATTGCTGACAACGATAATACCAATTCATCAATTTCATTGAAAAATGTCAACTAGCGTATTGATAATTGACAACGGTAATAGGGCTGTCACAAAACATTTCTGCTGTTTATTGCTTTCTTCGTAAATGTAGTTTGTGTTTTATTCAATGTAGACTTAACTTCATTGTTCGAAGTGCTTTATATATTTATAGTTTTATTTTGATTTATATTAATTAATATAATTAATATTAAATTTATTTCCTATTTTTCTTGAGTGAGTAAACTTTATTGTATTTATATCACATTGATGATTGATCTAACTAAGATTATTTGTATATTTGTTTGTGTTAATAAAGTTTCCCTGAAGAAGGCACCAATCCCTGCCGAAACTTTGGGAAATTTATTGTAACTTAATTGTTTCATTGGAAAAACTACAATAATTAAAAAAGCCGACGAAAAACTATATTTCCACTAATAACAATGGTTTCAAGAACTGTTGATTCGCTATTAATAACGTCGTCGACGATGTAACTCTTTTTTAACTACTTGAGATATCGAAATTCGAAGTAACAAGAAGAACCAAACATCAAGTCCGTAAATACGGATCGAATCAAGATAAACCTATGTCAAGATGACTCTAGAACTGAGGAGTAAGTATCCTATGGGATACATCAGTATATTTTTGAATACCTCCCATCTAAATGCAGATGGGTCTCCAAATAACATCGTCTACTTGGGTAGATCAAGTGTCGGAGACGTCCTAATAAGGGAAGGGCTTTTTTCGGTTGGGTGTCAAGGATTCCTTGTCAAGGAGGAGATGTACTTTGAGAAAACCTGGAAGTAGTAGGACAAGAGAAAGACCAGATTCTGGTTACGAATCTTAAGAAAGCGTAAATCACCATTTTTAAATTAAATCTTAGTTTAGATAGAGGTACAAATTATTCAACAGGTTGTATTGTTATACATTAACAAGCTAACCCACCAACAGACCAATATTGCTCAGGTATACCAATCATGGCAAACGTTTTTGAAAAACTGCTACTAAAAAAGGCTCAGCAAACTATATATTCCAAGATAGACCAAGTACATTAAATGGAAATGTAATTTGAACAAATATGCTCACCTAAAGCTTTTGATAAGGTTTAGAATTTGCGAGTCGAGTACAAACTCCATAGAGACCTTCTCTTGCAGTACTACGAAATACTGAAATCCCACTTTACCAACCGATTTTTTAAAGATAGGTACGTCCAAAATAAAGGCGTTGTATCACAAGGAAATTTCCTAGGACCATCATTTCTATATACAAGGGATATTCCAGTGGACATAAATCGCTTTATTGCCACCTTTGCTGATGATACAGCCATAATGGTTACGAAGGCTTCTCAAATCTTACAAAATGCAGTCGAGACATTTTTTGATTAGACGCATTAATTAAGTATCAAACTGAACGAAACACAATCGAAGAATATAAGCTTTATAAACAAAAAACATAAACAATGTTCTAATTTCTTTAAAAATCACAGAAGTCCCTTAACCCAATACTGAAAAATATTGACTTTAGATGCAAAGCTTAAATGAAAAGAGCACATTAAAACGAAAGATCTAAATTTGAAGTGAAGAAGAATGTACTGGTTACTAAGAAAGAATTTTGACCTATCTAACGCTTGAACGTTTAATTGATATCCACTTAAGGGCAAACGTAGATAAATCTTTACTAACCCAGGAGTTTAAAGTTGATGACCATAGACAACGTTGTTTGTTCGCTGACTGGGCTTCGAATCGTTGGGAAGAACGCTTCATTTTTGTTCGAAAAATCATCTTTAGGGTCGATGTGCATTTTTGGGTGAATGGCTGTGTTAACAAGCAAAATTGCCGCATATGGGACGACACCAACCCACTCGAGGTTCACGAGGTGATAATGCATCCTCAAAAAGTTTCCGTTTGGTGCGGATTTTGGGCCGGCCGGGGCGTAATTGGTCCGTACTTTTTTGAAACCGACGATAGTGAGGCGGTAGCCGTTAACAGCGAGCTCTACATAACGATGATAACTAATTTCTTATGGCCCATATTGACCTGAACGACATGTGGTTCCAGCAGGACGGTGCTACTTGCCACACAGCAAACGCCACGATTTACATTTTCCATGAACGAATTGAGGGTAAGGTTATCTCTCGCATAACTGACGTGAATTGGCCAACAAGCTCATACGATTTGACCCTGCTAGACTTTTTCCTGAGGAATTTCTTAAAGTCGCAAGTCTATGCAAATAAACCACAATCGAGCGATGCCCTTAAAGTAAACATAACACAGGTCATCGCCTAAATTCAGCAGGATCTATGTGGAAGAGTGATTGAAAATTGGACTACTAGGATCCGTGCCACCGTAAGAAGCCGAGGCGGGCATTTAATGGCATACATGCGCCTTTCAAATAAAAAATAATTTAGTTAACACCTCACACAGAGCTTGTTTTATTTCATTTCAACATCTACCCGTCCTTATTGGAAAATCCTTTATCCAATTGTCAACATGAATACAACCTCCAACACAAGCAGGTCGCTTTAGTTGTTTTCTTAGATATAGAAGGAGCTTTTAACAATATCGATACATCTGCAATCATGTCTATACTATCATCCCTCAAGATAAATAAGTCAATCAGTAAGTAAGTACATCATATGCAGATAAGCAGGATTACCAACTCAAAACTTGTCGATTTTACTATTCGTAAAACTGTAAGTAGAGGCTCACCAAAAGGCAGTATTCTTGTAGTAAGGTGGTATCCGTTGGTTACAAGGGTGGGCAAATCCTCCGAGGGTGAACACCATCAACGATCCTCCCCATCTATAGGAATCACTCTACCCAACCCATGGACAATTCGGGTCTCCATTTTTTAAAAATTTGTTTACAGATGGCATGAAGTCGTAACCCCCTCCAGTGCTGTGGTAGCGAGAGCTAGTTCGTGAGTATGCAAGAATGCCAAGCTACTGTGGCATGGACACCCTCTCCTTTCTGCTCCCAGGATCAGCCGAGGGAGCCTGTAGCCCGAGGTTGTAATGGTAGTAAGGAAGGGAGATGTTTACACCCAAGTGGGTACGTTACATTCTTTTACCAATACTCTGAAACCTAGTGGTAAGCGAATTATTTACAATTCTAGAAATGGAGGGTTTCAGGGTCAAAGTGGTATCTGGGAAACATCTTAACACACTAAAAAAACTACTATAAAAATGCATTAAACAAGCTTACTGCCGTTGGATTAAAAGCTCTTTGCAGTGGATCTACATATGGCAATATTGGTCATTCCAGAGGGTCCATAGCTTCCATCTGGGACAATGAATCATTTTTTTCACTTCTTTACAGACGAATCTAAAATAAATGACGGAGTTGGTGGAGGGGTGTAATCCGACAGACGAAATCTTTGTCTCTCTTTTTGTCTTCCCAAACACTGTAGGGTGTTGCACGTAGAACTTCTGGCATTAAAAAAGCCCTCTGTTGAATCAAAGGAAAACGTTATATCGACTACTGATATAGGCATTTTTTTAGATAGTGAAGATGGCATAAAATCATTGGACAATATTTCCGCTATAGGTGTCCTTAAAGAGCACTGCCTTATAAGTAAGCCTGCTTTTAGACTTTGAGCACCTGTAAACGATTTTTGCTGAAGCTCACCTTTTATGTTCATGTCCTGTCCCAACACAAAAGATTAAGACTCCACTTAGGAAACTTACAGTATATTGACTTGTTATCTCTCTTGTGGACTACCTTATCAAATGTACCTGTTTCAAAATCCACATCCACTCGATAATCAAAACTTACCCCATTTGTCCGTGCTGTGCGATATGAACAACTCCACTGCTACTGCTCAGCATGCTATGCGATGTAATGCCACCTGGGATTCCAGCAATATTCATACTAATGGGCATACTATTCTCATTGTTTGGCAAACGCTGTTGCCCCGCCGCTGCCGCTACCGCTCCCACCGTCACACCTGTTGATCCTGATGATAGCATATTATTTTGCTGCATTTGTTGATGTCTCATCTGTGATGTAGAATTAGTTGGTGAAGATAACGGCGGAGGAGGCAGGAAACGATTGCTACTATTGCTCTCATCGCTGCCAGGCGGAGTTGATGCTTCCTGACCACGTCGTCCCATTATTTGTGTTGTCTTTTGCATGGGTCTGGCTAACGAACGAACATTAATCATTTTCGGCAAAGGAGATATATTCGATTCTTGTTGACGTTGTTGTTGTTGTTGCTGTTGACCAATCACCACCGTCGCCACCGCCGGAGCGTATTGATTGGTTGTTATGGCAAAATTTATTTTCTCTTCCATAACATTGCCACCGAATTTATTAGTTGCTGCAGAGATTTTCTGTTGCATTACTTGTCCAGCAAATTGGTCAATAACTGACCCAGAATTCTCGGTGATCTTTTGTCCGATTCCAGACATTTGATTGTTTGCGGCTAAGATCGGCACTTTAGAAGAAGCATTCATGGCTTGTCCGGCAAACTGAATCGTCGTGGGACCCGCTACACCCCTGTCCATACTCTGTTCAACATATTCGCCGGCTTGTTCTATCGAGAGGCTGCTGCTACTAGCATCCTGTTTAATCATCGATTGTTCCACCACCAAGGACGATGGTTCATCAGTCTTCAATTCCAGCAGCTGCTGCAGCTGTTGCTGTTGCCCACCACCCCTCGATGTTTTATTCTTTGCTAAATGATGCTGATTCATGTGCTTGTTGAGATTAGCCTGTCGAATGAATCGACTCGGACAGATCGCACAGGAAAACGGCTTATCGCCGGTATGACTCAGCAGATGGGTGTTCAGGTCGGTTTGGCGGGCGTACTTCTTATCACAGTGCGGACAGCCAATGGTCTTGGCCATGTGGTTGAGCTTCATGTGGGTGGTCATCGATGAGTGTTGGATGAAGCGTTTGCCACAGATGTCACAGCCGTAAGGCCGTTCGCCCGTATGCCTCCGCATATGTGATTTAAGCGTGGTGGGTCGGGTGAATTTATCCCCGCAGAATTTACATTCATAGGGTCGTTCCCCGGTGTGGGTTCTCATGTGATGTTTCAAGGCGTAGATAGTTGAGTAGGCTTTTGCTATAAGGAAGAGGGACAGATAGGAAACTCAATCTTAAAGAAGAGGTAAAAACACTTACGACACATTGTACATAAAAAGTCCTTCTCGCCAGTGTGCATGACCATGTGGTAGCGCAGTTTGGAGGCCGATATCATATGCTTCCCGCAAACGCTGCAGGGGAACATCTTCTTCGGTTTTGGTGGTTTAATTTTGCGTTTCTTTTTCAACTCCGGTTCAGCGGGAGTTGTTGATGATCCATCTCCTTCCTTAGCTTCCTGCGAGGCTAATGCACTATCAGATGGCTTCTTCTTTGTATCAACTCCTTCCTTTCCATCTTTTTCCTTTGAATTCTCATCGTCGTCTTCATCTTCATCATCTTCACCACTTGTGTTCTTCTTCTTCTTTTTGGATTTGGAATTTTTCTTATTGGGTCGTCGGATGCGTTTGACCTTCTTCTTCTTCGGCATATGGACTGTCATGTGGGCTTTAAGTCCCTCCGCAGTGAAGTAGGTTTTCTTGCACATTTTGCACATATAGCGACCTGTAATTGCAAACTGGAAACTTAAAATACTAAACGTAATTTTGTTTAATTTGTTTTGCCTGCCTTGAGGGAATATTTGAGCTTCTTGGGTCGTTGGAGGATCTGGCACAATTTCTAGCATTTTATCTTTAAAGAAATCATCTTCTCCCTCGGACGAGTCATTATCAGCTCGGTCTGGGAGGTCATTGAAGACGTCCGAAGAATCATAGTCTGGGTTGTTGTCCGGTCTCAGGCTATCCGGGTTTACTGTGCTGGCGACGGCGGTGGCGGCGGGTTTGGGTTTTTCTAAAGAGCTCAAAGATAAGACAACAAGTAAATTTGTTAGTCATTAAAAACATACGTTTCTCTATAAGCTGCTTGAGTGGTTTGTCGTCTTCGTCATCATCTTCATCGTCGTGGATTACTCCAGCAGCCTTGGTTTCAGCGAAACCGTCCGTTTCGAAGCCATCAGCCTCATCAGGAACCCAATCCATTTCATCTTCGGACTTTTCATTGACCTGTAAAATAAAATCCGTGATCATTATTTCCTGAGTCCATAGGTTCTCTTCTCTTAACTCACTTCTAGATCTGAATCCTCCAGAGGATCCTTTGTGCAGTTGATAAATTCAGGCTTAATCTCCTCAAAGTCAGGTTCCACATCATCGGATCCGTGGGTTTCAGGTCTTGGTATTGACTTTGTCAATAGGCTACGATCGTTCCCTCTGTCATCGACTTCCTTTTCCTTTCTGCGACAACTCCTGGTTGACTTATTGATACCCAATTTCTCCCTCAATCTCTTATCAGTTTCCCGGGCTTTTTCGATGAACTTATAGAATGACTTAAGGTCATTTCTACAAATGGAACACAAACTTCTTGGCAGTTCGTCGTCAACTTCGGCATTTAATTGGGTACAGATGTTATAAACTTCCAGATAAGTTATCTGCGGCTTTCGCACGTAAATTGCTTCCAGTTCAACAAAGTCCTTGGATCTCTTGGTGCAAACTCGGCACGTTTGAGATTGTCTGCCCATTGTTTTTTGATTTCCTATTATAACATAAGTTGTCCTCGATTCACAGCAATTCAAATAACAATTAAATATTCATTAAATGTTTATAAATTTTGTATTATTTGAAAATACTCTTTTAAACTTTTAGGAACGAATTAAATAAAAAATCCTGATGTTTATTTTTACTTTTTTATTGACGTTTGAGCGTTGCCAAAGAAAGTGATGCCAATATATCTGTGTTTTTGTTGTTGACATATCAAAATTATGGTGGAAACAAATTGAGTTTTCTAAGGTTGAACCGTAGTCAAAATTTACTTAATTGCAGTGATCGGAAAAATAAAGAGTTTTTCACTAAGATGTTTCATTTTGATATTTACGCGAAACGACCTGATCAGCGGTGTTTCTCCAAAGTAGCTCTACGTGAATCAGACATCTTAGTAGTAGGACTTTTATCCTTTTGGCTATTTCAACGTCATGCGAAAAAACTTTACTTACAAAACGATCAAAAATGCTTTCATCCGATTTTTCCATAATACATCTTTTGGACCGTTTAGCAGGACGAAAATGCATTTAAATTAGTGCCCAGGTTGAAAGAGACCCTTAACTACTTAAGAATGACGTGTATCAAATGGTGACGTTTTGACTGAAACGTTGTTTGTTATAAATCTTTTCTTAATGACAGAATGTACTTCGTTTGGCCCTCAATAACCGCTAACACCATTTTTCCGCCTGAGTCTCAATACTTTGTTGTAATGTGAATATATGATTAACTGTGGTTTTTTCTGGTCTAAACCCACAATGGAAAGGACCTATCAGGTTGTTTACGACAAGTTTTAGACGGTTTCATATTTCAGCATGATTTTGTAACCGATGTTGAGGAGACTGACTCCTCTGTAGTTGGTGCAGTTTAGAAGGTTTCCTTTTTTAGCATCGGGCAACCAATAGTAGGATTCTATTCTTCGGACAGACTTTCTCCTAACCATATTTTACAGTTAGGTTGGTGTATGCTTCTAACCAAATTATTTTCAGCTACTTTAAAAAGATCAGAATCGAAACCATCTGCTCCAGCTTTTTGTTAGACCTTAGCTTAGATATGACAATCTTTACTTGTTCTAAGTCGGGAAGACGAGATTGTTGGTTTTCATCGTCTTTATTGAATGAATCCTTCTAGCTGACATCGGAATTCGGTTCGTTGTCACTGTCATTATACAGCATGAGAGGCGGTTCTACCACGATGTTTCCACTCTGTACCCATGTTCTGTAACTATCGCATCGATAAAATTCTTCGAGAAACGGTGAGAATCGGTACAAAAATCAATTTATCGCATCATCGGGTTTCTGTATCTTTTGACAATCGATAACTTTATCGACTGAAACAAACGGAATAGAAATACTGGAAAAATGTGATAAAATGGGTTTCTGTATCTTTGAAAGTCGATAAGTTCATCGATTCAAATGTCAAAACTTATCACTTACCATCAAGCAGGCGAATAGAAAGAAACTAAATAAAATGTCTGAAGCTAAAAAGGTGAACAAATAAATAAATAATAAAAAGTTCTATTTTTTACATTATTTTATTCAAATTTTATAATTTAGAGATCCTCCCGAGTTACCGGTGGTCAGAAGACAACTTTAATAGAATATAGGGCCGAAAACAAGCCCTTTGCAAGAGGCCAATTCTCAAGCCTAAATTCTAGGCAAAATAACAGCGAGACGTGGGAGAGTTTAAGCGCACAGCTAAATGCTCAAGGACCTAACGTAAAAACTGTTGAGCAATGGAAAAAGGTATACATAATATACATATACAAAAACAAAGTAAGCACCAATTTGGTGTTGATCTTGTTTCGAGGACAAAGTTTTTAATTTGTAATTTTTGTTTTAGTGCTGGACAGACATCAAATCGTCCGTTAAAAAACAAGCCAGCGAGCAAAGGGCGTTTATGAATAAAACTGGTGGTGGGAGCGTAGTGGACCGACCTCGACCACTCAGTGATATGGATGAGAAAGTTTTGTCCATCATTACAATTGATGCCGTTGATGGGGATGGTTCAACCCCTGAATTGGGAATAGAAGTAGCACTCAATGAATACGATGTAAATACCTACAAATTATTCTTTATTAAATTGAATTCTAATCTATTTTTTTATGTATAGAATCTAGAAATTGAACTAGATGAAGACGAGGGCCCTAAACCTCCAAAAGTTAAGAAGACCCAAAATATTGGGTATGCAAATGCTTTGGAGGAAGCAAGGGCCATGCAAAGCTCCGTCGAACAAAAGCTCGACGAAATTTTAAAAATAATCAAGGAAATTCTGGATTTAAAAAAAAAAAAGTGAATATTAGCTCTTTATATGTAATTAACTCTCTCCGTGTGATTTGTTTGTTGTTTTTTTAAGTATACATATTTATTTTACTGTTTGTATGTTTTATGAAGTTTATTTATTTTATTGGATTCACTATTTTTATTTTTTTTAAGGATGTTTTTTATTATTTTGTTAAAATAAAAATAAGCCTATAGCATATATTTATAAAGACTTGCACTTCGATTTTCATTCCTTAACAAAACATTGGTACTTTTCGAGTGACATTATTTTCCAACTAAAACTTATCAGAATTTCAGTGAAATTTCAATGTCACTCGAAAAGTATTTGCTCGATTTGGATAATTCAAAAGCTTCTGAGTCACTTATTAAGTGTTATGCTGAATTTCAAAAACAATTTTTAATTTCAACAAATATTTCAAAAAAACATCATATGAAAATAGTTTCCTCATGCTCAAGGATTGTATACGAAATGACGAAACTATTCCTATATGAATTTTTTTTGTAATTTCTGCTTGAATCGAAAATGGATTTTAGTACCACGAATAGGATCTTAATTAAGACTCAGAAACGTTTGAATTATCCAAAAGAATCGATTGGTTTTAAAATGACATTAACATATCAAAAACTTACAAGAACTTGAAGAGAAAATAATACGAAATCAATGATGATTTTTTATAATTTGTTTTTTTTATTTATTTAAATTTTTTAGTAATATTTTTAGACAAATTAATTAAAATTTCGTTTGATGCGGTCTCGAATCACCGTGGCTGCTCGTAGATGGGCTGAAGCATTTTCGTGGAAAGAGCTTTCATCTCCAGCATCATTTTCGTCTTGAAAATTTTCCTCTTCTAAAAGGCCGTGCCTTAATCGGAAGTTATGCAGCATACAGCATGCATTAATTATTCTTCCTGCTGCTGGCGGAGAATAGCATAATCCCAATTTAAGGCACCGGAACACAGATTTTAAAACTCCGTTGAGCCTTTCGACACAGTTGCGTGTTCTTGCATGAATGAAGTTGTACGATCTCTCATCAACAGCAGAAGAAGAGCGGTATGGTGTCATGAGATAAGGGCGAAGTGGATAGCCAGAATCACCTACATAAAAAAGATTTAAAATTGAAGTGCAAAAGCCTTGTGAAACATAATTGCTTACCTAACAGCCAAGAGCTGTGTTCCCCCGGTTCACAAACTTCATAACGTCGTTCAAGCAAAGATTTCACTTGAGATCCATCCCAAATATAAGAATCATGTGAGGATCCTCCAAACTTTGCTATCACACTTAGAATTCTCAGATTGTAGTCACATACCTAAAAGCAATTTTCATTAAAACTAAGATTTTAAGTTCTTAAGAATATATTTACCAACTGGACGTTCTTCGAGTGGTATCCTTTTCTGTTGAGGTAGCATGCTTCGATTTCAATGTTTGGTTTTTGGATCCTCACATGGGTGCAGTCAACAGCCCCAATAACTCCGGGAAATCCGGTCTCATTGAAAAATCTAATAATAATTTACATATGTATGATAATAATAAGTTCAAAAATATTTTTCAAATTTACCTTTGCTTTATTGAATCGTATTCCTCTTCTCTGGGGAATTTTATCCACTTGCCCGCTAGCTTGTCCTGAAGTATTTTGGATACTTCGGCTACAATGCGGGACACCATAGTTCGGCTCATTGCTGCTGAAAAGTCGTGTCCAACGTCCCTTTGGTAGGACCCAGACGCAAAAAAATGCAGTGCCGCACAGATACGAACAGGGATGGGGATAAAGGTTGTCCTCTGTCCCTGCCTCATATGTGGACGCATTTCTTCAACGAGAATGAGCGCTGCATCCCGACTAAGTCGGTACAACTCCCGAAATCGCTCTTCTGGCATTTCAAATGGGTTAGTATTATCCCGAAGTCTTCGCCTGTGTATACGCATTCTGTTGCGTCGTTGGTCCATTTCCGACAATAAAATTATTGCAAACATAGTAGATATATTTTGTATATTAATATTTCTTTTTACTTTTACTCAATATCAATTATTTTAAAACTTTCTTTTTTTATTTGACAGAAGATTGACAGTTCAACTTATCGCCTTCCAATTGATATTCCAGTCAGAATAGTTTGGAAATTGAACTTATCGCGTTCAATTACAGAACCCCGATTTTTTCCAGAGGTGATAACTGAGGAATGAGTTGTTTCATTTTTTAACGATGCGAAAAGTTATCGCCTTAGTTACAGAACATAGGTACTGGTCCTTGCAGCTTTCGGTTCGAATTTTATGCACTTGTGAATTTCTATCCAAACTTAATTTCTGCTTCTGAACCCTTCAACATCTTCGATCACACGACTTCTTTTGAGAATCGATGTTTTCTTATGCTTTTCTGCTCATAGAGTTCGTGATAAACAGAGATCCTGCTCAGTGAACGCACTCCTTTTTACAAGGAAACGTTCAGTTCTATGAGTTGGAACCTCAAAAAAATAAACGAACCTTTTTGAAATGTCAAAATTTGACAGATGCTCTTATTTGTTATCATACAAATTGTAAACAAAACAAAATTTGTATTTCATTTTAAAGAAGTATAAAGTTCTTTTTGTTTTAAATTTTAATAATGGATAAATTCGAAACAACTTGTCGCACTTGTAATTCCATTCGTACAAATTTGATAAGTCTATATTCAAATTCACCATCAAATGACACCATTAAGCTCTGCGATGTTCTCTGCTTAGTTTGTCCATCGCTATCGATTCAAAATAACGATAAACTTCCCCAAAAGATTTGTTTCTTTTGCTCCAAACAATTGGAAATCGCTTATAAATTTCAACTCCAATGCAAAAAATCCAATGAAGATCTTTGGAAAGTTGTAAAGGAAACCATAAAAGAGGAACCTCCCCAGTCAGAGAAAGAAGACGATGTTCAGTTCTCGGAAGATGATGAACAAACGGACACCAACAACGATGACATGTATGTAAAGTAATTCTTATGTCTACCTTCTTATTCAAATTTTCTTCCTTCAGGCCAGGCACTACGGAAGATGTTTTCGAGGATGCCACAACAGTCAATGGAAGTCCAGAATTCTTAGAAGATGACGATGTTGATGAGGATATGGAAATTCTTCCTCAAGAAGAAGCAATTCCAGTCGATAAAATTGTACAATCTGATGCAGATCTTGATGAGGCATCTTTTGATTGTAGTATCTGTTCCAAAAAGTATTTAACCGTCAGCGGTTTGTCTATGCACATGAAAATAGCTCACAAAAATCATAAACCACAGCAAATAGAAACGTTCCCATGCATCAACTGCGATCAAGTGTTTGAAAGCAAAGACAAAGAGAAAGATCATTTTCGATCAGAGCACCGAAATGATTATAAAAGTGAAGTAACTTGTTCCATTTGTCAAAAGACATTCCTCGGCAAAAGTAAATTGGAACATCATTTACTTTATCATGAGAAGAATCAGTTTCAGTGCATCGTAAAGGAATGCAAACGAACATTCAACATTAAATACAAGTAAGGTTGAAAGTTACCTTGAAGCTATGGCACTAATTAGATTGTATATTTTTTGAATTTTACAGAGTTACTGATCATCTGAAGCGTTTCCATGGAATCATTCTCACAACAAGTCAATCAAAAGCATTGAAACCGATGCCGATTAAAGAACTGTAACACGAACGGACTCATTAAAACTTAAACACAAATTAGTTGATTAGATTAAGGTTTTAAGCTTAGTGCTTAAATGACAAATAATTCATTAATTTAAGTTAATAAATATAAATTACAAGATATATGCAGGTAGAGAGACTGGGAGTGGTCTGTTTTAAATTCTTTAAAGGTTATAGTTAAGTTATAGATATATTTAAAATTATGTCATAAATAAACATATTTTTAAACAGGAATATTTGTTATTAAATAAAGAACTTCTTGCCAAAAGTACAAAATTGATAAACAAAAATATATACAAATGGCTTGATGCTTGTATCGAAAATTTCTGGAAGTTGAAGGTACAGGAACATTTTCTATGCTTGCAATTATACCAGTTCACTGTTGGAGTTGTTTAATTTGTTTCCACATCATCCGCTCTCGTCTCGCTTGATTAATTTGCTTCCGACTACTGTTATTCGTTGGATTTCTACCCAAACATAATTAGAAATTTTCTTGCTTTGAATTATATATTGTCGCATGTGAAAAATTGGAGGTTTTTAGACTTAAATGCCGTTTTGTTATTTAAATTTCTTTCCCTACAACGTAATTAAACATCTGTCTCAGTTTCAAAGAGAATAACGCGAAAAATGAATGGTTGGTCGTCAATATTTAAGTAATTTTTAAATTGAAACGACATTTTTTCATACCAAATCTGTTCATTGCAAGTTTGCCAAATATTTCGTCCTTTAAGTTCGGAATATAACATTTATTTTCAAGATTTTGAGTAAATAGATGTTTTATGTATAAGCCATTAAATTTTTGAGAAAAAATGACGGTATTTTTTGAGCAAACATTATTTTAAATTATTTTAATTCATCCCATGTGACGGACTACTTACTTACTTATAGGTCCTCAGACCTGTTAAGTCCTTTCGGAACCCCTTAAGGGATATAGAGCCTGTACTATGCATATGCGCCATCGTGTACGGTTTCCGGAGATGTGTTTCAGCTCCCTCCAACTTTTGCCTAGTGACGCTGATTCCGACTCGACTGTCCTGCGCCATGTGCTTCTCGGTCGTGCAGCTCTTCTTCCTTCTTGTGTGAGCAGATTCCATTGTATTGCTTGGCCTGCAATACAGTCGTTACCTTTTCGAAGCGTATGTTCAATCCATTGCCATTTACGCCTGTCCTTGTATGAAGGACCTGAATTGATATATGGTTAGGCCAGAAAATCTTTAGGATGTTACGAAGACATCTATTCACGAAGGTTTGAAGATTTCTTGTAATGGCTGACGTAACCTTCCAAGTACTGCACGCATAAAAAAGCACAGACTCGACATTTGTGCGAAACAGTCGTAGCTTTGTTCTTAGGCTGATAGAGTTATTCCTCCAAATATTCAACAACATACCGAACACCGCTTTTGCTTTTCCGATGCGGCAGATGACGTCTTGTTCGGTCCCGAATTTGATATAGACGATACTTCCAAATGCATATTGAAAGCTCTCCACTTTCTCCACCGGTTGCGAGGAAATATTTATTTAAGAGCATGGTCGGGTTCAGAGGCTGATCGTTTTTTTTTGCCGGAATTAATTTTCAGCCTCATAACTTCTGCTTCTCTCTACACTTGTTGTCAATTCCATGATCCTATGAGAGAGTAAGCAAACATCGTCCGCGTAATCCAAGTGCTTTAAATAGGATTTCAAAGTACATTATATCCCTCTGCGCGCAGTAAATCGCTTATCACCAACAAAAACAATATTGGCGACAAAAAACAGCCCTGTCTGACTACTCTACGGATTTCAAAATCATCTGAAACTTGGATCCATCATAATATTATGCTTTAATAATAGCAATTAGTTTTTCTGGAATGCCTCTCCTCCGTAAAGCTAACCAGATATTCTTTCTGTTAACGCTATCAAAGGCCTTCTCGAAGTCGATGAACAGCAGGTGAAGTGGTGATCGATATTCAACGCACTGTTCAATAATGATCCGCAGGGTGTTGATATGATTAATACAGGAGGATCCAGCGCGGAATCACGCTTGTTCGGCATCGAGTGTGGCCTCAAGATGTTCTCTGATGCGTTCCTGTATGACTTTTGCTACTATTTTGGCAACGGCAGGTAGAACGCAAATTCCTCTCCAGTTTTTGCACATTTTTAGATCTACTTTTTTGGGAGCTTGATGATAATTCCCTTTTTCCATTCATCGAGGAAGCATTTGGTGGTTACGCCTTCTTTTATGAGCGGATGAATCAATTCGCTTGATGACGTTGGTGTTGCTTGTAAAAGCTCTGCGGGAATTCCATCAAGTCCTACCGCTTTGTTGTTCTTAATTGCTTTAAATGCGGCAACGATCCCATATCTTTGTGACGGACTGCATTAAGTTAATTAATTAATAACATGGAACTGCACTTTCTCCATGATTCCAGCTGATTGGTTTATCTCAAAATCTGTTAGTCTTAATGTACGTAATGGACTTTTATGAAATGAATACACAAAAATTGGAATTTTGTTAGACATTTGAACAAACAAAGGTTCAATTGTTGTGCTGAGTGTACCGTACAAATTTCAAGTTATTCGGTCAAGTCGTTTTTGAAACACAATGGTGGAAATTTTGAAAAACACAATTTTAAAGTTTCAAGTCCGCTTAAAACAATGAAAATCTCAACTAACCTTCAGCCGGCGATGCCTGGTCTAAAAAGTATTCCTTCCTCATTCTTTTGAGACTCTTTCAAAGCAGATTGTTCAGCTCTTGAGTCAATCCTGGTTTATTTAACGACATCACTTACCTACACACCGATCAGAATGTGAGATTCGCTTCTCGTCACGTTTCTCAACATAAAAATGGGCCAATGGGACATCCCATAACCGGCATTACTTTTACAACAAAATCGATGTTGAGGGTTTTCACCTGAAGAGCATTTGAGATAATACATTTTCCAAATTTCCTTTTTTATATCTTCAAACAAATCTGGATGATAATAGCTTAGTTGTTTTTTGAATAACTTTATCGGTAAGATTATTACTTGTAACATGTTCTTCTTTAGCTTTTAAGACATGTTAAGAAATCAATTTATAACCAAAAATTGATTCTTTGAGGTCTTAAAGTTAGCTCAAGGGGTAATGTTCGGGAACTCTGAAAAGAAGTGTTGTTAACCTTCACGCAGCTTTGCTTTAGTCTCTGCCGCTTTCTATGCTGATTGTAGGGAGCTTAGTATGAAGTTTTATAATGAGCTCAAGGGGTTGTACGTTCGGGAACTCTGAAAAGAAATGTTATTAACCAACACGGAGCTTTGCAGTAATCTCTGCCGATTTCTGTGCTGTTCGAAAACTGCAGTAAATGCTGAGTAGGCTATCCAAATGGAGTTGTTTTGAGTCGGTATTTTATCTCATAAACGAAATTTAAAGACAAAGGTTTTCTTACAAAAGATTAACAAATGTTCATGTTTTTTATTCATGAAAAATTATAGATAATAATGTCAACTTAATATTTAATAAACTAAAGGTAAAAAATACAAACGTTGCCTAAGTAAGTGTGCTCTAAAGGCGGTGGAAGGGATACCCGACCGTCGAACAGAACACTCAAAACCGAGCAAAGGTTCGAAATGAAAACCACAAGGAAATTCATTCAGGTGTGTGTACGATGCAAGCGGTGGAAATGTAACCCGACCGTCGTACAACGCACTCAAACCCGAGTAGTGACAATATTAAGAGGAAAGTTTATAGATGGTTCAGGGGTGGACGCTCTGAAGGCGGTGGAAGGGGTACCCTACCGTCAAACGAAGCGCTCAAACCTAAGGAAGAGATCAAAGAAAAAAGAAAACAAAATGAATTCAAGTGTGGGCACTTTGAATGCGGTGCCCGACCGTCGACCGAAGTGCTCAAACTTGAGTAAGAGGAAGCTATAAGATCATTAAAGTGCGTGTGCTCAGAAGGCAGTGGAAGGGATACCGTTGAAAAGAAAACTCACAATCAAGTATAACTCAAACTCCAAATCCGATATACTTATAGAAGTCAGTGGAAAGGACCCGAGACGCGTCCTTAAGAAGATAGTAAGCGTTCACATGAGATGACCTCCTAAAAATGTCTCTTAAAATAAGTAATTGTAACCTACGGCATTGAATTAATAATTTAGATTTAAAGATTTTCTATAATTATTTTCTTTTGTTTTAGTTAACCAGTTTAATATGGTATTATTTCCTTAAAGTATGTATTTTACAAAAGTTTGGTTTGCATTTAAATATAAATAGACAAAGCCCTAACCTGAGATCAAACGCAGAATAAGTCTTGCTAACCGCTGTTTCTTTCGACTAAGAACGCAATTTAGTGGTAAAGTCCTCTCTCGAGGGACCAAAGTGTTGCTTTATAAGACCCTTATCATTCCCGTCGTGCTATACGGTGCAGAAGCATGGACTATGACAAACGCGGATGAGAGCACCTTGGGTCGGTTCGAAAGAAAAGTTCTTCGTGTGATCTACGGTCCCGTATGCATCAAAGGGGAGTGGAGGAGAAGATGGAACGACGAGCTGTACGGGCTGTACGGGCTGTACAGCGACGTAGACTTAGCCGAAATTGTAAAAGTCCAACGACTAAGATGGCTGGGTCACGTAGAGCGCATGGAAACTAATGCTCCGGCCCGGAAAATCTTCGAATCCACACCCACAAGACAGCGCAGTAGAGGAAGACCGCGGATCAGGTGGCACGCACACGTGGAAGGTGACCTCACCGAACTTGGAGCGCGAAACTGGAGAAATCTAGCTAGGGACCGTGCTAAATGGAGAAGTTTGTTAGGTGAGGCCCTAGTTCACACCGGACTGTAGCGCCACCTTAAGTAAGTAGGTAAGACAGAGCCCTAAACAAAGCTTCCAAACAATGGTTTTGATTGAAATACGTACCGCTCGAATTTTATCAATCAACGAATGGTTATGGTTGAATGGGTACGTCAATAAACAAAACTACCGTCAGTGAAAATAATCCATATTGTATATAAGTTGAGAACATTGATATACTAGATATGCATAGCAGTGCATATCTAGTATGTCAATGTTAGCTGATTCCAGGATTGTTCAACGGATACTAAACGACACTAGCCCTACCGTTGACACTAGCAGACATTTTTACTTTTATTTTTGACATTTGTTATAATAGCGAAATTAATTAAAACGAAATAATATGCATGTTGTTATATTTTTCTATATTGGCAACACTATAGTTTTGACATTCTTAACAATTTATAATGTCATTTGATTTTTGTACACCGGTAAATAGCAATCCTTTTTGTAATTTAGCCATGAAGGTGAGCAGACAAGAAATAAATATTAAGTATTAAATTCGTTGTTCTTTGTTTGGTTCCCACTATAACAGATGTACTTTGAGACTTGTTTCATTTTAATAAAGAATAAGTTTAATTAAGTTTTCTACAGATCTAGCTAAGAGAGGTTCTTCTAAATAACTTAGTTAAAATCTGGTAACTTAATAAATCAGAGGAATGAAACTAAGATTCCAGCTCTGACTTCATCTCAAATAGCAGACATAAATAAATTCATTGTTATTTGTTCAAAAATCAAATTCCAGTCTTTCCACAATGGTCTCTCGATATTTACAGTCAACAGAGAAAAGTCCCTTTCAGCTCTAATCAAAAACAGGCTATCCATTTTTCAAAAAGGTTTCAAAAGTAGAGGGCTGGAATTCAACATTTGTCAAACTTAGTTATTAAACCAATTTTTGTTATGTAGTTGAAAGTCTAACATGTGCGAAAATGGATCGCTTAGCTTTCGCGCATCGCATACAAATTGTTAAAACATACTACAAAAATGAAAATGGTAATTCTGCCACAGCTACATTTCGTGCTTTAATAGTAGATTATAGTTTACATAATCATCCAACTATGCAAGAAATTGGAAAAATTGTGAATGCATTTCAAGAGACTGGATTGGCTAAAGATATTGCAGGGCCTGTGCATCATCGTTTCACACTGAAAATATCGCTGCTGTAAGTAAAAGTGTTTCCGAAGAACCAAATGTTTCGATTTCTTATCCTTCTCGGGAATTAGGACTGTCTTACACCTACATCCATATAAAGTCCAGTTAATACAGCAACTGAAATCGTCGTAGATACGACGAATGGGTGCTTGAACAACAGGCGGTGGATGGCTATTTTTCGAACTAAATTTCCTTCAGCGACGAATCACATTTCTCACTCGGTTATTAAGTTAAATAACCCAAATTGTCGGTTTTGGTTCTCTGATAATCCTCAAGTTATTTAAGAGCGGCCATTATAGTGAAAAAGTCACTGTTTGGCTCTTCGGTTCGGAGGTGTTTGATATTGCTTTTCCGAAAATAATGATGGAACGACTCTCACCGTCAATTTAGAGCGTTATGGTCTTTTTATCCTGCTGTTCAAGAAAACGGTTTGAAGAATATGTGGTTGGAATAAGACGGTGCCACACGCCACTCAACTCTAGCGAATATAGCTTTATTGCAAGACACATTTCCTGGCCACTTAATTTCTCGTCGTGGTGATGTCCACCAAGATCATGAGATTTGACAACGCTGGACTTTTTTTGTGGGGCTAAAAGACCTTGTTATGCAAATAAACCTTTAACTCATGTTGCGAGGCAAGAGGAGGTGTGGAGGTGGGAGAAGTGGAAGAGTAGGATAAGGATGAGGTAGGAAAAAGAGATAGGAAGATTTGGAATAGGTTAGGTGGGATTGTTGAGATTCGGGAGACGCGGCCTGCTTGCGGTGCACGGCGTCAGCTCGTCGGACGGGGGGGGATCTTGCCCCCGAAACTCAACCTCGCCTGCAGACAAAAACATATATCAGGCCAAGGAATGAGGAAAAGGAAGGAAACATAAACGGACGGACTATTGGCACATCAGGGCACTGCGGATGTTAGTGCAGTGAGGCCATTACCCACCCTACCTTTAGGTATCCGCGGCCAGTGTTGGATACCCCCAATATTGTGGTCGATGATCGGCTTCAGGTCATCTTAGGTCCATGTCCACTCCGCTACCCTCGACACCCCTGAAAAAAAAGAACTTAGCACAACATTGCTTCGCTGGGGCGAAACAGCAATAACAAAAAAACTATTTTCGTTCCTTCAGTAGGCGTTTAGGAAGTTTATTCACATAATAATTTTAAATTACAATTATTGCTTACAATCATTAGATTTTTAAACAAATGAGACATAAAAAGAAATTGGTACTGAAAAGCCGCGTTTCAATATTCAATTTTGATACCCTTTGTAGTATCTTTCAATCAATCAACGACGGTGCCCTAGCTCCCTACCCCTATAGAGCTCTGTGGAGGTGTCGGCTAAGACTAAAACAAACAACCCAGTGACTGGACGCGATTCAACCGCTCACCGATTTTCGGTACCTCACAAGAATATGTTTTAAAACAAGAAACCAGAAAAATTAAATAAATTGAGAGCAAAAAAAGGTAACTTCCACGCCTCGACTAATTGTACAAATATAAATATTTGCGGATACGTACAAGTTCTTTAAACATTAAATAATTTAATTATAGGACAATCACAACACATAAAAATCCACGGGATAAGTACAGGTAGGTATATATTATATAGCTGAATCTAACAGATTGCGCGTGTCTATTATAGCTATATTTATGGAATTTTCACTATTTTTTTAAATTTATGAGTCCCTTTCCTTTTTTTTTTTAATGGACATAGGGATTTTGTATTTGTCTTATATTCTTCTTCTTTGTTTTATATTCTTCTTCGAATTCAACTTTTTTTTTTCTTCTTTGAATTTTCTTATGACTTATAAAATTTCCTTTTATTTTTTTTTTGTTGGCGGCGGCCCAGCTTTCCGCCAATGAGTTCGGGCCGCCGAAAATCAAACTGGTATATAAAGAAAATAACTAATATACTATGAAAATGCTATGATAATTCACTGGACTCACCACCTTTCTTTGTTCTTCACTTCCCTTCTTTATAGTTCTCCCAGAGTTATTGGCTAAACCACAATATAAACTATAATCCCACTATTGGCGATCGAAAATTGACACTACTAAAAGGAATTAATTCAAAAAAAAACATTTTTTTATTTTTTTATTATTACACACCATTTAAATTCAAGAAATAAAATATACCCGAATTCGTCGTTTGCTGGTTGCTTATTTTTTTAAATTTTTATAATATATTTGAATTTGAATTCGAATTCACTGTCTTACTCGCCTCTGTGTGATAGTCGGCTAAATGAGGGTATGCTAAAATAACAACCCACACCGGCAAAGGTATATTCAGACGATGTATCTCTAACAGCAATATCATCCGATCGCATATCCACCTTCACCTAGTGTATTCCTCCACTCACATCATCAAACCAAAATAGTGGGAGGCCATGCTGGTGTTAGTACTCCTCTAACAAAATAGGGGTATTATTATCCCCGAGGTGTGTTCGTAGGTCAAAAATTGGGGAGACCTGTAACACAGCTTCACCTGAGACCAGAACACTACAAACATCACATTACATAATAACGAAATAATAACATTAATAATAATAAAACATTTAATCCATAACAAACAATAACATGCAAAAAATGGTTGTTCACGAAGTCTAAATACGAACCTAAAACAAAACTAGTATCGTAAGTTTTCAGGTCACACGCAACTTAACTAATCTAACACGCAACCCAACTCGCCCTTGGAACACACCTATTATTTCGCATCCGTGTAGAGATTGGAGAAATGGAGAACTGTCAGTCACCGATACCATTATGAGCAAGCAGAACACGGCTGCGCAGTGTGCTTTCCTCTGGTAAGTTTATGTTTACTTTTCCCTTTTTTTTTATTCTTTTTATTTCATATTTTGTTTATTTTCATTTCTTTTCAGAAATTGTAACCCTAAGGATTTGAGGATGTTCAGGCGTCCACAACACTCTTGAGCACTTAAAACCCAACATTAGGCAAGTAATGGTTGAGATACCACCCGATACTTGTCTAAAAGTGGTCGAAAATTACCTCAAAAGAATCGATGCTTGCAACAATTCGCATAGTGGTCATCTAAATGATTTGAATGATGACTGATTCACACATAATGTCAACATTCAAACTTTATAACTAGAAAAGAAAGACTTTTCACGTGTTTTATTTACGTTTACTTTTGAAACCGCAAAATGGATAACCCTGTATAATAAGTCGATGGTTGAGATACCACAATACTTTAAAAAGTCATCGTGTAACATTAACCCAAGAAAATAATTGGTTTTCTTGGCATCACTTAACTCAATGATGACACATCTGTCAAAACCCAACTGACAGTTACATTAAATTGTGTTGTTGTTGTCGTTGAGTGTCTGTCGTAAAATAAAATAATTTTGTTCTAAAGAGTTCAGTGTTTAAAAAAGAAAAACAAACGAAAACGTCGCAGTTTGCGAATAAAATTTATAAAAACACAAACTTTCTAAACATTTTTTATATATTTATTTATAAAATGCTTCGATTAAAAGGATTTCTGATTCTTTTAATGCTATGCAGTTTAAGTTTAGCCCGAAAACATCACCTTGAAGTTCGGGTAAGGTTTTTTTTCTCTTACCATTTTACTTTTTCCTTTTTATTTATTTAAGCCACGCAATAATAAAATAATTTTTAAATTTTCGTTTCTTTAGGATGATACACGACGATACATCGCCTTGAGTACCTTTGGTTTCTATCAAAGTGGAATTCTGGATGTTAAATTGAGTAATTTCGTGATATCGAATGAGAATGAAAATGATTTGGTAACACAATGAACCCACCTCCTTTTTCCAGTTTTTTCAATTCCCATTTCTGATTTTGTGTAATGATTGTGTTGTTTTTTTCTAGTTTGGACTTTCGTTGGATAAGACAACAGTTGATGCTATGAATCCATATTTGGATTCACATCAAAACAAATGTATTCTCGATGAACCAGCTTCGGCACAACGAAGTGGACCAATTATTTTCTTTTTGATGGATTTAAAAAATCTTAAGTAAACATAGCTTCATGAATAAACAAAGAAAATTTAGATAACATTTGATTGCATCAACAGAGTTAGTGTGACATGTTCATCGGATTGGAGGAATTTACATATTTACAAAGATCGCTCACAGCTTCCAGCGATGCGAGCAAAGCGGCAATCCAAAGTCAGTGATTCGGCATTGTTTATGCAGAGACGAAAGAAGAGAGAATTCGAACCACGGGAAGAAAATGCCCCCGCAATTCCAAGTGAAAATAAAGGAATTTGTAAGGATCTAACTTTACCTCTGACTAGGACTTTAGTTGGTAATAAGAACTACTACAATACCTCGGTAAGAAAGAGAAGATGCCATAAAGTGAATATAATAACATTACTTTTTATTTTTAGTTCTCGATGTTTGTAGCATCGCCACATGAAGAGGGATTATACAACTTGTATTTCCACGCCTGTCCAAATTATCATACCACCAAAGAATTGTCTTTCAATGTAAGATCAATGGTCAATGTGTTATTTTGCCTTGTTGAAATATTTGTATTTAGGTTGATATTGAGGAGAACAACAATGGAAATTTCCTATCAGCTGGCGAGATGCCTTTGCCAGCTCTGTACTTTATGATGAGTCTTTTGTTCTTCCTTTCGGGATTGTTTTGGGTTTTCATTTTGAAAAAGAGCAAGTGAGTCAAGCGTGTTAACAATAATACAGTAGCCAATATTTGATTTGTTCTGTTTTTGCATAGGCATTCCGTATTTAAAATCCATTACATTATGGCTGTTTTGGTTTTCTTGAAGTCACTGTCGCTGATGTTCCACGCAATCAACTATCACTTCATTGAAATCAGAGGGGAACATGTTGAGACATGGGCTATTCTCTACTATGTTACTCATTTGTAAGTACTGATCGTGTGTTACCAGAAAAGATTGAGTCTGGCAAAGGAAAATCTCTGGCTTATATTTTTACTTGAATCTTTGTGATACTGGTCTTAAGCTTTCTTTTGTTTTACTTTTTTTCTTCTAGATTGAAAGGTGCAGTTCTTTTCATTACCATTTTATTGATTGGAACTGGTTGGACATTCATCAAACACATTTTGAATGATAAGGACAAAAAAATCTTCATGATTGTGATTCCATTGCAAGTGAGTAATTTTTTCTTATAGCAAACAAAAATAAACGCTACATTCCAAAAGTTTGACTAAAAAGCCTAAAATTGGTTAAAAACCTAATAGACTTTGTAAACAAATATTCGAAAGAGCTTTATGGAGCGCTGAATCTGAGTTCTAGATATTAAACTATACATGGCAACGACCTAGTCACTGATAAAAGCATATGTTCCCATCGATCACTAAAATTGAGCATCAGGAGAAAAATTGGGGACCATCTCGAAATCTACCGCATTCTGTTGTCATTTGTTTTCTCTTCTGTATATCTTTTGTTTCGCCCCAGTCCGGGGCGCACCTGGGCCTTAACCAACAAGCGTCTCCAGCCAGCTGGGTCCCTAGCTAGCTGTCTCAAGTTTCGCCAATTTGAGATCTTCACCCACCTTAGTGCGCCACCTGACTCGCGGTCTTCCTCTACTCTTCCTCTACTGCGCCGTCCCTCGGGATTATATTCGAAGACCTTCCGGGTTGGAGCGTTGATGTCCATTCGCTCTAGATGACCCAGCCATCTAAGCCGTTGGACTTTAATTCTGCTAACTAGGTCAGTGTCGCTGTACAGCCCGTACAGTTCGTCGTTATATCTTCTCCTCCATTCTCCATCTATGCGTACGGGACCAAAAATCACCCGAAGAATTTTTCTCTCGAAGGATCCTAAGACGCTCTCATCTTTCTTTGACAGGGTCCAGGCCTCAGCGCCATAAATGAGAACCGGATGATGAGTGTCTTATAGATGGTGATTTTACATGCTCGAGAGGACTTTACTTCCCAATTGCCTTCTAAGTCCCAAGAAGCAGCGATTTGCAAGAGTTATTCTTCGTTTGATTTCAGCGCTGGTGTCGTTGTCTGTGCTTATAGGCGGTGCCTAGGTAGACAAAGTCCTTAACTACCTCAAAGTTATAGCTGTCCATGGAGAAGTTTTGTTCAAGACGTCATTGTTCAGTGTCTTTTTTTTTTTTTTATATACTTGGTCTTGCCCTCATTGACCACTAAACAAATCTTCTTCGCTTCCGTCGCAATGCTCAAAAACGCTCCACTGACTTCACGCTTTGATCTTCCAATTATGTCAATATCATCTGCGTATCCGAGTAGTTGGATGGACTTTTGGAAGATTGTGAATCTAGTGTTGACGGTTGAGTTTTGCACAATTCTTTCCAGAACGATGTTGAAGAAGTCGCATGACAGTGCATCGCCTTGTTTAAAACCTTTTTTGACATCCAATGTATCGGTGAGATCTTTCTCGACCTTGATAGAGCAGCGTGCGTAATTCTGTACAAACGGATAAGTTTGACAGGGATGCCAAACTAGACATTGCTCTGTAGAGCTCTTCCGTATAGATGCTGTCATACGCGGCTTTAAAATCGATAAAGAGATGGTGGGTTTCGATGTGAAGTTCCTGGGTTTTTTCCAAGATCTGCCGTAGTGTGAATATTTGGTCGATAGTGGACTTTCCTGGTCTGAAGCCATACTGAAAAGGACCCATCAGGTTGTTGACGAACGGCTTCGGACGTTCACATAATACGGCAGAAAATATCTTATATTGAATGTTAAGGAGAGTGATACCTCTGTAGTTGAAGCAAATAAAGAGGGTCTCCTTTTTTATGTATCGGACATGCTTTCTTCCGACCATATTTTGTAGATGAGTTGGTGCATGCTCCCTACCAAATCATTACCTGCTGATTTAAATAGTTTGGCAGCGATGCTGTCGGCTCCAGCAGCTTTGTTTGACTTAAGTTTAGATATAGCTATCTTTATTCGTCAACGTCGGAAAGGCGGAATTGTTGATCTGCGTCGCCGAGGTTGAGTGGTTATATCTCCCTTACAGCGGAATTCGGTTCGTCATCGCCGTTATATAATTTGGAGAAGTGATCTTTCCATATTCTCAGCATCGACTGCGGTTCTACTACGATGTTCCCCTGATCGTCTTTACAGGCTTCGGTTCGTGGCTGGTACCCTTGGGAGGTTTTTTTTACCTTTTGGTAAAATTTACGAACCTCATTCCTGTTGTGACATTCCTCTATCTCCTCGATCGCGCGCTTCTCTTGCTCTCTTTTTTTCCATCTAAAAAGCCGGTGTTTCTCTCTCCACTTCTGCTCGTAGAACTCACGATGTAATGTTTAATAAGTATCGAATCGTACAAGATGACATCAGAAGATTTGGTTTGTATTCTGGACTAAAATTAATTCTACTAAGGACTACTAGACCTCCCCTTCGTAAGTCTCAGTAAGGATTTTTAAGTCATTTTTCCTACCAGACAGAATTTGCGGCAAAATGACGCGGTGTGCAGTTGGGCCAGTTGTTTCGAAATCATTTCGGCTACCTTATTTCATAGGAGGATTTACGGAAATTAAGGGGGTGATAATTTGTTGAGGCAAGAAGCGAGCCTTCATAGCATGCTTGCGGAATCGGTAAATATTCCTCTTGAGGCTTCGAAGTCCTTTTCTTAACTGCCATCTCTATGTTCCTACCTACCTTGAAAAGTGAAAAACTCGTATTTCTACAGGACAATGAATCTAACCTTCATGGTTATAGGTTAGTGCCACTTTTCGTCTTGCAGCTTCTACGACGGTATGCCCCTTGTATTATTAAAAATTTGAATTATAAGTGGTTTGAATTTACTGTTCAGGAGCGCATCATTTATGCGTGTATCACATACATTTATTCAGGCTATTTCTGTGAGACAACGCCGGAAGTAAGGTATGGCGAGAAACTTTTTAAGGAGTTGAACATCCTGACTCAAGCTGAAATGGTCATTATTTGCCGTAATTATGGCAAAAATACTATAATGTCCCGCAGTTAGTAAAAATGACTGCTATTTTTTAACAAATGTTCCTAACACAAAGTTCCTACGCTCGATGTCAATGACACATATTTTTTAAGCTTGATTTATAAAGCCATTTTATTTGTGGAACACGCTGCCAGAGAGCGACATGACTCCTCCTGTACTTGGGAGCGTATACGATTTTATGGGATGAATATTCTATTTCGCACTCGTGCCCATCCGTCCATCCCATACCATCCCATCGGTCTGAAGAGATGTTCTTCAACGTTACGTTAAATTCTCTATATATCCTAGTGTCTTTACTAGCGGATAGAAAATTCTTTAAAAACAAAAGTAAATCCTTCTCCCTTCTAACAGTCGTCCCATTGCACTTACTTTCCTTTTTTTTTCAAAGTCATGGAAACGCTAATCAATTTAAGCCTATGAAATGTCTTGAAGAAAAACAAGTTTAATGACCGGCAGCTTTCGTTCCAATGTGACCACTGGCGATGTCATGGTACATCTCGTCGACTAAAGATTTGGTGATAGAGCTTGGCATCAAGCTTTCTTACCCATCTATTCTGTGTTGGGATAGAAAATACCTTAAATCTTTTATTCAAAAAATAAATGCTAGTGTGTCCGAGGGCTACAGAAGTCTCCCACACTATTTAATTACCATAAATGATTTCTTGTCTGCAACTTTTCAGTTCTTAGTTATCCTTGTACTCCGCAAGTGACTTCAAAGGTCAGCTCTGACAACATTTTCCAATGGGGAATTATAAACCCTGTACAATTTACAGCTCAATGCTGTCTACTATCGCTAAAGCGTAACCCACCCTAAATGCCACTTCCTATTGGTGGTTCTTGCATAGAAGAAAGTGGAGTGATCACACGTCGAATTGAAAGCACAAATCCCACTAAGACTTTAGGATTCCTGCGCCGATGCAAGGCATTTGTTTCACCACTTCAGATCTAACTACAATTTATTAACCACACATTCGTCCAAAACTTGAGTATAATTATCAAATTTGGATACTTGCCCTTAAAACAAACTTAAATCTTTTCTAAGGAGGTTTTTGTATGAAATTTTATACTCGCAGTTTAAGGCAGCTGCTTGCCGAATTTACAAAATAGCTATAACTCCAGCCTATGAACTTTGTGGTAGCACACACAAGTTGTTGTTGTTTCATTCTAAATTTTCAAATCTTTTAAACCGAATTAAAAAAGGAGCTTTTAAAATGATAAAACTGTAAAACATTGAGTTTAAACACCGACCGCCACAATTTCCATGTCATTCGTTGGTTTATACTATAAAAAAACTATAACTGGCCCTGAAGACAGATGTCTCCGGTATCGATATTTTCTTAACACTCGCTCTGTGTTTTGAATAAGCTTAGCTTACGGTATTATTTGACTTTTTTCTACAGACAAAATATTTTCGTTACTTAAATGTGTGTGTTTTTGAAATAATTAAAATGGCTCAAAACTTTTGGTCTGTGGCGTCAGTAATATAAGAATGAACTAATTTATGTCCTTTTTTTAATTTATAAATCAACATTTTATTTTAAGATCCTTGCGAACGTAGCTGAAATTATCATCGCCGAAAGTGAAGAAAGTGATGTTGAATATCGCACCTGGCGAGACATATTCATTCTAGTCGATCTTCTTTGTTGTGGAGCAATTCTTTTCCCCGTCGTTTGGTCCATACGACATTTACACGAAGCATCAGCCACCGATGGAAAAGCAGCTATAAATCTACGCAAACTTAAACTATTCCGTCAATTCTACATTATGATCGTATGTTACATCTATTTCACACGAATAATTGTCTATCTCTTAAAGATAACAGTTGCATTCCAATACGCATGGTTGGATGAGATGTTCCATGAAATGGCCACTTATGTATTCTTTGTATTGACTGGTTATAAATTCCGACCGGCTTCGTCACATCCGTACTTTAGTGTATCCGATGAGGACGATGACGATGAGGTTGAAGTACTTACAGAATCTGGTCTGACCGCAGGTCTCCACAAGACGAAGGCATTAAATCGCAATGCACCGCCCACTACGACAATAGTCGAGGGCAATGACGAAGAAAGGGAAAATCTTATAAGCAAACGTGAATCAAGTCATGAGTATGATTAAACTTATATTAATAAAAATAGAAATAGTTAAAACATTAACAAAAAAAAGATAACAACTCCAAAAACTCAGATTTAGATCGTTATACAAACAAAAAATATTGTGCTATTAAACAAAAACAACAATTAGGCAGTAAAGAGACTGAGTTAATTTGTGTATCGTTTTTATTTTAATTTTGAATTTGTATTTTTTAAGTTTTGTCCACACACAATTATATAAAACAAAATGTAAACGATTTTGGTGTGATTTGTTATGTTTTTTCTTTTTTACATTTTGCACTTCTTCTAATCCTTGATTCCATTTTAAAATAATACGTAATGTAGGTACGTTCCGTGTATCATATTACATTCACAATTTTTCAAGAAAAATAGAGGTGATGAAGACGATGAACCATAGCTGATAAAATAAATTAGAACACAACAAAAAGAATATACGAGACAAGTTCAGGAAAGTATGATCCCTGCGATCTAACCACTATTAGTTGCAGGAAAAGAACAGAACTGAGATGGATTCGGATAAGTTTATAGTTGACTGTTATTATGTATTTGCATAGTCGTATTGACTGTTTCTCTCTTTACCTCTCTATTTTTATGGAGAATAAAAGAGATAAATGCTGCTATGGTCAAAATGACTATAACTTTGCGCGATACTTTCCTTATAAGAATTTATCAGAATCACTCTAAAAATTCAACCTAGGAAAACATCTGAAGTTTTGTCAAATGTCATTTTTTGTATCCAAATATTTTAGAGTAGATCAATAAATATCCAAATAGGAAGTGATAGCGAATTTCATCTACATAAATTATTATCAAACTCTTAGGAAAAAAATATGTCCATGAAGTTGAATATTCAATCTCATTCGATTGCCTAATGGATCATTGGTTAAGAACTATGGTTGTCAGTTATTCAATAATTAGTTGAGGTATTGAGTGCTCCAATATTTATTTCGCTTTTTCAATGTTACCAATCGAAACAGCTCCTTATGTTTCAGAGTTCTCTAATGAACAAGGTGTCAAAAATTCAAAGCGATATGATGTAACTTCATTTAAGTTTGTCCTTTGTACCGTAAACAATGAGCATATTTTGCCGTATTACTTGCAAAGTTTTTCCTAAGGATAAACTTCTATTACTTAAGTTGTATTTGACCCGCGTTTTCTGACATCCTTTTATCCCATTGCTATGAATTCGCTTCGATTTGATGATTTTTTCTTTTTCATTCGATTATATATTCAAAATTATATTTTCAAACGTAATGATATATAGAAAAATCCTTTATTTTTATTTATTGACCTTTAAAACACCAAATAATTTGTAGATACAATTTCTTCAGACTTAAATAAGATAACAAAAAATATACAATACATTACATAACAATGTATTTTAGTAGAGTAATCATAAAAACTACAAAATAAAGTCTTTAAAAAAATGCATTTAATAAAATTCACTTTTTTAAATTTTTTGATTATTTTTTTTTTTTTTAATAAGAAAGCTTTTTAGTATATTGAGAAATTTATTCTAAAATTTTAACATTACCAAATTTGATTAATTGTAGATTTTAGACAAAATTAAATTAAATGAGAAAGAAAGGAAAAAAAAAAACACAAATGACCAAAATATTATGATTACAATCGTTTTTATACTACGCTATAAATTTGCATTGTAATACAAATACAAAAAACATAGAAACAAATCAAAATTAAATTTTAAATTGCTTGGAAATTTATTATTATGATACATTATTATATATTTATTGAAGATAATAATAAAAGTAGGTTTGACAAAAATATGTGTGTGTCTATTTGGGTGTCTAATTTTATTGGAGTGCAGATTTTCACTGTTGAGTTATTTTAATTGTTATTTATATAGTTGCGAAATTTTTAATCAAACTTTGATTTAAATTTAGGCATAAATTGTATGAAAAACACCATGTAAGTTGTAATCGATCCAACAGCCTGAAATAGAAGAGGACAATTTTATGGGTTAAAGAATTGTTATGGTAACAGTTTCGGGATTTAGATTTATAAATATCGAATCAATAATTTAACTTAGAGCGGCCTTTTGGAATTCCAATACTTCGTCAAAGAAAGTATTAACGTGAAAATTTGTATTCCGCTATCCACGTTGACAACCAACTTCTTTTTAAAACTAATTTGCAATTCGATAATTCTTACAATTTTTAAAAACCAAACATTGTTTTTCGAAAAGATTGTACTGACCTGATTTGAAATCTTACCGTATAACTGCCAGGTTTTTAAAATATACCTATCTAAAAATGCAAACAAAAAAACACAGTACGGTTAAACCGTAAACAACATAGTTTTCAACAAAAAATGTATTATGATTTTTTGAAGTACAAATCTTAATTAACTTCCCATAGGTAGTTATTGTAATGGGTCCGATTTGTCAGATTCAAAATTTTGACATTTATCGACGTTTTAAGGTCCCTAGAGTCGAAATAAAAGATTTTTATGTTCGTGAGTTACATATTAATTACCAAAAACAAACAGTGTTAGTTGTTCTTCGGGTCGATTGCGACTGCTGAATTAGTTTAACTATTAAAATTTTCAATTAATCACTTAAAGCTAAGGTCAAAGCAACCACTTCCCGTTGGCCTTCGTATGCTCCGTCATTAAGTTTGCTGACTTGCATCGGTATAAGTCGTGCGTGTATACGCTCAAGAACCAGAAGAGATCTCGATTTCAAATAAATTTTGTTACACAAGTAATAATTCAGAAAGATGCAGAAGCGCTTTCAAGAAAATTGAGTGGGTGATACATTTTGGTCCACTCTAACTCTAACTCTAACCCTAACTCTAACTCTAACTCTAACTCTAACTCTAACTCTAACTCTAACTCTAACTCTAACTCTAACTCTAACTCTAACTCTAACTCTAACTCTAACTCTAACTCTAACTCTAACTCTAACTCTAACTCTAACTCTAACTCTAACTCTAACTCTAACTCTAACTCTAACTCTAACTCTAACTCTAACTCTAACTCTAACTCTAACTCTTACTCTAACTCTAACTCTAACTCTAACTCTAACTCTAACTCTAACTCTAACTCTAACTCTAACTCTAACTCTAACTCTAACTCTAACTCTAACACTAACTCTAACTCTAACTCTAACTCTAACTCTAACTCTAACTCTAACTCTAACCCTAACCCTAACCCTTACCCTAACCCTAACCCTAACCCTAAATACCACACGAAGCAATGACGCTAGAGACTTGAATTAAATTTTACATTATATATTGTAACGTGATACCAAACCAGTATATTTCAAAAAAATTCCAACTAAAGGTTTGTTTTATAAATAAAAAAACTGACAAAAAAATTTGTTACCTTGAAAATTTTACGAATAAAAAATGATTGTATCTCCGAAACAATTTTGTGCAACGAAAGAAAACGTTAACATCTGGTAAAATTTTGAGAAAAATCAAATTGACGTTTTTTTTTATAAAAAAAACATTACTCAAATTTGTTAAAAATTAAATTTCGACTCAAATATCTTTTCAACAACTTGAGATTATGGCTGCAAACTTATCTTAATCTTTTATGAAATATTGTTCTCAACATTCGGAAAAAAATTAAGAAAAATCGAATTGAAAATTAAAAAAAAAAACCTAAACAAAAATGAATAAAAGTTGGTAAAAAATGATTTTCGACTCCAATATCTTTTCAAAACTTTAAACTACTTTTACCTTTTAAAAAATATCGTCAACATTCAAAGTAACATTTTGAGAAAAATCTAATTGACAGTTATTTTTTACAAAAAATAAAAAATTTGAGAAAAATGTAATCGATAGTTTTACGAAAAATAAAAACCTAAACATTTTGAGAAAAATCTAATTGACAGTGTTCGCTAAAGATTGTTTTAAAATTGAAAACTAAGCCACTTAGACCAAATAGATTTTTACTTCAATTCAAGTGACTTTTATTTCCTGCAGATATATAACATTGTATAGTTTGTTTTCTTAATATACTTATTTTGTTTTGAACCTTCATTTAGTTTTCTTTTTTTCCTTTTTTTTTAAATTAATAATTACATAGGAATATCAAGTAGGTATATAATTGCGGGAACTTGCTCCGTCTCGTTGACCGTTTCTTTTCAAGTGAGGTTATTGCACATTCTATTTGTCTGTGCAAAGGCAAGATGGCTGCGCCGGATATTTTCAGTGCTTACCATTATCGGCATTGCCAGATTTGACAATATGACACTTTTTTTTACAAAAAAAAAAAATACTTAAACTTGGTAAAAATTTACTTTTGACTCAAAAAGCTTTTAAAAATTAAAAATATTGTCTTCAAAATCTTCAGTAGTTTTCGAACAGTTCGTTTTTTCATAAAAAAATGAAATCTACAAAAAATAGTACGCAAATTTGGTAAAAATTGATGTTCGGTTCTTGATATCTCTCAAGTTGATTTCATTCATCCAATTTGAACACATTTTAAAAATGCTACTTAAATGTTTAAAAATTTGTTTTTGATTAAAAATCTATTTACCAAAACTATTTCTTTTTATGAAAAATAAAAAAATAAATTGGGTGGCGCAACAGTCCGTTGAGAAGTAGGGCCTAGTAACTTACAACTTTCAACCATTCCTGTGTGCGAGAAATGTTGTCAAGAATGGAGGGGACCTACAGTTTATATGCCGAATCCGAACGGCTAATAAGAAAGCACTTTTTCATGACAAGAGTTACTCTTGGAGAATTTGTCAATTCCTCGCAGGAGGTAGTAAACGTGAAAAAACATCAAATTTACCAAACAAAAAATTATAACAAAGTAACTTTTGTTTACCTTGGTTAGCATATATCCATCCATTGATGCTATTCCCAATCCATCAATTTTAATTTGTTGATGCAGTATTTGCAATGAGAAATTTTGAATCTGTAAAATTAACAAAAAAAAATAAAAATTAAACACTGTTAAAATATTGTTGTTTTATAAGTTTGAGAGAAAAATTACCTGAACAGAAGCTGCTATGTTATCTGCACTGTGTTTCAAATTGTGCACCCTGTATGATATGTATTTTGCCTGTAAAATTAAATTAATTTCAATTGAAAATTTAATTTTAAATCAAATATGAATAAAACTGGGGAGTTAAACCATAATTTTCAAAACGGTAATCGTCAAAACGATTATAATTAACAATATCGTCAATAATTTGCTTTTCACTATAAGATAACTGAAATGTCAAAATGAACTCAACGAAAGATAAAGCTTGTTCGACAACTTGAAATTGTGATTAAACTTGTTTTTTGTTTATAGGAAGTTTTGAAAATTTGCAACAGCGTTAAATTTGTCTCTATATTATTTATAGTTCAGTTAATTATCAACTGATATTAGATTACAATTTAATCATTTAACGAGTCAATTGATAAAAGTTTATTTTTGGAAATCATTCACCCAAGATTTGTAAAAATAACTCAGAAGCACAGTATCGACAAATGTTTGCATTCGGCAGTATATAAGACTTAAAGCCATATTTGCATCGAAGAATCGAGGCTGAAAATTGAAAACATCCAATCTCAGACAGGTACGATATCGGAATACTTTTTTGTTTTTGTTTTACGTGTAAAAGAACAGCTGATCCAAAAAAGCTGGGATGTCAGAATTTCTGGTATGTGTGGGTATTTGAACGAACAGAAGAAGTTTGAAGAAACCGGAAAATGAATTTCAAATTTGCATGTTCTTTTGTAAGAATCGGGTGAATTATTAAAATAATCTAGTACAAAATTTATTTTACAATAATTTCGAAATTTAATTTTTTTTGTGAACAGCTGAAAGGTGTTTTTATTTTTAGCCAGCTTTTCCGACTTAGGTATCCAACTTGTTCAATAATGTTCTAACAATCCTCATATCCAGGATGGGCTATTCAACGCGGGATTGAACACATCCTTTATAGCAGTAACCCCTTTTCCAGTATAAGTAGGCACTAATAGGCTTTTTACACCAAGCCCAAAACCCGAAAATCGTTCACACCAAACATTAGGCGTGTACCATCAACTGAGCGCTCAATGTCAGATTGACGGAGGCAGAATCGTTTTATGGGATAAGAATCTCCGTACAAACATAAGCTGTCAAAAACATAGGTTGTCAATTGTAGTTTTGGATGTGAATTTATTATTTTTTTCTATTGATAATTCTTTGTTACTTTTGGGAAAAAACGATTAAAATGGATAACAAACAAGAACAAGTTTTGCGTCAAATTTTAAGTAGTTCATCAGATAAAATAAGAAATAAAAAAAGGAATGAGGAGCATGAAAAGATTTTGATGGAACTCCTAATAAGCGAGGATAGTGAGGATGCTGATAGTGGTAAGTACATACCTAGCTAACAAAATACAAAAGTTTTCTTAAAAATTATTTAAATTACGCGCCACACCAGACAAATGACAACTGAACAGCTGTTTTGGATGAGCAAGCAAATTGAGAAATGAATCCATGAATTTTTTGTCTCAGAAATCTCCGCAAAAAATCTCAGTGCTCAGCTGAGATTTATTGTCTCACTTAAAAAATAGTTGAGCGCTCGGAGCGCTCAGTTGATGGTACACGCCTATTTACACGTTTTCATTTGACATTTAGATTCGTTTGACACCGGCTGTCAAATTTTGTATTGATGAAAAAATTTTTGAGTAAATGTTGTTCTTCTCAAATTATTTTTTTAAAACTCAAAAGATAGCTGTTAAATTGTCATGATATTAGGCCAGTTTATATTTCAAAGATCTCAAAAATTTCGTGTTCTCTGAAACATACATTTCTTTCGATTTTTCAAGAGCCCTTTATCGCGCAATTAAAAAATTAAGAAAAGAAATGCCAATCTAATTTTATTGCTAGGTAAGCATGAATTGTGAATAATTAATTCTCTTGCTCTGTAAATCGATCTGTGAAAAGTTTATGCAACCTAAAGGTCCAACTATAATAGGCATAAGCAAACATAAGCTTATGTCAAAAACCCAACGATAATTCACTTAAGTTAGCGAGATTACTGCATAGCCATAATGCAATTTTGCTCACGTATCTAAATGTCAGATTTTACTTATGCGGCGAGCGACTGGGATCGCTCTTGCTTAAAGGCCCAACTATAATAGGCATAAGCAAACATAAGCTTATGTCAAAAACCCGACGAAAATTCACTTAAGTTTGCGAAATTACTGCATAGCCATAATGCAATTTTGCTCAAGTATCTACATGTCAGATTTTACTTATGCGGCGAGCGACTGCGATCGCTCTTGCTTAAGTGTGCTTAAGTTAACGAAACTGAGAAAAATCGAACGAAACGGAGCTAGACTCCATTATGTTCACTCGTATTGAGATTCTTTGTATTCGCACGTTTACTTATGCGCGCATATGCTAGCTTATGTCTATTATAGTTGGGCCTTAAGTGTGCTTAAGTTAACGAAACTGAGAAAAATTGAACGAAACGGAGCTAGACTCCATTATGTTCACTCGTATTGAGATTCTTTGTATTCGCACGTTTACTTATGCGCGCATATGCTAGCTTATGCCTATTATAGTTGGGCCTTAAGAAATACAAACTCATTGTGGTAAGCTTACAGAGGTGTTACTTGTTCATTTTCAAAATAATGGCCTTAAAAGTGTTCTGGGGACTCGCTGCATAGAAACAATAGCTGCCAAAAAATGACGTTCCAATTAAATCAACTTTGATGGAAAGTGGACTGGAAAAATGGAAAGTTGGAGAAAAATCTCTCTAATTATGAATATAAGTCCACTTCTGTCAAAATGACAGTTTATAATGTGTTTGCGTTCAACTGAAAGCTTTATTACTCTATGATTTATTAATTTTCTGCACAACTTCATTCAATGTTTTCTGTAAAAGAGTTCCTTGTCAATTTGGAAAAGAATTAAGTAAAATTTCTTTACAATACAAAATACAAATCGCGATGTACTTGTCGCTTGCCTGAGAAGTGTTTTTTAGACAATAATGTTTTTCGTAGTTTTTGTACTATGAACTTAAAGTAGAGATTTGTGAATAAAAGTTCTGAAATTGATATTCATGACACTTGGAAACCTAACTAGTTGTCTTATTCAAAATGTACGTTCAAAGAATGAAGTTGACTGCAAATGAAGTCCCTTATGTCACATAAACCTGCCCATAATTTAAAGACATTGCCACATTTGGCTCCAAATTTCGTTTGGAGTTAAGAATTACTGTAGCTATCAGCTTGGTGATAATACTCTGACCACCAAGTTCATAGCTCTATTTTTTAAACTTACAGCTTGAAATATATATATTTTTTAAATTAAACTTACCGCATTCATACAACTCTTAGCCGTTAGCAAAAACATGGGTATTTCCAAAATTGCTGGCACCAATAACAAGTCCTCTGAAACATTAACAACAAAATAGAAATGCTTATTTAATTTTTATTTTAAATATGCAAATTGATATTGAAATCAATTAAACCCACTGTAAGACTGATCAGAATTCCGACATGCCCAATAAAACCAACCGCAATTAGACAGAAGTCTAACATAACATTTGAAATAATTAGAAACCATTGATATTCCATTAGCCTTCTTAAAACACCTGACCATTTCAAAAATGTTTTCGTAAACTCTTTGTTTAGCCAAAATACTCTTGCGAACAAATTCATCATAATTTGAAAACGACCCACAATCCCTTTCCATTCCGAACTGAGTGTATTCGACAAGAAGTTGTAAGTCCTTGTCAAGACTTTCAATTTCAACTGTTATCAAATCCAAATAGAACATCAATTGAAGTGTTTTGAATCTCAAGAAATACGTATAAGGAAAGAAGACACCCCAATATATTATTATCACAAGAGCTTCACCTTCGTAAAGTTCTTTAACAATTATAAATATATAAAATTGATTGATCATAAAAAATGCATAGAACTTGAGCATAAATCTTTTGTACTCCTTGACTTGTGTCCAAAATGAAGCTGATGTAAGTTGACGCCTTGAACTTAGTTTAATGTAATAGTTCCAGAAATTTCGTTCGTTGTGTTTTTGAAAAAATGGTTCTATAACACTGATGTCGACACTTAACAGCGTTGTGAAATTTTTAACAGATTCCACGAAAATCTCAAAACCTCCCTCAGTTACTACAAAATATTCTTGTACCGAAAAGTATGAAAAGGAGAATAAGGAGAAGAAAAATATCACTATCACACTCCAAATACTCAAAAATGTTTCATGAATGCAAGACGATTTGGCTTTGCGGCTAAAAGATATTGGAGTAAAACAGAATAATCGAAATAATTTGAAATGCCAACGGACAAGGGCACAGACTTGGTCGTCCATTTTAAATTGTCTCCGGAATATACTGAACATTCTAAGAGAGGTAGGAAGTCTTTTTTCAGGAGGTATATAATTAGTTAATTGCAGAAGTGCGTGTTCACGCACGAGGCACAATTAATCACTTTGATAAGCATAATGATAAATTGTAAGCCATTAAACCGTTACGTTGGGTCTTGGGTATTTAGTTTGATATAAAAACTATGAAGAATAATGGGGATGTGTGTTTTTTTAAAGCAATGAAATTTATATTTTGACAACATTATCAAATCATTTGACAGTTGTCAATTTTTTTTAAAGTTTATTTGGGTAATTTATTTTAATCTACCTGCCAAAAAACATGAGTATGCGTCATAAAACAGAGCTAGTTAGTAATAACGGTGTTTTTTTTAGACAGAAATTTAAATTTGACAACACTGTTTTATCTGTCAGATTTTTTGACAGGTTCCGATTATTTTAAGGAATCTGGTTGGAAATTCTTCATGTCTTGCCGAGAAAATATTTGTAATTGTATTTGAACAAAACAAAACATGCTTAAAGTTCAAAAGCTAAAGAGTCATTTTAATATAGGGTTTTTCAATAAGGGGTTTCATTTCGATATTAAATGAAAACAAGAATTTTTAAGAGCAACTAGCGGATGTTTATTTTTGTGGATCATTGGAATAGAAATTTTCTTTAAATTGACTCCGAAAAAAAATTCTAAAGCAGTGTGATTTGAAGATGTCGGTGGCCAATTTTGATAACCCCTTTAAGACAAGGTGAGGAAAAACTTAACTTGCAAAACTGTCACAACTTTTGTAGAAAATTTCAACAATTTTGCTGCCTTCGTTCAATCTTGCTGACCGATAGGGTATCAGCTTATTTTTTTGTTAATATTTTACAAAACAGTTGGGATACTAAAAAAGAAATCCAAATGTATCCAAGACAATCTGCTGCATGTGGGTATCTGGAAAAACAGCTGATTCAACGAATGGATATAATTTATAGGAACCAGAAAATTGATTTCATATTTTTTTTGTAAAAATCCGATTAATTATTAAAATTATGTGCTGAAAATTTTTCACAATGGTTTTGGACATCAAAATCTAAATGTTTGTCTGAATTAAGATATTTAACACGTTCAAAAATGTATCCTAAAATCCCCTATCCAGAGTAGCCTATCTAACTCGAAATTGACCGCAGCCAATGAATTGTTGAAGCACTTCTTAGTCTCAATTTTAGTAATGACATAGGCGCAAAATTTTAAACAACCTTTTATTAAGGCCTTAGCACGATACTAGTTAAAAATTTACTATATACATAGTAATCTACTAACTTTTCACTAATTTTAAACACTTTTTATTGTTTTGCTAACCATTTTATTAAAAAAAAAACATGAACACATCTAAATAATGACAGACATTTTTGCAAATGTCAAAGTGACAACATTGAATTTGTATTTTCATTTTTCATTAATTTTGTTTTCATAATTCGCCGGGGTTTATTTGCGTTAAAGTTTAAGTTCGTTGCAACAATTTTACACCGAATAATATTAAAAATGTATTCTACCAGGTAAAAGAATTATTGTTTAGTGAAAAAGTTTAAACGAAATGAACATTAAATTATTGAATATCTGCGGTTGATCTACCTATTCCTCGTGAAGCATCTTCAATACCCAGAAGCAGCTACATACAATGCTACAACTGTTGGCTTCGGCGTGAAGGTTGGTGGCAGTGGTTATGGGTACTCAGGAGCGTATCCAAGGTTGCGACAATAAAGACAAGCATTGTCCAGAAAAGGAGCGTGTTGTTCTTGGCAGTCCAGCCAAATGCAAAAGTGTAACGTTACTAGAACTTGCAAATCGGGAGAAATAGATAGCCCACGGTTTGTAATTTCTTAGATGTCAAGATTTTCAACCAAGAACCCAACAGTTGTTTTATCAAATCTATACCTGGAGTAAAATTCACCATCGTCCAGATCTTCAAGAGGATTTGCTCGAGTTTTAAAACTTTTTACTTTCCTACACAAACATTTCAAAATCTTCTTCCTCCGAAAACATTTTAAATTAATTTACTTTTTATGATATTTATAAATAAATTTTGTTTCACAATTTATTAATTTTAAAACACTTTGTCACATTTGAGAAAAATGACATATGTCATACAGATTTAGTACGATACTAAAAAGATAAAGTAGCCATTTGGTGATTTTAACTTTAGTAAAATGTTAAGAAGATAGTACGATACTAAACTCGTTTAAAATTATCAAAATCCTTTTTTTAACCTAGTATCATACTAAAAATGATTAAACATCGTAGTAAATCGTCTAAAATTTTGCGCTCTAGTTTTTACCTGTCAAATTTCCGGGCCGTATTTACAATTTTGAGGGCCCTGGGCACTTTTCGAAAAAAAAGTCAAAACGTTGGCTAATCTTCGTATACGAACTTTGTCGCTGTTTTAAATGAACGCTTAGTGTGTCGACAATGAGAAGAAAGGTTTCAATTTTAAATCTTTCTTTCCCAGTCAGAATTACTGAGGGTCCAGAGCCGCCAAAAAAAGTCTGGCGTGAGCTTCTACACCCCATCCTTTCAGAAAGGTCGTTATATTCGGAATCCGGTTTTTTTTGTCTGGCTGATGAATCAAAATTGTCCCTGAGCCCAATTATAAATTCATCTATTGCACTCAGTAAATTTATTGCAATATCCAGGGTAATATTATGTTTTTGAAGTAAAGTACTTGTTTTCTTAATTCTTTGCAATACAGAGTTCCTAAGTTCTGTAAGTATGGTAAATTCAAGCTTGGACAATTTTTCGCAAAGACTGCTTCCTCTCTTGTCTCTCGTGCCTGTCCTTAATTGTTCGCGATAGACATCAAACCTTCTTCAATTTGTTGATGACTTTTATATAAGACGCTGCTTAGTGCATCAGCTCGCGGCGGCCGTCTTGTTTGAGAAAGAATTTTTAACATTTTGTTGGACCTTAATGAGCAGTCAACACACTCGATCGATGAGAAGATACCGAAAAAAAGTTATACAATATTTAAATAATGTCAAAGAATTTGGTTGCTCCTAATAAACAACCAGCGGCATGCACCTACCAAGTTTAATGAGTGCCCTGCACGTGGTACAAAAGTGGCAAATTTACATTTTTCTTGTACTCTTGCATGCAGACCAGAAAACCTTCCTGACATATTTGCCACGTTATCGTAGCTTTGGCCTCTGCAATCTTTTATAGAAATATCATGATTCTCCAAAAAATATCAGTATGGTTTCCGCTAAATTATCAGGTCTATGTTCGTTAATTGGAATAAAGTCCAAAAACCTATCAACAGGTTCGTGAATAATATACGTAACGAATAATAAATGTTAGTTGATCAACATGAGACAGATCGGTTTGACTTCTTTTACAATAGTTTTCAAAACCTGTCTTCCCATGGCATGAATATATTCATTACAGATATTTGCTGGATTTCCAAATTTGCTTAAATGATCTACGAGAAAAGGGTCAAACTCGCTAAGAAACTCAATGCATCCCAAATAATTCCCATTGTTGGAAGATCAGAGGATCTCATTGTCACCACGAAATGGAAGCCCTCTCGAAGCTAAAAACTTTACAGCAGCTACAATACGATTCGACACATTTCTCCAGTAAATTAGGGGAAGCCGGGGCATAACGGGCCCCTTAGGGATTTCTTGTTATAAAAACTGCAAAAATGTGTTTATTTTCTCCAAAACAATTTTATTAGATAGAAAATTGATAAATACGTTAGTACACAAAAGAAAAATAAATAAAAAAAAATAATTCAGTACGTTAAATTAATTTTAGTAAATGATAGAATTTGCCCATTCTACCCCGGTACTGGGGCACAATGGACATATGTGGGGCATGACGGGCGCAAAGCTAAACTGGGTTGCAACTGGAGCAAATGTGGCTAGATTCATCGTCAACATCATCCTCTCCAGCACAAGAACAATGTGCCCACTTACCACATGATCTGCAGGAAATCCATCCTTCTGTAGACTGGGAGTATAAATGCCCACAATAAAGACACTCTTCGTCCTCCTCGCTTTCTGAAGATTCTTCCTTCCTGGTAGTTTTCTTTTTTGTTGAGGCTTTTTCTTTTTCATAACAAGAGGCTTGGACTTCGTGGACTCAGCCTCTAGCTGCGCCTTGTAAGGAGAGCTTGTAATTATTGCAGTCTTTCCCCTGCGCTTAGAAACTCTTTTTTTAACGGGTGCTTTGGGAACAGCTACAATATGAGATGGAGAAAACTTTTGGAATGAAGTTGATGACGTTGGTGCATCATTGTTTGTCAAATCGGGCTCTGGAGAGGATAACAGTGCACCCATTGGTATCGGATTAACAGAATGTGGTGTAGACATTGTGGACTGATTGGTTTCCGAAACGGGATTTGGGGACAACATCAGTGGATCGGCGGCGGTCGTTGATGAGCCTGGTGGTACCGAATATGGGTCGACACAAAATGTTTCATCTAAGAGTAGACGCTCTTCCCCATTTGGCATGTCTGTGGTTTGGCAAGGCAAGAAATCATGGTCTTCGAAAACATTTGAATTAACCGGCCATATTCCAGTCGTTTGAAAACCATTTATTGCAACTAACATTGTGGATGCTTTTAAATATGCTCTACCGAACAACTGTCCTACCTGGTAATGTGTAACTGTTCTGCCAGGATGTTGTCTGAGCCATTTTTTTACTTCATCTCCATAGTAAGAACTCAAGGGCTTCATAAAAGTGACATCCAAGGGCTGTAACCGATGAGTGCAATGTGGTGGAAAACAAAGCATGACCACACCATTGGCTCTTGCTATATCTATCACTTCAAGGCTCTTAACGTGGCTTGCATGCCCATCTAACAGCAACAAAACGGGTTGATCTTTAGTTGCACTCGACCATTCAATGAATCGTTTCAACCACTTTAAAAAACAAATCTTTTGTGATCCATCCATTTTGGTTACACTCGCCCCAAGAATTAGGAGGTGTTCCATCCATTAGTTCGACCTTCATTCTTTTACGTGGGAAAATGAACATTGGTGGCATGTACGACCCATCAGCGCTCATACAAATTTCCACTGTGAGAAGCTGTCCTCGCTCCGATGAAGAAAGCGATCCTACCTGTTTTCTGCCTTTAGTTGCCAAAATTTTCCCAAGACTTTTTGCAACTGTTGTGATGCCCGTTTCGTCAACGTTGAAGATTCGATTTGACAAGAACCCATATTTCTTGATGCACTCCTCAAGAAGTTGAAAAAAATTGACCACAGAGACACGGTTAAATCCCATAGCTCGAGCTGCAGATGTTGCTTCCAGTTTTCGTAATGAAACCGTTGCATTTCGTTTTAAAAAGTTCTGCGCCCAATCTTCTCCAGCCATGCGTGTTTCAGCGTCAAAATTATTGGGTATTTCATTTTTTTCTGCTAGCTCATACGCCAGTTCTCGAAATTCCTTCAAAGAAAAGCCAAACAAGCGCCCTTCCATATCCTTTAGATATTCGGCCAATTCATTCTCTTGATGCACGTTAAATACAGGTTTAAAATTTCCCACTTTATTGACAACAAGTGGAAGGTCGGGATTTAGATTTGCTTTTTTTAAAAATCTTTGTAAGGTAGTTCGAGGAATTTTATAGTTCTGGGCAGCTGCCTTACAACTCATTTTCTTTGATTTAACTTCTTGAATAGCTCGTCGCATATCATCTATGCTCCATTCTTGTCGGTTAGTTTTCTTAACGTAGTTGCGAACCATCTGAAACAATTGCAAATTGATACTAAAAGAATTATACAAACAAATAACATGTGCAAAACAGATGGGGCATAATGGGCATCCATGTCCATTATGCCTCGTCCATTCTGCCCCATATCATATTCTACAAAAAATATGTAAAAAATTCTTTTCAATTTAACTCTAAAACGGAAATAATTTAATTAATACCAGCTTTATTTACTTACTTTTATATTAAAGGGTGAAAATCTAGTATAAAATAGATATTTGTTACAAAACAACACACTTTATTTCACTTGAAAATAACTTCAACTCAATGAAAAATCTTCTTTTAGCCAAAACACAGAACACGTGGCAATTTCGTTCAGAGACGGGTTTTCCCCGAATTGCCACCGATGATTTAAGGAAGACATATTTAGTTTCGGAGTTGACACTTTACTCAACTGAGAAATAAAGAGGGGGCCCATTTTACCCCGGGTGCCTGTTATGCCCCGGGTTCCCCTACTTCATTTTGATGTTGTGATATTAGTTCAGTATCTACTCTACCTGTCACTTTTGTTTGTGCTTTGTAGGTCATCATAGATTGTCTATGGGCAGAACTGCTTTCATGTGAAATAATTATTTGATTGATGTGTTTTAATTGGAATATAATTTCGCAGAGTACGAATTCTGATAATTCTTTATGCATCTAAAATTGTATCGAAATATTTTTTTTCTTGCAAATAGACCAATATAGAGGTTAAGTGATGTTCCAGCAATTTGGGATCCCCTGGTGATTGCGGGGCACTGGGCCTGGGCCCATTTGGAACAATAGTAAAGAGGGGTCTACCAATGTCAGAAGGGATAGCTATCTATAGTGCTATCCAGCCATTCCTTTTTTTAACAAAATGCAATAAGAAGTACTTGAATGCGTGTATGTTCAATCTCTGAGTATCTTTGTTTTCTTTCTCCCGAAAAGGAGTTTCATTGAAGCAAACAATTTTGGCAACGTCATTTATTTATTTAAATCTGTCTAAACGCCGACTTCACTTCTTCTTGTAAGAACACCAACACAATCTGTGCCTGTCAGTTTCACTAATGGGCCATGTGATTTCTATGATTGATTTAATTGTGTTATTTCTTCATGTAGTACACGTGGTGTGATGGTTAGTGGATTGTCATGCCAGAGTTCTTGGGTTTAAGCCCTGACTGTGCTATCTAAATGGTTTTTCACGGGTATTGCCTCTTGGAGGAATTGACAACTCCTCCAAGAGTAATTCTTGTCATGAAAAGTGCTTTTTCAAATTAGCCGTTCGGAATCGGCTTAACTGCTTGAACAGAATGAGATGCAGCTGTAGCTTAAAAAATCGCTGTAGTATAAGCTGTCAATAAAAACGCTCACTAATGTAGCAAAGGTCGCCCACAATGGTGTAGCGCAGGAAATTTATTCGGGCATGTTCAACGCATATGAAATTTATATTTGAACTGAATTTGTATGGTAGCATACTATAAAAAAGTTACAAAACCAGAAAAAATTCTCAAATGCATTGAACGCTCCCAAAAAAAAAGTGAAAAGTCAAAGAATGAAATGGGTTTCCCCCATCTGTCATCTCAAATGTAGCTTGCAGCGTCGCCAAAAGTTAAAGTTGAGTCAACTTGCGCTGCAGCTACTGCTACAGCTACAGCTTCTCATTGTGTCGATGTATACTATTTTCGTATCTTTTAACTTTGACAGTGCTACAGGCTACAGCTACAGCTACACCATTCTGTTCAAGCAGAAAGTTGAGTCAACTTGCGCTGCAGCTACTGCTACAGCTAAAGCTACAGCTTCTCATTGTGTCGATGTATACTATTTTCGTATCTTTTTACTTTGACAGTGCTACAGGCAACAGCTACAGCTGTTCAAGCAGTAAAACTGCATAGATCCCCTCTATTCCTGACAACATTACTCGCACACAGGAAGGCTTGAGAGTCACTACGCCCTAGTTCTCAACGGACTATTGTGTCACCTATTTTTTTGTTTTATTTGTTGAATTGAAATTCAAATCCGAATTTACCAATGGAAAGCCCCTATTACTGCTGGAACACAATGGTGACGGAGCCGAAGTTGTAACCGGAATACCTGTCAAAATATTAAAAGTACGCAAATGCAGATGCACGAACACAATGCGACGGGACTGGAATCGGAGCCGCAATTGGAGTCGGAAGAGTTGACCAACTTTAAACTTTGACGTACGACACTTTTGACGTCTATCATTTTTAGCACATTAAATTTGATTTCGTGATTTGTGTTTGTGCATTAAATTAATATTTTTCATTGCGGTTGTTTGAATAAATAAAAAAAAATTTAAATCAAATAAACAGTTAAATTAAATCAAATAAAAGTTAAAAAGAATACAAAATGGATGAATCGGACAAAAATTATCCAAGCGGTCAGTCAAAGGGACGTCCTTTGGAGTTTGGAAAACAGACACTACAAAAACAATATAATCAAAGCAAAGTAATGGGAAGCAATTGCCCAACAGTTTAATATGCCAAGTGTGTTTTATGTGATGTTTGTTCTAATTTTTGTAATTTATGTTTTGTTTTTTAGTGGAATTCATTAAAAAGTCGATGCATTGTGTGCGTACTTTCTGTTAACGTACGACAAGCTGTGACAGTATCGACTCCTTCTCCGATTTTTGCATTGTGTTCCAGCAGTAAATCTGTTCTCAGTAGTGATGAATTTCGTCTACATCAATGTCATTTTAATTTACTGATGGGGTTTAAAATATAATAATTGTAACAAATTGTTCATTTAGTAATTTGGGATATTAGAGCGGTGTTGGGGGGGGGGGGGATTTTCGGTACATACATTTTTACTCTAAAAAAGATTCGTATAAAAAAAACTCACTAATTAGAAACCCAGTGTTAATAACCGACCAAGCACAATAGTATCCATCCACAATTATCCGAACATATCCTCTCAGCAGGTGAAACACCATGGACCAATTACACGCCTTTTGAAAACACTCAGTCATATCATAAATCGTCTGGTAAATTTTCTGTTTTTCCACCAATCTTCTGCGGACAAACTCTTCAAACTGCGGAAAAGTCCTGCAATCCAAATGCCAGTCCGTGAACTCAACTAGCGTATCCAATTCTTTTTGAAGGTTTTCCACCTCCAAACGAATCAACTCCATGTACAAAACATATTGAATATTACGTATGCCAATGACAACTACGTACGGAGTATACATAACCCAGAACATAATCAACTGCAAGGGCATTGTCGTATAAATAACCCAATACACAATGAAAAACGCTAAATTGATCAAAAATATTCCACTAAACTTCAAACTGAATGTCAAATGTTCAGAAAATTGATCCCACCACGTCATGCTTTCCACCAACGGACTCCTACTCGATCGTAGTTTTATGTACAGATACCAGAATTTTCGCTCGTGAACTCGCGAAATCAGTGATTGTAGAGCGGAAACATTGAACGAAATTACCGTCGCCGAAACTTTTAAGGTATCATTGAACAAAGCAAATTTATCTTCGGTATACAGAAATAGGGAATAGTTCATAAAAACTGCTGTAATGAGCACATTATAAGCTATCAGAACAAAAACCGACCACAGAAATATGAGCTTGCTTTGAAGATGATTCTTTTTGGGATTTGGATGGATTGTTATGGGACAGAATCCAAAAAATCGAAAAATATAAATATACCACAGCAACACGGAACCGATTTTGTTCTTCATTTGTGTAATGTGCACTCAATAAATTCAAATGGCAAACTATCTAACTGTAAATAAGGATAAGCAAGGTACCTCATCGTCAACAACTTTATCATTGTTCCATCAATTCCTTTTTCATACTTTCAATAAATTTGATTGATTTAGATTGTAGGGACGTGTGGCATTTCAATCTATGATAATAAAAACTCAATTATAAGAACACATTGATGCAAAAAATATGAGTTCTTTTGCATTTATTTAAGTTGTCATTTTAAGGGTGAATCCACACTGGTTTGTCCAAATAAAACATTCCATCAAAAGTTAAAAAAAAGCTTGATTTTGCTAGCATACCTCATTCTATCAACACCTACCCTATACCCTCTTCTTTTAGTTAAAATCGCATGTCTCTTGTCTCTCAAGTAAAGAAACAAAAAGATTAGATTTCAAATAATTTGACAGTTTATCAAATACGAGAAGATAATTTATCATTTGTAAAGTGCCAAATTGTGGAAGATGTGAATTTGATTCTAAAATAAATGTTGAACTTAATTCGTATTTAACTCTGCTATACGCTTCAGTTTATTTTTGTATTTAAACAAAAATGAGTCGGAAAATTGAACACGTTATTTCTAAAGATGGCCGTTTTTGACAGAGCCCGGGCCGTTTGACATCAAAATTGTCCACGAGTCCAGAATGGTTTCTGAAGTAATTCGGGCCAAAAGGCATGGTTGGTGCGTCTTAAGATTAGTGATTGGCTGCGTTCAATCTCGTGTTGGATAGGGTATCTTGGATAGGTATATTTTTAGATACCTTGTTGAACGAGTTGGATAGCTGTATTAAGATAGCTGTCAAAAAATAAAAACAACTTTCAGTTGTTCACAAAAAGATAAAACATTTAATGGATAATGTGCATAACAATTTAATAAATAAGAGATAACCTTAATCTGTAATTAATGTCAAATTTCCTCTTAGCTCAATTGGAATTCTATACTATTAATAATTTACTTGCAAAATCTCCGGTTTTAAACTATTTACGTTTAACAGAAAACTATTCTAACAGAAAACAGAACTATTATGAAGTGACAATACCTAGAAAATACTCTAGATACAGTTTGAAAGAAATTCGGAGGCAAATAGCTTCTTCAACGTCTATTATTTACAGAACATCCTCAAATACAACTTCAACTAACATTTTGTATCTTTTTGTTTACCAACAAATACAAAAAGCTGAAATCAATTTTCAAGTTTCTTGAAATTCGAAAATGTGTTGAAACAGCTGTTCTGTCAGATACCTACATACTGCAGAAATTCTTGGATACCTTCGGTTTCCTTTTTTGACATCTCAGCTGTTTTTGATCAGCTGTTATTTTACACGTAAAACACTAACAAACAGGTATCCGGATACACTATCGGTCTGAGATTGAACGCAGCCATTGTGTCTAAAATACAGCGATATTCATTTGACACCTGATGATTTCTGCTCTCATTTGAAATGTCATTATATAAGTTGAATCGAACAACTTGTTAAAATTAGAATTACTAATGTGATAATGCAACTCAGTTAAAAATATATTTCGGCTGCATTTTCAAGTCATGCTAATTATTCCATCTTATCGATTTCCCGGCGCTCATAGAAATAAAATTATCTTTTTTGGACGCTGCAGCCAATTCAAAATCAAGACTTAGCGGATATGTGGTTAAGACTAAGACGGCAACAAACAAGCCGTACAACAATACATCCTCTCCAGCCAAACCTCTTGGGCCATTGATGAAGACGAACATTCCGGGTTGCAAGAGTGATAACTCCGAACCGCTTGAAATCACAGATCTAAACGTAGATCATGTGGAGCAAGTCAATTCCGTTATAACCAGAGAAAATATTTTGTGGGCCATCAATCCTTTTTTTTCTGTCGTGGAGACAGGTCAAAGTAGTTTTTATCCCGAAAGTGAGTTAGGCGAGGTTACGAATCCGCGAAGGATTTCAGAACAATAAGCTTAACATCTTTTGTGCTTAAAACCTTGGAGCGCATTCTCGATTTCCATGTTACATTAATCCTATTTGGACGACCTCTCGAAAGCTCTCAGCATGCTTATCTTAAGGGCAAATCTACGGAGACTGTAGAACAAACAATCCATTATAAAGAATTTACTCTTGCCACCTTCCTAGACATAGAAGGTGCTTTTAACAAGGTCCTTACCGAATCCATAGAAGAATCGTTCGTTAAGTTCGGTGTAGAAGACTTCATTCGGGAATGGATTATTTCCATGCTCAGTGGTAGGAAGATTCGAGCCACTCTAGGCAATACAATCGCAACAAAACACGTGAGTAGGGGAACACCACAGGGTGGTGTCCTTTCGCCCCTTCTATGGCTTCTGGTCATGGATACAATTCTCGTTAAATTAGAGACATGTGGAGTGGAGGCGGTAGCTTATGCGGATGATTTGGTGCTATTGGTGTCAGGAAAGTACACCTCTGTGATTAGTGAAATCACGGAGTCAGCTTTGAAGAAAGTTAGCAACTTGGCCACGAGGTGTGGACAAGGAGTTAACCAAAGTAAAACTGAACTGTTGCTCTTTACCACTAAAACTAAAGTACCGCCCTTCACGCTACCACTACTCAACGGTCAAATCCTATCATTGTCTTCCAGTGCAAAATATTTGGGAGTTATACTCGACCCTAAACTAAACTGGAAACTAAATATTGAAGTACGGGTTAAGAAGGCCTGTGTTGCCTTCTACGCCTGCAGCTAAACTTTCGGCAAAAAGTGGGAACTTCAGTCGAAGATGATTTTATGGACGTATACAGCCGTAGTACGCCCTATCTTAACATATGGTTCGATTGTGTGGTGGCCTGCTCTTAGCAAAGCCTATAATATTGATAAGCTAAAGAAGGTTCAGAGAACAGATTGTGTGGGCACCACAGGGGCCATGTGTACTTGCCCAACGGACGCCTTAAACGATATTTTGGATCTTCTACCAATCGACCTTTTTATTAAATACATATGTAGTTTCCTGCAGCGCTATTAGGCTGAAGGAATCAAATAGCTGGTTGTTAAAACCTCATAGTCACAGCAACACTACGAAATTGATTCCCTCAGATATTATCTCGGTAGACACTGACTACTGCACTCCTACTTTGAGCCTTAGTAAGGGTTTTAAGGTTATTTTCCCATCTAGAGAAGATTGGGAGGATGACATCGTGTCGATAGGTTTCGACACAACCATCTTTACTGACGGCTCAAAGATGGAGTGTGGAGTTGGTTCTGGAATCTTTTCTGAGTCCCTAAATGCAGCCGAATTCTTTAGGCTTCCTGAGTTTGCTTTCAGGCTGAACTGCTGGCAATAAGTGAGGCATGTAAGATACTTACTAAACAAAACCCAAACCAAAACCGAAATGCGGCTATCTTTACAGACAGTCAGGCAGCTGTCAAAGCCATAAGCTCGGCCATATCCTCATCTAAATTGGTTTAGCAATGTCGCGATGAGCTTGCGAGTCTGAATATTAACCTCGGTGTCACCCTGATCTGGGTTCCGGGCCATAGTGGTATCGTGGGAAACGAACGGGCTGACGAGCTAGTCAGGCAAGGATCGGCCCTTCATAGCTCACTTGCGGAAATGGTTAACATTCCTCTTGGTGCTATGAAGGGTAAAATCTTTTCTGTCTACCAAACTGAATCAAACCGAAGGTGGAGCAATTTACCCAACTGCATTATATCTAGGAAGATATGGCCCACCTATAATAAAACCCGTACAAACGATCTTCTATGCAGGCCAAGGCAAGACATAGCCAGGATTGTTGCGGTTGTGGTACCGGACATTGGCCTATAGGATTTCATGCAGAGAAGTTGGGTATCTCCTACAACACCTTTTGCCGTAGTTGTAGTGACCAAAAAGAAAGTGAAACAATAATCCATTTCCTCTGCAAATGTCCTGCTTTGGCAAACACTAGAATGAAATACTTTTGAAAAGCATTCTTTCAAGAACTTGGTGAGCTATCTGAGACAAAGATTAGAGACCTAATCTTTTTTCTCAATGCGACAAAATGGCTCTAACATAATCGCTATGAAGCTTCTCTATAAATCTGTCCCTTTCAATCACAGGTCCAACGAGTTTTTGGTATCAAAACGGCGCACTACAGCGCTAATTGGATCTCAGGCTAGGTTGCCATGAGGCCGCCATTTCTACCTACATTTTGATTGCGCGTGAGGTTTGGCGACGTCAACTTACCACTATCATGCGATTTGACACCGTTAGAATTTTTCCCGTGGGGCTACACTGCAAGTCTTCCTAAGGCAAATATTTGAATGATAATACATTTCACTTAATAATATGTAAAGGGTGATTTTTTTGAGGTTAGGATTTTCATGCTTTAGTATTTGACAGATCACGCGGGATTTCAGAGAGAAAGATGCTCAGTATGCTTTGACATTTCATCAAGAATAGACTTACTAACGAGCAACGCTTGCAAATCATTGAATTTTATTACCAAAATCAGTGTTCGGTTCGAAATGTGTTTCGCGCTTTACGTCCGATTTATGGTCTACATAATCGACCAAGTGAGCAAACAATTAATGCGATTGTGACCAAGTTTCGCACTCAGTTTACTTTATTGGACATTAAACCAACCGCACGAATGCGTACAGTGCGTACTGAAGAGAATATTGCGTCTGTTTCTGAGAGTGTTGCTGAAGACCGTGAAATGTCGATTCGTCGCCGTTCGCAGCAATTGGGTTTGTGTTATTCGACCACATGGAAGATTTTACGCAAAGATCTTGGTGTAAAACCGTATAAAATACAGCTCGTGCAAGAACTGAAGCCGAACGGTCTGCCACAACGTCGAATTTTCAGTGAATGGGCCCTAGAAAAGTTGGCAGAAAATCCGCTTTTTTATCGACAAATTTTGTTCAGCGATGAGGCTCATTTCTGGTTGAATGGCTACGTAAATAAGCAAAATTGCCGCATTTGGAGTGAAGAGCAACCAGAAGCCGTTCAAGAACTGCCCATACATCCCGAAAAATGCACTGTTTGGTGTGGTTTGTACGCTGGTGGAATCATTGGACCGTATTTTTTCAAAGATGCTGTTGGACGCAACGTTACGGTGAATGGTGAACGCTATCGTTCAATGCTAACAAACTTTTTGTTGCCAAAAATGGATGAACTGAAGTTGGTTGACATGTGGTTTCAACAAGATGGCGCTACATGCCACACAGCTCGCGATTCTATGGCCATTTTGAGGGAAAACTTCGGAGAACAATTCATCTCAAGGAATGGACCGGTAAGTTGGCCACCAAGATCATGCGATTTGACGCCTTTAGACTATTTTTTGTGGGGCTACGTCAAGTCTAAAGTCTACACAAATAAGCCAGCAACTGTTCCAGCTTTGGAAGACAACATTTCCGAAGAAATTCGGGCTATTCCGGCCGAAATGCTCGAAAAAGTTACCCAAAATGGGACTTTCCGAATGGACCACCTAAGACGCAACCGCGGTCAACATTTAAATGAAATTATCTTCAAAAAGTAAATGTCATGGACCAATCTAACGTTTCAAATAAAGAATCGATGAGATTTTGCAAATTTTATGCGTTTTTTTTTTAAAAGTTCTCAAGCTCTTAAAAAATCACCGTTTAATTAAGCTTGGTAAACCAACAAGTTCAGTAACACTGCTTCCATGTTATTAAAACAATTTAAAAGGTTGTTGAAATGACAATTCCCTTAAGTCAAATTGACAGATCAAAATTGTACTCCAGTTGTACTTATCTAAGTACCAACGTATTTTTAACTTCACAGGCTAAAATAGTATTTCGTTTACCAGAACAGTAATTAATATAAATAATTTAATAATAACTTTAAACTCACCTAATGGATCCCTATTTATGACAATTGCCCAAACACAAAAGTACGCATCCACCACAATCCGAGTATAACCTCTCAACAAATGCACAACTATCGACCAATTGCAAGCAATTTGAAAACTCTGAGACATTTCAAAAATCATTTCGTAAATTCTTTGGTGTTCAAGAATGCGTCTTCGAACAAATTCGTCAAACTGTGGAAATGACCTATTTGGTTGTTCCCAATGAGTAAACTCCACCAAATTACTCAATTCTAAGTCCAAAAATTCAATTTCCCGGCGTATCAAATCCATATAGAATACAAATTGAATATTTCGAATAATTGCCACACAGCAGAAAGGCATAAACATGTACCAAAAGTTTTCTATTTGAAGTGACATATTTTTGTATTCTATTCTAAACACACAATATACGAAAACATTTAGGAAAATCATAAAAATCGGCTTGAACACTAACATTTTTTGGTCTCGCAATTGGCTTGAAAAACTTTGTCCTTTAGCAGATGGATTTCGTCGGGAACGTAATTTGACATATAATCTCAAAAAATGTCTTTCATGGTCCCGCATTTTAAGAGTTTGCAAAGCCGAAACATTCAGTGATATCCAAGTAATACTGACTTTTAAGTAATCATATAAAGTGTCAAGCTTTTCGTCGACAAGAAAAAATGTCCTTTGAAATACAAAAACTAAAACTAGAGCAATGTTAAGGATTGTGATAAAAATTATTGCCCAAATACCGTAAAGTGAGTTCTTATAGGAATTCGATTCGATCACAAGTGGACAGTAACCGAAAATTCGAAATAAGTTCAGAAACATTTGTAAAATGCTGCCAATATTGTCGTCGTTATACTCCATTTCAGTTGGGCTAAATTATAGAAACTGCTTTTAACTATTTTCTAATGACGATTTGAAAGTTGCGTGCGCGATGGAAACAATTCATTTTGAATAGGACTTTTATTGATATGTTGAGATTGTTATCTTAATTGAATTCAATTCCCGATTATTAATCAGTCAGTCACTTAGTGAATTATTTATTATTTTAATTACAAAATGACTGTAATAAGCCAATCAACTTGAATGGTTACCACCTACGTTGACATTGATAGAGTTCCTGCTCTAATGAGGAGTGTATATGTCTAATCTGATGTTTATAATTGTATTTTCGATTAGAAATCTACAACAGTATGTTGATTTGCATCTGTCAAAATACCAATCTTGACAAAAGATGCAAGAAGTGCGGAATAATTCTTCTCAGGTATACAAAAATTAGCAACTTAATCGTACTTTCTGTGAATCGCCAGTAATTTTACTTTCAATTTGTAAGATTATAGCTGGGACTGTCAAATTCAATGGCTTTCTTTTTAATCTAGATCTGTCAAAACACAAATTTCCAGTGTTTTTGTATTCCGTGAAGATCTGTATTTTTCGGCATTGCACTAATACCAATACAATTATAAAACTAATTATTAGCTGCAAATTTGACAGCTCGAAAATATGTACAATGACAAAATAAAATAATCTCAATCAATTTTTAAAGGAAATATGAATTATAAAATGGAAAGCCCCATTGGATTGGTTACCATATTTTAATTTGAAAACTGTCATAATTTCATTCCTCTCGTTGTCGAATTATTCTCAGGAACTTTCAAAGATTTTCAAGTTTTTAATACAATTGCAAATGGTATACACATTTTTAAATCAACTTACCAATTGGATTCATTTCATTTACGAAAGTCAAAACACAAAAGTACACATCAACTACAATTCGGGTGTATCCTCGAAGTAAATTAATTATCATCGACCAATTGCAGGCCATTTGAAAACACTGACACATGTCATAAATCGTTTGATAGATTTTTTGTGTCTCCACCGTTCGTCTTCGAATGAATTCGTTAAATTGTGGAAAAGATCTGTTTGGGTGTTCCCATTCGATAAACTCGCTCAGAGTTCTCAGATCATTTTCTAAACACTCACTTTCGATGCGAATTAAATCCATGTAAAGTAAAAATTGTGAATTTCGAACAAATAGTGATGCCATAAAAGGTAAAAACATACTCCAAAACCACACCAACTGCCTTGGCATGTTGTCATAAAACATAACAAACGAAATGAATGTTACAACAGTCACGAAAAACATTGACACGAACTTGATGAGAAAATGGCGATGTTCGGTGAGTTGACTGTAAAAACTTTGTTTCACTATCGGGGGATTTCGTTGTGACCGAAGTTTAATGTATAAAATCCAAAAATGCTTTTCATATTTTCCCATAAAAAGCGATTGTAAGAAAAAAACATTTATAGATAAATGGGTAACACTGAGTTTCAAACAATCACTGAAAAGTCCAAAGTTTTCTTGAACGTAAAGGAATTGATATTTGAAAATAAATATATTTATAATATAGACGTTAGATAATATTATCAGAAAAACCGACCAATAAATGAGAATTCGATTTTTGCACGAGTCCGGATGAGCCTGAATGGGAATTGAAGAGTAACCATAAAAACGAAATAAATAGGTAAGCCATCGCAAAATACATCCGAGGTGGTTTTCGGTATCATCAACTTCGTTGTTGGGTTCCATACAAGTGATGAAAAGCCAATAATATGCGTTCAGTGAGAAGTCAACTAATGGATTGACCGTTAATTCTTAATTCACCCACTTTCATCACGATATGTGTTTGCTAACTGACATGTTTATATTGATTTCTGACTCATGGAAGGTTCTTAATTAAACAACTATGTTTTTTTGATGGCATGGTTAAAGGATGAAACGCACTATAGTTTGATAATGCTAAGAGGATTACGTATTTGGTTCAACTTAAAACAAAGTATAGTTTTTCATTTTTTTAATTAATTAACCAAAGTCTATTTATAAACATGGACAATACAATTAGGCTGTTCTAATAAGATGTTTCATTTATTAAACAGCCCGCTATTTCGGCAACTGTTACTTTCAAAGCTGTCATATTTTGACAAGCAAAAAGTACGCCATTATTAAAATAAATACAAATATAATCGCTCAAATTACAAACAATTTATCAATCAAACTGTCAGATAAAAGTACCTATAATTGTTTTAACAGAATTAAACATATCTCGTAAAATTAACAAGCAATGGAACCCAAGCAAGGAAATAATATGATTAGATTTTAATCCAAAAAAAAATTAGTTCGTTTCACCAGTGAAAGACCCCATAAATCTAAGACTTCCCACTAAAAGATCCAGCTTGTTGGTTATTGACTTTAAGCTAGCTTTCGATACATTTTGGGTCAACACAATTCGGCATCCACACAAAACGGCAAAAATCAAAAACAGAGTATCTAATGGCTGAATCACAAACACGCTTCAGCCTCGGCTTCACCTGACGTTTACGAGTTCAGCCATAGGAATTCAATGCATGCTATCACAATGGAGCTTCGACCTCACGTTTTGTTTGACAATCGTAAGGAAAAGAACGTAATGTGACTCCAAACGGAAGCTCTAGTTCATGGCTGAATCACAAAAACGGGTCGTCTGCGTTACGGTGGACCTGCTTCGAGGTTGCTTTGAATGACATTTCTATTATTTCATCCCTCCAAAGAGCAAATTTTTTTTATTAGCTGTTGAGCTGTCAGACAAAGCAAATGTTCAGATAATTGAACTATAGCTTCCGTTTGCATGCATTGAATTCCTATGGCTGAACTCGTAAACGTCAGATGAAGCCGAAGCTGAAGCGTGTTTGTGATTCAGCCATCAATTATCTGACCATTTGCGTTGTCTGACAGCTCAACAGCTGTAAAAAAATGTCAATCAAAGCAACCTCGAAGCAGGCCCACCGTAACGCAGACGAAGCCGAAGGTGAAGTGTGTTTTTGATTCAGCCATAACTGAAAGAATTACTTGAATTTTTTTAAACTGTCAGTATTTTTGGATATGCTTTGCTGACAGAAGGGGTTATAGGGAAAGATGTTCTTCGTTCTTCTTATGCAGAATGCTTAGTTTTAAAGATGTTGGCTTTCCCATTATTATGCTTGGAAAATTCGGACATAGTAAAATCATAATTCTATATGGTGTGTTGGACCCTCTTATTGAAACCACATATCATCCAGGTCAAGTATATAGTTGCAGTGAATGATGGGAAATCGTTGATCTTCCACTTGAAGCAACATTAGTTTTTGCATTACGATGATGATGCACATGACAGTTGAGTTTGACAGGTGTCAAATGACTTGATATCACGAAATGTATAACTTATCTACTAACAAAAAATAAGAAAGTGCTTTGAAAAACTTGATCTTATTTCTACAACTCACATTCGAAAACTTATACTTACGCATAGGCTTCCAAGTTTTCATCCCTAGAAAGATGCAAAAATAAAACTCCACCAGCACTCTTATGTATCCCCGCAATAAATGCACCACCATTGACCAATTACACGCTTCCTGAAATGACTGACTCATTCCAAAAATATCCTCATAGATCTTTTGTTTTTCCACAATACGCAGCCGAATAAATTCATCAAATTGTGGAAAGGCTACATTTGGAGTCTCCCATTGAATAAATTCATTTAACGTTATCAAATCCTTTTCCAGATGTTCCACTTCAATACGAATCAATTCCATACAAAGAATCATCTGTCCATTACGTATGACATTGATTAACGTAAGGAATCCGGTAATAGCCCAAAATAGCGTAAGTTTCGGAGTGCTGTTGTAATCCGATGAGAATCCAGCAATGCATGCTAAGTGTATGAAAATAGCAAAAACCAATTTCGAAATGTAACTTCTATGCTCGTGCAGTTGACTCCACAGATTTTGATCCATGACATTTGGATAACGACTAGAACGGACTTTAAGGTATAATTTCCAAAATTGCCATTCGTGATTTTGGCATAGAAGCGATTGCAAAGTCGAAACATTTAAAGACGCAATTAGGGCTGACAACTTCATCCAATCCAAAAACAAGGAAAACGCATCATCCACCACGAGAAACAAATGTGGATACTTCGAAATAATAACAACTAATATGTTTATGAGGGTTATACTTAAAATTGACCAAAATATAGAAAAGCCATGTTTGATTTTATTTAAACTATTATTAAACGAAATGGAAAAATATCCAAAAGCCCGAAATATGGAAAGTTGAAATTTCAAAACTGAAGACAGTTCTCTAATGTCGTTCATTTAAAAGGACAAGTATAGTGTGTTTAAACAATGGTCAGGAAAAGTATCAACTTTCTCTAGTTATTTGCAGCAAGAATTAAATTAACCTATTGGAAAATGTAATGAACTTTATTTACACTCAATGCTTAATGGAATTGTCAATATGAACAATAACACATCCATTTCGATTATCATGATTAAATTAATATGTATCATGTATGGTGGAAGAAAAAACAGAAAATTAAATGCACAAATTGGTTGCACGTACTTGCTTTGCAAATTCATACGAACATACTTATGCTTGTCAAAAGCGTTGAGACTAACTTTTATCTCTGGGATCGTGCTCCTGTATCTAACCTCAGCTATATTTGAATCCAAAATAAGCATGCAAAGAAGAGCTTAGAAAATGATTGGTGACAATGATACCATGGGGCCATTTACGTCACATTTACGAACATCGTCATAATCACACTTATTATAACAGGCGTTTTATTTAAACCCCTATTGTAACAGGCGCTTTATTTGTATGACAATTGTCGTTCACTCAAGTCGGCTTTGTGAATGTCGTTATGATAGCGTTTTACTTAGCGTTACGCTACTTGACATCTGGCGTTTTGTGGAATCTAAATTTTTGATCGGCAAATGTCACTCTCATCAATATTGCAGTTGTCGTGTAATCTTAGACGCCAAATAAAACGTTTCTTTCTGGCGGCTGTAAATTATAAAACGCTAGTGTGAAAAGTACAGCAAAAATGTAAGATTTTCGGTTTTTTGTCTGTTTTTCATCTGTGTTCATTTATAATTTTTTTAATTAGGGTGAAAGTTACGAATCCGGACCAAATGAAACGGCTATTAGAACTAATGGAACTTAACCCATCATTGGCCACAAATTTTCAGAGAGGCGTCCCCCAAACAGACGATAGAAAACAAAAATGGGAATCGGTTGCGAATACCCTCAATTCCTTGGGGCCACCGACTAGAACCGAAAAGGAATGGCAAAATGTGAGAAAAAACAGGGGCCAGTTTATTTGGTATTCCATAAATCTTTTTACAGGTTTGGTTCGATGCCAAATTTAAGGTCAAACAAAAAAAAATGGAGGAAACTGGAGGAGGTACGTTCAAACCTAAATATTTGAACGAAACCAATAATATTATTGCCGGTTTACTTCAACTGAACAACATTGTTGACCCGGAGGGCAATGTATTTGGGGGTTCTAGACCAAATCCAACTTTGGTAAATATGTGCACAATCACCACCATCGAAACTCTTCCAACACCTGAAACACCAACAGAGCAATTGACAATTACACCTGAGGCTGAATCCCCAACAGCAGAACAAAATTTCAAAAGTGAAGAATTCGTACAAGGCAACACAGCTGGACGAAATTTAACTAATATGTTGGAAAAGCAAACCAAAGTGCAAGAGGCTTTGTACCTTGAGGTAAAGCTTTTTTTAAGCAAAATTGAAGAGCATCTTAATTTTTAAAAAGCTATTTGAGTCGAAAGTAAATTTTTACTAACTTTTATTAAATTTTTTTAAGTTTTTAATTTTTTTTACAAAAACTGTTAATTCGATTTTTTTCAAAATTTTACTGAATGTTGACAACAATATTTTTAGAAAGATAAAAGTAAATTAAAGCCAATATCTCAAAGTTTTTAAAAGATATTTGAGTCAAAAATCAATTTTTACCAACTTTTTTCAGAATGTTGAAAACAATATTTCTTGTAAGATAAAATAAGTTTGGAGCCTAAATTTCAACTTTTTGAAAAGATATTTGAATCGATATTCAATTTTTACCAACTTTGAGTAAGGTTTTTTTTTAGATTTTTATTTTTTATAAAAAAACTGTCAATTCGATTTTTCTCAAAATTTTATCAGATTTCAAAAATATTATTCCTCGTGTTGTTTTGTTTTTGAGATGAAAGCATATTTTAGTCGTACAATTGTGACAGTGACAATTTTTGTTCAGTTTTTTTGATTTATAAAAAAAACGTTAAATAGATTTTTTTCAAAGAAAATACTTCTCTGATATCACGTTTTATTATATGAAATTTAATTAATTTCTCTAGCGTTTTTGTTTCATGAGATATTTAAGGTTAACCAAAATGTTCACCTTTTTTTCAAACTGCTATGGTAAAAAAAACCACCCACACAATTTTCTTGAGAGCCCTTCTGCATTTTTTTGCCTTATTATCTGTATAACAAAATTTATTTGAAATCGATATCTCTTCTTGTTCTTAGAGGTAATTTTTTGACTTAAGACCTTTTGCGAAGGGCTTAAAGCGTTTTTCCAACAAAACATACATTTTGATAAATCAGTTTTATTATATCCACAAATATATTAAATAAATAACAGCTTATTTGAGAGTTGTAGCCTCAACAATATGGCCGCTATCAACTGTCACAATTCGGAAGACACTTTATTTAAAAGTCCTGGGCATTTTTAAATACCAATTTGTATGGCTAAATTAGAATTTGTTTTAACTTTCCAATGTTTGTATACCTAATTCTTCAACCAAAATGTTAGAAATTGAGACTTAATTTAACAATTTTTAAAACCAGTTGTCCAATTCAAAGTATAACCAAAAACATGTTTGTAGTTTTTATAGAAGAACTCTAACTCCAAATACCGAAATCGACTAATTATTATCAGCTATTACATTTCATTCTGTTTTAAAATCTGCTTTGTTCATACATTTCAAAAAGGCCCTAGCCAACTGCTTGTTGCTTTCTTGGCTGCTTGGTAACATTTCTTATAAATAAGTAAATTTACATAATTGATATACGTACTTATTAATCTTTAAGGTAACGCAGGATATCCTTTGAAGCCATATTTAATGACCCCATTTCGAAATACTGAGTCAGGTTCGTTGGAAAGCGCATTTAACAAAAAACATGCACAGGGAAGAAACATCATAGAACGTACAATTGGTGTGCTGAAAAATAGATTCAGATTCTCCAAAGAAAGCAACACAGATTACGTGTGTGCAGCATTGCATAATATTTGTCTTTTCCATAATACTCCTATATTGGAAGACTTCATAGAAGAACCTGAAGGTGACGATTCGGCAAACTTGGAAAACATGATTGAAAACTTTCGAAACGAGAAAGATGTTTCAATACGAAACCAAATTGCAATGTCAATGTTTGAAACTTAAATAAAAAAAAACAGAAGCTTTTTTGTAATTAAAACTCTTTTTATTAGGAACACGAATTTAAACAGGGCCCTTATTATGAATTACGAAACGAACGGCAGAAAAAACGAAACTCGAAGAAACGAAAGTCATGGTGAAGAGCGATTATAAGATACGAAAATAGAAAGCAAAAAAAGTTGCCAGGCAAAAACGAAAAATGATAATTTTTTAAAGGAGCAACTAACTTCACTCCTATTAACATTGGTGCTTTTTTATTACGGGAAGGTGGTGGGTTGACATCTTCTGCAAAATGTTCACTATTATCTGGTTGTGGCTCAGTATTTTCATTGTTGTCTGGTTGTGGTAAAGAGTCATCGTTGAACATAGCGAGAAGTACTTTCTGCTCATCAGCTTCTTCCATAGTCACATTAACACTGGTGCTGCTGCCGGCCGCCACTTGAATATTCGCATCACTCGGATCACCGAATTGTTTCCCTGATAAATTACCTGACACGGCCTTATTTAGGTCTAGAATCGCAATTACTATTTTTTCATTTTCTGAATATTTGTTTTGCTTATTCGGGCCACCCCCTGTGCCATGGAGCAAATTTCCTCGCATTTTGCGCTTAAGATTGTACCTAAAATCTTTCCATACCTAACGAAGAACAGAATTAATCATAAACGCAATTTTGTTTTAAGGAAACCTACACTTTTCCAACCATCCATTGGTTCCTCTGGAGGACCGCATGCATTTAGCTTATCAGTCAAAGCCTTCCAAAGAATTTTGGATTTGGCTTTGGCTTGGCTCGTCGGCAAGTAATTTTTTGCTATGTTTGGATTGGTTTCCATAAAAGCTACCAGCAAATCCAACTGCTTAGCATCAGTTGTAGGCCTAGAAGGTTAGAAATAACTTATTTGCATTTTTTTGACAATTTTATTTATTATTTACTTACATTTTTTTGCGCACTTAACAAAACAAAAAACAACCAAACAAAAAAATAAATGACATTTGACATCTACCCCCAAAACGAAAGCTGAAGGCACTTGTAAATAAAAATACGAGTATCGTCATTTTTACGAATCTCGTTTTTCTCAATCGCAATTTGACGATTTAGTGCCACTACAATCGTTTTTTCTAATCGCAATTTAACGAATAAGCGTTATTTTGAACTAGTTTCGTTTTTCATAATAACCCCCCAGGAACAAAAATAACACAGAAAGAAACAGAAATACTATAAAGTTCAACAAAAAACAAAATACTTAATTCAACAAAAAAAAAATACTTCAGTTCAACAGAAAAGGAACACTTACGAACTAAAAATCATACCAAAAAAAAGAGGATTTAAATCTTTGACAACTTCAAATCGATTTCAGATTTTTTTAGTTCCAATTTTTGTTGCAGCAGTTTTAACTTCGCTGCCCTATTTTTTTGTTTGCAATTCAATTCATCTTTATAAAGTTGGAGTTTTTCCCTCTTGATAGCCAGTAGTTCCTTATGTTTATCTTTTTTTTGATAATAAATCTTCTTGGAATACTCTTCGAAGCTTCCAATTTTCCTTTTCAGATCTTTTATTGTAGCTTTGACTTCCTTATAAAAATCTTCTTGAGCATCTGTTTGCTTCATCAAAAGTGAGATTCTTTCGTCTTCGTTTGTTTTTTGTTTTTCTCAGAACTTCTAACGCGAGTTGAATTCTCCGAGGAAAAATTTTCGGACAAATCAATATGAATCAAATCTGGGTCTGCTTCGACTTCCATATTGTCCTTATTAATGTCATTCTCATTATTCTTCATGCTGTCTGGAATTTCTAGTCCAATCTCCAAGCCAGGTGGATCAATGGAGACATCCATAGAAAGTAATCCCATTACATTGAGTAAAAAAATTGTAACATTGAAAATTATCTCATAACGGTATTTAGAAGAGGACAAAAGGAGCAGTGTACAAGTTTCTTTGTTGGCTGTCGTATATGGAACCGTTTATCATTATTACGAATTTTTAGTAAAGGGTGTGCCTAAATAATTTAAAATGGTTTGCCTATAAAAGATAAATTGATATACTTTTAATGTGCTTAACATTTAATAGATCTTATTTGTGTAGTTACAGAGATATTTAACTTAGAACGTTAAAAAGCAAACTGTACAACTTTTTTTTTGGTTCACTGTACTTCGAAGGGAACTTAAATTTATTTTAAATCCGTTACTATCCTATGCTCCACCTAGTTTTTAAGTGCAACACAAATAACAAGATTTATGGTACGAACCAGCGACGAGTCTTAATCAACTATGAAATAGACAACCATTAATTGAAATAAATTTATTGAAATTTAATTTTCTTTTTGTAGTTCCTGAACAACATATTTTATTTATTTATTAAATTTTTATTATTTCTTCTTTTTTTTGGGAATATTTATATATGCCAAGATTACAATGTTATTTAAATTTTAACCAATATAATAATGATAATAATAATAATAATAAACATTTGCCAAAAAGAAATACAGAATTCGATACATGGGTACATTAATTTATTATTATTTTCTTTTTCTTTAAATTGATTGAAGATTCTTTATTTTTGTTTTATTCAAAGTTTAATTTATATTAAATTTGTTTTTAAATTTTGTTGTTATGTTTATGGTTATCGAAATTTGTTGTTTTATTTAACTAGCAGATTTGTGTTAAAAGAACAAAACATAGTTCGTGTTCTTCTTTCTTATATCTTTTTTTTTAATTTTCAATTATTTTTTAAGGAAATGTTTTTTTATAAATTTCCTCTTTTTTTATTTGTTCACATTTCAATTAGGAATCAACTTGTTTGTTTTTTTTTTGAATTGCTTAACATCTGGATTAAATCGTAACATTTAAAAAAAAATAAGATATATACATAAAAATTACTTTTACAAAAGTAAGTAAATATGTATATAAGGCAAAATTATATTCATTTTTATATTACGTACGTATAAAAATAATAACTTCTTTCTCATTCATCTGAATTGTTTCTATAAATTCATTAGAAACTATTTAGCTAAAAGAAAAATAGTAATAATAAAAAAAATAATAATTATAATAATTAATAATTAATCACTATTGGGCTGATTAGAATAAATAAAAGAAAAGTATTTTGTTTTTCTGTTCTTCGTCAATTCTTTACAGTTTTTTTGTTTTTGATTTCTTTTGTTTTATAAAGTTCACAAATTAAGGTAAGGTTGAGCATTGTACCTTGGGAAATTGATGTTCTTTATTTTTCTATACACAAAAAGCATGATTTAGTGTTTGCATTGTGTTAATTTAATTGTTCCCCCCTCCCTGAAGATAGACGAAGACGCTCTTTACATAAAACGTTGTCGCTTACTGCTGTAGTGACAAACATCCATTGTATCGTCTAATGGACTTGCTGGACGTTTACAATGACGAGCAATTTCATTAGCTACAAATGCAAAGAGTTCTGGACCTCTGTAAGAAAAATAGAAAGTTTATATTAACATTTTCTATAAAAAATATTGTTGTTTAAAAAATACCTTGGTCTTAAAACTAGGGCTTCTTTAAATGTGTGCAAATCTGTCGCAGGTTCTTCATTATTTGAAGTTGTTGAATTACTGGCTGGGCCTCCTAACATAAGTGCATTCGAACTGTGTTCTGGTTTTGGCGAGCTATAAACAAATAAGAACAAAATCAATTAAATTGTTCACTTTGCAATGTTTTAAATTAAAGGATGATTTTAATTATAATTAGAAATAAAATATTTTATTTAATTGACCTTCTAACATAACTCACCGACGTGTAACATTCAAAGGTGGTGGTGGTTTTCCAGCTAAATATGCTAATAAATCAGCACGTCGAATAACACGGCGCTTTTTGCTTCGTGCCCAATCAACTAATTCCCTAGTACGCCTTTGATATCCACTTTGGATACCTGCTTCACCCGTACGTTTAATTCCCTCACATGAATCTATAAGAAAGGAACAAATAAAAACATGTACTCGTATTCATTCAAAAATGAACAGAGAAAAATTAAATCAATTTTAACCTTTGTATAAAGTTGTCACTGTTCCAGCAGCAGTTTGAAATGGTAACCATAAAGCACCTGTATCGTGATGATAAGCATTGTTTGAGCGTTCTGTAAAGACAAAAGTTTTAAAAACATTACCAACAAATAAACAAATTTTATTGAAATTTTAAGTCGATTTTCATTTCTGTGCTAAAAAAAGTTAAAATCTCTATTTGTTTTTAAAAAACATTAAGAACCATATGAAGATGCATTTTTAAGTAAATTTGCCTTTATACTGACATGGACATTTAAATAGAAACACCAAACAGAGTTTTAAAAATTAAATTTTTTATTGACGTAAAAAGATTTTTGTTTCAAGTTTGCCCTTTATTTTTTCATTTTCATTCTTTCAAACTAAAATTACCCATTATTAATAGTATTATTATAACTTAAAATATTTTAAATTCATAGATGTAAAAAAAGGAATACATTTCGTGGACATTAAAATAGATTTAAAAAAAAAAATAAAATAAATGCAAACCTATTTTGGATTTAAAAATTATTTCCATATGTGGTAGCCTGGCACTTAGCTTTAATTACAGTGTGACATCTGTTGGACATTAAGTCAAATAATCGTCAGGATCTGTCAATTGAAATATTGTTCCATTCCTGTTGAACCTCCCTTTACAGTTCGTCTTTATTTTTAGGTAAATGTTTCCCAACCGCGCATTTTAAATCTCAACCAACATGTTCTATGGGATTGAGGTCAGGCGACTGGGATGGCTACTCCAATACGCTGGAGCATGGTATTTAAAGTACTTTTGATCAGATTTGGATTTGTGGTTTGGGTCGTTGTCCTGCGGTAGAACATATTTGAGAGGCATGTTCTCGTTTACATAAGCATCTAATCCTTCATGGTATTTACCTTCATATTTTTATCTCTTTTACCCTCAATCAAATGTATTGGTCTAACGCCATACCAAGAAAATTAACCCCAAAGTATGATACTGCCGCCACCATTCTTGGCCGTTTTCTGTATCTATTTGGGATTTAGTTCTTTCAAAGGAAGTTTTCTAACGGTTTGTCTGCCATCACTTCACTTTGTACCTCCTTTTGGCCCACTCCAATCAAAATGATTGTGGTCGAATTTAAACCGCGTTGTTATATTTTTATTAATTGAAAGGGCACCATTCTTGAGCAATTTAGCTTCAACAAGTCTTCTACGGACATTTCCTGAAGTTATTGGAAGCTGTAGTTTGTTTTTTAATTCCCTTGAAGACTTGTAGGGATCTTTGAGTCCTCTCTTAAGGTTGTTTTGCTTGTTTTTTTCAGCTGTTTTTTGGCCCACAGCGGTCAAATAGCTTTTGCAATCAACTTTAAAGATCTCCTCATTATTCTGGCTATTTCTCTCACTTCGCAGATATAAAATTACAGCTTTCTCTTCGAGGCAACAATACTTACCGCGACAAATGTTTTCCTTAGAATTAATTGTAATATTATTAAAATAATTTAAATTTACTTTCATAAGTGAATGTATTGTTTTATAAAAGTAAAAAATATTTTTGATAGTATAACATCCCCACTTCAAGCCAATTCCAATTCCATCCGTTCCCCAATTGAATAAGGAAGTGTTCATAACTGGAATGGGACATTACTCACTTCTCATCTACAGCTCGACCTAAGAACATCCTTCTGCGCATTGAACTTACATTTTCTATTAATAACTTACATTTTCTATTAGTATTTCAATTGATTTCGTAAATTGTAATTAATTCTTAATAAAATAACATTAAATTCTTTATAATAGTAGTTAAATATTAGGGTATTGGTTTCAATATGCTTCTATTTTAATGTCCACCAAAAACACAGTCTTACCGAAGAAAAGGATCATCTTCAAACAATCAATAACAAAATGAAAAGTAAAACCCATGTTATTTTGCATAAGAGAGTCTAACTTTTTTTGGATAGCTGTTAAAACTACTTCTAATGCATGTTGTTGTTTTAATTTGGTTTTACTCTTATAACTGTATATGTCCATATCTGTATGTTTTATAATAATAAGGGGATATAAGGACAGTGGGAGCACTAGGAAGAGGAGGGATGGTTTAAAAGAAGATGTACAGCGGCGATCAAAATAATAGCAGTGTAATAGGCAAGAACCTATAATTTTTCATAAATCAATAACAAAGCCACTTTTTCATTTACAGGTAGAAGTGATAATTTAACTGTAAATTCTCATTACTTTGTTTAAATGGCGCTTTGTGTAGTGTGATTCATTGTTTTATTCGAGCAAAATAATGGCAGTGATTGACAAATTAATTTTAAATAATTGTGTTTTTATTTAAATTTTGATTTCAAAAGTGATAAAAACCAGGCCTGTTATTCTATTGTATAGTTCCGTTAAAATTGTAATAAAATTATTGAATTTATGAATTTAAAGTGAGTTGAGGCAAGCATTGCACACTGGAGAGGCGGTAAATTATTAAAATGCTTGTTTTGGAAGGCAAAAACTATAAAAAGATTCAAGAACTTCTTGAAGAAGAAAAAGCAGAAACCAGGGGACCAGGGTGGTTTGCTTTTTAAGAAATAATCCCACAGCAGCAGCTAGAGATTGCAGACTAGTTTGAGGTTACGTGCGGTGTGCATACGGTACGGAGAATACTAGGGGAGCATAACCCAAATGCTCGCAGTCCAAAGAAAGAAGAACCATATAGTTAAAAGGATGAAGTTCGCGCGCGAGCATTTAGGATGGGCTCCTGAAAAGTGTCGAAACATTCTCTGGACCGATGAGAACAACGTGGTTCTATATGGTGGCAATGGATCTCGGCAGTTTGTGAGAAGACTGCCTTATGGGCAGTATTAAAGGCAAAACCAAAAATTTACAGAGAGTTATGGAGCGTTGCTGAGCAGGCTTGGCAATCAATAACACCATCTTCTTTAAAAAAAATTATCAATGAGGGAACTAGTTTATGGACGAATATGCATACATAAAATAAAAAAGGATAAATAGTTAAAACCACTTAAGTCAACTTAAGATCCTTTACCTTTTGAGCACAGATATTTTTTTAATAGAGCCTTAAAATGTATGTACATATGTATGTTAATATTTGGAAATTTTTTATGCAATTATTTTGTGATTTTCATCATTTTTCATTTTAATAAGTTTCATAATTACTTTTGTCAAATTAATTTCTAAAAATTTCAATATTAACATAGCTATGATCATTCCACCATTGGAAATCATTCTGACAAGCTGTTTAAGGTTGAGATATATTCCCAAAGCCTGGAGAATGGCAAAAGTAGTCTTCATTCCTAAAGCAGGGAAACCCTCCCACGTTAACCCTAAAATCTACGACCAATCAGCCTAACATCATTCCTTCTTAAAACCTTGGAAAGATTGATTGAAATTTACATCAGGCATAACTTAAAACCATGTCTCAGCTCAACATGCTTACTCTAAGGGAAAATCAGTAGAATCAGCACTTCATTCGCTGGTACGTACTATTGAACATTCCCTCGAATACAAATAATATAACCTGGTAGCGTTCCTAGATATTGAAGGAGCTTTCAACAACGTCAGTTACCAGGCGATCACATAAGCTGAAATTAGAGAAGTCACTCATAGATCTTATAAGTCTCATGCTCAAAAGCAGGACAATAATTTCTAACATGAGAAGTTTTACTACCACCAGATCGGTGAATCGAGGCACTCCCCAAGGTGGAGTCCTTTCGCCTCTTTTATATGGAACATGGTAGTAAACGACATACTTACAGCATTGGAAGCAGAGGGTTTTAAGATGATTGCCTATGCTGCCGACGTTGCGATATCCGTATCTGGGAAGCACCCCCAAGTTCTCTCGGAACTCCTACAAAATGCCCTAAACAGGCTAAGCAATGTGGATTGGACGTCAACCCACACAAAACAGAATTAATACTCTTTTCGAGAAGATATAAAACTCCTCAGATTAGCCCATCCAAGTTTAGAGGAATACCATTAAGCTTTTCCGATCAAGCTAAATATTTGGACCTCATTTTAGACAAAAAACTAAATTGGAAGGCAAATATTGATGAAAGAGTCAAAAAGGCTACTGTAGCGCTTTTTACTTGTAAAAAGGCCATAGGCCACTGGCTATTAACTTCGGTAATCAGGCCGATACTCATTTATGGAGCCGTCGTATGGTGGACCGCACTGGACAAGATGGTAAATCTAAATAAGCTCATCAAAAGTCCAGGGGTCAGCAGGTATGTGCATCACAGGAGCACTTCGCACAACATCAACCGCAGCACTGGAAGTGCTTTTAAACCTAACACCACTTGACATCTTCTCTAAAAAGGTGGCTGCCAACTCATGTGTAAGGCTTAGAGCCACCTCTCAATGGACCAGTAACAATACTGGACATACTACTATTCTAGACAATTTCAGATCTATCCCAGATCGCTTAGACTATACCACCCCAAAAATGGTATTTGGTAAAAGATTTCATGTGTCCAACCCTTCAAGATCCTCCTGGGAAGAAGAGAGACCCCTGGAAGACGATGCGGTACACTTCTAAACTGACGGTTCAAAGACCGATCACGGAGTTGTAAGTGGTATCTTTTCAGAACAACTGAATCTCAGTCTATCCTATTGACTTTACAATCAATGTAGTGTATTCCAGGCAGAAGTAATGGCGATTAAAGAAGCACTATCCTGGCTCAAAGAAAACGTTATATCTTGCAAGGATATACGAATCTTCTCGGACAGCCAAGCCGCTCTTAAATCTCTCGCGTCTGTCTCCACAAACTCTCAAATAGTCCACAATTGCCGATCATCTCTGAATGAGATAACGGAACAGTTTAATATTCACCTCAGTTGGGTGCCCGGGCCACAGAGGTATTCCGGGAAATTGCAAAGCCGATAAGCTCGACAAAAACGGAACACTTCTGCATAATGTTAGACAAAAACATAACATAGGAACACCACTTGCTGCATGCATATATCTTCTCAAACAATATGCTCTAGAATCAACAAATGCTAGATGGTCACAGAGTACCACCTGCCTAGCGACCAAGCAAATATGGCCAAGTATTGACTTAAAACGGTCAAAAAGCTTGATATCACTGAGCAGACAAAGTATAAGCTCTACAATTGGAGTAATAACGGGACACTGCCTCATAGGAAGACATGCTCTGAGGCTAGGGGTCTACACAAATGATTTCTGTAGAAGCTGCATGGACGAGGAAGAAGAGGAAACAGTCCAACGCCTTCTTTGTACATGTCCAGCACTCTCCATTAGTAGGAATAACTTCCTCGGTAATCCCTTCTTCGATAATACCAGTGAACTCGCAACGGTTGACACAAAATGTCTCTCTACTTCATTAAAAGCACAAAATGGTTTGTTTAAGTTCATTACTCTTCCATGAGTAACCTCATTAGTGGTATCACAATGGACCCTTGAGGTCTAGGTGAGTCAATGACATCTGGACAGCCACTCCAACCTAACCTAACCTAACATAGTCATAGAATAGATAAAATGTTCTTCATTTCTTTGACGAAAGACAAAAGTGTCACAATGTTGACTTACTTTTTCTTGTATATCTTTGATTAGCAAAGAAACACATTTTTTCTTTTTAATCATTTGAACTGTCTTTGGGATTGTGCACACCCGCTTGACATTGAATTTAATGCAACGACCTAAGGGTAAAAGCTTGTTGCCATAGAAACGTGTATGGGCTAAAATTTCTTGAGGTTGGGTCACAGAAACGTTCTGCCACAAAAATCTTTTTGCTTCAATGTATGTGTGTTGAAAAATTATTGATCGGAAAGTGCTGACTTTTAAGAAACTCCACTTAATAGTACAATTTTTTGTTACGATATAGAATGATTTTTTTTAAAGAAAGCAGTCTCAGGCATATCCAGTCCAAAATCGTAAAAAATTTAGTTGCCATGATGTGTCAGTAGGATGCTGGATCGATTTCAAGATATCGATGCATGCTTTTTCATCAAATGTTGATTTATGCGCAAAACGTAAAGAAATCATTTATGGTGATTTTGAAATCAAAGTAAGAGAGTGAAATAACGACGTACGACAAATCACATTGCTTACTGTGTTTCAAATGATTATTTTTATTATTAAATTGTAAATCTACTTAACCAAAAGAGTTTTTCTCTCTCATATCCATTCTCTTTAGAGGGAAACAGATGTTTCCTATAAACTTTGCCTATAAAGTTTCACGATTAAAAGAAAGAAAGAATTTTAACAATTTTAATTCATTGCTGAAGGTTGTGCTGTATCGTTATGTTTATATTGATTAATTTATTTAAGTGGGCATATCAGATAGAAACACTTTTAAAAATTTTGAATAAACATTTTCCTTTTTAATTATAAATCTAAACTAACATTAGTATAGTATACAAAAATTCGTCTGATGAATTTTAATATTATATTCAAGGGAAAGCCACAAACAAAAACCCTTATCCAACTCTCAGGAACTAATATTGTAAGACGCACGTTAAGTTCATGACTAATGCTGTGATTTTAAAAGCATTTGGAAGATTCGCTCGTTTTTGCGAGAAACATAATATTAAATAACGATAAAAGTAAATTGCCTTTAAAAGTGAGAAGAGACTCTTTTGTATTAATTTTGTTTTATGATTTTTAATATTCAAAAATTTGGTGGTTGGTTTTATAAAAAGATCTGAAACCAAATTGATAACTAAGCAGAATATTTAATACGGTTAGTTTTTTTTAAATAGCTTGCTAATAGAACTCTGTAAGCTACTAGTAGTACCCTTGGCATGATGGTCAGTGCGTTGGACTGCATGGTCTTCAACAGGGAGTGGTGAGTTCGCCGATTTTCTTCAGCATTTACACCAGCGAGCTGATATGTAGTCTTACAAAGGAAATTGCGTACGCCGACAGAAGGTTAAGTTTGCAAGAATTGGCGCATGATGATCATCGTTGATCTTCACGGGCAGCCATTAGCGAGCAAAAGTGTAGTGAAGTACCTCGGTATCTGGTTAGATTAGTATTTATATTTCGACAGACATATAAATGCAGCTCTGACCAGGGCCAGAGGAGCCTTCGCTCTGACGAAACGATTGTTTTACAGCAGTCAGCTTGACCCCAGAGTGAAGGTTATTTGCTACTCGTGTACAATCGGGACGCACAAGGCGGTTCAGTAGGGCTGCGTCTGAACGGGACCGAACTGATAGGATGAAGCAGGAGAACCAGTTTTGGTGGCTTCAGTCTGTACTTGATAGTGGGTATCGGGATGGGGTTTTAAGCCTTGGCCGGCTTACATACTTGTTTTATAGCTGAAGGGTTTAGTTTTAAGTAAAATAGGCATGGCACAAAAGTACATGGAATAAGAAAAAAGGATAACAAACTACATTTGAAAACAAAAAAAAATTAGATAGTTAGATTTGCTGCTGTGGTTGTTCTAGTTTTAAGTAGTTTATAGGTAGAATAGCTAGTTTAAGTTAGTTTTAAGTTTTATTTTAAGGACCTTATTTTAAGTAGTTTTTAAGTAAAAATTAAAAAAGATATTGAAACTAGTTTTTTTTTTTTAATTTTCTAATAAATAAAATGAATTCCAGTAACATAAATTTTAGGGCCGAACGGCATTAGAATTAAGTATTACTTTTTAACTTAAGAGTGTCCGAATGGGATCAGTAAGTTAAAGTGCGTTGGACGTCATGCCAGAGGTCTTCTGTTCGATCCCTGCCTATGTCATCTAAAGTTTTTTTCACGGGTACTGCCTATTGCAAGGGATTGACAAATTTTCCAAGAGTAATTCTTGTCATGAAAAGTGTTTTCTTAAGTATGCCTCCCCTCTATCCCTCACAACAGTACTCGCACACAAGAATGGTTCAGAGTTGTAGGTCACTAGGCCTTATTTCTCAGCGGGCTGTTGCGCAACCCAATTTATTTATTATTAAGCTAATAGAACATTCTTTTTTTGTAACGGCGCGCGTGGTTTTGTTTTTTCTAGTATCAAAAAATGATAGCTGCCCGAATAACAAGCTTTTTGTTTTTAAAGTCTCAGAGATGTCTGCATTCTCGGACATCAAAATTTCTCACCCTTGCTATCAGAATTTTTACAATAGAATTTTTATGAGTTTTCAAGAATTCATTATCACTCAATTTGAAAGGCAACAAAATAAATGGAAAGCTAATTTGATTGCTAGGGGATATTAAATAGTATATTGTGTTTATATTCTAAGAATTTTAATAATAAGAAATAAACTCCCCTATTCGAAATAAAACTTCTTGTTGGAAAATCCTATACTATGTCAAAGCAGGTCTTAAATTTATATATAATAATTATATTAGTTAATTTGTTTTAAACATATATTTTAGTTTGATACATCGAAATCTTCTTCCAAACCCTCTCTCTCTCTTTTCACTTTACCACTGGTATTATAAGAGTAACAAAAGTCCCCTTGATTGTGCGCTTATTATTTAAAAATTAAAGAAGAAGTTTAAACAGGAAAAAAACTAAATTTTATACTTTTTCACCTAAAATAACATACCTATAATATTTTACTTACGTTTTGATAGGAAAAAATTTTGCAAGTAATAATATAAACATATCGAATTTGTGTATGTTTACTTAGCATCTCATTTCAAAACATTAATTTGCATTTAAAACGTCAACGCGCCGAAATCGTCTTCATTGTCTTCGTTAGTAGAGTAGGTACCTAGTCTTTTGTTTATTTATACAGTCAACGACGATATCATATCATAGAACCTTATGACGTTATGTTATTCTTAGAACAGAATTATAAGTAAACATATTTTTTCCATTTGTTCTTAAAACAAATATCATGTACACAATCTTGTTCTAACATGCTTGTACGGTACCTTTAGGGTGCAAATAAATGAATGAAAATGAGCTTGTATCTACCACAGTACAGTAGGAGCCTATTACGTACTTATATTTGAATTCCAAAAATAATAATCAAGAAAGAACTAAGGTACTCATTTAAGCGCATGGCTAAATAATTTAACTTTTTGTAGACAACATTTTTAATGAAACTTGCTACATACCAACCTAATTTCACCAACGAAAAATTATTTAGATTCATCACATAGAATGGAATGATATTAAAAAAGGGGGAATGATTTTAAATTCGAGTCAATAATTCAAGGAAAAACACAAAAACAAAAACTTTGTGTAGGTTCAGTAAAAGCAAAAAGGTCAACATTTCATTACCGAGAGGACTACTTATAAAAAGCAGGTACCTCATATTCATACCTCTCTACTTAATACCCAAATCCACTTAGATAAAGTTGACTACCTGTTTGGGAAAATTGTAAAGCGAAGAAAAAAAAAACTCCACAGGATGGGAGCTCATGTGTTCCTAGCAGGTGTGACCAATGCAATAAAAACAACAACAGCAGCTGTTTCTGAATTATCGCCTCTTCCTAAATCACACACACCGACACCACACACCACACCACCTCTCACAACTCACATAGAATCATCGGAAATTTTAGTTTTCTCACCACAGAACGAACGAAAGAAAATCCATATCCATTTTGAATAAAATAAAAATGTTGTTTCTATAAAAGGAAAACACACGAAAACAAAATGTCGGAAACAAAGAACTTTTGTGGGCAAAGAACTTAAAAATCTCTAAACGAAATAAAAAGAGAATTACCTCAGCAAATTTGTCCTTGACAAAGAATATAAAATAAAATCATAATACATGAAACAATTGTGTAGGAGGGGCTCTAGATTTTTTTTTTATTTCTTATGCTAAAACTAAAACAACAAATGTAATAAAAATATAATGTTTGTAGATACCTCTGTACAATTGTGCTACGGCAGTGGCCGAATCTTGGAAAGCACCCCAAACTGTGCTGATGGAGTTGTCCCTTTGCCTATGGTAATCCCGTTCGTAGTCGTTTTGGGCCTCAAGTTCGCGGAGACACTGCTCCTCCAGCCAAGTCTCATCGTTTGGTTCTTGTTGCATGATGACAATTTAAACTTCAAGACTTGGGTGTTTCTATTGTTGGGAGGGTGCGGATTGATTTTTCTTCAACTTTTTTATTTTTCAATCTACAATCTCCAATCTCGAATTGAAATTGAAAATCAAAACACAGACACAGCAAAGGCGACTTGTTTAATTGAATACCTATTAATTTTTTCACTTTCAATTTATATGCTTTTAATTTGTGACTTTTTCTTTCTCGATTATACTTTTGCGATGAGCTAATTAAACAAATTTTCTTCTTTAGAATGCACACACGGAATTTTATTTTTAATTTTCCAACTTTTTTCTTCCTCTTATTTTAATTTGATCGCACTTCTTCATTAAATAGCAGCACATTAGATTCAATTGTCTTTTCTTAGTAGATTGGTTTTTGATTATTCTTTTTAAATAGATTTATTAACTTATTGGTTTTCCATTTGGGTTTCATGTCATGATGAAAATTTACTGCGAAGAAAACTTGAAAAGAACATGAACGCCATTTTAATTTTTTAATGCAGAAGCAGCAGCAGAAGAATTAGAACAAGACGACACAAGAGAAGAAAAATAAAGTATAAGTATGACGACGACAGCGACAACGACTACGACGACGACGAACAACGAACGACGATGAACGAATAAGAAATACAATACAGAAAACGGAATACAAACCCGCTGCCCTGCCACCGTCCTGCGAAGCGAACGATTCCAACAAAATCAAAAGTGTTCTTTTTGTCCAGCTGTTTTTGTTGTTGGGTTTTAGGTGGGAAAGGGAAACTGTCAAATACCAACGGTAACAGTGTGTGTGGGGGTATTTTTTTTTATTTATAAAAACGTGTCTTTGGAGGAAAAGAGATAGAGATAGATTGTAAAAAGTGATACCAATATGAGATAGTCGAGTGCTCATGCAAAATGTTTATAATGGAAAATACCACATCTAGATGAGTCGATAACCATTGCACCATATTTTATAAGTTAAATAAATTAGAAAACGCGGAATAGCGAAGGGTTTCGTTTTACTAATTGGACTTACTAATAAAACGAAATTTCGGCTGACTGTCGTTTATTCTAGTAGAACCAATAAAGATTTTGATTAAGAGAAAGTTGAAGCAACAATGTGAAAAAAAGTACAAAAGGAAGGATTGTTAACATATACATTTGTTAAGTTCAATAATTGATTATAGATTTATTGGGGCATATTCATAGATGTTTGCTAAACTCTTGCTATCTTTTTACTAAGCAAGTCCAGAGTTTGGGCTATTTATAAATAAATTTAAACCTAAGTTTAGAGCTAAATCTGTGGTCTAACTATGAACATAGGAAATGCTGTATTAAAGTAGTTATTATCACAGCCAAATGTCATATTTGATCTTTGTTTGTAAATTAAAAACTGAAAAATTAAATAATAACAAATAAATGTAACGGTAATTTCTTGTCCAAAAAAATGTTGATTGATACCGCAATTAATGAATATGTACAGTGAATCGCAAAATTAAGTAAGCACTCGTTGTTGTCCCATACAAATGCTAAACTAAAATATAATTCCGTTAAAATATGAGAAAAAATGACGTGATTATGATGCACATCACCGTTTTTCATTTGGTTCACCTGCAAACATAACGTTTTGTTTTTCATTCGTGTTTTCTACGTCACAAAAGTAAGTAAGCACCAGGCCACCAGCAGCGTTAGAAGGTTAATTATTTATTGTTACAGTTAACTTCGATTTTTTGTTTGTTGTGTTTTAGTTGCTTATCTCTTTTATTTAAATATTTTTTTTTTCAGTTTACAATTATTTATTGATTAATTAAAAGAAATGGCTCCAAGAGGTAAGGAACTAAGCCTTGATTTAAAACAAGTGACACTATTTGGAAAACAAATCGGAACGCGAGATTGGTAAAATTGTAAAAAAAAGTCCATCTACCATCCAGAAAATAATAACCAAACTTAATACCACTGGAAGTTTGAAAAATGACCCTCGCTCTGAAAGACCCCGGAAATTTACTCAACAGGAATGCCGAATAATTTTAAGGAAAGTGAAAAGAAACCCGAAAATAAGTGCCCAAACCCAAACGATTGGTCGAGTGCTCCACCAATCTGGTTATCACGGTCGAAACATTAGAAAGAAACCTATCATAAGCAAAGTAAATCGCCAAAAACGTATTCTATTTGCAAAAACCCATGATTTTAAGACAGCAGATTTTTGGAATACTGTAATTTTTTAAGATGAAATTAAATTCAATATCCATGGTTCTGACGGACGTGAAAAGGTTTGGAGAAAAAAAAATACAGAGCTTGATCCAGCGAACATGTCAGAAACTGTAAAGTATTGAGGTGGGAACGTTATGGTGTGGGGTTGTATGAGAGCATCTGGCATCGGTAAATAAGTGTTCGTAGATTCTTTGATGAATAGGTTCGACTATTTAAATATCTTAAAGAAAAACCTTCAAGAAAGTGCCAGAAAATTGTATATGGGTAGGTCTTTCGTCTTCCAGCAAGACAATGATCCTTAAAATATAACCTCAGTCCCCCGATTTGAATGTCATAGAGCATTCATGGGAGCATCTCAACCGTCAAGTTAGAAACCACGAGATTTAAAAAAAAAGATCATCTAAAGTGTGTTCTTCAAGAGGAATGGTGTAAAATTGGCCAAAACAAACTTAAAATTTGGTTAACTCAATGCCTTCTCGGGTTAAGGCAGTTATTAAGTCCAAGGGGTACCCAACGAAGTACTAAATAGATGAAAACGATGCAAAATCGTTTATTAATTTAACCTTTCATTGAACTGCTTACTTACTTTTGTTATATTAATTTTGTATTCTTTTTAGTTTTAGCGGAATATTTCTTGAGTTAAGTTAGTTTTTTATTTGAAATGCTATTTTTTGGTTCGTAATATGCGTATGAAAAACAGAAAATATATCTTTATTTATTTTCCAATTTTGAAATAGATTGTTTGCAGGTTATAATATTTAAGTTTAAAGCTGCTTAATTACTTTTGTGATTCACTGTAGGTAGATACATACGAGTATCTTAGAAGAGTTAGAGTTATGTGGTGATCTGCAAAATATGGCATCAAGAAAAAGAAATATAAAAAACACGGTTCAGTCCATTGATATTAAGCGACAAGGATTTCTACAAAATATATATCGTTTGGATATATAAACATTCACTACGAAGTAAAAGAGGATAATACGTTTCTGACAATCTTCGGGTTTTAACAGCATCTACTATAGCCAGCGGCCCTCATATCGAATCAAGATACTTTTTTTATTTACATATATCGTATTAATCATAACATCATTTCTTTTATCGTCGACAATGTTGGTGTGCCAGCGAATCACTTCTCTGATTGCGACCAGTTTTCCTGCTGTCCGCGTTTTATATTTTCTTTGCTGTTGATCTAAAAAATTCTAAAACTTTGTTAGTTGCTTCTTTTGATTTCTATTAAATAGTTTTGTTTTATTCACTTTTTTCGACATTCAATTTGAGAAATGACAGCACAAAATAACAAGTTTGGAAATATAACAGTATTTTTTTTGTCATTTGAAGTATAATTGCAGTAGAGCACCACCTTAACCTGGGGTTTTACCATAGAGGAAATATATTATCTAGCTCTATCGTCAACGCCTGATCCGCCCACTATAGCCGCTAAGACAGATCTCAACGATCATGATCCAGCAGCAATTCAGTGTAGAAATATAAACTTTACTACTTTATATACAACAGGCTTCGAATAACTATTAACAAATAAAGCCGAAAGTCTGTGGTAAAAAACATTGATATTAAGAGAAATATAATATAAAATAAATTCACCTGGGGACTAGCGCCCTTTTTTTAAGTTTGTAATCGGCAGCACCCGAAATGAAAACACTAAGGAGATGCTAATAAGGTCGATTTTTATTCTATATCTATATCTACATCTTCTTCAGTTGGTAGTAAAGTATATTATTGGAGCAAACCATAGCTGAAATAAAGCAACATAAATATTCTTTTGTTTACGAGTTTCTTTTTTTAAACGTACTTACTTGAGCTCCGAGTAACGTAAGTCTCATTGTTTTCTTCTGGTTCCTGGTCTATCGTTTTTTTTTCAATTAAATGCACTTGTAGCTCTTAATCGTGAAGGTTTTTGATCTGAAAAGAAATAAATTCAGTTAAATGTTTAGACAAAACAAAATAATTTACAAAAACTTACTTGTAGAATCTCAATTTGAATGTTTTGACAAGAATTCAATCTCACGTTTTGTCTTTTTTCCACGACTCACATGTATTCACCGATACGGAATTTAACCCTGCAGCCGTCGCGCACCAAAATGTAACACCAGTCATCGCGTGGATTACATATGTTATCCATTTTAAGATTAGAATACAACCAAAATTCTTTAATTTTTTTAAATTTATTTTGGCTTTAAAATGTAATATTAAGTTAAGTTAACTAACTGTTCTAAGTATTTAACTGTAAGTCTTAAAAGAGACGCAAAATTCCCACTAAACACAGCTAGGAAATTGGCTATGAATAGGAGCTCTGTTAATTTAACCAATAAGCCTTAAACTATAAAACAAGAAATCACAACTTAAGTAATTCTCTATGAATAAGCCCCATTAAATTTTAAGATCGTTTGTCAAACATTTTGGACAATCATCTCTAAATAAGGCGCTTTTCGCGACCAGAAAATACATGTAAAAAATAAATAAGCATAAGTCATTTAGAGACTAATTTGGCTAACAGATTGTTTTATTCGGAAGATATTCCTAAAAAAAATATTTAAAGCAAAATTTTACTTCTAACATAAAACACAAGAAATAACGGTTGATTTGATTATTTTCTCCATGTTTTTGTCATGTTTCAGTGATGCCATACTTATGCAATTTTTTTTAAAAACAGTTTTTGTATTTTTTAGAATGGCTTTTCATAAGTTTAAGAAAAATTACTTTGTGTTCGATTAAAGGGTAATTTTGTTAAGAAAAACAGTTGATATGGGGGTAAAGGAGTGAAAATCCCTAGGTCGTACGAAAAGGACCACCCAAAGCTACCACATTAAATAAAAAATCAATGTAGGCATGAAGAGTTAGTCAAAAAATGGATTTCAAATAAAGCAAGAAGACCTTAATGAGAACTTAAAACCCTTTTAACTTTTACAATACAGTAAAGTTTTAACATTTTGTATGGCTTAGATTGATTGTTGTCGTTTCAGTTTTGGCTTCATCGAAACATCTTTATTTAGCAACAACCCATCTTCTTGGATATGACAATGACACTTGATTCATTCATATTTTATAATTTGAAAATTTCCAGTGTTATTTTTATAAATCAGCTGATTAAAGTTAATAAGTTGGCACAACAGCCAATTGAGAACCAGGCCTAGTGACTTACAACTCTCAACGATTCCTTTAGTATGTTGTCTGGAATTTAGTCTGATTGCGAAAATATATTTTAGTTCTGTTTGTTAACAGATTTTGTTGCGGACTATGCGTAGGTTCGGACGACATAGGTACTTGAAAGAAAAAGTGCCAGGCAACTTTATTGGAAAGTCAACTGGAAAGTTAGGCAAGAAAAATCTCCCTAATTATCAAGTCAATTCCACTTATTTAAAAATGACGGCTTATCACTCTGTGATTTATTTATTTACTGCACAAATCCATTTTATGTTTTATGTAAAAAGGTTCCTTGTCAAATTGGTATAAGACGAAATGGACTTGTAGATTGCCAGAGAAGTTTTTTATAAACAGTTCTGTTGTTAGTAGTTTTTGCACGATCAACTGAAAGGTTAATGACGTAAAGTTCAAAGTTTGAAGCTTATAACACTTGGCCAACGAATAGTTGCCTTGGTCAAAATTTACGTTCAAAGAATGCAGTTGACTGCAAATGAAGTTCCTTACGTTGTCTGAACCTGTCCAATGTTACTTTTGCACTTTATGGTTTACATTAATTTTCAAAATTGAATTAAAGTTATTACTTGCCACATATCAAAACTATGTTCGCATTTAAACTAAAACCACATAAAAATAAAATAGATATTGTTATTTATTGCTCTTTCATAAAATATTTCTGTTAGGTAAATGTTTGTTTATTCAAAATCTTTATTTTTGTTTGTATAATTAAAATATCTAAAAATCTACAATAGTTAGCTGGCATAAATATTATTTTTAATTGCCCTGCAAGACTATAATTAAGTAATCATGATTGGATTTCGAGAAATCAATATTAACTTGACGAAAACGTCTGTCGTTTAAATTATAAACATACACATATAAATAAAAGCGAGCTCAAATAAATTTTAAAAAAATTAACTTTCAAATTCTATGTCGCCAAAAAAACTCTTAAAATAATAATAATATTAAAACAACAAATTTCAAAGGACATATTTTAACAAGCCAACACACAAAATTTGGACACTTTTAGATAACTTCCTGACGTTTACATTTTTGCTCAGCAATATTCAAATTTATAATTTGAAAATAAAAGACAATCAACAAACTGTGCATTCCATTTCACCATGTTTTGGAACGCATTCCAAAACCAGAGCAACAGCTCGAGCCATATATGTCATTGTTCCGTAGCTTCCACTTGGTGCGCTATAAAATTCAAAACAATTCATATGTCAAAGTAAATCTAATCAAAATTCTTGAGAATACAATTACCTATCGTACAAATGTTGACAAATGTATGCAGCTCCACCGCACAGCAACATTCCCGATGGTGTTGTGTTATCTTTTCCGTCCTTGGTTTTGGCACAGCATAGGGTTGCATCACCTGAGACTTTTCTTTGATCATCAAGGAAAAGTTGATTGGCCTTGTGAACTAAGTGTTCAACATAAATAACTCCACCCAAAGACGAAACCATATTGTGCTCTGTCACCAATGTGAGAACCATAAGAGCCTCAACTACAAGCTGTCGATATTCTGGTTGAGGGATTTGATTGAGCGCTGTCTCAACTTCGAGAGCGAATTTAAGTTCTCCTGGAGTCATTTCTTGAGTCAGAGATTGCTGAAGAATTCGGCCTTCAATTGCAATACCTTGACACTAAAAATTAAATGCAAAAAAGTATTTGAATTCCATCAGTAAAATAAAGATTTATAGTTTGAATGGCGCCCAACGTAAGGCATATTATTGAAATCAAATTAAAAATAGAAACAATATTGAAATATCTACAAAACGATATTTCCTTACCTTTTCCAAAACAGACCAGACCCTTGAGTAGAAGTCTCTAGGAACACGATTCAAGGCTCCATCCAAACGTCTTCTACGCAACCACTGTCCTTGCCTGTCATCTATAGCAGGAATAAGATCCTCACTCTCAGGATCTCCCAAGCCAATTTGACTCTTCTTGCTGACTCGGCTTGATTTGCAGCTAACAATCGATAAGTTTCCACGTGCAACTTAAATAATAAAATGTTCCCATTTAAAATAAACAAACAGAACTATTATCAATATAACTGAAATCCTTACCACTGCTAACAGCAAACTCTTTGCCACTCAAAATGTGATACAAGAGATTCTTCATTTCGAATGGTGACAAATTGAGCAAATGTTCTGAGGCCTGTTCACCGTCGCAATTCAAAGTACGTGACAGTTCCTTTGCCATAACCTGAATTATCAAACCGACACGCAAGCGCAACATTTCATGGAAGAGCTGTGGCTCTGTTCGAATGAACATTGCCAAATAGACCATCAGTTCTTGAGTTAACATAGAAGTACTTTGATCATCGCCATATGCCTTCAAAAAAAAAATTACAAAAATGTTTAAAGACTTTAAAAATCTTTCCAAAACAAAAAATCAACTTACATCATGAATCAACTGACGTAGTTCAATTTCTGGAAGAGGTGCTGTTATTGTAAACTCATTGTTTGGCGGCATACCAACAGTTACCTGTCATCATTTTGAGATCATTGAATTTTGTAAGAAGAATGTATACAAAATTTGACGTTTATCTTACCTGTTTCTGTCGAACTAACAAATCAGTGACAGCTTTAGCCAAATCTTCAACCCGTTTGCCTAACATACCAGCTGTGTGACGTACAAGACCCCACAATTTTTGCTGACATGCTTTTTCGTACAAACCCTTGAGTAGGCCGCGAACAGTAACAACTCTACCTTCTTCCAGCATTCCTTCAGAGTGAGAAGAATTAGTATCTTGTAGCAAAACATTTGGATCATCATTCGAGGAAGTTTTCTCCTCCGGTACCGATGATGATTCGATCTCTTTTTTTTTTTAGTGTTATTGCATATTTTATTTAAATTTATATTAAATTTATTTTTATCAACCACCCAAGCGTTTTGTTTTGATTTTAGTTTTGTTCGATTGTTATATTATTTTTATAAAGATGGTATAACAACAGCAAATTATAGCACAGACCAACGGCATTCAGGATTTATAGTATGAAAATGCATTGAAATAGGAAATAATATAATAAAAATGAGATAAATTCCAGAATAAGTTAATAATCTAATTTTTGAGAAAATAGGTTGTGTAAATTGATGATTATGGGAAAAATATGTTTTGTTAATGTTTGTAGTGATGTGGATGATAATATAAAAATTGACATAAAACATAAAGCGTGCGCAGACCCTTCGTAATGAATCGGAATAATTCTAAATCTCGTTACCAATTCAGTGATCTATAAGTTCTGAGATCTCAAAGATTTTCAACCGCTGTCAAAATTATCAAGGAGGAATTCCTGAGACCTCAGAAGGTATGTTTGATTTCGGATGCACTGATTTAACTGTCATTTAATTATAAGATGACAGTAGAAATCCAAACATCATAATTACTGTCAAATCTGAGATGTAAGCTGTCATTTAATGGGTATTTATGAAGTGGTCTAAATAGATGCTTAAAGTCAGTATTCATAATGAACCAAAGTATCAATTAGACTGATAGCAAATAAAAGAATGAATATATGAAGAGGCTCCAAGGAGGTCATAAGTAAACCTGGATAGTATCCTAATAAGGCGTTCGAAAAAAGACATCAGGCAAGAGTGCGATTAAATTTTTGTTGTTGCGTGATGTAGAATTGTATAAATTTGTGTTACTTACCACCAGATTTGTTTCGTATTCCCAGTCCAGCTAGAATGTGATTTTTTTTGGATAGATACATAGTTTTTGATTTAATGATTTGTTTTCGTTTATTTGTTAAAATACGTAATAATGAAGAAAGAAAGAAGAGCAAACATATCATTATAGACTACTATTTAATAATTTAAAGTTTTTTTTAAGCATTTCTATAAACTACAACATTCTTGAGGGGCTTATGTAAAAATGACAGTTAAATATAATGCTTTTTGAAATAAGCTTTCATGAAAAATGTCTTTTTGTCAAAATGTCAACTAGGTGGCAGATAATTGTGTGTGGAGTGTATAATTTTGTGTTTGGAGTAAAGTGTGTATTTATTCAAAATAAGGGCTAGATATTTAATGATATTAACATCGCAAAGGCAAATGATAAATTTTGTCAATTTTATACCATTAACGCTGAAATGGGGCCTGGAACATGTAAAAGTTAATATCTTAAGAATTTTTTTCTGCTCATAAAGTGTGAACAATTTTCTTGTATCAAAGGATCACAAATGTAGTTGTGCTGGTAAATTAAAAATTAAAACAAAAAATACAATTTTTGAAATAAAAGTAAACGAACAGATCTATTTTATATAAACAGATCTTTGCACTATAAGTTAAAAAAAAAACATATTTTGGAAATAAAAGTAAACAAACGGAGCTAATTTACAGCACAGTATTAGGTGTTATTAGAGATGGCAAAGTAGATTACGTCAGGTAATCTACTCGGTAAACTACGTGTAGTTAAGTGGATAAACTACACGTTTGATTTGTTTCATTTCCTACCCTAAATTTGTTACGTGTGCTACCTTCACAAAAAACGTTAAATTTCAAAAAGAATTTAAAAAAAACGATTGAATAAGTAACCAAATATGTTGCGTAAATGAAATAAATCAAGGAATTCGACGTTTTGTGAAAGAAAAATGCAAATTTAATAACCATCTGTCTTATTTTTGTCGTTCATTTTAAGAGTATAGTGTATATGATATCCATAATTTTTTTGGAATGTTCTTAGTTAAGCCTGTTCCGAAGTTTCAAAAGTTCGTTTTTCACACTTTCACAGTTATCTTTTCGATGCAATATGTCAATTTGGTGGTTGAATGGACATTTCAAACTACGTTTTGACGTCTACCGCTACGTCTGCTACATTTAGCTACGTTAACTACATTTAACTACATTAACTACCTCATTTATGTAGCAGACGTAACAAATGTAGTAAATCAAAAAAATCGCATTTCTGCCATCTCTGGGTGTTATAGTACGTTTCCACCAAAAAATAATCCGAGATTTAAGGCAAATGATTTAAAATAAGTCATGAGGTGTTTCCACCAAAGAAAAGGAGATTAATTTGACGTTGTCATAACAACCAATCGTAATTAGTTTTATTTTATTCTTGTACCTATGTATTTATTATTTTTGTACTTACATTTTATTTCGTTTTTGATTTCTTTCGTTTTCGTTTTTGAGTTGTTTATTGTCGGTTCAACAATTATTCGCCGAAACAAAAGTTTGTTTGATTTGGCAAACTAATGTTTCCAAGTAGATTTCAATGAGTTTTTATTGAAATCTTCATTTGAGGAGATTAAAATTTCTATTGTAAATCTGTGAGATTTCAAGGAGATTTGTGACAAATCAAGCTAAATCTCGGTTTAGTGCCCGGTGGAAACGTAGTATTAGGTTATCTGTATAACCCTGAACTGATCACACCTTTCATAAAGGCGCAACCCCCACCCTAAAGGCCCAACTATAATAGGCATAAGCTGGCATATGCGCGCATAAGTTAACGTGCGAATACAAAGAATCTCAATACGAGTGAACATAATGGAGTCTAGCTCCGTTTCGTTCAATTTTTCTCAGTTTCGTTAACTTAAGCAAACTTAGGCAAGAGCGATCTAAGTCACTCGCCGCATAAGTAAAATCTGACATGTAGATACGTTAGCAAAATAACATTATGGCTATCCGCAGTAATTTCACAAACTTAAGTGAATTTTCGTTGGGTTTTTGACATAAGCTTATGTTTGCCTTCAGTCTGTTGTCTGTCCCTAGCTTGGATAATCTTCTCGACCACACAGTGTCTTATCGTCAAAATAAAAATAATGTAAGAATCTTGTTCTAAAATTATAAAATACACTCGAACTAAAACTGTTTTGACAGTTGCTGTTCAAATATCTATTCAATATAATACTTTGGATTTTGTAATTATTGTAAAACAGAACCGAAGCAATGAGAGTAAGGTGATTGAGCTCATTTTTCCTTAATCATAAACTTGTCCAGTCAACTTTCCAATAAAGTTAATTGGAAGACAAGTTTTTGACAGCTGGCTAATCAGGTACTAGAAACAACTTTTCCTATTTTTAAGTTTCATATGTCACCTGGATCTACCAAAATAATTTGATGTGCAAATTGATTCATTTCAAACAGCAAAAAAAAATATGTTTTCAACACAATTGTGCAGTGTTGCAAAACCGAAACCACAAGATTCAGTTTAAGGGGTAAATCTCTCGAAAGCTATACATTTCCAAACTATATGTGTTCATAGATTTAAAAAAATCGATTTGACAGATTTCAGAAAATAGTTATCAGGATTCTGACGAATAAGAATATATGATTTCAAATGCCTCAATTTCAAACAGAATGCAACAATCCAACCTACATTCTTAAATGACAGATAGAACGCACAGGAAGCTATTTTGTTTCGCGTTCTGTTCAATGGGGAATCCAGAGGGGGGGTCGTAGGGGTCATGACTCCACCTGATAGACAATTTGTTTGTATTTTTGTATTAACTCCCTTCAATTCAAAACTAATCGTATTAAGTTAAGGGATATGACCCCTATTATATTTTGAATTATTTATTTTTTGTATATGAAAACAAAATTTGTATTTTACTTTCTAAACTTTGTTGCAAAAAGGGCACTTTTAACTGAGGGCTGGACCAAGAACATAATATGAATCTGACATTTAGCACTATTCCAAAAATTTAGCACAAATTCATCAAATTTTGACCAGTGGACGAGCCAAGGTGGGTGTCATATGAGCCATAAAGCTTATACACTTAAGTTGTATAAGTAAAGATTTGTTAGTAATTTAACGACTTTCACCAAAAAGTGGTTTGCTGTCAAAATCATATAAAATTTGTTTAACTTAAGTAATGCTTTAAATAATTTTCATAAAATTTGTTTCCAAGAAGAAGAGCAAATATTCAGGTTTTTAAGAAGCCTTGAATAAGAGATCTTCAATTTTTTATTAAGTGTCCTTTAAATTGCTGAAACTAGCCTTTAATTATCTATATATCTTATTTTTTTTAAGCACATAAATATTGAACATAGAAGTGATTTTTACTTGCGACACATAGGAACTATGTATATGGTAACTATTGCATTCGTAAAAAAATTCAAATCAAACATGACATTACAATGGTAGAAAGGCAAAAACAGTGGGTCCCCCATTCCATTCCCATGTCTGTCATGGCCCCTAATGCCTAAACCACTGTGCCGATTGAAAGTAAGCTGATTAGCTTAAGGCGTTTTTTTTTTATTTTTTAATACTAAAAATAACAGCAGTCCACATACATACATTTTTTTCAAAAATGAACCGATAGATTTTTTTAGAACTTTCTCTAATTTTTTTCATTTCGGCTTCTTTTTTTTTATATTTACAAGCACTAAAGGGGTTAAACACAGTGCGAGCGTTAGGAAAATAGGGAAGGATTTAAAAGGAGATACCGGTGCACATTGGTGTTAAAGTTCTGAACATCAAAATGGGAGGGAAAACAGAGTTGGCCAAAGTATTCCACATCCTCGATGTGCGATTTAAGAAAGAATTTCTGTACTTGACAGTACAGAAATTGAGCTCAATGGTAAATTGATGAGCATTCCTAGAAGTGCGAGTATTACGGCTGAATTGTTTAAGGGGTTGAATGGAACTGGCTAATTCGACAGAACATTGTAAAAATATCTATAAAATAACGAAAGACATGAAACATTGCGACGGTGTTCTAGCGATGTAAATGTTTCGATCATAGTTCTGTCGCCTATCATTTTTAAAGCCCTTTTTTGAATTCTATCCAAGAGATTTAAACATGTTTTGGGGGCACCTGCCCAGATATGCGAATTATATTCAAGCTTTGGACGGATAAAAGCTTTGTAGAGCCCTGAGGTACACCAGCATTTATTTTATGAATTTCAGACTTGAAACCATCCAATACAACTTGTATTGAACGGTTAGAAAGGTAATTTCTAATCGAACGAAAAAGAGATTCATCATTTGCAATGAGTGCAATAATCTTACTTTCTCCAAAACGTTGTAAAGATTTGTTCCACTATTCGGTGAGATAAACCATGAGATCACCAGATCACCAGTGGACCTATTGCTACGAAAGCCATACTGTCGGTCATTAAGAAGCTTCCGTTCTTCAAGATATTTCTTGAGCTGATAATTAATCACAATAGGGGGAATACTATCCGGGCCAGCGGATTTGTGTATGTCAAGGTCTTTCAGTACTCTTTCGACGGCACGAGTGCGAAAGAAGATTCGTCCCATAGAATCATTTACGCTCTCAAGAACAGGAGGACTCATGACACTATCCGGTAGCGTCGAATTAACAGCAAAATGTGCTGCAAGCAAATTGGCTTTATAAATCGAGCTTACATAGGGAGTGTCATTGTGGACGAGCGTTGGAACCGCGGATGACGTGGTGTTTCGTACGTTTTTTGCAAATGACCAGAAATTTTTACTACCTTTGGGACATTGTAGTATTTTTTGCCTTAATTTCTGATCATGCAAAAATTTGGTTCGTCGAATATGACCATTACAGGTCTTTTTAGCTTGTTTAAACTTATTCCGGTTTTCCTCAGTTGGGTTGGCTTTATAACAACGGAAACTTACATCTCTGAACCTAATAACCTCATTACAGCTCGAATCAAACCATGAGTTCTCTTTGGGTTTGAAAGATTTCACCCTATTCGGGATAAAATTTCTCATTCCACAAAGAATTAAATTTGTTACCATTTCTGCGCTGGAATCCACGTCACTATCGAGGAAGCATAGTGACCAGTTAAAGTTCCTGAAGAATTCATTGAGACCGTCTCAGTTGGCTTTCTCATATTGCCAAACGTTTCTCATAGGAGGTTTTTCTTTAACTGGGTTTTTTCGACATGAGAATTTTGCAAAAACGATACAATGGTCTGATGTGCCTAGAGGCGGTAATACACTAATTGTGTATTTATTAGGGTCAGAGGTAAGAAACAAGTCTAGGGTGTTGGCGGATTGACCTGCAACGTCAGGGATTCGAGTTGGCTCATCGACAAGCTGAGTTAATTGATTTAACTCAGCAAAGATCTCAACATACCTTCCTTCCGGTGTTGACTGGCCAGAATAACGAAGCCAAGAACAATTGTGTACATTGAAATCGCCCGCAATGACGATTTCAGTGTGAGGATAATGGGCAACAATTCTATGAATGGAGTCAGACAGAGCATCAAATTCGTTAAAAGTTGAATTTCTGTCCAGATTTGGACTTCGATATAAAAAAACATATGAGAACTTTTTTAAAAAAAAAAACGCATAAAATTTGCAAAATCTCATCGATTCTTTATTTGAAACGTTAGATTGGTCCATGACATTAACTTTTTAAAGATAATTTCATTTAAATGTTGACCGCGGCTGCGTCTTAGGTGGACCATTCGGAAAGTCCAATTTTGGGTAACTTTTTCGAGCATTTCGGCCGGAATAGCCCGAATTTCTTCGGAAATGTTGTCTTCCAAAGCTGGAATAGTTGCTGGCTTATTTGTGTAGACTTTAGACTTGACGTAGCCCCACAAAAAATAGTCTAAAGGCGTCAAATCGCATGATCTTGGTGGCCAACTTACCGGTCCATTCCTTGAGATGAATTGTTCTCCGAAGTTTTCCCTCAAAATGGCCATAGAATCGCGAGCTGTGTGGCATGTAGCGCCATCTTGTTGAAACCACATGTCAACCAAGTTCAGTTTTTTCATTTTTGGCAACAAAAAGTTTGTTAGCATTGAACGATAGCGATCGCCCATCACCGTAACGTTGCGTCCAACAGCATCTTTGAAAAAATACGGTCCAATGATTCCACCAGCGTACAAACCACACCAAACAGTGCATTTTTCGGGATGCATGGGCATCTCTTGAACGGCTTCTGGTTGCTCTTCACTCCAAATGCGGCAATTTTGCTTATTTACGTAGCCATTCAACCAGAAATGAGCCTCATCGCTGAACAAAATTTGTCGATAAAAAAGCGGATTTTCTGCCAACTTTTCTAGGGCCCATTCACTGAAAATTCGACGTTGTGGCAGATCGTTCGGCTTCAGTTCTTGCACGAGCTGTATTTTATACGGTTTTACACCAAAATCTTTGCGTAAAATCTTCCATGTGGTCGAATAACACAACGGCGACGAATCGACATTTCACGGTCTTCAGCAACACTCTCAGAAACAGACGCAATATTCTCTTCTGTACGCACTGTACGCATTCGTGTGGTTGGTTTAATGTCCAATAAAGTAAACTGAGTGCGAAACTTGGTCACAATCGCATTAATTGTTTGCTCACTTGGTCGATTATGTAGACCATAAATCGGACGTAAAGCGCGAAACACAATTCGAACCGAACACTGATTTTGGTAATAAAATTCAATGATTTGCAAGCGTTGCTCGTTAGTAAGTCTATTCTTGATGAAATGTCAAAGCATACTGAGCATCTTTCTCTCTGAAATCCCGCGTGATCTGTCAAATACTAATGCATGAAAATCCTAACCTCAAAAAAATCACCCTTTATAAATGTCCCAAAAAGAGCAATAATTACACTTTTGTTAAACTAATGGCTAATTGAAAAACGCAATGCACGTTTCATATCTATTAATATAAGCTTTCAATCTCTTAAAAACAGAAATTTGCAACCGTTTGAATTCGTCTAATGGGTCAATTTTTGTATTTTTGTTGGACGGTTTTCAACTAATTGGATGAATTTCCAATTTTTAATTGGCAGTAAGTTTGCTTCATTATTTGTTCACATCTTAATTATTTTTGCACGATCCGTGGTTTTAACTTCTTTGTTAAGAAAATTCTCTTGCAGTGAGTTTGCCAATTTTTTGTTTTCAAGTCTTCCAACCAAGCAAACAGACAAGATTTAATTGGAAGACGAACATTTTTTAATTTTTGAGTAAAATCAACTAAACGCAAGAACGGTCTTATTGGAAATTGGCAATTGCCACCTAATTGGATGCTATTGGAAGACTTTTGACAGTTCGCCAAATATAAGAAGATCTTCCAATCGTGTGTACCTAGCGTTAGGCGGATGTTACTTTTCAATTTAGATTTAGATGGTTGGACAAAACAACACATAAAATGAAAGCACATAGAAATATTTTTAAGTAAGGGCTGTTGTTTAAACGGGACAATTTTAGGGTTACCATTTTTATGTTGTATTCATGCGAAAGTGTGTTTTGTTTGTGTTATGTCTGTTATATTTTAAAAGTGTTGAATTTATTTTAAGAACATAAATAATATATAAATTTTTATGTTTAAATAAACTTCGACTTAATTCTATAATACCTGTATTAAAGTCCAAGCCTTGTGTATCAACCAAATACTGTAGGATATCACCTTGTTCTTCCAAGTTCTCTGTTTCACGTAGCATTGCAATTAATTCCTCAACTTCTGTTTCAGCAAAATTTGTGTCCGTACGATGGCGTTGGATAAGAATTTTAGGAACTTATTTTTTTTTAAATATAACCAAAATCATAAGCGAAACAAGAAAATTAAAAAGAAAATCAAAATAAAAATAAAATAATCAACAACAAAAAAATGTTTTTTAATAACTAACTTTCAAGTTGTTTTGCAAACTCACTGCGACGTTCGTGAACGGTGCGATTGTGATGTGGATCAATGGGATAGATGTTCTCACGAATCTCCAATTGAGCATTTTGTTCTTCGGGTGTTGTTGCAAATAAATTGATGTGATGATTTTGTGCGTTAGCTTGAAGCCATGGTGGAGGAACTATAGATGAGAGGCGACGTTCTGACAATGGACCTGGACCTTCCATACCCAAGGTATCAGCTAATGAAAAAGTATTATCTTTTTAATAAAATGCATGGAAATGATAAATATTCTATACTTACAATCCACATTAATTGATCGTGTCTTTTTGATAGCACCCTTGCATGACATACGCCTACGCAATGGGCGTGGTTTTAATCCCGAAGTTCGAATATTAACAGCATTTTTATTGCTAAACGAACGCAACAAATGATCATCCAAATAGGTCTGGACATCTTGATGCAAACGATCTGGATAGCCATCTTCTTGACTTCCCAGAAAACTCAAATCAGTAATGGCTGAGGTGTTGAGGAAGTCCTTCAAATTGCCCAACATAACTCGAGTGCCATTAATGTAGCCAGATTTAAGTTTTCGCATTGTTTGGATCATGGCCAGAGGGATTTTATTTTGATCTGGATTTGTTAAGATTAGAGAGGACAGTAAAAGTTAGAAATTTAAAGTTGTTATTGTTTTTTTTTGACAATTAGACATTTATATCACACCCAAAAAGAGACCAGAAGAGCACAAACAAGGTTAGTATTGCACAACATGCTGTACTGTTTTTCTACGACAGTTATTTACTATTTAGTCTATAAGTTTAAACAAAGATTTTTCTAGCGATTTATGAAGACTTGAAATGTGTAACCCGTCACCAGAGGAATGGGAAAAGATGTTAAATTCCATACTTATTGTAATATATCAAATAAATTCTTGTAATTGTAGGTGATCAGATATCAACGATATATTTACTTTTTTAGACCCTAAGCCACAAAGAAGTTAGTATCCAACAAGACCTGGAAATTATAATTTGATGAGCACTTATCAGCTGACTTGAGCTGTGTTTCGGCCTTAGTCTATATAAGATTTTTCTAAAGGAAGAATTAAAGCCAAGATTTATACTGTGTAAACAGTGGTGTACCACAGGGCTCCCTCTTGTGTCCGATACTTTTCCTTATTTGTTGAACTTTTGCTTAAACTACTAATCCACTTAAACAAGTTAAACTCAATAATATGGGCGTTAGACTTTTTGAGTTCAAATCAACACCCGGTGAAAGGTATAGATAGCTCAAGCTGATTTTGGATAAGGACCAGCTTAGAAAAAGGAAGGAGCTTTGCTTTGATTATAAACCATGTATTCGATAGCAACATGTAACTAACGTCTTCTGAGTTGTTTGATGAAACAGATTCTTGATTACAAACGGCACCCCCTGTAAGAAGGAGATATGTTCAGCAACCAAAGCACTGAAGGACATCAAAGGGGTAGGGCTAGACGGCATTCCTGCCGAATTATAACAAGCAGCGTCGAGTTCTTCGAGCGAATTGTTACACATGCTCATTGAAGCAGTATGGGTTTCTAAACGATTCCCTGAGAAGTGGAAAAGGGAATATTTGTCAGGCTCCATGAAATAGGGGACTTCATAAATCCCGTATCCTGTAGAGATTTATTTTTAGGTGGGGCCAACACCTTCATCTATTCAAGCTCCATATATAACTTAATGTAACTCAGAAAACTAAGTAACCTATAGCTCAAGATAAGGTTGGTTAAAGGGAACGTTTTGGAAAGGATGTCTTAAGCAAGCGCGTGCATTGATATCAAAAATTTTTCCGTCAAACTGACATTCCATTACATGCATAGGTTTTTTGAGCCAAAAGAAGTGTCAACAATGGATAGGAAGATGAAAAAAAGTCGGTATTTTTTAAATTGGGAGGGTCCCTGTTAAAGAAGATGGAGTTGTTTGGACAGTTAGTCAAAAATCAGCAAACCATAAACACCATCTAAGATATCTTTCTATATTTTTTCAGAGTCTTGAGATTTATCTGGTAGCGGAGGGATCTAATGGACTTTGACATCCTATTTAAAGCTCTTGGATTATGTGGATGATGTTTGTTTACTCTCTCATAGAGTCATGGATCTCCATCGAATGACAACAAGTCTGGAGAGAGAAGCAGACGTTGTGGGGCTGAAAATTAATTCCCGCAAAACAAAAATGATCAGCCTCGGAACCCGACTATTCTCTCAAATAAATATTTCCTCGCAACCTGCGGAAAAAGTGGAGAGTTTTCAATACCTTGGAAGTATTGTCTGTATCCAAGGCGGAACCAAACAAGACGTCATCTGCCGCATCGGCAAAGCAAAAGCGGCGTTCGGGATGGGATCGAAAATTTAGAGGAATAAGCTTAAGAACAAAGCTACGACTGTTCTCAAAAATGTCGAATCTGTGTTACTTTATGGGAGCAGCACTTGGAAGGTTATGTCAGCCATAACAAGAAAGCTGCAAACCTTCGTGAGTAGTTGTCTTTTTAACATCCTAAGGATTTTCTGTTCAAACCGAATATCACATCAGGTCCTTCATAGAAGGACAGGCTAGGAACATATAGACTCTATAGTACGAAGGCACAAGTGGCAATGGATTGGACATACGCTTCGAAAAGGTAACGACTGTATTGCAGGCCAAGCTATGCAGTGGAATCCGCTCACACAAGAAGGAAGAAGAGCTGGACGACCTAGAAGCATATGGCGCAGGACTGTCAAGGCGGAATCAGCGTCACTAGGTAAAAGTTGGAGGGAGCTGAAACACTTCTCCGAAAAACCGTACCGTAAGTGGTTCCCAACGGACTTAACAGGTCTGAGGACCTAAGAAAGTAAGTAAGTTGAGAGAAAGGATTAGAGGATCATGCCAAGGTAGGCCTTGAAGGGCATATAGAAGAAAACTTCTTTAAACACTTTCAATTCTTGAAATATCGACTCCTTGATAAGAGGACTAAACTTGAAATATTATGATGAGCGGGGGGAGGAGAGGAGTTAAGTTACGAATTTTGGGGTTTTCGCTTATATCTCGAAAACGGTGCATCGGAGAGAAATATTTTTAGATAATAAAATGGAGTTCTTAAAATTATCTAAAACTTTAATTTCATATGTTTTTTTTCTAATTCCTAACCGTTTTCGAGCTGTACCCTCGGACTAAGCTCCGGTCTTCTGTGCCTTAATTAAATTTTAAGAGTAATTGTTTGTCTGTGGGCTTTGCGCAAAAGAAGAAACAAAAAAAACCTTTAGCGAAAAGAAAAATTGTGCAGTCACTTGAGACTTTAACTGGTCACTGTGTTCTATGAGGAAGGATACCTTGGGCGATGAAGTTCTTCACCGCACCTTTCTTCGATTAACGATCTTGTTGCTTAGGAAGCAGTATACCACAGAGACTGCTACATTAATTTTTGAACCCCAAGAGTTTACAAACTCCAAAAACAGAGATCCCCAGAGACAACCATGTTCCAAAGGCTATGGAGGAGATTTTCAGCTACTTGGGGGAAGGCAGTGATTGTCAGTTCTCCAAAGATGAAATACTGGGTAGCATATGAGAGACCAAACCCCAATAGCGGACAATCAAGGCTGAATTGGAGATCGGATAATTGATCACTCCAAGGGGTATTGAAACAGGGCTAAAAATGAAGAAGAAGAGATGTTGAGAATTGTTGCTAAAGCTGTGGAAATTTTACGGCAAGATATTCAAAGTCAAGTGTACAGCACAGACACATACCCTCCCAGCTACGAATTTTTGAAGAATCCAGTTTCAATGCCTCAATCCCTTACTTTTTTCTTTGAGGGCCTTTTATTGGCAAAGACAAAGAGAATAGAAGAAACAAAGAGAAAATGTGCTGCATTGGGAAATTCCATAATTGGGATTGTCAGACCTAGAACCTTCGTATCACCTCTAATGTGCAGCCTATCATTGCTCATACACAGAAAGTATGCTTCAAGATATTTCATTGATCTTCTTGCAAATTTGGGCTTCTGTGTATCGTATCACGAAGCACAAAAGTTAGAAATTTCAGCAATAGACAGTGCGAAACGTTGAATTCAACGTATGTACTATAGATGGGCACAACGCTCTTCATGCTATGGATGGAATCAGGTGCATTACTGCCTCGATGGGTACGCAAACACAGCCAATAGCACTAAATCACAAGAACAAATCGTTACAGACTAACGACATCGCTTTGACATGGGACACACAAATACCTGCGTTAAACAGGAAGACTTTTTATCAAATCCTACCAACAAAACTAACTTCATCTCCTTACTGGAGATAAAGCTGCAGGAGAAAGGGATACATACTATTCAGGCTACCGATGACGCTGACATCCTAATCTTGAAGACTGCTGTTGAACAATCCACTCACAACTCTGTGGCTGCCGTTGGTAAGGATTTAGACCTTGCTGGACTGTGGACTTGGAAAATGTGGCTGTTCTGTAACGTGCCTCTAATGTCAAGGGAAGTGCCTGAACAGTGTGCCTGTTGATGATGAGAACGATGTAGATCCCATTCAGCAAGAGCCACCCGCTACTGAGGAAGAAGATGCCATGGAAGAACAATCATTGCCTGGGGCCTTCAAGTTCAAAGAGGATGAAAATTATTAGATGAACGAACAAAGGTTGTGGGTTAAGAATATGATATACAAACTAATTTTCTGAAAATTGTAAAATTATATACATACAAGTTTTAAAATAGCTGTAACTTTAGGCGGATTGGAAATTAATCAGCATATGTATATATATTCTAAAAGGGAATTTAAAAATCTACAACTTCTTTTCTATTCATGCTTTTCGTTTATGAATAAGTTTAGACAATATGATGCAATGTCTATGAATATTTTGACGTAAATTTCAACTTTTTCCGAGGGTATAGCTCGAAAACGGTTAGGAATTAGAAAAAAACATATGATATAAAAGTTTTAGATAATTTTAAGAACTCCATTTTATTACCTAAAAATATTTCTCCCCGATGCACTGTTTTCGAGATATAAGCGAAAAACCCAAAATTCGTATCTTAGATGATTTCATGCAGGTAACAACCAAAAATCCGTACCTCAAAAATAGATATGTGATTATAACGACATAGTTTATAAATATTCAATTTGCGGCTAGTCACACAGTCTACTTTACAAAAGATATTACAACCATACAGCACAATTGGTAGTATAAGGGCCTTAGCAAGTTGCAGTTTAGGTTTGATCGGGATGAAATTTCGAGTAACTTGAAGAAGGCGGAGACTTCAATAGACTTTACCAATGGCACTATTAAGTAGGTCATCCCAAGTAGCACTGCTAGCTAACATATTCAATGGTTTCGTCGTCAAGTTTCAACAGGTTTAAACCCAATACATCAAAGTTTTTGCGATAGATGGGAATGATGTTGATTTAAGAGGGTTAAGGCGGAGATCGTTCTTTTTTTACCAGTGTGAAATGCGGAGCAGATCCTCGTTCATTAAAGCTTACGACATCATTTTTAGCCGCAAAAAGTTGACTTATCAGGAGCTGCACATCATCAGCATAAAGATGAATTAAATAATGTTTAGCAACTTGTGGTAACTTATCTATGGAAAGTGAGAAGAGTATTGGTCCAAGGATAAATCCCTGTGGCACTCCACTCAAAACATTGAGCAATGTGGAAGAGTATCCATTTGCCAGCACGCTTTGTTGCCTTCCGCTGAGATACGAGGAATGAAAGTTCATCATCATTTAGTTGATTTACCCAATATTTCATTTAATCAGGGTAAATTTTGAGGAAGTTCAAGGACTGAGAGATAAATTAAGCAGGTATTCAAAATATACGGAATTTGAAGTTTGAAGTTTCATTATTGAAAGTGTGAAATATTTATTTTAATTTATTTTATTTTTTACTACTTTCAACAAGCTGGAAATCTTCTGGGACATTAGATTAATCTTATAAGTCTTCTATCGTTTTTATCTGATCACCCTTTAAAAAAACTTGTTTACAAAAAATTTTAAAAATTAACATTTTTTCCCAACATTTTAACAAAGAAGGAAAGTAGTTAAGTAATTTTGAAAAACAAAAATAAAAGTTAGTAAATAAATAAAGCGACAGTGTAGTTGAATTTTAAAACATTTCAACTTATTTTTTTTTTAATACAACTTTACGAAACAAGTTGAAGCTTATTTATTATTTAAAAAAAATGAAAATATTTAAATGCCAATAATAATATTTAAAAGTGTTAGATTTTTTTTTTTTGGTAATTACCTAATAGATAATTAGTTGCCATAAGAGTTATAGTAGGCCTTCCCAACATATGACGCCAATTATTAGTTAGGAAGGCCAAATTCGTTGTAACGATACTTGCTAATAAATCTGGATCGCGGGTTGTGTAGTATTCGTCAAAGTCGATGTTCTATGATAACATATAATTTTATTGAGATGATAGTTTTTGTTTTTGGTTGGTTTGTTGGTTAAGTGTGTAAGAAATAAAGAAATGATTAGGAATTTGGAAAGGAAAGGGTTTGATTTTATTTTGGGAAATGTATTTTTACTGATTTATGTTATAAACTTTAATATTCTTGAAAAGAAAAAAGGCTCAATTATGAAATTCGATATGGATTCGATAAGAACATAATATACAAAGAAAAAATTGTCAGTTTGTCAAACTCAAAGAGCTTTGATCTGTAAATTTTCTTGAAATCTTGGATTAATAATAAACTCGAACCTCTTATCTGCGTAAGTACGATTAATGTCAGGAATGGAAGGGCTTTCAATTTTAGGCCAAGTCCAAAGTATTTTTCTTTTACAAACAACTTTAAGAAAGTTTTCCAGCTTGACAGTCCTACAAACTAACCATCAGATATCAGTAGATATTGAGACAAATATAAAGTTCGGTAGAAATGCCACCTACTTAACTTCCATGGGTGTAAAGGAACACTCCCAGAAAGTCCTTTCTGCAAATTTAATGGCATTGCTAAGAAGCCAATAGGGTGGTAAAGTCCCCTCTCGAAAGTGACCTCACTTAACTTGGAGCTCGAAACTGGAGACATTTAGCTAGGGACCGAGCTTAATGGAGAAGTTTGTTGGGTGAGGCCCTAGTTCACACAGGACTGTAGCGCCACCTTAAAAGTAAGTAAGACATCTTTTCAAATTATGTTTAGGCTGTTGACTGGAGATATGATGAAGGCAAAACGAATTGAAGGCTTCAACTGAATGACTGAGCTGAGTGACGTAGGCTCCCGATAGAGATGGCCAGAATGACTGGTTAAAGGAGGCCAGGACAAGATCTGGACCTTAAATTAAGAAAAGTTATCGAATCCAATTTAAATCTATAATTGGGCTTGTTTCTTTTTTTGTTCTTATGTTAATTTTTTAAACTATTTGATCTAAAGGTGAAATTCCAATGTTTTCTTGGACTCACGATAGGAAGCTGTGGTGCAAAATCTAAAAAATATGTGCTATATGAAGTAGAAAACGAAGACCTTTTTAGAGAATTAACACACACATGGGATTTCATTTTTCATGCAAAGAAAAAAGAAAAGACAATTTCAGTTTAATGAAATAAAGACCGTGAAAGCAAGTTTTTGAGATATTTTCATAGGGTGTGGATTCAAAAAAGTAGAATATTATAGGTATTGGTTCTTTGAGGTTAGGTGTTATATGTCGAGGTACAGTTTCTGTGTTCAAAATGTAAATATGAAAAAAGAACCGACATATTTGAAATTATTTGCAAAAACATTTTTTCCCAAATTAATAAATAAAAAAGGTATTATTAAAAGGATGAGTATGTGTTTTAGGACTTTAAAAAGAAACCCTATTGACAAAATAATGGGAAGTTAAAAAACGTTTAGTACCATAAAAAAAAGAAGACTGTTTCAACTTTAAACGGTCTTCAGATAGCAATTCGATAAGATAAAAAAATGCTTAGAAAATGAGAAATTTACCCTTGGAAAGCTTAGTCCTTTCACATTTGTTTAAATGGGTATAGAGCTGTAGACTATTCTCCCTAGTAAATGTATATTGGAATAAAGATTGGAATTAGAGTAGTGTTCCATTGAAATGACAGTATTGGTCTCTACGATTAAGCGAATTAAATGAATGGTAATATTAATAATTGTGCGTCTAGTGAGGGCCGGATTTAGAGGTCCAGAGGACTCGGGGTAATAAAGGAACGGAGGCACCTTCACCCCAAATTATTTTCAAAAAAAGTAAACCATTTTTTTCACTCGAGTTTTTCAATAAATAATTTATTGTGAAACCAAGTATATTCTTTTAGTATTGAACGAACACATATAAATATAAACGGAAAAAAGATTTATCTGAAATTAAATTTTAGGGTTAACGAACGGAACCTTCCGAGCTTTTTTCGCCAAAAAATCGATGATGATTTTGTTGAAATCCAGTTCTCGGAGTAAATCGCTTTCAATGCTCAGGAGAGAAAGCTTCGATAGGCAGTTTTGTCCCATCGTGATTCGAAACCTATTTTTTATAATTTTCATTTTTGAAAATGAGCGCTCTCAAGTGAAATTTGTTACCATTTCAATGCAATTTCGAGGTTTGGGAATGTAGCTCTGAAATTTTGATTTTCAAGAATTCGATAGTAAAATAGTTCCAGCTATTTATCTGTTCCATAGTCCTTTACCTTTTTGAATGAGTCAATCAAAGACACAAATTGAACTAACTCATTACTAGGCTCTAAATCATCCGGATACACCAATGCCTCTGCTGCAGCGTGCAAATTTTCAGCATCCATCTTCTCGATGTGATTCAGGATTCCAAATCTCGAACGTACAGCTTCATCTTTTAGTAAAAGAAACGTATAGCTGGTCAATGACTGGGATGAAGGCGGATACTTTGTATTTTTCCTTGGGTGCTTGTGCTTTCCCGTAATTGAGCGGATTCAACTTCACATTTCTCGTTCTGGTGCGTGTACGTAATTGTACATAAAATTGTCGAGACACGGAATCGAATACTCAACCTCCGAGGTTGCGGGCAAGCACCACCCCACTCAGCCATTTAGAGATTGGTGTACCCTCTCTAGATGGGTAGTGAATTGGAAGTGCTTCTTATCAGATTATAGATTTTAATATTTCACTCATTGGAGTGAACAAATATAGATCAATGATTTCTGTTATTTTACAATTATTTACATAATTAAATAATCATGTACGTACAAAGTACTGTAGGCTTTAGGTAAAGGCAAAGAAAAAATACATATCAAAGGAAAAGATTTTTACTAGTGTTTACTAGTTGGAATTTGAAACAAATATTTTCCGAAGTCTCCATTGTTGGGGCCCCCCGTTTGTGGAGGCCTCGGGGCTTCCGCCCCGGTTGCCCTCCACTCAATCCGGCCCTCGCTACTAAAGCCGTAATGACGGTCATTAAGAAGCTTTCGATCTTCGAGATATTTCTTGAACTGATAATTAATCAGCGTTTCGACGACCTTGGAAAAAAGGGATGTAGGTGCAATCGGTCGATAAATAGAGGACCGATTGCTCTTAACAATTTCTGAGTTTTTTTTTGTTTGGGACAATTGGACAATTCTTCTAAAACTCGATTTGTTGGAAAGTTTTTACTTGCAAACCGCAATCTTCAAATTATTTCAGAGGTTCTCAATAGCATTTAGATTTGGTGATTAAGAAGGCCCATAGCGTTTAATTTGTTTCGTTGAAACCAGACTTTGTTTTGACTTTGGCTTATGCTTGGGGCGTTGTCTTCATGAGCCCAAGGGAGCATTACAATTTGCAATATGACTATAAACGACTCTTTTGTCATTATTCCATCTATAACGAATATTGGACCAACGCTCTACTTAAAAAAAAACCTATAACGTTATGCTGCTACCTCCGGATTGTAGGCGTAGCACTTTGGGCGACGAACAAATTGTTTACCATCCATTCCGAATAAATTTATATTAATTTTGTCGGTCCAAAGCACATTCCTCCACTGCTCCTTGGCTTGAAGTGGATCGAATTTTTTGCTAGATCCGCTACTGGATGTGTAATTTTTTTTAGTAAAAGAACATTTCTTAGAAATCGTGCAAGAAGTTCAGTATCCTGGAAAATAGCTTTGTCACTTGCAGTCACTTTACACGGACAGCTCTCTGGTTTTTTCAAAATGTTTGGAATTTATAACATACAATGCATTTAAAAAGAAATCGTAAAATTTCGAAATTATTCTCAGTTTCTTTTTTTTTTATAATTTACAGGCAATCAAGGGGTTATTAGTACCCTTTCTGAACATCAAAATGGGAGGGAAAAACAGAGTTGGATAAAGCATTCCACATTATCGATGTGCGATTTAAGAAAGAATCTCTATACTTGACAGTACGCCCGAAATTCAGCTCAAGGGTAAACTGATGAGCATTCCTGGAAGTGCGAGTATTACGGCTGAATCGTTTAAGGGGTGGAATGCAACTGGTTACATCAACAGAACATTGTTTATACAAATATAGATAAAACAACGAAAGGCATGGTACATCTTACATTGCGGCGGTGTTCTAGCGATGTAAATGTTTCGATTATAGTTCTATCGCCTTTTTTATATTCTATCCAAGAGATTTAAATTTCTTATGCGAATTATATTCAAGCTTTGGACGAATGAAGGCTTTGTAAATTACAGCCAGATCAGAAGGGGTGAACAATTTTCTGCACCGTCGGAGAAATCCTAAGCACTTGGCAGCATTTTTGGCAATATCAAATATATGATCGTTCCATAAAAGGTGACCTGTGATACACATACCAAGTACTGACAGTTGATTAGTTTCTTGGATGCAAGTGCCACTCATAGATAGTGGCATCGGGGGTGTGTTACGCTTTAACGACAGGAGACAGCATTGAGTTTACGAAGCATTAAATTGTACACGGTTTTTGATTCCCCATTGTACAATGCTGTCAAGATCAGAATTTAATGAGCTTATCATACGCTGCCGTACAAGTTCCACATCCGAAGGACAAGGATGTGAATCTATAAACGAGTATGAGAAGCTGAGGGTACTGCCGTCGGCGAAATAGGTAAATGGATTAGAAGTGGCAGACATAAGATCATTTATGAAAATAAGAAAGAGAGTCGGAAACAAAACGGAGCCCTGGGGAACACCAGAATTTATTTTATGAATTTCAGACTTATAACCATCCAATACAACTTGTATTAAACGGTTAGAAAGGTAATTTCTAATCCAAAGAAGAAGAGATTCATCAATACCAAAAGCACGCAATTTCGATACGACAGCTTGGTGCCAAACTCTATCAAATGTTTTTGAAATATCAAGTGCAATAAATGTCAGGGAAGGTAGGGGTGAGTTCAAAAATGCAACTAGTTGCACAAGCCATGCCGACATGATTCATGCAATGCATTTATGGACAGAAAAACTACTGCAAGAATGCGCCAAAGTATGACAAAAATAATTAAGTTTGAGTTACGCTGGTTTTGGGTTTTTAGTGTCTTAACCAAATTCTTTTAAAGTTCAATAAAAATGTTTTATTAGAACTTATTTTAAATGTTTTGAATCAAACAAATTCATTCATTAATTCATTTCTATGAAGTATAAATATTATATTTCAACTTATTATCAACTAATCATTTTATTTTTTGACAAAAATTGAATAAATATTCAATTATTTTACCAACTCATTGTGTTCTGACATTTTCCATCAGAAATAAAATGAATGCAGGTTTGATCGCACTTCAGATGTCATACTGTTTTTTTGAACAGAGTTACCGACTGCAGTAATGCAGTGTATTTACATTTATGAAAGCAAAATTTGGCATTACCGCTGCATTTTTACATTAATGAACTTACTCTAGTTTTCCCAACGCGGCAAAGTGGATATGAACTTCATTTAAAATAACATGAGGAATGTCCAAATCTATTTCTTCCTAAAATTTTTTGAGCATTGGGAAACTGTCTAGGTTTCGATTTTGTATAGATTCAGCCTAAACTAGAATTTATTTTTAAATGCTTCTATTTTGTGGCTGACATCGAAAACAGTTATCTTTGGTCTTTGCCTAAAGTGATACACTCAAATCATTTATTTGTTTAAATATATGTATCTGACAGATACGCCAATTTCAATTACCAACGCTCATAACATAACATGTTCCCCAATACAAAGTTGTCGTCAATGAGGAAGGTTCTAACTTCAGCCACCTCACTTCTACGAGAAGAAGTATAGACGTATGTAGACTACCCATGTCATCACACAATACTTTAAAAAGTCTTCTATTTAATAAAGCTAATTATTTTCACGCTTTTGCCCAACACCTCTTTAAGGGAGACCCGCATTTTTTTCATTACGGGGGCGTGGCGGTGTATAACCGAATGGCTACTGGTGCATCCTTAAACAATTTGATTTATTCTTGCGACGGCACCGGACGTTTTGCCAATCATGGCCTTGGCACCGTCCGTGCTACATCCACGCAGTTAACCCATGGTATGTCATTTACTATCAAAAAGTCAATCAAATTAAAAATTTCAGCACCAGTTGAAGTTGTTTGCAACGGCTTGCAGAAGAGCAGATCTTCTTGAAAGTACTGCAGATATTGGTAGCGTACGAATGCTATTAAAATAACCAACCCTGCAACATCCGTTGATTCATCCATTTGCAGCGCAAATTTTGTCACTTTTATTCGTAAAAGTAAAGTAGCTTTCACATTCTCCGCTATTTTTGCTGAAAACGTTGCACTGTTCAACAACACTTTGCTGCAAATTACGCATTAAGGTTTGTTGTCACTTGTCTCAGCAAATCCAAAATTCAAATATAATTCGCGGTACTTCCTTTTAACTGATTTTTTTTTCTGTAACATTGATCACCGTGGAACTACTACTAGGCGAACTATCAAACTCAAAACCTTAGAAATCTCTAACGCCACGAAATTATACTTCTTTTTGTTGAAAAAACAAAAAATGTTTTGAAATTTGTTTGTATTTCAATTCGACTGCTGCGATCAAAATTACAATATCAGAAACCCAAAATTAACTAGTTACTAGTCCGTCTTGGAATTTGTATTTTTCTTTTTCAAATATTTCCGCGGAGCACTTGGATATTCTTCAACACACTTTGGGAAACCCGGTTTTAAAATGTGTTTCTTACTTTTTAGTATTTTAGGCAACTCCAATTGCCTATTCTCCTCTAGCTAATTTGTATCTGAATGAATAACAACTGTTTTTAAGTAGTGATTCGATTTTAGTACGGATTTTTTTAAGATCTCATTATGATATTCCAATTGGTAAGCCCAAAAAAAACAAATGAACGGTTTAAAAGTTAATTAATGAATCCAACGAGGTGAGTTAACCATCACCACAATAACTTTATTTCTAACGCTTTAATTAAACAATATTTCTTATGACCTTCCCATTCACCATCGCTGGAAAAATCATTCAATTTTATAAGCGTCTTCGGAACAAGTTCTCGAAGGAACTTAGAAGAAAGTTGTGTGTATTTCCATCACCTCTACACAAATTGTTCGAGTTTCCTTTCCCAACAATTATAGCATAATTTCTAAAAATGTGTCTCAAGGTAATTTTGAGTGTTTTTCGTGTGTGTGTGGTTTTGTATGTAAGAATCATGTTTTGGTGTTTTTGTGTGTTATTTTTAAATTTAGTTTAAAAAGAATGCATTTTATAGCGAAAAATAAATTTAACACAAGCCGAACTTGCTTTCACGCAGAAAAAAAAATAGAAAGAACAAAACCGAAGAAAACAATAAAATTAAAGAATGGACAAAAGAAAATCATTTAGGAAAATATTACAGAAGATACAAAAAATTAAAAATCCAAATATAAAAAAAAAACAAAATCAAAACAAGTTTTTCACTTCCAAAAAAAGCACAACTTTCTGTTTTGTTTTGCTTTCTTTTGTTAAAAGCAAAACTTCTTTTTTCAATACCAACGGACCTAAATGGATTTTCTTAAGAACCAACGTGACCATCGGGCGTCCAAGTAAATCCCATGCTGACTTTAGGAAATTTATTTCACCTTTGAGTATATCGATCATAAGTTCATTGTCCGAGGCTATGTAGAAGCGCGATAAATCGACGAACTATTTGTTTTATATTTTTAAAGTATTTTTTTTGTCAGCAACAAAATAATACAAAATAATTTTAACAAAAATTTAAATTAAAAATAGAGAAAAATAATCAACATCATAAAGATTTTATCCAAACGGAAAATATAAACTCAGTGAAATAAAGAGGGGTGGTTAAGGAAGGATAAGTAGGTAAGAAGGAAAGGATATTAATGTATAAATACTTACCTGTGGTGTAAAAGCGAATATTTTATCCTTTAAGGAATACAATTTACTTGTACTTAGGATGCCAACATCACGTGACTTACGACCGGTTAATCCAAGTTTACGATTTCTTCCCAAATAGGTATACAAATGGCTAAGTACTCTGGCCGGTTGAACTTCAATTGGTGCTACTTCGGCGATAGTTTGAACATGCAAGTCATGCTCGGCGAGTTTATCACGAATTTCGTTGTCTTCAGCAATGATGACGACTTGAACGACGACATCAGGTTTTTTCTGAGCACCAAGGCGACGATTGAGAGGATCGAGTTCACCTACAGCAAGGAAGCCCTACAATGAAAGAAAATAAAGTATTTAGTATCGCAAGGAAATCCGAAATCTAAAAAAAGGTGAATAATTTCTTTCTTTGACTATTAAATCTAAAATTATGTTAAACGGTAAACGTCATGAAATGACAACGATTACTTGTTACCTAGCTGAATTGCTGTTACCGAATCCCAACCTTTTCCTTACATATTATAATGATGATTTAACATCAACTGACTCCTCACCCTATCTCTTCCTCCCCAAGCACCTCTCATCTTTATTGGGCTGGATCTAAGGTGTTAAACGACCCGTTCCGATGATCAGCTTGGCTGGGGGCCCAATTTCACTAGCCTTATCTGTACATGCAAATCTCTGTGCAGAAAGACCTCGCATCTCGTGGGACCAAAGATGTACAAAAACAAAACAAAAATAAAAAGAACGATGAGACCGGTATCTCTTCAAGACCGGGCGGCAGTTTGGCGTCAAAGGCTGTTGCCGTATCTCCTGCGGCTAACACAGAGAAGGGAGTAGTGGCTAACTATGGACCTTCCTCTGCTGTTGGTAGCAACAAGAATATGAAGGTAGCGATACCTAATTTCAGTATTGGCAGGGTTGTGAAAAATGGCCCTACCACTACTAATGAGAGTACATCTAGAAATGAAAACGGGAAACCCTCAAAAAGCCTATATAGACAAGGCGGCAAGCGGCGAAAACCTAAAGGCCTCTGGTGCATCATCGGAGGCTGAAAGGACACCGCAGCAAACCGCTAGTGTCGAATGGGCTAAAAGCATACTTGCTACAACAATTACCAGTAAGGACTCTACGCCAAAAAGAGAAAGGTCTCTTGAGAGCGACACCAAAACGGTCTCGGGTGCACAACACCAGCACTCCTCTCAATCCCATCAAGAAACAATCCAGTTTCAGTGACGTCGCAAAGGGCAATGTCGTGGTTGCGGTCATTGACAGGAGCGATGATGATGGCACAATATCGCCTGATCGTTGGCAGTTGGTCAAGGTTAAGCTCTCGGGTGGCTTTTTTAAGCATTTTGAGGGAGCTTCCATGTAAAACTCATGGTTTGTGGCGGCCAGAGGTTTTGTGACCTATACAAGCTCGCTGTCAGCCGGTTAGGTGAAGTTTGGCCAGGTGCGAAGCTCGAGGTTGTCGCTATGGAAGACATTCCTAGCAGACCTAGAGTCCGCATTTGGATTCCAATCGAACCTGCTGGTATCGAGGATATTCTCGAGATGATCAGAGTTTGTAACCCGTCCCTTCCGACTCATAACTGGAAAAGAGCCAAGCTAGAGGAAGTGAAGGGTCTTTATAGGAGCGCCATTGTGGTACTCAATAAAGAATCCTTGGCTCCTCTAGCCTTAAACGAGCGCTCTATAAAATATGGCTTAAAATCCAAAATTTATAAAAAAGATAAGGTTAACGCGAATAGCGAGACTCCTACAACAACCGAAGGTGAACTCGCGGTTGGTGGGCCTGGGACCTCGTCTTCTTCCCTAACAGAGTGTGACGATGCACCAATCCCCTTTCCAATCGCGACTTCACCCTCTAAAAAAGTCGTAGATAGTCCATCCTTAATGAAGACTTAGGACGACCTTAATCTCAGACTCAGAGGATCAGAACAAAACAGTGGTGGAGGTTGATCTGTCTAATTGTAGCCAAAATGCTGCAGTTAGTACAGATTAATCTCCAACACTTCATAAAGGCATCGGCCTCACTTCTTCTCCGTCTGGCAAGAAACGGGGAAGACATTGTCCTGATCCAAGTGCCATAGATTGTGGGGTCCGTTGTTCGAGGACTCAGGACTTAGGACTCAGGACTGTGTGTGACAGATAAAAGTGAACCTAGATCTTGCATACCAGTGAAACGAAGCATTAATGTATTTTTACTCCATCATTTCAGTGACAAAGATACCACCGTAGCTAGGTTGGAAACAACCAAAGAAAGTTTCTGGCTAGTTTCGGCGTATCTTGGCCACGACCACGTTGGCCATCTCCCTGGAGAAAGTCGTCGATGAAGCGGAAAGGCAAAGGATCCGCCTAATTATTGGGAGCGATGTTAACGCTCATCCTACTGTATGGGGTAGCACGAATATTAACGACAGAGTCTCTTTTTCATTATATTTTTGGTACTAACTTCTTAGTAAGTTATGTTGAAAATGAACCAACCTTCATAACTAAAACTCGACAAGAAGTCTTAGACATAACTCTTGTCTCAGATACTATACACTATATGATCTTGGACTGGAAAGTATCCAAAGAACACTCGTTCTGTGATCATAGATATATCCAGTTCCTTCCTCTAACGCTAATGAACTTGACAACAAAGTCAATGACCTTGCTAAAGCCGCAAGACTAGCCTCTCACTGGGAAAGTTTTGAAGCCTCTAAGTTACGGAAAATTCTTTCAATTCTTTCAACTAGTCCAGCAATGCCAAGCTGCTTGAAAAATGCAGACGGCTCCTGGACAAATTCAAGTAATGAATCGCTGAACTTACTTTCCTACAACAATTATAATCGTTCAAGTTCCAATACAACATATCCACAAGGTCTGATCACAAGGGACAAGCCACAATGGGCTCTCAACAGCTTTAAACCATTTAAATCTGCAGAACCAAATGGGATAATAACAGCCGAATAACAACAGACTTCTGACATAATTGCAAAAATCCTTAAGGCAATTTTTACCAGCTGTCTTTACCTAGTCCATGTTCCCTCGGCATGGAGAAAAACTAAAGTTCTTTTTATACCCAAAGCAGGTAAATGCTCGCAAGTCAATCCTAAAGATCTACGACCTATATATAGTCTATCTATAGTCTATCATCATTCCTTCTTAAGACCTTGGAAAGATTGATTGATATACATTTCAGGGAAAGTATTGATACAAGACTTCTGTCTTCGTCTCAACATGCCTACTGTAAAAGTAAATCGGTGGAAACAGCGTTACACACTTTATTTTGTCTCTACAAAATCTATAACAGTCCATAACTGTTGATCATTTCTAATGGAGATGCACACCAGTTTAATATTCACTTTTGCTGGGTGCCGGGCCATAGAGACATTCCAGGTAACTATAAGGCAGATGAACTCGCCAGGAACGGTACAGTACAACCCATCCTACCACGTTTGGCAAATACTGGCATACCAATCGCTACTTGTAAACTGTTGCTAGTGCAAGACGCTGTGAGGAGGGCAGGCACCAGGTGGAACAACATAACCACGCGTCAAGTCACAAAAAACATCTGGCCAACGCTGGATTTAAAACGTTCAAGGTGCTTGCTCTCTCTAAGCAGATCGCATATAAGCTCGATAATAGGTGTCATAACCGGACACTGTCTAATAGGAAAGCACGCCACGAGACTAGGCGTATTTTCAAATGAATTTTGTAGCAGCTGTATGGACGAGGAAGAAACAGTTCTTCACTTTCTCTGTACATGCCCTGCTCTGGCTCGATAACGGAAGAATTACCTAGGAGAATTCTTTTTTGACGATCTAAATGATATCAACATAATCAGCCTCTCACGTTTCGTAAGGGAATCAAACTGGCTCTATTGAGCTTAGGAGGAAGCCTCAAGATTCATGTGGTATCACAATGGGCCATTAAACTGGTTCTTTGTTCAAACTTAAATAAAATAATAAAAATGAATTGGCCGATTTGCTGGAAGATGATTTGGAGTTTCTTTAATTGATTGAAGTTGGTGTCCCCCGTCATGTTTACGATAGAAATGAGTACTTTTTTTTTGCCTTCTACAAAAGATTTCGTTTAACTAAAAATATGACTATCCATGTATTAGAACAAACAAAGTTCTAGAACCGCCTTATTACTGGTTTCATACATGACTTTTATAACAAATCGTTGAACAAAATTTCCCATCTTCTAGAAATAATTCAATTGCACCCATTAACCAGCTATTGGAAACTCTACGATTCTTTGGTATAGGCGATCATCTTTTAAGTATTGCTGATTTTGGAGGGATGCATATTTTAACTGTTTCAAGAGTTGCCACAGAAATTGTAAAGCTGTATGGGAAATATATTAAAATTCTAAAAAAACATCATCAGAAGTTCCACAGGTTAAAAGGGATTTTTTTGATATAGCATCTTTTCTTTCTGTTATTGGTGCTGTTGACGGTACACATGCTAAAATTCTGTCTCCAGGTAAGATAAAATATGGTTTCATTTTATACCAAATACAATTTTGTCTCAGGAGGGTCCGACGCGGAAATATTTAGGAACAGAAAAAGCTATTTTTCATTAAATGTACAAAGAGTATGTACTGCAAAAATTATGTTTAATGATGTAGTTGCAAGGTGGCCTGGTTCTGCTCATGATGCAACAATTTTTAATAGCAGTAAAATAAGAGCCAAGATGGAAAGTTCAGATTTTACAGATTGCGTTATTCTGGGCATTTTGAAGTACAGAATTCTTTAAATAAAATATTTTTTAGATTAAGGTACCATTGACTCTGCATTGCAAAATATTTAAAACAATATTATTTATTAATAATCTTTAAATAAAAGTGAGTTTTGTGTATTTTAAAAAGTTGTTAGTTTTTAAGCTTAAAACAACATTTTTCATGAACTTATCAATGTTTTGACTTTCTGGAGATACAGTATCATAACATTCAGTGTTTTGCGAATACAGCACTTTTGAAATACAGTGTTCTTATTTCACATATTTTGAAATACAGATTATTTAATTTTGCTTTAAGGCAATACTATACAGAAATTTGAAAAAACAACATTTCGCCCACTCCCGCAGAAATGTTTAATTTATGCTTTAAGGACACTGAGCAGCATTTAGCTTTCTACGCATACAATTCTACTCGATTGTTGATTCCCCGTCTATCAATGCTGTTTAGATAAGAAATATTTGAGCCGTTAAAGATCAGCATCTGAAGAGCAGGGTTGTTAATCTAAAAACGAATATGAAAGTTGATGGTATTATATCCCCGAAACAGGTAAGTGAATTATAAATGTCGGACATGTCTTTAATTAAAATGAGAAACAGTGTGGGAGACAGGCCAGAGCACTGCGGCACACCAGCATTCATTTTTTGGGATTATCAGAATTAAACCCATCCAATATTATTTTATTCAACTATATTTCCTATTATTTCTATATTGCTAACATTTCTATGCAAAGAGTCAGGGATTCTTGAAAACCGAAGGTATGCATTTTTAATAAGAAAGCCTGATGCCAAACTCAATCGTTAAGAATTTTCAATTCATCAATATATTTCTTAATCTTATACGAGTTTTTGTACCTGTAAATCAAATTGCACTTTTCCAATGGTTTATGGTAGCTTTTATTCAAATGCGGCTTCAAAATTATTCTACATACCTACTAAGTAAGGTTTTTGAGATATTACTTTTAAACTCGAAAAAATAAACATTTAGAACATAAGGCTTTTTGAGGCTATCTTAATTCATAAAGTAGCTTTTCTTCAATGAAATTCGTGATGGTTTTCCAAGTTTATAACTCCTTTCTTCAATATTTAACCAAGGTATTTATAGCATTTGATTTTCGAAAAATCTTCATTAGTTGTTAGTTTCACGTTTCTTAAATCTTAAAAAACCGCTGAATCGTTTGTGATAAAACAGTTTTCAAAAAAAAAAAAAATAGACAAATCGGATTGAAAGTAATTTTTGTTCTTGAAAAGTATCTGCCGTCCAAAGAATTTTATGAAATCAAGTTGTTAAAATATAAACAAAATGTTAAAAACGAGTATTTTACATATTAAAAAGATGGTTAAAATCTAAATTCGATTTCGCAAACAGCTCTAAAAATTAACTCCAAAACGTATTATTCAAAAAAATGTAACTAGAAGACAAAGATTTGTACTTTAATAAATTATCATACAACTAAATGTCAAGCAATAAGTTGTGCTTGTGGTAAGATTCGTTTTGTTTTGTATGCTGGAAGAAGGTACAACGTCAAACCCCTGGTTTGATGATAAATGTTGGCAGGCAATTGCAGCCAAGCAACAGGCACGCAAAGCGGCCGGCGCTGCATAAAAGAAGAGCTGCTCATGAGCTCTATGAGCAGAAGAGGCGAAAGGAACACCGACTTTTAAGAAGAAAAAAGAGAGAGCAAGAGAAGCGTGCGGTCGAAGATGTTGAGAGGTTTAAAAGCAGGAATGAAGTTCGAAAGTTTTTATGAATAGGTGAAACGAAATTCACTGGTACATTAACCTAGAACCGAAAGTTACGAAGACGAAAGTGGGAACATCATAGTGGAACCGCAGTCTGACGAACTGAATTCCGCTGAAGTCTAATAAAGCCACTGGAGCAGATGGCTGGAAAGTCGAGCTCTTTAAATCAGCTGGAGATAAGTTGGTTAGGAGCATGCACCAACTTATCTGTAAGATATGGCCGGAAGAAAGCATGCCCGATGAATGGAACCTCAGTATTGTTTGCCCGATCCTGAAAAAAGGAGACCCTATAAAGGTTGGAAACAACTTAACAGAACCTTTTGATGTCATCAAAAAAAGTATCGTCAAGTGTCGTCAAGAAAGGACATACAACACCGAACGGCTTGCTCAAAACGTCACCATCGACAGACGTAACTTTGAGGTAGTCAAGGACTTCGTCTACCTAGACTACGCTGTAAACGCAGAAATCAACAACAGCGCTGAGATCGAACGCAGAATAACTCTTGCTAACCGCTATTTCTTTGAACTAAGAAAACAATTGAGTATCAAAGTCCTCTCTCGAGGGACTAAAGTGTCACTGCTGTCAAAAGCGGATGAAAGCACCTTGGGTCAGTTGAAAAGAAAATTTCTTCGTGTGATCTACGGTCCCGTATGCATCGAAGGGGAGTGGAGAAGAAGATGGAACGACGAGCTGTACGGGCTGTACAGCGACGTAGACTTAGCCAGAAGGGCTAAGTCCAACGACTAAGATGGCTGGGTCACGTAGAGCGCATGGAAACCAATTCTCCGGGCCGGAAAGTCATCGAATCTACACCCACAGGACAGCGCAGTAGTGGAAGACTGCTGATCAGGTGGGGCGCTCAAGTGGAAAGTGACCTCACCCAACTTGGAGCGCGAACCTGGAGACATCTAGCTAGGGACCGAGCTAGATGGAGTAGTTTGTTGGATGAGGCCCTATTTCACACGGGACTATAGCGCCACCTTAAGGAAATAAGTAAGTGTGATTCGTTAGTAGAAAAAAAAACGGTATATTGTCGACTAGTAACTGCATGCCTTGAAAAGATGTGACTCAAGTGCAATCGTCGATATTTTGAGGCAAAACTATTTTCGCCGTTTTGACTATATGCTTTTGGTAACATTTGTTATGATTTTCATAATCTATAATCAATATCTTCAATGAATTAAAAATATTAAATCGAGCGATTTGGTTACATGATTCACTGCTCAAACATATTTGTTTTGGAGATTTATGAAAAGGGGGGTTTCTTTATGAACATTTCAGCGCTGGAGATTTCGGTTTGGAGACTTAACCAAATTTTTTGTTTGCAGTTAACAAATCAAGAATAATAAAATAAATCAAATGAATTTATAAATCTTTTTCATTATTATTTACTTATTATAGTATATTGAACAATATTCATGTCGCTTTTTTGTTGTTATTATTTTCATCGTTTCCTATAGTGCATTTTTCTTTGAAATAATTTATAACCACGACGAAACAATGGAAAAACAAACTGGTTATATTTATCACCTCATTCTTACAAAATTATTGTAACCTTAATTATGAGAAAACTTAACGCTACATCACATACGAAAGCAAAAATATGTTTTTTTAATTAGAAATGCCTCTCACCAAAATTCATAAACAATCTTTATTAAAAAAAAATCAGCGCTCCACTGTCCATCGTCCTCTCATGCCACCAAAGAAAAAAAGTTATCTTATTTTATGAAAACAATGAAAATTCACATAGTGCTAAATGATGTAAACAAAAAACGTATATAGCCTGATGTCAGCACTCAATTTATTTTCAGTGCTAAATTAGCGGAAAACAACAACAATTGCAGCTTCCTTTATTGTTATTGATTTTTAATATTTATATGAACTAGTAATAAAATTAATTAAAACACTAACAAAGATTTTGTACTTTGGTAGGTATACTTTTTTGAATTGTATTCTTCAGGCATTTTTGTTGGTATATTTTTGAGTTTATTTACTTTTTGACAAAAGTCCAACTGTAATAATTTCTGATAGAAACAAATATTTTACCCTTAATCAACTAAAGAATTGAATGAAATAAAAAATAAATATGGTACAGCAAAGTAACAAGTTTGAAGAAAACAAATATTAGAACATAAGTTTGTTATATTTTAAAACCTTTGCACTTCAAGCCTCATACTCTCTTATTTTCAATGCTATAGTTTTACAAGTACAACGACCCTTTTTTTTTAGTCAATGCAAAATCAACTGATAAGACACTTTTTTTATTTACAACTGCAGCGATAACTAAGCAATAACAAATAAAACAAATTAATTATGAAATTAAAAAGAGCAAAGAATCTTTTGTTGATTGTTTAGCATTTGTTTAAATAAATAAAATAAAATCAGATATACAAATAAAAACAATTACCTCTTGAAGAAGTTTTCCTAAAATATGCAATGACTGGCCCCACAAGAAAGGACATCGTCCAACGACTTCTCTAGTCTGTGAACCAGGCATTTGGTACTCCTTTCCTACCAAATCAATAGGAACTGCATAACTCTCGGGTATGAGAAGAACACCATCCTCTCCACGTACCATGATTTTCTACAATTATTAAATTTGTATCAATATTAATTTGTTAAATATCAATCAAATTAGAAACCCACATCTAATCTATCGGCATAGTCCTTGACAGAAAGTTTATCATTCTGGAAGGCATAGAATAATATAAGATATGAGAAGAATAATGGCCATTCGCATTCGATGTTCTCGAACATTCTCAATTCCCAGCGTTCGTAGTATAGCCTTGAGGGGTCCTCTTTGGGAGTTCGATAGCCATCGCGTAGGAAACGTTTGCATCCGTATTTGCCTTGCAATCGATTGAGAATGGCTTCCTTTGTGGTTTTTATGAGTTGCGGATCGTCGACGGCGAATGCAGGAAAACCAATAACCGACAGCAATCCAGAGTCAAGCTCTTTACTGTTCGATTCGCGAGGTAACATGGATTGCAGCACAGCCTGGCATTTGTGAGCTTCATCAGCTAAAACATGAATTACCGATGCAGGTCCGCCACGAGCTCCAAATAAATCCAGTTCATTCATAGCTTCCAGAGCCGCCTTAGCCATTCCAATCGAACTGGCATTCAATTCTGGCTCTCCGTGGTTTGTTTTATCACCACGTTCCCATATCCCATAGTCGGGGATACAATAAGCCGACTCAATGTAGAACACCAAATTCTGAATGAATGACACTTCATCGAGGGAGAATACAATCTGTAACCCGGAGGCTGTCATTTGTGCGAGAATCAACAAGTACAATGAAACTGCATCGATTTGCAAATGCCCCCATTCGGCATCGCCAACCACGGGCTGTCCATTGCGACTGGAGAACTTGGCGTGCAGAGAATCCAGAGGATTCTGTGTGGTCTTGAATCGTTCAACTTTGTCCTTCTGATTCATCATAGCCATGAGCAAACCACGCATCAACTTCACACAACTCTGTTCGAGTTCGTAGCATTTCGCTCGATCCTCATCCTGATCGGCGATTTTCTTGTAAGCCATCGAAAGACCCCACACGGCTAGAATACAATAGACATTGTCACGAATCCAAGCGTGCGAATTGATGGCACTGGCCGGGAACAACCCCGTAACGGGCTCCTGGTGGGCCATAATAAGACGATGGACAATTCGCTGGTAGTAGTCCAGACGAACCCCCGAATTGCTTCGACTACGCATTTTTCGAGATGATTTATTTTCTTAAGTTTGCCGCGTAATTAACAAAAAATAAATAAGAACAGACAGCAGCAGCGGAAAAGGAACTTCTGTCCAACCTAGAGAGCTATAATTAAACAACAAGAACAAAACGATAGTTGGAAAATTATTATTAAAGGGAAAATGCTATAAGAAAGAAAATCTATGCGCCTGTTGCATCAACATTTCTAAGCTTAACAATCACTCACAGCTTAAAAGTCGAGACGATTTTTGGTTATATTAGATGCGAGACATATTAAGAAGTTTTTATATAAACAATTGAATAAGAAAAAACAATTTAATTTTCGAGAAAAACAATTTTAATTCGCGAGGAAAAATTCGAAGAAATTTAAAATGTCACGTCAATGTCAACCTAATCAGTCTGATTAAAATCAGCTGACTGTCATAAGGGCCGAATAACATGATGGTTGAGAAAACGCAACCGCTGTACAAATGTTTTTTAGGCAGTTTGGTCATCCAAACGATGACAAAAATACATATTTTGTGGATTTTTTTTAATAATTCTACCAAATAAATGGAGATACAGAAACAAGGTTTAATTATAAATATCAGTGACTTCTTAAAGTAATTTTTTTGGAGAGATATATGTCTAAATAGTGAATTTGCAGCGCTTTTGCGATGACGGCCTAGGGCCGAACTAATAGCTTTTGTAATTTGTTGTTCATAATTAGCCAATACACTTTATTTAATGCATAAAAATACGGCTTGGGAAATATGTAAGAATCTGTGATATATTGATTTTTATATAAAATGCTCACTTCTAAAGTGAAAATTGGAAAATTTGCCATAAAAAACTTTTGAATTTTTATGGTACTACTGAACCATTTAAATTAAAATAAAAACACGTTTTTCCCCAAAACTATCATGACATTAAAAACCAGGGCTTATAATTTACTCACCGAATTTCATGACTTAATCAATATTTTTGGACTTTATAATTCTGAAACTATTTAGATCGTTTTTATGACAATCACACGCTGATATTTTGAGGAAAACTAATTCAAAAGTGAGGATTTTAGCAATTTTGGGGAGAACTATTGTTCTGCCATTGAATGTTCAATGAAATTCAGCTATCTAGACATATTTTCAGTGTCATCAATTTACACGCCTTTATATTTTTGAAAGTTATTCAGGTCCGTTATGTATTTTCCGCCAAATATAAAATAAACTTTTTAGAGGGTATTGGCTTTGGTATTCTGTTCTGTTCACATATTAATAAAAGCATTTTATTCCTGATATTATTCCTATATACAAATTTATAGAGAATGCTTTTTTGTTTAAAAGTATTTGAGCTTTATTTTGCACTGATTTGAATATTATGGTTGCATTCAGGTTTATATTCTTTTGTATATCTATCCATAATAATTGTACATGCATGATGTACCTATAACTTTTTTTATGGAAAACATCTAACTATAATAATTTCATACATTTCGTTATGGCAAGAAAGTCTATTTTTTAAATTTCCCACGAATGATTTTTTTAAAACATTTTCACTTGATAGAATATAGAATAACATAGAATAATTAAATTTGTTTTCGAACTCTATGTTGTGGTTTTTGTCTGTACTAAAATAGAAAACATGCAAAACAAATTTAATAGGACTTATTATAGGAAGTCTTTCGAGTGGTTTTTAAATATTTTGAGTGATTCCGAAAAGGACCTTGGGGTATGTTTTTATTTACTAAATTGACTCTTTTATTTTTGATTTTATGTTTATTGCCATGTGAGATGTCGGCAGCAAAATACTTATTTACTTTGAAGCATTTTAGAAATGCATTTGTGTGCAGAATTTAAAATTTAGACCATGAACTCGTAAAATTGAAGCCATTTTAAAAATAGTTCGATTTAAATGGATGTCCTTTCAATTTAAGGAAATGTTTTTATGATTTGTATTAATTTCAAAAATTATTAGTTTTAACATTTTTATTAATTTTAAAAATTGTTATTTACAATTCTGTTGATTTGCTATAAACAAGTTGATATGCTTGTCGACTTTTGTAATGCCCATAATCTGGTGGTAGGTGGAACCCTTTTCCCACATAAGACCTGCCATAAAGTGACCTGGGTATCTCCTGATGATCGAACAGAAAACCAAATCGACCATTTTATAACACAACAACGATGGAGGAAATCACTTTGCGATGTGAGAAACGTGAGCTGGAGGCAATCTAGAGATAAGGAGTTGTGGATGTCCAAAGACACCTAGGACAAAATTACACACCGCGAGCATTCAAAATAATTATGTATAATGAAACTGATGCCCATCGGAAAACGGTTTTGCGAAGTGAGTACAGAACAGCTCAAAAGGTAGTACAGAGGTGTGTGAGATGAGATAGGAGGGCCAGATTAGACAAATTGGCAGAAAGCGCTGAGAAAGCTGCAAGAAGTTCGAGTCTACGTTCAAGAGGCATCAAGCGGGATTTCGCAGTGGTCGATCATGTGCCGACCACATTAACTCCTTGCGAATTATTCTTGAACCAATCGCCGCTTTACCTCATGTTCGTCGATTTTGAAAAGGCCTCCGATCGCGTTAGTAGTGATGTTATCTGCAGATCGCTTGTTGGTAGACGCATTCCTGGTAAAATTGTTGCTATAGTAAAAGAGTCTTACAACAACGCAAGATGTTTCGTTTTCCACAACGGACAGCTTTCCGATGCATTTGAAGTGCGACAGGGAGTAAGACAGGGTGAAGTATTGTCACCGATTCTGTTCTTTCTTGCTACTGATGATGTTATGACTACTACGGTGGCTGGCTTAAGGATTAATTCCAGTAAGACTAAGTTAATGCACACCAGCCGAAACCAACAACAAAAGGTTATTGTGAGACAAGTGGCAGTAGAAAAGGTCACCCAGTTCAACTATATCTGGGAAGCAATTTGGTGCTCGATGGTCGAACGGACCTGGATTCGTAATGCTTTCTAAAGTGTGGAACTCCAGGAAAATAGCGCTCCGTACCAAGTTAAAGTTGTTTGAGTCCAACGTAAAATCCGTGCAGCTATATGCCTGCGAAACGTGGAAGTGGCATTTCGAGAAGGTTCCACAAACCATATCTAACGATGAACTGTGGCTCAGAACTGGACAAACAAAAGTGGATGTTGAGATCACGCAGAGAAAGTGGCGCTGGATTGATCATACATTGAGGAAGCCGGACGACAACATACCAAAGCAGTAATTTGAATGGAATCCTCAAGGTAGAAGGCGGTCTGGAAGACCAAGAGAAACATGGAGATCATCTGTCATGATGGAAGCTTGGTCCCAAAACTTGGAAACGTAGTCCCAGCTGAGGTATCGTGCTAGGAATAAAGTGAAATGGAAGGAACTGGTTGCCACCCTAAGCTCCAGGAGGAGTTAAAGTGCTGCTACTAGCAGCCGGAAACGAAGATGAAGAAGAGAGAAGTTGTCATTTTAAAATTGTAATATAGTCAAACTATGTATCAAAGTGATTAACATGAGAGCCATGGTACTTGATTTATTTTTTGACAGAAAATACATATTTTATTTAAGGTTGTTTTTAAAAATTATAAATAATTATAATTCAAACTGAAGTTACATAATTTGGTCTTGAAAACAAACAAAAATATTGGAATGTCTCCAGGGTGACTTCAGCCCTTAGACAACAAACTTATTCACACCAATTGCAGAATCAGATGATAGGTTGCGCAGCTAATGAAATGTCAATTTGATCTACAGTAGTAAAAATGTCAAACAATCATTCATCAGCGATTTTGTAATAATTAGAAACGAATTGTAAAACAAAATTAAAAATGTCTTGCTCACTTCGCCACTTCACCCTATCAAGTGGCATCAAGATGAAATGATAATGACAATTGTCATCTTGACAGCCGAGAACCGGTTCTAGCCTCTCCAATATCTTGATAGCTCTACTGTCACTGGGCAGGTTCAGACAACATAAGGGACTTGATTTGCAGTCAACCTCATTCTTTGAACGTGAATTTTGACTAAGTCAACTTTTTAGGTTTTCAAGTGTAACGAGTTTCAAATTCAGAACTTTACTCCACAAACCTCTACTTTAAGTTAATAGTACAAATACTAACGAAAACATTATTAACTATAAAACATTCATAAGGCAAGCTGCAAGTCCATCACGATTTGTATTTTGTATTGTAAGGAAATAGTACTTATTTCTTTTCCAAATTGACAAGGAACCTTCTTACACAAAACATTAAAAGAAGCTGTGCAGAAAATAAATAAATTATAGTCCAACAAAGTTCAGCTTTCAGTTAAAGGATAAGACACAAAAAACTGTCTTTTTGACAGTTTTTTGACTAACTTTAAATGCAGCCTTCCAATGAAGTTGCTTTAATTGGAAGGCAAATTTTTGGCAGCTGGCCAATTAGATACTAGAAACTTGCCTTTCTTCAAGTCCCTTATGTCACCTGAACCTGCCCACTATCTCCCTGATGAGATGTCAAAAATGAGTCTACACATAGGAATTTATTCTAAGATTTATAGATTTACAATGCTTTAAGCAATTTGCATCAGAAAGAAGCGAAACTGAAGTGTTGACTGTTTTTGCCATAGTTTGGTCTGCTTGATGAAGAACGTAAAGGAACTTGTCTTCAAAAACTTGAACGGCTCTAAATAAAGTTTAATTGTTCCAAAATAGATGGTGAACTGACCCATTGATTAATTTTATAATAAAGAACCGCTGAATGTACTCTCTGTGTTTAGAAAGCGATGGAAGATTTATAAGCCTGAGCCTATGATTGTGCGGTGGAAGTTCGAACCTATTGGACCATGGGAAAAACGGAGGCAGAAGCGCATGAATCTTCTTTGTACTCCTTCTATTCTGTTTATGTGGACTAAATAAAAGGGAGCCCACATTATGCAGCCATATTCCAATATTTATCTTACAAATGATATATAAACAAGTTTAAGTATATAAGGGTCGCGAAAATCATGTGAAAACCGTTTTATAAATCCGAGTGTCTTATTTGCTGGTCAAATGGTAGACATGTGCATTCAAGAGGACACAAGCGGCCACAGGTTTTTTCTCAAAACCCATCTCTGTCTATCAACTCCTACTCTCAAATCCACGCGGTGAACATTGGGTACCTAGTACCTCAACTGGAGATTGGGTTCCAACCATAGTGGAAAGCAAACGAGAGAGGGGGGAGAGGTGTTTCCACTAAGGCACCTCTCCTTATCCAGGCAACAGTGGACGAATTCTCGAGATGGAATGAACGGTGGCGTCTAAAGTTTCAGAAAGGTTGAACTACTTAGTGAACACCTTATAGGGCTTTTTCGACATATTCGGAGCCCAGGCCTGTAAGGAGCGGTTTATCCGGCTCCTCTTTCTTGGAGTTATACTTAGGATCTGGCCCTCTAGTTTGGGGGTTGTGCCGTGGGGGTGACTTCCTGGCTACGTAAAAAATACCTTTAGTTGCGCAGCACCAACAAGCCTCGGATACGGACGGATTCACGCAACCCACGCAAACGACATAAGGACAACGAACTTCGGATATGTACGTGGAATGTTTGGTCCCTTAACAGACCACGTGCAGCCGAACAATTAGCGGAAGCCCTAAACTGCTGCAAGGCAGATATTACAAACGCAAACTAAAAGACTGCGATATCTACTACGGCGACTGCTACCGAGAACAAAGACAGCGTCTATTTGGGTGTGAATTTGTTGTTGGAACTAGATTCAGGCAAAGAGTCTTGAGTTTCAACAGTGTGAGCGAGCGCATCACGACAATCCGCATTAAGGCTAAATTCGCCAACATAAGCCTAATATGCGCGCATGCCCCAACAGAGGAGAAAGATAAAGACACCAAAGACATATTCTTGGACAAGACATATGAGCAGGGCCCTGGCTATGACATTAAAAGTGTCTTAGGAGATTTTAATGCCAACCTAGAAAGAGAAGACATCTTTGGTGGCATAATCGGGAGATACAGCCTGCACGACACTACATCCGACAACGGATTCAGGCTAATAGATTTCGCTGCGGGGCGAGACATTCTGGTAGCTAGTACGCAGTTCACGCATCTTAATATCCACAAGTGGACATGGAAATCTCCTGATCAATCAACCGTCAACCAGATTGACCACATTGCGATCGACGCACGACTCTTCTCCAGTATACAGGATATCCGAACATTCCGAGAGGCCAACATTGACTCGGATCACTACCTCGTTGTTGCCAAGGTACGGCTACGGATATCCCGATCCAACCCAAAACAAGGAAGTACTGTGAGAAGATTCGACGTTAGAAGGTTACAATCGCAAGAGACTGCCATGTCCTTTTCCGATAGAGTATCTAATAACCTCTTAAGGAGTCCTATGCAGCCTGCATTAAGCATTGAAAACCAGTGGCAACATTGCCTTGCTGCCATCACACGGTTTCACACGGCCACCACAGCAAAACCCCTGATTGGACGACGAATGCCGGCAAGCACACGCAGCTAAACAAGAGGCATACAAAAAGGGGGGCTGCACAAAAGGACTACAGCTGCTCGGGAGCTCTACGAGCAGAAGAGGAGAGAGGAACACCGGCTTCTTAGACGGAAAAAAAGAGAGCATGAGAAGCGCGCGATCGAGGAGATAGAGGGATGTCACAACAGGAATGAGGTTCGTAAATTTTACCAAAAGGTAAAAAAAAACCTCCCAGCCACGAACCGAAGCCTGTAAAGACGATCAGGGGAACATCGTAGTAGAACCGCAGTCGATGCTGAGAATATGGAAAGATCACTTCTCCAAATTATATAACGGCGATGACGAACCAAATTCCGCTGTAAGGCAGATAGAACCACTCAACCTAGGAGACGCAGATCAACAATTCCGCCTACCCGACCTTGACGAAGTGAAGATAGCTATATCTAAACTTAAGTCAAACAAAGCTGCTGGAGCTGACGGCATCGCTGCCGAACTATTCAATGCAGCAGGCGATGACTTGGTACGGAGCATGCACCAACTCATCTGCAAAATATGGTCGGAAGAAAGCATGCCCGATGAGTGGAATCTCAGCATAGTGTGCCCGATACATAAGAAAGGAGACCCTTTAAACTGCGCCAACTACAGAGGCATCAGTCTCCTTAACATTGCATATAAGATCCTCTCTGCCGTATTATGTGAACGTCTGAAGCCATTCGTCAACAACCTGATTGGTCCTTATCAATGTGGCTTCAGACCAGGAAAGTCCACTATCGACCAAATATTCACACTACGGCAGATCTTGGAAAAAACCCAGGAGCTGGAAATCGATACCAACCATCTCTTTATCGATTTTAAAGCCGCGTATGACACAATCTATAGGGAAGAGCTCTACAAAACAAAGTTTTGGCATCCCTGTCAAACTTATCCGTTTGTGCAGAATGACGATGGAGAATGCACGCTGCTCTATCAAGGTCGGAAAAGATCTCACCGATGCATTTGATGTCAAAAAAGGTTTTAGACAAAGCGATGCACTGTCATGCGACTTCTTCAACATCGTTCTGGAAAGAATTGTGCAAAACACAACCGTCAACACTAGAGGCACAATCTTCCAAAGGTCCATCCAATTACTCGGATACGCACATGATATTGACATAATTGGAAGATCAAAACGTGATGTCAGTGGAGCGTTTTTGAGCATTGCGACGGAAGCGAAGAAGATGGGTTTAGTGGTCAATGAGGACAAGACCAAGTATATGCTGTCATCAAAAAAAGGACACTGAACGACGACGTCTTGGACAAAACGTCACCATGGACAGCTATAACTTTGAGGTAGTTAAGGACTTTGTCTACCTAGGAACCACTATTAATACAGACAACGACACCAGCGCTGAAATCAAACGAAGAATAACTCTTGCAAATCGCTGCTTCTTTGGACTTAGAAGGCAATTGAGAAGTAAAGTCCTCTCTCAAGTATCGGAAGGTCTTCGAATCCAATTCCGAGGGACGGCGGCGGCGCAGTAGAGGAAGACCGCGACTCAGGTGGCGCACCCAGGTGGGAGAGGACTTCAACCTACTTGGCGTGCGAAACTGGAGACAGCTAACTAGGGACCGAGCTGGCTGGAGACGCTTGTTGGTTGAGGCCCAGGTCCGCCCCGGACTGTAGCGCCACCTTAAGTAAGTAAGTAAGTCTTATTTGCTTTTTTAATAATATAGTTATAGTGATTTGTAAACGTTATTTTTGAGTCAAGAATAATAATACCTAGGTCACAGAAAGTAGAGAGTTTAGTCAAATAAGAAGAGTCTAATTGATAATTGAAAGTCAAAACATTTTGTTTGCTGTGTACAACACATTGATTTACATTTGACTATGCTTAGTAAAAGTTTATTTATAAAACACCATTCGCGAAAACTATTTAGATCATCTTGTAGGTCGTCAAGTGAGTCAATACGTTTGAAAATTTTAATGTCATCGGTGTAAATTAAAACAGTTAAGCGTGAGTTAAAGTACAAAATAAACAGTTAAGGACCTAAGTGGCTACCTTGTGGTACGCCAGAGTTGGTTTAAAAATATGATGACCGCTCTTTTCATACTTCTGCTTGCAAACGTTACAACATCAAGAGAAAGTCATCAAAATATTATCAACTCAAACACATAATGTCTAACAAAGATTCCCTTAAAATAAACTTATTAATGCCCTCATTTCCAAACCTACAGGTTATACGATGGTCTTCAACTATATTTTCTTACCCACACATTTCATTTCCTGAAATTGTTATCATTGATATATAAAACCACTATTACGAGAAGATTAATCAGGTTGCCAGCAAAGTTTATAATTAAATTATTCTAGTGGTAATCAATTGCCGACGACCGAGGAAGATTATATAGTTATTATTAGAGACAATCTCCTGGATCTAAAATGTATCCCCCAATTAAATTCCTTTACTAATGAACACAAATATGTAATTTAATTTCGGGACCTCTTTGCCGTCCAGTCCACTGAAACACTGAAGGCATCATCACCAGCACCACTAAAGCCCTTTACCCACTCAGACTCACAGAAAGGACTGAATTGCATGATGATGTGCCTTTTGTCCAGTTGTGTAAGATTTTCCTCTCCGATGTTGTTATGATGATTATGATGTTAATGGTGCTGTAGTTTTCTGCTGTGTATACAAAGTTGAACTTTCCATCGTATACATCGCAGTACATAAATATGATACATGTAGTATGTATCTTTCCAAAGTATCTGATGGTGTACAGTATTCGCTCCAAATGCAATGATACATTTTCAAAATAATCCTTTCAAAAATACAACATCAATTTTTGATATTACGCCCGGAGTTCTGCAAGTCCTTACACATGAAGGTATATGCACATCGGATATACATTGAAACACATGTTAACTATTCCACACTGAGCAAACCATCAATATTGTCCAAGTCCAAAGCCTGTCCACTTAAATTGGTCCAGTTGCATGTTGGTGAGGAAATATTTACACTTGCAAACACTCATACGTTATAACGCCGGTTTCCACCGCGTGCGCTCCGCCGTGCTACAACGCGTGTAGGAGATGTGTTCACTATTGAATATACAAAATAGAAAAACAAAATGAATTTATAATTGACACCTGCTGCGGCTAAAGCGGTGCATGTTGTTGCTCCCTTTAACACCGTTCCAAACTGAAAACGTTTCTGACATTGAATTCCATGGTCCTTACCCGGGCGCCATTCAGTAGGTTTTATGTTTGATAATAATTATCCTCGATGCAACTGAAATGGATATAAATTGGTGTTTTTGTTAATGCGAAGGATGAAAAAGGGAGAGGAATATTTATATAAATATCAGCAGCTTTTATTATTGTAAGTGGCAGAGGGACAACTCGACCAAGACACTGCCGGTTAGCTCTCTGCATTGATTGGGTTAGATAAAATAATAAATTCTGCCGCAATTTGTGTGTTAACAAAATATTAAAATCAAATGCAGAATTTAGATTTTATGAAATTGTTTAGTAATTAAGATTATTTCTAAATATACATAAATGTTTTATGCATTTGCATTTTCTGTTCTGCTGCATGAAAGGTGCGTCTGTCGCGTCGTGTCGTTTGGCCGGCACACTGTTCTGTGCGGCGTGGCATACATGAATGAATGTTTTATGTGCGTTTGAGAGTTGACCTAGTTTATTACGGATTTTATATTTGATTGCGGTCTCAATGGGCTGTGTTTTATATCGGATTAAAGGTTTTTCATGTATTGGATTGGATATGTAATATTAAGTATAAAAGGTAGGTAATTATAATTTATGAAAGTTGTAAGAGATGTTTTAGCAAAATGGCAAACTGATTAATGTGAATTAACATTTCAATTGGAACATAAAATAATCTATAATCTCCTTGTTGTCATTTGGCAAGCAATAGAAATTAGTTTTAGAGCCATCAACATTTTGAAAATAATATTTAATCCTTTAACAAGCAACAGTTCGTGGGAAACCATGACTTCAACGTGCATCATGCATAATGAGAAACCTTGCGTTCTTGATATTAGCTTGATGAAAACAGGGGCTAGCGAAAGTTGTTTTTAGGAAAAGTCCCTCCATTTTAATTTGCATGCCATTTCTGTCAGTTGTCATGTTTGACGTAGCTGTCAATGAATTTAGTAAGAATTTTCAATTTAAATTAAAATAAATCCATTTGTTTTTGCTGTCAGCCTTACATAAGCAGACAAGGTGTTTGTATTTGACACTTTTTAAATGACTCATTCTGACGTCCTAAAAATGTTTCCCATTCTCATTTGATATTTAGGAAGTAATAAGGGGGAGAAGTAGACATTTTTTTCAATAAAATGGGGGCGAGATAAAAGATTAAAATGTGAACAAAGTCAAACATAGTTAACAATTTGACAGTTTTTTCTGTATTCAGACGAAAATTCATATTTTAGGTCATAAAAAGTTACCTTGTCTTATGACATGTGAATCAGATTTAAATTTTGTAGCACAAAAAAAAACACTCACCATTCATCATTCATAATTCATCATTCATCATTCATAATTCATAATTCATCATTCATCATTCATCATTCATCATTCATCATTCATCATTCATCATTCATCATTCATCATTCATCATTCATCATTCATCATTCATCATTCATCATTCATCATTCATCTTTCATCATTCATCATTCATCATTCATCATTCATCATTCATCATTCATCATTCATCATTCATCATTCATCATTCATCATTCATCATTCATCATTAATCATTCATCATTCATCATTCATCATTAATCATTCATCATTCATCATTCATCATTCATCATTCATCATTCATCATTCATCATTCATCATTTATCATTTATCATTTATCATTTATCATTTATCATTTATCATTTATCATTTATCATTTATCATTTATCATTTATCATTTATCATTTATCATTTATCATTTATCATTTATCATTTATCATTTATCATTTATCATTTATCATTTATCATTTATCATTTATCATTTATCATTTATCATTTATCATTTATCATTTATCATTTATCATTTATCATTTATCATTTATCATTTATCATTTATCATTTATCTTTTATCATTTATCATTTATCATTTATCATTTATCATTTATCATTTATCATTTATCATTTATCATTTATCATTTATCATTTATCATTTATCATTTATCATTTATCATTTATCGTTTATCGTTTATCATTTATCATTTATCATTTATCATTTATCATTTATTATTTATCATTTATCATTTATCATTTATCATTTATCATTTATCATTTATCATTTATCATTTATCATTTATCATTTATCATTTATCATTTATCATTTATCATTTATCATTTATCATTTATCATTTATCATTTATCATTTATCATTTATCATTTATCATTTATCATTTATCATTTATCATTTATCATTTATCATTTATCATTTATCATTTATCATTTATCATTTATCATTTATCATTTATCATTTATCATTTATCATTTATCATTTATCATTTATCATTTATCATTTATCATTTATCATTTATCATTTATCATTTATCATTTATCATTTATCATTTATCATTTATCATTTATCATTTATCAATTATCATTTATTATTTATCATTTATCATTTATCATTTATCATTTATCATTTATCATTTATCATTTATCATTTATCATTTATCATTTATCATTTATCATTTATCATTTATCATTTATCATTTATCATTTATCATTTATCATTTATCATTTATCATTTATCATTTATCATTTATTATTTATCATTTATCATTTATCATTTATCATTTATCATTTATCATTTATCATTTATCATTTATCATTTATCATTTATCATTCATCATTCATCATTCGTCATTCATCATTCATCATTCATCATTCATCATACATCAATCATCATTCATCATTCATCATTCATCATTCATCATTCATCATTCATCATTCATCATTCATCATTCATCATTCATCATTTATCATTCATCATTCATCATTCATCATTCATCATTCATCATTCATCATTCATCATTAATCATTCATCATTCATCATTCATCATTCATCATTCATCATTCATCATTCATCATTCATCATTCATCATTCATCATTCATCATTCATCATTTATCGTTCATCATTCATCATTCATCATTAATCATTAATCATTCATCATTCATCATTCATCATTCATCATTCATCATTCATCATTCATCATTCATCATTCATCATTCATCATTCATCATTCATCATTCATCATTCATCATTCATCATTCATCATTCATCATTCATCATTCATCATTCATCATTCATCATTCATCATTCATCATTCATCATTCATCATTCATCATTCATCATTCATCATTCTTCATTCATCATTCATCATTCATCATTTATCGTTCATCATTCATCATTCATCATTCATCATTTATCATTCATCATTCATCATTCATCATTCATCATTCATCATTCATCATTCATCATTCATCATTTATCATTCATCATTCATCATTCATCATTCATCATTCATCATTCATCATTCATCATTCATCATTCATCATTCATCATTCATCATTTATCATTCATCATTCATCATTCATCATTCATCATTCATCATTCATCATTCATCATTCATCATTCATCATTCATCATTCATCATTCATCATTCATCATTCATCATTCATCATTCATCATTCATCATTCATCATTCATCATTCATCATTCATCATTCATCATTCATCATTCATCATTCGTCATTCATCATTCATCGTTCATCATTCACCATTCACCATTCTGATTTGTGGAACTGAACTGCTCGATCTTAGGTTGAGGCAATTATCTTTGCTCCCTCTCTCAGTCGCTCACCAATAGACATAAAAAGACTATCTGACATTTTAATATTCCTAGGTTGTTGTAAGAAATGTCAAAAAATATCCCTAGCAACAAGTGAAAGGAGACTGTCTGTGAATTTACAATGATATTCATTTTTAACTAACTCATCAGAAGTCGAGAAGAAAATAAACAAAGTATTCAAGAACATGAAACTACTCGTACCTTTCATTACAAATTAAAGGTGTAAACAAAAACCAGGCAGTAGGTAATTTTGTGTAGGTACCTATTTACTGTCAAATTATTTGTTGGTTCCTATTTTATTTCGACTAAAGGGAAAAAGAAGGCTTGAAAACTGTTGGAAACCCATCATGTAAAAGTACACAATGTGAAAAGGTGTATACAAAAGAGCAAACACAAAAAACATACGGAACCTTTGTCAAAAGCTTGTTTTTAGTTTTCTAATTTCCATTATAGTCTGTTAGAATGGGTATACACCTCCAATTTATGCATACAACAGACCTCCCTTTTTGAAAACAATAAGGTCATAAAAAGAAAGATTACAGTTTGTAGGCAATTTATTAACCCCAGACGTGTCACATATATTTAAAAGACACACGAGCAGGATGAGAACTTGTACCTTTAATTTTAGTTTTTAGTTTGAACTATGACTCGACTTGTGTACGAACGTAGAGGATACTCCAAAGCAGTTCCAGAATGCGTCTTCATTTAAAACCTCCCAAAGTTCCTACTTTGAACACCCATTATACCATCATACAGCATGAAAAGGCTATCCAAAAAAGAGAGGAATTCATTTCGTGTCATTGCACTGATCTAACTCAGACTTAAACTCTGCCATACTATATAATCCCACCATGATGTCAATGGAGGAACAGGACAGAGAAACTCAAACAATAACTAAAATAGGCACAATCAAGAGTAATCCTTGTATAAAGATAGATAGATGCACAGTATACATATTAAAATCAAATCATAGTTCAACAAAGTGAAAACGTTCCAATGGAACTTCTAAAAACACCGTATTCCAATGAAAAGCATGCGCTTTGACAGTTGTTGTTCCATTCCAAATAGTTCTGCTGTCCCAAACTGGAAGGACCATTGGGGATTGGGGAATCAAAAAGCTTCATCAAAACATATGCATACACACAAAAAAAGGCAATTTTAAAAAGGATGAAAATAAGGAAGTCAGTAGGGCATTGATTGTTGTCCCTAACTTATTATTCATGGAAAGTGGTCCCGTTTTTCTTTTTTCTTTTAGACGCATTCGAATATGGTTCAATGCCATCAATATTGTTTGTCTAAATTGGGAGGGGTTCCTTTGGATGCTTATATTTGACATCTAGCTTTAATTAGGAGAAAATAGTTTAACATAAATCTAGAAAAAAGTAAAGCGGTTAGATAAACCTTTAAAGGTATAATCTGAATTTTTTTGCAATTAATGAGCTCAACTGAAGGATGTATGTAAATTTAGTTTGTGATTTATAATTAAATATTTTGTATGTTACTCAATTCTTGCATTATTGCAAACTTTTGTCCAGATGTCCACTAGGCAATTTTAAGCTACTCGACCGAACAAATTTAAGAAGCTAACGATTTGGCATTGGGGAGACTTGGAGAAAGATAATTTGGTAATTAAGTTGCAGGAAATTTAAAGTTGCGTGGAATTAACCTGCCGGCAATTTAGAGCAACTTTTTTATCTTTTTCAAATAAGACGTCATAATGACATTTTCATTTGCCATGGACAATATAGATGTCAAAATGGCGTTTCCATCTGTCATTGCGGCTTGAATTCTTCTTTTTATATTTTTGAGGATATTTTGAATTGAAGAAAGGTCTTATTGTTAATAAACTTAGAAGTTAAATAAAAAGTTTCTTTAACAGAACTCAAAACACATAAAACATTTTTTTTGACCACTTGCATGAAAGCTAATATTTCTTTCGAATTAAATTATTTCAAAAACTTACACAAGTAGTTAAGCCTCTATTAGAACATTTTTTCCATGCTGTAGTGCAATATCACCCTTAAATTTACGTACATACTTTCTAATTCGATTTAGTTTTAATTTGAGAACAAAATAATTTATTTTTAACTCTTTCCAAAAAAAAATAAAGTTAAATTGTCCATGGGTTTAATTAAGATAAAACAAAAGTTTATTGCAGAAAAAAAACATCTCAAGGTACATGTGATGCTTAAATTGCGTGTCTTTTCTCATTTAAGAAACAAAAATTCACGGTATCTTTTTTTATTTTGCGTCCTTGTTGAATGAAAAACAAGTTGAAAAATATCCTTCATTGTCGCAAGTAGTTGCTTGAGTTTTTTTTGTGCTTTAAATTTAACAATTGATATAAAAAAGGGTACAAAATGTAAATAGCCTGTCATTTTTTAAATGTTTTTGACATAAACTTGTAAAATTGCATCTGTCAAATGATTACTTTCTTATAAATGGCCGCGTTCTTTCCCGCGTTGTATTCTATAGGATATTTTTAACATACCTGTCTACCGAAAGCAGTAACAACAGATACAACTGACAGCTTGAATAATTGCACATGTCCTTATAATTCACTCTTTAACTTAACTTAAAGATAAATAAATTAGGTGGTGCAAGAGTCCCTAGAGAATCAGAGCCTAGTGACTTAAAACTCTCAACCATTCCTGTGTGGGATTAATTTCAGGGATGGAGGGGACCTACAATTTGTATGCCAAATCTAAACGTCAAAGTACTTTTCAAGGCAAGAATCACTCTTGGAGAATTCCTCACAAGGGGCAGTACCCGTGAAAAAACTATGTAGGTTTCACAGGAAGGAATTGAACTTGACGTATAATTGAAATGACAGTTCTAGGCAATAACTATAGTGTGTACTATTTCTTTTAAATTTCGAAAAATAAAATGAGAAGATTTTATCTGTCGAATTAAAATAAAACATACTTAAAAATAAAAGTCTGTCAATTTGTCTTTCTTAAAACTTTAACAAAATGGTTATACAAATATTTTATGTAAGATGAATAATTTTAAATCAATGTTTTTTTTATTCTTTTAAGTCTTAAATAGCACAAATATCTCTCTAAAAATCTTTTATTTATTTAAAAAGAAAATAAACAATTTAAGGCAATCCCTGAATTTTTTGTAAACAAACTACGAAAATGAGCTTGAGCTCCATTGCTGAAAGTTTTTAAACTTTTTAGATCTAGGAAACGCAAACAAATTATAAAAGAAAGCTTTTGCTCTGATATTCATCATTACTACACCCGTTGGTTTCAAGAAATTGAACATACATACCTTGTAGCATCATTTAAACTGTCAAAATAACGTAACGTATCCATTGGGTCGCACCAATTAATTTCGTACGAAACGCGCACGACGGACTTTATTGGCTGAAACACAAACACGCTTCAGCTTTGGCTTCGTCTGCAATACGATGGGCCTGCTCTAGGTTGCTTGGAATGACATTTCTAATATGAAATTTCTTAAATGACACTTCTGTCATTAGCAGCTGTTATTTTTTCTCAAAAGTTTGTTTTGATTTTTCGTGCAGTAAAAGATATGAATTTTTAAATTGGAAAAATTGAATTTATCGCTCAAGTAGCTTACAGAGCCTATCGTGGGTATGTTCACCTTATGGAGCAAGAAGAAGCGCCAGCTGAGAGACGTGTCGGTGGGCCCGGGAGTTCAATCTACGGAGTTCTTTAATCTATGTATGTGGAGTTCTTCGAGACTCATTTTCTGTTCTACAAAAAATCTATGTACATATGTTTCGATAACTTAACTCGATAATTTAACTTTTTCTAATAACCATTATTACGTGTCAAACGAAACGTGAGGTCAAAGCTTCATTGTGATAGCATGCATTGAATTCCTATTCCTGAACTCGTAAATGTCAGGCGAAGCCGAAGCTGAAGCGTGTTTGTGCTTCAGCCATATTGTTCAACCCTTTAACGTAAATTTTTTCTGCAGGCTCTTCATCTGAATATTTTGTCTCTTTGATTTTAATCGATAGCTTAAGGCCAAACTATAATAGATTTAGCCGAACGAAAAGTTAACAGAAGTTAACGTCAAAACAAAAAGTAACCATAATGGATTCAAGTAACGTAGGTAAATGTTGGGTTGAAATGCGTTTCAAATTTGACATTTGCTTAAGCTCGAGCCATTTAAATGGCTCTTGCGTAATTGCGCGAAATTTAACGAAACTGAGCAGAACGTCTACTATGGTTAGTGACATATAATGGTCCAACTGAACTTGGTTGACATGTGGTTTCAACAAGATGGCGCTACATGCCACACAGCTCGCGATTCTATGGCCATTTTGAGGGAAAACTACGGAGAACAATTCATCTAAAGGAATGGACCGGTAAGTTGGCCACCAAGATCATGCGATTTGAAGCCTTTAGACTATTTTTTGTGGGGCTACGTCAAGTCTAAAGTCTACACAAATAAGCCAGCAACTATTCCAGCTTTGGAAGACAACATTTCCGAAGAAATTCGGGCTATTCCGGCCGAGATGCTCGAAAAAGTTACCCAAAATTGGACTTTCCGAATGGACCACCTAAGACGCAGCCGCGGTCAACATTTAAATGAAATTATCTTCAAAAAGTAAATGTCATGGACCAATCTAACGTTTTAAATAAGGAATCGATGAGATTTTGCAAATTGTATGCCTTTTTTTTTTTTTTAAAGTTCTCAAGCTCTTAAAAAACCAGCGTTTATAAATTGTGGTTTGAATTATTAATAGAACACAACGACATGTAAATCTATGCGTTGGGTTAAAATGCGTTTCAAATTTGACGTTTGCTTAAGCTCGCGCCATTTAAATGGCTCTTGCGTAATTGCGAAAAATTAGCAAAATTTAACGAAACTGAGCAGAACGTCTATTATGGTTAGTGACATATGAGGCTGCGGTTTGTTCCCTTAAGCTGGCTTGAGCTCGGTTAAGTCTATTATAGTTGGGCCTTTAGGTTCGAGTTATCATGAAGAGGAGTTGAGTCGAAGTGGTTTTTAAATAAAACTTAGATTGAAGATTCACTTTGACATTAGTGCCAAAAGCTTTCTAAATTGTATAACAGTTAATCTCTTCTTTTTTATATTTTATTTTAACCCTCGTATGCATGAATCCAAAACATCACCTTATGAAACAAGTAAAATTATATACAAATTCATCAACGCAACAAACACCGGCCACCCTCAATTCATAGACGTCCCTGAAAACGGTTGAGCAAATAACTGTTTGGCGGTGACTGATTCCGTGTCGTGTGGTTTAAAGTTTCTCGGATCATCCTGACGTGCGTCCTTGACCTTCCTTTAAGGATATACATACATAACTATAATTTAACATAAGAGCTAAGCTAAATTTCAATGACATAGTTATCAAATGAGCATGATACTCAAAACTCATACTTGTTTCGTGTATCTGGAAAAAACCAGCGTCGTTGTTGTCGTCGTCGTCGTCATGGGTCACACATCAGAGCTCCAGCCATAGCCAACCGCACACATGTCAGCATTTGGTTAGTTCTTCAGCGAGCATATTGTATGCATCATGTGTCCTCTATAACTTCCTTTCCTTGAATATTTTCAGGCGTGCTCGCCTGCAATTCTTTTTTTTTAAACTTCTTTTATGAAAATTTTACATATATTTTTAAAAAAGAAAGAAGGTTTTTCGTAGGGAAATTCTTTAAAGTCCTTTTTCCAGATAGTTTGACTTGGTTCATGGGTGCTGATGGAAGGGTGATGGGGTGTTGGCTATGGGCTGATGGTGTTGGGGGCTACGTTTTTCTTGTTCTGTGTCTTGTGATTTAATTTTCTTTTTCTATTTTTTTTTCCGACCCAATTGTGCGAAGGACACGAAGCAAAGAAACTGTCGGGCAGAACTTCAGGGGTTTGGGTGGTTTCTTGTAGTCGTCATTGTCGTCGTCGTCGTAGTCCGTCGCATGGAAAAATGGGAAAACTGTGCACATCCTGCTTTTGTACTGCAAGACCACTATCATCACCGCCATGATTGCTGGGGCACAATGCATTTTACTTTTGGGTTATGTTTCTTTGTAAAGTTTTTCTGTGTTTTGTGTTAGTTTTAGGTTTTAATTTTTTTTTATTTTTATTTTGCTTGCTTCCTCTGGAACTCGTTGTAGCTCTTATTATTACGACTACGACAACGACAACGACGAGGACAACACACTGTGACTATATATAAATCCAGTGTTTTGAGAAAATGGACCAAGAAAAGAGGAGCACTCCTAAAAGACGAAGCGAAGAAATAGTTGAACACATTTTAGCAATTATTCGCTTGAGGAGTTGTTCTTGAAAACATTCGCATTTTGGTATAGGAAGGTACATAGTACGTACCTATGTATAGTTCGAGCTTCAAGCTTCGAGAGTTTTGTGGGCTCGATTTGTTGGGATGTTAGAGGTGGTTGATGATGAAGGTATAAAATAGAAAGATTCTGTGTTGTATACCAAAGTGATGGTGGAATGCGTTTCCTGGAGGACATAAAGTGACTGAGCTACTACTGCATTGCCCATGATGCGGAAGTTAGTGCACTTTGTTTTTCTCTCCTAGAGTACATATCTACATCCTTTTTTTTGATAAACAATTTTATGTTATTTTTTGTTGTAATATTTGTTTGTTGGGGTTGTTTTGTTTCTTCGAGTGTAATTAAATGTTTACCCCAAAGGGACAGAGCATACAAAACACTCTCTCCATGGCCACTAACTAGAACTCATCTCTCTGCCTGGCTGAATAAGTGTGATGAGTTAAGAAGTATTTTTTTTTTCCTTAATTTAATGGTGAAATAACCAAAATTACTTTTCTTAAAAAAAATGGAGGTTTTTAATCTAAGGAGGATTTGAGCAAAGTACGTTACCTGACACATAGAGGGCAGCGAAACGAAAACAGCAAATTTTCTAGTTTTTTGTTTGACTTTCCATGACACAGATCACTGATGATGCAATTTGCTTGAATTTAAGACCGTGGTTTAAACCCTGTTTTCTACTCTTATACTTTGAATCATGAATTCTAATAATAAATAATAAAATATCAATCAAACGCCGTAATGATTTTTATCTTCGTTTTAATACAAATTCAGGCAATAAAGTCACCAAAATCCATTCATTAAATGTTTCTCTTCCCCAGAAATCAAAACTCAACGATTGGCTGCGTTCAATGTCAGACAGATAGGGTATCCCGATACCTTTTTGTTAGTGTTTAACGTGTAAAATAACAGCTGATCAAAAACAGCTGAGCTGTCAAAAAAGGAATCCAAAGGTATCAAAGAATTTCTGGGGTATCTGACAGAACAGTAAGAAGAAGAAGTAAAAAAAAAAGTATAGAATGTAGAACCATCAATTTTTTGCCCGGACACGAAATTAGCACATTCAACTTACCGTTATCAATTCTAAGTTTTTCTTAGTATTTGGTAGGAAACCCTTTATTTTGCAGTACAAAAGCAATAATTCTTCTTGGCATACTTTCAACTAAAGCCTCACGTCGTGACTTTGGAATTGCATACCAAGCATTTTGAATCTCCTGCCACAATTGTGTTAAATTGGTTGATTTTTTTGCTCAATTATTAACTTTGAAGTGTGTTTAGGGTCGTTGTCATGCATGAAGCGCCATTATAACGGCAAATTGTCTTCTTCGTAGGGTATTATATGATTCAACAGGATATCTCTGTACACATTCTGGTCCATTTTGGTGTAAATTTTTACGATGGGGCCGAGCCTTGAAAAAGCAGCCCAGACCATAACAATGCCTCTACCGTGTTTCACCGTCTTAATGGTGTACCTTGGATCATATTCTCTGTTTTTTGGACGCCATACACATTTTTTTTCCATCCGATCCGAACCAGCAGAATTTTGATTCATTGCTTCAGAACACGTTTATCCAAAAACCAATTGGTTTGTCTAGGTGAGCTTTGGCAAACTGTAACCAAGATTTCAGATTTTTTTGATACAAGCGGTTTAATCGGCGTCTTTTGGTCCTTGAGAAAGCATTTACTCCATAGTTCGTTGAAAATTCGCTTCGAATAGCACTGGAGGTCTTTAACGAACCCTTGGTCGATAACTTATGAATAACTGGGGGTTTTGTTTAACGTTTTCAATCACTCCAAACTTTTTGAAATGACGAAGGGCATTAAAAACCAGCTTCTGGAGCATTCTAACAACTTGTCTGTTACCGTCTGCCCTTTTGACTTCATTTTCAAGATCAGACTTCTTTTTTTTCCTTTGAGCGCCATTTTCCTTTTGCCATGACTAATTATTTTATTTTATTTTTTTTTAATATATATCATTAAAGGAATATTTAATTACCTCAAAGATTATTATTTCCTTTTTAATAAAACACAAAAATTAAAAATACACTCTTTGATTGCAAACGGGACAAACAATCTTCATCTTTCGGAAAACGGTATTTTACTTTTCAATCATTTACACATTTTTTTTTACCATATAAGGTAGTCAACATAAAAATGAAACGTTACTTGCAAGTAATAAAGAATTGAAAGTACAAAAATAATTGTACTCTTTTCAATGTGCTAAATTCGTGTCCACCACTGTATGTATAAAATTACGATCTTGACAAGTATTTTTTGATTTCGAGTTCCGAAGCCGAATGCTATTAACATAAAATTGACGTTCAGAAGTAAGAAGAGTGAGCTGATAAGTTGTAATAATCTGACAGATGAGGTTCGTCGTATTCTGTCAAAGAGATGGTGTCTGTGAAAGTAGGATATCAGAAAGCAAGGATAATTTCCGAAAATTGAGCATGTTTTCAAATGACATGTTTAGAATATGATTTAAAATTTCTAAGATGTGATCATATTTTCGAAGTCCAAAAATATACTTTAGTAACTACAAGAAGACAAAATTTCGCATCCATAAGTAAAAATAAGGTTAAGGTTTTGGCAAGTAAAAGACTCGTTTTTTTTTGGGTGTATAATGCTGGGCCGTAAACAATGAACGCAGGGGTCCATAAGTCTTACCAACTATGGTGTTAATGTGTTTGTCCCATGTTAAAAAACTATTAAATATTATTCCTAAATTTTTAGCCGTCTCAACGAATTCTTTCGGGATATGGTTCATGACAATACGAGAAAAGTAAGACAGATCACGAGGTGTTCGGGAAATATCTATACATTTAGTCTTTATAGGATTTAGTTGAAGCCTATTTGCTGTGGACCAATTCTGAATCCTTTCAAGATCCTCATTTAAGCATTCAATATAGTGCTCAATTAAACCGAGTGGACAATGTAAGTAAAGCTGCATATCATGGGCGTACAAATCTACGGAACAAAATTTCATTGAGTTTGGAATTGAATTAATGTACATTGAAAACAACAATGGACCAAGAATGGAGCCTTACGGAACACCATTTAAATTCGGAAGGAAATTTGATAGCGACCCATTTATTTCCACAGCTTGTGATCTACCTGTAAGGTATGAAAAAATTAAGTTTGCTGCCGCATAAGAAAAATTAAATTCATTAATAAGTTTACTGCTTAATAATGTGTGGTCAACTGAATGGAAAGCTTTCAAAAATCTAAGAGGACTAAAATGGAACATGATCTTTATCCATTGACATTCTCAAGTCTTCAATAACATTGATTAGGGCAGTCATACAACTTTGTTTCTTCTTGTTTTTGAATGAGTCTTTTAAAGACTTTAAACACAAAGGACAAAATAGCAACTGGCCTGAACTCTATGGAATTTTTTGGTATAGGTAAGATTTTTGCTGAAGGAATTAGAAATAAAATGTTAAAAATATGAAAAAGCGCTACAACATTATCTTAGACAATAATTAGAAAACGTCGACTGGTCAAGGGCGAATGAATTGGCCATACTTTGAGATGATGGCTGAAATTTACCTCAAAGAGGCACAAGTTAGTGACACCGAAACAATAAGTTCCCTTGTGCCATCCTCTGGGGTCTATCCGAGAAATGATATCGAAATTTTTCCAAACTATGTACATCTAGGTATTGTCACTTCATAATAGTCCTCGTTTCTGTTTGGATAGTGTTGTGTTAAACGTTAATCGTTTTAAACCGGATATCGGAAGTAAATTATTAATCGTATAGAAGAGGAAATTTAACATAGATTACAGATTGAATTATCCATTAAATGTTTTAACTTGCAACAATTTTGTCTTCGAAGCTTAAATGTTTCTCTGCTTTTTGTGAACAGCTGACAGTTGTTTTTATTTTTTGACAGCTATCTCAACTCCTTCAAACAATCTTAAAATCCACCTATCCAAGATACCCTATCCAACACGAGATTGAACGCAGCCATTGAAAATGAAGAAATGAAAAACATTTTGATGGAGGTAAATAGACTCCTGGGATCTCTCGATGCAGATGTCTATGGAAGTCTGAACTCCGTGGTGATTATTGGATAGCAAAGGCAGTCTATCCATTGTGTGAGACGTTACAGAACGGTAAGACTCTTACAGATCAGATGAAAAATTCTGAATGAAGAAAATATTAGGGAAGATTATCAAATATCAAAAAGAAGTTTTTCGGTAGAAAAGCAAAGAATGTTGAGGAAACACTTTTGGTATTAAATGAGGATCGGCTACAAAGATGGTTGGATGATTTGTGTGCCCAGCTACATGAAAATACCACTCAGTAGAATGTTAAATTAGCCCAGTTTAGGGAGGCCCGCAGGTCCGCAGGATTTGGGATTGGTTTAATCTGCAGTAGCTGAAATTCAAACATTGATAAATCTTTTCAAACAAAATTAAAGCAGCTGTACTTGATGGAATGTCAGCTAATTGGAAAGGTGGAGACATTTTATAGCTGCCATTGTATTACAGTTTTGTCTGGTTCTCTTAAACAACAACCATTTTCGAGCTATCAAAAGTTGGTTTTGGCGGTGGTCGCTCGTTTGTGCATTTCATATCATTTTCCTCAGTATCGTCCTCAACCAGTTTGCGGAATTTGAATCAATATTTTACCTGATGGTTGTGGATTTTGAGAAAAAAAGTGTCCTTTAATCAACCGTAAACGTATTTGACGATCATTGCTTGGTAGAGAAATTCAAAATCTGTTGAAGTTTATAAAAAGTCCTATAACAATGACCTACAGTTTGCATGACGAATCCGAACGGCAAATTTAAGAATGCACTTTTCATGATAAAAATAACAAAGGATGTTTTTAAAGGCGATGTTTTTATTGACGATATTTTGATGGCCACTGTTAGTAAGGCATCCAATAGAAACCGTTTAAAGAGCTTAGTCATGTGATTATGCTGATTATTAAAGAGTTTTCCAATAGAAACATATTGATTTTGACAGCTCTTGGCAGCCATATTGTTTCTTTTCCTTTATGTCAAAATATCTTTACTAGAGATAAATCATAATGGCAAGTCACAGCGTCGAAAAATACGTGACAATTATAAAACTTTATTATAAAAATGGGTGTTCTCTAGTGACAGCGTTGTTGGTCAACAATCATCTCATCTTTAGCGATGAGGCCTATTTTTTGTATTACTGGGCCAAGGCATGAAAATAAACATACTGTTTGGTGTGGATTTTGAGTTGGAGGTGTCATCAGTTGAAGTTGATTCTTCGATCAACCTCAACGGAGATCGCAATGGGTCGATGATCACCAACTTCTAGTGGTCTGAATTGGATGATACGGTTTCAACAGGAGAGCCATACTCTACCATACTTACTTACTTACATAAGGTGGCGCTACAGTCCTGTGTGAACTATGGCCTCAACCAACAAACTTCTCCATCTAGCTCGGTCCCTAGATAGATGTCTTCAGTTTTGCGCTCTAAGTTGACTGAGGACACTTTCCACTTGTGCGCGCCACCTGATCCGAGGTCTTCCTCTACTCCAATGTCCTGTGGGATGTATTCGAAGACTTTCCGGGCCAGAGCATTCGTTTCCATGCGCTCTACGTGACCCAGGTATTTTAGTCGTTGAACTGTTACCTTTGTGGCTAAGTCTACGTTGCTGTACAGCTTGTCGTAAATCAAACGAAAAACTTTTCTCTCGAACTAACCCAAGGTGCTTTCCTCCGCTTTTGTCATAGTCCATGCTTCATAAGGGTCTTATATCTCTACACTTTGGTCCCTCCAGAGAGGACTTTACCACTCAATTGCTTTCTCAGCCCAAAGAAACAGCGGTTAGCAAGAGTTATTCTGGGTTTGATCTCAGCGCTGGTGTTGTTTTCTGCGTTTACAGCGGATGGAGCCTAGGTAAACGAAGTCCTTGTCTACTTCAAAGTTACGTCTGTCGATGATGACGTTTTGACCAAGACGTCGGTGTTGTAGGTCCTTTCTTGACGACAGCATGTACTTTGTTTTGCCCTCATTAACCGTTAAACCCATTTTTGCCGCCTCTGCCCAATACTCGCAAAAGTCCAATAGACATCACGCTGAGTTTTTCCGATTATGTCAATGTCATCAGCATTTGCTAGTAATTGAACAGACTTTTGAAAGATAGTGCTTAAAGTGTTGACGTGTGAGCTCTCAACTATTCTTTCCAGGACGATGTTAAAAAAATCACATGACAGCGCGTCACCTTGTCTAACATCATTTTTGACATCGAAAGGTTCTGTTAAGTTGTTTCCTACCTTTATGGAGCAGCGTGAATTCTACATGGTCATCCTGCATAAACGGACGAGTTTGGCAAGGATGCCAAAACTAGACATGGCTCTATACAGCTTGTCCCTGTAGATGCTGTCATATTCTGACTTGAAATCGATGAAAAGATGGTGTGTGTCGATTTGGTGTTCTTGGGGTTTTTCCAGGATCTGACGTAATGTGAATATTTGATCGACTGTGGACTTTCCTGGTCTAAAACCACACTGATAAGGACCTATCAGGTTGTTGACGATGGGCTGCATGCTCCTAACCAACATATCTCCAGCTGCTTTAAAGAACTCGACATTCAAGCCATCCGCTCCAGTGGCTTTATTAGACTTCAGCTTCGATATGCTTTCGTCGTCTATGTTGAATGGATCATCCTGCCTGACAGCGGAATGATTTTTCCACTTTCGTCTTTGCAGCATTCGTTTCTAGGTTTATGTACCTGTGAATTTCGTTTCACCTGTTCATAAAACTTTCGAACTTCTCTCCTGCTTTTAAACCTCTCAACATCTTCGACCGCACGCTTCTCATGCCCTATCTTTTTTCTTCTGAGAAGTCGGCGTTCCTCTCGCCTCCTTGCTCATAGAGCTCATGAGCAGTTCTCTTGTTTGGCTGCATTTGCTGTCAACATTCCTCATCAAACCAGGGGTTCCTTGTTGGTGGCTGTTTGAAACCCAGCACATCAGAGGCGGCTTCTCTGATTGCATCTTGGCAATGTTGCCACTGGTTTTCGATACATTGTGTTGGCGGCAGAGAACTTCGAGAGAGGTTACTTGTAACTCGGTTCGAAAAGGATTTGGCGATCTCTGGCGATTGTAGCCGTTCGACGTTGTACCTTTCCGCAGCACCTCCCTGTTTTGCCATGGGTCTGGAAACCCGAAGTGCTACCTTGGCTACAACGAGGTATTGGTCCGAGTCGATGTTAGCTTCACGGAAAGTACGTACATCCATAATGCTGAAAGCGTGTCTTGCGTCGATCGCAATATGGTCAATCTAATTCACGGTAGATTGATATGGAGAAGTCCTAGTTCCTTTGTGGATGTTGAGGTGTGGAAAACGCGTACTGGATACAATGACGTTTCGCCCGCAGTAAAATCTATGAGCCTGTGGGGGCGTGCGCGCATATCATGCCAATGTTGCCGAATTTAGCCTTGATGCGTTTGGTCATGGGGAGCTCATTGATGCACCTATAGCTCAAGACTTCTTGCCTAAGTCTGGCTCCAATGACGAAGCCGCATCCAAATAAGCGCTGTTGGTTTCCGTGGTAGCAGTCACCATAGTAAATATCGCAGTTTTTCATCCTCTTTTGCCTTTTTTGGGATGGGCCCCATCATATTTCCTGGATGGCGGTGATATCTGCTTTATATCGGTCTAGGACCTCCGCTAATTCTTCCGCCGCACATGGTCTGTTAAGGGACCCAAAATTCCACGTGCATATCCGAAGTTCGTTGTCCTTTATTCGTTTGCGTTGGTTGTTAACAGTAAATCCGTCCGTATCCGAGGCTTTTTGGTGCTTCGCAACTATGAAAGCTTTTAGGTGACCAGGAAGTCACCCCGACGGCACAACCCCCAACCTGGAGGGCCAGGTCCTAAGTATAACTCCAAGGATGGGGAGCCGGATGAAACCGCTACTTATAGAAGCCCTATAAGGTGTTCACTAAGTAGTTCAACCTTACTGGAACTCTAGACGCCACCGTTGTTTCCATCTCGGGAATTCCTCCGCTGGCGTCTGGATAAGGCGAGGTGCCTAAGTAGAAACACCTCTCCCCCCTCTCTCGTTTGCTGCCTCCAACAACTTTCCACTGGGGTTGGAATCCAATTTCCAGTTGAGATACTAGGCACCCGATGTTCACCACGGGGAGGTGAGAGTAGGAGTTGATAGACAGAGGTTGGTTTTGATAAAAACCTGTGGACGCTTGTGTCCTCTTGAATGCACATGTCTACCATTTGAACATCCTGTACCATACAGTTAGAGATAAAATCGATATTCTCGCGCGAGGCCATTTGAATTTTCCACCAATATTGGACCACATTAGACTCTCTCTTGTGGTTCCTTGCTAAGTCGCAGGTCTATGCAAATAAGACCTAAAAAGACAGCATAATCGATGCCATCAGTCAAATGCAGCTTGATTTATGGCCAAAATCATAGAAAGCTGGACCTTTCGACGTTGACATTTCTTTGCTTTTAAAAATCAGGTTCAGAAATGATTATTTTCAATATACAGTAACAATATTCTGATGCATACTTACCGCAATTCATAATTAAAATTTGAACTGAATTTGAGAAAACTTCAATGCAATTAATTGTCTTCATACCGAGACAAGAGATGGCGCAACTGTTACATTTTATAATGTATAATGTACTTTGATTCAGATTTTCAAAATGTCAGAATTGGCCTTCTATACAAAGAACGCAGCAACTTACCGTTACCGGGACACAGCTTGCCATGAAAATAAAATGTATTATAAGAATTTATCACACCCACCACCACATGATCTTTTTAAACCAGACAGTGACAGATAAAAGAAAGTCCCGACATAAAATAAATCATCTCAACTGTCAGCCATTGTTTTACTTTTATTCAAAAAAAAATTTAATGAAAATATCATATCACAAGTCTCCACAGACCATAACCATAACCAAATAAAATCTAACGTTTTTTAAAACATAACATTTCAAAATTCAAATGTGCACTTCGCACACGGTCCAATACGAGTAAAAAAAATCTTTTATTCTTATACTTTTCTTCAAATTGTCGCCCATATAATATTCAATACTCGTATCTTCAAAGTATATGACTCGTTAAAAGTAAATATATATTTACATACGAGTATGTTTAGTATAAATGATTATAATAAAAACATCAGAAATGAATTGAAATTTCTTCTTTTCTGAAGTCAAATTTCAAGGACATTCAAACGCACGTATTTTCCATTGGCATCGCTTGACAGACTCAAGAAAAATAAAAAAAAATAACATGAAAACACCAACCGTGCAAAAGTTATTTTTGTGGTATTTATGAAAATGTCACTTTTGAAAGTGACTTTTTGTTCCAGTTTCATGACAAAAACATGCCTGCTGTTGCATTCTTTAACATTATGTGTATAGATTGTCATCTAACCATAATAATATGCCACTTAACATATTTAAGGGGAATTTCACTTTTAAAAATATATAACTTAATCGTAACCGGTGAGTGAAGATTTTCTAGAAGATAAAAATGTATTTTAAGAGATGTCAACGAGCATCATAAGATCTTTCAAACGTCAAAATGAGTTCTAGCAAAAAAGTCTAATGTGAACACAGTTCCGAAAAAAAAACACCATTCGACAGTTAAGGGCTACTTATCACTGAAGATACATATGTGTAAGGCTCGTTTCACACTACACGGTTTTGACCGTACAGCAGAAAACCGGACGGCGACATTTTGTTAGAGGCGCAAAGAAGACTATATACGCTTTCATATTATACGGTCACGGCAAAATGCCCGCACCGCGCCGTGTAGCAAGCGTCTACTGCCACTAAAGTATACGGCAGCCGGGCAGGCGCACAAAGCTTAGTGGCTTACGTGACGAAATGCATGTTTTCATATCAAACGATTTTATTCGTGCGACAGAGTTCGAACTTAACATGTGAAAAAGTATACTAAGCACATTAACCCTGCATATATCGTGTTTTACCGTACGGTTAAAACCTTATAATGTGTAATTAGCCATTGATCCGGTTTATCCCGTCCGAGTTTTTGGCGTACGGTCACAACCGTGTAGTATGAAACGATCCTAATTCACATTTAAGATGCGAGATATGTATGAATTTCACACTATTGCTTTGAATTTTCAACGCTAAAAACACGTTATTCCTTCGTTTATACTGACCCTTAAGTATCAACTGTCACCTGAAAAATTTTGTTGCTTTTAAGGTTGTCAATACAAAAATTACGGCTGATTCAAATCATTAAATATTGTTTGAACAGAGCTATTCTCAAATTTTAGATTGGACCTTGGTTGAAATCCTTTGTTTCTCCGTGTGTATGAACCCTTAACTGTCTATTTGCTTTATGTTGTCAAAACTTCATGACTAAAATTGCGTCAGGTTCGAATCTCTATTCAATTGGTTTTTTTGTACAGAGTTATTCTCAAGTTGGAAAGTTAGACATGGGTTGAAATTTGTGATTCGTGATTTCTAAACCTTAACTGTCAGCTGTCATTTAATTTGTTACAATATGATAACTTTATAAAACAATTGATATGTTTCTTACATTAATTTTAGAACAGTATGAATATTCTCAAGTTACAAACAAGATCTGGTTTTTATTTTCGTCTAAAACACTCCAATAATTCTCCTTACGTTGTAAAGTTTAAATGTCATTATTGAACACAAGCAGGACACGAGGAATTTACTTGGAATTTGGTTTGTTTATACAAAAGATTCTCCAACCGTCAGAATTTCAGCCCCGAATATGTTTATTTGACCTTTACCCTTATCCTTTATATTTGTATAAGCTTTACCCTAAACGTTGCTGTCATACCTTTTGAGGGGAAGGATTGAATATCTTCTTGTATAGCAAATTTTGATTTTCACTTGCCAAGGAATTTACTCTATGCCAACATCTCATCAATAAATCGATATACGTGTGGCTTTTGTAGATGGTTAAGATTCAGATGTATAAGAAAGGAAACAGTTTGCTTTCGTTGCGTTGCGGCTTCGCCCCAGATCTTATACCTAAAGATGTATACATATCTTGAAAATAGTTAAACTACAAATTTATCACTTTATCACCTGTTTAATTTACGCATTTGTTACTACCCTTTACCACCCACGTAAACGCCCTCTATATACGAAGGTAAGTATCTATTTATGCGCAAACAAGACAACTGTAGTACAGTGCAGTGTTGTTTTCGAGATGAAGATGGGGTGTAACAAAATAATTTAAACCCTCTTCAGACTTCACAACATGTAGTACCTGCCACCGAATCACTGTGTAAATGTTTAGCTTTGTATTAAACCAACTTACATATTCCAAACTATGTTACGGGTATGTACGCTATATACCTTAGGGGCAAAGAGGGTAAACATCTTCAAAACTAAATTCACTTGTCTATAAGTTGTTGCAATTTAGATGCCACTTCCACGACCCCAATAATTTTCAAATCTATGTGAATACCGAGACCAATGACCGACAAGCAATGAACAACGAGGAAACGACCGTGTGTCTTCAACATTATGCAAAGCTTTAGCAAATATTACCAAATTTTGGACAATTGATGTTAGATTTGTGAGTTTCTTGATGAACGAGGTGAGATCTATAGATTTCAATACTCATATGATTTTGTGTGTTCTGTATGCCTTGAATGGTTGTTAGTTATGCAAATCTCAGAGATGACCCAATAAGATAAACGAGTCTTACTCGAAGCTAAGTGCGTTCAAATTGTAAGCAGCAATTTGAAGTCGAATTAAATCAATCAATTTATTATTTATAATTGTACTTATTCCTTGTTTTGAAAGGAAGAAGATGGTCTTTGTTGACCATGTCTTCTTATTTCAATAAAATTAAATTTAATTATTTTAAATATTTCTATTCATGATTTTATAGTTTTCTTAAACTTGATTCATGCAAGAAGATTCCCCAAAAGAATTTTAAATTTAATAAAGTGAAAACAAAGCTCAATGCAAGGTAGGTGTAAATTTATCATTAAAACGTCATGAATCAAACATTTATATTAAACGTCATTCAATTTATGGCGGTGTTTACATTGGACTTTATCTCCTTCCCTCCTAATAGATTAAAAGAGACACAAAATTGAGGTGGACATTTAAAATTTATTTTTGAAAGAAAAAAAGAAATATAAAATAATGGAAAAAAGTGAATGAACCAACATGTTGGAAGAATTGACCAAGGAGGCGTTCGAAATTGAGAAGATACTTTTATATCAAAAACAGGCGTTTTTAATCTCAGATAAGAGCGCTGAACATACCATACGCATTGAACTGTCAATAGTTTTAGAATCTGAAATCTGTCTCTTTGCTATCACTCGAAACAAACGTGAAGTAAGCCATGCTCAGCTTTTTACTACATTATTTCTGTCATTTTATTCAGAATTCATAGAGCAAGTTATGTAGCTCCTAATGTCAGAGCAAAAAACAGAGCTGTCAAAAAAATATCTGTGTTTTTTAGCTCAGATAAATAAGAGTGCTCGATTTGCGTTCCTTTTTACTTGCGACATATAGGAACTATATGGCAAGTTTTGCATTCGTGCAAAATTTCGAACTCGAGATTTTAATCAAACATGATATTACGATGGTAGAGAAGTCGAAAAAAGTGGGTCCCGCGATTCCGTCCGGTCGGTTTTGTCTGTCTGTCCACGCTCCTACAGCCTAAACCATTGGGTCGATTGAGTTCAAACTTGGAAGTTAAGGTTTTGAGCAGATTCGCGTTAGGCGTTTTTTTCATTTTTTTTTTAAGATCAAAACTAACAGTGGCCCCCATACAATTTTTTTGGACAAAAACCGAAAATTCGAATTTTCTCAAAAACAAACCGATAGATTTTTTTTAAATTTTCTCTAAAATTTTATTTTTTAACTTGGCTTCTTTTTATAAGAAAACCATATTTTTGTATTGCTCAGGAAAGGTACCGCTCATAGAACCGTTATTTTGTTTTTTAATTTTCTCAGCAACTTATTAACCGATTTCAATAATTTTTTTTCTAAATAAGCTCTTATATTGCCTTAACAATATTTGATTATCAAAAGTGAAATTTTTTATTGTTTGGATTTTTAAAAAAATATTGAATTTTATTTTTTCAAAATTCGATATCTCAAAAACGGGTCAACATTTTTTTTTCGAAATTCAAACGTATAGCGTATATTTACAATCACTTAACAACTGCATTCCAAAAATATTTTTAGAACAAAATTGGAAAATTTTATATATAAAAAATTAATTTAAAAAAAAACCGCTCTAACGATTTTCAAAATAAAAATTTGAAAAATCAACGGTTTTTTTATTTATAAAATGGCATTCAAATTTTTGAAGACAAACTTATTTTTCAGGTAAAATTTTGAATCTTAAAATATTATTTTTTAAATTATTTTATCTGTGCATGAGCCCGAAAGAGCGCATTATTTTGACAAAATTGTAATTACATTCCTATCTTTCATCCAAATTAATGCATTTGGTACACATTTATATGATATATTTAATCAACAATCTATTTTAAAGAGTCTATCAAGAAGTATTATCTTGGTAACTTTGTATATAATGATTTTAAAATATTATTCTTTACGAATAAGGTTGTTTCACACATGATTTACTGGCCTTCGCCTATATAAAAAAATAAATACTTAGTACCTACAAGTTAAAGAAACTGGCCAGAAAGAGTATATGTATTTTCTATTAGAATCACTTTTTCAACGCATACACATTGTACCTATTTATAAAGGTATTACGTACAACTTCTACAACTACTGCTTACGTGTCACTTCTTAACAAAAATCTAAAACGCACAAGAGCCTGACTGTAAACAGCACATGAACAGCAATTTCAGTACTTGTTCGTATGCTTGTTTTTAAAAACTTTAGTGAAAAAAATAGACTGAACGTAATAACTCCATGTTTGCGCTGAAAACTTAAGAAGGAATGTAGTATGCAGCTTCTAGCCACCAATAACATTCCTTCATTATCATCATAACATGTCCTTATCTATCTATCTGCATAAAGCTAAGCACGGCAAGTGAACTATTCTATGGTCGTTTTAGACATCTACCTAACTACACAACCAATAGGCGATCGCCTTACAATTTAAACATTCATGGTCTGCCTCTTTCTTATCTTATTTATTTTCCGTCCTGCTTCTTCTAATATGAAATTACAATAAAGCTATCTAAAGGTAAAAAGCTTTGAAGGAACAAGTTCAATCTATATGAATTGGATCGTAGCTTTATACATAATAGAAACCATTTTTCATATACAAAGATCGTACCCAAGTAAAAGCAGACTTACGAATGTAAATAAAAACAAATATCCGTAAAAGATCCTAAACAGCTGACGTAAGCATGCAAAAGTTTGTTTCATCCCCTTATTAGATACAATATTAAGCCATTTTGTTTGTTATATAAAGTGCATTGATATAAATAAAACAAAAACAAATTCTTGAACCTTCATATGGAAGCTCTTTATGTGAAAACATATACGAGGACTAGACTCAAATAAAATGAAGGAAATTGTGTTGACTTTTTGGGTGGAAAATTAATTATCTCCCTTATTCTGCTGGCTGCTTATGGGAATGGGAATAATATTTTTCTCTCGCTCCCGCTGAGTTTCTCTACTTTCGATACTAACGCCACGCCGATGACTCGGCATCTGGCCGCGGTTTTTTTGGCAATTCAAATGGCAATTATATCTTTGAAGCCAAACTTATTTTACAGGTATATTTTTAAATCTCATATAAGTACTTTTTTAAACAGACTCTTTGCATACAGGAGCAAGTTCGTGCGACCCAGTCGTGCATTTTATTTTAATTAAGAGCTAACGGTTTTAAAAGCACAGCGCCGCTATTTTTAAGTTGATTTCGTGTGGTATGACAACTACATGGTAAAATATAAGACTTTTGGCAGTTCAGTTCTTCAGCATCCAGCGTCCTTACTTACTTAAGGTGGTCCTGTGTGAACTAGGGCTAGATGTCTCCAGTTTCGCTCTCCAAGTTGGGTGAGGTCACTTTCCACTTGTGCGCGCCTCCTACGTGACCCAGCCATCTTAGTCGTTAGACTTGTACCTTCTGGCTAAGTCTACGTCACTGTACAGCCCGTATTGTTCGTCGTTCCATCTTTTCCTCCACTCCCCTTCGATGCATACGGGACCGTAGATCACACGAAGAACTTTTCTCTCGAACCAACCCAAGGTGCTTTCATCTGCTTTTGTCAAAGTCCATGCTTTTACACCGTATAGCTGGACGGCGATGATAGGGGTCTTATATAGCGACACTTTGGTCCGTCGAGAGAGGACTTTATCACTCAATTACTTTCTTAGCCCAAAGAAACAGCGGTTGACAAGAGTTATACTGCGTTTGATCTCAGCGCTGGTGTTGTTTTCTGCGTTTTCAGCGGAGCCTAGAAAGTGTATTTTATAAAGCTTAATTTTGTTTTAGTGTTAAGCATTTTTCACATAATGGAAATTAAGTTTTAACTTCTGATCAAGTTCTACCTGTATTTAAGATTCTAGCGATGTTAGATTTCTCAGGAATGCAATAATTCTCATATCAATTTTTCACTTTTGCTGTCAAAAGTCTGAAAGTGTCTTGCATTCAAATTCTGAATTATTCTATCATACAACTCAAGTAGGTAGAAAAGAAATAGAGAGCTTTTATGAAATCTAGGTAAGAATTTTCTTATATTCTATTCTCAAATTTTTTAATTTTGCTTGGTTCTTTTTTCGTGATTTGCTGAATTTTTATAAAACTGACATCTAAAGCTGAACTATAAACGATTGGAACATCTTATTTCATTGTCGACCGAACTGTCAAAAGTCTTCCAATAGCATACAAGAAAGTGACAGTTGCCAATTTTCTATCAAGTGAAAATTTTCTATCAAGTGAAAATTGTCCATTTATTGATTTTATCCATATACTTACTTACTTACTTACTTAAGGTGGCGCTACAGTCCGGGGCGGACCTGGGCCTCAACCAACAAGCGTCTCCAGCCAGCTCGGTCCCTAGCTAGCTGTCTCCAGTTTCGCACGCCAAGTTGATTTAGGTCCTCTCCCACCTGGGTGCGCCACCTGAGTCGCGGTCTTCCTCTACTGCGCCGTCCCTTGGGATTGGATTCGAAGACCTTCTGGGCTGGAGCGTTGATGTCCATCCGCTCTACATGACCTAGCCATCTAAGCCGTTGGACTTTAATTCTGCTAACTAGGTCAGTGTCGCTGTACAGCCCGTACAGTTCGTCGTTATATCTTCTTTTCCATTCTCCATCTATGCGTACGGGACCAAAAATCACCCGAAGAATTTTTCTCTCGAAGCATCCTAAGACGCTCTCATCTTTCTTTGACAGGGTCCAGGCCTCAGCGCCATAAATGAGAACCGGGATGATGAGTGTCTCATAGATGGTGATTTTACATGCTCGAGAGAGGACTTTACTTCTCAATTGCCTTCTAAGTCCAAAGAAGCAGCGATTTGCAAGAGTTATTCTTCGTTTGATTTCAGCGCTGGTGTTGTTGTCTGCATTAATAGCGGTGCCTAGGTAGACAAAGTCCTTAACTACCTCAAAGGTATAGCTGTCCATGGTGATGTTTTGTCCAATACGTCGTCGTTCAGTGTCCTTTTTTGATGACATCATATACTTCTTCCCTTCCGTCGCAATGCTCAAAAACGGTCCACTGATATCACGCTTTGATCTTCCACTTATGTCAATATCATTTGCGTATCCGAGTAGTAGGTCCATCCACCTTTGGAAGATTGTGCCTCTAGCGATGACGGTTGAGTTTTGCACAATTCTTTCCAGAACGATGTTGAAGAAGTCGCATGACAGTACATCGCCTTGTCTAAAACCTTTTTTGACATCAAATGCATCGGTAAGATCTTTTCCGACCTTGATAGAGCAGCGCGCATTGTCCATCGTCATTCTGCACAAACGGATAAGTTTGACAGGGATGCCAAAACTAGACATTGCTCGGTAGAGCTCTTCCCTATAGATGCTGTCATACGCGGCTTTAAAATCGATAAAGAGATGGTGGGTATCGATTTGAAGCTCCTGGGTTTTTTCCAAGATCTGCCGTAGTGTGAATATTTGGTCGATAGTGGACTTTCCTGGTCTGAAGCCACACTGATAAGGACCAATCAGGTTGTTGACGAATGGCTTCAGACGTTCACATAATACGGCAGAGAGGATCTTATACGCAATGTTAAGGAGACTGATGCCTCTGTAGTTGGCGCAGTTTAGAGGGTCTCCTTTCTTATGTATCGGGCACACTATCCTGAGATTTCACTCATCGGGCATGCTTTTTTCCGACCATATTTTGCAGATGAGTTGGTGCATGCTCCGTACCAAGTCATTGCCTGCTGCTTTGAATAGTTCGGCAGCGATGCCGTCAGCTCCAGCAGCTTTGTTTGACTTAAGTTTAGATATAGCTATCTTCACTTCGTCAAGGTCGGGTAGGCGAAATTGTTGATCTGCGTCGCCGAGGTTGAGTGGTTCTACTACGATGTTCCCCTGATCGTCTTTACAGGCTTCGGTTCGTGGCTGGCACCCTTTACCTTTTTTTTACCTTTTGGTAAAATTTACGAACCTCATTCCTGTTGTGACATCCCTCTATCTCCTCGATCGCGGGCTTCTCATGTTCTCTTTTTTATATCTAAGAAGCCGGTGTTCCTCTCTGCTCTTCTGCTCGTAGAGCTCGCGAGCAGCTTTAGTCCTTTTGTGCAGCGCCGTTTTGTATGCCTCTTGTTTCGCTGCGTGTGCGTGCCGGCATTCGTCGTCAAACCAGGGGTTTCGCTGTGGTGGCCGTGTGAAACCTAGCACTTCAGAGGCGGCATCTCTGATGGCTGAAAGGCAATGTTGCCACTGGACTCCTTAAGAGGTTATTAGAGACTCGATCGGAAAAGGACATGGCAGTCTCTTGCGATTGTAGCCGTCTTACGTCGAATCTTCTCACAGTACTTCCTTGTTTTGGCTTGGATCGGGATATCCATAGCCGTACCTTGGCTACAACGAGGTAGTGGTCCGAGTCAATGTTGGCCTCTCGGAATGTTCGGATATCCTGGATACTGGAGAAGTGTCGTGCGTCGATCGCAATGTGGTCAATCTGATTGACGGTTGATTGATCAGGAGATTTCCATGTCCCCTTGTGGATATTGAGATGCGTGAACTGCGTACTAGCTACCAGAACGTCTCGCCCCGCAGCGAAATCGACCAGCCTGCATCCGTTGTCGGAGGTGGTGTCGTGCAGGCTGTATCTCCCGATTATCCCACCAAAGATGTCTTCTCTTCCTAGCTTGGCATTAAAAGCTCCTAAGACAATTTTAATGTCATAGCCAGGGCACTGCTTATATGTCTTGTCCAAGAGCTCGAAGAATATGTCTTTGGTGTCTCCATCTTTCTCCTCTGTTGGGGCATGCGCGCATATTAGGCTTATGTTGGCGAATTTAGCCTTGATGCGGATTGTCGTGATGCGCTCGCTCACACTTTTGAAACTCAAGACTTTTTGCCTGAGCCTAGTTCCAACAACAAATCCACACCCAAATAGACGCTGTCTTTGTTCTCAGTAGCAGTCGCCGTAGTAGATATCGCAGTTTTTTAGTTTGCGTTTGCCCGGTCCATCCCATCGCACTTCTTGGATGGCTGTAATATCTGCCTTGCAGCAGTTTAGGGCTTCCGCTAATTGTTCGGCTGCACGTGGTCTGTTAAGGGACCTAACATTCCACGTACATATCCGAAGTTCGTTGTTCTTATTTCGTTTGCGTGGGTTGTCAACAGTGAATCCGTCCGTATCCGAGGCTTGTTGTTTCTCCGAAACTATGATGTTTTTACGTGGCCAGGAAGTCACCCCGACGGCACAACCCCCAACCTGGAGGGCCAGATCCTTAGTATAACTCCAAGGAAGGGGAGCCGGATGAACCGCTCCTTATAGGCCTGGACTCCGTCTGGGCTCATCCATATGTCCGTGAAAATTGGCTGACAAAAATTGTCCACAAATGTTTTGTATCCCAAATATTTGTCTGTTTTCACTGCTGAAAGACTTTTGAAAATACAAAATAAGTAGACTCATTGGAGGACATTTTTTTTGACAAATGACAGAGAATATGAACTTTTATTTTAGAAGTAAAAACAACAAGTCGTGCAAAAACTTTTAAGAAATATAAAAATAAGTTAAAGAATTTCCAGGATATCTAGCCATTGTTACTCGTCCCCTGACCGGATTTTTTCCGCATTTTGTAAGAGTTTAAATTTAAGGAGGTTTCACCAATTTACTTTACATTTGTTGACGGCCATGTCAATAGCGTCATCTCAATCGCCTTAATAAATCGTAAAGTTTGTGTTTCATGCGTCCAATTCTTTTCAGTTTTGACTTCTCTTTCGTTGTTTTTCCAGACGGTGACTTCTTCTTTCTTTTTATTTTGGTAGTTTTTCAATTTTTTCAAAATTCTGTAAGAATTGTTGTTGTTATTTGCAGCTAAAAAATACAAAATTTGGTGTTTAGACGAATTCGAACGATTGGGGACGTTGGTTCTGTCACTTTTGAAAAGATACGAATGGGTGTTTATATGATTGATAAAAAATTGCTTAAAATTAGAAGATCTTCCAATCGTGTGTATTTAGCTTAACAATTACTTTCCACTATAAAATTGTCCTTCAGGGTTTTTTTTTGGTTAAGATTAAGGGCATCTTCAAAAATAATATCGAAAGTATTCCACAGGGTTTTCCAATTTATTTATGCAGCTGTCACTTTTGAAGCTTTCATTTTTTGACACTTGACAATTTAAAACGCCATTACCAAAAATGGAAGGATTTTGCTTCAAAAAGCAATAAATTAATACAAAATAGTTAATCACAATTGGCTTTTTTCTTTGGGGCTACTTGAAAAATAAGGTCATATGCCCCACAAACAAATCAAGATCTTAAGACTGAAATATTACACAACAACATGTCTCTCATTCCACCTTCCCAATCATTGTATCGTATTTCAAGCGGAACTTTAAGAGAAGTCTTGTCCTGGCTTAAATGAAACGTGATATCAACATCTGATAGCCGTATTTTCTCAGATAGTCAGGCCGCTATAAAATCTCTGGACTCTTTCTCTACAAACTCTATAACAGTCTTTAACTGTCGATCATCTCTAATGGAGATGGCACTCCAATTGAACTTAGGAGGAAGCCTCAAGATTCATGTGGTATAACAATAGGCCATTAAACAGCCACTTTAACCTAACCTAACCTACACAACAACAGAAATATGCGAATGGGTCATTTAAACGGATACGTATTGCAACCGTATTCGTGGCGGTCATGTTGGTGACATTGCTCTTCATTGTTACCGACATATTTTCCTCTTTAAAATGAAATAATTTTTTAACATACTTATAGGAAAATCCATTCGAGGAATTTTTCTTTCATTCGAATGATAAAATATTAAATGGTTTGATCTGTCTACAAAGATTAATCAAAGTTCTCGATTTTTAAAAACAAAAACCCTAATGACTAAGTTCAATGCACGAATTTACCAAACATAACCAATTTCAAATTCCATCACTTTTCTTATACCAATTTCCTACCCCTATAGATGATAAAAAGTAGTGCCCGTAGCATGATGGTTAGTGCGTTGGACTGTCATGTCAGAGGCCTTGTGTTCGATCCTTGCCTATGCCATCTAAAGTTTCTTTCACGGGTATTGCCTCTTGCGAGGAATTGACCCAATTTTCCAACAGACTCACATTTTCTTCAAGAATTTCAACACAATATAATACAGTCTTGATTTTCTATTTTCTAATTGGCTTGTTACCATCACTTCTCTGTACAAACAAACCACAAACAGTTACCTAAAGCGTTCCATTCAAATAGCAGCTCATCCTTTTAAAATAACTACCTACATTTGTTATAACTAAAAAAGGAATAAGACAAATTTTAGAAACACGTCTCATATATTCTTTAGAAATGGAATCCAAACCAACGACAAAGTCTTGAAAATGCAAATAATATAAAACAAACAAAAATGATGTCGTCTACATCAAGAGACAAACAAATCTGTTACGTGTGTTCATTTGTATCTAAGAAAATATATTATAGTCCTTGTCATAAAATTCAAAAAGATTTGATTTTTGTTCTTTCTTTTTTCTTTTATTAACATATAACAAGATTATTGTGATGTGTGAGTGTGTTTTTTTTTTTTTATTTTCTGTTTAAGGAATGTAGTACCTAAATAAAAAAGTATTGAGTTTTCTACTTTGTCGTCGTCGTGGTCGTCGTCGTGGTCGTCAATGAAGTGTTATCCTTGAACTTGAATTTATATTGAAGCATAATTTGGTTTAAGCTCTTGCACCCCTTTCAAGGACAATGGACGAATTTCTATCTTTATTGCTTAAGAGTAGAAATAAATATAAATATAATAATGAAGAAATGGAAAATGATTCTGAGAGAATATTTTTGAAGAAGAAGGAATACACTCCGAATGAGACTCCTGGTTATGAAGTTCCTTTCACCAACTTTGCGTTTCGTCATCTACGCACTAAAAGGATTGGAAATTCCTTTAACTTGTTACAAACAGAGTGCAAGCATTAAGCATTAACGGAAGAATTTAACAAGAGACATCGGAGCACATTGGTCCTAAAGTTTTAAATTTCAGATTAGCAGGGTCAACAGAGTTATGTACATAAAGCATTTCACATTCTTGATGTGCGAGTAAAAAAAGAATCTCATTAAACTGATGGGCATTCTTGGAAGTGCGAGTAATATAGCTGAACTGTTTATAGGGAAGAATGTGACTGTCTATTTTGACAGAGCATTGCGTGTAATTCTTTGACGTTGCTGTTACCCGTGTTTTAATATAATAAAAACAATATCCATAGTATGAATAACACCGATAAAAGATAGAGTAGAATCTTACTATGGATGGATTGTTGACATTTATACGAGTTTCAAATGGATCTTATGTGATTTCGTTCTTAAATCGCTGTGTTCGTTGAGTAGTTGTGCATTTGGAATCATGTGTGTTTTCCATTGGGGAAAAAAATAAATCTATTACTGTTAATATTATTTAGTTTTGTTAGTGAAAATGGACTCCCTTACTACCTTTGGCTTATTTTGTAAAGGAAAACAATAGAAAATATATTTATGTTTTGTTATGTTTCCACCAAAGGTTTATTTCAGTTTAGATTAAATAAATCTTCATAGTGTTTCCACCGCACAAGAAGATATTAAAATGATTAAGTTTGGCAGCACTTTTTAAAATACAAATGGTGTTTCGATGTTTGTTATAAAGTGCAAGTGAGATAGTTTGATTCGTGTAAATGTAAACAATGAAGAACTGAATAGTTCAGCAACATAATAATATACGCTTTTTTGTCACAACTCCGATCCCCGACCGGAATCGAGGCGAATCAAGCTCATTTTAACTCGGTTCAAGTATATAAAGAAAGAAGAGCATGAAGCTCCCCTCAAAACACCACATGTTAATGTAGCAGACTACGAACAAACCCCCTCCTAAAAGTTAAATGAACTTTTTTTTATACAATCTCAATTTTCAGATGTTTTCTTAACATTTCTTCTGGAAAATTATACATTTTATTAGTTTAAGTTATTTTTTTTTCGTTGCTAAGTTAATTTTACCTTTTGATTTTCACAAGGCTTTCTTCTATTTGTGTATTTAATTATTATTATTCTGACAGATCTTCTTTCAGTTGTACCAATTTTTAAATACAAAAATCTGGCTACTGCGGATCGTTTTGTTGGCAATTTCTTACTGTACTAACATATATGGAATACCAAAAAAACGCACTTAATGTCTGGTCATTTTCTTATTTTCTTACAGATAAATATAACAACCCTTAACACAAAATCAAATGAAATTGTTATTTGGCTAAATATTTCTTAAATGTCAACACACAATTTGAAATTGAAAGGTGCTATTCTATTTCATAAGCAAACCACTGACAGATCTAAAAATATGATTAGACTTGACAGTTGTCTGAACTGAGAACTGCACTCAGCTCTTTAACTAATGACAACATCTGACTTGTTCAATTTTTTGTACCTATTTGGCCAGTTTATATTTCAAAGATTTCAAGGAGAAGAGTAAAGTACTATTCACATGAGCACGACCAACGACCAACGAATGAACGAATATTCGTCGATTTTGACGTTTCTTTCACACGAGAGTTTTCAATTCGTCGCGAATGAAGCCACAGCCGAACACTATACACCACAGAAACCAAAGTAAGAATGATTTTTTAGGTTAAGTACGCGCGATTATTTTATTCGTTGCGAGTGTGGATTATGTGGAACGCGAATAAAGTTTGAAAGTTCGTATCAAATATAATTTTTTTCGCGGCGAATAAATTTGTTTTCCTAAATTTATTAATATATTATATCGAAAAGTAAAAGTATGTATCATAAATCAAATAGAAACTATATTGCTATCGTTTTGTTAAGAATTTGTGTGGAAATATGTCTTCAAACGTATATAAACTCACATTTTGTAATTCATTCGTCGTTCGTTGGTCGCGCTCATGTGAATACTACTTAACAGATGAACAGAATTCATTCAAGTTTTGCATTCGTGCAAAATTTCGAACTCGAGATTTTAATCAAACATGATAGAGAAGTCGAAAAAAGTAGGTTCCTCGATTCCGTCCGGTCTGTTTTGTCTGTCTGTCGACGCTCCTACAGCCTTAACCATTGGGTAGATTGAGTTAAAACTTGGAAGATAAGGTTTTTTAGCAGATTCGCGTTAGGCGTTTTTTCATTTGTTTTTTAAGATCAAAGCTTATAGTGGCCCAAACAATTTTTTTGGTCAAAAAATCGAATTTTCTCAAAAACAAACCGATAGATTTCTTTTAAATCTTCTCTAAAATTTTATTTTTTAACTTGGCTTCTTTAAATAAGAAAAACATATTTTTGTATTGCTCAGGAAAGGTACACATCATATAACCGTTATTTTGTTTTTTTAATTTTCTCAGCAACTTATGAACTGATTTTAATAATTTTTTTTTTGAATAACCTTTTATAATGCCCTAACAATATTTGATTATCAAGAATGCAATTTTGTATTTTATAAAATTCTATACCTCAAAAATGGGTCAACATTTTTTTACAAAATTCATATGTAGATCGTTTATTTACAATCACTAAACAACTGAATACCAAAAATATTTTTAGAACAAAATTAAAGAACAATTTTATATACAAAAACTTTTTCAACGTATGTATACACATTATACGTTGTTACGTACAACCTCTACAACTATAAGAGCCTGAAATTAAAATAAAGCTATCCAAAGGAAAAAGCTTTGAACCTATTTTTAATGGCTAAACATCTTGAAGAATAGCAAATTTTAAATATTTATAAATTTAAATTTTCCATATTTTAAACTTTTCTTTAGCTAATTTCTTATTCCCTTTTATTAAAAAACGGTCAAAATTGCTAAACGTTTTAACTTTAGCAAATTGTTAAAATATAGTAGAGGCTTGTTAAAGAATGCAGTCATTTAAAATAATTCATTGAATTTAATAATTGATTGCATTCATTGATTTTATTTTGAGACTTGAGACTTAAAATTATGCAATCACCATTCACTTGTAGCAAAAAGAATGCAATCATTTTTTTAATCAATCATTCATTTTATAGCAATCAATTGAATGCAATCTTTTATCTATAATATATGAATAAGTCGGGTTTTACTTCCTGACGCTATAACTTCAGAACGCACGGATCGATATCCACGGTTTTGCATTCGTTAGAAAGGTCTCGGGTCGGTAAAGTTTATAGCAGACAAAATCCTGGAAAAATTTCACCAAAAAAAGCGGTGAAATCCGTTTAGCTTCCCATAGGAAGCTATTATAAACGTTCCGATTGGTGGAATTGAGTTTTTTTTTAATTTTGTTACGTTTTAAGGGCTCTATATTCTAAACCAAAGTTTACTTTTGCGAACCTTTTTTAGTCAACCATATCTCTAGAAACGTCAGAGAAATCGACTTCAAAAAAGTAAAAAATTCGGTTGACCCCAACGCCACTTACATAAAATTCGGTATGACACATTCTGAGCAAATTTGGTATAATTTTGAAAAAAAACAGTTATCTTTTTTTTTAATTCAAAAAAGTGAAAGAAAATATTTGCCACGTAGAATATTTTGAGAATATGATCCCACTGCAAACTACATGGTGATGACGATTTAGATATTGGACCAATGAGGACTGTACGCCAACACTGCAATGCATTAAAGTTCAAAAGAGAAACGTTTGGATTGTGCTGCGTAAGTGGAAAAGTCAAACTGAATTATTTACGACACCACAGCCACTGAAACCATTGTTCGATGAAAGTGATCCTGATTTCAACCATTTTCTTCAACACATCATTGATAAAAATGACTGCTTTGGCATGAAAAGCAGATCCATTCGCAGCGACGCTGATGTACGTTGAAGCGTTCAAGTATTACACTTAGAATCAATCAACAAAGAATTTCCAACGTCACAATCAAGGAACCCCAGTTCCAGATTGGCCACAGGTGTTTTACTCTGATGCGCTTGGTCGCATGTACACTGTTCATCCTATAGAAATGATGAATGTCATTTAAAAACTGTGAATGGCCACCAATGCCAATATCGAGAAGCATGTCAACTATTGGGTTTGCTGGAGAACGATTCTCATTGAGATTTAACACTTGCTGACTCAGTTCTTTCATCAAATGCGTACCAAATAAGAACGCTGTTCGCAATTAACATCACCACATGTTTCTCTTCACAACCAATTCAGTTATGGAACAAATACAAAGACGACAAATGTGAAGATATCTTACATCGCTTGCGCATTCGAACGAATACTCCCGACATGCAAATAACCGACGAAATCTACCATGAATGAATGATTCCGATTGAGGATCAATGCTTGACTATTGCAAACAAGCTACTGATTGAAGTAGAAATGATTGCGCCAAATCGATCGATGCACGATGCATTGAACCAAGAATAAATCGAGCCCTGCAATACAATGTTGATACATTGCAGGAATTCGTTCGAAATAATGTGCCGTTGCTGAATGAACAGCAAAAACAATTATACGAAACATTAATGCAAGTGGTGGACAATAATATTGGTTGTCTATTCTTCCTGAAAGCACCTGAAAAAAAAACAGGGAAAACATTTGTCTTTTCAATAATTATGGCCACTATTCGATCAAGATGTGACATAGCTTTGGCGTTAGCATCGTCTGGAATTGCGGCAACTTTTCTAGATGGCGGTCGTACTGCACATTCTGCGCTTAAATTATTGATATTGTTGGCAGGCGATTTCAGGAAGACGTTTCCAGTAATTCCCCGTGGAACGCCTGTAGATGGATTAAATGCTTTCCTGAAGGCATCACTTTTGTGGAATAACGTAAAAATATTATCTCTTACCACTAATACGAGAGTTCAACTTCAAAATGATCAAAGTGCTGCTGTTTGAAATGGAAAAGTGCCAGTTGATGCTACAGCTGGATTAGTTATTCTTACCAACGACTTTTACCGATTTGAAGACTCTCAATTAGCTCTTATTAAAAATATTTTCCCAAACATTAGTGAGAATTATGCTTGGTTAAGTTAACGAGCAATTCTTGCCGCAAAAAATAATGATGTACACTCACTGAATTTCACCATTCAATCAAAAATCGCTGGCTATTTGGTGACATAAAAAATCCCGATAATGTAGAAAATTATCCAACTGAGTTTTTGAACGATGTTCAAATAGTAGACATGTGCATTCAAGAGGACATAAGCGTCCACAGGTTTTCTCAAAACCAACCACTGTCTATCAACTCCTACTCTCACCTCCCCGTGGTGAACATCGGGTGCCTAGTATCTCAACTGGAGATTGGGTTCCAACCCCAGTGGAAAGTTGTTGGGGACAGCAAACGAGAGAGGTGGGGAGAGGTGTTTCCACTAAGGTACCTCTTCTTATACAGACGGCAGCGGAGGAATTCCCGAGATCGAATTAACGGTGGCGTCTACAGTTCCAGTAAGGTTGAACTACTTAGTGAATACCTTATAGGGCTTCTTCGAATTATTCGGAGCCCAGGCTTATAAGGAGCGGTTTTATCCGGCTCCCCATCCTTGTAGTTTTACTTAGGATCTGGCCCTCCAGGTTGGGGGTTGTGCCGTCGGGGTGACATTCTGGCCACATAAAAGCTTTCATAGTTGCGAAGCACCAACAAGCCTCAGATACGGACGGATTTACTGTTGACAACCAACGCAAACGAATAAAGGACAACGAACTTCGGATATGCACGTGGAATGTAAGGTCCCTTAACAGACCACAGACCAGTTTTGGCATACCTGCCAAACTCGTCCGTTTGTGCAGGATGACCATGGAGAATTCACGCTGCTCCATAAAGGTTGGAAACAACTTAACAGAACCCCTAGATCTTTCACCTTGTCAAAAGAGGTTTTAGACAAGGTGATTTTTTTTAACATCGTGCTTGAAAGAATAGTGCAGAGTTCACACGTCAACACTAGTGGCACTATCTTTCAAAAGTCTGTCCAATTACTGGCATATTCTGATGACATTGACATAATCGGAAGCACTCAGCGTGATGTCAATAGTCCAACGACTAAGATGGCTGGGTCACGTAGAGCACATGGAAACCAATGCTCAGGCCCGGAAAGCCTTCGAATCCACACCCACAATACAGCGCAGTAGAGGAAGACCGAGGATCAGGTGGCGCGCACAAGTGGAAGGTGACCTCACCCAACTTGGAGCGCGACCCTGGAGACATCTAGCTAGGGACCGAGCTAGATGGAGAAGTTTGTTTGACCGAGCTAGATGGAGAAGTTTGTTGGGTAACAGGACTCTAGCGCCAATGATTTCGACTGACCTTCCCTTTGACTTCAATCGATTAAAATTTCCGGTTCGTCTTGCGTTCGCAATGACAATTAACAAGTCGCAAGGCCAATCGCTTAGTGGGACAAATTTAGAAAATCATTGTTTTTCACATGGGCAGCTATACGTTGCGTGTTCACGAGTTGGGAAAAAAATCGGCTTTGTTTGTTTAACGTCCGGCACAAAATCAAAAAGTGTGGTTTACCAAAGAGCACTTCAATGAAACGAATAATTTGCGGACAAGTATAACGCTTTGATTGAGTATTTACTTTGGATTCACTTTCATTTTTTACTAAGAGAAGTTCAACTAAATTACACTTCATTTTTGTAATCGATATGAATCAATTACTGTTGTGAAATGAAATAAAAATTTTCCTTTTCAAATACACTGCGGGTCATAAGGTTAGAAGCATGATTTTTTGAGAAGTAAAATCGATATTTCTCCTGTTACATAATGGATTAAAAAAAATAACTATGGTTAATGAAAGACTATTTTGTTAACAACACAACATACATTTTGGGTATAGAAGAGATTAAGCTAACTGAACTTCTAAGACAAATTGTTAATTAAGTCAAGAATATGCGAAAATAAATCGGGTCATTAGATTAAAAGCACATAAAATAAATGAAAATAAAATGCAGTTATTCATATTTTGTTTCAGTTTTTTGGGTTTTATTAAATATTTAATAAAATGTGCAGCCATCCAGCCTTTAAAATAACTTCAAAAATTCTATCTTTTAGGGATTTATAAAGAGATTCCAAGTAGTCCAGTGAAATCTCACTCCAGGCCAATTTTATACCATGAATAAGCGCTTCCTTGTCATTGTATAGCTTCCCTCCCTCATACACCTTACGTGTAAGCCAGCCCCACACATTTTCCATTATGTTAAGGTCCGGGGAATATGGTGGCCAAGGCAGCAAGTAGATGTATTGGTTTGCAATGAAGGATTTTACCTCTCGGGCTGTGTGTATCGGAGCGTTGTCCTGCTGGAAAATTCATGAAATTGGTCTAAAAAGCTCCGTAATTTTGGAGAATACTGATTCCAGCAAGGCCTTGTAAGTTTTTCCAGTCATTTTACTATCTTGGGCTACCAAGTCTATAGTGCCATAAAACAAAATGAGCCCCAGAAAATAACGCCCCCTTCTCTGCTATGGTGACGGTTTAATAACCGCTCCTCTTTCCTCATGTCATGGAAATAATAATTATAACCATCTGGCCCATCTGGGTTAAATTTTTTTTCGTCGAAAAAATAACCTTCCGCTAATCATTTGTAGTCATTAAATTCTGCACATCCCAGCTCATGTAATCTTTCGCAAAACACAAGCGTTGCTTCTTCCTTGCGTCATTAAGTGGTTGTTTTTTTTAAGCTTCAGGCGCTTTATGTGTTTAGCATTGTGGATCGTGAGTTTGACAGTCGATAAGCTGGCCTTAACATTAGCTTTATCCCTAATTTTAGCTGCCGATAAAGATGAATTTGTAGTAGTACCCGTAGCGTGATGGTTAGTGCGTTGGACTCGTCTAAACTCGTTTCTGATATCCAATGGAATAAATCAAAACAACAATGCACAGGTGCTGTTCTGGTTGATTTGGAAAAGGCCTTTGACACCGTATGGTTAGAGGGTCTTTACCTAAAACTGAGCAGGCTTGGCATAAGCAAGCCATTGTTGTATATACTTTATGATATGCTTAACGGTAGAAAGTTTGTTGTCAAAAGTGGCAATGTAACTTCTACCACAACATTCTCAATTAAAAATGGTCTTCAACAGGGAGCGGTGAATTCGCCGATTCTCTTCAGCATTTACACCAGCGATCTGATAGGTAGTCTTACAAAGGCAATTGCGTACGCCGACGATCTAATTGCGTACAGAACGGCCCGAAAGGTTGAGGTTATTAGAATTCTCTTGCAGCGTGATTTCGACAAGATTCAGCGATATTGCAATGACTGGAAACTGAAAATAAATGTCCAGAAGTCAGAGACAATTCTGTTCCGGACTCCGTTGGCTAGGGCCACGAGGGATACGTGTAAGAATTGACGCAAGATGGTCATCGTTGATCTTCACGGGCAGCCATTAGCGAGCAAAAGTGTAGTGAAGTAACTCGGTATCTGGTTAGATCAGTATTTATATTTCGACAGACATATAAATGCTACTCTGACCAGGGCCAGAGGATCCTTCGCTCTGACGAAACGGCTGTTTTTTAGCAGTCGGCTTGACCCCAGAGTGAAGGTAATTTGCTACATGGCCCTCATACGGCCAATGATCGTGTATGGTTGTCCTGTGTGGTTCAACGTTGCCCTTTCCCAGATGGAGAAGTTTCGGTTGTTCGAGCGGCAGTGTTTAAGACGCTATACCGGCTTATATCGAACAGCCGAATCTTCTTATGTGCATTACTATTCTAACGAGGTCCTATACAACGGGGCTCGAATCAACAGAATTGACAATTTCGTGATAAAACTCGTTCGAGGTCACATTGCAAGAGCTTTGTCTTCGACCAACAATTTAATTTTCGGGGCGTTCTATCCAAACGACGAGTATTTAGAGAGTGCACGCTTGAGCGGCTTCATTCCACCAGAGGCATTCCTCTTTTTAGACAAATGGGGTCTAATACAGGATAGATTGGCAGTTCCTTTAATCTACCACGTCAGACGAAGAACCGTGGATAGGCGACTCCTGTACAATCGGGACGTCATGGCACAAGGCGGAGCAGAGCTCCTTCGGTTCAGTAGGGCTGTGTCCGAGCGGGACCGAACTGATAGGGTGAAGCAGGAGAACTAGTTTTGGTGGCTTCAATCGGCACTTGATATTGGGTAGTCGGGATGGGGTTTTAAGCCTTGGCCGGCTTACATACTTGTTTTATAGTTTTAGGGTTTAGTTTTAAGTACAATAGGCATGGTGGCACAAAAAGAAATGGAAAAAAAATACAAAAAATACAAAAAAAAAAATTAAAACAAGAACATTAAAAAAAAAAGAAAACATGGAATACAAAAAAAAAATAAAAAAAAGACAACAAAATATGAAAAACAAAAATGTTAGATAGTTAGATTTGCTGCTGTGGTTGTTCTAGTTTTAAGTAGTTTATAGGTAGAATAGGTAGTTTAAGTTAGTTTTAAGTTTTATATTAAGGACCTTATTTTAAGTAGTTTTTAAGTAAAAAAAAAGGATCTTGATATTAGTTTTTTTTTCAAAATTTTCTAATAAATACAGAAATAAATAAAATATAAATTGAAGTAAAATAGATCTTAAGGCCGAAAGGCATTAGTATTAAGTGTTATAGTTTAACTTAGAGTGTCCGTATGGGACCATTAAGTTAGTTGTAAGTTATGGATAATTAGGCTAGTTTTATGAATTTTTATCTAGCTTTAAGATAGGTTTAAGATTGAATAAATAAAAATGAATTTGAAAAAAAAGTGCGTTGGACTGTCATGCAAGGGGTCTTGGGTTCAATCCCTGCCTGTGCCACCTTAATTAAAAAAAATAATTTTCGCGGGTACTGCCTCTTGCGAGGAATTGACAAATCCTTCAAGAGTAATTCTTGTCATGAAAAAGTGCTTTCTCAAACTAGCCGTTCGGATTCGGCCTTAAATTGTAGGTCCCTTCCATTCCTGACAACAGTACTCGCCAATGGCGGATCCACGGGGGGGGTCGTAGGGGTCATGACTCCCCCTGGGAGATAATTTGTTTGCTTTTTCATAGGAATTCCCTTCAATTCAAAACTAATCGTATTGCGTTAATGGATGTGACCCCTATTATATTTTGAATTATTAACTTCCCATAGGAAGTTATTGTAATGGGTCCGATTTGTCAAATTGAAAATTTTGAAATTTCTCGACGTTTCAAGGTCCCTAGAGTCGAAATAAAAGATTTTTAGAAAGATCGTTCGTACGTCCGTACGTTCGCGACGTTTTTTTCGTCGTCCATAGCTCAAGAACCAGAAGAGATATCGACTTCAAATAAATTTTGTTATACAGATAATAAGGCAAAAAGATGCAGAAAGGGCTCTTAAGAAAATTGCGTGTGTGGTTTTTTTACCATAGCAGTTTAAAAAAAAGGTGAAAATTTTGGTTAACACTTAATATCTTACGAACCAAACACGCTAGAGACTTGAATTAAATTTTATATAGTAGACTGTAACGTGATCTCAAAGAAGTTTATTTTTTGAAAAAAATCTATCTAACCGTTTTTTTTTCTAAATCAAAAAAAAAATTTGTCACCTCCTAAATTTAACGACTAAAATATGATTTCATCTCCAAAACAATTTTGAGCAACGGAGAATAATGATTTAAAAATCTGATAAAATTTTGAAAAAAATCAAATTGACAGTTGTTTTTATAAAAAATAAAAATCTAAAAAAAACATTACTCAAAGTTCGTAAAAATTAAATATCGATTCAAATATCTTTTCAAAAACTTGAAATTAAGACTTCAAGCTTATTTTATCTTATAAGAAATATTGTTTTCAACATTCAACAAAATTTTGAGAAAAATCGAATTGACAGTTTTTTTTACAAAAAATAAAAACCTAAAAAAAAAATTAATAAAAATTGGTAAGAATTGATTTTCGACTCAAATATCTTTTCAAAACTTTGAGATATTGGCTTTAATTTACTTTTATCTTTCAAAAAATATTGTTGTCAACATTCAGTAAAATTTTGAACAAAATCGAATTGACAGTTTATTTTATAAAAAATTAAAAACCTAACAAAAATTAACAAAAGTTGGTAAAAATTGAATATGGATTCAAATATCTTTTCAAAAACTTGAAAGTTAGACTTCAAACTTATTTTATCTTATAAGAAATATTGTTTTAAGCATTCTGAAAGATGTTGAAAAAAATCGAATTGACAGTTTTTTTACAAAAAATAAAAACCTTAAAAAAAAATTTACAAAAGTTGGTAAAAATTGATATTCGACTCAAATATCTTTTCAAAAATTGTAGATATTGGCTTTTAACTACTTTTATCTTTCAAAAAATATTATTGTTAACATTTAGTAAAATTTGGAAAAAAATCGAATTGATAGTTTTTGTACAAAAAATTAAATATCTAAAAAAAATTTAACAAAAGTTTGTAAAAATTGATTTTCGACTCAAATATCTTTTCAAATCTATAAAATATTGGCTTCAAACTAATTTTATCTTATAGAAAATATTGTTTTCAACATTCGATAGAATTTTGAAGAAAATCGAATTGCAGGTTTTTTTACAAAAAATAAAACTCTAAAAAAAACAATACTAAAACTTGGTAAACATTTACTTTCGACTCAAATAGCTTTTCAAAAATTCAAAATATTGGCTTCAAACTGATTTTATTTTACAGAAAATATTGTTTTCAAAATTCAGTGATTTTTATATAAAAACCCAACAGTCCGTTTTTTCATAAAAAATAAAATCTATAAACAATAGTACGCAAATTTGGTAAAATCGATACTAGTACATATAGACAAACTTTTAAGCAAGACAAATCGACAGACTGGATGGGAAGTTTTCAGTGTGGGTCGCATCCCAGCCTCTTTTTTATTTTTTGTATATGAAAACAAAATTTGTATTTTACTTTCTTAAACTTTGTTGCTAAAAGTACTACTTTTGACTGAAGATTGGACCAAGAACATAATATGAATCGGATATTCAGCCCTATTTCAAAAACACAGCACAAATTCATCATTTTTTGACCAATTGACGATAAAGGGGGGGGTCATATGAGCCAAAAAGCTTATACAGTTAAGTTGTATAAGTAAAGATTTCATTTAAAGATTTATTAGTAATTTAACGACATTCACCCAAAAGTGGTTTGCCGTCAAAAACAACTTAAATTTTTTATTTTCGTTCAATTTAGAACGCGAATTTAGTCATGCTATAAATTATTTTCATAAAAATTGTTTCTAAGAAAAAGAGAAAATATTCAGGTTCTTAAGAAGAAACCTTAAATAAGAGATCATCAATTTTATATTAAGTTGCTTTTGAATTCCTCAAACTAGCCTTCAATTTTATTATTACATTTTTTTGTCACACATAAATAGTGATTTTTGACGTGATTTTTACTGCGACATATAGGAACTATATAGCAAGTTTTGCATTAGTAAACAATTTTAAACTAGAGTTTTTAATCAAATATGACATTACGAAGAAGTCGAACAAAGTGGGTAGGGTACGTCGATTCCTTCCTTCCGTCTGTCTGTCTTTCCTGGCCCCTACAGTCCAAACAATTGTGTTGATTGAAATTAAGATTTTCAGCTTATTAATGTAAGGAGTTTTTATCATTTTATTAATAAAAAAATAACAGCAGTCAACACACAAATTTTTTGGTTCAAACATATGATTTTTCTAAAACTTTCCCAAAATTTTGTGCTCTTAATTTGGCTTCTTTCTACAAGAAAAACATATTTTCGTATTGCTTCAGAAGGGTACCCCTCATAAAAATCTTTATTTTGTTTTTAAATTTTCTCAAGAACTAATGGAAAGATTTCAAAATTCATCTCTTTCTGGGCAAGCTCTTGTCAATGATCAATTTGATGATGATTTTTTATCATCAAAAATGTATTTTTTTTATTTTTAATAAAATACTAATTTTGTTTACAAAACTCGATATGTCAGAAAGGGGAGAACATTTTCTTACTAAATTTAAATGTTCATATATTTATAAGCTCTTTATTTAGTGCTTATACCAAAAATATTTTTAAGACAAAATTTAAAAAGATCTTCGAAAAAAATAGGTTAATCTAGATTTTTTGACAAATAAAATGGCGTTTAAATTTTTGAGAAGAACTTAAATTGAAGGTACATTTTTAAATCTTCAAATATAGGCAATATTTTTAAACAGACTTTTTGGAAAAAATTATTAAGTTCTTGCGACCCAGTCGTGCATTTTATTTCTTTCAAAATTGTGTTTCTGTTGAATACAAAAGATCTTAAAAAATTAAATAAATTTACTTTCGAAGTCAATTTGCTTTGGATGCTCTAGAACTGAGATTCCAACACGAATAATAATAATCCAATAATACAAATGTCCCAAAAAATCAAAAGACACTTTTGTGAAACTAATGGCTAAGTGAAAAGCATAAAAAACTTTTCATATCTATTCATATAAAAGCTTTGAAGCGTGCAATTTATGAGTACTACAAAACTTTTCTTCCCAACTTATTTGTTTGCTTACCTTACTTTGTTTTAATTTAGTTTTTTTTTTTAGTTTAGAGAAATTATGTTCTTAAATACAACTATTTCCTTAAATTCAAGAACCAAAACTTTTCGTCCCTACAACATTTAAGTTTTGTTGACGCTTTTATAAGATCCAAATACGAGTAAGCAGATTGATAACGATAGTAATAAGAGACTTCTGGAAATTGAGTTCAAAAAAACTACGTCAAAAAGATCCCGACATTTTAAAATATCAGATCCTCCCTCATTTTCTGGATTTTTAAATTTTTGCGGCGTTCTTCGCATTAATAGAAATGAAAACAAGAAAAGTGTGTTTTGTTTTTGGAAAAAGCAACGTTTCAAAACAATTTCCTTCATTTCTGCGCGAAATGCACCAAAAACCTTCTAAGCTATTGTATTTTAGCTCTTAAATATGGCATATTTAGACAACTGTTCGAATCTTGGAATGCTTTCATGTGAGTCATCCAAATTAAATAGTTAGACCATAACTTGCTAGACAACAGTGTTCTAAATAATTTGATAACTGAGCAATTATAAAATTTTGTTAGCATCCTTTACAAAACATTAAAGAACATTTTTAAGCGGTGAGTAAAAACTCATCTAATTGTGTGACCCCCCCCTGATGAAAAGTCTGGATCCGCCCTTGGTACTCGCACACAGGAATGGTTGAGAGTTGTTAGTCACTAGGCCCTGGTTCACAACGGACTGTTGCGCCAGCCCATTTGATTTGATTTGATTTGATTTGATAAAGATGAATTTGACGCTATTCTAAGTATATTTCGCGTTTCGCGAAGTGTAAAGGCAGAGAAAGTGTTTCCTTTAAATAGTTGCTGACACAATGATCACTTCGATTTATTTTTCGGGCTATAGCACGGCATGAAAAGACCTTAAGAGTATTAAACATCTATTCTTGCCATTTCCTCCACTGTGAAACATTTTTTCTTGCCCATTTTTATTACAACTCAATAAACAACAATTAATTTATGAAATGCACAGCTTATACCGAAAATAAAATGTATTCACTTCACAAGACAACGTTTATATGTTCCCTGCTTCTAATCTTATGACCCGATTTATTTTCGCATATTTTCGACTCAATTGACAATTTGTCATAAATGATCCGTTAGCTAATTCTCTAATATTCCCAAATTTTACATTTTGTTGTTAACAAAGTAGTCTTTCATTTACTTATTTGTTTTTTTCTAATCCACCATGTAACGGGAGAAATATCGAGTTTATTTCTCAAAAATGCCTGCTTCTAACATTATGACCCGCAGTGTATATGTAAAAGAAAAAAAATAATTTGTCTTCATCTTTTATTCCCCAAACGAAATGTTACAAAAAAAAAAACGAAGCCATCTGGTAGCGAAACGGAGTTCGCCGGGTTTGCTAGTAAACGGTGATTTTTTAAGAGCTTGAGAACTTTTTAAAAAAAAAAAACGCATGAAATTTGCAAAATCTCATCAATTCTTTATTTGAAACGTTAGATTGGTCCATGACATTTACTTTTTGAAGATAATTTCATTTAAATGTTGACCGCGGCTGCGTCTTAGGTGGTCCATTCGGAAAGTCCAATTTTGGGTAACTTTTTCGAGCATTTCGGCCGGAATAGCCCGAATTTCTTCGGAAATGTTGTCTTCCAAAGCTGGAATAGTTGCTGGCTTATTTGTGTAGACTTTAGACTTGACGTAGCCCCACAAAAAATAGTCAAAAGGCGTCAAATCGCATGATCTTGGTGGCCAACTTACCGGTCCATTCCTTGAGATGAATTGTTCTCCGAAGTTTTCCCTCAAAATGGCCATAGAATCGCGAGCTGTGTGGCATATAGCGCCATCTTGTTGAAACCACATGTCAACCAAGTTCAGTTCTTCCATTTTTCGCAACAAAAAGTTTGTTAGCATTGAACGATAGCGATCGCCATTCACCGTAACGTTGCGTCCAACAGCATCTTTGAAAAAATACGGTCCAATGATTCCACCAGCGTACAAACCACACCAAACAGTGCATTTTTCGGGATGCATGGGCAGTTCTTGAACGGCTTCTGGTTGCTCTTCACTCCAAATGCGGCAATTTTGCTTATTTACGTAGCCATTCAACCAGAAATGAGCCTCATCGCTGAACAAAATTTGTCGATAAAAAAGCGGATTTTCTGCCAACTTTTCTAGGGCCCATTCACTGAAAATTCGACGTTGTGGCAGATCGTTCGGCTTCAGTTCTTGCACGAGCTGTATTTTATACGGTTTTACACTAAGATCTTTGCGTAAAATCTTCCATGTGGTCGAATAACACAAACCCAATTGCTGCGAACGGCGACGAATCGACATTTCACGGTCTTCAGCAACACTCTCAGAAACAGACGCAATATTCTCTTCTGTACGCACTGTACGCATTCGTGTGGTTGGTTTAATGTCCAATAAAGTAAACATAAATCGGACGTAAAGCGTGAAACACATTTCGAACCGAACACTGATTTTGGTAATAAAATTCAATGATTTGCAAGCGTTGCTCGTTAGTAAGTCTATTCATGATGAAATGTCAAAGCATACTGAGCATCTTTCTCTTTGACACCATGTCTGAAATCCCGCGTGATCTGTCAAATACTAATGCATGAAAATCCTAACCTCAAAAAAATCACCCTTTATATTCATAAAAATATTGCATTCCTGTACAACCCTGAGTTAGTAAAATGTTAGAATAATTATCTTAATCTTCTTTTCAGCTAAAAATTGTTAAAAATCTCTTTAACATTTTACTTAATCGTAAAAACGCTACGAAATACCTAAATTTTCTATACGAATGAAAGAACTGGTAATTTTTTAAAAAGTTAATAAGCTGCGAATGCAAATATTGTCTTCTCACTCGCAACCTGCGGCGCGTCGAAACAATTTCATATAAAGATATCCCTTTAGAGTATACATAGAATTGGTTTACAAATTTCTCGTTACTTTTTTCGCTAAGTCAAAACATTTCAATCACTCATATCAAATATTCATAACTTCTATAAGATTCAAAAATTACCGATCAAAGTGAATCTGTCTCGTCTCGACATTGAAATGAGTGCCGAACCAGGAATAGTTCTCCATATAACAAGCCATCATATCATCGAATACACCTTTGCCCTTATTTCTAAACCGCAATATATTCATACGAGTATAGCTACTCCAGCATATCGTCTAGAAGAAATTGTTAAATTGCTTTTCCTTTCGTCCTTTTACACTTAAAGCTTATCTACTATGCCATACCTTCCTTGATGTTGGTCTACCTGTTTCCATTTATATATAACAGTGTAGGTATAGAGATAGTGCATAGAAGAGTGGAGTTCCATATCCTCATATCAAACCTGCATCAATGGGGCTCGCACATATTTTGTCACCCACTTGAATAGCTCAAGTATGGCACATATACAGTATAACTATAGTTGTTGGTCCTGGCTTCTTGTTATAAAAAAAAGACGAACTCTTTTAAGATTATTCCATGATGCAAGAAAAGCTAGAACTCAAGCACGCGACTACTCCATAGTCTATATCAAATGGAAATTGAATCCGACAAGGGCAATCGAATAAATTGAAAATGTACTCATGTACATCTACCTTAAAATACTCGTCTTCTCGTAGCTGGTATGGGAAAGGTACTCATCGAAGCTGGTGTTCTTTCGTTTTATGCTGATGCTTTTTTCACAAATCGAGAGTGATGAAGGCGCTTTAGCTTTAGACAGAATTTGTCCTGATCCTGATCCGGTGTGGCGATGATGTCTGGGATGTGGAAGAAAAAGGTAAGGTAATCGATGATGGAAAAGAAGGCCAAATCTGTTCACATTTATTATGATCTATCCCAAAATGGGGAATTATTAAAATGGAAAAGAAGCCTCTTCGATCCGGTGATGATTTCTTTTTTCTATTTTTTTTTGTGATGTCTCCAATGACGCTGTCGCTGCGACAACGACAACGTAGAGGAATCTATAGAGACAAGTGACGATATGATACTGTGTGCTGGTGCTCTTGGCGAACAGGAAGTCCACCTTCAGAGTTATAGGTTCCGGATGTTTTTCCTTCGTGTTTGATTTTTTTTTTTCTTGTCTCAGGTTGTTATATGTACGACCTGACCTATAGATTCTATTACTGTAAATCGCATCTGCTTGACTTAGCAAAACATTGCCTTGTGTGCTCCGGCTGACTGCTGCCGAAGCAAAAGCATTTTCCTTTAAGCTTTCTTTTTGGGAGTTCATTTAAAATGACCCAGATTTCGGTCCATCTAGATAAATGATGAGAATTGAAGTATGACATAACTATGAATTCCTTCTCTTTTCCTCTTTGCCTCTTTGTCTGTCTGTGCCTTTTCGAAAATGATAGGGATGATGATGATGATACGGTTAAAGATGGCTATTGTCCTCAAGCTTATCTATATAGGATGTTTTTGTCTTAGGATTGGTAAAAACACACAACAAAATGCAACGTTTAAGCTAAACAGAATTTGTACCTTAGCACCAGTGCTGTGTTAAAAAAAAGGTTATCTTTTTATTCACTGTGTGACTTTTTAATGTCTGAAATTTGAGAAAAAGGACTTCGAAAAACAGAATTTCGAAACAACTCAAAATTTCGATTAGACATTTCGAAAAAGAATGTTGCAGAAAATCAAATTTATGAATGATTTCGAAAAGCCACTACGCAAAATTTCTAAGAACATAGTTTGAAGGATACAAGTTCGAATAACAGACATTCGAAAAGCCATAAGGTTTCGATAAGACAACATTTCGAAGAACAGAGTTTCGGGAAGACAAATTTACTGAGGACAGTATTTTAAAGAACAGATCTTTGAAACACTTTCGAAAAGACAACCTTTCAAACAAAATTTTGAAAAACAGAATTTCGAAAAAATATAATTATAAGGAACAAAGTTTAGGAAAGACACTTATATGAACATAGTTTGAAAAATAAAATTTCGAATAGCAGACATTCGAAAAGCCATAAGGTTTCGATAAGATAACATTTCGAAGAACAAAGTTTCGGAAAGACAAATTTACTGAGGACAGTATTTTAAAGAACAGATCTTCGAAAAGATAACATTTAAAAAAAAAAATGAAAAACAGAATTTCGAAAAAATATAATTATAAGGAACAAAGTTTAGGAAAGACAAATATATGAACATAGTTTGAAAAATAAAATTTCGAATAGCAGACATTCGAAAAGCCATAAGGTTTCTGTGAACAACATTTTAAAGAACAGTTCTTCGAAAAACAAACAGTTTCGAAAAGACAACCTTTCAAAAAAAAATTTGAAAAACAGAATTTCGAAAAATTATAATTATAAGGAACAAAGTTTAGGAAAGACAAATATATGAACACAGTTTGAAAAATACAATTTCGAATCTTCGAAAAGACAACATTTCAAACAAAAATTCGTAAAAATAACTTATGAAGGATACAATTTTGAAAAACAGAATTTCGAAAAAAAAAACATAATTTAGACTTACAAAGTTTTCGAAAAGACAAATCTATGAAGTACAACATGTTTTAGAAAAGAATTTCGAAAAAACCTAATTTTGATAAGACAAAAATTCGAACAACAAAAGTTTTGGAAAGAAATATTAATGAAGGACATAATTTCGAAAAACCAAAGTTCTTAAAGTTACAAGGTATCCATTAGACAAAATTGCGAAATTCATAAAAGAACTTTTCGAAGGCAAAATAGAAAAAGTAACAAATATTCTAAAACACAAAGTTTCGAAGGACAAATATGTTTTGAAAGTAAAAAGAAAGAGTTTATAAAAAATAAGCTTAAAAAAAAAGTTTTGGGAAGACATGTCAAAATGTCAATGGACAAAACGGAAAAGGATTAAAAGGACAAAATGTTGTAGAAAAAATTTGAAGATGTGTGAACTTCGAAATATTTTTAATTAGTAAAATACAAATTAGTTTTTTAACATAGAAACATCAATTTAAAGGCCAAAAACTACGTGATAGTTTTTTTTTCTGATCCAAAGATTTTTTTTCACATTACTGTGTGCTTGAGAAAGAAAAAAAAAACAAACCAATTCGTCCGGCACAGGTATTTAGGTATATAGATAGATTTATGCTTTGAGATGTTATAGAATCGTTACTCAGATCCTTTTCTCCTTCTTCTTCTTTTTCTGCTTTTGAGTCCTTCTAAAATGAACCTCACTTGTGCAAAAGGAATTTTCTCTTAAACCTAGAGATAACCTTACCTATATCTTGCACTTTTCTACGCTGTTGGTTCTTTTACCTTTATATACCTTAGGATAAGCTCAAGATGAATAATTTCAATCACAACACAACGTTTCTTCGAGTTTTTATTTTTTTTTTTGGGTTCCTTTTTGTTTTGTATTATTCTTGAGATGCATATTTTGAAAGTAAATTTTAATAAAGAAATAACAAGAACAGATGAAAGTTCTCAAGGTCTGAAAAAAAAATAAAAATGTTCTTGTGTTCTTTTGTTTTTTATTTAAAGGTATGTTTGTTTTATTAAAGTGTCATTTTGTGAAATTGCTCAATTTATGCAGTTTAGTTTGACTTAAAAAAGAAACAAAAGGATTTTTTCATAACAGAAAATTTGCTTAAGTTAAATATTTGCAAGCAAAATTCGGAATTTAAAAATGAAAACTAATACAATATTTAGAAATTGCGAAATTAATAACTACAATTTTTATTATAACCTTAAGGGACCTTGCCAACTAAAAATATTCTTATGACTTATAAAATCTTGCGAAAAACAGTGTGACCTTTAAAGTTTGTATTATCTTTTAAAAACACAAATTATATCTGATATTTCGGAACTTCCAAAATACAATGTAGTGCTATGGTCATCTTAGTTGCATAGCCATACCGGAAGAAGCAATCATTTGTGCAAATGGCGGAAAATGTCATTTCTGCTTTGTTGATATTTGTGACGTAAATAGATGCACGATATTCTTTAAGGCTTTGTTTAGATTGCATTCTTTTTTCGTTACTCTTTGACGGAATCATGATTTTCTGTAAACCTCATACTATTTGGTTAAAATGGGGGGGGGGGAAGGAAAAAAAGTTATATTTTATGATCTTTGTCCATATTGATGGCTTAATTTTCTTAAATTCTCGAGAGTTTAAGTACAAACAATCTTCCGCGTAATGTTCTTTCTAAAAAAAAATCAAATTAATATAGCTTTTTTTAAGTCTTATGCCATAACCATTTTAACATAAAAAAAGAGGCTGGGATACGACCCGCCTGTCGATTTGTCTTGCTTAAAAGTTTGTCTGTATGTACTATTGTACTCGTATCAATTTTTACCAAATTTGCGTACTATTTTTGTAGATTTTATTTTTTATGAAAAAACGGACTGTTGGATTTTTATATAAAAATTACTGAATATCGAAAACAATATTTTCTGTGAGATAAAATAAGTTTGAAGCCAATATTTTAAATTTTTGAATAGCTATTTGCGTCGAAAGTAAATTTTTACCAAGTTTTAGTATTGATTTTTTTAGAGTTTTATTTTTTGTAAACAAACTGTCAATTCGATTTTTTTCAAAACTTTATCGAATGTTGAAACAATATTTCTTATAAGTAAAAATTAATTTGAAACCAATATTTCAAATTTTTGAAAAGATATTTGATTGGAAAATCATTTTTTACTAATTTTTGTTAAATTTTTTTTATGTCGAAAAATGATCTCAAAGAAATATATTTTTTGAAAAAAATCTATTTAACGGTTTTTTTATAAATCAAAAAAAAACTGAAAAAAAAAATTGTCACCTCCAAAATTTAACGACTAAAATATAATTTCATCTCCAAAACAATTTTGAGCAACGGAGAACAATGTTTTTGAAATCTGATGAAATTTTGAGAAAAATCGAATTGACAATTTTTTTTATAAAAAATAAAAATCTAAAAAAAACATTACTCAAAGTTGGTAAAAATTGAATATCGATTCAAATATCTTTTCAAAAAATTGAAATTTAGGCTTAAAACTTATTCTATCTTATAACAAATATTGTTTTCAACATTCGATAAAATTTTGAAAACAATCGAATTGACAGTTTTTTTACAAAAAATAAAAACCTAAAAAAAAATAATAAAAGTTGGTAAAAATTCATTTTCGACTCAAATATCTTTTCAAAACTTTGAGATATTGGCTTTAATTTACTTTTATCTTTCAAAAAATTTTGTTGTCAACATTCAGTAAAATTTTGAATAAAATCGAGTTGACAGTTTTTTTACAAAAAAATTAAAAACCAAAAAAAATTAACAAAAGTTGGTAAAAATTGAATTTCAACTCAAATATCTTTTCAAAACTTTGAAATATTGGCTTCAAACTAATTTTATCTTATAAGAAATATTGTTTTCAACATTTGGTAAAATTTTGAGAAAAATCGAATTGACAGTTTTTTTTACAAAAAATAAAAACCTAAAAAAATGTATATGTTGGTAAAAATTGATTTTCAACTCAAATATCTTTTTAAAAATTGTAGATATTGTCTTTTATCTACTTTTATCTTTCAAAAACTATTGTTGTTAACATTCAGTAAAATTTTTAAAAAAATCGAATCGATAGTTTTTGTACAAAAAATTAAAAACCTAAAATAATTTAACAAAAGTTGGTAAAAATTGATTTTCGACTCAAATATCTTTTCAAAAATTTTAGATATTGGCTTCAAACTCATTTATTTTACAGAAAATATTGTTTTCAATATTCAATGATTTTTATATAAAAATCCAACAGTCCGTTTGTTCATAAAAAATAAAATCCACAAAAAATAGTACGCAAATTTGGTAAAATTGATACTAGTATACATATAGACAAACTTTTAAGCAAGAGGCCACGACAAGTATGCCATCCTACTCTGACTTTTTGTTATGATCGGTGTTTCTCTTTCGGTCGCTAGGGTGCATGTCGATTTAAAAAACCAGTCAAACCTTCGTGGTCTCTTTCACATTGGTGATTTGAACACCAACCTTGGCTTAATGAACTAGATCAGTTCTTATCCGTCGAATCCAATTGGTCTAAAAATTAAACGAAACATTTTTGAGAGTTCGCGAATAAAATCCCTCAGCCCAAACCGGCCCAGTTTAATAACTTGAGGAAAGCGTTTTGGTAACTAGGAACCTTGGTTTTTTTCAACCAAGATTGAGAGGCAGAATTCGAGAGTTCGCAACTTAGACTCTAAGCCCTTAGACTTTCGTGCAGACAATTTTAGGGAATGGGAAAAGGTGACTTTATTTAGTATTTCGACACTTTAGGCTGGGCATTAGGCCATGCTGATTTTAGATTCGTGTGCAAATTAGAGAAGGATGTACACTATCGTTTTCTCCTTGTGTGGACCCCTGTCACACACTCAATAAGGCCGTCTTCGTTATTCATTCGTCACACAATTTTGTATTTTGTGACCACCCGTCACAAATTTCAAAAATAAATGAATATGTGGACCTTCTGTCACACAACTCCGCACTACCACTGAAACGATTTTGTATGCTTTTCCATAATACAATAAGAGCAATGCACTGACTGATGGAAAAGAGGATTCTACTGAACTCTTAAAATAATTTGGAGCCGCAGCGACGAAAGGAAGGTTAAAAAATGAAAAAGGATATGAGATAGGGTAGTGAAACTTGTTGTGGTCAATTTTACCGCAACAAAGTTAATGATTTTACGGTGTGACGTTGGAAGCACTAACATCTGACACCTGTTGAACTCAGCTGTCATTTAATGCTTCATAAAATTATTTGGTTTGCCATTTAAAATAAATAATGAACATTTACTACAAAACTGATTCAACTACCACCACTTTTGGCGTATCAATTGGTCAGCAAGATCATGCGATTTGACATTTCTAATTTTCCTGAAAGTACTGCTGATGTTCTAAGTCGTACTTCGAGAAGTGTCCTATGCTTAATACTGGTGCTAATAAACACTTGAAAACATTCAGAACTTGGCATTAACGAATGAGATTACTTATATATGTAAGTACTTAAAATCCCATGTAACAGCACTAGCCAAATGTATTCATAATGTCTTCATTAAAAACTAAATTATTGAAAAGCATTTCAAAATATATGATCCGCAACATCTTTTGAATGGCTTTATTATCTCTTAATACGAGTATAATGTTTTTCCCTTTGTTTTCTTTTCTTTCTTAAAATCCATAATTCAAAAACAGCAATTTTATCACAACCACTTCCACTCAGTAACTTATTGATTCCCCCAACAAAAAAAAATAAAATAGAAACTCAAATGTGTACCACGTGCCAAATTCAAGAATTGGCAACGTTCTTAAACATTCAACCGTCATTATACTTAACGGTACATCTATCTACAAGCCACACCATATAAGATTGCTTGAGAGTGGATTAAAACATCATTCTAATAGAATATTGACAAGACAAGACAACGAGCGACGACATAGAGACAACGACTCAATAGCAACGACTTCTTCGACGACACCAACTTCAACAACAACAGCAAGGACGAACAAACTTACAACGACAACGCACGTGACGGAATATATCATCGTTTCAAGTTGCCACCACCGAGCGCTGCCATCGCCTGACGTCGCGCTGCGCCGCACCGTATAAATTAAGAACTATCTTCTAGTTCTATCGCATATAGTAAAAGTTCTTCCTTGTCTCAATTAAATGTAAAAACTATATTTCGTTCCTGTGGAAGGTGCGGAAGAAAAAGAAGGACGGGGCTTGAAGTAGTTCCAGGGGTTGGGGGTGAATTTGCATGCATATAATCTTCTCCGCATGCATATATTTCTAAGAGAATTGCTCTGGCACTTGTTTGCGGTCTGATAGAGCGTCAAAGGGATGCATTTTTGCCCACCATCCGCTAGACTAAAAAAATTGGAATATAAATTTATCATCCTCTCCCACATGTGACGAAAACGAGGACGAGAACGAGGACGAAGAGTATGCATGTTGCTTCCTATTAGCAAATAAAGGCAGAAAAAAGAAACCTTCCCACTCCAGCATGATGCTCCTGTCCCAGTCCCAGCTATAACCTTACCATGAGGATGCTGCAGTGAAGAAAAAAGATTCGTTGTCGTTGTCGTCGTCGTCGTCTTTTTTGAGAAGATGTCGCTTTGAATGTGCACACTTTGTGTTTTTGGATGAGACGGTTGAAAATTATTTATTTACGAATTAAGCTACTTTGTGCTTGTTTGGCAGAATTCTATGATCATATCATATCAGCTAGAGCTACGAGTGAATCTGCATTTAAGAGAGCTTACCTTTGTACAAGGTGGGTCAAAAGTGACTTCCTTATTTGAGGTATTAAATCTGTAATCTAACAGCTAGGTTCTACATTTCACTTTCACTCGAAATGAAATCGAAATCGATCGAAAATATAATTCGGTGTTCTACAATTCGATTTTATCGATTTCAATTTCGAATTTATCGAAATCGAAACGAAGTGAAATTGTTGTGTTCCACAATTCGATTTTATCGGTTTCCGAGCGAGTTTAAATCGATCTTGTTCATTTGATGTGAAATAGTGGAACAAAAAAGACGCGATTAAAAATGTAAGTAAAAAAATGATTTTTTGAATGGAACTTCCTAAGTTTATTGCACTTTAAACATATTTGAAACAGGGGAAAACACAAAAATAATGCGCAGGAGGCAATATTTATACATTTTATGGAGCAGCACAAGGATCTCGCTAGGGGATTTATGAAAGGGGACATAGCAATGGTTCACCGCAGAAGGACGCGAGGACAACTAGCAACATCAAAAAAAAATCATGGTTTACATTTTTGTATTGAAGTTTTGGACGGGCTGGAAGAGTTCAATAAGGAAGAAGCTATCCCATAACAAGGCCAAAGATGTATCAACTGGAGGAGGCCCCTTTAATCCTTGAGGGAATTCCTAACACGATGGATTTCGGTGGGGAGGATGAAGTCGAATACGGTAACAATAATTCCATGCCCAACAACTCCCAACAAGTTGGTCAAAAACATGAAGCAATGCAAGAAGTCACTGAACCTGCATTACCAGCAGCACCATCAAGTAGGAAGAGAAAGCGAAAAACCGGTGGTGGAAACAGCGTAGAAGATCTTATTGCAAAACAAACCAAAGCAATAGAACAAATTGGTGAAAAAATGGAGGGCATATTGATAGCTTCCAGCAAACTCGCTTGTGTTGCAAAGGGTATTGAGCATACTATGAAAAAGCTGCAGAAATCTGTGGACTCTCTTCGTATGTAACGTAGTACCTTTGAAAAATAAAACAACTTACAATCATTGCATTCATTGAAAACTGACCCTTTCTATTAAAGAAAAGCGTTTGATCTTGATTTGGCTAATATGGGTACCGTCTATGCATCCTATGACGCCAGGAATGTTGAATTTGTCAAAAAAATTTCGTTTTGATTTACTTTGATCTTTATCCAACTTGGACAGATTCGATTCTCCAAAATTGTTAGTACTTCTGTTACCATTTTTGAAACAGTGCTTCGCAAAAAGCGATATCAGCATCCTTCCCAATTGACCTTTGGAAACTTCCCTCGGCAAGAAAACGCAAAACTGCGGCTAGCTGCAACGTTGCAGGAATTGAAGATTGTTTAAGATGTGGCTCAACAATTTCCAGCACCATTAAGAAAGCACTTTTATTAAGTCGGTAGTATGAAATGAACCTACATGTACAAAAAAACTAATAATTGACAAGCTTTAACTTTTATTTTCAGTCTTACAACAAAAGCAACATCTGCAATTTCTAAGGGATTAGATACATCTCGCAGCCTTCGTTTTTTTATTTTTTCCAGTGCATATTTATTCCTTTCAGTCTGCAAGACCAAAACGATTAACGCAGCACTCATTTTACGATCCGTTATATAATCTGTAGTGGCTAGTTAGTATTTTTTATATTTTTAAACGCGTGAAAAATAAAAATTATTTACAGGAAATTAATTTGCAAAAATAAAAATACTTCAACAACTTCGCAACTGGCAGATATCAGCTGATTTCAATTTCACGAAAAGTGATTTCGAAAAAAATTCGAAGGTACCGAATCGTTTGAAATGTAGAACACTGAAAATGAATTCACATGATTTGCAATTTCGATTTCACTTTCCTTTCACTCGAATTCTGGAACCTAGCTGTAAATGTAGTAATCTTAATCACAAAGCATGATTTTTAAAGCTTTTTTTGAGCATAGGAGCCAGTTATAGCTATCATTAGTTTTCACCATTGAATCCTATCATTGGAATTCTTTTGACAGGTAGATTATAGTTATTGTCTGGCATTGAAACAAAATTTTCTGATTGGAATCAAGAATTTGAGTTGATCATTAAAAGCGAAACTGACAGGTGCGAATACAAAGAAAATGGAACATTTTCACTGGAACAATTATGTTCCGAAATGTTAAATCAACAATCATTAAAAACAACAGACATTTTCAATGAAAGCTATAAACCTGTCAAAAAATTGCTTTCAATGATGAAAACCAATGTTGGTTCTAACTGGTTATTACTTACTTACTCCAGCACTCGGCGCCTTAGGATAGGACTGGTAAAATCAAAGTTCTGTGTAGCAGACACTTTGTCTTTTAGAGTGAGGAGTTTTGAACCCAGTGCTTTGGCCATACCGAAGCAGCAGTGTTTCGCTAGGGTAATTCTTCTTCGGATCTCAACTAAGGTGTCGTTCGTGGGATTGATGTTTGTTCCAAGGTAGGTGAACTCCTTAACTACCTCGAAATTGCTGCTACCAACAGTGACGTTTTGTCCTAGGCGATGGACAGATGTTGCTTTGTTCGTTGATAACATGTACTTTGTTTTGTCCTCATTTACTTCAAGATCAACTAGTTTCGCCTGTTCTTCAATCGCTGTGAAGGCCTCAAGCACAGCTCTCTTGGATCGACCGATTATGTCTATGTCGTCCGCATAGCCTTGGAGCTGGGTGGATTTGTTGAAGATAGTGCCCTCCGTGCTCACACCTGCCTTACGCAATATCTGCTCCAGGACTATGTTGAAGTCACATGACAACGCATCTCCTTGTCTAAACCCTGCGCAAGTTGGGAATAACTCGGCACAGCTGGATCAGTTTGTTCGGGATCCTGAATTCAGACATCGCCATAATAAGCTCTTGGCGGTAGATGCTATCATAAGCAGCTGTAAAGTCGATGAAAAGATGGTGGGTTTCGACTTGAAATTCGTTGGTATTTTCCAGGATCTGCCTCAGTGTGAATATTTGGTCGATATTTGTGTTGCAGAAAGGTTAAAGACCCTCACACAGAACGTTGGATAGGATTTTGTATGCAACATTAAGCAGAGATATGCCATATTTTGCATAACATTTTGCATAACATCGGGTCACCTTTTTTGTAGATGGGGCATTTGGAGCTTATCGACTTCTCTTTCGTCATTATCTTGCTCGATATTTTGCGCATTCAGCAGCTTTTGGAATTGCTGCTTGAAATTATCTACAATTCCCTGTGCTTCGGTGACTAGGTTTCCTTCACTGTTTCGAAGAGCTTGTGTCCCGGTTCTGAAACCAAAAGCTAATTGCTTCGACCTTTTAAATAAACGTCGGGTGTTGTTCTTGGCCCGAGACTCCTCTAGATCTTTGAGCTGAGAAACTGCGGATGCTCTTTTCTTCCTTCGCAGAATCTTTTTGCTCATTTCTCCTTTTCGTGCAATACTCTTCTCTTGCTGCTCTTGTTTTCCGTTGCAGCATCTGCACACGTGCATTTTCCGTCTCTCTTTTCAATATCACGCACTCATCATCATACCACGGGTTCTTTTTCCATAGTGGCTGGTAACCTATGGTGGTCTCGGCTACATTTTTATTATTTCGAGATATTGGTTTCACAATGTGTTGACGTCTGTATTATTTGGGAGGACGACGGCGGAGAGTCGCTCGCTCAGGCGCTCACTGTAGTCTCTGGCATTCTCCAATGTGTTAAGGCAACCGATGTTGAACTTCTTTCTTTGGGCCGCACGTGTTTTTTTGTCGTTTGATATTCGAGCTCTAAACTTAGCCACTACCAGAAAGTGGTCAGAGTCGACTTTTACTCCTCAGAAAGTGCGTACCTTCAAGATGTTGGATGCGTGCCTTGCGCATATTAGCACTTGTACGATTTGGTTGGTGGTTCGACCATCCGGAGATCGCCAGGTTGCTGTGTAGATCTTCCGTCTTGGAAACCTAGTGCTACTTATCACCGTATTACGAGCTACAGCAAAGTCGATAAGTCGGAAGCCGTTATCTGTTGTTTCTTCGTGGAGGCTGTGCTTTCCAACTTATCCGCCAAAGATGTCTTCCTTCCCGATTTTTGCATTGAAGTCTCCGAGTACGATTTTGACGTCGTACTCTAGACAGCCTCCGTAGGCCCTATCCAGGAGGTCGTAGAAATCCTCCTTGCTAGACTTCTCAGCCTCATCGGTAGGGGCGTGTGCACGTATTATACTGATCTTCTGTAATGTGGCCTTGATGCGGACCACAGCCAGGCGATCACTTATTGGTTTGAAATGCATGACTTTCGTTCTAAGCCGATTTCCCACGACGAATCCGCATCCATATGCAATCTTTGATGATAGCTATAATAAATGTCGCAATTCTTTCTCTTCATTGTCCATCGTATTTCCTGGATTGCAGTAATATCTGCCTTATACTGCGAGAGGACAGATTCAAGTTTCTGAGTTGCACCTGGAGTGTAGAGGGTTCTTACATTCCAAGTACAAACTCTCAATGCCTAGTCCGTTGTCGTTCCGGGTCTGATTACCATAAGAGAGGGTTCATTATCCGAGGCTGGTATCTCTATCATACCTTTCAAGTTTTTCACTGTAGAGGTGTAGTTAGCCCCTCGCACTAACCTCCAAACGTGTTGGGCCATTGATAAGTTGCTTTTTTCCCGATTTTGTACCCGCGCTTACAAGTTTCGCAAGTTATATCTAAAGATATAACCAGTATCCGGTGGTTACCACGAGGAGGAGAAGTAAAAACTTGGTGTGTAGGAAAAGTTGCAGCATAAGCCCCCAGATCCTACAACACCCCACCACCTACTGGTTATTAGGTATGGTATATATTGTGCCTCGAGTGAGCACAAGCTTCATGCTGGGCCTTTTCCAAAGTGTCTTCCATGACACTTCTTAGAACATCTGTAGTCCGTTCCTTTTTCTAACTATAATTGTTCAAGTTTCATTGTTACAAAGTTATAGAAACGATTTTAATCAGTTAGGAACGACAATTGTTCAAAATTGTTGATCTTCAAAACTACCAATATTAAAAATGAAAACAAAGCTTTTTATAAATTTAAATCGCATAATTAATAACTAATGAAAAGTTGAAACTGCTTTTAATATAAATTGATAAACAAATAATTCACTTTGACAGTTCAACAATTTTTAGTCACTTTTCGACCTGAGTTGTGAATTGTTATAAATCGTTAATGTTTGACACTTCAAACAATGAGCTTAGGAACGATGTGATGACGTCAAATTTGTATAAACTGTAACAATTTAAACGTTTCGGATCAAAAATATAGTTTACAATATTTTGAAAAAAAACATTCCTCTGGGCTCCACGGCAATAGTAAAATATCCAAAAGGAAACAATTTAGTTACAGTTAAATCCGGTGAACCAATTAAATTGCTAATTTGTATACAGTTACACCACACCAAGGCCCTATTTCATGCTCATTGAAAAGTTTTACAGGTAAGGGTGAAAATTCTGTCCCATACAAAAATTTCAGTTTTGTAGAACTGTCAGAGAATATGCGACAATTGTCAAAATTTCGGATCATACAAAAATTGTCATGAAATTCAGGAATTTTATTTTAAATTAACAAAAATACAAATTACAATTTTGTCAGTATGTAATTGACAGTTCTGACAGGCAATGGAGTCTCGTTCGTTAAATGACAATTTTAGTTAAAAATTTGGTTGCATTTTGGCGAATTACACAGCTGTTCTCAAAATTTTAAGGAAAAAGTTAAAAATTTCGCGTATGTCATGGTCTGATAGCAACAAATATGTCTTTGTATTTAATTAACAATTCTGTCACCTGTAATAACTTTTGTAATGAAAACTTGTCATAGAAGTCTGAACAATTTATAGAATTGTCACTTATCAATGTTTATCAAATAGGTTCCACACTCATACTCCATATAGTAAATTTTGGGGTATCAATAATTATATGTGGAAATGAGCCTCATTTTGATTGTTTTAAATTATGAATACAATCATTTTGCTGTCTTGCCGTTTCATGTAAACGAACTTCGTTAACAACGCAATCTTAAGGATCTCCTGATCTTCATTATTGTCCAAATTGGATTTTGTGTGGATAAAGCTGCGTGTCGATGTTGCTGGATGCTCAACAGCACTTGCAAGAATAAGTTCCACAATTGGTTCTGTTTGGGCAGTGCCAGGTCTTGAGTCTCGGAGAGATTAACTGCAACGCCTTGTTAAGAATACCGTGCCCTAGTCATGTCTGCAGTGGTTGGATTTGGCACATTGAAATGACGCCAAAATAAGTCATTTGAGGTCAAGTGATTATTTTAAAATAATCTTCAATTAGTTTGGTTCTATCTTAGGGACTCAAGTTAATTTTAGTTGATGTCAAAATGACTTTTTTTCCAAATTAGGAAGCCACCTTTTGGCCCACCCTATATACGTGTACATATCGAAGATAGACTGCATCAGAAGGATTACAAGGTGGATTCGGTGCATATCCAGTTTGTTTTCTATATATATTTTTATATTGCTCGTTCTCGCTGTTGACGGAACGATGAAAACTTTTCAAAATTTGTTACTTGACTTGAAAAGTTTAGGTTTGGAACCTACATTATGCTTTGTATTATATTTAGGTAGTATTATATTGGATTTTATCATACTCGTATAGTACCTTTGAGTGAAGGATATTGCATGCGAAATGTTCAAGGGAATATGAGATTCGCAGAAGATTAACTGAAGGGAAATTATGTACCTATACAACTTAGAGATATAATAGTCGACGGAAGATATGAGTATACTCACATAGATTAAGTAAATATTTTGATGGTTTAAAATAGGGAGAAAAAAAAAACTTTGCAATTTTAGATGTAAGACTTAGATTTATGGAGAGTTAGCACAAAGAACATATGCATCTACATATAACCTACTTGATAAGAGACGGTTAAGAAGTTCATAAGTTGCAATAGTCATTAAAGTTAATAAGAAGTTACACGCGTTGACGTGTGTCGTGTGTTTTGTACGTAATTACTTTACAAATGTCAAAACAAATAGCCGCCATTTGCAAAAAATATAGCATCATCATTAATTGGATGATGACTTTTGTGCCATCCACCCGTTATTATTGCGTGGGTTGTCAAAATTGAAAGGTCGAATACAGTACCATACGCATTTAAAAAAATTGCGAAATTTGAAAAGCTACATGCTCATGACTTACTTTTTAATAAAATCAATAAACATCAAAATAAATGATAGCTGTCAATTTGACATTTTGATATTTATAAATAAAGATGGCTATTAACTTTTAACTTAATATTTGTATTAACCTTCCGATGCCAAGTGGGGTCTCCCATCACCCCACTACTTTTTATAAAAACTCAAAAGAACTTTTCTCGGTTTCTTTTAATGTAGATACTCGATCTTTAATAAATTATAATAATTGATTTTCAGTTTCATTATTTTTTTTATAGAAGGTGATGGGGCGATGAACAACAGCAGATGTAATTCAATTAGGCAAAAAAGCTTTGCCTTCAGAAGGTTAAAGTTAAAAACAACATTAAACATTTCTAACATAATGCATTATTTCGAAAATCATAATTCCTTAATGCTTATTATTTACACAGCACCAAATCGAAAAATCTAAGGCCTCTTTTACACGAGACGGTTTCGTCCGTACGGTTTTTATCCGTGAGCCATTGATAGTAAACTAATAAAATTAACTAAAGCTTTCACACTGGACGGAGACGGGTTTTTCCCGTACGGAAGATTTAAAACAGCGGTCTCAATGACTGAAACATATGGCGACCGTGCCGTCTTATCAGGGGCGTACGGGACTACGCGTACGCATTCACAATAGACGATTTTTATTCGTCTGCCGTCCGTTATTGTTGTCACTTGTACTAAAGAAAAATATCTAAAATATAACCAAACGTAGACGATTTACGGGGAAAATAAGATAGGTGTGAAAACAAAGTCCGTACGGGAAAAAAATCGTACGGATTTTAACCATACGGACGAAACCGTCTCTTGTGTTAAATCACACAGTTTTGGCTGCTAATTGTGATTACATCTTCGACGTTCATTAAATTTTCTTGCAAAACTGCTAACTGTGATTGAAAATCTTTCACTTTTTTATATTAAATTTAAGTAATGTCAATAAAGTGCTCTTAAAATATATATCGTTCTGTTTTTACTTACTTAAGGTGGTGCTACAGTTCGGGGCGGACCTGGAACTCAACCAATATGCGTCTCGAGCCAGATCGGTCCCTATAGCTAGCTGTCTTCAGTTTCGCACGGAAAGTTGGTTGAGATTTTCACCCACCTGCGTGAGCCACCTGAGTTGCGGTCTTCCTCTACTGCGCCGTCCCTCGGGATTGGATTCGAAGACCTTCCGGTCTTCTAAGCCATTGGAATTTAATTCTTTGAACTAGGTCAGTGTCGCTATTCAGCCCGTACAGTTCGTCCTTACATCTTCTCCTCCATTCTCCATCTATGCGTACGGGACTAAAAATCACCCGAAGAATTTTTCTCTCGAAGCATCCTAAGACGTTCTCATTTTTCTTTGACATAAATGAGAACCGGGATGATGATGATGAGTGTCTTATAGATGGTGATTGATGATACTCGAGAGAGGACCTTACTTGCCTTCTAAGTCCAAAGAAGCATTAATTTGCAAGAGTAATTCTTTGTTTGATTTCAGGGCTGGTTTCGTTGGCTGTGTTTGCAGCGGTACCTAGGTAGACAAAGTCCGTAACTACCTCGAAGTTATAGCTGTCCATGGTGACGTTTTGTCCAAGACGTCGTCGTTCAGTGTCCTTTTTTGATGACAGCATATACTTGGTCTTGCCCTCATTGACCACTAAACCCATCTTCTTCGCTACCGTCGAAATGCTCAAAAACGGTCCACTGACATCACACTTCGATCTTCCAATTATGTATGTCAATATCATTTGCGTATCTGAGTAGTAGGTCCATCCACCTTTGGAAGACTGTGGTTGAGTTTTGCATAATTCTTTCCAGAACGAAGTTGAAGAAGTCGCATATGACAGTGCATCGCCTTGTCTAAAACCTTTTTTGACATCAAATGCATCGGTGAGATCTTCTCTGACCTTGATAGAGCAGCATGTATTCTCCATCGTCATTCTGCACAAACGGATAAGTTTGACAAGGATACCAAAATTAGACATTGCTCTGTAGAGCTCTTCCCTATAGATGCTGTAGTACGTACGCGGCTATAAAATCGATAAAGAGATGGTGGGTATCGATTTGAAGCTCCTGGGTTTTTTCCAAGATCTGCCGTAGTGTGAATATTTTGTCGATAGTGGACTTTCCTGGTCTGAAGCCACATTGATAAGGACCTATCAGGTTGTTGACGAACGGCTTCAGACGTTCACATAATACGACAGAAAGGATCTTATACGCAATGTTAAGGAGACTGATGCCTCTGTAGTTGGCGCAGTTTAGAGGGTCTCCTCTTTTATGCATCGGGCACACTATGCTGAGACTCCACTCATCGGGCATGCTTTCTTCCGACCATATTTTGCAGAGGAGTTGGTGTATGCTCTCTACCAAGTCATCACCTGCTGCTTTTAATAGTTCGGCAGCGATAACGTCGGCTCCATCAGCTTTGTTTGACTTCAGTTTAGATATAGCTATCTTCATTTCGTCAAGGTCGGGTAGGCGGAATTGTTGATCCACCTCGCCTAGGTTGAGTGGTTCTATCTCCCTTACAGCGGAATTCGGTTCATCATCGCCGTTTTATAATTGGGAGAAGTGATCTTTCCATATTCTCAGCATCGACTGCGGTTCTACTACGATGTTCCCCTGATCGTCTTTACAGGCTCCGGTTCGTGGCTGGGAGGTTTTTTTTTACCTTTTGGTAAAATTTACGAACCTAATTCCTGTTGTTACATCCCTCTATCTCCTCGATCGCTCTCTTTTTTTCCATCTAAGAAGCCGGTGTTCCTCTCTCCTCTTCTACTCGTAGAACTTGCAAGCAGCTCTGGCCCTTATGTACAACGCCGTTTTGTATGTCTGTTGTTTTGCTGCGTGCGCTTGTCAAACCAGGGGTTTCGCTGTGGTAGCCATGTGAAACCTAGCACTTCAGAGGCGGCATCTCTGATGGCTGCAAGGCAATTTTGCCACTGGATTTCAATGCTTAATGCAGACAGCATAGGACTTCTTAAGAGGTTATTAGAGACTCGATCAAAAAAGTACATGGCAATCTATTGATATTGTAGCCATCTAACGTCGAAACTTCTCACAGCACTTCCTTGTTTTAGTCTGGATCGGGATATCCGTAGCCGTACCTTGGCTACAACGAAGTAGTATTCCGAGTCAATGTTGGCCCCTCGGAATGTTCGGACATCCTGTATACTGGAGAAGTGTCGTGCGTCGATCCCAATGTGGTCAATCTGGTTGACGGTTGATTGATCAGGAGATTTCCATGTCCCCTTGTGGATATTAAGATGCGTGAACTGCGTACTAGCTACCAGAACGTCTCACCCGCAGCGAAATCGACCAGCCTGAATCCGTTGTCGGAGGTGGTGTCGTGCAGGCTGTATCTCCCGATTATGCCACCAAAGATGTCTTCTCTTCCTAGCTTGGCGTTAAAATCTCCTAAGATAATATTAATGTCATAGTCAGGGCACTGCTCATATGTCTTGTCCAAGAGCTCGAAGAATATGTCTTTGGTGTCTTTATTTTTCTCCTCTGTCGGGGCATGCGCGCATATTAGGCTTATGTTGGCGAATTTAGCCTTAATGCGGATTGTCGTGATGCGCTCTCAACCTTACTGCAACTGTAGACGACAACGTTTATTCCATCTCTCTGGGTGAGGAGAGGTGCCTCTCCCCCCCTCTTTCGTTTTCTGCCCCCAACAACTTTCCACTGGGGTTAGAACCCAATCTCCAGTTGAGGTATTAAGCACCCGATGTTCACCGCGGGCAGGTGAGAGTATGAGTTGATAGACAGAGGTGGGTTTTTTGCACGTTTGTGTCCTCTTGAGTGCACATGTCTGCCATTTGAACATCAAAAATGAATTGTAGAAGTATTAAAAAAACTAATTTCAATACAAATTTGACAGCTACAATGACAAGAAAGAATGACAAAATAAAAGTCAACTTATTTATAATTTGATGATAAATCTCATTTCAATTTGCTGTTTTTCATTAATGTAAGCAACATAGCCGAATGTATCTGAGAGGAATTATTGGTTTTGTTAATTAAAATTACAAATTATTACTCAAATAAATATGTTCACTATAAACATAAATAGAACGGTGCACTTTGGCGTATACGCACCGTTTCTTATTTAATTAAATATTTAAAAAAAAACTGTCTTAGCTGCTTCACCTCCTAAGTCTCTATAGTTCATTTTATATCAGGGTTGAACTTTGCTAGGAATCGTTTTTATTCATAAATATAGCACCACATTTCTTCCAACATAAAAACAAGAAAAAAGTATATTTAAGGTCAAGGAGAAAAAAAAAACTAATTCTCAAAGATCAAACAACAAAAAAACTTCCAGCAAAATATAAATAAGTAGTTTTCTACTTTTGAATTTTTGTCACCACAGATGTTTCATTTTAGTTGCAATAATTGAAAATATTTGTTTCATATGTTTCCGCTCAAATCAATGTATCCTCGAGGGCTTTTTTGTTGTACATTCGAAATCTTTTTGGGATTCAATAAAAGGAATAAATAGTTGAAATAGAATTTTGGACACATTTGCTACAACTATTGATATTTATTCTAAAACAAATGCATATTTTTTTTTTAAATATGATTGTCCATCATCCATCTCAATTTATGTTGGTAGGAGGTGCAATCGGAGTTTGTCGAATGTACAAATAAAATTCAAATGCATAAAAATACATACGTAGACCTAACTACTGAACAAAAGTTAAGGTGCTTGTGAAAACTCAGGAAATCCAATTTAAATTCAGGGGCTAAAAATTTCGATTTTAAAAACTGGACCAGAAAACGGTTGTTAATATATGGGCCTATTATGTAAGACAACTAAGAAAAAAGTTGAGTTGTAATCCGGCAATCGGTATTACCGATCACAACTAGTTGACTGTCAGAAGTCAACCAGTTGTCAACTCAAAAATGGTTGACTCTTTAAGTGTGTCCAAGGTATTATGTAAGCCACTTGAGTTGTCTCTCACCCTGAGGCTCCACAAAAGTAAAATCCAATCCAACTTCTTTTCCACAAACCATTGTTTTTTTTAACTGGGCATATTATGTCTTGACGTGAGCAACTTCAAATGTCACATTTGACATGTGAAACTGTTAATCTGTTCTTTACTTTTTTGTTGATTTACCTTTAGTGTCGGTAGTTATTGGTTTTCGGTGAATCAATTTCTCGAAGTAAGGGAACTTTATGATTTGAAGGCGCACCTACTCAAGCACTTACTATGGGAGGACGGTGCAGATGTCGGTCGACAGCTTTAAAGCTGTTCTGTGCCTAATGAACGAGTGAAAAAGGCACTCGACGATAATTTAAACGAAATAAAATTTTAATTTCAAAAAGTCTGTGGAAAATGGACGCTCACCACTATACATACAACACAAACGTCAAATTTGATGACAGGATTTTGATCCGCTCGTAAAATCTAAACTGCAATGACCGGATCATGGACTGAATGTTGGATTGTTGGTCTCTGTTGGATTATTGAACAATGGAGACCTCAAATCAGTCGTGATTGTAGTCAAAATTCAACTACTGATATTTAGCGGTTGTATAGTGCATTTGTGTGCACACAAAAATAACTAAAATTAATTTACTATGTTGTTTCTGATTTCTCTCGTTCTTGATTCAGTTACTCCATGGACGAAATTATTGACGTCATGATCATTTGAATCGATTTCTCCATTATTTTGAATTTTACTTATATATAATACTTTAAAATGTTGACTTATGTTATGTAAAGCACAACTTGCATTGACAAATTTTTCTTTCGGGACTGTAATGCAGTCCTCGGGCAGATAGAAGGCACCTGAATTTACTTTTGATCACGCCAATCGTTCTTTCAATAATGTTTCTTTTTTTTGCGTGTATGGTATTGAAACGTGATTCTGGACTCCCACTTTCAGCCAATCGAAATGAAGTCATTAGATGGCTCTCTAAAGGATCTCCCAAAATAAAAGTGTTCTCATCCAATTCATTTAACATTTACTATTATTCACTTAAATTGTAAACGAATGAATCGTGATTAGCATATTTGGAATCTATGAAACGCACAATTCATTTTGCAGTCAAAAAATGAATCTTCGATAAATTCATCTCGTCATTTGTCATATGAGCTTTAATCCATTGTGGACTGATACGTTCTTCTACTACGTCTAGCACTTCTTTTAACACTACTGACACTGTTGGCTGAGCAAGGCCTTAATCAAAAATACTCCATTACCAAGATCAGAATCTCAGACTGACATTTCGGTTTGCCTACAAGCTAACTGCACACTAAATGTGAGAAAGTGTGCGTGAAATGATGCAAAAACTAAACACATTCTCACATTTAGTGATCCGGCCCATCAAAATGATTCTTGTTAGTTCTCAGGCACATCTAAATGCTTCATTTTGGCCTAAATTAATGGAGTATTTTTGGCCTAAATTAAAATCATTACCACTGCACTTTTGGTAACTTCCTACTGCCATGAAACGTAGGGCAGTGCAGAGTTTGAGAACTGGCGGGTTTTTCGGAGAAACGTTGTGGATGTTTCAAATAATCTTTGATTTCGTTTAGCACATAAGCAAATGTGTTGAGTCTAAAATAACTTAAAAATCTGCAACAAAACGAAGGAATAAAATCAACACTTCTCATCAGGCCCGTAGCCAGGATTTCGGTTGGGGGGGGGGCTTGCTTGTTCAATTTCGAAAAAGTTATTCTATATACAAAAATTTAAAAAAAAAACTACATAATTTAAATGTTTTATTTTTGTTTTTATTTTTTTTATTGAATTAAATAAAAAGTTCGGATTTTTACAGCAATAAACGACTTGTCTTGCTTTTAGACATAATGTCGATCACTTCATCTGGATCCACATCAATACCTGAGTGAACAGACAGCATTGCAAGTGCGCTTAGTCTTGGATGGCCCATAACGCTTCGGGATACTGTTTTGATCCTTTTCATCGTTGAAAAGGTTCTTTCAACGCTAGCTGTTGTAACTGGTAGTGTGGCTGCCAAAATTGTGAGCAAGTAGCTTATGCTCCTGAAGTAGGTCTTGTCACATATATCTAGCAGTTTCAGAACATCGGAAGAGGGATCCATCGATGAAATTTTTTCGCACCAGAGTATGTACTCCGCTTTAACAGCTGACAAGGATATTGCGTTATTGAAGTAGAGTGTTAGATTTTCCATTTCATTTACTCGACTGGCGGCAGCAAAACCTGGAAGCAGAGCTTGAAACGATAGTAAAACGTCCTGTCACCTGTCAGTAAGATTTTGTATAAGAGAATCTAGACAAGGAATAGTTATAGAAACTCTAAAATAGTCTTGTGGACATGATGTTTCTGGATTAGAGCGCGTTGTTTGTTTCAAAGAAAGCCATGGAATTGTTATGCTGACTTCAAATAAATCCCTGGCAAGTTATAATGCGGATTGAAAAGCGTCTCTGAAAAAAAGTCTCTGGCAGTTTCTCTTATGTTCTTAAGACAACTTAAGACTTGTATCGTGTGATTTATTGCAGACACGAAATTTAAAGATTCATTTTGAAGGAAAATTGGTAAGGAAAGCGTTAAACTAAAAAGTTTTTCGCATACCATGAGGCTTACCAGAAAATATCTTCTTTGAATTGCTGCTAACAGAGTTGATGCTTTTGAAGGCATTGCCCACACGTCTTGGTGGATATTTCATGAAGACTAATAGCAATACATTTGAAGAGCTCTACAAATAAAAGAAGGCTGTCATGCCTTTCAATAAACCTTGTTTCATAAAGGCGCAAAAGTCGTTTTTTTCTGCTTTCTGGAGCGTATTTTTGGATGCCGATTTGGAAAGTCTTATTTGCATTTGAATGGTTTCGAAAGAAATTAGCTATTTCGCTTACTACACCAAGACAATTGCGAATCGAGGGTGTGGACATGGCATCAGACAGAGCCAGGTTCAAGCGATGACTTGCACAGTGAGCATATCTGGCATTTGTATACTGTTGCCTTATCCTACTCTGTACTCCACTTAAGTGGCCTGACATATTTGCCGCTCCGTCATAACATTGGCCAACACACTTGTTCATATCTAGATGTAGTTCCTCACATCGCTTCAATATGGTTTTAGTCAAGTTTTTAGAAGTTTGGTCATCAACAGGAATAAAACTTACAAAATCTTCCCGAAGCATACTTTTCGTGGGCTCTGTATAGCAGTCAACATATTGGACACATATTGAAAGTTGCTCAGTGCCAGAAACATCCATTGTTTCATCAGCCAGAATGCTAAAATAACTCGATCTTATAACCCGGTTAGATATTTTTCTTGTTACAATATCAGGGCATATATCTCGTTTTGGATATCTGGGCTTATATAGGTTGCATTTTTTGAACTGGTTACGATGTGGTGTTTTAAATTCGTATCCTCAGACTTTGTCTTTTTTTTTCTTTAAACCCTTTTTTTGCACAAAATATACCAGGTTCACTCAAACTCACTTTTAACACTTATTTAAAATACTTAAGACACCTAAAACACTTTATTCGCACAAAATTAATAGTAATAGTCTCTTAACATTACTGTGTATTTGTCTTTATTAAATAAAAGTATCTAAATAGTCTTCTTTTGATGAAAAAAAGAGTCTGTTGCAACCAGATTGCTAAGAGTTATTTTTAAACACAATTTGAACTTAAATAGTATTAACTCTTATTTATACCTACTTGCGTATATAAAAAAAATGCATTTATGCGTACAGAAAAAGCATGAAATCTGCCGGATAGTAGCTCTGCTTTTCTGATGTGGCGTATGATAGATAAAGCACCGTCGTTTTCGGCTGGTTTCTAGCTAGTTTATAATATTTGTGGGATATACATTTATTAAAACAACATGATTTCAGAACAATATTCATAAGTAGTGAGGAACTAATAAGAGAATATACAAACTTTTGTTCAAATTTTTTTTTTAAAATAATTTCGGGTGGGAGACTTGAGCCCCTCTAGCCCCCCCTTTCTACGTGCCTGCTTCTCATCAAAGAATTGTTTACAAATAATACTTTTTGTTTGGAAGTTCCAAAGTGATCTCGAATATTTTTTCTCATCGGCGAAACATTGAGGGGACTTTCTTCTTCCAAATTTATAAGAAACAAATCAATAGATCTCTTCATTTCGTATTATTTTGTCTTTTTTATAAAATTTTGCACCGAATCAAAAACTTTAAAATTAATGCGTATTTTACTTAACACAGCTGATTTTGACAAAAAAAAAACACATAAAAGTAGACAATGGGCAGGTTCAGACAACATAAAGAATTTATTTGCAGTCAACTACATGCTTGGGACGTACATTTTGACCAAGACAACTAGTAACTTTTTTAAGCGTCATACATTTCAAATAAGGAACCTTACTTCAGAAACCTGTACCTTGTGTTGATTGTGCATAAACTAAGCAAAGCATTATTGTCAACCAAACAACTTTCAGGCAAGCTACAAGTCCAACGACACTTGTACATATTTTGTATTATAAAGAAATATAACTTATTCCTTTTCCAATTTGACAAGGAACCTCTTCACACAAAACATTAATGGCAATTGGCCATAAAATAAATTATACATAGCGTAATAAAGTTCAGCTTTCAGCTAATTGAAAAATCATGATTAGGTGTCATGTTGACATAAGTGGACTTGACTTGAATTGTAAGGCAATTTTTTGGAAACTGAATCAGATACTTGAAACTTGCCTTACTTTCAAGTCCCTTATGTCGTCTGAACCTGACCAATGTATTTGGTCTACTCAACTTAAAAAAGTTTTCTCCCATAACCCGATTTTTTTTTTGTAGTTGGCTTCAATTTGAGTGGCTTTCTGATCCATAAATGATTTAAATAGGATCTATAAAAATTTTGTATATCCTTAGTAATAGTAACTTTCTAGAATTTCAATTAATTCGTAGTTTGCAGTAGCTTTGACACCTGTCAAACTCAACTGTCATTTGAAGTGTCATTAACATCAGTTAAAAAATCAATTTTAAGTTTTTGTTTATATTGAGTTATTAATTTGTCGTTAATTTGCCATAAATAAGTTTGGACAAATTAAATTTAGTTTGTCTGTTTTTTTTAAAGATGACCATTTCATTATTTTAATTTTTCAATACTTTTTATTTTTTATGACAACAAAACAGTCAACAGAGTATGACATTCCCCACTGTCAAACTATAGACAAGGACAATCGAAAATTCTTTTGGGAGCTTAAAAATATTTTACAAATTTTTACTCATAATTATAGGAACTTAAATGTTTAATCATTTGAAAATGTATTCCCACCAGCGCTTTCCTATGAAGCTTTTATTTCTTATTTTGACATACCTACGAGTAGAAATTATTTGCATCACATGAATGAATGACGATAACTAGAAAAATGGGGGAAAAACTTTAATCAACAAAAATAAAATAACAAAAAAGAAAATGCATTTAATATAACAATAGTGAAATTGGACATATTTACATGCACTGTCATGGAAATAGCTAAAATAGTTTCTTTTTTTTGATGAATTCTAATGAGGGTTTTTGTTTTTATTTGAACTGCAGTTTCTATGAAATGAATGCATGACCATTTCTCTATGTTAGCTATGTAAAAAAAGTCGTTCAAGTTTAAGGGACTTTCTATGAAATCTAGATTCATCACGAGTGATGATGATGATGATGATGATGATGAATGAACCCAAAATCAACGCTGTGCAAGAATGTACCAAATTTGTTGGGAATGTTGTATCACTTTAATCAAAAGACTTAAAATTCTACAAACACTATTTATTTGATATAGAAATGCAGGAGTTCCAATCAACTCTTACTTCTTGAGCCAAGGCGATTCGATAGTGACTGTTTAGATTGTAATAAGTTGGGCATACATGAACAAACTGCTTACTGATTTGTTTGATGGATTTTTAGCTTTTTAACGGTATATCCACTTTGCTGTTTCACAAGTATAGGGCTCCAATTTGTCATCTGTCAAACTATGTTTTTTTTTTTGATTCGATGGATCGCATAACTTTCGCAAAATGGCGATTCTGGAACAGAATTTATATATATTGTGTATTTGCCTTAATGAAAGATCTGTATTTGTCTTGTAATGTGTATTAGACTTTAACCATCCATCTTTCTCTTTCTGATATATAGCTATCTTAAATCATCTCTTGGATGTATCTAGAATTTTATAAGATATATTAATAAACGCATCTTTTGTAAAAGAGTTCATTAAAAGCATTCCTTTGTAATAAATAAAGAATTATAAATAGACTTAATTGCATACACAACAGTGGTGTCATAAGTGGAATTGAGATAAACAAATATGTCATTGTCAGAAGAAACCCTGCAATCGCTTACATCAGTCTTCTCGGAAGCAATCAAAAAAGCAGTTGTGGATGCCACACAGGCGGCGATATCTACTGCCACGAGAAACGGCACAACCTCACACCAACCTTCTCCAAAATTACCAACATTTTCTATTGGTGAGTATAGATCATCTGAATCTGAATCAGTCGGAGATTATTTTAGGCGATTCGAATGGGCACTCCAACTCAGCAAGATCCCAGCAACCGATTATCCGCAATATGCACGTGTTCATATGGGAACAGAGCTGAACAATGCCCTTAAAACGCTTTCAAGTCCACAGAATCCAGAAGTCCTTTCATACGAACAAATAAAAACAACCCTTGTAAATCATTTTGACACGACAAAGAACAAATATGCTGAAAGCATCAAATTCAGACATATTGTTCAGCAAGCTGATGAATCAGTTGCCAACTTTACGCTTCGTCTGAGGCAAGGCGCTGTGAATTGTGATTATGGTAATTTTTTGGACAGGATGTTGATAGAACAATTTCTGCATGGACTTTCTTGTCGTGAGATGTGCAACGCTATAATAATCAAACAGCCCGACACATTTGCTATTGCATATGAAGCCGCACAATCAATTGAAGCAAGTCGCAACACAGCAGTTGAGGTGAAATCAGAAATAACACCGGCAGGCGAAGCCACACACAAACTGGGATATGCCCCCCCACGGTTCAAGCGCGGCCAAAAAGAAGCATTACAACCATTTTAACAAGGACAACACCCAAATCAAACTTGTAATGGGTGTGGAGGTAGACATTTTAGGAATCAATGCAAATTTCGAGAAGCGGAGTGCCATGCTTGTGGCAAAAAGGGTCATATTGCAAGAAGGTGCCGATCGAAAACCGCACAAATTGTCGAGGTCAACGAGGAACAGCCGAGTGATTCAGATGAAATAGTACAATGTCTCAAAAATATAAACCTGGTCAACTCCATAAAGCCTACTTCCACATCAGACACCCTAAAAATCGAAGTGAAAATTGATGGCCGTGACCTCGTGATGGAGCTAGATACTGGTTCACCATGTGCCATCATTAGTGCACAGATTCTTCGCACTATTAAACCCCAGTTTTCGTTGATGAAGTCAGACAGACAGTTCGCAAGTTACACCCGCCATCGACTTAATTGCATCGGACGTATTCCAGTTAATGTAACTGTTGGCAGAAAAGTTCGTAGGTTAAATCTCTATGTGGTAGAAGGCCACTTTGACACTCTCTTTGGAAGGGAATGGATCGCTCAATTCGCCAGTGACATAAATTTTTCTAAGTTCTTTGAAACTTCAGGTCACGTCAACTCTCTCACATCAGCAACTCCTAATCTGTCAGAGGAACAACGAAATCAAATGAACTCCCTTCTCAACCAATACGAAGAGGTGTTCAGTAACATAGCTGGCAAACTAAAGGGACCTCCTGCTTCACTTCATTTTAAGCCTGACGTGTCACCAGTTTTTATGAGAGCAAGGGAAATTCCTTTGGCATTGCGGGATGCTTATGCCAAAGAGATCGACTCGAAAATTTCCTCAGGATTCTATAAAAAAGTGGAATACTCGGAATGGGCATCAACAACACATATAGTATCCAAGAAAAATGGACGTATTCGTATTACTGGGAATTACAAGCCAACACTTAATCCACGAATAATCATTGATGAACATCCAATTCCAAAAGGTGAGGATATATTTAATCAAATGAAAGATGCAAGAGTATTCTGCCACTTGGACGTCACAGATGCCTATTCACATTTACCCATTGACGAGGAGTTCAGCCATGCCATGACATTGAACACCACTACCCATGGATTAATTCGGCCAACTCGTGCTGTATACGGAGCTGCAAACATTCCGGCAATTTGGCAGCGGCGAATCGAAATGGTGTTTCAAGGCATTCGAAATGTAAGAATCTTCTTCGACGACATCCTTATTCATGCCAAAAATTTTGATGAAATGCTAGAAGTTGTCAATCTGGTCTTGGAGAGAGTAAGAGAACATGGACTTCATTTGAATCGAGAGAAATGTGTGTTTGCGACATCATGCGTAGAATTTCTGGGACATAAAATCGATGCTAATGGGATTCAAAAATCAGACAAACACACAGAAGCAGTGAAAAAAGCACCAAAACCTTCCACCTTCGAAGAACTGCAACTATTTTTGGGTAAGGCAACTTATTATAGTTCTTTTATTCCAGATCTTTCGACGAGAGATCGACCATTGAGAAACATGCTGCGGTCTGAATCGTTTAAGTGGACACAAGAAGCACACGAAGCATATATGAACATCAAAAGTATTTTAATATCGCCACAAGTCCTTATGCCTTATGACCCGTCACTTCCGCTTCTATTAGCCACTGATGCGAGTAAAACTGGACTTGGAGCCGTCCTTTCACATGTCTTAAGTAATGGACAGGAAAGGCCAATAGCATATGCGAGCCGCACCATGAGCGCAACAGAACAGCGATACCCTCAGATCGATAAGGAGGCCTTAGCTATTGTCTGGGCTGTACAAAAGTTTTTCATGTATTTATACGCTCGCCATTGGACCCTCATCACCGACCACAAGCCATTGTCTCAAATTCTGCACCCAGAAAAATCTTTACCTGTTCTCTGTATCAGCAGAATGGCAAATTATGCTGAGTTCCTGACCAACTTCAATTATGATGTCAAATTCAAAACAACCAAAGAAAACGCGAATGCTGATTACTTCTCACGAGCTTCTTTAGAAACAGATGTCAATAAAATTACCCAATCGCAACAAGTTTTTGATTCTGAAACAGAATATGACCCATTCGATAATTTCTTAGTTCATCAAATTCATCAACTGCCACTCAATGCAAAACGAATTGCTCAAGAAACTAGAAAAGATCTACATTTGGGCAAAATGTGTTCCATACTCGAATCAGGTCAATGTCTAGTCCGATCGGGTTTCAAATCGCCTGAGTCCAGCTATAGGTTAGCTGCAAATTGCCTTGTCTTTGAACACAGAGTGGTAATTCCATCAACTTTACGTGAAAAAGTTCTTGCAGATCTTCACTTAGCGCATTTGGGAATGGTGAAGATGAAAGGTTTGGCACGATCATTTGTTTTTTGGCCGGGAATTGACGCAGATATCGAACGTATGGCAAGGAATTGTAGCAACTGTACTAAAAATGCACACTTACCCCCCCAGTTTCGAGAACACCATTGGGAGTATCCAAAAGGACCGTGGGAACGAGTCCATATAGACTACGCGGGACCCGTCGCTGGAATGATGTTACTCATAGTATCTGATGCGTATAGCAAGTGGCTTGAAGTTAAAACAACTAACTCGATGACAACTGGTGCTACTATATCTATTCTCGATGAATTATTTGCTGCATATGGTGTCCCAGTAATAGTGGTGTCTGATAATGGCACAAATTTTACGTCAGCTGAATTTAAAACGTATCTACAGACAGTTGGCGTAAAATATCATAAGCTGACAGCACCGTACCATCCATCAACGAATGGACAAGCCGAGCGGAGCGTACAAACAGTAAAAAATGCACTAAGAACCATGGAAACTACTAAGACCTCACTTCAGCTAAACCTTAACAAATTCCTTCGGCAATATAGAAAAGCACCTCATACCACCACAGGCCAATCACCATCGCAGCTATTTTTGGGTCGTTCACTCCGGACTAGTCTAGATCTTCTCAGACCTGATGATATATTTACAAAAGTAACTGAAAAACAAAACTCGCAATTCAGCCCAACCTTCCGCATTCTGCAACCAGGGCAATCGGTCTTTTTCTTATCAAACAACCCTCGTATGGACAAATGGGTTCCAGGAGTTATCAGAAACCGTTTGGGAGACCTTCATTATGAAATCACGTACCTTGGCAAACGGTTTAAACGCCATATCGACCAGATCAAAGGTCATAAAGATAATTATTCAAATAATCAAGATAAAACTCATGGATCGCAATATGCAGAGCATATAGATGTTCCAGTCAACGATCGCTCTAGTCAATACATAAGACCACCACAAACGCCTACACCACATCAACAGCCATTGAGTGAAACTAGTACTGCTGTTGTAGTACCTAAGCAGCAGTCACTTACTCCACAGGAGACGCATTCACCTGGACCTGGAAGTCAATTAATAACACCCCCAGCAGCTCCACGAAGATCCACCAGACCTCGGAAGCCTCGGGTCTTATTCTCACCTTAGCCACGAAGGGTGGGAAGAAATATTGTGTATTTGCCTTAATGAAAGATCTGTATTTGTCTTGTAATGTGTATTAGACTTTAACCATCCATCTTTCTCTTTCTGATATATAGCTATCTTAAATCATCTCTTGGATGTATCTAGAATTTTATAAGATATATTAATAAACGCATCTTTTGTAAAAGAGTTCATTAAAAGCATTCCTTTGTAATAAATAAAGAATTATAAATAGACTTAATTGCATACACAACAATATACAATGGGAACAGCCACATATCGAAATTTAAGAGGAGATTATAGTTGACATAATCGTTCGACATCGCAAGCAATTGGCAAAATTGTAAAGAAATTTGAAGAGACTGAATTGGTTTCAGATGTTATAAGGTCTTACTTACTTACTTACTTACTTAAGGTGGCGCTACAGTCCTGTGTGAACTAGGGCCTCACCCAACAAACTTCTCCATCTAGCTCGGTTCCTAGCTGGATATCTCCAGTCTTCAAGTTCTCTGAGGTCACTTTCCACTTGTGGGCACCACCTGATCCGCGGTCTTCCTCTACTGCGCTGTCCTGTTTCCATTTTCATTTGTTTCCATGCGCTCTGCGTGACCCGGCCATCTTAGTCGTTGGACTTTTACCCTTCTGGCTAAGTCTACGTCGCTGTACAGCCCGTACAGATCGCCGTTCATCTTCTCCTCCACTCCCCTTCTGTTACGCCTGTCGATGGTGACGTCCTTGACTACCTCAAAGTTACGTCTGTCGATGGTGACGTTTTGACCAAGACGTCGGTGTTGTATGTCCTTTCTTGACGATGATGTACTTTGTTTTGCCCTCATTAACCGTTAAACCCATTTTTGCCGCCTCTGACTCAATACTTGAAAAAGCCCCATTGACATCACGCTGAGTTCTTCCGATTATGTCAATGTTATCAGCATATGCCAGTAATTGGATAGGCTTTTAAAAGATAGTTCCTCTAGTGTTGACGTGTGAGTTCTGCACTATTCTTTCAAGTACGATGTTAAAATAATCGCATGACAGCGCATCGCCTTGTCTAAAACCTTTTTTGACATCGTAAGGTTCTGTTAAGTTTTTCGAACCTTTATGGAGCAGCGTGAATTCTCCATGGTCATCCTGCACAAACAGACGAGTTTGGCAGGGATGCCAAAACTAGACATGGCTCTATACAGCTCGTCCCTGTAGATGCTGTCATATGCGGCCTTGAAATCGATGAAAATATGGTGGGTGTCGATTTGGTGTTCTTGAGTTATTTCCAGGATCTGCCTTAATGTGAATATTTGATCGACTGTGGACTTTCCTGGTCTAGAACCACACTGATAAGGACCTATCAGGTTGTTGACAATGGGCTTTAGACGTTCACATATTTCGGCAGAGAAGATTTTATAGGCGAGGTTCCATCCATCGGGCATGCTTTCTTCCGACCATATCTTACAGATAAGTTGGTGCATGCTCCTAACCAACTTATTCCCAGCTGCTTTAAAGAGCTCGGCATTCAAGCCATCCGCTCCAGCGGCTTTATTAGACTTCAGCTTAGATATGGCAATCTTTACTACGTCTAAGTCGGGAGGACGGGATTGTTGGCTTTCGTCGTCTATGTTGAATGGATCATCCTGCCTGACAGCGGAATTCGGTTCGTCGTCGCCGTTATACAGTCTGCAGAAGTGGTCCTTCCATATCCTCAGCATTGACTGCGGTTCCACTATGATGTTTCCACTTTCGTCTTTGCAGCCTTCAGTTCAAACTCAACAAACCAGGGGTTCCTTGTTGATGGCTGTTTGAAACCCAGCACATCAGAGGCGGCTTCTCTGATTGCATCTTAGCAATGTTGCCACTGGTTTTCAATACATTGTGTTGGCGGCATGGAACTTCGAGAGAGGTTACCTGTAACTCGGTCGGAAAAGGATTTGGCGATCTCTTGCGATTGTAGCCATTTGACGTTGTACCTTCTTCTAGCACCTCCATGTTTTGCCTTGGGTCTGGAAACCCGAAGTGCTACCTTGCTTACAACGAGGTAGTGGTCCGAGTCTATGTTAGCACCTCGGAAAGCTCGGACATCCAATATGGTCAATCTGGTTGACGGTAGATCTGGAGAAGTCCAAGTTCCTGTGTGGATGTTGACGGGTGAAAAACGCGTACTGGCTACCATGACGTTTCACCCCGCTGCAAAATCTATGAGCCTGAATCCGTTGTCGGAAGTGTTGTCGTGCAGGCTGTTCTTCCCGATGATGGCACCAAAGATGTCTTCCCTTCCTAGCTTGGCATTAAAATCGCCCAGGACAGTTTTAATATCGTAGCTAGGACACTGCTCATTATGTTTTGTCTAAGAGCTCGAAGAATATATCGTTGGTGTTGTCATCCTTCTCCTCTGTGGGGGCGTGCAAGCATATCAGACTAATGTTGCCGAATTTAGCCTTGATGCGGATGGTCATGAGGCGCTCATTGATGCACCTAGACTTCTTGCGTAAGTCTGGCTCCAATGACGAAGCCGCAACCAAATAAGCGCTGTTGGTTTTCGTGGTAGCAGTCACCATAGTAAATATCGCAGTTTTTCATCCTCTTTTTGTCCAGCCCATTCCATCGTATTTCCTGAATGGTGGTGATGTCTGCTTTGTAGCAGTCTAAGGCCTCCGCTACTTCTTCGACCGCACGTGGTCTGTTAAGGGAACTAACATTTCACCGTAATACCCGAAGTGCGTTTTCTTTAATTCGTTTGCGTTGGTTGTTAACAGTTAATCCGTCGGTATCCGAGGCTTGTTGGTGCTTCGCAACTATGATGTTTTTACGTGGCCAGGAAGTCACCCCGATGGCACAACCCATAACCAGGAGGGCCAGATCCTACGTAAAACTCCAAGGATGGGGAGCCGGATAAAACAGCCCCTTACAGGCCTGGGCTCCGAATAAGTCGAAGAAGGCCTATAAGGTGTGTAAACGCCACCGTTGATTCCATCTCGGGAATACCTCCGCTGCCATCTGGATAAGGAGAGGTGCCTTAGAGAAAACAACTCTTCCCCTCTCTCGTTTACTTGCTCCAACAACTTTCCACTGGGGCCTGATTATGAGTTTCGCCATTTTTCAATTATTGTTTTCGCTTTCGCCTTCTTCGTTTTGAATCCGACCAATTCCAATAGCTTTTTTTTTGCGGATTCACAGGCGAAAGAGTGTTTATTATTATTCAGTGTTCGATTTCGTGGATTATTTCTTTATTTTAATTTTCTTATAATTTATCCACAATAAAATATAAAATTTTAAAATTCATTCAAGGAACGATAAAAACAAGCAAAGAAATCGACATCAATTTTTGGCTCTCGTCGAGTTTATGAAAAAAAATAAGGGCATTGCAACGGGAGCACTCGACGGTCCTGAATATCGGACTAAACCAAATGAACTGTGGGACAATATTTCAAAAGTTTTAAATAGCCTAGGACACCCTCGAAAAAATTTTGAAAGCTGGAAGAAAGTATGAATACATTTTGTTCTTTTAACCATTGCTATGATTTTTTTTAGGTTTGGAAGGATTTCAAATACAACATAAGAAAAAAAACTTCGTCACAACACCAAATGCATCCGTAGAACAGGTGGTGGGCCAAATACTCAACACGCGTTTTCTCCCCTTGAAGAAGACATAATAAAGCTTCTTGATTTGAAAGCATGTGAGACTGGGATGAATGTGTCTTCATATGGGTGCCAGGAGGAAAATCGTCCCGAACAAATGGACACGAGTGCATATCACTCCAATGAGGATTCAAGTCCTAATCGAAACATTTCTAGTCAAAATGTCAAAGGTGATGAACAACCAGAATACTCCGGATCTCAGAACCTCAAGCAATCTCGGAATTGTGAAACATTCGTGCATTCGACACTAATTTCAAAACCTTTGTTGCAACTACAACTGCACCGCAATGAATACTTGCAAAATCAAACACAAGCATTTTCTGAAGCACAGCAATCGCAGTGTTTTGAAACATTCGTGGATTCGACAGCAATTTCACAACCTTTTTCAAAAACATCTGCAACAACAGCCAAGAATAAAATAAAATATACACCATAATTGATTCCATTTTTTAATTTTAATATTATTTATTAAATAAATCAACGCAAATTTCACAGATTTCGATTCGCCGCGAGTTCGTTAATAAGGAAATACGAAGCGAGTCGAATTTGAAAGGTCGAATTGAAAACGATCCGCCGCGAACCTCATAATCAGGCCCCTGGGGTTGGAACCCAATCTCCAGTTGAGGTACTAAGCACCCGATGTTCACCGCGGGCAGGTGAGAGTAAGAGTTGATAGACAGAGGTTGGTTTTGAGAAAGACCTGTGACGCTTGTGTCCTCTTAAATACACATGTCTACCATATAAACATTTAAAGGGTACTAATAACCCCTTGAGTGCCTGTAAATTATAAAAACAAAAGAAACTTTATAGAAAGAAATATTAAGCAGGTTATTTTGCGTTTGGATTGTGTTAGGTAGCCAAAAAGTTTCCTACATTAGAAAAGTTTGTAATGATTTTGTGCTTTTAATAAAAACTATTTGAAATTGTGTTTTTTTTAAATTTTTATTTTTCTTCATAAAATTAATAATTTACATTGTAGAGATAATAAATCTTCAAACTAGCTTTTGTATATAATTTGCTTATTTTTTGTTTTGTTTTAAATTATTTTCTCTACTTCTTTTCATTTTTGTTTGCTTCGTTTTTCATTAATTCTGTTATTTTATTTATTTATTTATTTTTAATCTCTTCAATGATTTTTATTTTTTAGGATAATCTTATTTAATTTTTGTTTTAAATATGTATAATAATTTTGTTTGTTTTTTTTTGTTTTATTGTAATAAAATCCGAACTCTAGTCGCACGTCAAAAGACTTTTTGTTTTATATAATTTATATTTTTATAGGATGTAAAATGCAATGCAAAATAATAATTAAAAAAGATAGAATTACTAATAAATTGTACAATTATTAAAAAAAAAATGTAAATAATTCTGCTTACAACAAAACACAAACACAATAATAGGCAGAAAAAGAAGTAAAGAGGGAAATGCAGGAGGAGAGTATTTGAAGCGGTCAAAATATTATAATGAACAACAAACACGTCAAGAAGAACAAATTTCATAGGTTTTATAGTTTTATAGGTTTTCGTTCTTTGTTTTCTGTTTGGTCGTTTTTAAAAACGCTCCTCTAGGCTAGGATTGAGTGATTCTGAGAAAAGGAGTTTTAGTATATTCGCTCGTAGAACAGAAGATACGCCTGCGCTGTGAGCACTTGCTGTTCAGTTGCTTCCTGGACTCGGCTATCGGACACGTAGTACCATTTGCCAGGTGGCGGTGTAATATTTGGCTCCTCACACGGTGAGGGCTCGGGCTCCTCGTCGTTCTCAACCTCGGGCTCGGAAGAACTGCAACTGGTGGAGAAGTCATCGCTGTCGTTGGCTTTCATGCGGAGATCACGAGCCTTCTCCTTGGCCAGCAACTCCTCGAGTTTCTCAAGCTGTTCGTCGGCCTGATCCAGCTCGGCCTTGCTGCCCTGAGGGATAAACTTCCACCGCCTATCGTCGGGCTTGAGCTGCGGGCGTACTTTGACGTAGGCGGTATAGTGACCACCGTACATACCTCCAGAGTGCTCGACTATGCCGTACAACGCATACACGAGCTTCTTTTGCTTCCTATCAATATTTGGCAAGTTCTTCACTTTGGAGCCACAGAATGGGGCAATATCCAACACCATTGGGAACTCCACATGCCGGGTCAACTTACTGAAGATACAACGCTGTCCGATTTGGAATCGCTTGAGATGTAAGATGAGCACCGCGGGTGGACTGGATATCAAAAATTGTTTAGTAGCATTGGTGTAGATTGTCTTGCCGCCCTCACCGTTGATGCGCTTTGTACAGTTGTCACAGCCCACCTTATTGTTGCCAGTCATAAGTTCGACGGCTGTAAAATTATTGAGGCACGATTGTACTGAGCACTCGCCATCGTCGCATTGGTAGCGCGGCGCAATCGTTGTGCTCCAATCTGAGTAGCTTTGGGTGCGAACGCGTTTCGCTTTTGCTCGTTTCGAGGCAGCAGCCTGGGCGGTAGCTTCTGAGGTAAGATGGAGTTTGTCCATTTCGTTGGAAAGCGAATCGTTGATTTCACCATTTACCATCGGCGGCTGAGATGGTGTTGCCATGCTGGTGGTGCTGAGAGACAATTGGCGGACTAGGCTGGCTCCCTTCTCGCTGATACCAACTTCTATCAACTTATTATTGCTGACACTCACGACAACGCCATCGCCGCCAACTGCAACGCCATCACCATTACCGCCCTTAGCCAAGAAACGATCTTGAACGCTCACGCTAGCGTTGGCAGGGCTTGTGGCAATACCTGAGTCTGAAATCGATAAGAAAATAAAGTTCAGGAATTTTACACAATCTAATTTAGGCTACTCACCATTTTCATCATCATCGAGGGAATCTTTATTTGGATTTTCTGGAGAATCTCCACGTTTCTCTGGTACGAGAGGACTTGGCAGCTCGTTGCTGTTGTTGCCATTCGGGTCGCAGGTTGACACATAATTTGACGGCACTGCCGTTGTTGTTGCTACTGCTGCTCCTGAAGCTGCTGTTGTTGTGGTTGTTGTTACTTTCGATGTTGTTGCCGTACCAGAAGTTGTATCATCATTGAGGTTATCTTCCACATCGGCATCGGACTGCTCTGACCCGGATGAATTGGTCTCCATGGAGTAGGCAGAGTTGAGCTGTTGCTGTTGTTTCTTTTGCTGATACTTTTGACTACGTTTGGCTTTGCTTTCTTTTTTCAACTGATGCTTGGAATGACCCTGTGGCACATTTTCTGGACTATTTTTGCGTCGCTTAGGCGGCTGTGGTTTCTCCACACTGACTGGCAGAGACATATCAAGAAAATTCTCATGCCTCGACGAGGTATGGACGCAATCCTGGCATCGGAGTGTTGAAACTAAAAATCCTCGGAATACTTGTTCGGGGCGAAGAATTCGATCGCCCGCCTGTTGGCCATAAATTTTGCATTTCTTCTTCATATCCTCGCTGACATTGTTGGTGTCTTGATCGTAGTAGCCAATGTTTTGGAGGATTACTTTTTGGTACCGTTTCAAGTCATCAGATCTTAAAAAAAGATAAGATAAGAAAAGTTAAAACTACATTAAGAAAAGAGGAGAAGGATATATTCTTACCTGACGCTCTCGAGTAAATGACGAAGAAGCTCATGGGAGTCGTGCTGATCTCCACCACAGAATTGTGGGCATTTGGCGCAAAGTTTATCAAACAATTTGCAGGGATTAAATACACCTCCTAAGCAGGCAACAATTATTTCAAATACATTTCAAAACGTGTAAAAGTTTTCTAAGCTTACCTCCGGATTGTAATTCCTCTAAGGTTTGTGCCAAGGCACTAGTCAGACCTCCCCACGAATTGAGTGTTCCTTTGATGGGTGGCAATTCCACATCTTCGTCCTTATTGAACTTAAAAGATCCTCCAGGTAGAATAAATCTAAAAATAAATTCAATAAAACTCAATTTCTTAGCCAAAAAATAACAAGCTAAAGCATTCTAACTCTTCTCCAGGTTCAGAAGATTCTTTAAGGACATCCAAAAGAAATGGTGTCTGGGCCAAACATTGCATAACGGCATTAAAGAAGCACGTATTTCCCAAATTAGTCAATCCTCTTACTCGAGGTAACTGCAATTGTTGTGGATTTTTTTGTGATGAATAATCTGTTGTTGTTGTTGTTGTTGTTGTTAATGATGTCGGAGGTCTGTACATGGTCTGATCGTTGCCCATGTGACCTTGAACTCTTTTTGCCATACCAGGAATTGGTGGTGGCGGCGGAGGTGGTGATGGCCCATAAACGACTCCGTTATTGTTTTCGGTTGTGTTTGCAGTTGTTTGTTGCTGCTGATCCATTGGTAGCAGAGGTCTTATGTGTTCTAAGGTAGCTGCAATTTTTCCTTGAATGGCGTCAATAGAATTCTCACTGCCATGCAGTGGAATAGCTGGAGCTGGTGGTGGTTTTTGTTGTAATTTCTTAACCAATTCCACGCATTCTTGTAGACTTTTACACGTAGACGCACTGACTTCTTCGTCACATGAATAGCACCAAATCTCGTAGGTTGTTGTATTCATTGCCATCGAATGGAAATATGTATGTGGAGTCTGAAAAAAGAATAAGTAAGAATATTTAAGTTACTGGAACTTTAATTTAAGCAGAATTTCAACAGCCATTTACTGAAGAAGTATTGACATGTTTTTAAATACTTTTTGACAAGCAAATAGAACATTAAATGCTTGACTTCTATAAATCGGACCTAAAACTGATTGGAAACCTTGATTTTTAAAATCTCTTGAAATATACTATAGTTGATAGGGACCGAGCTAGATGGAGAAGTTTGTAGGATGAGGCCTTAGTTCAGACAGGACTGTAGCGCCACCTTAAGTAAGTAAGAAAGCAATATTCTAACGACATCAAAATAAATCTGCTTTATTTTTACATTCGATATCATGGTTTAATTTATTTGCAAATGTTGATACTATTGATTGCAGAAGCTTACTTGCAAGGAAATTTACATTAAGTCGAATTCGAAATACAGGGACATTCAGCTAATCTATGCAAAACAGAAGAAATCAAGTTGTGGCATAGGCGTTTGGGTCATGTTGGACAAGAAGCCTTCACAAAAATTGCAAGGGAAAACATGATAAAGGGACTCAAATGACTTCATTGGATGACATTGGTTTTTGCGATGTCTGCATAGGTAAACAGTGTCGTGATCCGTTCAAAGGTGTTCGGTAAAGAGCAACAAGAGTTCTAAAAAGAATTTATTCTGATGTTTGCGGTCCCATTGATGTAGCTGCTTGGGATGGTTCAAGATACTTCGTGTCTTTCATTGTTGATTTCACACATTTTGCTATGATTTATGCACTGAAGGAATATGAAGCTATGACAAGATCGATGTTTGGAAAATCCATATCGAAGCTTACTGTAGGCCAAGGACGAGAGTATTGTTCAAGGGAACAAAAGTTATGGTACAAAAACATGTTAAATTTGACGAAACTGACTTTCCGTTCAAGTATAAAATATCAACTAAGAACAAAAATAAAAATGGATTGGCGCCCCTTCGCAAAATTACAACAGTGATCTTCAAGGCGAGACTACTGTAAGGCGCAGCGAACGGGAGCGCCGACCTCCAAGTAAGTTTGATGATTATTACATGAGTTATAGAGCAACTTCTGCGGATGAATTTTTAACAGGTATTCCGAATTCTCTTGATGAAATCAATTCTTGCTCTCATGCTGCAAAATGGTATAAGGCTGTTGAAGACGAATTCTCTTCAATGAACGAAAACAAAGTTTGGAAAGTGGTCAGAAAACAGAAGAATGCGAAGATTTTGAAACCGAAGTGGATCTTCCAAATTAAAGTAAACGAGAACGGTGAGCCGACAAGATATTAGGCCAGACTCGTAGTGAAGCAATATTTACAAAAGGGTGGAATTGATTATGACGAAACCTACTCACCCGTTGCGAAATTGACAACCATACGAATTTTGTTAGCTGTTGGACTGTACAAAAACCTGATATTCCACCAATTAGATGTAAAGACTGCATTTTTACATGGTGAGTTGAAGGAAGTACTTTATATGGCTGTTCCAGAAGGGGTTTCCGAAGCAGATGGAAATGTTTGTCGCATACTTAAATCCATCTACGGCTTAAAGCAAGCACCCCGATGTTGGAACAAAAAGTTTAACGATTTTCATCTTCAATTGGGATTTAAAAGATCTAATCACGACTATTGTTTGTACACCAATGTGGGACAAGAAAAAGATGACTTCATCATACTTATTCTGTATGTTGATGATTTACTAATTGCTGGAAAAAGCTTAAGACAAATAGAGCAATTAAAGACAAATTTGGAAAAGACATTCAAGATGTCAGACTGCGGGAATCTTAAATATTTTCTTGGAATTCAGATTGATGTTCATGAAAACGGAATACATTTATCGCAAGTATCCAGCATTGATAAAGTTTTAAGCAAGTTTAGAATGGAAGAATGTAATCCTACTAGAACCCTGATGGAAAAAGGACTACAACTTAAAAAGACAATAACTGAAATTACACTTAACAAGCCCTACAGAGAATTGCTTAGAAGCTTAATGTATATTATGATGTGGGTTAGACCGGATATATGTTTTCCAGTTGGATACATAGGAAGATACCAACAAAACCCATCAGAAATTCATTGGCAAGCTCTCAAACGAATTGTGAGATTTTTAAAAGGGACTAAAAATAAAAAAAAAACTTGTTTTCGAAGTAAGTAGTCCTAATTCTTTGATTGGATATGCTGATGCTGACTGGGGAAGTGATGTAGTTGATAGAAAATCAGTATCTGGATATACGTTTAAAGTTTATGGATGTACTGTGTCATGGTCTAGCAAAAAGCAAACTACTGTTGCGACTTCTTCAAGTGAAGCAGAGTATATAACCCTTAGTGCTGCTACATCTAGCCATTTGGATCCGAGACATATTACAAGACCTTAAGCAAATTAATACGGAACCTGCAATAATTTACGAAGACAATAAGGGATGTATGATGTATTGGAATGGCTACAAATTTAGAGAGCAAACGGTCTAAGCATATAGATATAAAACACCACTTTATTCGAGATCACATTCAAAATGGACTGATTGAAATCAAGTCTATTGGAACAAAGGATCAACTGGCAGACGTTCTTACAAAATCCCTTGATTCAACACGTTTTCAAGATTTATATTTAAGACTTGGTTTAAACGACAGTAGATGAAGCAAAGATAATCAAGACAATATTCAAGCCATTAATGAATCACCAATGAATTCATACAAAATGACAGGACCATGCTGGCAGCATAAACGGTTAATATTTTATTAGAAATGGGGAGGGCTCTGCTGTTACAGTGAAAACTACGAGATCAGTTTAAATTTTTACCTTTAGGCAGGTGATTTTAAGGAGAGGAAAGAGGGCCGTTTTGATGCCATATACTCGTTAAACCTTTGGAGTGCGAAATTCATAACAGTGACGCTAGAGCCATTTCGTCGTGCTCAGGTCGTTGATTTTCATTTCGGAAGTTTCTTTACCATCATTAATTAATTAACTTTCGAAAGTTGAAATTCTGGAACACTAGACATTTACAGAGAAAGTGAACACCAGTCACAATCACACAAATAGTATGCGACTTCACTTCTCTAGAAGATGGCAAATTACCCTTTTTTGCTAAGACCTTAAAAAAATTGCAGGGATGGAGGGGACCTACAGTTTATATGCCGAATCCGAGAGGCTAATTTGAGAAAGCACTTTTTCATGACAAGAATTACCTTGAATTTGTCAATTCCTCGCAAGAGGCAGTACCAGTGGATAAAACTTTAGGTGGCACAGGCAGGGATCGAACCCAAGACTCCTCGCATGACATCCTAACGCACTAACCATCATGCCACGGGTACTACCAGCCCAAACCTCCAGCTTGGTCTTTTTCTCCGTCGGAAGCGAGCTTGAAGGTCTTTTCTTGGGTAGCCAGAAGATTATCAATAACCTTTTGATAATTTATTTTTTATTTAGCGTTCTTCTCATGAATTGCTCCAGCCGTTCATTCTTTGCAATTTTTTTCATTTTTCTTGGAACATCGGAAATTCTAGTGATGTGCATACTCCCCGTTACAGTCTGCTGGCTGGAGGCTAGCTGACATCCTCAAAGTCGGCGTGTGGTCTCAAGTCAGAATGGCAGTAACTTCCATGGGGGGAAAGCCGAACATAAAGTAGGTCGGAAAATAAGTCCAGAAAATAAAACGGACTCTGTTTGTTACCAGTCTTTTATGAAAGTTTTTATTGATTGATTGATGATAGTCAACATCCGTTTTTTAAACGTTCTTCTTCCCTGGCTCAGAAATTTTACATTTTGTACACACACAAAAAAACACTTTTGTGCGCCGAATCCCTCTCGGAATCATATTATTATTTGGGACATTTACAGAGGTGTCTAGTAGTCAGAAACAATTATTGATAATTATTGCTCCTTTATAATGGAAAACGACGGTCTTAAAACCGCCTATTAAAAAAAGCATTTTTTAGTGATACATATTATGGGTGTGGTCTGGAAGGTCAAATAGAATGAAGTCTCATAGAATATGGCTACCAAACTTTTGTACAATATAAAAAAACTGGCCTTATTTGGTTCTATAAAAATTCGATATCGATATCTTAGGAGTGTTGAAAGTCAGTTTCAATTTCAATAGTTGTTATCCAGACCAATGAACACATTGTAATGAACTACAACAAAGCAATTGTCTTGCCTGGATCGCCTCACCTAACGATGGAGAAAGCTACCATTGACTCTGGAACGCCTTTAAGAGCCACGCAGACGAAATCAGCAAGCTATATTCAGTCCCTTTATCCAGATTTAGCAGGTGGTACAAAATCTGGCTCAGCAGATTAAGAAAGTTCATGAAGGCATTTTGATTTTTCGTAAGATCTCTTATTTATCCTAAAGAAACTATTTTAACTTTAAGTTTGACATTAACTTTAGATTTAATCAACTGAGGAGTTTTACATGAAATGAAGAAAGTGCATCTAAAATGTATGGTTAGGTTAAAGTGGCTGTCCAAGAAGGAAACGGACACACTTAGGGCCATTGTGATACCACACGAATATTCCTAACCTCAATGGAACCAGTTTGAGTCCCTTACGAAACGTGAGAGGCTGATTATGCTGATATGATTTTGATCATTTAAGAAGAATTCTTGCGTTTTTGAGCCAGAGCAGGGCATGTACATAGTAGATGAAGAACTGTTCCCTCCTGTTCCTCGTCCATTAGGCTTTTTGAGAATACGCCTAGTCGCGTGGCTTGCTTTTCTATTAGACAGTGACCGGTTATGAAACCTATTATTAGGCTTATATGCATTCTGCTTAGAGATAGCAAGCACCTTGATCGTTTTAAATCCAGTGTTGGCCAGATGTTTTTTGTGACCTGACACGTGGTGATGTTGTTCCATCTGGTGTTTGCCTTCTTCATAGCGTCTTGCATTAGCAACAGTTTACAAGTAGCGATTGGTATGCCAGTATGTGCCAAACGTGGTAGTATGGGTTGCACTGTACCGTTCCTGGCGAATTCATCTGCCTTACAGTTACCTGGAATGTCTCTATGGCCCGGCATCCAACAAAGGTGAATATTAAACTGTTGTGCCATCTCCATTAGCTAGAGATCGACAGCTATGGACTGTTATAGAGTTTGTAGAGACAGAGTCCAGGGATATGATAGCAGCCTGACTATCTGAGAAAATATGGATATCAGATGTTGATATCACGTTTTCTTTAAGCCAGGACAAGACTCCTTTTATCGCCAAAAGTTGGTAAGGCGGAATGAGAAACTTAATTTCAATCATTCAGAGTACACACCTCCATCAACCACTTCTTTTGTTTTTGAACCACCTCATCATCCTATCCTGCCAGAAAGATCTGGAAGGTATAGAAATCTCGAAATTTCTGTCGAATTGCAGTTGGGGGATGGTGTAGTCTGTGTGCTTTGTAATTGATTCTAAATACCTAAGAATTACGGAGTGGCCAATGTTGTTGTCAGTCCACTGCGACGAAGCTTTGAGGCGAATAGCTGAGCTTGCAGCTATTTGTTTGCTAAATATGTCAAGAGGTGTTAGGTAGGGTAAGGTGTCCAGTGCCGCAGACAGGGTCGTTCGAAGCGATCCGCTTATACATAGGCAAGCTGAACGTTGGACTTTATTTAACTTATCCCTGTTTATACCATTCTCTAAAGCAGTCCACCATACTGCCACACCGTACATTAAAATCGGTCTGATTACCGATGTGTATAGCCAATACGTGATTCTCGGTTGTAGGCCCAATTTATTACCAATAGCTTTTTGCAAGAAAAGAGAGCTACAGTAGCTTTTTTGACTCTTTTCTGTACGTTGCGTTTCCAATTTAGTTTTTTTATCTAAGAAAAGTCCCAGTTATTTAGCCTCGTCTGAGAATTTCAATTGGATTTCTTTAATATAGGGAAGGTTGACAAATGAAATCTTGTATCTCCTCGAAAATAAGACCAAATCGGTTTTGTGTGGGTTAACACCCAGTCCACACCGACAGCCCAAAGTATTAGTCTGTCTAAGGCATTTTGTAAGAGTTCTTTAAACGTGTTAAGATGCTTTCCTGAAACTACTATAGCAACGTCGTCCGCATAGGCTATCACTCTGAAACCCTTCGCATCCAGACTAGTTAGGATTCCATTAACCACTAGGTTCCAGAGGAGAGGGGATAGAACACCACCTTGCGGTGTCCCTCTACTAACGAATCGTCTGCCAGAAGAGTTGCCCATTTTTGAGTTGATTATTCTGCTAGTCAGCATTAAATGAATTAACTCCCGAAGCGAACTCTCTACATTTAGAGATGTTAGTACAGATGTGATTGCACCTTGGTTGTCAAGGAAAGCAACCATAGTGAACTCTTTATAATGGAGGGAATATTTGACGGTGCGTACTAAGGTGTGTAACGTTGTTTTTAACGATTAACCTTTACAGTAGGCATGTTGAAACGAAGACAGAAGTCTTGTATCAATACTTGCCCTTAAATGGATACCAATCAATATTTCCAAGGTCTTAAGAAGGAATGATAGACTTATAGGTCGTAGATCTTAAGGATTGACTTACGAACATTTACCTGCTTTGGGTATAAAAACAACAAAAATCTAAAATGTATGGAACTGATTTATTTTTACTCTGGAAATGTTTTGTGAAGTTTTGTGGTAACAAACTTTTGGTACAACGTCGGAATTACAAAAAAAAACTTGTTTTCACAAACTTTGGAGGTAATTGATGGGGGGAAAGCTAAAAGTGAGACTCCTGGCACTTATACTTTTGTGATCACATTTTCAAGAAATTAACTCCAAAAAAATCTTAGAAAAAACCTGCTAGGCTTTAGGGTATCTCATATCAAAGCACAAACCCTCAAAAGAACTACACTCACCAATTTTGGCTATACAGAAACCCGTGGCGTCATAGTTAGTGCAAAGGACTGTCGTGCCAGAGGTCTTGGGTTTGATCCCTGCCTGGAGGATTGACAAATCCTAAAAAAGTAATTCTTGTCATGAAAAGTGCTTTCTTAAATAATTCGTTCTGATTCGGTTTAAAAACTGCAGGTCCCCCCCATTCCTGACAATGTTACTAGCAAACAGGATTGGTTGAAAGTTGCAAGTCACTAGGCCCTAGTTCTCAACGGAATGTTGCGCCACTTAATTTAATTTAATTTAAAAACTCCCAAAACTTTTTTAAAGATGGAGAGATAGCATTGATCAGCTTACTAAAAGCTTTATGGTCCATCAAAAAAGTAAGATGGAAAGATTAGGTAACCGAGCCTCGAGTCGATAATGATGACTTGTATTATTTAAAGGCTATGAACGATATTACTTATATTTTTTGACCTGAAATTACCCTAAAGATTTAACTTAATTATATGGAGCTTTAAAAGGTCCTGATAAGATTTTAATATCAAAGGATTAATGGAATTAATAAAGGCAAATCAGAATGGCAACCGTTATCGCGCCATAGGTACTCGGTGAGCTCTTATCTCACCAAGACGGTGGAGACACAAGCCCTACAGACCGTCCGTTAAACAATGATCTTGTTAATGAATCATTTTTGTGAGCACTCGATTTGACGTTTTGCTTCGACCTTCGATGTAACACTTTTGTATTATTTTCTTGTGAGATATGTAAATATGTTGTCGGGCTGCAAGTACAGCAGGGCTTTAACTCCTCCTGGAGCGTAGGGCAGCATCAAGTTCCTTCCACCTATCCCGATTCACCACAACTGACCTCAGCTGCGGCCACGATTGAATACCTTGAGACCGAGCCTCCTTTATAACAGATGACCTCCAAGTTGTCTTTGGTCTTCCAACTCGTCCATTCCATTGGACCGATTGTTTTGCTATATTGTCGTCCGGTTTCCTCAGTGTATGGCCTAACCAACGCCATTTCCGTTGCATGATGTCTACGTCCAATTTTTTCTGTCCGGCCCTATTACACAGCTCAACGTTGGAAATGGTTTGCGGCCACCGGATCTTCAGAATAGAGCGCAGACAAAGGCTAACGAAAGCTTGTAGTCTGCTAGAGATGTTGGCAGAGCATTTCCATGTTTCAGAAGCATATAACAGCCCTGATTTGACGTTGGATTCGAAGAGTTTCAACTTGGTGCGTAGCGATATTTTGCTAGTGTTCCACACAGAAGAAAGGATTCCAAATGCACTACGGGCTTTGTTTATTCTACTGTTAACATCCAGGTCCGTTCTGCCATCAAGAGCTATAAAACTTCCCAAACAATTAAACTGCTCGACCTCCTGTATTGTCCCCTGCCTTAGAATAACTTGTGTGCTTTGGCCCATGGTCATTACTTTGGTCTTATTTGTGTTAATCCTTAAGCCAGCCACCTCTCCATTTAATTTCAGTGAATGACACATCTCATTTAAGCCTGCCGTGTTGTTAGCCATCAGACATATATCGTCAGCATTATCTATGTGGTTAAGCTTGTCAAATAGACTTAATTGGATACCGTGTCTTTCATTTGTACCCATCGTGGCAGTCATCACATCGTCAATCGCCAGCAAAATAAGAATTGGTGACAAGACATCTCCTTGTCTCACTCCTTGACGCACATCGAAGTAGTCGGAAAGCTGTCCATTGTGCAACATAAAACATCTTACGTTGTTCTACGATTCTTTAATAACAGCGACAATTTTCTCAGGGATTCCTCGCGCAATAAGCGATCTCCAGATGCATTCACAATTGACCCGATCAAACGCTTTCTCAAAATCTACAAACATTAGGTACAACGGTGATTGGTACTCAGATGATTGTTCGAGTATGATTCGCAAGGTGTTGATGTGGTCGACGCACGAGATCGGCCACTGCCAAACCCCGCTTGGTGCTTATTGAGGGTAGACTCGATACTGGACTTAATCCTCTTGAGAATAATTGTTGCGATTAACTTCGTAAAAACGGACAGAACTGTGATACCGCGCCAGTTATTACAGTTTTTGAGATTTCATATCTTTGGTAATTTTACAATAACTCCATCCTTCCAGTCCCTTGGGTAGTGGAGTTTAAGCAAAATACGGGAAGCTTTTAGGAATTCTGCGGGAATGCCATCAAGTTTAGCTGCTTTGTATTTCTTTAGAAGATGTATTGCATTACTTATCATATAATGTAAGCGATCAGGTCTTCAGGAAAAAGCCAACTACGATTATAGCTTTTACAGCCAACATTACTCGTGTTATTTAAAAAATTCGTTTTTGTTTTATTTTACATTTTAAAACAAACCTAAATTCAGGACATTGATTACATTTTATTATGTACACTTGCTTTTAATTACCCTAAAATAATTTTTTGTAAGAGCCCGAAAATTCCTTTTTAAACTCAAAAAAAAACAATCATTAAATCTTCATAAATACAATTTAAACTTAAATCTATGAAAATATTAACATGCAACTCACTTCGTAATGTTTAAGGGCGTGCTGATTCTTCAACCTTCCGCACAATTGTTTGCCACACTTGAGACACAGCCACAATGTTTTATCATATTCAAACGATTCACTTCCTTCGTCCTCGCTTGCTGGTGGTGTTGTTGGTTGTGTCTTGCTGGCCTTTGCACATTCCGAGCAAGTTTCACTAACAATTCCAATCACCTTCAAGTTCTTACGCAGAGAATTCGGATCGACGGACTTCTTGATGTGTTTACAATCACGCGAGGATCCAGTCCCCGAGCCATTTGGTGGCTTCTCGTCATACGACTCAGTCGAGTAGCCTTCGCCACCATGTGGAGCAGATTGATGCTTCTTCTTCATTTCAATTCAGCCTGCAAATTCAACTTCAAATGCAACTTTTCTTCTTCCTCGGTCCAGTTTTCAGAGAGAGAGAGAGTAAAGGGGGGCTCTTATCAGTTGGGATTACATTTACTTGAAATTGAAATAGAAATAAAGAAAAGCTGAACAAAGCTGAACATAAGAAAAAATATATACAAATAAAAAACAATAAAAACAAAGAAACAAAAAGAACAAAAAACCTAATCCCACTTTTTGCGGGTAAGAATTCGGATTCCGTCGTCGCGTCGTCGGCTCGGGTCAGGTCCGAAACAACTCGACTATATTCTTCTTACATAAATACAATTTTTGTTAAGCAGAAGAAAAAAAATTAATGCAGCAAAATTATAAAATGAAATAAAAGAGAAAACCTTAAAGGTAACATAATGAGGTTAAGTTCACACACGTCTCTATGTACTGAAGCAGAAGCAGTAGCAGCACCAGTAGCAGAAGCAATATCAAACCCAACCAAAAGGTTGTGCTGGCTGAGCTATTGCTGTGCTAAGTGCTGACTGCTGGTGCTGCAATGCAGGTATTCAAGTCAAGTTGTCGTTTTCGTTTCGTCGTCGTCGTCGTCGAGAGTCAAGGAGGAACCTTGAATTTTTCAATCAATTTCTTGATGTGAACAATTTTTCTATTCTTGATGCTTCACTTTACCAATAAATAATTGACGTTTGCAACGCAAATTGAAGGCAATTCAATTAGAGGTTAATTTGTTTAATAATATAAATAGGAAATTAATATATTTAACATTTTCTACCATGGAAAAAACGTGAATTTAAAAATCACTCTTTGTACCTTTTTTGTTTCTTTTTCTGGTGTGTGGTGTGTGAAGAAAAAAATCAAAAAAGTGACAAGAGTATTTTGAGAGGGTAAGTGAGTGGTTTTGGCAGCACTGTTAGCGATTAAAGTGACATCTTTGCTTGAGATGGGACAACTATTTAACTTAGACCCTAGATGGGCCATAAATTCGATTGGAAATCAGATTTAACTTACAAATCAATATGATTTATATAAATTTTGTAAATTGTCTTTAAATTAAAGCAGAGGTTACTCATTGCAACGAGAAATTGGTAGAAAAGTTGATAGCCCTATCGATTTCATCACATCAATGTATGAAGAGTATTAACGATCCGATGTAACAGGGTAAGTATCGTTCTAACATTTTCCTTGCATCGCAACGACAAAATATTCTGAAATTCAGCGGACAATTTTGTATTTTACTCTTCCCTTTCTTGAACAGAAAAATAAAATAATGTAAATTTTCCAAATATATTTGACAGCTTAACAAATGTCATACAGTGACATCTGTTAATTTTTTCTAAAAATTGCACAAAAAAGCTTAGAAAGAGGGATTGCCCTGTAAAAAGGAAATGAATACAGACTTTTGTATGATTTCGGAATTAATTCAAAAAGTAGGACATTTCAGGTTTATAAACAAATTTCTTCAATTAAAATTTGTTAGAATAAATTATTTATTATAGCCACAGCACGAATATTTTATAAAAAAAAGGTGTCTGTAGCAGAAGTCACTTTTAGACGTCAGCTGGCAACTTATCAGGTGAAAAATGAGAGATTTAAAACTTCTTTTTCAAAGGCCAATGCGAAAAACAACTGGCACCGAAGGACACAGTATGTAAAGTTAAAATTACGATACAGATATCTCTTTAAACAACACAAATTCCTTGAATCTGAAATGACAGACTTCTGGATTGTTCCATGAGTAAATTTAGATCTCCGTCAAAAATTAATATTTTTTATCGTACATGCAACTAGTGGAATTGTTTTTTTTTTATTGTTGTCATTTATTGGTGCAACTTAGTGTACGTGTAAGCGGGCGCGGTAGAGCTGTCAAACTTCCAGCTAAACTTTTTTATTATTAGGGCATAGAGGGGTTAGTCTGCCGAAAAATCCAGATCTGCAGATTTGATTTGAAACATTGGAAAATTCTGTTTTGACAGATTGTCCCTAGATCAGTGTATCTGTCCTAACTGCAGCACGATTGTGACTTTGAAATTATTTGACTTATAACGAAATGATACTCCGTTACACATTTAAAACTGCAGCTTATGGCTGAATCAGCTTCGGCTTCACCTGACGTTTACGAGTTCAGCAATAGGAATTCAGTGCATGCTATCACAATGGAGCTTCGACCTCACGTTTCGTTTGACAATCGAAAGGAAAAGAACGTAATGTGATTCCAAACGGAAGCTCTAGTTCAATTATCTGAACATTTGCTTTGTCTGACAGCTCAACAGCTTTAAAAAAATGTCAACAAGCAAAATATATGATCTTTGGAGGGATGAAATAATAGAAATGTCATTCAAAGCAACTTTGAAGCAGGCCCGTAACGCAAACGAAGTCGAAGCTGAAGCGTGTTTGTGATTCATCCATTACCGCTAAGCTAAACTGTCCCACATTATTTTAAATTAAACCCTCATGAGTGGAACCTATTTGTGTTCACGTTTTGTCACTTTTGCGGAACCATAAAAATCGGTGTTAAGCGCTTGTGGAATTGGACACAAAAAACTGTTTAAAACAATGTGGAACATTAGCCCTAAAAATCTATTCTACACCTTATTTGTGATATTTACGAACTTATCATATGTTTTTATTTTTCAAATTTCTAAAATGAGAAAGAAACTTCAGAGCGTCAAGATGAATTAGGTGACAATTTGAGCTGTCGTTGGAAATCTGTATCTGTAAACACAAATCATTGAAAATATTTTGACATAACACATTGCGTTTTGTGCAGAAATGTAAAAGTATTATTTGTTTGCTAATAAGGAAACATCTCACCGAAATTAGCTACAACTAAGATGCAAACTGAACTATGACTACAAAAATAAGATTGACGTTTGAATACCAGTCAGCGACGCCATCTTTTTAGAATCTAATAAAGTATTTTCTATTGACAGTACAACATGTGGATGGAATGTGTTCTGAACGAACGAATATTCGTCCAATTTGACATTTCTTTCACACAGCTTGTTTTTATTCGGCATTCTGCACAATAAGGCTTGAATTAAATTTTTAGGTTAATCACAAGCTTTGAAATGTGGATCGCATCACGTATGTGGAACGCGAAGGGACTTTGACAGTTTGTTACAATCCGATTGCGACGAACTATTTGATTTCTTAAATTTCTCTTATTTTGGAAAATCTTAGTTTTAAAAATTGTTTAAAATCATATTTATTCATTCATTCTTTCCTTGGTCGTTGGTTGCTGTCATGTAAATTAGCCTTAAATGTTTTAAATATAAGGACAGATGTCAGGACTGAAAAGTTTAAAAAGTTAGAAGTCATTAAAACTACTCAAAATTCACGAAGGCAGCTCAACACTGTTTGGACTATTGAAGACAATTGAGATTATTCAAACTGTCAAAACTGATACAAATCTGTAAATGCAACTCAAAACTGTCAAAGCAGTTCAGAAACTGATGACTATAACAAATTATGAAAGGTCAAGACTGAGAATATTTAAATATGTTGTGTTTTCAGGGCACTTCTGAATTAATTAGTTAAAAAGATAGCTCAAAACCGTTAAGGCAGGTCTGAGCCAAAAAGCGTATTCGTAATGATGATTTAAACAAGGTGAGAAAGTATGGTCGTTTGGTATCGTTCAAAACTGGTCAAGACTGTTAAGACAGTTCAAAATCATTAACCCATAAATTCCAATCGGCAGCGATATTTTATTAGATATATTGTGAATGTGTGTTTCAATCTATGGGACTGTATGAATCACAACAATTATTGTGCATACTAATTTAATTGATGTCATAGAATTTTAATATAACTCTTGTTTAGATAATACTAGTATTTTTATCAACGCAAAACGATTCGAGTCAAGGCAACAGAGGTATTAATTAATCATATCTTTATGTGTTACAGTGACCATTATAAAAAATAATGCGTTGATCATGAAGAGTGAATGTGATCGCACCTTATTATCAAAGAATTCTTATTTCTTTTCGATCTGGTTTTAAATTTCTCCCAATTCTCCAAATTTGACGTTTAAACAGTTAAAATAAAAGAAAAACCAATATTTTTAATATTTCCTTATTTTATTCGCTTATATTATAATACTAAAAAGCCGTATTTTTACGAATCCGCTTAAAAACAATTTGACAGCAAGAGAACTTAAGCAATTATAACTGTCATTATAATATTTAGATTTACACGAGTAAGCGGAAATGGCGTCTTTTAGTGTTCTTTTATTTTATGAGTACGAAAGAAAGACACGGCTCATATAAACATAACACAGTTATGTATTTTAAATTGATTTTAATTTTATATACAATTGGAATAAATATTTTGTTTAAAGCTATTAACACATTTTTTTCTTAAATTTATTCATCTTTGCCTTAAAAGCTTCGATGTTTAGTCAAACTTATTTTAATTTTACATATAAAAAAATGTACAACAGTAAAATCAGATATCTATAAAAATCTACACATATTTACATTTAATCTAAAAAAAACAAGTCTTATAACCAATTTTATTATTTTATAACCATTCGAGCCGTAAGTTCAAAACTTCACCCTCACTGCCAAAAGGCTACACTCTAGACTGTCCATTGTACATTGGTACATTGTGAAAATTGATTCCGCTGTAAAGAGGTCCAAAAGCTTTGGCATTCGAACCAGCATAGGTCGGTGAAAATGCCTTCTTTTGCAACGATGACACAGATTTGATCGAAGTAGATGGCGTTGGTGTTGCAATGATACGATTTCGATATGATTCACATGTTTTACGTGACCAAACCCACATTCCAGTCAGGGTGCCACCGGTGAGTTGGAAGAATATTCGCAGCAGTGTGGGCAGGGATGTTGTCTTCTCCGGTGCAGGACATGACTCGGCTGATACACATGCTGGGACATTGAAGTCAAAGCGTTCGAAGAATGCAGCCAGCACCGCAAGAACCGTTGGGAAGAAGAACACCAAACTGAAGATAAGGAACCGTTTCCGAATTTGTGAAAATCTCTGCAGACCAATCGTTGGCTGAATTTGTTCTTGGAGAGTTTTCAAAGAGCACGATGCTCGCTGTGTGAAAAATAATCCAAGAATAAGTAGAACTAAGGCCGGAATCTCAACAAATCCTGGTGCAGAGCACATTCCAGTAAGCTCATGTGGTTTGACGGCATCCCGAAGGAGGGCAGTGATGGGAGGTGCTAACGGAGGAACCCAAGCCAAAACGTGAAAGAGTCCCGACTTCTTTTCCAAAGCTTCACTTGACCATTTTTTGTGCGATGACAGATAAAAACAGAGGGCAAAAATGAGCCACCAGGTAGCAGCACAGAGCGTTAAGTAGCTGGTTGTTATGTAGGATGCCAAACATGGTGGAGTCAGGGCACACGCGCCTCCGATTTCATCAGTGAGCATAGCTCCAGAAGCCAGCATCTTTGTGGAGTTGTGAAAAACGATCCGTTCTAAGTAACAAACACTGTATAGGTTATAGCAGAGACAGAGAAAGAGCACTGGTCTCTCCGGATATCCAAAGCGAGTCGGTTCAGCCCAGAAAGTAACCAAAGAAAAGAGTGTCAGGATGAAACAAACAGCCGAAAGAGCCAATATAAGTCCTTCAGTGATTTTCTTCTGCTGAGTATTGTACATTGCATCCTTGTTGCATTGTGGAGTGCAGTCAGTCTGGAGAGCGGTGAAGTTTTGAGGACAAATCAAAGTTGACACTGACTTCGGCACATGATGGGGAGGAATTTTCCACGGCAACCATGGCCAGAATATCTGCTCTTGTTCAGGCAGCAAAGGTCTTTCGGGCAGGAGTTGTTTTTCAGTAGCTTCCTCTGGTATCTGCATACATAGCTCATGTTTCTCAGGCTGTGGCAGTGTATCGCAATTGAGGAATTCTGGCCATATCAGGGTCAACTGGACCTGATCGGCACACTCCGTTTTGACAGTTTCACAAAGCGACTTGCATGCAGTCACCGGTCTCGGAACATCCGGTGTGCACAACGGAAATAGCGACGAGCACAAAAGAAATCTCGCTCGATTTGAGCAGCCTGCCTCCAATATTGGCATTAACTTTGTTATCTGGAAAGAGAAAGAAAACGAAAAAAATTAATTGACATTCAATGATAATTGCAGGGAAAGAGGTTAACAGCAAAGAACAAAAGACTAAACAAAGCTACCGACAGACACTTTTTTTTCTTGAAGTGTCTTCAAATTATTGTTGATGTGATCCTCACCGATCTTTCAAGGACAGGAAGAATGTTTCAGACATCAAAAAATTAAATTTAAAAAAAAAAATAAAACGAAACGAAACGAAAAAACAGCCTCCTTCTTCCAAGAAAGTTGCTTCCAAAGAAAAAACCTCAAACATTTTTCTTTCATCGTTTCGTTATTGTTCGATATCTTACGTCTGCGAAGATTGATGGGTAGGACGATGGATGATGATGATGAGATGACTGGCATCATCAACATCGATCTTCGCGGAAAAATATATATGCGAAGTAAAAAAATGAAACACCGAAAGTATCTTTTTATTGTTTAGGAAGACCACTAAAAACCCCAAGGGGTTTTTTCTTCTACTTTTTATTTTATTGGTTTAGTTTCTTATCTTTCTTTGTTGTGAGAAGTCTCCAGAAAAGACAGCACAAAGCTTAAAAACAAAGAATTTTTGTCAATAGAATATAATTGCAATCATTCGAGAAACCATTGAAAAAAAACAGAAGTTTGTTGTATTTTTAAGAATTAGATCAAAAAAACGATATTGAGGACATTAAAAGGCAGACTAGTATAGTCGTTAAATGATTGCCTAAATTTGTGAGTCCGCACGTAACCATTTTTAAAAATCAATTTAATAACGAACAGAACGGTGAGTAATCTGACAAGTAGCATATCATAACCATAACCAACATTATCTTCAATAAAAATATGACGTTTCAACTTCTGTCAAATTGATTTTTCAGTATGAACTTGATAAAACTTTCGACTAAATATAACAACAAATTACAGTGAAAACAACGTAACTAGTTCTATTGATTGAATAATTAGTCTAATCTTTGTAAACACATATAATTTTAGGGAATCATGAGAGAAATTGAGAGTTTTGACAGTCAAACAAACAGAACTAAGAACAATCTTTCAAGACTTTTCGAGCTTCAGCGTAGAAATAGAATTTTCCTTTTTCATGATATCCAGTGTTAGTGTTCGTTAGATGACCTTTTAAGGCCGCACGAATAAAAAACCTCGTATGACTTAGCCTTAAAAGCATTTGAACATGCCTACCTTTAAATGGAACACTTTTATCTCAATATAATCCACCTTGTTTAATACATATGATCTACTAACATATATAAAGATATAGCAAGGCACTAACCAAAAACAAGTAACAAAAAAAAACAAAACCTTCCATTTTAAGACACTCGTCATTTTATTTGCATTAAACGTCTAAAAGCTTTTAACCCAACCACACATTGAGATTGAGCGAGTTCTCTTATCTCTTTACCGCCCATTCAATGAATTCCATTCAAAAATAAGAAGAAGACAAAAAACCTGTCAGAACACGATCATTTTGTTGTTGTTGTTTTTCTTAGCGAATTCGTCGATCTTTTTTCTTTTGTACAAAAGGAGCTTCCTTTTCGATAAGAAATAAATAAAATTTGCATAAAATCTTTTCCATAAAATCACCATCATCAATGAACAAAGCAAAAAGAAAGAAGAATTGTACAACAAAAATCTTAAAGCCAAAGTGATGACAATCAATTTTAACATTATGTCAAAAAAAGTTTTCTTCTTTTTAAATAAGTAGGGACGGCACCTAACTATGCAAGGCCAAGGAATCACCAGAATTTCTTATGGTCCATAAGCACTGAAGGAGAATGAAAATATAAAATCCGGCTTCGAAACTATATAAATCTGGGATTTGAATAAATTACTATACGCGATGGACTTACAAACAAAAAGGAAGACAGAGGCGATAACGACGACGACAGGTTTTGACCAATTCAAAACTTATCAAATAAGAAAAGACAACAACACAAATGAGATGGTGGCCTCATCTTTCGAATGATGATTTTGATTTCGATTTCGAATTTCGATCGATTGCAACTTAAGTGCTAAGCCTGTTGTATTGATTTGAAATAAGGTTCTTGATGTGAACTGTCATCGCCACCACTCTAGATCTGTTTCCTTATACTAGGTACTTTATAATTTTATGCACCTAAGTCATCAATTTTTATTTCTATCTTATCATCGGATCATTAATTATAATTATTTGAGAGCTCTGAACAAATTTAGTTTAATCTTCATTCGATACGTATTCGAAGTTGTTTTTTTTGTCTCTTTTTTGAATTAAAAAGCAATTTAAATGCTTTAATCGGGTCATAAAAATTACTATTTTTATTTTTAACAAAAAGAGGTTTAGTAATATGAATATTCTAAGACAACCAAATAATATGATCGTTGGAATAATCTTTTAATTAATTTGAAAGTTTGTTTTGTTGAAGATTTTTTTTTCATCACACAGTTTTGTGAGTCGCTAAGAGATTATACCCATTAATGAATTAAACTTTGAAGACCTTTTCACTTTAATAGTTTACTGTTTATTTGGAAACAGATAATGTGTCTTAAGTAGATTTTGTAATAATATATTTAAATATGTGAACTAAATAGGTAGCTGTCATTAGCTAACCGTGTCAGATTTTCCACAAGACACTCTTGAGAACTCTTAAAATAGTTTTTATGACATTAATAGTTTTCAATGTGAAACATGATTCATATTAATTGTCAAAAAAAGCAAAAAGAAAGAAACTGTTAGTCGAAATTTACATAATTCACTCTTTTGAGATAACTCAATTTGACACTTCAAATACATTGAAAAACATAAGAAGACTTTCTACGTCTTATTGGTAAATAGTTGTCTGGTATGATGTTAAATAAAGTAATTCTGATATATGTATTTTCTATTGTATTCTCAGACAAAGATTACACGATTTCAAGTAATTGTAACCACTGACAGATTTGACGTTATTGTTAGATCACATCCTTACTTCCTAAAGCTATGTGTATTGGTAGATACTAAGCGTTTCTCTTTTTAAGCTCAGAGCGAAGAACTGAGCTGTCAATAAATCTGTTTTTTCTTTTAGTTTTGAATGAAATGACGGAGCTAATGTAGTAATGGCTGACTTAACGTTTGGTGTGTGAGGTATAAAAGAGACAGATAGCAAATTCTAAGACTATTGACAGTTCAAATCTACAGTGTACTTCATAATCCGCGAACTGTGATCAAACTATGCTTAGAACTTAATCGACGTGCTCTGGCTCCGTTCTGAGATTTAAAAAGAAAAACTATTAATATCTACCAAAAGTGTAGACTGAGCTTTAGGAAGTAAAGATGACATTTTTAGATTTTAAGAATTACTAATTTAAAACATTGAGGCAGCTGTGATTAATTCATTACGCACTGCGCTGTCAAAGCTTAAATGTGCAGAAATTGTATATGGCACTGCATTTTGAAGCTGTAGCTCAAGAATGAAAAGTTGATGTCCTGAGAGGAGGGGCCTTAAGTAGTATTCACATGAGCGCGACCAACGAACGACGAATGAATTACAAAATGTGAGTTTATATACGTTTGAAGACATATTTCCACAAAAATTCTTAGCAAAACGATAAAAAATTTGGTTTCTTTTTTATAATAAACGGGCACTCAAGGGGTTATTAATACCCTTAAAATGTTTGAAGTTTAAACACAGTGCGAGCTTTAGGAAAATAGGGAAGGATTAAAGAAGAGATACCGATGCGCATTGGTCTTAAAGTTTTGAATATCAAAATGATAGGGAAAAACAGAGCTGGGTAAAGTATTCCACATTCTCAATGTGCGGTTAAAAAAAGAATCTCTACACTTGACATTACGTCGGAAATTGAGCTCAAGGTTAAACTGATGTGCATTCTTAGAAGTACGAATATTACGGCTGAATTGTTTTAGGGGGGGGGGAGGGGAATGCAACTGGTTAATTCGATAGAACATTGCTTACATTGCGACGGTGTTCAAGTGATGTAATTGTTTCGTCATTTTCAAAGCTCTTTTTTGGATCCTGTCCAAAATACCTAAACTTGTTTTAGGGGCACCTGTCCAAATACGCGAGGTATATTCAAGTTTTGGACGAATGAAGGCTTTTTAAATTGGATTTACTTGATACGAACTATCAAACTTTATTCGCACTCCACATTATCCACACTCGCAAACGAATAAAATAATCGCGCGTACTTAACCTACAAAAATTATTCTTGTTTTGGTTTCGGTAGTGAATGGTGTTTGGCTGTGGTTCCTTGTCGAACTTCATTCGCGACGAATTAAAAACTCTCAAGTGAAAGAAATGTCAAAATCGACGAATATTCGGTTATTCGTTGGTCGTGCTCATGTGAATAGCGCTTTAATGTCAAACTGATATACTGCCCATCCTGCTACAATTTGAAGAAAATGAGATGATGGGAAATGTTGATTGAGCACAAAGTTTCACTAAAATTGTGGACTATGTAACTAAGGGCGGAACGAATCTTTTAATTTTTATATGACAGTTGAAGTTTGCTAGACAAATGTCAAAATGATATGGATATAATGAAACAGCAAGTTGAATATTTTCCCATCAAGCATTACAAAAAACGATCATGTTTTCTGAACCAAGAAAACAAAGCAACAAACATTTTAACAAACAAAAATCAAACCGTAAGAGAACACCTCCTTCTCTGGTATATTGTTGCATTTAGCAAAATAATTTCCTACTAAATTTATTGTTTCACAATTGAATACAAATTATTATGAAGGGATACCATTCGTCACCTATGGTGCATGACCAAGCCGACCCGACACAGTTAAAAATAAAAAAAAAATATATAAAAACCTTTTCAAAGAACTTTGTATACCAAAAAAAGAAAAAGAAGAAGAAAAAAGGTAACCTCAATCCAATGAATGTCCACGCAGCTATTATTGCATGTTCAACAAGCCCTCTGACAATGAAAGAAAATCACACATCCAACAGAAGCGATCCTCATCCTCATATTTCGTACTCCACGTCCAAGTCTACAACAGCACAAGGTATACAATATTTCCAAGTCATCATCTTCTTCCTTTTTTCTTCAGTTCGATCTTCTTTGCCCCGCATGTGGCCTATCAATAAGATTTTCAAAGAAATCCTCGCCACACCACACACCATACACAGCAGGGGATCTCGAACTTCATCATCTTCATTATCATCAAAGGTAGGTTAGGAAGGTAGGTAGATGTCTTTTAATGGAGGCATGCAGTGTATTCGTATTTCGCTTTAGGGAGGAAGAAGACGAAGAACGAACGAAGAAAGATCTTTGTAGCTAAGCTACATAGCTATCTGATCCGCCGGATCATTTGACTTGCAACTGGTGCGCGTTTGGCGCACAGTATGGCGCATGGCGGTCTTTCCTTCAATGTGATTGCGGCGACGACGCGACCGACCGCGACGTAGAAGACTAGGACTGCAACGAAGACTACGCGACGTTGAAATACTTGGGTCTTATAAATGGAATGCATAGGGTCAGTCCCAGTGCAGCAGAAGAAGTAATTAATAGAAATATGCATTTGGTCAGAGATGCCAACAGTTTATGCTGTTGTTGCTGGCTGGGTGGTACGAGTAGCGGATGTTAGTTTGACGACGATAAGGCATTGCGGCAAAAAGTGCTAGACGTATCTCGTATATGAGCCATTAATATTTACTCATTGACTTAAAAGGGTTAGATACTCATTGCTTAGGTTTTATATGCTTTTACGACTTTCACCTCAATGACTTTCCATCGAGGAATCTTAATTGAATGCATTACTATGTGGCACGCTGAGTTAACTTTGTTTATTAACCGTCAAGCAATTTTAATCCCCAACAACCACTAGTTAAATAAATGAGATATATATCCAACCCTATAGCATTTCTTAGCCATGGATTATTCCTCAACAAAAGTAAATGTTACCTTCCCCAACAAAAAGAAAAAAATGCAAACAATAATAAACTAAAAACAAAGCAGGTCTAACGTTGCTACCTTAAGGAACTCCACTTATTGTGTATTATATAGACATGCATATCATTTTGCCAGGAATTCATCAGGCATAATTAGGCTTAAGTATATGCTTCCTTTTTTTCTTAAAATTCTTCAACCTTACAAAAATGAAAAATACCTATAGTGCCCCTTTTAACTTCCCTCTTATAGCACATTAGTCTCATCAGCAGCAGGTAGATTCGACTTGGTTTTTTTGTTTTGTTCTTCGTCACTGATACTACAGAACAGACCGAACTCAAAGATGACTCACAAAAAAGAAGATACACCCGATCCCGATGAGAATTAAGAACAGTGAAACATGAATATAAAATAAATTCCAGCTTTAGGAAGGTACAAGAGCATACCAAATTGGTGGGGCCCAATCTTTTAAAAAATGGCTTTTCATTCGAAATTATGAATCTATAAAACACATTTTAATCCATTCAAATGGTGTTAACACCATTACTTCGGGTTTTATTCTTTTTCCCAGTCTTTTTCAAACTTAAAGAAGAAATGCATAATATGGATTGGAGTTGGAGGCTTGATGCATCTTATTATGATGCTAGCTATAGCCTTGATTCGTTTTAGGTAGGTTTTAAGGCATATATTTTTTTATTATTCATGATTTCCAAGAAAAAAGATAAAAGGTATTTTTTGGAAATTCAGATGCTAGTCGATAGAATTCTGTTTCTTAAATTAATGTTTTAATGCTTATAATTAGGACACACTGTAGTTTTATTTTAATGTGTTGAATGTGTGTCTAAAAAATTTGGTTTTGGAATTTATTAAAAAAATATTTTGGTCTTTTGAGAAAGTCAATCTTATGAATTGTATCCTTTGAAAAACGTATCATTTCATTTAACTTCACAAAACTTTTATAGCAAATATAATGGCCCAACTATAATAGACTTAACCGAAAGTAAGCTAATGTCAAAACCGAACGAAAAGTTATCAGAAGTTATCGTCAAAACAAAAAGTTACCATAATGGATTCAAGTAACTTAAGCAAATTTGACATTGGCAATGGCTCTTGCGTAACTGCGCGAAAGTTAGCGAAATTTAACGAAACTGAGCACAACGTCTATTATGGCTAGTGACATATAAAGCTGCGTATTGGTTCGTTCCCTTAAGCTGGATTAAGCTCAGTTAAGTCTATTATAGTTGGGCCTTAACTCTTATCGACAAAACTGACACTTAAACAAATTGACATTTATGTTTTCTTATTTAACTTAAAATGCAAATAGAAACTCTTAACGTCAAAATTGACACTTGGAAGAATTGACTTTTATGTGTTCTTAGTTAACTTTAAATGGAAATAGCAATTAATATAGTGTGCAGTTTTCATTTCTATTAATATAAATAATATATAAAATCTGATTAGCTCCTGTTGTTTTTACTGACAGATTTCAATTTTATTATTATTAAATCAATCTTGGATATTATATCCTTAATATTTTTTGAAAAATGTATGTTATTGCTTTCAACATGACAGCATTTTTATAGCAAACCCTTAACGTCAAAATTGACACTTTAAAGAATTGACATTTATCTTTTTTCGTATTTAACTTCCTATTTCATTACAATTAATATAAATAATATATAAAATCTCATTAGCTCCTATTATTTTTATTGACAGATTTCAATTTTATTATTATTAAATAAATCTTGGATATTATATCCTTAATATTTTTTGAAAAATGTATGTTATTGCTTTCAACATGACAGCATTTTTATAGCAAACCCTTAACGTCAATATTGACACTTTAAAGAATTGACATTTATCTTTTTTCGAATTTAACTTAAACTGGAAATACATATTGACAGAGTGGCAAGTTATTATTTCTATGAATAGTATAATGACAGACTGATTTGAAAGCCGGCACAGTGGGTTTACATTTTGATTCATTCGAACATAATTATTATGTGAATCAAATTTAATTATTAAAACAAAACAAGAAGAATGTGAGAGCAATAAAAATGGAAAATACAATCATTTTTACAAATGGCGCTTAAAGTCAAACTTTTTTTGGTTTTCCGGAACTGCATTCTATCCTTTCAAACGGTTATGATATGAAAGACAGAACAAAAACTTTCTTTTCTTTCTTTCTAGAGCAAGAACTGTCATTGTGACATTAATTGAAATCATCATAAGGGTATGCTCACACTTATATTGGCTTAAAGATCACTTGAATTATACTTCTCTCTCGCCATTTTGAAGTTCGGTATAAAACCAAAACTTAGACCAAACAACTGTTTAAAAAGTTTAGACAATAAATTTCAAGTTCTCGTATCAAGGCTTACTCATAAAAGTTCTTACATTGTTGCTAATTTGACAGCAATGCACCATAATCATAGAGTAATTTTTATATATGTATAGATAATAATAGATCTAATTTTTCATTCGAAGTAAGTTCCCTTGAGGGAAAGCAATCCTAACGTAGGCATTTGAAAATCTACTTATATACACATTATTCACTTATTTTAAAAGTAAGTCATGCCTTAAACCTTCTACAAAAAGGATCTTCCTTTCTGCATGGCGTTGAAATAAAAAGCAACAAAACATAAACAAAAGTGCAATGATCTCTAGTTTTTCGATCCTCTTTCGTCACAGCGAACTTCATTGGAGCCGTACCTATAAAATAACCTGCTAACTTTTGTGCCTTCTTAAAGAATTTCGAAACACAAAAATAAAAAAAATAACAACCAAATAAAATCAAAGATTCGAGATGCAATCTTTTCTCTTGCTGAGATGGCGATGTTTTCCATTGTGTTGAGCTCGAAGCGATTCGATGTAGGCAAGGCATACACGAGAAAATTAGGTTTGCATGAGTCTTAAGGTGTGCGCACATATTCCTTTTTTTCTCACTTTTTTCTTTTTTTATTATGGAACCCGATCTTAAAGTGATCGCGTTAAGTGTAGCACAATTCAATTAAGATCTAAAAAAAAATCGTTTTTTTTTCGTTGAAAAGCATAGCGTTTCGTTTTGATTTATGAATTTAATTAACCGCACAAAAACTCTTTCTCCTTTTATCAAAAGGAAAATGAAAAGAAGGAAAATAAAACAAAACAAAACCGGATGAGTTTTGATTCAGAATAAAAAGTAACGTTAAAATGTATATCGCCAAAGATCAAAAGATATACAAGCGTGATCGTTGCCCGATCATTTTTGACGATCGGTGAGATCATATAATATGGCTGCTTGGCTTCGGCTTCGATCTGTCTGTCAGTGTTGCTTAGTCAATTGGAAAACTGCTGTTGCTCTGACAGGTATCATCCATTTTGTATACGATACAATACCATTTTATGTTGCAGTATAACGATCTATCTGTCTGGCTTTATTTTCTTTATACGATGGATGCTTGTCTAATAAGATCTCTTTCGATGAAACGAAGAGTAATTTCATGCATGACTTTTATGGCAGAGTTTTTGTGCTATTATAAAAATACCACAAATATTCTATGAACATTTATTTAATGTAGCCGAAGAAGAAGTTGAAAAATTGTAAAGAGGAAGTAATAATAAAAAAAGGTTTTACGTTTTTCTTCTTTTTACGATTTTATGCTCTATGAACAATAAAAATGAAATGTTCTAATCAATAGAAGATGAAAAAGGTGCTATGAGTACGAAGTAAAATTCTTTTTACCGTATCTATTCATGGGCAGCGTGAAATTTTTAAGAACAATTATTATTAAAGAATGCATAAATATGTTTTTGAATTTGTATTTCAATGAAGTAAATACATACTAAGTTGAAAAGTCACAGGTTCTGTCAGTTTCAAACAAAGTAATAGCTGTCACATTGACAGATATTTAGTTTCCGCAATAAAAACTTTCTTGGGAACTAGCAGCGACATAACTGAAAAACGCCTTAGCTTATAAGAAATGGAAATTAGGAAGTTTCCTTAAACGTCAGTTTGAAACAAGAAAACTATAAAAAAAAACAGATTGACAGCTTAATATCAGAGGAAAACCAAACTGACTTCAAACCATGTCAATGAATTTTCAAAGTTAGAAATAAAAAATACAATTGTAATTTCAAGAAAAGTCCAACATTCTTTTAACAAAGTGTCAAAAGCAATGTAGCAAAAATCGTCTGGTTGTTTAATTCTTTGTTTCTTTTGAAATTTTGACGTTTCCATAAGAAAGTGACATTTTGTTTAAGTAATAAGAAACAGGACCAAAAATAACTTATCGTTAACGTTTTTACTTTTAAAACGAATAATGTTATAGAAGGTACCAGTAAAAAACAAAATGACAGTTAAAATAATGCTTACCTACAACTTGACGAAATCTGTTTTTTTTGTTTGTATTTTATCCATTACTTGCACGAACATATAATTAACTGTCGATTGATTCTCGTTTAATTGACATTAACTGTCAGTTAAAAAGACACGGGATGAAACCGCAGAACAAAACAAACCAAAACCAAAACGCCATCATCCGCTATTGTGTAGTCAAGATATATGCAAGCCATAAGCAAGTGCATAGCCACATTACACCACGAGAATGTGACAGCTCGTTCAGTCCAATTGGTTGCAAGCAAAGACTGCAGATATTTATGCTGATGCGCTCTTTGCTTGGCTATCGAATTCTTTTTTGCTTTCAATCTTGATATGGGTGAACTGTGTATATGAAAGCAGCGCGCGTTGACATGGTGTTGGGCCTGCCGTATTGAAGAATGTTGACATTGCAAGTCAAACGGATATCACGTATAAAATGTCTGACATTATCCGAACATTCGATGATTTTAATAAATATAATAAATTTCCCAAATTAATAATTTTAGATTCTCAATTACATTGTATTATGGAAATAACTATCTTACGGTTAGTGAGTTGTGGCAGATTTTAAAAGTAGGACGACTAAGTGTAGATAGATCCTAACTGACAAACTGTTTTTGAATTTCATGTAATTACTCAAGAAACTCTACAACTTGTCAAATAGTCGTCTCCGTGATGGCTGTCAGCGCAATTATTGCTGCAGTGTGCAATTTTCTAGTTTAATTACATATTCATGTTGCACTTTACAAATAACAGTGGTAAGGTTCATTGTATATGCCATTTTGAAAGAAAATGAACAAAATAAAATACAACATGTCACTCGAAATACAGCTGTCAAAAAAAAGAAAACTTTTGATCTTACCGCTTAACCGACCACATCTGACACAACTCAACGAACGAAGCAACAGCAAACCAAGAGTAAAACAAAAAAACAAAAGCAAAAGAGATAATGTCACTTCTCATCTGTCATTTTGAATGGAAAATCGTGAATTTTTCATCTCCCGCAAGTTAGTTTGGTTGATTGCGACGAACTCATTTTGCTGCTGGAAGACAGTTCACGATTATTAATAGTAAAGTGACAGCAACGACCGGTACAAGAGCGCAACATATTTTATGCTAAAGGTGCTTCGTTTCAACTACTATAGCTGAGAGCCGACGACCGACCAAACGACCGACGACGCGACGCTACAGACAAAACAAAGATTGAGAGAATTCCCCAACGTATACCGGACAGGTACTTGACAATTTTTCCGTCGCGCGCGTTCAGATCTTTAACTTTGCGCAAAACGTCATCGCCAAAAAGAAAAGAAGAAAAGTAAAACTGCACATGGAATGGACAAGATAGCAAGCGAGGTATATGATGGTGATGGGATGGATGTTGGTTGAGGAGAGTGTTTGGCTATGATGATGGAGCGAAATCGGGAATAAATTGCATCTATAGATGCATAGATGCAATGCATCGATAAATGTTTCGTTGCGGCAATTGGCAACGGATTTGGACTATGGATATGGAGGGAGACCAACCAGCAATCAGCAAGGCATCTAAAGCCTTCAGAGTTGTTGGGTTTTCTGAAGGGAAGGGGTTTATAAAGCATAGGCATAAGCATATTACGGAATGGCGGCAATCTTTTTGAGAAAAAACAATCGAGCCAAACGATAAATCGTATCGTAGGAAAAATGATGTAATGCCAATGCCATGGTACCGTGGTTTGGTTCAGCTTGCTGGCGGTCTCACAGAGATCCAAATGGAATGAACTCAACTCCACTCCATCTCGAACCGCACCGTGTGGACGGAAATGAGTTGTGTTATATTATAGTGCAGAGCTAGCAACGAGCACCGCTCACCGCTCACTGCTCATTCTGTGATTAATAGAGTATGATACACTGATTTGGTTGCTTTAGTGCGGTGGTGCGGAGTCAGAGATACAGGTAGGTTTATGTATGATGCTTTATATCTAAGACCTCCACTTTTCGATGCGGTTGCACAAATTCACTGATGCACAGAGCACAGCACAACACAGCACAAAGTGTGGTGGTGGTTTGCCTTATGGGCCTTAATAATGGTCAAGCATTTAATCTTTCAAGTATTCGCAAAACAGTTGGCATAGATTTAGAGGCGAACAAATAAAATCGCAACGTGAACAGGTGGTTTTTTGTAATTTATTCGAATGTAATTTGCTTAAATAGATCTTTGCTGTTGGGACATGCAAAACACACAGTTCAACGAAAAAAACATAACTCTGGATTACTTTTGGCACATGGTATATCAGGGATTGTTTTATGAGTTGTAATTGCCTTGGTTAGGAAAGATCAGTAGCAGCTGCAGCTTAATAATCTAAGAGAAAGAAGTAATTTATTATCCTTTCGAATATAAAGAGTCTTTTACTTCATTCAAAAATGTTAAAAAAAGATGAGAGAACGTATAACGGTAACAGGTTTTATGAGATTATTTGTGAAAAATGGGCAACCTTGCACTCTAAAAACTTAGACGCTTATCATTGCATAATTTTGTAATTAAAACCTACAAAACTACCTTGCCAAAATGAATTTGAGATTAATCGATTTAAACGTCAAAAAATAATGTTTTCTACGCTTCCATCTATGTAACCGCGCCTAACAGTTGTCAACTGATGCAAAACATTTCAAAACCAACAAAACTTTCTACAAACAAGTTTTACTTCCTAACAGTTAAAGTAGAACTGACACTTATGTCATTTTCAAAAGATGTAGCTTCGATCTTCCAGATCCAGGATGACAGCTTAAGTGACATATTCACTTTTTCACAAGTGTTAACTACGTAACGATTAATTTTGTCTAAGCGCATTTGATAGTAGCGCCATTTCAATCAATCAATCTTTTAAAAGGATCACAAATTTAGCGTCATCCAATTTTCCGCGCAAACACATTTTGATGGTATAACGATTTATTCCAATAAGATGTCTATTTTATATTTAATGACTTCCTAAATGTAAAATAAGAATTGACGTTTAAGAATTGACATTTGCACTTTTTTGAAAACTTAAAGCATTAACCTTTCAAAAGATCAAATTTTTAGAGACATCTAATTTTGATGGTATAACGATTTATTGCAATAAGATGTCTATTTTCTATTTATTAACTTCCTGAATGTAAAATAAGAATTGACGTTTAAGAATTGACATTTGCACTTTTTTGAAAACTTAAAGCATTAATCTTTCAAAAGATCACATTTTTAGAAACACCTAATTTTCAACAAACAAATTCATCCTAACGTCTATTTTCTATTTACTCCCTAAATGTCAAAGCAGAATTGACATTTGTGCCGTTTTATAAATTATGGCATCGTGAAGAAAGCTTCATATATGACACATGCGCTATTTTCAAAAGTTAAATCATCGACCTTCCGGAAAGGTGTCAATTTTAGCGCCATCTACTTTTCTTTTTTGATAAATGATCGAGAGGCAGAATGGGCATGATTTTAAAATTCGCAAACCCCGTTTATGGTGTTCTTGAATCTTCAATGACAGACCAACATATTTTTTATGTTGGAGCTCTCAATTAAATTTAAATTTTAAGGTATGTACCTACCAACCCAATATAACTCAACAATAATTTCCTGCATCAATTGCGTCAGATTTGCAACAAAATTGTGTTGTTTTCATTGACATAACAACTGTAATTGAATTAAGAACCCACAAGCGAAAAAGGGTTCGTTCGCGCTAACGTGTCAAAAACACGTCCAACTACAAATTATACAAAAAAGAAAATAAAGAAAACACAAACAAAAAAGATCCTTCCAAAGGAACAAAATGCAGACAGGTTGATATATGTAAATCATAAATTTTACTTACGGTATATGGTGTGTTTGGTGCGTTCTGTGCGTTGTGCATTGTGCAACTAAACACATTAACTTCTTCGGTCTCAAATTAGAGGAATCAATTAATTTATAAACAAAAAAGAAATAAGGTGAAAAAAAACGCAGAATTACTTTTGCCACTTTGCTCGATGCACCTTTAACACGTGTAATTTTTTTTACGGTACCAAATGAACGTCAAAAGGTATACGGTCGGTAAGGTAGGTAGGTATATAAAGGTACGATTATATGATGCCAAAGCATTTATGCCGCTTATTTTTTTTTTTGTGTGTTGCTCTTCTCTGTAGCTTTGCGCAGTTCAATTAACTTAATTGCCATGTAATTATCTACCTTGCTACAGATGCCAAAACCAAAAACGAAGAAAAGACAAGCACCGAGAGAGAGCACAGGGAATATCTTTTAAAACGTTCAAAATAAATTACCCGAAGGTATGCTGTGTGCGATTCAAAAAGGTAAAACAAATACCGAGTGAACAAGAAAAAACAACAATCATACGCAATACAAAAGATAGACACCAAAGAATGAAATCCAAGAATAGTCGTCTTGGAAAGAGAGAAACCTCATGGGGATGTGAACAACAAGAAAAACAAAACAAAAACAAGAAACTACAAAAAAAAAAAAACAAAAACTGCCATCATCCTACTGATTTTGTAAATAAAAGAGATCTTCAGCGGAAGCAAAAATCCAAACTACCATACCAACAAATCCCAAGCCCAAGCCCAACTTCAACCTGAACCTGAGCCTGAGCCAAGTCACTGCACAAGTCAGCAAAGCAGCTACAGCAAAGGCATCACAGAACAATGCGAATTGCGAATTGCGAATCGTAATTATGTTCGAAAACGGAATGGTGAATTGTGGAACTTTGTTTGGCAAGAAGGAATTTTCATTCTTTTCTTTTATTTTGTTGCCAATGATGATGAAGACGAAGAAAAAAAAAGAAGACTAAGAAAAATGGTAGAAAGGATGGTATTCCATCAATTTGTGCGTATCTTATATGTTCCCGATGGCTGCAAGGACCACTCTTTAGAAATTTCCTTAGAATGAAGGTATTTCAGCTCTTTCTTTCTATCAATTGGGTACCATAAATTCCTATAGAGAAACAAAAACAAAACACGACTCCGTTAACAATTATTGGGAAGTCTTTGTTTTTCACTTTGACATATAGGACGGTTCATCACAGCATGGGTCATTGCTCATTGAATAATTTATGTGATGATCACATCAAGCCAATAGGAAATATACATATAAAAGATAGAACTCATCTGATATGTGATGAAATCTATGATTTTAATCATCTTTGGCAATGTGTCCGAAATTAGTTAAACCGAACTATTTTTGGAAAAATAAATGACAGCTGGATATATGACGTCAACATTGTCACTTTGGTGTTTCGGAAATATCTTGACCTTAAATTTATACAACTGTAAGTTTAATAAAAATTGAAATAAACATATTTGAATGCTATATGTCATCATCTGTCAATTCTCCAAACTCAATTGTCACTTTAGACGTTGTAATCATAAATAAGCTATCTTGACCTAAAATTTATACAAATTGAATTTAACACTGCTTTTCGAAATAAACATATTTGAATGCTACATGTAATCATCTGTCAGTTCTCCAAAGTCAGTTGAAATAAAGCAAACACGAATGTTGCAAGACTACGCCGCATAAAATGATAACCGAAGAAACAACATTGTTGGGAACCATTTTAACCTATTAAAAGCCCAGTCTGATTTATAATCAACTTAATAAATGTCAGAGGGCAGTCATATTATAAATATATAATACTTTTTTGTAACACAATCTATGAATATCTATAAACCTTTTAAAATGACTTTACAATAATGTAATGCAATTTATTCTCCTTTCCGTTTTATCTATCCGGCATTATATCGCTTCAACACATCCCTCTTGCACACAGAAACGATCTAGGAAAAGATTAAATATATGTGTACGCCTTCGATTTTCTGATTTGTTTACCTGGTGTAGTCGTAGCCGAATATTTTAAATTATTTAGATCGTCTTCGGCGCACAAGAATAAAAGGGTGAACATTTTATATTTTACGATGTGTTTAAAAATCCCTAATGGAATGCAACGCTGTTATTATAAATGATGAGGATAAGCATGGGCAGTTTATAATATATGTTCGTTTTTTAGGAATCAGTGTTTTGGAATGTTTAGATTCTCGATCTCTGAAACTGCAATTCTTCGTTTTTCCTTTTATTATTCTTCATTTTGATAGATTGGATAATATAAGGTGGGGCACGCACTCTTTAATTTACATGACATAACTTATAATTTTAGTGTGCAAAAGCTTTAAGGACCTGTTTAAAATAGCTCTTGGACACAGATATCTATGAATGTCTTTCTATCTCAACATTTTTATAACGTAAGCTAACGATTACCTGCGTTGACATTAAAAATTCAAATAAGTAGTAAGTAATTTACAACATGCACAACAACTGTCAAAAAATAGCACCTCGACGACAGATTGAGCACAATTTAATGCGATTGACTTGCAGCCATGATTTTTCACCGTATGAGCCATTAAAGTATCTTGCACATGAGCTACGAACTGCTAACGGGTGCTCGCATATTTTGACTTTTCTTTCACATGAGCTTTGTTTCTATTCGCAGACAGCGACGAACTGTCAATTTATAATTACCCTTTTCAATAAAAAAAATAAGAGAGATATAATTTTGAGGTTAAGTTGAGCGCGAACAATTTATTCGTTGCTGTGTGGATTGTATGTGGAACGCCAATAGAGTTTGACAGTTCGTAGCAACCACATTGCAATTCGTTGCTAACAAATTGTTTTTACAAAATTGTCTTGTTTTAGAGAAAAAAATGCAAATTTTACTATCCTAACATAAGTGTCAATTGGTTTCTTATAATTTAATTGTGTTTTTGTTTGAAATTGACTTTTTGAAACGTTTGTTCGTCGATTCGTTGTTCGCTCTCATGTGCAAGGCTCTTAAACCAACCCAGATAATGACATAATATAGCGATCTGTCAGTTTATTCATCAACTCACAGAACTGAGGTTTGAAATAGCTGAAAAACTAAATAAACTATATAATCTACAAGTTTCCATTCATTTTTAAATAAAGAAGATATCCACACTAAAGCATTGTTTTTCTCAAGACCTAAGCATCTTTATATTTTGAAAAAAAAAATAAGGCATGCATTAAAAATTTAAACAAACTTTGATATAAATCAAACAATTTTATGACGAACGCATGAAAACCCTAAGCCCATTGCTTTCATCACATGTTTTGTGGATAAAATTACGAGTAGAGGTATCTACTTTCCTGAACAACGAATGTACATTAAATTGCGTTTTCTTCTGCACTTTATCTTAATATAAACAAACCCAAAATACTGTACACACAAGACACACTAAGATTTAAAAAATGTTTTCTTGTTCATGCATTTAGACATTTAACGTTGCTTTTTGGTTACACATTATGAACCTCAACTGAAGGAAAAACAAAAAGCCTAAACACTAAATGAACGCATACACAAACCTCTGTTGCTTTTGTTGACGGATTTTTGTTTAAACAAATAATTAAAGAAGAAAATTTGTTTTTGAAAAAACAACAACTCATATTTAAAAAAGAAAAAAATGAAGAAAGATGATCAAAGGGCATGAATTGGGTTTAAGGCGCTAACCAAAATGTCTAATTCTTCAATTCTCATAATTAAGATGAGTTGTTGAAAACGAATTGTTATTCTTCCAATCAACTCGACAAAATTATAATGACTTGTGCAAACTTCCCTCTTTTCTAACACAACATACAACACACAAAATACACAAGAGTGATATAATTGTGTTTGTTTATTTTTCGAAACACTTAATCTTGGTAAATTTGTTTCTGTCTCGAAAAAGCTATTTGGGCTATTTACACAAAAATATCATAAATTAATTAAATATATTAATGAAATAAGTTAAGGAATTTTAATTGTTGGCGTTAATAGTGATGAAATGAACGCACTCAATAGATAAGGAATCTGTCAACGGCAAAAGTTGATCTGACAGATGATGTCCATAATACCGGACTTGACAAATCTCTCAACAATAAAAGTGAAAGCAAACCTTTGGTGAAGACAGATGATGTCATCATATTTTTTTTGACTTAAATGCATTCTGACGTTTGTAAACAAAAGAGAGATAGATAGATATATTAATAATTATTCAAGTAATTCTGGATTTTTAAAAATCTTTTCAACAAACCGTTATTGAAGACACAAATGATTGATCAATTGGATCAAATCGGATACAAGTGATCAGTCTTTTTATCCCATTTAAACCAGACGAAATGTATCACTTATATACATCATTATCATGATAATCATCAATCATTTGACAGCTTAGTGACAGATAAATACATCATTAGCTGGATTGCACTCAACGAAAAAGATAATCTTAGCATAAGATAGGAAATATAAATGACTGATCGTGCTTGCGTTTGGGGATATTTTGAAAACTTATATAACCGTCTTACCAAAAACCGTTAACAAGAATTATTAATGTCATCGCTATAAATGTAGGTCAAATTCAGACTTAACCTTTTCACATCCGGCAAATATGTCGAAAAACTTAGCAAAAGTTATCAGATTAAGAAACGTCATAAACACAACCAATAGACGTCACGGAAAAAGAGAATGTAAGTTAATGACAGCCTAAAGTAGCAAAATCCACTAAAGTTCTGTTTGAGTTAACTTACTTACTTACTTACTTACTTAAGGTGGCGCTACAGTCCTGTGTGAACTAGGGCCTCACCCGACAAACTTCTTCATCTAGCTCGGTCCCTAGCTAGATGTCTCCAGTTCCGCGCTCCAAGTTGGGTGAGGTCACCTTCCACGTGTGCGCGCCACCTGATCCGCGGTTTTCCTCTACTGCACTGTCCTGTGGGTGCGGATTCGAAGACTTTCCGGGCCGGAGCATTGGTTTCCATGCGCTCTACGTGACCCAGCCATTTTAGTCGTTGGACTTTTACTCTTCTGGCTAAGTCTACGTCACTGTACAGCCCGTACAGCTTGTCGTTTCATATTCTCCTCCACTCCCCTTCGATGCATACGGGACCGTAGATCACACGAAGAACTTTTCTCTTCAAGCGACCCAAGGTGCTTTCATCCGCTTTTGTCATTGTCCATGCTTCTGCACCGTATAGCAGGACGGGGATGATAAGGGTCTTATATAGCAACACTTTGGTCCCTCGAGAGAGGACTTTACCACTCAATTGCTTTCTTAGTCCAAAGAAACAGCGGTTAGCAAGAGTTATTCTGCGTTTGATCTCAGCGCTGGTGTTGTTTTCTGCGTTTACAGCGGAGCCTAGGTAGACGAAGTCCTTGACTACCTCAAAGTTAAGTCTGTGGATTGTGACGTTTTGACCAAAACGTCGGTGTTGTATGTCCTTTCTAGACGACAGCATGTACTTTGTTTTGCCCTCATTAACCGTTAAACCCATTTTTGCCGCCTCTGCCTCAATACTCACAAAAGCCCCATTGGCATCACGCTGAGTTCTTCCGATTATGTCAATGTCATCAGCATATGCCAGTAATTGGACAGACTTTTGAAAGATAGTGCCTCTATAGTGTTGACGTGTGAGCTCTGCACTATTCTTTCAAGCATGATGTTAAAAAAATCGCATGACAGCGCATCACCTTGTCTAAAACCTTTTTTGACATTGAAATAATTTGTTAAGTTGTTTCCAACCTTTATGGAGCAGCGTGAATTCTACATGGTCATCCTGCACAAACGGACGAGTTTGGCAGGGATGCCAAAACTAGACACGGTTCTATACAGCTCGTCCCTGTATATGCTGTCATATGCGGCCTTGAAATCGATGAAAATATGGTGGGTGTCAATTTGGTGTTCTTGAGTTTTTCCAGTTTAGAGTTAACTACGTTATTTAAATTTCAGAAAGCAAAAGTGACTGCTAAGAGTTACGTCATTAAACTAGCGCAAACGTCAAAAATACAAAACCGATATTAAACTTTCTGTCACATGGTTTATCAGTGATGCCATTTTTCGCATGAAAAGGAATGTATTTATTCATTTTTTGGATTTTAAACCAAATGATCACTTTAGTGCAATTTATTTATTATTTATTTGTTATCAAAACAAATATTTTCAATTTATATGTGAAATAATTGAAATTTTCTGTATTTAAAATTTTATTTTGTAGTTATACAAAAACGTAGTTCATAAAAAAAAAAACACACCGCCCCAACCCTAAAAACAAATCAACTTATATTCCTATACGGTCGGTTGTTTGTTTATACTTCGTTCAAACTATTATCAGTTTACACTTCAGATAATAGGTTTATAACATGCGCTAGTTTGACATTTCCCATGTCACTTGTCATTCAATAATTGTTGTTGTCACATTTTTAGTATCTTCAATCGTTCATATCACTTGCTGTTATAATCATATACTCATGTATGTATACTAAATGCATATCAGTTATTTTTGTTCGTCGCGTCTTCAGTCGTTAGCGGGACTGTGTCAACAATAAAATTTTTGTCGGCACTTTTTTGTATCAACTCACTCAGTGCCCAACCCATCAACTTACTATATCATTATTTCTCATCATGCTAAAAAGCCGACAAATATAATACAAAACAACATAAAGATTGCCGCAATTTATGAAGTTTTTTTACATATCACTATGTAAACATTTAAAATACTATTAATGCGAAAAAATACATACATACGCTATCTAGACTAGAACTCAACGAATTTTAATTGCGTTAGTGCGAAACACGCGGTAAAGGCTCCGCTTCGTTGATTGATTCTAATTGAGGTTAAATAGAGGGCTGGGCGTAGAAGGAAGAAGTTCGCTTAGTAAACAATTAGTGGCCACTCTATCAAAATGTATTATAATTTTTGCAAATGGCGGCAAATGTCAAAACTACTGTGACACTTGTGAAGTTAACCGAAATACGTCAAAAGACATTCTACTCTTTTTGCAACACAAAGGTACTCTCAAAGATTTCTTTGCGGGTTAATGCGAAAATCACAAGTTTTGCGCCAACTTGTGTAAACGTCAAAAAATGTAATATCGCAATGCTTTCCGAAGATATACTCATCGATGCAGCACACATGTCCTTAATTTCAAAATGTAAATATGATGAAAGAAGCAAAAAGTTGTGTACTTTTAACCAACACAGATCACTGATGTTGTTTTCTGTGTTGATTTTAAGACTTCAAAGTGTTTACATACACTAAACGGGTATAGAATTATGTTTGTATTTATCGAAATTCTAAAAGCGTTTATGAATCATTTCGCTTTGAAAAACATATCAAAGAAATAAAATGCAGTTACTTTTTGAACGTTTGATCCGTTGCCGTCCTTCATGCGTCGTCGTCGTTCGTCATAGTCGCCGTGATCCGGCAGAGTACAAGCAAAACCAAAACCAACGCAACGTTTGAAGTTTTGCGCGCTCAAAAATTACTCAGAAGCAATAAAATTACCCCCAAATAGATATTATAACGTAACGTCTAATCTAATATCTGCGATCCACAAAAGCACCAGCGTTCTTTTTATTTGTGTGTTTATTTTCTTTTGGCAAAACTAATGTAGTTCAATGGCAGAGCGAGCGCGATTATAATTTTTATTTTATTTTTCCTCTGGTTTTTGTGAACTTTTTATGATTTCTTTTGAAATGGACGATTAACAAAAATAAAATTAATTTTTTATTCCATAATAACGAATAAGACGTATGTAAGTAAATTATCTTAATTATAATTGCTTAGGTTCCTCACCTGTGTCGCTGTCGTCGCGTCTCGTCGTTGTTGCCGGTGTCGGTGTCGCTGTTGTTCTTTGTCGTTTGTCGTTAGGGTCGGTTTAATAAGTTGGTAGGTAAGGTAGGTACTTATGTAGATGTTAGCTCTTCTGACAGAGGATGGCGTAAGTGTAGTAAATTGTTATTTTTTGTTGTAGTTGTCGATATCTCTCTATCTTTAAGTTTATGTGTTTAAGATCAATGATACCGCCAGATATACGAACAATAATAATCATGAAGTCAGCGGGATGGCAATTAGGAAGGAAAAAAAAACAATTTCCTATGAAAAATCGAACTAACCTTTTACTTTTGAAAATTCTATTGACAGTTTCTCAAGTGGGGAAGCGCAGTTTTATTTATTATTTCAAATGCAATGTAGATATAGAAGAAACCTTAGAGTATTTCCAAAATGAATAGATAGAGGTTAAAGTTTATTTAGTTTTCAAGTATATTTTGAGAGTAGAGAAGAAGTGCCTGACAGTGATTTTCAGATTAGTGTCAAATAAACTTTATGTTTGGAGCCTAACGAATGGAACTCTGCAGAAACCCTCTAACAGTATTTATAATGTGTTTTATAGCAAAATTAAACTTTTGTTACAAATAAATTATAAAATTCTTTTTATGATTAAGACTCAAAAATTTGACGTTTCTGTTTTGTATTGGTCTGTTTGATATCCTCTGCTGTAATCCCTGCTCTAGAAAATATACATCAACTATTATATAAAGGATTAAGAGAGAAACAGATTGACACTTTAACAGCAATTTTAACAAGGAGGAAGCTGTTGACGTTGTATTCTATTTTACATCACTTTTGGAGCTGAAGATATCTACTGATGTCCAAGCTGCTATTGAAGTTTGTGACAAGAAGTGTCAATTTGTTTCTCCTCTTAGGGTTGTTGGTGATTTTTTTTCTAGAAACAATAAAAAATAATTCGAGATCACAAAATGGGATTTTATTTTGCAAACTTCTAAATCTTTGCAAAGTGAAACCATTTTCCAAGATATTCAAAATGTCAATTCTTCAACTGATTGAAATATATCTAAATTGTAGACCTTGCAACTTAAAATTTGACAGTTTTGATTATCTTGTCAGATTTGACATATATCAATACTCGAATTCAGATTCTAGCATTCTAAGCATCTTCCCCATGAGATACGAACTAAGAACGGCGAACTGTGAATGTTCGCAAATTTTGACTTTTCTTTCGCATGAGCTTTATTTCTATTCACAGACAGCGACGAATTGTCAATTTATAATTACCTTTTCTCCATATTTTCCTCAACCATGATCTTTCACACAAAAAAACAAAACAAGAGTGGCATAATTCTGAGGTTAAGTTGAGTGCGAACAATTTATTCGTTGCAGTGTGGATGGTAATAGAGTTTGACAGTTCGTAGCAACCACACTGCGATTCGTTACTACCAAATTGTTTTTACAAAATTTTCTTATTTTAGAGAAAAAAATGCAAATTTTATTATCCTAACATTATTGTCCATTGATTTCTTATAATTCAAATGTGTTTTTGTTTGAAATTGACTTTTTGAAATGTGTTAAATCACGTTCGTTCGTCCATTCGTTCATTCGTTGTTCGCTCTCCTGTGCCACTTTACACTTTTTTGAGCCACAGGTTTTAAATTGTCTGAAGTCTGAATAGATTAACCCAGCAGTATTGTCATCGACATCAACGTTAGACCTTAATCCTAATTTTGAAGCCACTGTACAAATGGTACCAACTTTACAGTCAAAATTTTCGTCAAGCAAAATAAAATTAAAATTTGTTCAACTTTTTTGTTTATTCCTCTTCACGCTGTCAAAGGAGCTGTTGACGTTGTATTCTATTTCACATGACTTTTGAAGCTGAAGATATCTACTGTCTAATCTAATGAAGTTTGTGACAAGAAGTGTCAATTTGTTTCTTCTCTTAGGGTTGTTGGTGATTTTTTTCTATAAACAATAAAAAATAACTCGAGATCACAAAATGGGATGTTATTTTAAAAACTTCTAAATTTTTGCAAAGAGAAGCCATTCTTCATCCGATTGTACTGGCAACTTAAAAACTGACAGTTTTGATTATCTTGTCAGATTTGATATATATCAATACTCGAATTCAGATTCAAGCATTCTAAGCATCTTCCCCATGAGATACGAACACCGAACTGGAAACTGTGGATGTTCGAAAATTTTGACTTTTCTTTCACATGAGCTTTATTTCTATTCGCAGACAGCAACGAATTGTCAATTAATAATTTCCCTTTTCTCAATATTTTCCTCAACCATGATCTTTCACACAAAAAACAAAACAAGAGTGGCATAATTTCGTTGTTCGCTCTCATGTGCAAGGTCTTTATTCTTTAGATATTTGATTGAAGGGTTGATCATATTGCTCAGGTAATCAATACTGGATTGTGCAGTAGCCTTTATTTTTCATTGAAGCCAGAACGTTTTTAGCTTTGACGTTTGCGTACTGCATTGTCAAGCAAAAAATACATAGTTTTTTTTTAATGAAATTGAATATGAGGCATTTGCACATGACACCTTTTTTAACTGTTGACAGTTGTGTTAGTTGTTCATCCAGATTTCGAATATAAAGAAGTCATATTTCAAGTGCGATCAACACGTCGTTAATTTATTCGTTTCTTTTTTTGACAGATTACCAAGTTAAACTTCATTTAAATTTTCATGCAAGTTTTAAATTTGATCTTAATGATAATTCTTCTTTCTTGAAGACATCATAAATCCATAAAAGAGACAGAAAGAATTTTAAACTTCTGTATATTTTTTTGTCGGCTTGAAGTAATAATCGAGTTTAAAATTTGTATTTTATATTTTTACGTGGCTGTGCTGGACGTGATGGGAATATTTAATTAGTTTATATTTTCTTGTTTTTGAGTGAATTCTCCAAATCAAGATTTTATTTTAGAAATACAAGACAAAGCCGCTTTATCACATATTCTTATTAGCCTGTGAAGTAAATGTACATAAGTATACATGTAAACCTTTCAGGAGCTCAAGTGAAGCTTTTTTTAGGTCCAACATGACAGAAGAACAAAAGCTGTCACTCTGTTTTATAGCTCTGTAATATTTTTTAGGAATAAGATAAAGGAAATCAAAAATTGTATGAAAACATTTTGCTGTCATTCTTTAGAGAATGTTAAATTTAGATAGCAAAAGTGCAGACATTCCAACTTTCATAAAAAAGTGGAAAATGATCAATGAACACATTTGACATTTTCTTGTTTTTCTACTGATCAATTTTCAAAAACCGTGAAGGTGCTCTATTGACAAGACCACACATAGGTAGATTTGATTAATAAATAATGACAACTGTGTTGACAGTTAAGTTACATAGTGTCTGGTGTGCTTAGAATGTAATTCACAGTGGAAGGCGCTTAGTGTCATAGAGGACTAATGTCAGATGAGCTACTAACTCAACGAAAGCTTGTTCTTGTATCAAAACTAAAAGTTGATGATAAATTGTTTAATTTCAATATGAAAACTATTTTTATCACAAACAATAAAGCTCCCCACCTACATTACAGGTATATTCTACCGCGCCCATTTCCGTATTTTAATTTGATGAAAAGTGTTTTCTAATTTGACAGTCATCTTAACACTATATCGCGATGCATTGCTATGCATATTAATTTTATACCCATCAAAAAGAAAAACGAATAGAATTATTGAGTATGGGAATGGAAATGGGAAGGGAACATACCTACATTTAAAAAAGATACCGCCTTTTATAGTTTTTATGTTATCTTTTCTTTTTGATTGCATTAAACACACGCGATGCCTCTGATGATGTCGACTGTCGCCGCTTGATCATGACTAGACAGTCAATTACAATGTTTCCTCGTATTTTTCTTTCTTTCTTCTGAATGATTGGAGGCGCTTAATTATTATGGTTGTTTAATTTTGATGTCGTGTTTTTTTTTTTGGTGTTGTTGAATTTTTATTCGAAACAGAGGAAATGAATATTAAAAACAAGAAATGCACTTTAGAGACAATCATTTTATCGAGATAAAATTACTTGGGTGAATGTAGTTTTTATTATCACAAAAACTTCAAAAAAAAGAAAACCTTTTGCCTATGAGCACATTGTAACTCGTCGGCCATACAGTGAGTTCTTTTCTTGATAGTGGAACCATAGAAATGTTGATGCAAACAGAACTTGTTTTCTGTTGCACTGAATTTAGTGAACCGATGATGTTTATTTGACAGAACCAGAACCGTCACTTTACTTAAGTGAATTTTTATTTTGTTTTAAAGTAAGAAAACCACGTCAAATATAACATTTGTGAATGGATAGATTAATATAGATTTATAATTTACTAACTGACAAGGCACAGACTTAATCCGTCATCCGAATCCATTCTTGTCACGAAATTGTAAGATCTTTGAAATTCGATTTTCTGAACCTACTTGATAGTTTACATTGTAATATAAAATTTGTTTTTAATTTACAAACGTCAAATGCAACTGTCAGTTTAGTTATTATATAAGTATGTATACACCAATAGATCGAAAATGTCAACAAAACAGAATATATTTGCAAATAAGTTCAATATTGTCCTAATAAACTGACTGCTAAATTGACTTCTTTATCATTTCTTACTTTATTCAGTAAATTTTTATACTCTGAGGACTTATAGACCCCAAGTCCTAAGAAACTTATATAAAAAACGAATACATACATGTTTTCAAACAGAAAATCGCAGACGTATGAAGTAAGGAAGTAAGGAAAAAGACCTATGCATATTAGGTCTGTTTGATATCAAATCAAATCAAATCAAATGGGGTGGCGCAACAGTCCGTTGTGAACCAGGGCCTAGTGACTTACAACTCTCAACCATTCCTGTGTGCGAGTACTGTTGTCAGGAATGGAAGGGACCTACAATTTTAGGCCGAATCCGAACGGCTAGTTTGAGAAAGCACTTTTTCATGACAAGAATTACTCTTGAAGGATTTGTCAATTCCTCGCAAGAGGCAGTACCCGCGAAAATTATTTTTTTTTAAATTAAGGTGGCACAGGCAGGGATTGAACCCAAGACCCCTTGCATGACAGTCCAACGCACTAACCATCATGCCACGGGTACTACAGGTCTGTTTGATATCCTCTGCTATAATTCCTGCCCTAGAAAATATAAATCAACAACTATTATATAAAGGATTAAGAGAGAAACAGATTGACACTTTCACAGCAATTTTAACAACCAGTTCACACTTTTTTGAGCCACAGGTTTAAAATGGCTCTGAATAGATTAACCCAGCAGCATTGTCATCGACATCAAAATTAGACCTAAATCTTAATTTTTAAGCCACTGTACAAATGCTGCCAACTTTTAAGTTCAAATTTTCAGGTTTATCTCAACTCGAATCAAAATTGACGTAATGTAAAAACAAATTAAAGGAAATCGCATTTGCATTTAAAAATGTTTCAACTTTTTTGTTTATTCCTCTTCACGCTGTCAAACGAGCTGTTGACGTTGTTATCTATTTCACATGACTTTTGAAGCTAAAGATATCTACTATCAAAACTGCTGTTAAAGTTTTTGACAAGAAGTGTCAATCTATCAATCAATCTTAGGGTTGTTGTTGATTTTTTTTCTAGAAATAATAAAAAATAACTCGAGATCACAAAATGGGACTTTATTTTACAAACTTCTAAATTTTTGCAAAGAGAATCTATTTTCTTAGATATTCAAAATTTCAATTCTTCAACCGACTGAAATATATCTAAATTGTAGGCCCTGGCTACTCTAAAAACTGACAGTTTTCATTATCTTGCCAGATTTGACATGCGTTATTACTTGAAATTAGGTTCAAGTGTTGTTCTTTAAACCTTTCAAACAAATCAAATTCTTAATTGAACTTAAAGTCTAGAAACTTAATTCATTAATTAAAGTTTGTTGACCAATCTAATTAGCTTTACTAACTGTCTTTCACGTTTTTCTACCTATAGCAATTAGTAAACAAAATTAAACTTCCTTACCGACCTATGTAAAGAACAACACAATTCCTTAACAGCGTTATATCCATCAAATGAATTAAAAAAAAAAGTTTTATAGATAGGTAGTACTTCAACAGTCCCCATTCAAATGTCAAAAGTATCACAAGAACACCCAATAGCATCTACCTTAGCCTTTACTGATATTCTTCATCTGCCTATACGATCTTTTCCTCTCTCTGGCTCAGAAGGACTACAATAAACTGATTTGCAATAAAAAAAGTAAACAAAATGTCGAAGACAACGACGACTTCTCTAAGACGATAACTACCGCACCAACACCACTGGAACTGTGACTGTTTACATTGCTCAATTCAGTTGGAAAATGCAAAACTTTTGCTCCAGAGCAAAACTTAAAGGCCGCGCTACACTGCTTCGCAGTTCGGTCGCTATTCCAAACAATCGTATATTTCTTCCACATCATCTCCACATATAGAGAAGCGAGGTTCTTATTCTTCTTCTCGGTGATGGGTAAGTACCTAACCTAACCTTCCCTGTTTTTCTGTTTGTAAGCCGTTGGACCTTTTTATTCATTTGTTTTGTTTTGTTGTTAAAAGTGGTTCTTATTTGAACTTGTAAACCTATTTACCATCATCTCTACTCGTATCTACCTGTTGAAAGATATACGAGGTTAATTATGTGAGCGCTTGCTTCATACCTAATTAATGACCCACTAAGGCTAACTTAGCTATAGCATCAACAACATCCTATAACTACTTGAAAAGATTTCATCATACAAGAAAAACGGTCCTCCAACAAGAAGGTATCAAATGCGGTTCTATATGTTAACCGATATAGTATAAAGAATTCTTAAAATTTGAATAACTCATAAATCTTTAATAATGATGACAGTATTATGTTGGTAATGTTGACGTACCCTTATTTCAGCATCCAGCTGGTTAGTGTGCCCAGCTAAATTAGGCATTGCTGTCATATTGTATCCCAGACCTTGACATGCCGGTACAGATATCCGTTGACATTGTAATCCTTGAGAGGTTTGAATTTCATCGAAGAGCATAAATATAGCAACGATTATGACGCACAAGTTTGGCCAAATGCTCGTACTACGGATACCACACATTTTGGGAAGATCTAAATAACCTTCTTAATATTTTTTTTTGTGTGTATAAATCACTTCTTTTTCTTATTTGAAAACTGAACTGCTTTTTCTTTTCAATTTAAGATTGCACAACTTTAAACAAAAACAATAAACGTTATGAATACATTTTAATAATATTCTTTTATTTTTAATAAAACTGTTTACAAAAACATTAAAACTTATATTTTAAATCTTGAATATTTAAAAATATAAAACCAAGCATTAGAATTTATAAAATAAACGTATTTTCGTTTCTACTCGTACGATATTATCGAAGTTTTTATGAAAGAGTAAAGAGCACTTCTATACACTTTGACGATCGTGCCTTTACTTTTTGATATGATGTTCACAGCTTGCGATCTAATCCGATACTGGCGGTAAGTCTATGAAATCACTTTGGTTTTTAGTTTTCGGTGTCTGGCTGTGGCATTCGGGTTCGTTTGTAGATTTGCTTGAGTGTAGTGCCAGGGAACTGTATATGAGGGTTGAAGTTAGAAAATTTTCGTTCGGTCAGACACACATTAGGATTACAGTTTTTCACCTGGGCGCCATTTAAAAAAACGAGTTTTTTTCTCTCTTTTATAATTATTAAATTTAACGTAAAAATCAATTAGAGTCATAAGTCTTTAAGAAGATTAAACTATTATTTAAACAAAATGTCACGAACCCCCCCCCCCCTAATGAAATTATTATCGAAATTTTGATCGGTATATCAATCGGTATTCAATCGGATGCCATTATATTACATCCTTTTTTCCGAATGCTTAATAATAAGTTGCCTCTTTAAGTTCTTAGATCTTTTTGTAAAATCTTTGAGTAGTACAAACTCTCTTTAAAAAAAAACACACATCCCGGGCGCCATTTTACAAAAATGTATGTATTTTTTTTTAAGTATATTGTTTCCTTTTTCTAGAATATCAAAATTTGAGATAATAATCAAAAATAGTCAAAAATCTTTAAGGAGATTAAACTAGTATTAAAAAAAATGTCCCGGGCGCCACTTAACGAATAATGTGTTTTTTTTTCTTTTATGTAAAGTGTTCCTTTTTAGAAGAATAATTTGACATAATAATCAAAAAAATGTCCCAAATCTTTAAAAAAAACAATGTCCTGGCCCCCACTTAACGAATAAAAAGTAAATATCCCAATATTGTTCGGCAAACTGTGGAATGTCACATTTATTTCCTAATTTTCAATGTTCTTAAATTAAAACTTGATAAACTTCAACCGGGCGCCATTTAACATAAGAAAAATGTGATGGGCGCCACTTAGCCTCGATTACTTAAAAAAAATAACGTCTCTTAAGAACTTTTTTTTTTAAGAAAGAAATCTATCGGACTATGAGGAAACTGTGGCGTAATTAGTTTACTTAGAAATTATTGTTTCAATTCCATTTTCTTAAAAAATTCATTCTTAATCTTAGGATATTTTGAACTTTTATTAAAACCCCGTCTTGGGCGCCATTTAAAAATAAAAATTATCATAACTCTGTTCTTCCTTTACTTTAAGGTTAGTACACAACTTACACAACTGTAAGGCAGATGAACTCGCCAGGAACGGTACAGTACAACCCATTCTACCACGTTTGGCAAGTACTGGCATACCAATCGCTACTTGTAAACTGCTACTAATGCAAGACGCTGTGAGGAGGGCAGGCACCAGGTGGACCAACATCACCACGTGTCAAGCCACAAAAAACTTCTGGCCAACACTGGATTTAAAACGTTCAAGGTGCTTGCTCTCTCTAAGCAGATCGCATATAAGCTCGATAATAGGTGTCATAACCGGACACTGTCTAATAGGAAAGCACGCCATGAGACTAGGCGTATTCTCAAATGACTTTTGCAGAAGCTGTATGGACGAGGAAGAGGAAGAAACGGTTCTTCATCTTCTCTGCACATGCCCTGCTCTAGCTCGAAAACGCAAGAATTAGCTAGGAGAATTCTTCTTTAACAATCTAAACGATCTAAATCATATCGGGATAATCAACCTCTCACGTTTCGTAAGAGACTCTATCTGGTTCCATTGAGCTTAGGAGGAAGCCTCAAGATTCATGTGGTATCACAATGGGCCATTAAACTGGCCTAAGTGTGTCCGTTCCATCTTAGACAGCCACTATAACCTAACCTAACCTAGTACACAAGGAGAATTTTGAAGTGCGGGAACTATTTTGTCAATGTTAAAGTATTTGGTGTCGTCAACGATTTCATTCTGTTTTTAACGTTAGTTGTTATAACGGAAAAAAAGAAATTACGTTATTTATGTGACATCAAAAAAAGGTTCTTACTGACTTAATATTAGTTTTATTCTTTAACTTTAAGCTTATTTTATACCAAAAAGTACCACCGGATCAACTTAAAGTACTCATCTTAAGTGGCGCCCAACAATCGACCTCTTATTGGGCGCCATTCTATAGAATAACATCATCAAAAACAAACAAACAAACACACAAAATGTAAAACTCTCAAGTTTAGTACTCAGATATCTGCTTCACAAAGGTAGCCTTCAAAAGGAATCACTCCAGCTCTAGCACTTCACTTCGTTGCCGCTTTGAACGTTGTTGTTGTACCGCATACATATTAGGTATTAAATGCTGATTGTTGTTGTTGCCGGTTTTCTTTGGGGATACCACTGATGTTGTTTTTTTTGTTTTTCTTTGTTTTGTTCTGGTTTTCGTTGTTGTTGTTTTTGTTATTTTTACTGCATTCATTCACTGCATTTTCGTTGCATTATTGTAAAGCGAAGCGACTTCAAACGCTCTCCTTTCGTTCCCTTACCTTTTACAGCAACTGACAAATACTTTTCTTTCTTCTTTATTTCTCATCGTCTTCTTTTTCGCTGTTTACAACACTCACTAACCTAACTTCGACTACAACACCAACTCACATTCACTATTCACTACATTTTTACGCATTTACATCATCCGCTTGTTTTTCGTTCTTCGTCTTATCATATCTGACGACGGGAACGGATAAAGAAAGAAGAGGCAACCTACAATAAAAAAAAACCTCACTGTAAAAAAAACAACCTAAGAAATCAAAAAGAAGAACTCTGTAATTCCATTTCATCCGCATTTTCGTAATGGCCAATAAAGAGGTGTACTCATTCCTTTAAAAACGAAAAATAAAAACAAAGAAAAAGAAAAAAAAACGCGATTAAAACAAAACAGCAAAAACAATCCAAACGTCACATGGCTATACCTTAAGCTAGTCAGATACATTTTTGTTTTCACTAAAGTGCAGCTCTTCGTTTCTTCATAAAGCTAAAGCAGAGAAGTTGTACAAAAGTAAAAATAAAAGAAGAAATAAATGAACGCAGAACAAAACAACTTCATAGGGTTTTTGCCGCCACATGCTGCTGCTGCTGCTGCCGCATAATATAAGCGAACGAACGTCTGTGTCATGATGTGTGATGTGTGGTGTAGAGTGGTGGTCTTTTGATGGAGCGCGGGTGGAAGAGTAAAACTTGAGTGAACCTTAATATCCCCAGCTAGCCAGCCGGCCGGTGCTTAATAATTACTTTCTATTAAAATGTGTGTACATATAATATCTTCACTGTGGCTTTACGTCGATAGTGAGTAGTGATATCACCACTCATTCAAATTCAATGTGAGAAACAGAGTTGCTAATGTGATCCATAGAACTCTACTACCATTATTTTTGAATTTCAACTTTAAGTTGTGGGTAATAGCCATACTTGAACATAGGAAAAGAGAGTGTGAGAGGGAATTCATAAACAGTAAAAAGATACGGAGATAAGATTGATCCCTGTGGCACACCAGCGTGCCTTCTGTTAAATTCAATTTTCAGTTACTTGTCCTTGCATTTTGATGTAAACGAGCTTTATTCTTTGCTTTAAATTGGCAGTGAACTCCTGTAACCAAGACACCACCGACCGGCTTGAAGGCATAAAGAAAAAAGAGGCTTGGATGCGACCCACACTGATAAATTCCTATCCCGTCTGTCGATTTGTCTTGCTTAAAAGTTTGTCTCGCATCAATTTTTACCAAATTTGCGTACTATTTCTTGTAGATTTTATTTTTTAAGAAAAAACGGACTGTTGGATTTTTAGATACAAATTACTGAATATCGAAAACAATATTTCCTGTGAAATAAAATAAGTTTGAAGCTAATATTTTAAATTTTTGAAAAGCTATTTGAGTCGAAAGTAAATTTTTACCAAGTTTTAGTATTGTTTTTTTTTTTAGGTTTTAATTTTTTGTAAAAAAAACTGTCGATTTTATTTTTCTCAAAAATTGTTCTAAAGTAAAAATTAATTAGAAGCTATTATCTCAAATTTTTGAAAAGATGTTTGAGTCAAAAATCATTTTTACCAAGTTTTGTTAATGTTTTTTCGGTTTTTAATTTTTTGTAAAAAAAACTGTCAATTCGATTTTTTTCAAAATTTTACTGAATGTGGAAAACAGTATTTTTTGAAAGATAAAAGTAAATTAAAGCCAATATCTCAAGGTCTTGAAAAGATATTTGAGTCGAAAACCAATTTTTACCTATTTTTATTACTTTTTTTTAGGTTTTTATTTTTTTGTAAAAAAACTGTCAATTCGATGTTTTTCAACATTTTTCAGAATGTTGAAAACAATATTTCTTATAAGATAAAATAATTTTGAAGCCTAAATTTCAACTTTTTGAAAAGATATTTGAATCGATATTCAATTTTTACCAACTTTGATTAATGTTTTTTTTTAGATTTTCATTTTTTATAAAAAAAAACTGTCAGTTCGTTTTTTCTCCAAATTTTACCAGTAATGTTAAAAACTTTATTTTTCGTTGCAAAAAATTTGTTTGAAGATGAAATCATGTTTTAGTCGTAAAATTTTTCTGGTGACAGTTTTTTTTTTCAGTTTTTTTGATTTATAAAAAAACCGTTAAATGGTTTTTTTAAAAAAAAATATATTTCTTTGATATCACGTTATAATGTATTATAAAAAATTTAATTCAAGTCTCTAGCGTTTTTGGTTCGTAAGATATATAGGATTAACCAAAATGTTCACCTTTTTTTCAAACTGCTATGGTAAAAAAACCGCCCACTCAATTTTGTTGAGAGCCCTTTCTGCATCTTTCTGCCTTTTAATCTGTATAACAAAATTTATTTGAAATCGATATCTCTTCTGGTTCTTGAGCTATGGCCGACGAAAAAAACGTCGAGAACGTACGGACGCACAGACATCCTTCTAAAAATCTTTTATTTCGACTCTAGGGACCTTGGAACGTCAAGAAATATCAAAATTTTCAATTTTGACAAATCTGACCCATTACAATAACTTCCTATGGAAAGTTAATAATAAATAACAGAAAAGGGTACGGAGGTAGAATTAAACCTTGTGTTACACCAGCTTTGTTCTAATTTTCAGTGACTTGGGATTGCATTTCGATTTAAACCAGCTTAATTTTGTTCTTAAATTCTAGCTTTGAGCTCCGCAGACTAAAAGGCATTTGCCATACAAAAATGAAGGGGTTTTGAATTACATAATCCATGCGGCCAAGAAAACTAGGGCCTAGTGACTTACAACTCTCAACCATTTCTGTGTGCGAGTACACCGAATCCAAATTTGAGAAACCAGTTTTCATGGAGGATTTGCCAATTCCCTGTAAGTGACAGTACCCGTAAACGCACTAACCAACACGAAATTCAAGCAAGGATAGAATCTGAGGGTAAAACCGGTTTCTTCATCGAATAATAAACATTAATTTAGTTTTTGACTTTGACTTCTTTGGCGTTAGTTGATTATTTCTTTAAGGGTATGTTCACAGTAAAAATCTAAATTTGTCAATATGCAATTTTAAACTATGAAGAATACAAAATTAATCTTATTTTTCTATATTAAAAAGAACGAATGATCTCTTTTATTGAATTTCGATCAATACTAAAGTTGACAGCAAGTGTCAAACTTCTTCCTGGCACTTAATCTTTTTTAATATAAATCAGTTTAACATTTTTAATCGACCTAGCGGCAACTCTTTCAGATAAACATACCGAATGTTATCGTATTGAATTATTTAAAGACTTTTAAACTGATCTTCGTATTCAGTTTATATCTGCTTTACATTTTTTTGCAAAAAAAAGATGTTTTCGTTATCCTTTTTTTATTATTTTGAAATTGTAGAGTCCGTCAGAATTTGTATTGATTTTATTTGAATATTTTAACGCAGTTACGGTACAATAATATGCGATTTAAATTTACAATTATCGCCAAAGTAAAAATCAATATAAAATAAAAAAAAACGAAAACAACTTAGCTCTAGGTGGTTTTATGCACACTGCACATTATTGCGTGAGTAAACTTCACAAATGGACTTTAATTTCAAATGAATATAGATATATCCAACCCACCGCACACACCGCGTCGGATCAGACTTCAGAAAAAGACCACAGAAGTAGAAATTTTGCCGCTAGCTGTATATGAGTATGACTACTATTGAGACCGGACTGGGCTCTGGGAGTGCTATAGCAGTAGTTATGGTGGGTAGGGTATAAGACATCCCAATGATGGCGGCTTCGTTTGAACATTATTTCCGGTCCGTTTCAGACGTTGATGATACACCAACTGAATTGAATATGGGGGGTATAACACCGATTCCAACACTCTGGAATAACGATTATTATATTAGCTATATACAATCGCGCATCCATAGATAGAAGCTGCCGACAATGACGGTAATATACCAAAACCAACCTGCCCACAGAATACACAAAGATCACTTAATTTTCACACGACTTCTCTTCGCGGCGGCGCGGCGATGGATGGCGGTGCACCGTGTGAGTTCTGAAAGTCATTTGCATTTTATTACTGAAATTTTGTGGCATTAGTTTTTATTGTTTCAATATTATGCGGGAAGTGCCCAGAGGTGATGTAAGAATGAAGTAATTGCTTGTAGTTTATACAGTAGCATGCAATTTATTGCAAATGACGTTTATGGGCAGCGTTTGATCTTCTATAAAAATGTTAAATTCAAACGTCAATTTGATAAGTCAAATGATCGTCATTCTTGTAGACAGATCTTAATACTGTCACATATACATACATGCAATTGATCTGCTTACACAAAATTTACGTGAGCAACGTAATGTCAGTCAGTTTTCATGAAGACACATTTGACGTGTTTAAGTGTTTTTTGTCAACTTGTCATTTTTTTGGCTATGAATCTGATACTGTTGACGTATGTAAGCCAACTGTATTATCATTTTGATTTGCAATAAAATGGAATACAGTGTTCAAAGTACGGTCTTTTGAAATATTTAAGTGTTTTTAAAACTTCAAAAAGTGATTTATCCTAAGTTTGGTTGAATCTTGTTTCAATAATTTATCAAACATTAGGACTGTTTATATCAATTTCAATGATGTGTAACACTTAAACTTTGGTTCCAGTTTCGATTTAAATAATTAAAACAAAGAGGCTGGGATGCGACCCAGACTGATAACTTGCTTAAAAGTTTGAAGGTTTTCGTGTTAGGTTAAAAAAGTCGTCAGTTGAATTATTCTTAAAAATTTTAAATTACAAACAAAACAATATTTTTCATTAAAAGAAATAGTTTAGTTTAAAAATCTAGTTTTGTTAAATAGATTTTTAGTCGAAAACAAATTCTTACCAATTTAATTAGCATTTCTTAAATTTCCACAAATTGAAATTAATTTGAGAGATATCAAGAACCGAACATCAATTTTTACCAAATTTGCGAACTATTTTTTGTAGAGTGTATTTTTTATAAAAAACGGACTGTTAGATTTGTATATAAAAAACTACTGAATATCGAAAACAATATTTTCTGTGAAATAAACAAGTTTGAAGACAATATTTTTAGTTTTTGAAAAGCTATTTGAGTCGAAATAAATTTTTACCAAAATTTAGCGCAAAAGCAACAGCAACAACAACCACAGCAGCAAAAAAACCACAACCCAAGCCCGCTCCCAAAAACACAGGAGCGGAGCAAAATAAAAAGAAGCCAGCAGCAGTGACAGGCCCAAATGTTGAGGGCCCATCGACCTCAACTAAAGCAATGCAGCAGCAACAACACCAGAAACAACCACAGCCCAAGAAGGAGAAGGTGCCACCAATTAGGACCTACCGGGTTGACCTGCAAGACTTGAAACAGGTATGTAAGTCGTTCATATTCTGAATGAAAAAGAAAAGCGGTATTCGGTACAGTGCTTCTCACTGGCCGAATACAATTTACTTAAGAAGTGCTCAAACAGGCCACCGCTGAGTTCTTCAGCTACACGCCTAAGAGCGAAAAATTCAAGACGGTCCTTCTGAAGGGCATAAGTTCTTGCACGGAACCGGAGGAGCTCTTAGTTGAGCTCCGTCAAAAATCCACGGACGACCTCGATTTTATCGGGGTCAAGCCTTTCACTACGGTGAAGTCCATGCGAGGGGGTTATAGGCTGCCAATGTTCCTGGTAACATTATCCCCCCAAAGCAGTTTTGAGAGTGTGAAGAAAATCAAATCTCTCGACTATCAAACTGCACGCTGGGGCACATTAAAAAGGCACGACGGCATTCTACAATGCACGAAGTGACAGAGGTTTGGCCATGCCAATGCGAATTGCAATATGCAGTTGTGTTGTGTCAGGTGCGGAGAAACCCACAAAGAAGGAGAATTCAAGCTGGGGAATGAGCGGGTTGAGGATTTGACCCTGCTCAAGTGTGTCCTTTGTGGAAACCAAGGGCACCCGGCTAGTTATAGGGGTTGCCCTAAAACAGATATACGAAACAATAAAACGAACGATGGAACGGACAATACCAAAGTACAAAGAACGGGACCAAATGGACGCGTACAGAAACGCGACTGTTGACGCACTGCGAAGGCACAAGAGTGGCTTACTGACAAGACTCAAAAACTTGTACAGACGACTTACAGACCCACACGACTTGGAGGTTAGGACACTGAAGTCGTCAATAAAAAATGTCAATCTGTTGATTAAGGAGAACTACAAGCTTTCAATTAACAAGTACTGGGACCGCAAGATGCGGTCAGTTAATTCGAGTGACCCTAGTATGTTCCCTAAAATCAACCAGATATTCAGGAAAAAGAACGACAATGACCTTCCGAGTCTGAAACTCCAAAGAACCGAAGAAAACAGAGACGTACTCATGACAGCGCAAATAGATCCAGAAAAACCCATCTTTGACGATGACTTTTACATAATTGAAGTTCCGAAGGAAAAAGTGGAGGCGGTGGGAGCTGCCTTTCAGCAAGTGTACAAGGTGAATGTTAGCATTCGCCCTAACCACGACCTGGAAAACAGGGCCCTACTTAATCATTTTTATCTTCGAAATAATATGACACAATGGCGATCTGAGAACCGCGGTTTCATGCGGTTCAATGACGATTCGTTGGCAAATTCCATAATCGCCGAGCAAACGGGACCAAGTCCCTTGTTAGTGACGAAGGTTGAGCTTCAGCTCATCTTCAACTCAATAAAAAACAAAAAGTCGGCAGGTATCGATGGTATATCCAACGTTGTACTAAGACATTTACCGACGGAAGCAATTGACATTTACACCACACTCTTCAATAATGCACTGAATAATGCATATTATCCAGTGCATTGGAAGACCGCTGTGGTTCATCCTCTCCCGAAAAAGGGAAAGGACAACTCCAACCCGTCAAATCTTCGGTCGATAAGTCTTCTTCCGAACATCGGCAAAGTTTTCGAAAAAATCATTAATAGGGCTCTGACTAAGTGGGCTGCGGAAAACAAAATTATTCCGGATAAATAGTTCGGGTTCAAGGGGGGCCATGACACAATTCATGCTGCGTCTATGAAATAAATCAAAACAACAATGCACAGGTGCTGTTCTGGTTGGTTTGGAAAAGGCCTTTGACACCGTATGGTTAGAGGGTCTTTACCTGAAACTGAGCAGGCTTGGCATTAGCAAGCCATTGTTGTATATACTTTATGATATGCTTAACGGTAGAAAGTTTGTTGTCAAAAGTGGCAATGTAACTTCTACCACAACATTCTCAATTAAAAATGGTCTTCGTACGCCGACGATCTGATTGCGTACAGAACGGCCCGAAAGGTTGAGGTTATTAGAAACCTCTTGCAGCGTGATTTCGACAAGATTCAGCGATATTGCGACGACTGGAAACTGAAAATAAATCTCCCGAAGTCAGAGACAATTCCGTTCCGGACTCCGTTGGCTGGGCCACGAGGGATACGTGCAAGAATTGGCGCAAGATGGTCATCGTTGATCTTCACGGTCAGCCATTAGCGAGCAAAAGTGTGGTGAAGTACCTCGGTATCTGGTTAGATCAGTATTTATATTTCGACAGACATAAAAATGCTGCTCTGACCAGGGCCAGAGGAGCCTTCGCTCTGTTTTTTAGCAGTCGGCTTGACCCCAAAGTGAAAGTAATTTGCTACATGGCCCTCATACGGCCAATGATCGTTTATGGTTGTCCTGTGTGGTTCAACGTTGCCCCTTCCCAGATGGAGGAGTTCCGGGTGTTCGAGCGGCAGTGTTTACGACGCTGTACCGGCTTATATCGAACAGCCGAATCTTCTTATGTGCATTACTATTCCAACGAGGTCCTATACAACGGGGCTCGAATCAATAGAATTGACATTTTCGTGATAAAACTCGTTCGAGGTCACATTGCAAGAGCTATGTCTTCGACATTTTTTAATTTTATTTTCGGGGCGTTCTATCCGAATGACGAGTATTTTGAGAGTGCACGCTTGAGCGGCTTCATTCCCCCAGAGGCATTCCTCTTTTTAGATAGGTGCGGTCTGATACAGGATAGATTGGCAGTTCCGTTAATCTACCACGTCAGACGAAGAACCGTGGATAGGCTACTCCCAGTGCTGTCGTTTCACAAATTCCGAGAGTAGCAGTTTTACTAAAATTTGGGGAGCATTTTATGAAGTTGGGGAGCCTCGTTTAAAGACGGAACATTCGTTCTGCATTCATTCACAATGATAACAAAAATGACAAATATACAATGCTTATAGTTATAAAAAAAAAATCATCGACGAATGCTACGGGCAGATATTTCATAAAATAAATATGATCACAAATGAAAATAAACACAAAATTTTTTAATTTTTTGTATCAATATTTTTATTCATACGAACATAAAGAAAAATGTTGGAAAATGATATAGCAATGTAACCTCTAACTAAACAAAAGAAAAGTATCCATATACATACATAGTTATATATCTACATAAATATAACCACATAAGAAATCTTATTATACAAAATAACTAAAAATAGATCATTATTTACACATGTACATATGTACCTACATACATAATAAAGCATAAAATATAAAAATAAATACATACATATTACATCATTATTTCTTTTACTCTAAACCTCTTTTTTTATACTTCTCAATTAAACTCTTCGACGGTACCCACTTTTTGCAAGAGTTATTGTTTAGAAGTTCTTTTGCCGTTAAAATAGAATTTACTGTTTCTACATGAAGGCAGTTTCTCCTTTTGTCTTTTATTAGACTAACCTCCGAAAATTTTCTTTCAGCAGTCGCACTACTATGGGGAAAAGCAATAATCGTACCCACAAATTTTCTTATCAAAGGAAAAAGATATTCATTCAAAGCATTTTTACTTTGGAAAACACATCTGTAGAAATCTTCAAAATCCAATTCATTTGAAACACAAGTTTGGTTTAGAAATAGCCGCCATTCCTCATCTAGATTTTCAGAGTCTGTCTCATCCACTTAATTTGGAAAAAGCATCATTAAAGAACCAAACTGGGTGCTAAATTCTTGGGGTCAATACCTTGTATTGCGATTAAAACTTCATCATCAAAATTAATTCGGGATCTTACTTGTTTACATAATTCAATGTAGTAGTCACGACAATTAATTTTTATTGCTCTAACGTCAGAGTCTGATATGTTTTTTTTTATTAATTATTATTGCCGCTTTTGCCCCAATATAAATGTCGTTAAGTTTTAAAAAAATATTTTCGTTTGAGAAATCTATTTTATGTATGTAGCTGTAAATCATCTATAAATGGTGGCTTGACAAAATTTTGAAGAAGGGTTTTGTAATACGTTTTTACAGTTTGGAGCAAGGTACATACGTATTTTTGGGGCTTCTGCTTGAAATTCAATGTTTATTTTATTTGTTATATTCAAAACGTAACCCAAGAAACTTAAATATGTTTTATTTATTTCTGTGATCTCTGAACAGATATTATGTGCCAAATCCATATTGCTTTCTAACTCATAAGAAATAAAGAAATGTTGCAGTGGAACCCATTGTTCAAGAATTCTTGAAATAACGTTTTCCAACGAAAGCCACCTAGTTGAAGACATCTTAAGAATTTTGTGCACCTCAACTGAAAAATATTTTTGAAACTCTTCCAGTTCCAGTTTTCGCTTAGGACTATGCGCAAAAAAAGAATATATATTTCTGGTTAGGGCCTCAAGATGGGAGGGAAGTTTTTTGGAAGCTGCCGAGAAACACAAATGCAATGAGTGGCAAATGCATCCCATTACATAAAGATGCGGCTATCGTTTTGTAAATGTTTAAACTGTCACAGTTTTCTATACTAATTAATGACAGAAATTTATCTCTAACCTTACATACAACAAAATCGAAATACCTTACAATTAAAACTAAGCATTTGGTTGTGCTGACGTCCGTGGTTTCATCGATTATTAATGAAAATGGTTGGTTTCGAATAATTTTACCAATTTCTTCCAGTCCTTCTTCATTAAGAATCGTGTTGTTTCCACATTTAAGACTTTTAGCTATTTCGGAGTCGGAAGCCGCAGCTTTTATCAAATCAATGATTGGTGATATCAACGAAATTGCGAGATTATATTGAATTAAAAACATTATAACTCGCAATTCTGCTGTTTTAATTTTATTTGTTTTGGTCTTGAAATTTTTTGTATGTTGGATATTATCGATCAGTGGCTGTTTCATTAACGATTGTTTCAGCTTTGTGTGTTGTTGGGAATCTTGATGTCTCTCCAGGTGTGAGTAATTATTTGGCAGATTAATCTTGCATATTTTGCAGAAGGGTCTTGTGGTATTATTAGGTCCAACTCCTTCCTCTATCCAATCAAAACTTTCGAGCCAGGCGTTCCGAAATTTTCTTACCCTCTTTTTGCTTGCTTTGGTGTTTGCTGGATCTGGATCCTTTCTTTTTACTGCAGAAGATGTTGTGTTGGTGACATCTTCCGTTAATACTTCTGTTGACCTTGAGCTAGACGGTTTTTCTGTATTTACCGATGGAAGCGATGGTGGTGGAGGAGCTTCTGAATCTTTTGGTGGTGGTTGTTTTGTTTGGGTTTTTGATATTTTTATTAAAAACCTGTCAAAATGTTAATATTTTAATAAAGGAACCATGCATATCCAAAATTATGATCTTACTTTTCCATTTTTAATTTATTTTCTCCTTTCTTGAAATTTATTAATGTTTGTCAAACGGTAACTAAACTAACAGTGAATGTTTTAATAAAATGTATGAATAAGATATAGCTATGGCATGCCGATAAAAATATCGCTACCTCACTTGCTCATGCATTGAATTGAACTTCAACTGGAAAAATGGTTTTACTTGTGTTCCAGTTGAAATTGAAACATGACATTTTAAAGTTTAACAGAGATGTTAAATTTTGAATGGCAGCAGGGATGTGAGAAAGCAGGATTTAAAAATATTTTCATTAATTTTCTATGTGGAGTCTTAAGGAGCCATTTTGAGACATGGGTAGCACAGTAGCCCTTCCTACAGTAAACGAGCCAAATGCTACTATAGTAGCCATTCCGACAGCAGTGGCTACTCCTGTACAATCGGGAAGTCATGGCACAAGGCGGAGCAGAGCTCCTTCGGTTCAGTAGGGCGGTGTCCGAATGGGACCGAACTGATAGGGTGAAGCAGGAGAACCAGTTTTGGTGGCTTCAATCGGCACTTGATATTGGGTAGTCAGGATGGGGTTTTAAGCCTTGGCCGGCTTACATACTTGTTTTATAGTTTTAGGTTTTAGTTTTAAGTAGAATAGGCATGGTGGCACAAAAAGAAATAGAAAAAAATTCAAACAAATAAAAAAAAACATTAAAAAAAAACATGGAATAAAAAAAAAAAGAAAAAAAAGACAACAAAATATGAAAAACAAAAATGTTAGATAGTTAGATGTGCTGCTGTGGTTGTTCTAGTTTTAAGTAGTTTATAGGTAGAATAGGTAGTTTAAGTTTTATTTAAGGACCTAATTGTAAGTAGTTTTTTTGTAAATATAAAAAGGATACTGATATTAGTTTTTTAAATTTACTAATGAATACAAAAATAAATGAAATTGAATTGAAGTTAAAATAGATCTTAGGCATTAGTATTAGGTATTATTGTTTAACTTAGAGTGTCCGTATGGGACCATTAAGTAGTTGTAAGTTATGGATAATTAGGCTAGTTTTATGAATTTTGTCAAGCTTTAAGATAGGTTTAAGATTGAATTAATAAAAATTAATATAAAAAAACAAGTGCGTTGGACTGTCATGCAAGGGGTCCTGCCTGTGCCACCTACCTTTTTTTGCGGTTACTGCCTCTTGCGAGGAATTGACAAATTCTCCAAGAGTAATTCTTGTCATGAAAAAGTGCTTTCCCAAATTAGCCGTTAGGATTCGGCATATTAACTGTAGGTCCCTTCCATTTCTGACAATATTACTCGTATACAGGAATGGTTGAGAGTTGTAAGTCACTAGGCCCTGTTTCTTCATAAACTGTTGAGCCACCTAATTTATTTATTTATTTTATAGTAAAAAAAAAACCACGCAATTTTCTTGAGAGCCTTTTCTGCCTTCTTATCTGTATAACAAAATTTATTTGAAGTCGATATCTCTTCTGGCTCTTGAGCTAAAAAAACGTCGCTAACGTACGTACACACGCACGCACAGACATCTTTCTAAAAATCTTTTATTTCGACTTTAGGGACCTTGAAACGTCAAGAAATGTCAAAATGTTCAATTTGACAAATCGGATCCATTACAATGACTTCCTATGTTAAGTTAAAAATAATTTTATAAATGTCGTATGGATTTAGCAAATTGCTAAAAATTAAAGTAGGGATTTTGTGATTTTCACTTTAGCAAATTGTTAAGAGGTAGTAAGACTTTAAAATGGTTTAAAACTAAATAAATCATCTTATATTAAGAAAATTGCTAACTGTCAATTCTTTTTTTCTTTTTAAACAACATCAGAGATTTAAAAGACGTTGTCCTCCATTGTTTAAAATTCTTTTGCCGATAATATAACTTTTTAGCTCTTATTGTATATATAATTTCTGCATAGATTTTGTTCATAACAGAAAACTTCTTATTTTAATTGTAATATTGATATATTTTCGAAATGTGCTCCAATATTGTTAAGAAGAAGAAGAAGTGTGTATGTGTCATTATTAACATTGTTCACATTTTACACTTTTGAGGTGACTCATTTTGACATTTCACTATTTTATCTCGCTCATACTTGATATGTTAAAAGGAATTGTTTTTTTTTTGTTTACAATGTGAAGAACTTGGAAAATCTGTCAACAGATGAAAATCCTTGATTAACCAACTAGTTGACTCTAACAACCATACAAAATATTTCTATAATAATACACCAAGTTGTCATATAACAGTAATAACTACTTTACCTTTTCTCCATCAACAATTTCTATACTTAACGCATTTATTTTTATTGTACTTAGTTGTTTGACAAGTGCATAACAATATCATGTTTAACACGCAATGCGTGTGATATTGTCTAATCCTCTTGCCATATCCCCCTTTCTATCCATAGTTTCTACATATCTTTGAACACACAAAACATCTTATAGCAACACTACTAATGGCGGTGTTCATCAATACTGAAAGGGTAATAGTACAGCTGAATGGTATTACGATACTTACCTACCAGAGTGCGCTACCATCTGATGATGGCTTACAGTGTTTTGCCGATATGGTCTGTAGACTTACTTCTCCAAAGTAGCGCTAGAGCTATATTTAATCCATTCGTTGTCGTCCTCGACGTCGCTGACCGTGGCGTCATTCACCGTCTTTGTCGCTGTTTCTTGTCGCCGTGGTTATCTTTGACGTTTGCCTTTGTAGTATTAGACCCGAACAGCTACAGCAGCTATAGAGAGCTGTAACGTTGTTGTTCCACTTGTAATTATACCACGTTAATTCCACTTTACGTTTCGCATTGCTAGGGTTTCAAAAGTGCGAGTGAGTGTTAGCTGTTAGCTGGATGATGGGCGCACAAAGGTATTTTATTTCAAAACATTCAGTTCCATATACATTTACTACAGTACACAAAAACCAAACAAAAAATAAAATTAGGTAGGTACATAAAAAAAGACAAGACGGTGACTCCAAATAAAGGGAGTCTTGAAAGACTCACAAGCAATAGTAAGTACCTACCTGTAAAAAAAGGCCATTGAGGAACACTACTCTAATTCTCTTTAAACAAAAAAAAGTGTATTACATTTTTTGACGCAGCTCATTGCTGACAAAAGAAATGTCATTCTCATCACTGACGTATAAATTCTTTTGTGTAAATGATCAAAAAATAAAGTAAGGAAAAACAGAAAAGAAAACAAACTCAGAAGCAATTGCGGCAGCTATAAGGATCCTTTTACAAATCTCCACTTAAAGTGTTTAAAGAGCCAAAAGGATAGGATATGAACATGAAGATGCTAATATTTGAAAGATGCATATAAGATATACCATCAACAACGGTTAAGAGGATTTTCACCGGCTGCTTTCTTTTTTCTTGTTTGTCGTTTTAATTTTTTTTTCTCGAGGAGAGTTAAGTGAAGTGTTTACTTAGGCCGGGATTAATTACATAAGAGTTTATGAACTCTCGAAATAACTTTATCTGTCTACCTGGACAGTTTGTATTTATGATTAAGATAAGCTATAGGATAAACATGGTATTACAGAGATTGAACCATCTGGTAAAATTCGAATGAAGATGTTATCTTTATGGATGTTATATCTAGATCACAAGTACTTTATGCTGTTTTGAATTTAAACAGATACCAATTGCAACCTTTTAAAATCCTTAGATGATGCTCAAGATTATATTAAATGTGTACCGGATTTCTAGGTTCGTATCAAAAACTTCCACTTTTTAAAGTTCCCACAGTAGGTTTCAGCTAAACAGATTCTTTACTGCACAATCAATGTAGCCATAACGTCATTAAAGAACATTTTTCTTCCATAGGTAAGTTGCCCGAAATTTACTCGGTTTCTTTCATGAATACCTATTGCTGCAAGAATACCCAACTTGCGTGCTCTGAAAAATTGTAGCACTGACCGTACTTTGAAATGACGCAAGTGTGCACCGGGTCTAATAAAAGACTTCCTATACATTTTGTAATAGTCAAAAACACTCCATATGAAAACCGAAACTTAGCTGTCATTCTAGTTTGCCTTCAAGATGAAATGTCAATTCGCACTCACACATCTTATGTTGGGATAAATTTACTACACACATTGAAAGTTTGGGATCAATATTAGCCGCGTTTTATTATCACCATGATCTGATCCGGATCTTGGATTTACATGCATTACAACAACAACACAAGATCCTGCTTTGTGTTTGGATCTCAATTTGAGATCCAAAATTTAATTCTTTTTTTCACAACAAGGAGCGCTGTATCATTGTGATTTCACATGTAAATGTTGGTATCATTGCAAACAAATTAAATAAAACCTGTATTGCCATATAAACATTTCCATTTGACTGAAATAAAATATTTTTTAAATAGAAAGTGAGAAGCTTTATATTTATTTATTTGGCATATAATCCATGAAATAATTAGATATTTTAACAAAACTTGATATTAATTGGTGAAATTCAAATAATTAAGTCCAAAAAAATGTATATTTGACATAATTTATGGGCATTCTTTTCCCAAAAAAAAGAACAAAAAAAAATCATTGAGCAAAATGTTCTATGGGCAACCCAGCTTTAAATGTCAAAAAATATAAACAAAATCGAGAAAGCTGCAGAAGAAATGGGAGAAAATACAAATAAATCGTAAGTAATCTCTAAATTAATTTATTTTAGTGTCACATTTATCAAGTTCAATTTTATGAATAGGTCAAAACGAATCTGGACTACAGATGAGACGAAAGCGTTCCTGGATGCTTACGGGAAGAGGCGTTTTGAGTTTGAGAGTGCCAGACTCAAAAAGTTCGCAATGAGAAATGTCTTGGAAGATCTTACTTCGTTTGGAGTTTTGGTAGATATTAATCTTTAAATTTGATGTGACTCGTTATTTATATATAAATATTCATTTCTAATGTTTTTTGCAGACTCAAACGACAACCGTTTTTCTTTATTAGTTCAGAGCTGAGCAGAGTCTGAGCGAACAGAGTACCTAGAGTAGAGTAGAGTAGAGTAGAGTAGAGTAGAGTAGAGTAGAGTAGAGTAGAGTAGAGTAGAGTAGAGTAGAGTAGAGTAGAGTAGAGTAGAGTAGAGTAGAGTAGAGTAGAGTAGAGTAGAGTAGAGTAGAGTAGAGTAGAGTAGAGTAGAGTAGAGTAGAGTAGAGTAGAGTAGAGTAGAGTAGAGTAGAGTAGAGTAGAGTAGAGTAGAGTAGAGTAGAGTAGAGTAGAGTAGAGTTCTGAGCAGAGTAGAGTAGAGTAGAGTAGAGTAGAGTTCTGAGCAGAGTATGTTCAGAGCTGTTTGATTTAATTATGAAACAACTTGAACACTAAATTGTCATGATTTAAAATGTCGCCTATTTGAAGGCGTTCAAAATTTTCTTTAATCAAATTAATTACAAAAATAATCATAGAGTTGGTCCATTTGAAGCCTGAAATAAATTTGATTCATTAAATAGCTATATGCAATAAGTTTTTTCTAAATTACCTTTCCTTCTGCACTAAAGCGACCAACCTCTTCCTCCATTTTTATTGTTTTTGTTTTGAAGATAATTTTTTTAATCTACCGACTTTTAAATATCAAATTGTTTGTGTTCAGCATTTTACTCCGTTTACTCTGTTATTTTATTCTGAGCTCACAGAGCGCGCTCTGAACATGTTCAGAATTAAAAAAGAAACACGAATTTGAAACTCTGAACGATCAGAGCTCAAAAATAAACACAATTATTTTTTTGACAGTTCGAGCTTTGCTCTGAACTAAAAAAGAAAAACGACAAATATTAAACGAATTTATCAAAAATTGTTGGTAGCCCAATTTTGTTTGCAATAATTGGTTTATGAGGAAAAGTGTATTAAATCTGATTCAGAATTCAGAGATTTTAGTTTTTATAGGTTGACATTAGGTCCGTTCGCGTACTCTCCTAGACCAGTCCAATTTTACGGAAAAATACGAAATTTAACCAAATCCTGTTTGCGTATTCACAAATTGCATATTTTTTCGTGAAAGAGAGCGTTCAGGAGAGAGTGAAATATTTCCCCAACAAACGGATCTTAGCTCCAGAAATTTCTTTTGTCTGATTAGGAAAATGTATAATATACATAAGGTGGCGCTACAGTCCTGTGTGAACTAGGGCCTCACCCGATAAACGTCTCCATCTAGCACGGTCCCTAGCTAGATGTCTCCAGTTTGGCACTCCAAGTTGGGTTAGGTCACTTTCCACTTGTGCGCACCACCTGATTCGCGGTCTTCCTCTACTGCGCTGTCCTGTGGGTGTGGATTCGAAGACTTTCCGGGCAGAAGCTTAGGTTTTCATGCACGATAAGTCTACGTAGCTGTACAGCTCATCGTTCGTTTCAACCGACCCAAGGTGCTTTCATCCGCTTTTGTCATGGTCCATGCTTCTGCACCGTATAGCAGAACGGGGATGATATGGGTCTTATATAGCAACACTTTGGTCACTCGAGAGAGGACTTTACCACTCAATTGCTTTCTTAGCCCAAAGAAACAGTGGTAAGCAAGAGTTATTCTGCGTTAGATTTAAGCGGTGGAGTTGTTTTCTGCGTTTACTGCGGATCCCAGGTAGACGAAGTCCTTGACTACCTCAAAGTTACGTCTGTCGATGGTGACGTTTTGACCAAGACGTCGGTGTTGTATGTCCTTTCTTGACGACAGCATGTACTTTGTTTTGCCCTCATTAACCGTTTTGCCGCCTCTGCCCCAATACTCACAAAAGCCCCATTGACATCACGCTGAGTTCTTCCGATTATGTCAATGTCATCAGCATATGCTAGCAATTGGACAGACTTTTGAAAGATAGTGCCTCTAGTGTTGACGTGTGAGTTCTGCAGTATTCTTTCAAGCACGGTGTTAAAAAAATCGCATGACAGCGCATCACCTTGTCTAAAACCTTTTTGGACATCGAAAGGTTCTGTTAAGTTGTTTCCAACCTTTATGGAGCAGCGTGAATTCTCCATGGTCACCCTGCACAAACGTACGAGTTTGGCAGGGATGCCAAAACTAGACATGGCTCTATAAAGCTCGTCCCTGTAGATGCTGTCATATGCGGCCTTGAAATCGATAAAAAGATGGTGGGTGTCGATTTGTGAATGTATGATCAACTGTGGACTTTCCTGGTCTAAAACCATACTGATAAGGACCTATCAGGTTGTTGACGATGGGCTTCAGACGTTCACATATTACTGCAGAGAAAATTCTAAAGGCGATGTTAAGTAGACTGATTCCTCTATAGTTGGTGCAGTTTAGAGGGTCTCCTTGTTTTAGGATCGGGCAAACAAAACTGAGGTTCCATTCATCGGGCATGCTTTCTTCCGACTATATCTTACAGATAAGTTGGTGCATGCTCCTAACCAATTCATCTCCAGCTGCTTTTAAGAGCTCGTCATTCAAGCCATCCGCTCCAGCGGCTTTGTTAGACTTCAGCTTAGATATTGAAATCTATACTTCGTCTAAGTCGGGAGGACGGGATTGTTGGCTTTCGTCGTCTATGTTGAATGGATCATCCTGCCTGACAGCGGAATTCGGCTCGTCGTCGCCGCTAAAGTATGCAGAAGTGGTCCTTCCATATCCTCAGCATTGACTGCAGTTCCACTATGATGTTTCCACTTTCGTCTTTGCAGCCTTCGGTTTATGTACCTGTTAATTTCGTTTCACCTGTTCATAAAACTTTCGAACTTCATTCCTGCTTTTAAAAATCTCCACCGCACGCTTCTCATGCCCTCTCTTTTTCCTTCTGAGAAGTCGGCGTCCCTCTCGCCTCTTCTGCTCATAGAGCTCATGGGCAGCTCTCGTCCTTTTATCCAGCACCGCTTTACATGCCTGTTGTTTGGCTGGATTTGCCTGCCGACATTCCTTATCAAACCAGGGGTTCCATGTTGGTGGCTGTTTGAAACCCAGCACATCAGAAGCGGCTTCTCTGATTGCATCTTGGCAATGTTGCCACTGGTTTTCGATACATTGTGTTGGCGGCAGAGAACTTCGAAAAGGGTTACTTGTACCTCAGTCGGAAAAGGATTTCGCGATCTCCTGTAACCGTTCGACGTTGTACCTTCTCCCAGCGCCTCCCTGTTTTGCCTTGGTTCTGGAAACCCGAAGTGCTACCTTGGCTACAACGAGGTAGTGGTCCGACTCGATGTTAGCTTCTCGGAAAGTTCGGACATCCATGATGCTGGAAGCGTGTCTGGCGCCGATCGCAATAAAGTCAATCTGGTTGACTGTAGATTGATCTGGAGAAGTCCAAGTTCCTTTGTGGATGTTGAGGTGCGGAAAACGCGTACTGGCTACCATGACGTTTCTTCCCGCAGCAAAATCTATGAGCCTGAATCCGTTGTCGGAAGTGTTGTCGTGCAGACTGCTTTTTCCGATTATTCCATCAAAGATGTCTTCCTTCCCTAGCTTGGCATTAAAATCGCCCAGGACAATTTTAATATCGTAGCTAGGACACTATTCATATGTTTTGTCTAAGAGCTCGAAGAATATATCTTTGGTGTTGTAGTCTTTCTCTTCTTTCTCGAATTTAGCCTAGAAGCGGATGGTCATGAGTCGCTCATTGATGCACCTATAGCTCAAGACTTCTTGCCTAAGTCTGGCTCCAATGACGAAGCCGCATTTAAATAAGCGCTGTTGGTTTTCGTTGTAGTAGTCACCATAGTAAATATCGCAGTTTTTCATCCTCGTTTTGCAGTGCCCATCCCATCGTGATGATCTGGGCTCCGATTAAGTCGAAGAAGCCCTATAAGGGGGTTCAATAAGTAGTTCAACCTTACTGGAACTATAGACGCCACCGTTAATTCAATCTCGGAAATTCCTCCACTGCCGTCTGGATAAGAGGAGGTGCCTCAGTGGAAACACCACTCGCCCCTCTCTCGTTTGCTTGCACTGCTCTGATAAGATTAATTGACAGATGTCATATGAATTCAGCATACGAGTATTGTTAAAAGTTAAACTATCTTGATCTTGACTTAAGAAAAATGCTTAAAATCGTTTAAAACTAGCTTAATCATATTTTAAGTTTAGTAATTTCCTGATTTGGATTGACTTAATCGTTCAAAATTGTGTTTCCATGGGTAAATTCAGATGTGCGTCAAAAATTGATTTATTTTTGTGATGCATGGAACACAATTGACATTGTTTTGTTGTCATTTTATAAGAGTAGTTCCGGGTACGTACTAAGGACTGCGGTATAGCTGTCAAATTCCCCTATAAACACTTTTTAATAATTGAATAAGTATTCGTGCAGAAAAATCCAGATCTGCAGATTCGATGTTAAATCAAAAATAAATCAAATTATTTTGCTCCATGGAATGCAAAAACAGGAAAAATCGAAAACATGAACTGATCTTTACTGTGAGGATCATTTTATTTTTGTTTTGATATTCTAAACTAGCAGCTGCAACAACTATGTCGCATCCTTATGATTGCATCAATTTTATATCTTATAAGACCTCTAAGCCCACTTCTACCTTCAACATCAGATTCAAACAAAAGATGTATCTATTTTCACACGCATGAATGATTTAATTACACATCACATTATTTTGTAGCCCCTCGCCAAGTAAAAAGAAGACACAAAGTACCGACATTTTATGCACAGGAGTTCCTTGTGGTTCCTTTTCCCCCTAGCTTGCTCAAATTGATCTCATCCAGAACAAAAGTATCAACTCACGGTTACCATAACAAATTTCCGATATACATTTTGTGTTTTTTTTTATGTTATACTTTATTCGATCATCCCAAGACCATGCATCCTCATCGTCGTCGCCGCGCCATCGTTGGTCGTCATCGCGTCCGTCAGCAGCTTCAGTAAAAAAGTATTCCCTTTTAGTCACTTTGGATGTGGATAGGGGAAAAGGGTATAACCATAACGAAAGGGAGAATTCCTCTTTTTTGAAAGATCAAAATTCCTTTGATCTCCGATCGACTGTCAGTCTTATCGTCTTGGTATTGGTCTTGGTCTCTGTCCTATGCAGACGGTACGTTTATAGTAGTTTTATTTTAATTTTCCATATTTTTATGATTAAGTCTTTTTTAATTGTTTTTTATGGGATGCGGTATCGTTTTGAGTTGTGTGTGGAGGCTTGGTTAAAAAGTTTATAGTTGGACAATGCGAAGATGAAAGAAATAAACACACAATACTACACACATGATCCAGAACCAAGCCAAAAGATCAATTTAATGTGTTAGGGAGCAATTAAATGCATAAGCAAGCCCATCATGTTATATACAACCAATGGAACTTAAATATAGCAACGAAGGAAGGAAATCAACTGAAATTGATCAGTGCTGTCGTTGGAGGAACTAATACCTCAAAATAACGGCATATACAGAGATAATTAAATAATCTACACTAATGTCAGAATATGCCGGAATGAACTCAACATGTAAGTGGAATATTTTATGTTCCCAGGATCAACCTAAACATTATGACAGAACAACACATGTACATAAAACAAATATGCAACAGTTTGACAGCTCGTATATAAAAGATATCCAAACTCATTCTTTGGTGACATATTTTATAATTATGAGCCCTTAAATGTCACTCTGAAACAACCAAATAATAGATAGTTTTTTATCTACAAAGTCACACATGTTTGACGTTTATAAATGAAAGTGACATCGTAGCCAAAACTTTGGAGAGTAAAATTTACATTTTTTTAAGATTATATTTAAAAAAATTCAGTTTCGGTTAATGATAAACAAAATTTATAATTTAAAAATAAAAATTCTTGAATTACTTTGAACTGTTTGTAAATTGCCCAAAGAGGTTGGTTGTCACTTCTTATGATTACAGATTCTTAAAGATCTCTTTTTTACTGAGAAAGTTGGCAAAAAAGGTTTTGTTGTTTCCTAAGTTCATTTGACGCCATCTTGTTTTATCTATAAACTGTCAAAATAAGAATTTAAAAAAACTTCAGTTGACAGCTCTGACAAATGCAAGTCAACCATAAAGCAGCAAGAAGGACAAAGTATAACGCATGATGTAAACTGACGAATGCTACGATACAGCCTGTCTCTCAATTAGCACACGCATGTGTGATTTTTGAGCAAAACTATCCTTGCTTATGGTGAACAACGCAAAGAACGTTCTTTATTTGGCGGCAAAGATCAAACATCACATGCATCGCGTTCTATATGTGTTTTTTATTGCCGAGATCAGCTACCTACCATTCAGTTATTTTCTTCTTTTTTTTTTTAGTTGATGATGCTTTAACACAGGCATTTTATTTGAATAGCACCTTTGGGCTAGATGTACGGTTGACTGATGATGGTCGCATATATAGACCGAAGAGCTCCTATAATATATATTTTGAAGGGTGAATAGTGATCGACACAATGATCGTGACCACTTGGGATTATGGCATCAATCATGCGAAAAAATGTAAAAAAAAATTTGCAAAGAGCAATTTATTTGCTCGAGGGATATCATTGTCGAAAACCCAGCCTTTAAGAGTAATTTGGTTTAAAAAAGGCGCTCGATAGAATTCCTATTTGTCCTTGACAAGGGAGAACAAATAAATATCATCAAAAGAGGGATCTTTGACAATGGATCTGACATTTTTGCATTGGAACGAATGGACAATTATAATAACTCCAAAAAAAAGAAGGAGGGAGTTTTGCCTCTAGAATCCTTTGTAAGCACATCATAACTCATATACATTTTTCCTATCCTTAACCATTTTTATTTTCTTTCAATTTTTGTGAGAACATTTTATGGGACAAAGTGATCTGATCTTCTATGATGGTGGTTGGGTATACGACTTTGCAGTTAATATTTGCTTATTTTCTGCATGCAAGGGGCGAGTTTTGGTTTTAAAATTATTTCTGTATTCAATTGTTTGATAGGGACCATCTGTGAAATTTATACAGAAATGGGCGAAACTTATTTGCTCAGAAGATGATGATGATGGTAATAATGCGATGTGGTCTTGTATTAAACGTATTTTGGGGGAAGAACTTAATCTTTTGTTAAGCAAAATTCGGAAACCAGACTTCTTCCTTTTTTTTCAAATAAATAGTTTCGATAATGATTAGGGAATTATATTTAAATTTCAATTGAATCTTACGTTATTCTGAACTGTAGTAAATGTCAAAACCGAACGTAAAGTTATTAACACCATATGTTGCGGTTGGCATTTGACATTTACTTGAATTAACGAATCTTAACAAACCGAGTAAAACGTCAATCATTGCTGAGGTTGAAAATTCCTAATTTGTCAAAGCTTCTTCTATAGTTAGTCCAATGCTAAAGAATTACAGTGTTAGACTGAGAATTAACACAAAAGAAAAAAGATGTAAATTTTAAATAATCCGGATTATTGTTTTTGAAACATAATCTATTGAGTTATGTTTTATTTAATGATCAACAAAGGTAAAATAAGAAAATAATAACAATTCAAGAAAATAGCACAAGTTATGATCACAGAATTAGCACTATTAATAAATTAGTACTTTTTTAAAAAACTTTTTATTTTCATGATGTTCAAATGGTAGACATGTGCATTCAAGAGGACACAAAGAGTCCACAGGTTTTTCTCAAAACCCATCTCTGTTTATCAACTCCTACTCTCACCTCCCTGTGGTGAACATCGGGTGCCTAGTACCTTAACAGGAGATTGGGTTCCAACCCCAGTGGAAAGTGGTTGGGGGCAGTGTTTCCACTAAGGTACCTCTCCTTATCCAGACGGCGGCGGATAAATTCCTGAGATGGAATCAACGGTGGCGTCTACAGTTCCAGTAAGGTTGAACTACTTAGTGAACACCTTATAGGGCTTCTTCGACTTATTCGGAGCCCAGGCCTATAAGGAGCCTGGCTACGGCTCCGCATCCTTGGAGTTATACTTAGGATCTGGCCCTCCAGGTTGGGGGTTGTGCCGTCGGGTTGCCTTCCTGGCCACGTAAAAGCTTCATAGTTGCGAAGCACCAACAAGCCTCGGATACGGACGGATTTACTGTTGACAACCAACGCAAACGAATTAAGGACAGCGAACTTCGAATATGCACGTGGAATGTTAGGTCCATTAACAGACCACGTGCGGCCGAAGAATTAGGGGATGCCCTTGACTGCTATAAAGCAGACATCACCGCCATTTAGGAAATACGACGGGATGGGCCGGGCAAAAAAGGGGGTGAAAAACTGCGATATTTACTATGGTGACTGTTACCGCGAAAACCAACAGCGCTTATTTGGATACGGCTTCGTCATTGGAGCCAGACTTAGGCAAGAAGTCTTGAGCTTAAGGTTCATCAACGAGTGCCTCATGACTATCCGCATCAAGGTTAAATTCGTCAACATTAGCCTGATATGCGCGAGCGCCCCCACAGAGGAGAAGGATGACAACACCAAAGATATATTCTTCGAACTCTTAGACAAAACATATGAGCAGTGTCCTAGCTACAATATTAAAATTGTCCTGGGCGATTTTAATGCCAAGCTAGGAAGGAAAGACATCCCTGGTGGAATAATCGGTAGTAAAATATAAAATAAAACAGCCTGCACGAAAACACTTCCGACAACGGATTCAGGCTCAAAGACTTGTCTGGGGGGCGAAACTTCATGGTAGCCAATACGTGTTTTAAACACCCCAACATCCACAAAGGAATTTGGGGTATTACAGATCAATCCACCGTCAACCAGATTGACCATATTGTGATCGACGCCAGACACGATTTCAGCATCATGGATATATGAACTTTCCGAATAGCTAACATTGATTTGGACCTCTATCTCGTTGTAGCCAAGGTAGCACTTCGGGTAGACCCAAGGCTAAACAGGAAATTGCTGGGAGGTACAACGTCAAACGTCTGCAATCGCCAGAGATCGCCAAATCCTTTTTCGACCGAGTTGCAAGTAACCTCTCTCGAAGTTCTCTGCCGCCAAAACAATGTATCGAAAACCAGTGGCAACATTGCCAAGATGCAATCAGAGAAGCCGCCTCTGATGTGCTGGGTTTCAAGCAGCCACTGACATGGAACCCCTGGTTTGATGAGGAATGTCGGCAGGTAAATACAGCCAAAAAAACAGGCACGCAAAGCGGCGCTACATAAAAGGACGAGAGCTGATCATGAGCTCTATTAGCAGAAGAGGCGAGAGGAACACCGACTTCGCAGAAGGAAAAAGAGAGGGCATGAGAAGCGTGTGGTCGAAGATGTTGAGAGAAAAGCAGGAATGAAGTTCAAAAGTTTTATGAACAGGTGAAACGGAATTCAAAGGTACATAAACCTAGAACCAAAGGCTGCAAAGAAGAAAGTGGAAACATCATAGGGGAACCGCAGTCAATGGTGAGGATATGGAAGGAGCACTTCTGCAGACTGTATAACGGCGACGACGAACTGAATTCCGCTGTTAGAAAGGATGATCTATTCAACATAGACGACGAAAGCCAACAATCCTGTCCTCCCGACTTACCCAAAGTAAAGATTGCCATATCTAAGCTGAAGTTTAATAAAGCCGCTGGAGCGGATGGCTTGAATGCCGAGGTCTTTAAAGCAGCTGGAAATAAGTTGGTTAGGAGCATGCACCAACTTTTCTGTAAGGTATGGTCGGAAGAAAGCATGCCCGATGAATGGAATGGATGGGTTTAACGGTTTATGAGGGCAAAACAAAGTACATGCTGTCGTCAAGAAAGGGCATACAACACCGAGGTCTTGGTCAAAACGTCAGCATCGACAGACGTAACTTTGAGGTAGTCAAGGACTTCGTCTACCTAGCATCCGATGTAAACGCAGAAAACAACACCAGCGCTCAGATAAAAAGCAGAATAACTCTTGCTAACTGCTGTTTCTTTGGGATAAGAAAGCAATTGAGTGGTAAAGTCCTCTCTCGAGGGACCAAAGTTTCACTCTATAAGACCCTCATAATCCCCGTCCTGCTATACGGTGCAGAAGCATGGACTATGACATAAGCGAATGAAAGCACCTTGGGTCGGTTCGAGTGAAATGTTATTCGTGTGATCTACGGTTCCGTATGCATCAAAGGAGAGTGGAGTAGAAGATGGAACGTTGAGCTGTTATGGCTGTACAGCGACGTAGACAGAAGACATAAGGGTAAAAGTCCAACGACTAAGATGGCTGGGTCACGTAGAGCGCATGGAAACCACAGCCACAGAACAGCGCAGTAGAGGAAAACCGCGAATCAGGTGGCGCGCACAAGTGGAAAGTGACTTAACCAAACTTGGAGCGCGAAACTTGAAACATCTAGCTAGGGACCGAGCTAGATGGAGAAGTTTGTTGGGTGAGGCCCTAGTTCACACAGGACTATAGCGCCACCTTAAGTAAGTAAGTAAGTTCTTATTTTCATAAATATTATGTTGGGAAATCCTTCTGTCAAACTACAGCTTGTAATCTCTGATAAATACTCGCCGTTGACAGCGATCAAAAAGAATGTAGTTCCAGCATTCTTTAATAGCTTCGCAAAGTTCCTTTAAATTGTTTACTTGCCTTAATCCAACCTATTATTTTACATAGTTCCATTTATCTTCAGTTCAGGACTCTGGTCAGGCCAGTGCAATATATTGCTTTGTTGATCACTAATCCAGCGCTTCACTGACGAAATTTCGTCTGCTTAATGATATTCCATGTTCTATATGCACTTTATCCAAAATTTCAGCTGACTTTTCTGCATAATTAGCGATTATTCGATCATTATCATCAAACTTGTCTCTTTTAGTGGCGGGTTTCTTCGAATGGCATTAGTGGTATTATGAGTTTCAAAAAATTGAATGGCACAGTACACTAATTTTCGTTACTTTTCATCGTTATGATAATTTTTCGGAGCTCAGGTGTACAAGACTGTTGTCGGCCCATTTAATTAAAAAATATTCAGAAGTTGTATAGATATTCCATATATAGTACAGTGAGAAATTGCTAACAAAACGATATGCAGTAGCCAGAGTTTAGTATTTAAAAATTGGTACAACTGAAAGAAGATATCTGTCAGAATAATAATAAACAAACACACAAATATAGAAAAACTTTTATCTTATCTTTTCTATTGTTTTCTCTTGCTAAATAATCCCAGTTAGTCCATTTTCACTAACAAAACTAATTAATATCAACAGTAATACATTGATTACCGATGCATTTGATGTCAAAAAAGGTTTTAGACAAGGCGATGCACTGTCATGCGACTTCTTCAACATCGTTCTGGAAAGAATTGTGCAAAACTCAACCGTCAACACTAGAGGCACAATCTTCCAAAGATCCATCCAATTACTCGGATACGCAGATGATATTGACATAATTGGAAGATCAAAGCGTGATGTCAGTGGAGCGTTTTTGAGCATTGCGACGGAAGCGAAGAAGATGGGTTTAGTGGTCAATGAGGGCAAGACCAAGTATATGCTGTCATCAAAAAAGGACACTGAACGACGACGTCTTGGACAAAACGTCACCATGGACAGCTATAACTTTGAGGTAGTTAAGGACTTTGTCTACCTAGGCACCGCTATTAATGCAGACAACGACACCAGCGCTGAAATCAAACGAAGAATAACTCTTGCAAATCGCTGCTTCTTTGGACTTAGAAGGCAATTGAGAAGTAAAGTCCTCTCTCGAGCATGTAAAATCACCATCTATAAGACACTCATCATCCCGGTTCTCATTTATGGCGCTGAGGCCTGGACCCTGTCAAAGAAAGATGAGAGCGTCTTAGGATGCTTCGAGAGAAAAATTCTTCGGGCGATTTTTGGTCCCGTACGCATAGATGGAGAATGGAGGAGAAGATATAACGACGAGCTGTACGGGCTGTACAGCGACACTGACCTAGTTAGCAGAATCAAAGTCCAACGGCTTAGATGGCTAGGTCATGTAGAGCGGATGGACATCAACGCTCCAGCCCGGAAGGTCTTCGAATCCAATCCCGAGGGACGGCGCAGTAGAGGAAGACCGCGACTCAGGTGGCGCACCCAGGTGGGAGAGGACCTCAACGAACTTGGCGTGCGAAACTGGAGACAGCTAGCTAGGGACCGAGCTGGCTGGAGACGCTTGTTGGTTGAGGCCCAGGTCCGCCCCGGACTGTAGCGCCACCTTAAAAAAAAAAAAAAAAAAAAAAAAAAAAAAAAAAAATACATTGATTTTTCCCCTAATAGAAAACACACATGATTCCAAATGCACAACTACTCAACGAACACATCCATCTATTGCAATATCAATCGTACCAACATTTGAGAACGAAATTACATAAGATCCATTCGAGACTCGTATAAATGTCAAAAACCCATCCATAGTATGATTCTGCTCTAACTTTTAATGGTGTTATTAATGCTATGGATATTATTTTTGTTTTTCGTGTAAAATCCTACTATACTATGAATAGATTTAAAAAAAAACACGGGTACTTTTAACAATTCGTGTAAATTCTTTCCCCACACACAATTTAGTAATGGCGACCTAATCTTCTGAAAAAAAACATAAGAGAGTGTAAATAACAGTAAATTTTCAAAGATCACAGGGTGATGCAGAAATACGTTTGTCAACTAGGAAAATGATTTTTTTATAAAAAAAAAGTATTAAAAGTGCTAATTCTCTGGCCAACACTGTACCTTAATGATAATTATTCGAAGTTCTCAATTAATAAAACGTTATTGATAATTTAGGTACTTACTAACTTTAAACACAAAAAATGAGCAAAATGAAAATTTTGATTGATAATGACAGTTGAGATTGAATTTTTCTCATCTGTCACTTAACCTGACGAAGGTATATATGTATGTACATATTTGGGCTTTTAGGACTCAACTGTAAAGGACAAACCGAAAAAACTGTCGTGAAAAGATTATTATTGCATCTAGTTTCTAAAAGAAACGTCAAACGCATTATTTAAATAGTAAAAATAATAAATAACAAACAACAAAATGTGAATCTGTGTTGAGTAATAATTTGTGTTGATTTTGACATTTAGCTATTTTCGTTCTCTGTATCTGACGTATGCTCGATTATAGCTGGGCCTTTACTCTTAAATCACTTCAAGTCATTTTTATCTACTTTGATTGAGTTTGAATCTTGCCCCCACATTCACATATTCAGCATGTAGTAGGTAATATCTTTTGACTGTTTCAGTCTATCAGTTCATGAAAATAAATATATTTAAATTTAATTAATACCCAAAGTATCAAGAATCGTGGCAACTTTGTTCTTGTTTTGAATCCAGTCTTCTATAAGAGTTGGCCTGTCAAATTAATGCATTCATTTTCCATTACACACCCACTGAACACAATCAACGTATACCTACATGCATTATGCATACTCCATAATATAGCGTCTATGCCCAGGCCCACATTAATCCGCACCACACTGGCACTGCGAGCCGATGCTGATGATGATGCTTCCTCACCCAGTCCCAATCCCAGGTGCGGATCTCAAACGCGAGTAGAGAAGCAAAATCAACGATCTCCACCAAATAGAGAGTCTTGCGAAGTGCAAGCGATCTTTACCTACCCACGTTTTGATTTCACGGCAAAGATAATTCAACAATCAAATGCAAAAGACTGAAGACGAGAGTTAAGATGAACAGAGAAAAAAAAACATTATAAAAGGGAAGCGCAGACATAAACTCCCTATAATTACCGACACCCTGGAATGGGTAAATGCACCAAATCGAACCGCCCCCGGGGCTTAAGCGCTGGCTGTATACCTATACGAAGCAGCATTAAAAAAAAAACAAGCTCGGGCTGTAAAATAAGGCTCAGCCATGGCGCACATTGTGTGATTATAGCTTCGTTCCGAAGCGTCTCTTCTAGAGGCTTAGGAAGGTATAGCTTAAAGCATCCACATCCAAGGAGAGGGAGACTGAGCTAAATGCATATCGTCGGCATTTTATTATTTTATTTTGTTTCATTTGTTTTTTTTTTGTAATAAAGATGTGAGCATCGATGCAGACTTTGTGGACTGATGTGATCCCGTCGTTCTTCTTCAATATCGGAAATTTATCTGTGCTGCCTTCTTGAGTATATATCAGACTTTAGGTAAAAGAAGGGAAAGGGTGTTTAGTGCGCGGCATCGCATAACACATTCGTGTGCTTCAAATCCATTAAGAGTGAATTCAACCAAAACGTCAAATTATAATGTTTACTTGTCAGTTCTATCAACTTGAAAGAGCATAAAATCCTTCCTCTTTGACGAAAGGATAGCACAAGTTTGGGTTGAGTAATAATCTTGCCACAAGAATACACGCGGTTGATGTCTTCAAATAAATATGTATTGTCAACCCTGCGATGGCTAGAAGTTGTCATTACAATCTACATAAACAGACTTTTTGACAGATATAGAGGCAAATCCTGCAGAAAAAAACTTTTCTTTGGAAATTTGAACAATTCCTCCTCAACTTTAACCCTTTTATACTTAACCCTTCAATTCCCACATCTTATCGCTTATCTTTATATTGTGTCGTTCACACGAACAAACGTTCAACGTTCATTACGTCGTGTTTTCGTTTTGACGATGATCGGTTGATTGCCGCAAGTGCTGTGTCCCCTGCCACGCCTCAAAACCCGTACGTGAAAAAATCGAATCGAATATTTCTCGTGTGAAACGCCGCCGTCTCGTACTCGATAAAACCGCAAACGTGCAAAAAATCGAATCGAATAGTCGCCGTCTGAACGTAGCCTAAGGGATATTTCCTATACTATTGGATGGAAATTTCATTTGCAGCAGTTGTCATTTACATTAAGCAGTTTTTCTAAATAAGGAGCTGGGGCCTAGTGACTTACGCCTTCAAACCTTTCCTGTATGCGAGTAATGTCAAAAGTGGAGGGGAACTACAGTTTTACATACACTTTTCATGACAAGAATTACTTTTCATAATTTGTCAATTCCTCCCAAGAGGCAGTGTACGTGGAAAAAAATTTTAGGTGGCACAGGCAGTCCTACAGACTTATGATTACGCGGTTTTCCTAGTGTTGATTTTTCTTAGATTTTTCGGGACTTCACAGATATATTTGTTCACTGTGAACACACCTTAAGGCCAATGTTAAAACATGGCTGATGCCAGCCGTGATACGAGTTCTGAAACGATATTTAACGAAGGTTATCGAAACCGTAGGCACCGAAAACTGGGTTTAAGGAATGGAATAAAGCTTCTTCTAATGTGTGGAATATATCAAAGGATTCTAATTAAATACATAAATGGTTTGACCAAACATTTATTTTAAAAGATATCTGATTAAAGTCCACCACAGCAAAGTAAAGCTTTTTCGTTAAGTTTCTGTTTAATGACCAAATTTACCATCGCACATGCATCAGTATTATATACGCTCTCCGAAACGTATTATTCCCACCTTAAATATGCCTTGGCGATTCGCTACGTTATTCGTGCAACATTTGTGAGATTCTGTGCTGCGACGAATTGCTTATACCAAGAAAGAAGAACTAATCATTGACTTCGTCGAATGAAGAAACGGGAAAAAAACAAGTTTTTACCTTTTACGCGTAATCTCTTTCATGGATGGCATGGCTCAAGCATCAGTGGTGGAGACAAGCGACTGGCCGGTGCATTGGAGCAAGTTATGTATAGGAGTTCTTTTATACGGTGTGTATCCAGCTACCATCCTTATGATAGCGGATGGATGCGATCGCGACCGTCCAGAGAAGATCGATCATTTAATTCAGTCTAACAATAAACCAAAACCAATGTTCCCCAATATGCTATACGCGTAGTCGTCGTTCTTCGTTCGTCGTGCGGCAGTCAAGCGCGTAATCTCAATATTTTCTAGAGCATCATTCACCCATCTCCAGAAGCAAACCAACATTCTGGACATGAACTGGTCCCGCAGAAATAACACAAAAAGTAAACCTAAAGTGGAGAAGAAACAAAAACAAAAATTCCTCTTCTTATCGATTAATTTCCAATTTAAGTTAGTGGTGCACTTGAGCCAGAGACAGAGCCAGACTCCAGAGCCCCAGCCAGGCCAGGAGTCCATATCACTGCTTGCAGCACACGGAGGTTGTTCTTGAGTCTCGACTGTGATAAGTTTTAGGTTCTTTCTTTTCTTCTCTTTTACAGCAGGAATATGGTGCATTTTATCAGAGCTAGGCTTCTTAGGAGTGTACCGCATTTTCTTTGACCAATCTTTTTTTTTTCTGGTAGGCATATCTTTGTTCGTGCGGCCTCGAAAATAAGGTACACACACGCTTCACTTTGCGCTGGACTTGACTAATGGATGCAATCTGGAGTTGATCTACTAATTAATTGACTCTTTGTGTCTGATGGTGTTTGCATTGGTGCCTGATGATGATGATGGTGGATCTGGGAGAGCTGTCGTTTATTTTTTGTTGGGGCTATCTTAGGTGTTGATCTTCAAACGGAAAGATGTAAGGCAGGCACTTTTTTCTCTCGATTTCCATTTTTTAGTTAATGTTTTGTGATTGCTGCGAGGAATCGTTCGTAATTCCTTCCGAAATTCAATCAATGAACTCTGCAGGTTCATTATTCGAAAAAGTGATACGACAAAGACGAGTAAATGGATTTAAGAAATTAAGTGATGGGTTGTAGGATGTTGGTTTTGTGGTAGTTTTAATGTAGACTAATCCTTCCACTACTTTTCATATGGAATATTAGAAAAGCAGTTTCCGGCAGTCCGCAAAAAACCTTAAGTTGCTTTCTCTTGCTCTTAAAGCTATTATTGTTGCTGGTCGTTTCATTTGTCAAAATAAGAGTTAGAAGTGACATTTCCGCTTACTATATTCAATCAGCAGATTTCAAAATGGCGTCATTAATACACAAATCATTAAATAAATTCGTTCTGTAATTATTAGCTTCCCAATAGTCATGCATCCAAAACTAAAACTGTGATGCCATAACCCAAGTCGAATGTTGTCATCTAAACGGAGCTTAACTTTCAAATTAACTGAATTTTTGACACTGGAGTTGACAGTAGTTTGTTCTTTTTCGAACTGTTATAAACTTTTGTCGTTATGTCGAACAAAGTTGTTAAAATGTCATATTTTCGGATTGTTGTAATTTGTTATAATCTTTTGTTGTTGATCCGTCAAAATGAAAAATATTATTTTATGACCTTAAATTTCAAAATAAATAACGAAACTGAATTGAACTTGCTTTTCAACTGCTTTCAAAAAGTATTGATATTTAAAATAATATCTATTTTTAAATATATCGTAACATTAGCAAAAATTGGAAACAATGACATATATTGTTTTATTACATAATGAACTAGGTACTTTTTAATTCTTTTTTTTCCCAAGCGAAAAAGGAACTATTGGTTGTTTTTCAACTAATTATTCACTTTGACAGTTGTAGATTGTTGAAAAAGGGAACTATTTGACACTTCAACAATGAACTTATGAACGATGCGATGATGTTTGTATGTTGTTAGAAATCGGAACAATCTTGATGTTTCATTCTGAAAATTGTTAAAAATTATGAACAATAACTAGAAAAAGAACAGACCAACGAGATTGCTTAAGTTTAACATATGAAACCAAGGACTGAATTCAAAACGTTTGATTGGCCACCTGTCACTGATGGCTTGTAGTGACATTTTAATACGTTTATTTATATTGAATTTTGATATTCAGATATAATGTTCGTTCAACTTCGATTGTATTTGAAAATTAAAGACTACATTACAGCTGAACGAATCTAACATCGTCTAAAAAAGTTGTAAGCACGTATGTAGTCGATACTGGTTTCGTTTCTTTTCGCAAAGAGGGCAGATATAATCATTGGGAAATGAAAAGGAAGTTAATTTCTTTTGAGTTAAAGTGACAGTTACATACAGTTTGAAAATATAAATATTTCTATGAAAAACTTAACGAAACTAAGATAAGACCCTGGCTGATGACACATAAATCAACACATCTGACTAAAATGAAGCTCGGTGAAGGTTTTTAGTCCAACTTGACTTAAAATCCACACTTATAAAAAGTTAAACCAGATCTGTCAATTTAAAATGTTTAAAATTAAATCAGTTTATCTTTGTTTTAAGCTACCTTCTTCGTTCCTGTTAGCAGCGGCGGCACTGTCTTCAGTTAAAAAATAAAAAAGAAACAAACAGCGATAAGCTTTGAAACTTAAGGTAAATTCTTCATTTGAAACCAAATGAGTCAAGTAATTAATTTCTGATGTCATATCTGGCTTAGTCTTTATCCATCCCTTTTTTATGCCATTAGGAGATAAGTGCATACATATAGTCCGTGTGCCACTGCGTCGCGCCATAATCGCCGTCACCAACGTTGCCGTCGTCGTCGGCCGTTCGTTGTCCATTCCATCGAGGGTTTAGTCAGAGTGCCGATTGCCGCTATGTCGTTTAATATATTCGTTTTCTTGAAGATCTCAAGTCAACACGATTTAATTTGAATGCAAACACAAGACTTTTGCGAGGCACATTATCCGATCGCGTCCGCTCAAATTATGTGAATGAGCATCGGATGAGGAGACAGTGCGCTGAAGTTTTAATACCAGGTTTGCACTTGGATGTGAGATACAAAAAGTTAAATTAATCTCAAAAAACGGAGAACGAAAAATGCTCTGTTTTTTGAGATGACAGTGTGACAGATGGCATTGCTTTATTACCTAAATAGTATACAAATTTGTTATGAGTCACAATAGTATCATATTAAAAGTTCTGTTTGATTTCCCTTAACCAAAATAGAATACTTTCTATAAAATCAATCGATTCTGAATTATAAAAAAAAAAAAATGCTTTAAATACTTCCCCTTAATCCAAAATGGCTGTGTTTATTTACTTCACTAAACATTCCATATGACTCGACCAACCAACGCTAGCCTTTAACGATGAATTTCGACGACCATTCTACGACCAACGACGAGCGATGTGTTGATAAATCGAATGAATAGAATTATGATGGAAGATGAAAGTCGGTAAATCCAATCCATAAGCCAAGTTTACAGCGCCGCCACCACCACTGTGCTGTGCTGCCAGCCGGCCGCTAGAAATCCAAACTGACATACCGCAAACTTATCGACAACGACAACATCTATCCTATATTCCAGGTCCCGCATATTCGATACAGACGAAAGACGGACGGGACGATGACAGCACAGCCAAACGTCATTAAGAGTCAACCAAATCAACACAGAAAAATGAGACAGCTAACACAGCAAAAGAAGAAGAACGTAAAACTAGCAAAAAGCCACAGCCAGAGGCCAGAGCCATATCAAAACCAAAAAGAGAAAAACTCTACACACGGCAAAGTCAGTGTTGTAATCATAATGACAGAATTCACTTAGCGATTCGGACCATAAAACGTCAAGTTATGAGTGCAGCCCCACTGCCAGGCAGATACCCAAACTGACTGGCTGCTGCATAGTTTTGTTGTTGACCAAGGGGACACGATGATGACGAGCGACGCAACGGCAAGTCAAAGACGACTGACGAACGGCTGGCTAGTGGCGGCGGCGTTGGAAACGATGACGGTGACGGGACGTGCCGCAAGGCAGTCGTATGTGACCACATTTGCTATATTTATCTCGCGCACACGATGATTTGTACCTTTCGTCGGCAAGCAAAGTCATCATCAACGCAGCAATGCGATGACGACTGACGGTGACCACAACTTGAGAAGGCAGAAAGAGATTAACCAAAGATATGGCCACAAAAAGGATCAGGAATACGATTTTTTATCCGCTGCTGGGACGCTCTGCGAACTGCGAACATGCCAAGATGTTCTGCTTCATTAATTTTGCGGTTTTTATGCGGAATGTCACATAATGTAAGCGTACAGTGAGATTACCCATGAGCACTTTGCTGGAAAGAGGAAATAAGCTATGAGAATTGAGAGTATAATGTATATTGACATGTGGGTGGGCAAAATTTTCAGATGGATTAGCGGTAAAAAATCAAAAACAAAAAATAAAAAGAAAGAATTCTTTGATACTGGCTTGAAGCTCGCTCTGCCACTGTCACTCGCAGTTAAATGAAAAACATAAGAAACAATTTTTAATGAGATATATCTTCACGTCACGTCAAACGAATGATCAGCACTCTTGGCAAATGGAATATAAGAGCCTTTAAATTAATTGGCCATGCCATGCTATCGTAGTTGCTATCTTATCATCATTTACTCTGGGAAACTGACATATAGCATAGCATTTCTTTAGAAAATATTCGCGGTGGCAGCTCCACCTGGAACTGGGAGAGTAGAAACCATCACCACACAATGAAAGAGTCGGCAGAAAACCGATTTCAAAAGGTTCAGCAAGTGATGTGGCGGCGGTGTTCGGTGGTGGAAGAGTCGTGCAATGGAATGGCGACAGTGCATTCGAAAAATGCAAAGTAGATGATAAGAACTTCGCTGGCAGGGTTCGTTCGATCTGTTTGACCATAAAATAAACCACTTTATATTTTTCTACATAAAAGCTACACAAATATTTTTGGATTTTCATGTGAACTTTTTTCATACGTCTATTCACAAGAAACCATGAAATTCAGTCAAACAGATAAGAACCTGTGATTTACAACTTATGTATATACTTTGAGAGGCTTAATAGTCCCTGTAGTTCTTTGTTCTTCTCTCGAATTAACAAATGGAGAAGGAATCAAACATCATACTAAATAACTGAAATTGTTCTTATTAATTTTTGACAGATTCTAGTTTTAAGCCAAATGTCAAATCTTTCTTACCGACCATGTTGGGGACAATTTCATAAGTCGACAGAAATATGATCTTCAAATTTCTTATAGTTAATGTCGGTTTACACTTTTCACGTCAATCAAAAAAACTGTGGGATGGCCAGAATTGATATTAATTCTTTGACATTTTTACAATATTAAAAATGCCAAATTTGACATTTTATTTCCTCCGCCATCCTACTCGTCTGATTCTATGATCAGTGTTGTTAATATTTGAAAGATACTTAAGAAATGCGATGTTTGACATTTTTACAATATTAAAAATGCCAAATTTGACATTTGATTCCTCCGCCATTATGTTCGTCTGATTCTATGATCCGTGTTGTTAATATTTGACAGATACTTAAGAAATGCGATGTGATGAATAAATCTCCAGATTTGTCAAAAGTTGTACGATTAATGGTCAGTTCGCACCATAGGTAGGTTGACACATCACTGACTAGAATACATACATAGCTGCGAACAGTAGACGGGTAATACAATTTAGAGCGAAGTTTTTATTAAAAATCTTTTACGATTTAACAATCTTTTGTAATTATCTGAAACGAATACTAGTAAAAATCAAAAACACTCTATTGGAAGATATAAAACCTTTGTACGTATCACCCTCCAAACCCCATTTGTTTACTTTGATGTTTGTAATTTGAACGAGTAGATGTGAATTTCAACGAATTAACTACTGAGTTTTTAGGAAAAATGTCATAATTTAGAGGAGAAATGTCAAGCTTACTTAAATGAGTTTATGAATCTGATTTCCGGTTTGGCTTGTAGGCAAACCAAGATGGCTACCGAAGATTCATATCTTTATTAGAGTTTTTTTGGAAAAAAATCATCCGTAAATAGACTATAACCTCTTTTCGTCAAGTTTCGTTAACTTTTACATTCTCAAGATTAACGAGTATTATTGATGAGAAAGTGGAGGATGGTGGTTTTTATAGTTTAATTAAGATTTTACATCTTGAAGTATGGGGAGAGCTTTATGATATTTGACTTTTTTGACAACTTTTGACAGTTAAAGCCCTATTTATAACATTAGTGAAATGAATCGCCAAAAAAAGTGAACGAAACTTGACAAAACTAGAAGTAAGAGGATATTAAACCATATAATCCAAAGAACACGATTTTCGCAGAATCACACGGCACTGTCCTTAGGCTTTCATCTTGTTAAAGAATGAGGTAAATCCGAAAAAGATGGTACTGCGTTGTCGTCTTCATTACCAGCAATCAAACCACAAGAAAAGAAAATCCTTTTAAATAATGTTGTACAACAATTAAACTATAGTATTTCTTATGTGACAAAACGTCTGGCAGGTACTTTATCATGATTTTCATCTGCGGCGACATACAAAACAAAAAACAGCAACACATACTTTACCTACATCGATATGACAGTCATTGCTCATAATGGAGTTGTAATGATTATGTTATGTTCGTACTCATCTCTTTCCATTCAGAACACAATATTGCGTGTATATCTTACAGATACAAAAGTGTAAAAAAAGAACTGCAGCAAAAGTATGATTTATTGATTGAACATGCAACAGACGGTTGTGGAAGAAATACATCAAAAGCATAAGCCCATTGTGCGCTCTCCGCAGATCTTATATACAAGGGTATAGAAGCGGCATTTAACAAAAGTAATCGACAAGCATTATACACATGGCAGATTGCAGGCAGGCTGAAAGTTGAAGGCTGAAGTCTGCATCCTGGGCCTTAATTCCTTTCGTTTTTTTCCGCTTTGTTTTTGCAAACTGCAAGGATACAGGGGGTAATATTCCTTTACGTGGGACATTATTATTATGTGTGTGTTTTATCGGAAATAAATTTCCATATTGACGAGAGAGACTTCACAAACAAAAGGTTGGAGGTATGAAACAGCAGCGGCACACGTTCGTTTGATAGATTAAAGATAATTCCCACAGAAAATTTGTTGGCTGGTTTAATAATTAAATAACTTTGCTATGCCTTTTTTTTTGCTAATAAGCTATTTTTGATTCAATTACATATCTGTAGTGCTTACATTTTTCCAGACAGAACGAACGTTTGTCAAAAACTTTGCCTTAGTTTTAGTTATGTCATCGATATCCTCTTTCAAGATTTTCAAAACACTGAAATTCATGATTGTACATATTTTTAAAGTTTAAAGCATTTTTATTTACATAATTTTAAAAAGTTACAGACAGGAAACAACAAAATGTCAGTTTCAACAAAGTGGAGACTCTAGTATTTGTGAACACAACCAAAATGTTACACAAACGCTACATGAGCAAGTAATCAACAGTTTAGTTTATTAAATTTTAAGGAACTTCTTAAATTCTTTTCAAATTGATATCTTCCTTCAAAGCTAGTTCAGCAACTGAACTTTACAAGAACTATCAACTTGTGATTTTGTGCGCAAATAGAAAACGAACGTACCTAATTATTTGTTTAACCCAGAAGTTGCATGAGTTACAGGATTTATACTTTTCTTAATCTGATATTTTAATTTACAAAAATATGGAATGCAGAATATTTAAATCACATTGGTTGATAGAGTTAGTACACCAATTTTGCTCATATCTTAATAACTGCAGGTTACAGGAAGTGCCGTAATACTTTTATGAAGACAAACATTTTAACACATTTTACGCATGCGGTTTCCTGGCATATATACATCAATCCCGCTGTACTTTTCTTCATAATTGAAGATGCAGTCCTGGTGTAAGATACCCATTATTTCAGTTTTTGTACACTGATTGCCAAATTATTTGGTCTATTAGAAAATTCAAAGTAACTACGTGTCAAATTGACAATTTGGAATGGGAAATAAAAGACTAAGAAGTTTTTTATTCTGAAGTTTCCATATGAAAATTTTGTTAAAATCCAAGTTTGACGTTTCACTTTTGACTTTGTGACAGTGTTTTATAGCCGATTCTTACTTTAAATACATTTTCCCTGCTATCTAATTGAAAAACTGCCATTTTGTAGAGTTCAGACAAAAATTGAGCCAACAATTGAAAAAGCCATAACTCTCAGTCGATTACTGTCTATCGTTTAGACGCGGGCTAAAAGGGGGACTTTTTTATATGTGATGACATAAAAACTCTCGCATGCCTCCTGTTTTCTGTAAACAAAATTAACAACCTCTGACAGCAGCTGTCATATTCCTATCCACAATTTAAATTTTTGTATCTGGGGTTAAACGTTGGAATTTGTACTTTAATTCCAATTAAAAACATTTCCAAGACTTCAAATAATTTCAAAAAAAAAAAAAAATGTTCAAAATGTCACTTCAAAGCACAACCATAATTTTATCCAACCAAACACACGTCTCACGGTCGTCATCTTCTTGAAATGCAATTGCATTGTGTGTGCACCGCGTCGGACGGGCTGTCAATGGTAGATGGTGCTGTTGCAACGCGACTGTCATCACATTCTCAGGTGCTGCAAATTAGTAGTTATTTTCATTATTAATTTAATGACAGCAAGTCGATCCAAGTAATGGCGGAATTGCCAGTGCCACAGCATTTCAATCGCTACTAGCGGATTTTATTTGTACTTCAATAAGTTAGACCCCGACCCCAACCATCATCATCCATCTCCATCTGGCAGAGCCAACCATTGCGCTTCTTTTTGTATACATTTATGTTTTTGTGCAGAATTTCAATTTCACATCCATAAAACTCGACATGGGGTGCTACTTGCCAGCAGTGAGTAGAATAGATGTGCCTTCAGCTTTAACCATGCACGCTAGTCTCTTACTCGCGTGACGACAAAATAATAATTGTTACGAGTTACGACGAATGGTCGAAGCATCGAGCATTAAAATGACATCTCTCATCCAAGTCCCAGTCCGAGTCCCAGCTGAGTTTTCTTGCAGGAGACCATTCGCCTCTCCATGACATTTGGTTTAGCAAAGAGTCAAGGAGCATCAGCAGAGTAGTTTTACAACGGCAATTAATTTGATTGAGCTTGCCACCGAACAACAGCAGTATCGTCAGCAATTAACCGTCGCCAAGATCAAAGCCATCACCACCGCCTCCGATGTTGTTCCACAAGAAGCATCCACAGTGGTAGATTTTTTTGTGATCGGGCTGGAAGTTGGAACACCAGATAAAAAACAAAACAAAACGAAGGTGCCACAGAAAAGGCGCAGGGGCTTCTGTGAACTTGTTCACTCTATATAAGCAGTACTATCTACCACAGCCAGTGTATCAGTTTAGTCGAGGGGCTTACGACTTGACTATGGTGTGTTGTTTGTTCCCATGGTGTGGTGGCTGGCGGCTGGCAAAATGTCGCTAAATGTTAATTTGCCTTAAGTGAAACAAGCTAAACATGCTATTGCGCACACACGCTTTGCGAATCGAACAACTTATTTGAAAGTCGTTCCAGATGTAAGATTATCAGAAGATGAATATTGGAAAGACAACAAGTAAAGCCATTGCGACCGATGACAGCTATGATGTTTCTTGTTTTTTTTGTCGTTTTATTATAATTGATAATTTGTTGGCCATTAAAAGAGATTTTTATTTTTTTTGTTTTGTCGATGATTAATTTAAATTTCTTACAATTAAATGGTTGACAAGTAGTGTTGTTAATAACGCCTTTTGTGGGGAGCAAAATAAAAACAGAAGACAGTGAAAGTGATAAGTAGAAAAAGGAAGGGTGACACGATTTCGATGTTGTTATTAATGGAGTCTTGATCTCTTCGAAGAATTTTATGAATCCATAGGTTTGGATCTTTTAAGAAAATAAGAACAAACTCCATTAATTTGTTTCAATAAATTGACAAAACTGGCACTTTGGAGAATTGACATTTATGTTTATTCATGTGGATTTTAACTTTTCAGTAAATCTTTCTTTTAAATCTGCAAAAATATAGAAAGCAGAATATTGAAATCACATTAGTTAGATAGACTAACTACACCAATTTTGCTGGGCTCTTAAAAACTGCAGGTTACAGGAAGTGCCGTAATACAAACATCTTAACACATTTTACACATTCGGTTTCCCGGCATACATCAATCCCGCTCTACTTTTTTTCATAATTGGACATGCAGATACTTTGTAAGTCCTGGTGTAAGATACCCATTATTTCAGTTTTGTTCTAAATTTGTGTGTCACTGCAGAAACTCTGAGCTGTGATCTTAGAACAAGAGCCTTCGTATTTGCCAACCCTCTTGAGAGGAATTGACAATTTCTCCACGAGTAACTCTTGTCTTGAAAAAGTGCTTTCTCAAATTACCCGTTCGGATTCGGCATATAAACTGACATTCCATTCCTGACAATATTACTCGCACACAGGAATGGTTGAGAGTTCGTAAGTCACTAGGCCCTAGTTCTCAACGGACTGTTGCGCCACCCAATTTATTTATTTATTTACATGTGGTTTTCAATCTGGCAATACTTCTCTTGGAGTAAGTCTTTTTGACAGCTGTCAGTTGATTCATGATCTGTTTGGTTTGCCAATGCACTATGAATAGACATGCTCCAATCCTGTAAATTTATTAATAAAGTAATAGTTAAAAATGCGTGATGGAATGAAACAATCAATTTATTGGAGCATCATTTTTGTGAACACATTATCTCGCGTTTGGGCCTGTGGCGTAAACTCTTATGCTTCGGCAATGAGCGACTGAACGACAAGTCGCTAAGTAACGAATCTGAGAGATAGCTTTTCATTTACTAAACTACGTCGTTGAGCGATTAGTTGGGAAAATGCCATCCTCAAGAGCGAGCCGTTGTAGCTTGTCAGTTTAAGGTCGTGTTCATATTTACAGATCTATAATAAGATCGAGTATCCGTAGATTTGCTGTACACCTTATAAATCACGAAAATGCAAACTATGGCGAATTTCATCGTTTATATCAAAATCTTCAAAGATTTCGACATCGATTCTGGAAATATTGTCATATGTCAATGCCTTCTTTTGATTTGCTGTAAGTTCAACTGAAATTTACAAGAAAAAAGAAAGCAATTGGTTGATTATTTTTGAATTCTTAAGTTTTGCCATTCAAATATTTTGGATGTCAGTTCTTATCTCAAGGTTTTGCAAAATTGTTAAATTGTGCCATCAATGGCAAAAGGCTTTTGACAAATTGATGTTATGACTATCCTCTCAATTTTTTCAAGGTCTTGATATGAAATTTGGAGTCTTTCTTTTTTTAACTTCTAAAAATTCTGGGTTCAAATTGTATGTTGACGCTTTCTTGTTTTTATTTTTCGCAAATTTTGGGGACAGCTGGTGCTGGTAGAAGAAGTGCTGGTTGTAAGTGTATTATCTCTTTAAAGTTTCTCATTTTCTTCGTCCAGTAATTGTGATATTGTTTCAAAAAAAAAAATGATTATAAGCATTTGAATAATTGCTCATAATAATGAGCAATGGAATAATTTTCTGGATGTTCAAATGGTAGACATGTGCATTCAAGACGTCACAAGCGTCCACAAGTTTTTCTCAAAATCGACCTCTGTCTATAAACTCCTGCTCTCACCTCCCCGTGGTGAACATCGGGTGCCTAGTACCTCAACTGGAGATTGGTTTCCAACCCCAGTGGAAAGTTTTTGAGGGCAGCAAACGAGAGAGGAGGGAGATGTGTTTCCACTAAGGCACCTCTCCTTATCCAGGAGGCAGCGGAGGAATTCCCGAGATGGAATCAACAGTGGCGTCTACAGTTCCAGTAAGGTTGAACAACTTAGTGAACACCTCATAGGGCTTCTTCGACTTATTGGGAGCCCAGGCCTATAGGGAGCGGTTTTATACGGATCTTATGATCTGGCCCTCCAGGTTGGGGGTTGTGCCGTCGGGTGACTTCCTGGCCACGTAAAAGCCTCATAGTTGCGAAGCACCAACAAGCCTCGGATAAGGACGGATTTACTGTTGACAACCAATGCAAACGAATTAAGGACAACGAACTTCGGATATGCACGTGGAATGTTAGGTCCCTTAACAGACCACGTGTGACCGAAGAATTAGCGGAGGCCCTAGACCGCTATAAAGTAGACATCACCGCCATCTAGGAAATACGATGGGATGGGCCGGGCAAAAGGAGGATGGAAAACTGCGATATTTACTATGGTGACTGCTACAACGAAAACCAACAGCGCTTATTTGTATGTGGCTTCGTGTTTGGATCCAGACTTAGGCAAGAAGTCTTTTGCTATAGGTGCATCAAAGAGCGCCTCATGACCACACGCATCAAGGCTAAATTCGGCAACATTACCCTGATATGCGCGCACGCCCCCACAGAAGAGAAAGATGACAACACCAAAGATATATTCTTCGAGCTCTTAGACAAATCATATAAGCAGTGTCCTAGCTGCGATATTAAAATTGTCCTGGGCGATTTTAATGCCAAGATAGGAAGGAAAGACATCTTTGGTGGAATAATCGGGAAAACAGCCTACACGACAACACTTCCGACAACGGATTCAGGCTCATAGATTTTGCTGCGGGGCGAAACGTCATGGTAGCCAGTACGCGTTTTCCACACCTCAACATCCACAAAGGAACTTGGACTTCTCCAGATCAATCTACCGTCAACCAGATTGACCATATTTCGATCGACGCCAGACACGCTTCCAGCATCATGGATGTACGAACTTTCCGAGGAGCTAACATCGACTCGGACCACAACCTCGTTGTAGCCAAGGCAGCACTTTGGTTTTCCAGACCCAAGGCAAAACAAGGTGCTGGGAGAAGGTACAACGTCGAACGGTTACAATCGCAGGAGATCGCCAAATCCTTTTCCGACCGAGCTACAAGTAACATTTCTCGAAGTTTTCTACCGCCAACACAATGTATCGAAAACCAATGGCAACATTGCCAAGATGCAATCAGAGAAGACGCCTCTGATGTCTTTGGTTTCAAGCAGCCACCAACAAGGAACCCCTGGTTTGATGAGAAATGTCGGCAGGAAAATGCAGCCAAACAACAGGCACGCAAAGAGGCGCTGTATAAAGGGACGAGAGCTGCTCATAAGCTCTATGAGCAGAAGAGGCGAGAGGAACACTGACTTCTCAGAAAGAAAAAAAGAGAGCAAGAGAAGCGTGCGGTCGAAGATGTTGAGAGGTTTAAAAGCAGGAATGAAGTTCGAAAGTTTTAGAACCGAAGGCTGAAAAGACGAAACAACACAACATCATAGTGAAACTGCAGTCAATGCTGAGAATATGGAAGGACTACTTCTGCCGACTGTAAAACGGCGATGACGAACTGAATTCCGCTATCAGGCAGGATGGTCCAATCAACATAGACGACGAAAGCCAACAATCCCGTCCCCGGACTTAGACGAAGTAAAGATTGCCATATATAAACTGAAGTCTTATAAAGCCGCTGGAGCGGATGGCTTGAATTCCGAGCTCTTTAAAGCAGCTGGAGATAAGTTGGTTAGGAGCATGCACCAACTTATCTGTAAGATATGGTTGGAAGAAAGCATGTCCGATGAATGGAACCACAGTATTGGTTGCCCGATCCTGAAAAAAAGGAGATCCTCTAAACTGCACCAAGAGGAATCAGTCTACTTAACATGGCCTATAAAATCTTCTTTATCGTAATATGTGAACGTCTAAAGCCCATTGTCAACAACCTGATATAGGTCCTTATCAGTGTGAATTTAGACCAGGAAAGTCCACAGTCGATCAAATATTCACATTAATGAAGATCCTGGAAAAACCCCAAGAACACCAAATCGACACCCACCGTCTTTTCATCGATTTCAAGGCGGCATATGACAGCATCTACAGGGACGAGCTGTATAGAGCCATGTGAGATTGACATAATCGGAAGAACTCAACGTGATGTCAATGGGGCTTTTGTGAATATTGAGGCAGAGGTGGCCAAAATGGCTTTAACGGTTAATGAGGGCAAAACAAAGTACATGCTGTCGTCAAGAAAGGACATAAAACACCGACGTCTTTGTCAAAACGTCACCATCGACAGACGGAACTTTGAGGTAGTCAAGGACTTCGGCTACCTAGGCTCCGCTGTAAACGCAGAAAACAATGCTACGAACTGTCAAACTCTATTCGCGTTCCACCTACCATCCAAACTGCAACGAATAAATTGTTCGCGCTCAACTTAACCTCAAACTTATACCACTCTCCTTTTGTTTGTTGAAAAGGGTAATTATAAATTTGCAATTCGTCGCTTTCTGCGAATAGAAATAAGGATCATGAGAAAGAAAAGTCAAAATATGCGAACATCAACAGTTCGTAGTTCGTAGCTCATGTGCAAGATGCTTAATTCCTTCTACCAATACGCTTGTTAGAAAATACGTTTTCTTATATAGACATAAATATCAAAAAAATGGGACTTGCTGCTTAACTGATAGATTTGACGTTTCTAAATGTACGAGTAAAGGATGTTTACAGATTTTCTTTATGTTGAATCTTTGTATATAAATCGTTTCATATACAAAGGTTGAACATCCCGAACATATATATATAATTTGAAAAAGCACTAATTGTTTGTTTTTTATTTTTTTTTTAATCTATGATTGAACGCTGTCAATTTGAATTTCATTTTAATAGTAACTTTTCGTAGTGTACTTATGATAAACACAAACCAAATTTAAAAGAAGGGAACTATACGATTCGAGTGCCATCTAGACACATTTTTTCGATATCTTTGTTATCGTAAGAAAATGTCCCTTGTTCGGGTCATAAAGTTATGGTGGTTTAGTGACTTGACTATGGTTTGAGTATGTGGTAAAATATTTTCTGAACAAATTTTTAGAAATTTTGTTTTTTTATCATTTGAAATAACAACTTATTTCAAGACACATAATTTATATTTAACAGAATTATTGTTATACCCAACTTTATTTCTAAAATTTAAATGCGGCTATAGTTTATTATTTTTCTATCTTCAATATTTTTGACTCAAAAATAAATCAATAAATCAATGTTAAGTCAGTTCAACAACAGGGATATGATAAATGTAACTCTATAATAGAGCAATAACATTGTGAAAGGTTAATTCTGAACAATAAAACACACATAATCACTTCATGTGTACCTTTTGTACAAAAAGATGATATAAAGTCCAATAAAATGATAATAATGCAATGCAATTACTTGGTCATCGATTCATATATAATTTGTTTGTTTATGATAAAGAAATATTTTTATCATACTGTTCAAATAATAATTGAGTATTTGCGAATAATTCAATTTGATAAGATTACTTAAGAATTTCTAGAAGACAAAATATTAGGTATCTCAAATCTAAAGCACTAATTAAGATACTTAAACAGTACTAATACAGAATAGGTTTAAACAAAAAAAAAACAAACAAACAAATCAAAACTTGAAGTAAGAAATGTCAAATGTAAACTTAAAAAAAGTAATACAATTGATTTAGTACCAACAAAATATTATAATTCTCCACCTGTCAAACTCAACTGTCATTTTAAGTGTCATGTCAAAATGTTATTTAAAATTGAATCGCTTAATAATCGTGTAACCCTTTAAAATGAATTTATACTTACCTAGTACAAAATCGGCAATTCAAATGTAGCCATTTAAACATATTACCATTGAATAATTACATGGTTGTTTAAGCTATGTTCGGTGTCCACTTCTATTTTGTAATTATTTAATGATATTACGCGAGTACTTTCGTTATCGTAATGTACGCTAAGTTGAAAATGTTGCTGCTAATAGTAGGCGTATTTTATTGATAAATTATAGCTAGCAGTAATGGAAAGTAAGTGCAGTAATGGAAAGTGTGAATAAAACGTATGTTCACTATTATATGCACTCTTATTTTAAATCTCCAAGTTGGTATTTGTGCAATCATACTTATGTCAAAATCTGCTGTCAAAAAAAAAAAGAATAATCACTTGAAAGAAATAACTTAAAATGGAAGTTCAAATGGAAGACATGTGCATTCAAGAGGACACAAGCGTCCACAGGTTTTTCTCAAAACCCACCTCTGTCTATCAACTCCTACTCTCACCTCCCCGCGGTGAACATCGGGTGCCTAGTACCTCAACTGGAGATTGGGTTCCAACCACAGTGGAAAGTTGTTGGGGGCAGCAAACGAGAGAGGGGGGGAGAGGTGTTTCCACTAAGGCACCTCTCCTTATCCAGGCGGCAGCGGACGAATTCTCGAGATAGAATCAACGGTGGCGTCTACAGTTCCAGTAAGGTTGAACTACTTAGTGAACACCTTATAGGGCTTCTTCGACATATTAGGAGCCCAGGCCTATAAGGAGCGGTTCATCCGGCTCCCCTTCCTTGGAGTTATACTAAGGATCTGGCCCTCCAGGTTGGGAGTTGTGCCGTCGGGGTGACTTCCTGGCCACGTAAAAACATCATAGTTTCGAAGCAACAACAAGCCTCGGATACGGACGGATTCACTGTTGACAACCCACGCAAACGAAATAAGGACAACAAACTTCGGATATGTACGTGGAATGTTAGGTCCCTTAACAGACCACGTACAGCCGAGCAATTAGCGGAAGCCCTAAATTGCTGCAAGGCAGATATTACAGCCATCCAAGAAGTGCGATGGGATGGACCGGGCAAACGCAAACTAAAAGACTGCGATATCTACTACGGCGACTGCTACCGAGAACAAAGACAGCGTCTATTTGGGTGTGGATTTGTTGTTGGAACTAGGCTCAGGCAAAAAGTCTTGAGTTTCAACAGTGTGAGCGAGCGCATCACGACAATCCGCATCAAGGCTATGAAGACACCAAAGACATATTCTTCGAGCTCTTGGACAAGACATATGAGCAGTGCCCTGGCTATGCCATTAAAATTGTCGCTAGGAAGAGAAGACATCTTTGGTGGCATAATCGGGAGATACAGCCTGCACGACACCACCTCCGACAACGGATTCAGGCTGGTCGATTTCGCTGCGGGGCGAGACGTTCTGGTAGCTAGTACGCAGTTCACGCATCTCAATATATACAAGGGGACATGGAAATCTCCTGATCAATCAACCGCCAATCCCGATCCAAGCCAAAACAAGGAAGTACTGTGAGAAGATTCGACGTTAGACGGCTACAATCGCAAGAGACTGCCATGTCCTTTTCCGATCGAGTCTCTAATAACCTCCTAAGGAGTCCTATGCTTCCTGCATTAAGCGTTGAAAACCAGTGGCAACATTGCCTTGCAGCCATCAGAGATGCCGCCTCTGAACTGCTAGGTTTCACACGGCCAACACAGCGAAACCCCTGGTTTGACGACGAATGCCGGCAAGCTCACGCAGCGAAACAAGAGGCATACAAAACGGCGCTGCACAAAAGGACTAGAGCTGCTCGCGAGCTCTACGAGCAGAAGAGGAGAGAGGAACACCGGCTTCTTAGACGGAAAAAAAGAGAGCATGAGAAGCGCGCGATCGAGGAGATAGAGGGATGTCACAACAGGAATGAGGTTCGTAAATTTTACCAAAAGGTAAAAAAAACCTCCCAAGGGTACCAGCCACGAACCGCAGCCTGTAAAGACGATCAAGGGAACATCGTAGTAGAACCACAGTCGATGCTGAAAATATGGAAAGATCACTTCTCCAAATTATATAACGGCGATGACGAACCGAATTCCGCTGTAAGGGAACCACTCAACCTCGGCGACGCAGATCAACAATTCCGCCTACCCGACCTTGACGAAGTGAAGATAGCTATATCTAAACTTAAGTCAAACAAAGCTGCTGGAGCCGACGGAATCGCTGCCGAACTATTCAAAGCAGCAGGCGATGACTTGGTAGGGAGCATGCAAAATATGGTCGGAAGAAAGCATGCCCGATGAGTGGAATCTCAGCATAGTGTGCCCGATACATAAGAAAGGAGACCCTCTAAACTGCGCCAACTACAGAGGCATCAGTCTCCTTAACATTGCGTATAAGATCCTCTCTGCCGTATTATGTGAACGTCTGAAGCCATTCGTCAACAATCTGATTGGTCCTTATCAGTGTGGCTTCAGACCAGGAAAGTCCACTATCGACCAAATATTCACACTACGGCAGACCTTGGAAAAAAACCCAGGAGCTTCAAATAGATACCCGCCATCACTTTATCGATTTTAAAGCCGCGTATGACAGCATCTATAGGGAAGAGCTTTACCGAGCAATGTCTAGTTTTGGCATCCCTGTCAATCTTATCCGTTTGTGCAGAATGACGATGGAGAATGCACGCTGCTCTATCAAGGTCGGAAAAGATCTTACCGATGCATTTGATGTCAAAAAAGGTTTTAGACAAGGCGATGCACTGTCATGCGACTTCTTCAACATCGTTCTGGAAAGAATTGTGCAAAACTCAACCGTCATCACTAGAGGCACAATCTTCCAAAGATCCGTCCAATTAGTCGGATACGCAGATGATATTGACATAATTGGAAGATCAAAGCGTGATGTCAGTGGAGCGTTTTTGAGCGTTTTCTTCGGAAGCGAAGAAGATGGGTTTAGTGGTCAATAAGGGCAAGACCAAGTATATGCTGTCATCAAAAAAGGACACTGAACGACGACGTATTGGACAAAACGTCACCATGGACAGCTTTAACTTTGAGGTAGTTAAGGACTTTGTCTACCTAGGCACCGCTGTTAATGCAGACAACAACACCAGCGCTGAAATCAAACAAAGAATAACTCTTGCAAATCGCTGCTTCTTTGGACTTAGAAGGCAATTGAGAAGTAAAGTCCTCTCTCGAGCATGTAAAATCACCATCTATGAGACACTCATCATCCCGGTTCTCATTTATGGCGCTGAGGCCTGGACCCTGTCAAAGAAAGATGAGAGCGTCTTAGGATGCTTCGAGAGAAAAATTCTTCGGGTGATTTTTGGTCCCGTACGCATAGATGGAGAATGGAAAAGAAGATATAACGACGAACTGTACGGGCTGTACAGCGACACTGACCTAGTTAGCAGAATTAAAGTCCAACGGCTTAGATGGCTAGGTCATGTAGAGCGGATGGACATCAACGCTCCAGCCCGGAAGGTCTTCGAATCCAATCCCGAGGGACGGCGCAGTAGAGGAAGACCGCGACTCAGGTGGCGCACCCAGGTGGGAGAGGACCTCAACCAACTTGGCGTGCGAAACTGGAGACAGCTAGCTAGGGACCGAGCTGGCTGGAGACGCTTGTTGGTTGAGGCCCAGGCCCGCCCCGGACTGTAGCGCCACCTTAAGTAAGTAAGTATTTTTACTGCCTTATTTATCCGCATTATTTCTTTGTTGTTGTTTAGTGTGTAAGATTTTGCTGCGCTGCGTATAAATTTACCAATAAAAAACGCCTAGTGTAGGTGCTTCTGATAATCCGAAGTTATCGGTTTCCCGGGTGTTAAAGAACATTCACTTTTCGGATACGAGACGCGATTTAAAAAAGAGGGGGAACAAGCCACACCACACGACTAATTATGGCTCTATTGCTTCTGAAGTTTCTTAAAAAGTATAATTTCACGTTTTGGTGATGTCATCAGGCCATCGTGCGATTTAAAACCATAAGATTTTATTCTGTAGGGCAGAAGTCCATGTTTAGTCGAATAATCCCCAAACTGTTAAATAAACGAAACATGCGTCCAAAATAACCTCATGCTGTGAATCATCCCTAGGCGGCCGGCAATTTGAAAGATATTGTTTATCACACTAATTTGAAGGCAAAGTCCGAACTATTTACCTTGTTTCATTAAGCTTTACTTTCAAAACTGGAAAAATTAATGACCCGCTCTGTGCGTAAATGATTTTTTGATATAACAAATAAAATAAGTCTACATACAGTCGTGGTCATACAATTAAGCCACAAAACGAATGTACCCTAATCTCTTTAATAAAGCTTCACTTTGTGTCTGTTTTTTTAACGGTTAACAACTAACATTATCTCAATATGATAACCGTATGTCCTAAGGTACTTTTATATTATTCCATGTAGATATTTTATCAAATGTAGATATTTTAGGAAATGTATTATTAAAAATTAAAATGCTTCAAAAAGTAAAAAAATGTATGAAAGTAACCAAATTACTAGGTTTTGGTCCGGCTGAGGACAGAACATTAGTTAGGCTTTTTAAAGTGGTTCCATTTTTAACATCCGTTCAATTAAGGGCCCAAATGGAGGAGAACTATGATGTACAATTATCAGCAAGAACCATACGAAAGCGACTTCAAGAACAATATTTGAATGAACGAATCGCTAGACGTAACTCCATCCTGTCAAAAAAAAAAATATTGCTCGAAGAATGAGGTTTGCTAACGAATTGGAATTTGGTCGTGTGGAGCGACGAATCCAAGTTCAACGTTTTGGCAGTGACGGTGACAGTGACACAAAAAACTATAAAACATGATGGTTTGGGGATGTTTTACATCATCAGGAGTTGGTCCATTGGTACAAAATCATGGAAGTTTGACAGGAGAAATGTACATGGACATTTTGTACAGTCATTTAAATAGTGATTATGCTGACAATTTACCATTAGCCTGGATATTTCAACAGGACAACGACCCGAAGCATTGCTCTCGGATCGTCAAATCCTGGTTTGAATCAAATTCAATCCAAGTCTTGGAATGGCCCGATCAAAGCCCAGATCTAAATCCCATAGCAAATCTATGGGGTATCATTTAAAAAGCAGTTGCTGCTAGAAAACCTACGAATAAGGCTTCTTTTTGAACCATTTTTAAAGAAGAGTGGTAAAAAATAACTCCTGCCCAGTGTTCATTGCTTGTAGGTACAATGTAAAAATAAAGCTCAGAAGTAATAAAACAGAAAGCATATTCAACTATAATACTAGCTGCAAAGAAGGTAAGAAAGTTGTTCTCAATAGGGTTAGTTATTTATAAACGTACTTCATTACAGATGGCTCAATTACATGTCCACTTCCTAAATCGATTAAAACAACTTTTATTTTTTAAATATCATCTGAACTTCTAGTTACTAAATGTATATTTTCATAAATAAATTAATTTATCATTGTGTTAAATTTCTTCATTTTCAACGAAATCTTTTCGTATAAAATGATGGCTTAATTGTATGACCACGACTGTAAATATGTACATATAGCGTCCACTATGAAGTATGTGGAATATTTTGTCTGTCACAAAAAGCGGACTTTGAATCAAAAATTTGACAATAATGTTTTTCTTGAAAAAGAATTGAATAACACGCATTTGCTGACAGTTTCATAAAAAAAGAATAATTGAGGAGAGATATGGATAATGGATATCCCCAAGATATCAAATAAAACAAAATTAAACAATAAAACAAGTTTTTTTTTAAACAAAGTATGAACATGAACAATGACTGGCTATTATTTCGAATATTTGTTTTATTTTATCAACAAAGGTAACAGAGGAATTACCAAACGAAGAAGTATTTAAAGCATACACTACAGTAGAGGCAGCTTATAAAACAATTATTTTATTTGCAGGGATTTGTTTGCAGGTACAATAGCATCCGAATCTGACTTTAAAATATCATTTAAGAAAAATTGTGTATTACTCAAGAAGACACCTTATAGGAAATTCAATACGGATACCGACCGACATGACATACAAGTTAAAAATATCCAAAAACGAAATTCTCACATTTTAAAAAATCCACAAATTCTTTAACCCCATGTAAAAAATCTTCAAAAACAATATCCACAGGATCTGAATCACAATGTACATAATGAAATCCTAGAATATTTAATTTTCAAAAGTCGTCAATACCTATTGCCAGTGGCGTCTTTAGGCATGTGTCCGATGGGCCAGGGCCCAGGTCCCCGCAATTATTTGGCCCCCAAATCCAAAAACTCAAAGTGAGTTTCAACATCTTAAACTTTTGTGCAACATGAATCTTTAATCATACACCTGCACTCGCTGTCAAAATTATTTTTAGAACTCTGCTTTCGTTCTACTTTAGAGTTCTGCACACATGTTGGCTTTTCAACTCACTCCACATGTTCTTAAAATTAATACCTATTCAAGAGCAAAAGTCTGAATATTTGGCTGACACAATCTTGACATTTCTAGAAAGTTATGATATTTCAATAGAAGATTGTAGAGAACAAAGCTATTATAATAGGTCTAATATGTCTGAAAAATATTCTGGTTTGCAAGCAGGAGAAGTGCGAATTTGCTACCTTTGTACCTTGTGTAGCACATACTCTTAAGTTAGTAGGCCTTCATGCGACTGGTTGTGTGCAGGAGGCAACAAGTTTCTTTCAAATCTTTCAAAAAATATACCGCTTTTTTTCTGCTTCTACCCATTGCTGGAATAAATTGAATTAATGTTTTGGTTCACATAGAGTTCTTAAAAGCCTTTCTGAAACAAGATGGTCTGCACGAGCTGACGCTCTATCATGGTTATAAGCAAAATACTGAAGCCTTGACATCTATTTCTAGAGATCCAGAGCAAGCTCCAGACACAGCCTGTCTTAGAAAATGTCAAAACTGGAGTTCCTCATTTTAACAGAAATTTGGAGCACAAAATTATAAAGAATTCATAAAACCAGCAAGAGCCTTTAAAGAGAAACAATAACGATTGACGTTGTTGCCAATTTGCTTTTTTCACTATGTTCTTTCATAAATGAACTAAGGGAGAAGTTTGACAAAATTTGAAGCGTGTGCCAAAATTCAGAATCCGGATGCAAATTATAAAGACTTGATGCAACGAAAAGTAGTTAGTAAGTTTAAAATATCAACTTTTTTTCCAATTATTGACACTATTATTTTGTAATTAAAAATACGATCTAATTGCTATCAAAAAATTAATGCATTGTTTGGCTTTTTTGGTCGATTGCAATATTTGACTTTAGTGGAGTTGCACAATTCTTGCGAACAGTTTTCAAAAAAATATCATAGAGATGTTAATGCAGAAAAGCTTGAGGTAGAATGCCTGCACCTCGTGCAGTATTTAAAAGAATTCAATAAAGATGTAAATGAAGATCTTATTACAATATCAAAATTGTAGAGTCTAATTACAGTGGATGAAATAGTGAACTAATTTCCAAATTTAGAAACTGCCTGTAGAGTTTTTTAATTGAACCGTATACAAAAATATATTATACCTATACATACATAGTTTTGGTCCCCCAAATCCTATTAGGCCCAGGGCCCCCAAAAGTCTAAAGACGCCCCTGACTATTGGTCTTCATAATTTGTGCGTGTTTTTACTGTGTTGCTATACATGCCCCTAAAGTATGACGCTATTTTCAGCTATAATCACTGTTTGCTTTATATGTGCTAGTTGCTAAAGTTCGACGAAACTGCTGAACTTTGACCAAAAAACAATCTCATAAACATCGCTCAGGAGGTGTTAAATGACGTCAACGACGATTCAAGTTTGCTTGAAAGGGTCATAACTGTCGATGAAACATGGGTGTTCAGTTATGGTGTCAAAGCATCCAATGTCATCAAGAGCGAAAAAAGCAAGTCAAGTTCGATCAAATGTGAAGGTTTCGCTTACTGTTTTCTTCGATTAAACGGCATAGTGCATCAAGAGTTCTTACCACAACGTAGTACGGTTAATAGGGAGTACATACTACCTTGAAGTTATGCGACGTTTGCATGAAGCAATCCGAAAAAAACGATCAGATTTATGGAAAAACAATTCATGGCTCGTTCTTTGTTCGTAATTGTTTGGCTAAAAACAATACCGTAGTCATGCCCCAACCTCCATATTTACCAGATATGGCTCCGTGTGACTTTTTCCTGTTTCCAAATTTGAAAGGACCCATGAAAGAACGATGTTTTTCCTCGATTGAAGAGATAAAACCGAATCGCTCAAGGACATATCAAAAAGTGAAAATCAAGAGTGCTTCGAAGATTGGAAAAAATCGCTGGCATAAGTGCATTACATCTGAGCGGAACTACTTTAAAGGGTACCACATTGATGTAGAATAAATATTTTTTTGAAAAAATACGAAAATTCTGGGAACTTTTTGAACACACTTCGTACTCAAAATATGGTGCATCTGCTGTGCTTAAATATTTTGATTTTGGAAATTGTGGATTTGGGCATTTTGGTTCCGGAGATTTTACATTAGAGCATTTTGTTTTGGTAATTTTGTGTTGGGAATTTTTGCTTTAGGACTAGAGTACACAACCTCATTTAATAGCCTTTATCACGAAAACATACTGCATGGCGCTAGCAAACTAGATTGAAGTAAACCTTACACAGAGAAATACAAATTTGGTTTGCATATTTCAAATTGAACGTTACAAATAATATTACTCGAATTGTTTCAACACACATGAACTAAAAAAAACTTTATTTTTGATATTGACAAAACCAGTTCGATATATCGAATTGAAAATGTTGACATTTCTCGACGTTTCAAGGTTCTTAGAGTCAAAATAAATGATTTTTAGAGAGCCCGTACGTTCGGGAAGTACTAAAGTACACTTACTTGGCGGCTCTACAGTCCTGTCTGAACTAGGGCCTCACAAAACAAACTTCTCCAGCTATATGTCTCCAGTTTCACGCTCCAAGTTGGGTGAGGTCACCATCCACTTGTGCGCGCCACCTGATCCGTGGTCTTCCTCTACTGCACTGTTCTGTGGGTGTAGATTCGAAGACTTTCCGGGCCCGAGAATTGGTTTCAATGCGCTCTACGTGACCCAGCCATCTTAGTCGTTGGGCTTTCACCCTTCTGGCTTAGTCTACGTCGCTGTACAGCCCGTACAGTTCGTGTTTCCATCATGCTTCTGCGGCGTATAGCAGGATGGCGATGATAAGGGCCTAATATAGCAACACTTTGGTCCCTCGAGAGAGGACTTTATCACTCAATTGCTTTCTATTATAATCGAAGTGTCATGGTAATTTATTTAGTAAACCCAACAGTTTCTTCAAGGTTAAGTACATAGAGGAAATATATTATCTAGAGTCGCGACCGGTACCCGTCCTGCCTGAAACACCCTCAAATTTTATTCGAGGTGAACTCTCTCAAATTCGCTATCGGTGAATACATGTGAGTGGCAAAATTGCGGATTGGGCTTAAAAGAAACTTTTTTAATTTTTGTGACCTGTCAAAAATGACAATCAATTTTGCAAAACAAAACAATGGGTTTCGGATTTTTGAAGTAAGATTTTGTTAATTGTTTTTATAATTATTATATCTGTTGATCTGTCAAAAACTGGGAACAACTCAAATTGGGGAACTTTCACATTGCAGTTCTATGGTGCGCCTATACTTTCTTCATGATTTGTTCTGTTTTAATCAAAAATTTTAATAAAAATCATAGAATTCGTAAGCCAAAAGCAAACAAATATTAGTTTTAGCACAGTTTACATTGAAAAGGAACCATAAAATTAATTTTTCTTAAATTATTGCATTTATTTTTCAATTTTTGAATGCAATGGATCACTTTTTCGAACGGCTGAGTTCACCTCATAGTTTTTCCCCCGCGGTTGAGCAACATCTGCACATAAGAAATGCACGGGTCAACTAACACATGCTTGTCCTTATGGACAAAATCCTCTCAATTTAGCTTGTAGGCCGAAAGAGAGCAAACCCATTAAGTCGGGACGGGACTCTAGATAATATATTTCCTCCATGGTTAAGTACACGAACGATCAACGTTTACAAAAATATCTACCGAAATTCGCCGTCAGTTACCACAACTCAGCGTTAACTTAAATTATAAGATCTTGAGTCTGTGAGACAACCGGTTATTCGAAGTGTCAAAAATATCGTCGCCGTTCATGCGTCCATACCAAACGTTTCAAATTAGTCCATTGCACGGCATGGCGTTCTTAAGAATTGTCCATTGCTCAGACTAAATTTTCGCGTAAGGATCTTGGTTAACATCCATACCAGATCAAGCTGACTCAAGAATTTATGCCAATTGACAGTTTAAAATGACGTGCCTTTTGCAGTTTTGAAGTATTCCTAAATGAACATCTCTTAAAAAGACTATTCTTTGGCCTCTAGGGCCTTGATAGAATATTGTTCATTCTTTTTAAACTTAAAATTTGTTTAATTAAAACAAAAGACTGATCATTCAATTCAAAAAGTGGCAACCTTGCTTTTATTTTTGTACAAACCTATAATAAAAAAAAAGACTCACAAAGCCTCACAGTTCATTATAATTAAAACGGACAAAAATAACAACAACAACAACAAAAAGAAACAACATATGAGTAAGTGTTCTCAAAAAGCCTCCCTCCCCAAACCCACGTCCACCTCCTTATCTACACATGCCTATAAAATATATTTCATCAATCTGAAGAACTGAACGCATTGCTCTTCTTTTTCCTCTTTTTATATTTTCTGTTTATTTATTTTGTTTTTTTAATTTTTTTTATTTTTATTTGTTTTGCAAGAATAGCAAAGAACAACGACAACAAAACAAAATATCCAACTTGATCACGCCACTTTTTGTACTTTGGACTCAATGTATCATTATGTATGTATTGTATATTTTTCTGTACATTATTTATAAACTGATAACACAGCAAAAAGAAAAACGCACGTCAGAGTAATTTCAAAATATGTAAAAAAAAATAATAAAAATATGAGGACAATCAAGCATTGCCCCTCGTTTTCGTTCTCGTTCCCAACAGCTTACATTTTTGTTCTTTTCATTTTTTGTATAGTTTATAAAAATGTTTATTGTGCATTCATGATAATAGAGTAGAAGAAAAAAGTAAATTTAAACAAAGGAGAATCTTTAAGTGCAACTTAATAATTAAAATGCACTTGAGAATTATATTTTTTCTAGCATTTTGTCGTAATAAGTGCGCTTTTGTTAAAAATATTAATAAAACAAGGCCTTAGTTAAAATAGTTCATGTAACATGTGAGTAAATTTTGTTTCTCTTAAACGTCAGTCATCTTAAGACACATCTTCTGTCATCTTTACCCTTGTGCTCCTGTCCTAATCCTAACCTAACCTAACTTAACTTAACGAAAGTTGCCTAGTGTAAATTGTTATTTCTCTTCTCTCTCGATCATACGTGACGTTTACTAAACTCTTACATTTTTTGTTGCATTCTCCTTGAAGTTTCGCATTTTGCAAAAATGATTCAATATTCAGCCACATGCGCCAACTGTACCTACCTACTTATTTACCTCCGTTCAAATTGACTTATGTGTCAGAGGAAATATAATCACGTATATTCGTATATGTATGTATGTAAGTAAAAAATTATATGGCGTGTTGATCATTTAAGCCGGTTGGTTGATGCCGGGTGTCTTGAACTTTGGACCACCTCTGCTTGGAAACCCACTTAAAACCACCAAAACCGATATCAATAACCTGTTGTGCTAGTCAGTATTTTTATTTTTATTTTGTTTAAAAAAAATAAGCATGGGAGCAAGCACAGAGACTTGAATTTAAATAAATAAATCAAAAAGTAAACTAAAAAAAACACAACATTGTTTAGCACTTCTGTTCATTCGGGGCTTTGGGCACGTCTCGCTGTTTGAGTTTTTATAATTTATTTTGTATGTGGGGCTTATTTTAGTTGCGATTTAGTCGCTATGTATAGCTTTTTAATGACAGTTTTATTTTCAATATTTTTTGTTTTTCTGATTTTTTGACAAATTTGCAAAATGTTTATATTTTTAAACCTGCAAATCATGTTATTTTGGTAAACAAATATCGCAGTATGCAAATTTTAAGTAAATTGATATCCAGATTGTCCAATTTAAAAGTGTCAAATAACCAAAATGAGTGCTCAAGTCATCTCGAGTTTCCTGATGATATGTTCACATTGGTTTCCTTTTGACGTTTCATCATTTTATCTTCTATTCACTCAAATAATAATTAAGACCGATTGTCAGATTTTACAATATTAACAGATCTAGCAGAGAAAAAACTGTCAAATAATATCTTAAAACCGTCCAAACACACTATGTATATTTTGTTAGACAAAATATTCAGAAATGTTATCGAAACTGTCAAACTTACAAGTTCAAATAACTAATATGTATTCTCAAGTCACCTCGAGTTTTTAAACACAATATTTTCATTTGTCTGTCTTGAGACGACTTATTTTGAAGCTTCTAATATTATCTCATATTCAGTATTTTTTGAAAATTTCTGCTTTACCCTTTAGCTAAGAGTGGCCATTTTAAGATTTTACAACATTGACATATCTGTCAGTGAAAAATTAGTCTTAAACGTCTTTCACGATACATTCACTACATATGTTAAAAAATGGCATTGTTTGAGCTGTTTAACAATTTTGCGCAGATATTTTTTGTGTCGTGAATGGCCGGCTTTACAATCGTCTGAATACACAATTCTGTAGGACAATATTGTCATAAGTGTCATTTTCAGGTAATTGTCAGATGAAAATCTCAATAAAAAATGTCAAATATCTAACAATCGCCTAAAAACAAGCTTTGTATTATTGTCAAAAATTAGGATATTGCCTTAGATGTCTTATGCTCGAATAAAGGCATCTGGTAATTATTGGCAATGTCTCTATTTTTATATAAATTAACTATTCTTTGGGGAGAAATAATCGAAGTTAGTTTTTTATTCAATTTGACATGAAACACTGTTATTTTAAATGGAGTCGTGCAGAAAATAAATAAATAACAAAGTAATAAAGTACCGCTTTTAGATGAATGAAAAAAAAAAATATGCTGTCATTGTTTTGATTGTTAGGGTATTTCGACTATCTTAAAAGTAAACTTTACAATAAATTTGCATAGATTGGAAGGAAATTTTTTGACAGCTGAAAAATCAATTCCTTAAAACTCGCGTTACTTTCAAGTCCATTGTGACGTCTGAAAACTGTCCAATATTTTCAGAAACGTCATTGTTAGAGAATTATCCTCTAACCATTTGACACTGAATTTTTTTGACAAAATCTGCCAACTGTGTGAACAGACAAATTTTTCATTTGAAGTAAATTAAATATTGAATAATGTCAGCTCATTGGCAGCTTTTGTCTCAGCACTGACAGATCTTAGAATTTTGTAAGATTTGACAATCGGCTGTGCTTAGATTTTGTGTTCTTAGACACCGAATGATAGTGAAACATAAATGATGAAATGTCAAATCTGTCAACTGTGTGAACAGACAATTTTTAATTTGAAGTAAATTAAATATTGGATAATGTTTGCCATTGGCAGCTTTTGTCTCAGCACTGACAGATCTTAGAATTTTGTAAGATTTGACAATCGTCTGTGCTTAGATTTTGTGTTCTTAGACACCAAATGATAGTGAAACATAAATGATGAAATGTCAAATCTGCCAACTGTGTAAACAGACAATTTTTCATTAGAAGTAAATTAAATATTAAATAATGGCAGCTCATTGGCAGCTTTTGTCTCAGCACTGACAGATCTTAGAATTTTGTAAGATTTGACAATCGTCTGTGCTTAGATTTAATGTTCTTAGGCACCGAATGATAGTGAAACATAAATGATGAAATGTCAAATCTGCCAACTGTGTAAACAGACAATTTTTCATTTGCAGTAAATTAAATATTGGATAATGTCAGCTCATTGGTAGCTTTTGTTTCAGCACTGACAGATCTTAGAATTTTGTAAGATTTGACAACCGTCTGCGTCTGTGCTTAGATTTTGTGTTCTTAGGCACCGAATGGAAGTGAAATGTCAAATCTGCCAACTGTGTAAACAGACAATTTTTCATTTGAAGTAAATTAAATATTGGATAATGTCAGCTCCTTGGCAGCTTTTGTCTCAGCACTGACAGATCTTAGAATTTTGTAAGATTTGACAATCGTCTGTGCTTAAATTTTGTGTTCTTAGGCACCGAATGGAAGTGAAACATAAATTATCAAATGTCAAAATGTGTTGCATCAATAAAGAGTTCAATAGAAACACTGTCAAATACCACGGTGGATGTGTCAAAAGTAAATTAACAGCTGAACAAGAAATTACAAAATTATTCAAATACGATACGTAAGGAAGCTTGAACTCAGATGTCGACCATGATTATAAGGGATAATTGATTTACAGTAATCACACCTTTAAAGGCTCCTAAAAATGTCATCTCAATGAGCAGCCATTTTTATTTTTGAAATTTTGTGTATTTTGACAGCTTTCGCTTTGGGGCTTCTTCTGATTTGTGGACTGTGCACTCAAACATTTGTACCTTTACGAATCATAAAGAACAAAACCTTTATATTAAGATAAAAATATGAACGAGTAACTACGACTTAGTCTTGCACTTAATTTTTATTTTAGTAATCTGGGTTAGTAATTTGTATCTTTTTCTTTTTTTTTTTAATTTTTACATTGCGTGTTTTAGATGCCAATTTAATTTTATTGTTTTTGTTTTCATTTAAATTTTACATCTTAAAGAAGAAAAGCAAATTGCTTTTTTTTCTTTGTGGCAAAATATTTTCATGTCTGCCAAAGCTGATGGGGAAACTATTATTTAAGTTTTTTTTCGAGAGCTATCAATCCATTTTATACACAGTTCTTTTAGGTAAATGCACTCTCAACTTTGTTTTCAGTAAAAGCATTTCATGCATTTTGTTGCCAGTAAGATTTTAAGGGTTTTTCATTAACTTAAGGCAAGACATTTTTTTGAAGTTAATAATATAAAACAAAATAAACCGGAAAGACTTCTCTTTTTACGATCTTTTGGGTGCTGTCGTTGAGTCAGACATCACGTCTTTTTTTTTTAAATTAACTACTTTTTATTTTTCAAGGTCCTTCAAGGGAATATAATTACAAGAAGTGCTATATTTGGGTTTTGTTAGTTGCTCCCGAAGCGTATTATTAAGTGAAGTTATAAATTATAGGTATTAAACGTATTTTTACATAAACGTCAAAAAAGAAGCGTTATGATTGAAGGTTGTCGATAGTATACCCTAAAGAGACTGAATCAGACGAGAACATTAAAGTTTTTCTTTTATATACATACGTTACAGTAAAACCTCGAAGTGTAGCAATTGCATCATCATTTTCTGAACGCAACAGTGAAAAATATACAAAAATGCAACAATAACCTAAACAGCTGTCATTTTGACATATAAATGTCAAATGCGCAACGAATTATAGGAACAATAATTGTTGACTTTTAGTCTGATTTTCGGAAAAATTCCCAAATCTTAAGGCCCAACTATAATAAGAATCTCAATACGAGTGAACATAATGGACTCTAGCTCCGTTTCGTTCAATTTTTCTCAGTTTCGTTAACTTAAGGAAATTTAAGCAAGAGCGATCCCAGTCGCTCGCCGCATAAGTATAATCTGACATGTAGATACGTGAGCAAAATTGCATTATGGCTATCCGCAGTAATTTCACAAACTTAAGTGAATTTTCGTTGGGTTTTTGACATAAGCTTATGTTTGCTTATGCCTAATATAGCTTGGCCTTTTACATTAAATTTTAAGGCCCAACTATAATAGGCATAAGCGATCATATGTGCGCATAAGTAAACGTGCGAATACAAAGAATCTCAATACGAGTGAACATAATGGAGTCTAGCTCCGTTTCGTTCAATTTTTCTCAGTTTCGTTAACTTAAGCAAACTTAAGCAAGAGCGATCCCAGTCGCTCGCCGCATAAGTAAAATCTGACATGTAAATACGTGAGCAAAATTGCATTATGGATATCCGCAATAATTTCACAAACTTAAGTGAATTTTCGTTGGGTTTTTGACAACTTAAGGCCCAACTATAATAGGCATAAGCAAACAGCTGACTACTTGGCATATAAATGCCATATTTGACTTTTAGCCCAATTTTTCTGAAAAAATCTCAAGTTTGAACGTAGAATCTTAGTGTTACAAATTTTCAGAGCTCTTAAGTGACAGATATACCAAACGAAATGTCAAATTTGACATTCTAAAGCAAAGCTTTATTATTTAAAACGTTTGTCTTCGTTATCTTTTGCGCTTATGTAGTTTATTATATCAAAGTGATTCGTTAAAGAATTTACTAGAATAATTGCTATAATTGTGTAAAAATAACTCACGTCAATTGAACCGAGCCATAAACCAGTGTGCCACAAAACATGTTGCAAACAAATTTACTCCAACACTATTTCAATTGTTTTATTATTACTTCATATAACTTAAAGTAATCTAAAACCAAACCACAAATAAATATCATATTGAGTATCATTTACTTTTATGAATTTAGGAACATGAATATGTACAAATAAAAATAAAATGCAATTTATTCATATTCATATCAATCAATGGAGGTTTAATGATTGAATCCAACAGAAGGTCAAACCAACAATTTCATCTTTTAATCCAATTGCATGTGAACGTTGTTCTTCTTTGGAGAAATATGTGTTTAAACTTGTGTAATAAGCAATAAAATCAATTAAGTTAAGCTGAAGATAAATCAACTGCTGGTAATTTGATACCACTTTTTATCTTTAAATCAATACTTGTTTTATTGATGGAAATTTTTATTGTGGTTATTGCATATTTACCGCAAATCTTGAATCAACAAACGGTTTTGGGAGAGATCAATAAACAATATTGACGATTATTCAATTGATGCACTTAAAGATGTTCGTTAAGTCTGTTTGCACTCAAAAACTCAAAATTATGAAATACTTATTTTTTGTTTAGGTTCGTCTTCAATTAACCTTAATTAAATAATATTTTATTTGTAGACGAAACATACATATGTACGTAATAGTTGGTTTCTTATAAGCCGTGAGTTGAAAATAGGCAACGTTGTTTTAATTTGACAGTTGATTTGTTTGACTTGACATATTTCGATTATTCTGACATTTGTTGCATTTGGTTAGGATGAACCTTTTTTAATTTGACGATACCTATCAAATTTTTTGTCACAAATGTTCATGTGAAGCACTTGGAAGTTAAAGAGCTAATTGGGTTTCCCATGGGTAGAATCAGTCAATTTATTTTTGATCTAGATCTTTCAAGCCCACAAATTTGTATCCGTTTTTGCATTCCATGGGGAAAAATCATTTGATTTATTAACTTCCCATAGGAAGTTATTGTGATGTAAGGATTTGTCAAATTGAAAATGTTGACATTTCTTGACGTTTCAAGAAAGATGTCTGTGCGTGCGTGTGTACGTACGTTTGTACGTCCGTACGTCCGTACGTTCGCGACGTTTTTTCGTCCTCCATAGCTCAAGAACTAGAAGAGATATTGACTTCAAATTAATTTTTGTATACAGATAATAAGGCAGAAAGATGCAGAAAGGGCTCTCAAGAAAATTGCGTGGGTGGTTTTTTTACCATAGCAGTTTAAAAAAAAATGTGAAAATTTTGGTTAACCCTAAATATCTTACGAACCAAAAACGCTAGAGACTTGAATTAAATTTTATATAATATATTGTAACGTGATACCAAACAGGTATATTTTTTGAAAAAAATCAATGTAACGGTTTTTTAATAAATCAATAAAACTGAAAAAAAAAAAAATTGTCACCTCTAAAAATTTACGACTGAAATATGATTTCATCTCTAAAACAATTTTGTGCAACGAAGAATAATGTTTTTGATATCTGATAAAATTTTGAGAAAAATCGAATTAACAGTTTTTTTACAAAAAATAAAAAACCTAAAAAAATGTATAAAAGTTGGTAAAAATTGATTTTCGACTCAAATAGCTTTTCAAAACTTTTAGATATTGGCTTTAATTTACTTTTATCTTTCAAAAAATCTTGTTGTCAACATTCAGTTGAAGTTTGAAAAAAACGAACTAACAGTTTTTTTACAAAAAAATAAAAACCGAAAAAAAAATTAACAAAAGTTGGTAAAAATTGATTTTCGACGCAAATATCTTTTCAAAAATTTTAAATATTGGCTCCAAACTAATTTTATCTTATAAAAAATATTGTTTTCAACATTCGATCAAATTTTGAAAAAAAAAACGAATTGTCAATTTTCTTACAAAAAATAAAACAAAAAATACTAAAACTTTGTAAAAATTGATTTTCGACTCAAATATCTTTTCAAAAATTGAAATATTGGCTTCAAACTTATTTTATTTCACAGAAAATATTGTTTTCGATATTCAGTCATTTTTATATAAAAATCCAAGAGTCCGTTTTTTCATAAAAAATAAAATCTACAAAAAATAGTACGCATATTTGGTAAAAATTGATACAAGTATATACAGACAAACTTTTAAGCAAGACAAATCGACAGACGGGATGCTATCAGTGTGGGTCGCATCCCAGCCTCTTTTTTTCTTTTGGAATGTTACATTTTTACTTACCTTTGAATTTTAGCTGTCATAGTTAACAAAAGTCTACAATTTAATATTCTTATTAATACAAAGTGGTTTAAATTACAAAATTCTAATAAAAAGCGTGAGTCAACTATTCAACGTGTCTAGTCTACAGTTCAAAGAACAAACATTTAAGATCAACTGAAACAAATACATAAAATTTAGACACGCGGAAATAGTTGTTCTGAACTTCAATAATACATAGGTTAAAGTTGAATGAGGCATGTTTTGCTGTATGAGGTTAACTTTGAAAAGTCCATTGCTTGGGTAGCTGTCAGTTTTGAAGTTATGACCGTTTGAGATTTGACAAGCCATTACTACACAACAACGCACTGAAATTATTAAAAACCAAAACGAAACTATGTTAAGAGTTCGCAAACCATGTGCGTATTTCAAGATTCTAAAAACAACTTAGAAAATTGCTGCTGTAGACCGTAATATTGGAGAAAACCCGGGTTTTTGATTCCTCGTCTCAATTGGGAAATCCACAAACAACCTTTTTTTCCACCTCTTAAGAACGTAGCTTTATAAGCAAAATGACGCTTGAAAAATCCAAGAATGATTGTTGAGAAGCTTGTCCATCCGATTTCGGGTTTCCACTGATGTATTATAAAAAAAACACCTTTTTTTAGAAATTCCAAAATGAAACTTCTATTGCAAAATCTTGTGTGATGGAAAGGGTAAATCCATTATATATTTTTTTGGCATAAGAACCCACCACAGCCAATGCCACAGTGACGGTTATTTTTTTTAATAATAAACGGGCACAATACCCCTAACATGTTTGAAGTTTAAACACAATTCGAGCTTAAGGAAAATAGGGAAGAATTAAAGATTAGATTCCGATGCACATTGGTCTTAAAGTTTTGAATATCAAAATGATAGGAAAAAACAGAGCTGGATAAAGTATACACATTCTCGATGTGCGGTTAAAAAAAGAATCTCTATACTTGCCAGTACGTCCGAAATTGAGCTCTAGGTTAAACTGATGTGTATTCCTAGCAGTATGAGTATTACGGCTGAATTATTTGAGGCGGGAATGCAACTGGATAATTCGACAGAAGATTGTTTATAAAAATATCGGTAGAACAACGAACGGCATGAAACATTGCGGCAGCAGTGTCTAAGTTACGTAATTGTTTCGGTTATAGTTCTTGTCTATCATTTTCAAAGCCCTTTTTTGGATCTTGTCCAAAATACTTAAACTTGTTTAAGGCACACCTGCCCAAATATGTTAGTTATATTCAAGTTTTGGACGAATGAAGGCTTTGAAAATTACAGTCAGATCAGAAGAGGTGAAAAATTTTCTTCCACCGTCGGAGAAATCCTAAGCATCTAACATCATTTTAGGCAATATCGAATATGTGATCATTCAATAGGAGGTGATCTGTGATATTCATACCGAGTACTGAAAGTTGATTAGTTTCCTGGATGCAAGTGCCACTCATTGATAGTGGCATCGGTGGTGTGTTACGTTTTAACGACAGGAAACAGCATTGAGTTTTCGAAGCATTAAATTCTACACGGTTTTTGATTCCCCATTGTACAATGCTGTCGAGATCAGAATTTAATGAGCTTATCATACTCTGCCGTTGAAGTTCCACATCCGAGGGACAAAACAATGAGAATCTAAAAACGAATATGAAAAACTGAGGGTACTGTCATCAACGAAACAATTTAGTGGGTTAGAAGTTTCAAACAAAAGATAATTTATAAAAATAAGGAAGAGTGTCGGAGACAAAACGGAGCCCTGGGGCACACCAGCGTTTATTTTGTGAATTTTAGATTTGAAACCGTCCCATACTACTTGAACGGTCCGAAAGGTAACTTCAAAAGCACGGATTTTCGATAAAAGAGCTTGATATTAAACTCTATCAAATGCCTTTGAAATATCAAGTGCAATATTCTTACTTTCTCCAAAACGATGTAAAGACTTGTTCCACTGTTCAGTAAGATAAGCCCTGAGATCACCAGTGGACCTATAACTACGAAAGCCATACTGTCCGTCATTAAGAAGCTTCCGTTCTTCGAGATATTTCTTAAGCTGATAATTATTCATCGTTTCCATGACCTGGAAAGAAGGGCCGTGAGTGCTATAGGACGATAGTTAGAGGGGGAGGATGATTCGATTTTTTTAGGGACAAGTTATTCTTTTCTCACCATGGTCTCGCCATATACATTAGGAATGATGTTGCTTATCAGTTTTTGCCACAATATGGTCTCTGCACCAATTCTTTTTTCAATTTTATGTGGTTTAAATTTTCCGTGAACAAGCAAATCATTCACTATTGCTTCCTTTATCGAAGCCCAAATCTAGACAGAGTATCAACTTCTCGTGAATTTGATGCTTTGTCTGATTCCATCCAAAGCATTGTTACGTCCTATCCTCGCACTGAAATCGTTGTTACGGGCGATTTCAATGTACACAATTCTTCATGGCTTCAACATTCGGGCCAGTCAACACCAGAAGGAGTGTGTGCTGAGATCTTCGCTGAGTTAAACCACCTAACTCAGCTGGTCAACGAGCCCACTCGAATATCGGACGTCGTAGGTCGAGCAGAAAACACTCTTGACTTGTTTCTTACCTCTGACCCTGGTAAGTACACTATTAGTGTTCTATCTCCTCTAGGCACATCTGACCATTGTGTCATATCAGCAAATTTCTCGTGTAAAAACTCTCCAGTTAAAGAAAGAGCTCCTATGAGAACCGTTTGGCAATACTAGAAATCCAACTGGGACGGTCTCAACAATTACTTTAGGATCTTTAACTGGTCACTATGCTTCCTCGATAGTGACGTTCACGCCAGCGCTGATATGATCACAAGTTTGATTCTCCTGGGAATGAGAACTTTTATCCCGAATAGGGTTAAAAGCATCAGACCTAAGGAAAACGCATGGTTCGATGCGAGCTGTAAAGAGGTTATTAGGGTTAAGAAGGTAAGTTTCCGTTGTTTTAAAGCCAATCCAACTGAGGAAAACCGGAATAAGTTCAAGCAAGTCAGGAAGGCCTGCAACGCCCATATTCGACGGACCAAATTTTTACATGACCAACAATTACGGCAAAAAATACTGCAATGTCCCAAAGGCAGTAAAAATTTTTGGTCATTTGAAAAAAATATGAGGAATTCTTCCTTTTCCTCGGTTCCTACGCTCGTTGTGAATGACACTCCATTTGTTAGCTCTTTAGAGAAAGCAAATCTCTTTGCTAGGCAGTTCGCCGCCAATTCAACTCTGCCAGTGAGTGTTATGACTCCGCCTGTACTTGAGCGAGTTAATGATTCTATGGGGCAAATCTTTTTTCGCACTCGTACTGTAGCGAGAGTCCTAAAAGATCTTAACATACACAAATCTGCTGGTCCGGATGGTATCCCCGCTATTGTTCTGAAGAGGTGTTCTTCATCGCTGGCAAAACCACTGCGTAAGCTTTTTCATCTGTCCTACTCCTCAGGTCTCGTTCCGAGCGGATGGAAAACCGCATTTGTCCAGCCTATTCCTAAAAAAGGCGAATCTTCCTTACCGTCTAATTATCGACCGATTGCACTTACGTCCCTTCTTTCCAAGGTCATGGAAACGCTGATTAATTATCAGCTCAAGAAATATCTTGAAGAACGGAAGCTTCTTAATGACCGACAGTATGGCTTTCGTAGCAATAGGTCCACTGGTGATCTCATGGTTCGTCTCACCGAACAGTGGAACAAATCTTTACATAGTTTTGGAGAAAGTAAGATTATTGCACTAGATATTTCAAAAGCGTTTGATAGGGTTTGGCATCAGGCTCTCTTTTCGAAAATGCGTGCTTTCTGTTTGCATGAATCCCTACTTCATTGGATTAGTAATTATCTTTCGAATCGTTCAATACAAGTTGTATTGGATTGAAGTCTGAAAACCACAAAATAAATGCTGGTGTGCCCCAGGGCTCTGTTCTATCTCCAACACTCTTTCTCATTTTTATTAATGATCTCCTGTCTGCAACATCTAATCCAATACATTGTTTCGCTGACGATAGTACTCTTAGCTTTTCATATTTGTTTTCAGATTCACACCCCTCTTCTTCGGATGTGAAACTGCAACGACAAAATATGATAAGCTCATTAAATTCCGACCTAAACAGTATTGTACAATGGGGAATAAGAAACCGCGTGGAATTTAATGCTTCGAAAACGCAATGCTGTCTTGTATCGTTAAAGCGAAATATACCCCCCCTGCCATTATCCATAAATGGCACTTGCATCGAGGAAACAGAACATCTGGATATTCTTGGTATGTGTATCACCAACCACCTTTTGTGGAACGATCACATACGCGATGTCGCCAAAAATGCCGCAAGATGTTTGGGTTTTCTAAGGCGATGCAAGAAGTTTTTCTCCCCCTCTGATCTGGCTGTTATTTACAAGACTTATATACGTCCAAAGCTTGAGTATAACTCCCATATCTGGGCCGGTGCTCCTACAACTTACTTAAGCCTCTTGGATAGTATTGAACGTAGAGCATTTAGATTGATTGGTGATATTACCATCATAAGATCATTTACGTCACTTGAACATCGTCGAAATGTTTCTTGTCTCACCCTGTTTTACCGTTATTTTAATGGTTTATGCTCTAGAGAAATAGCCAGTTGCATTCCTCCCCTTAAACAGTTCAACCGTAATACTCGCGCTTCTAGGAATGCTCATCAATATACCCTCGAGCCCATCTTCGGTCGTACTGTCAAGTACAGAGATTCGTTCTTTAGCCGTAGTATGCGAATGTGGAATGCCTTGCCACACTCTGTCTTTCCCAGCTGTTGCAATATTCAGGAATTCAAAACCAATGTGCACCGACATCTCCTTTCAACCCCTCTCTCCCTTTCCTAGTGCTCACACTGTGTCTACATAATAAGGGTAATGTATCCCCTTGAGTGTGCGCTTATTATAAAAAAAAAAAAAAAAAAGTTGGACAAATGCTGTTTTCCATCCGCTCGAAAAGATACCTGTAGTGTAGGAAAGATGGAAAAGTTTACGCAGTGGTTTTGCCAACGTTCAAGAACACCTCTTTAGAACAATTGGGAAGATATATTATCCAGGCCAGCGGATTTGTGTATGTCAAGGTCTTTTAGTACTCTTGGAACTGCACAAGTGCGAAAGAAGATTCGTCCCATAGAATCATTTACGCTCTCAAGAACAGGACTCATGACACTTTCCGGTAGCGTCGAATCAACAGCAAACTGTGCTGCAAGCAAATTGGCTTTATCAATCGAGCTTACGTAGGGAGTGTCATTGTGGACGAGCATTGGAACCGAGGATGACGTGCTGTTTCGTACGTTTTTTACAAATGACCAGAAATGTTTAATACCTTTGGGATATTGTAGTATTTTTTGCGTTAATTTGAACATTACAGGTCTTTCTAGCTTGTTTGAACTTATTCCGGTTTTCCTCAATTAAGTTGGATTTGTAATTCCGGAAACTTACATTTTTGGTCCTAATAACCTCTCGAATCAAACCATGAGTTAGTTTCCTTTGGGTTAAATAGATTTTACCCTATTGGGGATAAAATTTCTCATTCCAAAAAGAATCAAGATTGTAATCATATCTGCACTGGAGTCCACGTCGTTATCGAGGAAGCATAGTGACCAGTTAACGTTCCTGAAGAATTCATTGAGACCGTTCTAGTTGGCTTTCTCATATTTCTCGCAGGTTTTTTAATTTTAACTGGGGTTTTTTGGCATGAGAAATCTGCAGATATGACACAATGATCTGATGTGCCTATAGGCGATAATACACTGACAGTATATTTATTAGTATCAGAAGTAAGAAATAAGTTTAGTTTTGGCGGATTGACCTGCAACGTCAGGAATCTGAGTTGGCTCGTAAACTAACTGAGTCAGGTGGTTTAACTCAGCAAAAATCTCGACATATCTTCTACGAAGAATTGTTTACATTGAAATCGCCCGTAAGAAGTTTCATTTTTAAATTTCTAAGAAAAGAGTGCTTTTTATATTACATCAGTAGTGTCCATTGCCAACCCAAAATTGGATAGACAAGCTTCTCAACATTTATTCTTGGATCTTTTAAGCCCAAAATGCGACATTTTGCTTATGAAGCTACGTTCTTCAGAGGTGAAAAAAGGTTGTTTATGGATTTCCCAATTGAGACGAGGAATCAAAAAACCCGGTTTTTTTAGTATTACAGTCTACAGCAGCTATATTTTTAGTTGTTTTTAGAATCTTGAAGAACGTACACGGTTTGCGAACTGTTAACATACTTTTGTTCTAGATTTTAATAATTTCAGTGCGTTGTTGTGTAGTAATGGCGTAGTTATTTACTTGTCAAACATCAAACGGTCATAACTTCAAAATTGACAGCTGCCCAAATAAAAGACTATTCACAGTTAACCTCATACAGCAAAACATGCCCCATTCAACTTTAACCTATGTATTATTGAAGTTCAGAACAACGAGTTCCGCTTGTCTAAATTGTATGTATTTGTTTAAATTGATCTTAAATGTTTGTTCTTTGAACTGTAGACTAGACACGTTGAAAAGTTGACTCAACTCATTAGAAATTCGTATTTAAAACCACTTTGTCTTAATAAGAATAATAAATTGTAGACTTTTGTTGACTATGACAGCTGAAATCCAAAGGTTAGTAAAAATGTAACATTCCAAAAGAAAAAAAGAGGCTGGGATGCGACCCACACTGATAGCTTCCCATCCCGTCTGTCGATTTGTCTTGCTTGAAGGTTTGTCTATATGTAGTCGTATCAATTTTTACCAAATTTGCGTACTATTTTTTGTAGATTTTATTTTTTATGAAAAAAGGACTGTTGGATTTTTATATAAAAATTACTGAATATCGAAAACAATATTTTCTGTGAAATAAAAAAAGTTTGAAGCCAATATTTCAAATTTTTTAAAAGATATTTGAGTCGAAAGTAAATTTTTACCAAGTTTTAGTATTGTTTTTTTTTAGAGTTTTATTTTTTGTAAAAAAAACTGTCAGTTCGATTTTTTTCAAAATTTTACTGAATGTTGACAATAATATTTCTTGAAAGATAAAAGTAGTTTAAAGCCAATATCTACAATTTTTGAAAAGATATTTGAGTCGAAAATCAATTTTTACCAACTTTTCGGTTTTTAATTTTTTGTAAAAGAACTGTCAATTCGATTTTTTTCAAAATGTTACTGAATGTTAAGAACAATATTTTTTGAAAGATAAAAGTAGTTTAAAGATTATATCTGCAATATTTGAAAAGATATTTGAGTCAAAAATCAATTTTTAAAAACTTTTATAAATTTTTTTTTACGTTTTTATTTTTTGTAAAAAAAACTGTCAATTCGATTCTTCTCAAAATGTGTCCTTATGTTGAAAACAATATTTCTTATAAGTAAAAATTAGTTAAAAGCTATTATCTAAAATTTTTGAAAAGATTTTACCAACTTTTGTTTTTTTCAAAATTTATTGAATGTTGACAGCAATATTTTTTGACAGATAAAAGTAAATTAAAGCCAATATCTCAAAGTTTTGAAAAGATATTTGAGTCCAAAATCATTTTTTACCAACTTTTATTAATTTTTTTAGGTTTATTTTTTTGTAAAAAAACTGTCAATTCGATTTTCTCAACATTTTTAGAATGTTGAAAACAATATTTCTTATAAGATAAAATAAGTTTGAAGCCTAAATTTCAAGGTTTTGAAAAGATATTTGAATCGATATTCAATTTTTACCAATTTTGCGTAATGTTTTTTTAGATTTTTATTTTTTATAAAAAAAACTGTCAATTCAATTTTTTTTTTAAATTGTACCAGATGTCAAAAATATTATTTTTCGTTGCACAAAATTGTTTTTGAGATGAAATCATATTTTAGTCGTAAAATTTTGGAGGTGACAAATTTTTCTTCAGTTTTTTTGATTTATAAAAAAACCGGTAAATGGATTTTTTTTTTCAAAAAATATACTTATTTCAATCTTCATATCACGTTACAATATATTATATAAAATTTAATTCAAGTCTCTAGCGTTTTTGGTTCGTAAGATATTTAGGGTTAACCAAAATGTTCACCTTTTTTCAAGCTGGTAAAAAAACCACCCCCGCAATTTTCTTCAGAGCCCTTTCTGCATCTTTCTGTCTTATTATCTGTATAACAAAATTTATTTGAAATCGATATCTCTTCTGGTTCTTGATGAAAAAAACGTCGAGAACGTACGTACGAACACACGCACGCACAGACATCTTTCTAAAAATCTTTTATTTCGACTCTAGGGACATTGAAACGTCGAGAAATGTCAAAATGTTCAATGACAAATCGGACCCATTACAATAACTTCATATGGGAAGTTAAAAATATTGTTAAACAATATTCTAAAAATAATATGAAATCTTCAATGATCTTTCAGTTTCACAAACACGCTTGTTCTGCATTTCTTTCATATTGACAGATATTGACCTTTGACGTTTGGCTTGTAAATATTTAGACGAACAGTCTGTAAATCAATACCAATTAATACAGTTTTTTTTTAAATTGACTATTCAGTTCGGTATGTTCAGCATTTATTAGATAACACGCGTATACGTTCCGATTGACATGTGTCATTTTTAAGTACACGTGTAGTTACGGTATCACGTAGCCCCTGTTATTGATCTATGTTCGAACGTTTTAAATGTGGGCTACCATGCATCATTCATTTTTGACAACTGTCAGCATCTTTTCTTGAAACTTCTCACTGACATAATTCCGTCAAAGTGAATTGAAGTTATAAGTTGAAAAAAAATCAAACAAACACAGAAGTTCACTTTTCATTTTAGAATATCTTTATTTAAATATAGTAATAGATTATTTTTCGGCTTACTATTTGTTTATGCTATGCAATGAAGGTATTATATTTTTATTATTAATAATAATAGGTAATTTTATATCTTACTCATGTGCGTAATTTTAAACAAATTCTTTGCTCATATCATTTTGTTTAGCTGAAGTGAGACAAACAAAACAAAAAGAAAAACAAACGTCATAATTTTGATTATTTAGCACTGCTAAATGTTTATTACAAATAATTTTGTATTTAATAATATTTTTGATTTGTTTGTTTTCTTTTTTTTTTAAATACAATACATGCATAATAATGAAGAAGAAAGATAGAAAACATAAAATAATAAAAATAATAATAATAATTTGTGCAAGTTAATTATGTACAAAGAAAAAGGGATTTAAAATTATTAATTTAAAAAGAAAAATGAAAATTAAAAGAAAAATAACATAATAAATGATAATTTATTCTAAAAATATTATGAAAAATGCAAAAATATCATTACTTATTGGAATTTTTTTAAAATTAGTTATTATTTTTTTTTATTTGTATAATTTTATTATGTATTTTAAAAATAATTTATATTAAATAATTTAATTTAATTTTTGTTGTTGTTTTAATTTTCCACTGGCACTGCCGCCGTTGTTTGCGAACTACTTTCGATTTGATTTCCAATGGAGGAATTAATAAAATTAATATATTGCGTTAGTCTTAAGGCAGCAATCAATGAGGCAATGTAATCGTTGACATTCTCCTTCTTCATATGCTTGATTTGCGAGGAGACGGTGCTATAGACGCGGCGGGAAATCTTGTTTGATAGGCGGCCGACTGTCTGGACTGTGTGTAATACCGGGTCCTCGTTGGCGGATATTGGCACTGTAAAAACAAAAACAAAAAAAAAAATGAAAATTTACATTTTTGTAGATTTAAATATTTTAAAAAAAACATTCCATGATTCCAAAAATTGATGTTATATAAAAATAATAAGCCCAACTTCGGATAATCCAAACTAAATCAATAAATTATGGATCCAGTACAAAAACTATTCGGACTATCCGAATACTAAATCGGATATCCGGATTAAATTATTTTCTAACATAAGTGACTGATCTTTTTATATCTACGTACCATATTAACTATTTCCCTCTCAATATCATGCATAATTTGTGGATTCTGAACAACAAATTCAACTAATTCATTTATAATTCGGATGGAAAGAGAAACAAAGAGTGCTGAAGCCCCAAGAAGAAGTTGCACTAAAAGATAAGGATAAACGAAAAGAGAGAGATTTTGAAAATGTGCTTCATCAGGAGAACGTATTTACATATAAATAGAATGACACTTTTCAAGAACTGAATTTATTTACTATAATTTCATATGTACATGGATGAAACAAAATTCTAAACAATAATGGATTTAAAAATCAAACAGATCCAAAGGAATCTGTCATTTGACATTTGAGAAAAAGTAATTTCCTGTAACAAAAAGCTGCATTACCATTCATATCGATAATGCAGTTTACATATCACTTGAAGTGAAATGTTGAAGCTTGGATAGTCCAATTGACAGTGAAGGCGAAAGTGTCAAATGATTTTGCATGTAAACTGACTGAAGTTGATCTGAACTATAAATGTCAATAATCAACCAATCTACATTTTTCAGAAGAATGTTTGTTGTTTATCATATAATTTTTGTATGTGTCGTTTTCTTCTTGTTTGGCATCAACATATTTTGAAAGATGCTGTCATCGACATTTTTACAAAACACGTGGATTCAGGGGCACGTGTAAACGTTAACTGCATTGTGTTCAGTTTTTTAATCTAAAAAGCCATAAAATTAAATTAACAAGTTGATGAGATTAAAATGATTGACAAAATATTCATTATCATGGATAATTTCGCATGCAAATATGTAAATTCAAATGAAATAAACTTGCTTAAAGCAAATGAGGATATCCCCAAGCAATTTCGTCATTATAATATTTTCAAACCCTTTATGTAGCATGCAGTTTGAAATTTTGTATAAAGAAAAGTTCAAAAAAATCACCTTATTTATATGTTTTTTTTTTCTATAATAATCGATTGATAATAAAAACATTCAATGCAAGTATTGTGAATATTAACAACTTACTATCATTGGCTTTAAGATTGCGAGCGTTCATAATTGCAACTTGTTTCTTATCTGTTTTTAAAAATAGAACAAAACAAAATTTTTTTAAGTCAATATCAAAAATTAAGAAAAAAACAAATAAGGACTGTTTTTGCAATGAATGAAATGGAATTTATTCAACATGAGAAATGATAAGCTTGTTGTCATGTGGACTATTTTTGTACTAAATATGAATCAGAGTTCATATTGGAGCCTTTGACAGATAAAAGTCTTTCCAAAAAAATGCTTAGAAACTTCTGTTTTACTTTAACATGGGTAAATAGAAATTATAAAGGTTCAAAGTTCAAACAAACTTAAAGAAAATAACATTATCTTTTCACATGATTGGCAGCGAACTCTACTAAACTCTACTTTTATCAAAAATGTGCTCCCTTTCATTAACCTTGTCCTATCTCTCATAAGAAAAACCTTTAATTCTTAAACCTTTCTTTCAAAATCGAGATTTACATAAACGGTTCCCTTGAACAGTATTTTTTCTGACCTATGAGAAACTAAGCTTTTCACCAATGGATTTCTAAATTACAGTTTTCAATCTTTCAAATTCAATTCTAATAAATAATAAGTTGATTTCGGAAAAGTTCGAATATTTTTAGGGCATTGGTTTCAATGGAACTTATTTTCTTTGTAAACTTATCAATCAAATTTCCGATCTCATGTGTTCAAATCTTTTTATGTAAAGTAGTTTATACTGAATTTCACTTTTCTGCTAACAATCCATACGTCAGATTTGATAAAGCCCTGTTCGCATGGTCAAACTTCAAATTAAATTATGAGATTACATCTACATGACAGATATTTTTTCGGATGTGTTCACAAAGAACAAGAAAATCATCTACTCGCATTAACTAGAACTAATGTTCAACACTTTGAAGAAGATCCAGATAGGATGACAGTTGACAGTCGATCCAGTTCTGTTCCTTTTACATCGAGAAATGTCTCGGAACAAAAATTATGTAAACGGGGAATAAAAATCAATTTTTCGACTTCAAACGATTTGGAATAGAATTCATTGGAAATCTGGAAATATGAGAGTAAAACTGTTTCTGACGGAAATCCTCCAGTTTCTATTAAAATAAGAAATCAAAAAGGTTGTTTTTTTCCACATTCTCTCAATACCTGAAGTTCTCAACCACGTTTAATAACGTAGGCAAAATTAACAATTTTGTTACTATCCAAGCGGAAATGGGTTTTAAAAAGAAAACTTAAAACAGTTTAAAAGGCTTACAAATTTAAATTTATTAAACAAAAAAACGACTTAAAATTAAATTAAATTATGTAATTTTGAATTCGTAAATTTTAGTTAATTTTGACTTTCGCTTCCAACATTAAGCCTGATGGTAAGGCTATTTTATTTCCTTTAATCCAAGAACTCCATTTCGTCAAAACCGATTCAAAAACTGAGGATGAGGCTTGTTTTTGTGTAGGGGAAACTATATTCCAAAAACGTTCGACTAAAGAGTTTTTGTATTTCCGAAGGCGTCCAAATACTGAAATATGCATTTATCACATACAAATTATTTTGCTGAAAAAAATAAAACGAGACAATGACGAAATACAAAAACCAGCACCAACATCAATTTTAAAAGCATTACATTATATTGACAGCTTATTATTATTACTCTTTATAAGCTTTGCCCTTTTAAAGTTCCTAATGATTGTAAAATTTCATAACTTTTTATTAGGTTAATCGAATACTTATTCTACACTTAAACTTTGTTCTTTTTGATTTAATTCTCCTATAAAAACTTTGCAAAAATTGGAAAAGTTATCTAATCAAATGTTATTTCTTATCTTGACTTTATTAAATAAATATAAATGTTTAAAAAAACCAAAAACTTTTAAACAAAAGGAAACGATAAGAAATCCAATTAAATTTCTTTAAATGTTCATTAACTTTTCTATTGATAAACCCTAGAGGGCAAAGATAACGCTTCTAGTTTTGGAAGACATGAAACGTGTTATTATAGCCGAATAAATTCGGAACTTGCTATAATTTTTCTGAATGAAATTAACGATATCATTAAACAATCTGATCTCCAGTACAAAGTTCTAAAAACTTCCGAAAAATGACTCACATCAATGAAAAAATAATGATTTTAAAAAACAAATTCGGAACTTACCATTTTCTTCCTCAACTTCATTGCCTTTGTTTGGGAAATAGTATTCGAGTAACCTTTCGGCAAGGGCAGTTGTACTATCGACACCATTCACAGCCAACGATCCGTATTGTGTTGCCAAAACTTCATTAGCCTTTTGCCAGGCCAAATCTTTCAGCGATGAAGCCTTTTGTTGTCCAGCTGATTTGAGTTTAACAACTTTTTCAATATGTGGATGAACTGCATCGATGACTTTGGTCTTAGCTTGATTATAAATTTCGGTGGGTGTATCTTTGATGATTGGAGCTTTAACTTCAAGCTTATCAATACCCTTGACTAAAGTCTGGTCGACATATTGAATTGGACGATCGAATGCGGAGACAATTGGTGAGGTAATGGTAACGGCACGTGTTACACAATCCTCGGCAGTGCTCAAGGCCCAGTTAAAGAGACGATTGTTTCCTAGAAGAAATAAAAAAACATTCAAAAGTTAAAAACAATTCATTTTAAAGTTTACATTGTTGAGAAGAAGATGAACACAAATATTGTAAAACGTCATATTTTAGGACAGAAAAATAACGGTAAATGGCGTTTTGAATATTTCTTAATCCACTTCCTGTCTGACAAAAAGGCATTCATACGTCGTTCTGAATTCTTTCGGCCATGAATTGAAATGGATATCTGATTTTGTTTCCTCTTGATTACAATCAGTCAATTTGAAAAAGAAATTATTTTTTTGCTAAAATGCATTTTCTATTTTCTTGGCAGAAATTTATTTTCGAATTCTGTTTTATCATTAAAGTAACGAATCATTCTACTGATTTGTGTCTCAATTTAATACAATTCCATTGACAGATTTACATTTGTGTCAAAAAACATTTCTCGGTAGATTATCAGAAAATTTCGTTCAATGCAAGAAACTGTCAATGATCGCTATAGACGACCTGTCAAACAAAATTCCATTGGTTGATTTCAAAAATGTAAACCAACGATATATTTAATTAGTTCATATTTGGTAAATAATTCGAAACAAAATCTGTCCAATTAACGCGTTCCATTTTCTTTATATGTATAACCCACCTGTCAGTTTTTCTTTTAATGACCAACTCTAACCTGAAATGGTTGATTCCAATCAGGAACATTCTTTCAATGATCTTTGTCAAAAAAATCCAATAACTGATTTCAATGATGAAAACTGTAGATGGCCCCTGACTTTCTTAAAGCTGTCTTCACCTACTCAAAATCGAACTGTCGACTAGGAATTTTTAAATTTGAGTTGTATATGAATGCTAGCTCTATCAGAAGCGAATCATATCGAATGACACTCCTTTTGATAGGTCGGAGCAACAGTGATGTTAGATTTTAAAGCTCCTATTACATGACACTTTTAAGTTGTCAGGGATTTCCATGTTGTCATATGTCATATATTTCTCGCATTTTCTGTCAAAACTCTGAAAACGGAATGCTATGGATTTGATTTCTCAATTATTCTGTTTGTATATTTTAATTTCTTGCTTTTCCAAGCCTACTGAGTAAATTCTTATAATTCCACTTAAGGCGTTCCATTTTCTTTCTATGTAAAACCCACCTGTCAGTTTTTTTTTCAATGACGAACTCTAACCTAAAATGGTTGGTTCCAATGAGAAACATTCTTTCAATGATCTTTGTCAAAAAAAAGTCCAATAACTGGTTTCAATGATAAAAAACTGTAGCTGGCCCTTAAAGCATCTTGCACATGAGATACGAACTGCGAACTGTGGATGTTCGCATATTTTGACTTTTCTTTCGCATGAGCATTATTTCTATTCGCAGACAGCGACGAATTGTCAATTTATAATTACCCTTTTCACCAAACAAAAGAAGAGTGGTATAATTTTGAGGTTAAGTTGAGCGCGAACAATTCATTCATTGCTGTGTGGATGGTATGTTGAACGCGAATAGAGTTTGACAGTTCGTAGCAACCACATGGTAATTCGTTACTACCAAATTGTTTTTACAAATTTGTCTTGTTTTAGACAACAAAATGCAAATTTTATTATCCTAACATAAATATCAAATAGTTTCTTATAATTTAAATGTGGTTTTGTTTGAAATTGACGTTTTGAAATGTGTAAAATCACGTTTGTTCGTCCATTCGTTCATTGGTTGTTCGCTCTCATGTGCAAGGCCCTTTACAAAATGTATGAATTCATCGTTTGTGAATTTGTTTTGACAGGTTTGTCATTTATTTAAGGGTGTGTTAACAGCAAAATTTGAACCGTTTTATTCTTCTTAAAAGTAATGCGATTTCAATTCAAAAGGAACACGAATTAATATTTATAATCTAAGTTCGAACGCTCTGTGTTCATAAATTTATTTTGACAGGTTTGTCATTTTAAGGTTTAAGGGTGCGTTAACAGACTACAGCCTGAACTATCTAATACAAAAAATGGTTTATTTGTAAAGAAAAACAAATATTTGTTTGGACTAATCTTATAAAAACTTGGAACTCTTGAATGCACTTACTGAAACCCGATGCAAAATAGGTCTGTTCGATTAATTTTTTATTAACTTTAAAAGAGGAACTGTTCAATTATTTCTGACACTTCAAATCCATGGTTTATTGTGTTTGTAAACTTTTTACTTCACTTAAAGTTGCTCAACCAAAGACGGGGATTTCAACATCTTTCTAAGATCTTTCATGATGGTTATCAACAGAAAATGATGGATCTGAATCATATCAAATGAAACTATGTAAATGAACTTCCATTTCCAGTTGTTATGTCAATTTAAAGTCAACAGAAATCTTGAATGATCAATTGACATAAGTTATAAGAAAAATGCCAGCTTTAATAATCTTCTACGAGTATATCATCTACATGCTGGAATAAATGTTTCGAGAATATTCAACTACATTATAGCTAAGTACATATAAGAGTAGTCACTTTGTAGACTTGATTTCATTTAAATTAAATAATAAATCATGCGCATTGTATCATTTTATTCTTTCTGAATATACAAATGTGTATTTAATTTATTTTATCACCGCTTTCATTTTTGTATACTAACTACAAACATGCTTTATACATATTTGCGCAATCATTATTATTCAGCTTTATTTTATTCAAAAACAAAAATCGTAAAAAAAAAGTTCTAGACCAAAGTTCATAAAATAAAACAACGCAGCCAAACGAAGGCGTGTAGAACTAATTTATATTGAGAAATATGTCATTAACTATAAAACAGCAATGTCCAACGTGTGTCAGATAAAAAAAAAAAAACAAAACGTCAAGAGGGCAAAGTTTTCAAAAATTTTTAGGAAAGAAAAAAAAAGAGAATACAAAATGGTAATCAAATTTTTTAATCAAAACATTCAAGATCGGAAATGATTTTAAGCTGACAAATGCGCAAATACAAAAATTATTTAAAAAAAAAACATTAAACGTATTCGAATTTTGATGTTGACTTTTTGTATATACTTTTTTTTTTAAATGATGATTAAGGTGTTTTTTTAGAATATAATTTAAATGACAAGGACCGGTGTTTCAAATCTACTTGCTCTATTTTTTTTGTTAATTTTGCGAAATATAGATATTTTTTAACATGCAAATATTATTTTTAAACAATGTTTTTTTGTGCCAATATAAAGAAAAAAAGAATGTTGTTTTTATACACAATGAAATTTTTAAAAAAGTCAATTTTTCTGTCACCTGCAACGAATGGGTTTTTTGTTCTACTTTATTTATGTTTGTGCAGCAAAAAATAAATGAGTTAATTTAAATATAACTCAGCACAAACATTTGTGAATACAAATTTTAAAATAAAGTTGAACAGGAAACTACGCATTCGCAAAAAAAAAAATTCGAGGTTCTGTATTGGTTTCGAAATCGAAATGTCGACTTCGAATTTTTAAATTTCATTCGAATGAAAATGCTAGCTCTGTCAGAAATGAATCATTATTCGAATGACATTTCTTTTGACAGGTCGAAGCGAATGTGAATGGGGCTTTAGTTTGTCAGATTTTAAAGTTCATATTACATGGCATTTGTTCTCGTGTTTTTTGGTTGTCAGGGATTTCCATATTGTCATATATTTCTCGATTTTACTGTCAAAACACTGAAAACATAAAACTGTTTGATTTGATTTATCAATTATTCTCTGTGTATATTTTATGTTCCTGCTTTTCCAAGTCTATTGAGTAAATTGTTATAAATCATAGAAATATAAACTGGATAGGGTTGTTTACCAAGAAAATTATGTGTCTTAACACATTTAAATTGTAATAGAAATGTCAAATTTGATTTTAATGTCTGCAATATTCTTGTGAATATAATGGCTGAATCACAAACACGCTTCAGCTTTGGCTTCGAGGTTGCTTTGAATGACATTTCTATTATTTCATCTCTCCAAACAGCAAATATTTTGTTTGTTGACATTTTTGTACAGCTGTTGAGCTGTCAAACAAAGCAAATGTTCAGATAATTGAACTAGAGCTTCCGTTTGGAGTCACATTACGTTCTTTTCCTTACGATTGTCAAACGAAATGTGAGGTCGAAGCTGCATTGTGATAGCATGCATTGAATTCCTATTGCTGAACTCGTAAACGTCAGGTGAAGCCGAGGCTGAAGCGTGTTTGTGATTTAGCGACAAGAGGTAACCATCACCTTAAAATCAAACTTGTATAAATGTAATAGAACGGCTAGGAATTTAAATCAATCCTAAAAATGTTGATGCAGATATTGATAAATGTCAAATTGTATACAAAAGGTATCAAGTTCTATTCTTTTTTCATACTTTAATTTGGTTTACGGCACAATTTTTTGACATGTGTCACCACGTACCGAGCTAATTCTACATGACATTTATTAGAATTTATGTATAAGTATTTCAAGTGTTTTTTATTCGGATTGAATACTACGATTTGTGCAAACAAATCCACTTTACCGTAAATTGAGCTGAAATTTTGTATGACTGAAATTTTATTGTTTGAAAAATCACTGAAAATTAAGGAACAAATTATTCGAAGATATTCATTTTCTTATCGAACTATCTATTGTTTTACTGGTTTAAAAGCCGAGTCAAGTAAACTTATAACAATTTCTTAAAGAGTCGCCTTAAAGTGGAGGCGTTAATCTATTGAAAAAATAGCAAGACTATAAAATATAATCTAGAATTAACGCCTATGACTTTATTTTCCATTTATAGAATAGTTTTGAACCCCATAAACATAATAAACATTGATTATGTTTATATAAATTTATTTCATTTGGAAAATCACAGACAATTGAATATTAATTCCACATTTTCTAATCTTATCTATTCTCATGGGACTTATTACATCAGAAAAGTGACTGGACTAAAGTCCAATTGATTTATATTTTTATTCAAGTAGATAAGGCGATGGGTATTATAATCGCAAGTAGCAAGTATCTATAAATGAATAAGTAGGTTCTATCTATTTATAATGGACTTTACTATAATTTATTATCCAAATTATAATTCCCTAGTTTGCATAACAAAATGAGAATTTCCATTTTTATTAATGACATTAGTTATACAAAGGTAATAATTTTTTTGAATTCTTACAAAATTTAATTTAAGTGTCTCAAAATTCTAACAAAGTAAGATTTTATGACAAAAAGAGAGAACATTTTTGAACTGGCAACACTCTTCTAGTGACAGTCATAATGAAATTTACAAAGCTAGTGGCTACGTAGTCAAGGGATTCTGATTGGCTTAATCTAACTACAAACGTAGTTGAAATTTCCCCTCCGACGTAGTGTAAAAAATTCAGCTACAAAGTTAGTGGAGAATGATTTTGACGTTTCACAATCAGCTGCTCCGTAAAGTAACACGAATTCAAAATAAAATAAATTGTTCAATATTCAAATTGTGTCTAAAATTTGATTTTATTGATCTTAAAAACACAAAAGATAAGTAAAAGTTGTCAAATCAAAAATGTTTCTTATTTTATATATTTGCATTTGTCAATAATATGACAGTTCTAGATTGACTAGCTTTGTAGTGTAGTTTTGCTTTCACAAAGCTAGTTAAATTTTGGCTACGCAGCCAATAGCTTTGTGAAGGCTACCATTGTCACTGGCTAAAAAATGTCTGTCAATAAATCGTTTCAAATCGGCGAAATGTCAATTTTTGAACCAGTAATTGGATTAAGTCAAATATTTCAAGAAAATGAAAGAATGAATTGTCATTTTTCAATTAGTTCAACATTAGCGGAATTCAAAAACACGTTAGCCTCAAACCGAACGAAATGTATTACAAAGTTTTAATAACTGTTTTTTTGACATTTAAATATTCCCTAAAAGGAATGAATTTTGAATTGGCCAGTTTTTCAAAAAATTGGTTTGTCAAAAAAAAGCTTCGTAAAATTAACTTAACCTTCATCATGCCATGAGGTGTAACGTTAAATTTCGAAGGTACATAACTGTTTAAGCGAAACTACAGTATTCATACATTTTTCACATGTTATATATTCGGCCATTCACAGTTAAAAACCACCTTCGTCAAATTAATGACACTGTCTATTCATTTTGTTATCCCATCCCAATTACACTTAATTGATTCAATTAAGACGTCGACGACGATATTGCATCAGGATGATGATGTGAAGTAAAAGAAGATCAATTTTATTCAATTGATTTCGATTGGGAGACAACAAAAAAAAACACGACTTGACTTTAAGAAAATACCGTAATATCATATCATATCATAATTTTAACGTTCATTTTTCTAGTTTCGTCCATTTTCTTAGTTGTTTCTTTTAACTTACCTTTAACTTTGCCATAAACGTCTTGAGATTGTTGCCATGCAGCTCCAACCATTGGCAAATTCATCATGCGTTCAAGTGATTCCAAATGCGGCAGGAGACTTTGTGTATCCTTCTCCTGTGCATTATCTTGAGCTACCACTGAATTATTTAAGTTATTTGAACTTGAAGCCATTTTTAAATTAAATTATTTATGTTCAACACGTTTTATTTTTCACTTATGTTCTTTCTATATTTTTTTTTATAGGAAAACTATAAAGAATATTTTCTCTGCTTTTTTTCTTAATTTATTTAATTAAAAAAGGAAGACTGCTTTATTTTTTTTATTTTATAGAATTAAAATTTTATTAGACAAACACGCACTAAACCTTTTGAATATCACTTTGAATCTGATTCAATCCAATGCTCATGCAAGAGTTTTATTACAAAAATATTCAATAAAACCGGCGGCAGCGGAAATGAGCAATCTTATCGAAGCTTATATTTTTCTCTTGCAAGATAAGAGTATTGAGTACTGTTTTTCTCTGTCAATTTAACTCTCTATTGTATAGGCTCTCTTTCTCTTCATATACCATTTAAATTTCGTTAAGTTAAGAGAAGTCACAAAATTATGATCGCTTACGGATTAGTTTTTTCCAAGGGTTCGGATGCGGAAACGATTTTAAAAACTAAAAAGTACTCGTATTAATTTTTACCAAATTTGCGTTCCATTTTTTCTAGATATTATTTTGGATTTTTATATAAAAATTACTAAATATCGAAAACAAAATTTTCTGTGAAATAAAATAAGTTTGAAGCCAATATTTTTAATTTTTGAAAAGCTATTTAAGTCGAAAGTAAATTTTTACCAAGTTTTAGTATTGTTTTTTTTTTAGAGTTTTATTTTTTGTAAAAAACTGTAAATTCGATTTTTTTCAAATTTTTATTGAATGTTGAAAACAATATTTCTTATAAAATAAAATTAGTTTGAAGCCAATATCTACAATGTTTGAAAAGATATTTGAGTCGAAAATCAATTTTTACCAACTTTGAGTAATGTTTTTTTAGATTTTTATTTTTTATAAAAAAAATTGTCAATTCGACTTTTCTCAAAATTTTATCAGATGTCAAAAACATTATTCTTCGTTGCACAAAACTTTTGACAGGAGGAAATTTTCAAAAGACACTTGGCAGTATTCGACCCCAAGTAGTGTGGGACTTGAAGGATCGACTCCCGATTTTTCTTTCTTAATTTTGTGCAATCACTTTGGGGGAAGTTTAAACTTTTAGTACTTTCCCATGTTTTTTTAAATCATAAGCTCATGGGGCTTGGTTCTTCTTAATCTCCGAACATGGTTTCTTATATTCAAGACGGACTCCATTTCAGAATTAGTATGACTTTGCAGTCTCTGGTTGTGCGATACAGCGTATTTTTTAACAACTTCTGTAACCATTTCTATTTGTAAGTCTAGATGTAGATCGGTATTTCTTATGTACCAAGGTGCATTAACTGCTCCACGAAAGACTTTCTTTTGGAATTTTTGGATGATTTCGGTATTTGTTTTCTTTGTACAGCCCCATAATTGGATTCCATGGGTCCAAACAGGCTTTAGTACTTGATTATACAGCATTATTTTGTTTTGTACAGTACATTTTTCTATATTTCAAGTTTAGTTTTTGTCTTTTCTTTTTGATGTGCTTTTTCCACTTAAGCTTTGCATCCAAAGTCATTCCAAGGTATTTGGCCGTATTGGCGTAAGGTACAGCTTGATTATTAATGATTATTGGAATATTGTTTATCTTTTTATTTGTAAAGTTTATATGTGGAGATTTTGTTTCATTGAGTTTGATACGCCATTTTGCGGTCCAAGCTCTCACTGTGTAGACGGCATTTTGTAGTTTTACTGCTGCCTTAGAGACACATTTGTCGGGTACCAAAATTGCGGTATCATCTGCACAAGTAGCCATTATGGTGTGATTGCCAACTGGAATATCCCTTGTGTATACTAAATACAGGTTAGGACCTATGACACTTCCTTGTGGTACACCGGCTTCTATTTTCTTCAATTCCGAGCATTCTTGATCGTACCTTACTCTACACAATCGGTCTGAGATGTACGATTTTAATATTTCAAAGTACTGCCTCAAGTCCCTCATGCCAAACCTTGTCAAAAGCTTGAGCAACATCTAAGAAAATAGCTGAACATACTTGCTTTTCTTCTAATGCTTTTTCTATTGCATCCGATATTCTATGAACTTGGTCTATCGTGGAATGTTTATTTCTAAAGCCAAACTGATGGTTTGGGATTAACCTTCTTTCTTCTATGATTTTGCTAAGTCTCTTAGGAAGCAGTTTTTCAAAAACTTTTCCCATAATTGGTATAATCGATATTGGTCTGTAAGCCGTTACTTCTGTAGGTGGTTTACCTTGCTTCGGTATGACAATTACTTCAGCAACTTTCCAATGGTGCTGGACATACCGGTGCTTAAGGCATGCATTTATTATATATTGGAGTTTTATGAAGGCTTTCAATGGCATTTCTTTCATAACCTGAGCAGTAATTAGATCGTAACCTGGTGATTTTTTATTTGGTAGTTGATGTAAACACATACTTTTTATTTCTTTAAGTCTTACAATTGGTATTTTACTTTCATCTATCTTATCAACAAACTGTAAGCTATTTTCGACCGCGATTGATGAGTATGGCTTAAAAAAATTCTCAAGATGTTCAGCGAAAAGGAAAGCTTTTTCTTTCGGGTTACCGATCCATTTCCCATCTTGAGATTTCAAGGGCGAGTTTTGTAACTGCGGTCTTTGTTGAAGCTTCAGTAGTTAAATTCCTTAGGAATGTACTGAGTGAATCATTTTTGAATTTGTAAATTTGTTTTTTAAGATTGTTGCTTATACGGTTAAACGTTGTTTTATCTTCTGGAAATCTACTATTTTGCCATTTTCTTCGAGCTCTTCTTTTCTCTATTATCAACTCTCTTATCTCTAAAGGATATTTTATTTCATTTTGTCTTCTATTAGAAAATGTTGGAGTACTTTCTTCAGCGGCCTGTTGCACATCAGCAATCAATTGTTCCACTTCATGGTCAATTTGCTCGATTGTATCCATGGGAGATCTTAAATTTATAAAACTTAAAAGCCTTTCTCTTAAATCATTCCAGTTTGTTTTCTTATTTACAAGCTTTGGATTACTATTTTCTAGTACTTGCGATTCACTTAGTGATAGAATCACTGGAGTATGATCTGATGACAGGTCATAATTACCTAAGACACTAATGGGATTTCGTTTGATTCCTTTAGCTATGAAAAAGTCAATAAGGTCTGGTATTTTGTTAGTATCGGAAGGCCAGTAAGTTGGCGACCTGGAGGAATAGAATTCGCAATTGTATTTACGGCCTGCTTGGAAAAGTCTTTTGCCTTATGTTGATATAAGTCTTGAACCCCAAAATGTGTGTTTCGCATTGAAGTCTCCGCCAACAAGAAAGTTATGCCCAAGAAGATTAAATAGATCTATATAGTCATCTTCTTTAGGGGAGCGCCTTGGTGGGCAGTATATAGCTGCTATCTCAAACTCTTTCTTTTTCTTACCAATACTAATAGTTGTTACTTGCATATTTTCACTAGTAAACTTGGCTACTTCATAATGTTCTAAGCTTTCTTTTATGAGAATCGCCGATCCACCTCTTGCCTTGTCAGCTGGATGTGGAGCGTGGTAACATGAATAGTTTTCTATTACATTATCTAGACTTTGCCCATTGGAGAAATGAGTTTCGGACACCAGGCAAATATCGATATGTTCTAGATCTCAAAAGATTTTTAATTCGGATGAATGTTGTATAAGACCGTTTGCATTCCATGTAGCGATTTTAAGTGTTGTGTCCATCATTGTTTTTTAAGAGCGACTTTTTCGCTTAGCAGTTTGATACTCAAATCCTGTTTATCAATTCTTTTAAGAATAAGTTGTAGCATTTCTTTTATGGATGTCTCTTCATTCTTCCGCACATTTTTAACAATCTGAGGATAGACTTTCTTTTCATCGCTTTTACTTTGAACAGCTTTTTTAGGCGATTCCTTCTTAGTATTGTTTTCAGCAGTTACATCGTTATTTACTGTGTTTCTGGGTTTTGTCTCTAGCAGATGTATTTTTGCTTTTGAACTCTTGGAATTTTTTGGCAACTGGGCAGCCGTATAGCTTGCCGGGTGATTACCCTTGCAGTTCACACATTTTGCTTTCTGATCTTTGCTCATAGGACAATTTTTAGTTGCATGTTTTCCTTCGCACTTTACACAAGCAAAAGCTTGGAAACGTTTGCACTGCGGAACAACTTTAGATTTTCGGAGTGGTTCAATTTTAACAGCTATGCCCATGATTGATATTATTTTATAAATCTCCTCGAGACTTTGTTTGCAATCAAAAGTAAGCATGAATAAAGGTAGCAACCTCTTACTTGTCATTGATTCTCCAGAGGATTTCAGAAGGGAGAGAATTTCTTAGATTTCAGTTGAGGCAGTTGAGGTTGGAAAAAAAATCCGGATAATGTTATGTATTCGGATCCATAATGAACAGATGGAGAATTAGATTGATTCCTAATTCATGTCAACTACACAAAGCATCAAACTGAATGAATATCTAGATCTGTTTCTCATTTCAATATCTAGATGTCAGACACAATTCAGATAGAATTTTTGGGAATTTATATCGGAATATCCGAACAAGCTGCAGGAGGTGTTTTTCATCAAACTATCTATACTTCCGATACAATTGGGTTAAATTTATTTGAAAGTATGTCATAAACGATTATCGGAATATCCGAATAGTAGAATTCAACACATTTCAAAGCAAATGTATGAGAGATGTACATGTGTCGGAATATCCGAATAATCGTTCGTCTGAAACAATCCAGATTAGTTGATTCTGAAGAATACTCAAATATTCGAAAAGGAATTGGCAATGAGTTGAATCGCTTTTTTCAAATGTTAATACTCCGTTTGAAGGAATATCCGAACCCACAATCATTCCTAATCGCACCGAATAAAATCAAAATTAATAAGCTTATAGCTTGTTGCCTAACGACTATGTACTTTTAACACTAAAGAGAAAATATATAATTGTTTGCCCCTTGTCCAGAGATAAGAGGTATAATATAAATTATTTTTGATGGTACAAAAAATAACGGCCCCCTCTTAGAAATACGCTATAATTAAGTTTAGGTACATAAAATAAATATAAACCGAACTCAATGTCCAAAGTACGTACAAATAAACAAATATATAAATACAAAATAAACGCCGGTAATTTTATGTTAATGTAAATTATGGAGTGAAACCCTTTAAAGGTTTGTTAAAAAGTTTGTACATACTTTTGTACTCACATTTTATGGGATAAGTATAATTAGTACAGTGACTTGGTCTTGGCAAAAGATGAACTTTGATCAAATAATTGGGCTTCGCTAAGATAAGTTGCAGGGGAATTATATTATTATGCGATAAGCTTCGGAAATATTCGAGAAATGTGCCTACGTGATGCAATGAAGCAATTTAATTAGAAGGCATTTTTTTTTGTTTAGGTTCATTTGCTGATATGATGATATGTTAGATTGATTTCAATAGAAATACTCTGCAAATCAAAGGTTAATCCTATTAGACTTTAAATGCAAATATTTCATTGGATTATTTAATTGATATAGCGTATTTTTTGTATCAGTCATCAATTTATTGTCGGTATTAATAGTTGAATCTTTCAGGAGAAGTCAGAGAAGAGTTCCTATAAAATATTATAGGTAACTACTGAGTAAGGCTTCTTTAACATTAAAACAAATTTCGGGACCTTATTTTGAAACAATTTTGTTGATTTTTTGAACAAGTAACTTATACTCGTAGTTTCATAATTCAGCAAAAACTGTAAATATATAAAATTTAAGTTAAGTTAAACAAAAATGGAAACAAAAATAAACAACAGGTGGTTATTTGATACTTCATATCACGCCATAACGATATTCTTACTCGTATAATGCAAATAGTCTTTTTGATGACTAAACAAAAAAGTGACCCAAAATCGACTTTACACTTTGTTACTTTTGTCATAAAATTTAGTACAAGTTGATTATACGTAGGTTCTTACCTTTGGCTAGAAATTAAAGCTTCTCTTTATTTAATTTCAACCAAATATTGTTTAAAAGAGACACGTGCTGTTGTTATCATTTTTCTGGTGAATTTTTTTTTTAATTGCGATGACTTGTAGGCTTTTCATAGAAACCTTGTTTATCTCAAGAAAGTTTTTTTCTAAATAAAGGTTCGACGTATTTGAATTGCAGAGTTATGAAATAATGATTACTTTTTGTAAATAATTGCAGCTTTCATTTCAATTACAAGTAATTAGTGATTGATCTTTTTTCCATTACAATTACAAGTGATTGTAATTAAATACTATATACAATTTAATAACTTGTAATTGTAATTGAAAAATTTTACATTTCAATTACTTGTAATTGTAATTGAAAAATCTTACATTCCAATTACTTGAAATTGTAATTGAAAAATTTTACATTCCAATAACTTCTAATTGTAATTGAAAACAATCAACTTACCAATTAGGTACATGTAATTGAAAATTTAGATAAGTTTATGTTTAATTTTGAAAAAGTACTTTTAAAACACAGTAAAGATTGTTTAATGAATTACTGGAAAAAGCAGTAATTACTGATTCTTAAATTGTTTTTAATTACATTTATATAATTACATTGCTAGTAATTGACGGCTTTCAATTACATGTAATTAGTTAAAAAAAAAAGTAATTGAATAAGCGTATGGAGTGCAATCATTCTGTCCATTGTTTTTTCTTAAAACTTAGGAATACTCGTTATATAAAAAGTACGTACGTCCGTATGTCCGTACGTCCGTACGTTCGCGACGTTTTTTTCGTCGTCCATAGCTCAAGAACCAGAAGAGATATCGATTTCAAATAAATTTTGTTATACAGATAATAAGACAGAAAGCTGCAGAAAGGGTTTTAAAGAAAATTGCGTGGGTGGTTTTTTACCATAGCAAAAACAAAAGAAAAAAAGGTTAACATTTTGGTTCACAATAAATATCTTACGAACCAAAAACGCTAGAGACTTGAATTTAATTTTATAAAATATATTGTAACGTGATATCAAAGAATTATATTTTTTGAAAAAATCCAATCAACGGTTTTTTTTATAAGTCAAGAAAACTGAAAACGAAATTTGTCACCTCTAAAATTTTACGACTAAAATATGATTTCATCTCCAAAACAATTTTGTGCAACGGAAAATAATGTTTTTGACATCTGATAAAATAAACGTTAATAAAAATTGAATATCGATTCAAATATCTTTTCAAAAACTTAAAATTTAGGCTTCAAACTTATTTTATCTTATGAAGATATTGTTTTCAACATTCTGAAAGATGTTGAGAAAAATCGAATTGAAATTTTTTTTACAAAAAATAAAAACCTGATTTTCCACTCAAATATCTTTTCAAAACTTTGAGATATTGGCTTTAATTTACATTTATCTTTCAAAAAATGTTGTTTTCAACATTCAGTACAATTTTGAAAAAAACGAATTGACAGTTTTCTTACAAAAAACTAAAAATTAACAAAAGTTGGTAAAAATTAATTTTCGATTCAAATATCTTTTCAAAAATGTTAAATATTGGCTTCAAACTAATTTTATCTTTCAAAAATTATTGTTGTTAACATTAAGTAAAATTTTGAAAAAAAAATCGAATTGACAGCTTTTTTACAAAAAATTAAAAACCTAAAAAAATTTAACAAAAGTTAAAAAAAGGTTTGAGTCTAAAAAATTGATTTTAGACTCAAATATCTTTTCAAAAATTGAAAATATTGGCTTCAAACTTATTTTATTTCACAGAAAATATTGTTTTCGATATTCAGTAATTTTTATATAAAAATCCAACAGTCCGTTATTTCATATAAAATAAAATTTACAAAAAATAGTACGCAAACTTGGTAAAAATTGATAGGAGTACATATAGACAAACTTTTAAGCAAGTCCAATCGACAGACGGGATGGGAAGTTATCAGTGTGGGTTGCATCCCAGCCCCTTTTTTGTTTGTGCCACCATGCCTAAAACTATAAAACAAGTATGTAAGCCGGCCAAGGCTTAAAACCCCATACCGACTAATCACTATCAAGTTCCGATTGAAGCCACCAAAACTGGTTCTCCTGCTTCATCTATCACTTTGGTCCCGTTCGGACACAGCCCTACTGAACCGAAGGAGCTCTGCTCCGCCTTGTGCCATGACGTCCCGATTGTACAGGAGTCGCCTATCTACGGTTCTTCGTCTGACGTGGTAGATTAATGGAACTGCCAATCTATCCTGTATTAGACCGCATTTGTCTAAAAAGAGGAATGCCTCTGGTGAAATGAAGCCGCTCAAGCGTGCACTCTCAAAATACTAGTCGTTCAGATAGAACGCCCCGAAAACTAAATTGTAGCTCTTGCAATGTGACCTCAAACGAGTTTTATCACGAATTCTGTTGATTCGAGCCCCGTTGTATAGGCCCTTGTTGGAATAGTAATGCACGTAAGAAGATTCGGCTATTCGATATAAGCCGGTACAGCGTCGTAAACACTGCCTCTCGAACACCCGAAACTTCTCCATCTGGGAAGGGGCAACATTGAACCATACAGGACAACCATAAACGATCATCGGCCGTATGAGGGCCATGTAGCAAATTACCTTCACTCTCGGGTCAAGCCAACTGCTGTAAAACAGCCGTTTCGTCAGAGCGAAGGCTCCTCTGGCCCTGGCCTGTCGAAATATAATTACTGATTTAACCAGTTACCGAGGTACTTAACTACACTTTTTATCGCTAAAGGCTGCCCGTGAAGATCAACGATCCCTCGTGGCCCCAGCCAGCGGAGTCCAGAACAAATTTGTCTCCGATTTCTGGACATTTATTTTCAGTTTCCAGTCGTCGCAATATCGCTAAATCATGTCGAAATCACGCTGCAAAAGAGTTCTAATGACCTCAACCTTTTGGTTGTACGCAATTAGATCGTCGGCGTACGCAATTGCCTTTGTTAGACTACCTATCAGATCGCTATTGTAAATGCTGAAGAGAATTGGCCAATTCACCGCTCCCTGTTGAAGACCATTTTTAATTCGACCGAAGATTTGATGGGTTGTAGTTGCCCTTTCCCTTTTTCGGGAAAGGATGAACCACAGCGGTCTTCCAATGCACAGAGTGTGGTGTAAATGTCAATTGTCTCTATCGGTAAATGTCTTAGTACAACGTTCGATATACCATCGACACCTGCTGACTATGTTCATCAAACCATGTTAAGAATTTGTTAAACCTGATGGTTTCAGGTATTATGAAGGGTTTTTCAATAAGGGCGGCACGAATCAAAGTGGTCTAATTTTCAATGACTCTTCCACATAGATAGGTTGTGGTTTATTGTGAATAGACCTGCGACTTCAAGCTGGGTCAAATCACATGAACTTAGTGGCCAATTCACATCACCCCTGCGAGATATAACCGTACCCTCAAATCGCTCATGTAAAATGTCGAGTGGCACATGTCATCTTGGTCCACATGGTTCAATTTGGGCCATTAGAAATTAGTTATTATCGTTATTGAGCGCTCGCTGTGGACAGTGTGGTGACCGCCTCACTAACGACATTTTCAAAAAAGTACGGACCAATTACTCCGCCGGACCAAAATCCATACCAAACGGTAACTTTTTGAGGATGCATTATCACTCGGTAAACCTCTCATGAATAGGTGCCACCCCATACACGACAATTTTGTTTGTTAACTCAGTAATTTATCCAAAAATGCGCCTCGTCATTAAAGATGGTTTTTCGGACAAAAATTGGAGTCCTCTTCCAAATAATTCGAAACCCATCAGTGAACAAACAGGGGTCATTAAAACAAAATGGCCGCCACCAGTGCTTCAAAATCTAACCGCGCCAATTGAAAAAAATGTATATCTTCAACTTGGAGTTATATTTCCTTTTTTGCATTTAAAGTTAAAACATTGATCGTAAATCATTAACTTTGACACATTTTATATACTTAAGTTTATTTATTTTGTATTCAAATTTAGGATAAGAAAAGTATTTACATAGAAACTCGTTTTCTTAAAAATATATTTTGTTATAGGGTAGGTAATTTATTTTGTAGTAAAAAGTTAGTATTTATTTGACACCTGTCAAACTCAGTTTTCATTTAAAGTGTCAAAATATAGTTTGATATAATGGCTTGGTTAGGAATCGAAAACCGGGGTAAAATTATTAAAACTAACCATATAAGTTGCAATTTAAACAAAGCTACTTTTCGCCTTTTATTATTGATTGATTATGCTGCGAGTTCAAGTATTGTTAATAGTTCTAGTTTATTTATTTTCGTATATTTGAAATTATTGAGAAGATCTGAGGCAAAGGCGGCAAAAATGGGTTTAACTGTTAATGAGGGCAAAACAAAGTATATGCTTTCGTCTAGAATGGACATACAACACGGACGTTTTGGTCAAAACGTCACAATCGACAGACGTAACTTTGAGGTAGTCAAGGACTTCGTCTACCTGAGCTCCATTGTAAACGCATTAAAACAACACCAGCGCTGAGATGAAACGTAGAATAACTCTTGCTAACCGCCGTTTCTTTGGACTAAGAAAGCAATTGAGTGGTAAAGTCCTCTCTCGAGGGACCAAAGTGTTGCTATATAAGGCCCTCATCATCTCCGTCCTGCTATACGGTGCGGAAGCATGGACTATGACAAAAGCGGATGAAAGCACCTTGGGTCGCTTCGAGGTAGAAGTTCTACGTAACGTCACATAACACCACAAATTATGGATTACTTGTTTGAGAAGTTTACTCATCGCATAGTTTTACTTTTAGCAACCAAAATCAAGCCAATTAAGAATTTAAGATCTATAGTTTTAAAGTTCATAAAAATGTTGTTTGAGGCTTATAAAAAACTCTAAGCTTACTAATATTGATTCCTGAACTAAAAATCTAAGCCTAATATTTGGCGAGTTAACTTTAAGTTAAAAAGGCGCGTTCATTCAATTTTCTTACAAGCATCATTGGTAAATCTTTTCAATGAGCTGACTTTAGAAACTTCAATATTTATAAACTAACTCCTTAACCCTTTTATTAATTTTTTTTTTTGTAAAAAGGAAAGTCTGGGAACTAGAATGAATGTTATCTATCACGATAAAAGTCTAAGGCCCCAGTAATAACTATCATTGAAATCGATCCGAACAAATTTTTGAATTGATATTATTGACGGTGTTTGCCGATCGATCGAAAATCACACAAAGAAATTTTTTCTATTTTCCGGGCGGAAATTTATTTTCCTGAACAGCTGATACTTTTATGTTTAAAAATGAAACGAATCGTTCCACTGATTTGTGTTTCAATTTCACACAATTCCAATGACAGATTTCTGTCAGTAAAAATTTGTCGGTGGCTTTCAATCCGGAAAAATTGTTCAATGACAGAAATTTTTAATGATAGCTATAAACGATCTGTCAAAAAAATTGCAATGTTTGTTTTCAATGATGAAAACCAATGATAGCTATAACTGGCACCTAAAGGTGTAAAATCAAAATCATAATATCTCTGTGGCAAATTGTATCAACTTTTCAAAAATGAACGCCGGCCGGTCGTCAGTATTTTTTTGCTAAATTGCGATTTTCCTCGTTGTGCTTTATTGAAAAGTGTTTTATTTTAAGTAATGCCGTACTACTGATTGTCAAATGTCAAAAATGAAAATAGTGGGTTGTTCACAATGGAAATTCATATGGAAAAGTGATATTTTTGAGTCTTATAGACTTTTCATGATGTAAGACTTAAAAGCTAAAAGTCATGAGAAAAAAACATTAACAATTACTCTCTCGTTAAAAAAAGCATAATATACACATTTATTAATTATGATTGTACTCTCATTAAGTTAGCGCTGGTAATTCTTCTAAGGTTATTTTATAGGAAGTCATAAAGTTATGGTAAAAGTAGGTTAGGTTTATAACATCTCCATTCCTAGCTATTCAGAAGTGAAAATCAAATTGTTCCACATTTCAAATTAATTTTATAAGGTTTCATATTCCTTTGCTTTGAGAAATTATCACATATTCACAAACTCACAAACTCAAGGCAGACCATAAGTTGTTTATTATTATTTTCTCTCACAATATTATTATGCATAGTTTATATTGAAATAATGACTCAATTACCTGACTAGTGCTAACTTCTTGAAACTCGCACAATTAAAGCCCGCTGAGCCATCACATTAAATGACCAAAGTCCTTCATTTAAAAATAAAAAAAAAAAATAATATTGCTTCAAAGTAAGTAAGGTAATCTAAGCGGCAAATAAAGAATGTACTAGTAGTACGTTGTAGAATTACATAAATACACAAAACTTTAGACATCAAAGTGACGCATTGAGTAATTTTGGTTCCAAAGTCTAGATTTATTTTACACTGAACTTTGTGGCGTAGGAACTGATGGTATCTACTTACAGCAATTGCCAAAATAATAGGAACATTTCTTACTTTTGAGTTAATATGTTTTTTTTTTTTTCTAAACTGAATTACAATAACGGTGAAAATGTTTTTAAACTAATCAACTTTGATCATTAAAATCTCGCAAAAAGAAGTGTCATATAAGGCTTTTAGCTCAAAGAAATTCAGCTGTAAAAAAAAATAAGAACACTTGTGGTGAAATCTCATGCAAATAGTTTTGTTTGGTTAAAAACGTCAAATTTTTGGTAGGTGTTCTTATTTTAGATTGATTTTGAAATTATTTTTAAGTTTTATTTAAATATACCACATAGCAATACTTGCAGCGAAATACTGCAGTAAAAACCAGCTTGAAGTCATTTTATCACTGCATAATTAAAACATATCCATAAGTGAGAAGTTCTGAAAGAATTTTCTTAATACAATACACATGCAATAAATCCAAGAAACTAGAAGATACCAAATAGATAGATAGACAGATAAATATTTTATTTTCATAGATAAATGCTTTTTACAAATAATTGTTTTTGTTTTTATAATACGCAGCTTGTTCAGAGATTTGATATTTAATTTATATCTTACAGCTGAAAAATTTTATAATATTTTAAAGCTATTTTGAATTGGAACATATGTATTTGGAATGGATTGAAAACGTGCTATGCGTGCCTTACAACGCTCTATCTTTTCCTATCATTGCAATGTTCAAGAATTCAAAATCAATGTACACGAACACCTCCAATTTCTAAAAAACTATTCACATGAAAGCGACCAGCGAACGAGAATATGTTTCTTTAATAACATATTTTAGGATGTCAAGGGAAAAATTTGACATAATTCATAAATATTTATTTAATATAATTTGCCTTTTTATCCATTTTTGTTTCTGCCCTGACCAATCGTCAAGTCAACAAAAACAAGACCGATTATAAGGTTATTTGCGAGGGAATAGTTCATTCGTTCCAGTGTAATTAAAACGCAAATTTTAGTACTTTAACATGAATTTAATTAAGTTACTATTAAGATGTTGTTTTTTTGTGAAGGATTTAGATTTATTAAATGTTTCAAATCCCATTCGTTTTTATTCCCAGGTCGTTGATTGCTCTCATGTGAATAGTCCTTGACCCCTATTTTTGTTTAATGCACACACTATGTCCCCTGCATATTAAAGGTATTTTAAACCCTTTAAATGTGGTATAAGTTAATCTTAAGGTAATATAATTAGCATTTTCATTGCTAAGAGAAATTTAAGAAAACACATTGTTCGTCGTGAAGTGTTATCTGATTGTAACGAACTGTCAGACTCCATTTGAAACCTAAAAATTCAAGTCTTTGTTGTGCATCTATAATTACGAATTAAAACAAGCCATGTGAAATAAATGTCAGACTCTATTCGCGTTCCACAAACGACCCACGCTTCAAACTTCAAATGTTCCCGCGTTTTGTAACCTAAAAATTCTCTATTGTGCATCCATACGAAAGTACAATTTTAAATAAGATTAAATTTACGGAGAGAAGACAGTTCAACATTTGAAGGAAACAAACCTTTTAAAAAAATATCAAATACAGTCCACAAATGAGCTACATGTCAAATAATTAATGGAATTGTTGTATGATCGATTATACATAGTCTTGTGACTAAAAATATAATAAAAATAGATTTCTACAAAGTGATTGATGTCATAGACAAACCATATAAAGACCGGAATCTTTCGTACGTTTTACCCTCCAACACCCATTTGTTTACATTGTTGTATTTGTAATTTGTCATGACGTCCATTTTGAAATTTGAAATGCAACAACAATTCGATGCGGTGTATTTACTTGTTTTGACAGATGTTTTTTTTTATTAAAATAGCTGTGGTGAGAATTTGACTTCTACGACGAATTGTTTTGTTTACTAAAATGCCGCAAAATACGAACATTGGAACTCACTTGGTCATGTTCTTAAAAGTTTTTTAGATTTTTACAAAAAAGTGTGAATGCATTGTTCTTACTCACACTTCAAGGATTCCAGGAAGGTATAAACCATTCCTGTAGGTACATTATTGTACCAAGGACACGACCGAATGAGTTCCAATGTTTGCATTTTTAAACATTTTCGATAGGAAAATACGAACATTGGAACTCACTCGGAGGTGCTTTTTTAAGTTGTTTTGTTTTTTACTAAAAAGTATGAACGCAAAGTTCCTACTCACACTTCAAGGATTCCAGGAAGGTATAAACCATTCCTGTAGGTACATTATTGTACCAAGGACACGACCGAATGAGTTCCAATGTTTGCATTTTTAAACATTTTCGATAGGAAAATACGAACATTGGAACTCACTCGGAGGTGCTTTTTTAAGTTGTTTTGTTTTTTACTAAAAAGTATGAACGCAAAGTTCCTACTCACACTTCAAGGATTCCAGGAAGGTATAAACCATTCCTGTAGGTACATTATTGTACCAATGACACGACCGAATGAGTTCCAATGTTTGCATTTTTAAACATTTTCGATAGGAAAATACGAACATTGGAACTCACTCGGAGGTGCTTTTTTAAGTTGTTTTGTTTTTTACTAAAAAGTATGAACGCAAAGTTCCTACTCACACTTCAAGGATTCCAGGAAGGTATAAACCATTCCTGTAGGTACATTATTGTACCAAGGACACGACCGAATGAGTTCCAATGTTTGCATTTTTAAACATTTTCGATAGGAAAATACGAACATTGGAACTCACTCGGAGGTGCTTTTTTAAGTTGTTTTGTTTTTTACTAAAAAGTATGAACGCAAAGTTCCTACTCACACTTCAAGGATTCCAGGAAGGTATAAACCATTCCTGTAGGTACATTATTGTACCAAGGACACGACCGAATGAGTTCCAATGTTTGCATTTTTAAACATTTTCGATAGGAAAATACGAACATTGGAACTCACTCGGAGGTGCTTTTTTAAGTTGTTTTGTTTTTTACTAAAAAGTATGAACGCAAAGTTCCTACTCACACTTCAAGGATTCCAGGAAGGTATAAACCATTCCTGTAGGTACATTATTGTACCAAGGACACGACCGAATGAGTTCCAATGTTTGCATTTTTAAACATTTTCGATAGGAAAATACGAACATTAGAACTCATTCGGTCGTGTCCTTGGTACAATAATGTACCTACAGGAATGGTTTATACCTTCCTGGAATCCTTGAAGTGTGAGTAGGAACTTTGCGTTCATACTTTTTAGTAAAAAACAAAACAACTTAAAAAAGCACCTCCGAGTGAGTTCCAATGTTCGTATTTTCCTATCGAAAATGTTTAAAAATGCGAACATTGGAATTTTTGCTGACGTTTTCAAACTCACCTCGAAGAAATAAACATTTAAGTTATGTGTGATGTTGAGGTGATGTCACACTTTTATTATTTATTTTAATTTGAAAAACTAAACTTATATTGAAATTGTTAAAACTTGGTCACTGTTTTGTAATTATCAAAATTCTTTTATGAAATAGTCATCGTTTTTAAATTCGATAAAAAAAGAATTATTATAACATTCAAAAATATAATTTTTGGAACGTTTAATTTTACCTCAATCAGAAATCTATATTAGATTCAAAATTAAAAAAAAATAATGTTTTACATTTTCGCTAATATATTTCAGGTTTTCTTTACATAATACAACAAATGAATTGAAAAGTGTATTATACGTAGTACACACTTTTAAATATAGTATTTAAATACATAAAAAATTAACAATTTCTTGCCACTTCTTCTTACAAAAGTTTCGTTAGCATTTAAATAAGCTCTATTTAAAAAAAATTATTTATCTTGGGTATACTTTAATAAATATTCGATTATTCCTATCAAAATAAGACTACGTATGTAAATACTCAAGGAAGGAAACAATAATTCAATTGAAATATATTTTTTTGGTAATTTTCTCAAGAACAAGAAGACATAAAATCATCTGGTTTTCAGTTTTTGATCAAAAACAAATATGAACAATGAATTATAAAAACAATAATAGATAATTTAAGTATTAAAAATTACACTTCAAAACTTTTTTTTACCTTTTTTGGCCAAATTTTGAGCTTAAAACAATTTTTTTCAAAAACTATGCAAATTAACACATCTATTCCATTATTAATTAGAAAATATGAACCAAAATATAATAATAAGCATTAAGCACGATCCTCTCGATCATAAAATATGATATTAAATATTATGTTACATTTCAATAGAATCGTGTAGGAACATGTTGTTTTCTTAATAAGTGATTCATGTATAAGAAATCACAAGGTCTTTCTTAAACAATATTTAACGACAGTTAACAGCAAAAATGTTTTTCGATTTTAGTCTTAAGTTGGCATCTGAGATGTTTCGATTAATAAATATTTATTTAAAAATGTAATATCTCAAGGAACTATTCTAATTTGCATAGTTTTGACTTGATTTCAAAAAAAGCTAATAGACAAAAGAGTTGGCTTTGAAAAATTTATAAAACTTAGTTGTAAGTATTACCATTATTTTGTTTCCATTTAACTTACATATTTTTTTAAAATGTCCCTACCTCCTAAATGGGGGGAAACAGACCCGCTCCCGTAGTAAAAAATACTTGTTTTTAACTGTTCTATACAAATCCGTCATCAAACTTTGTCGCCTGAGCTATCGTACTCTTCCCAAAAAATGCAATAGCTAATATCGCCGTAGCCACTAGGTGCCACCCCTAAAGAATTTCTCAGCACTATTCCTTATTTTCGTGGTGAATTGACTTTAGAGGGTGGTGAATTGATGTTAGCAGCGGTGAATTGATGTTAGACCTAAGGGTGCGTGCAAGTAGACGTTTCAGCTTGTAGGCAAACCAGAATGACAGATTTGTTTCCGGTCTTTCTATGATTGATGTTTTTATTGTTGTTGTTGGTGCAACAGCGAATGATGGCAAAAATAGCAACTACTGAAGCTTAGACAATCTTGAACGATGTGCCCATAAGACAGACAATTTTCGCATACTTTCAGTCTGCGTACTGTCTTCTTTCGTCCCGTGATGTACATGTTGAGGAATCGTTAACATCTTTTCAGCTTGGTGCGTGTGCTTAGTTTGGTTGCACAATTTGCATGACAACTGCTCAACGGGAACCGTCTTCGCAATTGGTTCGACCGGCTGCTTAACGACCTGCTTAGCATGCAAAACCTTTGCTTTGGCTGCCTGGAAACGAGGAATTGAATTTACGGGTAGATCATCTTTGTTTCTGCCTGCCGCTCCAGTTTTCTGCTGGCCAACAACTTCCAAAGTCCGGAAACGAGTTTCCAAAAAATCGGTAAATTCTTCGAAATTTTGTAAGTCCTTTCTGTTTCCTAACCTATCTTCCCATAGTTTTTTGGCTCGTATCAGGAAGTTTTTCGTTAAGGAATGCGCTTATGGTAATAGGTTTCCTTCAAAATCTCCCAAGTCTTATCATAATTCGCTGTCTCCACTGACAAATTTTGCGAAAATCGATTTGCATCACCAATTAAACATGATTGCAAAAATTGCAGTTTGTCAATGTCGTCTATGCTCTTATTATTGTGGACGAGAACCTGGAACCTATCTTGAACAGCACGCCAGGTGGTATATGAACCGTCGAATCCCAGTATGCGAAGATGGTGCAGCTGTAGAAAGAGGCGGAGCACCCGTATCTGACGAAGCCGAAATAATTGGCGAAGATTTTTCAATTGCCTGAACTAACTCTGCACGACATTCAAAGTATATATCATTTATTTGTTCATATACCACCTCTAACTCTTCTGTTTTTAAATTATCTTCCAGCATATCTGCCCCAATGATGGCTTTGTTGTAGGATTTTGACGTGGACAAATAATCTTCCAATTTACTGAGACGCTCTTTTGGAGCTTTTTAAAGTTGGTAAGATCCTTAATAATCTTACTTAAAATCCCTTTTCTGTAGCTGTAAAAATATATCAAACAAAAGAACAAAGAAATAAAACATCAAACACTTTGTGGAAATCTATTTTTATTATAGTTTTAGTCACAAGATTGTGTATAATCGATCATACAACAATTCCACAAATTATTTGACATGTAGCTCATTTGTGGACTGTATTTAATATTTTTTCAAAAGGTTTGTTTCCTTCAAATGTTGAACTGTCCTCTCTCCGTAAATTTAATCTTATTTGCAATTGTACTTTCGTACAGCATCTATAATTACGAATTAAAACAAGCCATGTGAAATAAATGTCATAATGGACGAATATTCGTTCATTCGCTCTCATGTGAATAGTCAGTGACCATGTGACGAACTGTTGTTATGTCCCTTAGATATCGTTTTCAGCAGGATAACGACTCGGAATCTAATTGCAAGACCCAAAATTGAAGAAATTAGACATAAACAAACCGAATCTTTAGAAAATTGTCAATAAAATGTGGCAACTCTATTTAAAATGCTATCAATTTAATTTAATTTAAATACGAACTTTTCAACTAAATATCAAAAATTCAACCTTTTTGCGAAGATCAAGTGACGTTTGATAGAATTTATCAATTGAAATAATAATTGATATTTCGAAGTTATAAAACTGTATCCCATTGTGAATATACCCATTTTTTGTTTTAAAATTACGATTGAATGAAAAATTGACAACCAACCAGAAAATTGATGAAAATGGTTGTTCACAATACACAATAATTCAATTATACTGATAATTAATGATTTAAGAAAATTTGTTGAAAAATATCTATTTTTAATTGATAGTTGATCTTAGCAATCAGGGTGATTATCTTTCGTTGGCCCGACTTTTAAAAAGATTGTAGCAAATAGACTTCAGGTAATATTGCTGGACAAGCAATAAGGATTTTTGCTGTTCACAAGTTCTCATGACATTGCCAAAAAGAGGCTGGAATGTGACCCACACTGATAACATCCCATCCCGTCTGTCGATTTGTCTTGCTTAAAAGTTTGTCTATATGTACTCGTATCAAGTTTTACCAAATTTACGTACTATTTTTTGTAGATTTTATTTCTTATGAAAAAACGGACTGTTGGATTTTTATATAAAAATTACTGAATATCGAAATAAAATAAGTTTGAAGCCAATATTTTTAATTTTTGAAAAGCTATTTGAGTCGAAAGCAAATTTTTACCAAGTTTTAGTATTGTTTTTTGGAAAAAACTGTCAATTCGATTGTTTTCAAAAATTTGCCGATTGTTGAAAACAATATTCTTATTAGACAAAATTAGTTTAACATTTTTGAAAAGATATTTGAGTCGAAAATCAATTTTTACCAACTTTTATTAATTTTTTTCGGTTTTTAATTTTTTGTAAAAAAACTGCTTATTCGATTTTTTTTTTAAATTTTACTGAATGTTGACAACAATATTTTTTGAAAGATAAAAGTAAATTAATGCAAATATCTCAAAGTTTTGAAAAGATATTTGAGTCGAAAATCAATTTTTACAAACTTTTATTAATGTTTTTTTAGATTTTTTTATAAAAAAAATTGTCAATTCGATTTTTCTCAAAATTTTATCAGATTTCAAAATCAATATTCTTCGTTGCACAAAATTATTTTGGAGATGAAATCATATTTTAGTCGTAAAATTTTGGATGTGACAAATTTTTTTCAGTTTTTTTGATTTATAAAAAAACCGTTAAATGGATTTTTTCAAAAAATATATTTTTTTGATATCACGTTACAATATATTATATAAAATTTAATTCAAGTGTCTAGCGTTTTTGGTTCGTATGATATTTTGAGTTAACCAAAATGTTCACCTTTTTTCAAACTGCTATGGTAAAAAAAACTACCCACGCAATTTTCTTGAGAGTCCTTTTCGCATCTTTCTGCCTTATTATCTGTATAACAAAATTTATTTGAAATCGATATCTCTTCTGGTTCTTGAGCTATGGACAACGAAAAAAACGTCACGAATGTACGTACACACGTACGCACAGACATCTTTCTAAAAATCTTTTATTTCGACTCTAGGGACCTTGAAACGTCGAGAAATGTCAAAATTTTCAATTTGAAAAATCGGACCCATTACAATAACTTCCTATGGGAAGTTAAAAATTAAGTTATGTTCCTATTATTTTTACCAAAGCTGTATCTGCGTGTGTTCTTATGTTATTTATATTTCAGTCTGATGACTTCTGGGGAGTCACCTTTGTATTACACATATCATAAGACCTCCATCAAAATATTGACATCGGTGTATAAATTAGGGTAGGTTTTTCTTATCTATTTTCTTTTTTATTGTCCTTATTAATTTAATTTAGAAGTGGCTTGTCAAGTCAAAGTCTATAACTTATTTATTTAGACTATCAATATGAGTAGATAATCTTCTAGATGAATTAAAGGAAGGTGCGTATTTTAAATAGCAATTTAACACGCAGAAATTTGTATCTTTAATCGATATTATTGTTCAAAAGTGTATAAAGGCGTTAGCGATGACAATCTTGAAAGTAGACTACAATACAAACAAAAAAAAACATTTTTATAGCTCTCCTAGACGTTATTAGATTTAAGCTTAATCCCAGACAAAATGAGTTTTATTTTGGATATGTTATCAGTTAATCAAAATGTTGTTTATTGGATTAAAGTCTGGTGTTTGATTTTATAAAAATTCCTAGTCAAATAATTTTATATAACATAAACAAAATTGTAAATAAACAAGTCCAAAACCCAAAAGGACAAAATAACAATGTTTTTGGATTGGAACTTTATCTCGAGAACACTTGAGAATACCTGAGACCTATGGGATACGTTTATAGATAAAGATAAGTTTTTTACTTTTTGTCACTAAAAAAATCCAATCATTTCGATATCGCGTGCTAGTTATGATTTTAAGATATAGAAATATTTCCCAGTCATTCATTTAGTAGGTACCTAAAAACCAACCCTCTCATTACGCAGAAGTGCTCAAGGGGCCTTATGACATTCTTAAACATAAATATTAACGTTTATTAACGCAACTGCTGGGAAAAGTTTATATACCACGTACTTTTCGTGCCCAAGGAAGGGCCTTTATTATACCTATTGGTCACATTTCACAAGTAACGCGTAAATTAAGGCCTCCATGTAAAAAACAGCTTTGAAGAAAGTTGAGAACTATGATTAAATACAGGTCATATTCATATAAATACTCGTATACTTTTTACTACTCTAAGTACTAGAGATAATATGTAATAATAGACTATCGACTTTAAATAGTTAATTAAAGTGATTTGTTCATTAAAAATGAACTATTCATCATTAATTTATTATTAAAAAACAACAATGACCATTTATAGAATGTTTTTGTATTCATATAGTTGATTCGTTTGTTTAATTTTTAAATAGAGAAAATAATCTATTTTCATGCTTCTTTTCTGTGCTTGTTTAGCTTGTGTACCTTCAATAGCCCTTAGGTCGATTCAGTTTGCTTTTTGTGTTGTGTGTTTTTGTTCCTTTTTATAATGTCCAATGACCCCATTTAACGGGTCAGCATTAAGTTGAGTCAGCGCCCTTTTGGTGTGATTTTTTTTTTTAATTGCAACAAAAGTCAAAAAAATGGTATAGCTGATTAATTAATAACTAATTATTGACTATTGTGAATATTCACAGTGATATACAAGTAAAGTTAATGGTGTCAGAAACTTTTTTGAAATATGTGTGCATTGGAAAAAGCTTCCTTTTTCGATTGGGGAATAGTCACCCTTATTATAATAGGCGTTTTACTTGAATGACAATTGTCGCACAAACAAATTGGTATTGCGAAGGGCGTTATAGAGTAGCGTTTTACTTAGCGTTACGCTACTTGACATTTGGAGGTTAGTGGAATCCAATTTTGTGTCGACAAATGTCACTCTCATCGCTATTGTAGCTGTCGTTTTAGTTTCCTTTTATGACGAGTAAAACGCCACTTTTTGACGACGGAAAATTGTCAAAAATGCAAGTTTTTCTAATGTTTTACTGTTTGTTATTAATTTAATTTTTTCTGAAGGGGAAAGTGGCGAATTCAGGGGAAATCAAGAGGCCCATAATTAAATCTTTCATTGGCAACAAATTTTAGAATAGGTCCCCTAAAACAGAACAAAAAAACAATTGGGCACCGCACCGTAGGAAATCCCCTTAATTCCTTGGGGACACTGGTTAGAACGGTAAAGGAGTGGCAAAAGGTATGGTTTGATGCCAAGTTTAAAGAAAAACTTCATTGACTGTTTCCTTCCTGGGCTGATCTGAATGGTTTTATTAGAATGGGTTCCAGGGGATAGCATTTATTCAAGCTAATACTTTTGTAGTAACGATGTTGTTCTTTGTTTTTGATGGTGCTTAAATTCTTATGTGGCTACCATCTACGCATCCAATCACTCCCGGATTGCTTCCCTTTTTTCTTGGTCGGAGTAGTGAGCATTTATCCAACGAAGGCAAAAGTGCAATTCCATAATTTCAAGCATCTTTTTAACGATGAGACTAATCGTTGGTTATGCAATGCTCAAATTGTATTCATTGCCTACACCCTTCAGCAAAGATTCTTAATACAGCTGTAAGCTTTAAAATTAGTGGCACCAATAACATGCCTTTTTTTCGATATTTTGCAATTCATTCAATAGATAAACAAAGGCGTCTTATCCAACCTAAAGTTATACTTTTATATAAGTTCATCATGTTTAGGTACTTGCTTCGAATCTGGTAAACGAAGGATTTGATCGATCGATGACTCGATCTTATTCTTTGCCTTTCTCTAATTTTAGTTTCTTTGTCTTTCTCTGATTTTAGTTTCTTACATTCATCCACCCTCTCCTGCAAATTACTCACGTCGTTGGTCAGCAGTGTAATTCAACAAAATAAACAGTCCAATGCTATTGAGTCCTTTTATTTTTATTTTGCTTAAAACGAAATTGTATTTGAATTCAAAAATTTAAATTTGTCATAGTCAGCTGTTTATGTGGAATGTGTGTGGATTGAAAATAATAGCGTTTGAGTAACGCAGTATCGACTCTAATGGCTGAATCACAAACACGCTTCATCTGCGTTACGGTGGCCTTGCTTCAAGGTTGCTTTGAATTACATTTCTATTATTTCAATCTTTCAAAGAGCAAATATTTTGTTTGTTGACATTTTTAAACAGCTGCTGAGCTGTCAGACAAAGCAAATGTTTAGATAATTGAACTAGAGCTTCCGTTTGGAGTCACATTATGTTACATTACGTTCTTTTCCTTACGATTTTCAAACGAAACGTGAGGTCGAAGCTCCACTGTGATAGAATGCATTGAATTCCTTTGGCTGAACTCGTAAACGTCAGGTGAAGCCGAAGCTGAAGCGTGTTTGTGTTTCAGCCATAATGCACTATTCACATGAGCACGACCAACGAATGAACGAATATTCGTCGGTTTTGACATTTCTTTCACATGAGTGTTTTTAATTCGTCGCGAATGAAGTTTGACAAGGAGCCAAAGCCAAACACCTTTCACCACCGAAACCAAAACAATAATGAATTTTTTAGGTTTAGTACGCGAGATAATAAAGTTTGACAGTTCTTATCAACTACAATTTTTTTCAAGACGAATAAGTTTGTTTTATTTAATTTATTAATATATGATATTGAAAAGTAAAAGTATGCATCATAAATCAAATAGAAACTATATTGCTATAGTTTTGTTAAGAATTTGTGTGGAAATATGTCTTCAAACGTATATAAACTCAAATTTTGTAATTCATTCGTCGTTCGTTGGTCGCGCTCATGTGAATACTACTTATGCATCTTGCACATGAGCTACGAACTGTGGATGTTGGCATATTTTGACTTTTCTTTCGCATGATCTTTTTTTCTATTCGCAGACAGCGACGAATTGAATTACCCTTTCCTCTATATTTTCCTCAACTATGATTTTTCACACAAAAATAAAACAAGAGTGGTATAATTTTGAGGTTAAGTTGCGCGCGAACAATTTATTTGTTGCAGTGTGGATGGTATGTGGAACGCGAATAGAGTTTGACAGTTCGTACCACATTGCAATTCGTTGCTAACAAATTGTTTTTACAAAATTGACTTGTTTTAGAGAACAAAATGCAAATTTTACTATCCTAACATAAGTGTCAATTGGTTTCTTATAATTTAATTGTGTTTTTGTTTGAAATTGACTTTTTGAAATTTGTAAAATCACGTTTGTTCGTCCATTCGTTCATTCGTTGTTCGCTCTCATGTACAAGGCTTTTTAAAACGCCAAGAAAGTGACTCGGCGCAAAAAGTAGCATATGTCATTTAAGTAAACGCCTGTTATAATAAGGGTGAGTGTATACCTTTTTCCATTTTAATATAAGTAAAGATAAAGCAAATGAAATTTGTTCATATTATATCAACATTTTGTACATTTTTGTTTGAAGTATACAAAGTTTGTAACTAATCGAAAACTGTCAAAGATCAGTTACAATATATAAAAGTTTCCACTTAAGGAAAATATTCGTTTAAAGTGAAAAATTCCCTTTCTATTGGAAATTACTGTAATAATCAGTCCGAATTGTTAGTAAAAAGTTTTACATTTCTTCCCGTTTACAGGTTTCCTTAATGTCGCAACGTTTAAAACTATTTTAACTTATTAGTTTAAACAATTTTTAAATCTTACTATCTCTTAAAATTTTGTAAAAATAAAAATTACTTTTAGTAATTTTGTAAATCATTATGACATCTGTCATTATCCTAAAAAAATATGTATCGACAATTTAGCTCAAAAAAGTTGATGTATTTGTGTTTATTTCTTTAGCAGGATGAAAATTTCGAAACATTTGAAGATTCGGTGTAGTTCAAAGAAGTGTAATAATTTAAGTCCCAAACCAATCCCATTCAAGGTTCTAAACGATGGAGACTAGGTTACTTAGGTAACAGTTCAGTTTTTGGTTTGAAACTTAAAAAATTCAAGCCCAAATTACAGCCCTTGAGCTCCCATTTTAACCAGAATTACAAATATTTCTAAAACATTTGGGTAATGTTGGTAAGTAAGCTTGCTAACGAAACATTGTTTCATCTCCTGGGTTATTTGGAGTTTTCATAGATACAGGCCTTATTGTGATCTGCGTTCTGTGAGCTACTGCCTTGAATTCAGCAGCACACTTTCACGAACAGTGAAAATATGTACATACGTCATCGTTACTATAGGGAATACCTTTTTTGAAAATAAAGTGTTATTATTTGGATGTGTTCCTCGACGCTGTAAGAAGGCATTATATGATTTGTTTTCAGTGACTTATTAATAGAGATATGTTTATATTTTAAATAAAAGTAAAACAAACTGTCAAAATCAACGCGTCCCATTAAGTTTTTCGTATTCAAATGTTCCGTTTTAAAGATGATAATTTTGATAGTCATTGAAAACGCCAATCTTAATAGAAATTGAAGGCGTTTGATTTGAATTGGCACATCTGTGGGTATAATAGGGATCCGCGGTAGTAATATATTTTCACTTCGGAATTGGCCATTTAGAATTACATATGGCTCCGATAACATTTTTCATTAATTCTTCAACTGTGTTGGGTTCAAACTACGAAATAGAATTATCGAGATCCAACCTTTAGTTGTAAATTATGGCTGAATCACAAACACTCTTCAGCTTCGGCTTCACCTGACGTTTATGAGTTCAGCCATAGGAATTCAAGGCATGCTATCACAATGCAGCTTCGACCTCACATTTCGTTTGACAATCGTAAGGAAAATAACGTAATGTGTCTCCAAACGGAAGATCTAGTTCAATTATCTGAACATTTGCTTTGTCTGACAGCTCAACAGCTGTAAAAAAAATGGTAGCATTCACAAAGCTAGTGGCTACGTAGTCAAGCGATTTTGATTGGCTAAATCTAACTACAAAAGTAGTTGAAAATTCCCCTCCGACGTAGTGCAAACATTTCGGTGACAAAGTTTGTGCACACTGGTTTTGACGTTTCACAATCAGCTGCTCGGTAAGGACACAAGAATTCAAAATGAAATGAATCTTTCGGAATTTAAATACAAATATAAATCAATCATAAATTATATCTTCTATTTGGTTTTATTGAATTTAAAAAGAAAAAAAAAGTATTAAAAGTTCTGAAAACACAAATGTTTCTTATTTTATATATTTGTATATGTCATTTATATGACAGTTCCGGATTGACCAGCTTTGTAGTGCAAATTTGCATTCACAAAGCTAGTTGAATTTTGACTACGTAGCCACTAACTTTGCGAATGCGCCAAATGTCAACAAACAAAATATTTGCTCTTTATAGGGATGAAATAATGGAAATGTCATTCAAAGCAACCTCAAAGCAGACCTACCGTAACGCAGACGAAGCTAAAGCGTGTTTGTGATTTAGCCATTATGCGGTGGCACCTGGTAAATCCAATGAGTTCTATAACTCAGTTGGATAATTTACATCGTCGCGTCGGTAGCATCACAAACTGTATCAATAGATTTGTATGACACCGGTAACAAATGTTGTATCTTGAGATTTATAATTGACATCCACATTTCTTGCTGCTAAAATTGCTCTTTCTGCCAGCAACTCATGATTTGCATATTTTCTGTGTACATCGGGAAATATCTGGCCAATGAGAGCATCTAGTGAATCAATAATCGTGCAGAAATCTACCGGTGATTTTATGCATCCAGTTTCATCCGTCGCCGCCTTTTCCGTAGCCTATATCTAACAGTGGCTTTGAGAATATCTCAGCGGATAAATCTTGAAGCATTTGAACACCCATATTTACTTTCAGTTGTGATTTTTCAACATCATTACGCCACAATGGCGATGATTTTAAGCGTTGAACGCGCAATAACGGGATATACATATTTGTCTGAAACCACCTGAAAGAAGTAACAGGGTGCCGCCAAATAGTCTGTCATTGCTTTTATATTCTTCAATATCCTGTTCAACGCCTCAAGTAAATGTTTCTGTGCCAGAGTGCATTCATCGCAGATGATAATTTTACACCGTTTCAGCACTGTTTACTTAGTGGCAGTTTAAATACTGAATGAGCTGTTCTGCCTCCATCCAATAAAGTTGCCGCAATGCCAGAAGATGCAACAGGCAATGCGATACCATTATATGATCGTAATTAAGCAAGAATTAGCCCATCCAGAAATAGAATCCAAATTGTCCTGCCGAAACTGCGAGCATGATGTGGTCAAAAATGATTCTTTGTTCTTCATTCCTTATTAGGACATTTCAAGAATCAATCGCTGCCATTTTTACAGTATTGTGTTCTAGTTCACGATTCTATTCAGTGTCTATTAGATGCGTTTCGATTTGGTGAATGCATACCAAAATGATTGACTTGTAAGTTAGCAATGATAACGCAATTATCCTCAATAGCAATCAATCCTTCATTGTACAAAGCGTCACTGGATAATTGACAGTTAAACCACACTCTTCAATAATGCACTGGATAATATGTATTAGTATTGGAATACCGCTGTGGTTCATCCTCTCCCGAAAAAGGGAAAAGGCAACTCCAACCCGTCAAATCTTCGATCGATAAGTGTTCTTCCGAGCATTAGCAACGTTTTTGAAAAAATCATTAATAGGGCTTTGACTAAGTGGGCTGCGGACAACAATATAATTCCGGATAAACAGTTCGGGTTCAAGGCGGACCATGACATAATTCATGCTGCGTCTAAACTCGTTTCTAATATCCAATGGAATAAATCAAAACAACAATGCACAGGTGCTGTTCTGGTTGATTTGGAAAAGGCCTTTGACACCGTATGGTTAGAGGTCTTTACCTAAAACTGAGCAGGCTTGGCATAAGCAAGCCATTGTTGTATATACTTTATGATATGCTTAACGGTAGAAAGTTTGTTGTCAAAAGTAGCAATGTAAATTCTACCACAACATTCTTAATTAAAAATGGTCTTCAACAGGGAGCGGTGAATTCGCCGATTCTCTTCAGCATTTACACCAGCGATCTGATAGGTAGTCTTACAAAGGCAATTGCGTACGCCGACGATCTAATTGCGTACAGAACGGCCCGAAAGGTTGAGGTTATTAGAACTCTTTTGCAGCGTGATTTCGACACGATTCAGCGATATTGCGACGACTGGAAACTGAAAATAAATGTCCAGAAGTCAGAGACAATTCTGTTTCGGACTTCTTTGGCTGGGGCCACGAAGGATACGTGCAAGAATTGGCGCAAGATGGTCATCGTTGATCTTCACGCGCAGCCATTAGCAAGCAGAAGTGTATAGTGTACCTCGGTATCTGGTTAGATCAGTATTTATATTTTGACAGACATAAAAATGCTGCTCCGACCAGGGCCAGAACAGCCTTCGCTCTGACGAAACGGCTGTTTTTTAGCACTCGGCTTGACCCCAGAGTGAAGGTAATTTCCTATATGGCCCTCATACGGCCAATGATCGTTTATGGTTGTCCTGTGTGGTTCAACGTTGCCTCTTCCCAGATGGAGAAGTTTCGGGTGGTCGAGCGGCAGTGTTTACGACGCTGTACCGGCTTATATCAAACAGCCGAATCTTCTTACGTGCATTACTATTCCAACGAGTTCCTATACAACGGGGCTCGAACAACAGAATTCGTGATAAAACTCGTTCGAGGTCACATTGAAAGAGATATGTATTCGACCAACAATTTAATTTTCGGGGCGTTTTATCCAAACGACGAGTATTTTGAAAGTGTACGCTTGAGCGGCTACATTCCACCAGAGGCATTCGTCTTTTTAGACAGAAGCGGTCTGAAAAAACTGTCAATTCGATTTTTTTCAAAATTTTACCGAATTTTGAAAACAATATTTCTTATAAGATAAAATTAGTTTGAAGCCAATATTTTTAATTTTTGAAAAGATATTTGAGTCGAAAATCAATTTTTACCAACTTTTGTCAATTTTTTTTAGGTTTTTAATTTTTTGTACAAAAACTGTCAATTCGATTTTTCTCAAAATTTTATCAGATGTCAAAAACATTATTCTTCGTTGCACATAATTGTTTTGGAGATGAAATCATATTTTAGTCGTAAAATTTTGGAGGTGACACATTTTTTTTCAGTTTTTTTTTATTTATAAAAAAACCGTTACATGGATTTTTTCAAAAAATATACTTCTTTGATATCACGTTACAACATACAATATAAAATTGAATTCAAGTCTCTAGCGTTTTTGGTTCGAAAAGATATTTAGGGTTAACCAAAATGTTCACCTTGTTTTCAAACCCACGCAATTTTCTTGAGAGCTCTTTCTCATCTTTCTGCCTTATTATCTGAATAACAAAATTTATTTGAAGTTGATATCTCTTCTGGTTCTTGAGCTATGGAGGACAAAAAAACGTCGCGAACGGACGTACGGACGTACGAACGTACGTACATACGCACGCACAGACATCATTCTAAAAATCTTTTATTTCGACTCTAGGGACCTTGAAACGTCAAGAAATGTCAAAATTTTCAATTTGAAAAATCGGACCCATTACAATAACTTCCTATGGGAAGTTAACCAGCGTCGCGTCCAGGAAACTATAGCCCGATTTCGACAAAGCAATATCCCACTCGATTATGCACCTAGACAAAAAGTCCCTACTTTTGCTCGTTAGCATGATAACAGCTCAAAACCTGCAGTGTTACTATACAAAAAATGCACCTTTCTACCAATGACATGTGCAGAGGATGCATTGGTGAGAAAGACCAAGAAGTCACAGTCTACTTCTTTATCCATTGTCCAGCACTCTGCCAAATTCTTTGGCAGACACTTCTTCAGTAATCTTGAAGAACTTGAAAATGTTCCATCTTATTAGGCTTCACCAAAGCCGCTAAATGGTTAGAACAAGACAACCCATAATCGATATCATAGGTTTAATCACTCTTTTGGGAAGTTGAATACTTCAGGGTATCACAATGGATCTACATTGACCTAAGGGTGGCGATAACATCATCAATCGAGAGCCCATCAGCCTTACTTAACCAGCACTTCGACAAAGTGAAATAAGTCCAATAAATTTTGAAAAATATGATCAACTTTTTTTACCAAAGTAAAGCACCCTCTGCTTGGTCACATTATAGGATTTGGTGGAGGTGTATTTCTACACCTTCTTAGAGATTCAGATCCACTGAAAAATTGGTGCTCCACATAGGTAAATAATAATAGTACCACAGAATACACAAAAATCAATTTTTTAATAGTTCAACAAGTTGACAATTTTGAACATTTAAAGTTGTTGAACACTTAATGAAACAGGGGTACCAAACCGGCCCTGTTATAGGCAATCTGATATATTGTAGCTAAGTTAATAATATAAAGCTATAAACTATACACACGGCAAGACAAAAAACTCCATTGTGTGTTACTCCAGCACTTCACTCATTAGCCGTCCTATTCAAATGTGTTTTGTTCTATTTTTTCCCCCCATGTGTTTTCGCTCACGCTGTAAATTATTAAAGCATGAAGAGCTGAAACGACTGTAAAGCCAAACCTAGAAAGAGCTAGAAGCTTGTAGCTGAGGTTAGCTAAGGCTAACCCACTAGCCCTTTTTTCCCTACTCCCCGTCTCCCTTTAATGCATAAATTAAAATGCCAACCCTCTTCTATGTTAATTTCTATCTTCTTCTATGCGATGCGATGCGATGATGTGAATGTGTTTTATTTTTGTGCAGAAATAACAACAAAAACAAAAATAACAACAACAATAATAATAACATACCAAGCTACAAAACAAAAGTATCTATGAAGCTTACAAAACATAGCTACTAACTAAACCGGTCTACAAATTGTTTTATTAAGAGACGAGACGCGCTGAGAGTCGAGATATTCGCAAGCTCTAAACTCTAAGAAAATCATTTGGAATTTTGAGGAAAGGAACTCTCATCGTTTTGTTGTTTGGCTTTGGATTTGGATTTGAAATATTTTGCAGACGCTCTTCTACAATTCAGTTCGGCTCCGTTCGCATTCGTCAAAGTGTATTCGTCTGACTCTGACGCGCAACAACACAACCATACGTCTTTTAATAATTTTCATATTCGAAGAAAATTCGAGAAGATTTTGCAATTTTAATTTGAGACTGTACCGGAATTTTAAAAACCAATAGAAAAATGAATATTACAGTTACTACTTCTAATTCAATGTCGATGTTACTTACTTTGAATAACCCGGTTTTCGGGTCTTACATCTATTGGGCCAGTATTTTGGTGATAAAAATGCTCCTGATGAGCTTGTTAACAGCTTTACAGAGATTCAGATTTAAGGTGAGAAAGTTCGTTACAAAGTTAAGTGTGTCTTATATCTTGACCTAAGTCAAATTATAAATGTTTTATACCTTATTGAGTGGGGTAAGGTGAGGTGAAGGTTGGAACTTTGAACACTTAAAGTAGTATAAAGACGTAGCTGCATTTTCATTTTGTGAGTTAAGGAAAGTGAAAATTTAACTTTTGCATTTCTTATAACATCCGTCCGTCAGTGAAAGTGAATCACTTTTTTTTTATCTATAAATAATTTTGTTGGTTTATTTTTTGTGAAGTTGAAAACAAAAGGAAGGCTAAAGTAGATATAAAATCTCAAACAACAGAAAACAAAGTTGTTTTTTTTTTTTTTGATAAAATTTAAATTTAAATTGAAATTGGAATAAAATTAGACAAAACAACTTCCTGATGGCCTGTCGACATTTAAATCGGCGGCGGCCGATAATAGGAATTTGAATTCGAAGCTCTTAAACGAGAATCTTATTCACAATATTTAGTGGAATACATTTATTTTGTTTTTGTTTTTCATTTTGTATTTCAAGTTGAAAAGTCTGTTTTATGTCTGAATACGTACAGTTGGGGTCAAAAAAAGAAGCACTGAAGTTTAACTCGATATTTTTTAAATGATCCAATTGTTTGTGGGATAAATTTGTTTTTAGTGTGCATACGCTAGATCACCTCGAAATTTGAAACACATGAAATGAATTATATTTCTTGAGCTCTCTGTAGTTAGTCTAAGGCTTTCTAGCCTTTTAAATATAAAATTATCTAAGCAGTTTTAAGTGTTAAGTGAAAAGCAAAAAATGTATATATTAGTAGTTTTTCCGTAAATCAATTTTCCCCTTTTTATTTCCCAATTATTAAGCTAAATCATTAAACTAGGTTGATACCCCTTGCGTATTTGTATTAAGTTAATAAGTTCCTTTAATATAAAACATACCCATAGGAGAATTTTAACGCAAATTTCCAAATTAAAAATGAATTTGTTACACCTTCATCAACATTTAGAAACACTTAAAAACATAGTTTGAATTAATTCTCAAATCCGAACGGAAGCAGGAAGGCGTTCATACTGCCCACAAAAACATTTTCGCATGATTCATCACCTGTCATAGCTTCATCCTTAAGGCCCAACTATAATAGGCATAAGCTAGCATATGCGCGAATAAGTAATGGAGTCTAGCTCGATTTCGTTCAATTTTACTCAGTTTCGTTAACTTAAGCAAGAGCGATCCCAGTCGCTTAAGTGAGAGTTTTCGTTGGGTTTTTGACATGGCCATGCAGTAATTTCACAAACTTAAGTGAATTTTCGTTGGGTTTTTGACACAAGCTTATGTTAGCTTATGCCAATTATAGTTGGGCCTTAATAGGCAAGCAAACATAAACTTGTGTCAAAAACCCAACGAAAATTCACTTAAGTTTGTGAAATTACTACATAGCCATAATACAATTTTGCTCACGTATCTACATGTCAGATTTAAGTTAACGAAACTGAGAAAAATTGAACGAAACTGAGCTAGACTCCACGCACGTTTACTTATGCGCGCATATGCTAGCTTATGCCTATTATAGTTGGGCCTTTATAGTTGGGCCTTTAGACAGCTCATAACGTTAGCTAGAACTCATCTAAAAATTATGATATACCGTAAAACTAACTTCTCGAAAGAAATGGTTGAGCATTCAAGTAGTTCGTTCAAATACACAACAAATTTTCTTTCTCAGCATTTCATATTTGTATCACATGTGGTATAATATTTCTTTATTGAAGATATAACTTTTATTTCAAGATTACAAAATCCATTTCGACTCACTTCAACTGGCTTGAGCGTGTCCGGAAAATAGAATGCGTGTTAAAATACAATTCGTCGCCTGTATACGCTGTGACTAAGTTCATTGTTCTGTCGACGGTGTTTTTTTTGTTTCTTTTCTTCTAAAGTTCATAGTTCTATTTCTCAAAATGTCTAAAACTTGTTCTAAATGCAATGACAAACTTAAAAGATCTGACATGGTTGTTTGCAGGTCAATTTGTGGTCAATATTTTCATAAGGATTGTGTTGGAATTACCGTGGAAGAATCAAATATTTTATCAAAATCAAAAAATCTTTCATGGCAATGTAACACTTGTTCTCATTTAAATTTCTCAACCTTTTTAAACCGCTTTACGGATCTTTCAAATTGTATCAGTGATTTAAAAAGAGAAATTAGTTCTATGCGTGATATTCTCTCCCATATCGGTGGTGAATCAGTAAATGTTCCCCTCGAACTCAATAAATCAAACACCAATGATTTACTTAAAAGCTCTGCGGAGGTACTTGTAAACGATCTCTTGGAACCAAATGATGCATCATACTCTGGTGCCGCGAACCAAAATACCACTGAAAACCAGCTTCAAACTGTGAATCAAATACATTCCTCCGGTTCTGAATATGATCCCTCCTTATTAAGTAATAACAACAACTCTGACAAGAACCTTTTTTTTTCTTTGATCTTACTGATGTTTTTAAGACTTATGTACTTCCAAAGCTTGATTATAACTCCCATCTCTGGGCTGGTGCTCCTGCAAATTACTTAAGTCTCTTTAACAGCATTGATTATAGAGCATTCAAATTGATTGGTGATGATATCATCGTCGAAACATTTACGTCTCTTGAACACCGTCGTAAAGTTTCTTGCCTCATCATTTTTACCGTTATTTTATCAGATCATGCTCTAGAAAATAAGCCTCTAGAAACTCAATCGCAATACTAGCGTCCCAACTGTTACAAACCTTTTTCAATTTACTTAATTTTGTCTTAAAGCCTTTGAAAAAAGGAAACAAGTAGACAGTGTAGTACCCGTGGCATGATGGTTAGTGCGCTGGACTGTCATCCGATATGTCTTTTGTTCGATCCCTGCCTGTGCCACCTAAGAAGTTTTATTCACGGGCACTGGCTCTTGCGACGAATTCACAAATTCTCCAAGAGTAATTCCTGTCACGAAAAAGTTCTTTCTCAAATTAGCCGTTCGGATTCTGTATATAAACTGTAGGTCCCCTCCATCCCTGCAATTGCTCGCACACAGGAATGTTTGAGAATTGTAAGTCACAAGCCTTGGTTCTATACGGATTGTCGCGCCACCTAATTTATTTATTTTAAGAAGTGTTTTTTTTACAGATTTTAGTAAGGCCTCTGATAAAATGTACTACAAAAGTTTAACTCATAAACTTAAGGCCTTAGGACTGTTTTAATGAGTATTTTGTCTTATTTAAACAATATGGAAGTTATAATGTTATATTTAGAAATGAACATTCTGCTCAATTTCGCATCAGCTCTGATGTTCCACAAGGAAGTCATTTAGGTCCCTCATTGTTTATTTTATATATTAATGACTTAATCACAATCACAAACATTTTTTTAGTTGTAATCAACTTCAAGGAGACATATATAATATGAATATGAAGATTATTGAAATGATGCAGTGGAAATGAAACATAGACAGTATCTGCAACTTAGTTGAAGTAACTAGTCGGCAGAGTTTTGTTCTTGGGTTTGAATAGCCTGAATTTAAATCTGACCTCAAAATTACTCTATTACGTAAGGTTTTTGAGATATTCACTATTCAGTTCTATAAAGGATTCCATGTTAATACGAAACTTTCTCGAATCCCGAAAAAAACTATTACCAAAAACGTTTGTAGATTAAAATTTTATACAATTTGGCATACGGGTTTTCGAAATTCGAAGTTATACACACGTTTTTGTTTGTCTTTATAATTTTTAAAGTTGCATGTTTTGAAAACTGGTTGTTATAAAAAGTATTCAAGGCGAGATTCGAAGTAAAGACAACTTAGTCCTTTATAAGAAGTATTTTGTTGACCTCGACTTCAAATAAATTTTGTAAGGCATAAGGCAGAAAGATGCAGAAAGGGCTCTCAACAAAATTGCGTAGGTGGCTTTTTTACCATTTTGGTTAACCCTAAATATCTTACGAACCAAAAACGCTAGAGACTTGAATTAAATTGTATATAATATATTGTAACGTGATACCAAACAGGTATATTTTTTGAAAAAAAAAATCAATGTAACGGTTTTTTTATAAATCAAAAAAACTGAAAAAAAAAATTGTCACCTCAAAATTTTTACTACTGAAATATGATTTCATCTCTAAAACGATTTTGTGCAACGAAGAATAATGTTTTTGACATCTGATAAAATTTTGAAAAAATTTAATTGACAGTTTTTTTATAAAAAATAAAAATCTAAAAAAAACATTACTTCAAGTTGGTAAAAATTGAATATCGATTCAAATATCTTTTCAGAACCTTGAAATTGAGGCTTCAAACTTATTTAATCTTATAAGAAATATCGATTTTAACATTCTGAAAAATGTTGAGAAAAATCGAATTGACAGTTTTTTTACAAAAAATAAAAACCTAAAAAAAATATATAAAAGTTGGTAAAAATTGATTTCCGACTCAAATATCTCTTCAAAAATTTTAAATATTGGCTTAAAACTAATTTTATCTTATGAGAAATATTGTTTTCAACATTTATTAAAATTTTTAAAAAATTCGAATTGACAGTTTTTGTACAAAATATAAAACTCTAAAAAAAAAACAATACTAAAACTTGTTAAAAATACTTACGACTTAAATAGTTTTTCAAAAATTAAAAATATTGTCTTCAACCTTTTTTTATTTCACAGAAAATATTGTTTCCGATATTCAGTAATTTTAACAGTCCGTTTTTTCATAAAAAATAAAACCTACAAAAAATAGTACGCAAATTTGGTAAAAATTGATACGAGTACATATAGACAAACTTTTAAGCAAGACAAATCGACAGACGGGATGGGAAGTAATCAGTGTGGGTCGCATCCCAGCCTCTCTTTTAATTTAATTTTATATTTTTATCAATTGCCAAGTCTACTCTGGCTTAAAGGACAAAAAAAGAAGGAATACTCTTTGTCCCAAACGTCAAACGCATGTTGATGACGTTCTACTATTCGAACATGAATCGATGATGTTGAACATTAAGGCTAGTTTACATTTCGAACAAAAATTTATAATAATAAACGGCGATTTTACAAAAAAGCAAACATTTATGTATACAAGACTCTTTCAGTTCTTTGAAATTGATTAAAGTTGATAATATTGTACGGTGCTATTTTTTTGACCGCAACTGTATGTACCTCAATAAATTAATTTTATATTGGTAATTCAAATGTTTAATCCACTGCAATATGTGGAATTTACTGGAAATCAAGGTCTTATAAGATGTGTAATTAGCTTCACGCATATCTATTTACATATGTACGTATATTTGTATCTTTACGGATTTATTTGTATCTGAGATATTTTTTTTTACATAAATTAAAAACATTCTAATTTCATTCAACGGAATTTTTCAGAAATTATAAAATTTGTTCATCACGTCATCGCAGTGGTGTTGATTTTATTTCTTTCTTTGTTTTTGTTAGTAAACAATATAATAACTTCTGTTCTGGATTATGTTTCATATTTTACGTGACAAGCCTATAAACAAAAGAAGGAGAGTGTTTTTTCTTTTGAATGTAAATAAAATTTGGATTCATGTTAAGGCGTGATAAAGGGTATGATGTATGAGTTAAGGAATGCACTATGTAAATAAAGCTTATATTTTTAAGAATTTTTTCACATGACATGACCATGACGATGACAAGAGAGGTTTTAATTGAATTCCTTAAAATTCCTTCATACAAACTTAGATAGAAATAGTTCCCTAAAAAATCTATAAGCCTTATCAAAAATAAAACACTTAGGTATTTAGAAAGAAACATGTGCATTCTTTTAAAATATAGTTTCAAGGTTATATACATATGTATGTATATAATGTATATAAAAGCATGTATATGTAAATATCATCATAGGAATTGTTAAGAACAATAAATCATTTAAATAATAGTTCTTCTTTTTTCAACCAGGCAAACTTGTTTTGAAGGTTCAAGGCCATAGAAATCAAAGAATTAGAAACATCATACATATAATTTATAATATGAAACTCGTTTTTTTCTAAGTTCAATATCTACAATTTAACGACTTTAAATGGTTTAAACTTTGTTTATATTTATTTTATATGAGAATGTTTATTTTTACGAGTAATTATGTCATAGAAAAAATAATCACAACAAAATTCAATTCCAATTACTTGTAATCGGAAACCCATGCACGCTTTCCATTATATTTCAAATCTAATTGAAGAATTTTAATTATTAATTGCGTGTAATTGAAAAGCCTTGCGTTAGAATTACAACAATATAATTAAATATACAAAAGTAATGATTGCTTTTTCCAGTAATCATTTTACACAAATGTAATTAAATAATATTTTCCGTAATTACATTTTACGCGATAATACAAATTAATTTAAAATTAAATCTAAATTATTTCGTGTGTGTTGCTTTAAGTTCAAATTATTTTTCCTCAAGAACTTGAAAAAATCATTGTAATTTTGAATGACATGTAATTATTAATTGGATTTTTTTTCAATTACTATTACAAGTAATTAAAATTAATTAATTAATTTTTCAATTACAATTATAAGTAATTAAATTTACAGATTCTCAGTTCGAACTACGTGTAATTGTTATGAAAAAAAGATCAGTTATTAATTACTTGCAATTGAAGCACCCAGTTCAACAACCAGATAACTCCGATAAAGGGGTTTAAGTGCAGATGTTATTTAAAACGAAAAAATCGCGTCGTTCTGTGTAATAAAAAGTCATCTATCTCGACTCTGCGTAAGAGAAACCCAGTTATAGAGTTAACTTTGTCTTTTGAATGGGGCAAGAATAAGACAACTCCTGGAGCTGTATTGTTTTTTCCCCGTACTAAAAAAGCTTTTCATAGACAGTTAAACGGTTCTTTTAATGTTTGAGTGTGCCCTGCGTTTTTCGTTTAGTTTATTTAAATGGAACAGTTGTTGCCTTCACCAAAAACACTCTTTATGAAGATATAAATCCTCGGTAGACATCTTGGTTTGCCTACAAGCTAAACCGGAAATCACTCATAAACTTAGTCTTAGTGTGCGTGCAATTTCTCCTCTAATATATGAAATTTGCCCCAAAAACTTACGAAGTCATTCTATGTATGCGTGAAAACAGGTCAATTTTTCTCGTTGAATTCGTCCATATTACAACAATGTAAACAAATGGGTTTTGGAGAGTGATACGTACGAAGGATTTATATCTTTATATAGAGTGTTTTTGGCCTTCACTGTGAGTTGTGATTTCGTTTGATTAAGCATTGAAAATGAGTGAATTTAATTCAGATTTTTCAATATCACGATAACTGCGGTGCTCAAAATAAAAACAATACTCTCGTCCAATACTTATATGCTCGTGTAAAGCGCACAAATATCTCCGTCATTGTACATCACTTACCAGAACCGAGTCATAGTTTCTTACCCTTTTTTTTTTGAAAAACAAAAGAGACGAGTAGAACGTCTTAATTTACCAAAGACTGGCAAAACTTAGCGGAAAAATGTTGGAATAGATTTAAATTTAAAAGATTTATATCCAATCAGGATATATTTGATTAGGGAGCACTACCTTTGACCGCAGACCCAAATCACTTTTAACGAAATCTCTCAAATTTGAAAAAATTTCGCATAACAAAATCTCGCATTCCCAAAATAACTTATTTTCAAATCTCGCATTTTCAAAATCTCGAAACACAAAATCACTCATTTTTTCTGAAAATCTCGTATTACAAAATCCCGCAGAGCAAAATCTCGCACATTAGAAAAAGTCAACCAGTGATTAATGTTTATACAGCAATTAAACTATTTTTTTTGCATTTATTTACCAGAAAATTAAACGATAATGTTTTTTTATTAGAAAAAACAAACATTTTTTTAACCAAATTAAATAAAAAAACTGTACAATTCAAATAGGTAGCTTAATATATTCGCAAGACTAGGAAAGTTATAGATTTCGATAAACTATAATCCTGAAATTTGAAATTTTTGAGATTTGAGATTTCAAATTTCGGGATTTTAGTCTGCGAGATTTTAAAATTGCAGGATTTGCAGAAGCGAGATTTTATGATTGCGAGATTCTAAAAACCAAGATTTTACGCTGCGAGATTTTGTGAACAAGATTTTAATCTGCGGTCTTTCTTAGCCAACCCATTTGATTACAAGGGCAGCTTAGGTCCGTTCTACAAAAAAAAAAAACAGTGACAAACAAAGATAAGATTAAATGCACCATTTCAAAATATTGAAGATTTTATTATGCCAAAGAAGGAAATATCACAAGTACCTCAGCTTCCATAATCTTTACGAGATCGAAATGAAACCAAACCGTGTAGGCATTCAAACCGAAAATACATGAACAGCCTTCCCTTAAACCCGAAAAAGTAAGAGGATGTGATGACTATGGCAAAAAAATATGTTCCTCCAGCGGATATGCCCTCTTTTAATAGTCTCATGTCCCAGCAAACGCTACAAAAAGCTAAAAGCTCAGAATATGATGATAAAAACCAAAGCCCTAAATTGATTTTTACCAAAAACAAGAACCAGACAAATCCAAAACTTAATTTTTTTTTCTTATGAACAAATAATTTAAAAAAAAAGTATGAACTTAAAAATGTGCTTTTATGTTTTCTTTCAAAAATAAATTCATATTTTGCAAAAGTTTTGTTTGTCTACTTTTGATTTAGTAATCATTATTTTCCAACTCTTATTTTTAAATGGTGCTTTTGCTTGAAAAATTCACATAATGTTTTTCCAAAATCATCTTATTAAAATTTTGATATAAAACAGTGTCAAAAGAATACAAAAATATATTTTTTTTTAATTTAAAAAAAGTAGTAAAGTGTGGGTTTTAAACTGTGCGCAAGCAGGAACAATGGACATTTCTTACAGCATTCGTTTTCGACACAAAGAACTATGTCACAGAACTCACAAACCCATCTGATTCGCCTGTGGTATACTCTTCATCTAAAAGGCTTTTCAATTCTCTTTGAAAAAATGGTGCCCTTCAGATAAAGCAGCGGTTTTGGTGTCGAAGGTTGAAGAGCCTTATATCTTCTAAGATAATATCGAGCAATATCTCTTTAAAATGATAACAAGTCATTTTCGGAATCATCTGACAGTTTGTTTACAACTGTTAAAAACACTTCAACAAACAAGAAAAAATTAAATTTCATCAAAACAAAATTGAAGAAGGATAACTTTAATTCAATTTTCTGTACTCAAGCGGGTAAAGGGCAGTAAATGGGTTTTGAGCCTAGGAAAATTATATTATTTCTTCGAAAAACTTCTGACAAAGTTAAATTTTGGTGGAAACTAGAGAGTTTTATTTAAACGTCCTTAATACTCCCTTAAAATTCCTTTTTTTTTGGACTGGAGCAAAACGAAATTCGTGACAAATTTCTCAAATAATATATTTGGGTTTTAAAAATAAACCATTGTAGCTATGTACATATTGTAAGTCGTGTTATGTTTTTTTACAAAACAATATGCAGACAATACAACTATCTATAAAATCATGTATGAGAATCAGATACATAAGTCAATTAGTTCTTACGGTTCAAAATTAATTATGTTAAGACGACAGTAAGAAGACTTACGCCCGATTTCTTGACAAAATTCTAGCCCTTAAAACTCGATTTAGTGAAATTTTAGAACTCATTTGAGTTCTACGTCATTTCTTCAATCAATATTTGTTTAGAGTGAGGTTTTTCGAAATCGGAAAGGTTGGTTTTCGCTAAATGTGCAAACCATTTCATCTGCCAATTTAAAGGTTTTGAATGTAGTCACACGTTGGGCAGAGTCAGTTCATGATCAAACGATTTTTCAGTATGGACAATATATTCTTGTTGGTGATTCTGGGTATACAAATACCAGCTATTTGGCAACCCCTTACACGGCAAACATCCCGGATAACGGATGCAAGTTTACCAATTCCGCATCATCCGAACACGTAATGTAGTTGAACGTCAATACGGAGTACTAAAACGTCGTTTCCCCGTATTGGCCTACGGCATGCGCATGATCACACGTTTCTCAATGCTTCGCTGACAACTGAGTCACTTTGAGGTGATAAGTCGAGCAGCACTGAAAGCTCATCACAGCAGTTCCTTGTATCATCACTTGCATTGGTGGTTGCCTTAAAAAATGTTATGATGTCACCAACTCCCAATACGTTGGATTTTTTTTCGATCGCAACTCCATCTGCAAAATTGCGAGATTTTTTTAATTCCTGCAATGCATAAGTTGCAGATTGCAGTTTTTTTCGTTGCATTTTCTGACGCATTTCCGCCACAGTAACTGAATGTAAGCTACCTTTTTGATTTCGTATCGGACCACGACGTTGACCGTTTGTTGGGAAAAATTGATATTTTTCTTGTCCTTTGTCCTTGTCTTGTCCTACATTGGTGTTGTCACACGGCTGCGGTACCGTTGTCGTACCCACGGCTTTGGTGGACAAAGCTGCACACATATCAGCTATCGGTGAAGAGTTGACGGTTTGAGATTTCGGCGTTTTTTCACGCAGATTTTGGCAATCGTCTGTACTTGTTTCTTCACTTGCGGAAGTAAAATTTTACTGCTGTCAGCAACAATTGGAGGCATTTGGTCGAAATCTGTTGGCGTTGCAACAGAATCAAAAGATTCCAACACTGTGAACAAATGACCGTAATAATTTTTCATTTGAAGTACTTTGCCGGTCATTTCAATTTTCAGGAACTTCTCTTTGGGTCTGTATCTGAACGAAAATGCTACGTTAAAACTGATCAGGAAATGAAATTATAACGCACCTTTGGGTCTGTATTGAAATGTGAGCGAATTACGCTCCACTTTTTTTTTTGATGCCGTTAGTTGCGCCATCAGTCTCTTTGTTCAGAATTCCTTTTTCAATAAATTTTACCAACAAATTACACAGCAAGTTCCTGTCCTCTTGAGTCCAGTTGTCGCCTCTGTGTTTTTTTCTGGCGGGCAAATCACCATCATTACCGCTTTCTCGTTTTCTTAATTTCGTATTGTCCTTGTCCATATTATCTAAGAATATTATTGATAAATGCACAACAAATTCACTATAATATGCATAAAAATAGGCATACATACCAGAAAAGAAAATAGGCGCAACAGAAATATTTATTTGGTATTTTGAATTTAAAAATATAAAAACGGAAACGTCTGTCAAAATATTCTGCCGGGTTATTCAAAAGTTTCAAAATCATTTTAAAACTATGTTCTAAAAATAACAAATTCTAAGCGCTTAGAACTCGATGATGATTTTAGATCGAGTTCTAGAAAAGTGAAGAAATGTCCGAGTTCCAAATATTTTAAAAACTAAGTTCTAACGTTAAACTGAGATTCACTAGATCGACTTCTAAAGGGAATTTATAACTTTGTAAAGAAATTGGGCGTTAGACTTTTTCCTTGGTACATGCAATTTTGTTTTGTAAATCCTCTTAACAACTTTGACCTTTACAAGCCCTGTATTGATTCCGGAATCTATTTCCGACCCCCAAATTTGTTTTATGGAATTTTTTGAAAGTAAGGCAATTATTTGTCTAATTTGCCTACTATTTTTACAATAGTATGTGATAAAAAAATAAGTTGGTTACTCCACATGTCAAAAAATAATATCTTCAAAAGTGACAGCTGTCCAAATATCAGTCTTTTCAAAATGAAACTTGTTATTGGAAAGCACATTACTAATATATGAAATATCACTAATTTCCAGATTGTTTGGTATTTTTAGCAAAAATATGTGGATGAATTTTTATTTTATATTCCATAACAAGTGGAATGTTTTAATGATACAATAGCTCATATTTAATCATTTGTTTAAATCTTTCTAAAAAACACGTTAATGAGATGTCATTGTATGTCAGTGATGCGCACAACGCTGTATCTGTTTAGTTAATTCATTTTTTTTAAATTATTTATAGCAAGCATTGAAATTGATGATACCAATCAGCCTTGAACAAATTAAAAAAAAAACTAAGCTGCAGTAATATGTATGACGTAATTTTGCACTAATTTTATGTGCATTTGGCTCAGTTTAAAGGTTCATATAATCTAATCATAGTATTAATAAAAAATGTAGTTTGCGGTCTTATTCAATATTATGATTAACTTTAAGTTTTATTATCTTTGATAGCTTTATTTTTACTTTATAGCCTGCTTTAAGTTCTGTATTTGAAGAATGTTCACTGGGGCGTATGTGGAACTTTTTTTTCTGTAAACTTCTTTTAGTTGTGTAGTTTAGAACTTATTTTTTTTCATGGTGTACACGTAACCTTCATATTTTCAAAATTTGCAAGATTAAATCTGTAGTCCTTTTTATTTCAATTTCTTCAAGTGTCCTTTTTCTATCTTCTTCATTTCTAACATTTAAGAAGTAAAAAGTAGTTTGATTTTTAGAAACTCATACAGATTTTGCTTTTCATTAATCTTAAAAACATTGATCTTTTTTGGATGGGTATCTATTAAATTTTTAAAATCAGTTGAAACATTAAAAATAGAAAATTCAAAATCCATTGTCATATCGTGTTGCAGATATTGGCCCTTGTCCCTTCCTTTATTCGAAGAAAGGTAATGAAATCACAATTTAAAAAAAAAAAAACAGTCCTTAGAAACGGAAATGCAAAGTTGTATGATTTTTCAAAACATTCTTTAAATAAAATTTATTCTTCTCATTTAAGGTTTTCATCAGCCCTGAAGATGAAGCATTCACTCGCAAGGAATTGGTCCAACCAAATGATCCTCATGTCGACCGTGTTCGTAGGTCAGTACCTCTATATAAATATATAAAATAAAATGTTTAATCAAAAACCATTAATTTAAAATTAATCATATTTATTTTTTTGTATTTTAGAGCTCATCGCAATGACATGGAAAACATTTTACCCTTCTTGACAATGGGTCTAATTTATGTTTGCGTTGATCCAAGTGCAACGTTGGCAATGTGGCTTTTTAGAATTTTGGCAGCTGCTAGAATCATCCATACATTGGTTTATGCCTTTGGGCCAGTTCCACAACCGACAAGAGCAATTGTCTTCTTTGTGGCATTCTTCATAACAATGTACATGGCATTGTATGCTTCATATAAAACACTTAAATTCATATAAATCTCGTATAATCTTTTGACTTATTTTCATAAATATATATAAAAATTGTTTTGTTGGGTATAACAGAGGAGTGCATTTTATATTATTTTTATTATAAAATCAAATTAAAAATGTTAAAAAAAAACATGAATATTATACAAAAAATTAAATTTATTACTTTATATACAAAATAATTGTTTAATTAATAATAATAAAAAATAAGTTTTCTTATCAAATAAAGACTTCAAGTACAAGTATCTAAAATTTTAAAGGCTTTTTAATTATTGAATCTAAACAAAAGATGTAAGACTTACTTAAGTGACTTTATATCTTAGTTGAAATGAGATCAATGTCAAGGAATTAGAAGTTAGAAACTACAGACACGAAATTTCGTCAAGATTTCGGAAATAGTTGGACAAAGTAAATTGGAGGTAGGTATGGGCTTTGTCAGTTCTTGATAAAGTGACCAAAGGCAAAAAATATGAAAATAAAGGCTGGTCACTTCTCTTTTACTATAGCATAAGCTTTTCATTTAAGGCGGGTTGAATTTAAAATTGAATAAAACAAGTTGTATATAAGTTATCAATAAGGTTTTATCTTAATTTGAAAGCCCTATCAATGGCATTATATGTCTTCGATGGGTAGCTCGCGTTCGAAAGATCTAGAAAGAATTTTCGATGACTGGCGTATAAGTTAGTCTGAATCTGACTGATGGCACCGATTGTGTTGTTTTTGAAGGAAACGGTGGTTTGCGGGTTCTTCCCATATTTCTGCAACTCAAGAAAGCCCCACAAGAAAAAGTCGAAATTGGTGTAGTCACACGATCTTATTGGGCAATTCATGTTGGCTTTGCGCGGGAACACCTTGACATGATACGCTCTTGCAGAAAATCGATTGTGCCTTGAGGTATGTTGCACTTAGAGCCATCCTGTTGAAATTATATTTATTTGGTGTCTATATCACACCTATAGCCATCGCCGTTGATGGTGGTTGCCTTTCCAACATCATTTTCGAAAAAGTGCGGACCGATGTCGTCTCCAGCCAATGGCGGATCAGAAAGGGAGGTCGTAGGGGTCATGACCTCCCCCCTCCTTGGACGACATTCAGCCCTATTCCAAAAACATTGCACAAATCCATCAAATTTTGACCAATGGACGATCAAGAGGGGGGTACATATGGGCCATAAAGCTTATGCAGTTAAGTTGTGTAGGTAAAGATTTGTTAGTAAGTTAACGGCATTCACTAAAAAGTGGTTTGTTGTCAAAAACATTTCAAATTTTTGTAACTTGAGTAATGCTTTAAATTATTTTCATAAAATTTGTTTCGAAGAAAGAGAGAGTGGAAGAAACGGTTCTTCATCTTCTCTGCTCTAGCTCGAAAACGCAAGAATTACCTAGGAGAATTCTTCTTTAACGATCTAAACGATTTCAATCATATCAGTATATTCAGCCTCTCACGTTTCGTAAGGGACTCAAGCTGGTTCCATTGAGCTTAGGAGGAAGCCTAAAGATCCATGTGGTATCACAATGGGTCATTAAACTGGCCTAAGTGTGTCCGTTTCCATCTTGGACAGCCACTATAACCTAACCTAACCTAACCTAACCAATCAGTAAATTTTGCGGTAGACAATTCTTACTGAGAAATACTTACAGATATGGACATTAAAATAGAAACACCAAACAGATTTTTAAAAATTAAATTTTTATTGATTTAAAAACGATTTTTTTTCTTCCGAACTAAAATTACCCATTATTTGTAATAAAATTATAACATACAATAGGGAAATTCACGGTCGGATGTAAATGGTCTCGCATCAGTGCATGTACATATTTTTTGTGCATACAGATGCTCTACACTAACAAAATATATGAATATGCACATGCTTTGGTATTGCAAATTTACTTCTTGAAACCCTAAAGTATACAAATGCACACTCATGAGCAACACTGTTTTGACAGCAATAAATCAGCTGATATTTAAATAATCAACATGACTGATCTAATTAAAATAAATATTGACGAATTGCCGAAATTATGTACAAGAATAATTGAATTACCTTCATCAATAATTGTAGCAGCAGCTTCTTCTATAAGCGAATCAATAAATTTGTTTTTTTTTTTCAGTTTTCCTCGTCATATTAAAACCAAAATAAACTTTTGAATTTCACATAAAAATAAAAATAACAATAACAATAACAATAATCAGCTGTTCTCACAACTGTCAAAAATCGTTGCAAGAAAATCTTGCTTTTTTATTTGCTTTTCGGGCGTTCACTATGTTGTGCATATAATATGTATTTACACTCAAATGCAATTCCCAGACTAAATGCACTAGATCGTTAATTCCCCTAATATTTTAAATGCATAATTGTATAAAATAGGAGCAAATTTCGTTGACATTAAAATAGATACAAAGATTTTAAGAAATTAAATTAAATGCAAAGCTATTATAAAATTATTTTAGTATCTGGTAGCCTGGCCCTTTGATTTAATTAAAGTGTGACATCTGTTGGACATTGAGTAAAATAATCGGTGGCATCTGTCAATTGAAATATTTTACCACTCCTGATGAACCATCCTCCACAGTTCGGCTTTATTTTTTGTTAAATGTTTCCCAACCGCACATTTTAAATCTCACCAAAATGTTTTATGGGATTTAAGTCAGGCAATCAGGATGGCCACTCCAATACGCTGATTTTTTGGTCCTTTAAATGCTTTTGAGCATATTTGGATGTATGGTTAGGGTCGTTGTCCTGCTGTAGAACACATTTGAGATATTCATGATATTCACCTTCATATTTAGATCCATTTTTCCCTCAATCAAATGTATTGGTCCAACGCCACCATTTTTGACCGTTTTCTGGATGTATTTGGGATTCAGTTCTTTTAAATTAAGCCTTCTTTTTGCCATCACTTCCAAATTTATCTTTGTTTCGTCCATCCACAAATCATTGTGCCTCCTTGTGGCCCACTCCAATCAAAATGATGGTGGCGAATTTAAACCGCGTTGTTATATTTTGTTTTCCTTAGAATGGGCAGCTACACTGCATCAAAAAATTGCACGTACATCAATCAAATTCAAATAAATTATTACATTTAATGTACTTATAACCTAATCCACGTACCGATTGACTTTATTTTGAACAAAAAATGATACTTAGATGTAAGTACAGTATTAATTGGTAACACAAATTTCGACCTTTCTTCTTATAACTTTTTTTTTTATAAACATATGTTTCTATAAGTATAAAAAAATTGCACGTACACCAAACAAATGTACGTACACTGTTGTTTTTTTCTACAAAAATGAAATAACGGTTCTTTTCCAAGCCAAAAACTCGTACGATCATGAGATTGAATCTCCTACTCAGTCTGTTATGTTTAATTGATCTGGCTAAAAGTGTTTTTTTTTTTGCGTTTTAAAATTTTTTTTTAGTTATGGAATCATCACATAAAAAAGTTCCTATTGAAATAAAAAAACAAATTGTGGATCTTAAAAAGGATGGAAAAAGTTATTCTGAAATATCATCCATTGTTAAGAGATCAAAATCAACTATTCAATGCGTGATAAAAAATTATGAAAAAAACAAAAGCTTCGAAATGGCCCGAGGAAGAGGTGGAAAAAAAATTTTAAATGACAAAATGGAACGCAAAATCGTACGAATGGTGAAGGTTGACCCAAAAATAAGTGCTCCTAAGATAGCTGCAGAAATCACAGTAAGTCATGGAATATCACTAAACCCACAAACAGTCCGGAACGTATTGCATTCAAAGGATTATCAAGGACGTGCAATAAGAAAAAAGCCTTATATTTCGAAGACAAACGTGCAAAAGCGTTTGGACTATGCAAATGCGTATGTTTCGAAGCCGGATGATTTCTGGAAAAACGTGATATTCCTTGACGAAAGTAAGTTCAACATTTTTGGGTCGGATGGAAGAAGGTTTGTGTGGCGGCAACCAAACACGGCCTTGGAGACAAAAAATATGCAGCCAACAGTGAAACATGGAGGCGGAAATGTCATGGTCTGGGGAGCGATGTGGGCTAGCGGGGTGGGAAATTTAGTATTTGTTGAGTCAACGATGGATAAAATGGTTTATCTGCAAATACTAAAAGATAACTTAAAAGCCAGCGCTAATAAAATGGGCTTAAGCGAGGAATTTGCATTAGTACAAGACAACGACCCTAAGCATTCCTCAAGGCTTGTGAAAGAATGGCTGTTGTATAATGTGAAATCGCAGTTGCCTCATCCTCCTCAATCCCCAGATCTAAATCCCATCGAACATCTTTGGGATTATTTGGAAAAGAAAATCCGACAATCGGAAATAAGAAACAAAAATCAACTGAAAGCCGTTTTAAATGAAGAATGGAACAAAATTCCACCGGAAGTGACTTCAAAACTAGTCCTGTCCATGCAAAACCGTTTAAAGAATGTTATTAAGGCAAAAGGTTACCATACTAGGTACTAAACGAAGCAATTAACTAATAAACTTTAAAGTGTATATGCAATTTTTTGATGTTAATTTTAGTTTCTTCCCTTTTTGTTATTGTTTTTTTATTCCTATGAAGTCTATGTAACTGAATTTTATTTTGTTTTTACTTCTATCATAATAAAGAAAATAATTAATGAAAAAATAAATATATAATAAGTATTTTTGATAAAGTATGTGCATTTTTTCACTAAACAGTCAGATGTACGTGCAATTTTTTGATGCAGTGTATATTCTTTTTTTTAACTTTCACTTCGAAATAATAGAAATAAGCTATCGGTCACTTTTTCTTTGCTCTCGGCATCCCTTCGAATCGTTTGTCACTTTTACAATATTCGCCTCAGATGAACCCTCTCATATCTTTTTCTTAGTTTTAGTTTTAGTTTTAGTTTTAGTTTTATTTCATCAATCAGATTACAATCTTTATAGACTAGATACTAAATAATACAATTGTTGGGGGCTGTATGCTTATAAAAATAAATAAATTAAATAAATATTACTATAAGTTATACATTATTATTCGTAATTTTACAATTAATAAATATAAGTTTATGAAAAAAAAAGATCAATTCTTTAAATTTATTAGGAAATTACAGTTTAATATTGTTTAACAAATATTTTTTAAATAAATCTCTCGAAACATCAATATTAAAATCAATCCTATTGCAAATTAAATTCACTTCTCTAGTGCAACGCGTGATTGGTTCATTACGGCCATAATTTGTGCGATGAAACTGCTCATAAAATTGAAACCGATAGCGTGTAGTTCTAGAGGGTACGTTAACACAATTAACTAATGTTAATAAAGGAGGGCAATTTATATGAAATGTAACTATATCTCTCATAAACATAACTGAAAAATAAACCCGACTATCATAAAGAGAATGCATACCAAACAATAAACACCTACTATAATAAGAAGGCCTTGCAATCCGCCAATTAAGCTTATAAAACGCATATCTTGTAAAATTCTTTTGAACTTTTTCAATTCTGTCAATTGAATTATTATAATAAGGGTTCCAAACAATGCTACAATATTCAAGAACTGATCTTACTAGAGAATTGTAAAGGGATTTTAAAGTATATGAATCTGAGAATTCTTTTGTGTTTCTTTTAAGAAAACCAAGCATTTGATTTGCTTTGTTTATAATAAAATCATAATGCGGTAAAAAAGAAAGATTTGTATCTAGAATTACCCCTAGATCTTTCTTCCTAGTTACACGTTCTAAATTTGTGTAGTTGATATTATAGTCAAACACTATAGGATTAGAATTTCGGAAACACGACAAAACTTGACACTTGGAAACATTTAAGAGAAGGTGATTTTGCTTACACCAATTGTCAAGCTTCGACAGATCTTCCAAAAGAAGAAAACAATCAGTTTGACAAGAAATCTTACGGTATAGTTTGAGGTCATCTGCGAAAAGAAGGCAGTTTGAATTTTGAAATAGATCAGGTATATCGTTTACAAATAACAAAAAAAGTAATGGACCCAAATGGCTTCCTTGCGGAACACCAGATGGAACAGAAACAAATTTTGAGAGCGAATTACCAACTTTTACTATTTGAACTCTACCAGCTAAATATGACTCAACCCATATTAATAGAAAAGAGTTAATACCTAGAGAAGTTAATTTATTTAACAAGATTTGGTGGTTGACTCTGTCAAATGCCTTAGCAAAATCAGTAAAAATAACATCAGTTTGGAAACCATTTTCCATATTTGTTATGATGTTATTGCTTAATAATGCTAAGTTTGTTGCCGATGATGTCCCTGCTACAAACCCATGTTGAAAAATTAAAATATGATTATGAAATAGCTTAGTCAACTTATTACAGACAAGTTTTTCAAATACTTTTGGAATACAAGAAATTTTACATATGGGTCTATAATTGGTGATATCCTGTTTTGAGCCCGATTTAAAAATTGGTGATAAATAAGAAACCTTCCAGCAATCCAAGAATAGCCCTTTGGCTAATGAAAGATTAAAAATCCACGAAAGTGGTTGAGCTAATGCAATACAACATTTCCTTAACAAAATAGCAGGAATCCCATCAGGTCCTTCACTCTTATTAATATCCAATTTAGATAAAACCTCTTTAATTTCAAATGGACTAAAAACTAAAGAACCGACTTATATAAGGTAACCTCTGGATAGGGGGAGTATCTGAAGAGTAAACTGATTGGAAATAGTCAGCAAATAAATTACAAATTGTAGGTATATCACTTGTGATTGTATCCTGATACTTCATACTACTAGGAAATCCATTAGATTTACGCTTTGAGTTTATGAAATTCCAAAAACGCTTGGTATTTAATTTGAGGTCACTTTCGACAGAAAACAAGTAATTACGATATAAGAATTTATTGAGACAATCGAATTCTCGTTGACAATTTAGATAGTTTAAACGCAGTTCAGAATTATTTTTGTCAGATTTATACAATTTGTATGCCTTATTTTTTCTGTTTTTAAGATTGGTCAACCTTTTATTATACCAGATAGGGAAAGTATTATTTTTAGAAAGCTTTTTAGGTACAAATTCGTCAACTGCCCCCATCAAAACACTTAAAAAACAAGAATACACGCTATCTAATTCAGATGAACAAAAAACGTTATCCCACGAAAAAGACAAAAGATAATCAACCATACCGTCATAATTAGCTTTTCGAAAATCATAAAAAATATTTTGGTCGTTAGATACCTTTTTTAAATAATGATAGAAATGAATATTTCAAGACAAATAAGAAAATCATTATCAACAAAAATCAAATCAAGAATTCGATTAAGAACGTTATAATGAGAATTGATTTGGATTAAATTATATTGACCAAAAAAGTCTATAACTACACATTCTATTTCAGATGAAACGTTAAAAGGAACTAAACATTTGTCCTCGGTGTCAAATATCCATTCAATATGACTAAGATTAAAATCTCCTGTAAATAATACATGTTGTGAATATTTTAAATTTTCTAAAATGGATTTTGAGTTATTTAAATGAATATTATAATAATCCAAATCGCTCTTTGGAGGAATATAGCTTACTAATACAAATAATTCGGATTCACCCATTTTAACACTTACAATAAGCTGATCAATATCAAGGTCAGAAATAGTGGAGTTTGATTCCAATTCAATTTGCCTACATGCCAAAGTGGCACGGACCGCAATTAGTACACCACCACCTCTTTCCATGCATGTCTTAAAATAACATCTCTCTTTTCTAAAAACAGTATAATGATTTGAAAAACATTCAGTTGTTAAGTGATTATCAGATAACCAAGTTTCAGTTAAAATTATTATATCAGTAAAATATGATCTAGTCTTGTTCTTAGCCCACCAACATTTTGGTAATAATAAGATAAACTATCTATACTTTTACTTAGCGTTCTTTGATAATCAGGTGAAACAGCATCATCAGGAACAATGTTAACAGGAACAACACCAGCAGCAGCAATTACATCATCGGCAGGGACAGCGTAGTTTGGAATTTGAACTTTGTTTAAAGATAATTCAGCAACATAAACGGCGTCCAATGTTATGTTAAACTGGGCGATTGGCGAGAAATTTCGTTTTTTGACAAGTTTATAAATTGCTTTACTTTAACAGATCTAGGCCATATATCTGCATCACTCAATAATTGTTTAAAACAGTCTGCAGGGACCCTTAATTTGAAATTAACAAATTTTAAATCAGATACTTGAGAACCTTTTTTAATAAGCTTATAGCACTTGAACACATTAGCAGGTATTTTAGAATTTTCGGAGACATGTTTGACTAAATCCTCCGGAAGAGTTTCAGGATGAAACTTTGAAACATGCAGCCACTTCGTAGGCATCAAAGCGTTAAGAGAACTTGCACCTGTTCCAATAAGCTGTTGTTGTTGTTGTCTTGCTACCTCTGGGGTACCCAAAGGTAGCGGCTTAAGTCCTCTCAATTTATCCTCACCATAAACGATATTGGATTGGTAGCTTTGTAAATATTCCAATATCTCAATTTAAGCTGATGACACCAACTTTTTCAAACCATTACATCGATGCATGATTCTCACCTTATTCAAAAAGGAGACGTGCATAATTTTGATCTTACAACTAGGCTTCAATAGTTTCTCAGTCTAGTGTAAAAAGAACTGTGATCTAAATATAAACAAATGTCAATCAATTATTTCTTACTTGGCTGATTTGCTGAGTTTGATAGTGATGTTCTGAGAAATATTAATCTATTGTGCCCCCTATTGGATTGGTTAAGTATGCTCTTACAACGATGTACCTACGCAAGAACAAGTCTTAAGTCTTTGGGGTATTTTATCTTGTATTGTATTGGCAAATGGAAGGTGTTTTTTAGATGTGAGGTTTTCAAGATATGAATTCGCCATTATCTCTTAAAAAAGATTTCTGACCGGGTCGAAAAAATTCCAGCCAAGAAGCCCAATTTTATACCACTTTTTTCAGCAATTCGAGCCGAATGTCATCAATAACATGCGGAATATTCTCTTCCAAGGCGTCAAACGTCTTGAGCTTATTTGCGTAAAAAGCGACTTCAAATATCCCCACAAATAATAGTCCCGCAGCGTTGGAGGGCACGTTATTGGATCGAATTACCGACGCAGTTGGCTGATAATGTCTACCGAATATAAGACACGAACCGTACTATTATTTTGATAATAAATTTGCAAATATTGTTCAGGAGTAAGCAAGTAAGTAAGGCAGGTTCAGACGACATAAGCGACTTTAAAGTAGATAAGTTTCTAGCATCTGATTGGCCAGCTGCCAATAATTTGCCTTCCAATTAAGGAAAGTTTATTGGCAAGTTTAGAAAAATATACCTTATTATCAAGTCAAGTCTACTTATGTCAAAATGACAGTTTATGATGTTTTTTTCATTCAACTGAAAGCTTAACTTTATTACTCTATGATTTATTTATTTTCTGCACAATTCTATTTGATGTTTTAAGTAAAACAGTTTATTGTCAAATTGAAAAATTAAATGCAACATTTTTATTAAATTAATAAATTAATGCTTGCCTGAAGGGTGTTTTGTAGACAATTATGTTTTTGGTAAGGAATAACTGAAGGTAGAGGTAAATGAAGTATGTAGTTCCAAAAAAATTTGCAGCTCTTTGAAGTCCCTTACATGGTCTGAACCTATTCACTATAAAATATAATAACAAAGCAAACTGACAATTAATCAAGTGACAGCTGTCAAAATCTGTCCGAAATACTCCACCGTTATCGCCGCTTTGGTGTTAGGTTCAAATATACATACTTCTGAAGCAGTCCTTTCAGATATTCCCAACCCATCAGTGTACAACTTAATATGTACATAGTTTTATTTGAGAGCGTAGTTCACATTTTCACCTATACGTATTCTTTCTTTGGACTTCACTTTTAAATTTTTTCTCGAAATCATATTTTTTGGGGTTATTATGAAAAACGATAATCGTTTTTAATACGGAGTATTTGTGGAATTGCGATTACGAAAAACGATTGCAGAAGTGCGTATTTGTAAAATTGCGATTACCAGAAACGAGAATCGTAAAAAAACGATAATCGTATTTTTATTCCTTCAAGCAATCGTTCAGCTTTTAATGTGCGTACCATTTACACACCCGATGATGCCAGGAAAACTATATTTCTAATAAAAATGTTGTTTACTTGCAGTTTTTCGTCTTCCGTCATTGCAAATGATATACATTTTTAGCATAGAATATTTTCCATTATTGGCAATATCTTTGCTAAATGACCGATAAAGTTGGTTGTGCCATACTAACAATTAAATCCTATCCGGTTCCTCTTTGATATTCACCCTCTATACATTTGGTATATATGTAGAATTAGACTTGGAAGGTGTGAATCAATCTCATACAATACATATTTAAACGCTTCCTTGTTCAGACGAAAAAGTTGCTTGAACCTTGAAAATATTTTAGTAGTTCACATAAAAACAGCATGAACAAAATGATTTTCATTTACTTACGTGGAACTTGAAAGGCTCATTGGGTCGGATGAATCTCTTAAGAGTGGCCTTGTTACACGCATTTCTCCTTCGGATTCAGATTCATCTTCGCTTTCAAGAAAGTAATCGCAATGAAAACACATATTACCGAACTGAATGCAAATCAAATTTAAACTTAAAACTTTTCAATGATTTATAATTTTGACCAAGTTGATGTTTATGTTTGATTTGAGAACAATTAAACTTTTCCAACATTCACATTTTGACATTTGTAAATAGGTGTGAAGTTAGTTGCGTTAAAAAATACCATTTTTCATTTTTGGCTGGCAACATTTTCTTGATTCCATTTTCGTTCCTCATAATCACTCTACGCCATACGTTTCGTTTTTTCTGCTGTTCGTTTATTATTTCATAATAAGGGCCCTGGAATTGTCTTACCGGTTTATTTTTGAGGACTTGCAAATGAAGGCTCTTTCTCTATGATATTACATTTTTCGTTCCCTCTTTCGCAAATCTAAACATGGAGCACTTAGCTTAGTTTTCAAAGAATCAACTAAGTATACCATATTGATTATTTTTGACCGAAAACGTGTAAGAACTTAACTTTGTCAATATTTTAATAAAAATCATACCTTTCCCTCTTTTGACATTATTAACGAACTTGGGTCCTTCTGTGACCAAGCTAAATTACATGGCCCATAAAAATGCTATTATACTTAAAATCAATCCAGCACTCGTCTTTGTAAAACGTTGGTCAAGCCAATTTTCCTTCCCTTAGACTATCCCATCTTTCCACATAACATTTTGTCCCTCCCTGAATACGCCACTCAAGTCTTTACATAACGGCCAAATAATGAAAGAATAAAGCTTTTTGAATATGAATCGCGAACAAGTGAGTCTTATCGAAGTCAATTAGTAAAAAAGAAAAACAAAAATAACATTTGAAAGTGTTGTTTTAAAAAAAGTTAATTTTATTTATTTAGGTACTGTCAAACATTATAAAGGTGATGGTTCTAATTTATAATTTGTCTTTGTTTACAGAGGCTTGTTGTACATTTTGTTGAGTTTTTATTTTGTCAAAAATAAACAAAATTAAATTATTAACTAAATCATAAAATAATTCGTCAACTTTTAAACACTTCAAATATTATTAATATATTAAATATATTTTTGTTTTCAAAGAAAATATCGCAACTTATTTATTTTTTTTTTATAAAATTATTTTTATAAGAAATGCATCTAATTTTTGTTTTGTTTTTATTTTTGCAATTTAAACATTACCAACTTTACTCAATTTGAGTTATGAAAATTATTTAGTTATAAATTAAATAAGAAAACAAAATATTTATAAAATTCCAAATCTCTGTCTTGGCGATAGCTCTAACCTTTGAAGCAAACCCATTAAAATATTGTTATCATATTTTAAATAAAGTTTAATTAAAAAGAAAAACATACATAACTATCTTTTTTAGTTATAGTAAGTTTTAGTCCCTATAAAAAAAAAGCAAAAATATAGTAAAGATTAATTATGTTTAAAAAGATTTGGTAGATGCATAATGCTATTTTGAAATTAAAACAAAAAAGTCTCTTGTGTCTTTATTGATTGATGTTGTTGTTGCTGTTTAAATTAAATTCTTAACAGCAACAACAACAAAAACAACCACTGGGTGGTTCAAAACTATAACTTAAAATGCTCCTATAAACTAATGGTTTTGTTTATTTGTTTATTATATTTACTGTGCATTCGACACAGTGCCGCTTCCAAGTGATTTCATCAAAGTGTAGCAGTCCTTTAATTTACGTTTATCTCCAACTTTTTCCAATGTTTTAGCTGCTTCAGCTAACATTCCAGCTCGTTCGCCCGGCGATGAGAGGAGAATTGTTGGTAGATATTTGCAGGCAACGTACATTGCCGCCGCCCGTTCACGTTCCCCACCATCGAATTGGTGGTTCTTATCTTTGCCACCACAAATAATCGAACTTCTTGCATGACGGTAGCGAAGACTTCGGTCAAGCAATTGTTGAGTTTGTCCAGGAGAGGCTCCAGCCATCAGACGACATACTGCTTCGTAGAGATAAATTCGGGATTGGCCATTCTAGAGGCAAACTTTGTGTGAGAAAAAAAGAATATTTAAAAGAGAATTTGTTTTCTTACGGGAATATCTTCAACAATGTGTCTCAAAGAATTGAGGTCTTTTTGGAATTTTTCTAATACGTTTCCAGGGACTTGATAATGTCCGTCATCTTCAATTCCGACATATTCATGTTCCCAAACTTGAGTTCGTGTCTCCAGAATCCAATCACAAGTCAACAATTGGAAGAGCTATAAATATGAAAAAAAAAACCTTTAAGAAGTCTTTCTTTGTCTAGAAGTAAGTATTTAAGATAGTTTATAAGTATGTATGCACGTAAATTTCTGAACATATCTTTTTTTTAATAAAATTAAACAAATCAAAGTTAGATACGCAGAAAAATAATTAATACAGTTGTCAATTAAGGTTTTAAGTTCCACCAAAAGACTCCCCAAAGCTGCCCGCGTCTATTCTATGTGTCGTGGTAACACTGTTGATTACAGTCTCTTCTTCTGTATTTCTCTTGGTAGTTTTTTGGTGGAAAGTAACCATTTAGATGCCAACTTCATCCATTTTTGCTCTTCTATTCTTGATATGGGTTCAGCCCTTTTGCAGTTTTAGTAATATCTTCATTTTTGATTCTTTAGACTTATTTAATGTTACAACATATTTCCCTTAATTTTTGTCTGGCAGATTCTCAGTATTTCATGGCAATGGGTTGTCAATCGAAGTGTAAGGCATTCCAAATTCACGTAGTAAGGCTAAAGAACGAATCTCTGTACTTTATAGTACCGCCGAAGGATCAAGGGTAGATTTTTTAAGATGAGGAATGTAAATGGTAAATGGTAAGGGTAATATAACGGTAAAAAAGGAAAGAAACTTTACGACGATTTTGCTTTTATTAATGATTTAAAAAAAGCTTTTCTTTGAATACTGTCCAAGGTGCTTAAGTAAGTTTCTGGGCATGTATATACATAGGATGTGCATGTTGTAGCCAGAACAGAAGGGAAACAAATGTCTTACATCGTTTTAGAAAACTCGTTGATCGTTTCATTGTTGTAAGTGTATCTCGCTTTCAAGGTAGAAAAAAAAACGGTGGGTTTTCAAAGCACAATATTCTTTAAGCTTAAGCCGTTTAAGAGCATTTAATGAATCTAAAAACGATTATGAAAACCTAAGGTTAATATTGTCAGTGAAAGAAGTAAGTGGATCAGAAGTTTCAGACAGAAGATCATTTATTAAAAATGAGAACAAATATCGGAGACAAAATAGAGCCCTAGGCAACCGGCTTTTATTTTGTGGATATCAGATTTGAATACCTCCAAAAGAACTTAAAGATTTGTCGATACCGAAATAAGGAATTTTTGACTGGAGAATAAGCTGCCAGGTTTTATTAAATGCCTTTAAAAAATCAAGTGTATTAATCTTTGTCTTATTTTCTCCAAAAAAATGTACCGTTATACTGCACTGTTCGTGGGACCAAAAAATATTAATCTCATAGTAGTTTTATAGCATTGAAAAACTGTGGAAGCCATGACACTCTCGAAAACTGTAATATGTTGCAAACTTCCTTGCAAACAATTATACCTTCTTGCACTGTAATTTTTGCTCTTCAGAAGATGTTAACGTTGCAGACCTTCATGGCTTTCTTAAACATTTTTCGTTTTTTACATTTGGGTTGGCCCTAAAACAGCTCTTTCTAATATAGCATCATCTTTACATCTCAAATTAGATCATGACTTAGCTTTGCACCTTAATACTTTATTCCAAAAATATTCATACTAGAAGAAGTACATTTGCTGAGACTCCCAGTTCGGACTGCCAAACGATTCTCTTCGAATTCTCTTTCTCTAACTGGATGTGGTTTGACACAAGAAATCTCCAGAAATAACACCATGGTCGGATACGCATTAATGCAGTGAGTATTTGTCAGGATCAGAGATAAGAAACAAGTTAAGAGTATTTTCTGCCAATAAAATCGTGTAGGTTCGTTGACAAGCTAAATAAGGCGTTTAATTCAGCAACAAATTTGAGCACACGTTTCTTAAGGTATCGGTTGTTCCGAATATATCAATTTTCAAGTGAGGATTCAGGAACACGATTTTTGGGATGGCGTCAAGCATAACATCAAATTTATTTACGGAAAATTTCAATCACAAGAAATTGAAGAAGGAGTTGGCGCAACTGCGACATACGATAGTGGTAAAAGAATAATGGCACCAAGCTGTATGGACGATTCAACAGGATTGAAATCCTCACCTCGCTGAAGTTTTTCACATAATCTCTTGTCTTAATTGTGTTTCATAGATTTTGAAATTGTGTTTTTTGAAAATTCTGTATAGTTTTCAACTTGTGTCTTCAGATATGCTGTCTCTCTTTTTTTTTGGCCTGAACTGTTGGATCGATTATTGTGTTTCTAGCTGTGGGTTTTATATTACACATATCCGAGTGTAATATATTTTTCATAATTTCTTTCTTCTTTCATTTTTGGGATTGAAGTCACTTAAAAATATTTGTATCCCAGGTTTTCTGCTTTAGTAAACGAATTCGATTTTATTGTAGAAACATTGAATCCCTTCTTCGTTAGGGCTTTTTTCTGTGGGATCGTAAACTCATACACTTGGATGACAGTAAATTTACTGTTTTGAATTTTTAGAGTGATCGAACAGTTCCTTTCTTTACTGGATTTCTCTTATCTACATTTTTTGAAAGTATGTTTGTAACTTACATACATAAAAACAAATAATTATTATAACTCACTTACAAAACAACAATTTCGGGTATTTTTGGGATTGTGGAAGGGATTGTTAAGATTACAGCTTCCTTTTGAAGTTAAAATTTGTTTTAATGTTGAAGAAGTCCATTCGTAAAGTTTGCATTGCAGAAGTACTGTCCACATAAAATATAACAACAGACAATGCGACTACAATGCACCTTTAAAAATGGATTGTTTTTTGTTTTTCTAAATCCTTACTCTAAAGTAATACAAAATTAAACAAATATCTCGTATCGAAACTTACCAATTTAAGACCTTTAGCTGGTGTAATTTTATTACAAGCCAAACTTTCTTGTAAAAATGTACTTCCTGTATCGCATAACTTCAAGACTGTCTGTTTTTCTGGACTTTTTAATTCTGGATTTGCCCTAAAAATAAATTTAAAAAAAAATTCAACATACTGCACCATTTTGAATTTTGTGTCACCTACAAAATAATAGTCCTTGCCCTGAACACCGTCCGCAGTGCCTTTGGTAGACTTTCACCATCAACATGAAGACACTCAGGCAGAGAATTGATTGTGTCATAGAGTTTCTCTGACTGTTCATCTTCACCAAGCAACCAGTGGACCGAGACAATCAAAACATTTGACCACCAATCGATTTTCTTATCGATATCATCCGGTGACATAGTTTCCTTCAAGAGGGTTGTGTATTTAAGAACATTGCTGACAATTGTCCCTGCGGGAGGACTTGGAACTTGTGGCGAAGTATCTCCCTCTTTGGTTGGTTTCAATGGTTTGTTATTGGATCGATCATTGCGTCCAGATTTACTGGCACCCACGAGACATTGAATTGCTTTCAACAGAAGGTGCTCACGATATTCCTTCAAAAAATACACACAAAATTTAGACCTTCTACATTTTATAAAAAAGAAAGAAACCCACCTTAAGAACATAAGAAAATGGATCAGCTTTGTTACTTAACGTAGCAAACAATGAATCCCCTGAGGAGGCATCAAAATCATGTGAAATAAAGTATCTATACCCATACGGAGTAAAAGCCCATTGATATTTCTTGATTTGTTCACACATCTTAGCCGATTCCTGCTTTGCCTTGCTCACATAATACCTTCCGAAGAACTTCAACCATCTAGGGTAGGATCGTTTAACTCTCAACGCAGCTGTCATGTAAATGCTAATCAAATCGGCTGGATTTAAGATCGCACCAGAAGCTTCAGCCATATTTAGAGAGAACAATGATATCAAGACTCCATGAGAATCGTTCATGTTGGTCGCCAAATGTATTTGATTCAATCTATTCGCCACCAAAGACAATTCTCGAGCCGAGGTCAATGCTTCTTTGCGAGTCGAATCAGTACAGAAGAGTCCACCTGACTTACGCGACAACCAACGTCCAATCCAGATGCGATGGAAGAAGAACCGAATAAATTGCCATGAGGTCAAGCTAAAGGTTTCCATTTTAGAGAGAGGTAGAGTGATGCCGAAGACTTGCATGCAAAGCAGATATTCCGAGTAGGCAGCCGAAGCGTTTCCCTTTATTCAGGATTCAAAATTGAATTTAAAGTTTATCAATTGTGGCACTTCTTTGTCGTCGGGGACTTACCTGAGTAAATTCGGAGTCAGCTCGTTTTTTGTGTTTCCAATACTTGTCGGCTGCCTGTGATTGAGAGCTAAGAAGAGGATCTCCATAGCAGAGAAGCTTGATCAAACATCCAAACATGACAATAAAATTCAGAGTCCAGAGCAAAATAGACGTGCTGACACTTTGCCATGAGAACAAGTTGCCAACAACTACAAGTAACCCATTAGAAAAAAGAACACTTTATAGGAAAAAGATCAACTTACAACCATCTTCCACAGAGAGAATATTCCTTCGAACGCCACTCAAGTCATCTTCTTCAGCTCCATCGAATGATCCATTGCCAAGGAACGCTCTGAATGGATTCACCGCCAGCACAGCAAACATAAACATACACAGAGTGAGTCGAGAATGTGAACCCATTCCTCGCACCGACGGAATAACTTCCTCATCCCTAACACTTCCATTGCTGCTGTCACACGGTGACGATGGTGATGAAATGTCCGAATGCGAAGGCGATAGCGATGGATTCGATTCGTCACTCCTCGGAGGCGTCATGGGTGCAGGACTCTCGTCTAACATCAACAACGGTTTGCCATACAAAATCTCATCATCAATCGATATCTTTCGCTTCTTCTTGCTCATAGTATGACTATGATTGCTAAGCAAGTCTTTAACTTTTGTTCCGTCACGTGCTGCCAATTCACGTTGTAACCTTTGAACTTCAGATTTTAACTCATAATTATTACGTTGCAAATCACGAATCTTATCTACGGCCTTGCGCAGCACTGCTGATTTATTTAATTTTGCACTCTCACCAACGACCATATTTTTGAGTTCGTTAATTTTGTCGTTGATCGAGGTGCGGTAGCGACGTTCGATTGCATTATGAGCTGAACGTTTAACTTCTTTAACCTTAAAAATAATTTTAAACAAATAAATAAAATTGTTGTTTTTAAAATTCTGGATAAAAATAAATAAAAGCAGGGAATTTGAATTGCAAGAATTAGTCACACACGACTTCATAAACAACTTGAACTTTGGAATAAAAGTTATTTAAACTTTCTTATTTTGTTGAAATGATTATTTTATAAGGTTGTTGAATGTTTTGAAAAGTGTGTCTTTTTTTAAGTTCTTGGGGAAAACAGTTTAGTTTTCTTCTATACGCTACTTGAGGTATTTACTAAAGTTAAACAATTTTTTGGAAATCGGGGAGTTAAGTTGTAATTGTAAACCTTTTCATGAATCGATTTTTGTTCTTCATTCTATTGGGAGTATATAATGTTTTTAAAGTGACTTAGATAACATATACGTTAATAACTCAACTTAACTTAGTTCCTAAACATTACAAGGTCTCCGCCCAAACGAAGAGAAAATAATTTTACATTGCATCAAATTAGGAAAATATACGACGAACAGTAAACTTTTATTTACATACAGCTAAAATGTGTTTCTACATGATTTATTCAATTGGAAAGTATATTTGAAACTTAGCTTGACTCCGTCTGGCCAAAACCGATCGATCTACGATTGAGTTTTGAATAAAATATTCAATAATAAAGTCGTTACTGGAATTTTTGTTTAAAAATAGTAGAGAAATATGAACATGACTGTTACTGCAAACAACTTTCAAGGATTATTTTTGAAGTTGAAATAATTAAAAACCTTTGTAACTAGTTGATGATAAGGACATGGGCGTTTTTAATCCGAATCCAACCTTGCCAACCCAATTTATGGCCCTTTTTCGGCAAACATGTACTGAATATTGTGTTTATTTTTATTGTTTTTGAATGCATCCCAAATTTAAACACTTCTTGATAAACAAAAAACTTAGAAACGTGGGATCGTGTTGTTTTTGTCTAATTGAATCTGGTTATTAAAAAAATCTATATATTTAAGAATTATGTTTGACATAAACTCAGACCAGTAAACATACATTTAAAGTTAATGAGCTTCTTCATTTATTCATTACCACATTTATAAACCTACATATTTATAAATAAAAAAGTCAGAAATAAAGAAGTATTAATGTTAAAGAGGTAACTTCTTCAATTACAGAATTTGAGCATTTTTCTCCCTGATTTTTTTCCCGATCGCGGAATTTTTCAAAATACTGGCTTTTTAAATAAAATTATTTCAAAAAGCTTCTGAACTGCATATTTAACTAAAAATTATTAAACGTATACAAATATAATTTGTACATGTAAAAGACGTTCTTTTTGCTATCTCCAGTTTCTGAAAAATTGTTATGGTACATAATACAAGCTTTTGTAGCAAGATAATTCAATTTCTTTTATGTTTTAAGAAACTTTATACTCAATTGTTATCACATTTGATTTTCTAACAATAACGTAGTCTTCTTGATGTACAAAACCACTATAATATAATGGAATGAATCTTCTTACGCACTCGTATACTTGATAGAGTTAAAAGTTCTTGACACACACAAATTTGCTAACTCGGATAGTATCCCTTCTACTTTTCTAAAGAGGTGTTCTCCAACGCTGGCAAATTTACTGTTTAAGTTTCTCTATTTGTCCTACTCTGCTCCGAATGGATGGAAAGCACTAGGCTGCTATACAAAATGCAAATCGTCCTTCCCCTTTAACTACTGGCTAATTGTACTTATAGTCCCCTAAAATAAAGTCAGTGAAAAATATGTGAACCACGAAATGAGAGACAATAACCTGAAAATTTGTTTATACGTTCTTTTTTGTATTGTAAAAATTGATTAAAAAGTCTCATAAAATTCGGTATTATAGACTTCCGATAGTCGCGAAATCCGGTTTTACGCTTCTTTGCATCTTCAACTATTTTGAAAAATTGGTGAAGTAAATTTCTACACTTACAGAGTCTTCGTGCATAGAAAAATACGTTTTCTAACAATTTGACAACCTTGTGCAACTTTTTAGGAAGACGTACATATACCTACGAGCAATGAAATAGTAGTGCCTGTTAGTTGAATTTATGTGCACCATCAATCTCCATTATGAATTATTTCATTAACTATCATGTGTTACAAACCTGACTTTGCATTCTTGATTTGATTTTCTAAGCGAGCAATAAAATAGTAACGACAAGCATAAAAATGTATAAATATTGAACTTACAACAAAATATTCCATTAATGGTACAAAAAGTAAGTTAATATAAATTTTTAAGTTTTTTTGTTGCATTAACCAACAAAAATTGAACTGTTCATAATTTAGTGGGAAGAGAAACATTGTAGCGAAGAAAAAACTTTGATTCAAAATCTTATAAAACAAGGCAAGCCCTACAAGAAGCTGCAGATACTCGTCGGCTGCTCAGCCCCAATGATACGTAATGCGATCACCAACAAAAAAAAATTAAAAACGTGGTAAAAAGCGCATTCTTTCAGAGGCTACAGTTGGACAGGTCACTCGTTGTGCTAAAAATCGACCAACAATGTCTGCTATAGAAATCCGCGACGAGCTAAACCTAGCCTGTGGTGTTCCCACGGTACGGAGACGTCTACGAGAGCATAATTGAATGCTCACAGTTCCCGCCGCAAGGTGCCACTTTTGAAGAAAAGCCATGTGACCCGACGTCTTCAATTTGGCAAAGAACATCTCACTTGGCCCACTGACTGAGAATATGATATCAGATACACCATTAAGACGGTGAAACATGGCGGGTCTAGTATAATGGTTTCGGGCTGCTTTCTTACAGAGGTGTGGGCCCAATCCATATAATCGATGGCATAATTGACAAGCACGTTTACGTCGAAATACTGCAGAATACTATGCTGCCTTTGCTGAAGATGACATGCCGCTGAAATGGATATTTCAGCAAGATAACGATACAAAGCAGACGAGAAGGCATAAGTTGAAAGTTGGTTGAAAGAAAGCAGTATGGGATGCTTAGCCAAAAAACAACAACAAACTTTGGGCTGTAGTTCATCTCGCATGGCAGACCCTTTACCCTTGAGCCCAACTTCGGACGTACTATGAAGTACAGAAATTCTCTTTTTAGCCGTACTACGCGAATGTGGAACGCCTTGCCACGCTCTATCTTTCCCTGTCATTGCAATGTTCAGGAATTTAAAACCAATGTACACCGACACCTCCTATCCAACCCTTCCCTCTTTTCCTAATGCTCACACTGTGTCTTTGGCATATTAAAGGTATAAAAAACCCTTTTAGTGTTTGCTAATTATAAAAAAAAAAAAAACTATACCATTCAAGAGATGTCAAGGCCTTGTAGATTCCATGAAAAGGCGTTGTAAAGCCGTTATCAAAAATCATAGTCATGCTACTAAGTATTAAGTTTATTTAAAAAAAATATTTTGAAATATACCGTTATTTTTTTCAAATAATGTATTTTTTAGTGTCAAACTACTATTTCATTGCTGTTGCAAATCTAGTTGTATCATATAAAGGGTGATTTTTTTGAAGTTAGGATTTTCATGCATTAGTATTTGACAGATCACGCGGGATTTCAGACATGGTGTCAAAGAGAAAGATGCTCAGTATGCTTTGACATTTCATCATGAATAGACTTACTAACGAGCAACGCTTGCAAATCATTGAATTTTATTACCAAAATCAGTGTTCGGTTCGAAATGTGTTTCGCGCTTTACGTCCGATTTATGGTCTACATAATCGACCAAGTGAGCAAACAATTAATGCGATTGTGACCAATTTTCGCACTCAGTTTACTTTATTGGACATTAAACCAACCACACGAATGCGTACAGTGCGTACAGAAGAGAATATTGCGTCTGTTTCTGAGAGTGTTGCTGAAGACCGTGAAATGTCGATTCGTCGCCGTTCGCAGCAATTGGGTTTGTGTTATTCGACCACATGGAAGATTTTACGCAAAGATCTTGGTGTGAAACCGTATAAAATACAGCTCGTGCAAGAATTGAAGCCGAACGATCTGCCAGAACGTCGAATTTTCAGTGAATGGGCCCTAGAAAAGTTGGCAGAAAATCCGCCTTTTTATCGACAAATTTTGTCCAGCGATGAGGCTCATTTCTGGTTGAATGGCTACGTCAATAAGCAAAATTGCCACATTTGGAGTGAAGAGCAACCAGAAACCGTTCAAGAACTGCCCATGCATCCCGAAAAATGCACTGTTTGGTGTGGTTTGTACGCTGGTGGAATCATTGGACCGTATTTTTTCAAAGATGCTGTTGGACGCAACGTTACGGTGAATGGCGATCGCTATCGTTCAATGCTAACAAACTTTTTGTTGCCAAAAATGGAAGAACTGAACTTGGTTGACATGTGGTTTCAACAAGATGGCGCTACATGCCACTCAGCTCGCGATTCTATGGCCATTTTGAGGGAAAACTTCGGAGAACAATTCATCTCAAGGAATAGACCGGTAAGTTGGCCACCAAGATCATGCGATTTGACGCCTTTAGACTATTTTTTGTGGGGCTACGTCAAGTTTAAAGTCTACACAAATAAGCCAGCAACTATTCCAGCTTTGGAAGACAACATTTCCGAAGAAATTCGGGCTATTCCGGCCGAAATGCTCGAAAAAGTTACCCAAAATTGGACTTTCCGAATGGACCACCTCAGACGCAGCCGCGGTCAACATTTAAAAGAAATTATCTTCAAAAAGTAAATGTCATGGACCAATCTAACGTTTCAAATAAAGAATCGATGAGATTTTGCAAATTGTATGCGTTTTTTTTTTTTTAAAGTACTCAAGCTCTTAAAAAATCACCGTTTATTAAACGAAAAAATATAAATTTGCGAATAAATAAATCATTTTTTTTTATTTAAAAACAAAGCATGTATATATACTAGTTTCAGAACTCCAGTTTATGTTATTAAAATTAACAAATATTTTTTATTTAATTTTTTCTTTGTCTTTTAATTTTAGTTTTAATTTCAGAAGGTGTGCTTGGTTTGTTTTTCATTTCAATCTCTATTTTTAAGTTATAAAGGAATGCTTAGGGTTGATTTTTGAGTAGCCTTAATCCGGTTGATTTTTTTTTTTTTGGAAGTTTATATGGAATTATTTGTTTGGTTTTGATACAATTTTTACAACATACTAAGGTAAAAAAAAATGTTTTCTATTTTTAATTCAGAGAGAGATTAGTGAACCAATAATTAAACCAAAAAGGTACCGTGATATTAGAATTTGTTGAGTTTTTCAAATAATCCGCCTTAATTACACAACAAATGACTTAGTTCATTGTTTTGGGAATGAGTGGGAAGAATATGGACATCAATAACACTTTTCGGCAAACTTAATTCCCTTTTTCTGTTACACAAAAAAGAACAACTAAATATTACAGCTTATGTGTATTTCCGTATAATAAAACGACTTTGTTGAAAAGGTTACAACGTGCAGAAGATCGGTTTTATGCTAAGCAACTCTTAAAACGAGAATAAGAATTGTATGTATGATTGGATTTTTTGTATGTTTCACTTTTTTTGAAGACTTGCCCAAATACTCCAGTTCATACAGACAGAAATAAATAAATAAAAAATGAAATACAGCCAAAACTAGTATTTTACGGCTAAGGTAAAACATAACAAAGTTCTTAACAATAAATCGTATATTTTTCTAAAGCTCAAATCTTTGTCTTCTAGAAAAAGTAAGACTCATTTTGGCATCATAATTTGTTTCTACAAATTCTCATTAGTTTCAAGTCTCCAAATGTAATACTTCCAAGGTTGGTTTTGAAAAATTAATTTTTGAATTTATTTTTAGCGCTGATTTAGAGTTCGCGCATCAATTTTTCAATTTTTTTTTATATTTCATGTTTAAAAAACTTGCATTTTTTAACTATATTGCATTTCTTTAATATTTATTAAAAAACTTAATAAAATACTATACATGTTGAATCCTAAAGATAGATATTATGGATTTTTAAAACTATTATGGAAAAACAATTACTTTACGCATTAAGGTAGCCTCAAATTGTTTATAGGAAAATTTAAAAATTCGATTGCGGGTTTCCCAGCTAAATGGACCCGTTTTTTTAATTATAAAAATAAAAGTAACATGTTAAAAAAACAAAACAAGTGAGTAGGGAAACACCCCAGGGTGGTGTCCTTTCGCCTCTTCTATGGCTTCTGGTCATGGATACAATTCTCGTTAAATTATAGAGATGTGGAGTGAGGGCGGTAGCCTATGCGGATGATTTGGTGCTATTGGTGTCGGGAAAGTACACCTCTGTGAATAGTGAAATCACGGAGTCAGCTTTGAAGAAAGTTAGCAGCTGGGCCACGAGTTGTGGACTAGGAGTTAACCAAAGTAAAACTGAACTGTTGCTCTTTACCAACAAAACTAAAGTACCGCCCCCTTCACGCTACCTCGACTCAACGGTCAAATCCTATCATTGTCTTCCAGTGCAAAATATTTGGGAGTTATACTCGACCCTAAACTAAACTGGAAACTAAATATTGAAGGCCTGTCTTGCTTTCTACGCCTGCAGCAAAACTTTCGGCAAAAAGTGGGGACTTCAGTCGAAGATTATTTTATGGACGTCCACAGCCGTAGTACATTCGATTGTGTGGTGGCCTGCTCTTAGCAAAGCCTATAATATTGATAAGCTAAAGAAGGTTCAGAGAAAAGCTTGCGTGGGCACCACAGGGGTCATGCGTACTCGCCCAACGGACGCCTTAAACGTTATTTTGGATATTCTACCAATCGACCTTTTTATTAAATACATACACTACGAAATTGATTCACTCAGATATTATCTCGGTAGACACTGACTACTGCACTCCTACTTTGAACCTTAGTAAGGGTTTTAAGGTTATTTTCCCATCGAGAGAAGATTGGGAGTGCGGCGTTGGTTCTGGAACTTTTTTGAGTCCCTAAATGTAGCCAAATCCTTTAGGCTTCCTGACTTTGCTAGTGTTTTTCAAGCTGAACTGCTGGCAATAAGGGAGGCATGTAAGATACTTAAACAAAACCCAAACCAAAACCGAAATGCGGCTCTCTTTACAGACAGTCAGGCAGCTGTCAAAGCGATTAACGCGGCCATATCCTCATCATCAGGATTGTTGCGGTTTGTACCGGACATTGGCCTATAGAAGTTCATGCAGAGAAGTTGGGTATCTCTTACAACACCTTTTGCCGTAGCTGCAGTGACCAAAGAGAAAGTGTAACGATAATCCATTTTCTCTGCAAATGTCCTGCTTTGGCAAACAATAGAATGAAATAGACAAAGATTAGAGACCTAAACTTTTTTCTCAATGCGACAAAATGCCTCTAACATAATCGCTATGAAGCTTCTCTATAAATTTGTCCCTTTCTATCACAGGTCAAACGAATTTTTGGTATCAAAACGGCGCACTACAGCGCTAATTGGATCTCAGGCTAGGTTGCCTTGAGATCGACATTTCTACCTACCCTACATCTTAAAAACCTGACGTCATAGAGTGTTATATTTGATTTAAGGGTATCATCATTTTTTTTTTTGGTTTAGGGCTATTTGGAGCCCTTGCAAGGTAACAATGCCATTATCTGGCCAAGAGTCCTATTCTGGTGTAAAAGGATTAAAAACAAACCCGAAAAAGATTAGACACTTTCAATTCTTCACTAATCGAACAAATTTCTTATCTTGCATCAGATTAAGAGGTAATACGAACATAGAATAGTATCGGATCTTTTAACTTCTTGGCACTATTTGTTATTGATGATTATATTTTTAAAATTATAGCGACGTCATGAAAACAGCAAACAACAAAATGTATGTGACGACGCACGCTTTTTTGTAAAACTTTGTAAAAACAATTATTCGTTGTAATTATGTACGTACTAACAATAAAAAGTGTGGAATACTGCTACCTATTATATCAAAACAGAATTCAATTGAAATCTAAGAGTGGAAATAAACTATAATTAGAGAATGACTATAAATCGAAGTTCTGTTTATATTCTATCTAGAACTTTCTGAATAATTTGTTTGGTTTGAAAGTTTTCAACAAATTTCAAGTGAAAAACATAAGAAAATATACTTCAAAAACATGTGCGACTTACAAAAATAAAATCCCTTTCCTTGATAACTGAGTTAACTATAAAGTAAAAGCCAACACGTTTAAAGAAAAACCAAAAAAGATTACATAGCAATTTCATTTCAATGTCTAGTTCTTCTAAACTGAGTCATTAGGCCAACGCTTCGTCTAACAAATTGGTTTTTCCCCCTTTACTTTCTTATAAGAATACAAAAGAAAATATTATGTACTCATATCAATTAGCTATTTGTTTTGATGTAATAGGAAGGCAGACGACAGGTACGAACGAGTATATCTAATAATAATTTAATTTGTTTACCTTTGGTTGGACACGATTAATGGGAACTTTGTTCTCTGTCTCAATTACCATTGGAATGCGAGTTGTCGCCAATAGTGTTCCATTTACCAATGCATGAATGTTCTGTTGACAGAAAAGTAATAAATTCAAAAAATTACTACACTGTTTTTTCCAATTAATTATTGTTTTCTTTTTTTTTTTTAAACAAACCTGTGTTGTTGTTGCTGGTCCAGCCGTGGTGTACATCAAGGTTGGATTTGTTGAGTGGAGCAATACTTGCTGTTTGTCGACACTTTGCAATGTCAGCACTTGCGGTACTTGTTGCACCAAAGAAGGCTGAATTGCTGTCGGCGGCTTACTACTGATATTTTGAACTACTGACGCAGAATGCTGCTTATGATGATGGGAGGAAGATGATGTTGATGATGATGAAGAGGTGGCGGAGGAGTTGGGTTGATGTGGAGGAGGTGTAGATTGTGGTGTTACGACTGGGGTATGTTTTTTCATAACTGTCGCCGTCTTACTGTCCACAGGAAGCTGAGGACTGACAGCGGCATTCTGAAAAACGAAAGTCTGTGTTGTCACGGGTTGAGTGGTAGTGTAGACAATTTGCTGTTGTCCGTTAGGGGACACCGTTAGGGGTGCACTAATCTGGGTGATGTTAACTGTCGTGGTTGGCAATGCCAACGGCGGCGAGTGGTTCTGGACCACAGTCATGGGCGGAGATGGACAAGACAGCTCGGTTTTGAGGCAATTAAGTGGCGGAGAGTTCAACATGGTTGTGGGAATGATACTATGGCCATTTGAGGAGCCGCATGTTTGGGGAGTGAAGTTCGAGCCCATCAAGGGATCGCTTATCATAGCTTTGTAGTGTCCGCCAGCTGCAGGAGAGCCAGGCATTGGGGTTTCTTGTTTAATCACTGGCTGCTTCGATGTCTCCGCACCGTATTCCGGCAAACCCGGCAATATAACGTCGTCATTCAAATCTACCATGTCCATGTCATTGAGGAAGCTATTCAACATGTCTAAAAGGAAGAATAACGCATTAGAACGCAACACACTTTGAAATATTCCCTTGTTTTACCTGCAGGAATCATCTCTTTGATTAGGGAAATTGCATCCTCCTCCTTGAACAAGTCCAACGAGTCCACCATGCCGCTGGAGATGAATTCTCCCACATCCAGCGATGGATCCATCCTCGTCTCGTCAATTATTTACTTTATTTTGCTCCTAAGAAATGTCTTTTAACACTTTTTGAATATTGTCACTGTCCTGCTACGTCCGAAAACCAAGAAGAAGCAACCAATATGGAAAATTAAATAGAAAAAAAAAATTATTATGCATTTGCAATTCTTTTTTCTTTTGCTTTCATATTTTTACACGGGTTAGACGGTATGTGGGAAAAATTAAAAGGAAAAATAAACTGACCAATCAGAAAACGTTGTTTGGATCATACGATATGACGTCAGGTCGTTGTCGTCGTCGTCTTCGTCGCTTTATAGCCCCAAATTAATTACGCACATAGAAAATTAGATTGTTTTTTCCTTTTAGAATCGATGTCTCTCTTAAATTCAGACATTTTTTCCAATTGACAAATGCACTGCGTCAATTCAAAACATTGCTGTTGGTCAACAATTACGATTTAAATGTTAAATAAGCTTGAATAGGTTTTCTGTATTTGCAATTGCAAGGCGAAAGGTTTTGCTTTTGAATTAACTTAACCCGAGTCGAGTGTTGCGTCAGTCAGTGGGGTTTATAAATTTGCAATAACGAAAACTGTCAGAAAAGTGGAAAACAGCTGTTTGGCAAAAGTTCAGTCCACATCATCGGTTTTTGGATTTGTTTGATTTGAGTATCGACAGAGAGAGTGTGAAAATATTCTAAGGCCACATTCCTACTGAAATTATTGGTTGCACAATCGTAGTTCAATATTTGATTGTTGTTAGTTTTGCGATTTCGGTGATTGAAAATGACAGCCAGAGGTTCATGTAACTTATAGGCCCCATACACTACACATGCCTGCATGCGCAAGCACAAAAATGCGCAAACACTCTTTCCCCATACACTACGCATGCAAACTGTACAAAATTCAGTTTTGTGTTCACCGCTGAACAGAAAACTTTAAAAAATGTAAAGCTCCGACTCCGCTGCTGCGGCAATTTTGATTGCTTTAGCCCTTGACTGAGCAAATGTAGCACACACACCACTCATGCTTGCATGCACAAGCAAGAAAATATCAAAATTTTTTGATATTGCTCATGCCGCTTGCACAAACACACAGTTCACACCATACACTGGCAGTTTGCATGCGCAAGCACTGTATGCGCATGCAGGCATGTGTAGTGTATGGGCCCTATTAGTTGAGACTTAGCACATACTTTTGCGTACGTGAAAATGTTCATAAGTGTAAAAATAAGAAACACAAGAGTGTTTCGATAAATAAACCAGAAAAATTATTAGATATATAAATTATGGACTGGAAATCACAACAAATTATTGCTAAATTATTCCTTCCTAAAAATTTAATTTTCTATTTTTTGAAGGAAAATCATTTACTACTACTGAAGTAAAGTGACTGTGACATGTAAACAAATATGATAAATATGTTTGCATATATTTAAAAGGTGATTGAAATCACCTACAATTGTAGAACTAAGCCCCTGTCTGTAGAATTTCCAATCTTTGACTCACTGATGTTAGTTCTAATTGAACCATAAACCAAATTGGATTGTTTCTATGATGATGCAGCTACGGTTCCGACACGTATTGAAATAATTATGAACTAAAGATGAGAGCTAGAACAAAATAGACCTTGAGCTTTGAAAGTGAACTACATCACAAAAGAATTCACTGTTGAACTTTTTTAAATTGAGCTGGATTTTCTATAATATTGTTGATACTTTCCACCAGGCTCGAACAAAGCGTATAGCGTTGCTTAATGACAGTCCTATCTTAATACTCAGTGTTTTTGACATTAATGTATTTCATTGGTAACTCAAACAAAACTGTTCAAACATAAGTATTGGAATACTGGACAACAAATATATATAACATGTTTTTAGTCCTTGAGAATGAAGGATGATTGTGTTTTATGATAAAGAATTCGTCATTTGGAATTTTTGTATAGGGTGATCCATTTTATGGTTTTAGGTCAATAGCGCTGACGTTCGATATGCATTCCTGACAACAGTACTCGCACACAGGAATGGTTGAGAGTTGCAAGTTACTAGGCCCTAGTTCCCAACAGACTGTTGCGCCAACCCAATTTGTTTTATTTTATTAATATATATGCAATAAAGCATGTTTACCACTTTCTCTGCTGGATCACTTAGAAATTGAGCAATATCTTAAAACTATTAAGAATTGCTGACGTTGTAAGCTCTGTGTATCATAATAATCCAAAATATTGTTTTTTCAGATATTGGGAACATACTAATTTGGCTGGCAACTGAAAATAATGACTTGGCATACGATACTAATTATGATTTATTGTGAGAAGTTTACTTGGCACGTAATTTCAGGTTCCGGCGATGTCAATTTGAGACCAAGATCGTGCCATTTAAAACCTTTCAACTTTATTCTGGGTGACTACGAAAAAGATAAACTATAGGAATTATTTTGTTTTTCACATGTAAATGACAAAACTTCATAAAGAAGGGAAATTTTCATAATATAGCCTCAAAAACAACAAAATATCTAAAAAAGGACTCAAGAGCACTTAAAAACACAAAACACAAAATAATTTACACCGAAAAATTAAATAAAATACAAATTAGCTCTCTTCTCCTATTATTTCAACACATTATTGCTAAAATATTATCTATATCAAATTCTGAGTGTAGTGCAGCCCTTAAAGACTCCTTTTTAAATTAAAATCAAACGAACCTATTAATAACTCACCATTTCATATGGCATTTCTTTATTCACCACCGTCAACAAACAATAAAAAAGGTTAATTCGGAAAAGCAAAACAAAAATTGCACCCAAAATTGGCGCCTTTTGATTTATTTAAATTCCGATTCAGCAAAAATACAAAACAAATTAGAAAACCAAGCAAAATAAAAATATGAGTTCAAAAAAGCGTTCGCTCCTCAAGAAATTCCCCTGTCGTGAAAGTGTTATCCAATCCCTCTTCGAGCTCCTCGATGATCCCACAGAAACATTTCCTCCATCAATTTATCTCTATGGCCATTCAGGCACCGGCAAAACCTCAATTCTAACCAAGTTCCTCAAGCATACCAACTCCAAAACAGTCATCCTCGACTGCATTGAATGTTATACAAGTAGAATTCTCTACGAGAGTATTTTAAATAAACTCCATTCACATCGCTTGCGGAAGGAAGACAATTTCGCTCCCTACATGAAATGCGAGACTCTCAAAGACTTTATAAGTGATCTCCAACAAACTGGCAGCGATAATGAAGTGGATGACGATGATGAGGAAACATCTTATATAATCTGTCTGGACAATGCAGAGCGAGTGAGGGATATGGATGCAAATATTTTGCCAGCTTTTATGCGTCTACCCGAATTGACGGGCTTGAATATTTGTTGTATTCTTGTGTCGCAGTTGCCCTTCGAGAAGTACTACACCAAAGGAGGACTGCCAGATCAAATATCGATCTACTGCCCACAATATAGTAAAAACGAAGTACAAAAGATCCTAACCGAGGACTTTGAAAGAGTTCGTGAGAGACTACTGCGTCGTCTGAGAAAAGATCCTCCAATGAAATTGGCAGTGGACATTGAACGAGCTGAAGAAATTATCTCTGAACTTACGTCGGATTTCTATGGGAATTTCTTAAATGTTTTCCTATCGGTCTTCTATAAGGCTTGTAGAGATTTGCCAGAGTTAAAAGTTGTCTCAACGGATTGTTTTGATATTTATGTCGAACCGGTGCTGAATGGAACGATTGATAAGAATGACGTGTCCCGTCTTTGGCGTCATATAACAAATCCCCTCAAGACGGCACTGTCACAGGTCTACATGAGAATGGATCAGGAACTGGAGGTGGGTTTTTATGATGGTTTATCTTTTCTGCTTTTCTTGATGGCATATTTCATTTTTCCAGATACGTACCGATGAGACTTTTGTGACTAATCAGAGCGTCAAGAAACTAGCGCAGTCTTTGGAGCTCCCTTACTATGGAAAGTACCTTCTAATCGCTGCATTCCTTGCGAGTCACAATTCAGCAAAAGAGGACAAGAGATTGTTCGTCAAACACCATGGGAAACAAAGAAAACGAATGCAAGCTGTCAACGCCAAAGCAAAGGTTAGTCTTCTTATGACCCCTACTTTTTCCCTAATTTCTCATTTCTCTTTTCTTGTTTTCTTAAAAAAAAAAGGTCACTGAAAAAATGTCCACCTCCTTGGGACCAAAATCCTTCAGCATCGATAGATTGCTCGCTATTTTCTATGCGATTCTTGATGAAAAAGTCGGACTTACCTGCAATCTCCTTGCCCAGATCTCAACTTTGGTTCACTTGAAGCTCCTGAGTTATGTCTCGGGGGAGAATAATGTTGTCGAAGGTTCTGCTAAACTACAATGCACAGTTGGGCTAGAGTTCATTTTGTACATTGGAAAAGTTGTAGGTTTCAATGTGCGACAATATCTTTGTGATTTTATGTAAATTAATTTCTTATTTTAATTTATTACACTTTTGTATTGTTTTTATTGAATAAAGTACAAAGTTTCCCAGCTTCTTGTTTTTTGTTTTTTAAAACTATGAATTAAAAATTTTCTGTAAATAATTGGATACGTCTGTTATGTGAATGGTTTCGGAAAGTGTTGTATCACGACTGCGGAGTTTCATCAAACCTGTCCGAAGAGTGTCCGATTGAAGGATGATGCAATAGGGAACGCCTATTCGGTCCATTTGGCAAATTTCTGTGAGTAGAGTGTCGCGATTGTTGGTGTGACATTTTTGGAGATTTAAAGTTGATATACCGAGTTTTCGAATCACGTTGCTGATGTGGGTGGAGAGGTCCGTCAAATCAGAGGTGGTTTCTTTATCTGAAAGGGGGAAAGAGTTTCAAAGGAATTTTCAACAGAATAGATGTATTCTTTCTTTACCTTCGAAGAAACAAAATATTCCACATTGATAGGGAGCTATTTTACGATTTATAGCCAAAGTGTCTTCTCGACTATTTTCAATCGAGTCGAGAAGTAAGGCTGAAACATAAATTAATAATTTAAATCTACTAAAACGGGAAGAAATGGTTTAAAAAGTTTAGATGGTCTAACATCTACATATTCTATATAGCTAGAATCCAGATGGTCTAAGAATGAGAATACTTCAGAATCTAGATGTCCAAATATCAAGATGGGCTAAGAAAATCAAATGGTCTAATAATTCTTCGCGGTCTTAAAATCGAAATGTTCTAGATGATCCTGAAAATCAAGATGGTCATGAAAGTCTAGATAGTCTAAAAAATATAGATGGTTTAGAAAATCAAGATTCTATAAATAAAGGTTCTCTAGAAACGTTACGTCAGATGAACTAGTAAGTTCACATGGTCTAGAAAATCTAGATGTAGAATGTCCAAAATCTAATAATGGTCTAGAAATATGAATCCAGATAGTCAAGACTGTAGATGTCCTAGAATCTAAATAGTGTAGAACCATCAAATCTACTAGAAATACAGACGGTCTAAAAAATCTGAATGATTCCGAAAATCAAGACGATCGAAAATTTAAATGGTCTAAAATTTTTTTAAAAATTATGGTGTCGTAGAAAATGCAGATGAAAATCTAGATAGTTTTAAAAATGTAAATGTTTTTTTTTAAATCTGGTATAAATCTACATCCAAAACGTAAATTTTCTTCGGACAAAGACCAACATGGTTTACAAAAACATTAACAATCTTTCTCACGATATCATAATATTGACGGAAACAAGGTTCAACAACTCTATATCGGACTCAGAGCTTTTTGACTCCTCTTATCAAGTTTTTAGACGTGATCGTAATAACTCACGACGATTCAAACGTCGTTGGTGGCGGAATTCTTGTCGCTATCAACAGTACTTTCACTGGTTACCTGATTGACGACTTTCGATCAACAGGCATCGAAATACTATGCTTGAAAATTAAAATGGCTACAGGACATTTATTTATTGTATCAGCATATATACCTCCAAGCTCCAATAACGAGGTTTATAAAAAACTAAAGAACGAGGTTTAAACTAAACAACTGAATAGAAAGTATTTATATCTTTTTGGAACCTGAAGACGAAGTACTGGTTGTTGGTGATTTTAATTTACCCAATCTTTCAAATGGATTCAAATTGACGATTCAGATGGTATGTCTTCATGTGGTTTAAGTCAACTCAACGGCGTGAAGAACCGTTTTGAAAGAACACTCGATCAGGTATTTTTCTCCGAAACCATACGAGCTCTTCCCGCTATTTTATCGTAAGCGACATTTTCAAGAAAAAAGTAAACTTAATTATTAAAATTTGCTTACAACACATAAAACCTTGAAGGCTACTGTCATTTCTTAACTTAAGCATAATTAATAATTTCCAATACCGACTATTGTTACAAGATGTTTCAAAGACCAGCAGTAAACTTTTGATTTGCCGTTTACGTTAAAATTTATTTTGGCGCTTATGAAAAATTTTCGGGAAGGGCTTGATATGCTCTGAAGCAGCTGTGATTTCTTCTGCTGTCAAAATTGTGGACGAAGATCGCCATCATCCTAATATCTAATAACAACAAACAAGAATTCAGCATAGTATGTTTGATACATAAGAAAGGAGAGCCTCTAAACTGCGCCAATTACAGAGGTATCGGTCTCCTTAACATTGCATATATTATGTGAACGTCTGAAGCCGTTCGTCAACAACCTGATATGTCCTTATCTCTCATCATCCCTGTTGTCATTTATGGCGCTAAGGCCTGGACCCTGCCAAAGAAAGATAAGAGCGTCTTAAGATACTTCGAGAGAAAAATTCTTCGGGTGATTTTTTGTCCCGTACGCATAGAAGGAGAATGGAGGAGAAGATATAACGACTAACTGTACGGGCTGTACAGCGACACTGACCAAGTTAGTATAATTAAAGTCCAATGACTGGGTCATGTAGAGCGAATGGACATCAACGCTCCAGCCTGGAAGGTTCTTCGAATCCAATCCCGAGGGACGGCGGCGTAGTAGAGGTTGACCGCAACTCAGGTAGCGCACTCAGGTGCGTGAAGACCTCAACCAACTTGGCGTGCGAAACTGGAGACAGCTAGCTAGGGACCAAGCTGGCTGAAGACGCATGTTGGTTGAAGCCCAGATTCGCCCCGCACTGTAGCGCCACCTTAAGTAAGTAAGGTGTAATTTTAAAAACCTTTTGAACTTATTATGTACGATCAATTGGGATTTCGTTTAAAAAGACTAGTAATAACTTGAGTGTTCCACCATGGTTTGATTTTTAAGTTAAAAACCTAAAAAACAAAAGGAACAAAGCTTGGATAAAGTACAATCAAACAGGAACTGAAATAAAACAACTTTTCACTGACTACTTTAACATCCTATATGATGACTACATTCGGAAAATTGAATTAAACATTAAAAATAATCCTGATAGTTCTTGGAAATTCGTTAATCGTAAGAAGAAAACATGTGGGTACCCTAACTTAATGAATGATTCAACATCAAATAGTCATGAGCCGAGAATAATTGCGAACTAGTTTTGCAAACTACTTCAAAGATGCTTTTGTAGATTATAATACTATTAGTTTTCTTAACACATCTACCACTGTTTTAAATCCCCCGCACTTAAATTCTATCAATTTCGTATCAATTAATAGTATCCTACAACTTGACGAATATTTTAGTCCTGGTCCCGACCATCATCCATTTTAAAGAAATGTGCTCCGTATTTAGCACACCCGTTATGTGTTTTTTTTTCAACACGTCTTTAAGTAACTCGCTGTTTCCTTTTCTCTGGAAGAGCTCCTTCATAATACCAGTACACAACGAAGGTCTTAAAAACGAAATAATGAACTACAGACGTATTGCTCAATTAGCTGTGATACCTAAACTGTTTGAGTCAATCGTATGTAGCGTCATTTCTTTTTAAGGTAGTTCAATTATACGTGAAAAAGTAGATTGTATCATGACTGATTTCATATATGTCATAAAATATTACTTTTAAAACTATCACAGCAAGGTTTTAATGAAATGAGTGTTCAAGTTCATTTGTTTTGAATTCTGATGTGCCCCAGGGTAGTCACCTTGGTCCTATTCTATTTGTTTTATTTTTAAATGACTTGGTTTTGATCATACGAAATTTGTCTGTCCTAATATATGCTGATGACATTAAAATAAAAAAAAAATTAACTCTACATTTGACTGTGTTCTCTTGTAAGAAGACTTAATATTATTCAGTGAATGGTGCAATAATAATCGTCTTTTTTTAAATGTTTCTTTCGGGTAGGTCAACTATAACAAACTTGACATGTTTCTCATCGTTTGTTGTTGATGCTATCGAAATTAGAGGTCAAGTTGATGCTATATATACTGATTTCAGTAAAGCTTTTGATTCGGTAAACCACAGCATATTGCTTCTTAAACTAGATGCTTTTGGAATCCATTCAGTCTTACTGAAATGGATTTCTTCATTTCTAACTGGCAGGGTTCAAAAAGTAAATATTCAGGAATATACTTCACGATCAATCAAGTGTACGTCTGGTGTTCCTCAGGGTAGTCACCTTGGCGCATTGTTATTTATATTATTCATTGATGATATTGTCAACTATGTCAACTTTAGCAAATGTCTTATATATGCTGATCATCTCAAATTATTTTCAAAAGTAACTTGTGCAGATGACTGTCTCAAGCTGCAAATGGATCTGGATAATTTATCTCACTGGTGTAACTTAAACGGTTTAAATCTAAATATAAATAAGTGCTTCCCTGGTCAGGCCAAATCTTGAATACGCGGATGTTATCTGGAATCCTTGTCAAGAAAATTTTTCAGATAGAATACGGAGAGTTCAGAATCGCTTTTCAAGATATGTATTTTACAAAATGCGCTGGAATTTCTATACTTGTTCCCAAGCTAGGCAAAACTTTTTAGGATTGCAATCTCTGAGAGCCAGAAGAACAACTCACGATATTCTTTTTGTGCGGGATATTCTTTGCTGCCACATAAGATGTCCAGAATTACTCTCATTTATAGGTATATATGCTCCAACGAGGCCATTGAGGGAAAGATCTCTTTTGAGTCCAGATATAGAACGAACTACGGAAGTAACGAATAAATTTCAAGGTCAATTAGAGAGTTAAATAAAATTTATGATTATGTTGACTTATATCTCTCCAGAGAAAAATTTAAGAATGTATTATACTACTTATTCTTAAGATATTAAGTATTTGTTATTAATTGTTAAGTACATTATTTATAATATTTATTTTTTACTGAAATGTAATCTGTAAAGCATTAAGCTCGTAGATGAAATAATAAATAAACAAATAAATAAAAAGAATCGCTTTTGAACGAAATTAAGCAATTGACGGAAAAGTCATATAACCGTAAATTGCACGTTAAAAAAAAATGTTGGCAAATGTAAAACCATGAGTTTTACACGCACAAACGTTTTTAGTTACATGTTTGATTCTTGTCCTTTAAGTAGAGTATATGTATTTTCTGACTTGGGTGTTGTCTTAGATCCTTAACAGACTAACATATGAACATATTAACTTCATAGTTAAAAGAGCAAATAGAGTTCTGGGTTTTATTAAGAGATTTGGCCGTGATTTCCGTGATCCATATGTTTTAAAATTACTTCTTGTTTCCGACTCCTTACTACTCCGTACACGTCACGAGACACGAAGCTATTCAGAAAAGATTTTTGCGTTTTTGGTTACGATCCCTTTCGTGGTTTCATGATATTCATGCATTACCGCCTTATTCACAAAGACTTTTCTAATAAATCTTCCTTCTTTGACAAATCATAGGATGTACGAGTACTTGCAATTTTGATTTAATGATGGATTAATAAATGGACAAATTTCATCACCATCAGTTCTTGCTGGTTTAAACTTTAGTTTTAGTCGTTCAAGTATAAGACTCCAAGAAACCATTGAATACTAATTTTAGCAGATCAAACGATGGCGCACATAGCCCCTTAAATCAATTAATTGAAATCTTTATAAAATTCACTATTATATTAATTAACCAAATGATAATATAAGAAGTATAAATTGCAAATTAATATTTTCAACACTTTAGGTTAAGTTTTTAAATTTTTAGTATTTATTAAGAATTTTTAATAAATAACTGCAAGAAAATATATTTGGTGCAGAAATTTAGAAAGTCTAACAAATTCAGCTAACAATTATAAATGGCCTACGAAATTTAGATGGTCTAGAATATATAGATGGTCTAAAAAATTAAGATACTTGTGATAATCTAAATATCAACAAAGTAAAGGTGGTTTATATTTTTTCAGAAAATCAAGATTTTGAGTATTAAATACTTACCACAAGCAGTTGCTTCCAGTTTGAACTCCGACCTAATACAAGTCGGCAGAACATCCCTGCCCAATCTTGGGTCTTTCATAGCAAAATCCGATTCGTTTTCAAGTCCCATTGCAGCAATAGGAACAAAATGTATCTCCTCAACTTCCATATCACCGGTGGCAAATTTCGATTTAATCTTCAATGACTGAAGTTTATGTCCAGCCTTCTCCTCAGTCACCAAGTCAGACAAGAAATAACGACTTGGATTTGATGAATATTTCATCCAACAGATTTTCCGTTCCCTCTGAATGTGATAGAATTTCTCCAGAGCCACTGATGGTGTATAGAGATAATTTGTGGCTAAAATAGTTCCTCGAGGAATATCAAATCGAATTGTTTCGTCATCATTTCCTTTCTTGTTCCCAACTGAACCACTATAAAGATTCTCTGATTTTAAAATAAGAGGCAACTCACTTTGAAAGTGGTTCTTCACATGCAAAAGATTCTCTCGAAGGGAGGAGCTTTGGATGAATGAAAATTTACTAGAATTTGGTGTGTTTTCGACGTCCACGCCAATAGCTGGATATGAATTAAGGTCTTCTTTGTTTCGGTGCCATTCGTTGCGGATATTATCGAGAAATGTCTTACCAAGGGGAAGGAATTTTATATTTCTTATTGAATTATTTTCTACCAAGCCACTAATGAAGCCAGATTTGCCGAGAAACTCGAGGGATTTAATTAGATTCTCCATCAATTATTGGAAATTCTTCTCTTCTTGTTCGAGCGGGATGTTGCCAGGAGGAGCAACAAAGTAATCTTCATCTGTTATTTTTGCGTTACTTAGAATCTCCTCTCTGATATTTCCATCAGTGACTACGTCGTCACGCAGTTGGAGATCCTGGTCTTCAAGAACCGTGTAGAGTGGTTCCACTGAGGTTGTGTCGATGTGAATTATACGATCGGCAAATTGAATACTATCTTTGAGAGTCTTCAAGGCTTCCTTGCTATCCAAATCAACCAATGACAATCTCTCCAAAAGTTGGATAGTTTTACTATCGATTTCGATGTCTTGGGGTTCTGGGATGAATGGGACAACCGGTTCGAGTGGCACTTTGGTTTCGTATTTTAGTTCTTTCCAATTGATTGTGGGACTGTCACCGCTTGTGTCTAGGGCTTTCTTATTGCAAAAGAATCGATGTTGAGTACGGAAAGAAAGAAAAATTCTTCTGTACATGGTAAATGCAGGAAAATTTTATTTATTTAGCAGAAATTCTCAAGAAATCCCAGAAATCCATTCAACTTTCAACTTTTGAGTTCTTTGGCAAGAAATAGAAAAAAACTTCAAACCAAACTACAGCTGTCCTCAAACTGTGATCATATGGAGAATACACTGCTCAGAGAAGAAAAGTGGACAAAAATATTGTGGCTTAAAGTTTTGTGTTATACTTACTAAATGATTTTCTCAAAACCGTGTAAAATTGGAAGGAAAGGAAGTTTTATCAAGAGATCTTATGCGATTAAATCAGGAAGAAGGTTATAATAGACGAAATCGGTACCAGAGATTCAGAATCCAATTCACTAATTTGAAAGGTGGCTGCTTTTCACACAATGGAGCTGCCTTTTTTACACGAGCGCATTCTGTTTTCAGAAACTTTTTGATGGTTATCAAGAGGAGCAAGAAGTAAGGGGAGATGAGAAAATCGATACAATTGAAGTAGTTCGAGCTGTTCGTGTGAATTGTGAAAGGTTCATTATTTTTTTTAGGAATAATTTCTGATATTAAAGTCCGGGTTATGACAATTCTTAAGTTTAGCCGTTGTTTATAAAACCTATAGTAGTTTCATGGAGAGGATCGAATTGGGATACGTCAAAGAACTTATGTTGGTAAAGTTGATGTTGGGGGAAAATCAACACTTCATTTTTGTAAAACTTCATTTTCGATAAGAGTCCTATATGTATTTACATAAAATGGCTAAACACAGATAGAATTCCAATGCACATAATGATTGGTTTTCAATATCTTTACCCAATGAGTTAAAAATACTGAGCCAAGTATAGTACTCTACATTCGTGTAGTGCGTCTAAGGAAACAATCTCTGTACTGATGAGTATTCGAGTATTATACCTTGTCTAAGTAATGAAATATCCTGCGTACCATATTTACGAAAGAAAATACCGTTATGTTTTTACGGCCTTATGTGTACTATGTAGGGGTCTTCCTCGTACACATTTTTCAATTAAGCTAAAATTTAAAAGCTTAAACATGGAATAGGGACATATTGCGTTACACAAATGTGGACTAGATACAAATTGTATTTTTAAAAACCTTGTTGCCGCCAAAAATAAATAAGTTTTTATTAATCTTACTATTAAAATATTTATTTAAAGAAACTGGATGAATTAATGACCGACATCGAGACCGAGATCGGGTCATCCGTGTTAAATTCGGACACAAAATACCCTCTAAGCGGCAAGTGCTCGGATTCGTTGGAATCCATACGAAAAAATAAATATTGTTTCCAAAACGATCTTGAGGATCATTAAAGATGAGCTTGGACATCCGCTTCCAGAGACATTAAAAAATGAGAACGTAAAAATATCGAAGCATTTTGTTTAACGATGAGAACATTTTTAACGGTTGAAGACAAATTTAAAAAGCAGGATAACAAAGTTTTCAGCCCGTCACTTTGAAGAAGCTTCGTTAATGGTTTTCGGAGTACAAAGAAGTAGCCATCCGCGGTACGGAATGGTTTAGTGTGCTCTGATGGCATTAAAACTTCGGTAAAAGTATATAAAAATACCGTCTTAGGGACGAAATAGTTCCTATTTTAAAAATAATATGGGTCATTTCAACAGAACTCCGCGCGTGTTCAAAAAGCTAAGACCTCTCAAAAAGGGTTAGAAAAGAACTGACTGCATTTTATATAGGCTAGCCATCATCTGGCCCTGATTTGATTGCTCTGAATGCTATGAAACTACATTAGCTACTTGCGATATATTTATTTTAGCCAACTTTTGGCTCTCTTCTGAAGAGGAAAATGAAAGTTTTGCCTAAGAAACCGTCCTATGGACTGCCGAAGAGAATTTACTTTCCAAGATATACATATTAAAAATAATATCAACTCTATCGGTCATAAATTTTTTGAGCTATGAGTCAGGCTAATTTAAAAGAAAGCGGTATTGAAGTTTTGAATAGTTTTAATACTATTATTCGAATGCCAATTACTTAAAGGTATTTCCGGCCCATAATCATTTGGGGCACAATTTTTCAGGTCCCAGAGAACAAATTAAAAAAAGAGCTGTAATGAGTCTAGAAGGAAAATAAGTTAAATTCTACTTTGAACGAAGTTTAAAAGAATTAAATTAGGTAGCGCAACAGTCCGTAAATACAACAAGTGTCTAGTGAGTGAACTACAATTCTCAAGCATTCCTGTATGCGTGAACAATTGTAAGGTGGCACAGGCAGATAGTAAACGCAAGACCTCTAGCAAGCCTACGCACTAACCATCACACCACGAAGTATATAAAACTTAATGAAAAAATGGTGTGTTTAACGAATTTTTAAGATTCAGATCATTTTTCGATGACGAAAAATACGTCTTCCATTGCTCAAGTCACTTGATGATGATTCTCAGTTAGATTTACTGTCAACTTTCAATTTTTAAAGTAAAGAGAGCTTGGGCTTAGGTGTTTCCTTAAGGACCAATCCTTTTTTGAAGAAACTCCTTAGTTTAAAATGGATCCAATAAAGCACTTGAATATTGCATTTCTATGCGAATTTAATTCAAACAAAATTTTCTTGTTTTTTAATGTTTTTTATTTTAAATTATAACAATCTTAGTTCTTAAACAAATCTTGGATATCCACAGGTGCCCCTGGAGTTGTATCCTTTACACGTTTAGCATCCGCAAAACTATCAGTCAAACCAGCACCAACGCTAGCTTCCTTTTCTCCTTCTGTTGTTTCCGCAGTTGATCTCCTGGTAGCTAATTTCTCTTCCAACAGCTCCTTTGCAGTTTCCAGAATTTTCTCGTCATCCAAAGCTCCTTGTGACTTTAAATTGTTGTAAATGGCAATGAACTGTTGGGTGTTTGTTTCACGTCTTGTATCGGATAAGTTTATAGTTTCATTGGATTTTATCATTTTATGGTATTTCCTAAAAACAAACGAAATTGTAATTTGAATCAAAGGCCGTGTTTAAGGTAAAATATCTCTGTTTTTTTTACTTACGCTCTAACAACATCTTCGGCGTAGAATATTTTCTTAATTGGCATATTTGGAATTGGCCGATCAAAACGAGGTTCAACTTTTGGGGGAAATGCAGCATAAACATCGTACCATATTGGTTTGTCCTCGGTCTTCATAGCACCTGACCGGAGTAGTCCGGTGGTTCTGAAATGTGAAAAGATATTTTTTAAACGTTGACAAAGAGTTTTTAATTAATAAAATACCTGGAGAAAATTGTTCCAATTTTTTCTAGCCTGCTTTGAGCCATATTTTGTGTGTTATGAAAGAATAAGAATTGTCAAAACCAAAAGAAAAGAACTGTCATAAGATTGAAGGTGGAAATAAGATTGTAGTAGATTATACGGATTAAAAGTAAGGCCATGTTTATTTTAATGAAACTTGGAAATCAAAGTTCTGTTTATTTGTTTGTATCAATTTTAAGAAACTGTAGATCCATTTGTGTGTATATTTTTAAGTAAAACTAATTAAACGCCGAATTGTGACGATTTGTTTCTTACAAAATCAATTAACTTCTGAAAAGAAACCAAAGTTTTGAATATTGTGTCTTTTAAAAAAATTTCAAAATTAAATTAATGCGCGCAAAGACTTTTGGAATATATTTTTTTTTTAAGTTTTAAGCACTATCCACATAAGCACGACCAACGAATGAACGAATATTCGTCTATTTTGACATTTCTTTCACATGGTAGTTTTTAATTCGTCGCGAACGTACACCATTCGGCACCGAAACCAAAACAAGAATGATTTGTTTAGGTTAAGTACGAGCGATTATTTTATTCGTTGCGAAAGTGGATAATGTTTAACGCGAATAAAATTTGACAGTTCGTATCAATTACAATTTTTTCGCCACCAATAAAATTTGTTTTCTTAAATCTATAAATATATGTTATTGAAAAGTAAAAGTATGCATCATAAATCAAATAGAAACTGTATTGCTATCGGTTTGTTAAAAATTTGTGAGGAAATATGTCTTCAAACAAATATAAACTCACATTTTGTAATTCATTCGTCATCCGTTGTTCACGCTCATGTGAATGCTGTTTAAGAGGTGACTCATTTTGACGTCTGAATAATAATTGTTTGTTCTTATCCAAGAAAGAAGCGCAAAAATTGATTTAGAACAAAAAAAAAATGATAAAATGGCGAAATAAGTGGCTTTGAAAGAGTCCACTTCGAAAACTGCCAAAGAAAATTACTATAGTTACTTAAATAAATAAAAATAAATTGGGTGGCGCAACAGTCCGTTGAGAACTTGGGCCCAGTGACTTACAACTCTGAACCATTCCTGTGCGAGTAATGTTGTCAGGAATGGATGGGACCTACAGTTTATTTGCCGAATCCGAACGGCTAATTTGAGAAAGCACTTTTTCATGACAAGAGTTACTCTTGAAGCATTTGTCAATTCCTCGCAAGAGGCAGTACCCGTGAAAAGACTTTAGAAGGCATAGGCACTGATCGAACCCAAGCTGGCATGACAGTCCAACGCACTAACCATCAAGCCACGGGTACTACCGTACGTACTTTTGACAATTTTTAAAACCAGAAGAAAATCATTTAAAAAAAAGTCAGCTTCGCAAAACAAAAAAAATTCAATCGCGATGTAATTATTTCTCGCTTGGTTTGGATTTTTCGTGAACTCTTAATTTTTAGTTTCGTTAAAAAATGTCAAAAATGAAACCTTTAAGTTTATTTGGCTTTCCAATCAATCAACCACTCCAAATGCACCCAAAAATGAACATATAAGGAAATGCCCCTTTTTAAAATGGAGTAAAGATTGAGTAACACTTAGCTCGAGATGAGATTTTTCAACGTTTGTGATTTTTTGGTAAAGTTAACTTTATTTTCAGACCTCTAGAATTGATTTATCGATTTACTTATTGTTTCTTTTAGTATCTGTCAAAATGTCTTCTTTTATTGAAAATATGTTAAAAAAGTCATATTTTCCGTGTAAATGAGCATTATATGCTATTTTTGGTTTCTTAAATTAGAAACACCCAGTATATGCAAAAAAATGTACTAGATTAATAAATGCACTTCCAAATGCACATCCACCTTAAAAAAATTGCACCGCAATCTGGCAAACAAATAAAAATCAACAAAACAAACCGCAAATAACAACACGAGAAAAAGTCGAACATTTTAAAAACGAGAGCAAACAAAATTTTGAAAGTCAAAATTCACACTCAAAATGAAGCATTTAATTAGAAACTACCACGAAATCTACCCCCACAGTACAGTAAAAATCATTCGCAAATCAAAACAATCACTGCCATGTACCACAGAAGTCACTAAATTATCAAAAGTTGAGACACCACAAAAACCACCACGACCGCCGCCACAAAAATCAAACTCAACAGAAAAAGTTTCCCCCGAGTATCGAGAGAATCCTATGAAAGTACAAATGCTATCAGGGAATCTTTATGAACAAGTCTTCGGCAAGGATCCCATCAGCAATCCCGATGGAGCCCTTGTGAGAAAATGTATCAGTGAACTGTCCAAACACGGTATCGATATCAAAGCCAGCACAAAAATGGAAGATGTTCATTTGAAGCTACCTCCACTGAAAGGCCAGGATATAGAAGAACACTTTATGACCATCGGTCGAGAGCAGTCTGCACCCTATCGCCTTTTGATTGACTCCTTGCTAGAGAATCATGTACAACCTCCAAAAGAATGGTCAATAAAACCTGGATGGACGTGCTATAAGGAAAGTGGACCCGTCCAAATTGACTACCCGCAAGAAGACGGGCTTATATTCGATGTTGAAGTCTGTGTCACATCTGGTCCGGTTCCAACTATGGCCACAGCAGTGGGAAGCAAATATTTCTACTCATGGGTAAGTCCCCAGTTAGTTAATCCTAATCTCGCCCGCAGCGAAACCCGAAAGTACACTTTGGAGGACATGATTCCGTTAGGAAAAGTCCAACTCATTGTGGGACACAATGTTTCCTACGATCGAGCACGGATCCGCGAGCAATATCTCATCCAAGACACTGGAACTCGATTTCTCGACACAATGTCCCTTCATGTTTGTGTCAGTGGAGTCACCAGCTATCAGCGGGCAATAATGAAGTCCAAAAAAGAGGTATCCGAGGAAGATCTCGAATGGACCGCCCAGAGCTCCCTCAACAGCTTGGCTGAGGTACATCGTTTGTATTGTGGCCAGGAGCTAGCCAAAGAAGCCCGACAGATATTTGTCACTGGCACTCTGCAGGACGTCAAAGAAGATTTCCAGAATTTGATGAACTACTGCTCCTCCGACGTTCTGGCTACCAAAAACGTCCTCAAACAGTTGTATCCGATGTTCTGTGATCGATTCCCACATCCGGTTACCTTGGCCGGGATGTTAGAGCTAGGATCAGCTTATTTGCCAGTTAACTCGAATTGGAGTCGTTACATTGAGGAGTGCAACCTGACTTATGAAGACCTTGACATCGAATCGAAGTACCACTTGTCGAAGCGAGCCGATGCTGCGTGTCAGTTGATGAATGGCGAGCGATATAAGCAGGACCTGTGGATGTGGGATGAAGACTGGAGCACCCAAAACATCAAAATGAAGAGGACAATAGTTCGGAAGAAAAAACCACCTACAGATGAGAAGAAGGAAACCCCCAATGAAGGAGAAGAGGTAGATCCATTGGAGAAAAAGTTTCAATATCTGTACGACACAAAGAGCCTCCTTCCGGCTCGACGGCCACTCCTGCCAGGTTATCCGGCTTGGTATCGAAAGATTTGCTCGAAACCAAATCTAGAAGATGCGTCGGAAGAATGGTCACCAGGCGCGAACCAGATTGGCACAGGTATGCAAATCGCCCCAAAACTGCTCTCACTTTGCTGGGAGGGCTATCCTCTCCACTACATCCGCGAACAGGGTTGGGGATTTTTGATTCCATTCCGAGAGTCACATCCAGAAGGCGTGGATTCCACAAGAATCCCGATCGAACGCTTGGTTCAGAAGTGTCCGGTCATGAGCTTTGTGGACAGCGAAGCAAGTGCCGATGAGAGCGCCGAGGCGTTTTCAAATCTCTGGAAAGACGTGGAATCCAATATAAGCAAGCGAGACTACTATTCTAAGAAGCGCAAGGATAAGACTGCGGGAAAATACGCTGGCACTGGAGTCTGGTGCAATCAGACCCTCGAGGATTGCTGCTGGTTCTTGAAACTGCCGCACAAAAATGGACGGTCCTTTAGAGTTGGGAATCCCCTGGCCAAAGACTTCCTCAATAAATTCTCGGACAACGTCTTGACTGGCGATGGGGGTAAGTCTGCTGAGCGAGTGATTGACATCGCGCGAATGCTCTCCTATTGGAGGAACAACCGCGATCGAATTATGGGACAACTTGTATGCTGGTTGTCCAAGGATGCTCTACCAACAGACTTGCAATCGGAAGAGCGGGAATATGGAGCAATCATACCTCAGGTTGTGGTTTGTGGAACTCTGACCCGACGAGCCATGGAACCCACATGGATGACAGCCAGTAATGCCCAGCGAGAGCGAGTCGGGTCGGAGTTGAGATCGATGATTCAGGCTCCTCGGGGTTATAGGATTGTCGGAGCCGATGTGGATTCTCAGGAACTCTGGATAGCATCGGTATTGGGAGATGCCCACGCTACGGGAATGCATGGAGCCACTCCATTCGGATGGATGACCTTAAGTGGATCCAAATCAAACGGAACAGATATGCACTCAGTGACAGCGAAGGCGGTTGGAATCTCAAGAGATCATGCAAAGGTCATAAACTATGCCAGGATCTATGGAGCGGGGCAGAATTTCGCAGAAAGACTGCTAAAGCAGTTCAATCCGACATTTTCCGAAGCCGAAGCCAGATCAAAGGCAAAGAAGATGTTCAGCTTGACCAAAGGAAAAAAGACTTATCGAATGTTGGAGGAGTTCAGGGACGAGGAGGAAGATGAGGATGAGAATTATAAAAGAGAGTAAGTTGTGTAACATAAGGGATTAACTTTTTATTTATTTTTCCGTCTTTGTAGCTTTTCTGCCTATGAAGCCATTGGAATGGCTAAAACTACAAACAAATCCGTTCCTGAACTGTTCTCGAAATCCCGCTGGCAAGGGGGTACAGAGAGTGCTATGTTCAATCGCCTTGAAGACATCTCCTCACAAGACCATCCGGTCACACCATTTCTCAATTGTCGACTCAGTCGAGCTCTAGAACCTAAAGATGGCGTAGATGACCGTTTCCTGCCGACTCGAGTCAATTGGGTTGTTCAGAGTGGTGCTGTGGATTTCCTGCATCTCATGTTGGTCTCAATGCGATGGCTTATGGGCAAAAATGTTCGATTTTGTCTCAGTTTCCACGATGAACTGAGGTATTTAGTGCGAGAGGAATTAGCCTACAAAGCGGCGCTGGCCATGCATGCAACAAATTTGTTGACACGATCTTTTTGTGTGCATCGAATTGGACTCAAAGATCTCCCCATGTCGGTGGCATTTTTCTCAGCAGTGGAAGTCGATCGTGTATTGCGCAAAGAGAGCAGTATGGATTGTAAGACTCCATCAAATCCTCATGGTCTTACGAATGGCTATGGAATTCCTCTGGGAGAGAGTTTGGATGTCTATAAGACAATTGATAAAGCAGGTGGAAATGATATGTCCCAATGGGAGTGGCATAAGGGGAAGGATGAGAAGTGATGTTGTTTAGACAACCGAATAGCTTTAAAGGAAAAGACAATAAAAATAGTTTTTTTTGTAAAGATTTTTTTTTCAAGAACTAACCTGTTTTTCTTTGAATGGTATATAGAAACAAGATAAGGTTCGCTTGTCCACTTTTTGAGTTCCAGATGTTCCTTTAGATGACTGATATAAACGAGCGGTTGGCTAAGCTATTTTTAAATGGAAAATCCGTTCAAAATTGAATGGAAATCGATAAGAGACGCAGATCAATGTCAAAAGGTTTGGAACCTCACACGTAACTCCTTATTGTTGGTATTAAGGTGGCCGAAATTAGGACACGAAAATAAATATGGCCTATTGTCGGCCGCTCCCGGCCAGAGGTCAACAAATCTTTTGAAAGCGATGACTCTTTCGGCAGCAGTAACATAATTTTATATGTGGGTGCATTCAAAAGTATCACATCGGACTGTACAAATATTTTATGTACCTATTTGCATGGAAGCACAATCAACAAAGAGAGTTTCTGTGTTGTGTGTGTTAAACTAGCTTCTTAATCACAAGGATAGAACCAAATATTTTTCATTATGCAAACTTTACGGATAGATTAGTACATGTGATATCTAGATAAACAGATTTTCACTAAGGCATAACACTAGTGAAAGTCTATTATTGAAAAGTTCAAATTGGATTCTAGATACTACATATACTACAGGTAATTGTCCGAATTTGTTGTTGAGTGAATTCAGGGTGGACTTTAGTAACATTCGTGGTTTATGAAAGAATTGTTATGCCACATATGTCCACACTGCATCAAACAGGCCAGCTGTTTTGGCATTGAGTGAAACTCAAATAGGTGAAGATTCCGATCATTCGGAACTCAATCTAAATGGGTATAACTTAGTGCCATTATTTTTTCCTCATCATGGATTAGCCGTATATATAAGAAATGATGTTGCATACAAACTTCAGCCACAATATGGTTTGTGCTCTAACACAAACTTTAACTTCATGTGGTTAAAATTCACGGTAAATAAACACATCATCCACACATGTTTTTTTATATCGAAGTCCAAATCTGGCCAGAAATTCAACTTTTAACGAATTTGATGCTCTGTCTGACTCCATTCAAAGAATTGTTGCCCGTTATCCTCACACTGAAATCGTCATTGCGGGCGATTTCAATGTACACAATTCTTCTTGGCTTCGTTATTCTGGCCAGTCAACACGGAAAGGAAGGTATGTTGAGATCTTTGCTGAGTTAAATCAATTAACTCAGATTGTCGATGACCCAACTCGAATCCCTGACGTTGCAAGTCAATCCGCCAACACCCTAGACTTGTTTCTTACCTCTGACCCTAATAAATACACAATCAGTGTATTACCGCCCATAGGTACATCAGACCATTGTATCGTATCTTCAAAATTCTCATGTCTAAAAAACTCAGTTAAAGAAAAAACTCCTATGAGAACCGTTGGCAATATGAGAAAGCCAACTGGGACGGTCTCAATGAATTCTTCAGGAACTTTAATTGGTCACTATGCTTCCTCGATAGTGACGTGGATTCCAGCGCAGATATGGTTACAAATTTAATTCTTTGTGGAATGAGAAATTTTATCCCGAACAGGGTAAAATCTATCAAACCTAAAGAGAACTCATGGTTTGATTCGAGCTGTAAAGAGGTTATTAGGTTCAGAGATGTAAGTTTCCGTTGTTATAAAGCCAACCCGACTGAGGAAAACCGGAATAAGTTTAAACAAGCTAGAAAGACCTGCAATGCTCATATTCGACGAAAGAAATTTTCGCATGATCAGAAATTAAGGCAAAAAATACTACAATATCCCAAAGGTATTAAACATTTCTGGTCATTTGTAAAAAACGTACGAAACAGCACGTCATCCTCGGTTCCAATGCTCGTCTATAATGACACTCCCTACGTAAGCTCGATTGATAAAGCCAATTTGCTTGCAGCACAGTTTGCTGTTGATTCGACGCTACCGGAAAGTGACATGAGTCATCCTGTTCTTGAGAGCGTAAATGATTCTATGGGACGAATCTTCTTTCGCACTCGTGCCGTCGAAAGAGTACTGAAAGACCTTGACATACACAAATCCGCTGGCCCGGATAGTATCTCCCCAATTGTTCTGAAGAAGTGTTCTTCACCGCTGGTAATACCACTGCGCAAACTTTTCCATCTTTCCTACTCTACAGGTCTCTTTCCAAGCGGATGGAAAATAGCATTTGTCCAGCCTGTCCCTAAAAAAGGCGAATCCTCCTCTCCCTCTAACTATTGTCCAATAGCACTCACGTCACTTCTTTCCAAGGTCATGGAAACGCTGATTAATTATCAGCTCAAGAAATATCTCGAAGAACGGAAGCTTCTTAATGATCGACAGTATGGTTTTCGTAGCAATAGGTCCACTGGTAATCTCATGGTCTATTTCACCGAACAGTGAAACAAATCTTAACATCGTTTTGGAGAAAGTAAGATTATTGCACTTGATATTTCAAAAGCATTTGATAGAGTTTTGCAATAAGCTCTCTTATCGAAAATGCGTGCTTTTGGTATTGATGAATCTCTTCTTCGTTGGATTAGAAATTACCTTTCTAACTTCAACACAAGTTGTATTGGATGGTTACAAGTCTGAAATTCATAAAATAAATGCTGGTGTTCCCCAGGGCTCCGTTTTGTCCCCGACACTCTTTCTTGTATTCATAAATGATCCAATGTCTGCAACTTCTAATCCATTAACCTGTTTCGCCAACGACAGTACCCTCAACTTCTCATACTCGTTTATAGATGCACATCCTTGTCCTTCGGATGTGGAACTTCAACGGCAGCGTATGATAAGCTCATTAAATTCTGATCTTGACAGTATTGTACAATGAGGAATCAAAAACCGTGTAGAATTTAATGCTTCGAAAACTCAATGCTGTCACCTGTCGTTAAAGCCTAGCACACCCCCGATGCCACTATCTATGAGTGGCACTTGCATCAAAAAAACTAATCAACTCTCAGTACTTGGTATGTGTATCACAGATCACCTTTTATGGAACGATCATATATTTGATATTGCCAAAAATGCTGCCAGGTGCTTAGGATTTCTCCGACGGTGCAAGAAATTTTTCACCCCTTCTGATCTCACTCGCTCGCTCACACTGTTGAAACTCAAGACTTTTTGCCTGAGTCTAGTTCCAACAACAAATCCACACCCAAATAGACGCTGTCTTTGTTCTCGGGCGCCAAATATGTCGAAAAAGCCCTATAAGGTGTTCACTAAGTAGTTCAACCTTACTGGAACTGTAGACGCCACCGTTGATTCCATCTCGAGAATTCGTCCGCTGCCGCCTGGATAAGAAGAGGTGCCTTAGTGGATACACCTCTCCCCCCTCTCTTGTTTGCTGCCCCCAACAACTTTCCACTGGGGTTGGAACCCAATCTCCAGTTGATCTCCCGATGTTCACCGCGGGAAGGTGAGAGTAGGAGTTGATAGACAGAGGTGGGTTTTGAGAAAAACCTGTGAACGCTTGTGTCCTCTTGAATGCACATGTCTACCATTTGAACACCAAACACATAATTGTCTACAAAACGCTCCCCAGACAAGTTAAAAGTCCATTACGATTTGCCTTTTGTATTGTAGAGAAATATTACTTATTTCTTTTTTAAATTTATCAAGAGCCCTTTTATAGGAAACATTAAATCGAATTGTGCAGAAAATAAATAAAAAGTTGTAAAGCTCAGCTTGAATGAAAAAACGTGATCAGTTGTCATTTCGACATAAGTTGACTTGACTCGATACTTAGGGAGATTTTTCTTGACTAACTTTCCAATAAATTTGCTTTAGTTGGAAGGCATTTTTTGGCGCAGCTGCCAAAAACATTATCAAGTCAACTACTTAGTTTTTCAAGTGTCATACACTTCACTAACCCGTTCCTTCAGCATATCGTGCAAAAACTACAGAAGACATTATTGTTTACAAAACACTCCTTAGGAAAGATTCAAGCTTTTCAGAAACTTGCCTTACATGCTTTCAAATCCCTAACATCGGCTGAACCTAATTAATGTGTGTTATTTTCGTGGACAAATCGAGAAGTCAAAGTAATATTTTCAATTCCGCACTTATTACTTGAACTTGATGGATGAATCACAAACACGCTTCAGCTTCGGCTTCGCCTGACGTTTACGAGTTCAGCCATAGGAATTCAATGCATGCTATCACAATGGAGCTTCGACCTCACGTTTCGTTTGACAATCGTAAGGAAAAGAACGTAATGTAACGTAATGTGACTCCAAACGGAAGCTCTAGTTCAATTATCTGAACATTTGCTTTGTCTGACAGCTCATCAGCTGTAAAAAAAATGTCAACAAACAAACTATTTGCTCTTTGAAGGGATGAAATAATAGAAATGTCATTCAAAGCAACCTCGAAGCAGGCCTAACGTAACGCAGACGAAGCTGAAGCGTGTATGTGTTTCAGCCATGAACTAGAGCTTCCGGTTGGTGTCACATTACGTTACATTACGTTCTTTTCCTTACGATTGTCAAACGAAACATGAGGTCAAAGCTCCATTGTGATAGCATGCAATGAATTCCTATGGCTGAACTCGTAAACGTCAGGTGAAGCCGAAGCTGAAGCGTCTTTGTGATTCAGCCTTGAACACCCTATATATTAATGCTAGTCCTTCCGACCACATACTCTTACTATCCGACCAACTCCACGCCACAAAAATGCGCAAAAGACCATCACCGTGTTTAGGCGTTTTCATGTTGTATTTAAGATTAAATTCTTGTAGACTTTGCCATCAGATATAAATGGGTTGAACTTGGATTCTTTACTCCTCTGTTTTTGCAGATGTTCTTTTGCAAATCCTAAACAGTTCTTTAAGTTTTTTGTGGAAAATTGTTATTATTTATAAAGCAGCCATTAATTCCTAATTCTGCTGAATAAAGGCTCACATGTCTTGATAATACCGTTGCACAATTTGTTGTTTTATAGCTCTAGAAGTTTTGAATCGATATTTTGTATTCGCGCCTACAACAATTATTCTATGGTGTTTTAAGATGTCTTTTTATTCATTTCACATGGTCAATGGAGTTCTAAATCATCTTTTAAGAACAATCAAAAAGTTTCGTACTTTAAAAAAAAAACTCGTAAATTAAATAAAAAAGTCATATTTTACTACTTAGAGATTTTAATTTCAGTAAACATACATACATATGTTTAAACTTTACAAACAAAACAATTTTTGATAAATTAAAAATTTCCGCCATGGAATCATTCCCTCAGAGTATGTATCAATCGGACTTTCAGCAACCCGCCGTTAAACCTAGACAGATCTACAGTGCAGCGAAACGAAAGTGTACCACAGAAAGATCAAACTATCGACCAATTCAAATGGATTTTGAGGTCTTACAACCATTTAAGCAAGACGTAGATGTTCCTTTTAGTTTAATCCATGAAAATAAACCAATTCTGCAAACGAATCCTCACAGTCCAATTCCAGAAGTAAAATTAAAAGTCAAGCTTTTTGGACAAAAATTGGAAGCACGTAGTCGGAGATTGGGTGTTTACATGACTCCTCAAATAAACCTTGACAAAATTAATGAAGAAACCATGTATGGAGATTCAACAAAGGGAAATAAGAGAGTAGGTTTGGTTGACAGCATTTATTCCTCGGATTGGAAGAAAGCCTGCGAAGTTGTTGCAGCCAATTCTCGAATGAAACTTAAAGAAGATCCTAAGAAAACACGTTTTGTGACAAAAGATTTACTGGAGAAATCCGTTGAGCAGACTCGCTATAAGCCCGAGGGTATTATTCCTCCAATGGACATGGAATTAAAGAATTATATTTCCTTGTGGGATTCTCAGAATCAAGCGGAGTTTGTTGATAGAACAAAATTGTTTTTGGAGAAGAAGTAAGAAATTCAAGGTGTTCATGTTTCGAATTTATACATTGTATCTGATCTGTTTTTCCAGGCGTTCTACGTCTGATTCTCGGGATTCTACCAAAGCTCTAAATGACGAAGAAAAAGCAGAACTTGAGAAGTGCTACAAGGAAGACACTTTAAGGACACCATTTGCTTTACATCCTCCTGGGTACACTGGCTATATCCCCCGTCTAGCAAAGGGCATACAAATTCGTAAAAAGAAATTTTCAAAATATGATCCTTTTGTAACAACCTTGATGGCTGCTCAAGGGTCTTATGACAAATATGCAATATAAAAAAAGAAGCTGAAGACCACAATTTAGTCCTTAAATTTTATTTATTTCTTGAGCGTTTTGCAATATAAATCTCAGATATCACAACTAAAGTTGATATCACACTTCCTCCTATGATCACATAAAAAGCCAATTGAAGATCTTTTATGGTCAGAACCTTCCAGGTGTAACCTCCCATAACTTGTAGAATTTCTGGAGACTTTAAAATCCCAATTTTAGCCTCATGATACATCATCTCAATCCAATGGTTTATGAGGCCTCCATTGAGAAATCTCAGTAAAATATCGTTTACTCTCTCCTTAAAAGGAGACTCTTTGGGATAGACATAAGCTATATGATAGTTCTTCGGACACTCTGGAATCTGATGAATCTTCTGCGATAGAATATAACTTATATCATCGAGTATGAGTGATGATGCCCGTGTTACCGATGCAAATCCTCCCTTCTTGGACATTACATCAATTATTGGACCCACAATATCGGTGACATACAAAAGTTTCTTGTCCAAGCGTTTGAACACCAACAAATCACTGCCAAAGAATAGGTCATCCTTCATTGCGGCGTGTTTTATCAGAATCTTCAGTTGGGACTCATCCAGTTCAGCCATGGTGTTGATGTCGTTGTAGTATAGAGGATTTATGTACACAGTTGCCAGACTGGATTCGAAGATGGCTCCAAAGATTACACTAACCAGACACAATGAGATGACGAATACCTTCTCGGATAGAAATGGAGGATATTGACACAAATTGGCTCGCACCCAAATCACCCAGGTGTCACTAAATATCTGAAAGTACTGCCAATCGATAAACTTGTTGAGTTCTTCTGGAAATTGTCGGCCTCTTTTCCGATTAACCCACAAGTTTATCCTTCGTATAACTATCCAAATGGCTGTCCAAACAAAGGCAGCTCCAATAAATCCAACCCACATGTCAACTTTAACAGAAAAGAGAGGCAGTATTGATTGTGGGATGCGTTTGGCTTTGCTCACATAACAGCAAAGCTTGTCCATGTAGACAGCAACTGAAAATTCCATATCTTGGGTATAGTAGTCCTTGACAAAGAAGCCCGTCAAAACGAGGTCAGTTTCATAACGAATCGACCTTCCGATGGCTCCATTGTAGGACCCATTAGGCAAGTGATAACTGTGGAATAGAGAAGAGAAAGTAATAATAATTACAATTTTACTTAGGAGTGTTTATTGAAGGCCATAAGCCTTAGCTCTGGAGAAATAAGAAAAATTTTGAACGAAATAATAGCTTTTCGATCAAATGCTAGAAAGAAAAATTATAAAATAATGGAGTTTTCCATGAGTAAAATAAATCAATTTATTCTCGATTTAGATCTGTCAAAACACAAAATTGCTCTGTTTTTGCATTGTAATACCTGCGCTTCTAGGAATGCCCATCAGTTTACCCTTGAGCCCAACTTCGGGCGTACTATGAAGTACAGAGATTCTTTTTGTAGCCGTACTACGCGAATGTGGAACGCCTTGCCACGCTCTACCTTTCCCTGTCATTGCAATGTTTAGAAATTTAAAACCAATGTACACCTGCTATCCAACCCTTCACACTGTGTCTTTGGCAAATTAAAGGTATACAAAACCCTTTTAGTGTTCGCTAATTATTAAAAAAAAACATACATACGAGGGGAATTTTAACCTCCTTTCAGCCAACTATTTTTCCAACACAAAGACCTTTAATTCGGTCATCAAGAAAAAGGTTAAACAAAAGGGTACTTAGAACACACCTCTATGGTACTCCAGACTTTTACCAATATGAACGATTGTAAAATATTCGAAAGGGTGAAAATTGTTGAAATTGTTCTCATTATCGCCCCACGTTGTTATTCTTGTGCAGGCCCAGGGTACCATTGAAAACAATGAACAGTTTACGAAGAAAGTACCTATCTAGTTCTCAGCTGACTCTAACCTTTCTGAAGCTTTGTGGTAAAATATTGGCATTCAATATTGAAAAAAAGAATCCATCATCACATAACTGCCAAAGCATCTTCAGTTAAATTCTTATAAAACTCAAAAGTCATTCGTTTCCTACCAGTGCTTTATTATAATAAGTCTTGGCAATAATGCCAAGACTTACTTCTTCGAAGTATTGATCAAAGATTAAATTTTAAGGGCCGATGTCATCAAGCCAACAATTTTTTAACATCAATTTTTTTTAACATAATTAAAGACCAAGAGCCCTGTGCGCTGAAAACGAGGTTCCGATGGATTGTTTTTGGCAGTGGTTATGTCTCGCATCCACACGTTTCTTGTGTTCACAATGTTCCTCGACCAAAAATGAAATTCTATTTTCACAATGCAATCAAACCTGAAGAGAGCTAACACGATCTAGTGAAACAGCATTTTTCAACGGAAGAGTTCGGAGTGAAGCCACCAAAGGGAGATTTTGTGAGTCGTGAAGAAAAAAGAACTGCAGACATAATGGAATCTTCCATCAAGCTAGTGGATGGTCAGTATGAAATCTGCCTCTTATGGAACTCTGACATTGTAAGATTACCAGATAGTTATTCGATGGCTTTCAGAAGACTTGTCAGTTTCGAAAAGTCCTTGAAAAAGAAACCACACTTACGCCAGAATCGCTTTGGAGCAAGAATTATCAATAAAGTGGCTTCGAGTTTGGTACACACCCACTTTTTACTCCCAATAAAACCAAGATGTGTGTGTGACGTGGCTGCTAAGGTTGATGGGGTTTAATGCCATCACAAAAAGGCGTATTCTTCGTGCGATTATGCGTGTGTTCGATCCGTTGGGCCTTATTTCAATCAACCTCATTACAGGTATAATCATTCTTCTAGAGGTTTGGCGAGAGGGTTGTGACTGGGACGAGTCAATCTCATCTGAATTGCAAACCAAATGGTTAACTTTCATCAATGAGCTGAAGAACATTGAAAAACTCCGAATTCCACGTCGATACATCTCTTTGAACCCTGACGATTGCAAGGTAAGCCTTATTACTTCTGTCGATGCTTCAGAAAAGGCTTTTGCTGCTATAGCCTATTTTCGCTTTGAATGTAGTGAAAAGGTAGAAGTATCGCAAGTAATGGCTAAGGCTAAAGTTGCACCTGTAAAGCAATTGACTATTCCAAGGTTAGAGTTACAAGCTGCTGTCCTTGAAGTCCGTTTGGTATCCACTATAAAGCAATCGCATGCAATACAAATTGATGAAGAGTTGTTTTTATCAGTGTTCCTACCTTTGTTGCATCTCGTGTAGGAGAGATCCTTGATTCTTTATCTCCACGACAGTGGTATCATGTCCGTTCAAATGACAATGTTGCTGATGATGGAACAAAATGGTTTGATCAATCCATAGGAGATCAACTTACAAGTTGGTTTGTTGGTCCAGATTTTCTTAAGAAAGAATTTTCGGAATGGCCTATTAAACCTTACATTCAACAAGAACAAGAATCAGCAGAAATTGTTTCGGTGCACATTAGACCTGAATTGCTTTGCTCAGATTCAAAGATGTCATTAAGGAAATTCCGTTCGAAAAACAAGTCTTCATAACGTCGACTGAATACACCCGTGCTGAAAAAAGACTTATTATCTCTTCAAAAGAATGGAAGGGTATTTTCAAGAAGCTCCATCCTTAGTTTGTCGCCGTTCTTAGACGAAGAAGGAACAATTCGAATGCGTTCGCGAGCCCCAAAAGCCAATAGTTCGTATGCTTCAAGAAATCCAGCCATTCTTCCGAATAATCAACCATTCGTAGATGTTCTCATACAACATCATAACGACCTTAATTTTCACATGGGAACAGCAACAACTATATCAGAGATCCGAGATCGTGCATGGAATGCAAGCGGCTCTACAGGACAAGTACCCGAAGCTCGTTTGGCGTTTGACGCAAGACCTTTTACTTACGTTGGAGTCGATTGTTTTGGTCCCTTATTGGTTAAGTTTGGGCGTGGCACAGTGAAAAGATACGGTATGATTTTACGTGTATTACTTACAGAGCTTTGCAAATTGAGCTTTTCAACGATCTCAGTTTAGACCAATGTATAATGGCAGTCCGTCGTTTTGTCATCAACCGAGTGGTAACTCGATTTTTGTACAGTGACAATGGTCTTAATTTCGTTGGGGCTAAGAACATAATGGACAAGGATGTCCAAGAGATGCAGTATAAACTGAGCGAATATTCTGCGAACTATGAAAACGTTCTTTGGCGTTTTATCCCAGCCTATTCTCCGTGGATGGGAGGTTCATGGGAGCGGCTAATTCAGTCAATTAAGAAGTGTCAATTATATTTTAAAATCTATAATACCACGTGAAAATGTTTAAGAATTGAACTTATGGAAGCCCAATCCCAGATAAATCGACCCTTAGCTCAGTATTTGACGTCATCACTTGTCAAGCGTTGGTACAAAGAATATCTACCTGGCATTATAAGAAGAAAGAAGTGGTACAAAAATACCAAAGATGTAGAAGTAGATGACCTAGTCATTTTGGTTGAACCAAATGAATCTCGATCACTTTGGAAACTAGGTAGTGTAATGGAAGTTTATCCTGGTCCAGATATTGTACGAGTTGTAGATGTCAAATTATCGAATGGTTCAATTAAATCAAAGAGATCCGTAGGAAGGCTTGCTGTTTTGGACTTAAAGTCTTCAACGTAGATTTCAGACAGATTTTTTTACTGTATTTCAAAAACACTTTGCTTCATTTTTTCAATCATTTTCCCTTACTTAAATTTCATTGTTTTTTCTAAATTTTTCGATACAATATTTTCATTTGTTCAGCAACTGTTTTCAACAATCAAAAAATAATTCAATTCCTGTTTGTTTCGCCCTTTATAAAATACCGATTTGTAAGTTTTTATTTATGTACGTATTTTACTTTTAGTAATTTAAGTATTTATTCTGTTTAGAAAATAAAGCTGGACAATTCCAAGAATATTTCTTGTTTTCCGTTTTGAATTTGGAAGATTAAATCTTGGCCCGATATTTATTATTTGGAAATCCAATCGGCGAAGAAACAGCCGATGTTGAATGTAAACCACACCTAAACGTCAAATTTTGTCTGCATTTCATTTGACATTTCACAATTTCAGACTAACTCAATTTTGAACGATGGAAAGATACACAATCGGACAACGCGTTGAAGCTATTCAGGCTCATCATGAAAATGTGCCTTTAAATCAAAATGGTGGCAAGAAATGGCAACAATGGTTAATACATTTTCGAAGTAAATCATCTCCAGTCATGAGGCACATTTTTGTTGATATTATGAACTGCAAATCACCCTTAAGATTATGTTTGTAACTATTATTTGAACATACCCTTGTATCTCTTTTATCTGAACACACTCTTTTGTATTCTTACATTTAGATTTTGTTCATCCTCTTTTTGGCGATTCTCGCTTTTGGAATGTTCTAGATTTTTTCTCCATTATTTTATATTTTAATAAAAGTATTTTTAATACAAAATTAAAAGAGTTTCTTTTCATTAATTATTCCTTGGATTATCATTTCAATCCCATCAATTTTCACCTTAGTAGTGATTGTCGATAATCCAATGAACCCACAAAGAGTGACTGTTTGCTGCTGTTTATGACGGGCCATATTTTTTCCAAAATGAGCCTGGTTAGGGTGTTACTGTGAATGGTGTTAACTATCGTTAGATACGAGTAACAATGAACTGTTTATGGCACGAATTGGAAGACATGGATTTTATCAATATTTGGTTTCAACAGGACGGTGCTACTTGTCACACAGCTATCAAAACAAAGGCTCTTTCACGCGACAAATGTAATAACCGTGTTATTTCACCTGACGGCAGTCTAAATTGGCTCCCAAGATCATGTGACTTGACACAGTTGGACTTCATTCTTCATGAGGTTATGTTAAAGAAAAGGTGTTGATAAGCTAGCAACAATTCAAGAGCTAAAGGAAGAGGTTATTCGGCACATAAACGGCATAGAATCTGAAAAATTCAAAGTTCCAACTTTTAAATCTTTTTATCAAACATAAATCATCTGCTTCAGTATATCAATGATCCTTAGTTGAGAAGCCTCGTGAAGCTCATAAGTGAAGTGCTTGATATGGACAAATTATTAACAATTTTAAAAAGAACGTCTTTTTAGCAAGCATAGATGAGAAAGAAGCAGAAATACAAAATGTGATTTGAAATAAACAGAAATGGACCTTTCTTTTCGAGAAATTCATATTACTCACCCAAAAAAAGCATCATCAGGCTTCAGTAAAACCAACTTGCCGTTCATAACCTTTTCTATTGTATAAGCCACATGTCCGTCAGCTCCTTCTGCTCGAAGAATTTCTTTATTTTCCTTGTCAAATACTAAGCTAGCATAGACCGAACGAAATATGTAAGTTCTAAGAGGATATCCGTTAATATTTGTAAAAATTCTCTCGAAATCTTCGCAACTCGTCGTATTTTGAAAAGCTCCATATTTTCCCGTTGATTCTTCTAAAATTAACGGGTTATAAAAATACACCCCCTTCGACGTGAGATAATAATTTTTGAATATTCCGACACGATTCCAAAGAGAATAGGCGATGTCAATTAAGGCACTTGGTTTGAATTGATGGTCTATTATGTAAAATCGAACGCCTTGACGATTGGTGGAGAATTTTTCAAAAACACTTTTTAACTTATTGATGTCATCATCATAAGTTAGTATGACACTATTTCTACTTTGATTTCTTTCGACAAAGTTATAAGAAAGCACTTTTACGGGACACAGACTTTGGTTCAGGAAAAATTGTATAAATCCATTGGAAAAATCTTCATTGCTATGCAATCGCAAGGTAATCTCACTAAGAGGTCTCAGCAAATCTCTTAACAGGGTATCATTTATAAGGGGTCCCGAATTTTCCGCAAAGGACTGTATGGTCAAAATAAGTAACACTATTTTCAAACGCTGATGGCTCGGAAACATGTTGAATGTAAATGTCCTTTCGAAATAAATTGCAAAACTGATTTGAGGTATGAGCTTCGACACCGTATTTATACCAAAAAGGTTCAAGTATCAAATATTTACCTATCATAGTCTCAAGTGACCACCAAGTTGACGGAAGTCAATATGATTGTCAATAACATAAGGGACAAGGCTTATATGTGCTTCAGACACTTCAAATATCGATAATTCTAGGCTCTAATTATTATTTGGGTTTGAACAAGAAAAATATTACAAACACAATTATGAGAAAAGACAACGAGGTATTTGTCACATTTTGTTATTATTAGTTTTTGAATAAAGGATTTGATTTTATTCTACGAGCAAAGGTAAAAGGCAATAATCAAAACAGAGCTACAAATTTAGAATGAAAGGAGCTATCCTGTGGGGACGGTGGTGTAGTACGAGTATATTAATAGAATAACAAATAAGACATTTGAGCAATTCAAATATAAGTTTCAAAAAAAGTTGCGGTCGCAGTGCATAAATATAAAACAATAGTCAAGACAGTTCAAGGTTTGATTTTTATACAATAAGTGTTGTTTGACCAAATTTAGGGTATTCAATATTATATAAGCTATTAATATATCATTTTTTGAAAGTGTGTAAGTTCAAGTAGCTTAAGCAAGGTCAAGGTTTATGTGCAAATAAAATTAGAGATTTAAAGCTAGCTACAGTTAGAAGCAGTTTTCTTTTTATTTTTTGAAAGTGAGGGTGGAGGTTTTAAAATAAGTTGTATAATAGTTTTTGAAGAAATATATGTAATTGTAAACAAATCTGGCAATCAAATTATAACTTTCCAAAGGTTATTAGAGGCCTATTACTCCTCCATCATTGAAATGACTCCCACATGGGAATGGTTGATAGTTGCAAGTCACTAGGCCTTAATTTTTGTTCTTATGACGAATTTGTCGTCTAAACTAGGTTACCACATGAAGTTTATGAAATATATTAACCCGGATAACGAATTATTTGTTCAGTACTAACAGAAATAATAAAAAAAACACAGACAATTACAAAAATTAATGTTTTTTTCAAATCGGTAAAACGGTCGATATAGTTTAATGTTTACAAGACCTTGTCTTTCCAAAAGAAAACAAAATACTTTGAGACAGAAGCTAGACGGTTCGAGAAACTACTAGGTTGTTCTCGATGCTTAACAAAGCTAGTTCTCCTCTTAATCACTAGATGTTGCACCTTCGAGGTTCTTGTATGCGCTGAATGTTCTCGAAGTTAGTTCTCCTCTTAATCACTAAATGCTTCTCGATGCTTAACGAAGCGAGTTCTCCTCTTAATCACTAGATGCTTAACGAAGCACTACATGTTGCCCCTTATTTTATTCTACTATAACACGATATTAAAAGAGATAAGGAGTCCCGAACAAATCCATCGTTCTCATCACCAATGTAGCGATGTAGTCGGTCGCGATGTATAACTTTAGGTGTTCCTCTGACTCCCTTTTGTATCCGGTACACGACATCGTTGATTTTTTTAATGACTGTATATTGACCTTTTCAGTCCCGTTGAAGTTTCGGTGACAACCCTTTTTGTCGATGGGGGTTGTAAAGCCATACCCGATCTCCAGCTTCGAACTCTGTTGTTGTCGCTCGTATATCGTAGTGTGTCATTCGGTCACTGAACATCTTTATTTTCAACCTGGTATTGTAGTAGATCTGAAGTAGTCTTTCTCTGAGGGCACCAATGTAGTCATCCTCGGCTTACGGTTCCGACGTGGGACATCCGAATTTTATTTCGCTCGGCAGTCTGATGTTCCTGCCTATCAAAATCTCAGACGGTGTATGGCCAGTTGAGCTATGTCTTGCACTTCGATACGCCATCAAAAACAGTGGAATGTGTCGATCCCAATCTCGCTGGTTGTCGTCCCCAACCTTGCAAAGATGTTACTTCAGGGTTCGGTTGAATCGTTCGACCGTGCCATCAGATTGTGGGTGGAGTGGTGTTGTTCTTGTCTTCTTGATGTCAAGAAGCCCACAAACTTCCTGAAATATGTTTGATTCAAAATTTCTTCCCTGGTCAGAATGCAGTTCTAATGGAACGCCGAATCTGCTCACCCAGTTGAAGACAATTTGATCTGCGACTTTTGTGGCTTCTTGGTTTGGAATGGCGTATGCTTCAGGACACTTGCTGAAGTAATCCATGATGACCAGAGTATAACGATTTCTTCTATCGGAGGTATCAGTCCATTCTGGTTTTTCCTGGTGTTCCTTCCATGCGAGGTTGGGTTCGATATCTGAGTCTTCTTATTGAGCCCTCCTCAACTCTTCTTTGCTCCAGCCATAAATGGAATCGGCTCTGGTTCGTTGGACAGTAACCACTTCTTTTCCTTCTTGTCGTCTGCAAAGGTTACACTCTTGCCTATATGGTCTGCTCTTGTTGTCACGTTTCTTTTGGTAAACCTGGATGTCGTTTCTGGGGCCATCGGTACCAGGATCCAGCGTCTGCCCCTTAAAGTTGGTTCTTATTCGTTCTACAGGGTGGGAAACAATTTCGGAAGCAACGTTGTTGGTGTTACTTTGACCAGTTGAATACTTTCTTTGACCAGTTGAATACTTACTGTTTCCAAAGTGTTGCAATGCGGTTCCTCTTCGCGGTAATCTGCACTGTCGCTGTAGATGCCCAGCCTTATCGCAGTTCCAGCATCGTACTAATCCGCCGTGGCATCGTGACTCCTTTCCACAGCAGCCTGCTGACAAGAGCATTTTTGGACTTCTTATTATCTTACGCGATGCACGTTTGGGTTATGCTTCTGGTAGCGTTCGCTTTCCGCCAGTGCGTATAACCCTTTGGAGATTTATGTCGCCAACAGCTTTCACAAAGGCTTTAACAGCAAGTTGATTCATTATATCGTTACCAGCTGTTGGATACGCCAAGTGAACCAATCGCTTGATATCTGCCTGAAACTGCTGCAGAGTTTCACCTCTTTTCGATTGTGTTTGCCAGAACTGTGAAGTCACCACTCTTTTCTGCTGGGATGGTTTGTAGCAGTTCAGCAGCAGATCCGCTTAAAGCAAGCGTAAGAGCAATGTATTTTTCATAATCGTCCCAGCCGTTTTGTTTTTCGACGCGCTCGTCGACAGTTTTGATTTTCTCTTCGAAGTCCGCAAACCTGCTTTCTAAAAGGTTGTTCAGTTCGTCCTAGCTTTTGGTAGCTTCTTTGGACTTCTAGTTGTTTGAGAACATTCTTCTGTTCTTGCTTTTGGTCGCTTCTTTGGGCTTCTAGTTGTTTCAGGACATCATTTTTATTTTCTTTAAATTTGGCTAAAAGAACTTACACCATGTTAGATAAGGCTACATTTGCATTTACCTCTTCCACTTTTGCTTCTAATTCGAAAGCAAACGTATCTGGGTCTTCATTTTGCTGCTCCAGATATTCCTGCAACCGTTTAACGAGTTCGGTTTTTACTCCTGTTTAACTTAAGCGACGTTTGCTTAGTTCGGCCTTTAGCTCAGGGACAGTGAAGTCTTTCAAAACTATACTCATTTTTTTTTAATTCACTACTTTACACAAAATAGTTTAATCACTGCTCACTGTTCTTATTGTCAATAAGTTTTAATCCCACTTCTGACACCAATGTAAGATTCGGCTTGGTCCGACAGTTAAAACTTATTCACACTTGCAAATAAAACACAATTTTTACTTTGTTTAAATTGTTCCAAACTTATTTATTGAACACTTTCAATTAATACTTTTCAAACACAGTCAGTAGTTTCTCGGACCGACTTGAGGTATATAAATAGGAGCTCATAAGCGAATTTGGTTTGAACTGCGATAAAGTAAAGACTGCGCTTAAAAAGTAATAATTGAGTAAAGAAATTATTACTTTTTAAACGCAGTCTTTACTTTATCGCAGTTCACAACCAAATTCGCTTATGAGCTCCTATTTACATACCTCAAGTCGGTCCGAGAAACTACTAGGTTGTTCTCCATGTATCTGAGAGAAAGTCTTATAAGTGCAAAAGACGCCATAAGCGCATCTTGGAGTTGGTGTTATTCAAAAAAAAATATCGATCACAGCAGTAAGTACACTGTTTTTAAGGCAGTAGCAGAATCAATCTTACTCTATGCAACTCAAGTGTGGGGAACGAAGCAATATGAAGATGTGGAAAAATTGTTACGCTTCTACGTTAAAAGGATCTTCCGGCTGTCACCAAATACGCCGAACTATATAGTTATGTTGGAAACGGGACTGCAGCCACTCTTTGTACTAATACTTCGAATACAGATTGATTATGTGCTCAAAATCATGAATATGGATAATTACCGGTTACCGAAGATAGTGGCACTTCAAACTATTCGAGAGAGGTCGGGATGGTATGCAGAATGGATGAAACTTGCTAGGGAGAGTGACATGGACCCTAACAAAGATAACTTTGATTTCAATCAATGGAAAGAATAACTGTACCACCTAATTGAAAAAGTGGATGATATGTTATGGGAAAAATGCCTTAATGAATCAACTGGGTCTCTGCACAGAGCAATTTACAGTCAAGTTAATCACAATTTGGAAGTGAAGAACTATTTTCGGGATGAATACAGCGTAGATGAGATTTTGATGATTTTAAAGCTGCGTGGTGAACTCGTACCTCTTAACTTCATTCCACATAGGGAGGATTTACCAATATTATGCTCCTTATGTAATCTACAAGTGAGAGAAGATATATTTCACTTCATGGGTAAATGTCCAATTCTTAAAGACATCATTCTTGGAACGGGTTTTTTGAACGAAAATGAAATTAAATCAGTATGAGAGATAAAGGGTAAGGGTATAATAATAGAAATGAGTCAATATAATAACTAAATTTTATTGCTTGGCTGAGATCAATAATTTTTAAAAATTATTAGAGACAATGAAGTTTCAACACCTTAAAATATGCTTATTGAAATGCAACAACAAATGAATGAATTCTGAATTCTAAGGAAAGAAGAGTCCACCACTGCCGGAGTCTATTTTACGTAAAACTTGATGGAAAACATGATTATGCTCTGGAAGTAATTGAGGGACTAATTCTGCCACTTGATGTTGCAGTGCTATGAAATCATAATCTAGCTCTCGTGCAATTTCATTATCAAAATCATCCACATTGTCTCTTCGAGGGCTGGACATTCCAAAATCATCTAATTTTTTTCCAACCATCGTAAAAACCTTGTTTTCGATTATAATTAGCGTTTTATTGTAGACATGTTTATTGAAAGTAATGTCTGTGTACTTGCTGCAGTTGATGTAAAATATCTTCAGCCATGTATTCTTTGTACTTATTCCAAAGAGTTTGAGTGTTAGAAAGACCGCAAGAAGATAAAAGCGTAGCGTAAAGTTCCCTGATTTCATCTGGCGATCGGCATTGTACAGCTTCCTCCATAGTTTCATCCCAATGATTGTCATTTCCTAACAGTCGCCGAGCTTCACATGCTTCTCGGTAGGTTTGACATTCCTGACCATTGACAATTTTATGTTCTGTAAAGCTAATTGGACCTCTAACATGATGCAACAACATGCGCAGACAAAAGCATTCAAAATTCGTAACATGTTGGTAATACAGTGGGCTGGTATTACAGTATTCAGGGTTAAAACTACATTACTATGATGCTAGATGGCGTTGAAGTAGCTAAATTTGACGATATTTTGACAAACAATTTTCTTATTTTTCGTAAATTTTTTTAATTTTTTTTTTAATAAAAAGTATCCTATGTTACTTGTAATACCTTTTAGAGTGTATGTGCAAAGTTTCATGATGATCGGTTAAGTAGTTTTTGCGTGAAAGCGTAACAAACAAACATACATTCGCATTTATAATATTAAGTATGATATGATTATATTTCAAAAAAATAAGTTTACAACTTATGTTTTGTCAACTTGATGGACGGCAGAATGCCATGCTTTTGATTTTTGTAAACAATGTAAATTATTTAAGACGAGCAATAAAAACCTATGTACCTAATCTAAAATCTTATCTTATCTTGGCCGATTCACCAATTCAAATCAAATGGGGTGGCGCAACAGTCCGTTGTGAACCAGGGCCTAGTGACTTACAACTCTCAACCATTCCTGTGTGCGAGTACTGTTGTCAGGAATGGAAGGGACCTACAATTTAAGGCCGAATCCGAACGGCTAATTTGAGAAAGCACTTTTTCATGACAAGAATTACTCTTGAAGGAATTGTCAATTCCTCGCAAGAGGCAGTACCCGCGAAAATTATTTTTTTTTTTTAAATTAAGGTGGCACAGGCAGGGATTGAACCCAAGACCCCTTGCATGACAGTCCAACGCACTTTTTTTTTTTTTTTATTTTTTTTATAATTCATTTTTAATTGATTCATTCTTAAATCTATCTTAAAGCTAGACAAAAATTCATAAAACTAGCCTAGTTATCCATAACTTACAACTAACTTAATGGTCCCATACGGACACTCTAAGCTAAACTATAACACTAATTACTAATGCCTTTCGGCCTTAAGATCTATTTTACTTCAATTTAAATTTTATTTGTTTTGTTTTTATTAGAAAATTTTGAAAAAACTAATATCAATAACCTTTTTTATTTATTTTTACTTACAAACTACTTAAAATAAGGTCCTTAAATAAAACTTAAAAAATAACTTTAACTACATATTCTACCTATAAACTACTTAAAACTAGAACAACCACAGCAGCAAATCTAACTATCTAACATTTTTGTTTTTCATATTTCGTTGTCTCTTTTTTTTTTTTTTTTTTTATTTTTATTTATTTTTTTTTTAATGTTTTTTTTAATTTTTTTTTTTTCGTGCCACCATGCCTATTCTACTTAAAACTAAACCCTAAACATAAAACAAGTATGTAGGCCGGCCAAGGCTTAAAACCCCATCCCGACTACCCAATATCAAGTGCCGATTGAAGCCACCAAAACTGGTTCTCCTGCTTCATCCTATCAGTTCGGTCCCGTTCGGACACAGCCCTACTGAACCGAAGGAGCTCTGCTCCGTCTTGTGCCATGACGTCCCGATTGTACAGGAGTCGCCTATCCACGGTTCTTCGTCTGACGTGGTAGATTAACGGAACTGCCAATCTATCCTGTATCAGACCGCATCTATCTAAAAAGAGGAATGCCTCTGGGGGAATGAAGCCGCTCAAGCGTGCACTCTCAAAATACTCGTCGTTCGGATAGAACGCCCCGAAAATTAAATTGTTGGTCGAAGACATAGCTCTTGCAATGTGACCTCGAACGAGTTTTATCACGAAATTGTCAATTCTGTTGATTCGAGCCCCGTTGTAGAGGACCTCGTTTGAATAGTAATGCACATAAGAAGATTCGGCTGTTCGATATAAGCCGGTACAGCGTCGTAAACACTGCCGCTCGAACACCCGAAACTTCTCCATCTAGGAAGGGGCAACGTTGAACCACACAGGACAACCATAAACGATCATTGGCCGTATGAGGGCCATGTAGCAAATTACCTTCACTCTGGGGTCAAGCCGACTGCTAAAAAACAGCCGTTTCGTCAGAGCGAAGGCTCCTCTGGCCCTGGTCAGAGCAGCATTTATATGTCTGTCGAAATATAAATACTGATCTAACCAGATACCGAGGTACTTCACTACACTTTTGCTGGCCAATGGCTGCCCGTGAAGATCAACGATGACCATCTTGCGCCAATTCTTACACGTATCCCTCGTGGCCCCAGCCAACGGAGTCCGGAACAGAATTGTCTCTGACTTCTGGACATTTATTTTCAGGTTCCAGTCGTCGCAATATCGCTGAATCTTGTCGAAATCACGCTGCAAGAGAATTCTAATAACCTCAACCTTTCGGGATGTTCTGTACGCAATTAGATCGTCGGCGTACGCAATTGCCTTTGTAAGACTACCTATCAGATCGCTGGTGTAAATGCTGAAGAGAATCGGCGAATTCACCGCTCCCTGTTGAAGACCATTTTTAATTGAGAATGTTGTGGTAGAAGTTACATTGCCACTTTTGACAACAAACTTTCTACCGTTAATCATATCATAAAGTATATACAACAATGGCTTGCTAATGCCAAGCCTGCTCAATTTTAGGTAAAGACCCTCTAACCATACGGTGTCAAAGGCCTTTTTCAAATCAACCAGGACAGCACCTGTGCATTGTTGTTTTGATTTATTCCATTGGATATCAGAAACGAGTTTAGACGCAGCATGAATTGTGTCATGACCCGCCTTGAACCCGAACTGTTTATCCGGAATTATTTTGTTGTCCGCAGCCCACTTAGTCAGAGCCCTATTAATGATCTTTTCGAAAACTTTGCTGATGCTCGGAAGAAGACTTATCGACCGAAGATTTGACGGGTTGGAGTTGTCCTTTCCCTTTTTCGGGAGAGGATGAACCACAGCACAGTCCAACGCACTAACCATCATGCCACGGGTACTACATGATTCACCAATTAAATCGTAAAATAAACTGTTCACCGAAATCACGTATGAATTGAACCATTGCTAGCTACGCGTACTGTATGGCATGTGGCACCGTCTTATTGAAACAACATGTTATGCAAGTCGCTTGGTAGCGATTACCACAGTAACATCGCATCATCTTTGAAGAAAGAAATACGGTCCAATGATTCCGCCAGCCGATATTCCACACCGAACAGTGACTCTCTAGATACATTGGTAGCTCTTGCAATATTTCTGGCCGCTTATCTAAATACGATTCTTATGCTTGTTCACGTAGCCATGTAACCAGAAATGAACTTCGTCGTTGAACACAACTTTTTGATACAAAATGTGGACCTTCGGTCAACTTTTCAAAGGTCCATTCACCAAAAATTCAGAATTGTGGAATGTCGTTCGGCTGGAATTCTTGCATCACCCGTATTTTGAAAATTGAGCAAAAATGTCCACCATGTGGAGTAACAGTGACCCAAATGCTGTGAACGGCGCCAAATCGAAAGCTCACTTACACTGGCCTATACAACTGCGAGATTTTTTCTTTAGTTCGTACTCCACGTAAGCGTGTTGGCTGTTAAATCTTCAACAATTCCAATTTAACCAATCGTAAAATGGAAGAAGCTTGCGATGAACTTTCTTAACAGACCATGCACTAATGCAATTCAATGATTTGCAAGCGTTATTCATATGTACACCAATTAATGGTAAAATTATTGACCAAATTGAAGATATTTGACAGTTACATAAAACACGAAACTAGTTTTGTAAAAAAATAAGAAAACATCAAGCAATTTAAGAGAAAATTCTATAACAATATTTCGGGCTGTTTGTGGGAAAAACCTTAATTTTAAAGTTTGAACTCAGGCTGACAGACAAACAGACGGGCGGAACTCCCGGACTCACGTTCGTTACGTCATGTTTCATTAAAATCTAGAGCTCAACATTTTTAATAAATAATTATGTGACATATAGTTCCTAAAATAAGTTCCTTTTAGTTTCTGGTAACTATTTATTTGTACATAACTCCACTTTCCTTATTTTTTAAATTTAAAATTTGGTAAAATTAATCCAGCCCATCCTGTCAGCTAAACATCACAGCAACAAACAATTTCATTTTCGGAAGTGGTCCTATTAATGAACTCTTGTTGCTTCAACTTAACGACCTTTGATTACTTAGCTATACACAAATATGATCAGCTGTTTATTTGACACAAGAGAAGACTTAACCTGGAAATAAAACTTTCCACAATAGTTGAAACGAAATTTGTTGACAGTTGACCAATCAAATATTGTCGTCCGGCCCCTTAATTGCTCAATGCAAATCCAAATTAACCAATGGAAAATCCCATAAGTAAAACACATGTTTATATTACATTCATTTTATTGAAAAACATAAATATCCTTAAATATTTTATAGCATTTATGTATATTAACGTTATCACTTTACAAAACTTCCCTGTCACTTTCGTCTTCTAAGTAATTAATCTTTCTACGTTTAATACACTTTTCAACTCCAAGTGACATCATGCTTATAAGACTTCCCACAATTATGACATAAAAAGCCAATTGCAAGTCAACCATTGTTAAAACTTTAAAAGCCGAAGTTCGTGGAATTATATTTCCCTTCATAACCAATCTAGCCGCCTTATCATGCATATCAGCTATCCACTTGTCTATTAGACCAGCACTCAAGAATTTCAGAAGCAATTCGTTGATTTTTTCACCAAATGGTGAATCCTTAGGCATAACGTAGGCAATCATATAATGCTTTGGACACTCACTAATTATATGAATTTTCTTCGTTAGAATATACTCATTCGACTCCAGAATCAACGAAGTATATCGAGTGACACTAGCAATGTCTCCTCTCTCGACTAAATCCTTAATTAGATCAGCATCCAAGTCATCGAGGTATTTTAGTTTCTTATTCAATGCAGCAAATAGGGGTGAGGTTTCACTGAAAAACAGATCGTCCTTGAAGCTCGTGTACTTATAGATAATTTCCAATCCACTCTCATCTAATTCATGCAGAGTATTTATGTCCTGATAGTACATTGGATGGATGAACACTGTAGCCAAACTTGATTCAATAATTGCTCCAAGAATCACACTAACCAGGCAAATTGATATTAGAATAATTCTTTCCGAATTAAATGGAGGAAATCGAACAATATTGGCCTTAACCCAAACCACGCAGGTATCATTGAAGATTCGAAGAAATTGGTAGAGCAGTTTGATATTTCTGAATGAATACTGCTTCTTGTGATTTTCGGGACATATTCGTAAATTCAATACCCGAAATGCAGCCCAAACAGTTCCGCAAGCGAATCCGGCCAGTATGAAGGCCACCCAGAAACTTGGGCGAAGAGCACAAATCGGTAGAATTGATGGTGGAATACGCGCCGCTTTTGGAACATAACAACAAAGTTGATCATCGTAAACAGTGGCGGTAAATTCTAGTGGTACCAGATAATCCTTGATAAAGAATCCGGTAAGAACAATATCTGTCTCTGAGTTTGTTATCATTGCAATGGCTCCATTGTACGAACCATTTGGAGCACGTTCCCTGAAAAAACCAGTATGTTCCATATAAAACAATTAACATTACATAAAATAATATTGCATCAAGTATGGAGCCTTATGGTACTTCATTTGGAAATAAATATTAAACCTTTCTTTACTTACCCAAAATAATCTTTTGACGGTTTCTGTAGAATCATAGTAAAGTTCATGTTTTTCTGCAATTCTGAAGCCACTATAGCATCAGCTCCTTCATGGCTGATCATTTTATTCAAAACTATGTCATAGACCGGCCTCGAATAGACGGACCTAAAAACTTGCACTCTCAATGGATATCCGTTCATATCGTCAAAGATACGACCTTTATTTATTTCTCCTAACATTTGAATACCACCAAATTTGCCAAGTTTAGGATTGTAGAAAAACGGATTGTACACCATCAAACCATCTAATGTCAAAAGTATAGTTCTATAAATTCCACTGAGTTTCCAAAGTATTCCAAAAATATTATCCAATTCCGACAAATCGATTTCATTGACAATTATAAAGAAAAATAATCCAGCCGTTTGTGAGAAAAGTTTAACAGTTTGCTGTAAATTTCCCATATCCGAAACAATGACAAAACTTTCCCTTCGTTTGGGCGGAGGCTTTGTGATGTTAAGGGAATAAGTTGCTATAATCATTGGACAAATTTTTTGTTTAAAGAAGTAATTAACATAAGTATTATCAAAGTCACTATTGACACCATCGCGTAATTCCATTCGAATGTAGGGAATTTCATCCAAACGGAAATTTAATACTTCCTCAAAGTTCGGAACACAATTAACATATGATAATGGATGACAAATAACTAATAGCAGAAACAGTTTTACCGACATTTTCGTTTAATTTCGAGCAACTGATGGAAAATTGCATTCGATAGACTTGCTAACCTGCTAGACATGGTGAAAGTCTTAAAAAGACAAACTATCAACAATAAAAGTGTCAGCTATTTTTATCAATTGAACTTTGTTGACATTTCTGACATGGAACTGTCAATTAACTTTGATAATGATAAAGTATACTTATAAGTCAGGATAAGAATTGATATTTACCAGAGGTTTATTTAACAAGATAATAATTGGTAGGGGGGATTGGTTATATTCACTTTTGCGCTATTATTGAATTATTGTGATATGAGCTGCAAACGCTGTTAACAGCTTGTTGAACACAATAGTTTATTATTCCCTTGCAAACAACTTTATCATCAATCAAAACAGAAAGGCTACAAAACTGCTACCCTTATTGAGACTCTTGACATTATATACAATACCCTTACGAGCAGCATGTCTGTTTATTGTTAACAGGGAAAGTTATGCTGTTAAGTTGGAAAAAATGGAATTTTCTAATTCAATCATATGAAAGTAAATGATGTTAATGTCAAATTAAACACAAAAAGTCGAATCGTCTGATAAAAATTGAATTCCGTTAATCTGAATAACCTTTATTTATAACATTCAAGACGAAATGTCAGCTTATTAATGAAGTTTTGAATAAGCAGTCTTTGAGAGCTAATTAGAAACTATTTTATTCTTAAATTTGGGTTAATGTTCTTCAATGTAACGTAACGCTTTTTTCGTATTTGTCAAAAAATTGGAGTTCAATGAATTAAATCTGTCAAAATTTCAATACTCCTCTGTTTTTAAGTTCTAACCGGTTAAATAAGTTTCTAAGATAATTCATGACAATCCATTCAACTGTCACTTTTTATAAAAATTTGTGAAAAAACTAAAAGGAAGGAACTGTCATTTTAAACCTTTTTGAACAAAAAAGAAACTCTTCTAAATTTTGAAAGAAGTGGTCAATTGAAGAAAAATTACAATCCTAAAATGTATATGTATGTTCAGTTACTTAACGTTAAATTATACAGATGTCAATTGTTTAACACTATTTGTGCAATTGACATTGTTCTGTCATATTTAAGTTATAAACACATACAAAATTTGACAATTCATGATCGTTTTGTGTCAAAATATATTTTCGTAAGTATTGAAGTCTTTAAATACTGTGATTGTAGAAGGACTTTCTTAACTTGTTCTCTTTGGAAAATATCAGTATAAACGGTGAATACATTTTAAGGCCCGATGTTGAATGTAAGCCACTCCTTAACGTCAAGTTTTTTCTGCATTTCATTTGACATTCCTCAATTTCAGATTAACATAAAATACATTACATGTATTAATTTTCGACTCAAATATCCTTTAAAAAATTAAAAATATTGGCTTCAAACTTATATTGTTTTTTCAAAATAATGTATGCAGATGCCAATCAAAAATTTAAACAACTTTGTTTTGAAAAAAGAAAAGTCTGAAGCGTCAAAACATTAACGTTTTAAATACGACAAAGTCATCCGCAGAATTATCGAAAGCCGCCAATTCTATCAACGGAAGAACCAATTTAATTGCTGCATCATTGAAAGCGTCTAAACTCGTGTTTATTTCGCATTTCCGTATTTCAAAGACGAATTTCTTGATGCACTACTGAGCTAAAAAATGTAATTGAAAATGCCAAAATAGGTAAGGCTCCGGGTGAAGACAGAATTGCAGGGGAGTTTTTTTTAAAACTGTTCCATAGAATTCTTATCTGTATTGACAGAGGAGTTCAACAGCATTTTTGAGAGCGCAGACGTCGTTGAAAGCTTCAAGAGGTCAATAATATACCCCTTACACAAAATAGGGTCTTATGATATTCTTGAATTCTTCCGTAAAGCTTTTCAGTACTCTAATTTTTAATAGGCTTACACATTGGACCGAATTAAAGAGAAGTCTTAATCCATTTCAAGCAGGATTTCGAAAGAGCTATTCGACTATAGACCAAGTATTCAGTTTGATAAACAAAAACGTTTGATTCAATTTCCCGTGAAGCGCTTTTTTATAAGATTTATAAGCTTGGAGTATAAAGTAAAGGTGTTACCCTTGTCAGAGCGAAGTATGAAAATAATGTGGCCTACGTATGGGATGGGGAGTATATCTGAAGAGTTTTTAACAGAAATGGGAGTTAAACAAGGCTGTGTGTTGAGCACACTACTATTTGTTTTGTTTATTAATAATACCTTTGAGGAGGTCGGAGGAGAAATCCAGTTCCGAAGTACTCGGATACCATGACTGATGTTTGCGGATGATATTGTTTTGTCAGTTAATTTACAGAACTCTAAAATTATGATATTTCGGAGCGGAGGACTAAGATTTTAAAATAATGAAAATTGGATGTTCAAAGGTGAATATGTTGCAATTGTTCCAGAGTACAAATACTTTGGGGTTTTTAATAACATCTAACATAACCTCAACAAAAAAAAACATTTTGAGTCCAAGCTAGCTAAATCGAAAAGAGCAGTTACTTCTATGTGAAAACGTTGCATCGATATTAATAGTGCGAGCATAGTTCAAAGCTAAAAATGTTTCATGCGACATTTTTCGGCTACCAATTTGTACTTCAATTTATATTCAACATTTGGAAACAACTGAACATCCACTGTTCTTAAGGATCTTAATTAATTTATTAGTGGAGAATTGTAGAGTTTCTCCTTTGAATTCGTTTTCGGATCACAAGTGGATTCTTTTTCAAATTAATTTCGAGTAGAAAAACCCTCCGACTTATAAAAATCCCAAAAGAACTGACTGAAAGAAATTTAGTCAAATTGCTAATTCCAAACTAAGCAACTTACCGAATCTCACAGAATCGATAGGAGACATTGAATCAAAGGTGAAAACTTTTGAAACTTCTATAAGTAAAGCTTTTAGAGTCTCTTGCCAAGTTAAATATATCCGTAAAACCATACCTTCTTGGTGGAATGAAGAACTGTCCAGTCTTAGGAAAATGACGAGAACAATTATCAATATCTGCCACAAACATAAGTTTTACCAACCGTATAAAGACTCTCTTAAAATTTAGAAGCAAGCCCTGTCATCAGCCAAAAGACAAGGCTGGAGAGGATACTGTCAATCAATCAAAGACATAAAGGACTTCGCAAGGCTCAGCAAATATTTATCGAAGGAACATTGTAATCCTTCATTTCTAAAAAAGCCTGATGGAACCAGCCGAATCTCTTGAGCTACTGATGAAGACGCACTTTCCGGGTTGCGAGAGTGATAACCCCGAAACGCTTGGAACTACAGAGCTAAACGTAGCTCATGTGGAACAAGTCAATACCGTTATAACCAGAGAAAATATTTTGTGGGCCATTAATACTTTTTCTCCATATAAATCCAAAGGCATGGATGGCATACTGCCAGTTATGCTTCAAAAAGTGCAGAATGTGGCAGCTCCATGGCTGGAACAAATTTTCAAAGGATGCCTCCTTCCTGCAAGTGGGTAGGCGAGGTCACGAATCCGCGAAGGATTTCAGACCAATAAGCTTAACATCTTTTGTGCTTAAGACCTTGGAGTGCATTCTTGATTACCATATTAGAGAAATCCTAGTTGGACGACCTCTCGAAAGCTCTCAGCATGCTTATCCTAGGTGCTTTTAACAACGTCCTTACCGAATCCATAGAAGAATCGCTCGTTAAGTTCGATGTAGAAGACTTCATTCGAGAATGGATTATTTCCATGCTCAGTGGTAGGAAGATTCGAGCCACTCTAGGCAATACAATCGCAACAAAACACGGGAGTAGGGGAACACCCTAGAGTGGTGTCCTTTCGCCTCTTCTATGACTTCTGATCATGGATACAATTCTCGTTAAATTAGAGAGATGTGAAGTGTAGGCGGTAGCCTACGGGGATGACTTGGTGCTATTGGTGTCAGGAAAGTACACCTCTGTGATTAGTAAAATCACGGATTCAGCTTTGAAGAAAGTTAGCAGCTGGGCCACGAGTTGTGGACTAGGAGTTAACCAATGTAAAACTGAACTGTTGCTTTTTACCATCAAAACTAAAGTACCGCCCTTCACGCTACCTCGACTCAACGGTCAAATCCTATCATTGTCTTCCAGTGCAAAATATTTGGAAGTTATACTCGATCCTAAACTAAACTGGAAACTAAATATTGAAGTACGGGCTTTGAAGGCCTGTGTTGTCGTCTACGTTTGCAGCAAAACTTTCGGCAAAAAGTGGGGACTTCACTCGAAGATGATTTTATGGACGTACACATCCGAAGTAGGTAGTGTGTCTGAGCATTTTTCTAGTTCGGCCGGAATGATTCCGTCTGGTCCTGGAGATTTATATAGATCAAAGCTGTCTATGGCCCATTGCAGTTTTTCTCGCGTTATTAGATCAACTAAATCGCTTGTAGAAGCTTGAGACTCTGATGTTAAGTCGTTGAGTATATTAGAGCTACGTGGAAAGTGGGTGGATTAAGAGATTCTTCATCTGTGATAGTCCACATGCCTGCTTCTGTCTTTAAAGCACTGGGTATTGTTGGACTTTTTGAGAGAATTTTCCTGAGTCTTGAGGCTTCTGAAGTATTTTCTATTTTACCACAAAAGTTCCTCCAAGAGACCTCCAACTTTTCCTTAATTCTTTTTTATATTGCTTTAGAGCTTGTTTGTATGAGTCCCAGTCAGAAGGAGATCTAGTGTACTTAGATCTATTGAAGAGTTTGCGACAGCTCTTTCTGAATGGTTCTAGTTCGCAGAAAGGTTTAGTTCATCTTTACTGGAGGAGCTTTTAAGAAGGTTGTGATCAAGCAGTTCCGCCGCCGGTATGACACCGACTGTGGCTAGAATTGCCGCCTTTGGGAAAGACGAGCGTCACAGCTGTTCCACTGACGGGTAATTCCTTCAAGTAAAGGTTGCGGCTAGTAGAGGGGGAAAGACTCAAGGTACTAGTGGCAACCACAGGGTTGACAACCCGTTTACACCCCTGAGTTGGCTCGACAGCCTTTTCAGGCAGCCATGGCTCGATTTTGTTGTTTTAATATTTTTCTGTTTGATTTTTTCATTTTTTTCCCACGAGTAATTCTTCGGCACGGTTTTAGTACAAGGAACGCTCACACCACAACTGAAATTAGGCACCTCTAAACTATTATTGAATTGGGTTTCCGAACGTTGCACTATTGAGGAGTTAAAACAATTCGGCGACCCAACTCAACCTCACCATCCTGCCAAAAACGCAGAGGATTACTGTGGTTGTCATTGCCTGCTGGGACCCACTTGGAGGGTTTGAATGAAGATTTTTCCGGGCACAATTAAACTTAAATACATTGTCAATTGGCCACTGGCCAAACCATATTTAACTTTTGCATTAGTTTTCGACTAAAAATCTCGTTAACAAAAATAGATTTTAAAATCAAACTATTTAATCATATGCAAAATATTGTTGATAATTTTAAAAATTTTAAGAATAACTCAACTGACAACTTTCTTACAACACACGAAACCTACAAACTTTTAAGAAAGATAAATCAACAGACGAGATGGGAAGTTATCAGTGTGAGTTGCATCCCAGCTTCTTTTATAATATTAATTTTGCCGTATGTTTAAAACCTCGAGACGTTAGAATTAGTTGTCTTGAAAGAGTCCAATGTTAACACCGTCAAGGTAAAACACGTTTACAACTTTATACTTACATTGATTGCTATTTGTGTTCGTTTTTATCAAAACAGTTGTTTAATTGTTTTTTTTTTTAATTTTAACAATTTTTCACTAACTTTATTTTAGAAAAAAAGTGGTAATTAGATTTAAGTTAAGTCCAATAATGATAAGAAACAATCGAGTAATATTAGATTGAAGATTAAATGACCAACAATATTGCCCTTCAAATTATATTCAAAAGTTCCAAAATCTTAATTTAAAATTTTGATACATAGTTCCCACGTTATTTTGTTTTCAAGTCTCTTTTTCCAGACTTCAAGAAAGATTATCCAAATGGCAATTGATACCATTTAAAAATTCAGAAAATATAGAAACACAAACCCACCCCTGCCATAAGCCCACATCATAAAGAATTCATTATTTACAGTGTTCCCATAATAATTAGATAATTATATATTCGTTCAGGTTCTGTATACATTTTTCAACCTTTAAACCATTTTACACTACATAACCAGAAGTTCCTTTACCAACTGCCACCGGTAACATTAGACGCAAAAAGAACTTTGTGAATGATGATGGTTCTTGATGACGATGGTGATGATGGTGGTTCAAGAGTCTTCTTTCGTCGTTGTTGTCTTCATGCGATATCCAGACTGCCCACAGGTGAATTACATTGTTCTCGGTTTGTCACACCTCGTTGATCCTACGCAAATTAACAACAACTGGACTGAAAATAAGGTAAAACAAAAACGTTCGTCCCAGTCACCAGGTTCGATGTACTTCAAAGAAGAACACTATAAAAATATTCTGCATTTCGTGAGTCATTCGATTCGACAATAAACATCGTATCTAGCTAAAGGTGGGTAAAATAAAAAAACAGGAAAAAGACTCCACCAAAAACCCCCGGCTAGAATATTGTAGCTTAGAAACAAGACTCAAATCTGTGGGGAGGAAGTCAATCCATCGAACTGTCATTTAAAAGTCAAATGTTTACTGTCAATAAACAAAAATGTTTTCTCTACATACGTCAAAGTAACATAAGGTATAGTACACCTAAGTATAGTTTGACATCAGTGAGTAAGAGTAACTTATGTATAAAATTCTTGTAAAAAAATTATTCGTATCCTGCTTAGGTTAGGGACAGAGGGAGGCACTCATGCGTGAAGCCAAATGGTGACCCCACATTTTTATTATGATAAATGAAAATAAAGACGGGAACATTATTGTACTCACAGGTGTGGAATCTAAACTCAAGTAGTAATAAACATTGGATAAGGAAATATCTATATAAAGACAAAATAAAGTAAGGGTTCGGATCGTAGTCTGTTTTGTTATTTTCTATGGTATAACGTCAAAGCCCATGTCAAGTTCACATATAAACTAAAAATCAAAGAGGACATAACTTGGGACTTCAAACCACAGAATTAAGAGTAAGCAAACGTTATTTGATAAAAGTAATTTTGTTGTTACCCTGAAACAATTCAAATTTGCTATTCACTTGGAACCACACACAATTTCTTGTATTAGAGTAAACTCGTCTATAAATATTTCTTCTTAACTTAACTTCTTCTTTATTTCTTTCTACATAATTCAACTTCGGAGGTTAAACTATGGGGACTTTTTTTTCGACACAATTTCTTTGCTGGGTAAATTTTGCCTCAGATCTTTTTCCGGACAGGAACATACATATTTACGAGCAAAAGTGTGACGTTTGAAACATGTGTTTATTAAAGTAATTTTACAATTTACTGTCATACGAAAAAAACATACGTTTGACGATACTTGGTGAAGATTTAAAGTTACCAAACAGGCATCCAAAAGTCTCCACTTTTTTTCCGGAAATGTCAGGCTTCGATAAAATAACCAATAGACATTTTTTTTTATTTTTAAGTTATGGATAACTTAAAATTAACTTGTCAAATTTGTCTAACAAAATAATGATTTCAACATTTGGCCAGTTTATGTTTCTAAGATCTGAGAGATGTCCGTTTTATATCAGAAATATACTCATACAAAATTTGTCGTTTGCTGTCATAAACCTAAGAATTCTTAAGAATTTTCTATCGTAAAATTTAATAAAGATGAATAGAAATGTTAAACTATTTTGATTGCTAGATAATAATGAAAATGCTTATATTTCATTCTTATGATCTGTCAATTCGTCTAACACGAAAATTCTCAGAAATCATAGAAATATAAACAGGCCAAATGTTCAAATCATTATTATGTCATCAGAGGCATAAAATTCACTTAAAGGTATATAGGTTAGGTTAGGTTAAAGTGGCTGTTGGTTGGGAAGTCCAACACACTTAGACCAAAGTAGGGTCCGTTGTGGATCAGTTGATCAGCTTAACTCGTCGAACCAATTGGAGCTCCGAATGAAGCGTAGGAGACAAATAATGTCAGAATTTTTTAGATCGCTGGTATCGTTGAAGTAGTAGTCTCCAAGGTGGATTCTACGTCTTTGTGATAAGGCAGGACATGTGCACAGAAGATGAGAGATTGTCTCCTCCTCCTCCTCGTCCATGCAACTCCTACAAAAATCATTTGCAGTCAGGACACCAATAACGTAGTTAATGTGCAATCTACTCAGAGAGATTAATTGTTTTGAGCGCCTGGCGCTAAGATCAGGTAAAATTAGTTTAGTCGCTAAATAGGAGGTGGTGTTATTCCACCTGAAGTTTGTTTTCTCCATGGTATCTTGCTTTAGCATGAGTTTACATGTAGCTAAGGGGATACCCATGCTAGCATTGTGAGCCAGCAGAGGTAAAGTTGTTCCGCTTTTTGCAAGTTCGTCAGCTTGCAATTTCCTGGAATGTCTCTATGGCCCGGCACCCAGAAAAGATGAACGTTGAACTGTGTAGCCATCTCCGTAAGAGATAATCGACAATTTAGGGCTGTTAGTGAGTTAAGGGAGAAAGAGTCTAGGGACGAGAAGATGCGTATATCATTAGTTGATATAACGTTTTCTCTAAGCCATATGATAGGACTTCTTTTATAGCCAGGATTTCAGATTGGAACACGCTACAATGATCAGGTAGACGAAAGGAGAGACTTAAGTTTAGTCTTTCTGAGTATACGCTTGCACCAACCCCATCCTCCGTTTTTGATCCGTCTGATGTATTCTCCCAAGAAGTCCTGGGAGGTATAGTCACTTTAAAGCTATAATTATTAAACTAAGGATGGGCTATGGTGTAGTCAATATTACTGTTTATAGTTCTGAACGAGTTCAAAATAGTGGTCTGGCCAATTCCATTATTGGTCCACAGAGAGGAGGCTTGAAGCCGTATGGCTGTATTAGCGGCCGTTTGCTCGCCGAAAATGTCCAGCGGTATTAGATGGAACAGAGCATCAAGTGAGGTGGAGGGGGTAGACGAAGTGCTCCTCCCATAAACAGGCAGGGGATAGGACACCACCTTGTGGCGTACCTATGATGACACCCCTTTGTGCAGTAAAATCACAAAGTTTTGAATTGATAATCCTGCTTATCAGCATCTGATTAATCAATTCGCTGATCGACTTATCTACCTTCAGAGATGTCAATACACGTGCAATTGCATAGATGTGTCACCATTTTTAAATCCACCTTTTATATATCTAAGAAGGCAACTAAGGTGTATCCTTTATGATGGAGGGAATATTCGATTGTACGTACTATACTGTGTAGAGCAGTTTCAACTGATTTCGCTTTGTTATAGGCGTGTTAAGCCTTTGAAGGGAGGGACTTATCAATATTTGCCCTTAAGTGGATATCGATCAAACGTTCAAAAGTTTTGAGAAGGAATGATGATAAGCTGATAGGTCTTAGGTCCTTAGGGTTAACGTGGCTGGATTTTCCAGCTTCTGGAATAAAAACGACTTTAACTTGTCTCCAAGACATCGGGATGTATGCCAATTTAAGACATCCCTTGAAGATGTTTTCTAGGACGGGTATTAGAAAACTTGCATTTTCTTGCAGTTCAGCTGGAATCATACAATCTGGACCTGCATATTTATATGGCTTAAAGCTATTAATAGCCCATTTGAGTTTTTCCCTAGTGACTAGACCTTGTGGGGGATATAATGTACTGTCACAACTATTTGGTACAATGTTATTAATAATATTAGAGCTACCAGGAAAGTGAACGTCTAGTAGCAAGTTGAGCGATTCTTCGCTTGAATTGGTCCAGACGCCAGAGGCGTTTTTCAAGCAGCTTGGCATGATTGGATTTTTGGAGAGGATTTTGCGCAGCCTGGATGCTTCAGAGCAATCTTCCACGTTGCTACAGAAGTTTCTCCAGGCAGATCGTTTGGTTTTCCTCAGTCCTTTTTTATATATCTTCAGTGATTCTTTATATGAATCCCAGTAAGACATGTCTCTAGAAGCTTCCGCTTTGTTAAACGTGATACCAAACAAGTATATTTTTTGAAACAAATGCAATCAACGTTTTTTTTGTATAAATCAACAAAACTGAAAAGAAAAATTTGTCACCTCGAACATTTTACGATTACAAAATGATTTTATCACCAAAAGAATTTTGTTAACGTTTTCAACATCTAGTAAAATTTTGAGAAAAATAGAATTGTCAGTTTTTTTCATAAAAAATAAAAACCTTAAAAAACATCAAAGTTGGTAAAAATTGAATTTCGACCTGAATATCTTTTTAAAAGTTTGAGATTATGGCTTACAACTTATTTTAACTTATAAGAAATATTGTTTTCAACATTCTGAAAAATGTTGAGAAAAATGGAATTGACAGTTTTTTTTCAAAAACTAAACACCTAAAGAAAAAAATTGATAAATGTTAGTAAAAAAAATTGATTTTCGACTTAAATAACTTTTCAAAACTTTCAGATATTGGCTTTAAACTACTTTTATCTTTTAAAAAATGTTGTTGTCAGCATTGAGTAAGATTTTGAGAAAAATCGTATTGACAGTTTTTTTTACAAAAAAATAAAGATCTAAACAAAAAACAATACTAAAATTGGTAAAAACTTGTGTTCGACTAAAAATGTATTTAACAAAACTAGATTTTCAAACTAAACTATTTCTTTATATGAAAAATATTGTTGGTAATTTTTAAATTTTAATAATTCAACTAACAACTTTTTTAACCCAACCCTACAAACTTTTAAGCACGACAAATCGACAGATGGGATGATAAGTTATGAGTGTGGGTCGCTTCCCAGCCTCTTTTTTAAAAGTGTTTAACTAGTCTTTCAAAGGTTCTATCTCAATGGTCCGTAGCAATCCAGATAGACTGATTAACTAAATCCATAATAAATAAAGTCTTAAGTTACTAATTTAAAAAAAATTGTTAGTTACATTTTTGATTCCTTTTAAATTTATTTAAATTTGTAAATGCAACTTTATATATTTTATTGAAAATCTACTACCACTAGGAGTAGAGTCCGAACTCTAGTCAATGCCAATTCGGAGTCAATTCAGAGAGTATACAAATGGAGAGAGATTGTGGAACCTAAGACTAAAATGAATTGTAGTTGGTATTTCGATCAGACGGAACTCGTTTTTGTTTTCTGATGTGTGTACGCTATGCTCGTATATTGGAAGGGAGATACGACCAAAAAAGTTACTAGCAATACTCTGAAACTTGGTATAATCCAAGCAACAATGCAACAAAACATTCAGTCAACGGTTTTGTTTCAGCGGTTAAAGGTGGTAAATCGGATTAAATAAGTTCTATTATGTGAATGTCATTTGTGGACCTTAAGTGCAATTTGTTTTATTTTTTTGTCTCTTATTTTTACTTTTTGCCAAAACATCAAGTGTATTAATTTAATTTAAACAAAATATTTAAATTTGAGAAAAAAAATGATAAAAATCCTAGCTTGAAGCTAAAGTGTGGAATTAGTGAAAGTGATTTTTAGGGACTTAAATCAAGTCCTAAAAATATAGGATAAGGTTGTTTAAACAGCCTTTTCTTCAAACAACACATTTTTAAATAAAAAAAACAAAGGATAACGTGAAGTGACCACATTTGGATTACATATATTTATTTTTATTGACTTATCACACAAAATCAGCATAAAATACTTGAAACTAACGGATTTTCTAGAAATTAAAAGGTAAGTTTGACATTTAAGATTTGCATGAGTTGTTTTTTCTTTCTAATAGTGGTTTATTATTATTGATGCAGAAGTGGTCTGTACTTTTTATTAATACAATTAAAATTGTTGTTTTGTTACTACAATTAAAAATTATTGTTATGTCAAAAAAACTGTTCAGTTGACATTGTTAAAATATGTTATATATTTTTAGAATTATTTAGGAATGACTATTAAAGTTCTATTTGAAGTGTCAACAAGCTGGCTTGAGCTAAAAAATGTATGTTTATAACACATTGAGAGTCAAGTATTGAATAATTTCTTTCAAATTCAGTGTTTACTACGAAGCCATTTTTGATTGTTTAGAAATAGATAATTTAGTTTGACAGTTCAACACCTTCAACTCATCTCGTTACAATTTGACATATCAATCATAACAATCTTAAACATTAGGAACGACAAAAGTTAACTATGTATGTTAAGAATAAAAACAAATCACTAGTAAATTTTGTAAAATTTTGGAACTTTTCAATTAAGAATTACATAAATATATACATTTTATGCTATAATGCTTATTTTATTAATTTTTATTGGACATAATTGAAATATTTTTGACAGTTGAACTTGTTTAAAGATCAGACTATCTTTTTTTTTGGTATTTTATGTGTCTCTTTGCTCTTTTTATCCTTTAAATATAATGGTATTAACAGACTATTTTAAGACTTCAAAATGTTAGACTCTGATCTTAAAGACTTTGTTCAAATAAAAATATGTCCATGATTAAGAACTCAGCTTCTGATTTTTAACACAAAATTTAAGAACATTAAATAATAAACCAGGCGCATCATCAAATTTATACAAAATAAAACACTATAAACAAATTAGTCTTGGGAACAAAAATGTTCACATTCATAGTAAAATATGTTAAATGTTTTCCTTCAATGAAACTTACCAATACAAATTTGTTCATAAGCGAGTAATTAACAAATCGATTTATTATTAAAAGTTTTGAATTATAAGTCTGTTTACAATAAAGTTCTACATTGAATAAACATGGTAAGCAGTTGGCAAACTGGTCCTAAATGTTGACCTTTGAATTTAATGAAAAGAGGATGGGATGCTGATCATCCGTGCCCGTTGGTCGATTTTTCTAAAACTCTAAAGAAAAATTAATAACAATATTTTGAACTGCTGAATATCGAAAACAATATGTTCTATGAAATAAAAAGAGTTTGAAGACAATATTTTTAATTTGTAAAAGCTTTTTGAGTCGTAAGTATATTTTTACCAACTTTTAGTATTGTTTTTTTTTTTGTAGGTTTTTAATTTTTTATTAAAAAAAAAACTGTCAATTCGATTTTTCTCAAAATTTTAATAAATGTTAACAACAATATCTTTTAAAAGATAAAAGTAGTTTTAAGCCAATATCTCAAAGGTTTGAAAAGATATTTCAGTGGAAAATAAATTTTTACCAACTTTTAGTAACTTTTGTTTAGGTTTTTATTTTTTGTAAGAAAACTGTCAATTCAATTTTTCTCAAAATTTTATAGAATGTTGAAAACAATATTTCGTATAACTAAAAATTAATTGAAAGCCATAATCTCAAATTTTTGAAAAGATATTTGAGTCGAAAATCAATTTTTACCAACTTTTGTTAATTTTTCTTTTAATGTTTTATTTTTTTTTAAAACCTGTTAGTTAGATTTTTCTCAAAATTTTACTAAATGTTGACAACAATATTTTTTTACAAGATAAAAGTATTTAAAGCCAATATCTCAAGGTTTTGAAAAGATATTTGAATCGATATTCAATTTTTGCCAACTTTGAGTAATGTTTTTTTTTAGATTTTTATTTTTTATAAAAAAACTGTCAATTCGATTTTTCTCTAAATCTTACCAGATGTTGTAAACGTTATTTTTCGTTGCACAAAATTGTTTTGGAGATCATTTAGTGTTCGTAAAATTTTCGAGATGAAACATTTTTGTTTTCAGTTTTTTTATGATTTTTAAAAAAATCGTTAATTGGATTTTTTAAAAAAAATATACTTGTTTTGTAACACGTTTCAATATATTATATACAATTTAATTCAAGCGTTTTTGGTTCAAGAGATATTTAGGGTTAACCAAAATTTTCACCTCTTTTTTAAACCACCCACGAAATTTTTTTGAGATTCCTTTCTGCATCTTTCTGCCTTATTATCTGTGTAACAAAATTTATTTGAAGTCGATATCTCTTCTGGTTCTTGAGCTATGGACGACAAAAAAAAATTTCGCAAACGCATATACATCCTTCTAAAAATCTTTTATTTCGACTCTAGGGATCTTGAAACGTCGAGAAATGTCAAAGTTTTCAATTTGATAAATCGGACCCATTACAATAAATCCCTATGGGAAGTTAGGTAGGTAGGTAGAAATGGTGATCTCAAGGCAACCTAGCCTGAGATCCAATTAGCGCTGTAGTGCGCCGTTTTGATACCAAAAACTCGTTAAACCTTTGATTGAAAGGGATAGATTTATAGAGAAGCTTCATAGCGATTATGTTAGAGCCATTTTGTCGCATTAAGAAAAAAGATTAGGTCTCTAATCTTTGTCTCAGATAGCTCAACAAGTTCGTGAAAGAATGCTTTTCCAAAGTATTTCATTCTAGTGTTTGCCAAAGCAAGACATTTGCAGAGGAAATGGATTATGGTTTCACTTTCTCTTTGGTCACTACAGCTACGGCAAAAGGTGTTGTAAGAGATACCCAACTTCTCTGCATGAACTCCTATAGGCCAATGTCCGGTACAAACCGCAACAATCCTGGCTATGTCTTGCCTTGGCCTGCACAGAAGATCTTTTGTACGGGTTTTATTATAGGTGGGCCATATTTTCCTAGATATAATGCAGTTGGGTAAATTGCTCCACCTTTAGTTTGATTCTGTTTGGTAGATAGAAAAGATTGTACCCTTCATAGCACCAAGAGGAATGTTAACCATTTCCGCAAGTGAGCTATGAAGGGCCGATCCTTGCCTTTCTAGCTCGTCAGCCCGTTCATTTCCCACGATACCACTATGGCCCGGAACCCAGATCTGGGTGACACTGAGGTTCATATTCAGGCTCGCAAGCTTATCGCGACATTGCTGGACCAATTTAGATGAGCTACGTTTAGCTCTGTGGTTTCAAGCGATTCGGGGTTATCACTCTCGCACCCCGAAAAGAGCGTCTTCATCAGCAGGTCAAGAGATTCGGCTACGGGGCTGTCCAGGTTCCATCAGGTTTTTTAGAAATGAAGGATTACAATGTTCCTTCGATAAAACTTTGCTGAGCCTTGCGGAGTCCTTTATGTCGTCGATTCATTGACTGTATTCTCTCCAGCCTTGTCTTTTGGCTGATGACAGGGCTTGCTTGTAAATTTTAAGAGAGTCTTTTTACGATTGGTAAAACTTATGTTTGTGGCAGTTATTGAAAATTTCCTCGTCATTTTCCTAAGACTGGACAGTTCTTCATTCCCCCACGAAGGAAGGGCTATATTTAACTGGGCAAGAGACTCTAAAAGCTTTACGTATAGAAGTTTCAAAGGTTTTCACCTTTGATTGAAGGTCTCCTATCGATTCTGTGAGATTCGGTAAGTTGCTTAATTTGGAATTAGCAATTTAACTGAATTTCTTCCAGTCTGGGATTTCTGTAAGGCGGAGGGTTTTTCTTATTTGAAAAAGAATCCACTTGCGATCCGAAAACGAATTCAAAGGGGAAACTCTCCAATTCTCCACTAATAAATAACGGTTTTTTACTAAAGTAATATCAAGCACATCCTCCCATCCATCATAATTGTCCGAGCTCGGAAAGACGAAAGTGGGAGTATTGCCTCTGTTACAAATGGTCATATTATTTTCAATAATAAAATCAAAATCGTTCGTTGATCACAGAACTTCCCCAAAGGGTATGCCGAGCATTTGCGTCGCCTCCGATCAGAAGGTTTGCCTTTTTGATGTTAGCTTCGGTTATGATTTCGCACACCTCCTCCGGAGGTGATGGTGCATTATGGGCAGAGTAAAAAGAGGACAACAGTAAACCCTGTGTATTCTTGTCTTCAAATCTGACAACTGTCAGATCGGGAGTGCTAAAATTTGGACATAAAAAACCTTTTAAATGTTTCTTAGCTAAAATTCAAATTCTGGGATTACCTTGGTCTTGATTTGCGGTTTTATAAAAGAGGTCGTATTGGTTGCCTTGGAGGCCTCGCACCTTGAGGCCGTTTATCCACGGTTCTTGGATAACGCCAATGTCGAAGTTTTCCTCAATAAGGAAAATTCTCAGATTATCCGAAGCGCACTTAGAGTGCTTCAGATTAATCTGAATGAACTTCAGCGCGTTTTTTAATTATTTTTAGCTGCAGAGCTGGGGCCCGGCAACTCGCTGGGGATCTCGACTCCGCTTATAACATCGTCAACCTCGGCGTTGTCATCAGCTTTGTCGGTGTCTGTTCCCCGACTCTGCAGAATTTTAATTTTGGCATTCCTTATGCCAAAACTGAGTTTGTATTCCCTATGGGAAGTTTTTACCATTTTTAGCAATTTACCAAGCTTAAGAGATGATTTACCGAATTTGAAACGATTTTAACATCTTACTATCTCTTAACAATTTCCTAAAGTTAAAATCACGGAATGGCTATTTTAACTTTTAGCAATTTGCTTAATCCATGTGACATCTATTCAATTATTCTTTTAAGAGCAGTGGATACAATGATCTAGTCAACAGTTATGAATTCCAATTATTAGGTCCGTTTAAGCGTATTTGTTTTGTTTATTTTCATGAACTGTCACTTTTTAGTTTGGATGCTCGTTTTTTAATTAAAGCCGATTAGCAATTTATTAGTCAGCAAATTGCTAACTAATAAATTGTCTAACTCCTAACAATACATAGTTGGTTTTAAATTTTGCGCCAGTATTTTAAAGATTTAATATAAAATTAGTTTGCAGACAATATCTTTATTTTTTCCAAGATATTCAAATCAAAAACCTATTTTTACAAACTTTTAGTAGTTTTTTTTGTAAACCGATTTTCCTCAAAAGTTTACCAGATGTCAAAAACGTTATTTTTCGTTGCATAAACTTATTCTGGAGGAATTTTTTTTTTTTTGCTCGTGAAATATTTGAAGTGATAAATATTTGATTTCAGTTTAATGGTTTTATAAAAAAACAATTTTTTTAAATTATAAAATTATATTGAAGTCACTAGCTTTATTAATTCGCCCGAGATATTTTCACTTTTTTAAATTGATATAATAAAAAAGCTAGCAAATCAATTTATTTGAAAGTTCTTTCTGCATCTTTTGGTGTTATTATCTGTAAAATTGAATTTACATAAAGTCGATATCTCTGACAGTTCTTGAGATATGGCAGAATAACGAACGTCAGAAAATGACAACATTTTACTGGACAAATCAGACCGTTTACAATAACTCCCTTTACTTACTTACTCCCTATGTGGAGTTAAAATGAAATGAAAAATGTCAAACAAAGAACTTTTAGAAGTTGACGATTAACTCGTATTTAAAAATATACAATTTTCTTTTCCATTGTTAGCTTTAAAAATTCATAAATTCCAATCTCTGAACTTCAAATGCTCAAATGTATTTGAAAACCAAATTTGAGCGTTGAGAAAAAGAGCAGATTTTAGATCTGAGTGTGTTCAGCATGCTCTGAAGACACATTTTAGAGCTCTGAACTCAAAAACAAAAAACCCTTAAAATAGTTGGAACAGATAATCATAATAATTAAAAATGTAATATCATCTTCTCAATGGAATCATGTTTGCTTCATCTCCGTTGACCTTCTTTTAACATTTTAAGCCAGCTAGAAAACATAGTGCACAACATGATGGATGGAAATAGGGTATCACGTATTGTTACAAAATCACTAAGATCTTTTTTTACGATTATACTTAAAATGTGTTATGTGCTTAACCATCGCAAAATGGTCAGCAGGTCAGGAAGAAATAAAACTTCTTCTTTTGCTGAATTCAAATCAAATTCAGCCAAGAGTAACGAAAACTAAAATTGTTTCGCTAACCTATTTTGGATTGATCTAATTTTGTTTATTACAAACAAATTGAACTACCTTACCTACAGTAAAACTGCATTCCTAATCAAACCTCTAAAGAAAGTACGATGATTATCTAAACGTGTACTCATTTGGATTTTAAACCAAATAAGACATAAGTTGGTTTGGATGCATGCATTTTAGAAGCGTGCAAATAGCTTCGAAAGATCAATAAATCACATAATTAGGTTTTAATTGTTTGACAATGTTTCTCTTGTTGAATTTTGTTTTTGTATAAGAGGAAAAGACGTGCAGCCGGAAGTTGTTATAAGAACTCGTTATCTTTCTTTATTTGTTAGTTTTCATTTAATTTTAATTGTTTGTTTCTTTCTACTGATGTTTTTTTTTTAAAATTTGTTTTACGTTTGTTTATTTTTTGAACTGCATGACAGAACATTTTCTTGCGTTTTCCGCATTCTGCTGGTTTGATAAACGTTGCTATGCTAAACAATGCTGCGTTGTTACGTTTGTTTGTAGGTTCAGTTTATTTCATGGAATTGCATCGTATAATTGCTGAATGTGACAGAAGACTGTTGTATCTACCTGAATTCGGTTAGTGTTGTGATACCTTAAACTCTTATCAGATTTTTAAGAAAAAAAAGGCAAATTTTGTTTGACAGTTTTTGCCTACCTTTTAAATTTAAATAAACAATTTAAATCAAATAGTAAATATAAAAATTGAGAGCATTTTAAAGGTTACATTCAAATTATTAACCACATGTTTTTCTCACGCTTAATTAGGTAAGTTTGCTTTGAATTAATTATTAATTATTGCTTAGTTATGCAATTTAAGAAATATTCATATGTATACAGAATCCGATGATTTATTTGTGAATAGATTCGTAAAGATTTATTCACACTTTTACTTTAATGATTGAAATGTCAAAGTTGGCATTTGTTGCCCTCAGCAAAATACTAATCGGATTCTCTAATGAACGTGATTAACTTACTCTCCTACATTTCTCTCACCAACAAAGTCGTAAGTTTGACGTTTATAGTTGAACGAGTGTCGATATTCCTCAATTTATTTAAAAAAAAAACCTTTAGGTGACAGTTAGGTTATTTTGTTTTGTTTGATTCAGGAATTTTGCATCGGAATCCAAAACAATTTAACATAATTTATCACTTTCACTATAAAAATCAATAACAAATTATTATGCTTTCGTTTTGCTGATTAACTAAAGATTAATAGCAGTAAACCTTTATTCAACCTTGAATTTATTATAACTACTACATTACCTACCTAACCTATGCTTACACAGTTGGTGACAACGAATTAAATTATTTAATTTTTTTTCGACTGAAATAATTGATTGAATTAATGATGATTTAATTTATACAAAATAAAAAGATTAATTTCTAAACTAGCGAAGAGATCAATATGTCATGTTGTCAAAGTAAAAAAATAAGTGGAGAGACTTAAATTAAAAAGGTATGCGTTCGAATAGCCTTCGATTTATCGGATTACATTTTGAGTGTTGATGGTAAATGTTTTGGTCAAGTAAATAAATAAGAAAAATTTGGTCTCAAAATAAGCAGTGGTTTCAATTTCGAGACAATTTTGAACATTTTATAAGCATTTTAATCAATAAGATGCACTGCGGTCCAGAGATATTTTGTGCCTCAGAAAGCTAAATGCTTTGAGTACAAAGCTAAGTATAGACGCTTGTCAAATCTGTCGTAAAAAAAGGGGATGGGATTTTGTGACCCACGCTTATACCTTCCCATCCCGTCTGTCGATCTGTCTTGCAAAAAGTTTGTAGGTTTTCGTGTTGGGTTAAAAAAGTTGTAAGTTGAATTATTCTTATTTCAATATTCTTCTATAAGGAAATAGTTTAGTTTGAAAATCTAGTTTTTTTTAATAGATTTTAGTAGTTTAAGTAGCATTTCTTAAATTTTTACAAATTGGATGAAAGAAATTAATTTGAGAGATATCAAGAACCGAACATCAATTTTTACCGAATTTGCGTTACTTTTTATGAAAAAAACGGACTGTTGGATTTTTATAAAAAAAACTACTGAATATCGAAAACAATAAAGTAAAATAAAAAGTTTGAAGACAAAGTTTTTAATTTTTGAAAAGCAAAAAATGAGTCAAAAGTAAATTTTTACCAAGTTTTTTTGTTAGGTTTATTTTTTGTAAAAAAAAGTGTCTATTAGATTTTTCTGAATGTTGACAACAATAGTTTTTAAAAGATAAAAATAGTTTAAATCCAACATCACAAAAATTTGAAAAGATATTTGAGTCGAAAATCAATTTTTACCAACTTTTATTAATTTTTTTTTAGGTTTTTATTTTTTGTAAAAAACTGTCAATTCGATTTTTCTCAAAATTTGTTCTAATGTTGAAAACAATATTTCTTATAAGTAAAAATTAGTTAGAAGCTATTATCTTAAATTTTTGAAAAGATGTTTGAGACGAAAATCATTTTTAAAAAATTTTGTTAATTTTTTTCGGATTTAAATTTTTTTGTAAAAAAAACTGTCAATTCGATTTTTCAAAATTTTACTGATTGTTGACAATAATATTTTTTGAAAGATGAAAGTAAATTAAAGCCAATATCTCAAAGTTTTGAAAAGATATTTGAGTCGAAAATCAATTTTTACCAACTTTTATTAATTTTTTTTTAGGTTTTTATTTTTTTGTAAAAAAAACTGTCAATTCGATTTTTCTCAAAATTTGTCCTAATGTTGAAAACAATATTTCTTATAAGTAAAAATTAGTAAGAAGCTATTATCTCGAATTTTTGAAAAGATATTTGAGTCGAAAATCATTTCTACCAACTTTTTTTTAAGTTTTTTTTGGTTTTTAATTTTTTGTAAAAAAAACTGTCAATTTGATTTTTCTCAACATTTTATCAGATGTCAAAAACATTATTCTTCGTTGCACAAAATTGTTTTGGAGATGAAATCATATTTTAGTCGTAAAATTTTGGAGGTTCAGTTTTTTTTGATTTAAAAAAAAAACGTTAAAGGTTTTGTTTCAAAAAATATACTTCTTTGATATCACGTTACAAGTCTCTAGCGTTTTTGGTTCGTAAGATATTTAGGGTGAACCAAAATTTTCACTTTTTTTTCAAACTGCTATGGTAAAAAAACCACAAACGCAATTTTCCTGAGAGCCTCTTTCTACCTTAGTACGGACGTACGGACGTATGCACGCACAGACATTTTACTAAAAATCTTTTATTTCGACTCTAGGGACCTTAAAACGTCGAGAAATGTCCAAATTTTAAATTTGACAAATCGGACTCATTACAATAACTTCCTATGGAAAGTTAAAAATGTCACAATCATGTGAACTTTCAATTTTGTATCAGGAACATCACTGTCATCCATTGACAGATGACGTTTGAAATGGCAGACGTCATTGCTTAAAGCATCTGATAATTGCTAATAATTCCAGTGGCTTTGACATTGCGCTCAAAATAGAACTATCTAACCATTTGTAAATGAAAAACATATATTTGGATATTAATATAAAATTTAAAGCTCTTGTCACACCAGGCATTCTTCGTTCTCTTTGAGTTATTGTTTTTGTTTATAGGGTTTTTCAATAAGAGGTTTTATACTAAAAACTTGCATTTCTTAAGAGATGAGAACTTGATTGTGTTTATTTATTGTATAAACTGTAGATCCCCTCCATCAATGAAAAAACCTGCAGACAGGATTCTCTCCGAGCTGATGACCCACCTAATTTATTGTTTATAAGATCTTAAATCTACTGTGGAGCATTGACATGAAAGTAGTCTTTCATTTGAGCTTCAAACAAACCTAAAACTGTTAAATCATTAAATCACTGTGACCGATTGAAATAACATTTTCAGGAAACTTTTTTTTTACTATACAGGGAAATGTGAACTGTGACATCCAAATGTTTAATGTTTTGTTGAAGTGTGTATCGTTCCATATTTAATAATGGCGTAGATTTTAACGTCAAATGATGACAGCTTCAAATGTGACAGCTGTCCAAACATTGAGATGTTCAGTTGTCAAACCCCTTTATTTCATTAAATCTAGTTTATAGTCTTGAACTTTTATGAATTTTCAAGTATGCATCAGTCTATCCTTCTTTTAAGTTATTTAAACTATTTTGTACAGTTTTTGTATACAGAACGAATCTTCGTGTTTTGAAAGATTAAATGTAAAATAAATATGTAAATACATTCAAGTTATCACTGCTCAAAAGAACTAACCCGACATTCAACTTCAACTTCTTCTCAGTGTAAACATTCCTAAAGTTGTTTGCTTCCAGTCTGGCCAAGTCTAAAACAAGCTTCCTTTAAGATTCCAATAAATTTCAAAATATTGAGAACAGAGAAACCGCACATAAAAGTGGCGGCGTTGTTACAACCATCTTTGCATGCTGTTATTTCTTAGCTCGTCAAGAGCTTGTTGCTATATAACTGTTAACTTTATAGATCTTAGAGCTTATAGCTTTATGCGTTTAATCAAAGCCAAGCCAATATGTTAACTACATCGAATAATTGACAATGCAATAAATTTAGCATGAAACGACTCTACTATCATCATCTTTTTTTTTTTCCTTTTTCTTCTCAGAGCCTGCGATGAATATAACAGGAATCTACTTCCACACCACATGAATATTCAAAATGAAGCAAAAAAGTTTAAAAAAAAAGAATACAGACTTCAGCTAATTATCTGTAACTAAAACCGTGCGGGTCTAGAGATAGTTAAGCTCCCACCGAACGACCGATTGAACCCACCCATCGTCTATACTAGCTGTCTTTTTGTCCGACTGTCTGTCGGATTGTCTATCTTCTGTGCGCAGCGGATTTTTCCCTGTTGTTTTTGTTTTTCATAACCAGCCAGAGCCCCGAGGTGAATATTGCAAATTTTCTGGTTTTTCCCTGCTGGTTCTACATACACCAAACACCTGGACAACTTGGGCTTTTAGATTCTGTTTTTTATTTTTCTTGTTATAAGGTAATTCGAATTTGCGGCAGTTTTGTATTTTTTTTCCTTATGGCTCCTTTGGAGTATTAATTTTCGCAAAGCCTTACAATATGACTTAGGGTGCATTAAGTTTGTCAAATTGTTAGTAACGAAAATTATTGACAAGTCCTATAGATGCCTTTTGAGTTTGACTTCTGGCTATAACTTGCTTAAAGGTTGCTAGAAATTGTCAGCTGTTTTCAATTTGTTTATTGGTTTTAAACAAAGGGAAAGATATTTTCAATTTGTTCCTTTATAAACGTCATCATCTTGTTGTATTTGTTGACAGTTACGAAATATTGGACAGGTTCCGATGATACCTAAGGGACTTAAACGTATGGCGAGTTTATAACATGGTCAGCTGTCAAAAATTGCCCTACAATAAAAGTAACTCTATTGGAAAGTTGACTGGAAAGTTAGTCAAGAAAAATGTCCATAACTGTCAAGTCAATTCCACTTATGTCAAAATAACATTCCATTCAAATGAAAGCTACACTCTCTTTTATTTCTTTACTTTCTGCATAATTCATTTGACGTTTTATACAAAAAGGATTCCTTGTCAAATTTGAAAAGGAATAAATAAGGATTCGTTAAAATACAAAATACAAATTGTAGCTTGTCTGAGGAGTGTTTTGTCGGCAATTATGTTTTTCGTAGGTTTTGCACGATCAACTAAAAGTAGAGGTTAGTGAAGTAAAGTTTCGAGTTTGAACTTAATGACACTTAAAAAACTTGCTCATTCTGAATCAATTTTGACACAGGACAGTTAAGAGGAAAACAAATAAATTATCACACCAGACAACAGCGTTCTTCGGTGATAAGAAAAATTACAAATTCGACGGCTACAGTTAAAAAAACATGAGAATCTTGAACTATCATCAGTACTCTCATGCTTTTGGATATTGAATTTCACACCATTTGTTTGTGGCAAGTTTAAAAATCATTAATATTTGATACATTTTACAAATATTCCTACCGTATTCAATATTTTTAGACGGAAACTACCAAGATTTTATAAGCAGGATTCAATTTAAAACCTTCAGGTTTATAATTAACGTTTATTACCATGAGCTAAATATAGTAAATATTGACTCATAGGTGGCGCACCTATGATCTATCTACTTATCAATCGAGAGTGGTAAGAATTTTTATTTAATCAAGGCCATCTGGAGAGCCTAAATGTAACAACTTGGAATTCTGGTTGAATCTCAGCCGCAGCTGATGGATTTGTCAAAATAAGAAAAAAAAATCTAAGATAAATCATTTGTAAACAGACCTTAATGTAATATGTCCCACTTTGAAACGTTATCTCAGATTTTTATTGACGTTTTCTTTTTATTACTAATAAATGTTTTGTTTATCGATTGGAAGTGGAAAAATTTGACAGTTGTCACTTTAATATTCGAATAGATTTTAAGTAAGGAAAAAGGGAACATTATTTTCACAATCAAACTAGAAATGTAATATAAAAAAGAAGAAAGCGTTATTAACATAACCAATCATTTTTTCCATAAACTTAAACGTCATAGTTTTGACAGAAGTTCAGAGTTTTGACAGCTGACATTCTTTTATATTGTATTTGTATCCCAGAATAATTAAACATTGCCTACAAAAGTGCAGTAAATCTATTTGCCATAGTTTGGACACAACTTAAGAGTTTTGACAGCTGACATCCTTTCATGTTGCATTTGTATCCTAGAGAATGATTTAAAAACGTCTACAAAAGTGCAGCTTTTCTATTTGTTTTTTATTTTTGCTTATCATGGGAGTCGGGAGTTTGTATATTTACCGACAGTTGCTGGTTACTGGTTAATGGAACCACTCTAGTAAAACAGTTTTCTATGTTTCTTACGTAGAAAATACCAGATTCACAGTTGGGCAGCGGCAAGTCAAATTACCAAACAAATCGACAGAATCAGCATGACATTCTTACTGAATTAGATATATGGAGGTATGTAGTTCTGGTCGAAGGCTTATTTTTCCTAAAAAAATTCATTTAAAGGTTGTTTAAAAGAAGGGGAAGCTTAACGGGGTATACCAGGGTACCGACAATGTCGATGATTATTTTAACGCTGCCGGTCACGTAATAAAATAAAAACCCGGCTAAAACTATAGCAAAATATAAAGAGCTAAGTTAACGTCGTATACACGAGTAGCTATATACTCGTAGACAAAACGATCGAAGACTTGGCTAACAACTTGACAACAATAACGTCGTGCCGATTCGATGTTATAGGTAAGACGTTGCTTAGGTATAGCTTTAACCTAGGTTATAAGAAGGCGCGCACAGTTGGTTTTATTTTCTTTCGTCTAAGTCTTGTTTTCGGTTCATTGAAATTGCAAGAAGGGAGGTGCTGAATTAGGGGCATTATTCAATGGGATTGTGATTGGGGAAGTGCAACAAAAGGCAAATAATTGAAATAACAGTGCATTGAACATTTATTTCGATTTTGGATTTTTCTCCTTCTTTTCTTTTATATTTATTGAAGGAGAAGATGAAGTCTTAGCAACTTCTTAAAGGTAACGTACATACAGAGTGATGGTGAATGCTGTTTACGAAACGTAAGCTCTGATTGAACATTAATCAGGAATTGTGTGAGGATTCTATGTATTGCACATATAGACTTCCAATTCCAATCGGATTTATTGAACAATTTAAAATCATTTGGTTTTGTTTGTCATTTATTCATTTTGCTTTAGAAATCAAATTGTATTCAAAAACTTTTATTTGTGCGAATATGGCGAATAACTTAAAAACATAGAAAACATCGCATGAACCAGTTTAAAACTTTGACAGCTGTGAGTTATGAAGCAATTATAATTTTAATTTAAGAAGTATTTACCTAATGTCAAGAAAATGGTTTGGTAACTTTTTATGGATAAAGTAGAAAATTAAAAACAAAAAAAACATAGAAAACATAGCACAACAAAATTGTACCTGTTCCAACTGTTCAACTTGTCATTTAAAAGCAATAATTCTGTCATATTGGAAAGATTTTACTAAATGTCTGGCGAATTTGTTGTTGAATAAAGTAAAATATTTTTAAAACCGATAACGCACAGAAAACATCGCACGAAATATTTTAAGCTGTCACAAATGTTCAACAGCGACTTAAGAAGCAATGAAGTTATGGAGGTTTTACCTGATGTCTAGGGGCTATTTGGTAATTTTATATGATGTATGTACTATGTAAAGTATTTTAAAAAAACATAGAAAACATAGCACGACAAATTTTAAACTGTATCATCTATCGAATGATGTATTTTGAGGCATTATTTATTTAGTTCAATTTAAGAAGTTCGTATATTATGTCTTTGGGTTTGTTTGGTAACTTCACATGACCGCTAGAACAAGGAGAGAAAAAAAAAAAAACATAGAAACCAAGACGTCACAAAATTTAAATCATCAAATTAGTAATAAACAAAATATTAACTTTAGCGAGTACCGCTTTATACCGGATTATAGGAAGTTCGTTTGTAAATTCAAGCAAATAAATTTAAGTAAAAAAAACATAGAAAACATAGTACAAAGTTCCATAACTGATTCCTGGTATAATATCGCTAAAATTGAAATAAAGTTAGAAAAACAGTAAAAACATAAGAACATTAATTTATAAAATCAAGATTATAACAGTAAATTAACGATTGATTAATGCTTATTTAAAAACCTAATAAGTCAATTAATTCAAAAATAATTCCTCTATAAAGGGAGATCTTTAAAAGTATTTAAAAAACTCCCAACAAAATGATGTCGTGAGAAATATCTAGAAAAATATGTTTATTAATAAGGCAACTTATTAACTGGACAGATAATGTCTTTGAGTACACATGCTATGGCTAACAAATGCTTTAAGGCAATTAAGGGGCGTATAGTGTTGTTTTATTTTTTTTCAACTTAATATGGCTTTTAAAAAACACATAACTTGATTGACACTTACTTCGATCCACCACATTAACTCTCAATCAGTAAAGAAAACAATAGAGTAGGCAAGGCATGCTATACAACATAACATCTTTAGAGAATTCGCCAAGGTTCAAAATTTATTCAACCATTCTCTTTGCATAGCTTTAGCACAATAAAACACGAAAAGACCGCAAACTATTCATCATTTTTTTTTTGTTTGTGTTGTTTCCAAACACAAAACTACAATATTTTCCACTGATGGCAACTTTGTGAGAGTGAATCACAAAATTTATGAGGGCAAAGCATCTTGTTTTTGAATTCGAACGCGATGGAATCAAACAGTAACAAAAATCAACAATGACTTGTGAGGTGATGGTGAGATGCCTTCTCACCTTCTGCCATAATAATGCCGACTGACATCACATCAGAGTGTATGAAATAATATCACGTCGTAATTTTGTGGTATTTTTTCCGAAATTGGTACTTAAATTGTAACAAAGGTGGATGACCCAAAGTCCAAAAGGCGAACTTACATTGTAGTCGTGGTATTGAACCATCACCGCGGGCAGTTGTCAAATTTGACGTAAGCTTTGCGATGATTACATCGCATATGTACGAGTAAAATTCATGACTTTTTGACATTATGAAGCAAAGGACTACTCTTGGCCTCCAAAGTTTAATTATAAATTACTTTTAGGAATCAATATGAGTTATTTCACTATTTTTGTAAAAACTCCATAAAAATAAATAAAACTAATAAAATAGAGCTGGATGCGTTGCGTGACAGAAGTACATACATGTTATGTTGTCGTGCAAACCACGGAATGGAGAAAATGCACAATGCAAAGAGGAATCTCCTATCCCATTCAACAACTGTACTACAGTGAACTGTCATCACTTGGGTGCTGCTGTCACTGTCTCAAAATAGATGTGTTTTTTGTTGTCTTTTCTATTCTCTGAATTGCACGATGCGATGACGATGGTGAAGAAGACAACGACGACCACGACGACGACAACGATGACGATGACGATGACTGAACGACACACGCTCTCAAACGTGACCGGTGTAATTTTGTTTATCTGTCATTCGGCAATGTCGTTGTCGTGCAATGAATTAAATAGTTTTCCATTGGGATTAAACAAAAAAAAAAAAGAACGCCAACCTAAGAACGAACTCCTATAATAACGGGGATCATAAGTAAACAAATTCAAATCAAAAACGAGTATATTAACAGTGAAATTGGATTTATGCACATTTTGAATTTTTATAGTGTTTTGGATGTCTTTTGGATTTAGGGTAACACCTAGTTAACTATCAGATGAATGTCATCGATATAAGTTTAGAGTTATGAAAGAGTTCTTATACAAAATACAATTTAAAGTCGGCATTAATTTAAGTAGTAATGGCTACTTTAAGTAAAAATGTATAGCTTCCTATTTGAGTTTAAATCGCCTCTGGCGGTAAAAGTTGGAAGCATGGAAGTTCAAAAAGGAAGGAGTATAATTGAAGTATCATAATATAATGCATTAGACAGTAGGAATGTTATACAAGTTCTATAAAATTTAATGAGAATAAAGTAATTTAATAGAAAGACATGTTAGCTACTCGTAGCATGATGATAGGAAGAAATTGATTAGGTTTTATAATGTTTTCTTTATTTTATCATCATAAACATTAATGTGAGTTCTTTTGTCCATGAGTGTAATTAAACGGTTTTAATGAGGATATAGAGGTTACTTTGCGGTTAACTGGGAAAGAAATTCTGATGATGCCTTTGAGTAATCACATAATTATATAGTCTCAAAGTCATCAATCATAAAACGATTGATGTGTAAGGCCTCAGTGTTACATGCACTAATTTAGAATTATCTAAATCAACACAAAAGGTTAATATAGCATCGTCTGTTTTAATAATAAAAAGTTAATCCATAGTAAACAGTAAAATTATGAGTTTGTAGTAAGGATAAGTTACTAAGCCGTTATTTTATTGTTCTTTCCATTATATGCTATAAAAAATGATGAGATGACGGACTTTTTACTTGGGATGTCTTATAACTTCAACTCTACTTAGTTTAACAATGAATTCCTGGAATTTGAGGTTATAACTGAACTCAAAACACATTTAATAGGATATTTAATGTTTACTGAAATTAACAAATAATGTTTTGAAATCAACAATTAATGTTTCTTAATAATGTTTTGTAATGTGGATGAATTCAACGAGAAAAATTGACGCATACATAGAAACAACTAAGAAGATTTTAGGGGAAATTTCATAGAATTAGAGGAGAAATCACACGCGTACTTAAATTAGTTTTTGAGTCCGATTTCCGGTTTAGCTTGTAGGCAAACCAATATGGCTACCGAGGTTTTATATCTTTACTAGAATGTCTTTGATATCGAATAGATATTTGGCAGTTAATTATTGGTGTACTCTATTTTACAATCCTAAATTTTTGGTGCTTTGGTTAAGATCCGTTTGGCTGATATTTTAGGTATTTACTAATAGACAAAAGTCTCATATTGTTAAGATATCTCTGAATAGTTTTCCGTTGGTGACATGTTAACAGTTGTAATTATTTTGTGCGATGTTTTTTTAAGCTTTTTCGATCCCTTTTTTACATTAAGTTTAAAATAGAATAGAAATGCCATTATTTCGAGTAGAACTTATACTTTATTTGTAAAGGGTGTCCCAAAATTAACGCAAGATTTGAATTTGCCGCCATTTGTGCAGTGAAGTGTTGGCAACCCTGAAAAAAAGCAATTTGACAGCTAACAGTATAGGGTTATTAAAAATGGAGCGTAACACGATATAACAACGTGTTTTCATTATTAAAGAATATTTCAAAAAAAATGTGAAAGCTTGGCGGCTGCAGTTCGAAAATTTCATACAAAATATGGTCGGAATAGTGTTTTAACTTCGTCAACTGTGAAGAGATTATTTGAAAAATTCATGGAGACTAGATCCGTTGGAGACGCCAAACACACTGGTCGTCCAAAAACAAGCCGTTCAAATGTGAATGTCGAAGCAGGGCGTGAGAGTGTTGCTGACAATCCAGGAACCTCAATTCGACGTCGTGGGCAAGAATTGCAAATTTCAAGAACCTCTCTACAGCGTATACTCACCAAAGATCTGTGTCTTCATGCTTACAAAATTCAATTAACACAACAATTGAAGCCTAATGACCATGGACAGAGAAGAGAGTTCGTTGAATGGATTATTGAACATCAACAAATGGACCCTGATTTTTCAAACAAAATCATTCTAAGCGATGAAGCACATTTTCATCTTGATGGCTTTGGCAATCGCCAAAATTGCCGCATTTGGGGTTCGGAGAACCCACATGTGATTGTCGAAAAACAAATGCATCCACAACGCGTGACTGTATGGTGTGGATTTTGGGCTGGAGGCATAATTGGGCCATATTTTTTTTGAAAATGATGCTGGTCAAGGAGTGACTGTAACTGGTGCTCGATATCGCGACATGATTACACAGTTCTTTCTGCCAAAATTGGATAATATTGATGTGTCCAATATGTGGTTTCAACAAGACGGTGCCACATGTCATACAGCCCGTGAAACAATTCAATTACTGCATGAGACATTTCCAGGTCGTGTACTCTCTCGTTTCGGTGATCAAAATTGGCCTCCTAGATCGTGTGATTTAACACCATTAGACTTCTTTTTATGTGGTTATTAGAAATCACAAGTCTATGTCAACAAGCCCACAACCACCCGTGCATTAAAGGAGGAGATTCAACGCTGCATCAACGAAATTCAGCCACATTTATGCAGAATGGTCATGGAAAATTTCAACAAAAGAGTGCGCATGTGCATGCAAAGCCGTGCAGGCCATTTGTCCGATGTGTTTTTCCATACATAACCCTATCCTTTTTAATTTACGAGACAATAAAAATATAACTATCAAAAGACTAAAAACGGCGTTTTCTATTTAATTCAAATCTTGCGTTAATTTTGGGACACCCTTTATTAGTTAAATTATAGTATGCCAATGTATTAAGTTCCTAATTACTTCTGTCAATTGAATTATAAACATTCAAAAAGTACATATTTTATATGATATAAATTTTATTGACGAAGAGTTACCAATGCAGCAAAATAAACTTGGGAAACATTAAATGTATAAATTCGAATGATCTACTCAAATGCATTTTGATCTAAAATTCTTAAAACTGAAAAACATTGGCACAAAATTTTAAAATGTTTTCGGAGGAAGAAGATTTTGAAATGTTTGAGGATTCAGTGTTGTGTAGGAAAGTTAAAAGTTTTGAAACTCGAACAAATCCTCTTGAAGAGCTGGACGATGGTGAATTTTACTCCAGGTATTGATTTTATAAAACAACTGTTCGGTTCTTGGTTAAAAATCTTCTGGGTATTGAAGATGAATCAAGGGGAATAGATCTATCGCAGATATTCAATAATTTAATGCCCATTTTATTTAAACTTTTTCACTAAACAATAATTCTTTTACCTGGTAGAATAAATTTTTAATATTATTTGGTGTTAGTATCCAAAATTGTTGCAACGAACTTAAACTTTAACGTTAATAAACCACGGCGAGTTATGAAAACAAAATGAATGAAAAAAGAAAATTCAAATTCAATGTTGTCACTTTGACATTTGCAAAAATATTAAGGTATGTTTGTTTTGTGTGCTCCACAATCTGTCATTATTTAGATGTGTTCAAGTTTTTTTTTTTAATAAAATGGTTTTAGTATGATACTAGTTAGCAAAACAATAAAAAGTGTTTAAAATTAGTGAAAAGTTAGTAGATTACTATGTATATAGTAAATTGTTAACTAGTATCGTGCTAAGGCCTTAATAATAGGTTGTTTAAAATTTTGCGCCATTGTTTTTAAGAACACAAATACTTTTCATATACCTAAAACAATATGTTGTTTTTAAAGGGATTGATAAATTTGAATAATAATAGAAGACATATTGAATTTTAAGTTATTATAGTCTAGTAGGAAATGTTATATTATTAAAGGTTAGTTATAGCAGTCATTGGTTTTCATCATTGAACATTTTGTTTTGAGTTTTAAAACCGAGCAAGGAAGTCAAATTTGTAATGTTTTGTGTCAAAATGAAGCTTATGAGTTGTACTAACTTTTGTTTACTAAAAAAATGCTTTATTTAAACAATAACTTTTCCTTTATTGTAATTTTAAATATCCAATGATGAAAGCGTTTTCAATGAACAGCTGATTGTTGATTTTAAATTTCGGAACTTAATCGTTAAACTAACAGTAACCCAAATTTTTCAACATGTTTTATTAAAAATGAAGAGTTCCATTCGATTATTACGATTTTTAGCAAGTTTTACCAAGGCATGACTGGTGGCTTAAATATTGACTTGCAGTGCTTCAAGAGTTGCTGGCTTATTGACATAAGCCTATTGAATTACATATCCCCATAAAAGTAATCGACATTCGTTAAGTCCCATAAACCAGGAAGCTAGTTAACAGGGCGGTTTCTGTTAATAAAATAGATTTTGTATTTAAATGATGACTAAGAACACTGTATAAGAACTTGCACCCCCTTGTTGGAATCAAATGTCGTCGATTTTTAGCTCATTAATTTTTGACAATAAAAATTCAATGAGGATGGCTTAATATCGCTGAAACCGAAGCTCCTTTCTCATTTTGAAAAAAAGAGGCTGTGATGGAACCCACACTGATAACTTCCCATCCCGTTTGTCAATTTGTCGTCTCTAAAATTTGCTTGGGGGTTTTCGTGTTGGGTTAAAAAAGTTGTTAGTGGAATTATTCTTTAAAATTTTAAAAATTACCAACAATATTTTTCATATAAAGAAATAGTTTGGTTCGAAAATCAAGTTTTGTTAACGAGATTTTTAGTCGAAAAGACATTTTTACCAATTTCAGTAGCATTTCTTAAATTTTTACAAATTGGATGGATGAAATTAGTTTGAGGGATATCAAGAACCGAACATCAATTTTTACCAAATTTGCGTACTATTTCTTGTAGATTTTATTTTTGTATAAAAAAATAACAAATAACTTTTGTTAAATTTTCTTTTACTTTTTTATTTTTTGTAACAAACAGTCAGTTCGATTTTCGATTTCGATGTTAAAAACAATATTTTTTAAAAGATAAAAGTAGTTAAAAGCCAATATCTCAAAGTTTCGAAAAGATATTTGAGCCGAAAATCAATTTTTACCAACTTTTTTACATTTTTTTATTAAGGTTTTAATTTTTTTGTACGAAAACTTTCGCAAATGTTGATATACACGTTATTTTTCGTCGCACAGAATTCTTTTGGAGATAAAATCATTTTGTATTCGTAAAATTTTGAGGTGACACATTTTTTTCAGTTTAATACAAAAAACCGTAAATTTCAATTTCAAAAAATATACTTGTTTCGTATCACGTTACAATTATATAAAATTTAATTTAAGTCTCTAGCTTTTTAAGTTCGTAAGATATTTAGGGTTAACAAAAATGTTCACCTTTTTTTAAACTGCTATGGTTAAAAAAACCACCTACGCAATTTTCTTGAGAGCCCTTTCTGCATCTTTCTGCATTATTATCTCTATAACAAAATTCATTTGAAGTTGATATTTCTTCTGGTTCTTGAGCTATGGACGACGAAAAAAACGTCGCTAACGTACGGACGTATACACACGCACACCTCTAGGGACCTTGAAACGTCGAGCAATGTCAATGTTTTTCAAATTGAAAAAAGCGGACCCATTACAATAACTTCCTACGGGAAGTTAAAAATAAACGCCAATATTGCCCTATGCCACCTAAAGTTTTTCCAGTGGTACTGCCTCTTGCGAGGAATTGACAAATTCCCTAAGAGTAATTCTTGTCATGAAAAGTGCTTTCTCAAATTTGCCGTTCGGATTCGACTTAAAACTATAGGTCCCTTCAATCCCTTACAACAGTACTCGCACGCAGGAATGGTTGAGAGTTGTCAGTCACTAGGCCCTAGTTCTCAAACGGACTGTTGCGCCACCCAATTTTTAAAGGTAGTTTGTTAATGGCTTGAGGGTTGTCTTTGCTACATTTACAGAAATTATCCCTATTGACGAAACTATTAAACCAGAAACGAACTTTATCATTAAACACAATTCTTCGATAAAACGGCATTATGAACAGTGGTATCCCCGCTATTGTTCTGAAGAGGTATTCTTCAACGCTGCCAAAACCACTGCGTAAGCTTTTTCATCTGTCCTACTCCTCAGGTCTCGTTCTGAGAGAATGGAAAACTGCATTTGTCCAGCCCATCCACAAAAAATGCGAATCTTCCTTACCCTCTAATTACCGACCGATTGCACATAAGTCCCTTCTTTCCAAGGTCATGGAAACACTGATTACTTTTTAGCTCAAGAAATTTCTTGAAGATCAAAAGCATTACGGCTTTCGAAGCAATAGGTCCACTGGTGATCTCATGGGTCATCTCACCGAACAGTGGAGCAAATCTTTACATCACTTTGGAGAAAGTAAGATTAATGCACTTGAGATTTCAAAAGCATTTGATAGGGTTTGGCATCAGGCTCTCTTATCGAAAATGCGTGCTTTCGGTTTTCATGAATCCCTCCTTCATTGGATTAGTAATTACCTTTTGGGTCGTTCAATACAAGTAGTATTGGATGGATTCAAGTCTGAAAATCAAAAAATAAATGCTGGTGTGCCCCAGGGCTCTGTTCTATCTCCAACACTCTTTCTCATTTTTATTAATGATCTCCTGTCTGCAACATCTAATCCAATACATTGTTTCGCTGAAGATAGTACTCTTAGCTTTTCATATACGTTTCAAGACATCCCTCTTCTTCGGATGGGGAACTGCAACGACAAAATATAATAAGCTCATTAAATTCCGACTTAAACAGCATTGTTCAATATGGATTAACAAACCGCGTGGAATTTAATGCTTCGAAAACGCAATGCTGTCTTGTATCGTTAAAGCGAGATATACCCCCATTGCAATTATCCATGGATGGCACTTGCATCAATGAGACTGAACACCTCGGTATTCTCGGTATGTTTGTTACCAACCACCTCTTGTGGAATGATCACATAAGCGATGTCGCCAAAAATGCCGCAAGATGTTTGGGTTTTCTAAGGCGATGAAAGAAATTTTTCTCCCCCTCTGATTAGGCTGTTATTTACAAGACTTATATACGTCCAAAGCTTGAGTATAACTCCCATCTCTGGGCTAGTGCTCCTGCAACTTACTTAAGCCTTTTGGATAGTATTGAACGTAGAGCATTTAAATTAATAGATGATAATATCATCATAAGTTCATTTACTTCACTTGAACATCATCATAAGGCCTCCTGTCTGGCCCTTTTTTACCGTTATTTTAACGACTTATGCTCTAGAGAAATAGCCAGTTGCATTCCTCCCATTAAACAGTTCAACCGTAATACTCGCGCTTCTAGGAATGCTCATCAGTATACCCTCGAACCCAACTTTGGCCGTACTGTCAAATACAGAGATTCGTTCTTTAGCCGTGCTACGCGAATGTGGAATGCCTTACCACACTCTGTCTTTCCTGGTCATTTTGCAAATCACAGTTTTGTAAGCTATAGAAAAAACTGTAATTTGTATTCAAACAAATATTTTATAACAACAATAATTTCAATTTTGTGTGAAGAAATTTCATCTTCAAATTTCACCAGATGTTAAAAATCTTATTCTTCTCTGAATACATTTATTGTGCAATTAGATTTTTCTTCAAAATTCAAAAACAATGTTTTGAAGATCCATATCACTAGGCCTTATTAAGAAATACAGAGAAGTAGTAATCCTAAAAAAGGTTTAAATGTAAAGACAGTACATCAAATGGGGTGTGTCTCCTCAAACAAATTATAAGCAGACAAAGCTACTGAAATACTCAAACATTGAAATCAAATGATTGAATGAAAGTACAAAATTTCACTTAAGTAGCATTAATGACAAAAAACAAAATATTGATTTCTATTATAACACCGTTTTATTACCAAGCCCATTTAATTTTCTCTTCAACAAAAATCAAAACAAAAAAAAGAACAACAATCAAAACAAAAGAGCTGACAAACGAACTTGTTGATATTTTAATTCCGTTCATAAAGATAAAGATATTTGCATATTTTCTGCAAAGATTTACATCTTTCAATTACTTTTAAAAAGATATAAATATTTTTGATTATAATTTTATTAATAACCAAAGAAAAAACAAAAACAACAATGTATACAAAAACATAATGAAAATGATTATATTATGTAAATTACTTCTGAAATGCTTCTGTAACTTTAACAACAAAAAAAACACAAAAGATAAAACGAAGGCGTAAAAAATTGCTTGTTCAACAATATACTATATGTATATAATATACAGCTAATCAAATGAAAATTAAAAATGAATGAAAAAATAAAGATTAATGAACGGAATACATTGTTTTCAAGATATTTGTATATGAACGAACATAACGAACATTACTGATAGTTTAAAATGTAATAAAATTTTTGATTAAAGTTCGTTATGAATCGATTTATCATAATAATTACTTTTGCCTATACTTGGAAGCATCACCCCTTTAACCGAAAATTGCTCGGAAAATAATAACTTAAAGGTTATGTACCTACATCGTGATTAAGCCTACTGTTACAACAATCTACTGCGGATGGCCAAATCCATTCGATATACCCACATAAGATATAACAACCTGAAAAATTGTTTAGAGGAAGGGAAAAGGTACAGAAATAGAAACAGATACATCATGAATCATTTTATAAGTTAAACAATAATAATTATTAGGTTCCTACAATTTAAAGGGGGTTTTTCGTTTGGACGTTAACTTTGAAATTTTGATGAATGACTATGTTATGTACTTACATAAGAAACACGAGGCTATTGAACTTTCAGAAGTCTTCGGCGATAAAACATACGAATTGGTGTAATTAAAGCTAAAGTTTCTTAGGATAAAATTTATATTGAAACTAAAAAATATACAAATTTTTAATAGAATAGAAATCATTGTTTTTTCTTAATGTCAAATAAAAAACACATTAATCTTGAAGCATTATCTTAAGTGTTTCTAAGTTAGGAAGCTTTTTAAGTTCACGTATTAAATTAATTAATCTACTTTATCGTCGTCGGTCTTTGGTTTATAGTTATTGTTAAGTCAGTTTAAATGTTGCAAACGTTTGTCTAGTTATCGTTTCGTTACCAACAATTGAGCTGACCAATTTAAGTCTCTACTATGGTAGGTAAGTTCCATCGATCATTGAGCCAAAATGGTACTCGAGATTTCAAGTTAATTGGTCCTACATAAAACCAGTTGAAAATTAAACAAACCTAAAATACATTAAAAAGGTCAATGAACAGTACGTTTATCTTATAGCTTTCATTATTCAAAGCGAAATTTGACTACAATTTTTAATTTTTTTTTGTTATTTTAAAGAAATCGGTTTGGGAAAACAATTATCATATTGAACTAAGAAAATAAGAAGAAAACTATTAATGAAATATGAAGCATGTATATTGTTTATAAACTATGAGCTATGAAATGACTATAAGGAAACTTTGCTACCATTTCCGATCCGTCCGATGATAATTACTTTCGCTTCGGAGGAGATGCTTTGGTATGTTTTTTTTGAAACTTTGTCTGTGGCACATATAAAGAGTAGGTAAGTCCAAACTGAGTTGCCTCGTGTAAATTGCCTCAAAAGTACAACATGTTTTCTTATTCCATTTAAGGAATGTTGATTTAGACTTAGTGAGAGTCTTTATACCAATAAAGTACCGACAAACAAACATTGAAGACGATTATCACGAAGAAGATGGTAACATTTATTATGAATGTTTTAAACCAAAAAGACGAGCATCTCTATATGCCTAAACTATGTGTTTGTTTGATAAGGAAATAATTCAAGTAAAGTTGCATAGCTTTTAAAAAAATATAACGAGCAATATCAGTTAGAGGGAAAAAATATGAATGATGAGTTCTTCATGCATTGCTGATTTTTAGATTAACTACTTTTTGTTGTTGTTGCTTGTTTTTTTGTATCACTAATGTCTTAAGGTGGGAATAAAGAAAGGCCTATTTAATACATTTAATGTTTTGAGAAATTTCGTTCTTGTGTGTTTATCAGGTGCATTATGTAACGCTGGTGCAGAATTTTAAACGATTTATTAGTGTCTTAGGCAGTACTAGAGTTTCCGAAAAATCCATATTTTTTTTTTATTCCCTAGTATTTCGAAAATGATGTTCTATAAAATTATGGCGGGGGTGTGAATGATATATCAAAATTATTCAGGAATTTCTACTACTACAATTTTTAAACGCGTTTATGTCAAATTTGCATTTTTACTAGCAACATAAGATTTTCGAACAAACATGGGTCTGGCGTTTCCGCCCATCTGTCAATATCAATAGCCACAGTACAACTTTTTGTTCAAAGGTCAAAAATTCGAATTAAAATAGCACTAAATTTTTGTATAAAATGTTTTATATTTTTTTATCTTGGTGTATTTCAATACAATTATTTTATTGGAAAATCTATCAATTGTATTGTAAGATCTTACACGAATAACAATAACAATATCCGCAGTATGGATACTATCGATAAAAGTTAAAGTAGATTCTTACTACGGATGGGTTTTTGACATTTATACGATTTTCGAATGGATCTTATGTGATTTCGTTCTCAAATGTTGGTACGATTGATATTGCATTTTTATCTCGATGGCTGTGTTCGTTGAGTAGTTGTGCATTTGGAATCATGTGTTTTTTATTTAGGAGCGAATCAATCTGTTATTGTTGATTTTATTTAGTTTTGTTAATAAAAATTGATTAACTGGTCTTATTTTGCAAAAGAAAACAATAGAAAAGATAATTAAGTTTTGCTATGTTTCCACCAAAGGTTTTTCTCAGTTTAAATCTTTTGGTGTTTCCACCGCACAAGAAGATTTAAAAATAATTAAGTTTGAATGCGCTTTCTAAAATACATATGGTGTTTCGATGTTTCTTATGAAGTGCAAGCGAGATAGTTTGATTCGTTTTAAACAATTAGGAACCGAATAGTTCAGCACCATATAAGAATAAGATACCTACTCCACGTGTAACTTTTTTATTTGTTTAAAAAAAACTATATTTTTTGTACTTACTTACTTACTTAAGGTGGTGCTACTGTGAACTTGGGCCTCACCCAACAAACTTCTCCATCTAGCTCGGTCCCTAGGTAGATGTCTCCAGTTTTGCGCTCCAAGTTATGTGAGGTCACTTTCCATTTGTGCGAGCCACCTGATCCGCGGTCTTCCTCTACTACGCTGTCCTGTGGGTGTGTATTCGAAGACTTTTCGGGCCGTAGCATTGGTTTCTATGGGTCCAGCCATCTTAGTCGTTAGACATTTACCCTTCTGGCTAAGTCTACGCCCCGCTTTTGTCGTAGTCCATGCTTCTGCACCGTATAACAGGACGGGGATGATAAGGGTCTTATATAGCAACACTTTGGTCCCTCGAGAGAGTACTTTACCACTCAACTGCTTTCTTAGCCCAAAGAAACAGCGGTTAGCAAGAGTTATTCTGCGTTTGATCTCTGCGCTGGTGTTGTTTTCTGCGTTTACAGCGGAGCCTAGGTAGACGAAGTCCTTGACTACCCCAAATTTACGTCTTTCGATGGTGACGTTTTGACCAAGACATCGGTGTTGTAGATCCTTTCTTGACGACAGCATGAACTTTGTTTTGCCCTCATTAACCATTTAACCCATTGTTGCCGCCTCTGCCTCAATACGCACAAAAGCCCCATTGACTTCACGCTGAGTTCTTTCGATTATGTCAATGTCATCAGCATATGCTAGTAATTGGACAGATTTTTGAAAGATAGTGCCTCTAGTGTTGACGTGTGAACTCTGCGCTATTCTTTCAAGCACGATGTTAAAAAAATCACATGACAACACATCACCTTGTCTAAAACCTTTTTTTGACATCGAAAGGTTCTGCTAAGTTGTTTCCAACCTTTATGGAGCAGCGTGAATTCTCCATGGTCATCCTGCGACATGGCTGGAGAATTCACGCTGCTCCATAAAGGTTGGAAACAACTTAGCAGAACCTTCGTCCCTGTAGATGCTGTCATATGCGGCCTTGAAATCGATGAAAAGAGGTGGGTGTCGATTTGGTGTTCTTGGGTTTTTTCCAGGATCTGCCGTAATGTGAACATTTGATCGATTGTGGACTTTCCTGGTCTAAAACCACACTGATAAGGACCTATCAGGTTGTTAACGATGGACTTTATACGTTCACATATTACGGCAGAGAAGATTTTATAGGCGATGTTATGTAGACTGATTCCTCTATAGTTGGTGCAGTTTAGAGGGTCTCCTTTTTTCAGGATCGGGCAAGCAATACTGAGGTTCTATTCATCGGGCATGCTTTCTTCCGACCATATCTTACAGATAAGTTGGTGCAAGCTCCTAACCAACAATCTCCACCTGATTTAAAGAGCTCGGCATTCAAGCCATCCGCTCCAGCGGTTTTGTTAGACTTCAGCTTAGATATGGCAATCTTTACTTCGTCTAAGTCGGGAGGACGGGATTGTTGGCTTTCGTCGTCTATGTTGAATACTTCTATCTCCCTAACAGCGGGATTCGGTTCGTCGTTGCCGTTATACAGTCTGCAGAAGTGGTTCTTCTATATCCTCAGCATTGACATTCTAGGTTTATGTACCTGTGAATTTCGTTTCACCTGTTCATAAAACTTTTGAGCTTCATTCCTGCTTTTAAACCTCTCAACTTCTTCTTCTTATGCCCTCTCTTTTTCTTTCTGAGAAGTCGGTGTTCCTCTCGCTTCTTCTGCTTATAGAGCTCATGAGCAGCTCTCGTCCTTTTATGCAGCGCCGCTTTGCTTACCTGTTGTTTGGCTGCATTTGCCTGTCAATATTCCTCATCAAACCAGGGGTTAATTGTTGGTGGCTGTTTGAAACCCAGCACATTAGAGGCGGCTTCTTTGATTGCATTTTGGCAAGTTGTCACTCGTTTTCAATACATTGTGTTGGCAGCAGAGAACTTCGCGAGAGGTGACTTGTAACTCGGTCGGAAAAGGCTTTGGCGATCTCTTGCGATTGTAGCCGTTCGACGTTGTACCTCCTTCCAGCACCTGCCTGTTTTGCCTTGGGTCTGGAAACCAGAAGTGCTACCTTGACTACAACGAGGTAATGGTCCGAGTCGATGTTAGCTCCTCGGAAAGTTTGGACATCCATGATGCTGGAAGCGTGTCTGGCGTCGATCGCAATATGGTCAATCTGTTTGACGGTAGATTTATCTGGAGAACTCCAAGTACCTTTGTGGATGTTGAGGTGTGGAAAACGCGTACTGGCTACCATGACGTTTCGTCCCGCAGCAAAATGAGCCTGAATCTGTTGTCGGAAGTGTTGCCGTGCAGGCTGTTCTTCTCGATTATACCACCAAAGATGTCTTCCCTTCCTAGCTTGACATTAAAATCGGTGTTCATATGTTTTGTCTTAGAGCTCGAAGAACATATCTTTGGTGTTGTCAACTTTAACTTCTGTTGGGGGCGTGTACACAAACATGCAAATAATCAGACCAGAATCCATTATCTGTAAAACCAACTCCTCCGCTCAGGTTTTTCTTCACAAATTTTGACTCGATTTCGGTCGTTGAATCAAGCCGATTTCAACTCAATTCAGGTACATTAAGAATTGAGGCGAGCTTCAAGCTTGCTTCAACAGCACATGTTAATGTAGTTTGAAGTGTTTACTTTATGTCAAATTGTTTATTTAAAACTCTGAAATCGACTATCGACTTACATAGACGTATTTTCTTGATTTTGATGGTCAACTGTTAAAAATCAGCTTCCCAGATTTACCCCTATTCTGAATTTCGGTATTTTTTTTTTGAATGCGTACTATGAGCAAGTTTTTTTCGTCCTTGGGGTCGTCACGCCAGTAGCCATTCTGGTTCTTCGCTTTACAAAGAGCGTTTGAAACTCTGGAGGATCATAAAAGAACCGTGAGTGCCGCAAATAGTCAAAAATAAATAAATAAATTAGGTGGCGCAACAGTCCATAAAGAACCAGGGCCTAGTAACTTACAACTCTCAACCATTCCTGTGTTCTAGTAATGTTGTCAGAGATGGAAAGGACCTACAGTTTATATGCTGAATCCGATCGGCTTATTTGAGAAAGCACTTTTCATGACAATAATTATACTCTTGGAGGATGTGTCAATTCCTCGCAAGAGGTAGTACCCGTGAAAACAGTTAGGTGGCACAGGCAGGGATTGAAAACAAGACCCCTGGGATGACAGTCCAACGCACTAACCACCACGCTACTACAAAAATCATGCTACGGCCGCAAATAGTCACCTAGGCTTTAATTCTCGACGTTGGCAAATTTTCCCGCAATTTTTTCTGTTGCCACGCAGCTCCCTCAAACTTTCCTTTTTTTGTTATATTTTATCTTTCATATTCTGTAAATAAAAAACAAAAAGAAATAATTCTTATTTTGTAAAGAAATTGTTTAAATAATATTACTTACCATGACAAAATTTATTTCAAAATGAAATATTTGTTTTGACAGCAGCCATCAGCTGTTGTGTTTATATTAGTTTGAGCGCTGAATGTTTCGAAAGGTTTGTTCGTTTAGGTCAACTTTGAATTCTTACTAGTTTTCGAGAGGTTTTATATAAAACTTGTGGTTTACCAAAAATGTATGGCAAAACTTGAGTTTTCGATGTAGGTTTTCGGCGAAAACCGGGTTTTGGACTTGGTGTGAAAAGCTTATTAGTGTGGCACTAACTAAGTAACTATCTTTTAACTTTTATGTAGTTGTCTAACTTTTTCTGAACTATGAAAACTTTTTAATATACTCACATTTAGAATGCATTAAGAAACTATTATTGAACGCACCTTAAACAATGACAGTTCGTTCGGTAAAAATTAAGGGAACAAAACTTCAGCAATAAATTTAGCTGTCAAATGTCATTAAATATAGTGTTGTCCTTGTCGTGAAGCGAAACAGTTTCCCAAGAATTTTTAGACTCATAACAACGGTTCTTCTACGTCTTAATTCATTGAATGCGAAAACATTTTGTGAAATAAATTTGTGAGGAATATGACAGATGCCATAACCGCTAGTGCAACACTAAAAATATAAAATTGAGTTCAAAGTTTTAAATGGTCTATATTTTACGATTTCACCTAATATCACACTAAAATTGTTTTTAGTTAGTTCCACTAAAATTTTGCACCATTATTTTTTTAATTTTTGGCGAGATATTAGAGTTAAGCTTTAGGACCTGTTGGTATACCAATGGTATACCAATGGAACAGAAAGGCTTACTCTAAATTTAACATCAGCTTTCGATACTGGAATACTAGCAGAATAGTTACAAAATTCCTTAATTTTCCCCATACATAAGAAAGCCAACATTGATGATCCATCCAACTACCGTGGGATATCCTTCCTCAACGCCGCCCACAAGATATTCGCATCATTATTAAATAACAGATTGACCCGTTGGATTAATGATGATAAGTTGTTTGGGGAATTTCAGGCAGGTTTTAGAAGTGGCTACTCGACTATTGACAGTATTTTTGTACTGCAAAGCATAGCGACAACCTCTATTAAACAAAAAAATAGCTTTACTTTTTTTGTCGATTTCAAGGCAGCTTTTGATACCGTTTAACCCCGATCGCTATTTTTCAAGCTTTACAATTATGGGATGTCAGACAAATTTGGGCAGGCACTAGAAAGCATCTATGACGAAAATAAGGCGGCGAATAGAAGATGGGAGTCAAGCAAGGACACAATTTAAGTCCAAATCTTTTTGCTTTGTTTATAGAGGACCTGATTGATTTTCTTCCTGGTGGAATTGAAATATCGAGGACACTCAACAAAGCCTTGCTTTTTGCAGATGACGTCATACTGGTTACTCGCCGGAAACCCTACAGTTGATGATTAGCCGACTAAATGTTTATTGTTAGTTATGGAACGGAAAGTCAATTTGAGCAAATTCAAGGTGATGATACTCCGGAATGGTTCTGGAAGAACAACCAGAAATGAGAAATGGCACTATGACAGAGAACCAATCGAGATTTACTACAACCAGCAATCTATGGAAACACACTTTAAAGAAAAGCTGATTAAATCTAAAAGTGCAATATCCGCAACATGGAAGAAATGCTTCTGAAACCAGTCAATATCACATAGTGTTATATAAGGTCTTTGTTGCAGTGGAAGAATCTATTATGATGTATGCAGCACATGTATGGGGAGGCGAGAAGTTTGAAACGTTCCGAAAACTTCAGAGGTTCTTTATTTAAAGATGCTTTCTTTTACCGAAAAATACTCCAAACTAATGATCTCAATTGAGACAGGACTATCACCGCTCTTCATCAAATTATTAAATGCTATGTTGATTATATCAAAAAAGTTTTTAATATGCCAGATTCAAGACTCCCAACAATTCTGGCATTGAAAACAATTGAGAAGAAACATCTGTGGTCAAAGAAGTAAGAAGACCATGCTGCCTTTTGAAGAACGGACTTTCGAATAGTTAACGAAAAAAGTAAATACTGCGATGAAGCCCTGCGGCATCTTATTGCAAATTCAGATGAAAAACTGAGAGTCTACGCTATTAATGAAGCTACATCCTTGATGCATAGATAAGTGTACAACCATCTAAATCACAATTTATGCGAACGTAACTATTTTCGAAACGAAAACAAACAGGAGCTCATATCGGCAGTTTTCAAAATGAGAGGAGAAATGATAAGTCTTAATTATATACCACATCCGGAGGTAGCTTAAGAGTAAGGGAAGATGTAATACATTTCATAGGAAAGTGTCCATTTTTATGTGAAAAACGCAGAAATTTGCTGGTAAGCAATGTGAAATCACCTGAAGAAATAGTCGCCCTCCTCAACTGTAAAGGAAATCAATTATTTAATTATTTTCGAACAGCAATCAAATTATAAACGCATTTTATTTAATTTATATTCTAAATGCTAATTAAATATGCCTTAAAATGTTCCGAATATTTAGAAAGCTTCTAACCATTAAAATGCTAGTAGACAAGTTCTCCAGACCGATTTAGATCTGTTTGCTTTGTTTTTTTTTCACGAACTGTCATTGTTTAGACATTTCAGAGTAACCAATTTTTGTGAAAGAGAATTAGTATTTTACCCGTAAGCAAAAGACTAACATTTTGAAATAGGAATTAAATTTATTAGTATTGTCGCTCCAATTTCCTGAGTGTGTGTAGAATCGATTTGAGAAGATTTAAACAAAAAATAGGCTATAAAACGTCAAAAGAAGAAATTGAAGTAATTTCAAGGAAGGAATTTTTTATAAATAAATAACTAGAAATTTAGGCCTATACTGAAATTAAAATTTTCTCTAAAGCCTTTTTAATTTACCCGCCTGTCTCATTAAAATCATCCGAAGAAGATTTGAATGGTTTTGTTGACCTTTTAGGCTTTTAAAAAACTTAAATTTTAAATCATCAAGAAGTGTCACAGTATTTATTTTGTTGTTTTTGTTTCCCGGAAACAAAACACGTTCAACTCAAGAAAAAAAGAAATAACGAAAAACAAAGTTTTAATTGTTTATTACTTTCACTAGAGCAATTAAAAATTATATCTTATCCGAAATTAAATCTGTACAATTTTTTTATTTGCTTTTTCTTAGAACTGTTCGCATCTGTGCGTGTTGTTAATCATCAACTTTATTGCGATGAAACGCGTAAGTTAAACACTGAGTAAGCACAAATTACAAATTGTTGATGGATGATGGTAGAATTTTATTTCATATAAATGAAATGAATATACAAAAAAAATCATACTTTTTATTAGGAAAGTGGTAATGATGAGACAGTTTAGCTTTTTTTATCAATAACTAGAATCATCATCAGAGAATCATAAAACGTCTTAATTTAAATTTAACTTTTTTTCCTTTTTGGCAATTATTGTTTAAGTTCTGTTTGTTTTGATTTTCTGATTTTTTGAGGTTGAAAGGTTGGCAAGTTTAAATTGTGGTCTTTTTGAACAAGTTTTTTTCTAGGGGATATCTTCAAATTATTTAACAAGAAATGAAAGAAACTTTATTTTGGTCTTCACTAACTCAATTTTTACAATGTTAAGTGTTTCTTCACGTCTTAAATGAGAGAAAGCCATCATGACATGAGCATAACGATTCTGTTTAGTTTTATATTTTTGTTTGTTGTTTATGTCGTGATCCAGCCAAAGTACTTTTGCATACCAAATAATATCCTGGATGAAAAATGTTTGCTAATTTAAAATTGTTTTTTTTTCTTTTTTAGTTAAAAAAAAAACAAAAAATATAATAAATGTGAACGTACATTTATTTACGTAAATTACGACTTCGTCTTTCTTCCTAATCGAAAAATAAAACAAAAATGAGGGAAAGAGAGGTAAGAGGAGTGAGTGATTTGGTTATTGGCAAATATGGTATATTCATATAAAGACAGATTACCATCGTTAAATTTATGATAGATGATGTGGCTAGAGTCTAAAAAAGCAATGGAATGGAATTCATCAAAACAAAAATCAAATTAAACTAAGAACTGGAAAGCATATTGAAGTATCATTATTATTTGGAAAGGGAAAGAGAAAAATTCGACAGTTTGAAATTTCGCCAAATTACATTTAATGTCCTTTTTACACGACAGCATTTTTGTATTATGTATATACATATGTCCATTAAAAAGGTTTCCCACAATTTGTATGTCTAGACTGATTTGGGATGCTTTATGTCAGTGGTTTCACTTAGAAGCATAATTACTATGTTTTAGATTGAAGTGAAGTTAAGCTTCAAGGAACTGAAGATTAAGGCGGGATTCTTTTTTTAACCTTATCCAAACAATGTGTGGAAGTGTTAAACGGGTCCAATAAAGAGGAAAAGGTTCTCAATCAGTCTCTCTCTAGAAATTTTTGACACTTGGCTATGGAAAGAACTCTACCTTAAGCTGTTAGTAACAAATTCTTTAAGCAAACAGTTGTGTTTATATCAAACGTCAGGTTATAAATTTGACGTTAAAAATGGGATCCATTTGGAGATTGGACCTTATATACAAACTTTTGGAAACAATCGAAAACCATACGAAAGCTTTGTCGGTAACACTGGAATTTTAAATTTGTAGCTTAACTTTTAACTTCAATTGTTATTGATACGTTAAACAACCATTTGACAGCTAGAAGCTAAGGGTGCGTTCAAACTTTTTTAAAGTAGCTAGTGACTTTTTAAGAGCTATCGGAAAAAAAGTTCCTTAATGCAAATAACAAGATCTATGTGGCCGATAACCGATTGAAACATAAAATGAACTGTTCACCGAATTCGCTCTTGTTGAACCGTCTTATTGAAACCACATGTCATGAAAGTCAATCTCTTTCATTTTGCGCGAAAAAAGTTTGTTATCATCACAAAATTCAATAATTTGCAAGGGTTGTTCGTCTGTTAAACGTTTTATGAGTGAATTACAGACCACACTGAAGATGTTTGACAGTGACACAAAACATGAAACGTGCGTGAGCTGCCAAAACTAGTGTTGCCAAAAAGATAATATAGCAACCATTATTATCCAAAAAGATTAAATTTTCTTAAATTGTTCCAGAAGTATTTAAGATCATTTGGCAGCTGACAGTTTAGGGCATTTGGCTTTTTAACTGTTTGTCTATTCAACAATGGGTAAGTTCAGACAACAAAGGAAACTTCATTCGCAATCCCCTACATGTCTTGAATGTATATTAAGACCAAGGCAATTAGGAAGATATTTATGTGTCATAAATGTCAAATTTTATTTCACCATAGTCCTTAGAAAAATAAATAATATCACATTATTGTGTATAAAGAAAATTCCTTACACCACTAACTATTCTGTTTCCAATTGGACAAGAAATATTTCATAGTAGACTTGACTTGAAAGTGTGGGAGATGTTTCTTGTCAAACTTTCCAGTAAACTTTGCAATAAAGTTGCCATAATTGAAAGGCAATTTTGTGGCTGTTGGGCAATCAGATAATAGAAAAATGCTTTACCTTCAAGTCTCTTATCTCGTCTGATCTTGATATTATGAGTTTATCCTTCCATTCAATATCCAGTTACTTATTCTTTACTGTCAACTCATATTTTTTGAGATTGCAAAGACTCAGCATCCGTGTGCATTCGTGTGTTAAGAACTGAGGTACACTTACCTTGGTGCGAAAGAACTGTGGGACCCAAAATATGTCCGACTCACAACAAAATGAGTGGAATCTGTAAAATGCTAAAATAATCTTATGAAACAAAATTAACTTATAAATAAAAAATAAAACAAATTAACAGTTCAAATGTCAGTTTTGACATTTTTACCATATTACAAGTGTCAGAAAATCAATCAATCATTCCGTAACTCAATCTTCTAATAGTGATGTAAGATACCAACAAAAATTCTCACGAATCCTTTTACTTTTTAAGTTACGTATGTTAGAACTTATGACAAAAAAGTTACGTAGTCTTCAAATGTGTTCCAAGGAAATAAAAATTCTTATAGCATTTCTCTCACCTCAAACGAAAGCAAACTCATTTCACTCTAAATTTAGAGTGATGCCCGTAGCCGTAGTCCCGTATAGTTACAACTTGCTTTGCGTGACTTTCTATCTCATCTCACTTCTCACCTTCATCAAAAAATGTATGTTACACACGCACTTAAAATATTGCTAATATTTATTTTCTTATTTGTCAACATCACTAAATCTATACACCAGTCAAAGTTATACTTAAACTGGAGCTAATTTAATTTCAATTTTACTTGATTTTTAATTTTGTATTGCGTATAGCTATAGATCAACTTTGGTTGCATTGCTATTGCTTTGCGTGGAAAAATGCCAAAGAAAGTAAACTTACATTCCTGAACGCATCCCAAGTGTAACTGCACCGCAAGAGATTAACTCTTGGACATCCAAGAGAATTTGAAATTCGATCGAGTTGTGTTTTTTCCTTTTCTTATAAAATATGATACAAGTTATGTTGTGGATAATTTCTCTGCATAAAAAGTAAAATTTTTTCTTAACGCATTTTTGTATGTTTGTTTATGTGCCGCCGCCGCCGCCGCGCCGTATCACTGCTTAGAAGCGCGTCATTTCAATTTTCAAGGCTTCTTCTATAGCAAATCGATGAAGTGAAACCAGACCCCAAGCGGTAATGGTGACTTTACACCAACCAAACCAACTGAACGACACACAGTGTTTGGTTATTTTTTTTGTCTTTTACACTTGTGAATGGCTGAACGCTAAACTTGAACTTGAAAGTGGGACAGAGTGTGACAGTAGATGCGGATGTTTTCCGCAACCGCAAGTCGTAAGTTGCAAGTCTCAAGTCGTAAGCCGCATGTCGCTTTTGATGTTTATTACCACCATCCCCAGCCGCAATGCGAGCGAATCAAGCGAACGCAGCGCACAAGTCGGCACACTGTCACTTCACTCAATTATATGTACTAGGTATAACCTGATTCAGGGGCTTCCACAAATAATAATTGAGGACAGATTTGATGGGTCTGTAAAGGCTACATGCTGGACAAATGTATATATATTGATAGATATAGAAAGAGAAGGAATGTGATATAGATGGAGAAATTTTATTCCGGTAGATCCTTTCACATCTGGTGCTGGTGGAGATTGTAAAGATAAGCAATTTGTACAAAAGCGCAAAAAACGTCGATTCCAAAGAACGCTACATGGCTTTTCGCGGTGTGGTGTGGTTGCGATGAACTAGCAACATTTCTAAATTTAGATCTCCCTGCCCAAGTCCCTGTCCACAAGCGTACAGACAATGGTCAAACTAGTTACTGCACATTCTTTTGGTTCTTACAATCTCTTTGCTGCTTGCAAGCTTTAGAGGATGCATCTGGCCAGGGAGGCTTGTAGAACACACAACAACAAAACAACCAACTAAACAAAACAAACCAGATCAGCTCTGATTGCCATAACAATCTGCTGTCCATCCACAGCCGCGGCGGCGGTACGCCCCATAGGAATAGACAACAAAACACGTCGTAGTCGTAGAGCCTGAGGTCTGTCTGTGGAATAGAGTAAACGCGCACAAAAATTACATTCTTAATGTGGCGCACAGTGGTGCCAAATATACTCAGAACTGATCAGTTAAGTGTCAGATGGGTTTTAAGACATATTAATATAACCTTAATGGCTGAATCACAAACACGCTTCAGCTTCGGCTTCACCTGCTGTTTACGAGTTCAGGCATAGGAATTCAATGCGTGCTATCACAATGGAGCTTCGACCCCACGTTTCGTTTGACAATCGTAAGGAAAAGAACGTAATATAACGTAATGTGACTCTAAACGGAAGCTCTAGTTCAATTATCTGGCAGCTCAACAGCTTTAAAAAAATGTCAACAAACAAAATATTTGCTCTTTGGAGGGATGAAATAAAAGAAATGTCATTCAAAACAACCTCGAAGCAGACCCACCGTAACGCAGACGAAGCCGAAGCTGAAGCGTGTTTGTGCTTCAGCCATTATGTCTTTTTTTTCTTCAATTAACATTTAAAAACTTTAAATAAATTAAATCACATAAAATGAGCAATGTGAAAGAGTTGAGATCCACTCGTTGCAGTGCAGATTAACCCTTAGACCTAGTTTGACAGTAACACAAATGACAATTTTTTTCTGCCATAACACACGAAACAAACGTGAAGTTAGCCACTCTCAATCTTTCCCTCTTTTAGCTCTCATTGAAAAAAGAAATGCAACCAGGGTGCTCTGATATGTCTGAGTTAAAAAAGATTCGGGCAGATCCTTTTTTGACAGCTTAGTTTTGTGTTTTGAGCTTAAAAAGGAAAACGTCAATGAAAGATTGCTGACCAATCTGAATAAGTGACATTGAAAAACTGAGCCTTTATTGTCAAAATGAGAAAATTATGCTAGGGTAAGTTTACACTGCAAATGTGGTGTATATAACTTAAATGTCAAAAGTTCTTTGTTTTTCCAACACCACTGATAAAATAGCAGCCTCACTGTGCAATGCTTAGCTTAAGAGTTTATCTTCTAAAATCAAACTCTAGCCCGTGATTTTGTGTGCTTGGTAAGCGGCTGCAATGGATAGCATAAATCAATGTTCATCCTTCTTCGTTGGCAAAACGAAACACTCGGAGGAGGTGTAGGAGACTATTCGCCTCGAAGTCGAACTGGAGACCTTAAACTATTTATTACTAGTTTTCTTGTTTTTGTTTTAAGACTTTTGGTATATCTTCTAAGAATTAATTGATTCCGTGTAACCCCAGATGCATTATTTTGTCCATGTTCAACTCTATACCCAGTCTAGTAGTTTACTTGGTAGGTACTTGGGTTTAGTTCAGCTTTAAAGCCTGAAGTTGACTTCGTATATCGAATCGAGACGCTACGGTTTAGGAAGGAGAGGCAAATAAATGTAAAACGTAATTTTGCTGTTTTGTTTTAAATTTTCGAAAAGGCGCATTCTTATGTGGTTATATTAAGTTGAGACTAGAAAGACAGACAAGGCATAGGAAAATTTGTACAAAACAAAAAAACGAGTGAAGTAAACATTTTTCGTTGTCTAGCTAGAGGTTAGGTTGAAGATTGGTTTGGTATTTTAGTCGGAGAATTCTGTGAATCAGTTGATTGAGGAATACTATTTTTTGTTTTGTTTTATGAAAGAAGAAGCAAGGTTGATTTGTTGTATGACAGGCTTACTGCAATCTAACTAGACGTATCACTGGATGGAGGTTCTTAAACCGGCTTGGTATAGTTTATCGTATATAGTATCGGTTAAAAAGACTGAAAAGTATGCAGATATTAAGAATTTTAATACTAGTTTGTTCTAAGAATTCATAGCTCTAGAGGCCCAATCACTGATTTTGAAGTCAAAGACAAAAACTCTTCGAAAAGATAACATTAGCAAATGAGTGGATAAAAGTTGATCTGCAGTGTCAAAAGTCTGTCACAATTTCACAATCAATTTGACGTTTATATCACTATATGACAAGCGTTATGAAATGCTTTTAATAATAATTCTTTAAAATGCTTTTTTTATTCTCCCAGAAATCTGAAATAACACAATATTCAGCGTTTAAAAAAATGCAAGGTTTGCCTTTCAGGAAAAAAGTTAAAATATTTAAAATAGAGAACTTAACTTTACAAAAAAACATCATTTGATAGATTTCGACAGTTCATCTTGACAGAAAGCAAACAAACAACTGCTAAGAAATTAGGGTTTGATTAAGATTCAACTAGGACTGCAAAATTTATTTAATTTTTAATTTTGATTAGTTTGGGAACGGCCGCACGATGTGATAAAACAGCGTTTTATTTCCAATACAATAAAGTAAATGTCTTCAAAGACTTTAAAACCTATTCAGATTGTTTGACACAGTGTTTTCATTGCCTCAAGTTTTTGAAGAGTTATTAGAAAAACACAAACTGGTGTTAATATCGAATTTAGAGCTAGCAGAAATTATAGCTCACATAAACTAAAAATAAACATAATTGTTTTTGACAACTTAAACAAATTTAACAGCGAAAGTTATCGAAACTCAGAAGAACCATTATTACGGTTAGTGAACAATGACATATGATTATAGATAAAAGGACGAGAGCTGCTTATGAGCTTTATGCGCAGAAGGAAAAAGAGGGGGCATGAGAAGCGTGCGGTCGAAGATGTTGAGAGGTTTAAAAGCAGGAATGAAGTTCCAAAGTTTTATGAACAGGTGAAACGAAATTCACAGGTACATAAACCTATAACCGAAGGCTGCAAAGACGAAAGTGAAAACATCATAGTGGAACCGCAGTCAATGTTGAGGATATGGAAGGACCATTTTTTGCAGGCTGTATAACGGCGACGACGAACCAAATTCCGCTGTCAGACAGGATGATCCATTTAACATAGACGACGAAAGTCAACAATCCCGTCCTTCCGACTTGGACGAAGTAAAGTTTGCCATATCTAAGATGAAGTCTAATAAAACCGCTGCAGCGGATGGCTTGAATGCCGAGCTCTTTAAAGCAGCTGGAGATTGTTGGTTAGGAGCTTGCACCAATTTATCTGGAAGATGTGGTCGGAAGAAAACATGCCCGATGAATGGAACCTCAATATTTTTTCCTGAAAAAAGGAGACCCTCTAAATTGCACCAATTATAGAGGGATCAGTCTACTTTACATCGCCTAGAAAATCTTCTCTGCCGTAATATGGGAACGTCTAAAGCCCATCTTCAACAACTTGATAGGTCCTTATCAGTGTGGTTTTAGACCAGGAAAGTCCACAGTTGATCAAATTTTCACATTACGGCAGATCCTGGAAAAAAACCCAAGAACACCAAATCGACACCCACCATCTTTTCATCGATTTCAAGGATGACAGCATCTACAGGGACGAGCTGTATAGAGTCATGTCTAGTTTTGGCATCCCTGCACGCTGCTCCATAAAGGTTGGAAACAACTTAACAGAACCTTTCGATGTCAAAAAAGGTTTTAGACAAGGTGATGCGCTATCATGCGATTTTTTTAACATTGTACTTGAAAGAATAGTGCAGAGCTCCCACGTCAACACTAGAGGTACTATCTTTCAAAAGTCTGTCCAATTACTAGCATATGCTGATGACATTGACATAATCGGAAGAACTCAGCGTGATGTCAATGGGGCTTTTGTGAGTATTGAGGCAGAGGCGGCGAAAATGGGTTAACCGGTTAATGAGTACATGCTGTCGTCAAGAAGGGACATACAACATCGATGTCTTGGTCAAAACGTTACCATCGACAGACGTAACTTTGAGGTAGTCAAGGACTTCGTCTAGGCAGGAAACAACACCAGCGCTAAGATCAAACGCAGAATAACTCTTGCTAACCACTGTTTCTTTGGGCTAAGAAAGCAATTGAGTGGTAAAGTCCTCTCTCGAGGGACCAAAGTGTTGCTATATAAGACCCTTATCATCCCCGTTATGCTATACGGTGCAGAAGCATGGACTATGACAAAAGCGGATGAAAGCACCTTTGGTCGGTTCGAGAGAAAAGTTCTTCGTGTGATCTACGGTCCCGTATGCATCAAAGGAGAGTGGAGGAGAAGATGAAACTACGAGCTGTACGGGCTGCATAGCGACGTAGAGTTAGCCAGAAGGGTAAAGATCCAACGACTAAGACGGCTGGGTCACGTAGAGCGCATGGAAACCAATGCTCCGCCCCGGAAAGTCTTGGAATCCACACCCAGAGGACAACGCCGTAGAGGAAGACTGCGGATCAGTTGACGCGCACAAGTGGAAAGTGACCTCACCTAACTTGGAGCGCAAAACTGGAGACATCTAGCTAGGGACCGAGCTAGATTCAGAAGTTTGTTGGGTGAGGCTCTAGTTCTATAGCGCCACCTTAAGTAAGTAAGTTCATAAATAAAAGTTTTTCTCTGTTTGTATTTGAACTAATCCTGAGTTGTCCAACTTAAAATTGTGTTTATTTTCCTGTTCAGTGTGTTCAGGGGTTGAAAGCTTTTTGGACGGATTCTGATAGTTCAGAAAGTCATTGACAAGCTCGGAGAGTAAGTGTTGATAAGTATAAATAGACCTATATTTTAACTGTTCATAAAATTGTTCTTTTTATGTCTATTATTGAAACTCAAAGATTTCGATCTGATCATATTCCGTATGCTCTGAACTGTCAAAGTTCATAACACTAGCCAAAAAACGAAAAACCCTGATAATGTCATAAACTACTGCGTACAATATCTTTCCCTTCAGTTAAAATAATACAATCATAAGAAATTACATCTTGAATACCTGGCTATTTTGACAACTGTCACTTTTGACATTTGACAGTTAAAAACTACATAAAAACGCATTGAAGTTATTAAAAATCACTTTAAAACATGGTACCCATTTTTCTGTAGGGTGTGTGCTTCTGAATTTTGTAGGTTTGTAATTAAAATATGGAAGCCTTAGGATTATTTTTTTCAGGCAAATTTTTCCTCATAAAGTCATGTACGGTTTATCCAGCTCACTTAATAGTATAAAGGTAGGACTTTGTATAATTTCTTGTTAAACATGTGTAAAAATCATGTTTAAAGACAAAACAAAGATGAACTCAGTCTTGAAGGTGTAAGTTCGTCTCTATCTTTTGATGTGTGCCTCTATTACTCTAAAGTTAAACAAAAAATTAAATGATGCAATTTTCACTATCCGTGGGATACTAACATATATCTGCTAAGCTGGGACAAACTAATAAATTTGCTATTAAATGCACCATCATACGTGCCAAACTCTAATCCCAACATAATCTGACGTATAGCTGAGGCTTCGTTCTCTCCCTCTCTTTCTCTCACACAAAAAATTTCAAAGACTGGATTGCATCAAATCAACACAAAAAAGACAAAGCCCGCATATGCTTCATAAGACACTAGCTTAAACCAATTTATGATTTTCAAGTTTTGTTTAAAAGTGAGTGAGGCTTCATGGAATCTGCTGCCAAAACACATCTTATTTTCCCCAACCACCGCCTGCACCCCTTAGCTGATCTGATGGAACGTACAGTAAACCTTCATCAGAGCATAAGCCACTAAATTAATTGCCGATAAATTGAAATTACTTGAAAAGGTGCCTCTTATAGGTGGTAGATGGCAAAAGAGTTGGCGGTCTTTACTATAAGATAGGAACCTACTTACCCAGAGAGGGAGCACCATCATGCAAAATCTCTTAACCATCAAGACGAGAAGGTAGGTATACAGCTTTAGACAACACAAAACAAAAACTAAAGACTGATATAACAACAATTACTGTGATGTCAGCGCTGATAGAGATGTTTTTGGCACGCCTTATGATCACCAAAAAATAAAAACGAGGTGTCTTCTAAATCAGAGGGCGTAAAAGGGTTTATGTAAGCTCTTTCAATAAAAATAAAACTCCATTAAGCTTCTTGAGCACCATGAAAAAAGTATGTTTTTGAATACTTCTACGGATATATATCCATTACAGAATTACATGGTTACTTGGGTATAAGTCTTTAAGGATTGCACAACTTATAAGTCGCAAAGTGACAAAATGGTTCTACGGTCTTAGGCTATATAAATTGGAATTTGAAGCGCGTAACTGATTTGATTGGGAAATACAATTTTTTAAGTAGAGTAGTAAATTGGAGAGTAATAAACAAAATAAGATTATGCTTTAATTTAAATTAAGTATTTCGACAGGTTTTTGGGCTTTGGTTTCGGGGATATGAAGAAGGCAGGAGAAAAGGCGTGGGAAAAACACACTCGGTACGGCGACGGTGGCGTGGCGTAATTACCTTCCAGTTTTATAAGTTGTAAATGAATGAGATCGGAAATGTAGGTGAAACCTATTAAATCTGAATTATCGCGCACTCAGTGACCACGATTATGAATCAACTAAGAAAAAAACAACCTTTCTTATGATTTTTGAACGAAGGTGGTTGTGGTGCTTTTTTTCCTAAAGAAATTGCGATAAGTGGCCACAGCAAGTTGTTATGTGATCAAATTAATGTTGCAGATTTTTTTTTAAATTTTATTTTAACATCGACAGCTTATGTTTAAAGAAATGTTAACCTTGTGCTTTTTCTCTTTACAGATTGAAAGAAAACAAAAACAAAATTTTAAGTGGAATATCTAAAAGAATTTGGTGAGTTGGTTTTTTATTTCCGAAATTACAGAAAAAAAGATTGATTTTCACTATAACCTAATAGGCACCATTTCTTTCTGTAATTTGATGTAATATGAAATAGCGAAAAGCGTTACATAAGACCTTTTATAGCTTAGCGTTACATCATAAGAAACTCTCATAAAAAATGTTATATATTTTATTTTGGGAATAGTTATAAAGTAAAGGCTTAGTTATAGAACCTTTAAGCACCCTTTTAGGAGGTTGAGTAGGTAACTGAAATGTTTGCGGGACACGATTGTGGTAAGCTTTTTTTTTAGCTCGATTGAAAACAAGAATTTGTTGTTAAGTTTATTTTAATGAAATTGACAGATGACATATGGGACTTCATAATTCGAAGACTAATATTCAATATGAATTGTATATTTCTTGGTAGTTGAATAATAAATACTTACTCCCTTTCTAATTTCACAAGGAATCTTTTTATACAACACTTTTAATAGAATTATTGAACAAAAAGCTGAATACCAAACATACAAGGAGCGCCACCTATATGTTCCTTACTTCTACATTGCATATACCTTTATAAACTTTTACTAAAAAGTACGTGGGTGTTCCCTAGTTCTAGCTCTTCTTCGATCTCGATCATTCTACAGTGTTCCTTCGTACAAGAGTACCAATAGGTTCCTGACCCTTAGTTGGTATGAGTTATTCTTCCAATTATTAGATAACATCCCGAACCTAGTCTTAAATTTCTAGATACAGCTCGCGATATCTTGTTGGCTCCAAACTTCAGTAGAGACAATACTTCCAAGGGACTGGAAAGTCTTTTGCCTTCTTTACTGGTTGTTAAGCAATGTTTGTCGCGGAGGATGATTTTGATTGAGATTCGCTTGACGACGAATGCCGGCAAGCGCACGCAGCGAAACAAGAGGCATAAAAAACGGCGCTGCACAAAAGGACTAGAGCTGCTCGCGAGTTCTACGAGCAGAAGAGGAGAGAGTAAAACCGGCTTCTTAGATCGAAAAAAATTGAGCATGAGAAGCGCGCGATCGAGGAGATAGAGGGATGTCACAACAGGAATGAGGTTCGTTAATTTTACCAAAAGGTAAAAAAAAACTTCCAAGCGTACCAGCCACGAACCGAAGCCTGTAAAGTCTATCAGGGGAACATCGTAGTAGAACCGCAGTCGATGCTGAGAATATGGAAAGATCACTTCTCCAAATTATATAACGGCGATGACGAGCCGAATTCCGCTGTAAGGGATATAGAACCACTCAACCTTGCCGACGAAGATCAACAATTCCGCCTACCCGACTTTGACGAAGGGAAGATAGCTTTATCTAAACTTAAGTCAAACAAAGCTGCTGGAGCTGACGGCATCACCGCCGAACTATTCAAAGCAGCAGGCGATGACTTGGTAGGGAGCATGCACCAACTCATCTGCAAAATATGGTCCGAAGAAAGCATGCCCGATGAGTGGAATCTCAGCATAGTGTGCCCGATACATAAGAAAGGAGACCCTCTAAACTGCGCCAACTACAGAGGCATCAGTCTCCTTAACATTGCGTATAAGATCCTCTCTGCCGTATTATGTAAACGTCTGAAGCCATTCGTCAACAACCTGATTGGTCCTTATCAGTGTGGCTTCAGACCAGGAAAGTCCACTATCGACCAAATATTCACACTACGGCAGATCTTGGAAAAAACCCAGGAGCTTCAAATCGATACCCACCATCTCTTCATCGATTTTAAAGCCGCGTATGACAGCATCTATAGGGAAGAGCTCTACCGAGCAATGTCTAGTTTTGGCATCCCTGTCAATCTTATCCGTGTGTGCAGAATGACGATGGAGAATGCACGCTGCTCTATCAAGGTCGGAAAAGATCTCACTGATGCATTTGATGCCAAGAAAGGTTTTAGACAAGGCGATGCACTGTCATGCGACTTCTTCAACATCGTTCTGGAAAGAATTGTGCAAAACTCAACCGTCAACACTAGAGGCACAATCTTCCAAAGGTCCATCCATTTACTCGGATACGCAGATGATATTGACATAGTTGGAAGATCAACGCGTGATGTCAGTGGAGCATTTTTGAGCATTGTGATGGAAGCGAAGAAGATGGATTTAGTGGTCAATGAGCGCAAGACCAAGTATATGCTGTCATCAAAAAAGGACACTGAACAACGACGTCTTGGACAAAACGTCACCATGGACAGCTATAACTTTGAGGTAGTGAAGGACTTTATCTACCTAGGCACCGCTATTAATACAGACAACGACACCAGCGCTGAAATCGAACGAAGAATAAATCATGCAAATCGCTGCTTCTTTGGACTCAAGCATGTAAAATCACCATCTATAAGACACTCATAATCCCGGTTCTCATTTATGGCGCTGAGGCCTGGACCCTGCCAAAGAAAGAAGAGAGCGTGTTAGGATGCTTCGGGAGAAAAATTCTTCGGGTGATTTTTGGTCCCGTACGCATCGATGGAGAATGGAGGAGAAGATATAACGATGAACTATACGGGCTGTACAGCGACACTGACCTAGTTAGCAGAATTAAAGTTCAACGCTTTAGATGGCTAGGTCATGTAGAGCGGATGGACATCAACGCTCCAGCCCGGAAGGTCTTCGAATCCAATTCCGAGGGACGGCGGTGCAGTAGAGGAAGACCGCGGCTCAGGTGGCGCACCCAGGTGGGAGCGGACCTCAAGCAACTTGGCGGGCGAAACTGGAGACAGCTAGCTAGGGACCGAGCTGGCTGGAGACGCATGTTGGTTGAGGCCCAGGTCCGCCCCGGACTGTAGCGCCACCTTAAGTAAGTATGATTAAGAGGTTTCGAGTCTGAACATCTCAGTTTTTCAGTATTGGCATTGAGCCCCAAGGCTGTACTCAGTTCATCACTCAGCACCAAAAAGAGCAGAACAAGGAGAGAGTGTGCTTCTTTGTCTGACTCTTCTTTGGACCACATACTTTTCTGACAACTTACGTCTGTGGGAAGAAGAGAGACCCTTGGAAAACGATGCGGTACACTTCTATACAGACGGTTCAAAGACCATTCACGGAGTTGGAAGTGGTATCTATTCGGAACAACTGAATCTCAGTATATCACACAGACTTCCCAATCAATGTAATGTATTCCAGGTAGAAGTAATGGCGCTTAAAGAGGCACTATCCTAGCTCAAAGAAAACTTTATATTTTGCAAGGATATACGAATCTTCTCGGACAGCCAAGCTGCTCTTAAATCTCTCGCGTCTGTCTCCACAAACTCTCAAATAGTCCACGATTGTCGATCATCTCTGAATGAGACGACGGAACAGTTTAATATTCACCTCATTTGGGTGCGGGCCACAGAGACATTCCGGGAAATTGAAAAGCCGATGAGCTCGCCAAAAACGGATCACTTGCTACATGCAAATATCTTCTCAAACAATATGCTCTAGAATCAACAAATGCTAGATGGTCACATAGTACCACCTGCCTAGCAACCAAGCAAATATGGCCAAGCATAGACTTAAAATGGTCAAAAGGCTTGATAACCCTGAGCAGACAAAGTATAAGCTCTACAATTGGAGTAATAACAGGACACTGCCTCATGCTCTCAGGATAGGGGTCTACACAATTGACTTTTGTAGAAGCTGCATGCACCTTCTATGTACATGTCCAGCACTCTCCATTAGAAGGAATAACTTTCTCGGTAATCCCTTCTTCGATAATACCAGTGAACTGGCAACGATTGTCACAAAATGTCTCTCTAACTTCATTAAAAGTACACAATGTTTGTTTAAGTTCATTACTCCCCCATGAGTAACCTCATTAGTGGTATCACAATGGACCCTTGAGGTCTAGGTGAATCAATGACATCTGGACAGCCACTTTAACCTAACCTAACCTACATCTGTGCTAGACATGCCAATTGGATCTATCATAAGTCACCTTTAGAATAGGAACTATATCCGGGCTCCCCTTTCTCCGCAAAGCAAGCCAGAAAAAACACTGTCAAAAGCCTTTGTAATCAAAAACAGCAGATCAATGCTGTTTACCATCAAGTATTGCTTCTAGATGTTCTACATTGAATTAATCCACGATTTCAAATAACGGCGCATTAAAACTCCTGATACTGTTTAATCCAGAATCACAATTTTTTAGCAACAAGTGGTGAGTTCCTGCTCTGCTAAATGTTTTTTCACCTTACTGAACACAGTAGTTTCTTTGATTGCTTATATAATCTTGAATTCAGAAGAGCTAATTTCCAGTTGTTGTCTGAAAATTTAACCATTTCTGAAATTGCTGATACTTTAGCATTTTCTAATATTGACGAAGCAGTCTCAATTTTTATAAGATCCTTAATAATTGTTTAGAAAAAAATCTTCCTTTTAAGAAGTCAAGAAATACTAACTTTAACTATCCTTGGTACACGAAAGAATTGCGTTTACTCCGTAACAAAAGAAATAAGGCATGGAACTTATCTCAAAACTCTGTCTCCAAACAACTTCTTTTTTTATGTTGAATTCTTTAATGAATTTAAGTCTCTTTCTATTTTTTTATACGCTTGTTATGTTAATGATATGGGCACCTCTTTGAAAGAGAATCCTAAAAAATGTTTGATACTTGTAAACTTAAAGAAAAAATCAGATGGCTTTCCAGTTAACATCACTTATAAGAACCTTTCGCTAGATAAAACTGTTGACATCTGTAACTCTTTCGAAACAAATTTCCGTGAGTCATTCGTTAATAGCCCTCAAGAAGTCGATGAAGTATGTTTTCATAATCTTCGCTCCTTTTCGCAAACTAGCTGCAGTCACATCCCTGTGCTACAGAGTACGGGTCTTGATCTTTTATCTGCGTTGAATGATGACTGCTCAGCCGGTTAGCCGATCCCGATGGTATTTCCCCGATAGTATTAAAAAAGTATAGCAATGCTTTAGTTGAACCCCTTACGTTCTTATTTAAACTTTCTCTAAAAACAGGCAAATTTCCTAGTGTATGTAAGAAGTCATTTCTAACACCAATTTTCAAGAAAGGTAACAAGGCGGATATAACAAACTACAGGCCCATTGCAAAGCTTTCTTGCATCCCTTGGGAACACTGAATGACGTTTCAAAACTGTTTTTATGTGTCAAAATCGACTGAAAATGTTTCAATATAATGCAACCAGGTGGTGTAGAGCAGATATTTTGACACAAGTAGAATTGACTTTGGACTTACTTTTAAGTTCCTTGTGTCTTTTGAACCTGCTCACTGTTGCAGTACGTTTTCGTTGCAAGAGCTAATAAAATGTTAAACATCATGTAGATTAGTTTTTGGTTGGTTGGGTCTTATTACTCATTAGCGATACTTCCTGTTTTTCGGAAGTTGGAACTAATTGAATTGGAACTTTTCCTTACAACTTCCCATTTCATATGAGTTATTACATAACATGAAGAGATCTATAAATTGCATGTTCAAACTTAAAGGCCACTTAATAGCCTTGAATAACCAATGACGCTTTTGGTATTGGAAAGATAACTTTAGTTATTTTAGAATCATAATATACTTTCGCGTTTCACCAATAATTGAACTATCTTATAGTGTTAGTCGGTAAATGTTATGTTATGATTATCATTTTGCCTTGAAGCCACTTGTCATTATAAGACAAATTGATTAGACAGCAAAGATGTTCATCATTCCACGATTTCAAACTCACCCTGAAGGCAAATATATAATGTTTTTGGAAAACTAATTCACACATCAAAAAACATCACACTCACTCTTCAAATATGTCGAAAGACAATAACCATAAAATCAAAAAAAAAAAACACAACATCATGCTTTAGATATATCTCCTACTGTTTAACAAACAACTTGACCGTGAAATACTGTTTCCGGCATAAACAATCCACGCACTCATGATTTCTTTTGTTACAAGAGAAACATCAAAGTGATCAAAAAAGCACCCACAAGTATGTTCATATAGGATTTTTTAAATGACTTGCCCTCGTCACTTTTTCTATATGTTTCGGTTTCTTTATCAATAATCACGCAACATTATACACCGCTATTTCGTTGATGACCCCTAAACGACACTACAGAGTTCAAGTGATTTTTCCCTAAACTTAATTATTTATCGATATAATTTATAGAAAATGTTTAAATTGAACTCACCTCAAGCTTTTCATTTTGATTGCTTACCACAGCTTCAATAATTATAACGATAAAGTGTCAAATTGAGTCCCCAAAAAAGTGTAAGCTCCACTTAATGAAAACCAGACCACCATATTGAAAAGTGGAAAATATCGGCGCCATTTTTCTTATGATAGACTGGAAATCGATTGTCATTTTTATGGTGCGTTCAGATTTAGTAGTTCGATGGCTCCATTCAGCAAGTAGCATTGGAAAAGATGAACATATGAATGAAGAAAAAAATAGATAAAGGGAAACAAACTTCTTATATTAATTCACACCATTAAAACGTCAAAATTGAAAAAGTCTTCTTCTCTAATGAACCAACATTAAGTACTATGAATATCTGTAGTGCACTTTATTAATGAATATTTCTTCTTTATTTGATTGACTTTAATATTAAGTGATTTCAATAAAAATCTTACCAATCATTCATCAACAAGTTGCAAGAAAAATTAAAACAAAATCAAAACGACACTCGAGCTTGCGGGCATATTGGATTGGTGGACATTACTTTGTTGCAATTTTTTCCTTTTGTAAATCAACTATAAATTGCATTTCATGAAAGAGAGAGGAGTTATTGCGCAATGAGTCGCCTCGCCGGTGGTGGTGGTGGCTTAATATTATATCGGGGTACCTAATACCTTCAGTTTAACTTTAAAAATAAGCCGGTTCTTTTTGCACGTGAGAACCACACACAGAAAGGTGGTCGCTCATAAACCACCTTCGCCACCTTCGGAAATGGTTTCCGCGTTGCGTCAAAGTATCAACAAAAAAAAACTTAAACCCACCGAAAATGTAAATTATTCAATAAATAAAATAAAACAAAATGGCGTAAGGTTTACCTACCTAAATTAATTCGCTGAACCAATCTCGACATAAACGCATGTGAAATGTGTTGTCAGACTGCGCATGTGCACACGTTCACCCTCAGTCTTTAAAGAAAGGTGCCAGAAAAAGTAATAAGGGGGAAAAACCTTCTTCTAATGAATTTACGTGATGCATTCACCACATAGTTCATCGGCCCACCACCGACCGCACCGCCATCTAGGCTTTTGCAAAAAACGAGCAAAAACAACAATTTATCATCTACATCTGCTCAGCGCACAGGCACTAGGCAGCTGGCTGAGATTTAGTATCTTGCTGCGTTTTAGTGCCGCAACTAAGATAAGATGCTTGCTCTATGGGACAAGATTTTATATATGTACATATGCGCCCATTTGTTGTTGTTGTTAGTTTGCGCAATGCATGCAAGACACTATTTGGTGGATAGTTGTTTTTTGTACGTATTTTTGGATTTGAGCAAATTTTATAGCCCAGACGAGGTTAAGTGATTTAAAATAAGAAAGACTGACTGAAATTCAGTAACGGATTCGAGCCTTGGCAGAAATTTCTAAGGCCTGTGGTTCTGATGGTTAATATAAGCCCATTTATTTTCCCACAACTTAAATTGGATACGTAATTTAACTTGACATTTGGTGTAGCCATTTTTAATTTTCATTTTTAAAGACAAAACTTACAAGTTATTTCATGTTCGCATACAAAATTCCCAACTTCTCGAAAGAGTTGGCTGTCATTTTAAATTTTGACAGTTGACAGATGAACATTTTTACCTCACCTTTCACGAAAGATGTCACTTTCTAATGCCAGAATTTTCCATTATTGATTTTACTCTTGGATGCAACGATTTAAACAATACACCGCCTTATCTAGTTGTCAAATGATGGAAATGAGTGCATTCAGCAATTTTGGTGAACAAATGAATTCAAATTGTGTACTTTGTCATCAGCTTTTACACCGGAATACTAGGTGCCAGACACTTTTAACTTTTTCTTTTCATTGGCCTTTTGATCTTTAACCTGATTTATAGCCCAGACACGAGGTTAAGTGATTTAAAATAAGAAAGACTGACTAAAATTCAGTAACGGATTCGAGCCTTGGACGAAAATTCTTAGGCCTGTGGTTTTTATAGTATTAATGTAAGGCCATTAATTGTCCCGCAACTTAAATTGGATACGAAATTTAACTTGACACTTGGTGTAGCCACTTTAAATTGTCATTTTTGAAAGAGTAAATTTTAAGTTATTTTTTGTTCGCATACATACAAAATTCCCAACTTCTCTAAAGAGTAGGCTGTCATTTTTAATTTTGACAGTTGACAAATCAACATTTTTTTCCGGACCTTTCACAAAAGACAAGTTACTTTCTAGTGCCAGTATTGACCATTATTGATTTTACTATTGGATGCAAGCATTTAAACAATACGGCGCCTTAACTAGCTGTCTGTCAATTGATTGTCAAATGATGGAAACGAGTGCATTCAGTAATTTTGTCGAACAAATGAATTCACATTGTGTACTAGGTGCCAGAGACTTTTAACTTTTTCTTTTTTATTGGCCTTTCTTGAAAGTTTTGAGTTGGAAACTCACACATTGAATACATATTGAGTGTGTTTTAATTGAATAATTACAAACTTCTTAATAAACGTCATATTTTTGAATTTGAAGAAATGTAACAATTCCACTTTTGACAGATGACAATGCTCTATGTAGTATTCAGACCAGACTAATCCACTCCTGGCCGTAGCACACATGTTAAGATAGGGTAAAGACAAGGCGTTGTCATCATCCATGCACATGAACACTCCACAGTCTACCTTACTTACCACATAGCCAGCAGTACCGGTGACACTTAAGAATTGTTGCCAGGACAATTTTCTTGGACAGGGGGCTTAAGGTGGCGGCCTCTGCATTTACTGTTTATTTTTGTATACATACTTAGTATATTGGATAGGTTTCTGATAAAAATTGCAAACTTATTGCAGCTGACAAGATTCTGAAGTTGGAAGTTTACGAACTTAGAATCGCAGTCTATTTGAATTGCATCAGTAAATTTCAATAGTAGTTTTTTTCTGTCCAGTTTGTTGATATCACCACCGTCGTTGTTGGCGCTGTGGGTAGTCGATACGATACCAACGACCGACGCAACTATAGTGATTTTGGTATGATGATGATGATTTGGAGGAAGGTCTATTTTGTGTTAACCATCATCGATGATATGATGGAGGAATTTTTGTCTTTAAAAGTATATTTTTATTAGGAACTTGTTTTAAAAGCTGGGAGTGGTTGCAGATGTTATGAGGCGAGGACGGTAATAAATTGACACCTTCATAAAAATAAACACTAAACAATTATGACACAGTTTTTGCAGGCTTTCGATAAATGAATTTAAGATTGAACTTATTGACAATTTAAGCTACATTCGTTTGCATTCGTGGGAGAATACATTTTTACGGGGATTAAGCAACTGTTACATCTCTTTTTGCTAAATACATTTTGACAGTTCAAATGTCATTTTTTGTGTAAGCTTACGTCCTTTGACCTGCAAACACTCAATTAAACATTTGAAATGACCAAGAAAAAAAGACTGTTAAAGGCTTAAAGATCTTTAACCTGATAGCAATTAGCTGTTGAAAGAGTTTTACTTAAGCGTTTTCCTAAATTACCACAACTTAAATAACATTTTTTTGTTTGTTTTGCTTAAAGCAATATCTTCATTCCGTCAGAAAATTTGTGTATGTTTTTAAAAGTAAATTAATCATTTAATTTGGCTTATTTAAACTTACAACCATCAGCCACTTACTTCAGTATAAATAATTTAATGAGCCTTAAATTTACCTCCATAAGCAAATTCCCATCTCATCAGAGAGCTCTGCAAGCTCATCAAGCTGAGCTCTATTATCGACGTGACGGAAGATTCAACGAAATAAAATACCACGAAAAACTCAATTAAAAGTCTTAACACTCGCATTTGGCCTCTCATCTTAAAGCATCTAACTATCTATCCATCTATCTATCTGGTGAAGTGTGTGATCTGGTGATGAGCTAAAGATCATCAAGCTCGAGGCGATATTATGCAATTTTCGTAACAGATTGGCATCATCGCGTATCTTGGACACTACACAAAAAAAAAGAGTGTGAATATGAACGTTGCGAGCAAGCGACCGGGAATCATTAACTTAGGCGGCATTAGATTAAATAATAAAGCAAAGGAGCGGGGGGAAAATAGGTAGGTACATAACTATGTTCAATGTACCTAACCTACATGTGCTCCAAGACGAACTCCACAATGACCGCATCGTAAAGCAATAATCTCAAGAGTGTAGTACAAAGCTATCGACTGCTTACGGTCGTTTTGTAGTCGGCATTCTCGTAGACAACGATGATGTTGGTCGTCGTAGTCAATCGTCTGTTAAACCGAGTCACCTCAAGTTACATACGCAAACTTGAGCATCACATTGACTTGATAGAATGGGGTCTGACGTTGGCTCGTAAAGTTGCTTATAAATATGCAATGACATTTTTTTGGAGGAACTGCTTAGTCAATGTCTTGTTAAAAGTGACATTTTGATTAGTTTTATGACGGTTATGTCATTTTGGGCTACTTTTAATACAGACAGTGAGCTATTTTGAGCAATGTAAGATTAATTTAAGGAACAGAAACTAAAATGCAGTATTATTCAAATCTGTCTTGGAAAAGTGTTTCTTTAACTCTATTTTTAATTTATACCGACTTCTTCATCAAGTCTAACTGCTATGAATGTTGTTTTGAGATATTTTTTAAAGTGAAAGTGAGCAATTTTGAGCAACATTAGCTAATTTAAAAAACTGAGACCAGAAAGCAGAATTATTCGAGTTGCAGAGTAAGGATTGGATTTTTTCAAGCCAAGAAATGAATGTTGAAAGCGTTATCCACTTTTAATTCGAAAACTCATTCCCTGATCACTTTGTTTAAGGCTTTAAATGATGTAAATTAAATGTTTTTAAATAAAGAAAGAGACACAAGTAACCAACCTCATTTTAAATATGATGACAACATGTTGTGTCTTAATCCTAAAGGGACACTTTACAACTCTCGTTCACATCCATCGTCTCCTTTTCAAGCCTTATAAAGCAGAAATATAAACCCTCCACGGGTTTGTAATTAAATCCATTTGAGAACAACAAAATAAATAAAAAGAAACGAAAACGAAACAAACAAAAAATGACAATGCAAACGTCAGCGGAATGTACCGACATCAGAGAGGGGCTTAAAGCTTAGCTTACAACTCTGTTGAGCATTTTAGACGCCTTTTGTTGTGAACTCTATGCAAAATTATACTATGCATAACTCATCTAAAACTCTTAGTGGTATAAACAATATGCTTACCATGCCACCAGATGGATTCCCAAATGCGGGAGGCACAACATAAAGCCCGACTTTTGTTTGTGAAACGCTGCCATTGTGTAGTTTTATATTTGAGTCGAGTTTGCATCGTGGCCAATTCCGATGCAGTAAACAAGTGCATAATGCAGTTTATACAAGTGCAGTGCTCAGTAGCCATCTAAATGAGTTTGTTTTTTACTCATTTTAGTTCTCATGATCTCCTGTAGAGGTTTTTATTAATACGCCGATGGTAACCTTTCTTTGATTTGATTACGAAATTGTGGCATGTAAATGTAGAAAATTCATTTTGCATTTTTGTTTCTTTGTATCGATCTTTTTTTTGTTTTCGATTTTGGAAGGCCGTTCCGGGTATGTTGAAAAAGAAACTTTAATTTTTGTAGGGAATTACTTGCCTCTATATGCAAATGTTTACATAAAAAGCTACAAGACTAAACATTTATTTAATTATGTATGAGCTTTGTTCGATTGTTTATTTTTTTGTGTCATATGAACAATTTGTTGCTTCTTAAATTGTAAATTAGGGTCACAGTTTAAAATATTTGATGCTTAAGATTATCTAAGGACTATGCAACTTTGAATTATAATAAATATGTTGTTGTGTTCAACTTTTCGAGAAAAACATATTCAGGAAGTTTTTCTTGCGAAACTATGAACTTTGATGCCAAAGTTTTCAAACTTCTTGTTGTGTATCGGTCTTTTTTAAGTAATGGCATAGTTTTACTGGTCAACCGTCAAAAATTTTATCTGCAAAAGTGACAGTCGCTCAATCAGCGAGCTATTCAAAATTAAACTACTCATTGGAATATTAAACCAAAAGTTCGGTCTAGCTTAATCAAATCAAATCAAATGGTGTGGCGCAACAGTCCGTTGTGAACCAGGGCCTAGTGACTTACAACTCTCAACCATCCCTGTACTGTTGTCAGGAATGGAAGGGACCTACAATTTTAGGCCGAATCCGAACGGCTAGTTTGAGAAAGCACTTTTTCATGACAAGAATTACTCTTGAAGGATTTGTCAATTCCTCGCAAGAGGCAGTACCCGCGAAAATTATTTTTTTAAATTAAGGTGGCACAGGCAGGGATTGAACCCAAGTCCGCTTGCATGACAGTCCAACGCACTAACCATCATGCTACGGGTACTACATCTAATGTCTAGCGGGTCTAGCTTAATAATGTCCATTAAATTTTGAGTAAATACTTATCCTGGCTTCAAAGTTTAGCATCTGGTCAAAATCCACTGTTTCCCTAGATGAACTCTTAAATAAATGAACTAAAGTAAACATTGTCATTCGAAACAGAAATTGTCACCACAACTAATCAGAACAGAACCTAAGCGGTCAAACTCAAAATAGTGTGTTCAGAGCTGTCAAAAAATAACTGTGTTTTTTTTAGCTCTAATTGTTCAGAGCTTCAAATTCGTGTTTCTTTTTTATTCTGAACATGTTCAGAGCTCGTTCTGTGAGCTCAGAATAAAATAACAGAGTAAACGGAGTAAAATGCTGAACACAAACAATTTGTTATTTGAAAGCTTACTTACTTGCTTACTTAAGGTGGCGCTACAGTCCTGTGTGAAATAGGGCTTCAACAAACAAACGTCTCCATCTAGCTCGGTCCCTAGCTAGATGTCTCCAGTTTCGCGCTTCAAGTTGGTAGAGGTCACCTTCCACTTGTGCGCGCCAGCTGATCCGCGGTCTTACTCTAGTGCGCTGTCCTGTTGGTGTGGATTCAAAGACTTTCCGGGCCCGAGCATTGTATTTCATACGATCTACGTGATCCAGCCATTTTCGTCGTTGGACTTTTACCCTTCTGGCTAAGTCTACGTCACTGTACGGGCTGTACAGCTTGTCGTTCCATCTTCTCCTCTTGGATGAATACGGGACCGTAGATCACACGAAGAACTTTTCTCTCGAACCGACCAAAGGTGCTTTCATCCGCTTTTGTCATAGTCCATGCTTCTGCACCGTATAGCAGGACGGGGATGATAAGAGTCTTATATAGCAACGCTTTGGTCCCTCGAGAGAGCACTTTACCACTCAATTGCTTTCTTAGTCCAAAGAAACAGCGGTTAGCAAGAGTTATTCTGCGTTTGATCTCTGCACTGGTGTTGTTTTCTGCGTTTACAGCGGGGCCTAGGTAGACGAAGTCCTTGACAACCTCAAAACCTCACGCTGAGTTCTTCCGATTATATCAATGTCATCAGCATATGCTAGTAATTAGACAGACTTTTGAAAGATAGTGCCTCTAGTGTTGACGTGTGAACTGAGCACTATTCTTTCAAGCACGATGTTAAAAAAATCGCATGACAGCGCATCACCTTGTCTAAGACCTTTTTTGACATCGAAAGGATCTGTTAAGTTGTTTCCAATCGTTATGGAGCAGCGTGAATTCTCCATGGTCATCCTGCACAAACGGACTAGTTTGGCAGGGATGCCAAAACTAGACATGGCTCTTTACAGTTCGTCCCTGTAGATGCTGTCATATGCGGCCTTGAAATCGATGAAAAGATGGTAGGTGTCGATTTGGTGTTCTTGAGTTTTCCAGGATCTGCCGTAATGTGAATATTTGAAGAACTGTGGATTTTCTGGTCTAAAACCACATTGATAAGGACCTTTCAGGTTGTTGACGATGGGCTTTAGACGTTCACATATTACGGCAGAGAAGATTTTGTAGGCGATGTTAAGTACACTTATTCCTCTATAGTTGGTGCAGTTTAGAGGGTCTCCTTTTTTTAGGATCGGGCAAACAATACTGAGGTTCTATTCATCGGGCATGCTATCTTACAGATAAGTTGGTTCATGCTCCTAACCAACTTATCTCCAGCTGCTTTAAAGAGCTCGGCATTCAAGCCATCCGCTCAGGCGGCTTTATTAGACTTCAGCTTAGATATGGCAATCTTTACTTCGTCTAAGTCGGGAGGACGGGATTGTTGGCTTTCGTCGTCTATGTTGAATGGATCGTCTTGCCTGACAGCCGAATTTGGTTCGTCGTCGCCATTATACAGTCTACAGAAGTGGTCCTTCCATATCCTCAGCATTGACTGCGGTTCCACTATGATGTTTATACTTTCGTCTTTGCAGTCTTCGGTTCTAGGTTTATGTACCTGTGAATTTCGTTTCACCTGTTCATAAAACTTTCGTACTTCATTCCTGCTTATAAACCTCTCAACATCTTCCACCGCACGCTTTTCATGCCCTCTCTTTTTCCTTCTAAGAAGTCGGCGTTCCTCTCGCCTCTTCTGCTCGCAGAGATCTTGAGCAGCTCTCGTCCTTTTATACAGCGCCGCTTTGCGTGCCTGTTGTTTGGCTGCATTTGCCTGCCGACATTTTTCATCAAACCAGTGGTTCCTTGTTGGTGTCTTTTTGAAACCCAGCACATCAGAGGCAGCTTCTCTGATTGCACCTTGGTCCGAGTCAATGTTAGCTCATCTGGCGTCGATCGCAATATGGTCAATCTCATTGACGGTTGATTGAGCTGGAGAAGTCCAAGTTACTTTGTGGATATTGAGTTGTGGAAAACGCGTACTGGCAACCATGACGTTTCGATCCGCAGCAATATCTATGAGCCTGAATCCGTTGTCGGAAGTGTTGTATATCTTCCCTTCCTAGCTTGGCATTAAAAACACCCAGGACACTGCTTATATGTTTTGTCTAAGAGCTCGAAGAACATAGCTTTGGTGTTGTCGTCTTTCTCTTCTGTGGGGGCGTGCGCTCATATCAGGCTAATGTTGCCGAATTTAACCTTGATGCGTATGGTCATGAGGCGCTCATTGATGCACCTATAGCTCAAGACTTCTTGCCTAAGTCTGGCTCCAATGACGAAGCCGCATCCAAATAAGCGTTGTTGGTTTTCGTGGTAGCAGTCCACCATAGTAAATATTGCAGTTTTTCATCCTCTTTTTGCCCGGCCCATCCCATCGTATTTCCTGGATGGCGGAAGGGGCCTAACATTCCACGTGCATATTTGAAGTTCGTTGTCCTTAATTCGTGTGCGTTGGTTGTCAACACTAAATCCATCCGTATCCGAGGCTTGTTGGTGCTTCGCAACTATGAAGCTTTTACGTGGCCAGGAAGTAACCCCGACGGTATAACCCCTAACCTGGAGGGTTAGATCCTAAGTATATCTCCAAGGATGGGGAGCCGGATAAAACCGCTCCTTATGGGCGTGGGCTCCGAATAAGTCGAAGAAGCCCTGTAAGGTGTTCGCTTAGTAGTTCAACCTTACTGGAACTGTAGACGCAACCGTTAATTCCATCTCGGGAATTCCTCCGCTGCCGTCTGGATAAGGGGAGGTGCCTTAGCGGAAACAACGCCGAAAGCCGATAAATTAAAAAAAATCATCGTCAAAATAATAAAAATGGCGGAAGAGGCTGGTCGTTTTAGTGCAGAAGATAAGATAATTTAGAAAAAACTAATTGCATATAGCATTTTTATGAATCAAATTCATTTCAGGCGTCAAATGGCCAACGCTTCAAAAATTTTGAACGTCTTCAAACAAAGGTCAAGAAACCATTATATGAAAAAATTGCCCAACAGTTAACGGAGAATTCGATGTTAAGGTAACATTTGAGCAGTTCGACTTCAAATGGAGTCTGACATTTGACATTTCAAATCATGACAGTTTAGTCCTCAAGTTGTTTCATAATTAAATCAGAGAGCTCTGAACATACTCTGCTCAAAACTCTACTCTACTCTGTTCGCTCAGACCCTGCTCAGTGCTCAGCTCTGAACTAAAGAAGAAACACGCCAAAAATTTTCCTTACTTCAAAAATTTGTTTAATTATTAGTTTTGATTCTAATTTAGCCCAAAAAGAAATCTCAGTGTATGGAAGACGTTCAAAGCTGAAATTATTCTGACTTCTGAGCGTGTTCAGCATGCTGTGAAGACTCAGAGTTCAGAGCTTTAATCTCAAATAGAACAACCGCTATAATAAGAGCAAATTATGTCTTGTTGGCGAGTATTTTGTAAATGTTTACTACACAAACGTCAAAGTGACATTTGCCAATATTATCACTTTTGATAAAACGATGTCTTAAGTGATACATATTTTTGACAGCTGTGTGGCAAATTTTTGCACCAATCATGAAACTATCTAAGAATTTACTTGCCGACATGTTTATTTTTCAAAATTTGTTTATCTACCAAAATAGGTGGTCAATTTTCAAATACAAAATTGTGAGTTGAGCTTTAGGTGACTTGTGGCTTGAACTTGGCTCTATGTCAGATCTGAAATTTGACGTTTTGTTTATTATACCAAATAAGAGTTGTTTAATGTGTTCGGTCAATATTTAAAGTCAAAATATGTCAAATCACCGAAACTTGGCTTTAAAGATTCCACACTTAAAATTGTAGAAGATTTCAACTCTTTTTTGGGTGTGTTCCATTGGAAATAGCTGCAGGATCTAATTCGCCAGCTCCAAATAAAAAAATGTTCAAATAACAAATTTGTAAAACGTCACCCAAACAATATGGCCACAATGTGCTGTCAACATATAACTTATTTAATTTTACAGCTTCTTTAAAACTTCACTTCTGTCAAATATTTCCCCCATATTTATTTTATGACACCAAACAAATTTTTTATCTAGTTTGTTTTCTTGACCTTGAGTCATCAAATGAATTATTATTGCTTTAAAGTCTTAAAAGTCGGCACACAAATGTTCATATTATATTGAAGAATAACATTATTTTAAGTGAACAGTAAATATCTATTGCTTAACACAAACAAAATGGTCTTCAAATCCAGCTCAACGTACTTATTGCTCGTTAGAGTCATTATGGTCCTCAAGTTGTACCTATTGATATGCTTTTAAAAAAATATGCCACCGCCACCATTAGTCGCTTCGTTATGTTTGTCCATTGATTATTTTGTTTACCTTCACCAAGGTCCCGCGTTATTGTACTTCAAAAGCGATCCATTACAGTCCATAATTCATACAACACATCACAAAAGGCAATGATCTTGGATTATAATAAAATATGAGCACCCGCTCCAAAAATAGTCGCAACACCACAAATCACAAGAAATATCTCGTGATGTCTTAAATTATGGATATCAACAAACGTCTTTTTGGATTTCTCTTAAAAATAAAAGTCACATAAATGAGTGAGTCTTATAGCATTATGTATTTCCATTAAGCTGACAAAAAATTCCGCCAGATGTCTCTGCCAACAATTGATGTTTTCGCAGCCAAATGCATTCCATTAAGATTGTTGTACCTTCCTATACCGAAACGGTCTACGTCCCAGGCCAAAAGTAAAAGTCATTGCAATGAAGAAGACGATGACGATTCCTCCACAGCCACCGCCGCCCGCCGCCACTATTTACAAAAGTCCTGATAAATGATGTGCGCTCGCCAAACATGTGCGCATCAGCATTTTAGCATCAGACCATCATGAGTATCGCCTTCGCAACTTTCTTTAAAAGATGTTCTTCGTTAAGCAGCAACAACTGTTAACCAACTAGGATGTGATTCCGATGTGCGCATGTATCAATTTAAGGTGGTCCCATAAGGTTATCGCGATTTTTCCTTCCGTCTGACGATGGGAACAACGGCACAGCATTTACATAGTAAAGAAATGGAAAGAAATTTCTCTCTTCTTCATTTGACCCGCGTAGAGTAGGATTGGCTATAGATGGCGGTGCGGTCGGTTGTCGGTAGTGGTGGTCTGAAGTTCGTCGTCATCACAAATGGCACTGGTGCATCCTCGTGACTCTACAAATGGACATCCTCCTCCTGCTTCGCTATCTTTGTGCTTCTTCATTGTCGTTGTGGTCGTCGCCACATCGCTTTTTGGCAGTCGGAAGAAGTTGTGTGTCGTCGTGGTATGCAATAATGGATGTGGTTTGTCCGCCAGCGCCAAAACCGCAGAGAGAGCATTGCCATCGTCAATCGGACTTGGTATCGGTTTCGGTGGCTTTCGCCGCTCTAACGCCACCGCGCCAAACTGTACTAATCTTTCACTTTCCTTGAGTAAATATTGGACGCCCCATGGGAACAGCAGACAACCTGACAACCAAACGAAGAAGACACAACCAGCAGAAGCAGAAGCCGCAGCAGCAGCCAGAGCAATACCCCGCAGCCGCAATCCCAGTCACAGCAATGGCAAAGCAAAGTAACCAAAGCATCACGACTTCCAATGGCTGTCTGCTGGATCTATCTAACGTTTTATCAATTGACTCTTCTGAGCTATAATCCAATAAATTTCGAGACAACAGCGTTGTTGTCACCTAATCTAACGGTAGTGTAAGTCTTCTTCTTTTTCATCGAGTTTAAAAAAAAACCATGAATGGCGCACCTTTAGCTTGGTGAGACGATGAAGTTTGCCTCAGCCGTTTCTGTCTGGCTGATTGCACAGAGCAATGGTGAAAATGTATGCAGCTTGTTCGAGCTGGGGTGAAATTTTGTGTTTTCTTGGCCAAGTCACAATGGATGGATTTTTGCCAATTTCAGTGCCATATGGCTAAACATCCAGAGACACCTCAGTTCGGTATGGATTTTCCTTTTACTCACGAGAAATGATAAGATGCGGAACGCAACTAAATTAGAAAATAAAATTCCATCGGATCCAAATGGTTTTGGCGAAAATGTTGATGGGAAATTTCCGGTCCATTCGGAGGGGACTGATGGCAATCTAGAGGAAGAGAAATGCTTCCTTGCCAGCCAATAACTGTGTATAAACACCTGCTTCCAGCAAAGTGATGACATTTCGGATGAATAGCTATTTGTGATTTTTTTGAATTTATGATTCGATTAGGTTTAATTGGAAAAATGTGTGTTTGGGCTTTTTTTCTTCCATTAAGCGGGCAATCGCGATTAATGATCTTCGGTATAAAGTTTCAAAATGTTCACTTCTTCATTTTGATGGCTATCAGATAGGGGTCAATGGCGTTTATTTAAGACGACTTTAATTGGTTTTAAATGATTTATTTGATCGTTTGTCAATGGAAAGCTGAAATGATTGATCTGAGGATAATTTTTACTTATAGTTGGTGAAGAAAACAGCATTTTAAAGCAAAGTTATTTGTTTACGCTTACGGAATTCATTAATTTTGAATAAATTAAAGAAAAATAGGATTTAGTTTAAGATATCACGGACGGGAAAATTAAACCTCAGGATTGATAGCTCAGCGTTCTTTAATAGTTACCAGTACATTTATCAACACTTAAAGTTTAGCCTTTCTCTTTTCTTTGTGGGCCCTATTTAATCTTTTGCATCCAAAGTCATTCCAAGGTATTGGAGTAAGGACCTTCTGTACTTTTCATCAAAATTTTAACAATTGTTTAGGTTTTTATTTGATAAGTTCATATTTTGTTTCGTTAAGTTTGATCCGCCATTTCTGCGAGCAGTCACTAACTTTACCAACAGCATTTTGCAGTTTTTGCATAGCTATCGTAACGGATTTATCTGGCACCAAAGCAAGGTGACCACAATTATAGCGTTGTTGTCCCTTGTATATCAAGTAAACAAGGTGGGCCCTTGGACACTTCCTTTTGGTACACCGGTTTCAACTTTCTCTGGTTATGATTAATTTTGGTCGCACCGTATTCTAAAGAGTTGGTTGAAAAATAAGATATTAGTGACCAAACCCCAAGTGGCCAAACCATATCAAAGGGTGGAACAACATCGATAAACTTGCTCGATCAAGGAATGTTTATTTCTGGATCCATATTAATGTTAAAGAATTAGTCTTCTAATGTTTCGATTTTCCGTAGCGGTTGGAAACTTTGAAATTTTCTAATGGTGCGGTATGTGTTCTAGTTTTGTGTTTTTTTAAAATTATAAAAGAAATTTCATTCATAATGGCAATTTATGAAAACATTCAAAAAATAGCAGTCCTAGGGGTCGTAGTGAACTAGTGACTTACAACTACCATTGATTGCAGTTTTTTTTTGAAAAATTCACGGTGATAAACTTAACTCCGTTCTCAAGGCTACCTTTAGACTAGACTAACCACATTTTTAATGACAAAGTAAAGACGCTCAACATTAAAGTAAAAGAGTGAAAAAGAAAGAAACTGGGGCGTATAAATACACATTCAAAATGTTTTGTGTATTAAACGTGACTTGATGGTTAGAGCGTAGGACTGTTCCACCTAAAGTTTTTCCACGGGTAAAGACTCTTGCAAGGAATTAAAAAGTTTTCCAAGAGTAATTTGTGTCATGCTGTCAGAAATAAGCCGTTTGGAGTAACACACAGGAATTTTTGACAGTTGTAAATCACTACACCCTTTCTTTGAACTGATTGTTGCGCCACCTAGTTTATTTATTTTAAATAGCTTTGTTGCAGAATGTTAAAACACTTCTTTTTCTTCTTTAGAGTGTGAACACTCTCAGTTGAAACGAGACTGAAATATGAACAGACCTGAAATGTCAAATTGGCGTATGAACGCACTCTTTCAACTGCTGTCAATTTAGTGAGTTGAAACGAGACCGAAATGTGAACAGACCTTAAATGTCAAATTGGCGTATGAACGCACTCTTTAAACTGCTGTTCCTGTCAGTTTAGAGAGTTGAGACGAGATCGAAATTTGAACAGACCTTAAGTGTCAAATTGACTCCTCCTTAAATAAGTACATTAAAGAAGGTGTGTTTTTCTCCACTCAAAAGAAAACGCAGTTAAATATCAATTCAAACATCTCTCCGGAACTCCGGATTTATGTACCTAAATGATAGCTTTAACTATTCTAATCCGTCTTGGCTTTGTTAGAACTGATTCAAAACTTCGACAATTTGTTCAAAATTACAAACTACTTGCTGCCTTAGATCAAATAAAATTAATCTAAATTTAATTCTAAACGACAAGTTCAAAACTAAACATTTGACCATGCAGCCTTCATACTGCGATCTTTAATTAATTAAACATATCAAGCTCAATGCTTACATTAACCTCCAATCAACTGATTTGATAACCAAATATTCTGACAAGAATTATCTTTGACAACGTATTTTTTTTTCAGTGTATAGAGAAACTGCCTTGACTTGGAATGCGAAGTTTGTAATCTTTTCAGGCGTGTGCACAAGTTGCATGCGTACGTATAAATGAGTTCTTGTAACGTCTCGGAGTTTAGCTCCCATTCAGTAGTCGTGGTGAATTCGATGACTATAATTGATTAGGTATCCACATAAATTAATTTTCAATGTACTTCGGCTTAAGGTATCCGATTTGCTGATTCCGCCGAAAAGGCTTTATAGCTTAAGATACATGCAGCTGCTGCTGTCTCTAATGTTTGGACGCAGCCTTAGCCTCAGTTTCCACCTCAGTCTCAGCCCAACATACTCATGTCTACATTTTTGTTCGATAATTGGTCAATTTGAGTAATTGCGCCCGGCAATATCTTTTTGTACAACGTACAACGTACCTTGCATAGAGCCTGTGATTTTATGATGTCGATATACATAGTAATGTGTTGTAAAAGTCTTAAAAAGGAAGGGCGGTAGTGGTGTTGGCGCGGCGGCGGCGGCCGGCGCGGCGTGGAGTCTGGATGTTAAAATTATCCCAACACTCACTTCAGTCCAGTCTAAGACTCTTTTTCTAGAGGATTTAGAAGTCGAAGTCTATTTGCTTGCAGCAAAGAGGGGGCTTTGACCATTAATCTCCTGACTTTCAAGAGTAGATGTACGCGTTTTCTCTCTCATACACGTCGATATGGCAGCATATCCCAAGAACGATTCGTGATAGGCGTGTTTTTTTTGCAGCACCACATCATCTGTGGGTACCGCATCTTCATAGAGCAAGAGCATCTTGTGTTCCTAGACTTAAAATTTAAAGGAAGAAGAAGAAAAACAAGATTCTTGCAGACTCATTCATTAAGCTACGTCTTCGGGTTCTTCATAAGAACGCTAGTCGGCCTCAGCGCACCTTGAGAGGCTCTTGTACTCTTCTACATCCATAATTGTGTGTAAAAAACTTCTTCAGAAGTTACTAACAGTTTTTTTTGTCCTTCATGAGTGAAGCTGATGATAATATGTGCTGTTGTGTGGTTCTTCCACAAGTTCGGGCTAAACGGGAATAGATGGATTTCCGGTGCTGGGAAACACATTCACACGATTTATGCCTTTTCCTTTCAGTTTTTGTTATTTTACGTTGTTTTTTTTATCATCTCCTCCGTCGACATTTAGCTGTCCAGGAGTCGAACTGCAGTACAAATAACTAACGTTGTCGGTTGTCGGTCACACGGAGCGAAGTCGAAGTCGGAGTTGGTGTGGCAGTTGGATTAATGTTGACACATAATGACGGCACTTAATATTGATGGCGCAAAAAGGTTTTGTTAAATGATGGTAGAATTATGAGTCTGTTGAGTTTTGTAGTTTGTCATAAAAAAGAAAAACATTGCATAGCGGTGCGGTCTTTTTTTTGGATGGGAAGAAAACATGAAGGAATGTTCACAGTACGATTGTACTACACGACAGTTGTTGAAACCGAGGACGACAATAATATTGCAACGCTACACGCTTACAATTTACAACAGCATCACGTCTGAATTAATTTGATAATAATAATATGAGCGACAACATTGTGAAAGTACGGATTTTACTCGGAATGTTAAGTGTTTTGTTCTTTTTGGTTTTCTTATATTATTTGCTGAGTGACCTATTTATGTTGTTTTTTTTTTTTGAAAGACTTTATTAAATACTTTGTATGGCTTTTTAAAATATAAAGTATGTCATTTGGTTGCATTTTCTTGAAGGTCACACCAAAATTTTAAAAATTCAGTGCAGCAGCACCTTGTGAAGGACTTACATGGTCTTAACCATTCCTTATATGGGAGTAAGGGTATCGAGGCCAAGAGGAACTATACAATCCAAATACCTTTTTGAGAAAAGTGATTTTTGTGAGTAAGGGCAGTTAAGATTGTAAACGTGAGGCACAGATTTTAAAACACTAATAAATCAGGATCTGAAAAAAATTCGAATATAATTTAAAGTTGCATAAAAATAATCTTACCTATCTTTATTTTTGTTTAAAAAGACTCATGACTTTTTCAAAGTGCGCTAAACACTTCTTAAAATTACCTCTTTTTTATGAAGAACATTGGACAAATTATCGTTAAGTTCTAAAAAAATACTCAATCCCGAAAAAGTGCGGGAAAGTAGAAATTTGTGATAAACTTACTTACTAACTTACTTAAGGTGGCGCTGCGTCTTCAGCCAGCTAGCTGCCAAGTTGGTTGAGGTCTTCACGCACCTGAGTGCGTAACGTGAGTCACGGTCTTCCTCAACTGCACCGTCCCTCGGCATTGGATTCGAAGACCTTCCGGGCTGGAGCGTTGGTGTCCATTCGCTCTACATGACCTAGCAATATAAGCCGGACTTTCTGTTAACTAGGTCAGTGCCGCGTGCCCGTACAGTTCGTCGTTTTACCTTCTCCTCCATTCTCCATTTATCCGTACGGGACCAAAAATCACCCGAAGAATTTTTCTCTCGAAGCATCCTAAGACACTCTCATCTTTCTTCCTAATTTTTTGTTCTATAGATGGTGATTTTAGATGCTCGAGAGAGGACTTTACTTCTCAGTTGCATTCTAAGTCCAAAGAAGCAGTGATTTGCAAGAGTTATTCTTCGTTTGATTTCAGCGCTGGTGTCGTTGTCTGTGTTAATAGCGGTGCCTATGTAGACAAAGTCCTATGGTGACGTTTTGTCCAAGACGTCGTTGTTCTTTGTCCTTTTTTGATGACAGCAAATACTTGGTCTTGCCCTCATTCACCACTAAGCCCATCTTCTTCGCTTCCGTCGCAATGCTCAAAAACGCTCCATTGAAATCACGCTTTAATCTTCTAACTATGTCAATATCATCTGCTTATCCGAGTAATTGGATGGACCTTTGGAAGATTGTGCCTCTAGTGTTGACGGTTGAGTTTTGCACAATTATTTCCAGAACGATGTTGAAGAAGTCGCATGACAGTGCATCGCCTTGTCTAAAACCTTTTTTGACATCAAATGCATCGGTAAGATCTTTTTCGACCTTGATAGAGCAGCGTGCATTCTCCATCGTCATTCTGCACAAACGGATAAGTTTGACAGGCATGCCAAACTAGACAATGCTCTAGAGCTCTTCTCCCTATAGATGCTGTCATACGCGGCTTTTAAATCCATTAAGAGATGGTGGGTATCGATTTGAAGTTCCTGGGTTTTTTCCAATATCTGCCGTAGTGTGAATATTTGGTCTGAAGCCACACTGATAAGGACTGATATATATCTTCACTTCGTCGAGGTCGGGTAAGCAGAATTCTTGATCTGCGTCGCCTTGGTTGAGTGGTCTTATCTCCCTTACAGCGGAATTCGGTTCGTCATCGCCGTTATATAATTTGGAGAAGTGATCTTTCCGTATTCTCAACGCAGACTGCGGAACCACTACGATGTTCCCCTGATCGTCCTTACAGGCTTCGGTTCGCAGCTTGTACCCTTGGAATGTTTTTTTTTACCTTTTGGTAAAATTTACGAACCTCATTCCTGTTGTGACATTTATCTATCTCTTCCATCTAAGAAGCCGGTGTGCATCTCTCTTCTTCTGCTCGTAGAGCTTGCTAGCAGCTATGGTCCTTCTATGCAGCGCCGTTTTGTACGCCTCTTGCTTACCGGCACTCGTCGTCAAACCAGAGTTTTCGCTGTTTTCGCCATGTGAAACCTAACACTTTAGAGGCAGCATCTCTAATGGCTGCAAAGCAATGTTGCCACTGGTTTTTAATGTCCCCTTGTGGATTTTAAGATATGTGAACTGGGCACTAGCTACCAGAACGTCTCGCCAGCAGCGAAATCGATCAGCCTGAATCCATTGTCGGAGGTAGTGTAGTGTAGGCTGTATCTCCCGATTGTGCCACCAAAGATGTCTTCTCTTCCTAGCTTGGCGTTAAAATCTCCTTAGATAATTTTAATGTCATAACCGGGCACTGCTCATATGTCTTGTCCAAGAGCTTGAAGAATATCTCTTTGGTGTCTTTATCTTTCTCCTCTGTTGGGGCATGCGCGCATATTAGGCTTATGTTGGCGAATTTAGCCTTGATGATGATTGTTGCACTGTTAAGTGACCTTATATTCCAGGTACAGATCTGAAGTTCGGTGTCTTTATTTCATTTGCTTGGGTTGTCAACTGTGAATCCGTCCGTATCGGAGGCTTGTTGGTGCTTCGCAACTAAAGGTATTTTTTATGTGGCCAGGAAGTCACCCCGACGGCACAACCCCTTACCTGGGAGGCCAGAGCCTTAGTATAACTCCAAGGACGCGGAGCAGGATAAACCGCTCCTTATAGGCCTGGGCTCCGAATAAGTCGAAGAAGCCCTATAAGGTGTTCACTAAGTAGTTGAAACTTACTGGAACTGTGATAAACTTGGTAATACAAAATAAAGTACTTGGGAGTCACTAAACAAAAATTCTTCATCCACAAATATGACGTTATTGCATTTTTGACTAACTGCAGCACATCCCAATATTTTGCAACTGTGTTTCTCCAAGTCTCTATCAACTTGACGAAAAATAATATTCGAATAATTTTTGTGTAGAATTCAATGATCTGCAAAGTGTACACAAAACTTTTGTCAAAATAAAGTATAGCTGTTTTGTAATTGATGTATTCCAACAATTTTCCGATCCAAACTAAGGGGACTTTTTTGGTAGTGTTCAAGGTGGATAAACTAAGCTCTTCACTAAAATTCAGCATAGTCGAAATTTCTTCAAAGTAAGGCACTTGTTTTATATAATTTTTCCGGAATACTTAATCTAAATGATTTCTGAATCTATTGTCCAGAAAACTGCTTAATATTAAATGCCAATCACTTAGCCAATCACTTTTTTCAAATGTTTAAGAACTTCACCCAAGAATGGTTTCACCATAATCAACTCATTCCCTCATTTCAGAGGTTATTCTAGACCCTCTTATGTGATCGAAGCTTTTATGTGATTGGGAGATGAATTTCCTGAACCACATAGTGAGTGTAATACTAAAAGACCCTCATTTTTCCCTAAGGCCTTTGTCACGAACAACGTTTTTGTTTAGACGGTTAAATTCCCTTAAAACCCGTTGACTACTGATAAATAGCAAGGTCGCCGTTACTTACAGTTGTTAACACAGATGATTAAAATAGACACTGGGAAAAATTCTCGACCAGTTTTAAAGGCCATCTAGTAACGTGCCCTTATCAAGGCGTGCATATTTCAAGAATCTAAAGTTTTTTAGCTTTGAACTTTGATGCCTATTTTGCAGCAATCCTCTGGTACTTTTTTCATACCAAGGCCACCCTCAAAAAAACTCTAGAAAACCTTTAGAGATTCTCGTAGTTGATATCTTGTTTATTCGCCACCCAATTTTGAGCTCAATTGTCAAATATTTTAAAACTACAATCTTCCTAGTTGCGCCACCTAAAATTTGTTTTCACACTGGTACGGCTTGTTTTGAGACATTGACAAATTCTCCAAGAATCATCGGTGCAAAATTATATACAATTTAGTAAAATGTTAAAACGATTTTCGCAATTTACTAATTATATAATCCTACTATCTCTTAACATTATGCTAAAGTCAAAACCCCGGAATGGCTACTTTAAGCATTTTCCTATAATCATATTGTATCTGTCAACCTATCTTATAAAAGCAGTTGATGGAATGGTTCCGTCTACAGTTGGGAATTCCAATTAATAGGTCCGTTTACATATGTTTCCTTTGTTTATGTTCATGAACTGTCACTGTTTAGACATGTTCGGATGCCAGTATGACATAAAAGCTGCACTAGTGTCGATTTCAAGAACTTAAACAGAGAATATAGCATGGTGATCAATCGATTGAGTACTTGTGTTAACTGAACTTTAATAGCTTTTAAATCAAATTCTATGCAAAATTCGTTGAATGTTGTTTGTAAAATGATTTATTCCCAAGATCGAAGAGAATTTGTCAAACCTGGGTCGTCATCAACGTGACGTACAAGGTTTCGGCTTTTAACATCACTAACTTGTCCAAACAACTCAAATTTTGCCAATAGTAGCTTTAGCCTCCCGAGAATGCGATTCACCACTCGACAACACTGAAAACAACTCCTGAAAAATTTGAAACACCAGTGCATTTGTAAAACTTCATTACTATGTTGAAGCGGAAGCGTTCCATTTTAAGTAAGAGTGTAGTTCGTACTTATCAAGTGTCAAAAACTGACACCTACAAAAATGACAACTACCGAAATAGGGGACGATTTTCAACATTTTTTTTTTTAGTAAATATTTACAATTTCATTGCATTGTGAAATACTGTATCGTTTCATTTTTAGTAATGACGCAGTTACTACTCTTTAAATGTCCAAATATTACAGTTTCAAAAGTGACAGCTGTGCAAATAGTGGGTTATTCAAAACTTCTCTTTGGAAACCCTTTAAAACCGAAGAAAAGAGATGAATTTTTATATCTTAACAGAGCATAAAGATCTCTTGATCGTAATTCAAATATGCACCCTCACAAAAATTACTCACCAGGTTAAAGAATTACCCGACGCTCATCCGCGGCCTTGTTACGAGTACTTAAACATACCTTGACCATGAACCTTTTTCTCTTTTATATTACTGCCCCTTAACTCATGTCATAATAATTTATAATAATTTATGTTTTTTCTAAATGTTGTTATTCTAAAACAAAATAAAAAAAGCAGAAAATAAGTTGCCATCAAGGCTTGACCTTTACCGTCAGACATGTACACCATACTCTTTATATATTATTTATGTCTATGCGAGTACCTTATACAGCTATTAAAGGCCACTAAAACCCGGCTTTTACCGTATAAATAAATTTCACTAGAATCGACAACCTTTTGCAAAGAAAGAATAATAACCACAAAACCGCTTACATAATAAGTCGTATAGATACATATAACCTACCTGGGTATGGAGTCGAAGTAGATGGAATTGCCAAGCGCCAACCAAGCCACTAATTAAAGCCATATTGGCCACAGAGCCACCTGTTAGAGTTTCACATAAACAACATAAATAAATACAAACAAAACTACATACATATTTTTCAATTACAAAAAAGTACAAATAAAAACAAAAAGATATAAACCATAGATCTACAACGTATACTATATCACCTTTTATGCAGCTCACGCAAGCACCTCGTTTGTAAGCAACATTAGCGTCAGCATAAAAAAGAAAAACAAACAAAAATGTCATTTTGGCAAAAGTTTGGCCCAAAAATGCTCCCCTCACGGTCCCCAACACACCGAACACTCTGCATATTGTGAACTACAATGCGTCAGTTCAGAAATGCTGCCATGTGGAACGTTAATAATTATTCCGGCATGTAATTTATGTACATCGAGAGCTCGGATACGAGCTCCAGCACCAGTATCTTGTTGTGAGATATTCCTGTATAATCGAACGACTGCAGCGCCAACGCCATGCGGTATAATATTGCGTAATGTCAGCATGGATTAACTGGGAACTGTGTTCGCAAGTCTAAAGCTTTGCGACACTTCTGTGCATGTAACGAGATCTATTGACGCTTTTATCTCGACTGCCCCTAATTAAATTAGATTATTCATTCGCCTGTGCATTGTGTGATGATTTGTTATTGTTTTTGTTTTTGTTTTTAATTCGCCGCATTTTCTTTGTGTCTTTTTAGGTTTTAATGCACCACCAGCAGATATAGAGGAGAGACGTCAACTGTCATCGAATCATTATGACAGATTGCAGCAGCAGCATCCAGGGCTCGATGTGTTCAACGATGAGCGATGCCATCTTATCGGCTCGCAGTGCAATGGTATCGAATCCCCGAATTCGAGTGATTCGCTTGGTGCGTCCTAATTCACGACGAATTCTGGTCACGCCTGACAACAATGTGACGTTTGGCTTTGCCATTCGTGGTGGCAAGGAGTTCGGAACGGGATTCTTTGTGTCGAGAGTGGAGAAGAGCAGTGAAGCTGATATCAAGGGATTGCGGGTAAGTTTTGTTTGGTGGGTCTTGAGTCTTGTGTTTTGTGCCTCCGTGCAGTGAGAGTGAAATTGCTTGATTAACTGGTTAAACGGATTCGTCTCATGGTTGATCGGGAAGAATTGCCCGGAATGTGGGTCAAACAGACAGAATTATTTTGTTTTTCTTATTTTTTTTTATTTCGTTCGCTCACTCGTTTGTTATTGAAAGTTCGTGCGCTTCCACTTGACACAATTAGTAAAGTTTCACTTTACTGAATCGCACATATATCGACTGTTATTCGAAGAAGCTGTGACGAACGGATTCCATCTGGCTTTGATAATGATGATGATGATGATAATGATGACGATGGTGGTGAATGGATAGGATGATCCAAGATGATATGTGAAATTGATGTTTGGTATTTTTGTGCCATGCACAGGGTAAGGAAGTAGCAAATTGCCCGGCTCGATGCTGATAGATTGTCTTTTCTGTTGAATTGCCAGATGTGATTAGATTAAGTAAACGTACATAGAAAAAAGGACAGATAAAGCGGATAGTCCTATTCTACGAGAATAACTGACAAGATTAAGCGCCAAAAAAAGTTGTCGTATAGAAATTGAATGGTGTGGAACGTTGTGTGAACTTTCTTTATTTTAAAAATTGTGTTAAAAGTATTAAAGACAAAACATCAACGATTGTACTTTCTAGTAGAAGTCAACATATCCAGCTGAATTTTTACCAAATAAAAATAAATACAAATAAATGAAGATGGTAAGTTTTCTGTTTGATCACGATTTTGAAAGTCCAATGGAACATACATATGAGTACATGCATTTATGAATGTCATGAATGTCATTTTATGAGAAAAAAAAATGAATTCGCTCGACTGATAATTTACATTCATCCCGTTTACTTGATAGGATTTGAAAAACGAACAGATCCAGATTGAACGAATATAGGTTTGTTCATTCACTTTCCAAAACTTTATTCCAATTATAGTTTCTGAAATCACTTTGACAGAAATTTGGAGTTTTAGAGAGAAAACGAATAGAGGTCATGCCTAAATCACGTTAAAACTCTTTGACACTTAAACAACTATGAACAGTTATTCGCCCTTTTTATGGATTTAATTTATTTTCTGATAAAAAATCACAAATACTGGATTCCATTTGCATAATCTAAACATCATCAGTGAAAAAAGAAATGGAAATATAATAAATCAGTGAAAAGAATGTTCAGAACTGTCAAAAAATCAAATGGAAAACCATCCTACCAAACGTCAATTTTTCACAAGCAATCTTCCCCTTCAAAAGTAAAAGTAAAGGAAATTAAACGAAAAACAGAATTTTAAAGTTATTGATCCGAACTTATAAGAATCTTGAAAAAGTTCTGTATACCCCTTGTAACAAAAATAAAGAAGACGTTCCGTAAACTTCAGAACTGAAGAAGATCTGTTGGTTTTTGACGCTTTGGGTGAAAGAGTAGTTAGGAGTGTAACAGTACATAACTGTTGATCATCTCTAATAGAGATGGCGCAACAGTTTAATATTCACTTTGCTAGGTGCCGGGCCATAGAGACATTCCAGGTAACTGTAAGGCAGATGAACTCTCCAGGAACGGCACAATACAGCCCATCCTACCACGGTTGGCAAGTACTGGCACACCAATCGCTACTTGTTAACTGTTTCTAATGCAAGACGCTGTGAGGAGGGCAGGCACCAGGTGGAACAACATTACCACGTGTCAAGCCACCAAACACATCTGGCCAACACTGGATTTAAAACGTTCAAGGTGCTTGCTCTCTCTAAGCAGATCGCATATAAGCTCGATAAAAGGTGTCATAACCGGACACTGTCTAATAGGAAAGCACGCCACGAGACTAGGCGTATTCTCAAATGACTTTTGCAGAAGCTGTATGGACGAGAAAGAAGAAGAAACGGTTCTTCAATTTCTCTGCACATGTCCTGCTCTGGCTCGAAAATGCAAGAATTACCTAGGAGAATTCTTCTTTAACGATCTAAACGATCTAAATCATATCGGTATAATCAGCCTCTGACGTTTCGTAGGAGACTCAAGCTGGTTCCATTGAGCTTAGGAGGAAGCCTCAAGATTCATGTGGTATCACAACGGGCCATTAAACTGGCCTAAGTGTGACCGTTTCCATCTTGAACAGACTATAACCTTACCCTAACCTAACCTAGGAGTGTTAGCGAAAAGAAAAGCTAAAAAGAACAAAACATAGTTTTTTTTTATTCAGACTTTATCAAGCGTCATTTTCTAGTAACCAATCTTCCCTTCAAAAACAAAAGTGGAGGAAACTAAACAATCTTCAAGTACTGGCGTTGAAAATGGTTTGCACTTACTTTTTACCAGTAATAACGACGAGCCTACGCAAACTTCAAAACAATATAAGATCTGTTTGTTTTTGACATTTGAGATGAAAAAGTTCTTGGGCGTGTTTAATAATCCAGATTAAGTAATCCACTTTTATTGCATTTGAATCTCTAAGCCAAATTTAAGTCTATATTTATGTACGACTATATTCAAAGTTCAAACTAAGTTTTCTTTGATGTGTTTTGTTCGTAGGTTGGAGATCAAATAATCCGTGTTAATGGATATCACGTCGACGATGCAGTTCATAAGGAGTTCACTCAGTTTGTTTCCAGTCAAGATCGCTTAACCCTTAAAGTTCGAGGTAAGTCAACTCATAAAACAAAAAATCATCATAACTCAAAGATAATTGAAAAATGAATAACTTTTTCTTCTTCAAGGTGTTGCAATGCTCCCAATGAAAGAGTAAGTAATTCATCACAGACATTTTTCATACATGTTTAGCAATTTATTTACATTTTCCCCCTTCTATCAATTCAGCAATCAATGTGATCCCATAAGTTGGCACATAGTTGCACGACCTACACTTGCATCGATGAATCCCATCATGGATGAATATAGTGTAGGCCAAAAAGATGCCCGTATAGTTCTCAAAGTTGCCCCTCGTACTAAACTGGGCTTGGGCATATGCAAAGGTCCCGAATGGAAACCTGGAATCTTTGTTCAATTCACCAAAGATTACAGTGTTGCCAGAGATGCTGGTCTACGGCCTGGCGATCAAATTTTAAGCGTTAACAGCATCGATTTCTCTGATGTGCTCTTTAGTGAAGCAGTTGCTGTTATGAAGAGTTCTTCAACACTCGAAATGGTGGTGCGGTCCGGTGCTGGTTTGGACCTCTTCCCAGGTGAATCTAGTGGTTATAATAGTTCAGCAAGCAGTGTAACGGGTGATCAGAGCCCATGTTGGGCTGATCAGTCAGCCAAACGTTTGAGTTCGGTGCGCGAGGAACCGTTGTCGGCAAAAAGTCACTGGCACGATCGAAGAAAAAATCCACCTCTTACGTCAGCCCTCCAGTCATCGGCTTCCTCGTCCTGCTCCTCAGCCACAGTCAAAGATGAGTCTAACAAAACGATTATCCAACTCTCCGAAAGCGGCACACTCATCAACAATACAATGGTTGCAAGCCACGACAGTGGCGCATCCACTTCATCATCCATCTCGTCGTCGACGTCGTCGTCTGCGTCGTCATCGTCGTCCGCCTCCATGTGCGATGATTCCAATCTCAAGTTGAATTTCATAATGCCACCCGATCAGGCAAATCCGCATCATCATCAGCATCAGCTTCGGACGCCATCAGCATCACAGATGCCACCACCGCCTCCTCCAACGCCGGGCGATACGCAACAACAACAACAACAACAACAGTTACAGCTACAACATGCTAATAGCAAGATCGCCGACATCTGCTTCGTGTCACGCCAGAGCGAGACGAAGACAGTTATTGTCGAGGTGCACAGAAGCGCAACCGATAAGAGCAACCCAAAGGGTCGCGCACCATCACCTCCAAAACCTCCGCCGCCATCGTTGCCGGAACTCCAACTGAACTGTGTCACTGCTTCCAACAGCACCAACAACAACAACAACAAAGGCCACAATAGAACGCCTTCCATTGCCAGCAGCAGCATGAGCATCCCCGGCTCAATAAGCGGAACCAGTTTATGCAGTGCCATTAGTGAAGAGTTGAAAAAGCGACGTGAGGTGAGTTCAAATTTAAAAATATGGTGAACATATTCAACTAAATGGTTTATGTATACACTTTTACACAGAGAACCAGTAACGACAACAACCGTTCGGAAAATGGCGAATTTTTATTGCAGCAAAGACAGCCACCACGGCGAATCGGGAATGGTTCAAATTGTGCTGACGATGAACGCCGTCACAGCGCGCTCATGGATGAATTTAAACGCGCCCACAAACGGATGTTCCGCAATGGATTTAAGGAAACAGATCGAATGGTAAGTTGTGTTTAAACATTCAAATTTAAAAATAATGACAGGTAGGTTCATTAATCTAGTGTTGCTGATAAGATAAGTTAAGTATGCTTTCTTGGTGATGACTTCTGGGGACATTGTACAGACACATGTTTGTTTATTTATTGCAAAAGATAAGATATATAAATTTAACAACAGGGGATGTATTTTTATTTACGTTATAAATTAATGTGAAAAGAAAACAAAAATATGTAGATAAAGAAATGACACACAATCAGAGAAAATTCGAGAAGATTTTGTAAAGATAACAATGTCAAGTCTCAAGTAGGCGTTATGTACTCTTTATGCAGGGTGATAAGAGAAATAAATATTTATTTTTTACTCATTTTGTTTATACTTTTGATAAAATGCTAAAAATACAAAAATTACGCGCACATAAGATACGAACAGGTTTATATTTTATCAGGTATTATTAATTTCTTCGTTGGCATTATTATTATTTTTTTTTATAAACAATAAAGTTTTTATATTCTTTGAAAAAAGAAATTATAAAAAATATCTAAAATATAATAATTATTATGAAATAAGTTGAAGAACGTCAGATCTTAGAATCGTTCAACCTGCTTCTAGATAAATACAAAATTTCCAAACCTTAATAGAACTATCATAAACAGGTTAAAAAAAGAAGTTAATTTAAATTTTTGCCATTAATATTCTTTTTGTTAAAATTTATTCAAATGTAACAATTTATGAAAAGAATTGGAGGAACAAAAAATGCCCTACCCTCTTGTGATAAATTATGGTTCTTGATAATGATAAATTGCTGTAAGGCTATAATTTAGATGAATACAGTGTGAAGAACTCGTTTTGGTTCTCGCCCTTACAACTTTAATTTATCAGATATTGTTTTAAATCTTAAGCTAGACAAAAAGAATCAATTTTTCACTCATTAATCGAACATTCAATTGGCAGGTGGATAAAACACAATGGCTTGAGAATAAATTAATTATTTTTATGAGGAGTGAAGCATATTTGGTATTTAATTGACTATTGAAAAATTGGCCCTTAAGGTATGTGTGATATTTATAAAAGGTTTAATCGAAATTTGGATTAGTAATCAACACTTTAGCTTCAAAACGTATTTTCCAAAACAATGACAGGTTTAAAAATAGGGTTTTTTCAAAACATATTTGAAAATTATTTCGAAAAAGTTCCATAATTTCAAAATTTTTGTCAACTTGGTTTTGGCCACTTTGTTATTCAAAATTCAATTATAATTTTTGATTCATGTTTTTTGGGCCTATGAAAAAACAGCTTTTGATTTAAAAAGAAGAAACTTGAATTCTTGTTAGATTTCTTTCAAATCGACTTATTTTTAAAAATAAAAAGCTATTTGCAGTACTTCAAACAATACTTAACGAAATATTCGTCACTTTAAGCACACTTCAGTAACAGTGCTTATAACTTTTTAAATTCTAACCTTAATTCGTTTGTTTCAGGTTTTGTACTTATTTTACTGTAACCAAAATGCCCTATGATCTTACTTACTTAAGGTGGCGCTACAGTCCGGGTGGACCTGGACCTCAACCAACATGCGTCTCCAGCCAGCTTGGTCCCTAGCTATCTGTCTTCAGTTTCGCACGCCAAGTTGGTTGGGGTCTTCCCCCACCTGCGTGCGCCCCATGAGTCACGGTCTTCCTCTAACGTTCCGTCCCATGGGGATTGGATTGGAAGACCATCCAGGCTGGAGCGTTGATGTCCATTTGCTTTACATGACCAAGCCATCTAAGCCGTTGGATTTTAAATCTGCTATGAGTGTCTTATAGATGGTGATTTTAGATGCTCGAGAGAGGACTTTACTTCTCAATTGCCTTCTAAGTCCAAAAAGCAGCGATTTGCAAGAGTTATTCTTCGTTTGATTTCAGCGCTGGTGTCGTTGTCTGTGTTAATAGCGGTGCCTAGGTAAACAAAGTCCTTAACTACCTCGAAGTTATAGCTGTCTATGGTGACGTTTTGTCCAAGACGTCGTTGTTCTGTGTTCTTATTTGATGACAGCATATACTTGGTCTTGCCCTCATTGACCACTAAGCCCATCTTCTTCGCTTCCGTCGCAATGCTCAAAAACGCTCCACTGACCTCACGCTTTGATCTTCCAATTTTGTCAATATCATCTGCGTATCCGAGAAGTTGGATGGACCTTTGGAAAATTGTGCCTTTAGTGTTGACGGTTGAGTTTTGCACAATTCTTTCCAGAACGAGATCGTGAGATCTTTTCCGATCTTGATAGAGCAGCGTGCATTCTCCATCGTCATTCTGAGCAAACGGATAAGTTTGACAAAGATGCCAAAACTAGACATGGCTCTGTAGTTCGGCAGCGATGCCGCAGCTCTAGCCGCTTTGTTTGACTTAAATTTAGATATAGCTATCTTCACTTCGTCGAGGTCGGGTAGGAGGAATTCTTGATCTGCGTTGCCTTGGTTGAGTGGTTCTATCTCCCTTGTAGCGGTATTCGTCATCGCCGTTATATAATTTTGAGAAGAGGTCTTAACAAATTCTCAACAAAGACTGCGGTTCTATTACGATGTTCCCCTGATTGTCTTTACAGGCTTCGGGTCGTGGCTGGTACCCTTGGAAGGCTTTTTTTACCTTTTGGTAAAATTAATGAATCTTATTCCTGTCGTGACATCCCTCTATCTCCTCGATCGCGCGCTTGTCATGCTCTCTTTTTTCCATCTAAGAAGTCGGTGTTCCTCTCTCCTTTTCTGCTCGTATAGTTCCTTGTTTTGCTTTAGATTGGGCCGGAATATCCGTAGCAGTACCTTGGCTACAACGAGGTAGTGGTCCGAGTCAATGTTGTCCCATCGGAAAGTTCGGACATCCTGTATACTGGAGAAGTGTCGTGCGTCGATCACAATTTGGTCAATCTTCTTTACAGTTGATTGATCAGGAGATTTCCATGCCCCCTTGTGTATTGATCAGCCTGAATCCGTTGTCGGAGGTGGTGTCGGGCAGGCTGTATCTCCCGATTGTGCCACCAAAGATGTCTTCTCTTCCTAACTTGGTGTTAAAATCTCCTAAGATAATTGTAAAGTCATAGCAAGGGCACTGCTCATAAGTCTTGTCTAGGAGCTCGTAGAATATGTCTTTGGTGTGTTAAGTTTATTTTTTCGGATTTAGCCTTGTTGCGTTGAAACTGTTGAAACTCAAGAATTTTTGCCTGAGTCTAGTTCCAACAACAAATCCACACCCAAATAGATGCTGTCTTTGTTCTCGGTAGCAGTCGCCTTAGTATATGTAGCAGTCTTTTAGTTTGCGTTTACCGGTCCATCCCATCGCACTTCTTGGATGGCAATATATGCCTTGTAGCGGTTTAGGGCTTCCACTAATTGTTAGGCTGCATGTGGTCTGTTAAGGGACCTAACTTTCCTCGTACAGATCCGAAGTTCGTTTTCCTTATTTCAAAATATTGAAGTGGTTACATGAAGCTTAAATTGATTTTCCTAAGGCAACTACCAACTGACATTTCAATCGTTCATAAAATTGGCATGTTTATAAACTTTTCTTGGCGCGTTCAGATAAAAACACTTAGAATAGCTTTGAAAGGTATCAAATTTGGCAATTTATTATTTAGAAAATAGATAATTTTGTATTTAAATTCTTTTAAAGACGCCTTTTTATTCATAAACATGTAAAACTATTATCTTTTCATCATTTAATCTATCGAAATATTTAAAGAAACAGACCCAATTGTCAGATGATTACTATTCTACTAAATATTTAGCAGTTTATTAGCCATTCAAAAATTGTAATCCGTTCCTAACCTTAAACTCACTCAAGTAAAAACCGTGTATTTGAACATGTTTAACAATGACAGTGAATATAAAACACAAACCTTAAGCTGAAAAACGGACCTATTATTTTAAAATGACAAAAACTCAGAAGGCATTATGGCTGAATCACAAACACGCTTCAGCTTCGGCTTCACCTGACTTCGACCTCACGTTTCGTTTGACAATCGTAAGGAAAAGAACGTAATGTAACGTAATGTGAATCCAAACGGAAGCTCTAGTTCAATTATCTGAACATTTGCTTTGTCTGACAGCTCAACAGCTGTACAAAAATGTCAACAAACAAAATATTTGCTCTTTGTAAAGATGAAATACTAGAAATGTCATTCAAAACAACCTCGAACGGGCCCACCGTAACGCAGACGAAGCCGAAGCTAAAGAATGTTTGTTTTTCAGCCATAATGGATTTGTGAATTTACCTCTAGTAAAATGTAAGGACGTAACCACAAAACGATTTAAAATAAGCAAATTCATCATATCTTAAGTCTAGTAATTTACTTAAACTGTGCTTAAATATTTCTAAATTGTTAAACAGGTATTTTTTCGTTCACAATATACAAGAACTAGCCTTAGTTAAAATTCTTAGAAAACAACATTTACAGCACCAAATTCTTAGAGAAAATTTCTTGAAAAGGTTTTAAAATCAACGAGATATAGTTCATAAAATAGGCATGTAACATTAATCATACTTTTATTTGACACTTCATAGTAGCTAAAAGTGTCAGGTATCTGAACACACCTTCTTAAGTAAGGGAGTGTTCAGATGAAGTTAAATTTCAGATTTGTTTCATTACGTTTATAGTTAAAAATGTGTTTTAAATTACAAGTATGTTTTCATAATGCTCATACCTTAATGTATTATTTATAATATTGATTCATGAGTTTTTCATATTTTTCTCTAAAAAAAGTTTTAATACCTTATGGCCTCTTAGCACCCATTCCTGAAACTCTCTTTAAAATAAAGTATGTCTCTGTTTAATGTTTCACTTGAGTACCGAAGTTAATTTCTTTAACGATTACATTTTATTACCTCCATGAATGAGGCATATAATGCACTTTTTTACGGTCCATTTCTTCAGAAAAAAGTTCAAAACACAAATAAAAATGCCATTGTAACAATAATTATAATATCTTAACATCAAACTTGTGTAGTGACTAAATTAGTAAGAGTTGTAACTCCAACCAAACTAGAATGTAAATTATTTATTTTTTTCAAAGTTTTTTTTTTTAATGAATCCAATTTCCTCCCATTTCTTTTTATTGATTCTAACAAAAAATTTGACATGTTTATTTGAATGCTAATTTAATGAGTTAAAAAAATGTTTTATAACTCGCTAACATCAAGAGTCCAAAAATATCTGTCAAGCTATAGGAAAGACTTTAAGACAGAACGAGTTCAACGCACCTTTAGCTTCGTATTTTTCTTCATATGTCTATGTCCATAAAATATCCACAAATAATAACATTAGAGAAGAAAAAAAGATACAAAAACAGCTTTGAATTATGCAAAAGATCACCATAAATGTTTGATCACTTATTACTAAAATCAAATTTACTTTCAGCAAAAAAATAAAGAAATAAATTCATAAACTCATCATCATAAGTCTGTCGGGTTATAGAATAATGACGATAAAAGAAGATTATGGACATGGACAATCTTCATGCTTAGGTACACACAGAGGGGCATTTGACTAGAAATGTTGGACAACATTTGTTGATACAACTTCATTGTAAATCACGCATTTTGAATACATGCCTTTAGAAATTCTGATATTTCAAATGAATTTGTCTACTTCCCAGATCAAAGGCTTGTTTCATTTGTTAACTTCCCATAGGAAGTTATTGTAATGGGTCCGATTTGTCAAATTGAAAATTTTGACATTTCTCGACGTTTCAAGGTACCTAGAGTCGAAATAAAAGATTTTTAGAAAGATGTCTGTGAAAGATGCAGAAAGGGCTCTCAAAAAAATTGCGTGGGTGTTTTTTTTACTGTAGCAGTTTAAAAAAAAGGTGAAAATTTTGGTTAACCCTAAATATCTTACGAACCAAAAACGTTAGAGACTTGAATTAAATTTTATATAATATATTGTAACGTGATACCAAACATACATATTTTTTGAAAAAAAATCAATCTAACGGTTTTTTTTATAAATCAAAAAAAACTGAAAAAAAATAATTGTCACCTCCAAAATTTAACGACTAAAATATAATTTCATCTCCAAAACAATTTTGAGCAACGGAGAACAATGTTTATGAAATCTGATAAAATTTTGAGAAAAATCGAATTGACAGTTTTTTTTATAAAAAATAAAAATCTAAAAAAAACATTACTCAAAGTTGGTAAAAATTGAATATTGATTCAAATATCTTTTCAAAAACTTAAAATTTAGGGTTAAAACTTATTTTATCTTATAACAAATATTGAAAACAATATTCAATAAAATTTTGAAAAAAATCGAATTGACAGTTTTTTTTACAAAAAATAAAAACCTAAAAAAAAATAATAAAAGTTGGTAAAAATTAATTTTCGACTCAAATATCTTTTCAAAACTTTGAAATATTGGCTTAGATTCACTTTAATCTTTCAAAAACTATTGTTTTCAACGTGCAGTAAGATTTTGAAAAAAATCGAATTGATAGTTTTTTTACAAAAAATTAAAAACCGAAAATAAAATAACAAAAGTTGGTAAAAATTGAATATCGACTCAAATATCTTTTCAAAACTTTGAGATATTGGCTTTAATTTACTTTTATCTTTCAAAAAATATTGTTGTCAACATTCAATAAAATTTTGAATAAAATCGAATTGACAGTTTTTTTTACAAAAAATTAAAAACCGAAAAAAAATTAATAAAAGTTGGTAAAAATTGATTTTCGACTCAAATATCTTTTCAAAAATTGTAGATATTGTCTTATATCTACTTTTATCTTTCAAAAAATATTGTTGTTAACATTCAGTAAAATTTTGAAAAAAATAGAATTGACAGTTTTTGTACAAAAAATTAAAAACCTAAAAAAAATTAACAAAAGTTGGTAAAAAATGATTTTCGACTCAAATATCTTTTCAAAAATTTTAGATATTGGCTTCAAACTTATTTATTTTACAGAAAATATTGTTTTAAATATTCAATGATTTTTATATAAAAATCCAACAGTCCGTGTTTTCATAAAAAAATAAAATCTACAAAAAATAGTGCGCAAATTTGGTAAAAATTGATACAAGTACATATAGACAAACTTTTAAGCAAGACAAATCGACAGACGGGTTGGGAAGTTATCAGTGTGGGTCGCATCCCAGCCTCTTTTTTTTTTTATTGTTTTTCGATGAACTGTCACTTTTTTCGACGTGTCTATATGCTCTGTTTTTAATATTGATTGACATTTAAAATACCTAATAAATTGCTAAATGCTCAGGAAAAAGATAACTAGTATGCCAACTAAGATTAATCGAAAAGTTGTGTATGGTTTTTTAAGAGTATTAATTTGTATATTACTAGAACTTGACTACTTATTGACAATCTTCACTTCCATTTTAATATTTTACAAACAAAAAATAATTTAACCCCAGAAAATGTCTTTCAAACAAAGAATAACGACATCTGGTGTAGGTTTTATTAAAATCGAATTGACAGTTTTTTCTACAAAAAAGAAAAACTACTAAAAATCGATTTCCGACTCAAATGATACGAAATTTTTTTGTCATAATGGAAAGAAAAATCTAATTGACATCGTTTTTTATCTAAATTGAAATGCTACTAATTTTACGGCTCACTGATTTGACGTTTCAAATGCCTCAATACAAAACAACTTAGACTCCACTATTTTTTAATTTTCTTAAATGACAATTTATTTCGAAAAATATTATTTTCAATTTTTACAAACATCAATAGAAACTATTTCAGTGTTTATAGCATCCCAGCCTTTTTTTATTCTTTGTTTTTTTTTTTCATAACCTGTCACTTTTTAGACGAGTTCAGGTGCACCGTTTTTAATAAAATTTATATTTTTATATTACTTGTTTGGAAATGTCTTGGAAGTTAACGCTTTTTATATAAACAAAACTTATTGCGAAAATCTGCTTAGATTAGAGGACATAATATTTACAGACAGGACAAAGCTGTCAGAAAAAGAACAGTCAAAAATAATGATTACCTATCCATAATTATTTTTAACAAGTTCCCTAAATTCGGAGTTATGCAAATTTTAGTATTAGTTTGTAAACTGACCACTTTGTGACAGTTTTGTCAAATATTTGTTGATGTTTTTATCTGAATTAAAATGCATCATTTTCTGTCAGATTTAAATATGAACAAATTCTAATGTGAGTACAATAATGACAAAATGTTAGGAGCATCGCACGCGTTCATGTCAGAGATTAGAAATAATTGTCTTACCACTTCAGCGCTTGTCCGACTTTAAGAGCCTGTTACATTAAAAGGCAACAACAAAAACAGCAACAAAAAAACTGTTAATAAATCTGTGTATCTAGGTCACAGATTAATGATCATATATAAAAGAAATAGACGTTACGCTTTTGAATCTGCAAGATGCAAATGTAAAACAAATTGCAATCTTCCAGTAACACAAAATGTATCTACATCACACGTAAACATTATGCATCAGAGAAACTTTGCATAGATAGACGCGAGGAAGAGAAAAAGAAAGAAATTATCGCTTCCTTGACTTTCATCTCTCTATCTCTCTCCTCTTTGCAGTAGTATCTATTGATGTAAAGAGAAGAAGAATCTAGAAAAGACCTTCAAAGAAGATTAATGTTCTGTATCTGAAATCCCCTTTATGTCACTTCTAACCCTGGTGGAATTAACTGGAACTAAGATATGACAATTGGATTTACATTTGAATACACAATTTGAAGACATTACGCATGCTGATATTTTCCAAAATATAAACAGGTGAAACGACAAAAAACTGGAAAGCCGATGATGTGTGCCCCGGGGCGGTATTGGCATCGGCATCAAGATAAAACCGCACCATAACGAATAACGATATCGAAGATCGCGCTTATAAGATCCACAGAGCGAGAGCGAGTTCAGTGATCTTTGGGGGAAGAATTATCGCATAAAAAATTATCTAACATTGATTTGCGGAACTATTAATTGAAATTGTTACGATTGAAAAAGAGGCATGTGGTTTCCCCCCCGCTATCCCGTTTGTCGTTTTCGTCTGCTGCAATGATAAAATAAATAGCGCCATCTTTGGGATAATCAGATTGAAAATAAGAAACACTGCGCTGCCACCATAACCATCTATGGAGTGTGGTTTATATTCACCAAAAACGGTCCTTGGAGATAGATATGCAATTATGTGAGTTTGTGTATCTTTGCCCCCACCACCGCGGCTTGCGCTGAAATCGCTGTGGTAATTTTAGGCGAGTGTCTGATCATTTGACGTTAATTATGTCACTAAAACGATATCAATACACTTTCACGACATTTTTCTACACCGGAAAAGCTCAAAACTGTAAGTAAGTAGTGCATATTCCCGGCCCAACCGTTTGTCGTACGTCTCACGTCTCACACTCACCGCTGCACTTCTGCATCGTTATTAGGTGATGCATATTATATGCAAGGCATGTATTTATGGAGAATCTTGTTTGGAGTGTTGTCGATACACTTGTTCAGTAAGATACTTAAAGCGGGTACATTGACTTTTGTATTTTATATCGACGACGACGACGATTAAGTTAAGTTTGATTTTTTGTTTCTTCTTATAATTAGCCATCAGAGAGCAAAACGCGTTGCACTGACAACACAAGACACAATCAATTGACAGTCAATAAACCTTCTTGTCAAATGCAACGGAAGAGGGAGTACCTATTTATAAACGAACCTCTTTAGTTTGTGGATGACCGTAAAGATTGTTCAAGCGGTAAAATGTCGTTTCTTTTCGTTAGATTTTTGGTCCGAAGTCATATTTGTTGAGATATGGAAATGAAAGAATAGATTTAATAAATGTTGTTGTAACTTTTGGTTGCTTCTTTTCTTCTATACATTGTTTTGTCATGGGTTTTGTCTTTTGTGCCACTTTTCTTTAGGTTAGCTATAATGTCGTTAGGTGGCGTTACCAATAGTGTTAAACGGTGACTTTGAGCAACCGATGATTTGGCTTTATGCCGATTTATATACCCACAGGTTGTATAGATATTATTTTAGATACTTTTATGGAATAGGTTATAGTATAGATGGTCATTTTGATAGCTTTCTCTTTTCTTTCTTTTTTCTGTATTTTGTATATTTTTTCTCACCAGAATAGAAAAGTGTTAAAAGCATTGTTAATAAAAAAAGAGTTAAATATTAAGTTAAGTTGAAGGTTTAAAATGAAAATTTAGGAAGACATATTTTAGGTTCATTATAATAATAATTGATATACATAAATAAATTAAGAGAGTGTTGATTTTCTAAGAATTTTAAATATTTTATTGTTATGGAAATCGAAAGTTTTTATGATTATTTTTTGTTGGTTTTGGGAAATTACTTGCTGCCTAATTTATCAATAATATTTGTTTCGGGAAGTGTTCATTAGTTGTTTCAATAGCTAAACCACAAATTAAGCTTTTTATAGAATTTAATAAGTTTCTTAACGACTTCACGATATTTAACAATATCATGTGTCAAATTTCGGGTGTTGAGAAGAAAGTTTACTTAGATTTTTGTAATTTTTTTTTATTTGCTGAGCTTTTGAAACAGAAGAAACTGCTTCTTCACACAGATTTAGAAGTAAAACAAACAAAAATGCAATGACAATATAACTGTCATCTGTCAAAATAAATCTATTCGGGCGTTGCGGTCGGTCTTATGATATATACGATTTGAAGAGGAGTAAAAACCTGAGATTGCCTCATACGAGTCCACGAGACCGAACGGAGTGTTGTGGTTTAGCTATAAATACGGACAAATTTGACGTTTGAAGCTATAAGGGGCAATAAGAAAATTGTGAATATACAACCTCAACCAATTAACAGACTTGTCAATTTTGTTTTGCAATGACGTAAGACGATTTTTTCAAGACAAAGGTTGTAATTGTTAAACGCAATACATAAAGAACTGCAAACAAGAAGAACTAAGGCCACAAAACATTCAATTACATAGTTGGGAAACCTTCGTACGTTTCACACTTCAAATCTCGTTTAGTTGCATTGTTGTATTTGTAGTTTTGACACTAAGCCCACCAATATATTTTAAATTTATCAACAAATACAATTCAAGAGGTTAGCTCTTGTTTGAGTCAGAAGAAGATAAAATAAAAAAGAGTAAAATGAAAATCTGCAAATTTAAATGTCAACTTTGACATTTCTCTCGTAGTTAAAATGTCATAACATCACTCTGATGCTCCCGCAACTCATTCAATAGATTTTGTTAACTGCAAAAATGTATATTGTGGGCGTACAAATTGATGCTTTTAGGGTTATAATTAACATGTTTAAAGTTTAAACACAATGCGAGCTTGAGGTGAAAACAGGGAAGGATTAAAGAGAAGATACCGATGCACATTGGTCTTAAAGTTTTGAATATCAAAATGATAGGGAAAAACAGAGCTGGGTAAAACATTCCACATTCTCGATGTGCGGTTAAAAAGTGAATCTCTATACTTGACAGTACATCCGAAATTGGACTCAAGGTTAAACTGATGTGCATTCTTAGAAGTAAGAGTATTATGGCTGAATTATTTGAGGGGGAAATGCAACTGGCTAATTCGACAGAACATTGTTTATAAAAATATCGGTAGAACAACGAAAGTCATGAAACACTGCGGCGGTGTTCAAGTGACGTAATTGTTTCGGTTTTAGTTCTCGTCTATCATTTTCAAAGCTCTTTTTTGGATCCTGTCCAAAATACTTAAACTTGTTTTAGGGGCACCTGCCCAAATATGCAACTAACGTTGTTTCCAAATAAGTACGGACTAATTATTATCACATTATCACCTGGTGAACCTCGCGTGGGTTGGTGTGGTCCCATGTATGGCAATTTTGCTTGTTAACACAGCCATTCATCCAAAAATGCGTTTCGTCACTAAAGACGATTTTTCGGTCAGAATTGGGATCCTTTTTCAAACGATTCGAAGCCCAATCAGCGAAAAAACGGCGTTTTCTATGGTGATCCTGGGTCAGTTGGATTTTGTACGGGTTTAGGCCCAAGTCCCGACGCAAAATTCGCCAAATTGAAGTCTGCGAAAGGCCCAGTTCTTTTGCACGGCGGTGGCAGTAATTATGGTTTCAGAAGTTCAATTATTGTTCGAATGGGTTTAATTTTTAAAGTGCATAGAAGAATTAACATCTTCAGGAACCTTTTTGAGTATATAGTGTTTTGTCATGAATATTGCAATTTGTATTTTAGTCAAATCGAACGAACTTATATATGAGTTGTTTTTTATATTGCAGTTGTATTCTGGTACACTTTTTCACATTTCGAATTATACTAAACCAACTGCTCACTATTTTATTAAACGAAATAAGGCTTTTAAAATATTTATTAATTTTAATATGGTACTTAAACTTTAAAAATTAAACAAAATTTTTCAATTTAAAACCATGTCCGCACTTGAAATTCTGTTTTTAAGTATTGCATTGTTTTTGAACACACCCATTGGCGTTTTAAAAAAAGAAGCAATATGATTGCCAGTAGTGCTAAATGTGAGCATGTGTTTGGTTTTTGCGAGATTTTACCCACACTCTTACACATACAGTGCTCCGCAGCTTGTAGGTTTCTAATTTGGTGCCGTGAATTTTGTTTAAAAATTGCCTTTATTGCGATTTTCAAATAATGGAATAAAAAATGGAATAAAGCCAATTTTCAGCAGTTGGTCTGATTGCACTTTGACAAAAAGAAATAAGGCCAAATTATTATTAGAAATAAGACCAATTCATCTTTATGACTTGGGGTAGTTGAGAGGTTGAGTTTAGGTATGCAAAGTTTCCTTGCATCAACCAGACTGTTGAGGGTGAAATAAAACAAATGTGACCTTATTTCACTTTGTTTAAGTCTACAATTCGAATCATAAAATATAAATTTGTAATTGCAAAGCTGATGACTAGAAGTTTTTAATGACATTATTTTAGTTTTTTTCACTAAGGATTAACTTATGAACCAAGTTCTTAGAATTTCGAGATCTTCTTCGATTTGGATGTTACAATTATGTTCAGAGTTTGACTGGTAGGTATATATACGATATATCATCCGCAAAAGCCGTAGGAATTGCAACCTAAAGAGAGAGTTACACCAGATTTATGATATCGAGCTTCACTCAAAACACCATTAACTACTACTTTTTGAACTTTTTCTTTTAAATATGACTTCAGCCACTAAAAGATAACTCCTCTAAATCCTGCATTATATAATTTACTTAGCAATTAATCATTATTAACCATATCAAAGGCTTTAGTCATATCAATAAAAAGAGCCATAGTCAGTTTATTACTGTTCAAGCTGCTATAGAGTTGACTGCAAAATCGAAGAATTGCATCTTTGGGTGACTTTCCAGAACGAAATCCAAATTGATTTTTGCTAAAAAAACCATTTTTATCTAAGAAAGAAGTAATTTTGTATTCATTAATTTTTCGAAAACTTTTTAAAAGGTGAGAAGAAGAGAAATAGGTCTATAGTATATTTGTTCTATCTTCTTTTTATAAAGAGGAATTACCTCCGCACATTAAAATTGTTGAGGAAAACAACCTTGTTCAACACTTTAGTTAAATATATAACTTAACACATCTGATATATCTAAAGCAATATTTTTGAGTAAGTTGCTAGATATACCATCTGAAGTACAAGAGTTTTTCTATTCCAATGATAAAATAATTTTGTAAGTTTCAAAAGACGAAATAGCATCGAAAGCAATGCTGTTAGGTTGTAAATATTCGGAATTCAAACTGCGTTGATCAGAACAGTTGCAATCAACATACAAATCAAAAGACGACTTTAATTTTTTAGAGATGAAATATCTTCTGAAACAATAGTTCCTATTGCGTTAGAGTTAATTTTCTTTCCTAAAATATCGTTGATAATTTTCCATTCCTTTTCTGTGTTGCCTTTCGAACTTCTGAATCCTTTTTTTTATCTTTTTAAACTGTTCTAAGGTATTGAAGACATTACAAAATGTTGTATTTTTTTTTTAATACTGGCTATTAATTTAAACGAAATTTTTGAAAAGGCTTTACTATCTGCTAATGAAATCAAAAATTTCTTTCTCAACATTTTTTTCTGGAAGCTGATAACAATTATTATAGCTTGAGCTTTTATTGAAATAGTAATAAATTTTTCTTTTCATTTTGTAAATTACTTCAAGTTCCATATTTGAATAATCAATGGAAAAAAAGTGCAATCTTATTCACTTAAATATTTCGTAATAACAACCAATTAAGAAAATAAACAAATTTCTTATCAGCCGATGAAATTTCAAAAATGTATTTCATTATGATGTTTATTTCTTATCTGAACTCATATTGTTTTATAAAGATTGTAAAATGTATTTGTTTCCTAATTTCCCATTAATCATATCATGAGTTGAAGTAATTTTTAGAGCGATTTAAGACAAATTATGGGTCTTTTTTAGTTTTGAGCAGAACACAAAAATAAGAAAAGATTTTCGTTTTTACTTGAAATGTTTTAAAGTAGAGGACCAACTCCTTATCCCTGTGGAACTCCAGCTCTTATGATTTTTTATTGTTGATTTTTAGATCCCTAGTTGTAAAACAGATTTTTTTGAGAAATATAAAAAATAAATTTATATTTGTTAAGCTCATTTGAAAGAGCTTTGGAAATAAAAAAAAGATTAAAATTAACATCTCATTTTCACGTAAGTCGAATCTTAATCGAAGAGTTTTTTTTTAGAAATTGGTTGCTGGGTTTTTTTAAATAAAAAATGCTAAACAAACTTTAGCAGGGATACCAGAAACTTGCTGTAACGAATTTTATAGGAGCTTTTTCAGTATCAACCATGCTCACAAAGCCTTCCTTCAGTTTTTAAGGTTGAATTGAGGAAACAAAAATCGAAACTAAGATTTGAAGTTGCTTTAGAAAAAAGTTGAATATCGTGTAAGGTTTCTTTTTTTATATAAAAAGCGCAAACTTAAGGAGATTTTTGTTATGAATGCCAAGACACAGTGCGATCATTAGGAAATGGAGCTCACATCACGATTTAAACAGCAGCGATATTTCTTCGTAACTAAGGTTGTCCTTAAAGTAGTTGTTACTTCAGAGGTGATAATTAAATTGTGAATATAAATTTCTGCTTTCAGATTGTCGTGCTTCGTCAAGTGTAGAGGAGTAAAGTTGTTCTTTTGAGGAGAAGTTCCAGTCTAAATTAATGTTGTAATAAGAGGCAATATTTTGCTATTTCATCATCTATCAGTCGATGTTTCTTTGTTCGTAGTGCAGCAATTTTTTTGTTAGACGAGTATCAGAATGTGAAGCAGTTTTTAAAATGTAGTTTGCTTGAAACTTAAGGGTATTAGTAAAAATCTTAGGAAGCCCTGTTTTAAGATGTAATGCATAATTTGGGGTGTTTCTTCATCTATTCCCTAAATTTGAGTAGCATAACCGAGTGTTGATTTTACTACGGTTTTGGAGACTTTACATTTAGATGAAATAGTGATGCTTTGGTTGTAAAATACTTTTCTCCACGTCATGTTGACCAAGCTCTGGGAAGCAGCAGCTTTTCCTTGAAGGTGGTTTTTGAAGTCTAGAACAGTATTCATTTTTACTTCCAGGTATTTATATTCTTTAGTAACTTCAATCTCGTTGGCTTTGTAGTACCATTTATTTCTATTTAAACTTCGTGAGCTTGATTCTTATCGATTTTTCAGTGTTTATAGAGAGACCCCAGGTTTTACAATAATATGAAAGACGGTTAATCATCAATTGCAGGTTTTCAGGTAACTCCGATAGTAAAACTAGGTCATCCGCATACAAAAGCACATTAGCATTAGTTCAACTCCTGAGTCTGTATCAAACATTGAGAGTAAGCTGAACCATCCCATACTGCTGCTTGCGTTTGATAAAATTTGTCGAAAGACCTACTTGTGACAGCTTGTATAAGAGTGCATTTCGGTTAACAAGGTCAAGCACTGCTTTTGAATCTTCCAAAAATGAGTAAACTTTCTTTTTCCTAGCTTGAAATGCTTTTATTATTGAAGTGATACAAAATATTTGGTCAACAGTTGAGTAATTTTTTCTAAACCCGGCTTGAAGCTCCGTAAGAATTTCATGATTGTCAACCCAATTTTCAAGCCTGCTGACAAGTATACCGCAAAAGATTTTAGTGTTCATAAATGAGATTCCACGGTAGTTTCCAGGGTTATTAGAATCAACCTTTTTTATGTATTGGAAATATCACGTACTTTTTGAATGAGTTTGGTATTGTAGCTGTTGTTAATATCGTATAAAAAAGATGCTTTTAATTGTTGTTCAAGGTTGGGCAGGCGTTTTTTAAAAATTCATGCGGTATACCGTCTTCAACGGGTGGTTTTCCATTTTTCCTTTAATAATAACATTTTGGATTTCATTAACTGTTATTTCCGAACTAAATAAGTACTAAATAAGTTGGGTATGAAGGAGCTTTCTTGTTCTAGTATTACGATTGAATTATTTGATGGAAGGAAATCAACTGGCTGTTTCACTAGAAAAACTTCGGACGTGTATTAGTCTTATTGATAACAGCTAAATTAAAAGAACCCTTTTCTGTCTCTTAGTTTTACATTTTTCTAAGCAAGAGCATCTTTTAGATTGATGTAATTCTTTAAGAGTCGAGAAGTATAGACAAACATTTTAGAAAAATAAGATTATTCATTCAAATCCTAAAAATGTTGAAATTTGCAACGTATTATAATTCAAATACTGGAAACCTTGATCACCAACATATATTTTATTAATCTTTAGAAATTCTTCAAATATCTGTTCATTATGAAGCATAATCTATTCAACTATTAAAAGCAAAATCTTGTTAATAAAAGACTTCTATTAATTTACACACGCTCTTGCAACCTGCTCAATAATTGTCATGCGAAAGTTAAATACATCCACAGTTCATATTAATAGTTTCTGACATTCCATTGTAATGAACAACAAACCACAATAATAAATCTATAGAAATATCCTCAAGACTCACTTTATAACTTTTGACTGATGACTTTCAACAAATCTCCAAAGCTTACAATCTCAATCTATGAGATTGATTATAATATACTTCGTCAGAAAGTAAAAGGTTCAAAACAAAGATACTTCTTTTTATTATTATTTATTTGATTTAAAGATGAAAGCAAAATCCAAATAAAGAGAGAAATGTTTTGAAATACAAATAAAAATAAAAAAAAAAACACAAATTTATTTAGGTCGCAACATCTTATCTATCTCCGAGCTTATAAAATTCTCCTTCAGCCAAGTGATATCATCCCATATATAGCTCTTAGAAGTTGTCTCGTTGTTGTTGTGCTGAAATCAGACAATATTTACCTTGTTACCTGCGACTTTTATGCTTCACCAAAAATAAGATTCTTCATAGGATTTATAAATCTTCCATTCCGGTTTTATTTTTCTTTCATAAACAAAAAAGGTTATTTATAAATCTTAAGGTCCACAAACATTTTTTTTATTAAATATTATTATTTATCTTTATACTCTCGCTTATAAAGATTGTTTTTTTTATCTTTTGTGTATTTTTTGTTTAAATTTTTGTTTAACAAAAAAATGTAGAAACTTTAAATTTATGAGTCACAAAATTTTAGACAAACAAAATGTCTATTCGAACCTAACCGCTGATCAAACAAATAATAATAGAAACTTGTGGGATACCAGCTTCCACCACAAAATTTAACCCAAAGATTATCTGGGCTTCAAAAATTCTTCTTCTAAGCTTTCAGAGGTCTTGATGAAGCTTTTGAAATCATGTGAGGTATCTCGTATTTTATAGATACGGTTGCCACTTTAAAAATAAAGAACAATAAGGATTTTAAAACATAGAGAAATTTTCCCAAGGGGAAGCTTAGTCAAAGGCTTAAAAATAAAAACTATAAAGACCTTAGTGGTAACCGTGATCTTAGAAGACAAAGTTTATTTTATTATTCTCTATACCAAACCCATTTCCATTCACATCAATAAGCCAGAGATCACACCCTCTCCCATGTGCCTGAAGCCTGCAGCATAAACAGCAACCAGCCTGTGGCACATACAACAAACATTCAATTCAAAAACAAGCCTAAGCCAGGTGATAAATGTAGGTAGGTTAGGCAGGCAGCCAGGCAGGTATAACTTAGAAGACTCGTTTGCTAAACTTTTTATATATGTACCTACCTACGAGCGACGGGTAGAAGAAGACTTGTTTACATTAAGGTTGTGTATACACGCGAAGTATCTAGCAGAGTCTTTGAAGTATTCTTTTTTTTTTCAAAGAATTTTCCACATCTTGGATTGAAACTTAGGTAGGGGATATCCTATCTAACCTACCTAACAACCAACCAACCAACCTATTCCAAACCATTTGGAATTTTATGTTTTCTTCAATAAAGATACGTGACGTCAGCAAAGTATCTTACAGATATCTCTAAAGAGAACAAAACTACATCTTCTGGGAGTTGAGCTGAGTTAAGCTAAGATGGAGTAACCTAAACGCGACGGAAAAAATTGCACCAAGAGAAGAAAGCTTTATTTCACCTCTTTGCTCGATCACACAACGTCAACGGTTACGGCTACGGCTACGGCAACATCAACATCAACAGCCAGAGCGCTACATCGATTCAAACGTGGTTAATATCAGTCGTACAGGTGGGCTTCTCGAAGACAGGTGAACTTAACATTCGTTGCAAGTTGTGTTGTGGATATTTTTTTTTTAATTTGTTTTTGCATCGTTGTTATATAGAAAGCTTGAAAGAAGTAAAAAGAACAAAAACAACAACAAAACGTACTCAAAAGAAAAAGAATAAAGTATCTATAGAAGACGTGGTTCTGTGAATTGTTGTGGGTTGCCACAACTTCAGTTGGCCAAGGTTGATAAAAATATCAGTCGAGACTTTTACCAAAGTAAATACCACGCGTTTAAGAAATTCAAAAACAAAAACAAAAACAACAACGAATAAAAGAGAAGGTTTGGCCGGGTTACAAAAAAAAAGACAGAAGAAAGATTAAAGATTTTCCTGAGACGTGGTCTTTGGTCTCCACCCGGTCGTCAACGTCGTCCGTAGTCACCGTCGTGCCGCGACTATAACGAAGTCGAACATAATACATACGCTACACAAAATGATTTTTAATTGATTCTGTGGTCGCGTCAGTGAAAGTTCCACACAATTCATCCATCCATCTATCCCAGCCAGCGATCCATCTATCTACCCATTGCTCGCTCGAACAGTCCGATCAATCCATCGTCACCGTGCGTCGCTCGTTTAGTTGAGTTTCGATACGTTTCTCCTCCGGCAAAATATACAAAAATATCGGTGTTTTGTATTCCTCATCCGTCTAAAAGAAGTGGCAAGGTGTCATATTTGCTAGATATACGATTTATGATAAATACAAAAGATACAAGTGCAATTACTGTCTGTTGTTGTTTTGGTGATTTATCCATTGAAAGTTTTACTTCATCCAAAAGATACAAAAAGTTTTACCAATCAAAAATTCCTCCATTTTTACGAAGATACGAGTAATGTTGTAAAAAAGTTGTGTGAGAGCGAACAAGAAAAGTGTTGATCTTTTATTTTTAATTTCTTGTTTTTTGTAATTATCATTATTCAAAAAATAAAATACATCCAAGTTTTCCCTCGACTGCGAAAACCGTGGAAGTACGTTGCATTGTTTTGCGCTGCTGCATCTGTATCTATCTAACTATCAAAGTATCTATCTATCTGCGCTTTATAACTTATATAATCTTAATGCGCACAGTCGCTAGTCATTAGAATCCAAAAACAAGAAGCAAAAGAAGGCGTTTTTATTTTTTTTATTTTTGTTTTAAATACCTCTTGAAGTAGAGTATCTATTCGAATGCATTGTCTTATGCAAGCTTCTATGCTTACTTAGTGAGCCTTTCTCATGCTTCACACCTGATTTACACTCACGCTCGATAGTGCACAATAAAAATATAGTGTTATAAGAAGAAAAATAACCAACCTCCGTTAGACAAGAAGTGAAGTTCTGCGCGCTGCATTCGCAACCCTCATTGCATCGCATTGCATTGTCATCAATTTTATATTCCATAGCGAGGAAAAAGAAGTACAAATAGAAGAAAATCCAGAATGAAGCCGACCAGTGGGAAGCCGCTGGTGACAATTTGCACATACCAGGTAGGTACTTACGAGTATAGATGCAAACTTCATGAATACTCTAAGACTTTAAGACCGTAGTTAGATAAATTTGGTAGGAGGGTGATTTCAGAAGTGGGATTTTGTTTGTTTATTTTGTACGAAATTTGAAATTATGGAAAGTGGTACAAAGTTGGTTTGTTATATGTTTTGAGTGGTTTTTATTGTTATGGAGGTGAGAAATTTGAAAAAAGTTTATCCAATTCGTCTTTTGTTTATAGAAAACAAAACAAATTAGGAAAACATTGTCGATTTTTGTTTGGTTAAAAAAAGCAAAAAAAAAGGGCGTATACGCCTGAGTGTACCAATACGAATTAATTTGAAATAAGAAAAAATTTCTTCTTGTTTTAAACAAATACTGGAGTAATCTTTCTATTGGATGAAACAATTTTGAAGTCACTGTTTTTCTTTGTTCTCGAGAAATTTACATAAATATTAATTTTTTTCCTTCTTAGAATTAAGTGTGTTAGGATTTTTCAAAAAGTTTTATAATGTTTAAGAACAATATTTTGTAAAGGATGAAGAAAGTTTTGAATTTAGTACCTTTTTTTTTGTTCGTTCTGAAGATACTTGATTTGACATACAATTTTGACCAGTTTTTGGTTTAACCCAGTCGCTTAAGTCGCCGAGCACCAAAACATTTATAATTCATTTTAAAATTAGAATAAAACAGAGATGCTTTCATTTTTTCAAACTATTTATTTGTAAGAACTAAAAGAGACAGAAAATCCCCAACGTTTGTTTTTGAAGAATACTCCATTTTGTAAGAGTGGATTACAATAGTAATCAGCGTGACGACTGCAGTTTTAATTTTTATTAAAATTTCTGTCAACAATTTTCTGAGAAGTGAGGCATATGTTGAAAAGATGGAATAAGTTGATTTCAAAATCTATTTCGTCCCCGAGATATTTTAGTCAAAAACCATGGCTTACCAATATTTAGAACTCTTTTTTGATGGTTCATTTTACCAAATGATATTGTTTTTTATGGCTGAAACACATACACGCTTCAGCTTCGGCTTCGTCTCCGTTACGTTAGGCCCGCTTCGAGGTTGCTTTGAATGACATTTCTTTTATTTCATCCCTCCAAAAAACAAATATTTTGTTTGTTGACATTTTTTTACTGCTGATGAGCTGTCAGACAAAGCAAATGTTCAGAAAATTGAACTAGAGCTTCCGTTTGGAGTCACATTACGTTACATTACATTCTTTTCCTTACGATTGTCAAACAAAACGTGAGGTCGAAGCTACATTGTGATAGCATGCATTGAATTCCTATGGCTGAACTCGTAAACGTCAGGCGAAGCCGAAGCTGAAGCGTGTATGTGATTCAGCCATTAAGGTGTTATTACTTTGAAGACTAATAATTTATTTGTTGTCAAAATGTTTGAGTCGAAAAATAATTCTTAGTAGTAAATCTTTTAGGTCTTTTTGTCAACAAACATTTAAATTCGATTTTTCTTAAAATTTTACAAGATGTTAGAAACGTTTTTCGTTGTTGTTGTAACTTTTTATTATGTTAAATGTTATATGTTTGATTCGTAAGAAATTTTTGATCAACCGATATTTGTTTTAAAAATTGTTTTACTTAAAAAAAAAACGACTCACGCAATTTTTGGAAAGTCATTCTTGCATCTTTTTAACTCTTGAAAAACAAATTTTCTAAAAACAATTTTTGAAGTTGATATCTTCTCTGGTTCCTAAGATATGCCCGACGAAAAAAGGGACACCATTCACACGTTTCTAAAAAAAAAACCATAGATTTAAGTTTCAGCAACTTTTAAACGTCGAAAACTGTTAATATTTTTAATTTGACAGTTCAGAACAATATTTTGGTATGGTTTAAAAAGAAAGATGTGTTCACGCCTAAGTGCACCGATATTAATAATTTTAAAATACGTCAACAGGTTCGAAATAAAATATATTTTTTGAGTTATTTTGTTATTATTGCACCTACTTCTCTCCCCGTTCTGACACTTTTTACCTTTATTAGCTTTGATACTGCTACAAAACGTATATTATGGATCAAGAGCTATGCCTTTTAACTCATAGCTATGGACATTTTTTGACTCCGGTTCCAAAATCATTCCATCACGTTTTGAGATAATATCTTTGAAAAACAAAAAACGTATTTAGGACTTTCAAGGCTACTTGTGCACATTCATTATTTAGTTTGTTTTTCAAAAAAATATGTCATGGTTTTCTAAATCTATAATCTTTATCGTTGATTGTGTTTGACCAATTCTTTGATATAATCTTTATCTTCAAATATTTAGGTTAGTATTTTATAAAGTTTTGAAAAATATTCATTAGTCATCTTCACCCGTTGCACACAAATCTAAAATCAACTTTGAAACATTTCTTAAACTTTTTTTTTTTTTCAAAAGAATAAGTCAAAAAGATTCGAAAGTTATTTTTGTTTTCGTAATGAGTCTGTAGTCTAAACAAAGTTATCACATCAAGTTTTTGAAATATATTTAACAAATGTAAGAATAAAATACCTATGAAAATCCGTATTTTTAAAAATTTAAAGTTACCTTTAAATTTTTAAAGTTACCTTTAAATTTTTAAAATGTTTCTCAAAACCACAAAATTCACAGTTTCTTGAATCTTCATTATAGAGTCCAAAACAACTTTATAACTATTGAGAATTTCTAAAATCTAAGTATGATTCTTAAATTATTAACTTCCCATAGGAAGTTATTGTAATGGGTCCGATTTGTCAAATTAAAAATTTTGACATTTCTCGACGTTTCAAGGTCCTTAGAGTCGAAATAAAAGATTTTTAGAAAGATGTATGTGCGTGCGTGTGTACGTACGTTCCTACGACCGTACGTTTGCAACGTTTTTTTCGTTTTCCATAGCTCAAGAACCAGAAGAGATATTGACTTAAAATAAATTTTGGTATACAGATAATAAGGCAGAAAGATGCAGAAAGGGCTCTCAAGAAAATTGCGTGGGTGGTTTTTTTACCATAGCAGTTTGAAAAAAGGTTAACCCTAAACATCTTACGAACCAAAAAACGCTAGAGACTTAAATAAAATTTTATAAAATATATTGTAACGTGATTTCAAAGATGTATATTTTTTGAAAAAAAAATCAATTTAACGGTTTTTTTATAAATCAAAAAAAGTGAAAAAAAAATTTTGTCACCTCCAAAATTTTACGACTAAAATATGATTTCATCTCCAAAACAATTTTGTGCAACAAAAAATAATGTTTTTTACATCTCATAAAATTTTGAGAAAAATCGAATTGACAGTTTTTTTTATAAAAAATAAAAATCTAAAAAAAACATTACTCAAAGTTAGTAAAAATTGAATATCGACTCAAATATCTTTTCTAAAACTTGAAATTTAGATTTCAAACTTATTTTAACTTATAAGAAATATTGTTTTTAACATTTCGAAAAATCTTGAGAAAAATCGAATCTACAGTTTTTTTACAAAAAATAAAAACCTAAAAAAATTAATAAAAGTTGGTAAAAATTGATTTTCGACTCAAGTATCTTTTTAAAACTGTGAGATCTTGGCTTTAATTTACTTTTATCTTTCAAAAAATATTGTTGTCAACATTCAGTAAAATTTTGAAAAAAATCAAATTGACAATTTTTTTTACAAAAAATTGAAAACCAAAAAAAATTAACAAAAGTTGGTAAAAAATGATTTTCGACTCAAATATCTTTTCAAAACTTTGAGATATTATCTTTAAACTACTTTTATCATTCAAAAAATATTGTTCTTAACATTTAGTAAAATTTTGAAAAAAAACCTAACTGACAATTTTTTGTACAAAAATTGAAAACCTAAAAAACATTAATCAAAGGTTGTTAAAAATTGATTTTCGACTCAAATATCTTTTCAAAAATTTAAAATATTGGCTTCAAACTTATTTTATTTCACAGAAAATATTGTTTTCGATATTCCGTAATTTTTATATAAAAATGCAACAGTCCATTTTTTCATAAAAAATTAAATCTACATAAAATAGTACGCAGATTTGCTAAAAATTGATACGAGTACATATAGACAAACTTTTAAGCAAGACAAATCGACAGACGGGATGGGAAGTTATCAGTGTGGATCGCATCCCAGCCTCTTTTTTAAACTGTATCTAGAAAAGAAAGATACTGTTCTTTGAAAATTTATCAAATAACTTGTTGTTAAGAATTATGTTGGGATTTACTTTGGTCTTAAAAACAACGTTTTTGGCTGTCTGCAATCCTGATGTGGAAAGGAAATGAGGTGATGTTGTTTATCTAAATTATTCCGAACATATAGTTTCTTTTGGAAAACAAGATGGTAGCATCATTTTTTCGGAGAATGTATAGAACTGTCAAAAAAATTCAAACAAAGTCAAAAAGTTGTAAACAAATTATTTTTTTGCTAGAAAATTTGTTTGTTTCGAAAAATATTTCCTATTGTCTGAAATCTACGTTAAATTTTCACCAAAATAAAGTGTACCAAATTTGAAGACCTATTTTATGTTCCTTTAAATCATTTCCATTGAAAAATGCAATTTTTTTAAATTACATTGTCTTATTCTAAAAGTGAAAATTATTATATACAAAATTGTCAAATCTTCTTTTCATTAAAAATCTTCTCAATCAATTGTTAAAAACTAGGTTACCATACGGTATTAAATATATTAAAAAAAACAATAAGTTTCGCTTTTATATATTATATTTTCTTTTCTGATATCACACAGCTGGTGTTTTTTATGTGTCAAACCAGTTCAAAAGCTTGAAATGTATATTTAAATTAAATTTAAAAAGTTTTTCATGATGACAATAAACATTAATTCTATACGATAAGCATTATACCTCAATTAATTATTGACAATATGTATGCTTTCAAGTGTGTAGGTAAATAGAATTCTTTTAATAATGTATCAACAAAAATTCAAATCAACATGTTTAATGAATATAAATTAAAAACATTCATTTTATGAAAATCGTCATTAAAAAAAAAGTGAAAAGAAGTGGCCCTAAGACTGTGTCGTGTGGTTAGTCATTACACATTTTTTTAACCGGCTTTTGATGACAAGTTGATGAGATGAATGTTGGAATTTTAAATATTGTTTGAAAATTTAATTAAGAAACACATTTCTATAAGAACATAGGAATTTTTTCAATTGGATTTTCGTAAGATTTTCTTTTAAAATTTGTTTCTACAAACTTTCAATAATAAATTTTGATGGAAAATCTTTGTAAAATAATAATCTTCAGTAAGATTATAAAAGTCAGCTTATTTTTTGAATCATATAGAATGCTTCATTAACAAGTTTTAAGATTTCTGAATTAATCAACAATTTGAGTGAGTTTAAACTCTTCCCAATCTATCTACGGCCATGGTTTAACATCAACTGCATCTAAATATTCATGTGTAAAAAAGTATTACAAGTAAACAAAAAGAAGTATCTAGAAGATATCTTGTATCTTTGTCTATATCCAACCTGAACTATAAGAATTATATATCTTTCCACATTTAAACGCAAAAAAAAACAACAACAGCAACAACAAAAAAATAATAATAATTTTGCAATTTTTTGAAGTTTAAAACTATCATCAAAAGTGATGTGTGGGAAAAATGTTGCATGTAGCATGCCACCATCAGACTCATATTTTGTTGTTGTTGTCTTCTTTTGATATTATTTTTTTTTTTTTATTTTTAAAAGACACTAATGATATTTATCTATTGAAGACGCGAGAGAGTTTGGAAATATTATTATTTCTGGCGTTGCATGTTGATAGAGTTGATGTGTTATAGGAACGTTATTCATGTGACTGACTATAACTTTATACGTCGTCGTCGGCGCTCGTCGCGTTGAGTTGAATAAAGTTATTGCGTTTAATTGACTTTATTTCTTTTTTTGTGACTAAATTTAGATTGGCAGTGAAGTAATATAAATAATTATTATTATTATGAGACGTGGGAGCAATGTTGATCTTTGATATGATCTGATGATGATGATGACAGAAACAGACACAGAAACGACCTTTAAGGTCTAAATAAAATGTCTGTCATCGCACCAAGATGCTATCTCTTATTTTGTTTTTAATTTTGTGATAAGAATATTTCAAATTTAATTGTTTACTTTAAAGTATCTTTACCTACTTAATGTCTTTTCTTTGTTTAATTATATCATATACACAAATTGAATCATAAGGTTTTCTGTTGAAAATGATGACAGTTTGCGGAAAATGATGAAAGGTTAATTGGGAATTTACAAAAATAACGAACGTTAGACATAATCAGACATTTTAAGGTGATAAAGTCATCATAAGTACACAGAGAATTTAAGTAATAATACTTTGTATAAATCGTCATAATAATGATGACGATAATGATTCTTTTGTAAACGCAACAGAGTGTATCTATTACTGTAAATAACTTAGTATTTTAAGTCGTTTACAGCTAAAAATTTTTATTTAAAAATATTTTTCGTTGAATTACACCGGCCAACAAAATTTATTTAGTTTTCTGTTCCACAAACAATAAAATACTTTTTTTAAGAACCAAGTTCTCTTGAATTTGAATCTGTTCATATAATTTTTCTATTTAATCAGGTTTTAAAAAATATGCTTGCTTTTTGGGGTAAGGTAAAACAGAATATGGTTTTTAAAAATAAATTGTATAGTGATTGCTTTAAGTACAAAAAGATATGGTTTAAGCCATATCTTACTTTTTTTCTGGGAATTCTTATAAGATCTGTGTTTTCATTTGACCCTTAATGAAATTTTGAAAAATCTTGAGTTTAATGCTCTCATAGATTTTGAAAAATATGGTTTTGAGTTCAAATGCAGTTCTTGTTTTCGATTTTCGAAATATCTGTTCAAAAACTCATTTTCAATCTAAATTTTATATTTTGTCAAAAATTTCAAAAACTTTATGTGATAGTATTACTTTCAAAACGTTTTGCCTTCTTATGTTTAGAACCATTTTGTCATACATGGTTCAGCGTTTTTTTCAAAGATTTTTGTTAGATGACAGAAATCTAACAACTTAAATTTTTTTTTCTTTAAATTGTATGAATATTAAAAGTATTAAAATTAAATATTATATATGTAGGGATTACATTTTAGTACCAGTAGCGTGATGGTTAGTGCGTTGGACTTCGCCAACCAACAGAAACCTGAAAAACACAAAAATTGACCAATATTTACAACAGGTGGACAAAACAGTAAAACGAACGGTGGAACGGACAGTAGCAGAGTACAAAGAACGGGACCAAATGGACGCTTACAGAAACGCGACTATTGACGCACTACGTAGGCACAAGAGTTGCTTACTGACAATACTCAAAAACTTGTACAGACGACTTACAGACCCACACGACTTGGAGGTTAGGACACTGAAGTCTTCAATAAAAAATGTCAATCTGTTGATTAAGGAGAACTACAGGTTATCAATTAACAAGTGTTGGGACTGCAAGATCCAGTGACCCTAGTATGTTCCCCAAAATCAACAAGATATTCAGGAAAAAAAACAATAATGACCTTCCTTGTCTGAAATTCAAAAAAACTGAAGAGAACAGAGACGTACTCAGGACAGCGCAAATAGACCCAGAAGAAGCCATGTTTGACGATGACTTTTATATAATTGAAGATCCGAAGAAAAAAGTGGATGCGGTGATGGCTGCTTTCCAGCAAGTGTACAAGGTGAATGCTAGCATTCGCCCCAACCACGACCTGGAAAACAGAGCCCTACTTAATCACTTTTACCTTCGAAATGATATGACACAATGGCGATCTGAGAACCGCAGTTTCATGCGGTTCAATGATGATTCCTTGACAAATGCAATAATCGCCGAGCAAACGGGAACAAGTCCCTTGTCAGTGACGAAGGTTGAGCTTCAGCTCATCTTCAACTCAATAAAAAACAAAAAGTCAGCAGGTGTCGATGGTATATCCAACGTTGTACTAAGACATTTACCGATGGAGGAAATTGGCATTTATACCACGCTCTTCAATAATGCACTGAATAATGCATATTATCCAGTGCATTGGAAGACCGCTGTGGTTCATCCTCTCCCGAAAAAGGGAAAGGACAACTCCAACCCGTGAAATCTTCGGTCGATAAGTCTTCTTCATCAGCAAAGTTTTCAAAAAGATCATCAATAGGGCTCTGACTAAGTGGGCTGCGGACAACAAAATAATTCCGGATAATCAGTTCGGGTTCAAGGCGGGCCATGACACAATTCATGCTGCATCTAAAATCGTTTCTGATATCCAATGGAATAAATTAAAACAACAACGCCCAAGTGCTGTTCTAGTTGATTTGGAAAAGGTCTTTGACACCGTATGGTTAGAGGGTCTTTACCTAAAACTGAGCAGGCTTGGCATAAGCAAGCCATTGTTGTATATACTTTATAATATGCTTAACAATAGAAAGTTTGGTGTCAAAAGTGGCAATATAACTTCTACCACAATATTCTCAATTAAAAATGGTCTTCAACAGGTAGCGGTAAATTCGCCGATTCTTTTCAGCATTTACACCAGCGATCTGATAGGTAGTCTTACAAAGACAATTGCGTACGAAGACGATCTAAATATGAACTGCCTGAAAGGTTGCCGTTATTAAAATTCTCTTGCAGCGTGATTTCGACAAGATTCAGCGATATTGCGACGACTGGAAACTGAAGATAAATGACCAGAAGTCGGAGACAATTCTGTTCCGGACTCCGTTGGCTAGGGCCACGAGGGATACGTGCAAGAATTGGCGCAAGATGGTCATCGTTGATTTTCACGGGCAGCCATTAGCGAGCAAAAGTATTGGGAAGTACCTTGGTATCTGGTTAGATCAGTATTTATATTACGACATACATATAAATGCTGCAGACCAGGGCCACAGGAGCCTTCGCTCTGACGAAACGGGTGTTTTACAGCAGTCGGATTGACCCGAGAGTGAGGGTAATTTGCTACATGGCCCTCATTACGGCCAATGATCGTTTATGGTTGTCCTGTGTGGTTCCCCTTCCCAGATGGAGAAGTTTCGGGTGTTCAAGCGGCAGTGGCAGTGTTAACGACGCTGTACTGGCTTATATCGAATCTTCTTACGTGCATTACTATTCCAACGAGGACCTATACAACGGGACTCGAATCAACAGAATTGACAATTTCGTGATAAAACTCGTTCGAGGTCACATTGCAAGAGCTATGTCTTCGACCAACAATTTAATTTTCGGGGCGTTCTATCCGAACGACGAGTATTTAGGGAGTGCCTGCTTGAGCGGCTTCATTCCACCAGATGCATTCCTCTTTTTAGATAGATGCGGTCTGATACAGGATAGATTGGCAGTTCCGCTAATCTACCACGTCAGACGACGAACCGTGAATAGGCGACTCCTGTACAATCGGGACGTCTTAGCACAAGGCGGAGCAGAGCTCCTTCGGATCAGTAAGGCCGTGTCCGAACGGGACCGAAGTGATGGGTTGAAGCAGGAGAACCAGTTTTGGTGGCTTCAATCGGCACTTGATAGTGGGTAGTCGGGATGGGGTTTTAAGCCTCGCACACAGGAATGGATGGTTGAGAGTTGTAAGTCACTAGGCTCTGGTTCTCCATGGACTGTTGCGCCACCTTATTTATTTATTTATTTATTGAAGAGTTGTCAGTATTTGTATTTTGTAATGACATCTGTCAAAAAACTATCAATCAGTTAAATTACCGAAAATTAGATAGTCCTATACTTGTAAGGAACTAGACCCAAAGAGTAATAGTTTTGTTCGTGTTTTTTTGGCAACTTCAAAAATTTAACTTGACAGCTTCTGTCATTTCACATTAGCAAAATAGTTTTTCAAAATATATTCCTTTATTATTCAAAACTGATATTTTGTTATAGTTCTGTCATATTATATATAAAAGAAATGTACAGAAATTTTGCAGACACTGGTGTCTGTTTGTTAAAATGTAGATTATACAGTATTTTGGAGAAGCGAATTAATTTGCAACAGAGTTTTTCTAACGATATTAATAACTCATTAATTTAATCAGCAGACAAAAAAAAAGTTAAAAACTAAACTAAAATAACCCAATGCTAGGAACTAGAAACGTAAAAGCAATACAAAGATACTCGTTACACCAGTTACATAATAAAAAAAAAATTTTTTTTGAAGATTTTTGTTTTTTAAGAACCTCCTTTAATGTGTCTAGACTATAATGTTAATGAATTAATCACCTTTAAAAATAATTTGACTTCTTCTTCTTCAAACCACCACCGTGAAGTGTGATAGTTCTTTATTTTTTGTTGATTTAACTACTCACTAATCAACATTTAACATACTTGTTTTTCAATTACATATTAAAATTAAAAAGACAAGCATCTAACCGGTTGGTTTAACAGCAAAATCTATCTTTGAAGTTGATGCTTTTATTTACAGCTGGGGATTTTTGTTGGAATGTTTCATTTATTTTTATCCTAATATACCACACCTTTGAAATCAATCAAAATGTTAAAAAATTATGATATCAGATTTTGTAAACAACTCATCTCACTTTAAATAAAGAATTTATCATAAAAAATATCAATTATAATGCATTTTAAAAGTTCAAGGTCAACTGGTAACAATCTTTTTATATAGATACTTTTTTTAAGTTATATTTTTTCAAATGATGTTAGAGTAATTATCAAACCCTTGATTTCGCGGATGTTTTATGTGTTTTTATTTTGTTCTTTTGAAAGTATCTTTCGACGAAAAAATGACATCATTTCCATCATCAGACGAGCTCAGTTATTGTTGGTGTTTTGTTCAAGTATAAAGAAGTTTAAAAACTGAGTAACACGTTTAGAAAATTTCCGATAATCACAATGCCAAGTCAAGTATCGCGTTGTCTGATGTGAAGATTGTTATTTATCAAGCTCAAGGTATATGTACAGAGGTACATTATTTGACATTAACATTTAATCATTTTTTTGTTTTGGCTTAAAGTATAAAAAGTCTACATGAGATAATTTTTTAAATTTGCTAAAAAATGTGTGTTTGAGTAGATGGTGGAGATATAGAAGTTTATTTTTTTTTGTATTTTTAACGAACAAACACACTTAATGAAAAAAAGTGATAATTCATTATGGACGTATTTTTTTTAAATATGAAACGTGACTAATAAACTACTGACATAATGTTTATCTATCACCCTCACCACCTGACGACTTATCAAGTGTCATAAAGAAGGTGCAAATGAAACACGGGTAGGAAAAAACTACTAATTAGCAGCACTTCCAAATAAGCAGTGCTGAATCGTTCTAAAGGTTTAAGCATGAAATGGTTTAGGCCAACATCTTTCAGGAAATGCATTCCTTAATCATCCATATTTTGTATTTTAAAAATGACTTTTGACAAACAGTCTGTGACTTTAAAAAGGTTTTCAACTATTTTAATCAATTTCTTTTTCATCTTTCTTTTTTGTTGCACAGGAAGTTCAAAAACTTCAAATAATAAAAAATTTTCAGCAAAATGTTTAAAAGTTTAAATATCTCTTAAAATTCGTTTTAAGTTAAAAATTGATGAGTCTTTTTATGAGGAAGACAAAAACAAACTTCATATTGAAGCCCATATTTCTTAAATAATACTTCAAGCGTTTGCTAAGGGAATAGCATTTTATTATTCCTGCTTTAAGGCCTTCAAATAACTTATTTCGCTAATGTTAATATCTGATAGGTAGAACCTTTTTGTTATTCATATGACAAACTTTTTTGACATGCAATTAGAGATAAATAAACAATCTTTTAACAAAAGGCACTTAGACTTTCTTAGGTAATAGTTATAGTTTAGTAAAGTACAAGTGAATATTTAATTATTATTCTGCGGAACAAATGTTTAATAACTAAAGTAATTTTATCATCAAAAGATCTTATTGTTAGGAAAATAATAATAAATTACGTTGTTTTTAACTAAACCAATTTTTTAAAAGATTTCTATGAATGTTTGTCTTGCTTTCTTTTTAAATATGCAATGAAATTTTGCTTTTCCGAAGTCTTTTGTTGGCCTTAGTTTGAATTCGACTTCGAAATCTCTTAAGCACATCGGACTTTCTTAGGTATTCCCTTTTTCCAACTTCGAAAAGCACTTGTATCTATATTATTTTTTAAGTTGATCTTAATTTAGAGATAAATATGTTTTAAATAAAATAAGGGATAGGGATTAGAACATCAAAACACAAAAAATTCTTTTTAGTTGTAAGTAATCGCCTATTCTATTAGAACCTTTAAAAAAGAACGAAACTACATATAAATGTTGCAAAAAAAAACGGGTCAAAAATGTTTGTATTTGTAATGAATCAATTCTATAAACTTTGTATTAAAAATATAGACAATTTACCAATAAGAGGTTTCATTTTGAATACCACACAATTTGGATATCTGCAAAGTTTGAAACTTTCATTTTTTGACATTTTATAATTAAAAAACACCAAAAGTACTATAAAAAAGGCTAGGATGCGACCCACACTGATAACTTTCCATCCCGTCTGTCGATTTGTCTTGCGTAAAAGTTGTCTATATGAACTCGTATCAATTTTTACCAAATTTGCGTACTATTTCATGTAGATTTTATTTTTTATGAAAGAACGGACTGTTGGATTTTTATATAAAAATTACTCAATATCGAAAACAATATTTTCTGTGAAATAAAATAACTTTGAAGCCAATATTTTTAATTTTTGAAAAGCTATTTGAGTTGAAAGTAAATTTTTACCAAGTTTTAGTATTGTTTTTTTTTAGAGTTTTATTTTTTGTAAAAAAACTGTTAATTCGATTTTTTTTTAAATTTTACTCAATGTTAACAACAATGTTTTTTGAAAGATATAAGTAGTTTAAAGCCAATATCTACAATGTTTGAAAAGATGTTTATGTCGAAAATCTATTTTTAACAACTTTTATACATTTATTTTACGTTTTTATTTTTTGTAATAAAAAACTGTCAATTCGATTTTTCTCAAAATTTTATTGAATGTTGACAACAATATTTTTTGGAAAATTAAAGTAAATTAAAGCCAATATCTCAAAGTTTTGAAAAGATATTTGAGTCGAAAATCAATTTTTACCAACTTTTATACATTTTTTTTTAGGTTTTTATTTTTTGTAAAAAAACTGTCAATTCGATTTCTCTCAAAATTTTTCTAATGTCGAAAATAATATTTCTTATAAGCTAAAATTAGTTGGAGGCCATAATCTCAATTTTTTGAAAAGATATTTGAGTCGAAAAACGATTTTTACCAACTTTGAGTAATGTTTTTTTTAGATTTTTATTTTTTATAAAAAAAAATGTCAATTAGATTTTTCTCAAAATTTTATCAGATGTCAAAAACATTATTCTTCGTTGCACAAAATTGTTTTGGAGATGAAGCACTAATCTTCCAACTAATTTTAACTTTTAAGAAATATTATTGTCAACATTCAGTAAAATTTTGAGAAACATTGAATTGATAGTTTTTTCACAAAAAAAAACCTAAAATAAAAAACAATACTAAAACTTGGTAAAAATTTAATATCGACTCAAATAGCTTTTCAAAAATTAAAAATATTGTCTTCAAACTTTTTTATTTCACAGTAAATATTGTTTTCGATATTCAGTAGATTTTTTTATAAAAGTCCAAAAGTCCGTAACTCAAATTTAGTAAAATTTGATGTTCGGTTCTTGATATCTCTCAAATTAATTTCATTCATCCAACTTGTGATAATTTAAAAAAATGCTACTAAAATTGGTAAACATATGATTTCGACTAAAAATCTATTTAACCAAATTAGTTTTTTAAACTGAACTATCTCTTTATATGAAAAATATTGTTGGTCATTTTAAAATTTTTAAAAATAATTTAACTGACAACTTCTTTGGCCCAACACGAAAACCAACAAACTTTTAAGCAAGACAAATCGACTGACGAGATGGGAAGTTATCAGCGTGGGTTTCATCTCAGCCTCTTTTTTAAATATCAAAATAACTTTCTTATTGGCAGACCCTTTATAAAAAAAAAACAATGTTGAAAAGTCTATTGCCTTCTGCTTCTTGTGAACTCTCTGGTTTTTCGCCATCATATGCTATTGATATTGGAAGTATAGACTTAACTGTTTCTGATATTTTTGAAGCTAATCTTGATGTAAATAAAAGTGCTGGGCCAGAAAACATAGCCCCTGTTGCACTAAAAAACTGCGCTGTTTCTTTGGTATTACCGCTCAGTTGGATTTTCAATCAGTCTTTAAAAAGGGGCCAGTTTTTGGACTGTTTTAAATTTGACTTGGTAATCAAAGTTCACATTCGAAATCAGCATAATTAATTTATTTATTTTAAACGTATTTTTCAAACCCGTGCAAACTTAAAATTTAAGGTCCTCAACTGGAGTGTTGAAGTCTCTCCTAACCAAAGCTAATTTCTAGAAAATAAATGAGATACTAAAATGATTTAAACTGTTTCTAGAAGATAGAAGATAAGTGACTTTGGAAAATCATAATAAAATGTTTTATTATTTGTCTCTTTTTGAATATCTTAAAGGAGTCGCATTTCATAAACATTTATGTGAGCTTTGAAATAAAATCTGCAATCTAGAATTTCTCAAAATAAGATGCAAGAATACACGCATGAGTTAAAAACTGCAACTTTACACCTTTAAAATACAGCAGTGTGAACTGTGAACTTATGTTACCTTGACGTTATTTCGTGTTTCTTTTCTTTTAATTAAAATCCAATTTAAACGATAAGAATTTCCTTGAAAATTTGTTAACAAATTGTGTTTAGGAAATTGGATTTTGTGCCAACATTTACTTTGTATCTACAAATAGGAAAGTAATTATAGAATGACGGTATTTGTTTTGATTTAGTTGTTTGTATACAAAAAATAATTTACCAGTTAATTGTTTTAAATGTTTCCATTTAAAACCAATGTAAATTTATTATTGTTCAACAGTTTTCAAAATTAATTGCTTGCAGTGAAGCACGTAAAGTAGTATAAGTACTCGTATAAATAGTCATAAAGTAAATGAGAGCTTATCTATGCATTTTATCATTTTGCAACGTGTTTAAGAAAACTAAACATAAAATTACGTCATTTTTAAAAATGACCTCTATTTTGTATTTAAGTATTTCTATAAATGAAATAAATAAAAATAAAGATTACGAGATAAGTGAGATTTAAGATTATTGTGTGAAAATACATATATAAGTACAATTATTGCAGTGACAAAAGAGCAATAATTTCTGATTGAGAAGGACAAAAATCTTCAACAAACTATCTTAATTTAATTATTAGCATTAAATGAAGTTTATGATATCAATCTTTATAATGAGATGGGGATATTAATATAAACTTTTATTGGGATCATCTCAAGGTTGTCTTTTCTTTGATGACTGTATTTATGAAACTATTCACTTGAATAATTTATTTTATAATACAAATCTTGGATAATTTTGAGGTGTAAACATGATCTCAACTTCAAAAATGGGGAACTTAAATATTAAGTTTCTCATCAAACTTACGGTTTAAGAAAATAAGTTTTAGAATCTTTTACCAATACCAAAATTAAAGGTCACCATTAATCTTGAAAAAGAATTTGCGTTTCCAATTAAAAATATAAATTAAAGAAAATTAACTGAAAAGAAAAAAAAATATTGGTATTTTTTTGTTTCAATTACCATCTACAAAAATAGTTATTTCTAGTAGAAAATGATCAAAATATATATAAGAATGGAAAAATTGCTCATATTGGGGATTCTTGTTAATAATTGTCAAGCCTTTTTACCTAGATTACTAAAAATCGTAGTGCTTTCGAATTTTCAAAGTTTTTAGGGAAAATGTAAGGTTAAAATACTACCGACTTGACGGTAGCCTTCATTCGTCGAATAAAACCCAATTTAAACCCTAATCCGAAAAATAGAAAAAATAAGGCATATAAAGCCTATAAAACAACAAAAGGTATAATCTGGCCCTTGATCAGAAATACATTCAGTGCCACCTTGAATATGACTGTCTCAATAGCTTTCTTGTTAATAAATTTATTCTCTCTGCTGAGTCAAAAATTAGAAATGATTCGAAACACTTCTGGAAATTTATAAATATTGAAAGAAAGGCTTTAGGAATTCCAAACTGTATGAAGTACTCCAATTGTGTATCTAGTGAGATGAAGGCTATATGCGATTTATTTACCGATTATTTTAAACCTGTTTTTCTGATTTTTCGCCATCTTCTATTGATATTGGAAGTATAGACTTAACTGTTTCTGATATTTTTGGAGCTAATCTTGATGTTAATAAAAGTGCTGGGCTAGATAACATAGCCCCTTTTTCACTAAGAAACTGCGCTGTTTCTTTGGCATTACCACTCAGCTTGATTTTCAATCAGTCTTTGAAAAGTGGACAATTTTTGGACTGTTGGAAGATTTCTTATATAAATCCAATATTTAAGTCTGGCTCGAAGCAAAATGTGACCAATTATAGACCTATCTGCAAATTATCAGTGATCCCAAAATTTTCGAAATACTTGTCTGTACAAAATTATATTTTTTTGTTAACTATTCAATATTTGAATACCCATGGTTTTGTTTCTAGAAGATCTAACGCTACAAACCTTTCAATGCTATGCGTATCTGTACTTTGCGGGTTAGAAAATGGTTTACAGACTGATATTATCTTTACAGATTTTGCAAAAGCTTTTAATAGAGTTAATCATTGTATATTAATTTTAAAGCTTTCAAAACTTGGTTTCCATTCTAATTTCATAATATGGATTTCTTCCTTTTTAAAAAATCGGGTTTAAATTAGTAAAATTGGGAAAGTTTTAATCCAAAAGTATTGATTTAACTTCAGGTGTTCCGCAAGGGAGCCATATTGGCCCCTTGTTATTTATCGTTTTTATAAATGAAATTCCGATAAATTATAAATACCCGAAGTATTTTATGTATGCCGATGATGTCAAGATTCTCCGGCTCATAAAATCTTCTACAGACTGTCTTTATCTACAAGAGGATATCCAAAAACTGGCTGAATGGTGGGAATCTAACAAGTTGTTCCTGAATGTTGCCAAATGCCAGAGCCTTACAAAAAAAACACCTATCATATTTGATTATACTATCAACAATACGAGCTAAGATGGGCTTTAGGCAAAAAAGGATTTGGGAGTTATATTGGATGAAAAGCTTTCGGTTAATAAGCACATCGATTACATACTCAGTAAGGCTAATGGGATGCTAGGGTTTATCAGAAGAAACTCTAGGGATATTTCCGACCCCAACACCCTCAAATCATTATATATTGCACTTGTAAGATCGGTACTGGAATACTGCAGCATAGTTTGAAACCTCTTTTATATCACGAATTCTTCTAGAATACAAAAAAATACAAAAAAAGTTTTACTAGGTATGCTTTCTATAAATTGAATTGGAATATAGAAGTACCATCTTATCCATCTAGATGCCTGCTTATTGACATTCCAACGCTTGGAGTTAGGAGAAAATATTTGTTAATAATGTTTGTAAAAGATTAAATAAACAATCGTATCAAATGTTCTTTTTAGTTAGAATGAATCCTTTTTCATTTGCGAGAGACTTTTCAAAGAAGAAGTTAAAGAAGAAATGAACCGTTTGCACGTTGCATAAAAAGAAACGACTTCTGTTGTTGAGGTTATAGATATTTTTTCTAATATTTCAAGAGATGTTTTTTTAAAAAAAATGTTATGTCTGCTTTGTTATCGCAATCTGTTTTATAATTAAGATTTATCTATTGCTACCATTTTTATTTATTATTATTTCTGTACATATAAATAAATTATTATATTAACTTTTTAAAGTAGTCTGTAAGAGTTGAACTCTGCTTGATGAAAATAAACTATACTTAATAATTGAGTTTTTTTTAGATTTATTAACAACTTTTTCATTTGAAAATATAGTCAAGATCTTTGAAAATTATTTTGAAGTTTCCAAAACGAAGCTTACATTTTTTGTGCGACCCGTATTTTTGTTGTCACCATCGTGCCGAACTTTTCCAAAGGGCGAATTTACGGACACTTTTTTTCCTATAAGAAATTTTAAGTAGAATTAAAAAAAAGGAATTTTGTACATGATCTACAAGTTTGTAACAACATTTTTCCGATCGTTTTTTGTTTAACCGAATTGCATTGAAACTTTAAATGATTGAGCTTTTTATGATTCCAAAATGCGTGCTTTTTTTATTACAAAACATTTTCTATATTTTCGAGTTTGATTTCGAGAGATTGATTTTTCTAACTATCCCTTAACTTTAAGTAATTTTACTTAATTTTAGAACGTTAAAAAAGAGGCTGATATACGACCCACACTGATAACTTCCCATCCCGTCTGTCTATTTGTCTTGATTAAAAGTTTGTAGGTATTCATGTTGGGTTAAGAAAGTTGTTAGTTGAATTATTCTTACAAATTTTAAAACTACCATAGTTTGGTTTGAAAATCTAGTTTCGTTAAATAGATTTTTAGTAGAAAACGATTTTTTACCAATTTTAGTAGCATTTCTTAAATTTTTACAAATCGGATGAATGAAATAAATTTGAAAGATATCAAGAACCGAAAATTAAATTGTACCAAATTTGCGTACTATTTTTTGTAGATTTTATTTTTTGTATGAAAAAAACGGGCTGTTGGATTTTTATAAAAAAAAACTGAATATCCAAAACAATATTTTCTATGAAATGAAAAAAGTTTGAAGAAAATATTTTTAAATTTTGAAAAGCTATTAGAATCGAAAGTAAATTTTTACCAAGTCTTAGTATTGTTTTTTAGTTAGGTTTTATATTTTTTGTAAAAAAAACTGTTAAAATTTTACTGAATATTAACAACAATAATTTTCAAAAGATAAAAGTAGTTTCAATCCAATATCTCAAAATTTTGAAAAGATATTTGAGGCAAAAATCAGTGTTTACCAACTTTGATAAATGTTTTGTGTTAGGTTTGTAAAAAACTGTCAATTCAATTTTTCTCAAAATTTTTCAGAAGGTTATAAACAATATTTCTTATAATTTTAAATTAGCTGGAAGCCATATTCTCAAAGTTTTGAAAAGATATTTGAGTTGAAAATCAATGTTTACCAACTTTTCCCTTCTTCTGGTTCTTGAGCTATGAACGACGAAAAAACGTCGCGAACTCACGGCTGTACGGACGTACGAACGTACGTACACACGCACGCACAGACATCTTTCTAAAAATCTTTTATTTCAACTTTAGGGACCTTGAAACGTCGAGAAAAGTCAACAATTTTCAATTTGACAAATCGGAACCAATAAAATAATAAGTTCTTAAAATAGTTTATTTTTTTAAATTGATTTAAAATTATAGTTTAAAATTTTCAAAACTGAAAAATTGACAATTTTTAATGTTCTGCCTTGAAAATTCTTGTCCTTTTGAAATATTTTTAAACTCTGTTAAAATATGATGCTCTGTTTTAATTTATATTTTATTTATCAGTTCTCAGAAATTAGTTAAAGCTCCATTATTAGAATAGAGAAATTTTTCAGTAAGACAATTACTATGGTATATATGTTTTTAAGATCTAATTATTACATTATTTTACTTAAAACATAAATTAACTAAGTAATAAAATGTAGTTAAAACAACTTTTTTTAAGTAAATTTTTGTGTATAGTGAAATAATTGATTGAGTAAATTTTTGTCCAAAGTTTTAATCAATGATTTAGAAAAACTTATGTTTAGTACATTTTTGACTAAAGTTTAAAAAATTTTAAGTCATTTAACTAAAAATTATTATTTTCAAATCAAAATGGCTGAAAGTACGAAATCAAACATATTTCTTGTGACTTCGCCAAATTATTGAAATTTGTTCACGTACCTTCCGGGCTATATATAAATATCTCTCATAACATTTTCAAATGTGATTGATATTAATGATTCAATGTTAACGCAGATAATTCACACCTAAAATATGCAACAGTCATTTATTTCAAACCCATCACTTCCAAATTTTTCAACAACGTTAAACAAGCTCAAATTATGTCATTTTTATAAGCTTTTTCCAAAATTATGTGTCAAACCAAAAAAAAACGAAACAACATTAAATTGAATCCCCAAATTATTCATACTTTTTTGTTTGATCTCTAACCACACCTTTTCAAAAACAATGCAAAAATCTAAATATACTTCTTGAATTGATAACTTTAAAACATTTTGCATTTACAATTCGTCAAAGTCAGACATAAAACAAATTAGGTAATTGAATATATTTATGAATGAGCTCTACAACTCTTACCTCTTACCTCCAAATCTACTTTTAAAATAATTATTTTAATTTTATTCTCAGATTTGACCTTGCAAATAACAATTTTATTTTATTTTTTACTTTTTTTATCAATAAATCAACGAACCATTAAAGAAAAAGAAAAAGGAACAAAAACAATTGTTAAAATATTTAAATAAATCAATCAAACTATTTCCTTACAATTTATATGATTAGCTAATAAATTGAACTTTTGATCTTTTGTATTTATATGTAGATATTTAATATTGTCTGTATTTGGTTATTGATAAAAAGCATACAATAATTTATTAAAAAAATAAAAACAACTGCAATCAAGTTCTTTTGTATTGTCAGTCATACAACAATTAAAACTGTTAATCTTAGGCCTTATTAGGTCTTGCAAAAGGTTAGCTTAAAATATTTGTAAGTATAAATAATGCATTTTATTTCCAAATCTAATTATTTGTTGATTTATTTAACCTTCAACTATTAAACAGAAAAAAAAGGAAATTAATGTGTTTTAACAATAGGTTTGTTGTAATTAGTTTTAAAATATGTTGGCACATGTTGTTAGAGGAATTTATTTGTTTCTTTATGTACTTTAGGCTTTTGTATATTTTGAAAATGGTGGACTTTTTCTGAATCAATGATTATTGGTAATTATTTTGAAGCTTCGAAATCAAAAAATCTCTTGTCTTGTGTATATTTCAAAAGTCACCTCGGAGTCATTTTTACTTTCACTTGGGTAATGTTGGGTTTTAATGCTTCTCGAGTTTGGTTCCACAGAAATACAAGCAACCTTTTAATGCTTAAAGATTAATAAGAGAAGATACCGAAGTTTACATTGGTTTTAGTTTTGAACATGGAAATAGACTTTGATAAAGAATTCAACATTCTTGATGTGCGGCTGAAAAAAACTTATTCATACTAACAGTACGTCCGAAATTGAGGTTTAGAGCAAATTGATGGACATTTTTGGAAGTTCAAATCAAAAACACGGAATTGTTCGGGATTCTAACTGACAATTTCGATAGAACGAAAAACATAAAGAATTGCGATGATGTTCAAGTGGCTATGTTTTTCAAAGCGTGTTTTTTGATGATATATAAAAGATTGAAGCCGCCAATATAATGTTAAATTTTAAGGAGCTATCCTTAACAGACTTCAAAGCAACCGCATACTATTATGAAACAACTGTTTGGACCTGCTAGCTCGTTTTTTCTTGAAATTATACTTATAAATTTTGGTCACATTATAACTCAAGGAGCAATCACCCGATAGACTTGAAATTTGTGGTGAATTGTTGACACCAGAAAGTGAAATTACACGACTCAAAATCATTAAAAATTCAAGAAGCGTTTGAATCACCACTTTCATAGCAAATGACAAAGAGGAAGTATTGTTGTGACACTCCAAATGACAGTTGAATTATTCGGATGTCAAATGCCAGTGCTTCCAAATCGAACACGAAATCAACAACTCTTTACTCATGATCCAGTCGTTCCAAGTCATTCCAAGGTTCTTGTCCAAGAGCCAAGAGCTAAACGCATTTTTTTCAAACAAAAGCTGTTCTTGAAAATTGTACAGTTATAAGAGCGTGGTCACTGTTAAATAATAACAGCAACTGATTTTTCGAAAATTCGCAAATTTGAAAATTTGTTCGTCAATGCAAATACCTCAGTAGCAAGTCCAATCTCCTGCATTGTCAATTGTGGCCTGGCATTCTTTCCACTAATTTCTGCTGTTGATCTAAATTACATGGCTTGCGTTTTCGAAGCTGCATTTTCATCAAATCCCACACATTTTCTATGGGATTTGCATCCGGTGACTGAGATGGCCAATCTCAAGTAAAAACTCCATTTTGCTCCTACACGCTCGACTGCGATGTTTTGCAACATGGTCCTCTTGAAGGATCCAGCTTTCATTTTTCTTGATATACTATTGCTTAGCAGATGGTAACAAAACCTTTTGATATATTTTACTCATTTTTTCGGCATTCAAATTCTCGGTAAATAACAACCTTTGTTTGAGAAGCACCACCAAACATGGACCTTGACGGGAGGTGTTTAACAGTCCGTTGAAGCATCCTACTAGTGGACGTTGTCCAGGCGTGTTTGCTGCACGGAAATGCCCAAAATGAGGATTCATCAGAAAAAATACCTTTTCGTAATACCACTCGTTTTTCAACGTGTTTTGCACTCAACATTGGTTTTCCCAAAGTATTGCGATATTTCAGTTTATTGGCAAGCAAGTGCCTGCAAATCGTTCCGTAAGATATGTCAGCACCTTTTGCTTTCAATTTCACAGCAGCTTCACGTAAAGTCAAAGTTGGATCTTTCTAGAACAATGCGAGAATCTTTTTTTCGTCTTTGCTTGCGCTTCCGCGATCAGGAAAATCATCAACTTTACCGACATTTTTATAGCGATTTATTCACTTGCTAACGAACTGCTTCGACTTTCCCCGCAGCAGTTTGTGTTAATTTGGGTTATTTTTCATGCAAGCATAGAAAAATTGAATCAAAGCGAGAGGCGTAAACAGCAATCATTTCGAAAAATCACTCAATTGATAACTTAATTTGACAGACAGCTGACTTTTTACAAAAAGAATGAAGGACTGAGGTGCCCTCTATGTCATAAAAAAAGAAACAGAACTCTCTGATTTTTTATCTACGTGTAACAGTGACCTCGATCTTATATAACAGACTGTATAATTGTTTCCACAATTTAACTTACGGGAAACCATAACTTTATCGATGGTATGCAGAAAAATTAAAAAAAAAACAAGTATGCTGCGATAATGAGCTTACTTCTTCACCTTTTCAAGAAAATTATCTGAAAGAAAGAAGTCTTAACTACAAAACTACCTTTAAAATCGTTTTAAGTCTAAAAATGTTTCAGGAATTTTATGTCAGTAAAATTATTATCAGTGAAACACACATCGGCATCTAAATCAAATTTTTCAAAATTTTGAAATTCGAAACCTCTTAAAATCGAGTTTTGCCATTAAACTACTTTCGAACAAACTCAACGATATGCCTGCGTCTGTCCTAAACTATGATCAATCCTAAAATCTATAAGTTTTTGTATGTGTTTAATTTTGTTTTATTAAAGTATGTATATCTTAGAACTAAATTTTCACATCTTTTTAAACTAACGTCTGCAAACACAGACCTTCTTCTTATTACAATAACCGCCTCTGAATCGCTTTGCGAGACAATGTGCAGCACAAGCAGTATCTCGAATATTGAAAGCACTTAATAAATCACAAGTTGCTCGCTTATATCTTCGTATTGATGTATACTTTATTATTGAATCATCTTGATTTTCAAGTCCAGAAAACTCCATTCCAAAAACACCATCTTGTTGATCAGGTACCACAGGAATCGCAGATGAAAAAGTCCACAAGAATCCAAAAATTAAAACAACAAAAATTGCAGCACGCATTTCTTTAAAACTATAATTATGTTCTTAGACTTATTGTCTGGATTAAATGAAGTAATGAACTGATCTTGGGACTTAATTGCTTGTTGTTTGGTTTTATATGCTTTCAGAAAAATCTCATTTTCAATTCAATCTCAGGCATAAGAATGGATTTTCCCAGATCATATGTAAAGTACCTGCTAAATATTTTAGTATTCATACTGGGTAAAGCTTAATTCGGGGATTTATATTGTTTTGGTAATCCAAATATAAATCTTGGAAATTTTAAATAATTCAAGAGTTAATCATTTTCTAAATAAAATGTAACTTATCTTCACTTTGAAATATAATAAATAATACGTGATGAAAACGATTCACTACCTTATCAGCTAATCTGAATTAGATTCGCATTTAATTATTTTTTGATTTGTTTTAATTTCGCTGCTTTTGAAATCATTTTATTTCATTTTTTAAAATGTCACGCATCAAAGTAAATTTGTCTCTTTTTGAGCTTAAACGTTTTACCTAGGAAGCTATTTAGTGGCTTGCAATGTTTCAATGTGAGATTACAATTTTTAACTTATTAAACTAATAAATTCTTTTTAAAAAATATTCTTATATGATTCAGTTGTATCTCAAAATTAAAATGTTTCTTGTTTTAAACTGGATTTCATTTTACAAACCTTAATAACTAAACAATTTACTTAACACTCGTGTTTTATCAAGGTGATGAAAATATTGTTTAAGTTAATTTGGCATTTCAACGCCACCGTGTGTCCGCCCATTCAATTGGAAAACCTCAATTGATGGCCAACAACTGCATCAACCTGCACAATGCGCAGCTTACTGAACAAATTAAACTATGCACATTTGATTATGCTTAAAGCAATTTAATAATAATTTTATGATCAATGACAAATTATTTGAATGTTTCAGCCATGATTTCATTCAATTACTTGAAGTTTTTATATTTAAATAATATTTCTTCTAAAAATAGTTTTATGGCTTCAAAACTTCTTGAGTCATCTAAGAATAATAAAATAGGTACACTGTAATGTCATAGGAAAATTATTTAGTAGTTGGTTTGTGGTTTGTAGAGACCTACATACCTTAAGGGATATTACAACAAAAAAATAAGTGTACGCCATTTCAAGGTTCTTATCAATGAAATTGAAATAACTAAAGGGATTTGGATGTACTTTGCAGGAATAAAAACAAAGGACATAATAAATGTTCACAATAAACTACCCGTGTTTTTCTGGCATTCTATAAAGGTTAGGTTAGGTTAGGTTAGGTTAACGTGGCTGCGGATTTAGAATCCAGACACTTAGGCCAAGAGAAATGCCCGTTGTGATGAAACATGAATCTAGGGAAATACTTCTAACTAGTCGAACCATTTTGAGCTTTTTATAAAGCGAAGAAGATATTTGATATCCTTTTTAGCTAGTTCATTGGGATTATCAAAAGAGTAGTCCCCCAGATGAAGTTTGCGTCTGAGTGAAAGAGCAGGGCAAGTGCATAAGAGATGAGAGATTGTTTCCTCATCTTCTTCGTCCATGCAGCTCCTACAGAAGTCATTTGAGGCTACGCCAAGTCGTGTTGCGTGTCTGCCTATAAGACAGTGTCTCGTGAGGACACCTATTAGGGAGCTAATATGAAGTCTGCTTTGAGATAACAAGTCTTTAGAGCGCTTTAGGTCCAGTGAAGGCCATATGAGTTTTGTGGCTGCGCATGTTGGTAAGCTGTGCCACCTAGAATTTGCTATCGCAAAAGCTGTTTCTTTTAGCATAAGTTTACATGTAGCTATCGGTATACCTATCTTCTCCCTTTCAGGTGAAATAGGTATGACGGTTCCATTTTTAGCGAGATCATCGGCTCTACAATTACCTGTGAAGTCTCTGTGACCTGGCACCCAACAGAGGTGAATGTTAAAATGCTGCGCCATCTCCATAAGAGACGATCGAAAATCGAGGGCCGTTAAAGATTTGGTCGAGACACCGTCAAGGGATTTGATAGCAGCTTGACTGTCAGAGAAGATGCGGATATCAGAAGTTGATATCACGTTTTCTCTTAGCCAGGAGAAAACCTCTTTGATCGCTAAAATTTCCGATTGAAAGACACTACAATGATTAGGGAGGCGGAATGAGATGCTTAGATTAAGCTTTTCTGAGTACACACCACTATCAACTCCCTCATTTGTCTTGGATCCATCTGTATAAAAATGAATACTTTTGTTATCCAGGAGTTTTTTGTCTTCCCATTCATCTCTGGATGGAATGGATACCTGGAAGTTTTTTCCAAATAGGGGTTTAAGAATAGTGTAGTCTATGTACTTTGGTATAGAACCAAAGAGGTTCAAAATGCTGGAGAGAGCGAGTGTACTCGCTGCCACTTGTTTACTGAAGATGTCGAGGGGTGTCAGATGGAGGAGAGTGTCTAACGCTGCTGAGGGTGTGGTTCTCAATGCCCCGCTTATGCAGAGACATGCAGTGCGCTGAACTCTGCTGAGTATGTCGCAGTATGTGACTTTCTCCAGTGCAGTCCACCATACTGCAACCCCGTACATAAGTATTGGTCGGATGACCGATGTGTATAGTCAGTAGGTTATGCGAGGTTGAAAACCCCATTTGCTTCCTATAGCTTTCTTTCAAAGGAAAAGAGCTACTGTAGCTTTTTTAACTCTTTCCTGTATTTTGGATTTCCAACTTAATTTTTTGTCCAATATCAGACCAAGGTATTTGGCTTCATTGGTAAAAATTAGTGGTATACCTTTTATTGTAGGAGGCACAATTACTGTGATCTTGTATTTCCGTGTGAATTCTATAAATAGTATAGTAGAAAATCCCCAAGAAAACCCATCGGCAGTAGCCTTTTTTTTGAATTTAATAATTCTTACAACTGAAAGAAGACCTTTCAAAATAATAATACAAACAAAACACAAACAGAAGAAAGTTTTGTAAAAATCAAAAGTTATGAGTAGCTTCAGCAAAAAACCTAACTAAAACTAATAAAATGGACAGTTTTGAAGAAGAAATGTTAAGAAAACATCTAGAAATTGAGATTCTATAAAAAAAGTTCGTTTAAAAATTGCAGCTTTGACATAAAATAAAAACTTCATGAAGGGGGTTTGTTCGTAGACTACTACTTAACATTTTTGTGTACAAAAATTAGTTTTGTTTTAATCAAATTAAAAAAAAGATTGCACATGAAGTAGGTAACATATTCTTATAAAGTGCTGGACTATTCAGTTCTTGATTGTTTAACACGAATCAAACTATCTCATTTGCACTTCATAAGAAACATCAAAATATCATTTGCATTTTAGAAAGTGCTGTCAAACTTAGTCATTTTTAAATCTTCTTGTTCAGTGAAAACACCAAAAATATTTATTTAATCTAAACTGAGATAAACATTTGGTGGAAACATAGCAAAACTTAATTATCTTTTCTATTGTTTTCTCTTGCAAAATAAGCCCAGTTAGTCTATTTTCATTAACGAAACTAAATATTATCAACAGTAACAGATTGATTTTTTCCCCTAATGGAAAATACATAATCCCAAATGCACAACTACTCAACGAACACAGCCATCGAGATACAAATGCATATCAATCGTACCAACATTTGAGAATGAAGTCACATAAGATCCATTCGAGACTCGTATACATGTCGAAAATATATCCGTAGTAAGATTCTACTCTAACTTTTATCGGTAGTATCCATACTGCGGATATTGTTTTTGTTATTTGTGTAAGATCTTACTATACTATTGATAGATTTTCCAACAAAACACGGGTTTTCTAATGTTATTTTGGTGATCATTTATTCAGTTAGGAATGATTTTTTGAGAGGCTAAATTCATGCATATTTTTGCTTATTTCTGGAAAAATGTTCTTTTCCTTAAAAAGTCAAAAATAAACTTTTAAATAGAAAAATGTTTAACAAAATTCTTACTTTTATTGCAGGAACGTCAGTCGGAACTCCGTAAGACGGCAATGATGCAAGATGAAGTCGATCATCGCTCGAGCAATTGCAATGTCTCCAAGTCTGAATACAACAACTTAATCAGCAGTTCAATGCAAAATGATACAAATGGCTACTATCCCACACCTCCACCGGTAAGTATTTAAATTATTAACAATAATTTCACCTATAACTATAATTTTCCTTCTCTTTAATTAGCCACCACAATTTGCCAATAAAAGTGACAATTACAACCAACACAGATCATCACCGCCTAGCTCACCTGCACCAGACTACAGTCATTCGCCGGTTCACACCTTAACACGCAACTCCAAAGTGCCCTTCCGCAATGGCACCCTAACCCGGACAGATCGCAACAACGAAGCAGCTCGAGCCAATGGTGACCATGCTGAATTAGAATCTATAGATTCCTATCAAATGCGTAATCCATCATCGACGATTCCACGTCCACCATCGTTATATTTCGCCCCACAAAATTCCGGGCCACCAACAATGAAAAAGAATAAACGACCAGTTTCCGTTACCATTGGAGAGTATTCCTCGGTCCCGATTGTTCGAAAGGAACCTTCAAAAATGGAATTTATCGCCGCCAAGTCACCAGAAAATGGACACTATGAGGAACCAATGGCTTCGGATTTGCTTCGCAGTGAATTGGAACAGACCTTGAGTCGATCGAATTTGAAGAAAAGAAACGAAGAAAAAAATAACAACAATTACAATAATATAAACAATAACAACAACAATAATAACGATGCTGCTGATCAAAAGCTCGAAGAAGCCACAAGTGAGCTGCAGAATATAATCCTGCGCCAAAGAAGTCCCAATGGCAGTGCCTACGGCAAGTCTGTTCTGCAGAAGACCCAATCTTCAAATATCGAAAAACTAACCCAAATGCTACAGAATCGCCAATCGACCATGTATGAAGGCGCCAATGGCGGAGGCACACTGCCCAATCCGGCTCGAGTGACCATCAGCGTTCCCAATAATAATCACGCCGAACTGCGTAAGACTGAGAGTAATCCCTCAACACATCAGCTTATGAGTCCCACAACGATGGTGTCATCTTCCAATAACACAGCTTCTGTGGTTATGCCGCCAATGGCGCCGCCACCGATGGTTAACGGTAATGGTATTCTTAAAAATGGCTCTGCCTACTCTCGAAGCAGTTATTCGTCGTCAGAGAAGAGCATATCGTTTGGCAATTGAGCGAGGTGTCGCCGCACCGCCGCCAGCGACATCTAGTGTCATATTATTAAAAATTTTATTAATATTATTATTTTATAATTATTATATTATTTTCATTTTTTTTTCTTATGTATTTCTTATTTTATGTAATTTTCTTTGTCTTAAGTGTTTATTATATTTTTTTCTTTGCTTAATTTTTCTGTCATTTTTAATTTGTATGTTTCGATTAACTGTATATTGTAAAACAAAAAGAAATAAAAACAAAAGAATTATGTTGTTATTAAAGAAGAAAACGAATTACGAAAAGAAAATTAATATATCAGTTTTTATTATGTATACCTTTATAAATCTTGTTTTTATTTGTAAATAAAGAGAGGAAAGAGAATATCAAGTGGGCTTGAGTTTGGTTTATTCTTTTTCACCATAGACAAAACGTCAGATCGCCGTCGTTTTTACCACGATGTGTTGCATCTACATGAACGACTGTTAGTTATCGATAATGCTTGATAAAACTTTTGTAACTCCATCTGGTTTTGATGTTCAGAATCAGATAGATAAGTATTTGAAGCTTTCTGAATAATATCTGTGCATCTGGAATAAATATTGTTGGAAATTCTTCGGAGTGGTAAGTTTGTTGATTTTGATTCATTGTCTGATGACATTGAATTTCTCTTGAGAGGAGTTGAGTGAATGGTAGCTGTCACTTCTTCTTCATCAGCAATAACATCTGAACTTGAAAATGGTGAAGATCCAGTCAGATGAAATAGATTGGGGCCAATTTGTTTTAATGTTGCAATACGTTCACGCCAGGTATTCCATAAGAGCTATTTGATAAAGAATGATAAGATTTCTTTAGTTTACGCTATACATCCATGAAGTTGTAAAAATAAGAAATAACAGCTTAAGTGTGAAGTGACTCCAAGTCTCAAAACTTTATTCAACGCCGCCTTAAAATGAAAATTGCAACAATATTTTGAAATATGACAAGTTCTACCAGCGCCATTTCATTTATTTGTTTTGACAGGCAAGCAGAAATTGATTGAACGAAAAGGCTTATGATATTTGCTCTCATAGTTTTAATCTTTTTCGTCACTATGTTAAAATTTTTATAATTTCTCAGTCAAATAAACATAAACTATATTCATTCTTAAACAGCAATCAATTTTGCTTTCTATTCCTTTTTGAATTTCTTCGACTGAAAATTGTTGATATAGGTCAAATCATACAAAATCCATTATCAGATTTCTGACAACAAATATAAAATATTTGTAAGAGAAATTTTGTTTTATATTTCTGAGAACACAGAAATCTCAGATTTTGGAAATATAAAGTGGCCTATTGAAATATGAAAAGTATCAACACTGCCATTTTTATTTCGATTTTGACAGATAAACAGAATTGGAAAAAACAACAACAACTCTAATGACACTTGTGCTCAACTTTGATCAATGAAGTTGGATTTAAGGTATTTTTAGTAGATACGATATTAGGTTTTGATGGTTTAATCTTCTAAATTAGTTAATCTTACTTTTTTTATTAAATTCTATAAAAGTTTAAACAAAAGCAGTATATGACAGTTCTGACATTTATTAATGTCAGACAAAGTTGGCTGTCTTACGTGCGTGCGTTCAGTTGATGAAGTACAAATTAAAAAAAAAATGAACAAAAAAATTGATGTCAGTAATATGCCTTTAAGCAATCAAGTTGTTGGTAGCATCTGTACCTATCTTAAAAATCCAGAATCTTAAGAACTGTAGGTACTATAAAATACGAAAGCTGTCAAAATAAAACGTAAAGTACGAGAGACGTTGAATGTACATACATACGTAGCTGCTGTCAAAAATTGGCAGACATTAATGCGAATCACTTTTTAGTCATCTTCACAATTCTAAGTTATGTTAACATTCAAGCTCCCTCCCCTCTCTTCCTTTCCTAGTGCTCACACTGTGTTTTTACATAATAAGGGTACTAATATCCCCTTAAGTGTGCGCTTATTATAAAAAAAAGCTGTGAACTAGACTGGAGAAACAAACGTGGAATTTTTCGAACTAATGAATCTTCAAACAGTCCCATAATTTCTTCTTCAATATTTTGAACCAAAAAGTTTGTTTTTTAAACCAACCAAGGTAGAGCCTCAATTAGCATAAAGGGACCCCTGAGTTTCTACATGATTTTTATAATTTCCAAAATCGATGAATGAAATTTACCAACGTTAAATTTTCAAAAATTTAGAAAATCACTGAAATTTGACTTAGAAAAAAATATCTTCTTGGATAATGGATCAAAACATGATTAACATATTATAGCAATTGGTGTAGAATAAATAAATAATAAATAAATAAGAGCATTTCAATACCTTCCGTCAAGGAAATAGTATTTTTGTCTTAGGAACTTTATAAACCTGTTCCTTTGATCTAAATTTTTGCAAAGCGTTCTCAATTTTATATTTGAGACATTAACTTTGCAGAACTTTGGAAAAAAAAATACACAGTTTATAATTCATGGACTAGATGGTTTTCACCTTAGATCCGTTTGATACGTCTTGCTCATTAAAGAAAAAATGACATACACTTGTCACTTTTAAACTGTGAAGTGTGAAGGAGATACTATTATAAGACGTCAAAAATATTGAATTCAAAAGAGTCCTAGTCTGAATTAAGAAACAGATCTAAATGTCAAAACTAATTGTGTCTACCATCTTCAAAAATTTAATTGTTTGCTCAACATTACAACTACTGTCTCCAAGTTAAGAAAAACTGTCTAAGTGGTATACTTACATTTTGAGATAAATATCCTCCAAATTCAAATAACATATTTTTCTCTTCAAAAACCCTCACATTCATTATCTGGCGGTTATTTTTCTTGAAAAATGTTACATTCAGTATTTCCAATGGAAGAATACCAACAAGTTCAAAACATTCAATTTCGGGATCTCTTTCAACTAACGACAAATTCGTCAAATAACAATCATTCAATGAATTCGATTTGAAAACATCAACACCAATTATAATTTTCGTTGCTGTTAATCCTAAAAAAGTTGTATATTATGTTCAATTAAGGCTCCAATTAAATGAAATGATTGAAATATCTCACCCAATTGAACTTGTCTTATTCCTATCCCACCTTCTGTCACCTCAGCGAATGAATTCTCAACCAAAACAGGTTCGTAAATCTCTTGAAAGTCCGCTAAAAGCAGTTTTTGTATTCGAAACATTGTGTTTTCGAAGAAAACTGAAAAGAAGAAAAACTCGATTCAAAAATCAACTGTCAAATAAAGAAATTCAACATGAGCCGCAGCGCCATCTTAGAGAAATTGATAAGATACTTAGCAAATCCACAAATCATTGTGTATTCACCACACTCTTGTGGTGAAATTCATATTAAATTTATGTGAAATGTGACCATCATCAACATCTTGGAAAATAAAAGTAGTTGGTATTAATTCAGATTGAAAAAGAGTAATGGAGGGGGGACGGGTGGGATAAACCACTTCTCTAAACTTACCTTGGCTTATAGGCCAAATTGATTAAGCAACTATGTTTACCTGGTCATAAGCAGTCGCTAGTTGTTTGGTGTGCACACCGGTTTTTTGTGTAACCTGTCAAAATGTTACCTCACCATGGCAAGACTCAAAAGTGAGCTGTGCAGCTTTACACGGTTGGTGGTGGTGCTACGCGATATACTTAGCCGTTATATTTTTGTCGATGTCGCTGCACAAAAACAACACAAAAACCCAATGCCCGAGTGAAATGAATTGAAGTTGATTTTCTAGATTTAGTCTTCCTGTCTCTGAATGGTCTTTGGTTTCTGATTTCCTCAAATTATCACCCACCAGAGAAAGGTCCATATAACTATGGTAAGTGAGAGATCTCCAGTCCACGGAAGTTGCCAATAAATTAACATTTTCGAAACAAAATCTTCGGAATGCGGCGTCAAATAACCAAGTCTCTAAGTTTGCTAACTGCTTTAGTGTTACTATACACCTGGGGTGGGAGAAACTATGTATGTGCAGAGTGTCTTATAGACGCGTCATCATCGTCGTCGTCGTGGTCTTATGCCTCTATTCGATTTGGGTTTAAATTTCCAGTGCAGTTCTGGTCATCCATCCGCAGTGAGTGGTATCGTGAAGTGTGTTTGTGTTCTCGTTCCGTAAATCTTCTGTCTAAAGCCTGAACTGAATTTTACTCGAAAGCCGAAAATGAATCAATCCATGGGATTAGTGTATGTTGTTGGAGCGGTGTTGTTGCTCTTGTCTGATGTTATCTTTTGTGGGCCAATCCAAACTACCTTCAGTGACAATTCCGTTTACTCGAATGTTGAACCCTCAAGTGGTGAAGTAGAACAACATCATCTTCATCATCAGCAGCAGCAGTACCAACAGCAACCATATGAATATGGAGTGAAGGTAAGGGAGACTCAATCCCATTCCCAATCACAGCACCAGCATCAGCACCAGAACCAGAACCAGCAAGACCAGGAGGATTACTTAAAGGTTGTTGCTGCATCATGTTTTTGTTAGATGATTGGTTTTGTAATTGATATTAATTACTACACACACAGATCAGTCTTCTCGAGCCCAAAGATAAGATAAGGGAGTCTGTTAATTTGGAATATGAGGCTATTCCTTCCAAAATCCTCACCAAATACGATGTTGGCCACAAGAATCTTGCCGATTTAACCAAAGTATGTACATATCCACTCCGTGACTGTGAGCTACACAGCCGAGAGTCAATCTGACTCCCGATGGTTAATTAGGTGCGATTAAAGAGGTTTCAGAGTTTTATTGATGAGTATCTCTTTTTGTGTTTTTTCCATGAATCACCATCCTTTAGCCGGTTCCAGTTATAGACACCATAAGCGAGTCGGATAAATATGGAAACAATGGAGACCAATTCGATGGAATCGCAAGGGCTATTGTTAATGGCTATGAGGCGTTTTCAAATTTGATAAACAGGCTGATTGGGGTATGTATACACTTTTTGTATTTATAAAATATGTATAAGACATGGTCGTGTGGTAACTTTATCTATTTAATCGACTTGTTAAAGTTGTACACACAATTTGTGATAGACAAAATTTGACGACATTTTCACATAGCTGTGTAAACATTTGTTAACAAACTTTTGTTTACATAAATTTATGTTTTTTGGAGCTAAAGAACGACACTTGTTGACATTTGTGGTAGGAATAGTACCTTTATGTCATTGCAATCGCAATGTGAATGTAGGTTAAGGGAAGTGGTATGCATAATACGGTAATTAAGCTGTGAAGGGTTTCACTGGCATTATCCACGTAAGCCTTTTAATCTTTGATAAGCTTAGATACGTAGGTAAAAGGTTAAGCTTTTCAACTCATAGTTTTGTTGTGGAAGCAAAATTAAGGGGAAGAAATGGTGCTGTCTGGAGAATTGATACTTTTTGAAGCTGAATAACCGTGTAACTATGAATCATACAGAAAATGTGTTTAGCATACATTTTGTAGCATGTTTTACGAGTAATATTTCTGCGGTAGAATCTTTTTGATAAGTTAAACAGTTTTCAAGATTTATGTAAAAAACCAACTTGAACTTCAAGTTGCGCTAAAATTCCGCCAGTGTTAGGGCTGAATTTGAATTTTTAACAGTTCGTCATTAGAGCTTCAGATTCAAGTTCAAAGCCATTCAATTTTTGAAGTTCAAACTTAAATTTTGGTTTTACATGGGTTAATTAAAAAAAATACAGGGTTTTCCAATAAGAGTTTTAATTTTGTATTTTAAAAAAGAGTAATTTTAAAGGAAATTCAGTGGATGATATTTAATTGCAAAGAGAAAGGTATATGATTTAAAATAAAGTAATGTCTGATAAATGGCTTCACGAGGGTCCAAAATTTGTTTTGTAGGTATATCTATCTGTGTCTGTGATTTTTAATATTTTTGTAGTAAGTTCAAATGACTTTAATGCGTTGTTAAAAAGTATATCGTTTTATTTTAAGCATATTTTTAAATTGTCAAATGTCAAAAGATAATGCCTTCAAAAGTGACAGTTGCTTGAATAGCGGGCTTTTCAAAATAAAACCTCTTATTAGAAAACCCTTTATTGATCTAAATCTATGCATGAAAAGAGCATTGAACAAAGTTTGACCGATTAACTTATTTTTTGACCTTCTTATTTTCAGACAAGTTTTTCGGAACTAACAAATATATATATTTTAAATACTTTTTAATTAATTCATGAAAGTTCTCAAAAAAGTAAAATTTTTCATTGAACTTGAATAAATTATAATATAAAAAAGATTTCACCGCACTGTTCACAAAAATATGGTCACACTTATGTTATTATTATATAGGTTAATAGTCGTTATCTTAATGACAAGTGTAGTTTAAGTCTATGCCATTGTAGAATTGTAAGCAAACAAATATAAAACAAGAAAATTAGGAAAATTGTTTTGATGTAACACTTTGAACAAGAATATGATGGACTTAAGTGGATTACCATGAAGATTATTGGATTTTGAGCCTTGAGGTTAACTGGTTTGATGGAAAATGTAGATCAGCAATTAAGACAAAGATAAATGTTTTATAATAGTTATGATAATCATTATCATAAAATGCTTGTTAAGAAGAATTGATGTTGAAACATATTCAAAGAAAAGACAACTTAAGGTTATTTTTGAAGTGTGCCTATTTCGAATAATTGTTTTTAATTATGGTTATTTAAGAATATTTGTTTGAGTTTTTCTGTAATTAGATCCAGAGTTAAAAACATTTTTTTGTGCTGTGCTGTCATAATTTTTAGAATTAGAGTAAATATGACAAGAGTTAAGTGTTAATATAGTATTTGTCTTTAATAAGTTAAAATTGTATGTCCCGCTGACGGTAAATATACACAAAACCTATGTATATACTGATAGCGGCATTTACTGATGGACTTAAACGATGTAAATTATTGAATCACAATTTTACACGATATTGCTAGAAAATAAAACAACAAATTATTCAAAAATTATTCTAGCGCTAAAAGTGGATTTCAAAAATATAAAACATTGATTTAATATTCCCAATTCTGAATACATGCAGAACTTACAAATCCCATCTCTTCTATTTTCCACTAACGTGGTGTGTATTAAAAAATCTTAAAATTTTGAGAAAGTTATAAAAAATAGTGACTTGGATGCGACCATCACTGATAAAAGACCATCAAAATAGTTATTTTTATGTTATGTTTCGTATGCAATCAAAATTTAAAATATTCCGGACATTAAAATAATTAAGTTGTATTTTGTGTAGGATTTTATTTTTGTTCCTAAATAAAAACAGTCAGTTGCTTTTTTTTGTATTCCTTATTACCGAAAGAGAATAACAATATTCTACAATAATTAAATGGTTTTGAATGCTATGTCGTTATTCCTTTTCAAAATATTTGATTCGAAAATCAGCTTTCACAAATATTTTTTAATTTCTTCTGTTATTTTGATATATTTTAAGAATGTACTATACTCGATATTAAATTTTAATCAAACATGACATTATGATGGTAAAGAAGTCGAAAAAAGTGGATCTAATAATTCCTCCAATAATTCTGTCCCTACAACCTAAAAAATTGGGTCGATTGAGTTTAAACTTGTATATTACGACTTTAACTAGATTCGTGTTAAGCGGTTTTTATTTTAATAACTTCCCATCCCGTCTGTCGATTTGTCTTGCTTACAAATTTGTAGGTTTTTGGGTTGCTTTAAAAAAGTTGTCAGTTGAATTATTTTTAAAAAATTTGAAATTACCAACAACATTTTTCAGATAAAGAAATAGTTTAGCTTGAAAGTCTAGTTTTGATGAATAGATTTTTATGCGAAAACAATTTTTTACCAATGAATAGATAAATAAAATTGTTTTGAGAGATTTTTACCAAACTTACGTACTATTTTTTGTAGATTTTAACGGACTGTTGCATTTTTATAAAAAAAACTAATGAATATCGAAAGCAGTATTTTCTCTGAAATAAAAAAAAATTGAAAACAATATTTTTAATTTTTAAAAAGCTATTTGAGCCACAAGTAAAATTTTAATAAGTTTTAGTATTGCTTTTTTTTTAGAAAAACTGCCAAAATTTTACTGAATGTTGACAACAATATTTTTTTAAAACATAAAATTTGCTTAAAGCGAATATCTCTAAGTTTTGAAAAGATATTTAAGTCGAAAATAAATTTGTACCACCTTTTATTAAATTTTTTGTTTAGGTTTTTATTTTTTATAAGAAAATACTATAAATTCGATTTTTCTCAAAATTTTACCAGATATTAAAAACGTTTTTTTTTTCGTTGTACAACACTGTTTTGGAGATAAAATCATTTTGTATTCGTAAAATTTTCGAGGTTATAATTTTTGTTTTAGTTTTTTGATTTATAAAAAAAACCGTCGAATAGATTTTTATCCAAAGATATAATGATTTGGTACCACTTTACAATATATAATATAAAATTTAATTCAAGTCTATTGCGTTTTTGGTTCGTAAGATATTAAGGTTTAACCAAAATTTTCACCTTTCTTAAACTGATATGGTCAAAAAAAAACACCCATGCAATTCTTTTAAGAACCCTTTCTGCATCTTTCTGCATTATTATCTGTATGGAAGACAAAACGAACGTACGTACGCACGGACGCACAGACATTTTTTTAAAATCTTTTATATCGACAAATCGGACACATTACAATAACTTCCTATGGGAAGTTAATAACATTAAATATCGGATCATCTCGAAAACAGCAACAAAATTTTCTCTAAAAACCTTTTTGTTTTTTTAACTTGGTCTCCTTCAATATCAAAAACATATTTTTTTTGGACTCTTAAGAAATATTTTTTTTAAAATCCCAAAAATACAACAACTTTTTTAACGTAATTCAAAAACAAAACGAATTGTAAAAATGTTATTATTGTTATTTGTTCTTAGTTCGATACAATTGCATACATTTTTCCAATTTCAAACTTAAAAAAATCGAATAAATGGATATTCACCTCGATTATCAACTTAAAATTCAAGAAAAGGGTGTCTTTTAGACCTTTGATTTTCAAGAAGAAATAAATCGCCAAAATGTAATGGTATATGACGAATTTAAAATATTAGTGTTTTCTATTATGTTTTTAAAATTATGTCTGAAAGTGACACCCGCTGACGGCTTAAATAATTTAAAGTCGGGAAGCCGACCACTTTTTAAAGCAAATGGTGAAATTGGAAACCGTATGTCTAAAAAACCAACCAATATTTTACTTCTGACCAAATTGTCTAAATAATACTCGATGTTGAAAATTATCTATTTTTAATTTTCCATAGGAAGTTATTGCAATGGGTCCGATTTGTCAAATTGAAAATTTTGACTTTTCTCAATGTTTCAAGATCCCTAGAGTCGAAATAAAAGTTTTAAAAAGGTATCTGTGTGTGCGTATGTATGTGTACGTACGTTCGTACGTCCGTACGTTCGCGACGTTTTTTCGTAGTCCATAGCTCAAGAACCAGAAGAGATATTGACTTCAAATAAATTTTGTTATGCAGATAATAAGTCAGAAAAATGCAGAAAGGGCTCTCAAGAAAATTGCGTAGATGATTTTTTTACCATAGCGGTTTAAAAAAAGGTGAAAATGTTGGTTAACCCTAAATATCTCATGAACCAAAAACGCTAGCGACTTGAATTAAATTTTAAATAATATATTGTAACAAGATAAGAAGCAAATATATTTAAAAAAAAAAAATAATGTTTTTTTTTTATAAATTTTGATTAAAATCAAACAAAAAATTTTCACCTCAAAAATTTTACGAATACAAAACGATTTTATCACCAAAATAAATTTGTGCAAAGAAAAATAACGTTTTCAACATCTGGTAAAATTTTGAGAAAAATCGAATTGACAGTTTTTTTTTACAAAAAAATAAAAACCTAAGAAAAATATTACTCTAATTTAATTTCGACTCAAATATCTTTTCAAAACTTTAAGATATTGGCTTTAAACTACTTTCATCCTTGAAAATATTGTTGTCAACATTTAGTTAAACTTTAACAAAAATGTAATTGACACTTTTCTTTCAAAAAATGAAAAACTAAACAAAAAAATTAATAAAAGTTTGTAAAAATTGATTTTCGACTTAAATATCTTTTAAAAAATTGAGATATTGACTTTAAACTACTTTTATATTTTGAAAAATATTGTTGTCAACATTGGGTTAAATTTTGACAAAAATATAATTGACAGGTTATTTACAAAAAATAAAAACTTAAAAAAAAACAATACTAAAACTTGGTAAAAATAAAATAAAAAACATTTTTTATTTCACGCAAAATATTGTTTTCGATATTCAGTAGCTTTTTTTTGATGTTCGGTTTTTGATGATTCTCAAATTAATTTCATTCATCCAATTTGTAAAAATTCAAGAAATGCCACTTAAATTGGTAAAAATTGGTTTTCGACTAAAAATCTATTTAATAAAACTAGATTTTCAAACTAAACTATTTCTTTATTGGTTTTATATGTTGGTAATTTTAAAATTTTTAAGAATAATTTAACTGACAACTTTTTTAAACTAACACGGAAACCATACAAACTTGTAAGCAAAAGAAATCGACAGACGGGATGGGAAGTTTTCAGTGTGGGTCGCATTTCAGCCTCTTTTTTCTTTTGTATTTTATAAAAATATTTCAATTTTTTTGTTTCTCGAAATTCAATATCTCAGTAACGGGTCAACATATTATAGATAATTCAATAAATAACTACTTTTTTGAAATAGTTACTTCAGATGTTACCTTATCATTATGTCTAACTTTAAAAGGACGCGACAGGGCTTCAGCAGATTGTTTCAGTGATAAATTCCACGTGCTGCTCATTTTAATCTTAAACTTAGAAGTGTTTTGAAAGCCCTTCTGATTTTTTACAAAGTTCCTACACGAGATTTTCTTAAGCCACTCGTCTTTCTTTTGACATCATTGTCGTTAATTTAAAAAACATTACTTAATTTTCAACCTGTTTTCTTTAAATTTGCTTACACTCGACTTGACGAGGTTCTTGTAAACCATAAGTATTGAGTGATTCTTTTATCGATTAAACTATTCGAGACATAAAATCGATTTAGAAAGATAAATGTATTTAAATTTAGCTAAGGAGGTGTAAAATTGTTTTGTTTAAAAAAAAAATCACCGACACATTTGTTCCTTAGCTAGTATATATTTCCTTTAATGATCAAGTTGTTTTCAATATTTAAGGAACATATTGTTCAAACGCTGCGCAAAGTAAGCATAGCAATCAATATGCTATATCCATTTATAAATAGAAAGTCATGTTTAAACAACACTAACAAAATAATAATTCACAAGGTAATATTTCAAGCAATCCTTCTCTATGGATGTCAAGTGTGGGGAAATTGTTCCAAAAGTCATCTTAAAAAACTTCAAATTTCACAGAACAAGTTACTTAAAATGATGCTTAATCTTTCTCGATACCATTCTACACTGGACTTACATGCAAGAGCAAATGTTGAAATGATCTCTGAAAGAATAGTTAAACTTAAGAATTCATTTTTGCGAAATTGTGAAATTCCTGACAATCCATTAATTAATCAATTGTTTTCTTAACCATATTTTTGATATTATATACTTATTATTATAAGATCCTTATATGTTTACATGTTTACGTACTTATTTATTTGTTTATTTTTTATTTATTTATTTATTTATTTATTTATTTATTTATTTATTTATTTATTTATGTATTTATTTATTTAATTATTTATTTATTTATTTATTTATTTATTTTTTTATTCATTTATTTATTTATTTATTTACTTATTTATTGTTGTAACTATTTATTTTTCTTTTCTATACATATTTATTTATATGTTGATTCATTCATGTATCTCGTTCATATTTATTTGTTTATTTATTTATTTACATAGGTACTATTTGTTTATTTATTTAGTTATTTACTCATTTGTTATTCTTATTAATTAACTATTGTATTTATTTAATTATATATTTCTTACAAATATGTATATTTATTCATCTATTTACTAACAAAGTACTAATATACCTTTATAAATTAATTTATTATTATTATTTACTAACCCAATTCATACTAACCTTCTTCATTACTATAGTTTTGAAGATGAATTGTTAATTCCAGTCCAAACGTACCTGATTTTTTTTTTTTTTTTATTTTGTATTGAAGGTTTTATTTGTACTTTCCTTCAAAGTAAATTCTTTATTTTTTTTTTGTAAACTTTATTTAAATTAAAATACTTATTCAGTAGAAAGATATTATTATAGCATATCAAATCTCTGTGTGTAAACTGTGCGGTAGCTTACCAAATGTATATCTAAATACCGAAAATAAAAAATCTATCTATCTAAAGTTGTTTTCAATAAACAGATGATTTTATAATTCGAAACAAAATCGTTCCAATGAAAGCGTTTCATTTTCTTCATATTCCCACCTGTCAAATTTACTTTCAGTGATCAAGTCTAACCTCAAATACTTGACTCCGATCAAAAAATGTTTGTACAATGTTTGAAATATTCAATAATAATATAACTAACCTGTCAAAAAATTCGTAGGATTGATTTCAACGATGAAAACCTATGATAGCTAGAACTAGCCTCTTAAAACGCATTTAAGTAGCTAGCAAAAATGCAGGTTTGTTTAGGAAGAAGAAGGAAGAAATGAATCTGATGAATTTGGGCACTTTATTATAGACTTTTGACCTTGCTTTGTTGCAAACAAACACGTTAGTGTTTGAATTTTTGGGAAATTATAAAAACAATGAGGGTCGAATTGATTATGATTTAAAAAATCAGTTTTATAATAAATCCTTCCATTATGAATTAAAATACCTTGAATGAACGACTAAAATGTAAGGTTTTCCATTAGCTATTATGCTTATTTGTTGACAGCTGTCACTTTTGAAGCTGTCATTTTTTGACATTTGACAAATAAAAAGCACGACATTACCAAACTACAACGGTGCACGCTTCAAAAATGCTTTAATATTATTGAAGTTCACTATGCAAAAATGGTGAATATTTATCAGTCATGTGCCATGATATTTCTAGAAGATGTGATAACAATTGAAAATAAGGTTCATACTTATAAAAACTTCATACTTATAAAATACTGAAAATTTCATGAAAAGGATATAGTGCTGCCACCGTGGTAGCCGTAGAGGCTATTTTGCTGATATCGTTTTTCATGCATACCTCAAAAATGAAATAAACATTTCTTCAAAATACTCTTTTTGTCTTATTTCGGAAAATATTCCTCCTATTAAAAATCCCTTTATTTATCGATTAAAAAATTGTCCACATTCTTGAAAATAAATAACCAACATTAATATCCTTTAGTTGGACGAAGTAATTAACATTTAACTTCTTTATTTTTCCCACTTTATTGGTTGCTTCCTTGAATTTTTCCACAATCTTCCGAATTCGAGAAGAATTATTTTTATTAATTAAGGGATCAACGGATAAATTAATTACAGATTTATTTTACAATTAAAACCAAAATAATACAAAAATAAAGAAATTAAATGAAATACAAAATATTCATGTTTCATTTGTGAATCAATGAAAGAGACATTCTTTATTTTTGTTTGTTTTTTTCATTATTTCTCTTTTCTCAAAATGAACCACTTTAATTCATTTATATCAATTTATTTTTGTATTTTTTTAAGTAGGTCAATAAATTTAATGTTTTTATCAGACAACCCGGTTGTTATTGTCGTTGAACATGGACGCGGACCCTTCATTTCCATGCACATCAAGCGGGAGAGCTCTGCACTGCACGAGGCATAAACTTTCTCGAATTCCTGGCGTAATTTATTTTATTTTTTTTGAAAATAATGTTGATCCGATCAGCAATGCGGGAAAAAATAAATTGCATTGTTTTTATTTTTATTTTTTAATGTTTGCACTGTAATAATTGAATGATAAACCTTGGTTGGATTTTATTATTATTGTTTTTTTGTTTGGTATTTAATTGAAGGCTTAGCTTTAAAACAGGGAAAACATCTGGGTGCCTTTCACCTGTCATTTAAAGGCTTACGCTTTTTGAGTTGGCAAAAAGATACACATAATCAGAAGTCTACCTTTTTTTATTTTTAAATCCAAAAAACACACACATTTAAAATTAATTTTGCTTTTGATAAAAAATGTGTTCAAAGTGTGACATTATTTCAAAATTTAATTCAGATTGGAAAGATAAACATAATTTATAATAAATATTCAAAATAGAGTTGCATAATTTGTCGAAAAAGGATTAATTCATTTATTTTCATAAAATTAACAAAGTCAACACTTTCTCTTGGAGATTCCCAAATCATCATGACATAATATGTAAAAACAACCGCTGGCTAATCTTTTAGTTCCGAGTGATTTCGCAAAACCAAATAGTCTTTATTTTGTATCTGTTTTCGAAATGGTTTACGATTAAACCAAAAGGATTTCTACCAATTTTTAGAGCTTAGTCGTTTTTTGTAGGATTAATTTTTTTGATAATTTTATGGCTTGAATATATTTTATGAACTATTTTCTTTATAACTTTTTAAATATTTATTTTTTAAAAAATTATTTGGATTTTAAATTTTATTTTTTTACAGAAACCCAAAGAAGTTGCAAGATCAATATCTCGAGGCATTACAACTCAACTTGATGCTATTGGTGGAAAACTAGTCGGACTTTAAGAAGAACTATGATAATTTTGAAATTAATGTTTGTTTTCTTGTAAATACCTGATTTCCTTCACTTTTCATTATCTTTATTGGTAAATTATTATTTATTTAAGAAAATCTCTGCCGCAAAACTTGTTTTCGTTCTTAAGAATACAACAAATTTAAAATTAAAGAAAAATAAATTTAGTACATATGGTTTTTTAATTATTTGAGTTTCTCTTATTCTTTCTCCATTAAAAAATAAATAAAGGTCCACTTTTTCCAAGCAAGATTTGGGGTCGAATACTGTAGTGGTTATAATACTGTATTTTAAATTCTGTATTCTAAGTGTTTTAAAACACAGAATTTAGGTAGAAATGGCGATCTCAAGGCAACCTAGCCTGAGATCCAATTAGCGCTGTAGTGCGCCGTTTTGATAGCACAGAATTTAAGAAATGCAGCATTTAGGTAAAAAAAAATATCATACAGATTTCTGAAAAGCAGTTTATTGCCCCACTCACATTTCGGTTCCATTTTTAGTTTATTAAGAATTCGAATACTTGTCTTAGTCAGAATTCAGATTTTTTGAAAGATCTATATATGATCAAAAAATTGTGTTGTTACGTAAGATTTTTTCGAAGTCTTGAATTTTACGCACTTTCTGAGTCAGAAGTGAAATTGAAGGTAAACTTTTAATTTCATCTAATACATAACACAAAAGATTACGACACTCATTTTCGTTAAGTTGATTGCTTCGGTCGCAAAATATTGGGGTGTTGAAAATTTGGTCATAAATGTAATAAAGTCATATTTTTGGGTGGGAAATATGTTTGTATTGTTTTAATGCTCGACAGATATTTGTTATTAAGCAACTAAGTTTCAGAGTGGCACCGTGCCGCCTTCGGGGAAAAATAGCCAATTGGATAAAAGTAGTGTATTTTTTTTTAATAACTCTCAAGAAATTTGTTTTTTAACAAATGTATTTGAGAACATGTTATATAGTTCTTAAGTTACTGTAGTATAAACTTCGGTCTTGATAAAGAAGACTTGAACCCTCAAATAACTTAGATTTTGTTTTTGGATAGTGCTCAAAACTTTTAGGACAATAAGTAACTTGTTTAAATATTAGACTTAGTATCGCAAAGTTTCCAAATCCAAGAACTTTTTAATAGCCATCACTGAAACTTAATTTTCAAATAAGAAAATATTGTTTCAGACTTAATTCAACAAAAAAATTACTCCGTATTCATAAATATAATTGTAGGTACTTAATGCTTCGAGTAAATGTACTACACCCCAATATTTTCTAACGTTTTTCTCAAAATTTCAGAAGATATTGCGCTAAATAAAAAACATGTATTGTATGTTTTTGAAAGAGCTTAAATAATAACACAAAACAGAAATATTGTAGATTATTTAAATACGATTTATGGCATATGAAAAATATAAAATTTGTATTTTAATAAACTTTGACAGGGCAGCGCACAGAATTCTATACTTTATTAGAAATAAATTTTAGTATCAAATATCTTATAGAAACCATCAATTCGGGAACGTTTTTCTAAGTTTGATATAATCAACAAGATCAAAACAAAGCGTATAATTTAAGCTCTGATTTATAACATGGGTGTATTATGTTCCTATATTAAATAAGCAATAGTGAAAACAATACGTAAAAATTTTCTACAAGGAAAATACCTCAAATCATGACCGGGAGTGTTCCCGAAATTACCGTTCACGTAATGACGATTTCAAATAAGAGCGCCCTTTGTATATACGGCGGCCATCTTAAATACGACCTTATTGTTCCCTTCCTCGAGTGACGTTTGACACCGAATGGCTGGATTTACTTATAATTATTTTCGATCGATTATCGATATGTTCACTGAAATGACTTGTGCGGCCAAACTATTTTTTCATTTTCATAGTTAAAAATAAATAATCTTTTAGTATCCTCTCTAAAACTACATTTTGTATAAATAAAACGGTGTATTGAGTAATGACCAGGGTTAAATAACTTACATTTTCAATTATATTTTGGACTTGTTGTTGAAGATTGTGAATAAGGTCGCGTTGACTTGAACATCTAAAACAATAGTTTGTGCGAAATAAAAATAGTTTGAAGACAATGGCGCAAAATTTTAGACGATTTAGTACGACGTTAAATCATTTTTAGTATGATACTAGGTTAAAAAAAGGATTTTGATAATTTTAAACGAGTTTAGTATCGTACTATCTTCTTAAAATTTTACTAAAGTTAAAATCACCAAATAGCTACTCTATCTTTTTAGTATCGTATTAAATCTGTATGACACATGTCATTTTTCTCAAATGTGACAAAGTGTTTTAAAATTGATAAACTACCAAGAACAACACGCTCCTTTTCTGGACAATGCTTGTCTTTATTGTCGCAACCTTAGATACCCTCCTGAAGTATCCACCTACACTGCCACCAACCATCACACCGAAGCCAACAGTTGTAGCATTGTAGCTGCTTCTGGGTATTGAAGATGCTTCACGGGGAATAGATCTATCGCAGATATTCAATAATTTATTTCACATTTCATTTAAACTTTTTCACTAAACAATAATTCTTTTACCTGGTAGAATACATTTTTAATATTATTCGGTGTTAATATTCAAATAAATTGCAACGAACTTAAACTTTAATGCAAATAAACCACGCCGAGTTATGAAAACAAAATAATGAAAAAAGAAAATACAAATTCAATGCTGTCACTTTGACATTTTGAAAAATATAAAGGTATGTTTGTTTTGTTTGCTCCACAATCTGTCATTATTTTTAATTTTTTAAAAGGTATTTGAGACGAAAGTAAATTTCTACCAAGTTTTAGTATTGTTTTTTTTTTGTTAGGTTTTTGTTCTTTTGTAAAAAAAACTGTCAATTATAGATTTTTCTCAAAATTTTATTGAATGTTGTCAACAATATTTTTCAAAAGACGAAAGTAGTTTAAAGCCAATATCTCCAAGTTTTGAAAAGATATTTGAGTCGAAAATCAATTTTTACCAGCTTTGAGTAATGTTTTTTTTAAGGTTTTTATTTTTATAAAAAAAACTGTCAATTATATTTTTCTCAAAATTTTATCACATGACAAAAACATCATTCTTCGTTGCACAAAATTGTTTTGGAGATGAAATCATATTTAAGTCCTACAATTTTCGAGGTGACAAATTTTTGTTTCAGTTCCAAAAACGTATTTGAATTGTATCACGTTACAATATATAATATTAAATTTAATTCAATTCTCTAGCGTCATTGGTTCATAAGATATGTAGGGTTTACAATTTTTGCTCACTTTCTTTTTAAACTGCTATGGTATAAAACCACCAACGCAATTTTCTTGAGAGCCCTTTCTGTATCTTTCTGGCTTATTATCTGTATAACAAAATTTATTTGAAGTCGATATCTCCTCTGGTTCTTGAGCTATGGACGACGAAAAAAACGTCGTTCTACTGTAGGGACCTTAAAACGTCGAGAAATGTCAAAGTTTTCAATTTGACAAATCGGACCCATTGCAATAACTTTCTATGGGAAGTTAATAAGTTTTTACTCCGAGATATTGTAGTCGGAAACAAATTGTTAGTAAAATTTTTTGAGTGTTTTTAATTTGTATACAAAACTGCCTGCCTATTGGATTTTTCTAAGAAAATTACATTTTGTTAACAACAATATTTTGTATGGAATGATTTCTAAGCGAATATATTTATTCACTCTATAGATATGCGAGTCAAATAGTAGTGTTTTGCTAGGTTGTTATTTTTGTAAAATAAAGTCAAGTTTAAAAAAAAAACAGGTATTGGAAACAATATTTTTCGATGCGTATAGTTATTTTGAATACAATGTTATTTTTGCAAAATATATGAGGTGACACAGATTTGTATTAGTTTTTCATTTTTAAGAATACCGTAATTAAATTTTGTTTCAAATGTATATCAGTTAGCATCACAGGTATAATATAATATTTAATTAAAGTCGCTCTCGTTATTGGTTCGAGAGATATTTAAGGGTAATCAAACTAAAAAAGCGAATAAACGGAATTAATTTTAGGCCCCTCCTGCGCATCCTGAAATTTTTTAGATCTATCGATCTTTATTTAAATTCTATGAACTTTGAAATGTCAAAAAATATCATAATTTTTAATTCTACAAATCGGGCCGGTTGCAATAATAATATAGACTCCACCGTAGTTACAAGTGACAGAGTTAATTCCATCAAGTAAATATTTCACTGTTTTTTTAGTAGTTTAGTTCATCCTGGAACGCACCTATTAATTTAAATTGTCAAACTCTCGAAAATTCGAAACTATTAAATGTTTAAAGAAAGACATTTAAAATGTTAAAAAATCTATTAAACTTATTAAAATGGTTTGAAGAATTAAGTTTACTAAAAAGTTTTAAATGTTTAAAAATTTGCAATGTAATTACATTTTAAAAAGAAAAATCGTTTGGCTTTTGTAATGATTACCGCCAATTTTTTGATAAAATTCAAAATTTTAAACTCAGTTTCAGCCAAGATTAAAATTTGGTTTATTATTTTTTTTTCTTCATAAGCCGAAAGCTAAAATAAAAAATAAAAAAGAGGCTGGAATGCGACCAACACTGATAACGTCCCACCCCGCCCGTCGATTTGTCTTTTTTTAAAGTTGTCAGTTGAATTTTTCTTTAAAATTTTAAAATTACCAACAATATTTTTCATATCAAGAAATAGGTTCGCTTAACAAATCTTATTTTAATAGATAGATTTTTAGTCGAAAACAAAATTTTAGTAGCATTACCTAATTTTTTATTAATTGGATGAATGCAATTAATTTGAGAGACATAAGGAACCGAAATCAATTTTAACCAAATTCGTCTTCTATTTCTTGTAGATTTTATTTTTTTTTTGATTGTTGGATTTTTAAAAAAAAAACTTCTGAGTATCGAAAACAATATTTTCTGTGAAATAAAAAAAATGTTTAAAGAAAGTAATTTTAAATTTTTGAGTCGAAAGTAAATTTTTACCAAGTTTTTGTATTGGTTTTTTTGTTAAGTTTTTATTTTTTGTAAGAAAAGTGTCTTTTCGATTTTTCTTTTCGAAATTTCAATGAATGTTGACAACTATATTATTCAAAAGATAAATGTAATTTAAGGTCAATATCTCACAGTTTTGAAAAGATATTTCAGTCAAAAATCAATTTTTACCAGCTTTGATTAATGTTTTTCCTAGGTTTTAATTTTTTATAAAAAAACTGTCAATTATAATTTTCTCAAAGTTTTGCAACATCATTCTTCGTTGCACAAAATTGTTTTGGAGATTTTAAATCATATTTTAATCGTAAAATTTTCCAGTTGACAAATTTTTGTTTCAGTTTTTTTCTGATTTATAAAAAAACCGTTCATTGGATTTGTTTCCAAAAATGTATTTGTTTTGTATCGCGTTACAATATATTATATAAATTTTAATTCAATTCTCTAGCATCAATGGTTCATGAGATATTTAGGGTTAACCAAATTTGTCACCTTTTTTTAACTACTAAAGAACCACCCACGCAATTGTCTTGAAAGCCCTTTCTGCCTTATAATCTGTATAACACAATTTATTTGAATTCGATATCTCTTCTAGTTCTTGAGCTATGGATAACGAAAAAAACGTCGCAAACGTACGTTTCGACTTTAGGGACTTTGAAACGTCGAGAAATGTCAAATCGGAACTATTACAATAACTTTCTATGGGAAGTAAAAAATTACCTTAAAAAACTTGCCTAAACATCGACTAAAAATAAGTTATTTTTATATTTCAATATTACAAATAATGATTTTTATTGAATTTAATTTAAGAAAGCACAATCTATTAATGTATGCATGTAATAATTACTTTATATTGGTGATTTAGCTTATGATTTATGGCAAACTGCAAGGAAGTCGCTGGGTCCATTTCTTTTTTTAAGAAAACGATATCTCAGACTATACCTACTAAATATTTATTTTGTATGATGTCCTTGAATATAATCAAACATTTTGATGCCTTTTTCCGTTTTGATATTCATAATTACCATTTGATATAAGTGAAAGTTTTGAAGATCATGTAGCTCATCATTAACACAGTAGCCTTTCAGATTGGATTTGATTTTTTAAGTCATATATTCACATTTGTTTGATTAAATAAGCAATAAGAAAAAAAAACATATTATCATAAGACGACCATGTCAAATGCTGATACTGATATCGTAAATTACTTGAATTCAAAATTATGAATTATTCAAAATTATGTCTAACCCGAGGTTGGCTGTGGCCTTTTTATTGGTAATGCGATTTATTCTTTCGAATGATCTTGGATACAAATTTTCAAAAATAAACAGAAACTTCTTCCATAGAAATGATAAAAATAGACTTTTTCCTAATGGAATCTTAAGGAAAATTAATTGTTTTTTGGAATAAGAAACCACACACATATTTTAAGTCTACTTTTGTCCCCAAAATTGATTTGTTAAATTAACAATAATCCTTTACTTTAATGTTCTCTTAGTCACTTCAAAAGGTAACACTTCGACTTTCAAAGAACCAAGAAAAAACTAAAAGATTATATTTCTGTGCCTTCAGTGCATTTATCTTAAAGTTTGATAAATGATGTTTTATTCCCTATTTAGCCCACAAATACTATAAAGAGTAACCTTTGGCATACGTAACACAAACAATTATTTTGGGTCACATTCATTAAATTAATGATCTTTTAAGCAAGAACCATGCATAATAATAAATCAAAAAACTAAAAGTATTCAAAAAGCTAATGTTTTGTGTTGGTTTTGAATTCGGTTTAGTTTTTCAACGAAAATAAATATAAAAAATCTTGTAGATCATTATTTCCCTCAACAACATTCCTCTTTTTGTGACACGTTTAGAGGTTTAATTTGTGTGTGACACATTTTGAGTGACTTTAGACAAGATGCCTATAAAAATATTTCTTATATGAAATGAAGTCCATAGGGATTAGACTCTATTATGAATATTTTGTTCAACCATTAAATCCCGGAAGAAGTGATTAGAGACATAAATAAAAAAGTTTGGAATTTTTATTTAATTTTTTTAAATTTTCTTTAATTTTTTTTATATTCATTCCTATAATAAATAATAATAGTAATAATAATAATAATCCATTTTGCAACACGATCACAAAATAAAATTTATATATTTATGTAGTTTTTTTTTGTTTGTTTTATTTTTTGTATAAGAAATAATAATATTTTGTAAATATATAGTTGTTTTTTTTTTGTTTTTATATATGAAAGGTTAAAATATTTTTTTATTTTGTTTAAATATTTTTTTCATATTATTAAATATATTGCAAATAATTAAAATCGTTAAATAAATAACATGGAATGTTGTATTTTTTTTTTATTATTTTCTGGTTTTTGTTTAGAATAAAAATAAATAACAATATAATTTTTTTGATTATAAATAAAACAGATATGTTTCGGTTTTGTTAAAAATATAAATTTTTAAAATCTTACACAGTTTTTTTGTTTTGTTTTTGTTTTGTGTGTGTTATTGTTTGTTTGATTGAAGAAAAGATTGTCTTAACATTAAAAATTCATCTATAAAGTTTTATATATCTTTTTATATTTCTTGTATTTATTTATAATAATTTTCTTTTATTGTCTTTGAAAGAAAACAAAAAAACAATAACTAAAGAATAAATATAAATATCATTTTGAATACAAATATTTACAGTAATAGATTTTTTTATTTAGTTTTCTTTTTTTAAATATCTTTTTTTTTTAATAAACAAACAAAATTTAAAATTTTCAAAAACTTAGTTTGTTTATTAAAAACAAATTAAAAAAATTAGTGAAGTTGAAGAATAAAGGCGGTTCTCAATTTTTTCTATCTCAGATTTTTGTTTTAAATTTAAAGTAAAAATGTATTGCAGAAATAAATATGGCAGTTAATACACTCACTGACATTTTAGATTAAAGAAATAAAAACTAAAAACAATAACAATTTATTTCACTGGCAGTGAATGCTTTTAGTGCATCGCCCTTAAATTTTGTGTTTTCTAAATTTTGTTTAACTAGTTTTTGTATTTTGTTTTTGTTTGAAGAGATTCAAAGGAAGAAACTGCGACTTAATCATAATTTTCTAAAAGAAATTTTTTAAAATTCCTAACCTAGAAAATTTAACGATTTTCCATTTTTGTTTTCGTTTAATTTTTTTGTAATTAAATATTTTTGGCACAAATTTCTCTAAATTCTAATTTTCTTTTTTTTTTTATTAAATTATTTATTTTTTGTTTTATCGTTGTCGAATAATAAAAATATTTAATATTTAAATTAATTCGTAGTTTGTGTTTTTTTTTTTTAATTTTCTTTTGTATATAGTATAGCTCCGCTAGAAGAGTGCTTAGCACTTTAGATATATATTTATATATATAGAGAAACTCTTGATGAAGGAGTTCCTCTGATATGGTTTTGTGTTTTTGTTGTTGTTTCTTTTAAAATACACTTCAGTCTTCCCAGCTACTCGTCCTTGTCGCAGGATCAATTGATGGGGAATACGATTTGTAGGTTTGTGATTCTCGTTTATGTTTCACCGTACAGAAGAGCAACATTGATGTTATTAAGCCGAAAAGTTGTAAAAATGCTATAACCAAGGCAACTGTACCAACAACATGCAGTCTTTCAATAAGCCATGCGTGTAGAGAATGAGCACAGGCTTTGTCCCACCACAGCAATGGATTTTCAGATCTATAGAAATGGGATTAGTTGTGTTATGGAAATTCTGGCATCTAAAGATTTTTGTAAAACTTACTTCCCACAATCAACCCTTGGACCACCATCGCCGGAGCCTTCAATTATCATTCCTCTTTGTTCGTAGTTGGGTCGACAACAGGATTCGGGTACCCATCGTTTGCCACTCCATGCTTGGACATCGTACCAGTCTTCGTATGACGTCACTCCACAACATTCAAACTAAAAAAAAAAGTTGTGTACAAATTATTTTAACGTTGTATTTTTGGGTGTTTGGCATCACTTATTTAGACATTTGACTCTTGAGATAACTCACTGAATCAAAAGTAATGTCAAATAGTTCAAAAAATTAAGAGTAAACAAAAAACTGTCTTACCGACTGCTGCATTGTATCCCATATCGCTGCAACTGACGGTGCTGCCAATCCACCTCTATCTGTTGCATTATAATGTCTTTCAATACCAAATCTTAATTCATTAGCTAATGTTCTACTTAATCCACCACGGAATAGGAATGCAATTGAACCGATTAGGAACTCGCTTAGGAATAAAAACACAATCAAAACGAAGTACTGGAGAAAGAAAAAATAATAATATATTAGTTAAATTGTTAAACTCATAAATTAATATAAATATTTACTGTTATAAGCAGACACCGTGATTGGAACCATGATCCACAACATCCAAAAAACGACACAACAAATCCACAAACTCCAACTGCTATAAACAGTGAATCAGCACTTAATGCTTCATGATCTGGTAATAATGTGGCATAGCCTTGATATGATAATCTTAACCATAGACCTGCACCCAAGAAGGCGCAACTGCATATCTGGAATTAAAGAAAAATAAAAACAAATTAGGAATTTTGTACTTATTAAAAGATTGAAAAGTATTTTTTTTTTATTTTTCGAGTAGTGTAACGTAAGTCTTAATTAGGTTTAAAATAACAAGCTGAAAAAAGTATTTGGCAGCATTCTTTACAATTGAAACGAGAACGAATTTAGAAATGCATTTAGTGAAATCATTTTGACAGGTCGCTTATAGCTGTCATTCAAAATGTCTGTCATTAAAGGGCAAGTTATAGCTATCATTGATTTTTATCACTGAACATTTTTTTTCGAGATTTAAAAGTGGTAAGAAGAGTAAACATTTTTTGTTTTTTTTCAAATTGAAGCTGATCAGTTGTAGAGTTGTTCTACTACCATAAATACATTACATTTTTAATAATGGAACCTTTTTAATGAACAGCTGAGTCTTGATTTAACAATTTTGAACGTAATCGTTCCACTAAAAGCGTTCTGTTTGTTTTACTTGTCCACCTATCAGTTTTACTTTCAATGATCAACTCTATTTTTAAATGCTTTATTTTAATCACGAAATTATTGTTCAATGAAAGAAATTTTCAATGCAAGCTGTCAAGCAAAATTCCAATGATTGGTTAAGGTGATGAAAACCAATAATAGCTATATAACTGTCTGGACCCTCAAACAAAATTCGCCACTCTGTCAGAAATCTGTCAGTAGAATCAAATAAAAGTAAAACATAAATCCTTGAAATGATTCCTTAAGAATTTGAAAAAAAAAAACAAAATACTCTGTTCAGGAAATCGAATTTTTGTCACGAAAATAGAATAATGCATTTTAGTAAAAAAAATGTCATTAAACCTTTAGATTTTCAAAAACAATGTAAAGTGATTTCCAATTTGAAATCAAAGATATTGGAGATATGATTATTGAAGAGTTTATAATTCTAAGCTCTAAGAGCTTTCTTTTATAATAAAAATGTCCTACTTTTTCTATCAGACATCTCATATGATTTGAGGAAATACAAAGTTAATTTAATTGTCAGATGGGAATAAAAAGTGATCTTCAATCTGTCACTATGACTAACAAAACTGTCAGAAATTTAAGAAAAATGAACTTTGCGGTGGTCCCACTGGTTTCTTTTCAGGCAACTCATTTTGACATTTCGGATTTTCATCTTAATCAATCAAATAGAAGAAAAGTGAAATAATGGAGTATCGCCTTTAGAGCGTGAATGCTGCCAAATTAAAGCGATATTTAAATCTTAAAATTTGCCATCATAATGTATTTTAGAAAAGGCTACCAAAGCATTTCATAAATAAGAAGAAGTGAGAAGGCCAAGTTCGCTTAAGAAATTCTGTTGCCTGGACAAGCTTACCAATTCAAATGTGAGATACTCCTTAAAAATGTGATTAATGTCAAAAATAAAGAAGAAATGAAAGCTTTCAACAATTTTGTATTCAGTTTAATAAATGCCTTTTTACTTAAGATATTTTTGTTAGTGATATATCTTTGGTTCTCATTTAAGCAAAACCAAATGTAAAGCATTGAAAATAAGTGATTTCAATAGTTTTCTTTTTAGTTTGAAATAATCTTTATTTTTAAAGTGTGGCTTCTAAACTTCAAATTTTTTAAAGTGTTGTTTAACAACGAAAACATGTTGTCCTCTCGTAACGATCTGCTTTTATGCATCCAAAGTTGACAGCTGTCAAATGTATTATTTTATATATTGGGTCATTTATAACCAGTGTTATTTTTATAGTACTTATTTATTTTATAAACTGGGTCACTTTATCACCCTGGTTATTTTTTAAGATTAATTATTTTATAAACAAAGATATTTTATAAACTGTTTTATTTTATAACCTGTGTTATTTTTTTAACCTTGTTAATTTCTATCCTTGGTTATTGTTTAACCATGGTTATCTTATAACCCGGGGTTTTTTTATAACCTGCGTCAATTTGAAAGTTGGGTAATTGAAAACCTGATTATATGCTTTGTAGTTAGTTCTTTTATAACAGTTATTTTTGACACCAGGGTTTCTTTCTTAACCTGGTTTTTTCGTTACCTTGGTTATTTCGTAACCCTGCTTCATCTATAACTTAGGTTAATTTTTAACTTTGGTGATTTTATAACCTGTGTTATTTCTTAACTATTCAAATGGAGTTGAATTCAAATCTAGGGTACTTATGAGCTTAGGTTAGTGCATGAGATCTAAAATTAATGTCTAAACAAAAATGAAATTGAAAGGTGAAATCAACAGCTGAATCTAATAGCAAAGCGTATGATTAAAAACATACAGTATAGTCGCGGTAAGGTGAACCATTTAAAACCGAGTTTGTTCACGTTATCAAAGTTGTTCATGTTGACTAAGGTGGTTCATAAAATTTTTAAAATAAATTGGACTTTTGTTTCAACTTAGATTCATATGTTCTTTTTTATTTCAAATGTAATTGTGTTGCAATTAATAAAAAAAAATCCGTAATCCTTATCTAAATTTCCTTTTTTTTCTATTTGGCTGAAAACAGCCTTTTCGCTAAGTCGTTTAAGTTCGCTGTTGTCTGCTGCATTAACGTTTTTATATTCAACCCATTCCAAAGCCTTATTGAAAATGTCGATTGCTTCCCTAAGCTCTATTCTGGTATGCGCTGTTTCCAGAATACTGTCTTCGCTTTCACATTTGTCATTGATCAAAACCTCCTAGTTTCGGTGTCGTTTGGAAGATCTTTATTAAATTCATGAACATCAGCAACCGAAAAAATGACACACATCCAAGGGCACAAATCGAATCAAAATGTTTTCTGTATACAAGAGAAAATGTTTAAACCTCTTAATTAATTGCGTGAAAAAGTTCTAATGTTCCTCTTGAGAGTTACTTAGTGAACAAATTCTTTCTCTCAAAACAGCTAGTGGGATATAATCTTCAGAGTTTTTTTTCATTTCTTATTGAGCGTAAAATATTCGTCCAGCATTTTGCTTTTGTTTTTTTTTCAAGACGTTGCCAACCTGAATTTGGATAGCAAATAGCGTTTCTTAACGTCATTTTTTTAATACTTCAATTGATGCCAAAAGACTATTTCTGTAGAAAAGTTTTGTATAGCATTTTGGTCCATAGGCTTTATGAGCGGCGTGAAATTCGGCGGCATAAACATCGCAGTTATTAACCCGTGCTCAGATGTAAATTCGTTTTCGGGTGGATGAGATGGAGCGTTATCAATTAAAAGAAGAGCTTTGGTGGGCAACACTTGGTGTTTTAAACATTTTCTGACCTACACATGAAAACATTTGAAATCAATGCAAATTTGCAATCTGTTTCCTACCTGTGGTACAAAAGATTGACGAAACCAATTTTTAAAAATAGCAGCTGTCATCCATGACGACTTGAAGCAACTGTAGTCAATAGGAGATTTAAAATTCCTATAACAGGGAAGATTTTTTGCCTTTCCAAAAGCTTTATGGTCTTCCACATTCCAGGTCCAGAATAATCCATTTTAAAGTTTTCTCCGATTTTTGATGATATCGCAAATTGTTGATTTTGCAAAATTGTATTGCTTTGCTAAGCTGGCTACGCTTGATCCTCCTGTTAATTTTTCCTTCTAAGACAAGCATTTTGGTACTTCTTGCGACATTTTTCAAGAAAATCTTCTTTTTGATTACGCCAAACCAACACCGTGCACTAAATGCCAAACTAAAGTAAATAATGCCTGGAAAATCCTTAACAGCATTCAATATTTAGTAAAACGATTTGAAAACCGAAAAACTATCAAAAAACTATACGGTGTTTTTGCTATCGCGAGTCTACTGTAATTACAAAAAAATTCCCTAAAATAGGGAAATAGGCAGTTGATCTCCTCATTTTTTGCGTATCTAAAAACGTAAACACATATGAGTATATTTATATTTTTTTATTTTCTATTCCAAAGCAATCGAGTCAAAAATGACTAAAGATACTTAAGTATCTACATACATAAAAATTTACTTGCAGAGTTACACAAGCGATTGACAATCGACAAAAGAAAAAGCATTTCATGTAAGAAAAGTCGAAAATTTCATTATGATTTTCCCGGAAATTGAAGAATCCTCAAACAATTCCAACCTCTCAAAGAAGAAAAATGTCTTATTCCTTGAAGAAGCAGCATATCAAACATTTCTTTTAAATTCTTTTCAGAAGTATCCATCTAATATGAAGTCATCAAAAAACTCTTTCATTTTGAATGCTCACTCATACTAAAAAATAAAAAGAAGAACGAATAAAAACACAATGTAAAGTTACTTACGTTTATTTTCAACTTTTTAACTTTTTAATTAAATAATAAATGAGCCAATTTATGAAAAAAAAAAACAAAATCAACAGAGCATAAGGATATTAATAACTATCTACAACAGACTATGTCCTTATTGCATGAGTTACAACATAAGTACCAAGTACAATATTATGACCTACTCGCTTATAATCCCCCATCGCCACGCTCGCCACCATCCCCATCATCAAAAGCCACCACTCTTCTTCTATTGCCCTATGGAAGCAACCTCGAATATAATCTTGACATTGGGTTGAGCAATGGGCAGGAGAGGGCTTGGGCAACTTGGGATACTCGTTATAAGAAATCTTAATCTTTTTCAAGTAATCTAAATCTCGTTCTCGTCGACGACGTCAGTCGTTCGTCGTTGTCGGGATGGACCAACGACCGACAGAAGGACGAAAGCGGTGCATTCCACCAAAAAACAATCTACATCTCTGCAGAGATGACTCAAGGCATTTTATCTTCTGCATTTCATTATTTTTTTTTGTTTTGAATTATTTCTTAATTTTTGTTTTTGTGAATTTTTGTTTCTCTTAGGGAAGAACAACGACGACGATGACGACGACGAACGGTCGACGGTGACGTCCGAGGAGTCCTTGCAATGCACCAGAATCAAGAAGTAGCTACATTATTTCTTGAGATTTTTTTGTTCAACTTGTATCTTTCTATATAATGGCCATCATGATAGCCCTAAAGCTATATGCAAATATACATTGTAAAAACTTTGTTGACAGGATTTGTTAAAAGTATCGCAAAAAGGAGTTTTTGGTTTTGTTTTTTGTTTTGATGAAATTGATGAAGTTTATCATCGGAGGATCAAAACAAGATTCAAAATCTTGTTGAATTGCTAGTTAATACTGGTTTCTCAAAAAAAAAAACAAAAATCTAAATTCAAACGAAATAAAAAAGGATTGAAAGTCACACGTGTTCGATTATAAGTGAATACATTTCTTATAAGATTCAAACTTTTCAATTTCATCGTTAAGTTTATCTATTTTATTTTATATCTCTGTGCAAGCATAAGGATATAGTCTTGCAATGAAATCCATAAGAAACTTCATTCATCCGATGGGGGTTGGATGTAGAAATAGACATAGATACTTTGTAGATAGAACTTTAATCTTGGAAGACAAATTCTAGAATATGTACAATGTATTGGAAGATAATACTTGGTTTTATACAACAAGACGTTTTTGTATACTTATCATCTGTCAGATTATAGAAGTCAAAGTCAGAGTTGTGGGAAAAATTATTTTTTGAAAATACAATATTGAATAAGTTGCAACTATGTATACATATGTAAAAGCTGTGCAGATGGTGTATGGTATTGTAGTTTTTTAAATGTTTTTGATTCTTGGAACTTCAGGTTAGCCCGTTTATAAAGTGTACTAAAGACATATAAATAAAAGTTACAAAATCTTAAAGAAACAGACTGCTGGGATATAGAATCAATCAATGATGGTGCAACAAGAGTTTGACAGATTGTTCTAGCTCTTATTCTACGAATGAAAAATGACAGCTCATAGAAAAATGTTACATGATTTAAAACAACTATTTTTCTTGTTGAGAAAGTAACTTATTGAAATAAGCAATGTCATTTATTAAATATTACTAACTATACTTTTGAAGTGAGGTTTTTTAACTCAATTTTTTATGTTCCAAAACGAAATTTGACAGCTATCAAATTGTATTTTGTTTTTAGGGGTTATTTGTGTTATTTCATAACTTGGGTCATCGCATAACCTGAGTTTTTTGTCACTAAAGTTATTATTTAAGTTTGGAATTTTGTCACCAATTTTTTTAAAGCTCATACTACTATATATCAGGCCTTTGAGACATAATAATTAAAGACAGGAAAAGTGTTGATCTCCTAGATAATTTGATAGAAAAGCAGCTTTTTCAGTATTGTGAAAGACTTAAGGACCAATGAGTCTCCCAGAGTTTAACCCTAAGCAAACTTTCAAACAAGTAGATGTAATCGTGAATCGGTAAAGCTTCATGATTTTCCTCATTCTAAAGAAAGAAATGTCATTTTTGACAAAGAAATTAAACCGAAATTAGCTTTATTACTCAAAATTATTAAATGGATTAAGGGCACGATCTTTAAACTTCGCGAATCGATTTACTTTTTTGTTTAAAGTAAAGTTCCACAATTTAAACGTGTAAACGATTTGTGATGAATTGTCAAAAGCTTTATTAGTTTGACATTCTTAACTGTCAAACAATAGACACCAACCATCGAAACTTCTCATGCCGCTTGGGAAAACACTATATTTTTAATCTATGCATATAAAAATGAATTGCTGTTGTTAGTCTCACTTAAACTCAAGAACGGCTGAACTGATTTTTCTTATCTTTGTCTTGAAATATTCGTGGAGGTCTAGGGAAGGTTTAGAAGGCAAACAAAAATTGATTAACAAACCCTAAAAACAGCCCTTTTCTATTTCCCATACAAACGTTTTCTAGAGTCAATTTGAACTTTATAATACTAATATTTTTTTTTATAATAAACAGTAAACACACACTTAAGCGGATATTACTACCCTTATTATACAGAAGCACAGTGTGAGCACTAGAAAGATGAGAGAGGGTTTAAAAGGAGATGTCGGTGCACATTGGTTTTGAATTCCTGAATATTGCAATGACTAGGAAAGACAGAGTTTGGTAAGGCATTACACATTCGCGTAGTACGGCTAAAGAACGAATCTCTGTATTTGACAGTCGGCTGAAGTTGAGCTCGAGGGTATACTGATGAGCATTCCTAGAAGCGCGAGTATTACATTTGAACTGTTAAAGGGGAGGAATGCAACTGGCTATTTCACTAGAGAATAAAAAGGGTAAGACAAGAGACCTTACGAAGATGTTCAAGCGAAGTAAATGAACTTATGATGACATTATCATCTATCAATTTAAATGCTGTACGTTCAATACTATCCAAGAGGTTTAAGTAAGTTGCAGGAGCACCCGCCCAGAGATGTGAGTTATACTCAAGCTTTAGACATGTAAGGCTTGTAGATAACAGCCAGATCAAAAGGTGTGAAATATTTCTTGCATCGCCTAAGGAAACCCAAACAATTTGCAGCATTTTTGGCAACATCGCCTATGTGATCATTCCACAAGAGGTGGTTGGTTAAACAAACACCGTGAATATCGAGGTTTTCAGTCTCATTCATGCAAGTGCCATCCATGGATAATGGCAATGGGAGTATATCCCGCTATAACAATACAAGACAGCATTGGTTTTTCGAAGCATTAAATTCCACGCGGTTTTTTAATCCCCATTAAACAATGCTGTTTAGGTCGGAATTTAATGAGCTTATCATATTTTGTCGTTGCAGTTCCACATCCGAAGAAGAGGGGTGTGAGTCTGAAAACGAATATGAAAAGCTAAGAGTACTATCGTCAGCGAAAAAATGTATTGGATTAGATGTTGCAGACAGGAGATCATTAATCAAAATGAAAAATAGTGTTGGAGATAGAGCAGAGCCCTGGGGTTCACCAGCATTTATTTTATGGTTTTCTGACTTGAATCGATCCACTGCTACTTGTATTGAACGATCCGAAAGATAATTACTAATCCAACGAAGCAGGGATTCATGAAAACCGAAAGCACGTATTTTCGATAAGAGAGCCTGATGCCAAACCCTATCAAATGCTTTTGAAATATCAATTGCAATAATCTTACTTTCTCCAAAGCGATGTAAAGATTTGCTCCACTGTTCGGTGAGATGAACCATGAGATCACTAGTGGACCTTTTGCTGCAAAAGCCGTATTGCCGGTCATTAAGAAGCTTTCGATTTCTTGAGCTGATAATTAATTAGCGTTTCCATGACGATGACCTTGGAAAAAAGGGACGTTTTTATAGGTCAGTAGTTAGAGGGTGAGCAAGATTCGCTTTTTTTGGGAACAGGCTGGGCAAATGCCGTTTTCCATCCGCTCAGAACGAGCTTTTAACGTGGTTTTCAATATTAGGCCCTGATCTTGTATGGGTGTTAACCAAGGTGCTTACACAAAATACGCCATTATGTGATCTTAGTCATTCGCAATTCTTCAGAACGCCGCCGCCGCCGTAGAACACTTGACATTTCGATCAACCCATTTTTTCACTGACACTGCACAACGAATTTTGAGGCTTAAATTTGTTCACTAAACTTAATCCCTATCTTTAGTGAACCCGATATAATGAAATTCCGTTTCTGTAATCTTAATCGGTTTTGTAGAATTTCAAAAAAATACCAGATCTTTCGTACCACGTTTTAAACATAAAAGTAATTGAAATTCGAGACCCAATGACTTAAAGTGAAGACAACAAAACTGTTTATTTCACATTTATGTATGAGTTTTGCGTTAAGCCTATGCTTGGTAAAACTTAAAATGGTTAATGTGTTTTTAATGAAGAGCATTTTTATTCATCAATGTATTTTTAAAAAGCTTTTTATTAGCTTATACTTCAAAAATAATAGAAATAACTTAAAAATGATATAATTTCTTAAACACTAAAACTATGAATTAGATTCAATAAGTTCTTCGACTATTGTATTTAGCGTCTTCAATGCCACAAATAGTAGGACTAGTTTTTTTTATATATTATAAAAATTTCCTGGGGGAATTCTATTTTCAACGAAATAAATCTTCCCAGAAAAAAAACTTACATCTTTGAAAACAAAAAATTATTTTTGAATTGAGTGCAATTAATTAAAATTTAAAAAAAATAAAGTTTAAGTTAAAATTAGTGTTACAATGAAACAAAATATCTTAAATACCTTTGTTTCAACTTAAATTTTACAAAATTTCTTGTGCGATACCTTGCTAGGGTGCAGAACAAATGAAATAACTCAATAGCCTTCCATATTTTTCTTTAATTAAAAATCCGAAAAACAATGAAATCCTTTCACTTAACAAGACTATTTTGACAGTAATATTTATTTTTTTAAATACATTTTCTTTAGTTAGACCAAATTTTACAAATTTTGAGTTTTAGAATGCATTCAGCAAGGACCAGGATGTAGGCCTTGCCCAGTCAACAGTCTCGGAAGTATTGTTAAAACTTTCTTCACATTGCCCAGGAAGAAAACCTTATTTCAGAATCAAAACCTTGCACGAGTTCGTTTTACCAGGCAAAGGCTTTACGCAAAAATATATAAATGTCATATAAACAGTTTTGTTGTCTTCATTTATTTATCAAAAACAACTCCATTTGAAATGCTGAAATTCCAGAGAAATGACAACTAATTTCCCATATTAACATTGTTCACAATTGGAAAACCATTCACAATACGATGTTTTCGAATGGGGGAAATATTTCCAGAGAAGTCTCGTTAGCGATAGAGCCCAATGAGTTTAAAAGACAACTTAAAAGATTGTAGCATTTTAATATCTCTTAGTATTAAACCAATGTTTACGTCACAAAATGACTACTTTAACTTCTGGTTAATTTACATGACTTCCTACTTCCTGACATTTCCAATTAAAAGATCTGTTCCACTAAAGTAGGTTTGTTTAATAATTTTTCTTCTCACAATCTGTCACAATTTAGACTTGTTAAGATGCACCGTGTTTAATAAATGCGGGAATCAATATATTATTAGTTAGCAAAAATCTAATACTACGAAAAAATTAGTAAATTGAAAAATATTTAGAAAATCGCTAATTGCTTAGTTCTTGCTAACACATTGTTTAAACATTATTACGCCAATAATTTCCAACTATAAACAAAGTCAGTTTAATGAACAATTTAACATCCTAAGAAAACATACAATGGGTTTTTAGGCCCTCGACTTTTATAGTGCTTTCTTACAGGAATTACATTTTTCGTCCCGAGCAGCTTTTAAGGCCTTAGTACAAGTTTGAGAAGTTTTAATTTAAAGATTTCCCATGCTAAAAATATAAATGTTTTCCATGACTTGGAAGTCATAATCATAACTTGTTTCGCCATTATACTGGTTTTATTATAGCTGATACAGCTTAATTCACGTTCTAATTAAATCTCGGTTAGTTTTTATTTTCACGAATCCATAACTTGTCCCTAAGGTACTTCCATTACCTAGTTTAAAAAACAAGAACTTAGAAAAAATAAACAAACCGCCAAAATGTATGCCAAGTCAGTAATTCTTTGTTTTTTTTTTTGTAAAAGTCTTGGTTGTTTTTTATTTTAGGTTTCATTTTATTTTTGTATACTTTTTCTGAATTTAAGTATATTCAAAGTTCCTTGCCCTAAGTTGTTGCTGATGATGGCCCTCTCTCTGTTTTGTTAAGTTTTGTTGAACTCAATTCTATAAACACGAATACCTACCTTGATGGTGCTTTTTTTTTTTAAATAGCGCGAATTGAACCTCCAAAGCTACCAACGGCCAACGAGCGACGGACGAAGCGGGACGACGACGACGACGTTACATAGGTTTTGAAATACTTACGTTTATGTAAATTAAATGTGTAAACTTTAAAATCGTCGTTGTTGATGAGATACTCAAGTCAAGTAAGTAGTATGTAGGTACTTTTCTCTCGCTTAAGTGAGTTGTTGTTTTTATTTCCATTTTTTGAAAATGCCTCTACACGCCATCCACACAGAAGCTCTGTTTCTGTACCCTACTTTGACCGTTATTTAGTTTTTCCTTTGCATCAGTAAAAGTACCACGTGGGTTTTGCTTTATTTTTTTATAGGAATGTTTTATATATTTCCAGTTAGGCGAAGTGATGTGTAGCGCATACGTGGCCTTAATTCTAATGGCCTCCTTTATTGACTCGGTGCGCACTATTTGTGTTGTGTGAGGAATAAACTGGACACAGACAAGTTATGCCACACAGAAAGTCTTTTGTATTAATTGCGTTCGTTGCACTGCGCTGCACGCAATGTATATTTTATTTTTGCACCATTTAAAAAAACAGTGGAACGGAAAATAAACAATTCCAGGAAAAATATCTAACAAATGTAGAGATGAGTACTTTACGAAGAATGAAGTTGAAAAAATTCAAGTCCATGTGAGGTTTATTTTACTAGAAAACAGCTGAGGGTCGAATTTTTTCAGATGACGCCTCGGCAGTTAAAACGAAATTCAGGAGTGCGTTACCTTTTACGGAGAAATGTAAAGTCGGAAGTGAAAATATCATGGAAGGAACACTTCTACAGACTGTATTACGTCGATGACGAGCTGAATTCTGCTGCCAAGCATTCAATATTGATTATTGACTTAGAAGAAGCAGAGATTGCAACATCTACTTCTGACAAAGCTGCCGGAGCAGATGGCTTAAATGTCGAGCTTTTACTAATATAAGTAGCATTTCATAGTTTTTACAAATGGATTAATGAAATTAATGAAATTAATTTGAGAGATATGAAGAACCGAAAATCAATTTTTACCAAATCTGCGTACTATTTCTTGTAGGTTTTATTTTTTATGCAAAAATGGACTGTTGGATTTTTATCGAAAAACTACTGAATATCGAAAATAATATTTTCTGTGAAATGAAAAAAATTTGAAGACATTATTTTTAATTTTTGAAAAGGTATTTGAGTCGAAAATCAGTTTTACCAAGTTTAGTGTTGTTATTTTTTGTTAAGTTTTTATTTTATATTTAAAAACTGCCAATCAGTTTTTTCCTCAAAATTGTACTACTTGCTGAAATTTATGTATTTAGAAAGATAAAAGTAGTTTAAAGCCAATATCTCAAAGTTTTGAAAAGATATTTGAGTGAAAATTCAATTTTAACAACTTTGAGTAATGTTATAGGTTTTTTTTTTATACAAAAAATGTCATTTTGATTTTTCTCAAAATTTTACAGGATATTCAAAACATTATTTTTAATGCATAAAATTGTTTTGGAGATAAAAAAGTTTTGTAACAAAAAATTTTCGAGTTGACAATTTTTGTTCTTCATTATTTTTGACTTATAAAAAAACGATACTTGGATTATGTACTTGTTTGGTATTGGCAAATCGGACACACAGCAATAATTTCCTATGAGAAGTTAATAATGAATTTTATAGGTGTGGTAAAGTATTGTGTGCCATGCACTGAAGAAAGGAGACTGTCTAAACTGCACAAACTATAGAGGAATCAGTGAACGTCTTAGGCCCATCATCAACAACGTGATAGGTCCTTATCATTGTGGCTTAGACCAGGAAAGTCTACAGTCGATCAAATGTTCAAATTTCAATAGATCTTAAGAACATCACTGATCTCAAGGCCTTATATATGAAAGCATTTATAATTACGAACTGTATAGAGCCATGTTTAGTTTGGCATTCCTGTGAAACTCGTCTCTTTGTGCAGGACGAACATGTAAAATGTTTGGAGCTTTTTGAGGTCAAACAAGACTTTAGCCAAGTTGATGCATTGCATCCACATCAACTCTAAAGGCATTATCTTTTAAGATAATTATGTCCTAAAACTCGCATAACTCATAAAACTGACATAATTGGAAGAACTCAGCATAATGCCAATGGTGCTTTTGTGAGTATTGAAATAGGAGCGAAAAAAATGGTCTAAGCTGGTAATGAGGGAAAAACGAAATACATGCTGTTATCAAGAAAAAACCTACAACACTAAAGTATCGGTCAATACGTCACCTTCCGACTGATGTAACTTTGAGGTAGTAAAGGACTTTGTCTACCTGAGCTCGGTTATGAATGCAGAAAATAACATGAAGGCTGAAATTAAACGGTGCTGTTACTTTGGGCTTAGAAAATAATTGGTAAGTAAAGTCATCTCTAGAGTAACCAAAGTGTATCTTTATAAGACCTTCATCATATTCGTCCTACGGTGCAGCAGCAGTAAATATAAAAAAGGGAAAGAGATCACCTTGTGTTGTTTCAAAAGGTGAGTAGAGTACAGCGACGATGACTTGACCTTAATTAAGGTGACGCTACAGTCCAGGGCGGACCTGGGCCTCAACCAACATGAGTCTTTAGCCAGCTCGGTCCCTAGCTAGCTGTCTCCAGTTTCGCACACCTAGTTGGTTGAGGTCTTCACCCACCTGAGTGTGCCACCTGAGTCGCGGTCTTACTCTACTGCGCTGTCCCTCGGGATTGGATTCGAAGACCTTCCGGGCTGGAGCGTTGGTGTCCATTCGCTCTTCGTGACCCAGCCATCCAATCCTTTGGACTTTAATTCTACTAACAAGGTCAGTGTCGATGTACAGCCCGTACAGTCCTCCATTCTCCATCTATGCAGACGGGACCAAAAATCACCCGAAGAATTTTTCTCCCGAAACATCCTAAGACACTCTCATCTTTCTTCCTCATTTCTTGTCAGATGCTCAATTGCCTTCAATTGTCCAAAGAAGCAGCGATTCGCAAGAGTTATTCTTTGTTGATTTCAGCGCTGGTGTCGTTGTCTGTGTTTATAGCGGTGCCTAGATAGACAAAGTCCTTAACTACCTAAAAGTTAGAACTGTTCATGTTGACGTTTTGTCCAATAAATCGTTGTTCTGTGACCTTTTTTGTGACAGCATATACTTGGTCTTGCCCTCATTGACCACTAAACCCATCTTCTTCGCTTCCGTCGCAATGCTCAAAAACGCTCCACTGACATCACGCTTTGATCTTCCAACTATGTCAATATCATCTGCGTATCCGAGTAATTGGATGGACATTTGGAAGATTGTGCCTTTAGTATTGACGGTTAAGTTTTGTACAATTCTTTCCAGAACGATGTTGAAGAAGTCGCATGACATCAAATGCATCGGTAAGATCTTTTCCGACCTTGATAGAGCAGCGTGCATTCTTCATCGTCATTCTGCACAAACGGATAAGTTTGACAGGGATGCCAAAACTAGACATTGCTCTGTAGAGCTCTTTCCTATAGATGCTGTCATAGGCGGCTTTAAAATCGATAAATAGATGGTGGGTATCGATTTGAAGTTCCTGGGTGCTTTAAAAGATCTGCCGTAGTTTGAATATTTGATCAGTAGTGGACTTTCCTGGTCCACTTGACCAGATGCATAAAAGTCCAACTTCTGACATGGCTGCGTCACGTAAAGCTTAAGGAAACTAGGGCTCCGACACGGAAAGTTTTAAAATCCACTCCCACTAGACATAGGCAGTAAAGAAAGGCACGAAGAAGTGAAAAGTCACCTCACTCATCTTGGAATGCGCAACCAGTGATATCTTGTCAGCGACCGAGCTAGACTGAGAAGTTTGCTGGATGGGCCCCTTGTTCACACAGGACTGTAACACCACCTTTTAGTAAGTGTGAAGCCTTTTAAATTGACACACATAATGACGAAAACTTTTGTGATCCAAATTGACTATCGGGTAGAAAAAGTGAATTCCTTTTGAGTGGAACCTATACTGACCCCATTTTGGTTCCCTGTGTTCAAGTTTTGTGTCAATATTAATGTTTATCGTTCCACTGTGTACTGAGTATCTTTAAGTATGAATGAACACACAAGCAATTTATTAATGCAGACATTATGTGGAGCAACAATTGTCAGAATAACGTGATTGATTTAACATCCAGTTCGAGTTAGAGTTCGACTCCCATGTGGAAAGGTAACCTACAGCCTTATACTTTATTTATACTTTCTTTATACCTTACCTAAGCAGGCTGCAGATATATACAATACACAGAGGACCTATCCTATCGTATACACTTTCTGTACACTCAATAATTTATATTTTTGCGGCTTCCTCTGTGCAAAAAAGGAAGAAAGCAAAAACGTTCTAATTGGATGCCAATCGCATTTACTTTGACTACCTTAAGCTCTGTGGCTGCATTAATCAGATTCATGCACCCATGCATCATCATCATCATCATCGTCATCATCATCATTATTGACGCTATCGTCGTTGGCTGGTTGGACGGTGCCATTATGCATGGCCATGCCACAACGGGTGGCAAAAACAAGAATCAGAGAGTACGCCTTACCTAAGGCTATAACTCCATGACCGTGTGGCGTATTAAATGACATGACTTTGGATACGGAAATCAACACTGAAGATTATTTTTCCGTTGTTACTCGTTTTCATACTCGTACTCGTACTCGTATAATACATATTGTCACAAAGGGTGTTTTGTTTATTCCTTTTTGTTGTTTCACATTTTTAAACCATATGAAATACAATATCACCATATCCACCTTAGTGACAAAAATAGAAGTGAGCAGCAGCAGTCGTATTGGAGTTGACTTCGTCATCTATAAACACCGACAAGCGGGAAAAGTTAAAAGGGTTCTCAAGGCGATTTGCATATTCAATTCAGTAACGTACACGTTGCGTTGTTGTCTGCAGTCTACGGTCTACGGTACGGTACGTTACAGTACGCTCGATCTCGATATGAAAATGATGTTTAATCTTTCGGCATATGCGAAGAGAAGACTGTGTAAAATGTTTGAGGCTTAGACGTCATAGAGGAGGATTTTTGCTGTGCTCAGCTTAGAGAAACGTCAGTGGAGTACTTGAAAATGAAATTCCAGAAAGTATCATGAACTTCATTATCATCATCAGCATGAGAGATTGATGGAAGGCAAGGCCTTTCAGTCAGAGTTACTTTTTGCATTCAAATGGAGGCAAAATATACAAAATATCCAACTTCACAGTCAGGAGCCATCCAGCCAGCATCCAACTGAGGAGACTTTGGTATGTGTCTTCTTTTTTTGTTGTTGTTGTAATCGTTGTCAGTTGTGAGTACTGTCAGTGCGTGAAATACGATAAACCTTCCCTTCGCTCAAGTTGATTTTTAGAGACAACAAAAAAACAGAAATAAAAACAAACAATTTTACTACGAATATGTGTCAATAGAATGACATTAGATTGACTTTTGCAATCGACTTTTATTGTTTAAAATCAATGAAGAACAAAAAATATTTAGTAGTCAAAACTGGAAGCTAATTCGCAAAAGTCAAACTTCACTTAATGTTAGAATGGCTTGATGGACCTGTGTTTTCGAAAACCATCTTATTTGAGAAGTTAAGAAAATTAGAAGAAAACCAGTAATTTATGGAAATAATTAAACTTAGAATAACTAACTAATATTTCACTGAGAACATAAGTTCTACCTCATTTAAGTCAAAAGAAGCACAAACTGACAGTTCAAAAGGATATTTTTGACACAACTTATTTAAAAAAAAATAGGCTGGAATGGGACAAACACTGTTAACTTCCCATTGCTACCCTTGAAATTTACATTAAATAGAGTCATTCATTTCGTAGTTTTAAATTTGTAACGCTTGTATTTGACATCTCTGTTAAGTCCAGATGTCATTTTAGTGTTACTTGAGTTTTGTCATCGAACATATCCACTTTTCGCGCATGGTTTTAGTCGTCATAATCACCTGACTGCGCAAGAAATAAGTAAAATTATGAAGACATTTGAAGCAAGGATAAGCGTTACTGATGTCGTTAGGTCTGTGTTTCATCTTGCTGCTATTAATGTTGCTGATGATTCAAATTTATTGATGTCGTAAAGTTCGCAATAAGTTGGGTCGGCGGCGATTGAAGATCTTGCCTTGGATGCAATGTGTTTTTTATAAGACAAAAAGACAAATTATGGATTTAGTGCTTTTTAACGTTTTGATTTTAAAGTTTTGATCACACGTATTGGAATTGTTCTGTTGTTGAAATCTTTTTTGTTAACAAAAGATTTGAGTTGAAAATGAACTTTGAACAATTCATAGTACATTTTTTTTTTGAAACAAAACTGTCGGTTGCATTTTTGAAAATTTATATCCGTCGTTTTTGGGAAATTTGTCTATGTTTTCATTCAGGATTCCCTTTTTTTCGTCAGTCATGCCACAAGAACGAGCAGAGCCTTTGACTTAATAAATCCAGATGAAGGGACTTACAGAAATGCAGGGTCTGGCAAAAAAACCGTCCGTATTTTTAGGAGTTTATATTTAAAGCTATTTATAGATAAAATGGTATTCCGGGTATAGATAGATAGAGGTCTACGTGCTGTTTTTAGTAATCATAATGGCATGGGGCGTGGCACGGTGAGCATCGCGCATTTGTCGTAGAGGAATATATCCGTAATGGTGGCTCTGCGATTACTACTCAGCGGTCATTTCACATTCGATTTCAACTTGGGTTCTGCGTAAAGAGAAAATCGTCTGGCCGACCTTTAACCGGAATAACGCTGGATAATGTGGCACGTGTACGTGCGTCTCCCGAGGCGTTCAGCCCTTAAACATGCAGCTGCCCGTGAATTGTCTGTTAGGAGTGTAAGACGAATATTTCACACACATCTTCATATGCATCCCTACAAAATGATGATCCTACAAGAATTAAGTGAGAGATATTTTGAAACTCCCAAAGCTGTTTGTGAAGACATTCTTCAAAACATACCCGTTGGTGCTGTTTTAATTTCGTCTGACGAGTCCCATTTCCATTTATCGTATCGGGTTCTGTAAATAAACAAAATTTCCGATACTAGGCAACAGAAAACTCTCAAGAAATTCATCAACGACCACATCACAGCCCTTATGTGAATGAAGGTTTGGTGTGCTGTTGCTGAATTTGGTGCGATAGGTCCGTACTTTTTTCGAAGAAAATGGGCAAAAAGTTACAGTTAGTGCGGATCGCTACTGTCACAATATTGAGACTTTCCTCCAACCAAACTTAAATCAGTCTACTAGGAACCACACAGAAGTCTGGTTAAAACAAGATGGAACCTCAGCATACACTTCACGGCCGGCGTTTGGTAACCAAGGAAAATCTTGAGAGAGATGTTTCGGGCATCTTCGATCTTTAAGAGGAGACATTACCTGGCCACCAAGGCCCCCCGATTTATCACCTTGTGATTTTTTTCTGTGGGGACATTTAAAGGAGAAAGTCTACACTCATCGCCCAACATCTTTGTAAGCACTTAGAAGGCAATCACTCAGACTCGACGAGCAATGAAAACTTCCGGGAAAGTCTTCATAAATGTATTAATAATAGAGGACAATATTTAACGGATAAAATGTTTAAAACTAAGTATAATTGTTTTATTTAATGTAAAATGGCATAGCACTTAATTTAAAAAATTCAGTAAATTTTTTTTGTTAAATTGTTTATTTATTTGTCATTGCCTTTTAAAAAATGGGAGAATTTTCTGCCGGACCCTGTATTAAGGCGGTGGATTATTAGACTAGACTTCAAATATCACACGTTAAAGAAACAAAACGTTACTAAGTTAAGATTTAAAAAAAAGTTAAATTAGCGGTTTTTTGTTGAAAAAGAATAAAAAGCATTAGCTTCAAATTTATTGTTTTATTTTAAAATTACAAAACTTTAAATAAAATATATCGAATGTATTTAAAATTTCAATATTTATCACTTTTCCCTTTCCTGCTATTTTAATTGTAAATAATTTTTAAAGGTTTAAATGTACCCAAAAATGTTCTAAGGCATCTTTTTACGGTTTTAAATTTTTAGTCCAGAAAAATAAGACATTTGCTTTTAAAAAATCTGACAAAACTGTGTTTTAGTGGAAAGCTTTATTTATACGTCCTGAACACATTTCCTTAAAACTCCTCTTATTTTGGACCAAAGCAAATGTTTTACTGTATACTTTTTTATAGAGTTAATAGATTTGGAGAAAAACCATTGAAAACATTCAGTTATTTTGTGAAAAAATTGAATAATCCATAATTTGGTCAGGACTTTTTTTCTTTGGCGGTACTAAAAAATTTCAGGGTGGTACCGCGAGCGCCAGGAAAACGTTACCATTTTGAAATTATGTTTGCATTTTGTTTAACAACTCTTAAACATATAAACGTATAAAATGTTAAAAATGTTGACAATCTATAAAATCTTTGTGTTGTTGTTGGAAAATATATAAGGAGAGCTACTTCTAATTATAACTCAAATTTCAGAACTTCTAAACCTTAAAATTAAAAGGAAAAGTGATGTTGATGTTTGCAAGACTTTAGAAAATGTAATCAAATGGATTGAAACTTACTGTAAAATTTTAAATGTCATACGAAAGCTCATCAAAGGAACAATTTTTCAAGGAAATACTAATAACCATAGTTGGACACACGGCCGTGTACGTACTTTTTGATATCATTGGTTTTTAAAGTTTTCGCTTTTACGTTGAATATTTCAGTGTCAAATATTTTGTATTGTTATTTTACAGGAGGAACTGATCCAACCATTTGATGAACCTACAACCTTGGCTTGAATGCTTACAAGGCTCACACTCACCACCCAGCAATACTCTTAACTCTGTCCCTAACATGGGGAATCCGGCTCGAAGGACCAAAATGTTTTGTGTAATAAATGTTAATTTAGAGGGCAAACAAACATCTTAACTTCAATCTTTACTTATTTCGAGTGTCAGAAAAGAATTGTCTTTGTTTTATTTTTAACCTTGTTGTTGGTGAACTCAAATTTGAACTTAAAGTTTAGGGTGAGTTGACATTTCTGGTATGGCACCATCGAAGAGGTCTATAATTTATTTAAGGAATCTAAAATTTTTCATCGGACTTATTTCTATTTCTAATTCTGAAAGTTATAAAGTAGCACAAAGTAAATGTCAAATGTTACAATTTCCTTATTTATGAAATAATTAACAGCATGTTATTTTTCATCTTAGATATCACATAACTTTGTTAGGAATGATTAATTGTTCACAACAAGTTCCAAAGGTACTTTTTTTTTATTTTCTTATTTGAATTCCAAACCACATTCACTGTAGAATTATTCTTAAGAACACTCGAGAATATCGAATGTAACCTCATACCTTTAACATCCCTCTCTGTCAAAGTTTTTTGACTAAACAAAATGCGTGTCGAAAAGATTTATTATTTTTGTATACCATTTCAAGAAATCACATCACAACCCTTCTCCATCAAAATTCTTCTAAACAAAAGCTTTTATATTCCTCGAATTTCTAAAACAATAAAATGCAATTCAATATAGTGTAGGAAATACCTTTACGAACTACCTTTCTGCGCAAAACAAAGAAAGGTGTTAAGAAAATTTATTTCTTTAACTGAAGTACCTACTCAAATCACAGCCATATGTCTTTGTCTTTCTTTTTCAAAACTTCTTCTCGTTAAAAATATACACTCTATTCATACAATCTGTCGAGATTTCCCCCTCGTTCAATCAAAATCCTCAATATAACAATTTACGCATCGACGTTAAAATAATAAGCGTTCGCGATTATAATTTATGTGATGGCGGTGACCTGGCATCCTTTCCTTTGCCTATATGCGAAGCACGACGACGACGTATAGCATATCACTACTCCCTTGTCGGCAATTAAATTCGAATAAATATTCATCATTCAAAACAAATCATTGTGTTTAATTCGTCGAATTAAAGACTCCAAGAACAGATCTAAGGAACGACGAAACCTTGCGTCGCCTTTGTCGAGATTGAAATCCAAGACTAAAAGCGAGCGTTAATTTTGAACGGGGAATAAACGACCTATAATAACCAATTCCTCCCATCATTGCCATTTGTCGAAATTGAAATGCAAGGAAAATCTCACATGGTTGGTCTTGAAATTAAACAAGACTGAAGACATTGAAGTTTAAAGAGCTTGGATTTGTTTTTTTTTATTAATTTTTTGTTTGTCACTACAATGATCGCCCCCTTTTGGTTTTCATTCGTTTTTTAAGAACGCTATTTAATTCACAGTCACGATGCATTTTACGCTTCTTGTTCTGACATTCCCTTCGTGACTTACAGTGGGATAGGCAGGTTCAACATTTTGAAATATTAACAACTAAAGATTTGAAAAAGTGACTCCTTTGATAAAATGTTTGTTCATGAATGTCTTGGTGGCCTAGACAAGTTATTGGTATCATTTTGATCCGAACATGGAATAAAATTTCAAGTTACAAACATTTCTGCTTTATTTTGTGTCAAATCAGAACTGTCAGTTGTCAAATAGCTCTTTTTCAGATTGCTAAAATCTAAAAATGGAAATTGCGTAAAATTAAAAAAAAAAGCGTTTAGTCTTGTGAAAAAATTATTTTCTTAAAATCCTGGTTTTAATTGACAGATGTGAAATTGTTTTTTTTTGTTAATGACGTTTAAAAGCGCAAGTTGTGTACAATTTCATTTTTATGAATTTACATTCCTATAATTTTTCGAACGTAGGCCCAAAACTCAAAAAAAATGGTTTAATTGATGGTTGAAATGTATTTATTTGTTTAACTTTTGAGTAACGCTTTTTTGTCTATATTTTTATATAACCTACACCACTGTTTATCGCCAGCGAGCATACAAATTCCTAATTAAAACAGTGTCAAGGACACTGCCTTGCCCACAGCGCTTCATCGAATGTCCTACACGTCTGCATTTTCCGCGTAACTTCGAAATTTGAACAAACATCTCAAGAGCTATTCAAGCTGCACGATCGCGACGCGACGATCACTTCAACTTTGTGAGTCTGAAGTCTTCTTTTATACGTTCTGTTCGTTGTTTTTAAGTTCTTGTTCTTTGCAACTATCAAGTTGTATCTACACAGGTACGTTGTTGGAGGAGGCCCCCGTAATTTCAGTCTCTGAGATCACAAAACACAATGAAAGTCAAGCACATTTTATCTCTCTGGATAAGATGTCGATCGTCGCGTTCGATGTGTAAAATATCTACACAAAAAAAAGAAGGAAAGAAATGAGGTGTTCAACGTGACACGCTTGACAATGCCGCCCAGGCCCAATGTCTTCATTTTTTTACGTTGTTGTTGTTTGGTTTTTTGTTCTTAAACGTCATGGTATTCACCATTCTTCACGGTGACATTGACAGGACAGCAGTTACGGCTACATATCAAGAATGAATATTTGAATTATGTTTTTTGGCATTTTTATCACGAATTCTCTTTGGGATTTCTCTAAAAGTTTTCGCTGAGTAGGACCTTTTAAGTTGGACTACACTCCAGATCAAGATCGAAGAACATCTTTTGGCACTTTTTAATCTTCTTATAAAAACTAGAGGAAAATAAGGTCTAGATTAATCTGTAACTGTTATTAATTTATTTCCTTAACATTTTGTGCCAGGAGTTTGAAGAGGCTTAGGTTAGTTTAGGTTAGGTTAGGTTGAGGGGCTGACAGTTAATGTCCTTACCGTCACACTTAGATCAATACAGATCCTTTGTGATACCCGTGAGTATTGCTACTCAAGCTAATAAAAAAAACCTATGTGTTCAGTTAGTCAAGCCATTTAGAGACTTTGACGAAGTTCAGAAAGATAGTACCTGGCATACTAGAAAGTTCTTCTAAATCCCCGAAGAAATAGTTGCCAAGCAGTTTCTTCCTTTGATGGGAGAGTGCGGGACAGTAACACAGAAAGTGCGGAGTGTCTTCATGCACCTCCTCGTCACCGCATCCTCTGCATAGATCATCTGAACTGATTCTCATCTTTTTCATATGATAACCTAACAGATTATGTCCGGTGATTATGCTTACAAGAGATCGAAGTGATCCCTTGTGTAGCTGCATAATTCTTTCCGTTCTTTGTTTGTTCAAATATGGCCAGATCTTTCTTGTAGTGCCGCAGGTTTTAAGAAGGTTCCACCTTTCATCGGGCTGTGTAGTTATTCTTTTTGAGATTTCCTCTTTTAAATAAAAGGTAGGGGTGCCAACTAGCTGAGCTTGGCTTTCGTCAAGCATTGACCCTAATCTTGCTAATTCATCGGCTTTCTCGTGGCCTGGGACCCAGCAGAGTCTAATGTTGTGCTGTGCGCCTAGAACCTTAAGCTCTTCGCGGCAGCATGAAACAAGCTTTGATTTTACCTCAGTTGCAGTAATCGCTTTTATTGCCGCTTGGCTATCAATGTAAAAGGTGATATCATATAGCTCGTGGTATCGCAATCATTGATACCTTTTTAGCAGCTGTTGTCACTGCCAGGACCTCCTCCATTTAAGAGCCATCAGTATTGATAGCTATTGACAACTCACTGGAGTATGGTAAATTATCTATCCATTCCTTTCTGCTTGGTATGGCAGCCTGGAATGGTTTATGAAAATCAAGTTCGGGTATTTTATAGTCTGTTGTAGCTATGACCCATAACTTTATGAAGGACCATGTCCTATTTAACTGTTTATCCACTTTTGGTCGCAGATTGTTGAACAAGGAGGTCTAGGGGAATTAGATTGAGTATAACTTCCAGTCCCGCAGTTATAAAATTATACCAAATTATAAAAATTATTTTTGAGTCTATCTTTGGTGTTCAGGCCATAGTTTAGTTTTTATCTAAGATCACACCGTGATACTTTGCGTGATCAGAGATTTTAAGGGGGCAGCTTCAATTGAAGGTATTTTGCGCTTAGTAGTAAATAGCACTCGTTCTGTTTTAGCTGGATTGACTTTCAGCTCACAGTTCCTAGTCCAGTTGCTTACCAACGAGAGGGCATATTTGGTTTGTTCATTGATAGTGGGTAGGAACTTGCCAGTCACTAGTAATGCAAAATCATTAGCGTAGACTATTATCCTTACTCCACTTGATTTCAATTTAGAGAGTATTTCGTTCATGACAAGAACCAAAAGTAGCGGTGAGAAAACTCCACCCTGAGGGGTGGCCCTGGATGTGGTTACTCTCACCCTTTCTTCCTCTAGCTCAGAGTTAATTTGTCTCTTTCTGAGCATACACATTATGCACTGTGTTATTGCCTTTTCGACTTTGGGGTCGTCCAAGGCTTGCTTCACTGTTTCGTTCTTTACGTTATTGAAGGCTCCCTCAAATTGAAGAGGCTTAAGATTTATAACTTTTGATGAGAATGGCTTGTTTAAAAAATATGTTCTTGATTACAAAAACACACTTTTCGGCAGTTTTCGAAACAACTGAAACAAAATGTAAAATATAATAGTGTCAATAGATAAATTTGAATGAACTAAAATATCTATAAAATCTTTAAGACCTTTATTCAAACGTTAAATCCCCAAACAAAAATAACGAAATATAAATCTACAAAACCAAAATCCAAAACCAAAAACTTCTAATTGTAATTTTAACCCAATATAGACAAAATCAAGTTACATAAGCATCCCTTAAGCTACAATGCCAACAGTTTGAAAATCCAATAAATCTCTTCAAAAAAATCTATTATCTCCAAACAGTTTTCAATATCAAATAAATTAATAAATCATTAAACTTTAAATACCTAATAATCCACAAAATCAATATCACCAGACCTAAGTTCTAAAATCTTTAAATTTCAAATAAATGTTTATGTTTTTTTTATTCCTTTAAAGCAAAACACCTTTAAACCCTGGTATAAGATCTAATATGCCCAAATAATCCACAAAGTAAACATAACAGCTTACCTTAATATAGACAAAATCACTCCACATGAAATTTTCCTAATTTAGAGTCCCAACATTGTTAAAAATCCCATTAAGCAAAAAATGGTTAAACCCTCATTACAAACCTTAAATCTCCAAATTATCCACAAAGTCAATCTCTCCCAACTTAAATTCCAAAATCTAAAATTCCCAAATGTAATTTTATCCGAATACAGACAAAATTTCATCACCCTGACATCCCGAAATCTGAGATACCAACCGTTTTGAAAATCCCATAGCCAAAAAATCTTTAGCCCCAGTTTACAAATCTAAAATCGAATCAAAAACATCCTCAAGCCTATAAATTCAAAAATCTAAAACCTCCAAATGTCAGTTTACCCTAAGAAAGTCTTGTCTGTCTTTCCAATCAAAAACATCCCTAAATCTAAGATCCCAACGATTTTGAAAATCAAATAAAGTTAAAAATCTTTAAATACTAATCTCCAAATTAAATTTCCCCAAATAACCAAAATCCCCAAAACTAAAATAAAAAAAAAAACAAATTTTAGGTCGACAATTTCAAAACTCTTAAGTAAAACATCTTCGAAAACAAAAATCCGCTGGTCATCCTAATAATTTGTATTAGGGATTTTAATGTTGGGTTTTTCGTTTTTCAAACAAATGTACTCAATTCGAACAAAAAGATACGAGCTGCAACAGCCGGGTACTGAACTCTGCAGCACTGTTATGATAATTCCATTAATCATCATCCATTATACTTCAAATACTTGTCTCAATTTATATATTTTAATATAATATGTGGCCCTTAAATATCCCTTATTAGTTTCCTTACCACAATACGTCACTGTAAGTTATGAACTCTTTAAAAATTAAAGGTCATTAAATATTGACAGTTCTTTTAAATGAAACTGTCACTTAAAAAAAACTCTAAAAGAAACCCATCCCATCTTTTTTACTAATTCCTAATACCTCCAAAAATAACTTTAAATCAAAGTGAAATAAATATATTTGCGAACCTAACCTATTGATCAAGAGTGTTTGACATTAAATTGTGCTTGACGTTTTGATCACCTTCTTTAAATTAAATTTCGAATTTTTGACGCTTGTCAGCTCAAATATGTAGTAGAGGTTTGGCATCTGGAATCTGTCATCATAGCTGTCAGTGGCTTTGATTTGTATTGTCATTGCCATGATGTTTATTTTTATTTGTTTTCGTTTCGCATTGAATTTCAATATAATGGAATCAACAGTTTGTCATGCATTGCAAATTTCAAAATATACCAGGTATTTGTTTAAGTTTTCTCTTCATATGTCAACAAGGTCATTGAACGACATTTCCACACTTCAACTTTATCACAGAGTGACAGATACAAAACAAAAACTAATTTAGGATTGTGACAGACCGTATCCATTGAACGGCATCAGGCGTATTGACAATCGACTTGAAAGCCTCTTAACTCTCGAAAACCATCATTGAAAAATGTGTATTCAATCACATCACAAAAGTTGGGTGTTTTTACTCTCTCTCTATCTCTCTTTCTTTCTTCTTATTAAATTGGAAGTAATTGTATAAGTAAGGGGACACAATCCCCTATATGCAGATTTCTCATATTGTGATTGTGATCTTATCATCACACATCGTCAATTGGTCACAGACACTTGATTCCAATTGATTACACAATTTTGTCAAGTGTGAGACAAAAGACGAACAAATATTTACATATATAAAAATAGCCTCGAGAAGGGGCCTTAAGTCATTATTATAATTTGAAAAAGGAGGGAACTAGTGTCACTTTGATGAAGATAAATAATACGCTGATTAAATTAAATTATTATTAATAATGTGCCAACAAGTTGTAAAGAGGTATCTTATCATCTGCATGCCATACGTTGTTTTCTAGATACATACTTGATAATTTATTGAAGTCTAAACATGACCTTTGGATGTGAAGTGAAACCTTCAAGGTAGGCATGTGCAGGTGCCTTTATAACTTAAGGCTGAATCTACATAATGTTTGATTTATAATTCGTGGAAAAACAAATATGTCTTTGAATAAAATTAAATAACAAAAAATGTCGACTAAAAAGTTGCTTCCGTGAAAAATATTCAAAAATATTTATGTCTGGCGCCGAAGACCTCAAAACCTACCTAAAGAAATCTTAAAGTATCTTTATATAATCATTAAATTAAATAGGAAAAAGTAGTTAAGTTTGAAACACGAAAAAGACGGGTTAACCATAAATCATAAGGTGGGAGTTTCAACAAGAACAACTGGAGAATTCATGTTCCGAACTCCTATAAAATTATGGTAAGATAAAAAAGAAGAACAAAATGAAAAACGAGCTTAAAGATTCTTCTGTTTGGTTATCGTGATTTAGACGAACTATTAAGATCACAATTTAAATAGCTTTGGTTTTGTTTGGGGAATTAGTGAAACACAGAAAAAGACTAATGACTATTTTGTTTTCCGTAAGTTTTGGTGAGTTTTTTGATGCGTGGGAAGGTTTTAATATTAATATTTGAACATAAGGTTTAATTTTATTGATGATTATCTTTTTTTCTTCATATTCACACCCAATCATTAAATATGCATTTCGAATGAAGTTATGTGCATGTTATGAATTTCGGTTTGAACAGAATATAAATATTAAGGTAAAATTTGAATCTTCTAACTAATAGGGTGTTTATGATATTTATTAGACGAAGCAGAAGCAGAAATAAGGCGTTTACAAGAAGTTAATATTTTTGTCTATGATGGTTTCACTGATGCATGGCATTAAAACAAAATTAAGAGGTCATTATGGGGAGAAATGGCTCACATGGTTCTTGATTTTTAGTAGAGTGATTATGATGATAAAATGATGAAGATGATGGCAATTACGGTTGAGTCTATATTTTTAATCGCTTTAGAATTCTATGTTCAGAAATGATTCAACGATTTCTTAGATTTTAAGGTCTTTCACGTAAAGTGGGCCGAACTTACATTTTTGAGATGAGAAGACAATTTTTATAATACTGGAGGGTTCTTAAGGTATAGATTATATGTATTTGTAGGCAACAAATTAGCCAGGTAACTTTATTTGGAGTTATTTGAAATGAGAATACAAGTCTGAAAGTAGTTGCATTTACTCAACTTTTATTCGTCACATAAGTTGATTTAAGGCGATTTAAATTAAATTGCGATTTCTGAAAGTTTTGTACGTTTTGGATGGACCGTTTTTCTTGTTTGATCAGATTGTTTGTCATTCTAATTTTTAGATGTTCTTTCTTACAATTATACTAGGAAACAACAAAGCAGTGAGTAATTTCGGGAGATTTGACTTTTTTAAAACTATTTAAATTTACTTCTTTTATTTTATTCTGATTTTATTTCAGGATCTTAGTTTATGAACGATAAATGAATGATTATTGATAGTAGACAGTAACTTAAAATAAGAAAGCTGTCATCTATAAGGAACTATAATTCTTAACAATGTCAATTTGTGTGACCATTAGAATCGATGTAATAAACTTAACTTTAAATATTTGTAATGAAACGTTTAAATTTCCACAACATATTGGAGGTTATCATCATTGAAATTTGTCCAGCTACGGAATTTCGGAGATCACAAACTTTGTTTGGGTTTTCTTCTAAAAACTAATTTGGTCTATTGGAAATTGAAAGGCATCTTGAACACACAAATTTCGGATATCAAAGCTTATTATTTTTAAAGATAGAATAAATTCCGAGGACAATTTTATTCACAATGTACAGTGTTTGCACCCATACGACAAAAAAATACAAAAAATAATAGTGCTTGTTTTGTTTGTTTCTTGACTTTTTATAATAAATAATTGATCTATGACCCGTAGTACTGGTGGCATGATGGTTAGTGCGATGGACTGTCATGCGAGAGGTCTTGGGTTCGATTCCTGCCTATGCCATCCAGTCTTTTCACGGGTACTGCCTGTTGCGAGGAATAGACAAATTCTCCAAGAGTAATTCTTGTCATGAAAAGTGCTTTCTGAAATTTGATGTTCGGATTCGGCTTAAAACTGTAGGTCCCTTCCATCCCTGACAACAGTACTCGCACACAGGAATGGTTGAGAGTTGTCAGTCACTAGGCCCTAGTTCACAAACGGACTGTTGCGCCACCCAATTTAATTTTATTTGATCTATGACATTTCGTCATAAATATCACGTATTATCAATTTTTTTTTTCATTCAAAGTGAGCTTATTGTGCGGTCTGAACATAGGTCCATATTTGTGACTAAAGTGAACTATTTTTAGAGTGAATTTTTTGTATCAAAGGAATTTTTTGGAATTTTTGTTTTAATGGAGTTACAAAAACAAGGTGTGTAGAATATTTTGAAAGTTCTTAAATAATGTTTTTATTTTTATTTTAAAAGTTATGATGGTAAAACTCCGAGGTGGTTCAAGTTGCTTTTTTTTATTTAACTTTAAAGTTTAGGTAAAGTTTTAACCTAGTCTTGAATGTAGATTAAAAATAAAATTTGTAATCTACATTAAAGATTAAGTCCTGAAAAAACTCACAGCTTTTTAAAAAATATAGTCTAACCATCCGCAATCACCCATTAACAGTAAAATTTATTTTTTTCTTTTGATTTCACACCATTTACGAATTTTATTTATTTATGAACATTTCATAATTCTGTAATACGGCTAAAAAAAGAATCTCTGTACTTCATAGTACGGTCGAAGTTGGGCTCAAGGGTAAACTGATGAGCATTCCTAGAAGGGCGGGTATGACGGTTAAATTGTCAAAGGGGAAGAATGCAACTGACTATTCCGTTAAAATAATGGCAACAAAGGGTGAGGCAAGAAACAAGTTGAAGTTGTTAATGTCACCAATCATTTTAAAAGCTCTTTTTTGAATACTGTCCAAGAGGCTTAAATAAGTTACTGGAGCCCGAGCCCAGTGATGAGAGTTATATTCAAGTTTCGGACGTATATAGGTTTTGTCCATTTTAACCAGATCAGACGGAGAGGAACATTTCTTGCAAGGTCTCAAAAAATCTAGACATCTTGCGGAATTTTTGGCAACATCGAGTATATGATCGCTCCACAAAAGGTGGTTGCTGATGCACATTACGAGGATGTTAAGATTTTCCGTGTCGTTGACTCATAGATAGTGGCAAAGAGGGTTTATCATCCTTTAACGATGCAAGACAGCATTGCGTTTTCGAAGCATTAAATTCCACACGATTAATTATTCCTCATTGTACAATGCTGTGTAGGTCGGAATTTAATGAGCTAATCATATTTTTCCGTTGCAGTTCCACATCCGAAGAGCTGAGTCTGCTATCGTCAGCGAAACAATGTATTGGATTAGAAGTAGCAGACAGGAGATCATTTATAAAAATGAGGAACGAGTCGGAGACAAAACGGAGCCCTGTTGCACACAAGCATTTATTTTATGAGTGACTTGAATCCGTCCAAAACAACTTGTATTGAACGGTTAGAAAGAAAATTTCTAATTCGTCGATACCGAAAGCACGTTTTTTCTATAAGAGAGCAAGATGCCAGACTTTATCAAATGCCCTTGTCAAGTTCAATAATCTTACTTTCTCCACAACGATGTAAAGATTTGTTAAACTGTTCGGTGAGATGAACCATGAGATCATCAGTGGACCTATTGCTACGAAAGCCGTATTGCCGGTCATTAAGAAGCTTCCGTTCCTCAAGATATTTCTTAAGCTGATAAATAATCAGCGCTTCCATGACCTTTGAAAGAAGGGACGTTAGTGCTATCGGTTGGTAATTTTTCGCCTTATTTTGGGATTGGCTGAACAAATGCAGTTTTCCAACTACTCGGAACGAGCCCAGAAGAATAGGATAGATGAAAAGCTTATGCAGTGTTCTTGCTAGCGTGGAAGAACACCTCTTCAGAATAAAAGCAGGGATACCATCTGGGCCAACGGATTTATGAATGTTGAGCTCTTTAAGAACTGCATTGCAAATAAGTTGGCTTTATCAATTGAGCTAACTAAAGGAGTGTCATTGACAACAAGCGTAGGAGTCGAGGAAGAGGAAGAGTTTTTTTTACAAATGACCAAAAATTCTAACTGCCCTTAAGACATTGCAGTATTTTTCGCCCTAATTTTTGGTCACGTAAAAATTTGGTCCTTCAAATATAGGCGTTGCAGGCCTTTTAGGCTTGCTTAAACTTTTTCCGGTTTTCCTCAGTTGGGTTGGCTTTAAAACACCGGAAGCTCCCAACTTTCTCCTTGATAACCTCTTTGCAGCTCGAATCGAACCATGATTTAACCTTGGGTTTAATACTTTTAACCCTATTTGGGATAAACGTTTCCATTACCAGATGAATCATACTAGAAATCATATCTGCACTGGAGTCTCCGAGGAAGCATAGCGAATAGTTAAAGATCCTGAAAAAATTATTGAGACCGTTACAGTTGGCTTTCTCGTACTGCCAAACGGTTCTCTTTGGAGCTCTTTCTTTAACTGGATTTGTTTGACACGAGAAATAAGTAGATATGATACTGTGGTTCGATGTGCCTAGAGGCGTCAATACACTGATTGTGTACTTATCAGGATCAGAAGTGAGAAACAAGTCAAGTGTATTTTCTGCTCGGCCGTTAACGTCTGATATACGAGTAGGCTCATTGACAAGCTGAGTAAGATGGTTAAACTCCGCAAAAATCTCAGCAAACATTCCTTTAGGAGTTGTCTGGCCCGAATGGCGAAGCCACGATGAATTGTGAACATTAAAATCGCCCGTAATAAAGATTTCAGTGTGAGGATACAGGGAGACAATTCTTTGTATGGAGTCAGACAGAGCATCAAATTCCTTAGAAGTTGAAACTCTGTCCAGGTTTGGGCTCCGATAAAGAAAACAATAGTGAATGATGTGCTTATTCACTGAAAGTTTTAACCACATGAAAAAGGGAGTTGCTACAATGACCGTATTTTGGTAAAAGTTGATATGCAACATCATTCCTGCCATGTCCCTCGGAAGAAACTATACCTGCAATGACATCGATGGATTCTGGAAAACGAGGACGGTCGTGTAAGATTATTTTTGGGTGTGGAATCAGAAAAAAACAAAGGCGAATATGTAAGGTGTCTAAATTTGATGAGTCAATTGGTGATTGTATACGTGAAAATTCTGTCTCCAAAAAGGACTTTTCTCCTGTTGACAGCAAGGAAATCACTTGTTACGGAGATCAAGCTGACGAAACATCAATATTTATCTTTAAGAGACTTCGTTAACACCAAGTTAAGTGTACCTGTTTTCCCATCGTACAATAATCTTCTGCTGGCTAAGAAAGATTGTTATCCTAAAAATATTCGTATCACAGAAAATATAGATGAAATTGAACTTCAGAGTCTTGGATCAGACCGCTTATCGACTAGTTGGGTTTTAAAAAGTAAAGATGATAGTTGATAGACAGGATTCCAGCAAAAATTAGGTAACGCAACAGTCCTTGGAAAACTAGAGCCTACTGACTTACAACTCTCATCCATTCCTGTGAACGTGTCATCTCGGGGATGGAGGAGACCTACAGTTTCAGGCGAAATCGAACGGATAATTTGCGAAAGCACTTTTCATGATAGGAATTACTGTTAAAGGACTTATCAATTCCTCACAAGAAACAGTACGCGTAAAAAACTTTATGGGCACTGGCAGAGATTGAACCCAAGACCTGTAGCATGACAGTCCAATGCACTAACCATCACGCAAGCACTATAGCTTTTCAGTTTTACTTAATAGTATCCAATTTAAAATATAATTATCTCATATCTGTACAAATTTTTAACTAAACCAAACCAATAATATATATATAAAGTTTACACTTTTAGTGGCAACATTTTCAAGACCTCGTTCCCATAATTTCACAAGCTCATATAATGAGCTAAGCATATTTTTCTGACGAAAAGAAATGTCAGTCTACAAACGAATATGTAGACCTGAGAGTTTTATCTTCAGCGAAATAATTAATATGATTATTAATTTGCAAGCCGGAGATCGTTAATAAAAATAAAAAAAAAGTGCAGGAGACAAAAGAGAGCCCTGCGGAGCACCAGCATTTACATATTTTGTTGTTATCAGACCCATTTAATATTACTGTTATTGAACGTAAAGTAGTAATTCAAAATCTATCAAATGCTTTTAAAACCTTAAGCGCAATAATCCTACTTTCTCCAAAACGATGTACAGATTTCTTCCAGTCTTCGGTAAGGTAAGTTTTAGATCAGTATTTCCGTACTTCCGGCCATTAAGAACCCTACGTTCTTCGAGTTATGCATTGAGCTGATAATTCATTAGTGTTGCCGTAGACGTAAATGTGATCGGATAATAATTCAAGAAGGAAGAACATTCACCTTTTTCCATTTACTCTGAACGATACCTAAAGGGATGAAAAAGCTTACTCAGTGTTTTTGCGAACTTTAAAAAACAACTCCTTAGAAGAAAAGCAATAGAAGAGAAAGAATTCCTCATGTTTTTTTCTTTTTCAAGTAAAACGACTTAAAATTTGTACTGCCTTTGGTAAATTGCAGTATTTCTGACGTAATATTTAGTCTTGTAAACATTTGTTGGGTCAATTATGTGCGTTGGAGGTCTTCTAGTTTTGCTTAAACTTTTTCTTAGTTGAGTTGGCTTTAAAACAACGGGCATCGGTGCTAGGATCCAACTTTACGTTTTCCTTAGGATTTTTAACCCTGTTCGAGTTAACTATGTTAAAAGAAAAACTTGACCCTTTGACTTTTTTCTTAAACTTATTTCCATTAAACCGCGATGACCGTATATCAAACATTCGATACGGACCTAAAAAAAACACTATACATCCAAAAATGTCTCGTTGAACTTGACCGATTCTTAATTCAAAGTCGATTTGTAATGATAAAAATCTTTCTTTAAAATTTATAGGTTCATCAAATTCTAGAGAAAAAAAGCTATAAACATCTTGGTCTTAGAAGATAAGGATAAGAATCAAATCAAAAGAATGTTTGAACTATAAAAATTACCGAAAAGATCACACATTTTTAAAAGACGTATCAATTTTTATTACCTACCCACAATAGTTAACCTTTTTGTTTTCAGTTTCTATAAAATTAGAAGAAATTTCTGTGATTGTAAATCAGTTGAGCGTGATGGTCATCTAGAAATAAGATATGTTTACATCCTCTTAACTTAACTTAAACATCAAAACGCTACCAGTATAATCATCTCATGTGTGTTATATCATTCGAAAGAACAAATTTAAATTCTATTTAAAAACTTTTGAAAAACCCTTCTTAATTTTGACAAACATGACTTTATTAGATCAGTTCTAGTTTTTATAGGAAGCCGAAAGTATATGAAGTAAAACCTAAAGAAATCATTTTAAAGACTCTATACGGAAAGTTTAACTAATTTATTCAAATATTCTCTTAAGGGGTACAAATTTCAATACCCCATACCTACTTTAGTTTCTAAAGTTTACTCAGTTAAGTCTTAGTTCATTAGCATCATCATCATCAAAACCAAAATGTATGCATGCAAATTCGTATCCATTGACAAATTAGTCCAAAGTTGACGTAGTGTCCATCAATGTTGCGTCCTCTTCTTCTACTTCCACTCGTTTTCGAGTGATTAATTTCTGACCAAAATTAGAATGTTAATCATATTACTGAGGAAGCTTTTCAAAAGTTTCCATTTTCCTAAGCATTACATTGTCATCAACAGCATCACTTCACTATAACATAAATCTTCAGAATTTCCAGCCATCAGCCCCAGTATCAGCATCAGATGGCATAACAATGATTTAGACAATAAGGCAATTTTCATCATGAACCAGTTTTATGCATCATTGAATTTGATATGGTCTCTAAGTTCTTTTTAAGCAACTTTGGAAAAAAAGAAGGCTAAAAAAGTTCTGTACTATAAAAATGCATTCATTTCTCGCTTGAAAAAGGAAAAACTTTTCCCAAGCGCAAAAAAAAAGTATGTCAGTCTGCCTCTTGCCTTGCCTTGCCTTGGTTTGCAATCTTCTAACTTCAACTCTCCATTTCCAAAACATATTAAAGGAAATAAGAGCAAAAACATTAAAAAAAAAAGATAAAAAGATTCCCATGACCAGTTCTTGAAAAGCAACGAGAACCGTTCTCTGGAAAGACATCCTCGAAATAGAACACGAAAAACCAACGAAGGACGGACGGCAGAATGTGTACGAGTAGACCCAAAAGAAACTATTTAAAAAAAGATACTTTTTTCCTTTTTTGCTGTTGTTTTCGTTACCTTCTAATTTTTATTCCTTTAGTAAGCTTTTCAGATTATGTGAAAGGTAAATATATAAGTATAAAGCAAAGGCATGTTAAGTCGTACCTACGTACCTAATGTAAATTCTCTCTGTCTACTTATGGGGTTTTTGTTACAATTCCGTAAAGTTCTGCTAATTTAGAAGGAAAAAATGTTTTCATACGCCTTCACTTCATACAAAAGTAATTCTGTAGAAATTGCTTTTGAATTGGAAGGACAAAGAGGAATACACAAAAAAAAATGGAAGAATTCAGTCCGTGATTCTAGGAAAAAGCCAAAAAATAGCCATTTAATAAGGAAAAAAAATAATGTTGCTAACTTAGACAAATCAATCAAAAGGGAAAAAAGTGAATCAAGAAACCTCAAATAACAAACCTGAGAAAAGAATCGCTGACTTTGTGGGCTGAATCCTTATGAATTGAATATTGATTAGGTTGCTTAAAAGGAGATAAAATGAAAGAATAAATACCTTCTATTTAAGTGATAGAGCTATTGAATGTTATTCGATTAAAAGTTTTGAATTAATAAAAGTTTTCGTTAAGCGGCGCCCAACGTGAGATTTTTAACTCTTTTTATTTTCCATTGAGATGCTTCCTTTTTAATTTTTGATGTATTTAAAAATTAAGACTAAGATAAACAGTGGAACTTCCATAAGTCGAACTCTCAGAAACTTCGATTTAAAGAAATGGGACAAAAGTTTGTGAATTGCTGCTTTTCCAACTAAAAAATATAAACAAAACTAGGAACTTTTGCGCATACAAACTGGTAACCCGTTCAAAACAGAAGTTCAAATGAAAAACATACATCTCTGAATAGCCATCCCTCTTCTTCAAATAAAACTACAGAAATTAATCACAGTAGACACGAGTATTTTCAAAAAAATTAAACAAAAGGAGGTTTCCCAAAGAGCAAAGAATTTAGAATGTATCTACTGAACAAACGTCTAAAATTATTATAGAAGCCTTATTTAATTTCGTTTTGAGGTTAAATAAAATGGGATTTGCCCGATAGGATACAAAGTTCGAGTTAAAGAGACTATTTGGCATCAAACAGAATCTTAAAAATTCGATTTATAGAGAAATTCGACTCACAGAAATTCGAATTATGGAGGGCAACATTCATGAAAATAAGTTTCAAAAAACAAAGTTCTCAATAAAATTTTAAGTTATAGAGAAATTCGACTTAAGGAAGTTCGAGTTATGGAAATTGGACTGTATTACTTAGACAAGACAAAGAAGCAATATTTATGGACATACATAACTTCTTAAGGAATAACTTAGCGAAACTACACTTCTCCAAAATCAGCCCTCGTATCTTCTTTTAAATAAAATATCAGGTTTTTTGTAAGCTTTATGATAATTGTACAAATAGAATTTATAGACATAACCTATAACGAGCTTATCGAAATAAATGCAATGAAGTTGATGGAGGTGTGTACTCTGAACGACTGAAATTAATTCTCTCATTCCGCCTTTCCAATCAATGTAGCGTGTTACAGGTGGAACTATTGGCGATAAAAGAAGTCTTGTCCTGGCTTAAAGAAAACGTGATATCAACAACTGATATCCGTATTCGTAGATAGTCAAGCCGCTGTAAAATATCTGGACTCTGTCTCTACAAACTTTATAACTGTCGATCATCTCTAATGGAGATAGCACAGCAGTTTAATGTTCACCTTTGCTTGATGCCGGGCCATAGAGACATTCCATGTAAATGTAAGGCAGGTGAACTCGCCACAAACAGTACAGTGCAGCTCATCCTACTACGTTTGGCAAGTACTGGCATATTTATCGCTACTTGTTAACTGCTGCTAATGGAAGACGCTGTGAGGAGGGCAGGCAACAGGTTTAACAACATAACCACATTGGATTTAAAACGTTCAAGGTGCTTGGTCTTTCTAAACAGATCGCATATAAGCTCGATAATAGGTGTCAAAAGCGACACTGTCAAATAGAAAAGCACGCCACGCCGGCCGCCAGGCGTATTCTCAAATGACTTTTGCAGAAGTTGTATGGACGAGGAAGAGGAGGAAACAGTTCTTCATCTTCTCTGTACATGCCCTGCTCTGGCTCGAAAACGCAAGAATTTCCTAGCATAATTCTTCTTTAACGATCTAAATGATCTAAATCATATCGGTAAAATCAGCCTCTCACGTTTCGTAAGGGACTCAATCTGGGTACATTGAGCTTAAGAGGAAGCCTCAAGATTCATGTGGTATCACAATGGGCCATTAAACTGGCCTAAGTGTGTCCGTTTCCATCTTTAAACTAACCTTACCTTACCTAGTCCAATTTTGAAATACGTTTTGCAACATTTGGCCGGTATCTCACGAATAAATGCTTCAATGCTATCTTAAAATGCGTCAATTGAATCGGGCTTGTCTGTACCTATAACATGAGCTTAAAAATAGCTCAAAAAAAAATTGTCTTAAGGCGGTAAATCGCACAATCTAGGCGTCCGATAGACCGGTCCCGAACGGTTACCATTCACAGTTGCGTTACGATTTACATTATATTTGAAGAAGTAAGGTCCAATAATGCCACCAGCCGATAAACCGCACTAAATTGTGGCTTTTTCGGGATGCATTGATAGCTCTTGCAATGCTTCTGGCTGATATTTACTCCACAATCGACGACTCTGCTTATTAACGTACCAATCGGGACAAAAATGAGCTTCGTCGCTAGCTGGAAGAAGCGCGCGGTGAACTTTCTTAAAAGATCACTCACTTTGATCATAAAATTCAATAATTTGCAACTGAAGTAGTTTCACAGTGAAACAAAACACGAAACGTGCGTCAGCTGTTTAAAACAGTGTTGCCAAAAACCGCTACAAAATTTGCCTTTAGGACAAAGAGAACCTGTATAACAGAAGATCTAAAGAAAAATATTTATTGACATAACTACCTTAGAGAAAACTTGGCGAAATTATCGTTCCTCCAAATATAATATTGATACACATAACTTTGCTTTTCAAAATTTATCGAAATAAATGCTTATTAACAACTTTAGTGTTTAAAAAAAACATAGCTTATCATTGCTTCTTTAAGGCTTTTGAAAACGGTTTTAAAGAAGACTACCAATACTGTAGCCATTGAAGTTTGTTTTCGAAGAAAATTAATTATAGGTAAAAGAGAATTTAATAAAATATAAACAGAACTCAAACTACTTGAAAGAGCTTGTATAAAATTAAGACAAATAATGACTTCGTAAAAGAAGCCTTAAGGAACTATCAATGTTTTTATTTAAGTTTGCATAAAATCAAAACGAATAATAGAATAGCTTTTTCAAACAAGTAAACACTTATTCAAGACTTGATAAGGTTATTTATTGACTTATAAATAAATCTTAAGACATTTCACCAACTTTATCGATAGTTTAGCGAAACTTAAAAACCATTTGAATTCGAACAAAAATTCAAAGGTTTTAACACATGTAGGCTGTCCGATAACAGAGATTTACTAAATTCTAGTACAAATTCTGAAAAAGCTATTGTCAAAATTTCAGTCAAATCAGACCCGTAGCTTTGTCTTATACGTGTGGAAGTCAGATTGTCCGTAAAATGTAAAAAATGGAAAACGGAACATATCATTCGGTGATTCGATTCTTGTTATAGAATGTGAATGGTGACTCTTTCCTTTCGATTTAAATAGTCAACAATTGGTGTACATATTTTCAACCCATCGGTTTTTTTATGAAATCACTTGAAAGGAGATTTACGTGTCAAAAACACACGACTCGTAAAAGCTGATTAAAGGTGCTTAAAATATGAGAAAAAGAAGCCTACTACTTTGAGAAAATAACCGAAGAAATGTTTCGCCACTAGAAAGCTGTTAGCACAATGGGTCGCATTTGCTCACTTCGGAAAACAAGCGTAACCGTGTGACCCCTTCAGACCAGTGTTTGAAGCTGTTTAAGATTAATTTGAAATATTTCTCTGTCGTTTCTTGACTGCCTACCAAACATTCCACTAGTACACACCAGAGACCAAGAAGCAGTTTAAACAGCGGACTGCGAACTTTCTCGAAAGGAGCATAAGACTTTTATTAAGTCATCTTAAGCCTTTCACGATTTTAGAAAACTGAAATCATTAAAGTAGATTCAAGAAAGGTTTATGTAGCGATTTTAAGGAAGACTTCTTATAGTAACAAAATAATGCACTTTAAAAAATAACACAACACTTCTTTCAGTAAATTTAAAAAGGCTTTATCGAAATACAAGCGTAACTGGAAACATTTAAGCTCGATAATCATAGCTTCTTTCGTTCTTTTATTAGTTGTTAAAAATAACTTCCTATGGGAAGTTAATAAAACTATAGCAAAAAGTTAAAATAAATCATAGCTTCCTTAAAGCTTTTATAATAAAATTTAAGGATATTGTAATGAATTATGTCCAAACAAATGAAAATTAGCTTTACTGAAATCCTCTACAAAAACCTAATACAAATCCTAGTTCCTTTAAGGTTCTTGTATGTCAAGTTATTAAATTTTGGAAAGCTTATCGAAACCCTTAGCTATATTTGGAGAAATGAGTGACACTGAAGCAATCCAAGGTTGTACTAATACCAAATAAGTAAATGAAAGCTGTTTGAATACCGTAGTGAAATAACAATCATTTACTTAATTAGTTCTAAATTCAAATAAGAAACAACTTCTATAAATTTTCAAAAAAAACGAAGTTATCGAAACTCAATTATTTTAAATTAAATAAAGAAGCTTCTTTCTTAGTAGTGGAACTGTATGTTAAATAAAAATATGAAGCGATTTTATATAGAAACAAGCTGGAACTCATTTTAAGTTTAAATTCAAATGAAAATTCAAAGCTGGCAACCCTCATCCACAATATAACAAAAATGTTTACACTAGTGGTATGGCCCCCTCTACATTGTCTCTATATTTTGTCACATCCCCTTTCATTTTCTGGAATTTGGCTCACTTCAGCTAAAGGCGGTTTTTGGGTTAGATAGCTTAGCTACCTATACAAAAAGTTATAGCTAGGTGCAAAATGTGTTACTCACCCACAATATGATGTTCATCCAACAGAATGTCCTTCGTATGCATGTGTATCCGGAGTTCCCCATTTTTTATTCTGCAACATAAAAAAAAGAAAAACTATTTTTTAGATGGAGTGAAAATTATCAAAATAAAAAAAAGTAAAGAACACACAAAAAATCTAAAAGGGTTTCTATTTGAGCTACGATAAAAGTGAACTTAAGTGGACTTTATAGTTCGATTAGATCTCTCAAACACGATACATCCTAGGAATTTAGTTGGCACTCTTAAAAAAATGTCCCATTTCAAATATCAATTTGAAAGAACAAAGTGTTTTTGATAGGGGGCAATAAACTTTATGGTTACAATGAAAAGCCAGGGACGTAGTTGGCTAGAGATAAAAACAAGCAAATTTCAAGCATATTTTATTGAAAATACTTAAACCATTACCCAATAAGGGGCCCCACTTCTGTTGTGTCGTCGGTCGGTATTTCAAAAAAAATCCAGCCCTGTAAATAAATTTAAATTTATGCAAAGGGCCATTAGAGACTAGTCACACACCCGAGTGGTTTTCAATCAAAAATCTTTGTGTGTTCATTGAGGAATTTAAAATTTCATGTCCTGACCTTGTCCTGATTTCTCACATGTATCGCTTTATAATGCTGTTTAGCTGCTACTGCTGTCGCTATGATGCTACTTTGCCTAGCATCATCATAGAAGCATCAGAAGCGAAAGAGTTTGGTATGACGAGTAAAGAGATTAAAAATGCCACCCGCCATAAATATGGCTCGTATAGAACACCACCTCCTCGTTCATATATTGTGCGCAAGAGTCCTTTATTGACTTTAACTCTATACCCTATCCCAGGCCAGGCACTTACAGCATGCTAAAGTATCTAGCACTAGCACTCACTCTGTTCGTTCCCCCGTATGCTACATGAGCTTCACACAAACGACGACGACGACGGCGGACCGACCGTTTCAAACGTGCTATGAATACCATTTTCCAGCTGAATAATAGCTGAATCACATGCAAGGACCAAAGAGTTATACGTATATGGATAGCGTGGAGAGGAGAGGTGAGGAACAGCGCTAAAGTGCTTTTGTTTCTCCAGATAGCGTAGGTAGAGGGAGCTATAAAGGTATACATGAATGAGGCTGAAATAAAATACTTTGCATTACAGCGCGCTATGTAAATATGTACGTAATACGTAACGTAGATATAATATTATGCGGGAAGTGTGAATAGCTAATTTTTAACTACACTCACTCAAACTTTTGTCAACGCCAACAGTGGCGGTATTACGAGCATACGTAAAAAGAGTGAAACTCTATAGCTTGTTAAAAGTAAAACCCGCCCTTGATGGAAGCAATTTAACTGTAAAAGTAGCTGCGTTTGGCAACATATTTACGTACCTACATATATTTTGTCGGAAAAATCCTTTAGATGCATTTATATGGTCTATATACGAGTCGAATGTTTTGACTATTCCTTATAGCTATACATAACGTATACGTATGTCATGCAAATAGGTTTATACGTAACTTGTGTGTATGAGCTCTTATATTGTGATACGTATCGTATGGCAAAAAAAAAACACCCTGCATATATTTTGTTGGCTGATGTGGGTAACAGTTTATCTTCATTAAAAAAGTTCACATCGAAAATTAATCTTTGCCCTTAATCTAAGAACTTGTGGAATTTTTAATTGTTATTAATGCAATTAGATTTATCTGTGTGACATATCTCACTATACGTACTTCTTTCGTAGCGTATGTATACGTAGGTACGTAACAGAAATTACATATTCCTACTCGTATAGTTTGGTATTACCTTAAGGCAGCTCATTTTATAAACTAAACTAAAAACTTTATTCATTTGGATAATGGGTTTAATTTTGTAATACTCCTATGCTAATTTTTATATGCCTTATATACTGATACCGTTATGTTGATGATGCTTATAAGAGCTAGCTAGTTGGTCTATAGCTAGTTTGTTAAATAGTTAAACAAGATTAAATATTAATGATTATCAACTGAACCGAGTAAAATTAGAGCGATTTTTAATGATTTTTGTTTTGCGAAACTTTTTTTTTTAGATTGAAGATAAAATTATATGTTTTCAATGTAGACGTAGGTAAAGTTTTGTAGAACTGTTTAAAATTTCAGATAGGTATGTAATTACTTAAATGTCTTATAGGGATTACAAGTATGAGGAAAAGGATCAAGTGTGAAAGACTTGATGTTAATACCAATCCTGCGGCACTCGAGAATTTGTTTCGTGAAAATGCGAAATAAGGTTAATTTAAAAAAAATAAGACATTAATCGATAAAATATGAAAGCACGTATTTTAAATAAAGAACCTTGACGTTTATCGTCTAAAGTTGCTAATTTTGAAAGTTTCAATGTGGTTAATATGAGCCATCACTTTTTGCTAAAAAATCTTATATAGTATGAACCGAACAAAGAACAAAAGTTGTGTATTACGAGTAACACGGATTTCTCACTCCTTAACTAATAAGACCAAGTGAGAATATCGGGACGAAAAACCAATATTTTGATATTTGATAGACTTATAGCCGTTAAGCCATTTCGAGTTTTAAGTTTTACTTATAAAGTTATTTCGAAAATGATGTTTGGTAACGTTTCTTTTTCTTGATTGAAATATTTCCTTAGAGTATCAAGAGCAAGTCTAATCTAAATGTTTTCAAGACATAGAATTTTTCATTGGGTGGAGTTTTCCCTTGTTAACATTTTCTTTTATGGATTGCATGTCGCTTAATGACTTTTTCAAAAACCTTTTTTGTCTTTAACGATCATGATTAATACAATTTTTGGAACCAAAAGTGAAGACCATTTTTGTAAAACAAATCATTTAGCCGAGGGGAAAAGTAATTCAAATATAAATAGTAGACCAATATTTTGTTCTCAAAAGTTGTGCTAGAAGAAATTACTTCCTATTCCCGCAGTATGAAAATTTGTTTCATCTTTTTGCAAAAGTGTTTTTGTGTAATCAACAAATTGAAACCAGGCAGTTTTAGAGTTGTTTAAAATTTGAGGTCCTGTTTTGTCAGTATCAATGATGTGTAAGATTAAGGCAAAACTCAAGTTAAATGCGTTTTGTTACGCAGCCCTGAATTACTCTCTAAAAACGCGTTTTGTTGAGTTTTTCTGTGGATGAATTTATTTCTTGCCTTAAGATTTGTTATCGATGGGGGTGCTTTTAACGTGGACCTTAATAGTTTAAAGGTAGACTTAAGGTTGCCATCACCTTTTTTCATGGTTAAGGGTTTAAATCATAAATATTGATTACTTCTGTTTTGACCCAAATTGTGGCTTGGAAAAAAATTGCAGGATAAAATTCCACTTTTTATCTCGAATGGTTTTTTACTTAAAATTTTAGCTGGCCTTCTTAAAAACTAAATAAATTAAGAAACTTAAATAATTGCCGGAATTTGCAATCATTTTGAATTAGATGAATACCGAGAACTTTCATTTCTTAGCGCAGCTAGTCTTTTTTTTATTCAATATTTTGATAAAATAAAACCAAAATTCATACATAAAAGCAAAATTTTCAAATTGTGGATTTTTAAATATTTTTTTCCATTATACTGGAATCAAATGTTGGCCCAAAAATTATTTTTGTAGCTGTAATTTTGTAAATGAATTTTACGTTACGGATTACGAAAGCTCACGAAAAGTGACTTTTTTTTTAAAGGAGAGGTAAGATCGTAGACGTTTTGAGACCTTAAAAGAACACTTTAAAAACGGTTGAACTGCGGAAACAAAAATGTTCTCCATTAAACTTTTGAGGTCCTATAGGCTGATGGAAGAGCTATCTACATTATTGTTGACCTATAAACTTTGAATCGATCACAAATACTTGAGTTTCGTATCAGTTAACAATTTTGAATTGCTTCGCAGTTGTTAACTAAATATACGAATTGTAGTTACAAAATTTTCGTCACGTGGTTTTTTATTGATTTTCGCCAATCTTCAACTTTAACTCTTGTCAAATTAAAAATTTTGATATTTCTCGACATTTCAAGGTCCCTAGATTTGAAATAAAAGATTTTTAGAAAGATGTCTGTGCGTGCGTGTTTACGTACGTTCGTACGTCCGTACATTCGTATGTCCGTACGTTCGCGAAGTTTTTTCGTCGTCCATAGCTCAAAAACCAGAAGAGATATCGATTTCAAATAAATTTTGTTACACAGATAATAAGGCAGAAAGATGCAGAAATGACTCTCAAGAAAATTGCGTGGGTGGTTTTTTTACCATAGCAGTTTGAAAATTTTGGTTAACCGTAAATATCTTACGAACTAAAAGCGCTAAAGACTTGAATTAAATTTTATATTGTAATGTGATATCAAAGAAGCATATTTTTTGAAAAAAAAAATCCATTTAACGTTTTTTTTTTATAAATCAAAAACTGAAAAAAAATGTGTCACCCCCAAAATTTTACGATTAAAATATGATTTCATCCCCAAAACAATTTTGTGCAACGAAAAATAATGTTTTTGACATCTGATAAAATTTTGAAAAAATCGAATTTACAGTTTTTTTTTAAAACAAATCTAAAAAAAACATTACTCAAAGATGGTAAGAATTGAATATCGGTTTAAATATCTTTTCAAAAACTTTAAATTTATGCTTCAAACTTATTTTATCTTATAAGAAATATTGTTTTCAACATTCTGAAAAATGTTGAGAAAAATCGAATTGACAGTTTTAAAAAAATTAAACTCTAGAAAAAAACAATACTAAAACTTGGTAAAAACTTACTTTCGACTCAAATAGCTTTTCAAAAATTAAAAATATTGGCTTCAAATTTATTTTATTTCACAGAAAATATTGTTTCCGATATTCAGTAATTTGTATATAAAAATCCAACAGTCCGTTAGTTACGAGTACATATAGTACATATATATCGAACACCACTAAACTAGCTGTTCATCGATGGAGTCAGACAGGGCTGTATTCTGTCGCCAATATTGATTTTGTTGGTGGTAAGCGATGTACTGCTCGCAGCTTTGTTAGGTAGCGGAGGGATAAAATGGAATTTGACATTCTACATAAAGAACTTGGATTACGGATGATGTTTGCTTACTCTCTCATAGGATCATTGATCTTCATCAAATGACAACAAGTGTGGAGAGGGAAGCAGAAGTCGTCTGGCTGAAAATTAAGTCCGAAAACCAAAAATGATCAGCCTCAGAACTAGATCATCTTCTGAAATAAATATTTCCTAACAACCGGCTTAAAAAGTGGAGAGCTTTCAATACCTTGGAAGTATCGTCTCCATTGAAGGTGGAACCGAACAAGACATCGTGTGCCGCATCGGCAAAACAAAAGCGGTGTTCGGTATGTTGTCGAAAATTTGGAGGAATAACTCTATTAGCTTTAGAACAAAGCTACTACTGTTTCGCACAAATGTCGAATCTGTACTTCTTTATGGGTGAAGTACTTTTGCAATTACAAGAAAGCTGCACACCTTCGTGAATAGATGTTTTCGCAACATCCTAAGGATTTTCTGGCCAAACCGATTATCCAATGAGGTCCTTCAAAGAAGGTAAGTTCAGGAACCTATAGTCGAAGGCGTAAGTGGCAATGGATTGGACATACGTTAAAAAAGCTAACGACTGCATTGCAGGCCCAGCAATGCAGAGGATTCCGCTCACACAAAAAAGGAAGAAAAGCTGGATGACCGAGAAACTAATGGCGCAGAACAGAGAGACGAGGAGGAATCAGCGTCACTAGGCAAGAGTTAGAGGGAGCTGAAACACATCTCCGAAAACCGCACACGACGGTGCGTAGTCGTAGTAGAGGCCCTATGTCAATTTAGGGGTTCCTAACGGACTTAACAGGTCTGTCGACCTAAGTAGAAAGTTATGGTTAATTTTTTGTCATACATAACTAAAGCTTACGAAAAGTTAATTTTTTAAAAGAAGGACGCAACAGGAGGATGTGAATGGAATTGTATACATTTAACGATCTTCAAAGAACTTTATAAAAACAGTGCAACTCCTGAAAAAAAATTCTCCCATTAAACCATTGAGATCAAATGGGCTTCTGAAAGACCTAGTATGTACAACTTTTCAAACCATGAACCATTTAAGTAAATCATTGAATATTTAAGTTCTATATAAATGTACGGCTTTTGATTGCTTGCACTTGTGAACTACGAACTGTGGTCACGAATTTTTTTGAAGTAACCGTTTGCCCATTCTTATCTGCTTTTTTGGAATTTTGGACAAATTCTTCTGGTAATTAAATGTAGTGTTAAATATTACTTTAAGTCTCTAACCATACGTTCTGTGTTCCAAGCTATTTGAATCCTCTCCTGACGTAAATTTCGTAAACAATCAGACAATCAACAGCCATGCTTCTACCTTTGCTAATATCTATTTCAGTCGTATTGTCAAGTATAGATATTGTTTTTTAGCCACACTACATGAATGTAAAATGCTTAACAAGGCTTTAGAGGCATTCAAAAGCAATGTGTAAGATTGCAAACAAATTTGTAAGTACAGTGTTTTCTTTTAAGGCCGCACATCAAGAATGTGGAATTCTTGATTTAAATCTGGCTTACCTTATCATTTCAGTATTTAACATTTTAAAGAAATATATCAAAGCTTGGTCATATATACTTTCAAACTCCCTTCTTCGCAACCTGTTTAAATGGTTAGGTAGATAGTGTGTTGCGTGGATCATTTAAATCATGGAAATGTATGAACTAATCATTATTTGAGTCTTTAACCCTATTTTTCCTATCCTATTTAGTATCCACCAAAAAAAAGTCTGATTCTAACTTTCAATTTAAATTTCTAATATGAAAAATAAAGCAAAATGACCAATCCCTACAAATAAATGAATGAAATGAGCAGAATTTCAAATTTAACACATGAACACACAAAAATTTAATAATGGAACCCCCTGAATGCGAGAATATTAAACTTTGTGTACATTAAATAACCCCTGATACCCTTATAAACTCCATAAATGGTCCATATATCATTTAACATGTCTGTTTAAACACTTTAAACTACATATATTCAACTATCACATTTTAAGTGGAACTTATTATTTTAATTCGTTAACATCAATATGCAACAGCAACACAACTAACTAAGCGAAAAACCCAGCAACACTGTTTCGCGCATATGTTTGCCGTTGGCACAGACGATGATGATGATGATGATGATAGGTACCAGCAACATCAACCCCAAAAATAGAAGCGGAAGTTCATTAACTAGGCCGCTGCGGAGCGGACACAGAGAACAACGAGAGATAGAATAAACAAATTCAGCTAGATGTGTTTTTTCGTACCTTGCCTACAAAACAATCTGCAACTACAGGGTGGGTCAAAAGTTTTTTAATCATTAAGATTGTTTTCTGATTTCTTCTGATTTGATTTGTTTTTGAAACAGGGTCTTTTAGTTAATTTTAATAGAGAAAGTTAGTTGATTAAACCTATGAAGTTGATAAATATTGAGCAATTAAGTAAAATCAACAGAGGAAGTTGGTTAAACGCAATCGAGTAGATATTTTATTGGTAACCTAGTAGATTTTACAAATTCAATATCGTGGGCTTATAAAATTTAGAAGATTAGGTTTTTTAAATAAACAAAGCTGGTAGGTTTAATATCTTCAATTTGTTTGCTATTTCATCTAGGAAGGTTTAGATATTTAATGAGGTAATGGATTGATATTGACAAGAGAGTTGTTTACTAAAACAAATAAGTAAATTTAACATAAACTGCTAAGTAAATTGATTAATTGTTTTTGCAGAGTTTACTTATTTGTATTAATGTGAGTAAAATTTAGAGGTTAATCGAGCTCTTTTTGCTATTATCTGCAGAGTAATTTGATAGGCGCTTTTTTATTTAATTAGAATTGGTCAACTTTTTTGAGTGTATGATCGAACATTTTTGAGTCCATTGAGTTGATTTCTGATAGTAGTGAGAATACTTTTTTTTTTCATTTTGTTTAAATGCATTTTTATTAATTCAATCTTAAACCTATCCTAAAGCTAGACAAAAATTCATAAAACAAGCCTAACTAACCATAACTTACAACTAACTTGCTGGTCCCATACGGACACTATAAGTTAAACTGTAACATTTAATACTAATGCCTTTCGGCCGTAAGATCTATTTTACTTCCATTTAAGTTTTATTTATTTTTGTATTTATAAGAAAATTTGAAAAAAAATAATACCAAGATCCTTTTTATTTTTAATTAAAACTACTTAAAATAAGATCCTTGATATCAAACTTAAAGCTAACTTAAACTACCTATTCCACCTATAAACTACTTAAAACTAGAATAACCACATCAGCAAATCTAAGTATCTTACATTTTTTGTTCTTCATATTTTATTGCCTTTTTATGTTTTTTTTTTATATTTCATGTTTTGTTTGTATTTTTGTTTTTTTCTTTATTTTTTTTGCAACCATGCCTATTCTAGAGAATTGCCTCTGGTTGAATGAAGCCGCTCAAGCATTAACTCTCTAAATACTCGTCGTTCGAATAGAACGCCCCGAAAATTAAATTGTTGTTCGAAGACATAGCTCTTGCAATGTGAGCTCGAACGTATTGTCAATTCTGTTGATTCGAGCCCCGTTGTATAGGACCTCGTTGGAATAGTAATGCACATAAGAAGATTCGGCTGTTCCATATAAGCCGGTACAGCGTCTTATAGAACACCTGAAACTTCTCCATCTGGGAAGGGGCAACGTATGAGGGTCATGTAGCAGATCAACCAGAACAGCACCTGTGCATTGTTGTTTTGCTTTATTCCAGTGGATATCAGAAACGAGTTTAGACGCAGCATGAATTGTGCCATGACCCGCCTTGAACCCGAACTGTTTATCCGGCATTATTTTGTTGTCCGCAGCCTACTTAGTCAGAGACCTATTAATGATTTTTTCGAAAACTTTGCTGATGCTCGGAAGAAGACTTATCGACCGAAGATTTGACGAGTTGGAGTTGTGCTTTCTCTTTTTCGGGAGAGGATTAACCAGAGCGTTCTCCAATGCTCTGGATAATATGCATTATTCAGTGCATTATTGAAGAGTGTAGTGTAAATGTCAATTGCCTCCATCGGTAAATGTCTTAGTACAACGTTGGATATACCATCGACACCTGCTGACTTTTTTTTTTTTAATTGAATTGAAGATGAGCTGAAGTTCGACCTTTGTCACTAACAAGGGACTTGGTCCCCTTTGCTCAGCGATTATGAAATTTGCGAAGGAATCGTCATTGAACTACTATGGCAGTATTTAGGAAACTTTTTCGGTGACAAAATATTCAGGTATTATTTGGCATCGACGCTCTCTAGATTGATTACTCCATACAACTACAAATACAGTTTTATTTGTTGGGATTTATGTATCACCTATGTTTTACCTGTTGTCCCACCCGTTGAAGGAAATGTCGCATGTGGTGTGAAGTATAGACATTCCTTTTTTAACCGCACATCGAGAATGTGTTATGCTTTTTTGCAACCCTGACTTCCTCTCCCATTGCGATATTCAGAACTATAAGACCAACTTGCGCCGATATCGCCTTTTTAATCCTTCTCTATTTTCTTAAAGCCTGCATTCTGGTTTAATTTTTAACATGCTAAGGGTATTTTATCCGCTCTCTTTACGCTTGTTTTTTTCATAATCACCTTAAAAAAGTAGGGGCTTATGGCCCACGTAAAAGACAGATATGATGTGGTGCAAAAGTCCCAAAAGGTAAAACTGGGATGTTTGCACTAGGGCTTATGCTCCTACGTCACTTTGTACTGTGTTTATATTAGGAGATTTAAGTGTATATTAAATAAACTACAATTAAAAATTCATGGTGAAACTTGCACTGAGCTCAAATATCCAACAAAGTTCTATGGAAAACGCTTTAAAAATAGAACATCTGTGGGAGTATGAAGATGGTGCTCATTTCAACAACATTTTATTCCACACTAAGCCTAAGAAATCTAAATTAAATCCTATGTTTTAATTTTGCAATAAATTACACTGGTTTTTTTAAATCCCTGGTTCTTAGAATATGTTTTTTTTTTAATGTTCAAGGTATCCAAAAACGCTGTTTTCGGAGGAAGATATTGTTTAAATCATTGTATTATATTATGCGGATCCTAGATAATTAAATCTCATGATTTTGAAAAATATATTTTAAAGTTTGCTCTTAGTGATAATTTAGCTTTTAAATACCTGCAATAATTTTTAAAAGTGCGTTTTCAAAATTACTTTCATATTTTATTGTAATATATTTTAAAAATCTTGCTTATTTAGACGATGGATCTATTAAGAAAAATGCTTTTAAATCGTTTTATCTTTTTCTGTTAAAAACCACTGAAGCTGAAATGGTTCAGCGTTTTTTAAGATTTTAGTGAGACATGTAAAATCTAGAAACTCATCAAAATTGTTCAAACATTTTATGAAGAACTAGAAATATTTAAATATTTCAAAAAATATATAATAAATATTTCAACCAATGTTAAAAATAGAAAACTAAAATCACTTTACTTGAACCACCCTGTAGAAAAGTATCCCCCAGATGCATAGAGATTGGTGTGGTGTGCTTTGCGCAGCTTGCATATGCTTAAAATGCTCGTACCCGCCGTGTCGGTCGTTGTCGTCGGGCGTCGTCGCTCGCCCTCGACTCTTGCGTGTTTTTATATAACAAATAATAATAATTTCGCACTTATTTCAGTTAAGTAGAATCCATAAATTTCAATGAAAGTTTCCCTATTACATTAGATTGTTTGTGGTATGTTCAACAATTAGGAGCTGGCTTGGCTAAGCTGCAGATAGATACAAGTATAACATAGGTATAACAAGTATAGCAAAGTTATAAACATATATATTTTTGTAGGGTAAGAGAGTGTAGTGTTTTCAGAATGAGGCTTATGGGTGCATTCGAGGAATGTATACGTATAGCCATAATGGACTTTTGTGGTCCGGGGTAAAATTTGTATTGCCCCAAGAGACAAAAAGAGAAGACAGACAGAGGGGGCAAGTATCATCAACATGGAAATTAAAATGAAATAGTTCGGTCAGTGTGCCTCAGTGGGCTTGGGCTTGGACTTGGACCTGATGGGTCTTTACTGACCTGATGATGAAACCTCTACTTTTGCCTCTGCCTCATCATCAGCTTGTTTGCTTTTTACTTTTTGTTCTAATGTCTATTTGTTTACCTATATTGTGCGTTATATGTGAGGTTTTGAAACATTGATGACTGCCCTAAGCTTAAAATTTGATTTTGGTATTATATTTGTAGATGAATAATACACAATATAATGTTTGTTGTTTGTGTAGTATGCTTTTGAATATTTGCATGATAAACAATTTATTGTATTTACTCGCAATAACTTTTTGTTGTTGTGGGTTTTTTGTTTTCAAATAGCCATCATCATATTAAAGTGCTCTGTAGCCCGAGGGAGTACTTTAAAGAAATTGCTTTATAATAGTTTAAGTTTTTCAGTTGAAATGATACGAATATATGTACATATACCAGAAATGTGATTTTTTTTTAAAATACAAAATGTGAGTTTTATAAATAAGTTGACAAATCCTCTAAGAGTAATTCTTGTCTTGTAAAAAATATTTGCATAAAAACTGTAGCTCCCCTTCATTCTTGACACTACAGAAATAGTCAAGAGTTCTAAGACACTAGGGCTTGGTTTTTTCTTTTTAATCTTATTTTAAAAATGTATTGAGTTTTGCTTTCGGGCGCCGTAAAATTAAAACCAAGTAAAAGAGGCTGGGATGCGACCCACACTGATAACTTTTCATCCCGTCTGTCGTTTTCTTTCTTAAAAGTTTGTCTATATGTTCTCGTATCAATTTTTACCAAATTTGCGTACCATTTTTTGTAGATTTTATTTTTTATGAAAAAACGGACTGTTGGATTTTTATATAAAAATTACTGAATATCAAAAACAATATTTTCTGTGAAATAAAATAAGTTTAAAATCAATATTTTTAATTTTTGAAAAGCTATTTGAGTCGAAAGTAAATTTTTACCAAGTTTTAGTATTGTTTTTTTTTTTAGAGTTTTATTTTTTTGTAAATAAATCGAATGTTACAAACAATAGTTTTTTATAAGATAAATTAGTTTGAAGCCAATATTTCAAATTTTTTAAAAAATATTTAGTCGAAAATTATTTTTTAACAACTTTCGTTAATTTTTTTTTTGTTTTTAGTTTTTTTCAAAATTTTACTGAATGTTAAAAACAATATTTTTTGATAGATAAAGTAGTTTAAAGCCAATATCTACAATTTTTGAAAAGATATTTGAGTCGAAAATCAGTTTTACCAACTTTGACTAATGTTTTTTTTAGATTTTTATTTTTTATGAAAAAAACTGTCAATTCGATTTTTCTTAAAATGTTATCAGATGTCAAAAACATTATTCCTCGTTGCACAAAATTGTTTTGGAGATAAAATCATATTTTAGTCCTAAAATTTTGGAGGTGACACATTTTTTTTATTTATAAAAAATCGTTAAATGGATTTTTTTAATGTTTTTCTTTGATATCACTTTACAATATATTATATAAAATTTAATTCAAGTCTCTAGCGTTTTTGGTTCGTAAGATATTTAGGATTAACCAAAATTGTCAACTTTTTTTCAAACTATTATGGTAAAAAAACCACCCACGCATCTTTCTGCCTTATTATCTGTATAACAAAATTTATTTGAAATCGATATCTCTTCTGGTTCTTGAGCTAAGGACAACAAAAAAAACGTCGCAAAGGTACGGACGTACTAACGTTCGTGCACACGCTCGCACAGACATCTTTCTAAAAATCTTTTATTTCGACTCTAGAGACCTTAAGACGTTGAGAAATGTCAAAATTTTCAATTTGACAAATCGAACCCATTACAATAACTTCCTATGGGAAATTAATAAGTCAACATTTTTAAAGAACAATAAAGCCCATTGCAAATAATTGGTCCTATTATACTTAAACAAAGTTTGGTTGATTGCACTTTTAACAAAAGGTATAGTGTATCCAGTTTGTGATGTTGCCGTAGCACTCTATTTACATACTTCACCGTAAAAATAAGTTGGTTTTATGTTTCAAAAAAAAAAAATTGGTCTTATGTATTTAAACTCCTCCAAAGTACAATATAACCAACTGCTGAAAATTGCATTTTTTCCCTTTTGTAAAGTGTAATAGAGCTAATTTTTGAAAGTTGGTCTTATTTCAAATGTCAATATTTTACTTCACCTTGTTTTCGAACATACAATACTTTGGTTTTATATTAAAAACAATGTTCTCGTGGTCTTTGATTTTTCTTCTATAACTTGTTGGGTTTCGAATTTTAATTTTAAACCTAAACATTTTTTGAAAATGCAAAATGTTTTTTCAAGATTTGTAATATTTTTTTAAGAATTTTTTGTGTTTCGGGATGTTTTTAATATTCTTCTTAAGAACTTTTTGGGTTACAAATTCTGTCGCTTATGTTTCTTTTAGAACTAATAATGTTCAAAATTTTGTTTTCGAACCCAAACAATGTTTTTTAGGTCCCAAATCTGGATGCAGAAGTTATCAATGGATCGTTTTAGAATTGTTTTGGTTTAGAAATGTTGCTTCGATGTTCTTATCGTTGTTTTTTAAAGATGTAATTTAAAATTATATTCGTTTTTTAGGAGACTGTCCATAACTTTAAGAGCTCAGAACTGTTTGCCTCTAAAGTTTCTCTGTTTTTGTATAGCTTTTTTTTTTCAAAATTCTGTTTGCTAAAATAGTTAAAAAGTCTCCCTTTTATTGGCATTTAAAAGGCAATACTAATTGCAATCTAAATGTTTCTTCTTTTAAAATCTCTTTTTGGAACCTCGAATCATCTTTTAAAAAAGAATTTGCCATTTATTTATTGTTAAAAGGGTTCAAATGCCTAATTTGTGGCTCTCCCAGTGCTACTCTTCAAAATTTTTAAATTTGATTAACTTTTTTCTTACCGTTGTTTTGGTTTTATAAAATGTTTAATTAGGTGAAAATGTGATTGTCTCTATATTTCATTTTATCTAAATTTTGTGAGTTAAATATTGTTTTTCAAAAATAGTTTTCAAATTGGTTATTTGAGGATTTGTATCTCTTTTAAGTTTCACGTTTTTGGGTTCTAATTGTTGCTTTTATATTGTTTCATGCATTCTACGGCGAACTCCTTATTTTAAAACTTTATCCGTAATTTTGAAACAATTTCCAACTCTCACTCCCAGACTATATTTAAATTGCATAGAACTCTGTGTTATTTTGATCGCATTTTATTGCTTCACTTTGTTGATTTTTTGAAAATAAATCGTGCCTTTTTTCGAATTTAGTGAGTGAGTCAATTGGTCTTCTTTCTATATACATTGGGCAATTTCTGGTGTAATTTGAGATTTCAAACTATAACAATATAAAAAAAGAAAGAACTTAATGCCTTTATAAAATCAAAAAACCAACAACAACAGGAATTCTAACAAACAAGAAATATAGAGGGTAATAGCTTACATAAATACAATTTAAGTTGATTTAGATGGAAGGAATTTGTTTTGTATCTTGTTTTTCTTTTGCTTTTTTTTAATATACTATGTACACAAGTTTTTATGACCTTGTTCTGCATTTTTGTATTTTTAATAGAACGATAGTTCCTCAATTCAATTTATTATGACGATAGCATTTGGAAATGTGGAATGAAGAGATTTGATTCAAGACTAGATTCATTTATTTGTTAAAATGGTTATAGAAAGAATTGGGTGTTTTGTAGAACTTTAAGATTGCAAAACTACTTAAAGTGGGTGCCATCTTGTCAGCTGTCAAGTTCACATTAAACAAAACTGTCGTATTTGAAGTGATAATAATTCTCAAGAACTGATGATTTCGTGTGTCTTATGGCTCTGTTAAATAATTTCCCTGTATTTCTTCAAGAACGATGATAGGCAAAACGGTATCGTCAATGGGTAAAGCTATAGACTCACCAATACTGACCTTTTCGATCATCAATTGAACAACAATTATTTGCAGGAGATGTAGTTTCAATAAGATGGAGTCACAACTCTTTCCACAATTTTTTAATTGAAGGAAACGTTTGGTAAGCGCACGTTACGGATCCGTGATTTGACCTACGAGATCTTGCAATTCTTCGAATACTTTTTTTGATCACTTGTGAAATCTACCCCGACCGTGCCGATAAGCCCGTATCAATTGACAACTTGGAGAACAACATTTGCAGCGTTATTGCTAATGTATCGCCACAAATGTTGACATTTTTTTTTCGAAAATTGGTCCTCAAGATTATACTGCGGAACGGAAGGTTATCTTGGGAATAAAGTAATTGAATGTGAACGTTTGAAAAGTGCTTTGGGCTATTATTAATTTTGCTGGTCCCTCAATAGAACTTTGTTGGAAATGTACAAAAAATCCAATAAACTGAACATTTGAGACCTTAATATTAAAATTTAGTTTTCCCATACGAAATATGTGTTACATTTCAGCTTTTAGCTTTAAATTTTTGTTAGCTTTGAGGCATTTAAATTATCATCTCATCTAGTATAAGTTTTTTTTTAAATCAAACGATCCACAAAAGTGTTCGTTGTGGTTTATCCTTATCATAACAAGGTAATTCGGGCCCTTGTAACTTTTTTAGACAAGGCTCTCAGCAAAAAAGGTGCATAAAGATATCATATAAAAAAGCCTCAGCACCATAAAGCTAAGATTTATACTTTTCGAGATATGAGTCGTGGAAGTCTAAGAAGAAAAAAATTCCCATACAATTTTAAAAATCGTAATCAAATCTAATGACTGATATCTTGGAAGCTATAATTTTTAGTGGTATGGTGCTTCTTTGTAGAAAATGTCGTTTTCGAGATATTGGCAGAAAAATAAAAAAAAATTGTAAAAAACCAAACGTGCATTTTCTAGAGAAAAATTTAAAGGTTCCATGCAAGAGTCCATCACTGATCTGATGTCTTGACTCACCGAGCAGTGAAAAAATTTTTACACCGTTTTGGAAAAAGTAAGATTATTGCACTTGATATGTTGGTTTGAGTTTGGTGCCTTCGGTTTTGACGAACCCTTTTTTTAGAATTGATTGATTTTATTCATAATTAATAAAATTAATATAACATTTTAATATAAAACAAAATCATTAGACATGCATATGGCTATCTACCGTCTGCTGAATTGACTATTTATATACTTTTACAATATTATTTATTTTTTTAAATTTGACTTTAAATTTTATAATTAGCGATTTTTAGTTTATTTTAATTAACAATTATCACATAATAATAAGAAAAGCCGTTCGGATTCGGCCTAAAATTGTAGGTCCCTTCCATTAATGACAGCAGTACTCGCACACAGGAATGGTTGAGAGTTGTAAGTGACTAGGCCCTGGTTCACAACGGACTGTTGCGCCACCCGAATAAGAATAAAAAAGGTGTTTCATCAAAAGAGTCCTTGTAAGATTCTATTTCGATATCTTAAAGCAGTTGTACAGAACCGATACAGTTTAGAAACATTCATTTGATTTAATTCGAATATGACTTCCTCAATGGTTGGAAAATCTTTTCCAAAGATCTGCTCTGTTCAGGTTTAGAATTTCAGCTCGTAGTCTGACCATCATAAATATTTCCCTGACACTAAGCTCATCACGGAAGTAGTTTAACTGCTGCAAATTGTGGTTAAGCTGGCAGTAGATCGTACGATGTAAGGACTTTGAAGCTTCGTCCATGTACTTGGTTCTAGCTGCTTCATCTTCCCTGGAAATAATTTAGTACATGTCCTTTTTTAATTTAGAAAGGTCCTCGACATTACAAACCAAATTAATTTCATTTTTCTGCCAATTCAAGCCATTCGCGATACCATCCACTTCTTGAATTGATAGCCTTAAGAGCTGATATTTTTGGTGAACGATAGTCTGCCAAATTTAAGCTTCTAATCAAGTATTTCACTTGCAGTTTTAAAGTGGAGAAATTCCCGTTTCAAGCATTATGACATAGTTCAGTGTGTTGGCTGGCAAATAGAATGCTCGTTTAATGCAGAAGCGCAATAGCTTTTCAACCATGTCGTGATATTTACTTCCCCAAGTATGTGCAGCGTAAAGCATAATGGATTCTGCTACCGTTTTAAAAAATTTGTATTTGCTACTATGAGCCACACATTCGTTCGTGAAACATCTTTGCCATGTGAGGTTTATCTCCATTTTCGCTTTATTAAGCTTTTCACTAAAGTGTTTCTCACTCCTAGGTACTTTAACTCTTTAACCTCTTCATTCAATTCTCCATTGAATTTCCACTTTTCGTTTGCGCAATTTCTCCCTCCATGTTTTTTGAAGATCATCACTTTCGACTTCTCTAAATTGACAATTAATCCCCAAAGTTTGGAATATTGGTGTATCCGATTAGTCATTAGTTGAAGTGATTCTGGAGCATACGAGAGTACAATGTCGTCGAGATATTCCTTTTTTGGACAGCTTAGAACCCTTTTTTAGTTATATAAGAGCATTGGACGGGTTCAAGTCTGAGAAGCACAAAATGGATTCTGGTGCGCCTCAGAGCTCTGTTCTGTGTCCTACACTCTTTTTTATTTTTATTAATGATCTTCTATGTATTGAAAGGAATGTGGTAATTATGAAACAACATTTGCATTTCTCTCCACAAGCATTTCAACGTTAATAAGCTTCCAGGAATGGTCATCAGTCCACCCTTACCTTGAGGGTGCTTTGATTATAAGAAAAATTAACGTAAATAGCATATTTGACTCATCACACGATGATAGACTTAGACTAAGAGTTTTGTTTGCATAATTTTTGTTCGTCTAGATAGTACTTTTTCAGTCGCACATCAAGAATGTGGAATGACTTACAAATTCTTCTTTATTTTTCTGTTGCTAACAGTGTATTTAAGCTTGAAATAATTAAGAGTACTTAAAACCCTCTAAAGTTTTTATTTTTCGTAAGCCAATTCTTGTGACCAATCACAGTACCCAAACAAAACTTAATAAAAATGAAAACAAAATGTCAAATTTTAATTCACATTTTTGACATCAGCAAAGAATTGAATGTTTAAATCAAAAATTTAACTGAATATTGAAGTTTCACGGTGCGTAGTTCGTGATTTCAACACTAATTGCTTTATACATTATTTACACTGTCGAATTTGCACAGAATTCAACATGTTATGTATGTAATTGTTGTTTTATTAAATTTACTTTTTTTTTAAATATCATATCACAATCATGGAGTATACCATCCCTCCTTAATAATTTATGAAATTAAATAATGTACACAATTATGTTTATTTGCATTAAATTTGTTTAAATCAACAACATGGCTCAGTAAAAAATCATAAAAACTTCAGTAGAAATTCCTTATAAACCCATTAGCGCAATCCCTTAGCACCATCGGGAGCCAACGTTCTGTTGCAAATATCCATGAGCAAAACTCTTTCACAGATGTAAAAAAAAGTAAATATTAAGTCAGGTATTACATTTAATGGTTCAAACGACTACACTTCTCGTATACCTATCTGCCATTGATGTTTACATTCAAATCAATAAAATATAATGATGATGGTATTAACATTTTTAATGCATAATGCAGATGCAGAGATGCAGGTATAGAAGGATGATGGTTGCATGTTAATTACAAAACCCACCACATTTCCATTAAAATATTTAAAACAAATAAAAAACACAACACAACACCAAAATCTGACAACTGATGGAATTATGAAAACTCATTTTATCATTTTACGAGTGAAAGATTTTAAATGATTCCTTTTTTATTTTTAATTGAATCAACAGTTTCAAAATTTGTTTTCATGATAATAAAATTAAATTTTTGCATAAACTTAATTATGGTAGTTAAAAGGTTTTTCACTAAGCAAATTATAGATTTAATGATCTGTTCATTCTACTAACAAAAAAGTTTCATTAATTCTATGAATTTATAAAATATGTAGGGGTACTTTATGGAACTTTTTCATCATTGGATTGTTTTAAAATTTATACAAGTTGGTCGACGGAAAACCACATGGTTTCGATTTAATAATCATAAAATAAAAGAAAATGACCTTAACTGCCAGTTAAGTGCCATGCATCGTTTCGTTATTGATGTCGAAGCCTAATGAAAACATCAAATTGATACAACACAATATCATATTATGTTATGTTGAAGGTATCTTTATGGTTTGGATATAGATACTCCACTTTACACGTTGCGACTTTAAGCATCCCAACAAATTACCCGCATCGTCACAGCACGTGTTGTTGGATGACGGAAGACGTACAAAAAAATTGATTAAAATTCCATTCTATTGTTTTGGCCCATTATCGAGCCCAAATATTTTATATAGGTTGATTAGATTGTTGCCTCATGTTGAGCCGAGTCGTCGTGCCGTGCCTCTTTGTTGTCATTTATTAGTGACACCTCGCTCTTATCGTCTATATCGTCTTTCTCCGAAATACATATACTCGTATGTTTCTAATAATGATGTTTTAGAATTCATGGTGTAGATATATTTTGGTGCAGAGCCTCATCAGAGAGGTGACAAATCAAGCGTTAATGTAAACGCCACTGTTCCACATACTTGAGTTTGTATGTAATGTTGTAGAAAGCAGCCAATTTGCTTACACAGCCTGTCATACAAAATAATGCTGTTTTGAAAAGTGTGAACGTGTGAATATGAAAACATTGAGACTGATGAAAAGTATAAACATTGAATGAAAGCGTTTTTAATATTTGCAGACGATGTTGTAAAATAGTTACGTTCATTTATGTATTTCTGATTAGCATATTGGTAGGTTCACGACTTGAACTAAATTTATTTGTAGAGTGTCGTCAATAGAATGCTGAATAAACTTAGAGAGTTTCTAATTTCAGAACCAATAAATTAAGGAACTACTTCAGAATCCATTTTACCAAATTTTGAATTTATAGAATAATTAGTTTTTGAGATAATTATAATTATGATATTTTTAATTTATAGGACTGTGGTTTTGGGTATTTTGACTAAAATTTGGATAAACGAAACAATGCCACTTATGTACTACATCAAAGTACTGGACTCATTACTTTCGATAGCAGACTTTAAGTGAAAGTTTGACAAGAAATTCATTGATTTTTTGTGTAACAGTGTTTAATGGGTCGATTTTCAAATAGTAGACATAGGCATTCAAGAGGACACAACCGTCCACAGGTTTTTCTCAAAGCCCACCTCTGTCTATCAACTCCTACTCTCACCTCCCCGCGGTGAACATCGGGTGCATAGTATCTCAATTGGAGATTGGGTTCTAAACCCAGTGGACAGTTGTTGGGGGCAGCAAATAAAGAGGGGGGGGGGGGGGCAGGTGTTTCCATTGAGGCACCTCGCCTTATCCACATGGCAGCGGATGAATTCTCGAGATGGAATCAACTAAGTGAACATCTAATAGGGCTTCTTCGACATATTTGGAGCCCAGGACTGTAAGGAACGGTTTATCTGGCTCCCCATTTTTGGAGTTATACTAAGGATCTGGCCCTCCAGGTTGGGGGTTGTGCCGTCTTGGTGACTTTCTGACCACGTAAAAATACCTTAGTTGCTAAGCACCAACAAGCATCGGATACGGACGGATTCACTGTTAACAACCCACGCAAACGAAATAAGGACAACGAACTTCGGATCTGCACGTGGAATAATAGGTCTCTTAACAGACCATGTGCAGCTGAACAATTAGCGGAAGCCCTAAACTGCTCCAAGGCAGGTATAACCACCATCCAAGAAGTGCGATGGGATGGACCGGGCAAACGCAAACTAAAAGACTGCGATGTATACTACGGTGACTGCTATAAAGAGAACAAGAACAGCATCTTTTTGGGTGTGGATTTGTTGTTGAGACTAGACTCAGGCAAAGAGTCTTGAGTTTCAACAGTGTGACCGAGCGCATCACGACAATCGGATCAATGCTCAATTCACCAACATAAGCTTAATAGGCGCGCATGCCCCAACAGAGGAGAAAGATTAAGACACAAAAGACAAATTCTTCGAGCTCTTGGACAAGACTTATGGGCAGTGGCCTGGCTATGACATAAAAATTATCTTAGGATATTTGAACCAAGCTAGGAATAGAAAACATCTTTGGTGGCATAATCGGGAGGTACAGCCTGCACGACACCACCTCCGACGTTCTGGTCGCTAGTACGCAGTTCAAACATCTCAATATCTACAAGGGGCATGGAAATCTCCTGATCAATCAACCGTCAACCAGATTGACCACATTGCGAACGACGAACGGCACTTCTCCAGTATACAGGATGTCCGAACTTTCCGCGGGCCAAAATTGACTAGGACCACTACCTCGTTGTAGCCAAGGTACGGCTACGGATATCCCGATCCAAGCCAAAAAGAAGGAAGTAATGTGAGAAGATTCGACGTTAGACAGCTACAATCGCAACAGACTGCCATGTCCTTTTCCGATTGAGTCTCCAATAACCTCTTAAGGAGTTTTATGCTGCCTGCATTAAGCATTGAAAACCAGTGGCAACATTGTTTTAAAGCCACCAGAGATGACACCTCTGAAGTGCTAGGTTTCACAAGGCCACCACAGCGAAACCCTAGGCATACAAAACGGAGTATAAGAAGCGCGCGAGGAAATAGAGAGATGTCACAACAGGAAAGAGGTTCGTAAATTTTACGAAAAGGTAAAAAAAAAACCTTCCAAGGGTATCAGCCACGAACCGAAGCCTGTAAGGACGATCAGGGGAACATCGTTGTGCAACCGCAGTCTTAAAAATTAAATTGGGTGGCGCAACAGTAAATTTGAGAACTAGGTGACTGACAACTCTCAACCATTCCTGTGTGCGAGTACTGTTGTCAGGGATGGAAGGGACCTACTATTTTAAGCCGAATCCGAACGGCAAATTTGAGAAAGCACTTTTCATGACAAGAGTTACTCTTAAAGAATTTGTCAAATCCTCGCAAGAGGCAGTACCCGTGAAAAAAACTTTAGGTGGCATAGGCAGGGATCGAACCCAAGACCTCTCGCATGACAGTCCATCGCACTAACCATCATGCCACGGGAACCGCAGTCTATGTTAAGAATATGGAAAGATCACTTCTCCAAATTATATAAAGTCAATGACGAAACGAATTCCGCTGTAAGGAAGATAGAACCACTCAACCTAGGCGACGCAGATCAACGATTCCGCCTACGCCTTGACGAAGTGAAGATAGCTATATAATGTGCCCGATACATAATAAATTAGACCCTCTAAACTGCGCCAACTACAGAGGCATCAGTCTCCTAAACATTGCGTATAAGATCCTTTCTGCCATATTATGTGAACGTCTGAAGCCGTTCGCCAACAACCAGATAGGTCCTTATCAGTGTGGCTTTAGACCAGGAAAGCCCACTATCGACCAAATATTGACACTACGGCAGATCTTGGAAAAAAACTAGGAGCTTAAAATCGATATCCACCATCTCTTTATTGATTTTAAAGCCGCGTATGACAGCATCCATAGGGAAGAGCTCTACAAAGCAATGGCTAGTTTTTGCATCCCAGTCCAACTTATCATTTTGACAGGGCTATGCACTGTCATGCGACTTCTTTAACATCGCTGTGGAAAGAATTGTGCAAAACTCAACCGTCAACACTAGAGGCACAATCTTCAAAAGATCCATCCAATTACTCGAATACGAAGATGATATTGACATAATTGGAAGATCAAAGCGTGATGTCAGTGGAGCGTTTTTGAGCATTGAAACGGAAGCGAAGAACATGGGTTTAGTGGTCAATCAGGGCAAGACCAAGTGTATGCTGTCATCAAAAAATGACATTGAACAACGACGTCTTGGACAAAACGTCACCATGGACAACTATAACTTTGAGGTAGTTAAGGACTTCGTCTACTGTACGGGCTGTACAGTGACATTGACCTAGTTAACAGAATTAAATCCAACGGCTTAGATGGCTAGGTCATGAAGATCGAATGGACATCAATGCCCATAGCCCGGAAGGTCTTCGAATCCAATCCCGAGGGACGGCGGCGCACTAAAGAAAGACCGCGACTCAGGTGGCGCACTCAGGTGGGAGAAGACCTCAACCAACTTGGCATGTGAAATTGGAGACAGCTAGCTAGGGTTCGAGCTGGCTGTGACACGCATGTTGGTTGAGGCCCAGGTCCACCCGGACTGTAGCGCCATCTTAAATAAGTAAGTCGACTTAATTTTTATAAAGAAAACAATATCAAAAAATATAGAAAAAGTTTTTAAGTAAAATAAACTATTATTTCAGACTAAGTTTATGCAACGATAGATTTTGACATCTGGTAAAATTGTGAGAAACAATAAAATCTAAAAGAAACGCTACTAAAAGTTTGTTAAAATTTATTTTTCTCAAAGATATCTTGGCACAAATTTCAAATATTGCTATCAGATTAATGTAATCTTATAAAAAATAGTGTTTTTTATTAAACTTCTTACAAAAACTAATAATCTATTAAAAATACTCAAAATCAGTAAAAAATTGTTGTTCGATTCGAATATCTCTAAAAAAATTAAGGTATTGACTTGACTTCAAAATTAAATTAAATTTTTGTGGAAAAATGTTGGAAAATTCTTTGCAAACCCAAAAACATATAGAAGAACAAATGCTTTTCGACTCAGAAATTATGAAAACAAAGAAAGATATTCATTTTGTATTTCAAGATAAAGTATTTGAAAAATCGACAAACGGGAACGAATGATGGGAAGTTATCAGTGTATGTCAAATCCCCGCTGTTGGTTTTGTAACTTTTAAGACGATTTTCGGACAAAAATCAAAATTCTGCAAAAATTACTTATCGGATATATTTCGAAGTAAGACAGCCTTAGCTTAAGTTTTTGATTGCATAATGATTCAATTTTTTTTATATGAAAAAATTGAGTTATTATTTTGACATGAATGGGAAGTTTTCGGTGTGGGGGTTGTACCAGCCTCTTTGTTTTACAAATTGAATGCACACTTTAAATCCAAGTTTTCAGGCAACATGTTTCTAGCTTTATTCATTAAAATTTAAACAATCCGTTATTTAATCCACTTAAATTGTTATTACATCTCTAACAAATACAAAATGTTCTTTTCTGTTGTTCTTGTTGTTGTTTCTTTTTACTGTCACGAATTGAAATATACAATAAAAATTTATTTATAAATTTATAACCCCACGAAATCAAAGTAATACAACAACATCCGCTTAACATCATAAAAAGAACTATGTATCTTGTATCTTGTATCTGGTAGATACACAATCAAAACAAAATAGTAAAACAATTTTTATTTATGAATTGTGTAACTAAATTGATGACGGGTTTGTCCGGTTGTTCAATTTATGTATAGAAACATATATTCATATATATACATCATCACATAATGTATATAGTTAAGTTATGTTGTCGGACGGATGCTCCAAAATGGGGCGCGTGAAGTGGTGCACCCCTAGAATAATACCTATCTACCCTATGGCTTGGCGTTCGCATTCAACTCAATGGCACAGAACATGAAGATTTATCACATCCCCAGTGTTCCAATGGCATTGGGAACATTAAATAGACAAATAATGCCCAAGCGTATGTATACTCGCATCGTACATAGATATGAAGGTACATATGGAGTGGAGCACGGTTGTGTGTTGTTCTTGGAATGGCTATGCGATGGTTCCTAACCTGATGCTAGGTCTGGGGCTGAGGCTGAGGCTGGGTCTGGATCTGCTACTGCTGCTTCTGCTGGAACTGTAAGTAGTGATAAATGTCATGGTGCGGACATTCTAATAGGTTACATGAAAGCGCGCAACAAAAGGGAGGGCTATTTTTAGTCCGCCTCACGTCGCGTCTGTTCCAAGTTCCAACCACACACCATCATCCGCCTCCCCATCAACTTATTTATATTTGTTGTTGGGATCTGATGTGGTAAGCATTTTTTGGGGCGAACAACCACGACGACGATGACGATGGCGACAGCCATAAAGTGTTGATGTTCCTGGGGTAGAAAGGTAAAATCCCGAGCGATGATGAAATGTAAACCTCGTCATAGGACGGATGGAATTTTTTGAATGGCAATGTAAACAGGTGGTCCAGCACCGCGGTGTTTTGGGCATAAAACTTCTGGGATTTTAACACACACAACCAAAAAAAGAGCAAGATTGGAATTTGAGAAGGTGCTTCGTCAGGCTTCAAAAAATGAGAGGCAGGAAAAAATTATCCACATGATGGAATACGTCCCGCAGTCCTCCATTTGCCTCGGCTTATTAACGACTTTTTGTACTTAATTCATTTAAGGTTTTGTGTGGCATTTCTAGAGTAAGCATATCTCTCCCCCCGGGAATGGAGAAGGATATCCTTCAGGGCAGGGTAATAAATGTCAAAGGAAGCTTCATTTTGATGGTTTTTTGTGAAGTGAAATCCTACGCCTCGTCGTGTTCAAATTCCACCAAGGACAATATGTTAATATTTTTGAATTGATTAGATGATGATAAAAAGGACAGAAAAAGTTTACTTTTAAATTTGTATCGCCAACAACTTCCTATATCCTTACCCCTCCTCAACTCAACTCAACTTAACAAAACAACGTACTTAGAATAGAGTGGTGTATTTTTTTTTCTTTATTTGTTCGTCTCTATAAACTTTTAATGAAACTTGAATTTAATTACTTTGCTAAACTATTTCCTATTCATGCATAAACTTTGTAATCATTGAGTTCTCTGTGAGTACTTAGAACATAATCAACATTTATTCTCATTTTCAAAAGAGACATCATTGTTGATATAGTCTCGGATATTTTTTGAATTTCCTCTTTCTGATGAAAGTTAATTCACGAACCTGAAGAAATAATTTAAAAAGTAATTTTAGTTTTAAAAGAAAATGAAAGCTATTCTGATGTTCCCGTGCCTTTACCTAAGTAGAAAGGCACCACAGGTAGGTTAAGCTTTGGTATGGGGTACTTAACATTTTTTTTCCATCAGTATAAATTTAACGAATTGTGGTCGGTCACATAAACATATACCGACTTTATAAAACTTCTTCAACAAAAATGTTTTAAAAAAAGAACTTTTTCAAAATTCTTTTCCTCTATTGGAAGGTAAGAAGTTTGATATGACGTGTATTATGTTTTATTTAAGCACTCACGGTAGGGATAGGAATTTGCGAAGTAGAAAGTTATTGTTGTTGTTTTTCATTCTTTTCTGTGAGGTTTTTTGAAGAGAGTGAGGTGTGATTTTGAAAATAAATATTCAATTTTAAAGTTATACTCATAAACAAGAAAAACAACAATTTATAAATTCGAAAGGAAGGTAAACTTTATTTGAATATCTGGGGACACAATATAACAGAAAAGTGTATTTATAGATGGAACCTTAGCATAACAGGACTTCAACTTTTTATATTAAAGTGATGAAAATAATAAAAAAAATTATGACTTGGTAAGAGTTTTGTTTAGGATAAACAACATCAGATGGACCGGATGCGTTTAAAACTTTAGGAAGTTCATGTTTTATGTATGATTTGTAATTTTAAGCATATCTCTTTGGAAATGACGAAGCTGAAATTTTTCATAGTGAAAATTCGGTTCGGATTTTATTTTTGAAATATTGTTTATTATTTTTGAAATATGGTGACGGTTTCAAAACTTATCCTGAAAAAAAAACACTGAACCATTTATGCCTGAACTGCTTTTGAAAAATGAGGCAAAATGGCTTAAAATTAGTTTTATTCTTGTAACAAATTATTTTTCTAATCATGGCTATAGTATAATGTTATTTAAATATATTGGAAAAAAACTAAAATCAGATTCAAATACTGCAACAAAAATTAACTCCAAAACGTATTCTATCAAGTGAAAGTCTAGAATTTAAGGTTTTAAAAAGATTTACAAAACCGTCATACATGCATTAAAAATTGTGTGTGGAGAACTATGACTAGCTTTCAACTTATGGAGAATTTATAAGGTCAAATTGGAATTCGGGAAAACAAAAAGTTTTAGAAAATGATTTAAATTAAAAAGGCCTCTAACTAATGATAAATTAGAAGATCAACAATAAACGAAGCTAAATGCGAACATTTATGCCAGTTTCATAAAGTTTTAAATAACATTCAATCCTGAGAAAGTAACTTAATCAAACACATGGTTTGCCTTTTGTTTAAAGAAAAGTAGAAGCTGCAATTTTATTTCTTTTATTTAAAAGTAAATTGGTAAGTATTGTTATAGACAAAATCTGTACTTTTAGTAATGATACTCATCAGTTTACTTCAAACTTACTATAATATAGAATAAATATTCCTTTTTTAAGCCGCACTACACGAATGTGGAATGCTTTATTAGGCTAACCTTTTCTTACCCATAGCTATGTTAAAATTCGTTCTTTTTATTATTAATAAGCGAACCGCTTTTTTTTTAATTTGACAATTTAAAAAAAATTCTACATTTGATAAATTCTTTGTAGAACTTGATTTCTTGTGTTAAATATTTCAAATTTTTAAGATCGGATAGTATTTTTTTTATAATTCCATTTTTTAGAACATTATGAGACTGCAAGTGGTTCAAAAAGCTCCATTTTATCTATGTTTTGTATTATATGAGTATTTTTGACCTATGAAACTCTTAAGTCCAGGGTGGACCTGGGCCTCAACCAACACGCGTCTCCAGCCAGCTCGGTCACTAGCCAGCTGTCTCCAGCTCCAGTTTCACACTCCAAGTTGGTTGAGGTCTTCACCCACCTGAGTCGCCGTCTTCCTCTAATGCGTCGTCCCTCGAGATGGATTCGAAGACCTTCATGACCTAGATATCTAAGCCGTTAGACTTTAATTCTGTTATCTAGGTCAGTGTCGCTGTACAGCTCGTACAGTAGACGATGTCCTTAACTACCTCAAGTCTTGCCTTCATTGACCCTTAAACCCATCTTCTTGCATCGAGTAATTGGATGAACCTTTGGAAGATTGTGCCTCTAGTGTTGACGGTTGAGTTTTGCACAATTCTTTCCAGAACGATGTTGAAGAAGTCGCATGACAGTGTATCGCCTTGTCTAAAACTTTTTTGACATCAAATAAATCGGTAAGATTTTTTCCGACCTTGATAGCGCAGCGTGCATTCTCCATCGTCATTCTGCACAAACGAATAAGTTTGACAGGGAAGCCAAAACTAGACATTGCTCTGTAGAGCTCTTCCCTATAGATCGATTTGAAGCTTCTAGGTTTTTTCCAAGATCTGCCTGCCGTAGTGTGAATATTTGGTCTATAGTGGACTTTCCTGGTCAGAAGCCACACTGATAAGGACCTCTCAGGATGTTGAGGAACGGCTTCAGACGTTCACATAATACGGCAGAAAGGATCTTATTTGCAATGTTAAGGAGACTGATACCTCTGTAGTTGGCGCAATTTGGAGGGTCTCCTTTCTTATGTATCGGCACCGTTATATAATTTGGGGAAGTGGTCTCACCATATTTTCAACATAGATTGCGGTTCTACTACGATGTTCCCCTGATCGTCTTTCCAGGCTTCGGTTTGTGGCTGGTACCCTTGGGAATCTTTTTTACCTTTTGGTACAATTTACGAACCTCATTCCTGTTGTGATATTCCTCTATCTCCTCGATCGCGCGCTTCTCATGCTCTCTTTTTTTGCATCTAAGAATCCGGTGTTCCTCTCTCCTCTTCTGCTCGTAGAGCTCGCAAGCAGCTTTGGTCCTCTTGTGCAGCGCCGTTTTGCATGCCTCTTGTTTCGCTGCGTCCGCTTGCCGGCATTCGTCGTCAAACCAGGGGTTTCGCTGTGGTGGCCGTGTGAAACCTAGCACTTCAGAGGCATCATCTCTGATGGTTGCAAGGCAATTTTGCCACTGGTTTTCAATGCTTAATGCAGGCAGCATAATACTCTTTAAGAGGTTATAAGAGACTCGATCAGAAAAGGACATGGCAGTCTCTTGTGATTGTAGCCGTCTAACGTCGAATCTTCTCACAGCACTTCCTTGTTTTGGCTTGAATCGGGATATCGGAAGCCGTACCTTGACTACAACGAGGTAGTGGTCCGAGTCAACGTTGGCCCCTCGGAAAGTTTGGACATCCTGAATACTGGAGAAGTGCCGTGCGTCGATCACAATGTGTTCAATCTGGTTTACAGTTGATTGATCAGGGGATTTCCATGTCCCCTTGTAGATATTAAGATGTGTGAAGTGCGTACTAGCTACCAAAACGTCTCGCCCCGCAGCGAAATCGATCAGCCTGAATCCGTTTGTTTAAGGTGGTGTCTTGTAGGCTGTTTTTCCAGATTGTGCCACCAAAGATGTCTTATGTTAAGGGACCTTACATTCCACGTACAGATACGAAGTTTGTTTGCTTCGGTTGTCAACAGTGAATCCGTCCGTATCCGAGGCTTGTTGTTGCTTCTCAACCAAGGTATTTTTAACGTGGCCAGGAAGTCACCCCGACAGCACAACCCCCAATCTGGAGGGCCAGATCCTTAGTATAACTCCTATAAGGTGTTTAATAAGCCGGATAAACCGCTCCTTACAGGCCTGGGCTCCGAATATGTCGAAGAAGCCCTATAAGGTGTTTAATAAGAAGTTCAACCTTACTGGAACTCTAGACGCCACCGTTGATTCCATCTCGAGAATTCGTCCGCTGCATGCCGTCTGGACAATTAGAGGTACTTTAGTGGAAACACCTCTCCCCCCTTTCTCGTTTGCTGCTCCTAACAATTTTCCACTGGGGTTAGAACCCAATCTCCAGTTGAGGTACCTGGCACCCGAGGTAAGAGTAGGAGTTGATAGACAGTGTTGGGCTTTGAGAAAAACCGGTTGACGCTTGTGTCCTCTTGAATGCACATGTCTACTATTTCAACAAATTAAGTCAACATCTTTGCTAATGCTCGAGATATGGCTATCAAAAGAAAAATACACATCTCACTAATACGTACACATGTACGAATGCGAAGATACCTCTATAAATATCTTTGATTAAGATTCTACGGTCTTTCTAACGTTGAGAAATGTCAAAAATAACGGTACGACAAATCGGACAACTAACAATTAGGTACTTCCTAGGGAAAATTAAAATAATTTTATAGATCTTCGAATAAAATATTAAGTATAAAATTTATAAACATTTCTTATTGTGTTGATAATCTATAGTGAAAGTTTACCCGAACAATTTTTTGTGTTAATTGTTCAAGAACAATCTGCACATTTGAGATTGAATTTATGCTTGGCAGTTGCAAAATTATTTTCTTACCGTTGTAAATGTGTACAATGTAAAGCTACTTTTCGAAAAACGTAGTATAGATTTTTTGAAAAAAATGGAAAAATACCAAAGTAACCTTAGAATTGGAAAATATGACACCAATGCTCTTAAAAGTTGTTTGAAATCTCAACAAACCCTAGGTTTGTTTTGAGTCAATGAATCTAAATAAACAAGAAATCAGGCCTATCACAAGGCAGTAGAATAGGACCAATTCTCTTTGTGTTACCATCAATACCGTTCTTTTTATGATAAAATATTGCAAGATAAAATAGATTCTAAGAATACGAAATAAGTTCTCTTTGAAGCTATTAAAACCATTGGTAAAGTGCAATTTGATGGCCAATGTTATCCTTTATTTCGATTAAGGTTTATTTTAAATTGTTTTCTTCGATCTAGAATTTTCTTTGCAAAGTTGATTTTTTTAATGCAGAGCTTTTTCCGTATGTTTTAGCTTTCAATATATTGATTCAATTTCACACATTCTTAATTTTTCTAATATTCACCTCGAACTCCAGATTCCTAAGATTTCAAAATCTTTGCAACCTTGTTGCGCCTATGTTATCACAGCAAATTCCTCACTAATAGTTTAAATTTAATACCTAAATCATCAATGATTACCCTTATAATTTGTGAAAAACAAAATTCATTGAAATGAGAATATCACTTCTTGATTTTTAAATTCCTGTTTTTTTTTTATTTTTTTTAACGTGAATTAGGTACCCAAACAACTTTAAAACAAAACAAACCTCGACAATTTCATGATTCTATTTCACCTATTTAATCTAACAGCTCAATTTGAAACGATTACATCCATTTTTAAAATCCCTGTTTTTGAAATAGGAACTTTTGTACAACCTATGAATATAGATACTCGTATAGATAATAAATAAAATTCCCTAAGTATGAAATATTATTCAATGCACGAAGTTTAAGCCCCACAAAACTTTTTGATCTACGTGCTTGAATATTATTTTATAACTTTATATTTATGTTCATATCGAATTTATGTAGGCAGAAGTTCATGTTGTAATGATAATGATGAACTATAGAAGAAAATAATAGAACCAATTCTAGATGGCAAGGTACATTTCTTCTACGACAACAGAAAAGAAAAGAAATGAAAAAATATTTAAAAAACTTAAACACGTGAAGGAATTATTTTCAAATATAATAAGTAAAATAAATATTGTGGTCAAATATTAAATTGACATTCAATTCAAGGAAAAAGAAGAATTATAGAAGAAAATGAAAGACTTATAGAAGAAATAGAAAATCTCTCAATTATAAATTATGTATTTATGAATCACTAAGTTTTTTAAAGTATCAAAGAAAATTGTCATTCACAAATGGACTTATATATTTCAAATACCATAATTATTCACATTATTTGATAGAAGAATGTTTTTTGGTTGAACAACTTTATTCTGTTCGAAATAATCATCTAATTACATGTTCAGAAGTGGGATTGTTGCTTTTGTTAGAACTGAAGTTTGCTCAGGTACTCTTGGGAAAGTTGGTTTTGAATTCTTGAATCCATTTCTAGGATAACAAAACGAACTCAATTTTAACTTTGGTAATTTTAAGAGTTAAACTAACAGATCCTGCAATGATATATGTCTATTTGGCCAAAAGCTCAAAACCATCAAAAACTCTCCACAAAACATTCAACAAACATTATTCTTTTCATCAAAGAGTTGTAAGCCATACAAATGTCTGATGGTATAACCGAATTACATGTTTCTATAACTGAGTCCTTTCAATTAAGTTCTTCTGACAAAAACCTTCCCTTCCTAGAACGTGTATCTAAGTCATTCATAATCTACAAAATATTCACATGCCACAAAACCCATTATTCTAAGATACAAAGATACGAATACCTCTAAAACCAAGTAAAGACTGATTCACAAAATGTACCATTGTTTCATACGTCACTATGTCGGAACTTGGAACTCTTGAAACTCGGAACTGCCTCTCTATATGAATCTATAGAAAGATACTCAGCACAACCACTATGCGTCGGTCGAGGCGACTGACTTCTGATGTAACCAACTCTCCAACTAATCTAAAGAACCATATCTACCATAGTTGAAATAACCATCAAGTAGAAACATCACAAGACTACGAGTAGACTGACAGAGTGACACAGAGTTCCATGATGCGTTTGCGTTTCTAAACTTCAAAATGAAATGAAATTAAATAAAAATTGCGCTTCTTCTCCAAAACTTTGCACTGCTCTCCTCTTCCCGCCTTGACTCAACTCAACTTAACTACTGTTGGAGAGCTGGTTTTGCACATCATCATGTCAATAAAATGAAATTCAATTCAAAAAGCGTTTTGTGTGTTTTGTCGCTTTTGTTTGCCATTTGATTGGAATTGGATGTTATGTGGTTGGTTGCTGATAGGGGGAGCTGTGGGAGTTATGTAGAATGTTGCAAACATGAAGCTTAAGGTTTGGATATTAAAAACAAATAAAGAGGAAAACCGAGAATTCAAAGTAGCAAACAAAATTTCTTATATGTGGTATCAACAATATGGGTGGGAAATAATACAAAACAAAAATGAAGAAAGAAAATTTTATTAAAAAAAAGAAAAAAAATTGACACCAAATGCAAATTTTTGAACCGCAAAGCAACAGACGAAGAAACATATTTTGAGCAACAACAACAAAAACCATGACGACGAATGCAAATGAGACTCCAGAGTTTAAACATCCCAACAACACTTTGTTGATGTTGATGATGATGGCAGTAACCGCGCCATGGTACCTATCTCTCTAAGCTCTGACAGATAAAGAAAATGGTAATTGTTTTTCGCATCAAGCTTCCTGACGCCGCCGCCGCCATAACGGTCTGTTGTCTGAAAACAATGAAAATGAAGAGGAAAAAAAGCAACAAATATCCTTTTCACATCATTTGTCAAAACTGATGGAAAAGATACCTCATTACAGTCACTTTGCAACTCGAAGTTGTTTCATGTCGTGAGTTGAGAAAACGTTTAACGGATCAGACACAGCGCCATCCAGCGCCAGTGTTAGCGTCAGCGCTGTCAGAATAGTAATCGACCAAAACACTATCATTATTGTTGATGGAGTTCACCGCTTTACCGTTCGTCGTAAACATCAAACTGACATTCACTCGGTCAGCTTCTTCTACTTTTTCGATGATGGGTACCTGGGTTTATTATACTCCTGTCACTATCATTAGACAATGATGACAATTTGCGATAGCTCATTGACTTAACACTTTTGCTTCTATTTCTTTTTCTTCTATTTTACTGTATGGTCTGTAATTTTGCATATCAAAGTGACTGCCTTTAGTTTTAATGTGAATAAAAGAAAGTCTTAGAAAGAGAATGACAAGTAAAGATAGAAAATCACAGAGTGGCTGATGATGGTGGTTGAAATAATCATCGATTGTTAACGGCGGCGCCCATCGCCATCATCGTAGTCTCTAAGCTTTCATCACCAGACAATATCAACATTTAGGTGATGTGAACACAACCTTAGAATATTGTTTAGCTTAATAGAAATAAGGAAATAAGAAACAAAAGATTATAGTTGTTCTACAACGGATTACTTACACGGAGAAAAATTACTTGTTGTTTCTATTTAACTCGACCAAATTTGTAACGTGTAGCTCAAAGCTTGAAGCTTTGAATAAGCTATAAATGTGACATTTGTGAATATAGATCCAAGACATAAAACCTTCATACATCTTACTCCTTTTTTTGTACCTATGTTTATTTATTTTTACTCGTTTTTTGTACTTATGTTTATTTATTTTTCGGAAAAGGTTGTTCCTTTTTTTCAACTATAGTTCACACTACGTTACCTTAAAAAAACTAAAGGTTTTGTAGGTTTTTGAAATAACGCGTATGGATGATTTTCGAAAATAAAACGCAACTATTTACTTATAAATAACGTCAATGAAAAACTTTGTGCAAGAATCAATACTAAAGAGTTTAATGTATTAGATAGCTTGATATTTTTAAAAAACTGTTTGGAAGTAGCAACACTGATCTTCGAGGTCTAAGCTTCAGAAAGCAAACAAAAAATCAAGTTAGCTCAAGTAAATTTTCTGTGAATTTGACTTTTTGTATTTGACACATTATATTGGTGAAGATAATGCGAAGATAAACGTCAAAGAAGTGCAATTATTTTTGTAAATTACGAATTATAACGAAGAAAATAATCAAAGCATTTATTTCTAATTACTAAATTACACTTTTCCCATGGGTTTTGATCGCCTTAATTCAAATCTGACTTCAAAATAATTGTATCGCGAAATGTTTTTAGGTCATTACCTATTTATTTCGAAAAGATTTGTTTGTCAAGAATTTTTTTTGGAACTACCCAAGTTTTTTTTTGTCATAGTAATGGTTTTATTGGATTTCCCCTTCCGTACATAAATCTTGAAAAAATATTGAATCACTTATGTCAAACGATTTTCAACAAAAATCAAAACGTCTTGGAAGTAATGCTTAATTTTTTCTTTATGCAATTAATCCGTCGTGACCTCACCCAACTTGGAGCGCGAGACTGGAGACACCTAGATCAATTTCTTGAAATACGTTAGAAAAATAAGAAAATAACAATTAAGATGGCATTTTGAAATTTTCAATTGTTCGAAATCTATTATACGAAATTTATATTTCAAAACAGAGAAATCATTTTAAAAATTAAAGACTGATAACAAATAAGAATTTCCAGAAACTAAAGGGCCGACGCATAGAATCCGTTGCATACATTGCAACTGCAACTGCATTACAGCTCGATTAATAACACATATTCTTATAAGAAACGGCCAAAAAGAAATGCATTTACCAGAAGCTTCTAAACCAAAATCACCTTTAAGACCTAATAAAAACTTAAAAAGACCAGATTCCAATTCAGGACTACTTAATCCTATAAAAAAAGTATTGTAGAGCTAGAGATCTGCTTAGCAGATTTGCAAAAGTATTTAATCCATTTTTTCGCTTTAATAAACCTTGAAAAACGGTTTATCTGAATTTGAACATGTCTAAACAGTGACACTTCGTAAAAAAAATAAATAAACAAAGCAAACAGACCTTAATCTGGAGAACGGCCGTATAAGCTTGAAATATCAGAAACTCAAGAGTCATATGAATTTACTAATTTGCTAAAAAATAAAGCTGTCATATTGTTGTTTAAACTATATTTACGTTGGAAGAGATTTTAAAATTGAGTCTAATTGGTAAAACCACTCTTTTAACTAAGTAACTTATTTAGAAAACTTTCATATTTTCCAAGTTTCTTAAAATTTTTCTAAGCACATTTTCAACTATAAAATAAAGTTAAAACTTATATATATTTTGTAAGTTCATTCAACCTTCTTTTTTAAAACACCTAAATTTTTTTCTCAGTGTGATATTTTTGCAAAACAACTTATCCATGGTTGATTTTTTAAACGAAAGACGTAAAAGAATTGAAATTGCAAAATAAAAATAAAACAATATTAGCAAAGCAAACGAAACAAAAAATATTGAACAAAAAGTTAAAAAATAGGTACATTTCGATTTCAGCAAATGTAACTACTAGGTTCTTTTCCAAAACATCCGAAACACAAAAAAACTGCAAAGTAAAATGCATTTGAAATTGAGATATTTAAGTAATGTTAAGTGGATGACAAGGATCTATGTTCTTGAGTATAGGAATAAAGGTATTTCAGCAATGTTGAACATTTCAATTTCATTTCATTTCCTTTTTTTCTTTCATGCTACTTTTCCTTACTGTTTTTATATATATATTGTTTGAAACACTATGCAATAAATCTAATTCAGAAATTGCTCTTGAGGCTATCAATTTCTGGTATATTGATTGTGAAATTCGAACTTCTGCTGACTGGGTGCAACAAGAATGAAATATTTGCTTCTTTTTTATTATTAAAATCGTGTCAATATGGCTTGAAGTGCACATTCCAGAAGTAACCCTTCCTGGAACTTTAAATTGATAAAGGAAATTAATACTATTTATAAGGAATATTGAGAATGGTCGTAGAATTTCTTGTAGATTTTCAGTATTTATTATGCATTTCTGCGAGTGTCCTTGAGTTGAAAGAATGATAGCGTGTTATAAATTTCCCCTTTTTCCACATTTTATTTCTCATGGTTATTGAATATTAATTTGAATTTAATAACAAATCAGAGTCAATAAAATATAAAATTGAATTCAAATTATCCACGGTTTACAATCCTAAGTCTAGCTTCAAAATTTGGTTTTGGAAAACAAATAAAAATAACTTTCTTCTACATCTCAATAATAATAACAAACAAAATCACATCATCATAATGTTAATGTATGCCTACTTTCCTTAAGGCACAATAACATAGCAATCTATTGGATTATTGACTTAGGTTGTTCGTATAATATTTGTCAAAACGCACCGCACCTCATTATGATGGATATTATATCCACTTTCATTGTTATTGCGTAGGTTTAACCACAACCACTTTGTATATACCGAAATATCAGTTCTTATGTTAATTAATTGTTTGTTTATTAAATAATAATAATCGAAAACATAGCATCAAAGAATGATGGTTTGAAAATAAGAAGAGGAATTTTATAGTTTCGATCAATATTCTATTGTTGAATTTTTTATACAAATTTATGAAAGGGGAATTTGTATATAGAGCTTGGACAAACGTGCCATCAACGTAGAATTTCTATTTCTTGGTTCTCTGAATTATATTTTGATTTGCCAAAAGAAACAAAAGTATAATCTTTTTGTCACTAAGCATAAATTAGAACAGTTTTTGAACAAGTGCTGTAAGAAAAATGGTGAAATTACGATGCCTGATAACGTTGGTCGACAAAATTACCTTATTTTTATGTTGTCCAAATAAAACAATACTTTGTTAAAAGATTAAGATGTCCTGAGCTCAACTCTTGCCTTTAAATTTTTCTATCACATTAGGTTTTTAAAATATGCCGCTTTAAAAATGCTAAAAACAATCTAAAACAAGTTTTTTAAGGCTATATTGAGACTTCAACTATCACTTAACAATACATTTTAAGATACTTTGGAAAGAGCAAATCTTTCTCTCCTATATACTTTTTAAATTATTTTACCATCTTACTTAGTTTACAATGAAGAGAAAGAATTGCGACATTTATTATAGCTGTCATCAAAGATTGCATTTATTTGGATGCGGATTCGTCGTGGGAAATCGGCTTAGATCGAAAGTCATGGATTTCAAACCAACAAGTGATCACCTGGCTTTGATCCGCATCAAGGCCACATTACATAACATCACTATAATATGTGCACACGCCCCTACCGATGATGCTGAGGAGTCGAGCAAGGAGGATTTCTACGACTTCCTGGATAGAGCCTACGGAGTACGACGTCAAAATCGTACTCGGAGACTTCAATGCAAAAATCGGGAAGGAAGACATCTTTGGCTGATTATTTGGAAAGCACAGCCTCCACGAAGAAACAACAGATAACGGCTTCCGACAAATCGACTTTTCTGCAACTCGTAATACCGTGATAAGTAGCACTAGGTTTCAAAGACGGAAGATCTACACAGCAACCTGGCGATCTCCGGATGGTCGAATCACCAACCAAATCGACCATGTGCTAATCGACGCAAGGCACGCATCCAACATCCTGAACGTGCGCACTTTGTGAGGAGCAAATGTCAACTCTAACCACTTTCTGGTAGTGACTAAGTTTAGAGCTCGAATATCAAACAACAGAAAAACACGTGCGGCCCAAAGAAAGAAGTTCATTATCGGTTGCCTTAATACATTGGAGAATGCCAAAGACTACATAGTGAGCGCCTGAGCGAGCGACTCTCCGCCGCCGTCTCCCCAAATACTACAGACGTCAACACATTGTGGAACCAATATCGCGAAATAATAAAAAATTTAGCCGAGGCCACCATAGGTTACTAGCTACCCCCGAAAAAGAACCCGTGGTATGATGATGAGTGCGTGATATTAAAAAGAGAGACGGAAAATGCACGTGCGCAGATGTTGCAACGGAAAACAAGAGCAGCAAGGGAAGAATACCGCACGAAAAGGAGAAATGAGAAAAAGACCCTGCGAAGGAAGAAAAGAGCATTCTCAGTTTCTCAGTTCAAAGATCTAGAGCAACCTTGGGCCAAGAACAACATCCGACGTTTCTTTAAAAGGTCGAAGCAATTAGCTTCTGGTTTCAGAACCGGGACACAAGCTCTTCGAAACAGTGAAGGAAACCTAGTCACCGAAGCACAGGAAATTGTAGATGTAGCAGCACTTCCAACAGCTGCTGAATGCGCAAAATGTCGAGCAAGATAATGACGAAAGAGAAGCAAGACCAGTAAATGAAGACCCAATCCCAGCCCCCAGCAGAGAAGAGGTAGAAAGAGCCATCCAAAAGCTAAAAAATCACAAGTCCGCCGGGTTGGATGTCATACCCGCGGAACTCTTTAAACATGGAGGAAGTGTTTTGATAAACCGCATGCACCAGGTCATCACCAAAGTGTGGGAAGAAGAATGCATACCCACTGACTGGTTGATAAGCTCCATATGACCCTTGTACAAAAAAGTCGACCCGATGTTATGCAAAAACTACCGTGGCATATCCCTGCTTAATGTTGCATACAAAATCCTATCCAACGTACTGTGTGAGAGTCTTAAACCTTTTTGCAACACAAATATCGGCACGTACCAGTGTGCTTTTCGGTCAGGCAGAACAACGATGGATATGCGTTGTCATTTGACTTCTTCAACACAGCAGGACTATGAGCAGATAGTGAGTAAGGCAGGTGTGAGCACGGAGGACACTATCTTCAACAAATCCACCCATCTTCTAGGCTATGCGGACGACATAGGTATAATCGGTCGATCCAAGAGAGCTGTGCTTGAGGCCTTCACAGCGATTGAAGATCAGGCGAAACTAGTTGGTCTTGAAGTGAATGAGGACAAAACAAAGTACATGTTATCAACAAACAAAGCAACATCTGTCCAACGCCTAGGACAAAACGTCACTGTTGGTAGCAGCAATTTCGAGGTAGTTAAGGAGTTCAACTACCTTGGAACAAACATCAATCCCACGAACGAAGAATTACCTTAGCGAACCGCTGCTGCTTCGGTTTGGCCAAACAACTGAGTTCAAAACTCCTCACTCGAAAGACAAAGTGTCTGCTTTACAGAACTTTGATTTTACCAGTCCTACTCTACGGCGCCGAGTGCTGGAAGATAAGTAAAAAAAAGGGCATTGATACTGAGCACTTTCGAAAGAAAAATTCTTCGTCGGATTTTTGGTCCCGTATGCGACGATGGCGAATGGAGAAGAAGATACAACCGAGAACTGTATGAGCTGTACCAAGATGTGGGTGTTGTCCAGAAGGCCTAGAAAAGACGACTACATTGGCTCGGCCACATCAAGCAAATGGACGACAACTCTCCACCCAAGAAAGTCTTCTCAGCCCAGCCCGCAGGTTCAAGACGACAAGGATGACCGAACCTACGGTACAAGGACCAAGTGACTGCGGATGCCAGAGCGCATGGTCTCGGTGACAGGAGAGTGCATGCGAGTGCATGCAGTAACTCAGGCTGAGACCCTTCATGGATTGTGAGCCGGATAAGTAAGTGTGTGTACTTAGTTTTCGGAAATTCTTACTAGTTACGAGTCCTTATATGCAGTCGTAAACAAACCTTGCTTCCCTAGTTTCGAGAAATACGTTTTTACTCCGATTTTACTGGCTGTAGTCATTAAAGGACTTAAGTTCGTATGTTTATTACGAGAACAACTAGAATTTTATAACAGTTAATGATGAAGTTAAGGCCAACTTATATAAAGTAGTTTGAAGATTTTTAAACAATTGTTTTAAATATCGACTAGAAAAATGTTTTATTCAATTTTTTTTTGTTTAAACTTTTAAATTAACCCTACGTTTGAATAATTTCAATTTAGTTTGGGATAAAAAATAAAATAAAATGGAGTACCACAGGGCTCTTTTTTATCTTTTACTCTGTTTAAAAAGCTATTTACCATAATTCAGTACACTGTAACTTCCACAGAAAAATTAGAACAGAAACATAATTACTTCGAAAAAATTCATATTAAGCTGAACTTTGGTATTGAAAGTTCTTAAAAAGTGGCCCTAATTTGATATGAAATAAAGTATTTACGTGTAGCATAAAATACACACAATTTTGGACCTTTTTTTTATGAATAAGGTTATGCAATTCTTCTCAAAAATTGTTGTAACAGTCAAAAACATTGGAGTGTAGCGTATTTAGTCAAATTAAATGTAAAAAATGTTTAGAAAAAACATTTGCTATTTAAAAAAAATCTGAAAAAGTTAAAATAGCTAGAATTTGTACCCTCAACTTATTTTCCAAACTTGTCCCTGTACACTCGAATTATTTTTCAAATGCTTAAAAAACTGATCTAAATCCTACTTTATTTTCTTATCAAATAAAAATTAAGGCTCAATTTTATGAAGTGTTAAGGCCGCATAAATGAAGCTTTCCACCAAAATTCAGCTTTGTTAAAAATTTTCAAAGTGGAAACATTATTTTTTAGACATATACAAAAAAGTTAATAAAATATTTTTTTTGAAAATTCAATATCATGAAAATGTCAAGAATAATTTTAATTCAAAATTTGTAACATCCATTATCGTTGCCTTTAGAGGTTAGGGTTACCGTACATTCTAAAAATTTTTTTTTTTTCAGAAATACTGTAAAAATTTTATCGAGATTATACAAACGAAATTTTCTTACAAACATCGGTTAATTTTTTTGCACAAATAATTGTTTATAATGTTTTTCCAAAGATAGAATTAAATTTTATCCGAAAGATGTTAAAAATGTTAACGCCATTGGTTGCACATGTTTTGAGTTCGACCAACTTCAAAAATGAAGTTTAAAATAAAAGCGTTCGAAGTTTTGAGTAGTACAAAATCAGGAATACATTTTTTAAACCTTTAGTATTAAAACTCAAAAACTGGATACAAGGTTATTCAATATGGAGTTTATTTCTTAATAACCTTCTATTTGGGTTTATCTTTTGCGAACAGTTTCCAGAGTAACCAGAGTAATAAGATGAATATGATGAACGTGGTTAACTTAAACTTATATCGATTCCAAAACCCCTTCGAATTCAGTAATTAACATGAAATATATTATTCATTTAAAGTTTCATCATTGTTTGGAGTAATTTCGGGAATTTATTGTAACTAAAAACGAGTCCCAGATTCATTAGCGACAATGAATGTTGGATATAAATTTTCTGCGGGTAAAAGTCAACTGCCATAAGAGTGCGAACGGTATGCCATCTATATATAGAAAAAAAGGAGTAACATTTTGTTAACTGATTGATAGGCCTCAAGCGATTTTCTCACAATTTTTCACAAAAAAGTATAAGTAATATTTTATAAACAAAATATAAAGAGAAATATTTCTTGAAAAAGAAAAGTTCTGTTTTCCCTACACTCCAAAAGAATAATTTATCAGATAAATGAAGGAAGGTTTACCCAACTGGCATGCAAAACTTTACTTACATCTTTTGTAGGTACTATTGTGCTGTTGTGACGGGTAGAGGGCGGGCTGTATGTTGTGTGTTAGAAAGAAGGTGAAGTTAGTTGCGAGTTGTATAAGAAAAGGCGTGTAAATGAAGAAAAGAAGTTTTACTAATGCGTGATTGTGCTCTAAAGCCCAATTAATGTTAGTTGTTGTTTAGTAAAAGTTCATTTACTCGTATCTTTTGCCAATATTATACCAACTTCCTATAGTTTCTATAGCACCACCAGTGTTATGGTGTTAGTGGTGCTGCGTCTCTGGGGGCTGATGTGGGACTTGGATAATGTGAGACGATAGAGTTGGTGGGACCAAAAAGGACCGTACATGAAACGCGTTAGCGTATGTTAATTACATCACAACATTTCCAATTAGGCTGAAATAATATACTAGGATTTGCTTTTTACACAACCCGACATTTGTACCTTAGCATGTTTTAAAATTGGAAAATCGGCTTGATAACTAAACAACAACAACAAAAACAACAACTAACGATTTACCAATTCATTTATCTTCGACAGGGATTGTAATTAGTGTGGTAGCGAGCGAATTTGTGTATATAGAATGGTACATTTAAACTCCATTTGTATTTATGTCTGACATCGGGATCGGGACCTCTCACATGTCAATTGTCCGTCCTACGTTCATGTAGCCTGCCTATAACCTAACCTCTAATGTACGTTGCTATTTTAACACATTTGTTTATGTCTGCATCAACATTAAGTGAGTGGTGTGTTGATAGGTAACAAGAGACTCGTCCAGGTTGTAATTTAAGGGAAAGTTGATCATGGGAATAAATTCGCTTTAAAAAAGGTCTGCAAAATGGTTGAATTATAGAGAGAGAAAAGGTGTTTATAGCTCCAATAGACTGTATCAGGGTGTGTCTCAAATTAGAGTTTTAGAAGATAAAATATATAATTTTGTTTTTCATTTTAAAACTCATCAAAAACTACTTTATAATTAGTTTGTCAGCTGTTGAAACCTAAAATCCATGTAATTGTTCTTATCAAATGTTTTCCAAACTTCGACAAGTCGTTCATATTGTTAAAGCTTAGCTTAATTTATTTTGTTAAAAAAGGAAAAAAAAAACTATAAATATACTTTTTAATAAGTTTTGCCTCAAAATAAAAATGCCACATAAAGTGATATTTTTCGTTGCAAAATATGTCAAACTTTAATTTAAGAAGGTAAAAAATGATGCTATCAATAATCGAAGTTTAAGTTGATTTTGACAAAATATTCCGAACGAAACACATTTTGTTGTTATTGGATTTTATTTTTCTTGTTAAAAAACTTACAATTAAGTGTTTTTTAAAAATTATTTTAGTCAAAACTCCAGTTTCAAAGTATCGATTCTTCAGTTTTACTTTTGATCATAAATATTTTTTACTTACTAATAGTGGCGCTACAGAACGGGGCGTACCTGGACCTTAACTAACATACGTCTCCAGGCAGCGGTTCTAAGCTAGCTGTCACCAGTTTCGGGCGACAAACTTTTTGAGGTCCTCTTCTAACTGCGTGTGCCACTTCAGTAGCGGTCTTCCTCTACTGTACCATCCCTAGAGAGTAGATTCGAAGATATTCCGGACTAGAGCGTTGATGTCCATTCGTTCTACATGACCCAGGCTTCTAAGTCGTTTGACTTTTATTCTTTAAACCAGGTCAGCGTCAGTGTACAGACCGTAGAGTTCGTAGTCCCATCTTTTTCTTCACTCTCCATCTATGCAGAACGGGAACGAGTTAAGGCTTCAGAGCCATAAGTGAGATGATGAGCGCATTGTAGATGGTGATTTAAGATGCTCAAGAGACGACTTTACTACTCAGGTGTTCTATGTCCAAAGAAGCAGCGATTTTAAAGAATCATTGTTCGTTTGATTTTAAAGCTGGTGTAGTTGTCTGAATTTATAGCGTTGCTTCCGTTGCAATGCTCAAATACGTCCCACTGACATCACTTATGTCAATATCATCGGCGTATCCGAGTAATTGGATGGACCTTTGGAAATTGGAAGATTGGGCCTGACGGTTAAGTTTTGTATAATTACTTCCAAAACGATGTTGAAGAAGTCGAATGACAGTACATTGACATGTTTAAAACCATTTTTAAGCATCAAATATATCGGTGAGATCTTTTCCGGCCAGCGTGGATTCTCTATCTTCATTCTACACAAACGAATAAGTTTTACAGGGATGTCAAACCTAAACATTGCTCTGTAAAGCAACCCTATAGATGCGACTTTAAAATCGATAAAGAGATGGTGGATATTGATTTCAAGTTCCTGTGTATTTTTTCCAAGATCTGCTGAAATGTGAATATTTGGTCATTTGTGAACTTTTTTGGTCTGAAGCCACCTTATTTCATCTCTTTTTAAAATAATTTCAAAAGAAGGTCTAGAATTTGGATTTGTAAGAGAGTTAATTGGACTTTTCTTTTTACCAATTTTGCGTTGTATTTTTTGTAGATTCAATTTTGTATAGAAAAACTGACTGTTGTATTTTTCTTAAAATGTCAACAAATGTTAAAAACAATATTTTTTAAAATATTGATTTAGTTTGAAGGCAATATCTTCAGCTTTCAAAAAGATATTCGAGTATTAAATCCATTTTTACCAACTTCTAGTAGTGTTTTTTGAGGTTTCTATTTTTTGTAGAAAAACCTTTACGTCGATGTTTTTCAAAATTTTACCAGATGTCAAAAACATTATTCACTTTTTTAAATTGCTTTAGGAAAAACACGACCCTCGACATTTTTTGAAAAGTCCTCTCTGCATCTTTCGATATTATTATGAGTAAAACTAAATTGGATTTATGTCGAAACATCCACTGGTTCTTGTGATATGGAAGACGAAATATGATAACTCGAACCTACTCACTAACGGGCTCAGGGACGTAAGAACGCACACAAAGGAATCTCTCTAAAAATCGTTTACTAGGATTTTAGGTTACTGAAACGTCGAGAAATGTCAAAAATGTTCAATTCGCCAAATCGGACTGATTACATTAACTTTTTATGAGATTAGGAGGTACCCTTCTGGAACTGTAGAAACAAATATTTTTAGAGAACATTCTATAAAAGGCTATCTTGTCGTTTTTGAGAAAATTTGAGAGTTTAAATTTTGTATTGAAAATATAAAGAAAACACCTAACTCGAAACTACTTCAACTCAATTAAAACAATGTTAAGTCTGTAGACGCGAAGGGAGACAGACAAACGGACGAAATTGCTGGAACTACTTATCTCAACTTTGCTACCATCTAAATGTCATGTTTTTTTTTAAATCTAGACTTCGTAATTTCTTATGCATGACTTGACATACAGTTTTTACATGTTTCAAAACTAAAATTCAAATTTTACATAGCTAACATTATTTTCAGCATACCTCTATTTTGTATTTACTTAACTTAATTTGTAACCTTTGTTATTTTATTATTTTAAATTCAAAATTTTGCAATATATAATAATACGGTTTTTGGTTATCCACAAAGTGGTTTTCCAATTTTCCGTATTGTTTCAAATCTACTATCTATTTCCTGAAATTTTGATTTAAATCAAATCAGAGGTTTCAAATTCTAATACATCCTTACAAAACAATATAATGCATTGAATTTTATATATCGAAGAACAATATGGAGTTATGGAGATATCTGTTGGTCAATTTTCCAACTCTCTGCTTAATTATTTTAATGGAGTATTTATCAGGAATCCTCAATAATACCAAACATACGAATACAATCCAAGTTTCCATGTTTCTATATACATAATTATATCAAATTGAAATTCCACCACATAAACCAAAAGCCAAATTACCACAATTTGAATATTCTTCACTTGAAAATCTCATTTTCCATTTTATTGGGCTAAAATTTCTGGCTCAAAATTTTGAATTGAATTTAATATTTAAATGTCTCTTAACTTATTTTTGAATGACCAACATAAATTCCATAAAAATACAAACTAGAAGACATAAAATCCTCAATTATTCCTCATATCACTTAAATTCATTCGCAAAAAGTCAAACGACTTCCATAAGTCGACGGATGAGATTTTGGAATGAGATTGACGAACGAAAGGATGGGATGGACTTGGTCTTGGACGTGGATGTGGATGTGGACGAATGGTCAAACAACAACTGGCATCAATTAACTTATTCAAGATTTAAATTATAATATGACTATACACAATGATGATGATGATAGATTCCGGATTCTAGGTACTGATGCACATCACACATAATAATGACAATAATTATATTTTTCTCCACCCAATCTTCAATCTTCAGTAATTGTCACATGCATGTCTCTCCATCTCTACTCGTATCTCCAACGTACGTCTCGTAGCTCTGTGATGTTAGCTTATAGGTTTATAGCCTCGTGCTTATGATAGGATAAATATATGACGAGATGCAAGCTCATAGATATTTATGAACATTCATAGAAGGGGACTGAAAATCTTATTATCTCGAATATAGCAGCCATATGAAAGTTTAGAACTTAATGTTGTGATTGCACTTGAAGGTTACGGACTATAAATCATCTGCTTAATTCGAAGGCATTACTGACACGCCAAGCTTAAGTTAGGTATATACATACGAACAAAGTCGTTACAGAGTTCTATGGCTTGGCTATATGGTTGGTGTAAGCGATGCGATGGCGAAGGCGACATAACGATGGTGGGATTATTATTTCAAGGGAATAATTACGAATGTTACGTACGTAGTAGTATTCGACTGTGTGGTGGACGAGTCTCGAGCAGTCATTAAGAAACTAACCCGTTTTTGCTTTTTATTACCTCAAATTTAGCAGTTATTGAATTTACAATCATAAAGTGTTGTTATAAAAATGGTTATGACATAACATAGTCAATTAAAGCAGAGCTTATATGAGTATTCGGAATTCTAATGATTAAAGTCCTTTCAATTTTTATTAGTTTGCTTAATCCTGGTTAAGAATTATTGGAAGGATTAGTCCTGCCTCCAATTAAGAGTATATGCAAAATATTGATAAAATGACATGTTTGTGAATGGATTTTAAACGGAAATTATTGTTCAGGTCTTTAATTAGTCCAGTATAGTTGATTGTAAGACTTGTTTTGATAGAGAATAAAACAGCCTTCTGAACGATGGTAAACGTGTTGTCTCCTCAGCTGCTCAGAACTTCATGTCTTTTTGTACGGAAGGAACGGAGGAACATGTCATGTGGAAAACACTTTTTATCAAATCTTAAGCCACAACTTTACTCGAAAAAATGTTTGTTTAAGAGCTTTTGAACTTTGAAAACACAAAATCAGTCAACATAGCCATTTACTGTAACGGCTTCTTCGTAATTCCGAAAGAAATAAGGCCCGATAATGCTGCCAGCAGAGTACACAATATATACGTGTGGATTAATTAATGGCTTGAGTCTTCACTAGAAATAGTGAAATTTTGGATATTGACGAAACAATTTAACAAGAAATGAGATTCTTCACTTAACACCCTAAATTGGAAGACGTGCTTTATGAACATCGCTAATAGGTTTATTTGTTGTTCTGATGTTAGACGAATCATGATGAATTGTCAAACCTCAAAAGGAGCAGAAATGTCTTTTGACATTGATATTTGTTAAACTATAGACAATAGACATCGAAACTTTGTACGCAGGTTAAAGAAACAACATATTCATAAAACCGTAAGAAGTCTAAACTTTTAACTGGTCATTTCACTTGAAAATTACCACTTCCGCACTATGGACAAATGATATAGTAAGTGTAGTTAGAAATTTTACCAAAGATGTCAAGTCAATTGGGCTTGATAAAAAAAAACATGGCGAACTTTTTGTCAGTGCTTTTCGAAAGAAGGTTTTGTTGGTGTAACTATCTATTATATCCACAGAGTGAAAAATATGTTAATTTAGGTAACTTTGTATTGGGCTCATAGTTTATGTTATCTGACGGCTAAAAGGATTACTTTGTTTCTTCTTTGGATGTCAAAATTCCACCGAGTTTTAACATGCCTGCGTTTTTCGAAATACAATCTAAGAAATAATGCATTTTTTCAGAAGCTATTTAAATTAATGTAGGTTCAACTTCAATTTGTGTTAAAACTTATTTCAATAACAATTTAAGTCATAAACGTTTACGTTTTCTAAGTCAAAACTTACATAAGTGTTTTGGACAGAAAGAAGAGCGTTTACAATAGTTAAAGAATCAAACACCTTATGTAAGTTATTGCTTCGAAAACTCAATGCATGGGTGGTACTTGCATCGAAAAGATTAAACAGCTTTAGTTCTAGGTATGTGCCTCAAAAACCATTTGTTGTGGAATCATCACATATTTGATGATGTTTAGGTTTTCTTCGACGATGAGAGATCAGGCTTCTGACCTGATCCGGCTTACAAAGCTTTTATTTGTCAAAAATTCGATTATTATTCTCTTTTGGGCTGGAACGCAAAAAACGTATTTAAGTCTCTTGAATAGAATTGAAATGAGAGCTCTAACAATGATAGAAGATCGTTCTCTTACCGATACATTTGTTTCTCTTGAACACCATCAAAAGGTCGCATGCCTAACATTGTTCTGTCTTAATTTTATAAATAATACTGTAGTGTAAAAGACAATTCCAATCCACCTCTTAAACAATTCAATCGAAATACCCGTATTTCGAAGGATGACCGTCAGTTTACTCTTGAGCCCAATTTTGGATGTACTGTGAAGTACAGTGATTTTTGTTTTTAGCAGCACTACACGAATGTGGAATGTTTTACCAGGCTCAATATTTCCTACTCCTTGTAATTCTTTCTTGTTCTATATCACACATAATTTTGATCGTACTGTCTTGTGCAGAGATTCTTTCTTAAGCCGTACAATGCGAATGTGGAATACTTTATACCACAATCTATCTTTCTTTGTTATTGGAAATCACTTCAAAACAACTGTGCACTTTCTCCTGCTTTTTAAAACCTATCTATCCCATTACTACCCTAAAAGTAAAGGAATCAAAATGTTACAATTGTAAGTTATTCCTGTAAGAAAACAAAGGATATTAATGGTAAACTGGGGGTATACACACTAAATTTTATTAAATTTAATTTTTGCAGCAAACATTAAATCCTTTTTAGTTTCATAAAGGGCAGAACAAGTTGTCTTTTAAAATATTGAATTCATTTATGTCTGAAAATAACTTCAGAAATAAACCTTTTCAACAACACATTTATTTAATCCTATGTGGGCTGTTAATCTTCTTTGTTTTGTGTTTCTAAATTTAGATTTAAATTTATGATAAATAAATGTATAATTGCTTTATTAATGTGGTTATTTTAAGTACATTCTGCAATAACATTTGACCTAAGGGATGTTCAAATAATAAAGATAGTTATTCGAATAAAAGATAACGTCCATTTTAAGACTTAATTGAAAGATACAAATTGATTTTTGTCTTCGTATTTTTCAAGAAACTATTATGGGAACTGTCTATCTTTTTTTAACTTGAAATAAAAACTTCAAAAACATAACCAACACTACTGAGTATAGTTATAAGCTAAATTTAAAGTCTGGTTTCATTGTTTTAAATGTTAAAGACATAAAATAACAACAATGAAGGTAGGAACATAATCCAAACTACAACGTAGACTTCCTTATCCTTTTCTTTTGTTAATTTGGTAACAATAGTAACAAAGTCTTTGAATCTACAAATTAGCTTAAGCCCTACAGCAGCAGCCTAGACAATGGGTTGTTAGATGTTCGCTGTTTTTGGGTGTAAAAGTAAAAGTTATGAGTGTGTTCAAAGACAAAATCTCAAAACAAAAAGCTTATTTATTTTTGTGTTGGTTTTGAATTGTTATGGTCTTTTGTTAGCTTAAATATATTTAAAAAAGAAAGAAAACTTACATTATTCAGAAGTGGAAATGTTTTTCCATTTTTCATAAATAAAAATTAAACGTTCTTTATGTCTGTAAATTTAACACCTATTTTATAAAAACTATCTACAAAAATAAGTTTCCTATTTTAACTTTGAAACTTTTTAAAGGAATCATTAATACTTTTATTCAATGAATTTTATATACTATGAGGATAATTCCAAGAAAAATCTTTTTGATTTTATGCTTAAACTAAATGTACAACTTAAGAAACTAAACTTCCATAAGCTCTCCATCTTCTTCTTAGAAAAATGTCAAAAACTTATTTAAAAAGTGTGACTATTTGTCTATTATTTTTATTAAGTAGCGACAAAAAAGTTTTAACTTAAAGCTTCAAAATCTCGCATTAAAAACACTTTAAAGTTTGTTTTCTTATTTCTCGTGTTGAAGAATCAAAGACAAATCCTTCAAATATTATGTAAGTCATAAAGCACACTTGATAAATGAACAATAAATCAATTTGAAGAGAACAAACAATTTGTTTTATATTAATCCCACTTTAAAACCACAGACATTTGTTTTAACATCCCCCATTCCCTTTCCCTCTTCGTATTCCTTTTCAAAATCAATTCAAAACATATTACAATGCACAGACTGAAGTAATTTATATTGTTTTCTAAACGAGTACGATGAGTATGAAGGAAGGTATTTTTGTATTAAACTATTTTTGAAGAACTAAATCATGCATAGTTGAAACCACAACGACAGTAAAATCATAAAGATGAATAATCCTTTCTATTGTAGGGTTACCGTTTACCTTTGCCACACTTCTTCTTCCCTATTGTCTATATACAAACATACATATATGTATATGTATGTATAATAGGTACTTCGACTTAAATTCAAACCCTTAAACCTTAAGCCTTTAACGTAAACCATAACCATATCACCTCAAAATTTGAACAAATATTTATTTAAATAAACAATGAAGAAAACCTAAACCATTCGCATTTCCCCAGATTACACCACAAAACTTACAAAACATTTTCATTAAATAAATTTATTTTTACCTCTTTGAGGTAGGTAATTTAATTTCACAATATATAAACATATGTGATATCTTCAGACATATGTATAGGAACATCATATCCACTCTATTTTCTAAGAATTTCTGTAAATTCAACTTTAATGCTAGGTCATTAATTTTTGGAATTTTTCTACACGGAGAAAAAATGAACATCAAAGGATTTATTTTTATTTATTGAGATTTGATTATTTTTGGAAAATTATGAGTTGATTTCTGTGTTTTTGTCTTAAACATCCGCCCATATTAGTTTTTTTGAAAAGCATCAAAGTGGCTGCAATTGAATTTTTGAAAATTATGGTTCTTTCCAATGCCTGTCCGATATTTTAAGATCTGACGCATTTTCGTTCGGTTTAAAAGCTTACTTCAATTTGAATATTTGACACAAAGATGGTTTTTTGGGATTGTTTAGGATATTAACATTTCAATTCTGTCAAAACTGTACTCTTTTTGTTTGCACTGCTTACAACTGTTTAGAGCTTGAAATTTACAAATTTTAATTTTAGTTTAAAAATATCCGGATATTTTTGTAATCCACCGGAAATTCTTTTTCTGACAGAAGTCATTCATTGGATTTTTTATAATTCAGTGAAATAAGTTATTTCACTTTTTGACCAAATATTATCAGCTGTTTGGGAAATTAGGGGACTGCATTTTAAGCAAGAAATAATTGTTCAATTCAATTCTTTGAGTGATTTCTAATCGATCAGTATACATTTTTATTTCGTATTGAAAGGAAACACGTTAAAATTATCATTTAAAAATCGAATTTAAATTGTAAGGTTTTTAGACAAATTGGAAGTTCGGTTTTTGGTATATTTGAACCTGAAAATTGGAAAGTGTTATTTCTTTAGTTGAACAAAATTTTGAAATTTGGATTTTCAACCTTTCAATTCTTGTTTATTCATTGAAAATCAGCGTTTTGGATGGTTTCAATTTAAATTGAAAAACAAACTCTAGGCTTGATAAATACTATTTGGTGCAAAACTAACTATTTTACCGGAGGATACCATAATTTCTGCAAATGAAATCTTGTGTTAATCATATTCGAAGTTTCCTGTAGAATATAGATAAAAACAATGAACCACTAAGTTTTCCAAAATTGTGGAATAATTGCGTCTATTCTAGATTTAGCATAGCTTGAATTTCAAAATCAAGTGTTGCACCAACTCCTGAAATATAACGAAGCTTTGCCTTGAGAATCGAACAGGATTAAGAACATCATAAACATCAATCAATCAGGAATTGGGCATCACCTGACGGAGCCTACATTGAACTTTAGTGAAAGAGTTACAAATGTTCCTGTACAAAGTGCGCCAGTTAAAACTTTCTGACCTTCAGTCAACTCAACCCCTCCTCAATCTCAGAGAAGAACAATTTTGTTTTGAAATTCACCGAGTGCCGAACATTAATTAATTAAAATTCATAATACATCAATAAATAAAATCTTCGTTAATCGGGGCACTGAAAAGCCATAATACCCACTCAAAGCCCCCGTAAGGTGGGGCGTTCACGCAGGAGGAGTCATAAGGAAGTATTTTTTCAAGGTAGAAATTCGCAGTACGGAAAACTGTATACGCTATAGGAAGATGATAAGCCACTTTTTACTGCCACAATTAGACGACCAAGACGCTGCAATCACACACATAGGCAGAGACATAATTGATATTCTGAAGAAAAGAATCGCAGCCCTTAAAGAAAATATTTGTCATGAATGCGAACTCATAAAAAAGTCGTTAAAAATACGATTAAAAGGTGTTTGACACATATATGTCAAACACTGTCAGAAGTCACTTTCCCGATATAATATTTTCTACTTAACAGACAAAATTCTTACGGTTTTAATAAACATACAAATACATTGAATAAAATCATGGGACCAATGACTCCACCTTCAAAAGATTGCATTCATCTTTTATTTGCAATCATTTCAGACTTCATACTTTGTGTATCTTAAAGTCCTTCCATTCTTTTGCAGTCTTTGAAAGAGTTAGCAATCATGGAAAAATGCAAATGAAGGAATGAATTCTCAATCAATAATAAATCAATGATAAAATTATTTTAATATTTGTATGTCAAATAATTGGTAAATACAGATTGGTAATTCAAGTCCAAGTCTTTAACTCAATTTATTAAAGGAAATCCTTTTACTGAAGTCATAAAAGATAACATTCGCAAAAGACTGCGAACTTTTACAATAATGTATACAAGGATTTCGCCTAAACCTAAGCAATCTAGATTATTTAAAGCCTTTTAACGTATTGTTAGGTTTCTTCTAAGATAACCTTTTTCTTTCAATAATTGTTTTCCACTAATTCTTAGTAAGAACACTCATATCTTTAATAAACAAATAAAACTGTCCAAGAAATATAAATCAAACTACCCAACTTCTAAGCTCACAGTTGAAATTGTCAATTTATTCATGAGCTCATACTTTTTTTCAGACCTTCTATGTATATTCCCTGTGCTATTTTCAAAGAGTTCCATTCAGAAAGCACATAAGTATTAAATGTCTTTTACGCATTTCAAAGAATCCTTAATTCATTGAGTTAAGAAGAAAATCTCCAGATTCAAGAACTATCGCAATGGTCCAATTTCGAGAAGTTACGAGGACATATAGGTATAGCTGGAAATGTGCGAATTGGTCATGGGAAATTCCATGACAAAAATATAATGCTGTAGCCCTAGCCTTGCTGGCCGAAAAAAATATTTAATTTTAGTTCTTATTCTATAATGTTTTTATTTTATTTTCCTTACCTTGAATACATATTTTATTTTCTGTGTTAATGTCAAACTTAGTTTCCAACAAACATTTCTCTCTGTGTGTTCATTGTTATGTGTCACTTTTATAATGTTCATCATTTGTCTTCTTGAAGACATCATGAGTGAGTACCTACCTAAGGCATAAAACTTATTTGTTATAAAAGAAAAGAAAACAAAATAAAAACTTTTTCTGCTGAATTGTATAAATAAATAAAACGTCCAACAAACTGATGTAAAAAGCTGCCTGGAATGTTTTTAAAAAACAAACATGCTCTTGCAATGCTTCATCATAATGAACAAACTTGACATCGAACAAAAATGTATTGATAAATCTAAACCAGCTGTCAAGACTTTTGAAAATGAGTAAAGTATGTTTATTTAATTGACAAGACATACATAAGACAATACGAGTTTTCGGTTTACCTATAAATCGGCTTATGAAATAGTGATATGGAAATATTGGTACAATGTAAATAATGTTTGCCTAACCAATATTCAATTGTGACAGGTTATGAAATTATATTTCCTTAAGTACATTTTATAGGTCTTCTTTGAGCTGAAGTTACAGTGTTGACAGAATCAGTCGATGGATTAAAAGCATGGAAAGGTTTTCTGACAACAGGAGCTATAGGTAGGTTCATCGGTTTAGACATCATATTGAATGAAATTTGAAACCTTGGTGCAACTACACCTTATGTCTCCAGTAAAATCTTAACAGTATAATATGCTTAAGTTATAAAGTTAATTGAAGGGTATTTTACTGTGAAAACTAGAAATTTGCAGGGCACATGATTTTTGAGGTATTAAATTTTCACCGAAGTTAGCGGACAAAAATCTTATATTATTAAAAGAATAAAGTTTGTCACGTTTTTTAAAGCTAAACTAGTTATTTTGGTATCTGAGATTCCCCTTTTGTTGGAAGTAGTTACAATCGAACAATTTTTTGAATAGATCCTCCAAAAGAAATCTTCTAAAAATTGGTTAAATGTCTGAAATATTAATGATAAACAAATATTAAGCTTCAAGTATTTATTGAATACTTTTTGAAGTTTGTATAAGTACGTAATGTAACAAAGCCTTACATATCTCAGCTATCACCTTAAAACTGAGACTAAAAAACATAACAGAAACTGATGCAGTTGGTACGATCATTGGAACCCCATGCAGATGGGGTATAACTTTTGCAATTGACCTGCTTTAAATGCACAGTGACTTTTCACAGATTATTTCATATACGTAGATAGGTGAAGTTTCAATAAAAGTTTGTTTCTCACCTTAAAATATTTTGAGTACAAATCTGGTGTTCATTAAAGGAAACAGTTCCTGAGAGCAGTTAGTACCTAGAAAACAGGACAGTTTCCTAATGTTTGGCATACAGGCTAAAGCTACCCGTTTATTCCCTAATTTGCTACTATTGAAAAGAAGATTTTCTCTCAACCGATTATTTCGTGGCTACCTTCGTCTAAGGGCGCCGAGGAAATAGCTTGTCGTGTAAGTCGAAGCATCGGACAACTTCTGGTTTGCTGTGAAGGACACGAAGGAGAATTATCCCATTTTTTATTCCGCTATTAACTTTTTCTTAGTGTTTGACGGAAAGGCTTATCGGCCGATTATACTCTAATTTTTCCATTGTTAGTGTCTAAGAGAATCTAGGACAGTCCTAGCTTCGTGGCCTCACTACGGTACAAGTCTTAATATTCAAATCGCCACCGTAAGAATTATATTCTTAGAAAAGAACAGAGATAACTTCAGCCTCATACAAAAAAAAACTCACAATAAAACACAACGAATTTTAAGAATTTTGGTCCCTCGAGCCGGATTTTACACATTTGATATCTGATTAAGATGCTGCTTGAGACAATATATTATTACTCTCCTTCTGGTTTCAGGAAGTGTTGCCATTCGTAACAAAGTATATTTAAATGACCAATTGTATTATTGCAGAGATAAAATAATTTTAAAGGCTACCAATGGAATGGAAACCCAGCCTCTTTTTTAGATTCAAAATTGTGGCTATATAAATTAGTTTTTACGCAAATATTAATTTGGCAACTAATGAAGGTAATTTTTTTTCACTGAAGCCAAAACGAAGACCTAAAAAAGTGTTAAACATTTTTAATTTTCTCCAAAAATTATATTAAAATATTAATATGTATGTCGAAAAATTGCTGATTAACGCCCTTTTTTGTCAGCGGTATTTGTAAACACAAGCCTTTCAATTTTCAGGATGCCTCAATTGAATTCTTCAAAAATAAGCGTAAAAACGTTGTTTTTTTATTTATTTTTGACAACGTCAGCGTGAATTAAATCAGCACGCCAAAAATATAAAAGAATAAAGAAACCAACAACAAAATTTGAGCTTGAAGGTGTTTTATTATTTTCACTTTTTTTTAACACTCGCACTTTTATCAACGAGTTTGTTAAGTAAATACCAGGGACTCGGCTCCATAAGAATTTATGAATGTTCCTGCGTGCATACAAATTATATCCTTTTGTAGGTACATAAACATACATTCAGGTTTATGGAAAAGGACTATAGGTAGCTGTACCTATATATATATATAAAAATATACTCTTCATAATAATTTCCATGTTAAATCAACCTTGGTTTTCACTTTTCTGTTTAGTCAGCCTTAGTTTACACACAGCATCATCCCTTTTGAGAGGATTGGCGCGCTCACAAAAGATGTTGTTCCTCGCTGGCGTTGCGTTCGCTGGATGCTTATATTCAAATTGAACCCTTTTCATCCATCCGCTTTCGACGACGACGACGATGACGGAGAACATGAACAAGCCATTTGGATCTGCGTCTGTCCGTTCGTTGCGTCTTTTCGTCTTTAGTCTGTCGTTATAGTCGTCGTCGTCATCGACGTTGATGTTGTCGTAAATTTTAGTGGCCGATGATGTCGACAATGTAAAGAGTAGCAATTCTATGCGAGGACTGTGGTGTTTTGAGGCAACATTGGGTCCCCATCCCCATTCAGAAGTATCCTTGTTGCCGCGCGTTGTTCGTCGTCGTCATCGTCAACATTGATGAAGTGCAGTAAAAAAAGAAAAATACCATGTTCCATATTTTTATTATTCATTTGTCATTCACGCGCGGATTGGAACAAACTTACAGAAAATATGTTATAGAAGTTGCGTGTTGTTGTTACCTCCTTGAAAAAGGTTATCCGTTTTTGTACCTTTAATGAAAAAAGGGAAAAAGGGATTCCATTGTTGGTTGGAATGGTCTAAAAGGCATAAGGTAAAAGGTACAAGGTTACAACCTTAAACAAACCCAATGGTGTCGCCTTTATGGAATTATTCCGAAATGGGGATATTCAACACACTATAGGTATGTTCCTTCATATATTTAGGTACAATGTATCTATTGAATGTTGAACAATAGGGAGTTATATAGACTGGCTTTTAAGGAAAGGTTTTTCTACGTGTTGCACCGTTTTGGAAAGAGAAAAAAACATGAGAAAAATAATGATTATTGAATGAATTGTGGAAATATGTGGAATTCTTCAGAAAAAAGGGGTTTGCCACAGAATAATGGAACTATAACTCCATGTATTTTTTTTCTTGATGGAAATAAGTTTATTTTCGAGGAATTTTATGTATGTAAATAAATTGAGGTGGGTAAAAGGTATGCTTTGAATGTGAAAGGAAAAAATCCAATCAGTAGATGAATTGATTAAGTAATGTGACAAAAATTGAATCAGAATGACCAAAGAAAGGTTTTACGAAAAAATAAAAACTTGATTTTTGCCGCCATCAGTTATGTGTGAAAATGAAACAATTGATAGTTTAGAAGGACACGATCGTAATTGTATCTTTATAGTTTAGCCACATTTTAAATTGAAAGGAAGTGTGCTAAAATTCATGTTATTAAGATAAATAGTTAAATATTTGTTAACAATTGTCTTTGTTTTGTTTCACTTTTCACTCCAGCTGTCATTAAATCAAAAAAAAAATCAGTTGCTCATCATGAACAACATCGGTGACAGTTGAAAGAAATGACACATCATCGAAAAAACGCTGCGCAGCCGAACTTTTTAAATAAATGCTTTACGAAGAAATAAGTTAAGTATCGTATAGCAAATTTACTTCGTAGGAGAGAAGAGATGAGCCAAGTGTTCTTCGTTGATCAAGACTTGGAGGCTGAGATAACTCTATTGTACAGAGCTATAAGGAAGGAAAATACAAAATACGCAATAATTGAAGCTTTTAAATACTGTCAAGGCAATCAAGAGGTGGAGATACTTCACAGAGCTGATATACGTGAAAAGTGGGCAGGTTCAGGCAACATAAAGGACTTCATTTGCAGTCAACTTCATTCTTTAAACGTCCAAGGCGACTAGTAAGTTTTTCAAGTGCCATGAATTTCAAATTCAAAACTTTACCTAAAAAACCTCTACTTTAAGTTCAAAGTACAAAAAGTACCATTCAAATTATTGTCCATCACGATTTGTATTTTGTATACAAATTGACAAGGAACCCTTTAAAAAAAGCATTGAATGGAGTTATGCAGAAAATAAATAAATCACAAAGTAGTAAAGTTCAGCTTTCAGTTGAATAAAAAGCATGATCAACTGTCATTTTGGTAGAAATAGACTTGAATAAATAGTCAGAGAGATTTTTTATTAACTTTCCAGTCAACTTTTCATTAAAGTTGCTTTGATTGGAAAGTAATTTTTTGGTAGCTGGCCAACAAGATACTAGAAACTTGCCTTACTTTCAAGACTCTTAAGCGGCCCATAGACACCACACTTGTGCGCACACCGGTGCACTGGAAAATGGTGTGGCATTCCACCACACACTACACACCAAATCATACACACATTATTTGTGAAAGAGATTTCAAAGAGGAAATATCAGAATGAGTGACGTTGAAGCTTGCCCGCTAATTTTAATCGCTTCTTGTTTAAATGAAAATATGAAGAAAAAAATAATTTGGTCGAAAGATTGGTGTTTAAAAAGAAATAAATTTTCACATTTCCCAAGCTTCTTTTTTTATCGAGATTTTTATATTCGCTGGATTTTACTTGCCATATTTCTGAAAGATCTCTATACAAATCTATAAAAGATCGCCAGAATTCACAATCCCGAATTGCCGTTTTATTAAAACAACTTGCGACGCACCACACTCAACAACGATTCAGATGCAACTGAATAGGAAATGCGCCCGGCATGGCATCCCCATACACATCACACCGATTGAGACACCGACACAAAAAAAACAAAATCTTTTGATTTTACTAGAAAATCGGTGTCGACACCAGCCCACACACAGCACACATTGCCGCACACCGACACAAGTGTGCGCACATGTGTGGAGTCTATGGGCCGCTTTATGTTGTCTGAACCTGCCTAGTGATTTGTTTAAATGTTTGCTTCGGCTTTTTTATAATTTAATTTTTACATTGATAACATTTCATTTCTTTGGCATTGCCAGGTTAAAGTAATTTACACGATTTTCCAACAAGGACGCTTCCAAAGCAGAGCGACAGGGACAACAAACGACGACATATTTATTGCCGCTCTTTTCACATTTCTCTTCAGTAAGGATGCCATTTCATGATGTAAAGATATGGAGCCAACAACATGTCGAAATTATCAACATTTTCTACCGAAATTCGGAGTCAATGGCCTCAACGTTAAGAGCGTTACGTCCAATTTATGATCGTCATAACTCATTATATTCCTAGCAGATCAACAATTGAGCGTTTAGTGGACAATTTTGAATCAACAGGCACAGTACAAAATATTTCCGTGCCAGTGAGACAAAGAAGTGCCCGTAGTGTAGAGAATATTGCTGCCTCTGACGTTTCAGTTGCAGAAAGCCCAAATGTGAATCTCACACATCGTTCTCAAGCGTTGGGCATCTCTGTGACGTCGTTGACGTAAATTTTGGGAAAAGATCTTGGAATGCATCCTTACAAGGATACATTGTTACAAGAATCGAAGCCGCTCGAAGACCAGAAGCATCGTATGTCCGTGAATTGTCCTAAGCAATAACTTGAAAATGATGCGGAATTTCATCAAAAATTATCTTCAGCGATGAGGCTCAATGGCTTCGTCAATTAATAAAATATGCGGTATTGGTCAAGCAGCAATCCACACGTACTCTATGAGTTATCATTGCATCACGAAAGAATTACGGTTTTTTGTGGCTTATGGGCTGGCGCGGAGGCGTAATTGGGCCGTACTTCTTCTCTGAGTTGAAGACCGGCACATTACTGTGAATGTGGATCGTTACCGTTAAATGATAACCGAATATTTTTGGCCTCCATTGGATAATATGGACCCGTGGTTTAAACAGGACGGCGGAGCCACAAGCCACACAGCTATAAGACAATTAATTTATTGGAAACCAGGTTTGGAGAAATTGTTATTTCACGAAATACTCCAGTCGCTTGGCCGCCTCGGTCGTGCAATTTGACGCTGCCGTTAGACTATTCCCTGTGAGGCAAGGCAACGTCAATTCTATGGTCTATGCCAACAAGCCAGAGCTCGATTGATGAACTTCATACCAAACTCGAAGGTGAAATTGCAGCAGTTTCGGCGGATTTGTCCCTAAGAACCGCCGAAAATTGGGTTCAGCGTCTGGTCTTCTGCAAGCGTGCCCATAGTGGCCATGTAAAAGAAATCGAGTTCCATACATAAAAGCATCAAATCTACTTTCATAGGAATAAAGAATTTTATTGATATCCAAAACCATTTTTGTTTTATTTAAGAAAACTTTTGTAATAATTATTTAATCATTTAGGCAAAGGCCCAGTCACTGATAAAGCTTCTGTTCCCAACGATCACTGAAATTAAGCATCAGTGGGCGTGGTTAGTAAGCAGATGAGGGGACCGTCTCGAATCCTACAGCGTGCTGTTGTTATGTGTTCTTTCTGTCTGTTGTTCTTTTCTTCTGCCCTTCAGACTTGTGTTAATGTCTTGGGTTGTTATCGCCTTTCATAGTCTAGTCGCTCAAGATGCTGTGTTCTCTACTCTGTACATTTTATGAGCTGAGTAGTGTGTAATGTAATGTAAATTATATTAAATACAAAATAAAACTCTTAGCTAAGTTTTTAGAAAACCCAATTAAAAACTTCTTTTTACAAAGCGCGAACAAATACAAAAACAACAAAAGACAGACAAGAAAAAATTTTCGACTCAAGTTTTTGACTTATAATTTCTTATCTTACACAAAATATTTGTATGGATATTTTTTGTGAAGTTTTAGAAAAATCGACAGATGGGAGAGGATGGGAATTTATAATAAAAATAAAGAGTTATGTATTGCCCGAACTCGGTTGTTTTAAGGTTAGGTTAGATTAAAGTGGCTGTCCAAGATGGAAACGGACACACTAAGGCCAGTTGAGGCTTCCTCCTAAGATTAATGGAACCAGTTTGAGTCCCTTACGAAACGTGAGAGGCTGATTATGCTGATATGATTTAGATTCTTTAAAAAGATTTCTCCTAGATAATTCTAGCGTTTTCAAGCCAAGGCAGGGCATGTACAGAGAAGATGAAGAACTGTTTCCTAATCTTCCAAAAGTCATTTGACAATACGCCTAGTCGCGTAGCGTGCTTTCCTTTTAGACAGTGTCCGGTTATGACACCTATTATCAAGCTTATATGCGTTCTGTTTAGAGATAGCAAGCACCTTGAACGTTTTAAATCCAGTGTTGGCCAGATGTTCTTTGTGTCTTGACACGTGGTGATGTTTTTCCACCTGGTGCCTGCCCTTCTCAAAGCCTGCATTATGAACAATTTACAAGTAGCAATTGGTATGCCAGTACGTGTCAAAAGTGGTAGGATGGGCTGCACTGTACCTTTCCTGGCGAGTTCATCTGCCTTACAGTTACCTGGAATGTCTCTAAGGCCCGGCACCCAGCATCTGCCATCTTCATTAGAGATGATCAACAGTTATGGACTGTAATAGAGTTTGTAGAGACAGAGTCCAGTAATTTAATAGCAGCCTGACTATCTGAGAAAATACGGATATCAGATGTAGATATCACGTTTTCTTTCAGATAGGAAAAGACTTTTTTTATCGCTAAAAGTTCCGCCCGGAACACGCTACCATGATTGGGAAGGCGGAATGAGAGACTTAATTTCAGTCGTTAACCTCCACCAACCCCTTTTTTTTGTTTTTGAACAATCTGTATAAATATAGATTGACCCATCTTCCAGAAATGTGGAATTGGGGCATGGTGCAATCTGTGTGCTTTGGATTTGATCCTAATTACCTAAGAATTACGGAGTGGCCAAAGTTGTTGTTAGTCCACTGCGACGAAGCTTTGAGGCAAATAGCAGAACTTTGAGCGATTTGTTTGCTGAATATGTCAAGAGGTGTTAGGTAGAGTAAGGTGTCTAGTGCCTCAGATGGGGTGTGATGGGACTTTAATTAGCTTATCCCTGTTAATACCTTTCTCTAAAGCAGTCCACCATACTACCACACCGTACATTAAAATTGGTCTAATTACCGATGTGTATAGCCAATGCGAAATTCTGGGTTGTAAGCCCCATTTATTACCAATAGCTTTTTTGCAAGAAAAGAGAGCTACAGTAGCTTTTTTGACTCTTTCCTGTACGTTGCGTTTCCAACTAAGTTCTTTATCTAAGACAAGGCCCATGTATTTAGCCTCTTCTGAGAATTTTAATTGGATTCCTTTAATATAGGGAGGGTTAGCATATGGAATTTTGTATCCCTTCGATAAATAAGACTAATTCGGTTTTGTGTTGGTTAAAACCAAGTCCACACCGATCATCCCAAAGTGTTAGTCTGCCTAAGGCATTTTGTAAGAGTCATTTAAGGTGCTTAGATGCTTTCCTGACACTGCTATAACAACGTCGTCTGCATAGGCTATCACTCTGAAGCCCTCCGCCACCAGACTAGATAGGATTTCATTCACCGCTAGGTTTCAGAAGAGAGGGGATAGAACACCACCTTGCGGTGTCCCTCTACCAACGAATCGTCTTCCAAAAGAGTTGCCCAGTTTTGAGTTAATTAATCGACGCAAACTCTCTACATTAAGAGATGTTAGTGTAGATGTGTTCACATTGTTAAAGGCACCTTCGATGTCAAGGAAAGCAACCATAGTGAACTCTTTATGATGGAGGGAATATTCGACGGTGCGTACTAAGGTGTGTAACTCTGTTTCCACCAATTTACCTTTACAATAGGCAAGTTGAGACGAAGACAGAAGTCTTGTATCAATACTTGCTCTTAAATGGATATCAATCAATCTTTCCAAGGTCTTAAGAAGTAATGATGATAGGTGGTAGATCCTTAGGATTGACCTGCGAGCATTTACCTGCTTTGGGTGTTGTCTTCAGTTGAATTATTATTATTTAAAATAATGTAAAAAATTAAATGTTAGCAACTCAAAATCTTAGATTTAAATTTTAAATTGTTTTTCATTTGAAACCAACTTTAATCTAGTATTTCAAGAACTTACTGGTAACGTGAAAAATGCAACATAAATGCTTATTTACGACAGGAATTCATGAATTGTATTGGGATTCCATGTAATTACACATCTTCAACCCCATTAGCTAACTAATTAGACAGTTTTCGAGCCTTCTAAAAATCCTTGGAATTACAATCCACTTCTCCCATTCAATTAAGAGGTATACCTTCTATTAACATCAAGGGAAATCATAACACAAGAATTGAATATAAAATATAGACCATTTTTAGTAACAGATGCTCTACAATTGACAAACAAATAAAAATAATCATTATTTCCAATGGAACTTCAAGTTTCTTGGAAATTCTATGTCAACTTCCCCACAGAATACTTTTTCTTAGAAAATTGGTATTGAAAGTATTTTGCCGCCAGGAATCTGTAAAGTGTTTCTAATTTAAAAAAAGCTGCCAACATTTTTATAAAAAACACCGTGTTGTCAAAAAAAAGTGAAAAAGGATACGAATAAAACATCGAAAGTTTTTGTTCTACACAGAATTCTCAAATATAATTGATTATGATGAAGACAGATTTTGAAAGTTAAACAACTTGAAAACAAAAAATTCTAATACTTTTTATTTCTCATTCATGCGAATTTTGAAACAAATTCCAAGGTACTTAATCACATATATTGTTTTTCTTTATATCTAAATATCAAATATTCCCATCGGAAATACCAGCTTTATGTTGCCTAACATACATCTACCAAAAGTCAGAAACAAACAAAAATCAAACATTATATTCACACTAAACAAAAGCGAAAAGCAAACAAAATTCCATGAATAATTGAATTCATAAAATATTCATTTTCAAAAAATAGAAAAAGAAATCAAAATGAACAAACATTAGGCATTCAAAAAAGTATTGCCATTTTCCATTCTGTATTTGTACAGAAGGTGGTATATTATATTAGCCAATATATCATAGGAAGCTGTACAAATATATTCTATTTTTATATTCAAATATATCTAAAACAAATTGCAGATTTATCCATCATGATGATTTTTGGGATATAGGCGGAGGGGGGGAGTATTTGCTTAATTCCTCCCGTCAAAACCAATAAAATCATTTTTATAGAAAATTTTAATTCTCCAAAAAAAAGTTGAATAAATAAATCTCTGTGTCTATTTGCTTGTTCATCCATCCACTTGATACATCAACCCCCCCTCTCCACGAATATTTACCACAAAAACGCCACAAATAATTTGTAAAATCTCTAAAGTAAAAATATTTATCACCAAATGGCTCTCTTGATGGTGAATTTATCGAATCCCAAAACCGTCCAAACAAATCGAGAAGTCTCATAAAAAACTCCTCGCTAGACTCGTTGCTTCTGCTATACCCATACCCCCCCCCCCCCTCTCAATAACCAAAGTCAGGCCAATTCATTAAGAAATCGTTAAATTATTCAGAACATCTGGACTATTTCTGGAGATTCGATACAAAAATCATTTTTGTACACCAAAATAAAAAAGTATCTTTGTAAAACAAAAAATGTATCTTTTTTTTGTGTTTGGTGTTTGCTGGGCGAACCATTGATGTTTACCGGCCACACCGTGTCCCGCCGGTCGAATATTAAAAAGATATCTTTGTGTTCAACGTCGACGTCGCTCGTCGGTCTTCGGTCGCACGTCTGGGCTGGCCTGAGTTCTGGGCTCTGGGGAACAAACCAAAAAACCCTTAATTTAAAGACCATTTTATTTCGATGATTTTTTATATGGAAACCAAAGCAATTAAATCGTTTTTTGTTTCCATGGAAAGCAAACATGTCGTTAGGATGCGGTGTAACTTATTCAATTGCTTTCAATAATTTCCCTAATTTTAATTAAATCTTTATATTTTTTGTTCGTGTTCTCTCTCCATTTTAATTTCTTATGATTTTATGACTTTGGAGATTTTAATTATTATTATTTTTTTGTATAGATTATTAATAAATTGTTATGTCTTTGTTGAAAGGAGATAGATTGAGATTTATTTTTGAAAAATGGCAATGAACCTATTAAATGAAATTTTTGTAGAGATTTTTTTTTCTATCTCTCCACTTAGAATGTATCTGAAGTTATAATATAGCGCATAGAGGTGGTCTGTATCTGTATCTTTTTTTTTTATTTTTGAATATAAAGAGATTAAGAAAAATCATGTTGTGTAAATAATAGCCAACCTTGATGATAATAAGCTTAATGTTCTTGATGTTACGACGGATGATGACGGAGACCAACAACGTCGACGTTAACGTCGACTTGAATCTGAATTGTGGCGACGACGACGACGAGAGTGTTGACTTTTCTATCTTGATATTTTCATGCAAATGAGGAGATTAAGAGATAAGGTTTTTTTTGTTGAAGTAAGATGAGGCGCAAACATGATGACTTTAACTTAGAAAGATAGATAAAGTTAAATAAATTTCAAGTTTTTTTGGTGATTGTAAGTCTGACAACAATGAAAGAGTCTTATATAGAATTATTTATATATTATTTGTTTGAGTCACTTTCATTAGAGTATTGTTTGTAGTCTTCCTTAGATAACTTTAGTGGGTAGGTAGGTTTTGTGTTTTGATATATTATTGGGATTAATTAAATGTTTATAAGGGAGGTTTTGTTATGCGGCATTAGATTATAGCACATGACATCAGAACATTTTTATATTTGCACATGATCTTGATGAAAGTTGTAATTCTGTTGCTAGGTTAGGTGGAATTTTGAAGTGATAACGGAGATTAATCATTTATATATTTTAAACTATAGCTGGTGCCAGGTTTTAGGGATGATTCAGTGTTGCCGAGTATAATAAAAGTACCCAGTTATGACTTTTAATGGTAATTACTTATAGAAGCTTGAGTTCGTTTTTAAGAGCCAGGGATTAGTCACTTACTATACTATAAACCATTTCATTAGTGGGAGTAATGTAAAGGATGGATGGGACCTACAGTCTATTTAGAAGACACTTTACATAACAAAAAAATAAAAATTTTAGGTGACACAAGCTATAGGACTTAACAATGACTTCTAGCATTAAAGACACACAAACTATACTCATCACAACAAGCTCCTTTTAAGCTACGATTTCATATCGCATTTATTTATACGTATAAGGTGATAGATATTTTTTTAATTCGTATGTTTAAGTATATGTATATGAAAAAAATATAATATAAAAAAAAATAGGTTTACTAGTGATCTCATGGCTTATCTCACCGAACAGTGGAACAAATGTTTACATCGTTTTGGAGAAAGTAAGATTATTGTACTTGATATTTCAAAAGCATTTGATAGAGTTTGGCATCAACCTCTCTTATCGAAAATGCATGTATTTGATATTGATGCATCCCTTCTTCGTTGGGTTAGAAATTACCTTTCGGACCATTCAATTCATGTGGTATTGGGCGTGTTCAAATCTGATATTCACAAAATAAACCCTGGTGTACACAGGGCTCCGTTTTGTCTCCGACGCTCTTTCTCATTTTTATAAATGATCTTTTGTCTGAAACTTCTTACCCACTATTTTGTTTCGCGGATGACAGTACCGTCAGCTTTTCTTATTCGTTTTTCGATTCTCATCTTTGTTCTTTGGATGTAGACTACCAACGGGAGCGTATGATAAGCTCATTACATTCTGATCTTGACAGCATTGTTCAATGGGGAATCAAAAACCGTGTAGAATTTAATGCTTCGAAAACTCAATGCTGTGTACTGTCCATGAGTGGTACTTGCATCGAATAGATTGAACAGCTATCAGTCCTAGGTATGTGCATTACAAACCACTTATTGTGGAGTGATCACATATTTGACATCGCCAAAAATGCTGCTAAGTGTTTAGGTTTTTTTCGGCGATGCAAGAAGTTTTTTACCAATTCTGATCTGGCTATAATTTGTAAAGCTTATATTCGACCAAAACTTGAGTACAATGAAGATATTTGGGCAGGTGCTCCTATAACCCACTTGAGTCTCTTGGACAGAATTTAAAAGAGAGCTCTAAAAATGAGAGGTGACCGTTGTCTAATTGAAGCTTTTGCATCTCTCGAGCACCGTCGTAAGGTTTCATGTATCTCATTATTTTATCGCTACTTTTATAAGCAATGCTCTAATGAAATAGCCAGTTCCATTTCTCCCCTCAAACAATTTAACCGTAATACTCGTTCTTTTAGAAATGCCCTTCAGTTTATTCTTGAGCCCAATTTCGGTCGTACTGTAAAGTACAGGAATTCTTTTTTTAGCCGCACTACACGAATGTGGAATGCTTTACCAGACTCAATATTTCCCACTCATTACAATTCGAAGGCATTCGAAACCAATGTGCATTGGTATGTCCTTTTCAATCCTATCCTCCCATCGTAATTACTAACATATCCCTTTAAGTGCGTGTACAATATAAAAAAAAAAGTTAAGTTTATACTAAAAGACTTTGTATATTTGTCCCCTAGAACCTAGAAAGTTGTATCATAGCTACAGAATAGTCTACTGGGTCTACTTTTGATACGATACTACGTTTTTAGCTTCAGAGACGAGACTGAAATGAAACTTAGTTAAATGAGGCCGAGACTGATACTGACACGAGACTGAAATCTTATCAATTATTTTTAGACAGTTTCAGGGTAGCAAAGACTGTCGAATTCCATTGAAGGATGACTATGACCAATACAAAATTGATTTGAGAGATCGGTCTTTTTTACCACTGTAAAATGCGGTGCAAATCCTTGTTCATTAAAGCTACGGCATCATTTTAAGCCCCAAAAGATCGACTTATCAGGAGCTGCACATCATCAGTTACTCATTTATGTAAAGTGAGAAGAGGATTGGTCCAATAATTGATCCCTGTGGCACTCCACTCAAAACATTGAAAAATGGGGACGATTATCCATTGGTTACTAAGCATTGTTGCCTTCCGCTGAGATACGAAAAAACAAGCTTACAGGTCTCTAAAGAAAACCCAAAGTAGTAGCAGCTCACTACAAAGAATTGTGTGGTTAGCAGTATCAAAAGCCTTTGAATAATCTATCAGTGTTAGTAATGTAACATGACCACTGCCCATTGCCATTCTTATTTCATCAGTTACAAAAAATAAGACGGAATTGCAGCTCCGCTTAGGTCGAAAACCAAACTGACAGTTACTTAGCAGTTTGTTGATTAAAACATAATTTTGGATCTGAATCGACTAAAATTCTGTAGCAGTACCTGTTTGCTTTTTGGGTATGGGAATAATCTTAGCCTTTTTTCCATTCTGAAGGAAATTCGGAAGTAGCCAATATGCTGTTAAATACTTACTTAAGGTGGCGGTACAGTCCTGTGTGAACTAGGGCCTCACCAAACAAAAGTTATCTATCTAGCTCGGTCCCTAACTGTAGCGCAGTATATATGGAAGCAGTAGTCGCAAGAACTTAGGGTCCGTTTGGTCCAGGGCAGTAGCATTAGATTTAATCGATATTATTGCCTCTACAATGTCTTCCTCTTGTATTCATATATAAAACTCTTATTACTGTTATTTTTTTTATTTGGGTTCGTTGGTACTTAGAAAACCTCCAAAACATTGAGGTTTTCGACTTTGTTCTTGGGATTAAATCGTTGCACTAGAAGAGCAATATTTCAATATCGTTAGTGAAGTTTTCAACTTTAAGTATTATGAAAGTTAGTAATATGAAAAATGAAATGTTTGTAAAGAATAAGGTTTTATGTTCTATTAAAAACATGTTTTAATGAGTTGTAAAAAAAGTGCTCAAGGGGGGTCGAAAAAGCGTTGAAGACGAGACATCTTTTAAAAATATCATAAAGATCCATCAAAACTATTTTGAGTGATTTTTTTGTTTTGCCAAAATCTCAACTTGATGAACAATCATCGTATTACTATTGTTCTCATTGTGACGTTGTGGGGTGCACTCATATCGGGAGCTTTTCTTTTTCACATTGCTTTCTATCAAGTCAAATAGTATCAGTATAATTTAAATTATCTGAATTTTTAAATAACTATGTCGTGCAGAATTTGTCGTAAAAAGACCATTGGGTCAGAACTCAAAGTAGAGTGCGGTGATTGCAACAAGTTTTTTCATGCTAGATGCGCTAAATTAACAGCAAACGATCTTGATTTTTATAAAAAGTCAAATAAAACCTGGAGGTGTTCTTCTTGCTGCATTCAACGGCGAGCCTGTTTGTCTGCAGAAAATAACTTGCCGTTCAGCCCTCCACCTCGATCTGCATCTACTTCCTCTCCACCGCTACCAATAGCAGACCCACTGGCACCGATCTCATCATCTAATGCATCTTACAACGACAAAACTTCTACCACCACCACCGCCTCTATTATCAGCCCTGCTGCCACTGCTATCAACACCGCCATAGTCTCTGACGCTTCCACCGCCACCACCTCTACTGCTCTCACCACAGCCACCACCGCCATCACCGCCACCACCGTCTCCACCAGCACCATCACATCTCTGGCAAAAGCTAATTCCACTGTAACTTTGGATATGGTTTACGCCGAAATTGTTTTGCTTAAGGAAGTTCATAAGAAACAAATCGATGTGCTTATCGCAAAAAATATTGAATGTGAAACTAAAATTCTACATCTCGAAGAAAAGGTGAATAATTTGGAGCAACAGCTGTTAATGAATAGCATAGAGATATTAAACGTTCCCAACAACAACACTGCAATATCGAATGTTGACACAGCTCTCAAAATATTCAGCCATGGTTTAAATGTGAATATTAACGAAGCTGACATCGATCAATGTTATATGAAGAAAATTAAAACAAAGCAATCAAAGAATATTAACAACAACAATTCAACGAGCGCCACCACTAATATTCTTCACGTAAAATTCAGTTCTCATCTACTCAAGGAGAAAATTATGAAGGCAAAACGAGAAAAAAGAGAGCAGCTTACAACTAACCTATTCGATGCGCAAAAGAGACCTGAAAACATTTACTTGAACGACTGTCTAACTCATCAGACACGTAAACTGCTAAACACTGCATTGTCGCTGAAGGCTACGAAGGGATTTAAATATGTTTGGACCAGAAACGGGAGAGTTTTTATGCGGAGGAGTGAGGGTGACAATTCAGTAAGAATTGTTAGTGTTAATGATTTTGATAAAATAATATGAATATTGTTCCTTCTACCGTCCGTCCCAATCCAAACATGTGTGATTATCCAGTACCTTGTGTTGATACTTGTTTTTGTTTACAACAAAATATCCGTAGTTTGAGAAAAAATTTTTCGGTTCTTGTAGCTCATGTTGAGTCGCTCATACGTTTACCTGTAGTAATAGTTTTGAGTGAAATTTGGATCTATGAGAATGAACTTTGTTTATACAATATACCTGGTTATTCGCTGTTTGGTAATTGTAATGAATTATATCCAGCGGGAGGTGTAGCTGTTTATGTGAGAGATGGTTTTGTATGCGAGTGCTCTAAAATTGTATTTTCTAGTGCAGATGTGTTAAAGTTGTCGTTTTATTATGAAAATGATAACTACACTATGTTGTGTATATATAGACTGCATGATTTTAGTAAAAGTATTTTTATTGAAGAATTAAGCAATATTCTTGGTATAGTTAAGGCTAAAAATTTGATTTTAATAGGTGATATTAACATTGATATATTAAATGAAATAGATAAAGACACAGAAAATTACTTATTTCTCTTGGCAGCAAATGGTCTTAAGAGTTATATAAACGAGCCAACCCGTGTGACAGAATCTTCGAGTACTTGTATCGATCACATATTCGCCAGATTCAATAAAAAACATAGCAAAATTTTTGATGGTAAGGTTTATGATCTTAGGTTAACAGACCATCACATGGTTGGTCTTAATAACGCTTTGGATTCCACTTCCAGGAGTAGTAAAAAAGCACCCAAAAGAAATAAAGAATGCATTGATTACTCTTTATTATTGGAACTTTTAAAATACGAATTTTGGGAGCCAGTTTATTTGGAAAGTAATCCATCTAAGGCCTTTGATTTATTTAGTTCAATTTTACAAAATCACATAAATTCTTGTACTTACACTTCTAGTCTAAGCTCACAAAGCCATAAGCATTTAAAGCCTTGGATGACTAACAGTTTACTTAAGCAGATTTCTAAGAAAAATACTTTAAGTGCTAAGTGCAAAAAACATCCCCAAAACAGAAATCTTAAAAATTATTATGTCTCTTTATGTAAAACAATCAAACATAAGATAGAAGAAACGCGTAACAATTATTATACGAGTTTATTCGAAAAAGCAAATGGAAATATAAGAGAAGAATGGAAGGTAGTAGATACTATTTTAGGTAAGGATTCGCAGTTAGTCGAAATAGATAACTTGCAAATTAATGATGTTTCTATTAGTGACTTAAACTCGATTTCCAATATATTTAATGAATATTTCACCGGAATTTCAGATAAACTCAAACCTTCAGTTGATCCTTGCTCAAGTTGTGATTGTTCAATATTTTCAAATATAACTTCTGATAGTTTACAATCAAATAGTTTTGTTTTCAATTCTATATCTTCACGTGAAGTCTACATGGCTATTTTATCTTTAAAAAATAAAAATTCGTGTACTACTGATGGTATTTCTAGTATCTTACTTAAAAAAATTGCCTTGTATGTGGTCGATATATTGAGTTATCTGTTTAACGCAAGTGTTGAAAATGGTTGTTTTCCCAAACGCCTTAAGTGTGCTGAAGTTGTGCCTCTTTTCAAAAAAGGTAATAGAAAGAATGTTTCGGACTACAGACCTATTTCTCTGCTTTCAACTTTCTCAAAGCTTTTTGAAAAACTTATAAAGGCAAGAATAATTTCCTTCTTGGACAAAAATAAATTTTTAAGCGATAATCAATTTGGATTTCGGGCAGGAATGTCTACCGAAGACGCTATTTTAAGGCTGTGTACTCAATTATATAGCAGTTTAAATTGCAACAAAACTACCATGGCTCTTTTCGTTGATATGACTAAGGCCTTTGACATGGTTGACCACGACGTTCTGTTAAACAAACTGTATAATGCTGGTTTTCGAGGTGTTATATTTAAATGGCTTCAATCCTACTTAAAGGAAAGAGAACAAAAAGTAAATGTGAACGGAACTTTTAGCAATTCACTTCCTTTGAAAAATGGAGTCCCACAAGGATCCGTTCTCGGTCCATTATTGTTCTTAATTTATATAAATTCTCTTTTTAATCTTAAATTAAATGGTTCCCCAACTGCTTTTGCAGATGATATAGCATACACCTATCAATATAATACTACTTTTGAATGTGTGGCCAAAACTGAAGAAGATTTAGAAATCCTTAGGACATGGTTTGCTGCTCATAAGCTAATTATAAGCGAGAAAACTAAGTTAGTAACTTTTAAACTTTCTGATAACAGTCTTTTTGATTATAACCTTTGCTTTCATGCCCATAACTGTAAACAATTTTGCTTACCTATTCATAAATGTGGTGAACTTAATTTTTATTCTCATAGTTTATGTTCCGATAGTTGCTTTAAAATTGAGTCAGTGATGAAATTCAAGTACTTGGGTGTTCTAATCGATTTCAAATTAAATTGGAAAGAACATATTCGCTCCTTGAAATCACACATGATGTTGGTTATTCGTAAAATGTACCTTATAAAACCATTTTGCTCGAAAAAAGTGTTAAAAGTAATTTATAACGGTCTTGCGCATTCAAAACTTCAATACGGAATTTCCAGCTGGGGTGGATCATACGCAAATACTTTTAAACCCCTTATGTTAGCTCAAAAACATGCAATAAGAATAATTTGTAATAAAAATCGTTTTGCTGAAAGTTGGCCTTTATACCAAGAATTGCAAATTTTACCAATGAGACATCTCTATGTTTTCAAAGTCTTAAGAGAGTTTTTTAAACAAAGTGGAAATATTCCAACTAGAAACTCACAGCTTTACAGTCTACGTATAAATAACTCACATCTTGTTACTGTACCACTCGCACGTAGAACACATTTCTCCCTTTTTTTCACAGTTACAGCTCCAAAACTTTTTAATAAATTACCGTTATTTATAAGACAAACTACTTCTTTTAGATCTTTTTTGAAAAAAGTTAGAGATTGGCTATTCACACATGACTATGAATGCATCGAATCTTTTTTGAGAACCTTATCCTATTAAGTAGCACAAACATACATAGTTTAAATATTTGCTTGTAGTTTTTATTTTTTGTTTACAGCATATTATTTTTGAATTGTTAAGTTTATTTTTTGAAATAATTTATTTACTTAATTTTTGCTCAAGTTTACTTTTATTATTAACTTCATTTTTTTTTTGAAATAATTAAACTCTGATTGTCACCCCACATCAGATATTACTGGAATAATTTTATTTGGCGTGTCATTCAACACTAACTTTTATAGTTACCGAATGTTCACTAATTTCATTCAATCTAAAAACATTTATATTGTATCTAGCTTTAAGTTTGCTTGAATGAATAAAAATTATCTAATCTAAAAAAAAATCTAATCTAAATCTACTAATATGTGGCTTTTGCCTATTTGTCATACTTGATATTGCTCCATTTTAAAAGTTTCTTGAACGATCTTACAGCAAATGAAGTGAGGAAATCTGTGAACATTAGTCTTAAACTTCTTAAAACCAGAATTGAAAGAAAAAACAGAGTTGAGAAAAGCATTCCACATTTTCAATGTGCGGCCAAACAAAAAATCGTTTTGGTTTCCGAAATTGAAGTAATAGGTAAACTGATATTGGCTTTTGTAGATGTTACATAAATATTAAATTAATTCAGAAGAAATAACTAAGATTTTTGGATTTATATTCCAATTCCCTTTGTTTTTTGCTCCCAAGGTACTTCAAAAGATTTTCAAGGTCAATCGAGGAATCACAAAAAAACAGTCACTCCGGACTTCGGATATGTGTTTGTCAATAAAGTTCTACGGTTATAAAATATTGCTGATTGTAAAAATAAAAGTTAACTTAAGATTCTAAAAAAAATAGAGTGATCGGAATTTGGCATTCAGCGAACTGACTATTTTGATTCTCAGTATGAAAACACATCAGATGCTTTATTGAAAATGTCGGTCATCACCTTGACAATCACAATTTTCATAACTTAATATTTGGTATTATAGGTTAGTAAGTATCAATATATTTAAAGAAATGTGAGTTTCGTAAAGATTATTAAGAAATTGTCAATATTTCTGTTGGCAAACATGATATTTTAACATTCAAAAGAATTTATATTCAGCAAAATGTTAATTTTTTTAAAAAAATCTTCGTTCAATCCTTTCAAAAATTTAAATTAAAATTAAAACATTTAACAAATTAAAGAAAAATATTATCTATTGGACTGTGAACTGACAACTTCTGGCTCTTTTCAATCAACTTAAAGAATAGTTCAAGTTGGGTTAAATGGGGAAAATAAATACATATATCTGAAAATAAAGCCAATTTCGTTTTATGAACACTACTTCCATTTTTCCTCGAACATTTTTTCGACACTAAACAAAACCCAAAATGGAAAACATAAAAACTTCAAATAAAATCATTCTCAGTGATATTTTCAGCAGTATTGACAATGGAAGAAAAATAATCAACTAATGTCCATCAATACCAAATAAGTTATTGATAAATTGATCGATGATATCGAGACTCAAATAATAAATGTTTTTATTGCCATAACAAGACTGAGAATTTCTGTGGTGACTGTGACAAAATGTTTTTCAATATGACAAAAGTTATTTTCAATTTGATTTTTCGTTACCTCCAATTCGTGTAACTTTTCTGCCCTCTAATGCAAACAGCCAATCTCCTTAAACAAATAATGTAACGTAGGGTGGACGGTAAGACACCACATTGAATTTAATTATGGTTCAATAATAAGAAGCTTCAGAAACAATAAAGAACACGCAGTCCATTATAATAGGCTCTAGGTTTTTAAGCATATTTAAATAATGTTCTTTATTATTAAACATAGCTTAATGTATTCAGTATTCATACAAATGTATAACGCTTATCGATACGATTTATTACTTTTTCTTTACATACTTTTAAATTTGTATTTCATTCAAAAATTTCGTTGGAAAATATAAGTTTATTATGCGAACGTATCGGAAATTAAACTTATTTCCTTAAGCTTCTTTCGCTACACTCTTTCACATTCTTATAAATATTTTCAAAATATTCAAAAAGAAAAGTCTACACTTCTCTACTCGTAGTACACTTCCTTTAAATTGATTTACACCAATTTGAACTCATTCGAAAGAGTATTTAAAAAAAAAAGATGCTAGACCTTCTTTTGAAAGCTGTTTTTGCACAAAAGTATAAGGAAGGTAAATAAATCAAATTGTCTGGCAAAAGACTTACATAAAGTTGTTCGCAAACGAAATGTGTGTATTTTGGGGTTGGAGAGTTAAGCTATTTAAAAGTTTCAGAATAATATACAAAGAAGAGCTAAATGTTGTTTTTTTTCAATCTTAAATATACGTAGCTTATACTTTCAGTCGTGTTAAGACCTTGAGATTGAGATTTTGAGAAGGAAAAATCTGTATTATTTTAATTAAATGGCGTTAATCTCAAACCTTTTAAATTCTTTAAATATAAAATTAAAATTATAAAAAATAATCTATGATCAGCAGTTGTTGTCGTTATGGGTTGAAAGATAAATTTAAGACAGAAATTGGATCTTAATGTTGTTTGAATTAAAACCTTTAATATGCTTTTAAAATGTTAAAAGACAATAAAAACCTCTTAATAAATAATTATGCCTATCTGATTTTTTCACTAAAAGTTCAATTTTTCTCCTAACCATTTTCACGACATGATGTCCTGCTTCGTGAGTTTGGTAACTCTTTAACTTCTAACTAACTTTTAAAGTGTTTTTCAATAACGTGCATACAGTTTTCCAATTCGATCTTGCTTTTTTTTCTACATTTTTTAGAAATTTGCAGTTGACTAAGGAAATTTTAAGAGAAGAATACTTTTAACAACTGCATTTACTTTACCAAAACCAACAAAGTTTTATCAAAAATAAGTCAAGTAAAATAAGAAAATGGACTTAAATGAAATATCACAAAGCCTAAAATATATCATGCTGGTAAGTATAGAGATTCGTTCTTTAGCCGAACTACGCGAATGTGTAGAACTTTCAAGAATTTGAAAACAACTTCCAGTGTCATCTTTACTAAACCCTCAATCATTCAAAATCCTCACACTGAGTCTAAGACATATTTTAAGAAAACAACAACCTCTCCTCCAAAATTTCAAACAACAAGTCAACTTTTCAAATTATCTAAATTCAATTTCAATTAAAATCACTATCAACACTGATGCTTCACTTTTTAATTATGTGGAAAGCTAAATGACCATCAGGCACTTCTTTAATTAAAATTACTCATAGTTATCAATGGTTAGCTTTTATTTTCCTCTCAGCATTGAAACTACGTCCTCTTCATTCAATTTATAAAAACCACAATATTGTTTGATCTACCTTTAAATATTTCATTAGAAGTTTCCATTAACAAGTCAATTTTCAGGAACAAGTTGAAACTCAAAAAAGATGTATCGGAACTATGTTTATTATTAAACTTATTGAGGTAGGTAAAGGTACATACTACTTCTTCTATATTGAAAGGTTGGCTTTATAAGTTGAAGAGCTCTCTATCGGAAGTTATACTAAGTTAGCATAAAAGACAAGGGGATGCATTTTCTTTCTACCGAAAGTAGATTTTTGCCTTTTTTGGAAAATTGAGTGTTAAAGGAAGGATAACATTTATGAGGATATTCTAAAGAAGTTTTTTCTTCTTCATTCGTTTTTGTATCCCTTATCGCATCAGTATATTTTGTTATTTTTGTTTGTAAATTTTTTGTAAATAAAAACACTTTGCACAAGTTAAAGTTTATGCTCATCCCATAATAAGTTGTTTCAAGTATAAAACCCCTTTTTTTGAATCTTATTTTTTGATTTTATCATTTTTGTTCCGGACACGAAACAAAGTGCTTTTGTATGTATATACATGGATGGTAAGATAAGTATGCTGAAAGGACTTTGTTGTGCCCATGTAGAGGATTTTCAAAACTTGAGCAAAATTTGTACTAAACTGACACTTGGAAACCTTTTTTGTGTTTTTTGCTAAAAACTAATTGAAATTATATATATCTATAGAAATCTTACAGAATTTTGTTGAAAAGGGAAGTGGAATAGGCTGCTTTGGACAAAGATGCTGAAAGTGCGTATTCATGATTTAATTTCACTAAAAATTAGAAAAGATTTAATTAATAAACACAAATATAACATTTTTGACTACATGTACAAAAGATTGAAGGAACTGAACCAATAAATTCTGTGACCTTATTTTAAGACGTATGGAATTTAAAAAAATGGATAGACTAATACTTCAATCCTTAGCAGCTTTAAGAAAAGTAAGTGTACGCCCCAATGAACTTTTATTAAACTTCTTTTTAAATCAATAGCTTAAATTCGGTCAAAAGAGAACTATGCATTTTTAGTTTTTAATGTGAAAGGACAAAATCGTAGTGTCGAGAAAAGTCCTGGTACAACGTCTTTTTCACAAGATCAAACTCAATTGATTTCTAAACAAAATAGAACTTTGGGCTCAATAGCAAATGTGAATGAGGTTGTTGAGGACTGACTGATCAACACTTCCCGAAAAAATAAAGAAAATCAAATTCGCAAAAAATCAAAGTGCTCGATTTAAGGGGCGTGGTAACGAGCCACTATCTAAGATTACTTATCATTTGTAAGAAACACTAATGATTCTTTTTGAATGTTGAAATTTAAAAGAGCGAAATTTGATCTTATGCACTAAGGGGGAGTGGTATCCACCCACTTTTTGCATATATGTTTTAATTTATCCATTATTCGTCTTAATTTATGAAATTTGGAGTAAATACAAAATAAAATAAGTTGAAATTTCTTACAACTGGGAGTGGTATCCACCCACTCTTATTTGAATATTTAAACTGAAGTTGATATGCGTAAGTAATATTAAATTTTAAAATAGAAGAGTTGTGGGGTTTAAAATATGAACTGAACTTTAAATGTTTGCTTACACTTGAAGTCTTTGCATTCTTAAATGAAATTTCACTTGAAGTCCTTTCCAAGTGAATGGAAAGAATTCATGCAGTCTGAAATGAATGCAATCAATTGATTACAGTCAAATGATTGGAGAAAAAATGATTGCAATCTTTTTAAGGTCAAATGATTGATGATTGCAAAATTGGATGTTCCAATCTTTAGGTGAAATCAATGAATGCAATCCTGAAGTTGAATTTAATAAATGACTTATAATTTATTTAAAATTCCGGTAGGGAGCAATGCATCATTATAATTTAATGATTTAGGAAACTTTTTTAAAATGTAGATTTTGGTAGGTTATGTGGGAACTATTAAGTTTAGGATTGATTGACAAAAAAAGTGTCAATGTTTTATTTAATTGATGCCTTCATTGGGTTAACTAGAAAAGTATTAATTATCATATTTAAATTGAACACAACTTAAGTGATTTTTTAAAACTAACGTTTTTGTTACGATGCTAGGTTAGGTTAGGTTAGGTTGTAGTTAATGTCCAAGATGGAAACGAACACACTTAGGCCAGTTTAATGGCATATTGTGATACCACATGAATCTTGAGGCTTCCTCCTAAGCTCAATGGAACCAGTTTGAGTCTCTTACGAAACGTGAGAGGCTGATTATGATGATATGATTTAGATCGTTTAGATCGTTAAAGAAGAATTCTCCTAAGTAATTCTTGCGTTTTCGAGCCAGAGCAGGACATGTACAGAGAAGATGAAGAGTAGTTTCCTCTTCTGTCTCGTCCATATAGCTTCTGAAAAAGTCATTTGAGAATACGCCTATCCTCGTGGTGTGCCTCCCTATAAGACAGTGTCCGGTTATGACACCTATTATCGAGCTGATATGCGATCTGTTTAGAGATAGCAAGCACCTTGAACGTCTTAAAGCCAGTGTTGGCCAGATGTTCCTTGCGACTTGACACGTGGTTGTATTGTTCCACCTGGTGCCTGCCCTCCTAACAGCGTTCTGCATTATCAACAATTTACAAGTAGCAATTGGTATGCCAGTACGTGCCAAACGTGGTAGGATGGGCTGTGCTGTACCGTTCCTAGCGAGTTCATCTGCCTTACAATTACCTGGAATGTTTCTATGGCCCGGTACCCAGGTAAATATTAAACAGTTGTGCCATCTCCATTAGAGATGATTGACAGTTATGGACTGTTATAGAGTTTGTAGAGACAAATTCCAGTGATTTCATAGCAGCCTGACTATCTGAGAAAATACGGATATTAGATGTTGATATCACGTTTTCTTTAAGCCAATACAAGACTTCTTTCATCGCCAACAGTTCTGTCTGGAACACGCTACAATGATTGGGAAGGCGGAATGAGAGACTTAATTTCAGTCGTTCAGATGTTACGATACTATTTTGCCTTTATTTTACATTGAAAGGCAATATTGCATTTGAAGTGAGACGTCAATTATATCAAATAATAGCATTTTCTTTTGAAGCCTTCTTAAAATGTCTGTCTCAAATGTCTTCTCCTATAGATAAAGAAGAGGAATTACTCCTCTACTTAAATTCAGAATCAATCAAAAGCTCTAACATAATAAAATGAAATTGACAATACTTAAACCAAACCACCATTTCACTTAATCAAACGGACACAAGCAAACATCCGAACTGATAACATCTGTTTGAAGAATTTAATTGGTATTTAAGTTTTTTTTCTTTCGAATTAGTAATCAAAAATGCCATAAAATTAAAAACTTTGATGACATTTGCTGTCAACTTCTAAAAATAGTGAAATTCCAAAACTGTTTCGTATGTTAGCATTAATATTCTTTAAATTTATTTCCGTCAATTTGTTTACGATAGTTTAATAGTTTCTCTGCTAATTGGGATTGAATTTAATCTGCCAAGCAATTATAAAAATATAACAGGTGTTTTTTGAGCGGTATAGAAATTAAAGTTGCCAACACTATTTAGATTCGTGGCTATATTTTAAACTCTCAAATGATTTATGTTTTATTGAATTTGACATTTTAAAATGAAAAGCCTGACACCTGAACAACGCTTCCAAATTGTGCAAATATTTTTTGAAAATCATGGTGCTGTTCTAAATTTTTGTTTTTGATTGAATGGAAAAGTCAATAAACAAAACTGCAGCATTTGGAGTGATGATTATCCACAAGTGATTTATTGAATTAAATGTTTGTTAAACTTCACTTTGTGTGTAGAAACAGGTGATGTCGCTAGTCTACACCGATAAGCCCAAGACAATTGACAAAATGACGTTCGTCGTGTTTTGCCGATATACAACCACAATTTTTTTTCAAATATTGGACCTTCATTTTGGTTTACATCCGAGCCAGTTGTTTCAGTCATTTCAGAAATTATTTTTAAAATAAAATGCAAAAATATTGATTGCATGCGAATTTAAAAACTTATCTTTTTTATTCTATTTCAAAGTTCTACAACTAAAAAGAACACCTTTTACTTGAATCCGAATCAATCAGAAGCCTTAAAATTGTATAACGAAATTTCACTAAATCAAACGTCAGAATCGATAAGATCTGTTTGAATCGTTTCAATGGCATTTTGTCTTCCGAATTACCAAGATTCATAACTTTTTGATATTTACATTAATTTTCTGTTAATGTGTCTATTAAAGACTTTTACGATGATAGTTTAATAGTTCTTCTGCTAATTCTGGACTGAATCCATTGAGAGTTCATTAATATCGTTTAAATTTTAACTATCCGATGACTAGTTAAAAATAATTCGGCTTTCAAACTTAATTAGTAAAGAGAGTCGTAAAATTATTTCTAAAAGAGTAGCTTTAATAATAAAATATATATTTTTTTTAATATTATCAACAATGTATTTGAAAAAATCTGGTAGCGTACAAATCAAACACACTTAGTTTAGAAATTAAAAAAATTGCAATTTTTTAAGAAGGTTAAAATTAAAAATAAACTATTTTGCCAACTGCTTGTAGAAGAAATAGATCTTACAACCCTTAACCTGTTTTCAAGTAATGCCAGGGTTAAGGGGACCTAAATTTTGCATGCCAAAAATGTACGGCTAATTTGAGAAAGCACTTTAATTACAAGGTCTACTTTCGGAGGATTTGTCAATTCGCAAACTGACACAGGTAGTAATTGAACGCCAAACCTCTAGCTTGACAGTTCTACGCAGTAACCATCACTTCACTGGTACTACAATTATGACAGATGGCATGATGTAGTACGTTGGACTGTCATATGAGAAGTCTTTGGTTCGATCCGTTTGCGTTCGGATTCGGCTTAAAACTGTAGGTCGCTTCCATCCCTGACAACAGTTCTCGCACACAGGAATGGTTGAGAGTTGTCAGTCATTAGGCCCTAGTTTCCAAACGTACTGTTGCGAAATGACTAACTTTAGCTTTAATGAATGCCCTTAAATGTTGTGGCCATCAAACTTTATTGGCACTCCCTCTTTCTGTTGATATTTTCGACATTTTTTTCGCTACCTCTATATGAAGAGTTTAAAAATTTCTATAAGAAATCTTCAAGAATCTTCGCTCTCAAATTCAGACCAGAAAGAAATAAACTTAGGGATTAAAATATGGACTTCCCCAAGAGCCAATCTTATGCTTCTTTAAGACCTACTATTTTGACCCTAAGGTAATTTTGTGTTGTCTCGACTTTGTTTGTCTCACCAGAATCTTGGAGAAGAATTCATTTATCTCCATTGAAAAGGGTATTTGTTAAACAATTTACCAAACCCTCCACCACTTCTCTATAACATAACTTTTCAACCGTTTTCACATTTGTTCCCACAACCTGAGTTACGTGACACTTTGGAGTGCGATTTTCAATCAAATCATTACAGAAGAGTTGTGATGGTTAATTTTGACCCTTAGAATGATAGTTTTAGTTTGATATGATGATGTCGCATAAAATGTATTGTTTTCTTTGTTTTAAACTCATTCAACGTTAAAAATCTTTTCATTTCATGCTCATTTCTCCCGTGCCACAGTGAAAGCTATTTGACTTTTCTCACGATAACTTTTTGGAGTCGAGGTGTTAAAATATGATCTGTGGAGCGCTGATAGTTTTGTATGTTTTGATGCTCTCAAATCGGTATTGAATTGGATTTGGTGAATAAATCCGAATCTGTGGAAATTATCTTTCTCTTCTAAAGTGATTTCAGTGGTATTCGTTCTTGAACTGCTTTCATAACCGTTCAAATGTGGTCAACGTAAGGACCGCTACTTTTTGGGCTAGTTATCTTCTCTTGAAGATATAGGAAACTGGAGAAGAATGACATTCCTGAAAAATATTGCGATAATTTCGACAGAACTCATTCCTTACCAACGATATTAATTCGATCAGAAAACATTTTTAAACATTAAAAAAAAAAACAAGATTTCTTCTTCTATAGATATTGAATAAACATACATTTTGTTTTCTACTAAAACTCAGATTCAACCAGAAGCCCAACAAAATGATGTTGTCTAAAGTGAAACTTAACCAAAATTTCACTAAATCAAACATACCCAACAAACGTCAGAATTGATAAGATCTGTTTGAAGCGTTTTATTGATGCAAATTCCTTCTTCTTCCAAATTAGCATCATTAGAATATAAACGTTGATAGTTTTAGCTATTAACTCCTGAAAATAACGAAGCTCCACAACTATTTTATGTCCGACATTAATTTTCTGTAATTTTTCTGAAGACAGTTTTTACAAAAGTTTAATAGTTATTCTGCTAATTGGGAATGAAATGCATCTAAGGTGTCATTAACCGGTGATATCAAATTAGGTATAACAACTCTAAACATCACTTAACAAGACGTAAAAATGACAATGTTAGCCTGTTAATTTGTTTTTTTATTTAATTAGGATATAAGCTACTGTAATCAACTTCAAATTCGTAGTTTTTGTGGTAGTAAAAGAAACCATTAATGTCAACATTTTTAACCCTGTATTTGGTGAATTTTTATTAAAAATTTCTATAAAGTTAAGAAATTCAAGAATTAGTCATTTGTCAAACTATAAAATATACTTTTAAAAATTAATCTTATGGCTCAATAAACCAAAAAATAATTACCATCTCTTAACCACTTAATAAAATGATGACAAATTAATTAAGTAGGTAAACAATACTTAAAATTTTTGAAATGTTCTATCTCAAATCAATCTCAAAAACTTGTGCCACTATAAATGCAAATCCACTGCATAAACTCATTAAATGGTAGTTATACCAACACATATACACATTTATCTTTATTTCAATTTAATTGTTTATTATGCTAATGAAATTATCAAAATATGTTTATTTAAATATAAAATGAATTACCTATTCGTATGTGTTTTGTATAAGTACTTTTATAGGTATACGAACGTGAATCACAAACCTATTTCAAATTCAACAAAAATTTAATTCCAATAAATTTTGCTACGAGTATGGTTTTTAAAAAAGACCAAATTCAAATTTAAAAGAACAGTTAAAATATGCTAATTGCACCCGTAGTATATTGTTTTGCATTTATGTATATCCAACATATTTATATGTATTTTGAAACACACGTCACATCCCATTATTTGTTTTTGTATTTTTTTGTGTTCCTTGTTTTTTGAAGAATGTTTCATTATTAACTTAAAAGTCATGTTCTCATTCCAATACACTTTTATTTTTATTGATCTTTTTTTTGTTTTGTTTACTTTTCCCTAAGAACCCGACAAAAAAAAATAAAAATAAAAACTGTCAAATTAAGAATGAACAAAATAAAGGTAGGTAAGGTACTTTACATTAAAGCAGGGCAGATACTTTTTTTTTGAAAACATCTTATTCAATTACAATTTACTTGTACCTTTACCTTTACCTACTCTCATCTGTCATCTCCTTTTTGTGTCTTTGTGTCTCTTTATCGGTCTTCGGCGACGTTGTTGGAGCCTTCTTTACTGGGGGGGTTGTATGTTTATTATGCAAATTTTGTCACGAGTTGCAAATTAAGAAGGTATATGTATATCAACATTTTGTCTGCTTTGTTATGATGAGTACCTAGTTATACACATTATGGGTAGACTACACTTTGGTTTGGTCCGAAAGTAGGTCGGTCGGATGTTGATGGTGCTTTTTTTTATCAAATTCTTCTCAAACAAAAACTATTTCAAACAAAATAATTAGATCAGATTTTTGTTGTTGGGTTGGGTTTGAAAACAGAATCACAAAGGGTGTTTTTGACAGAAAGAAAAATCGATGTTTATCTTTGGTTTGACAGTTGAGAATGTTAAAATGTGTTGACATTTCTATTTAGCACGGTTTGACAATTCGTTATGAATTATTGAACGTCATAACAATATTTTTATATTGTGGACATTTACTTTGAAATCAATTAAACTATTTGCACTTTGTCCATTTTTCAGTGTCTATTGATGAAGCTCAATTCTGGTAAAAATGGCTTAGTTAATAAACAAAAATGGAGCATTCGTAACGAAGACAAACCCCAAGTCTTTGATGAACCACCATTACATCAATTCAAATTGAATATTTGACGCATATCATAGGTCGCTAATTAATTTGAAATGTAGAAAAAGTTGAAATGACGGCTAAAGGAAAGAACTATCGAGCCGTGCTGATTAATGTTTTGTTTTCCAAAAGTTAACCGAATTAACTTTGACGACTTTTTTGGTGTGTGTGGCGTTTCGCATCTTGTCATATTCTTTTTTGGTGGCAACTTTATTTCTAAAAGTGGCCTTGTTAAATGGTCTCTTTTTTTCGTGCAATTTACCGCTTCTCGATAACTTCCTTATATGAGACGGACACAATCCCGAAAACTTAAACCACTCAAACTCAGAATTCCAAAAATTTGGAACCAAGAAAAACCAAAATACACAAAATATAAATTTTCCGATAAGACAATGATTTAGATTTCCAAAGTCACTTAAATGAAATTATTGGGTTTCATGAAATTTTTATTAAACAGGCTTATTTTTTAATGAGGCTATAATTTGAAATAAAATAATATCATTTTCGGGTTTTCGGATTTCCAGAAATTTGTGTATGATGGAATTTTGTGATTTTGGTTCTCCGTCCCCAATCAATTTTGTATACCGACACAACAACTCTTAAAGCATTGGAAGCAAATATTCAATCCACCGGTAAGGCCATACGACCAGATTTATTGGCAAACAAAGTGAAAAATGTAAACGATGGGTTTTTGAATGACCTTGATTTAAATTCGCTCAAAAAAGTTAAATTATTGAGACAGAACTTTTAAAAACTCAAATTAAAAAAAAAAAAACAATTTTTTGAGATTATCTTAATTCATGAAGTGATTTTTTTAAATAAATTTATACCGGTTGTTTGAATCCACAATTTCCCTGACTTCAATATTCACTTTAAATATTTACGTTGTTTCATAAAATTTTCAAAAAATCTCCATTCTTATAAATCTTTAGTAAACGCTGAGTTTTTTATGCCAACAAAAGTTTTTGATTGAAAAAATTAACCAAATCGTTTTTAAAAGTAACTTTTTGTTTTGTTTTTGTAACGCATCCGTTGTCGGTCGTCAAGTTTTTGAGTGAACAAAATTAAGGGTTTTCCAATAGGGATGTGAAATTTTGACAGCTCGTTGCAGCCATATTGTTTTTTTACTTTCTTTCAAAATATCTTAGTCAATCTACACGTGCACATGTTTTTGTATCGGATTTTAGAGAAGTTCGATGTTGATATCAATTTTGGCCTTAAAATCTTCTTTAGGTCTATTGCTGAATCTGGGACGATCGCGAACTACCAATGCATCCAAATAATGTAACTCTTTGGTGTTGATTATTGACTGAAGGTGTCATCGATCCGTACTTTTTCGAAAATGATTCTAGCTATATCATCACTGTCAACAGTGATCGCTATAAGTCCACAAATACCCTGTACGCTGAATTAGATGAAATGGACACCAAAGACATATAGTGACATGTTCAACAGCTCAAGACACAACCGATAACCTGAATAAACGGTTTCGAGCTTTGGTTATCTAGTACCGAGGCGAGCGACGTGAATTGCCACCCAAAATTGTGTAATTTGACGAATTTAGACCTTTGACCTTGACAGACAAGATATCCGATGGCATCGATAAAATTCAGCCTGATTTAAGCGCCACAGTAATCGAAAACTGCAGTTTTCAAATGCGAGCCACCCATCAAAACCACGGTGGCCTTCCAAATAAAGATTACGCCTTATTGTACCTCATGTACAACTTGAAACTTTTTTTTAATGAAAACTCTATAAAAATAATATTTAAAAAAGAGGCTGGGATGCGACCCACACTGATAACTTCCCATCCCGTCTGTCGATTTGCCTTGCTTAAAAGTTTGTATGTACTCGTATCAATTTTTACCAAATTTTGCGTAGTATTTCTTGTAGATTTTATTTTTTATGAAAAAACGGATTGTTGGATTTTTATAAAAAAATTACTGAAAATAAGTTTGAAGCCAATATTTTTAATTTTTGAAAAGCTATTTGAATCGAAAGTAAATTTTTACCTAGTTTTAGTATTGTTTTTTTTTAGAGCTTTTTTTTTGTAAAAAAACTGTCAATTCGATGTTTTTCAAAATTTTATCAAATGTTGAAAACAATATTTCTTATGAGATAAAATTACTTTGAAGCCAATATTTCAAATTTTTTAAGAGATATTTGAGTCGAAAATAAATTTTTACCAACTTTTGTTAAATTTTTTTTAGGTTTTTAATTTTTTGTAGAAAAACTTTCAATTCGATGTTTTTCAAAGTTTTACTGAATGTTAACAACAAAATTTTTTGAAAGATAAAAGTAGTTTAAATCCAATATCTACAATTTTTAAAAAGATATTTGAGTCGAAAATCAATTTTTACCAACTTTTATTATTTTTTTTTTAGGTTTTTATTTTTTGTAAGAAAACTTTCAATTAAGTTTTACTGAATATTTAAAACAAAATTTCTTATAAGATAAAATAAGTTTGAAGCCTTAGTCTCAAGTTTTTGAAAAGATATTTGAATCGCTATTCAATTTTTACCTACTTTGAGTAATGTTTTTTTTTAGATTTTTATTTTTTATAAAAAAAAACTGTCAATTAGATTTTTCTCAAAATTTTATAAGTTGTCAAAAACATTATTGTTCGTTGAACAAAAATGTTTTGGAGATGAAATCATATTTTAGACGTACTATTTTTGGAGGTGACAATTTTGTTTTCAGTTTTTTTTATAAAAAAAATCTTTAATTCTTTGATATCACGTTATAATATATTATATAAAATTTAATTCAAGTCTCTAGAGTTTTTTGTTTGTAAGATACTCAGGGTTAACCAAAATTTTAACCTTTTTTTCAAACTGCTATGATAAAAAAAACCACCCACGCAATTTTCTTGAGAGCCCTTTCTGCATCTTTTTGTCTTATTATCTGAATAACAAAATTTATTTGAAATCGATATCTCTTCTGGTTCTTGAGCTATGGACGACGAAAAAACGTGTACAGACGTACCACAGACATCGTTTTAGAAATCTTTTATTTAGTCTCTAAACGACCTTGAAACGTCGAGAAATGTCAAAATTTTCAATTTGACAAATTCGACCCATTGCAATAACTTCCTATGGGAAGTTAAAAACGGGTACTTGCTAAATTTTACCAAATGAATAAAATCAATGTTCGAAGTAGAAAACTTTTTTTTCAAAATCAAAAAGTTCAAAAATTAAGTAAGGTGCTAAAATGATCTACAAGACAAAGATTCATCCTTTATTGATAAGAACTATTTTTGTTTTTCTTTAGCTTTGAAAACACAATTTTTGATTGGCTTTAACGTTCTTAAAGAGTTATTCTTTTAAAACCTGATACAACCTGAACAAATTATAAACCGAGATTCGAATTCAGGACAACTTAATCCCAAAAGGATTTTTTTCTTTTTTTTGTGGCACAAGACATAACATTTTTCAAGCTCTTAAAAAACACCCTCTATAAGAACAAATGAATTGAGCACCATAAATAATATTAAATTGTTTTGAGGTGCAGATCATACCCGAAGATAAAAGACTGAGCAACTATACAATAAATTCAAAATAGCCAAGAGCGCGTAAATACCCGCCACCGTTCTAATGCTGAACCAAAACCACCCCTTAGCACATTTTGCATCGTATCTGAGCTGAGCATAGGAATGTCTGTCAGATATTTTCAAGGTCACCAAAAACAAAACAGAATAAAAATAAAAATCATTAAATGAAGTCAACTTACCCTTTGGCGCAACAAGTGGCGGATAGAATTTTTCAAAACGACCCCGACTGCAAACCAAACCAACTACAAAAATAAGATAAAAAAACAGTGTCGTCGTCGTCGTAGGTAAGTATTGTAGTGGTAGTAGTTGTGTTGCGGGATGTTAATTTATAATTCAGCTAATCCAAGTTTAAAGCGGTTTTGTTGTTGTAATTCGTAATTAATGTACTGCTGCTGATGGTAACTGCCGATGTCGGTGGTAGTGGTGGTTGTGGTGGTGGCAGGAACAACCCCTGCAGAATTTATTTAAATATTTAAATTTCCCGTGTTTGCTGATGCGATGCTAGGTAGGTACTTGAATTGATGATGATGTTGTTGTTGATGATGATGATGCTGATGATGGATGATGATGATGCACTCGAACTAAGGTCAAGTAGTCGACGACGATTTGATTTAATTGCAATAATAATAATTTTATTCCACAAACATGCAAATTAAACATTTGCCCTCACAGGAAAATCAACTCAACAACAATAATAACAACAACAAAACGCAACGAAACAACAACAAAAATCACAGGCACAATATTTATACTTTCAATTTATGTAAAAAAACACACACTTTATGCAATAAATTATAAATATTTATATATTTTCTGCAGTGGATGCTATTTTAAGAACCACAATTTCAATTTTTCAATTTATCTTTCATTTAAATAAAATTTTATATTCTTCTTTTTTTCATTTAGAAAACGCAACAACAATAACATAAACAAAAGAAACGAATGAAATGCAAACCGATTTTAGAATTGAATTGTCAGCGAATTTGTATTCGCTTTATGTCAAAACTAGGTAGGTTAGGTTTTGAGACACTATTTGAAGTACGTGAGTAGATTTGCCGACTAACTTTTATCTGAATCTTTAATTAATTGCAACTAGAAACGTTTCTAGTATCTCAACTATTAGCAACTCCGAAAGATAGTTTCACTTCAACTTATCAAACGAGAACTGTCACTGATTCATCTATAGACGAGCGGGAAGTGACTTATATTCGAGATTGATTAATTCGCGTGGTGTTGAATAAATAGCCTTCTTATCACACCAAAAGTATCTTCAAACCATTTCGATAAAATGTAACTGACATTCATCCAGAGACCACAAACGGTGTCGGTTAAAAATCGTACCTTCTATAAGACTCTCGTTTATGTTATATAGACCGTTAAAATACGAAACCACCTTTTCTGGTTCGAGGTTCGAAACACACTGAATTCAAATGCAACTCAGGAACTCAGCGCCAGACCAGAGCGTCGCGTCAGCTGTGAGGAAATCCAACAAGAAGTTCGTTCGCAACATAAATCTTTCTCATTCAATTTCAGTTTAGAAGTTCAGATTCATTTTCTGATACATAAACAAAAATCAGATTCATAAAAATGTTGCTAGATACTTTAGAGAATGTGTCTACGACTACGGCGCGTCGGTAGAACGGAACCGGAAGAATCATAATGAATGGCATAGCTATAAATACAGAAAGATACTTTTCATACCTAGGTTTTGAGTTTAGGGAAATGGGAAGATGAATATTTAATTTGTGCAATTTTTGTATGTTCCCAGGTAAAATGTGATAGGGTTTAGGTACCTGTATGATGCGGTGTGTTTCATTAATTCTAAGTGGAACGAAGGGAAGGGTGTTTTTTTTTCTTCCATATAAATAAGGACATCTTAGAGCTCTATTAAAAACACCTCTCTTACTTTTGTATCAAATTTGTTGATAACACTTTTCGTTTAATTATGGAGAAGAAAAACGTTGAACTCATAAAAAATTTCTGCGAGAAAAACCAAAATATAAACTTTTCTTTTGTTTTCTGTTGAGGTTTTTGTGGTGAAAAACTTAAGTCTCATGGAAAAGGATTATAAATTTTCACTTAAAAAGATTCTTTTTTTTACTGTTTTACTAATCTAATGGTGTGGTTACTGAGAGGTCTGTTGTAAATTATTTAAGACACACTGTGGTTGTAGACAATCAATCAAGATGAAAATACTTATTCTTGAAAACAAAAAAGGGATTAATAGAGGTTAGTTAAGGTATTTACACACCATGATTTTAAAGGGTCTGTTTTTTCTTTATGGAATTTTAAATGGCAGAAAATATAGTCCTGATGTGGTAAGTGAAACTTAATTAGGTATTTTCTTCAATAAATTAAAGTTTTTGACTTTTCTTACCCTTTTGTAGGGGTAATAACTTATTTTAGTACTTTAGGAACTTTTGATTTATAAAACAGTCATTAAAAAGCTGTTTTATTTATTTTAGAATTTTAACCTTCTGTTACATTTATGGGATATTCAAAAATGAACTATTTAAAATCTTACGAAATTATTTAATAATGTCAGAAATTAAAGTCAGTCTGAGGTTCTTTTTTAATGATTTCTAGGAGTTTGTACTTGAAAAACCCACTTGTGTGATATTCATATAAAGGGTACTAAAGGTGTTTTCAATGTATACAATGGACTCTTGCACCGTATTGGTGGGATATTCAGTCATTCTGATAATTTTTAAGATTTTTGGCGTTTTGTAGAAACCCACTTGTGGGATATTTAGCAACGTATTCGTGGCATATTCAGTCAGTTCTTAAGATGGTTTTTAGGATTTCTGGGAGTTTGTTTTTAAGAACCTACTTGAGCTATGTACATAAAAAGGAAATTTCAGGTGTTTTAATGTTCACAATGGATTGTTAGTGCCGTATTGGTGATATAAAATATTAAAAAATAAACCTTTATAAACATTTTTCAGATCATCACAAGCCGGCAAATAATTATGTTCTGCTTCTTCGTGTATTTACAGTATCGTAGTCTTATTTTCATGATTTTTGTTTGTCAAATATTACAAAATAAAATACAAAATTAGGTGGGGCAACAGTTTATTGACTCTAGTGACTCACAACTCTCAACCATTCTTGTGTGCGAGTAAAGTTGTCATTGAAGTAGTCGACTTATAGTTTTAAGCCGAATCCTAACGGATAATTTGATAAAGCACTTTTCATGACAAGAATTACTCTTGGAGGATTTGTTAATTCTTCACAAGAGGCAGTACCCGTGAAAATTTGTTTTAATTAAGGTAGCACAGGCAGGGATTGAACCCAAGACCTCTGGCATGATAGCCGTATACACTTTTTTTTAAAAGGTCATTTTTATTCATTAATTCTTAAATTTATCTTATAGCTAGACAAAAATTCATAAAACTAGCCTACCATAACTTACTGGTCCCATATGGACACTCTAAGTTAAAATAAAGCAGATAATTCTAATGCCTTTCGGCCCTTAGATCTACTTTACTGTAATTCATTTTATTTATTTTTGTTTATTAGAAAATAAAAAAAAATTAATACCTTTTATTATTTTTACTTAAAAACTACTTAAAATAAGTTCCTTAAAATAAAACTTAAAACTAACTTAAACTACCTGTTGTACCTATAAACTATTTGAAACTAGATCAACCACAACAGCAAATCTAGCTATCTATAACATTTTTTTGATTTTCATATATTGTTTTGTTGCTTTTTTTTTATTTTAATTTAATTCAAATTTTGTTTTGTGTCACCATGCCTATTCTTCTTAAAACTAAACCCTAGAACTGTAAAAGAAGTATGAAAGCCGGCCAAAGCTTAAAACCCCATCCCCACTACCCACTATCAAGTGCCGATTGAAGCCACCAGAACTGGTTCTCCTGCTTCACCCTATCAGTTCGGTCACGTTCGTGCACAGCCCTACTGAACCGAAGGAGCTCTGCTCCGCCTTGTGCCATGACGTCCCGATTGTACAGGAGTCGCCTATCCACGGTTCTTCGTCTGACGTGGTAGATTAGCGGAACTGCCAATCTATCCTGTACCAGACCGCATCTATCTAAAAAGAGGAATGCCTCTAGTGGAATGAAGCCGCTCAAGCTTGCACTCTCTAAATACTCGTCGGATAGAACGCCCCAAACATGAAATTCTTGGTCGAAGACATAGCTCTTGCAATGTGACCTCGAACGAGTTTTATCACTAAATTGTCAATTTTGTTGATTCGAGTCCCGTTGTATAGGACCTTGTTGGAATAGTAATGCACGCAAGAAGAATCGGATGTTTGATATAAGCCGGCACAGCGTCGTAAACACTTCCACTCGAACACCCGAAACTTCTCAATCTTTGAAGGGGCAACGTATGAGCTCCATGTAGCAAATTACCTTCACTCTGGAGTCAAGCCTACTGCTGTAAGACACCCGTTTCGTCAAAGCGAGGGCTCCTCTGGCCCTGCATTCATTCATAAATGCATCAGCATTTATATGTCTGTCGAAACATATGTAAATATTGATCTAACCGGTACTTCACTACACTTTTGCTAGCTAATGGCTGCCAGTGAAGATCAACGATGACCATCTTGTGCCGACTTCTGGACATTTATAAGCAGTTTCCAGTCGTCGCAATATCGCAGAATCTTGTCGAAATCACGCTGCAAGAGAATTCTTATAATCTCAATCGTTCGGGCCGTTCTGAACGCAATTAGATCGTCGGCGTACGCAATTGCCTTATTGTAAGACTACCTATCCGATCGCTGGTGTAAATGCTGAAGAGAATCGGTGAATTTACCGCTCCCTGTGGAAAACCATTTTTAATTGAGAATGTTGTGGTAGAAGTTAAATTGCCACTTTTGAAAACAAACTTCCTACCGTTAAGCATATCATAAAGTATATACAACAATGGTTTACTTATGCCAAGCCTGCTCAGTTTTAGGTTAAAGACCCTAGAACCATATGGTGTCAAAAGCCTTTTTCAAATCAACCAGAATAGCACCTGTGCATTGTTGTTTTGATTTACTCCATTGGATATCAGAAACGAGTTTAGACGCAGCATGAATTGTGTCATGACCCGCCTTGAACCCGAACTGTTTATCCGGAGTTATTTTGTTGTCCGCAGCCCACTTAGGCAGAGCCCTGTTAATGATCTTTTCGAAAACTTTGCTGATGCTCGGAAGAAGACTTATCGACCGAAGATTTGACGGATTGGATTTGTCCTTTCCCTTTTTTCGGGAGAGGATGAACCACAGCGGTCTTCCAATGCACTGAATAATATGCATTATTGAAGAGTGTGGTGTAAATCTCAAGTCTTAGTACAACGTTGGATATACCATCGACACCTGCTGACTTTTTGTTTTTTATTGAATTGAAGATGAGCTGAAGCGCAACCTTCGTTACTAACAAGGGATTTGGTCCCGTTTGCTCGGCGATAATGGCATTTGCCAAGGAATCGTCATTGAACCGCATGAAACCGCGGTTCTCAGATCGCCATTGTGTGATATCATTTCGAATATAAAAGTGATTAAGTAGGGCTCTGTTTTCCAGGTCGTGGTTGTGGCGAATGATAAGATTCACCTTGTACACTTGCGGGAAGGAAGCTCCCACCGCCTCACTTTCTCCTTCAGATCATCAGTTATATAAAAGTTATTGTCAAAGATTACTTCTTCTGGATCTATTTGCGCTGTCATGAGTACTTCCCTGTTCTCTTCAGTTCTTTGGAGTTTCAGACTCGGAAGGTCATTTTCGTTCTTTTTCCTGAATATTTTGTTGATTTTAGGGAACATACTAGGGTCATTCGAATTAATGGACCGAATCATGCGGTCCCAGTACTTGTTAATTGATAACCTGTAGTTCTCCTTAATCAACAGATTGACATTTTTAATTGACGTCATTAGTGTCCTAATCTTCAAGTCGTGTGGATCTGTAAGTTGCCTGTACAAGTTTTTGAGTCTTGTCAGTAGGCCACTCTTGTGCCTACATAGTGCGTCAATAGTCGCGTTTCTGTATGCGTCCATTTGGTCCTGTTTTTTGTACTTGGAAATCTGTTATTAATGTTGGTCAGTTTCTGTATTTGCCAGGTTTTTGGTGGGGCAATGTCACTCGAATGAAGTTCTCTCGCTAGGGCGTTGGTGAAACGAGGCTAACGTATCTCACTGTAATTGTAAGAGTACGCTGCAACGTATTTCTGCAACTCCACGTGTTCGTTCGGAATCTGCATTACAGCAGCCAGTCCGCAGTGATCACTGTCGTACTCGACTGTCTGTAAGCAGTTTCGAGGGTTATTACCCACTTTGTCTGTAACTATCAGTCTTGTGTCGTACAGCAACAGATCCAGAAATCAGCCACTTCTTGGATACGATGGCTTTTCAGTAGCCAGCAGGTCGACGCCATATTCAACGCTATAAAGATTCATCAAATAAAAATGATGGCTACCTCTGGGATTACTATGTTGATTTCCCCAATCTTCATGTTTTGCGTTCAAATCACCGGCCAATATGAAATAGTTTTCTTCCAAGCTCAGTCTCAATCGATATGTATTTCATTTTCAATAATAACCCATCTTTAGATGGGATTTTCAAAAAAGATCATATTCCTTTACAAAATTATATAAATTTCCTTAATTGGCTTTCCCATTTCATCAAGGTAAAATTAAACCAAGTAAATATTAAAAAAGATCCAAAGGAAAATGGTGTTGTTCCAGAACATCAACACTCTTCTGATGATGTTCTGGAATCCCAACAACGATGCCAACGACGACGGACACGACGACGACGCACGACGGCGACGTACAGTGCAATGGAACGTTGTTTTTGTTTTTAATTAATTCGCTTTACTATAGGTTAAAGAAGATTGATAAGTGGCGAGTGATGAGGTGTAAACATGAAAATTGCTTTGATTTTTCCAGAACAAGAACAAAAATGTTCGTCTCTAGGTATACGAGTATCTATAGAATACCTATCTACAAATAATTACAAGGGGTGTTTTTAAGTTAATTACATGGTTTGTAAATACGGATACACACAGAAACCTGTTGATAAATTGATTTAAATTTATTTACTTTTTCGTTTGTGGTGTAAGTGTATGTTTTTAATAATATTTATTTGCCATAAGAAGATTTAATCAAACAGTTGTAGTGGAAAAGATACTTTTATTTGGTTAATGGGAAAAGAAACACACTGTTTCAATGCAGAAAAATGAAATCATTCTGTCTGTGTATCATTATTTCAAACTTCCCATAGGGTGTTGTTGCTAGCAGTCAGATTCGTCAAATTGAAAAATTATTAAATTCATGACATTTCAAGGTGCCTAGCAACTATATTCATGGTTTTTAGTACGTTTGTTTAACAGTCTTAATTTAAATTTGTCATTGCGTTATAAACTTAAATTTACCTATTCTATTTTTGTAAATTTTGTATCATTTTGTTAACGGCTTAACTTGTGATTTGATTCTTTCTTTCGTCATTCTATTATTTTCGTTCAAAAAATTCGTTATTCAACTGCCGTGGCTATCACGGCACAATAAAGTTGAGTTCAAGAAAAGCATGTTTTTCTTAAAGAGAAGCCTAAAATTAATAGGATAAAAAAACTATTAAAACTGCAGTCCACTTAAAACGAACTTTACATTTGGTCCTTCGAGCCGGATTTGCTTGCATATTTTCCATGTTTAGGGACGGACAACAGACTAATTCTGAGCATTTACGAGACTGGTTTGCAGGTTCATGAAGTGTTTTTTTTTGGGATCGTAACGTCCTTAATTGCAAACTGAATTTAAAGATATCAGCTTCAGTATCCCAAACTAATCGAAGTAATTTAACGCTAAAGCCACCCATCGGCATGTCACTTAAAATTTCGAGGCCTTCGGCTTCAAATGTTGATAGGAATGTCGAAGAGTTAGAAGCCCATTTCCGAAACTCCATTCCCGATTGCCTAACGATTTTACACAAATCGTTTTTAGTTTGAACCACGTCTTCAGCCGAGTAGAACCCTTCGTTGTAATCATCGACGTAAAAATGGTACTTTAGGATGTTGATATTTTGTTAAACCGTTAATACATATCTGCTTGAGGACTTTGGTAGCAAAAAAGGATGCCGGAGCTATTCATAAGTCAAAGTCAAGAGACGCCAGTCGAAAGGCTCTTGGTTAATGCCCTCGGTCCAAATAATTCGTTGGTAATTGGTATTATCGTCTTTGACCATGTTTTGGCGATACATTTTAGGAATATCCGCCTATAATGCTACCGCGTTTTTCGAAATCTTATTAGTGAGGTCACGAGATCGTTTTTGTGACAGATCCTACCATCAAGCAATCGTTAAGGGCAATGTCATACTTGATTAACAAGACGCATTGAATACTACCCACAGCTTCGTCGTTGTGCTTAAGGGTTTTAAGATGGCGTGGTGAGGCATATAAAAGGAAAGCTGATGTAATTCGCTCGGCAAAACCGGTGCCATGTTGCCTAATAGCTCATACCCATGCATAAATCGGATATATTAATGTTTTAGATCAGGATTATTAACAACGTTTATACCAACAGGAAACTTTTTTTCAGTCAACCATATCTCGAGTACGCACAGAGACGACGCCAAAAAAAACAAAACTGGAGAGAATTTTGTTAATCATTTGGAGTCATAAAAGATTCCAACAGGCTTAGATGGAACATTGTAATTTATTTTTTCAGAAAAATCCTAATGGATTGCGTATAGCCTCTCAAGTTGATTCGTAGGAAGTACTGATGATGACTTGTAAGGATTTTCGATCAATAATAAATATTGAAGGTAGTACCCGTGGCATGATGGTTTGTGCGTTGGACTGTCATGCAAGGGGTCTTGGGTTCAATCCCTGCCTGTGTCACCTTAATTTAAAAAAAATAATTTCGCGGGTACTGCCTCTTGCGAGGAATTGACAAATCCTTCAAGAGTAATTCTTGTCATGAAAAAGTGCTTTCTCAAACTAGCCGTTCGGATTCGGCATAAAATTGTAGGTCCCTCCATTCCTGACAACATTACTCGCACACAGGAATGGTTGAGAGTTGTAAGTCACTAGGCCCTGGTTCACAACGGACTGTTGCGCCACCCCATTTGATTTGATTTGAATAAATATTGAAGTACTGGCTTGCATTGCCTCTTACGCCTGTTGAAAAACATTTGGTAAAAATTGGGGGTTTCAATAGAAGTTGATTTTGCGTTTAGGATGGAGTTGGTTTAAGAATTTTCTCTGAGAAATTTAATGTCTCTAAATCTTTTCAGAAACCTAATTTTGCCAGTGTATTTCAAGATGAATTCCTAGCTATCAGAGAACAATCAAGATTCCACACTGGATCCTCCTCTTTTGATAACGTCAACACTCTCCGGATCATTAGTAAACGATACGTTGAATATCAAGCACCACTACACCTGCTGTTCATCGACTTCGAGAAGGCCTTTGATAGCGTCAAGAAGGAGTACATCTGGTTAGCTTTGTGAAGGAGAGGCGTTCCAGAAAAACTAATTGCTATTATAAAGGCAACCTATGATGGATTCAAGTGTCACATTCTGCTCGATAGTAGGTTGTCAGAGGATTTTTAAATACGTGGTGGAGTCAGACAGGGCTGTATTCTGTCGCCAATATTTTTTTTTTGGTGGTAAGTGATGTACTGCGCGCAGCTTTGTCAGGTTGCGGAGGGATCAAATAGACTTTGATATTTTACATAAAGCACTTGGATTAAAGGAATGATGTTTACTTACTCTCTTATAGGATCATGGATCTTCTTCAAATGACAACAAGTATGGAAAGAAAACCAGAAATCGTGGAGCTGAAAATTAAGTCCGGTTAAACAAAAATGATCAGTCTCAGAACCTGACTTTCCTCTCAAATACATTTTTCCTCACAACCGGTTAAGAAAGTAAAGAGCTTAAAATACCTTGAAAGTATCGTCTCCATCAAAGATTGATCCAAACAAGACGTCATCTGCCGCATCGGCAAAGCAAAAGCGGCGTACGGTATGTTGTCGAAACTTTGTAGGAATAACTCTATCAGCTTAAGAACAAAACTACGATTGTTTCGCACAAATCTCGAATCTGTACTTCTTTATGGGTGCAGCACCTGGAAAGTTACTTCAGACATTACAAGGAAGCTGCAACCTTCGTGAATAGATGTCTTTGCAACATGCTAAGGATTTTCTGTTCAAACCGAATGTCCAATGAGGTCCTTAATATTAGGACAGGTCAGGAACCTACAGACTCTATTATATGAAGGCGTAAGTGGAATTCGCTTACAGAAGAACGACCGAGAAGGACATGGAGCAGGGCAGTCGAGGCAAGAGTTGGAGTAATCTGAAACTTATCTCCAGAAACCGCACACGATGGCGGTTCGGCGTAGTACAGGTCCTATGCCACTTAAGAAATCCCCAATAGACTTAACAGGTCCGAGGACCTAAGGAAGTAAGTAAACCAAATCAAAATAAAAAAATGGTTATCTTCTCTGACATCCAGGAAATATTATAGCTTTTAATACGACTTCATCGCTTAATTTTCATAACTCACTTGCAGAAAGGGCAAGCCCTCCTGGGGCTATGAAGGGCAAAAATGTTCTCAACTTTTCTGGAAAAATCCAACCGCAATTGAAACAGTCTAACGGACTGTATTACGTCAAGAAAGATGTGTCCTATATCCAAACATGACACTGATCGATAGGATAACATGCATGCAGTATGGTCGTGAGACCAACATGAAAGGGAAACCGTGATTTACTTTCTCTGTTAGAGTCCTTCTCTGTCCAGTACTAGAATGACAATTTTCGGAAGGACATTCTTTAACGATCTTGAAGAATTGAAATGAGAACCAAAGAGCTTATTTTCTTTTTGAACACATCTAGTGTCGCTCAAATGTCATTATATAAATTCGTTATAAGATACTCCTTGTCAATTTACATGTCTGAAAAGTTTATGGCATCGAAACGGCACAACACTTCCCAGCACTAATTGAGTAGCACAACAAGGGCTGTTTGTGACTTCCATATCTTCTTACCTACCTCTTTTCCATCCAAAAGCTATAGTCACCTTTAGATCAGTTTATAAATTGTATTCCTAGAAATCATGATGAAGCCTAGACTAAGTTTAAAAAATGTAAATTCTATAATCTCACATCAGCAACTTAAGCAGTTGAGCTTTTTATTTTATTAATAGTCCATGATTTTCCATCAAATTTTAGAACACTCTCTTATAATGATGTTCAAAGGTTTTAATCTTATTTTTTATTTTGTGACACTTGCTATTTGAATTTTATTGAATTGAAATCTAAAACACTCATAACATTTACAAAATACCATTTAAATTTTTTTTGATTATTCCTGGATATCCTGAATATAATATAAAATCTCATTTTTATCTAAAAATAACATTTCTTCAGGTAGACTTTAAATAAATAAAAACAAAAACACACAACATTTCTGGTTTATTATTTGGTATGTAATAATAAGTGTAAAATGTCTTGAGGTTATTCCTTTTTTCTTTCTTCAGGTACCTGAAATGATGACATACGTTTATGTCCTTATTTATTTTATACATGTTTATAAAAAAGAGACCTTTTCCATCATATACACGTCCATCTGTAGAACCCAGCCATCAGACACAGGTATGTGGGTTGATATTTTCGTTTTCATTTTCATATCTTTATTATGATCGATATCCAAATATAAATATAATATAACCTGAAATCATAATTCTTTTCCTCTACGTGACATATTTTCTCAATACAGAAAACGAAATGATTTTTACTTTTTCTTCTTGTTTATCGAGAAAGATTCAAATCGAAATCTTATCAGTGGAAAATACTTACCCTCTCGGTCTTGGTCTCGACTCGACAGAGATGATAGCATAATAAATAAAATCCAGTTCAAAGATTGAAACACCTCATCGTCTTTGAACGTCGCTCGTCTTCGTCGATCTTATTGGAATCAAAATATACCCAAATATGAAAAGACAACACCAATGATATTGAATTTTTGATAAAATGCTACTGCAATTGATTGACTTATAACCAGAGGCGGGTTCTCTAATGTTGTAAAGGGTTATTCAATAGAATTCAAGCTATATGTATCGGTTTTCCCAAGAAGAGGTTTTATTTGGGTATTAAAATTTAAACGATTATTTTTAAAGAGAAATCAATAGAAGCTTCTTTTCTTTTAAAGGGGAATTTAAGTTCTTCGTCAAGTTTCTGAAAAGAAGTATTTTGTCTAAGCAAACTTTAAAAAAAGATTTTTATTCTTTAAAGGCAATACAATGGAATCCAGTCACTCAAGAAGGCAGAAGAGTTGGTAAGCCCCAGAAGTACGTGGTGAAGAACACTAGAGGAGGACTTGTTTGGATTGAGGAAGATTTGGAAGAGCTCAAACACATCGCCGGAAACCACATACGATAGCGGAAAGGATTAGTTTAGGCATTATATTTCGCTAGTGATCACCTTAGGAGTTTGTAGGTCTCAGGCCTAACATCAACGTAATAATGCTAGACATTTGATTTTAAATGATAACCAGCAATTATCCACAATTTCATTTTTTCTGTACGTACTAAGCAAGTCTTAGATATTTTAACTTAACTTGTATTGTTAAAAAATTGGTGGATACCACGCCCTCATTAAATCGTAAACCACAATTTATCGGTTATTACTTTTTTCCACTTTAAGATCTACGATGTTTTGTAATGCTTCATAATTTTGATGGCCCGTTAGTCATTCAGGAAGTTAAGTGGTTTCTAGATTTTTGAAGAATTGTATTGCAGAAATAACTTTGTTTTCTCAGCTAAAATTCAATAACAAAAGCAAGTACTGCAAATTTGCACTTCTCAGTTTGATTGATTCGATAGTTAAAGAAGGTCAAAAACCGTATGAGTTTTTCCCGCAAAAAAAGGTAGAAGTAACAGAACTTGGCTGAGCATGACGGAAAATAAAATATTTACTTCGAAAATATTACTACAAATCAGCATTTCTTTAGTATTTACAAATATTTTGTTGTTGCGCTTTAAATGGTTTTTGAAATAAACTCAGTATTATCAATTTTAGAAAAAAGTATTGTTAAGTTCCAGATCATTCCATTTTTAACAAACTTTTGCCCGTTTCAGTAATTCTAAAGAATAAAAATCTTTTTTTAAAGTTTGCTTAGACAAAATACTTCTTTTCAGAAACTTGACGAAGAACTTAAATTCCCCTTTAAAAGAAAAGAAGCTTCTATTGATTTCTCTTTAAAAATAATCGTTAATAATATTATATTTAAGTTCTTCGTCAAGTTTCTGAAAAGAAGTATTTTGTCTAAGCAAACTTTAAAAAAAGATTTTTATTCTTTAGAATTACTGAAACGGGCAAAAGTTTGTTAAAAATGGAATGATCTGGAACTTAACAATACTTTTTTCTAAAATTGATAATACTGAGTTTATTTCAAAAACCATTTAAAGCGCAACAACAAAATATTTGTAAATACTAAAGAAATGCTGATTTGTAGTAATATTTTCGAAGTAAATATTTTATTTTCCGTCATGCTCAGCCAAGTTCTGTTACTTCTACCTTTTTTTACGGGAAAAACTCATACGGATTTTGACCTTCTTTAACTATCGAATCAATCAAACTGAGAAGTGCAAATTTGCAGTACTTGCTTTTTTTATTGAATTTTAGCTGAGAAAACAAAGTTATTTCTGCAATACAATTCTTCAAAAATCTAGAAACCACTTAACTTCCTGAATGACTAACGGGCCATCAAAATTATGAAGCATTACAAAACATCGTAGATCTTAAAGTGGAAAAAAGTAATAACCGATAAATTGTGGTTTACGATTTAATGAGGGCGTGGTATCCACCAATTTTTTAACAATACAAGTTAAGTTAAAATATCTAAGACTTGCTTAGTACGTACAGAAAAAATGAAATTGTGGATAATTGCTGGTTATCATTTAAAATCAAATGTCTAGCATTATTACGTTGATGTTAGGCCTGAGACCTACAAACTCCTAAGGTGATCACTAGCGAAATATAATGCCTAAACTAATCCTTTCCGCTATCGTATGTGGTTTCCGGCGATGTGTTTGAGCTCTTCCAAATCTTCCTCAATCCAAACAAGTCCTCCTCTAGTGTTCTTCACCACGTACTTCTGGGGCTTACCAACTCTTCTGCCTTCTTGAGTGACTGGATTCCATTGTATTGCCTTTAATAAAAATCAGTCATTTCCTATTGGAAGCGTGTGTCTACTGCCATTAATGCCTTTATCCAATATATATTTATTGGATATACGATTGGGCCAGTAAACCAAAAATATGAAAACATGTTTCATTGACACCTACTAATAATTGTATGCAGTTTCCTGGTAATATTTGCGGTTAATTCCCAGGTGTTGCAACCATATAAGGATAATACGTTTAAGCACATTAGTTGTAGCTTTTGTCTTCAAGCTGATAGAGTTGTTCCTCCAAACTTTGTATTACAAACGCAGGCTTAGATTTCTCGATAGAAGTAGTAATACCTTGTTCCGTTCTGCCTTCAATAGAGACCATACTTCCAAGATACTTCAATCTTTCTATTTTGTCTACTGTTTTTTCTCGAGCCTTTTTGCCATTTGATGGAGATTCATTGCTCTATAAGATAGCAAGCATAGTCTGCATATTCTAGATGTTTGTGAAAGTCCATCTTATTTCTCCGTTTCCTGTGAAAACCGCAAGCAGCACATCACTGATCACCAATAAAAAAAGAATCGGTGACAAAACGCAGCCCTGACTCAAATGTGGACTACTCCTCTGGCAACCTTAAAATTTATACTCATCGTAAGTCGCCTGTCCTTCGACCAGTGATCTTTTTCAGTCGAAAACTGACGGACAATGAAAAGAAGTTCTACTCCTATGAACTGGAAATGCTCCCCATAGTGGAGAGTATACCTCTTGGGTAAGAATTTTAAGGTCGTAACAGATTGCGAAGCCATTGTAGCAACAAGCAAAAGATCTTTCCTAGAATGGGTCGATGGTAGCTTAAGCTCTAAGAAACCGTCCATCAGCCAGGTACTAAAGCGGCATACATGGATGCTCTAAGTCGACAACCGCATGATTACGAACTACCCCCAGAAGAAGTATCATTGTTTGTGCTAAATGTCAACATAGCCTAGGACGACTGGCTATAGCCACAATGCAGTGGCAAGATGTTAAGTTACCTAAAAAAAGAGTATCGAGTGAAAGTATGTCGTTTGTTCCGATTAGGAGGAGAGATGGGCAGTTCCAAAGGCAATTCGATGGCGAGTGTTGAAGCTCTGCCACGATGACGTAGGTCATTTCACTGATGAGAAGACACTTTCGAGGCTTAGGGAGACATACTGGTTGCCCAGGATGACGGGATACCACGAGGTCGTATATAATGTCCTGCGTCGACTGTGCATACGCCAAACGTAAAGGTGGTTTAATTGAAGTGGAACTGCATCCCCCAAAACGAGTTCTACTGCCCTTCGACACTGGATCACCTCGGACCTTTCCCGGTTGGAAAGGGAGGGACCAGGTACGTGCTTGCCATTGTCGACAACTTCACAAAGTATTCAGTACTTCGAGCAGTGAAAACTACAAAAACTCGGGGGCGTCCTAAATGTTTTGGCTGAAGTTACGGGGTATTTTGGCGTCCCTCGCATGCTCATAACCGACAGATGAACAGCTTTCACCGCCAAATTATTTGAGCAGTATTGCGACGAGAACGATTTCCAGCACATGAAAAATGCCGTGAGGACACCAAGAGCAAATGGCCAGGTGGAACGCTGCAACCGCACGGTTCTCTAGTCACTGAAGTGCACCCATTCCAGCGAAAGAGGTAAAGACTGGACCAGCCACTTGTGATCGATTCAAAGGGGTCTAAACACAACCAAGAACTCTACTACTAGGGCAAGTCCACACGAACTATTGTTTTCCTACACTCCGAGAGACATTCTGGGCAGTAAACTATTGTTGGAGCTGTTAAGAAAATCAATGTCTGAGAAGGAAGAAGTAGATGAACGAAGGGAGTCCGCACTTCAGAACATCATTCGAAGTCAGGTTGTCCAAAAGAAGTCATTTAACCAGAAGCACCGGAAACCATCCCAATATGAGGTAAATGATTTAATATTAATTGAAAACGAACAAGTTGTCACAGGTACATCACGGAAGCTTGAGCCAGCTTTTCGAGGTCCATACATTATTACCAAGGTGCTCCCGAACGATAGGTTTGTTGTTGAGGACATTCCTGGAATGCAACGCAATCAACGAAGGTTCAGTACAGTCATGTCATCAGACAATATGAAGTGATGGTGTGAACTGCCAGAAGACCCATTCGAGAACACCGGTAAGGACGATGAAGACAATGACGCCGATGGTGACGATGCTGTTGATCCTGAGGACATGATCAAATGATAGGATGGCCTGGATAAACTGTAGAGCTATAAATAGCTCTAGTATTATATTGTTAAGAGTTAGTTGGAGTTTGACTATCGCATAGTAAAGAATCCATCAAAAAATAAAACCAGATGTAAATAGGCCAAGTGGTGGTCAATATTCAACGCACTGCTCAATTTATTTCAACCTTTGGAAAATTAAATACTGTATAAATCCCTTCAATTCATTTAACAAACCACTATAATTGACACGAAGGGTACAAATATCCCCCATTTATCTTCTCTATTGACGCCTCTGGTTGCAACATCAAATATCCTTTTTTTCGTATACAATTTTAGAGCATATAAGTTTCAAACAAACAAACAAATGTTGCTATAACAATAAAGAACCCTCCACCCCTTCTTTTAAACCGTCATTTAGCTGATTGAATCGAATTTCGAATGATTTCAATGACGGTTACTGGTTTTCGTTTTCCTATTCTTTATCTATTTAACTTCTATATCACCGGCTTCGGCTTTCGACTTCGGCACCGCTACCTGCTTGCTCCTTTTGAGTTTTGATTTTCCAGTGAGAAAAATAAAAACATTCAACAAAACAAAACAAAAAAATAAAATAAATCCAATCCCACATCACCATCAAGTACCGATCAAGTAAAGGTTAGGTGAAGACGAAGAGAGGGGAGAGGGGAAAACAGAGACTAGAAAGATATCAATCTAAATTACTCTTGAAAGATAAATGCAATCCAATTTATCATTGAAAAAATAAATGTGTGCACATAAAAGAGTCCAAATTCCAATTGTGTGGGTTGGTAAATCAAAAAGATAACAACAACAACAAAAACAAAAAAAGTATCTTTAAAATTGAAAAACGTAGGTAAAAGTTACGAGTATCTATGAACTATGATTGTGACATAGTTGTGTCGTATAGAATAAAAGAAGGGTGACAATTGACAGTGAAAAATGCAATTGCTATTTTATATCTCTACCTTTATCCCTCCCCCTCTTACTCTGCAAATGTATCTAAGTATCTATAAATTGTGACAAAAGTATCTATCTGAAGGAGGAAGTTAGCCATCACCCCCGACTACTACTACTACGACCACGACCCCGATTCATAGTACTCGTTTTCGAAAACTGTTTGCATAAGAACAATGAATGAGATCCGAGTCCAAACCGAAGGGGCTATGAGAGCAAAGAGCTTCGGTCTTCCCTCTCAATGCACAATTTAATACCTAATTTTGTTTTATATCAAAACCAAACTATTCAATTTAATATCATCATAGTCATAGACCCACCATCATCATCATCATCGCCAACGCCATCTACATCGCCATTATCGTGCTATCCAAGCAATATGAAATATGAATGAAAAAAAGACTGGAGAAGGGGAGACGGTTTAGAGTGCAAGAAAAATCATAACTCGCACGAATGGAAATGCATAAAATTACAGTTTTGGCTATGAAATTCCTCATCTTCAGCTTTAAGTATCAGCATCGGACTTCAGACTTTAGACGGGAAAAGATCCCATACTCTCCTTATTCTCAAAACCGTCCATCGCCCCATCTTTGCCTTCATATAATAAGAAAAAGATACAAAAGTTTTTAAGTACAGAATGAGAAAATATATAATATCTTATACTCTTTTTCCTTTTGTAAAGTATCTATAAGTACGAATATTCTGTTCTTCTGTACATCTATATACATAGAACCCTACGTCGACGTTATGATGACTGAAGTTCTCATTGTGAACTCTTCCGGATTAAGTTTTGTCTTTGTTTCCTGTTAATCTTCTCAAGTAATCATTTTCCTTTCACCATCAGAGAAAAGATTGTTTCATAAAGAATTGGATTCCCATTTTCCATTCGGAATTATTTTTGTTTCTCTTCATTTCAGATATTTGTAGCTACCTAAAATTTTTAGAAAATGAATAACCCCTCTTTGGTCGCTATAAGCTTTTAAAGAATTTAAAATTTTAACATCAAGCCCGAAAAATGATGAACCTTCCCCACAAAAGAATCGGGGAAGAAAGATGATAATTTGAGTATCTATATAAAAAATATTGTTTTTTTGTTGGTGTAAAGAAGTTCCGTTTTGCGGTTTTATATTTAAAAATTAAGACAAAATAAAGAGTAAAAGTGGGTCGCATGAACTTGCTCTTATATCCAAAGAAGGACAATTTTAAAATAGTACCAATGTTTCAAGATTTTGTTGAAAGTTGAGATTTGATACTTTGTTTTTAAATACTTAGTTTATTTTATCGTTATCAAATTGTACTAATTTTTATATGTTTGATGTATTGAACATAAATATGTTTACTGTTCAGAATCTTAAAACATCAGGTTATGGACCTAATCACGATCTAAATACAAAATAATAAGGAAATTAATTATTGAAAAGCTTCGGGGAAACAAAAACTTGGAAGACTGGAAATTTTCCGTTGAAGCTTATTTCCCAATGAAAGGATATTGGAAGGATGTTTCTGATGGTATTGAGACGGAGAAGGATGCAACGAAGCTCTTAAACGCAAAATCGGAGCTTATATTGCTTGTTGAAAGATCCATTTATCCTCATATAAGACATTGCAAAAGCGCTAAGGAGATTTGGGAATATCTTCAGAAAATTTTATTAAGATTCTGGTCTTGTAAGGAGAGTTGGGCTCATCCAAAAGTTTTGTTCTACAAAATTGAAAGATTTCTCGTAGATGCGTACATTAATGATGTTTTAAATACATCGTACAAGCTCAGGTCTGGTGGTCTTAACCTAGCTGAAGAATGGATAAGATCAATGCTTTTAGCTGGTCTTCTCGAAGAATACAAGCCAATGATAATGGGAATCCAAAGCTCTGGGATTTTTATAACAGGAGACAGTATTAAAACCAAACTTCTTCAAGACGTTTATTTGGATGCAAGTCAAGATGCTGCTTTTGTTGGCAAGAACAAGAAAAACTTTGGAAATAAGAACTTTAAGGGTCCTAAATGTTACAACTGCAACGAATTTGTCCAAAAAAGAATAAGAACTATCAAGAAAAGAAGAATGCGATATTAGGATGTTTTTCCGTCACGGCTCTTTACAAAGAAGAATGATATTTCGACTTTGGAGCGTTAGCTCACATGTGCTCAAATAGTGCATGCTTTTCAAGTAAGATGGAAAATCTTAACTATGAGGTAATTGTTGCAAATAATTTAAAAATGTAAGTCCAAGCTAAAGGTAAAGTCAATATGAAGGTATTTATTGGAAAATTCAAAGAAAGTGAGGTTGAATTTTTAGAAGTCCTTCACGTTCCTGACTTATGCATTAATCTTTTATCAGTCTTGAAAATTGTTCAGAAGTGTTTTTCAATGATTTTTTCCAAAGATGGATGTTTAGTGAAAGACCAAAGGGGTAATGTTGTTGCGACTGCAAGCTTAGTGAACAATATGTTCCAACTCAACAGACCACCCAACAAAAGTGCATATGTTACAAAAGATGTAGCTTCACACGTTGAACTTTGGTACAAGCGCGTTGGACATCCAAACACACAAACTATAATTCCAAAAGTGGAGCAGAATATGGATTATGATAGTTCAAAAATCAATTGCATCACATGTATCAAAGGTAAAATGGCACGCCTGGCGTTTAACTCAATTGGAATTAGAGCAGAATCAATATTAGAACTAGTACACACAGATCTTTGTGTCCGATTGAATAAAAATCAATTCATGCTCATTCATTCATGTTCAAAGTACATGCTTCTATTCATTGATGCTTTTTCAAAAAAAGTCTTTGCGTTTTTCATTAAAAGCAAGAATGAGGTAGAGGAAAAGTTCCTTGAGATCAAAAATTTTGTCGAAAATCAGACTGGTAACAAAATAAAGGCCATAAGAAGCGACAATGGAAAGGAATATTGCAGTTTTAAGATAAGGAAGATTCTAGCAAATGCAGGCATTCAACATCAAACAATGGTTCCATATTCTCCACAACAAAACGGGTTGGCAGAAAAAATGAATTGAACCATAATCGAAAAAGTGCGTTGTCTTCTCATCGAGTCTGGTTTACACAAACGTTTTTGGGCTGAAGCTTCAAATACGTCAGTTTATTTAACGAACAAAACACCTTGCAAAGGTACAAAACAAAAAACACCTGAAGAAATCTGGAGTGGAAGAAGAGTGAATCTGCAGCATCTTAAAGTTTTCGGTTGTCAAGCAGTTATTCACATTCCAAAAAAAAACGGAAGAAACTCGATGCCAAAGGAAAAGAAGTAATTTTTATCGGATATTGCACACACTCAAAATCATATCGCTTCTATGACGTTAAGAAAAAAGAAGTCATAATAAGTCGAGACGCAGTTTTCCATGAGCAAATTTTTCCAAAAGATGGTGAGACAAACGATACATCTTATTGTGATATTTTTACACGATATGATTCAATGGGGAATGAAGACGAAATTCGATCAGTGAATTCAAGCAATGAAATACCAATCGAAATAAGTGACGAAACGCCAAGTGAAAACAGTTTTTTGGATGCTCAAGATGATTTCATTGTTGAAGAATCTTCAGAAGGAATAATATCTGAGAGAGGAAAAAGACAATCTACGAGAATAAGAAATTCACCTGAAAGATACGGTTATCTATCGCAAAATCGATCCGTGTATTTATTACAAGATAAACAGAACAAATAACAAAGATGAAAAAAGAATTATCAAAGAAAATTTGGCTAAGTCATTCGAGATGAAAGATTTTGGAGAAGCTTAATTTGATTTATCCTTTGCAGTGGGGGATTTATCAAGATCACATTGGATAGCGGTTAAACGACTTTTCCGATATATAAAAGGAACAATAAATTACAAGCTAGAATACATTCGAGATATTGAAGGATGTTTAGAAGTGTTTTCGGATGCTGACTGGGCTAGTGACTCAGATGACAGAAAATCAACTACAGGTTATCTCTTTAAATACCAAGGAGGACCTATATTGTGGAATACAAAGAAACAACCTACTGTCGCTCTCTCCACCACAGAGGCTGGCTTCAATCTATATTGCGAGAACTAATTAATTGGAATCAAGAACTTATATTGCAAAGCGATAACAAGAGTGCAATAAACATTATCTAAAAACCACGTTTATCACACACGTTGAAGCACATTTATATAAGGCATCATTTCATTCGAGATTTTATAGAAAGTAATAAATAATAAAACTAAAATATTTGAAAACTGAAGAGACGCCTGCTGATGTTCTAACCAAAGGACTCCCTGCTACAAAACATAACAACTGTGGTACTCTCATTGATATAAAAGTATACAAACCTAGTGGGGGTGTTGAATGTTGAGATTTGATACTTTGTTTTTAAATACTTAGTTTATTTTATCGTTATCAAATTGTACTAATTTTTATATGTTTGATGTATTGAAAATAAATATTATTACTGTTCAGAACCTTAAAATATCAGATTTAAAAACCTATGACTGAAATACAAGTTAATCTTTAAAAATTTCAACTTAAGCAATTTTAAAAAGAAATTTTTGATCGAACTTACTTAAGATGGTGCTACAGTCCAACAAAATTTTCCATTAAGCTCGATCCCTAGTACACTCAAATTTCGGTATAGATCCACCACCTTCCTCTACCGCGATGCTTTCTTTGGGCTTAGATTTGAAGATTTTCAGGGTCCAGAGCTTTGATTTCCGTGCACTCTACTTGATCCATCCATCTCAGTCGTTGCACTTTTATCCTTCTGACTATGTTTACGTCGCTATATAACTCGTCGTTCCATCTGCTCTTCCACTCACTTTCGGTGCATATGGGACCGTAGATCAACTTTTCTTTCAAATGACCCAAGGTGCTCTCATCCTCTTTTGTAACAGTCCATGCTTCTGCACTGTATAGCAAGGACAATTCTTCGTTTGATCACAGTGCCGGTGTTTTTTTGAAATCGTTATCCTACACAGACGAATTAAACAAGGATGCCAAAACTACATATGTATATATATATACAGAGTTCGTAGAGTCTTTGATACGCGGCCTTGAAATCAATGAAAAAATGGTGTTTGTCTTATTTGTGTTGTCTAAAGCCACACCAATAAGTACCTATTAAGTTATCACGATAAGCTTAAGATATTCACATATTACAAAAAAGAAGATTTTTTAAGAGATGTTAAGGAGACTGATTCCTCTAAAGTCTCCTTTTTTAGTATCAGGCAAACAATATTGATGTTCTATTCAGAACCGAAACGAGTTTTTTTAAACTTTAGTTTAGATATGGCAATCGTTACTTCGTCTGAGTCTGGAACAGGATTGATTGCTCTCAGAATCTTCGAACCCAAACTCATCCTGCTCTTTCTTTTTCCGTCTTAGAAGTCCGTGTTCCTCGCACCTTTTCTGTTCGTAGTGCTTTAGAGAAGATCTAATTTTCTTACCAAACCAGTTTCTTGTTGGGGGCCATCACGCGAGAGGCTTCTTCTCTGACTGATTCTTAGCAATGTTGCCATTACTTCTCGATACATTGAGTCATCGGCAAAAAAACCAAAGGCAAATTTATAAGAATCTATCGGACCGTTTTTGAGACAGTTCGAATTTTTGATTTTTGACCAAACAAATTAAATGGCTTCTATGTTATTTTTGGTCATACAAAAAATACTGTACGCAGTTTTACCTTAAACTTTGATTTCCAAATTGGAACTTAATAGCTTCGTCTATAGGGACGAAGAAGGATAGACAGACCGACGAAATCATTGATTAAAATCTAGAGCTCGAAATTTTTGCGAATGCAATACTTGTCAACAAATTCCTTTATGACGAAAGAAAAAATAAAGAACCGAAAAATAATTATCGTTAATTTTATAGCGGAAGTTGTTACATTCTTCGTTTTGGTATAAAATAAATTTTAAAAGAATATCGGTATATCTATGCGTAGGTATATACGCAACACACCTTACACGCGAGGAGCTATAAGCATCCTTATGTATCTGAATTTAAAGGTATCTAGGACTAATCTGAGTATGACAACCTTAACCTTCTTTTTAAGCAATTAACCGTGGAAAGGTATATATCTACGACTCTGCGTATACGTATATGTATTATTTGTATATATTTTGAAATCTCTTGGTTTTATGTTCTACCTTGGTGCTTTGCCTCATTTAAGCTGCTTAATTAACCGAATTTCGTGGGTAGAAATGTACCATATCTAAATCTGATAAAGAAAGGTATTATAGACAAAATGTGATTTTGACATACCCTCAAGACCAATTTAAGCCAATAATTATACAATCTTTTTAAAAAATAAAAGTGTTTTGTTTTTCTTTTTTCGTAGGAAATGTTAAATAATAATTTGTTGGTTTAATAGATAAACGGAAAAGTCATCGGTATTACGTTTTGTTTAAATTTTATGGGATTTTTTGGAATGCCCAGCCTTACCTTCCTTCAGGAAAAAAAAGTAAGATGCATCTAGACACTCGTAAATCAGCTTTTTGATTCGTTACTCTTTTTTGGAGGTCTAAGAATGAGACCATTATAAAAAGGTAAGTATACGTTATCAAAATTTCGGAAGAAGTACCTAAATTCTACTTATGGAAATTTGACCCTCATCAAGTAATTTGCATTACATTTGTTCCAATGTAAATCACTTGGTCTGAGTGTCAAATAAGTTTTTCAGCTTTTTTGTTTTAGGTCGCTGACTGGGATAATTTTGTTTTTGAAGTTATTGGGTTAATAATAAATAAGAAGGGAATAACGTTGGGCAGAAGAAATCTTTCTTGAGAATCCCAGAGACATAGGTTATAAATACTCAACCGTAAGAGTCTTACCATTATTACTATGTACTTTCATTTCAAAACTCTGTTTACCTGATAAAAGCGTCGAAGTAAAATAATTCAGAGTATAGCTAGAAAAAAAAGTTGATAAATTAGAATTGACATTATGTCTCCATTTGGAAAAACAGCATCTTTTGGTATAAGTCCATATATGGTGGCAAGTTAAAACATTAAAAATAATGTTGTTTAGGTAGGTAGTGATGATTTTATATTTATTAACATATGTGCTTGTCTTGTTAATTTACAGAACTCTCAATTTCAGAATTTGTTGTTTATCTTCAAGAAATAGGACCACACTTTCAACCAAAGATCAATATCAGAAACTGAATAATAGAATTAGAAAACTTGTAAGACTGTTACTTTTTGACACCGATATTTTTACGCTGATGTTTTCATATATAACTAGTTGCATTGTTCCCTTAAAACAATTGAAAGTTCATAAACAGGAATCCTCATCTATTTACCTTTAATCCTCGTACTGTAAGCACCTACAGAGATTATTTTCTTAACCCTGCTACATAAATAAAATAAAGTTTAGTGTCTCTCCTACAAGCAAATCAATACTTTTCTATAGGATTAAGGTGTTCTGCATTCGAATCTTGCATTAAATTATTCTTTCGTAAAGACAACCAAAAACAGTGTTTTTAAGATTCAGCCTCATCGACTATGTAGCTGGGAAGAACATGGTGTTCACAAGAGCCCATGGCGATCCGCCGGTATTCAAACCTGCAACCAGTTCGATCATATTCCTATAGACGAAAGACGCTTGCATACTTGAGTGCAGATCCGCTAACATCGGCTAAATTCACTTCCTACTACTGATAAATTCTGTCCAGAAATTTACTGGTAACTTTGTCGAAAATCCATAAGAAATGCTGCTATAGGGGTTCTAGGGTTCTTACAGCCACCAAAAAAGAATCCCTGGTTTGACTCTGAATGTACTCGGGCAAACAAAGCATTCAGATTGTGTCAGCAAAGGAGGACAAGAGCTTTCTCAGAAAACAGAAAAAGAACCATTAACACAGCTAGATTCAGAGAAGTTTGATCAGGAAATAGAAGCGGAAATTCTAGAAAGGAAAAGAAAGTTAAACAATAGGATTTACCAGCTGGCCTGAGCCCTGCAAATACAAGAAAGGAAATACCATAGTGGAAGATCAGCTGATGATTAAATTCTTGAAAGACTATTTCAACCATCTGCTCAACGACAAAGACGTTTCAACAAATCCATCTTGTTGATGATCAGAAGTTTCACTCATCCAACTTAAATAATATGAAGATAGCCATCACCAGGCTGAAGACGAACAAAGTTTCCAGGATGCTGGGCTACAGACAGAACTTTTAAAGTACGCCGGAGATGATTTGATAAGGAATTAACAATTCTTCGGACTAAATTTTGCCGGTACAGAGTGGAACTTGTGCTCCATTACCCGATCCAAAAAGGTTTATTTAAACTCCTGAAGCCATTTACTGATAAGATGATTGGCACTTACAAGTGTAGCTTCAAGCCTGCAAAATCTACCATCGATCTAATCTCGACTTTACCTATACGTCAATACGAGCAGCACTATCTTTCAAAAATCTGCACAGTATATACAGATGACTTTGAAATTATGGGAAGAACCAAACGACCAGTTAAGGGGTGCATTTCCCAGTATCAAGTCTTAAGCGAACAAAGTGGGCCTTGTCACTAAAAAATTAATAAATTAGGTGTCGCAATAGTCCGTAGAGAACCAGCGTCTAGTGACTTACATCTCTCAACCATTCCTGTGTCCCAGTAATTGCAGGGATGGAGGGGACCTACAGTTTATATGAAGAATCCGAACGGCTAATTTGAGAAAGCACTTTTTCGAAAGCAGTACCCGTGATTAAAACTTTAGGTGACACAGGCATGGATCGAACCCAAGACCTCTCGCATGACAGTCCAACGCACTAACCATCATGTTACTTGCACCTTGTCATTAATGAGGACAAAATGATGTATATGCTGTCATCAAAGATCGTCATTTCCCATCGAAGACTTAGTGAAAATGTGACTATTAATATGTATAATTGTATAACTTCAAAGTAATCCCATGTTAGATCTGCAAATGACATCAATACTGAACTCAAAAGTAGTAGTTCTAGTTCTAGTTCTCGCTGTTTCTTTGAACTAAGTAAGCAAAACTGCGTATTTAAAGGTTAAGAGGGCTAGGGCATACAACTCCAACTAGTAAAGTATTAAATGACAAGCCAGAAGGAATGAGAAGCAGTGGCAAACCTTATTTTCTTAGGAGACCCCAAGTCGAGGCTTTTTCACACTGACTTGGTATTAAAAACTGGAGACTCAATTGAGACCCAGCAGCAGCACCCACGGGGCGCTAAAGTGAAATGTAGAGTAAAGTAAAGTTAAACAGTGAATGAAACCTAGTCACCGAAGCACAGGGAATTGTAGATATTTTCAAGCAACACTTCCAACAGCTGCTGAATGCGTAAAATGTCGAACAAGATAATCAAAAAAGAGAAGCAAGACCAGTCAATGAAGACCCAGTCCCAGCCCCCAGCATAGAAGAGGTAGAAAGAGCCATCCAAAAGATAAAAAATCACAAGTCCGCCGTGTTGGATGACATACCCGAGGAACTTTTTAAACATGGAGGAAGTGTTTTGATAAACAGCATGCACCAGGTCATAACGAAAGAGTGGGAGGAAGAATGCATACCCAGTGACTGGTCGATAAGCTCCATATGCCCCACCTACAAAAAAGACGACCCGATGTTATGCAAAAACTACCGTAGCATATCCCTGTTCAATGTTGCATACAAAATCCTTTCCAACGTACTGTGTGAGCATCTTAAACCTTTCTGCAACACAAATATCAGCAAGTACCAGCGTGGCCTTAGGCCAGGCAGAACAACGATACACCAAATATTCAAACTGAGGCAGATCCTGGAAAAGACCAACGAATTTCAAGTCGAAACCCACCATCTTTTCATCGACTTTAAAGCTGCTTTTGATGGCGATGTCTGAATTCGGGATCCCGAACAAACTGATCCAGCTGTGCCGCATGACGCTAAACAATACGCAGTGCAGTGTGCAAACGGGTAACAGCTCATCCGAGTTATTCCAAACTTGCACAGGGTTTAGACAAGGAGATGCGTTGTCATGTGACTTCTTCAACATAGTCCTGGAGCCCTCCGTGCTCACACCTACCTTACGCACTATCTTTAACGAATCCACCCAGCTCCTAGGCTATGCGGACGACATAGACTAGACATAATCCGTCGATCCAAGAGAGCTGTGCTTGAGGCCTTCACAGCGATTGAAGATTAGGCAAAACTAGTTGGTCTAGTTGAAGTGAATTAGGACAAAACTAGGTACATGTTATCAACAAAAAAAGCAACATCTGTCCACCGCCTCGGACAAAACGTCACTGTTGGTTGCAGAAATTTCAAGGTAGTTAAGGAGTTCACCTACCTTGGAACAAACATCAATCCCACGAACGACACCTTAGTGAAGATCCGAAGAAGAATTACCCTAGCGAACCGCTGCTGCTCGGTTTGGCCAAACAAGTGGGTTCATAACTCCTCACTAGAAAGACAAAGTGTCTGCTATACAAAGCTTTGATTTTACCAGCCCTACTCAACGGCGCCGAGTGCTGGACGATAAGTAAAAAAGGGGAATTGATACTGGGCACTTTCGAAAGAAAAATTTTTCGACGGATTTTTGGTCCCGTATGCGACGATGGCGAATGGAGAAGAAGATACAACCGAGAACTGTATGAGCTGTACCAAGATGTGGATGTAGTCCAGAAGGCCAAGCAAAGACGACTACATTGGCTCGGCTACATCGAGCGAATGGACGACAACGCTTTTGCCAAGAAAGTCTTCTCAGCCCAGCCCCTAGGTTCAAGAGGACAAGGAAGACCGAACCTACAGTACAAGGACCAAGTGACTGCGGATGCCAGAGCGCTTGGTCTCGGTGACTGGAGAGTGCATGCGAGGGATCGTTCACGATGGAAGACTGCAGTATCTCAGGCTGAGACCCTTCATGGATTGTGAGCGGAATAAGTAAGTTAGTAGTAAAGTTAAACACAACATAGTCCTTTACAGTAAAATTATCTACTATTATTTTATGATATACTATAAATATTTAAACTGAATATTGAAGACAGAGAATGTAGATTTGGAAACCAACTATATTCAAAAATAAAATCTACTTCAAAAAATGTAGATAGCCTTTAAAAATCTTAATTGCGAAGCCGGGAAAGTGATTTTTTTAAAGTTTCAAATAATAATATTTTCCGTAGTCCAACAGTTGCCCTTGAGAAGTATTTTAGAATCCAATCATTAAAAAAATTCCCCTGTCAAAACGTATATTTATTTATTCTAAAACGATCGTTTTGACGCAAAATATCCAATAACATTCGATTTAACACTTCCAAGAGTCATAAGGAATGTGTAAGAATTCTCCATCACCCAAACCCTAAATCTAAGAAAAAACAAAAAATTTAAAAACTCAAACATTTCTCAAATATCCCAACCCATCCAATATAACGAAAAGATTTACAACCAATCTCATTAGCATAATTTAAATGAAGTCCTTATTCATTCTCGTCATAACTTTTTGTTGGTTCCAGATCATAACTATTAATATCGTCTGCACGAATTCGCCAAACAAAAACAAACATACCTCCCGGCCCTGAGATCAATTTCATTAAAAAAAAGAAACAATAAACTAAATCAAAACGTTCGCGTTTCTCGTTTCGATATAAATTTCCAAGAATCCACACTAACTGGCGGCCATATATTAAATAAATACAAAAAGTAATAAATGTATAAATAAATTATCTTCTCTTTTTCTTAAACACCGCTGTCAGAACAAAAAAAAGCCAAAAATTAATTAAAAGGAGGGCGCCAGATGTGTATCCTGTCATCGTGCGAATCCGAGATGATCGTTCATAATTTTTTGTTACGCTTCTGTGAACCTTAAGATCATGACAGAGGCAACAGACCTGATCCTCCGCATTCAAGATGCTGTCCCTTCATATAGAAACAAAGAGATCTCTCTCAGACCTCCAACTTCTCGGCACGTGTGTCATAAAACGAGTTCTGGAACTTTAAAGGACCAGAAACTCTATACTGCAGTTCCAGGAATTAAAGTAATTACTTAAAAACGCGACCAAAGGAGTCTTCCAATTATTTACACTGTCTCGAGAAGTAAACTTGTCATATTTCAAAATCATCTTCGGTTTGCTTGACAATAAATCAATAACATTTTGTTCTAATTCAATGTCATCCAGAACGTAGCTCTGAAGTCTCCTCAACTTAACTCAAGACTCTAGAGAAGATAAACAAAAGGAGAACATACAAAATTTTGAATCTGATTTTGACTTAAGTGTTTTGAAAACACGAAGAGTGCCAATCAAAAGGGCCTCTTTTTGAATTGCCTTTGCATTTGCCTTAGCCTTTGCCATCGTCCGTCGGACGTCGCCGTAGTCGCTTGTTGTCGTCGTAGCGTCTCCTCTATCATTATGTTTCACTTAATTAGGTGATGAGTGGCCTCTGGTTTGTAAAAGATGAAGTAGAGTATATAGTTGGGCTAAAAAATTATGCACATAAATTTGTAGCCCTTGAGTTGAGGTTGCATGAGAAAATAATTTAAACTTCAAGATAAGTGGACTCTGTATATACTTTTTACTTGTACAAGTGTTTAAGTAGGTTAACTCAAGTGACTAAGAATCTGTCTTTCAATTATTTTTTTTGGCGCGCTATGACAGTTTGGAGGACTTTTAGATTAATTATAAATTGTATAGCTTCGTAGTCATACTCATATTTTGTTCTCATGGTTGTTTCTGGTGTTTATTTAACTTTCCCCGTTTTATGAAATTATAATGTTTAAGGTAATAATGGGCTATGCCAATGACCTTTTACTTAAATACAAGCAAACGGAATGGAAAGGAAAGTTCAAGAATGTGACAGATAAGTAACTTGGATGAACGTGACAGATGTCAACAAAAATGGTGTTCAGCTTAAGGAATGTCAGATTCCCCAAAGTGACATCTTTCATATTTGATGAAATGGAATTGAACTATGAAAATAATGAATTTTTGCATGGAAAAGAAATGTCATAGATTTGAGAGTTTCCATAAAAGACATTCCTTACACTTTCTCGGTCTATTATGTTACTGTTTAAGAGATAAGTAAAACTTCAGTTCTTACATAATTTGTAAAAAGTCTTAAATGTTGTCTCAGCATAAAAAAACGCTTTATGTGTTATTAATAACCGGCAATAGGTTATAGGTTCGCAAGAGAATAAAAGTTGCACGCAACTTAAATATTCAATTCAATCCAACTAAATCTATAACTGCAATAGCTGTCAAATATTTTTGGTTAGCTGCCTTTCTTTAACTGATGTAATTTAATGTTTCAAACCTTTTTCAGTGTGGCAATGATTTAAGTAAAATGCTGAAAGAGCTGCATTGTATTTCATAGAAAGTAAAACACATTTTGGCTACAGCTTTAATTTCCAGTTTAAGAGCTTTCATTTAGAGTAGACCTTTAATGCCTTTTGACAGCTGTGAGTCTTGTCAGTGTCAGACTTTTGACAATTAAATTTTAAAGACATAACTTAAAATAGAATGCTACACGGTTCAAAATCTGGTCAAATCCAGGATTGCAGCCGTCCAACTTCGAATCTTCTCTACTTCGTTGTTTTGGCCTGGATCAGAATAACCGTATCCGTTACCCTGGCTACAACGAGGTTATTTGCCAAGTCTATGCTCCTCGAATTGTTCGGACATCCTCTATACTCAAAAAATGTCGTGCGTCGATCACAATGTAGTCAATCTGGTTGACAGTTGATTGATTAAGGGATTTCCATGTCTGGATTTAGAGGTCCACATGTCTCGGGTCAATAAAGAAGCGGAGGCCCCCTCGACCCAAATAATTATTTTTTTAAATAAAGCAAACCATTTGTTTCACTTTCTTTAGTATTTAACAAACACATATAGATAAAAACGGAAAAAAGAATTATCTAAAATTAAATTGTAGGGTTAATGAACGGAACCTTTTGAGCTTTTTTCGTCGAAAAATCGTTGATGATTTCTTTGAAATCGTGTTTTGGAAGTACGTCGCTTTCAATGCTTAAAACCTGCGATAGACGGTTATGTCCCATCGTGGTTCGAAGCCTTTTTTTATAATTTTCATTTTTGAAAATGGACGCTATCCAGTGCCATTCGTTACCATCAAAACCGAATACATTCTCAATGCAATTTCGAGGTAATTTTGATTTTCGAGAATTTGGTAGTAAAATAGTTCAGGTGATTGATCTGTCCCATAGTCCTTTTCCTTTTTGTATGAGTCAATCAAAGACACAAATTGAAACAACTCATTACAAAGACTATGCTCTAAATCATGCGGATACACATTCACCAATACCTCTGCTGCGGCGTGCAAAATTTCAGCATCCGTCTTCTCGATGTGGTTCAGGAATCCAAATCTTAAACCTACAGTTCTTAGGCAAGTAATCTTTCAGTAAGAGAAACGGATAGCTGGTCAATCACTGGGATGAAGGCGATAATAAATAAAATAAATTGAGTGGCGCAACAGTCCGTTTGAGAACTTGGGCCTAGTGACTCACAGCTCTCAACCATTCCTGTGTGCAAGTACTGTTTTCAGGGATGGAAGGGACCTACAGTTTTAAGCCGAATCCAAACGGCAAATTGGAGAAAGCACTTTTCATGACAAGAATTACTCTTGGACAATTTGTCAATTCCTCGCAAGAGGCAGTACCCGTGAAAAAAACTTTAGATGGCATAGACAGAGATCGAACCCAAGACCTCTAGCATGGCAGTCCAACCATCATATGCTGGTTAGAGCTTCTTCAATTTCCGAATAGCCGTTGACTTAGGCTTTCGTAGTAGCAGTTTGACAAGACCAACGAGTGTAGCTGAGCTTTTTCAAGACTACAAACTGGCCGATGTTATTTTCCGATAATTTCTCAATCACAATTCGGTGCCACTCTGTACTGGCTGTGAAAAACGTGTACAAATTCTGCACGAAGTCAAAGAATTGAACAGGTGATGGACAAGTTACTAATTAGTCAATAATAATTGATTTTTACAAGAATTGAAGAACACTGATATACAGCAATTAATTTATATGTACTGTACATATGTATGTATAAACGAACAAAAATTAAATTTGGAGACACGGAATAAAATACCCAACCTCCGAGATTGCGGGCAAGTACCATCCCACTCAGCCATTAGGCGATTGGGATACTCCCTCAAGATAAGTAGTGGATTGGAAGTTCTTCTTATCAGGGCCATTTGAGATTTTTATATTTCACTGATTGCCTGATTGGAGTGAACAAATATAGATCAATGTTTTCTGTTATTTTAGATTAATATAATTAAATAATCAAGTACTGTAGGCTGTAGGTTAAGGTAAAAGAGTAAAAAAAATACATGTCAAAGAAAAATATGTGTACTAGTATTTATTAGTTAGAATTTTAAATACAAATTTTCCCAAGTCTCAATTGGGGCCCCCTGTTTATGGAGGCCCCGGGGCATCCGCCCGTGTTGCCCCCTCCTAAATCCGGACCTGTGCGTTCTAATAGTTACCATAACGTCTCGCTCCGTAATGAAATCGACCAGGATGTATCTTCCGCTTATGCCATTAAAGATGTCTTCTCTTCCTAGCCTTTCTCAGCGTCAAAATCTCCTAACACAATTTTAATGTCAAAGTTGGTAGTCGCACGTGATCTATTAAAAAATGTGACATTTCACGCACAGATCCGTAGTTAAAAATCCTTATTTCGTTTGCTTGGTTCGTCGTTAGTAATCCGTAAGCCGCCACGACGGCATAGACTCATATCTGGAGGGACAGATTCTTAGTATAACTCCAAGGGGTCGGTTAATCCGATTTTTACAGGCGAATATGTCATACAAGTCTTGTAAGGTGTTCACTAAGTAGTTTACCTTAAGTAGAACTGTAAGCGTGAAACCAATAAGTCAATCTCGGGAATTCTTCCGCTACCATCTGCATTAAGGGAGTGATGTCTTAGTGAAAACACCTATCCCCCTCTCTCGTTTATTATTCTCAACAACGTTGCATTGGGGTTAGAACCCAATCTTCTGGTTGAGACACTAAGCACCCTGTAGGCAAAGGTGGTTTGTGGACGCTTGTGTCGCCTTGGTTACACATGTCTAAAATTTCCTTAAAACTACGTAATTTTAAATGGTTTGAAATGTATCTAGAACTTAAAGATTTGTGCTTTGCAAGATCATCATTAAACTTATTATTAAGGACTAGGTTTTGTTTTTGATTGTCTTGAACATTTTTAAATAGGCTTATTTTGAGAACCTTATGTGGTAACAAAATTAAAAGGTGATATTCGAATTCAGGCCAACTTAATCCATAAACAAAGTATTTCTTTGTTCGTGGGACAGAAAAAGAGAACATTAATCTATTTTAACTGTCATCCGTCAAATCAATAGAACTTGAGCACCATTTGCCCGATCCATAAAAAAGGTGACCGCCCTCTCTGCGCCATAGGTATTAGCCTTTTAAACATCGCAAACAAGTTCTTGTCCAGCGTATTATGTGAACACCTGAATCCTTTTACTGAAAATCTACCATCGAACAAATTTTCACTCCAAATCCTGGAAAAGACCCAGGAACATAAAATCGAAACACACCTTTTCATCGATTTTAAAGCAGCCTATGACAGTGTAGACAGGAACGAACTATACCGTGCCATATTGAGTTTAGGTATCCCTACCAAACTGATACGACTTATCAGGATGACGCTGGAAAATGCTCGTTGCTGCGTCAAAATTGGAAGAGACTCGACCGAAACCTTCGAAACCACCAGATGACTTCGACAAGGCGATGCACTGTCATGTAGCTGCTTCAATATTGTTCTTGAAAGAGTGGCACACAACACCCAACGCCACTACAAGTGGCACCATCTTTCAAAAATTCCACACAATATCTTGGATATGCAGATGACATCGACATTATGGGAAGAACCAAACGAGCAGTGATGGGTGCTACCTCTAATGTCGAGTCTGACGAAGAAAATGGGTCTTGAAATTAACGAGGACAAAACGAAGTATCTACTGCCATCTAATAGAGTCGATTTACGAAGTAGACTTGGTCAAAATGTGACAATTGACAGGTACAACTTCGAGGTGGTAAACGAATTTGTTGATCTGGGCCCTGCTGTTAATTCTGCAAATGACAGCAGCGCAGAGATCAAACGCAGAATTACATTTGCAAATCGCTGTTTTTTGGCCTAAGTAAGCAGTTGAGGAATAAGGCCCTATCGCGAAGTACCGAAGAGACACTGTATGATCCCAGTATTGCTGTGTGGTGCAGAAGCATGGATCCTCTCCAAGGCGGATGAAAGATCTCTTGGTATCTTTGAGAGTAAGGTTCTGAGTACGATCTATGGTCCGTAGAGAGAAAAGATTTAATCACGACTTATACGAGCTGTACATCGACTTGCCACTGTTCAAAAAACAGCGTGTAAAACGCTTAAGATAGCTAGAGCATGTGGAGCGAATGAATATCGAAGCTCTAGCCCGTAAGGTATTCAACGCCAAGCTTGAGGGAACAAGAAGCAGAGGCAGGCCTCATCTTCGGTGGAGTGATCGAGTTGAGGCCGACGAACGTCAACTTGGTATTTGAAACTGGAGGCATAAAGCTAGAGATCTTGAGGTACTTGAGGCCCAGGGGTACAATGGTTCTTCTATTGTTTTGAGCTATATAAAGTTCTCAGATCGATTTTATTGAATTTTAAAATCTTCTATTGGACTTTACTCTATAATGGAATCCACTTTTTGATTTTAATTAATTCAAAAAACTCTGCATTTTGTTTTAGAATTGCTGTTTTTATTTTCAAGAGACAAATAATTCCTTAAATCAACTTCATGCACTATACTATCTTTTGAAAATTGAAACCTACAAGGATACGTGATTATATCATCAATTCATCTATTCTAAGTTTTACCACAAAAAAGAAACATTAATAATAAACAAAACATTAACCCTCACAAGTGGATTTTCAAATCAAGTGGTACATTCGTAAAAGATTATCGAAATTCAATTTCCAAATTGTACGACAACGAAAACACTCATAAACTCGATTAGTCGTTTGTCTCAAAAACTCAAATTCATTTATCATTTCAAGTGGAATTGATGATGTTCTATAAATGCGCGCAGACATTCCCACGATGAATCAAATTCAAATGGAATATCCTTAAATCCACTCCACCAAAAACACCATGTGCCAGTGCCATGAATATGCAGATGCAAGAAGTCCTGGGAGGTACGAGTACTCTCGTACATTATGTTTGGTTAGTTTCCACCGAATGTTCCAAGATACTTAATAAAACGCGTGGTGTATCGTGTATCATGTTTCACGGATATCTTACTCTTGATATCATAACCCAAAGCTACCGCCGCCGCACCGCCTCCGTTGTCCGTCGAATAATGAGTTGGATTAAATGTCCTTTTTCAAAAAAAAAAAAGGAGAGCAACAAGAAGACCGAAGACCGAATTAACCTACGAACATTCCAACCAAACATAGGGTAGGTATATTAAATTGTCAAAACGGAAGTTGTTGTTTTTGTCGGTTGACGACGATGATGATGACGAACTATATTTAAACGGGTAGGAATGTCCTGTCCTTATATTCATTGATGTGCCGGGATAAGTACCAGAGGACTATTTATGGTTTTTATTCAATAAAAGTCACGTTCGGGCAATTAGTGTATTTCATTAAGCATTTTATTGATGCGTGTTTAATATTGCAGTTCAGTGCGTATACAAAATTATAATACACAGTTATGTATACGGAATACGGACGGTACACGGAATAATGTTTATTTCGATTGACTTATTATTTGAGATACTTATATAAACGGAAATATTTTTATTTGCTTGATATAAAATAGTAATTAACAAATTATACAAAATGCATAAAGTTTATATTCGTATTAATTCATTTATTGAGAATACATTTGTATTTATAAATATTTATTCTTCTGGTGGGAAGATTATTTGGGTTAATTGTGATGATTTCTTGAATGAAGCGTAATCGAGTTTGAATCAATATACAATTTTACAATATTTAATACGGTTCGGAGATTTTATTAGCATAAGAAGGTCGGATAGTTATAATTTGAACGTATTTAATTTGGAATTAAAATGTATTATAAGTAAATATTTGTGCATCTTTAATTGATTGACGGTTCTTTAGAACAATGATAGAAACTTTTTGTGGAATACGATATATCTCAAAACTGACACATACGATTTTAGCTTCCCATATGTCTGAATATCTTTCTGGTCCATATTACTTCAATGTGAAGAGAAGTTAATATATTGTCTTCATAGCCAAGGCTGGTAAATGCTTGCAAGTTAATTCTAAAGAAATAAGGCCTCAATACAATAAAAAAGATTGATTGATATCTATCGACCAAATAGTGATACAAGACTTCTATCTAAGTTACAACATGCCTACTGTAAGGGTATGTTCGTCAGTGGAAAGGGCATTACGCACTCTAAAACCTACAATTGAATACTCTCTTGATCATAAAGATTTTACTATTGTTGCCTTCCTTGACATTGAAGATGTCTTTAACAACGGGAAGGTATCTGTAGTAATATCGCCACCAACATCTCTCTGCAGGGAGTTTGCTTAGAACTTTAATTCATAAAATTCTGACCAGCTCAAAACTCAAAAGTGTGGGGCTTTTCTGCCGAAAGATTTGTCGGCAGAGGCACGCCTCAAGGCGGTGCGCAGTTTACTCTCCTCTGGAACCTCATAGTCAATGAAATTTTGACTAGCCAGGAATGGATATGGACGTTTAAAGAGTGATTTTAGGGAAGCATCTTAATACTCTTAAAAAACTATTATAAACCGATCCTAACAAGCTATAACAATAGGCTGATCGGTTTGGATTAGGATTTGGATTAAGTTGCCTTTTTTACGAGTCACCAAACTTTGTTTGTTTTCAGATGTAACTAAATATCGGGGTTTGTTTAAAACCAAGAACTAAATTGGAAACGTAATATACCAGAAAAAGTCAAGAAAGCTACTGATTTTCTCTTCTCCTGCAAAGAAAAGCTATTAACTAAGGCATAACACTAGTGAAAGTCTGTTATTGAAAAGTTCAAATTGGATTCTAGATACTACATATGCTAACGGTAGTTGTTCGAGTTTGTTGTTTTACGAGTTTTATACAAATAAAATGTTGACGGAATTCAGGGTGGACTTTAGTAACATTCGTGGTTTAAGAAAGAATGGCTATGCCACATATGTCCACACTGCATCAAACAGGCCAGCTGTTTTGGCACTGAGTGAAACTCAAATAGGTGAATATTCCGATCATTCGGAATTCAATCTAAATAGGTATAACTTAGTGTCATTATTTTTTCCTCATCATGGATTAGCCGTATATATAAGAAATGATGTTGCATACCAACTTCAGCCACATTATGGTTTGTGCTCTAACACAAACTTTAACTTCATGTGGTTAGAATTCACGGTAAATAAGCACATCATCCACACATGTTTCTTATATCGAAGTCCATATCTGGACAGAAATTCAACTTTTAACAAATTTGATGCTCTGTCTGACTCCATTCAAAGAAATGCTGCCCATTATCCTCACACCGAAATCATCATTGCGGGCAGTTTCAATGTACACAATTCTTCTTGGCTTCGTTATTCTGGCCAATCAACACCGGAAGGAAGGTATGTTGAGATCTTTGCTGAGTTAAATCAGTTAACCCAGCTTGTCGATAAGCCATCTCGAATTCCTGACGTTGCAGCTCAATCCGCCAACACCCTCGACTTGTTTCTTACCTCTGACCCTAATAAATACACAATTAGTGTATTACCGCACCTAGGCACATCAGACCATTGTATCGTATCTGCAAAATTCTCATGTCGAAAAAACCCAGTTAAAGAAAAATCTCCTGTGAGAACCGTTTGGCAATATGAGAAAGCCAACTGGGACGGTCTCAATGAATTCTTCAGGAACTTTAACTGGTCACTATGCTTCCTCGATAGTGACGTGGATTCCAGCGCAGATATGGTTACAAATTTAATTCTTCGTCGAATGAGATTATATCCCGAACAGGGTAAAATCAATCAAACCCAAATAGAACTCATGGTTGGACTCGAGCTTACAGCAGGTTATAAGTATCAGAGATGTAAGTTTCCGTTGTTACAAAGCTAACCCGACTGAGGAAAACCGGAATTAGTTCAAAGAAGCTAGAAAGACATATAATGGTCATATTCGTCGAACCAAGTTATGTTTGTATGATCAAAATTAAGGCAAAAAATACTACAATGTCCCAAAGGTAGTAAACATTTCGGTTCATTTATAAAAAACGTACGAAACATCACAACATCCTCGGTTCCAACGCTTATCCACAATGACACTCCCTATGTAAGCTCGATTGATAAAGCCAATTTGCTTGCAGAACAGTTTGCTGTTAATTCGACTCTACGGGAAAGTGTCATGAGTCCTCCTGTTCTTGAGAGCGTAAATGATTCTATGGGACGAATCTTCTTTCGCAATCGTGCAGTTGCTAGAGTACTGAAAGACCTTGACATATACAAATCCGCTGGCCGGGATAGTATCTCCCCAATTGTTCTGAAGAGGTGTTCTCAATCGCTGGCAAAACCACTGCGTAAACTTTTCCATCTTTCCTACTCTACAGGTCTCTTTCAGAGCGGATAGAAAATAGCATTTGTCCAGCCTGTCCCTAAAAAAGGCGAATCCTCCTCTTCCTCTAACTATCGTCTAAAAGCACGCACGTCCCTTCTTTCTGATGTCTGCCACTTCTAATCCATTAATCTGTTTCGCCGACGACAGTACCCTCAGCTTCTCATACTCGTTTCTAGATTCATATCCCTGTCCTCCGGATGTGGAACTTAAACGGCAGCGTATGATAAGCTCCTAATCTTGACAGCATTGTACAATGAGGAATCAAAAACCGGTAGAATGCTGTCTTCTGTCGTTAAAGCGTAACACACCCCCAAAACCACTATCTATGAGTGGCACTTGCATCCAAGAAACTAATCAACTGTCAGTACTTATAATGTGTATCACAGATCACCTTTTATGGCACGATCATATATTTGATATTGCCAAAAATGCTGCCAAATTTTTCAGCCCATCTGATCTGGCTGTAATTTACAAAGCCTTCATCCGTCCAAAACGTGAATATAATTCGCAAATCTGGGCAGGTGCCCCTTAAACAAGTTTAAGTCTCTTGGATAGAATAAAAAAAAAATTTTAACGAAACATTTACATCGCTAGAACACCGCCGCAATGTTTCATGCCCTTCGTTGTTTTATCGATATTTTTACAAGCAATGTTCTGTCGAACTAGCCAGTTGCATTCCACCCCTTAAATGATTCAGCCGTAATACTCGCAGTTCCAGGAATGCTCATCAGTTTACCCTTGAGCTCAATTTCGATCGTACTTTCAAGTATAGAGATTCTTTCTTAAACCACACATCGAGAATGTGGAATGCTTTAGCCAACTCTATTCTTCCCTTCCATTTTGATGTTTAGAACTTTAAGACTAATGTGCACCGGTATATCCTTTTAAATCCTTCCACAATGCTCGCATTGTGTTTAAATATAAACATATAAAGGGTACTAATAACCCCTTGAGTGTCTGTAAATTATAAAAAAAAAAAATTGTTAAATAATTGCTATACTTTTATCCCTGTGTGGTGGGCTGCATTAGACAAAGATGTAAACAGCGACTTAGCTAAGTCCAATGTTCGACTTGCCTATGTATAAGCGTATCGATTCGTACAACTCCATCCGAGGCTTTGAAAACACTAATCCATCAAACACCTTTCGATATAATCAGCAAACAAACAGCTGCTATTCGCCTCAGAGCATCATCTCGGCGAACTTTTATCAGCATGGCCCACGCCATAATTCTTAAATATTTAGAATTAATTCCAAAGAACATAGACTTTACCATTTCCCAACTTAAAATCAGTAGAAACTTCCAGATTTCTATACCTTCCAGATCTTTCTGGGATTATGGAGCGTTGCTAGAAGAATAATCAATCCACTTCGATACAGATGGATAACAACCTATTAGGGAGGTTAGTAGAGGTATGCATTCCGAACGACTAAAATTAAGTCTCTAATTCCATCTTCCCTATCACTTTAGCGTAAGTCAGGACACCAACATCCGACATCGACATCCTCATTTTCTCAGATAGTCAGGCAGCTATTCTCTTGACTTTGTCTCAAAATACTCATTAACATACCATAAACGCCCATCGTAACTAATGGAGATGGCATAACATTCCAGATTTTGTAAAGCAGATCATTATAAGCTTTATCCACGACATCATGTAGAACAACAATGCCTAATAACAAACTACACCACGTGGTTTCCACTCTCAATGCAGTCAAACATTTTGCCTGAATGAGAAATTGCGAAACAAAAAACAATCCGCAGCAGTCGGGTTTTTGTAAATTAAAGCTGAATGAAATAACAACTGAAGAAAATGGGTTTGTTCGTAGAGTGTGGTTAAATTGTTTGTTTATCTTCGCGTGCAACAGATGGCGCCTAATTTGTTGACACTAATTTGGTATACAATAATAAACAAATATTACAGATTACATTTTTTTCCGTATACTTAAACAATTAAGTCGAGATAGCTTCACTATTTTTTACCTAGTTTTACAAAGTAACTACAAAATAAGATTACAATATGACGCGCAGAGAACTCAAAGATCGATTCTATGTTAAGCAACTTTGAAAATCAAAATGAGAAGATTCAAATTTGGTCATATTTATGTTTTTGTTTGAAGGCTTACAAGGATACTCCTGGGTTTTATTTTGAAAGGTCGTTCTACAGTTGATACGGAGCCGCCAAGAAAATTTGTAGAAACATAAAAAAATTCAAAACAATCATTTTTGTCGCGTTACTGGGCAAACACGAAAAACAGCTAAGAGACCTTATGTTACTACTTCAAAAACGGATTGGCTTGGGAGAGATCACATAGCTTCTATGACAACAAAATGGCACAAAAAGTAGTTTTTTTTATGAAAACGCTGTCGAAAATGTTTATAATTCTGTAGCATTTTGTATCTCGTTAGTTATAACTAACACATTCGAGATGCTATCATTTGTATTGACATTTATATTCGGGATTCGAGCAAACGTTAAAATTCTATTCACATTGGATCCCACTTCTACTTTTATCTTTAGTGTAAAGTTTGCATTTGTGAAACGTTCAGAATCATACTTCAATATGAATATTTTTGTCAAGAAAAAGAACTTTTTATATTTGTTGAGCCGAAAACTATTTCTTATCAGTTTTTAGTTATTTTTAAAGGTATTCGTTTTTTCTCAAGATTTTAAGAGGAAAACAATTATCAGTGTCAAGTAAATGACCTTTGATACAGCAAAAGCCTGTAGGTCCGTTGGGTAATTTTTCTTGTCATATTTTAAAAAAATGAAATCTGTCAAAATAGGACGCTATTTATAAAGAACCCTTTTATTGAAAATCCTCTTGCATATGTCGCAACCTCAAAACACTCGTTTAGTTTAACCTAAATATATATGTACCTGCCAAACACTTGTCCCCATTTTCTCAACAACATGTCGTACTCCCAACAAATTATTTTTTAAGCTTATAAGCTTTGGCGTATAAGGCATGGAGTGAGGATTATGCATCACTTCCATGTGCTCGACATTTCAAATATTTTAATTTATCATAATCCTAAATTTATTTGGTTGCTTTTTCTACTAACGATTTAAACAATTAATCACTAACTTTTATTTGACATTTTTTTTATGTTGTTTGTGGTGCTTCAAATTATATTTTTTATCGTTGCTACTTTCAAATTTTTGAAATTAACATATTAAAACACAGAAAATACTCTTAACATCTGCATTTAAATGAGTCTGGAATTTGAATTTAATTATTTTTTTAAATAAATCATATCACCACGGGTATTTATGTGGAATGATATTGTTTTTCCTCTAATTGAAATATTATATTAAAATAGCGAAAAATAATGTTTCTATAATTACATTTTCATTTTTTTAAATTGGTTTGCAAAATGGAAACATTTGAGACCTTTAATTGGGCTAATAGAAGTGATTAAATAAAAATAGAAGCACAATAGAGGAGAAATATTGAAAAATAATATGGTTCCATAAATTCAAAAGGTGTCAGAAATTTAGGTCAGTATCTGAATTAATTCTACCTGATTGAATCATAAAGTGGTATTAAAGAATTATAGTGAATATGGAACTTTTCAAGAAGCCAATTCTGTTGACTGAAATTTTATATCGTGTTTACGCAGCACTTCCAGCAGCTGCTGAATGGGCATTATGTAGAAAAACAATAGAAAGAGGCTGCCCAAAGAGGTCAATATGCCGAATATACAAAAGTGGCTTAGTGCTGACGAAAAGATCTTATCAAACGTATGTGAACCTATGTGAGCATCTTTAACCTTTCTGCAACACTACGAACTTTACGTACAAGTGATTTTAATTCAGGCAGATAGGCCAAATATTAGTATTAAAGTGAATTCTTGGAGAGACCAACGTATAGACTTCAAAGCCACATATAATAGCATAAGTTTCCAATAGCTTCTATTCTCTAACCATGACGTTACAAAATACGTGGGGCAACGTTTATCCCAGCTATTTCAGACATCTTCAGGAGATGCGATATCATGTGGGTTTCTTCAACATAGTTCGGGGCAGATAGTGTTGATCTGAAAGGCTCTATCTTTAACAGGTCTTATAACAACTACTTGGTAATGGTTGTTTGCATTATTATCGACATCGAAATCATCGACTATTAGTACTACAGACGAGCTGTTCTTAAAAACTTCAAAACTATAGATGAACAGTCGAAACGCGTTGAGCTTGAAGTGGATCCAGTACAAAACCGAATTCATCTACCTCAGAATAAATATACATTCTAGGCACAACATCAAAGTGAAAATTCGACTGTTACTTCGGTTTGACCAAACAAATGGGTTCAAAACTCATTTTTCTACTTCGGAGAAATGATACTCGGTACTTTCGAGAGAAAAATCCTTCGGTGGATATTTGTTTCTATATGAAAAAAAGGGCAAATAGAGCAGATAATTCAATCGTGAAGTGTACGAGCTGTATTACGAGTGCCAAACCAAGCTAACCACACTCACTTGGCCACATCGAACTAATGGACAACAAAGAAAATCTTTGAATCGAAGCCTCTACTGAAGCAAGAGCGTTTAGTATTGAGTACTGGAGGGAGCTTGCAAAGGACTGCAAACTATGTAAAAACGTAATATCTTAATCTCTAAACAGAATGTTTAAAAGACCCCAGCATCGAAGAAGAAGTCGAAGAAGTCAAGTCCCAAAGCATCAAAGGTGATGCTTTGGGACTTGAAACCAAAAAACAAAATGCCCAACCCCTGTAAAAGACTCCAAGGCAAAAAAGCCAAACAATGGTTTAACGAAAGTAAAAGAAGACAAAGAAGAAGAAACTCCAAAAGAATCCAAATCTGAAGAAGAAACACCATCAAAAGAGAATTTTAAGAATGAGAAGACTTCTCCCCCAAGCAAGACCGAGGAAAAGGTAACTCTCAAAGAACTAAAACTTCAAACAGCTGGACAAGGGCAGAAAGGTGCCGACTATGATCCCTAAAAGAGAAGTCACCAACCCATCAATGATGGCTTCTGGAAACGTGGTGAAAAACCCCATACTTAGCTTTGGATCGAACCTTCCAACTGGTTGAAGAGATAAGTGGTCGCCTCAAATTGATTGAAGTCTTAAGTAACTTCTTCCGCTCGGTGATGGCTCTCAGCCCCAATGACCTCTTCCCGTGTGTCTATCTTTGTCTTAACCAACTCGCTCCAGCTTACGAAGGCTTTGAATCTCTAATGAAGATCATCTGTCAAACAACAGGCCGTGGTATGGTCCAGATTAAGTCCCAAGTCCAATCGACTGGAGAATTAGGAATCGTGGCTGAGCAATCGCGAAGCAATCAACGAATTATGTTCCAACCGGCTCCTTTCACAGCCGACTCCGTGTGCCATCGTCTAAAGGATATCGCCAAGATGCATGGTCACTCCGCAATGAATAAAAAAGTGGACAAAATTCAGTTGCACTTTGTTGCATGTCCCCATTCCGATGCAAGTTTCTTTATTCGTTCGCTTCTGGGGAAACTGCGGATTGGCTTAGCCGAGCTCTCACTCTAGCTTGTACAAATACTCCCCCCAATCAGTAGCAGGCGTCGAAGAAGCTCAGCGAGAGCGCCTTTAAATCCGAAGTCGATGAGAATGCTCTGATTCTAAAGACCACATATTGTCAATGTCCCAATTACGATCGAATCATCCCTGTTCTCTTAAAACACGGTCTGGACAAGCTGCTCGATTTCTGTCCACTGAAACCCATGTTAGCACATCCCACAAAGGGAGTCCATGAAGTGTTAGAGCAATTCGAAGGCATCCAATTCACCTTCGAATGAAGTACGATGGAGAACGCACCCAGATCCATCGCGACGTAAAAGGAGTCATCAGCATTTACAGCCGAAACTAGGAGAACTACACTTTCAAGTTTTCAGATTTGATTTCTCGAATTGACGACATCGAGAAGGACAACGTCGAGTCGTACATCATTGACAGTGAAGTTGTGGCTTGGGATGTCGAACAGAAGCAAATTCTTCCATTCCAAGTTCTGAGCACGAGAAAGCACAAAGATGCTGACCAAGCCGAGATCAAGGTCGAAGTTTGTATCTACTTGTTTGATTTGTTGTATTTGAATTAGAAGATTTTGGTGACGAAGAATTTTGTGGATCGTCGATGCCTGTTGAAGGAGACTTTCAATGAGATCCAGGGGCAATGACAATTTGCGACGAGTGTCGATACCAGCGACACAGATGAGGTTCAGAAGTTCCTTGAGAAATGAATTTAAGGAAAATGCGAAATTCTGATGGTGAAGACTTTGGACAGAGAGGCGACCTATGAGATAGCAAAGCGGTCAAGAAACTGGCTTCAACTGAAGAAGGACTATCTTTCTGGAGTAGGAGACTCTCTGGATGTCGTCGTGATTGGAGGCTACATCGGGAAAAGAAAGCGAATAGGAACCTATGGAGGCTTTCTGTTGGCTTGCTACGACGCACGCCGACAATGAGGAGTATCAGAGTATTTGCAAAATTGGAACAGGTTTCAGTGATGAGGACTTCCAGCCCTACGCTGAATTCCTCAAGAAGCACGTAATCAAGGAACCCAAGTCTTACTATCAATACGACAGCTAACACGAGCCCGACAAATGGTTCGATGCTGTTGGTGTGTGGAAGATAAAATGTGCCGATTTATCTCTCAGTCCTGCCCATGAGGCGGCCGTTGGAATTGTCGATCCAGAGAAGGGAATCGATCTGCGTTTCATTCATTCGGATACGAGATGATAAAACCCCTGAAGATGCCACTTCAGCTCAACAGGTGGCCGACATTCGAATCAGGATCAAATCAATGACCAGCAACATGGATCCAAGGATTCTGAAGATGATTTCTATTAGGAACCCAAATCATACAAAGAGAGAGTCAGTTTTGTTTAAGTCTTTTATAAGCGTTTCATTTTGTTTTGTTTAGTTTTAGGTAAAAATAATAATAAAAGGTTCTCAGGCTGAGACCCTCCATAGATCTAGATCCGGATAAGCTAAGTTAGGAATAAAGAACACACGTTGTGAAACCAAGCTTCAGTGGATAGGCCACCCTACAACTTTTGAATTTTTTAAAATTTTAAGTGATCTTATAGGACCCCAAAAATAATTTTCCAAAAGTTTAAGGCAGTAAAAACTTTAAGGGCTCGTTTTTCAAAATTTAAATTGAAAGGTATTACAAAATTACTTCCTTCTAACACGTTTATCTCAATACTCCATTTTTAACTTGGACGGACACATACTCATGCAATATTCAAGCGATTGACTTGCGTCCGGCCATTGTCTGTCTGTCCTTTCCCCTACAGCCTTAGCCTTGGGATCGATTTTGTTTAAAATTGGAAATCGACGATTTTTGAACTTTAAAAAAGAATACGTTGTAACCAAAATACTGGACGACCGTCATTTTGCGACAGATCCTATTTTTCTCGGCCTCTACTCATATGTTGGCCTTATCCTCTTAATAGCTTTTTGATAAGCTTTTTACTATATGAGGTTTTGGTTTAGCACGTTATTCTCTCATGATAGTGCTCTGTGTTAACTTTTTCTTAGCTGTTACCTTTCACATTATTTTATTTTTAAGGGCTGCTAAAAAATTGGATAATACATAATTTGCTATAATTTCAAAACTGGACACATTTTTGAACACCCTTTAGACGAATGATATTGTTAGTTGAAAATAGAAATAAATGTGGTTTGCTGAAAATTCTACAAATACAAAATTAGGCTCTGAACCAATCTAAGATTGCCAGTAACACAAATTGGTCATTATTTATATTTAGCCTTTGGTTAAATTTTTTATTACAAATAAAGGCAATTAATTTTTATTTTGCTTCTTCATTTTCAAGCACAGTCAAATCTTTTAAAAAATAAAATAAAAACACACAAAAATTAAGATTACGATTAAAAAAGAAATTAAAACACAAAAGAATGCGCCTTAAGGTAGAAATTCTATTTTCGTTTCTTTTAAAACAAAATTAACTTTCTTATAAAAGTTACAAGTCCTTATAGCACGTGCATATATTCCTATCCCTCTATACCCTCAATCTTACTGCTACCATCCTCCTCAAAAAACCGTATCTTGACATTGGTTTGGCCCTGGCTTTTGACTCGTTAAGCAATCTCTTACTTTTAATCTCGTACATCTTCAAAGTAATCCTGATGGCGGGTGAATCTTACCCCAAAAAACAATCTGCAACTAAATGACCCGCGGCATATTATTATGTTCTTCTTCTGCTGATGATGATGGTGCAACTCTCTTCTTTAGGAATGCTTCCTTTGTGCATGTCTTGCCTATGCCTGTACTTACATATGAGGAGGCCGAGCCGCAGTATCAGTGTGAATCCTTCTTGTAAGCTATCGCAATTCGTAACACCGCAGAATCAAAAACCCAAACATAAAAAGAAGCGAGAAAAGTCATCTTGTTAATATGGGTATCAAGATGGCCCTAAGGCCTAAGGCCATGCAAATGCACTCTTATGAACGCAAACTTTGATGACAGCCTTAGTTAAGCCAAAAAGAGGATATCCCTGTATAGTTTGAATAAGAGTCGAAAGGAGATGCGAGAGGATGCATTATTGATGTTCCATGAGGTAGTTTATCATCATCAAGATTCGAATCTCGTTAAATTGGTTGTTAAAATACTTTTCTTTTTAAGAACCTAACCTCCAGGATTGGATGACAATGACACATCAAGGAAAGAAAAGTTTCAAATCGATTGAAATCGGGTCACACACAGTTCTCTGGATTAAATTCAATTGAGAGACACCACCGAGCATGACCTTATAAACCGGAACTTTAATATGCACTACCTGACGTACGTATACGAAAGTCCAAGTTGGTCAGTCGTCGGTCGGTCTTTCGGTCGTATTATGTTCACAAAAGTTCCTCTTACAACTCTCAACTTCGGATACAGGAATTTCCTCAATGAAATCCATTAGATACGTCATTCATTCGATTTGGGTTAAGAGACAAGAAGAAGAAGAAGAAGCTCAACAACAATGAGGAACCCAAATAAAAAATAAAAAAGGAAAGAATTTCCCACACTCTCTGGGTCTGGTTTGGTCTGGTCTTTTTGGCCTCTATGCCAAAGAGACAGACACACGTTATAGAATATAGAATGAGATATAAGGCAGTATAAAGGTATATTGTATCTGTCAGATTAAATATGCATATCTTCGAACTTTGATCCGTATCTTTGGTTTGTTTGTTTTTTTTTTTTATATTTCTTTAAGATGAAAGTAAGTCTTTTTTTTACAGACTCGTCCAAGCGCCATTAAATCTACAGCTTAGGCAACAAATATATCAGACTGACATCAAAGTTCATATCATATGGGCATAAGTATCCATAAAATAGAATTAAGGCCATGAAAGGGACGCATGATTTTGATGCTTTACGTATGCGACTTTTACTTATTAAGTTATAAGAACTTGGACTTGAAGGGAGTGTATTATAAAAATGTTTACATGAGGCTCATTTCTGCTAGGAATATGATACTTTGGGTTTTTTGGCTAGCTGTGATTGACATGTCGGGGTTTTTGCAAAGTTAAGGTATACAAACCATTAAACCACAAATACAAAAAAATTTCGGGTTATTGTAAGTTAATTTTTAAAATTAAAAAGCTTAAAAAGCAGAAACCTAAAGAATTTTGAAAAGTCGTTTTCGTTATGGAGTTTTTTTTATAGCTTGAAGAGCTTGAATGGTACCACCAGTGAGGATTATGATTTGAAAAGAGTTAATAAAGGTTTTATTTGCCTTTGTTTACTGGTTTACTGAAATCCTTACGTCATCACCATAACGTGATGGGGTTATTGATTATAGGACTGGGATGTGTTTTCTTAAATATTCTCCCTTCCTTTTGCGAAGAATAAGTTGCTCTGACTTGAAACAAAATTGTATGTAACACTGCACTTCTATATTCCGGAAAGAAACCCAAGAGCAATCGAAAATCCGCCGTTGGGCTGTTGCTTTATAAAACAGCTATCAGTAGTCTGCTACAGTGTAGCGCGAAAATGGAACTAACCCCGACGAAGAGAAAAAACGCTTCAAAAGTCGGCTAAGGGAAGTATTGGAGCAGCGCCAAGTACTTCGAGTGAATTACTGCAACCGCTCATATGAACAGCATGAGTCCTTGAGCGGTTCCTCCAAGGAAAAAGCGATTACCTTTTCAGCTCCAAAAAAAGAGACTTCATGAAGTGTAAAAGTCGCCAAGGACTCGAAACAGCACTGAATAAGCAGGTTTCCGACTGAATCCTCAAGCATTGATCACATCAGCAACTTGCGGATCGTCATCGAGTACTACGTTGAATATCGATCACCACTTCACATGGTGTTCAACGAGTCTTAGAAGGCTTAGCAGAGAAGGTAGGTTGTCGCAGGAGCAGGAAACGGAGAAATAACTTGGACTTTCGCAACATGCCTAAGACATCTATGCTACGTAAACGATGTATGTTGCCTTTATACAGGATAATGGATCTCCATCAAATGGAAACAATAAGAGAAGAACTAAGATGTTCAGCCTCGAAAACTTCCACTTATTATCTCTGATGAACATTGTTCAGTAATAAGTAAAAAAAGTAGAGAGTTTTCAGTATCTTGGAAGCATTATCTCTACCTGAAGTCGAAACCGAACAAGAAACCACTGGTTGTATCGGTAAATCAAAGACTGCGTTGGAAAAGTTGTCCAATTTTGGATAAACAACACTCATAGCGTGAATATAAAGCTACGATTAGTCCACTCAAATATCGAATCGGTAATGTTACACGCTTGCAGTACCTTGACAAAAACAGCAACGATTACCAGGAAACTGCAGAAATTAATTTATAGGTATCTTACGAATTTCTTGGCCCGATCATGTATCCAATGAAGAACTGTGTAGAATAAAGGTTATGAAACTTATTGACACCATTATGCGAAGACGAAAGTTTCAGTTGGTTGGATCCACGCTTGGAATAAGCAATAATTGCAATGTAATGAAACCAACTCACTCAAAAAGGCAGAAGAATTGGGAGACTATAAAAACCGCGTTTAGAAGAACAGTCAAGGAGGAATCGTCGAAATTGGGAAAGAACGGGAGGGAGCTTAAACACAAATCAGGAAATAACACACGATGACATGTAGGAGTAGTTGGGGCCCTCTATCCTGGTAGAAATTAACAAATAACTTTATATGTCTGAGGATCTTAGTAAGTAGGCCTCTAACTCAAATTCTTAAGTATTACACAAACGGAGGTTGCCGGTACCTTTCCATACCACGCTGATTAAACGTTGCACATTATTTTTGATTATGATTGCGCACAATTCACCTATTTTACATATTTTAAACTCCCCATAGGAAGTTATTGTAATTGGTCCGATTTGTCAAATTGAAAATTTGACATTTCTCGACGTTTCAAGGTCCCTAGAGTCGAAATAAAAGATTTTTAGAAAGATGTCTGTACGTGCGTGTGTACTTACGTTGGTACGTCCGTATTTTCATATGTCCGTACGTCCGTACGTTCGTTGTCCATAGCTCAAGAACCAGAAGAGATATCGACTTAAAATACATTTTGTTATACAGATAATAAGGCAGAAAGATGACGAAAGGGCTCTCAAGAAAATTGTGTTTGTGCCTTTTTTCCCATAGCGGTTTAAAACGTTTAACATCTATTAAGACTTTGACAAAAATCGCACTGACAGTTTTTTTTAATAAAAAATAAAAACCTAAAAAAACATTACTCAAAGTTGGTAAAATTTGATTTTCGACTCAAATATCTTTTCAAAAATTTTGAGATTATGGCTTTCATTTTATTTGAGCTTATAAGAAGTATTGTTTTCAACACTCTGAAACATTTTGAGAAAAATCGAATTGACAGTTTTTTTTTTTTCAAAAAATAAAAACCCAAACAAACAAATTTATAAAAGTTGGTAAAAATTCATTTCGACTCAAACATCTTTTCAAAACCTTGAGATATTGGCTTTACACTACTTTTATCCTTTAAAAATATTGTTGTCAACATTCAGAAAGATTTTAAGAAAAATTGAATTAATAATCTACAAAAAATAAAAAACTAACTGAAAAACAATACTAAAAGTTGGTAAAATTTTTTTCCACTGAAATAGCTTTTCAAAAATAAAAAAATATTGTCCTTATACTTTTTTGATTTCACAAAAAATATTGTTTTCGATATTCAGTAGTTTTTTTTAATAAAAAATATAACAATCCGTTTTTTCATAAAACAAGAAATAGTGCAAATTTATTAAAAATCGATCCAATTTGTGAAAATTTAAAAATGCTACTAAAATTGGTAAATAGTTATTTTCGACTATTTAACAACACTATATTTTCAAACTAAACTATTTTCTTAAATGAAAAATATTGTTGGTAATTTTAAAATTTGTAAAAATAATTCAACTAACAACTTTTTTTAAAACAGCCCTTCAAACTTTTAAGCAAGAGAAATCGACAGACGGGAAGGGAAGTTATATCAGTGTGGATCGCATACCAGCCTCTTTTTTCATTCATATTCTGAACAATTTGCTGGCTTGTTTTCCCGAGATAAAATCTTATACATTTAAAACTATTAATTATATCCAAAACCTTCTATTCTATTAAAATAGGGACTTTAAGATAAAAACTTATGAATCGGATAATTTCTTTCACTGACAAAAACCTTAGCAGCTAAATAAATTCAAGAATTATTCCCCAGAAATTATACTTCTCGGCAAGGTGTTCTTCCTTATAATCAAATAACACTTTCAAATGGGCTTTGTTAGCCATATTTCATATCCAGCTTCAAAATTACTATATCACGTAAGGTTCTTGAGATATTACTTTTTAAATTTCGAAAAAAGCAAATATATAAATCTTTTTTTAAGCTATCTAAATGTAAAAAAAATCTCAAATCTTTAATCCCGCTCTTTAAAAATTATTTTAAATGTTTTTAATATTTTATAAAATTTCAGAAAAATATGCATAAGTTCTTAAATTTCAATTGTCTTTTTTTGAAATTAAGTTTTGTTCTTGTAACGAGTCAGTCGTGTAAACAATTTAATTGTATCATATTTTTGAAATATATTAAAAATAATGTTTAAATCTGGTATTTTTTAAAATTTGACTAGATACATAGTTAAAATAGTAGTTCGGGTTTGCAATCAACACTAAATATTAACTCAAACACGTATTTTTGAAAACTATGAGAGTATCACATTCAAAGTATTCCCAAAACTTTATATAAAGTCAAATAATCAGACAATTTATTGTTAAGTGATATTTTGAGTCTTAAAAACTCTGGTTTTGAGTGTTGCTAGCATTTTTGAATGGACATACATATTTTAAAACTAGATGTGAACAAAATTTAAAACATCTTAAGCTTTTAAAAAAAGTATTGATTTATTAGAAAAAGAACGTTTTATCCAGAAAACAACGAAATTGATTGCCAGCCCTTTCAATACAGCGGCATTTTTGGACAGGTGCCCCTAAGTTCAAGTCTTTTGGATAGAATACAAACAAAAAAGAGGTTGGAATGCGACCCACAACGTTTATAAAAAAAACAACTGAATATCGAAAACAATATTTTCTGTGAAATAAAAAGAGTTTGAAGACAATATTTAAAAAAATTTAATAGCTATTTGAGTCGAAAGTAAATTTTTACCAAGTTTTAGTATCTCTTATTTTTGTTTTTGTAAAAAAAATAGTCAATTAGATTTTTCTCAAAGTGTTGAAAAGATATTTGAGTCGAAAATCAATGTTTACCAACTTTTATTATTTTTTTTAGGTTTTCATTTTTTGTAAAAAAAAACTGTTAATTCGATTTTTAAGAAAATCTTACCAATGTTGGAAACAATAGTGTTTATAAGATAAACTAAGGTTAAAGCCATAATCTCAAGTTTTTGAAAAGATATTTGATGCCAAATTCAATTTTACCAACTTTGCGTAGTGTTTTTTTCAGGTTTTTATTTTTAATAAAAAAAACTGTCAACTGTTTTTAATCATAAAATTTCCAAGTGACGGACGCTGCCCTCAAAAAGTTTAGCCTTATTACTGGCTTTCAAGAATGCACATCAGTTTACTCTTGAGCTCAATTTCTAAAGTATTGTTAAGTTTAAGATACTTTTTCTTGCCCCACTTTACGAATGTAGAATGCTTTAACATAAAGCTGTTTCTCCTAACGTCCGAAATTTGGCAGCTATTTAATGTTAAAAGTCTTCTAATTTGTGCATGAATGCATAATGTAATTAGACTGTTTTTTTAGTTTGAGAATGGGCTAACAAATCCACATACCCAAAATTCATTTTAAGCCCAATAATGCCTCTTAATGTTAAGTTAGGCATCAGTACCTTAAGTATATAAAGGCCAAGTAATAACCAGTAAAACAAAATATATGCCAACTCAGTGCCCATACTAACAGTTTTAAGTATTGTGCCTTATTTTCTTCTGTTATTTGGTTTTATAGGCTGCGAGTCTTGAGTTTCTTATTCAGATGTAGTTTTTTATATTTTTTTATTTCAATATTCGTACTAAACACGAAAAGCTGTCAAACAGCGATTTGTGTTTTCATGCAAAATTTATGTAAATTACATTTTACATGTGTACCTGAATCGTCGTCGTCGCTCGTTGTTCGATGTTTCGTATAGTCTTTGCTTATTCATTTGATGAGATACTCGACTTACATGAAGGTAGGTATAAGGTATTACTTCTCCTAAGTGCGTCGTTGTTGTCGATTTAAACGCCTGCCTTTACCTTCGCCTCATCGCACCACCAAACCTCAAACCACTGCTGTCGCGCCACCACTATACTATTGCTACATATTCCTTTGTGGCCCTTTTTATTTTTCAAAACGACGTATGGTTTTTTTCTATACCACATTTTCCACATAAACCCTATACTTTCAGTACTTAAGCGGTGCCAAGGTATAAAGCAGGAGCTTATGTACGCGCAACCTTAATTCTAATGGCCTGCTTTATCGACTCCACGCGCCCTGTTTGTTCTTCCAGAGGGAAAAACTGGACTCAAACAAGTTGTATACCTTTTTATTTATATACCTTTACCCCTACCTTACCTTGCCTTACAAAAAAGACTTGGTGAAGGTACCTACATTAAATGCGTTCATTGCACTCAATGTGTACTGTTTGCCATTTCAAGACCTACAGTGGTACAAAATATCAATGGAAAATAAAATACTCTTGTGATATTAATAAAATATTTTATTTTACAACTTCTTATTTTTTATTTTCATTGCTTCGACATTTTAATAAGGACTCTAAACAGCTTGTGTGTAGAATAAAAATCATTTAAAGACAAACATTATTTTCCAAAAAATAAAGTTATTTTTAGTGCTTTTTTATTCTGACTTACTTAAACGCGTAAAAAGAAAAGCTGTGTTTTTAAAACAGAGGTTTTATTTTATTTTACTTTTTGAGTTATGAAGTAAATCATTCTTTTGTTTTTATTAAAACTTTGGCATTAATTTTAAGGACGCATTTTAATGTGAAAGCGACATAATTGTTCACACATCTTTAAGCATCAGAAAACAGCTTTTGGCGCAATGTGTAGAACTGTAGATACTCCCAAGGAAGCTTTGTGACGAAGCGGCTGCGGAGGTGGTGATGACTCCCTCTGGAAAAAAGAAAAATGTAAATAAGTTAATTGTTTTATTATGCTATGTGCTGAATTATATTGGGTGCCATATTTTATGGAAAATATAATTTTTGAGAATGATATAAAGATGAATAAAGTTTTGAAAAACATCTGTGAATAATTTTTAAGGATTTTATACGTTTTTCATTGTACTATAGGTATCGTTATGAAGGATGATGCTTTTTAAGTTTGCATATGAATCAAATAAAATATAAGACTTTTTGGTGCACATATGGCACAGTTGACATCATGAACGATAAAGTGAATTCTTAAAAACCTTAAAACTTACAAAGTTTAATTGTCGGCAATTAACTTTTTTTCATTCCATGCATTTTGATTCCAACTAATATAAAATATTCGTTTTAAATTATTATTGAGGAAGCATAATTGAGACAAGCTCGCAAAATAAGAAAACACAAATAATACGGAAATTGTTAAGTTTTTCATTTGGTTCAGATGCTTTTGCTGTCATAATTCTGACATCTTCCTCGCGTTCGCTAGTTTTCAATTTATTTACAGCTTGAAGGAAATTTCAACATGAAGAAACCCTTGTTAACAAAAACGGCCAACTTGTCGAACCTTACCACATTTTAAAATTATAACGAAGCATACCTTGTACGATATTTTTTTCTTTCTCTTAAGAAAACATAGTTTTCAAAAATTTAAGTCTTAAACCGAAAGAAATTTTAAGTTTTTTCAATTGATTTTAAAAAGGCATTTGTCAAAATATAATGGGTTATCCATTGCGGTTTCAAAAGTATAGGACTGAAATTCAACGTATGTCAAACTTTGCTGTTAAAACAATTTGTTTTCAATTGAAAGTCTGGCATTTACGAAAATGGATCGCTTAACTATCGCACAACGCATACAAATTGTTTAAACCTTCTAAAAGATGGTGATTCCAAATATCCATATATAAGATGATATCATGATTTTCATAATCTTCTAACTACGCAAGCATTTGGAAAAATTGTGAAGAATTGTAGGGCTACGTGAAAGACCGTGTTTATTCAGATTAACCTTTAACTCATGATCACTTAAAAACCAACAATTGTCAAGTTATGACTAAGACACCGCCCAATAAGTGTCAAAAATGGTCGGAAATCAGCTCAAAAGAATCGATGCTTGTAAGAATTCAGGTGGTGGTCATTTAAATGATGTTGCGTTCAAAGAAATATCATGAACAAAATATTTTGCATGTATTTTATTTACGTTTACATTTGAAACCGCTAAAATGATAACCCCGACAAACACGTTGTTAATTTTTAAAAGCTATCTTGGTTAAGCCTTAAACTAGTTTAGTTTAAATAAGTTATTTTTTATTACAATGCTAGCTGCAGATGGCCTTTCTTTTACCCTTTTCTGACTACTTGTGGCGTTCCTTAAGGTTGCCACTTAGGTCCCATAATTTAAATGGTAACCACTTATTATGTATATGAAAATGATAACATATAACAATTCCCTTTAAGCAACCAACAAAGAATTTAAGCATCAAATATTTAGAGACCATTTCGAGAACATGCATGATTTTCACATTATTTAAATAGACCTTGATAGCCAATTATTAGTGATAGGACTTCAACTTGTCAATACTTTTTTTGTTATGAACCCATTCCTTTTATTTTGTATATTCGTGACATTGAGCAAATATGTGTCCAAATAATACATTTTCTGAATCGCATAAACCTAGAAATTGAAGTTGTAAAAAGTAAGTTAAAGGAGTGTTTTACTTGATGAAAACGTACATAATTCAAGAATTGAAAGTGTTTGTCTTTCTAGCCCTATATTGCAATAAATTCCCCTGATTTTTCTCTCATATAAGGACCGCTTTTAATTGAATCTCAAAACTTCAGAAAAAAGTACAGATATTTTAAATCATGTTTTTCTAACACCTTCATATCCAAATGTTTTTTACTTTATCTTTTTTCTACCGTAAGCCCTCGACACTTGAAAACTACCACACCTTTTATGAATCAAATCAAATCATAACTTTCAGGCTACGTAATGTTTAGTTTCTAAAAATTTTAATTTCTTGGCTTTTATTATTGAGAGATTTGTTAATCTCTAAATAATGCAAAAATAGAAACCTGAATTAATGACACTAATCTTTAAAGCTCGATTGATAAAGCCAATTTCGCTTCCAGCACAGTTAGCTGTTAATTCGATGCTGCGAATGAGTGACATGACTCATCGTATACTCTAAGGACCTTGACATACACAAATTCACTGGCCCGGATAACATTACTTCTATTAATCTACAGAAGCGTTTTTTTAACGTTGGAAAAACGTTATTTTCTTTTCTACAGGTCTATTTCCGAGTAAATAGAAAACAGCATGTGCTAAGCTGGTTCCTTAAAAAGGCAAATCCTCCATATCTTCTTACTATCTTCCAATTGTACTTAAGCTCCTTTTTGCAAAAATCATATAAACACTGATACATTTTCAGCTTAAGAAACATCTTGAAGAACCATAGATTCTCAATTATCGAAAGTATGGATTTCATATCAATCGGTCCACTGATGATCTCATGATCTACCTCACCAAACAGTGGAAAACATTTTTATATGGTTTTGGAGAAACTAAGATAATTATACATGATATTTCAAAGGAAATTGATAGAGTTTTCAAATCGAAAATGCGTGCATTTGGTATTGATGAATAACGACTTTTTTGGTTGGAAATTATTTTCAAACCGTTCAATACAAGTAGTATACGGCAGCGGTTCAAATCTGAAATTCAAAATTCAAACGCTGGTGTGCCTTAGGGTTCCGTTTTGTCTCCAACACTCTTCCTTATTAAATTATCTTTTGCTTGAAACTTCTAACCCACTGAATTGTTTCGCAGATGACAGTCCTCTTAACTTTTTATTTTTGTTTATAGATTCTCTTTCAGGTGTGGTTGATGATGAATACTAAATGTAGCGTATAATAAGCTTATTAAATACACTGATTCTCTCTTGAACTTTACAACACGAATGTGAAATGCATGAACAGAACATGCTAAATACTTCCCTCTAGTTTTAATTAGTAAATGAATTCTCCTTTCCTTATTGCTTATTGTATAACATTTTAAGTGTATTTAAAGCCTCTTGAGTGTAAGCTCAATACACAAAGAAACCTTCCTCTACTCCAATAAGTGAGATACAATTTTTGGATGAAGGTAATTTAGAGAACCTTATTGAAAAAAAAATGTTAAATAAATAAGGTGCTGCAACAGAAAACAATATTGTTCCATTCTTTTCTATCTAAAGTTTATAAAAGTCTGATAAGTCACCAGATAAAATATTATATTAGAGACAAGCAATTATTGAATCCTTTGCTATTTGGATTTTGGATTGGACATAGATTTTTTTTCAGCTTTACTCAACGTATCTGATGACATGACATAAGACATGCTTTAGACAATGAATTTACAACTGTGATAACCTTACTTGACTTCTTCTCTGTGATAAATTGACGACCCTATTTCGCTTCTCTGACGAAATTAAAAAATGTATTTGCTCATATTTGACCAATCGTATGCAAGCCGTGTCTTGTAATGGTAAAATGTCCTGGTTCCTTCTTTTTTATAATGGTGTACCTCAAGGATCAATCCTTGGACCTTTAATGTTTTTATTGTTCATTAATGATCTGCCCTCTGTTTTGTCTTTCTGTCAGTTTCATATCTATGCAGATGATGTCCAATTATATATTAGTTTTCCAGAGATGATGCTTAAGGATGCAATATCTAAAATTCACTATATATTATTGGTCGACACGGAACGGACTTAAACTCAATCGTTAAAAACAAAAGTTCTTCTTCTTGTATCTCTCTCCAATGTTACAATCTGAAACTAGTAAAAAAATAGATCTATTTTATAATAAAAATGTTCCAATGTTCTTCTTTCTTGCTTTAGTTATAACATATGAATGAACAGAACACCAATTAATGCACACATCATTATATATAGAGCAACAATTGTCAGAGTGAGTTGATTGATTTAACAAATCCAGTTTGAGTTAAAAATATCCTTCAAAGCTAAACCCTCTACGTCTTCTAAAGGAGGTTTAGCTATAGTACATAACAAAGTCAAGGGCTGATTAACATTCAAACAAAAATAAAAGAAATAAAATAGGTGGCGCAACAGTCCGTTGAGAACCATGGCCTAGTGACTTACAACTCTCAACCATTCCTGTGTGCGAGTGCTGCTGTCGGAAATGGAGGAGACCTCGAGTTTTAAGCCGCATCCAAATGGCTAATTTTGGTAAGCACTTTTCATAACAAGAATTTCTCTTGGAAAATTTGTCAATTCCTCGCAAGAGACAGTACTCATGAAAAATAACTTTAGATGGTAGAGATAGGGATTGAACCCAAAACCTCTTACATGACAGTTCAATACTCTTACCATCATGCCAAGGGTACTACAATATTCCAACAAAAAATTCTTAAATAGTAATATGGATTTGAAGAACTATTTTGAAGGAATTATTGGAAGTTCACACATGAGTCAGAGGTCAGATTCAGATTCAAAAACAAAATAAATTAAAAAACATAAAGTCTTGAGATCAAAATGTATGTTATATTTGTTTATATTTTTATAAAGTGTCTGTATTTAAAATGATTGGTCAAAGAAAGCAAACAATTTGATCGCTCTTATACTTATTCAAGCTTTGTTTCAACATCTTTCAAAATTTGGTTTAAAAAAATTGATCTGATACTTTATACGATTGGTTCAATGTTATAGGGTGGTTCGAAATACGATTTGAATTTCGCGTTATTGTCAACAAGATTGATTGTTAATAACCTTCCAAAAATGTTGACAACTGTCAATGACATAAAGTAAAAATGGATCATTTCTCGAAGTGTAAAGTTTTTACATGTGGTTTTTTGAAACTGATTTTTAATCGGTCTTTGACTATTGTAAATTAATACAAATATCCACTTTACAATTCATAATTTTTTGTGCGGTTTCAACTTGGTTCAAGAACAAATATTAACTCGTACAAAGGGAAAACGCTCTAATTGCTTGGCAATCACTTTTGCTTTGACTACCTTACTTCTTGCTTGCTTATACCTTTATATAAGCTCCGTACAAATGTGGTGTTGGCTTAGTTTATATAAATCAGATTGATGCTTTCATGCATCATCGTCATTAAATAAATACCTTTACGCGTGCATCAAGGCAACAAGGCCATAACACCAGGTATAGGAGGAGAGCTGGCAAAAAGAATAAGCATTGCTATGCGAGCCTATTAATAATAATCTATAATTTTGCTTCTAGTGTTGTTGCAAATATCTGACGGGAGTTGTTCTTTTTCGTTTGGTCTTAAGGAAAAATCAACAGAGGGTTTGATATTACACACACTTTGCGTGTTGGAAGTTGAGTTATTTGCTTTATTTTTACCATGTAAGACCCCATCACATCATGATATTATTGCCAGTGGCAAAAGGATATAAGGGATAGTGATGAGGTGTTATGACTTATGACTACTGGATGTATGATATTAGAAAAGTAGGGCTTCATTTTACTTATTCCATGGAACTATTGAATAAATTGCTTAGAGCTGGAAGTAGTAGGGAAGGGGGTTTAAGTCTTGTACAGCTTTTTTGTCAATGTATTTGATAGGCGAATTCACCGCACTCAATGTTTTAAAGCTGCATTTTTAAATTGTAGACACAACTAGTTTCCTATATTTTTTAGAGTATCAGCTTATGATCCTGGTTCCATTTAGTCTCCTTTTTATAGTTCTTAAAAGCTGTCGCTATTTTATAATTGGTGTGATTCCGGTGGCTGGTTGTATGATACAGAGTGGTTTTTAATTACTTCTGTAACCATTACAATTTGAAGATCACAACAGCTATGCTTAATATACAAAACACATTTATTATCCAGCGAAGGACTTTGTTTCAGAATTTCTGGATGTGTTCAGCTTTTGTTTAGTTTTGCTTAATACAAAATGATGCTATATGTTCAAGCGAGTTTTAGAATTTACTTTTATAAAATAAGTTGGTTTGTTCTGTAACCAGTAGGTACATTCTTCAGAACTCCAACCTTAGTTCCTCTCTTTTTTTCTGCACGTGCTTTTTACATTTAAGTTTTGCATTCAAAGCCATTCCAAGGTATTTGTCATTATTTTTCCGATTTTTTTGGTTTAAAGTTTATATGGTCGATTTTGTTTCGTGTAGCCTTCGCAATAGACTTTTCTTGGCTCTTAATTGCATTATCATAAGTAAATGTATCCACAAAGCGTTGATGTCTACTGAAATATACCTTTAAGAAAGTAGGGCCTAGTACACTTCCTTGTGGTACATCTGTATCAGTTTTCTATTGTTCCGAGTAAGTAATCGGTTGAACCGTACTTTTAAAAGTTGGTTTGTTATGTCGGCAACGGCCTAATTACCATCTTTTTAATTTGATGAATCTTTACAGCGTTGAATGTGGCATCGAACTATTGGCTACTAAAAAGCCATCGTATCCATGAAGCGGCTGATTTCTGGATATTTTGCTGTACGACACAAGACTGACAGTAACAGACAAAGTGGGTAATCTCCCTCAAAACTGCTTACAGACAATCGAGTTCGACAGTGATCACTGCGGACTGGCTGTTGTAATGTAGATTCCGAAAGAACGCGTGGAGTTGGAGAAATACGTTGCAACGCACTCTTGCAATTACAGTAAGATGTGTTGGCCTCGTTTCACCAACGCCTTAGCGAGAGAACTTCTTTGGAGTAACATAGCCCCACCAAACAACAGAAACCTGACAAATACAGAAATTGACCAACATTTACAACATATGGACGAAACATTAAACGAATGATGGAACGGACAACACCAAAGTCCAAGGACGGGACCAAATAGACGCTTACAGAAACGCGACTATTGACGCACTACGTAGGCACAAGAGTGGCTTACTGACAAGACTCAAAAACTTCTACAGACGACTTGGAGATTAGAACACTGAAGTCGTCAATGAAAAATGTCAATCTGTTAATTAAGCACAACTACAGGTTATCAATTAAAAAGTACTGGGACCGTAATATCCGGTCAGTTAATTCCAATGACCCAAGTATGTTCTCTAAAATCAACAAGATATTCAGAAAAAAAAACGATAGTAACCTTCCGTGTCTGAAACTCCAAAGACCTAAAGAGAACAGGGACGTACTCATGACAGTGCAAATATATCCAGAAGAAGCCATCTTTGACGATGACCTTTATATAATTGAAGATCCGAAGGAAAAAGTGGAGGCGGTGGGAGCTGCTTTTCAGCAAGTGCACAAGGTAAATGTTAGCATTTGCCCCAACCACGACAGAGCCCTACTTAATCACTTTTACCTTCGAAATGATATCGCGGTTTCATGCGGTTCGATGACGATTCCTTGGCAAATGCCATAATCGTCCAGCTAACGGGACCAAGTCCCTTGTTGGTGCCATAGTGATCTTCAGCTCATCTTCTTCATTTTGGTCTTCTTGGAACACCGCTGTGGTTCATCCTCTCCCGAAAAAGGGAAAGGAGCATCAGCAAAGTTTTCGAAATGATCATCAATAAATAGAGCTCTGTGGGCTGCGGACAACAAAATAATTCCGGATAAACAGTTCGGGTTCAAGGCGGGTCATGACACAATTCATGTTGTTCTGGTTGATTTGAAAAAGGCTTTTGATACAGTATGGTTGTAGGGTTTTTAAAACTGAGCAAGCTTGGCATTAGTAAACCATTGTTGTATATACTTTATGATAGCTTAACGGTAGAAAGTTTGTTGTCAAAAGTGGCAATGTAACTTCTACCACAACATTCTCAATTAAAAATGGTCTTCAACAGTGAGCGGTGAATTCGCCGATTCTCTTCAGCATTTACACCAGCGATCTGATAGGTAGTCTTACAAAGGCAATTGCGTACGCCAACGATCTAATTGTGTACAGAACGATCCGAAAGTTTGAGGTTATTAGAATTCTCTTGTAGCGCGATTTCGACAAGATTCAGCGATATTGCGACGACTGGAAACTGAAAATAAATGTCCAGAAGTTGGAGACAATTCTGTTCCAGACTCCGTTGGCTAGTTCCACGAGGGATCCGTGCAAGAATTTTCGCAAGATGGTCATCGTTGGTCTTCACTGGCAGCCATTAGCAAGCAAAAGTGTAGTGAAGTACCTCGGTATCTGGTTAAATCAGTATTTATATTTCGACAGACATATAAATGCTGCTCCCTATATTATATAACCATTGTTCGCTCACTTACCAAATACACGGCACAGGTTTAGTACCCTTTACAAATTATTTCTACTTCCAGGATCGGGAGTTTCCTACTTGTGTTTCCTTCGCGTATCTCTTCGTGGGTTATCTTGGAAAAATCCTTTTATTCCTTCAGAAACTTTTTAACTCAAACATTCTCATTCCATTGACTGCATTTCCTCTACAACTCTATCTCTTTGACACTTATCCTCGTAGCAAATGTAATCCCTGACTTTTGTATTGTCCTAACCGCAGAACCTCATATTTCCTCAACGAACCTATAAATTCACAATTGGACTTCTTTAATTCTAACCTTAGTTATCCTACATTAAAACTCTTTCTTCTGAGTCAATCTTTCACTAAAAAATGTAAGTTTAAGTTCTTTGTTGGTTTAAGTTAGTTAGTCGAACAAATCAAGGTTTGCCCCACAGTCTTAACAGTCTTAGTAACGTAATAAACTAAGAAATAAAATTAAAACTGAATTAAGTTGCGGAAAAGCTTCTGATGCACAATTACGAGCTTAAAATTCTTCTAACTATTTCTTCTAAATTATTGCAGCAATGGAGAATTTCAAGAATGTGAAGCCAACATTTAATATATTTAATTAAAGGTTTCTGATTCTAAGACGAAACTTTAATTATTCGGCATTTTCAAAAGCCTAAGAAGAAAATAGAGAAAAACTTCCGAATTGTTCTCCTTCACATGAATCAACAGAAGCCATTCATATATATCACTTTCACAAAACCTATACTTTGCATGTTCGAAATCCAATTTTAATTATGGAATAAGGAATTGGTATCCGATGATTATAGATAGATTTAACCCTAATTAAAAGAGAATAAACTTCCCACGACTTCTGCTTAACTCTTTCGTCTTTAACAAAATACAGAGGCATTTATATTACTAAGTTTAATGATCTTAATAGTTTCTTAACCACTTAAGATAACAATATTGTAAAAAAGCTCATTCCTCATTCTTCAATGATAACTCTTAAACTTCCGCCTAACTAAATTTTTCATTCTTCATCCCATCATTATTTTATTAAATGTACATATATACCTCCAAATATCTAGAAAAAGGTTTAGAAGCAAAGAGATTTATCAAAATGTTTATCTTTGGCGCCAGACGCATTTTTGTACCTTCTATCATATGAGCGTAGACCAAATGGAAGAAATCTTTATCAAAAATGTTATTTTCTTTAAATTTATTCACTTCTTTTGACGCGAGTTATTTGTTTAACTCGTGTTTCATTCCCAAGTTTGTTTGTTTCCTACTTATAAAAGTATTATCTGTGTTTTTCTATTCAAATAAATCAAATAGCTCGCACAAGCTGTGATAAGAGAAGACACCACTTCTAACAGCTTGTTAACATATTAATATTAATCACAGTTATATTTTTTCCTGCGTCAAAGTGACATTTCAGATGCTTGCTCTCTGACAGATTGTCAACCAACAACGGAACAACAGCGCCGCCGTTTTTACCTACAGACTACTTGTCATTAGATTGAACAATATTTCTTTGACATCTGTTTCTATTTTTCTCAACAGAGATATAACTTTAACCTTTTCGAAATGTTTTTTTAAAAGGCACAATCAATTCGAATCAAGTTTGTGTGAACAATTGTCAACTGAACATGGTTGAGGAACATGTACTGTGAAGTGAATAGTGTTCTATGTTACTGCACAAAGTGAATGCATATAGGATTGAAGGAGACTCCCCCCAGAACATTTCACTCAATTTAGTTTGAAACGATTCTTTCTTTTCTGCTTCCATGTCGATTTTCAATACTCTTTCGTGGCTTTGTCACAATACTCAAGTGTGATATACGCTTTTTGTTTGTCAATAACTACTGACACTTGAGAGTGATTTTATCGTAAACCGTGCATTGGCCTTTTCATAAAGTGACAATAGACACTCTGAATACCTTTTTTGTTTTTGTATGTCAACTTTACATTGGAATCAGTAGATTTTTGTAAACTTACTACCGGCAAAATATTAGTGTTCTTCCAAATATATCTTATCTTGCACTGACAGCTGTCAAACGTGTTCTAAATTAAAGTTACAATTTAACATTAATTTGTATATATCATTTTATTGGTCAGTTTGAGATACAGATAATTTGCCTATGGTCTTTTGAAAAACTTATACACAATATTTTGTTTAATAGACAAAAATTGACATTAAAAGGATTTCAAAAAGTATACAGTTAAAAAGTAAGTTTAAACTATTTGCATACGCGATATTCCTTATTATTTGGTTTAAAAAAAACCACCGATTGAGTTTTTCTAAAATATTTTCATCACACATTAAAATTTTTCTTGACATTAAATGATATTTTATATTTGATGATATCAGTCTTTGTTTTTGACGAGCCAATATACATATGTATCTGGATTTAGTTTCTAAACATCTTGAAATCTCAAAAATTTTAACTTAAAGAAATTACTTGATTGTTACTTAATCTCAGAACTGAAGATCTAAATTTTAGAAGTATTATGTTCCCCAAAATCCTGGAAAAATTGACTATCGTAACACTAACTTATAAATTTAAATTCAATGAGTATGGATTGATTTTTCTAGAAGGTACGAATAATTAAAGTTTTGTTTTGTCTTGTCGGGCTTGATTCAATAGTTTTGTGGAGTATCAGGGGTCTGTTTGATTGTTGCAAATATTTAAAAGAAAAATTGGCATGCCACAAATTTTTAATCAGAAACTTACGTATCAAATACAAATTTGAAAATCACTGTTTTACACCCCTCCGTAAGCCCCAGTAAAAGACCAAAAATTTTGAGATAAAGCCTCTGAAATGTCTACTTGAGGCTAAATTGAAGTCAAATTTTACAATGTGGTATGTATTAGAGTCCATATTTTATCAGAAAGTTAAAATGCTAATAAATCACGGTACTCTTCACTTAACTGATTCATTTAGAGTCCTAAATTGTTGACTTTATTTAATTAATGTCATAAATTCCAATGCATAGCAAACTCACAAGCCTTGGAAGTGGAAGAACCACTTCTACAGATTCTATAACGATGACGACGAACCGAATTTAGCGGTCATGCAGGATGATTCATTCAAGATAGAAGACGAATGCCAACAATCCCGTCTTCCCTACTTTGACTAAGTACAAATTGTTATGTTTAAACTGAAGTCTAACAAAGCCGCTGGTGATGATTTGATAAGAAGCATGTTCCAACTTATCCCTTAAATATAGTAGGAAGAAATCATGTCCGCATGAATGGAACCTGACTTTTGTTTCCCCGATACCGCAGGAGGAGATCGTCTTAACTGCACTAACTTTAAGGGAATCAATCTTAACATCGCTTAAAGAGTCTTTTCCGCCAGTTTAGTGAAAGTTTAAAGCTCATTCGATTAAATGTTCACATTACTACAGACCCTAGAAAGATTGGAAACAACTTAACTGAACATTTTAATTTCAAAAACGGTTTTAGTCAAATTGATGCACTATCATGTGATTTCTTTAACACCGGCCTCAAAAGTCAGAACTATGACTATATCAAAAAAAATGGACATAAAATATATTTAACCCTTGAATTAACAATTATATTCATATTGACACACTTTTATAAAATTATGGGATGGACAAATTTCTTGAATTTGAAATCCCAAAATACGATCTATTTATAGGTTTGAGGATTATTATCCACACCCGTTAACATCTTCAATTGACTCCGTCAAAAAACAATCAAAATTGGCAAACAGTCCACTCAACTAATGGCTTACCTAGATGACATTGACTTCTTTTTAAAAAGCCAACAAGTTGAGAAAAACTGAGGGAAAAACAAACTTTATGGAGGCTTTGTCTGTGAAATACACAACAGAAATTACGGTTATGATAACCAATTTGAAATGGGTCATTCATTTACTTACTTTGAGTGAGTCAATAGTAGAGCAGCCGATATCACCAAAGATGAAGAAATACGCGGGTGTTGGCTCGAAACCAACAGAAACTACGTCGAATTTCAAACTGACTCTGTAAAAGCCTATGGTCCAATAGAACTTACTTATGGATCCGAGACTTGGGTGCACCGTACACTTCTTTCAGCGATTGAGTGAAAAGTTTTTACAAGAATAGTTGGCCCAATTTGAGAAAAAAGACAATTACAAGTACAATGTGTTTCAGGAAATATGCACCGAAAGTCATTTGTGATATAGCCACGAATATGAAACTCCTATAGTCTGGGCAGGTAGCACGCATGATAGAAAGAACAGTCCGTCCGGATGATTTATGTGATAGGAGACTGCTGAGAAACCATATGCCTTCGGACGGCCTAGAACTGGACAACTGGAGCCTTTGGATGCCAACTGTATGGCTTAGTCGAACAACCAAGAAAGGAGGAGAAACATTTTGAACAATGACAGATTCATTGCCCAGGCCGATGAAGTATAAGCAAGTAAAACTTAAAGATTTTTTCTGCTTAACCTCTGATTTAAAGCTTGAGCAGATTTAAACTCAAATGCTTAGAAGCTTACTTTCACGATATTAAATTATTTCGTAAATTACATCGATACCAAGATTTCGCCGAATTTAAAATTCAATCTTATTATGACTTTCTGAGATAAAACAAAGTCCCTCTATGCCAAACAAACCTCTGTTTACGCACTATTCGGTTAAGAAAGTATTCAAGTTGTGTTAAGCTTTCAAAATTGACCCAGTTCCTGATCAAATACTTATTTCCTACGAAACTCGAAATATGTCAATGACATATTATTTAATTTCCCAAAGAACTTTATTTAGTCTCAACCGACCTCGCCATACCGTGTATAAAGTTCACTTCGGTACTTATTGTGATTTGACTTAGTTTAGTTTCTAGGAAAAAAGTCACCGACCACGTCAACGACGACGACAATTCTAAATTGCTTACAAGTCAAATGTTTCACTACATGGTACATTTTATTGAGTGTGAATAATTCGTATAATTTTATTACATACATAAAACATACTTAAACCATGAATCTCACATACTACGATGTTCAACCAACTAAAACCCGACTTATATCTTACTCGTAACATGTACTTCGTTAAGCCCTTCAAATTAGTACCTTTCACATGGAATTCCTTCCATACTGATGATGCTTGCTAAGCATTTATAACTCGAAGTTGTTTATCATTTCACCATCAAAACTACTGACACGAAAAACGTCCAAATGTCTCTTCGTCTATATAATATAATATAATATCCGTAGCTGCCACACCACCACCGCCGCCGCCGTACCGCCCAGCTCGCCTCCTTCGCCAGCCCAGCTTGACAATAAAATCTTCTTCTGTCTGTTCCACTCACTTTGATGTTGATGGTGTGATTAATTTCTGGCTAAGATACAAAAAAAAGATACAAAGATACGAATGTATCTCTGGTTTTGCTGTCTAGTATTAAACTATGTTCTATATCTTTCTCTAGCTTTTAACTTCAGACTCAGCTGGCATAGTATGGCATAATAATTCTGGCAATAAAACAAACTCTCATTATCCGCCCATGAACTACTTCCATCATGCGCTTTATTATCTTTTATAAACTGTTCCTAGATGTGGTACAATCTTTAAGTCTTTAAGATACAAAAAAAAAAAATTTAAGACGTTATTTTTGCTGGGACGATAAATCTTCTTTTCTAGCGAAGTGAAATGCATTCCAAAAGCAAAACAAAAAAGAATAATATACTTTTTTTTAACTTATTTCATTCTTTCATATAAATTGGGACGAAAAGTATGTCAATCTTTTTGCTTTGCCTTGGATTTATAATCTCACCTCAGTGGTGGCAGAGGCAGCGGCACGGCGGTGGACTATCTTTCGAGTAAAGGTATATCGAAGGTATAATGGCGCAAAAGTTATACCTATACTTATGGCCTAGGCTATGTTGACCTAGCTGGCCAGGTCTTAAAGTAATGACAAATATTGCAAAGGCACGAGAATGTTTAGAGGAGGGATAAAGATGAACGGCATAGAGGTGTAGGTTGTATCTAGAGTCTCAGAAGATTCAATTTTTGTTTTCTTCTTCTTATGCCACGTATTTGCCATTATCCTAATTTTATTTGTTTTGTTTTTTTACATTTTTCATTTCTTTTTTATTTTTGTTGTTTTTGTAACAATTTTTTTACAATTCGCATATAAGTCTCTTCACAAACATAAGCACTTACACTCTCCCGCACTTGCCCCCTTCGTCCGAAGCATCATCACATGAAGAAAATATTATAGGAAACACTCTTTTACAATGTAGGTATATGTACTTAGTACTCGTATGGTATGTCTCCTGGGGGAAAACTGGATCTTTAAACTTCCTCTCGTTCGAAATGGGAATATTATAACGCGATTTCACAAATGGTCATGATAGAAGGAACCTATATCTTAAACAAAGAATTGTTGCCAAATAAGCTCGAAAAACAAAACGAGTCGAAATACATTATTTTAATACTCTGTGTGACTTAACGTCGATTTCATTTAGTACTCATAACATAAACTGTTTGGTCATAATACTTTACGTCTTAAAGTCTGTTTCTAAAAATGATGTAAATTAAGAATACTGTTTATCAAAATAATGTATAAACAGAACACTGCATCTCACAATAGTGTAAATTAAAATGTTTGAATTCAAAATACTGCGTACATAAAAATTGTCTTTTTGAAAAGTTTTGGTCTTTAACTTTCTTTAGAAAATATCTTTTGTAGTACTGTAGTACAAAATTGTTATGAAACCTTATTCATCAAAAATATTCAGTTTTTAAAACTCTGTACTTCAAAGTTTTGTTAATACTTTAAATGTTTGACGATATCAAAATTATATTTTTTTAGCCGAATCACAGAATGTTGTTATACATAATTGTAACTAAAACAAGCAACACGATTTTAAGTCATAGGCTTATAGTATTCTGGATTTACGGAATTTTGAACACACAGAATTTTGTGTACAGTATTTGGATACACAGCATATTAAATACAGTAGCATAACCAATAAAAAATTTCAACCTTACTCAATAAAAATATGTAAATCTATGCTTTTCAAAGCTGAAAAGTTCTTAAGATTGAAATTTGTACCACATTTTTCGTTCTAAAATCGCAAATATTATGTTAGCATATCCTTTCCAAAGCTTAATATTATTTCTTGAAATATTTAAAAACAGACAAAAATAATACCAAAAAGTAGAGAAAAAGCAGCTGTGATTTTTTCTGCTGTCAAAATTGTGGACGAAGATTGCCTTCATTCTGCATTAGACCTTATTCATTCTACATTACTTAATTTAAACATGGCTACACCTTTTATGCTATCTAATAACAGCAAACTAGAATTCAACTTTAGTAGGTGTAATTTTGAAAACTTTTTTAACTTATTATGTACGATCAATTGGGATCACTTATTTTGTAACTTAATTATTGACGATATGTGTAACATTTTTTATTTAACTCTTTTTGACTGTTTCTACAAAACGATTCCATTTAAAAAGACTCGAAATAACTTGAGCGTTCCACCATGGTTTGGTGCTCACGTTAAAAACTTAAAAAACAAAAGAAACAAAGCTTGGATAAAGTACAATCAATCAAGAACTGATGATGATTATAGGGCGTTTATTATAATAAAACAACTTTTCAATGACTATTCTAACATCCAATATGATGTCTACATTCGCAAAATTGAATTAAATTTTAAAAATAATCCTGATAGTTTTTGGAAATTCGTTAATCGTAAGAAGTAAACATGTGGGTACCCTAACTTAATGACTGTTTCAACATCAAATAGTAATGAGCCGAGAATAATTGCGAACATGTTTGCAAACTACTTCAAAGATGCTTTTGTGGATTATAATACTTGTAGTTTTCCTAACACATCTACCACTGTTGTAAATTTCCCCCACTTAAATTCTATCAATTTCGTTATAAGTCCTTAATAGTATCCTACAACTTGACGAATTTTTTAGTCTTGGTTCCGACGGTATACCATCATCCATTTTAAAGAAATGTGCTGCGTATTTAGCAGACCCGTCTTTAAGTAACTCGCTGTTTCCTTTTATCTGGAAGGGCTCCTTCACAATACCAGTACACAAAAAAGGTACTAAAAACGAAATAATGAACTACCGACCTACTGATAAACTATCTGTGATACCTAAACTATTCGAGTCATAAAACATTACTTTTAAAACTATCACAGCAAGGTTTAACAACAGTTTCATAGACGTTATAGTGTTAAATTTAATAATGAGTGTTCAAGTTCTTCTGTTGTGAATTCTGGTGTCCCCCAGGGTAGTCACATTGATCCTATTCTATTTGTTTTATTTATAAATTATTTGGTTTCGATCATACAAAATTCGTCGGTTCTAATATATGCTGATGACATTAAAATTTTTAAAAATATTAACTCTACATCTGACTGTCTTCTCTTGCAAGATGACTTAATATTATTAATGGTGCAATAATAATCGTCTTGTTTTAAATGTTGACAAATGTAAATCCATGAGTTTTACACTCAAAAAAGTTCCAATCGTTTTAAGTTACATGTTTGATTCTTGTCCTTTAAAAAGAGTGTATGTATTTTCTGACTTGGGTGTTGTCTTAGATCCTAAACAAACATTCAATGAACATATTAACTACAAGTTAAAAAAAGCACATTTCACCACCAGTTCTTGGTAGTTTAAACTTTAGTTTTAGTCCTTCAAGTATAAGGCTCCAGAAACCATTGAATACTAATTTTAGCAGAACAAACTATGGTGTACATAGCCCCTTAAATAAATTAAAAAAGATCTTTAATAAATTTTACTCTTGTATTAATTCACCAAATGATAATATAAAAAGTATAAATTGCAAATTCAAATTTTTCAACAGTCTAGTTTAAGTTTTTAGGTTTTAAGTATATATTATGAATTGTTAACGTTGGTATTGAACGAATTATAAATTAATAAATGACTCTCTATTTTTGCAGACGGGGCTAAAACTCATCCGAAAAATGTGTCTCCCAAATCATACTAAGAAGGTCTCACCTCGCCTTCACAAAGGCCCAAGCCATAAATGAGAATCCGGATGAGGAAAGCTTAATGAGCCTTCTTTGTTCAGTTGGTAGTCAATCAAAGTAGTCTACTATTTCAAAGTTATGGCAGACCCTTCTTGATGACAGCTAAATCGACATCTTTTTACTTTCGTCGCAAAGCTCGAAAACATATAAAAGGACAGACGTTTGTTAAATTGTGCCTCTTGTATTGTCATTTGAGTTTTGCACAATTCTTTCCAGAACGATATTGAGGAAATCACTAGACAGTGCATAGTTTTGTGTAAAATCTTTTAAATATCAAAAATTTTGGTGCGATCTTCTCCAACCTAAGTCAGGCAGCGTGCATTCTCGAGCTTCATTATGTACAAATTTAAAAACTTGTCAGGGATAAAAGAACTAAATATTGATCTGTAAATTTCTTCTCGATAGATACTGTCATATGCGAATCTGAAATTAATGAATAGATGTCGAGTTTCGTTTTGAATTTCCTGGTTTTTATTTAAAAGATCGATTTATAAATTATTACAAGTTATAGATTAGCACATACAACATAATGTACTGAAACTTCTCACGCTCTTTGGTGTACCATCAGCTTATGTTTTCCCTATGTAGACGCACCTAAGTCAAGGACATTCTTATTTTTTTCTAACTACACAATTTAAAGTAACGTTCTTAACGTTTTCACAGAATATTTTAAACGTCCTTACAGAATATTTTCGAGCTGTTTGTTTTACTTTTGATATGTTAAATATTTAATTTCCTTCTCAATGGTTTTAATTCTAGTAGCTTTGAGAAATCTAGAAAAAAAATTACTGTAAGTGTCTTTAAAGTATATTGATTATAGAACTATTTACTGTACTATTTAAGGATTTTATAAAAATTAGCACAACAAATAAAAGTTATTTAAATTTTTCAAACTTTAAGACTTAAAACATGATTACTATAATAGCCGTAGAAAGGGTGTTAAATCTAGCACATACTGTGTCATATTAAAACACCAAAATTTAACGTTCCTTTTGTGTATTAATTTAATTATTATTCTCAAGAGTTTTCTGCCAACAAAAAGTTTTCAAAATTATTAAGTGGACTTGTATTTTTGTTGTACCAATCACTGTAACTAAACTTATTCCTTCTTTTTAACTTCCCATAGGAAGTTATTGTAATGGGTAAGATTTTTCAAATTGAAAATTTTGACATTTCTCGACGTTTCAAGGTCCCTAGAGCCGAAATAAAAGATTTTTAGAAAGATTTGTGTGTGTTTAAATAAAAAATAAACTGAAAAAAAATTAGTCACTTCCAAAATTTTACGATTACAAAATGATCTTATATCCAAAAAAAATTTATACAACGGAAAATAACGTTTTTAAATCCGGTAAAATTTTGATTAAAATCCAATTGACAGTTTTTTTATAAAATATAAAAACACAAACAAAACATTACTCACAATTGGTTAAAATTGGATGTCGACTCAATATCTTTTCAAAAACTTGAGTTTATGGCTTCAAACTAATTTCATCTTATAAGAAATATTGTTTTGAAAGAAAATCGAACAAAATTTTTTAAAAATTCATTTGAGACACAAATATCTTTTCAAAAATTTGGGATATTGAGTTTAAACTACTTTTATCTTTTAAGAAATATTTTTTCAACTTTCAGTAAAATTTTGAGAAAAATCGAATTTACAGTTTTTTTTACAAAAAATAAAAACCTAACAAAAAAACAATATTAAAATTTGGTAAAAATTTACTTTCGACTCAAATAACTTTTCAAAAATTTAAATAAATATTGTGTTCAAACTTTTTTTATTTTACAGAAAATATTGTTTTCGATATTCAATAGTTTTTTTTAATAAAAATCCAACAGTCCGTTTTTTCATAAAAAAATGAAATCTACCTACGCGAATTTGGTAAAAATTGATGTTCGGTTCTTGATATCCCTCAAATTTATTTCAATCATCCAATTTGTAAAAATTTAAGAAATGCTACTTAAATTGGTAAAAATTTGTGTTCGACTAAAAATGTTATTAACAAAACTAGCTTCTCAAACTAAACTATTTCTTTATACGAAAAATATTGTTGGTACTTTTTAAATTTTTAAGAATAATTCAACTAACAACGTTCTTAACCCAACACGGAAACCGATAAACTTTAAAGCAAGACAGAACGACAAATGGGATGTTAAGTTATCAGTGTGGGTCGCATCCCAGCCTCTTTTTTTTTAAATCTTCAAACTTTGTGACTTTACAGAATTTTGAAAAAAAAATCATGGGTCTATTTAATAAAATCCAGAAAACCAACACTTCTAAATCTAAAATTATGATCCCCAGAACCGTTCAGATAATCTTATACGAAATTGGACATTAGATGATAACCTGAACATCAAAAATCATATTAAAGAGAAACAGGTACTTCCCAAATCAGCTATAAACTCGATGTGGTCACATTTTTTGTCAAGAACCTTTGTGGACCCTTCATCGAAATTTAAGGTCTTTGAGGCTACCGTGAACAGTTGCTTTTGTTATGGGAATAAAGTATATGGATACTAATTTCTAAAGTATATGGAAGTTCTTTAAAGATACTTTTTCAAAAGTATCTTCCGGCTGCCACGTAGCACGCCTAATTACGCCATATATTTTGAGTCCGGGTTTCCGCAAATAGCTATATGTTCGAAATTTAAAGGCCAACGCAGACTATCTTATTAAAGTTATCCATAGACTTGATAGTAATCTGCACAAGCAAATCCTGCTTTTATCACTCCATTGTGGATATTCCCCTTTTAGAAATTGGCATGCCTTTGCCACAGCACATAATTTAGCAATGAATCTAAATGCAAACAACAAAGAAAAATGGAGAAATACCTTTTACAACTGCATTTCGATGGTTGATGAGGAAATGTACAAAATTTACTTCGAAGGGCTAGGGAATCACTTTCTAGAGCAACCTATAGCTGTCTTAATTTTCTGCTTCTGATTTAAGTTTAATATTCAAAATACGGATTGAAACTCTTGAGCTCAACTACAGGCCACATAGAACGGACTTAGATGCAATTTATTCACTCTGCAACTCAAACCAAAACGACGATGTTTACCATTTTTTAGCAACTTGTCCTTCATTTTGATAAAAGCTTCTTTTCGTCGAAAGAATGTTTACGTTTGTTTGAACGGGGAGTATGGTTGGAAATTGCTGGTACGCCATGTCTCCCATTTAAATAATTACGGAAATTCTTATTTGAGTCTGTTTTGAAGTATCTACTTAAATAAATAAAGAAAAAAAGTTTTGTTTTGGCTAAACTAAAAGCCTCAATATTCCATAACTCAAAAAACTTAAAACTTACATATTAAAAATGTGTGGGTAGAACTAACAAAGTTACAGTAATTTCCATCATTCTATTTTTACTGTTCAAGCATTTATGCAGATAACTTATTTCAAATATGACAGTGAACTTTTAATTTTACTTTTTACAGTGTTAATTACAGTACCATTTACTACAGATTTGTTCCTTTAAATGCTTTTATCGAATTAAATAAAATTATAAGTAGTTTACGGATTTAATTTCTGTAAACTATTTAACTTATTCTGAAATATGACAGAGTTGGTAACATTATACCTTTTGCAAACACTGTAAAAACAGTACCGGTTCATAGACTTACTCATGCAGTTCTAATGTTGGCCTCTGTACTTTGTCACCATTGTGTGACCCCCCCTTAAGGAATTGGGCTCACTTCAGTTAAAAGAGGTTTTAGGTTAGGTGGAAGGAAAAGTATACTCACCCGCAACAATATGTGATGTGATGTTCTTCTAGCAGCACAATGTCCGCTATACCTATGCACATGTATATGAATCTGTTGGATATACTTATGCTTATATGCACATCTAAAAGATACCCTACCTATACATTTATTCAGTATGGTAGGTTCGTATATCTTATACTCCTGATCTCTTTTTCTAGGTTCATGCAAAAAATAAGTGAAAAAGAGAGAACTACAGCATATACAAAGTAGTGTAGATAGGAGTGTTAATTTATAAATATAGCAATGGAAATAATAAAATAGACAAAAATTAGGAATCGTGTGTGCGAAGCAGGATTTTTTTTATTGGGTTATTCTTTCCGTCGGAGTCGTTGTCATGACGTTGCCGTGCGTCGTCGTTTTGTCGCATACTCGCAGTTGTAAATATGCACAGTTACCGCCATCAAAATTGGAGCTGTTCCTAATTTCCAGTTTGACCAACTCAACTGAAAAGAATCGGAAATAGTTCAAAAGGACCAGAAAGTCCAGTAACAGAAATATCCAATAAAACAAATATGTGTAAAACCAAAAAAAGACGGCAAAATAATACTGTAATGTAATATAATATTATTCTGTTCCTAAAGGTTGTTGTCAGTTACACTATTTAAATTAGCTCTATTGAGAGGGCTTACTTGTTTGTCAGGCAATTTGGAGTAAATTTCACTTTACCTGCGATCATGTCTCCCAGTTCTTTTTTTGTTCGTAATTGTGATGAAAATCTTAAAAGATCTCAATAGACATAACTTCGCTGGACCATTGCATTATATCTTCATATCTTCTGGGATCGTCCCGAGTAATTGGAGAACAGACTTTGATCAACCAATAACAAAATTATTAATTTATTATCGATCCCACTAAACAGAAACTTTGAATAATTTACAGGTCAATAAATATCTGGAAGAAGGTAGGCTTTTTAGAGACCGGCAATACGGCTACCATAGCTAAAGGTTGACTGGAAATCTAATGATTCATCTCACCTAATAGTTGAACACAAATTCTCAATATAATTTTGGAGATACAAAAATGATGGGGCTTCATATTTCTAAGCATTTGATAAACTCTAGCATCAGGCTTTCTTATCAAACATGCTTTTTATGTCTACGAATTTATTTTTCTTTGGATAGGAAATTTGTTTTTGAACCCTTTACTGCAAGTTGCTTGGAAGACTTTTAATATGAAATCAATGATAAAAATACTGGTATGCCACAGGGCTGTGTCTTGTCTCCGATACTTTTTCTCGCTTTTATTTAATTACTCATACTTACAAGCTAACCACCAGAAAAAAAGAATATTTTATTAGCTATTTCAACACTTTTCTCTTTAATAAATCACAAACAATATTATTTTGAAAGTCAATATAGCTACATATTAGATTCGCATGTTTCAGGTACTCTGGTATTGGCTCATTGAGTCCGTAGTTTACTCTAGTGAATGGTTCCAAAAATAAATTACGTACTCGAACTTCTCTTGAATTAACACATAGTTTTATCAAAGAAAGAAGAAAGGAGCAACCAATTTGATAAGCAAGAATATAACGAACGAAAACTATCTCAAAGTGTCCTCTTCGAGTTTTTAATTTTTGAAGGTAAAGAAGATTACATCTTGTACCCTTTTCATCTAAATACTGGCTATTTTTGTTAATCGTTTCTGGATGGTTTTAAGACGATTAGAATATAGAAATATCACAGGCCTCATACTACACAGCAATACTCCTCAAGTACTGGCCTGGCACAATAGTAATGGAACGCCTTGAGTGTAAAAGGGTTAGAAAATCCTTTGGAATTACGAAATATAAAACCAAGTAAGGAGTTAGCTTTCGCTACAATGAAGGCGACACGTATGGAAAGATTTAGTTTTGGATCAAAGATGACTCTAAGTTCTAAGATCCTTTTTTTTGGAGATCATTTGAAGATTAACACAATTTATTAAATAAGTAAAGTTTGATAAATCAAAGTTACGACGAAAAATTATATAATAACATTTAGACACTATAAAGATGTAACTGGTGTATAGAACACTTGCTAACTTAACTATCTTAATCGTTTTAAAGACGAATTTGATCAGATTCCAATTCAATACATTTAAGTAATTTAGTGTCGTCAGCAAACATACGACAAAGAGAAGATTTAATTATGTGAGCAATACCATTAACAAAAAGAAGAAATAGTAAAGGTATCAGGTGGCTTCCTTGGGGAATGCCAACCATAACAAAAAAAACTCGAATGGAAACCTAAAGCTGATAGTTTGACTATTGAATTGTCGTGATTGAGTCTATCGAAAGCTTTAGACAAATTAGTGTAAATAACATCATATTGAAAACCATCTTCAAAGTTACTTGTTACCTCATTCCATAGAATGGTTAGATAAGTTGCTGTCGATCTTCCAGAGACAAAAATATGTTGAAATGGCAAAATGAGATCTTTGGTTATAAAAGTTAATTTATTACAAACAATTTGCTCAGAAACTTGGGAATCGTTACGATTTTACTTATAGCACGATTAGTAATAATCTCTTGTCTGTTGTTTCTAATCCATTTAATGGTTAAGCTAATGATAGCAATCTTACATTTGAATATTCTTTTAAAGAGTCAAATCTATGATTTTCGGATTTGGAACTGCAACGAAACAAAATATAATAAGCTCACTAAATTCCGATCAACGCAGTATTGTGCATTGAAGAATAAAAACAACTTAGAATTCATATTTGAAAACCAACATTCTTGCCGCCAAAAATATCTTAAAATGTTTAGGTTTTCTAACATGATGCAAGAAATTTGTTTCTTCTTCTGATCTAGGTACAATTTATAAAACTTATATGCATCCAATACTCTAGGCTAGTCCTATAGCAACTTACCAAGGCCTCTTAAACAGTGTTCAAAAATAGATTTTGAACTGATTGGTGACAAAATCGTCATTAATCACTCCTCTCAAATTTCGTCGTAAAGTTTTTCTGCCTTACCGTTTCTTAAAGATATTTTAACGGGCTTTGCTCGAGTGAAATACTCAGTTGCATTCCTCTCTTTAAATAGATTAACTATACTACTTGTGCTTCTTGGAATACTTCATCAGTAACATTGGTTGTACTGTGGATTACAGAGATTCCTTCTTTAGCCGTACTACGCGAATGTGGAATACCTTACCACGCTCTTTCTTTTCTTGACATTCCAATGTTCAAGAATTGAAAATCAATGTACACCAACCCATTCTATCTAACTCCTCAATTTGTTTCTCATGCTCTAACTGTGTCTTTAGCATATTAAAATTAGATATACAAAATTAAGTTATGTCTCTATTATTTTAGCCCTTGCTGTATTTAGGTCTATAAATTTTGCTTATCTCGTGTAGGGACTCCTTTCTATCTAAATATAGAAACACCAACCAACTCCCATCATCATCATTCGGAACTCCTCAAAAAGGAATCCACTTCCAAGCCACACTATACTACGACTTATAGAGTATACCTACATATATTGGGCTGTTGATAGGGATAATAAACTATGCTAACAAGAAAAATGGAGGCAAGGGCCATTAGAGACTTGTCACATACCCGAGTGGTTTTCAATCAAAATTCGTTTCTATGCATGAAAGAGTATTTATAAAGCTATGCTACAAAACAAAAAATGAAGAAGAGAAAATGTCCTGACCTTGTCCTGATTTGTGAGGCTTGTGTATATGCCACTTGGTGTTGCTCTCTGGCTTAGCTTGGCGTTGCCTGATGATGTGATAGCTGTTAGCTGCTGATGTTCACTAAGTGGAAGGAGGGATTAAAAATGCCACTCATAAATATAAGCCACACATGTTGTTCGGTATTGCAGTGGAAACGCGCGTATGGAGAGGGATTGGAATATTATGAGCCCTTTATTGACTTTAACTTTACAGCACTTACCAACAGCTTCTTGTATACGACCGACGAGTCTACAGTTGAAGCCCGAAGCCGTTAGCCGTATGTAGCCGAGCCAAAGCAGTGGCAAACGTTAAAACGTGGCATGCATACGAGTACATTTTTTCCAGCTGAATAATGGCGCGGAATCACATTTTCCATGCAAGGCGTGTGTGGGAATGGGAAACTTCTGCTTCCCATTGAGTTGGGGGAGGAGGTCTTGAGAGTTCTCCCTTTTGTTTCCCGCTGATGATGGTGGGATATTTGAAAGCGATATATGTTTGTACGGTAGAGACACACAAAAATACTTTGCATTGTAGAGCGGTGTATTATTATGCGGGAAGTATTTATAGCTAACTTTTAACTACATTTGTTCCAACTTTTTGCACGAAAGGCATATAAGTCGAGTGGAGTGGAGGGGGTGGTTCTTTTTACAAGAGAGAGATACCACGGAAAGATAGCTGTTTTGTGTATATTTTACTTTTTTCCCGGGTATTTTATTTTTTTTTAACTTATTTTTGGAAGCTATACCTTCGTATGTGTAGTTGCAGTCACGTTGTGTTCTTTTTGCAGATATTTATGATAATGTTTCATGACTTGGGCCTGTTTTTTTTTTAAGTTTCAGAAAGTCACAATTTATCTTCATTAAAAAGTTCGAGTGATATACTTATTTGGAAATTTATATCGACAGAAAATATCAGGGTTCATTTCACTTTTTTATTATTTTAAATAATTAAAAGTTTAAGTCATTTGCCGTGTAGGAAAATGTTATTTCTTTTGCTTTTTATGGTGACATTTGAAGGACTAAAATATGATAAACTTCTTGAGCAAAAAAATTGTCTGAAAAACATGGTTAAATGGTGAACTTTGTGATATTAACACATTACTGAACATGATTCGTTTTTTTAATTTAAATGTCAATAACATGTATACAATAAACACTCTTTGTAAAGATTGACCTCAAGAAGAAATTCATTAGATTTTGTTGTGAACATTGTTCTTGAATGTCATATTATACTATAAGAATGTTAACTTAATCAGGTTAGAATGTACTTAGTGGACATGTCACACTAGTATTGTATATTGACTTAGATGGCGGCGCTGATGTTCAACAGAGGAAACATTCCGGGTCATTATTTACTATTGGATTTCGGATTAAATTTGTACTGTTTTCCACATAAACTTACTGACAAATTAAATTAATTTTCCTACGCCAACAGCGCATGGAGTAATTGTTTTTATGATTATGTTCCATACAAAATCATTATCTGAACCAAGGTTGATGACCGAAATAGTTTAGCTCGGAAATGTGTCAAAATGTTACGTTAAATAATAAATCCTTCAGAAGTCAAAATTAGTCTCTAAATTAGTTAATGAAAGAATCCTCTTAAATAAAATTGATTTAAAATTGTTGATCTTTTTCGATGCCTCAAGATCTTTAGAATCAATTCATCACTTTTAGAGAATATTGTGATACCTTATTTCTCCCAACACGTCTCAAGAAACAGTGATACAAATTGAGTTTTAAGTATAGTTAAATCAAAATGTGCACAAATTACTTTTAAAAAAGATTGGCGAAAAGTTTTTTACAAGCGACATGCAGGGACTATATTTAGGAAATATTGTATTCCTAAAAAAATCAAATTTGTAAGTTAAGGTTATGCAGTTTCACGTTAGTTGTTTTTATTGAGTTTAAAAATAGTTCAAACTTTTTGGTCAGAAATCGGAATTTCGAATTTTCTGAAAAACGGCCCAATTGATGTGTTTGCTAAAAGATGATTTTGTATAAGAAGAAAGGTAAGATAAAAAAACAACCTCTTTAAATACAGGTGCAGGTTTGTGTAAGCCGGTCTTGAATTTTATTTATTAAAAATAGTGACAAATTTGTTTGAACATAGATATAAACACTTTGCCAATAAAAAGTATCATTTTGAAAAGTCCGTCATCTGCGCAGTTGTCACTTTTAAAGCTGTCACCTTTTGAAACTAGGTAAGTTAAAACTTTAGTATTTTATTTGTCTTAATATTTTTTAGATTATTAAGTTGTCTCGAATTCAAATCTCATGTTTCATTTTTTTTTAACAGTACGTCCGAAATTGGGCTCAAGGGCAAATTGATGGGCATTCCTTGCAATGCGGGTATTACGGTTGAATTGTTTCAGGGAAGGAATGCAACTGGCTAATTTACTAGAGGTTTGTTTATAAAAATAACGATAAGACAACGACAGGTGGTGTTCAAGAGAAGCAAATGTCTGGGTGAGAAAACGATCTCCTAACATTTTTAGAGCTGTTTTTCCAGTTCTATACAGAAGACTCAAGTACGTTATTGGGGATCCAGTACAAATATGAGAGTTATACTCGAGTTAAGGACGGATAATTATAGAAAGGTCAGAAGGTGTAAAAAACTTCTTGCATCGTCGGAGAAAACCTAAACACTTATCAGCATTTCTAGCGATGTCAAATATGTGATCACTCCACAACAGAAAGCAGATTTAAAACCGTCCAATACTACTTGAATTGAACGGTCAGAAAGGTAACTTCTAATTCAACAAAGAAGAGATTTATCAATACCAAATGCACGCATTTTCGATAAGAGAGCTTGATACCAAGCTCTATTAAATACCATTAAAATATAAAGTGTAATAATCTTACTTTCTCCAAAACGATGTAAAAATTTGTTCCACTGTTCGGTGAGATAAACCATGAGGTCACCAGTGGACCTACTACAACGAAAGCCATACTGCCGATCATTAAGAAGCCTCCGTTCTTCAAAATATTTCTTGAGCTGAAAATTGATCAGCGTTTCCATGACTTTGGAAAGAACAGACGTAAGTGCAATTGGAAGATAATTAGAAGGCGAGAAAGATTCATCTTTTTCAGGGACAGGCTGGACAAATGCAGTTTTCCATCCACTCGGAAAGAGATCAATAGAATAGGACAAATAGAAAAGCTAACGCAGTGGTTTTTCCAGCGTTGAAGAACATCTCGGGCCAGCGGATTTGTGAATGTCAAGATCTTTTATTACTCTAGCAACTGTGCGAGTGCCAAAGAAGATTCATCCCATGGAATAATTTACGCTTTCAAGTACAGGAGGAGTTGTGTCACTCAGTGGCAGCATCAAATTAACAACAAACTGTGCTGCAAGCAAATTGGCTTTATCAATTGAGCTCACAAAAGGAGTGTCATTGAAAACGAGCGTAGGAACTGACGATGACATAGTGTTTCGCACATTTTTTACAAATGACCAGAAATTTGTACTATCTTTGGGACTTTGTAGTATTTTTTGCCGTAATTTCAAGTCATGCAAAAATTTAATGCGTCGAATATGTTTGTTACAAGTCTATCTAACTTGTTTTAACTTCTTCGGGTTATCCTCAGATGGGTTGGCTTTATAGTTCCAAAAACTTACATCTTTGATCCTAATAACCTCTTTACAGCTCCAATAAGCAGATATGCCTCTTGTTTAAATAAAAACCAAAAAGTGTATGCTTAAGGCTTGAATTGATCTTAAATTTAATGCTTTAATGATTTTAAAAAAATACTTAAAATACTAAAATTAATTTCCAATACTGATTTATCTTAAATCTTTACTACTGAGTACAAAACTAATCGACTAAATTCTAAAAGTGCTCGGTTTCCCAGCATAGCGACGTGTATGGAAAATGCTTCACAATAATATCAATAATTGACACTTAAGATCTTATTCTGTAAAGATATTGAAGACATTAAACTAATTAAGAGTAGCTTTTTTAATGTAAATAAATGTTAAGTATTTTTGTACGGCTTTTATTTAAAAATAAAACTGGAAGTTTTTATTTGTAATTTTACGGAATAAAATAAAATAGATTAAAGTAAATGCACGTATTTGTTTATAATTTATTTGAGTTTAAAATTCATTTTTAATTACTTACGAATGTTTTTATTTTTTCGAAATAAGCTGTAATTTTTTTTTCTAATTTGAAAATTTGACGTTATTGGATAAAATTATTCTGGAGTTCATTTTTTTTTGTTTGTTTTTGTTATTTATTAAAAACAACTGGTAGTTGAATTTTTTCAAGTTTCATAACAATTTTGTATGTAAATAGTAATCCTTACTAATATTATAAATGCGAAAGTATGGATATATTTCAATAAACGATAAAGTGCATAGGCTGCTTTGTACGGCAAAATGACGCATTTAAATTGGATAATTTAGGTGAGCCGATCGCTTTTACGCCTAAACTGCTGAACAGATTTATATGAAATTTGGTAAGAAGATAGTTTGAGATTTAAAAACGGACATGAATTTACTTTTGACCTCAACGGTTCGATTACGTTGAGTCATGAATTCTGTCAAATTTTCTGTAGCACAGATGAAATAAAAAGTAATGTCCATCCAAACCTGCATATAAATATGGGCAATCGGTAAAGGTTGTGTGAGAGGGTAATTGTAGCTCCAACTAATAAGATAATTAGCCAGATAAACAAACAAATTATGTCGGACGTGGAGGGAGCTATCGTCGAGTACCTCTTAGTAGACAACATTATGGACAAGGAGCTAGTGACATCATACCACATGGAGTAGAATTATCAAAGATCTCCCTTCCCAAAAGTTGATATCGGCAGACGCCTTTTAAGCCATGCTCGTAGATCTTTTATTTTAAACTTTTGTTATTTATATGTTGAAAAAATAAAGATAATAAATAATAAAAATAATTGATGGTTTTTCAAGAAAGGTAACAGGGTGGATATAACGAACTAAAGGCCCAAAGCAAAGTGTTTTTGAATTCCTAAAATGTTTGGAAAAGTTGTTTGTGAAAGTGTAGTAAAAATCTCTTTTGCCAACACCAACATGGTTTTGTAAGAAAAAGATCAACCGTTACAAATCTCCTCACATTCTCAAACATATGTTCAAACGCTTTACAACAAGGTTATGAAGTCGACTGTGTATAGACAGAATTTCCTAAAGCTATTGATCAACTAAGCCATGGAATTATTTTATATAAACTTAAAGCTCTTGGTTCTTAGCTTGGCCTTTGTATATAAGAACCATAGAAGTTTTCATATACAAAGGCTTGGATCAAATCATACCTTAAAAACAGACGCTGTGAGGTAAAATTTGGAAATTGTCATTCTGAAATATTTATTGCTCAATCTGGTGTTCCCCAGGGAACACCAAAGGCCATCTTGCCCTTTTTCTATTCATCCTGTCTACGTATCATCATGCCTACGCTCAAGTGAAGTTCTTATTTTTGCTGATGACATGAACATTTTTAAGATAATAAAGTCCACCCAAGATAGTATAGTTTTACAAGCCGACATTTTGGTGTGGCAAAAATAGCCTTACCCTTAACCCTTTAAAATGCCACAAAATTTAATGATCTTTATGTTACTCTTTCTTTGTACAATTGTCATGTTCGTCCTCATCTTGGATATGCGTCGCATGTATGGACTCCCTATTACGAAATTCATAGAAAACGTATTGAATCAATTCAACATAATTTCATTCGCTTTGCCCTAAAGGGTCTTCCTTGGGATGATCCTTATGGTCCTTCGACGAAAAAGGGTGTTTTGAATGTACCAATACACACTCATACACAGATGTCTATCTATTGATCTAGATTCGGGAGACCTTGAAACATGGAAATATGTCAATTCGGTCCAATTACAAAAAAGTAAGTATACGCCATAGTGCATCCTCATTGTTTTTTTTTAATTATGCATTTATTTAATTTTCCCATGCGTCAAAATTGTTTACGATTCATTAGAATTCACATTCACTTTTATTAACACACAATAATTTTATTTACATACCTCCCCACACCCACATAATAAATTCTTTATCTCTCAACCAAATCAAATGAAAAATTAAAATTGTGAGGAACTATCACTTCATTAATAAATTTCGTAAGAATCTGATTAAATTAAGAGAGAAAACATTCTTCTTAAAAAAAATTCAATTTAATGGAAATCAAAGTCTTTTTTTATAGATGAGTAAAACAACCCCTCCCCCTTTGTTTATAATACTGTCGATGATAGTGTTGTTTTAGGCACCTTAAATATTTTTCCATTCATTTTTGTGTTATTATTTTGTTGAATCTTAAACCAGCACCGCTTCCAATTGACTTAGGCTGGATTTAAAAAAATAAAATAAAAAAAATACATCATGCTGTTCTCTTATGCTTACGAACTGAACTACTATACGAAGTTCAACAGACAGCAACATCATCGCAGGCAACTTTTGAAATGAATGAATGCCTCAATGCTTCTATTTCCCCATTTTCTTGCCTCATTTAGAAATTCCCTAGCATACCATACCATATAATGATGATTGCAGAACAAAAACAACAAAAAGTTATTAAGTAAATATTCAAAAGTGTATGCCGTGTAAATAGATACACATTCCAACCAACCTACATAATATACATCCAAGTGTAAAGTGTAAAGTTTGATGAGAGGGAAGGTAACGTAGAACGACGAACGACTACGACGACGACGACGTAAAACGTAAGTTCCTTCCTTGGCCAAATAGGGAGAATATAGACGGAAGAATGTAAATAGCAAACAGGAAGCATTCTCTCATAGCCCACAAAACAGCAAATTCTCTATCCCTATCCCTGGCACATTGACCGAACTATTCCATTTAAATTTCGGTGTCAATGATACTCCAGAGAGAGAGAAAGCAGGGGTTCAAATTGAACAAGAGTCATCGGACAGTCGAACGGTCAGACAGACACACAAACAGATAGGCCGTAGCTTCCGAACTCTATTACCAAGTCTATATTTGTAGATACATTCGAAAAATGCACCGACCACCACCCAACCTTCATTCAGATACATAAAAAGATACACAATCTATTTATCAGGTCCTAATTGTTGCACCACAACAAACTGTAAACTGTAAACTGTAATTGGGAAACTTTTATTGAAATTTATGGAATGAACATAACATAAGTGCGAAATTATTATATTGGTTAAATAAAAGCAAGACAAAAAAAAACACCCGCCAATTGCAATGCAAACATTTTCAAGCTCAACCAACATTTCATTGATACAATACCCATAAGTTGGACCTCATCGGAGAGAAAGATAGAATTTGAATTCGTTTAGATACTTTTTGAACAGTTTAAGCTTTTATCTTGATGCTGATCTATCACACACACGTTTTGTTGTTCCTCCTTTTTTCTTTTTTAACCCATTTAATGGACTTCCGCTTCTATATTTAGGGTACGTTTACATCAAGGGAACATATGTTTAGAGGTATGTGAAACTGTAAAAGGGGACTAGAGGCTGTGTATTTTCATCGAGATCGCGAACAGCGAACCAATTAAAATAATAAACTTCAATTAAATCCGATATAGTTCAAACAATTTAAATTGTGTAAACATAAGTGTCATGACGTAAAATGTAGAATACGAGATAGTTGTAAATATGATTAATGTCATTTGAATTTGCATAACAAAACAGTGGTTGGTAAAAGTTAAGTGTCATCAAACTTAAAAAGGTTAAAGCTTTTATAGATTTATTTTGAATTTGCAAATGTTATTTTAAAGTTTAAAACCAAATTTTTCTTACTAGGTAGGACATGAGTCTTATAAAGTGTTGCAACCCTTACATTAATTTCAGAATTCGAATACAAATTATATACCTAAGACTTTTTTTAACAAATTTATGTAAAGAAAAGGAAATTTAACATCAATTATTTGCCAAATAGTTAAAAATTAAAAATTTAAATCTACTTATGCTTCTTATTCTTCTCATACCGATGGGCAGAGAGGTCCAAAGCCGTACAATGTGGATATAAAATTGACTCTCTTTATTTACAAAATTGTACCGAGGTAATATTAAAGCAAAGGATCTTGTTAAATGAGGGAAATTCAGCTTACCGCATAGATAATCAGGTTGTTGTGTTTGGAAGATTTCATGCAGGTAACGAAAGTTTATTAAGCTGTCTATGTCTAGGCTACAACCAGAAATCCGTATCGCGAAAATGGGTATGTGATAATAACGATATAGATTATAAATAAAGCGGGCAACATATTTATAAAAAGTCACACAGTCTAGTTTACAAAAAATAGATTTCACACCTATACAGCACAATTGGTTGTATAAGGGCCTTAGAAAGTAGAACCTAAGTTTTGAACCTTACCAATGACACTATTAAGATGTTAATCCCAAGTGAGAGGGCGATTGAATACTATTTCTAAGTTTCTAGCAGTGATAGCATATTCAATGGTTTCGTCGTAAAGTTTTAACGGGATAGATCAAAGTTTTTGCGATAGATGGGGAGGAATGTTGATTTAACAGGTTTAAGACGTAGACCATTCTTTTTTGACCACATGTGAAATGCGGAGCAGATCCTCGTTCATTAAAGCTACGGCATCATTTTTACTTGCGACATATAGGAACTATATGGCAAGTTTTGCATTCGTGCAAAATTTCGAACTCGAGATTTTAATCGCGATTCCGTCCGATCGGTTTTGTCTGTCTGTCCACGCTCCTACAGCCTAAACCATTGGGTCGATTGAGTTCAAACTTGGAAGTTAAGGTTTTGAGCAGATTCGCGTTAGGCGTTTTTTTCATTTTTTTTTAAGATCAAAACTAACAGTGGCCCCCATACAATTTTTTTGGTCAAAAACCGAAAATTCGAATTTTCTCAAAAACAAACCGATAGATTTTTTTTTTAAATTTTCTCTAAAATTTTATTTTTTAACTTGGCTTCTTTTTATAAGAAAACTATATTTTTGTATTGCTCAGGAAAGGTACCGCTCATAGAACCGTTATTTTGTTTTTTAATTTTCTCAGCAACTTATTAACTGATTTTAATAATTTTTTGTCTGAATAAGCTCCTATATTGCCTTAACAATATTTGATTAACAAAAATGCAATTTTTAATTGTTTGGATTTTTTAAAAAATATTGAATTTTTATTTTTCAAAACTCTATATCTCAAAAACGGGTCAACAATTTTTTACGAAATTCAAACGTAAGACGTATATTTACAATCACTAAACAACTGCATTCCAAAAATATTTTTAAAACAAAATTGGAAAATTTTATATATAAAAAATTAATTTAAAAAAGAACCGCTTTAACGATTTTCAAAATAAAAATTTGAAAAATCAACGGGTTTTTTATTTATAAAATGGCATTTAAATTTTTGAAGACAAACTTATTTTTCAGGTAAAATTTTGAATCTTAAAATATTATTTTTTTAATTATTTTTAGTGTGCATGAGCCCGAAAGAGCGCATTATTTTGACAAAATTGTAATTACATTCCTAGCTTTCATCCAAATGAGTGCATTTGGTACACATTTATATGATATATTTAATCAACAATCTATTTTAAAGAGTCTATCAAGAAGTATTATCTTGGTAACTTTGTATATAATGATTTTAAAATATTATTCTTTACGAATAAGGTTGTTTCACACATGATTTACTGGCCTTCGCCTATATAAAAAAATTAATACTTAGTACCTACAAGTTAAAGAAAATGGCCAGAGAGAGTATATGTATTTTCTATTAGAATCACTTTTTCAACGCATACACATTGTACCTATTTATAAAGGTATTACGTACAACTTCTACAACTACTGCTTACGTGTCACTTCTTAACTAAGATCCAAAACGCACAAGAGCCTGACTGTAAACAACACATGAACAGCAATTTCTTGTACTTGTTCGTATGCTTGTTTTTTAAAACTTTAGTGAAAAAAATAGACTGAACGTAATAACTCCATGTTTGCGCTGAAAACTTAAGAAGGAATGTAGTATGTACCTTCTAGCCACCAATAACATACCTTCATCATAAACATGTCCTTATCTATCTATCTGCATAAAGCTAAGCACGCCAAGTGAACTATTCTATGGTCGTTTTAGACATCTACCTGCTACCAAACTCCACAACCAATAGGCGATCGCCTTACAAATTAAAAATTCATGGTCTGCCTCTTTCTTATCTTATTTATTTTCCATCCTGGTTCTTCTAATATGAAATTACAATAAAGCTATCTAAAGGAAAAAAGCTTTTAAGGAACAAGTTGAATCTTTATGAATCGCATTGTAGCTTTATAGGTAATAGAAACCATTTTTCATATTTATATACATAAATAAAGGGTGATTTTTTTGAGGTTAGGATTTTCATGCATTAGTATTTGACAGATCACGCGGGATTTCAGACATGGTGTCAAAGAGAAAGATGCTCAGTATGCTTTGACATTTCATCATGAATAGACTTACTAACGAGCAACGCTTGCAAATCATTGAATTTAATTACCAAAATCAGTGTTCGGTTCGAAATGTGTTTCGCGCTCTACGTCCGATTTATGGTCTACATAATCGACCAAGTGAGCAAACAATTAATGCGATTGTGACCAAGTTTCGCACTCAGTTTACTTTATTGGACATTAAACCAACCACACGAATGCGTACAGTGCGTACAGAAGAGAATATTGCGTCTGTTTCCGAGAGTGTTGCTGAAGACCGTGAAATGTCGATTCGTCGCCGTTCGCAGCAATTGGGTTTGTGTTATTCGACCACATGGAAGATTTTACGCAAAGATCTTAGTGTAAAACCGTATAAAATACAGCTCGTGCAAGAACTGAAGCCGAACGATCTGCCACAACGTCGAATTTTCAGTGAATGGGCTCTAGAAAAGTTGGCAGAAAATCCGCTTTTTTATCGACAAATTTTGTTCAGCGATGAGGCTCATTTCTGGTTGAATGGCTACGTAAATAAGCAAAATTGGAGTGAAGAGCAACCAGAAGCCGTTCAAGAACTGCCTATGCATCCCGAAAAATGCACTGTTTGGTGTGGTTTGTACGCTGGTGGAATCATTGGACCGTATTTTTTCAAAGATGCTGTTGGACGCAACGTTACGGTGAATGGCGATCGCTATCGTTCAATTCTAACAAACTTTTTGTTGCCAAAAATGGAAGAACTGAACTTGGTTGACTTGTGGTTTCAACAAGATGGCGCTACATGCCACACAGCTCGCGATTCTATGGCCATTTTGAAGGAAAACTTCGGAGAACAAGACGCAGCCGCGGTCAACATTTAAATGAAATTATCTTCAAAAAGTAAATGTCATGGACCAATCTAACGTTTCAAATAGAGAATCGATGAGATTTTGCATTTTTTTTTTTTAAAAGTTCTCAAGCTCTTAAAAAATCACCGTTTATTTATGAAAAGTCACACAGTCTAGTTTACAAAAGATTTCACACTAGAACTTAAGTTTTGATCGGGATAAAATTTTGAGTAACTTGAAAGAGGGGGAGACTTCCATAGACCTTACCAATGACACTATTAAGATGTTAATCCCAAGTGAGAGTGCGATTGAATACTATTTCTAGGCTTCTAGCATTGATAACATATTCAATGGTTTCGTGGTCAAGTTTTAACGGGTTTAAACCCGATAGATCAAAGTTTTTGCGATAGATGGGGATTAATGTTGATTTAACAGGTTTAAGACGTAGACCATTCTTTTTTGACCACTGTGAAATCCGGAGCAGATCCTCGTTCATTAAAGCTACGGCATCATTTTTAGCCCCAAAAAGTCGACTTATCGGGAGCTGCACATCATCAGCATAAAGATGAATTTAACAATGTTTAGCAGCTTGTGGTAACTCATTTATGTAAATTTAAAACAAGATTGGTCCAAGCATAGATCCTTGTGGCACTCCACTCAAAAATTGAGAAATATGGACGAGTGTCCATTGGCCACTAAGCATTGTTGACTTCCGCTGAGAAACGAAAGAACAAGCTTACAGGACTCTAAAGCAACCTCAAAGTTAATTCGCAGCTTTCTACAAAGAATTGAGTGGTTAACAGTATCGAAAGCCTTTAAATAATCTATCAGTGTTAGCAATGTAACATGATCACTGACTAATGTATGTTCGAGCTGCGTTTAGGTTGAAAAACAAGACTGACAGGTACTTAACAGGTTGTTGATTGTAAGATATTTTTGGATCTGCCCCAGAATAGTTTTTTCAAACACCTTCGAAAGAAACGGAAGAATAGCAATCGGCCGAAATTCTGTAGCAGTACCTGTTTGCTTTTTGGGTATGGGAATAATCTTAGCCTTCTTCAATTCTAAAGGAAATTCGGAAGTAGCCAATATGCTGTTAAATGCGTACTTACTTACTTAAGGTGACGCTACAGTCCTGTGTGAACTAAAGCCTCACCCAACAAAACTTCTCCATCTAGCTCCATCCCATCCCTAGGTTATATAGCGCAGTATATACGGAAGCAGTAGTCTCAAGAATTTAGGGTCCATTTGATTCAGGCCAGTAGCACAAGATTTAATCGATATTATTGCCTCTACAATGTCTTTCTTTTGTATTCTTATAAAACTCAGAGAGCAATTTAAGGGTATGGATGTAAACTTTTTTTTGAGAGCATTACAATCTACGTCAACAACACAGGGTTTTCCATAATTTTTTGCAAGAAGTTAATGAACCAAGTTTATTTTCATAATAAAATCTTTTTACCATTCTGACCATTATGACAACTTGATTACGCAGTCTGCAATACAATTTGTGGAAGTGCTCCAGTTTGTTACATCCGCATTGACTGTAGGCGGCATCTCGTCGCGTCGTGACATCAGAGCAGGGACGTCGGTATTCAGCCAAGGTGGAGCCGTATGCCTAACGAGAAGGGTTTTAATAAGAACATGACTCTCAAAAATCAGATTGACCTTAATGCCGTAAAAACCTGACTTGATCATTTAAATTTTATTAAAATTAATGTTTATAAGATGAATTAATTTTGAAGTCATTTACTTACTAACTTAAAGTGGCGCTACAGTCCGAGGGGACCTGGGTCTCAAATAACATGCGGTTCCAGCCAGATCGGTCTCTAGCCAGCTGCCTTCAATTTCGCACGCCAAGTTAGTTAAGGTACTCTTTCTCCTACGTACGCCACCTGAGTCCAGGTCTTCCTCTACTGCTTCGTCCCTTGGGATTTGATTCGAAGACCTTCCGGGCTGGAGAGTTGATTTCCATTCGCTCTACATGACCCAGTAATCTATGTTGTTGGACTTTTGTTCATTTAACCAAAAAACATCAGAACAATATTTCTCCTGAAGCATCCTAAGACGCTCCAATCTTTTTTCGACATGATCCAATCCTAAGCGCCGTTAATGAGAAGCGGGATGATAAGTGTCTTAAAGATGTTGATTTAAGCAGCTCGAGAGATGAGTTTACTACTCAATTGCCTTCTAAGTCGAAAGCGATTTGCAAACCTTATTCTCTTAGGAGGAAGTTATAATCCTTAAACACCTCATGGTTATAGCTGTACATGGTGACGTTTTGTCCTTGACGTCTTTGTTCAATGTCCGTTTTTGATGACAGAATATAATGATTCTTGCTCTCACTGAACACATTTTCTCTGGCTTTCGTCGCAATTCTCAAAACACGCTCCACTGATAGCAAGCTTTTATCTTCCAATTATGTCAATATCATCAGCGTATCCGATTAATTGGATGAACCTTTGAAAGATTGTGCCTTTAGTGTTGACTTTTCAAGAAATTCTTTCCAGAACGATGTTGAAGAACTCGCATGACAGTGGATCACCTTTGTCTTAATCCTTTTTTAACATCAAATTAATCGCGGGCATTCTCCGTAGTCATTCTGCACAAACGGATAAGTTTGACAGGGATACCAAAATTATATAGATATTGCTCTGTAAAGCTCTTCCCCATTTGGATGCTATCATACGCGGCTCTAAAATCGATAAAGAGATGGTAGATATCGATTTGAAGTTCCTGGGTTTTTTTCCAAGATCTGCCGTAATGTGAATATTTGGTCAATGATGGACTTTGCTGGTATGAAGCCACTCTGATAAAGAACAAACGGCTTTCTCGACAAACGGCTTCAGACGTTCGCATAATACGACAGAAAGGACCTTTCATGCAATGTTCAGGATACTGATGCCTCTGTTGTTGGCACAAACTATGCTCAGATTCTGTTCATCGGGAATGCTTTCTTCCGACCATATTTTGCAAATGAGTAGGAACATGCTCCTTACCAAGTCATCGCCTACTGCTTTGAATATTTTAGCAGATATGCTGTAAGCTCCAGCAACTTTGTTGGACTTCAGTTTCGATATAGCTATCTTCACTTCTACGAGGTTGGGAAGGTGGGTTTGTTTTTCTGCGTCGCCTTGTTTGAGTGGTTCTATCTCCCCGTAATTCCCGTTATATAATTTGAAGAAGTGATCTTTCCATATTTTCATCATAGACTGAGGTTCAACTACTATGCTCCCCTGATTGTCTTTTCAGGTTTCGATACGTGGCTGGTACCCTTGGGAGGGTTTTGTACGAACCTCATTTATGTTGTGGCAACCCTCTTTCTCCTCGATCGCATATTTCTCATGCTTCCTCTTTTCCATCTAAAAAGTCTATGTTCGAAAAATTCCGTATACATTTTAGTGAAACAAATTTAATTTTTGTTGAGCAAACGAAATTTGAGTTGATGAAGTTGATATCGCACTTTTACGATAAATATTTTTCCTTAATAAAGTCTATCAATATTTAATACATATATCTTAAATCAATTAAAGACAAGTTGAGGAAACATTGCAGCTTCTGAGAATGCCCATCAATAAGCATTAGTAATTTCCTTTTATTGAATACTAATTTTTCGTTGATACAAAATTCAAAATGTGAAATTAAAATCATTGATTGGAAATGCCAAAATCGTCTTCTACACTCTATACGAGAATTGTTGCAAAAATAATAAATTCTTCTAATTTCTAAAAGCTTCCTTTGTTCTGCTAAGAATTTTCCTCTTCAAATCAGAACAATAAATATTCTTTAATTAATAATTTACAAATTCCTTCCGAAAATTATAAAACACAAAATGCCAAAGAGAAAAGCTTCCTTCTGATGATGATGATGATGATGGTGTGGCATATGAGAGAGGAGGTATTAAAATGCTGTATTTTCTTCTTGGAAAATATTTACATATATATTCGAAACGTATAGAGACACATTTTGCATAACAATTTGATAATATTAAGCACCAGTAAAATTTAAATGCAAATTGAATATCTTTCAAGGAGTAGCTATACCTCATCCATATCCTTTTTGATCATATAACACCAGCAATACCATTGGAGAGATGTATTCTATGCAAATATTCACTCTCGTTTTCTATGAATAAAATAAAAATAGTACCAAGGACCCTACTTTCTAGAATATTTAAGAATCAATATTGATATAAAAGTGAGTAGCTATTGGGAGAGGTTAGATATTTATCTTGGGACTACTTATTATTTTTGTATCTGCGATTCATAGATCTCAGACTGATTCAAATACCTTTGCAAGCCTTGAAGATCTTAGAAGAAGAAAATTGTTGAATTTAACGTGCTTTAAATTTATTCAAGAAATCAAAGGAATTTCGGTGAAAAGATTGAAATGCCATTTTGCACCCTTATATCAGTTTTCTACTCATACATTTCTTGGTTCCTTATTGAAAAATTCTGTCAAGATCAGAATTTAATGAGCTTATTATACGCTGCCGTTGTTAGTCCACATCATCCGAAGGATAAGGATTTGAATTTAGTAACCAATTTTTAAACATATAAGGGTACTTTTCAGCTTTACTTATCAGCAACATAATGAAGTGGATTAGAAGTTTCAGACAAGAGATCATTTTAAAGAAATGAGGAAGAAACTCATAGACAAAACGGAGCCCTGGGGTACACCATCGTTTATTTTGTGGATATCAGATTTGAATCCTTCCAAAACTACTTGAATCAAAAGGTCCAAAAGGTAATTTCTAACCCAACGAAGAGAAGGTTCATCAATACCCTTAAAAGATTTACCACTGCTTGGTGAGATAAACCAGCTGACTTATTGCTATGAAAGCCATACTGCCGGTTATTGCGAAGCTTTTGTTCTTCAAGATATTTCTGAAGCTGAAAATTGATCAGTATTTATATAATCTGAAAAGAAGAGACGTAAGTTCTATTGAACCATAGTTAGATTAGGAGGAGGAATCGCCTTTTTAAGGGACATGCTGGACAAACGCTGTTTTCTATCAGCTCGAAAAAAGACTCGTAGATGAGGATAAATAGAAAACCCTATTACGCAGGGGTTTTGCCATCTTTGAAGAATACCTCTTCAGAACAATAGAAATTTAAACTATCTGTGTCCTTTTATTACTTTAAACGCAATTATTTAAGGCAAGACAAAGTTAGATGGTATCGTGAGTTAACAATGCCTTGAGAATAAAGAGATCAAAGAAAAAAGTTAAGGTAGGGGCTGGGCCATGCACAAAAAAGTACTAAGTTTGAATTAAATTTAAAATGTCTCTCCCATAACCTCAGAATCAGGATGAGTTTTGTATCTTAAATTAATTTGTATCTCACTTTAATTTAGTAAATCTTAATTCACCTTACGTAGAATCTATTTTAATATTTTGGCATTATTCGTCACATCATTGTGTTCTAGAAAAGTTCACAGAATTCATTAACATTTCCTACAGGACGTCCGAGTTCAATAGAAAAGTGAATATTTTACTCTCTGTTTGTGATTTCTATAGAATTGCTATTTCTGTAGAAAAGGAAAATTTTATGTTTCCCAGGACTTTCAATATTATTTTCGACACCAAGTCTTCCTGGTTCTTGTAGACTAACTTGTTTATTTTTGTGGTTAGTTTCAAGTGACAACTTTTAATCCAACCATTTCTGTTTTCTCATGAATTTTTGTTTTTTATTTTTTGAAATGTTTAAATCAAAGTTTCTTCAACAAAAACCCAAACCAGATTTTCAATCTACATACGTAAATGTGAACGCCTAAAGTTAGATACTTTTAAATGACACACTCTTTTGTACATATGCACATTGCACAATGTGTGGTCTAGAGATCTGAGAAAACACTCAAACAAACTTATTAAACGAACAATTAAAATTTCTTCTCCTATGCATTTTCATGTAAGAGCAAGAGGAAGGATGGAAAAACCAATTCTCTTTAAAAACCTCATATCATCAAAATGTTAAAAACTTTTAATTTTAACAGTCACAACATTATAATTGCTTGGTTATAACTTTTTATTACACCCATCCTTTTCGAAGCGTGGGAAGGGGGTTGGATATTTTAAAACTGTTGCTGCTGGTTATCATTAGTCTTTTTTGTTTTCCAGACATTTGATAGCTTTGCAACAAAAATCAATGAAAACATTTTAATAGTTTAAAAATAACAACAGCTTTTTGATGTTTTTCCATTTCCCTAAATACTTACTTATACTTGTGTCGTTCCATAATGGAATCAATTCCTATCCATGACGAACTCATAACCTTTAACACTTTTTATATCTTTAATAATAAAATTCCCAGGGGTTATCGTAGAGTATAGTATTTTTGTTCAAAGTGTATACAGTTTGTATTTATAAGGAAGGTACCTAACTTACTCGTTTATAGAGGGGTGTACCATAAATATGGGTGTTGAATAAATTTTGAAAATGATGACATTTTATTTGAGTGCTCTGAATTCTGCTGCTGCTATAAATCATGAAATCATCTTTAAGGCGACAGGGCTGTCGGACGGATTGATTTTATATGAGTAGAGTACTTTATTGGAGGAACAGAAATTAAGTCGTTTTGTTTTAGTCGCAAATTTTATGCAAAGGCTTTTAAAACGAAAATAGCTTAATTCTTTATGTTTAATTTTTTAATCAGTACTTTGTTTTAAATAAGTTATTGCTCAACCCATTTTATTCAAACCTTTCAATGATTTCATTATAAATAAAATGCACGACTGGGTCTCACGAACTTGCTCCTGTATGCTAAAAATATGTTTAAGAAAGTACTTATATAAGATTTTAAAATATTCCTGTAAAATAAGTTTGTCTTCAAAGATATAAACGCCATTTGAATTGTCAAAAAAACCGCACGATCTTTGTATATGAAAACCATAGTACTCTCATGAGCCGAAACTTTTAGGACGACAAGATACCGATACCGAGTCGTTGGCGTTAGTATCGAAAGTGGAGAAACTCAGCGGAAGCGAGAAAAAAATATTATTTCCATTCCCATAAGCAGCCAGCAGAATAAGGGAGATAATTAATTTTCGACCCAAAAAGTCTACACTTGTATATGTTTTCACATAAAGAGCATCCATATGAAGGTTCATGAATTTGTTTTTGTTTTATTTATATCAATGCACTTTATATAACAAACAAAATGGCTTAAAATTGTATCTAAAAAGGGGATGAAACAAACTTTTTCATGCTTAAGTCAGCTGATTAGGATCTTTTACCCATATTTGTTGTTATTTACATTCATAACTCTGCTTTTACTTGGGTACGATCTTTGTATATGAAAAATGGTTTCTATTATGTATAAAGCTACGATGCAATTCATATAGATTCAACTTGTTCCTTCAAAGCTTTTTTCCTTTAGATAGCTTTATAGTAATTTCATATAAGAAGAACCAGGATGGAAAATAAATAAGATAAGAAAGAGGCATACCATGAATGTTTAAATTGTAAAGCGATCGCCTCCTATTGGTTGTGTAGTTAGGTAGTTAGGTTAGATAGATAAAGCCATGTTTATGATGATAATGAAGGAATGTTATTGGTAATTGGAAGGTTCTTACTACAATCCAATCCCATTTCTCATTTCCTATAAGTTTTCAGCGCAAACATGGAGTTATTAAGTTCAGTTTATTTTGTTCGTTAAAGTTTAAAAGAAACAAGTATAGGAACAGGTAGAAGAAATTGCTATTCATATGTTGTTTACAGTCAGGCTCTTGGACGTTTTGGATTTTAGTTATGAAGTGATACGTTAACAGTAGTTGTAGAAGTTGTATGTATGTACGTAATACCTTTATAAGTAGGTAGGTATAATGTGTACACGTTGAAAAAGTGATTCTAATAGAAAATACTCTTTCTGGCCCGTTTCTTTAACTTGTACTAAGTATTTATTCTTTTATTTAGGCGGAGGCAAGCAAAAGAATAATATTTTAAAATCATATAGGTACACAAAAGTACCAAGATATTACTTCTTGATAGACACTTTAAAATAGATTGTTGATTAAACATATCATATTCTTTAATCCGATGCAGTGGCGCTACACGGCCATAGTTGGTATTTACAATAGTTATAGTTATAAAAATACATTTATAACCAAATGCATTAATTTGGATAAAAGATAGGAATGTAATTAAAATTTTTTCAAAATAATTTACTTTAAATACAGTAAAAATAATTTAAAAACAAATTTTTTAAGATTCAAAATTTTACCTGAAAAATAAGTTTGTCTTCAAAAATTCAAATGCCATTTTATAAATAAAAAAACGGTTGATTTTCCAAATTATTTTTTTGAAAATCGTTAGAGCGGTTTTTTTTTAAATTAATTTTTTGTTTATAAAATTTTTCAATTTTGTTCTAAAAATATTTTTGGTATGCAGTTGTTTAGAGATTAAAAATATACGCCTTACATTTGAATTTTGTAAAAAAATGTTGACCCGTTTTTGAGATATTGAGTTTTAAAAAAAAAAATTTCAATGTTTTTTTAAAAATTCAAACAATTAAAAATTGCACTTTTGATAATCACATATTGTTAAGGCAATATAAGAGCTTACTCAGAAAAAAAATTATTGAAATCAATTCATAAGTTGCTGAGAAAATTAAAAAACAAAATAACGGTTCTATGAGCGGTACCATTCCTGAGCAATACAAAAATATGTTTTTCTTATTAAAAGAAGCCAAGTTAAAAAATAAAATTTTAGAGAAAATTTAAGAAAAATCTATCGGTTTGTTTTTGAGAAAATGCGAATTATCGTTTTTTGACCAAAAAAATTGTATGGGGGCCACTGTTAGTTTTGATCTTAAAAAAAAAATGAAAAAAACGCCTAACGCGAATCTGCTGAAAACCTTAACTTTCAAGTTTGAAGTCAATCGACCGAATGGTTTAGGCTGTAGGAGCGTGGACAGACAGACAAAACCGACCGGACGGAATCGCGGGACCCACTTTTTTCGGCTTCTCTACCATCGTAATATCATGTTTGATTAAAATCTCGAGTTCGAAATTTTGCACGAATGCAAAACTTGCCATATACATACATAGTTCCTATATGTCGCAAGTAAAAAGCTAAAACGCAAGATGTTTAAAAACTTTATCTTTTTTTATATTTCTGTTTATTAAGTACTCCATTTATGTTTGTTAAAGTTAAGTAAAATACAATAATTTGTGCATAGCAGTTTTAATTGAAATTAAGACAGCAAAAATGAATAGCCTGTTATTTGGACAGCTGCCTCATTTGAAGTTGTCATCTCTTGACACTTGCTAAGTTAGTTCTACACCATTCAAAAAATGGAAGAATAAACAATTAAAAAATGTTTTCAAATTGGTAAAATCATTACAAACATGCTTCACAATTAATTCAAGAACAAGAATTTTACTAAAAAGGTAGCATTCTGCTAGTGTTGCTGATATCGCTTTAAATTGTGATATATACCTTCTTTCTCTTACACTTATTGATCTCTTTAAATCAAAATTAAATCGCATGTTCAAAAACCCTTCACGTCATAAGATTGGGTCACTTTATCTTTTTTGAGTTTAGGTTCAAACAGAGGAAAAAATCTAAGTTAAACGATTTCCATTGGATGGGCACATTGGATACCACATCCACCCATTTTTTGTTTATTATTATCAACTATAAGAGCGCTTTCAAATTTAGTAGATCAATGAAATACAAAATTTTTTAGGGAACTGAAGTTTTTAAAACAGGAAGCCTAAAAAATCAAGATTTTCCCTATAGAAGGCGTTGCCACCGATATACAGATTTTGACCCTAGTAGGTACACTCAATGATGGGTGATACTATCATTCTGAGAGCTAAGGCTTACCCAAGGTGTATTTGCAAACCCATTGGGTTAATGGTTACAAAATTTGTTTCGTATTTTGTATTGGGCTCATGAGGATAAGAATTAGTCAACCATTTGATGAAAATTAAAACAGACAGACTTTAGTATCAAAGACTACTTCATTACAACGTATTTGAATGTGCATTTGTATTTATTTATTTCAAAATCGCTTACAACGTAGGACTTAAGTCTTATACAGTTTTGCAGCCTTTGAATTATTTTAGGAATTTGAATAAATAAAATAAGAAAAAAACAGAGAGGTTCTATTTAAAAATATATAATTTAAATATGAAAATGTAAAAAAGAGAAATAAAAGAAAAATGAGAAATATGAGGACTTACCTAATAAATCTCATCAAAGATTTGTCAAATAATTGAAAACTAAAGATTTAAACCTATCCGCGCTTCTTACAATTCTCATCGCGGTGGGCAAGGAGTTCCAAAGGCGTGACGCTCAGTGATGAGATATTTAAATCGAGGTTGTATAAGGGACAAAATACCTTGATGAACTAGGAAAGTTCAGACTGTTATGTAGATAATCCGGTTGTTAAGTTTGAATGATTTCATGTAGATAGCTCACCAATCGGAAGTTTAATAAACTGTCAAGATTACAGCCTTATACACGTTGTGCAAAGTTCGATATGTGGTCATACCGTCGCAGATTATAGACGTTGCGGGAAATGTTATTATCTGCAACTTTTAATTTTCGGCTAGTGGCAGAGTCCAAGTTGCAAAAAACTTCACATGTATATAACATAACAGGTAGTAAAAGAGTTTTGGCAAATAGCAATTTAGTTTTAGTAGTTATAGTGATCTGAAGAGCACGAAGACTACCATAGACTTTTCCAATGACACTTTTAAGGTGGTCGTTCCATGTAAGGATATGATTGAAAATTATCCCTAAATTTCTGGCAGTACTGACATAGTCAATGACTTCGCCTTCAAGCTTTGTGGGGATAGGACCGAAAAATCAAAAGTTTTGCGATTGGTCGGAAGAGCTGTTGATTTGGGAGGATTTAGCAAAGATGGTTCATTAAATCTATACGGCATCATTTTTTGCTACAAAGGGTTGACTTATAAGGAGCTGTACATCATCAGCATAAAGATAAATCAGACAATTTTTAACAATATGTGAAAGCTCGTTTACATATAGTGAGAAAAAGATTCGTTAGAAGATACATCGCTGAGGCATTCCAGCTAAGACCTTGAGAAAGGAAGAAGAACGTTCACTAGTCACCATGAATTGTTGTCTTCCGCTATGATACGAATGAACAAGCTTACAGGATTGATAGGAAAAACCAAAACTTCTCCGCAGCTTTTACACAGAATTGGATGGCTAAAGGTGTCAAAGGCGTTTGAAAAGTCTAAAAGCGTAAAGCGTTAGCAGTATCATACGAGTATAATCATTGTCCACTGCGATTCTTATTTTATCAGGACGAAAACCAGATTGACAGGAACTTAACAGGTTGTTGATTGTTAGGTGTTTTTGTATCTGCTTTAAAATAGTCTTTTCCAACGCCTTTGAAAGAAATGGAAGAATAGCAATGGACCGATATTCTGTAGTAGTAACTGTTTGCTTTTTAGGGACGGGAATAGTGTTGGCCTTCTTCCATTCTAATGGAAACTTGGATGTGGTAAGTATACTATTAAATAAATGAGTAATATGGCGTAGTAAAAATGGCAGTAACAGTTTAACGAACTTAAGTTCCATTAAATCCAGGCCTGCAGCGTTTTATTTGATGGATATTATTGCCTCCACAATATCTTCCTCTTGTATTCAAATAAAGTTGAAGTAGCTGTTTATACCAGCTAATTCGTCTTTAACAGGAGAATCAATAGCTGAAGTAACCATCCAGAGATGGAGGTGAGGCGGTGAATTTTGTATTAAGAGCATCACAATTAATGTCGTCAGCTAACCTCTTACATGGCTTCCCTATGCCGATTTCCCTTTTTGCCAGATGTAGAATTTCCAAGTTTGTGTTCGTAGTAAATCCTTTTTGCCGTTCTGATCATAACAACGACTTGATTGCGAAGTCTGCAATAAAATTTTTGGAATTCATCCAGCTTGTATCACCTCCATTGACTGTAGGTGGCATCCCGACGTGCCATCGCAGCAGTGCTCTCAGTGTTACATATAATACTGACAGAAACATATTTTAAAGGACAGTTATTATCCAAGTTACATATAAACCTGCTTGTAAGCCCATCACGCACGTATAGGGCGGCGACTCCACCAGAAGAAATCCTCCTATCGACTCGGAACAGCCTATGGCTGAAACCAGGTTTCAGACACAGAAATGGCATCTATCTTCTAGTCCACAAACAGATATCTAAACTCACCTAATTTATTTAAAAGAGTCTGTGCATTTAATTGAATCTAAAACTCTAATCATGTCGTGCAAGTTCGAATCCATGTTACCGCCAGTGAACCCCCTTGTGCCGTTAGCTGTGCTCTTAAAATAGTAGTAAGAGAAGGGAAATATGAAGCGACGTAATTAGTAAAGAAAAGTATATTATTTGGCTAAACATTGTTATCAGTCTCCTTAAAATTGCGTATAAGTTCCTCTCTGCCGTATTATGTGAACGTCTGAAGCCGTTCGCCAACAACCTGAAAGGTCCTTATCAGTGTGGCTTCAGACCAGGAAAGTCTACTATCGACCAAATATTCACACTATGGCAGATCTTGGAAAAAACCCAGGAGCTTCAAATCGATACCCACCATCTCTTTATCGCCGCGTATGACAGCATCTATAGGGAAGAGGTCCCTCCAATTACTCGGATACGCAGATGATATTGACATAATTGGAAGTTCAAAGCGTGATGTCAGTGGATCGTTTTTGAGCATTGCGACGGAAGCGAAGAAGATGGGTTTAGTTATCAATGAGGGCAAGACCAAGTATATGCTGTCATCAAAAAAGGACACTGAAAAACGACGTCTTGGACAAAACGTCACCATGGAAAGCTATAACTTTGAGGTAGTTAAAGAGGCACCGCTATTAACACAGACAATGACACCAGCGCTGAAATCAAACGAAGAATATGTCTTGCAAATCGCTGCTTCTTTGGACTTAGAAGGCATCTATAAGACACTCATCATCCCGGTTCTCATTTATGGCGCTGGCGCTGAGGCCTGGACCCTGTCAAAGAAAGATGAGAGCGTCTAAGGATGCTTCGAGAGAAAAATTCTTCGGGTGATTTTTGGTTCCCGGTTACCCGGCAACCTGGATTTTAAGTGTATTTGGGTACCTGGTTTCACACAATATTTTTTGCTAGGTACTCTATGAATAACATGGTACTTGGGTAACCGAAAAAATGTTTCATTTAAACGATAGTACTTTATACCCGGGTACCTGACTCCGTTTAATAGATCAGGTACCCGGTACTTATACCTTATACTAATTAACTCCGTGTAACTGGGCATCTCAAAAATGATTGTTTCAGTCCTTTTATGGGTGAAATCAAGATCTACCCGCTAAACACAAGTTGTTAAGGTTGAATTCAATAAGTATGTTAATCAGAGATTAAGCGTAAAACACGGGAACATCTAATTTGTTGTACTAATTTCTTCTAAATGAGAAGCAAAACTTTGTAATGTCAGCAGAGTTTGTTATGGACAACCCGTAAATTAATTAAAAAATAAACAAATTTTAATACAATACCGTCGAAAAATTGAGATCCCGGGTTTTTAATAATAAATTCAATTAATGTCTTTTAAACGTTTATTATTTGTCTAGTTTTCTTTACAAATGTATCAAAATTGAAATTTGTCACCAACTTTAAAAACTACAGTATTTAAAATACAAGTGTGATTTTGTTAAGACTTATTGAGTCCTGTTGATGGAATTGGTTATATTCTTCTCGATCTTAAGTTTTCTTTAACTATTTGCACGAACTTTTGTCAAAAGACGAACTTCTTCCAAAACTTGTTCTCAGCTCCATTTTGATTAAGCTGCCATAGTGGAAGCAATTTTATCTGATGGTATAGATGAGGTTAGATCCCATATCCTCTTTGTAAAAGGCCATAGTTTTTTTTTGACAAGGAACAAAGCAACTAGGACCACATTACCACAAAATCTTTTTTGTTTTATTAAGGCTCGTTTTATGTGGAGCTTAGAGTCCTTCCATTTTAGGTATGACTAAATGCTTGTTTATCTGTACATATTTGGATAATAGTGCCGTATGTATCATTTTTCTTCCTCAACAAGTTGTCCATCCCCATCACTGAGGATGAGGAATTCCTATACGTTTATCAAAATATTTGTGTGTCCTTACATGAGAGGATGTGGACACTGGAAAGGGACTCATATGAATGGACTACCGTTATCTCTTCTGTTTGGCTTTGTTTTTATCTTATTTGCTATTACAGTTTTATGTCATTTTAACACCAAATATTTGATTAGGGAAAACCATCCGTAACAACAACAAAAAAAAACACATAAATAGCTCATCAAAGTCCAAGCCCCAGGCCAACCCATTTCTAAATGAAAATTCGTCGTCTCCCCAAATCACCATCACCATCCCCCAAACATCAACTGAATTGAAGAGATAAATATTTTGATGTACCTATTTTGATACTCCCCTGCCATGGCTGTGATGATGTCCACGACGACGATGGGGTCGGTTGGGTTGGATGAAATGCCCATAAACCTTAAATGGATGGCAGATTAAGTTGAATGAAGCAAGAAGATTTGAATTTCACAAAACTAATCGTTAAATAAACAGCAGAGCGAGAGTGACTCTGTGGGGGAGACGTCCAGGTCCGAGACTATCATCTGATAACATCAGTTTTCTTCTTATCCTCCTTTTCAGATTCACCCAAAAAAGAACCATCCCCTGTTCCATGTTTGTCCAAAAGAAACACACACAACAAACGTAACATCCAGATCTTCGATATCCTCGAATGAGACCAGCACCAACTTACCTGTTTACATTGCCATTCAAAATGTGTCATGCTACTATGACAGTTCTAAGGGTATCCATCTTCATCATCACACTCTCTGATCGTTGGTGGTGGTTATGGTCACAGCTTGTCCAAAAATGTTTACACCACATGACGAAGATGGTGTTGATGATGAAGGGAATGAGGTGTGAGAGAAGGCTGTGGAATGGTCTATTTTGGTGAACGCGCTTTTGTGTGACATGTTGGAGAGTATTTGCAATATGTCATCAGAAAGCTAGGGTTGCCATATAATCCATCAAATTGTGTTGTCAAGAAAATGTTTTTCGTTTATTTTATTGTCTTAAAGCAAACAAATTTGACAGTTCCAAGTTTTAATAGTGTCCCCATATATAAAAGAAACCTTTATAAGTCACTATTTATAAGTAAAAGGAGTCAAGGAGTAGTCAAAAGGAGAATGACAACAGCGAACTTCCTGTATCCTGTTTTCTGAAACATTATTTCAAATATATTGAAGGTATTGAAAAATATGATTGATTCGGAATTTAAAATAAATTTTGGACATTCTAGGTTGTTTTTTCCCTTCATAAGTTGTTGAACAGCTTCAATGTCTGGACAGGCTCTCCAAATTAGATTAGGTATACTTTGGGAATAATGCTATTTGATAGTAGGCTACTATAAGCCAACGAAAACGATGTCAAAACGATGTAACACCTCGCATGAGTCGTCTGAAAATGCCAACACATCAAACAAGTCGGAGAACCAACACCGTTCGTGGGAACAAAATTGCAACAATATTTGCGGACATCGCCAAATTCCATCACGTTCGCAAACTTACCTGTTTGAACCATCATCAGGGAAAATAAAATTTAAGCTCTAGATTGAAGAACAAAATTGTCAATTGTATTCTAACCAGCGGAAGCGCTACTTAAATAAAAAATAATGTTTTTTTTTAAACAAATAATTAAACAAATTATTTATTATAAAGGTTTAATTCCAAACATGGTAACCCTGTGCTTCGAATGCCTCTAAAACACTTTTCGGGTATGAGATAAATCTTCAATTTCATGTGGTGTGACGTGTGACTGACAGATAAGTTTAGTGTGATTTTGCAATTCACGAGTTTCACTGTAATTTTAAATAAAGCCAACGAAACAATCGTTTTCAAAATTCATTTTGTTTTTTGCTCTTTGATAGCACTCAAATATGTAAGCCCTCACAAATTGAAATTAAATTCACATTGAATTCTGACCTATTTCAAAAATTTCATGTAAGAAATTGAAAACACTTAGAACCACTAGTCAGCAGAATCAAGTTTTTGTATGTCCCTTAAACAAAATAATATTTTGTATTAAATGTGACTCTAAGAAAATGTTAAAAATAACTTAAAACTGTTTTGTAAATTGTATGACTATTTTACAAATACAAATCGTTGTGTTCTAGATTCAGTTAAATCATCGAAGAATCTTACGTAGTTTTTTAAAGTTCCACATTTGACTCTCTTTGATGTTTCAAATGAAAAATGAGCTTTAGAGCTAATTTATAGCCTTGATATTTGAAAACCAGGTCCAGTATTAAAGTCTCTAACTATCAGCAAGCTCAATGTAGCTTTTCATCACTTTGGGACTTCACATATCTCAAAAATATTAGCAATAAGCAAATTTGGCTTCACATCAACATTAAAATACTCGAAATAACATCTGACAACCCTTAAATTATTACAAACCTTTTTGGCTTATTCTCCATCTTCCGCCTAAAGTTTTGGAAAGATTCCTTTAATTTTCCCATTCATTAAAAATTAACAAAATTGATGTTGTCACCGACAGGATAATAGCCAAGCATTCTGCATTTCCCAATCTTTTCGAAAGGGTAATCTACGACTCTCTTTATTTGAATTGTAGACTAATTTTTTCTCCAACAACAACATGTGTTCTTAAAAGCCAGGCTACAATCTTACTTAATTTGTTTCTGAAACTCTAAATGAATTAGAAGAGAAAAAAAACATGCACGTTATCACCACAGACTTTAGTAAAGCCTTTTATAAAATCAGCCACCAAATTATTTATCTTAAACTTATAACCCTTGATTTTGCACTCTTTGTTTACTCATGGCTCAGATCATACTAAGAGAACTCAAAATATAGAGTTGTTTTCAGGTTCCCAATCTCTCTCCTTTATGAAAACTTAGGAGTTCCGCAAGGGAGCCATTTTGGTCCTTTAATATTTATCTTAACGCTAAAGTCACTGATATTAATTCAACTGCCTATATTAATTCTAGTGATATGAAAACAATAAAAGTCGTTTCTACTCTATGTGACTTGGTGCTACTCTTACTCCAAAGACCTTGAATTATTTCAGACTTGGTGCTTTAAAAACTAAATGTTACTAACTGCAAATTCATAACAATCATCCTTAAGCGATCACATCTCCCATCTTGAATTTACAGTCTGCACACTGATGTTCTCATTTATTCTGTCTGTTCTATTTACGCCCTAAGAACTATTTCCGACAGTCAGTTAGGTTTTCGAGCCAATTTTTAACATATAATATAAACAAGGCCAACCTTTATTTCCTCAAACGTTGGTCTAAAAATGTTTGAACCCCTATGTCACTGAATCTTCATATGCCAACTTTGTCACAGCTTTTCTCTCAGAACACTCACTTTCAAAGAGTTTAAGATTTTTGCAGACATCCGTGTCTTGATACTCAATTCTAAACGCCTTAATCTGCAAACCCTCCACCAAAGTCATGAAAAGTCACTGATATCCTCTTTTTGTGCTAGGTTTTAGCAGGGTCCAAATAAACACCATCTTTCGCCCTTTCCTTAAAAATTCTATAAGACAGGAAAATCTAACATTTATGAAGGTTTCTCGATTTTTTTTTGAAATATTATAAACATTCAAACTGAATATTGAAGATAGAGATTATAAATTTCGAAGACCATCATGAATAATATGACCAAAAAACAACTTTATGAAGGCTTATAAAGGTTTATTTTTAAGATTTTCAAAAGCAATATTTCGAAATCCTGTCGCAATAGCCAGATTTTGGAGTGCGGTTTAAATAAAGACCTTAAAACCCCTTACGAAAATTGCAATTTGACTGCCAGAAGAGAAAATCTTTCCGACTTGTGATACCAATTAAAAGGTTTATATGGCAATTTCTGAAAACCAATAATGCGACAGAGAACGAGACAGTTTTTTCTCCGATGAAATCGTTAATTTAATTTTGTTTTACTCCGATACTACTGCAACTGAATATTTATCATCCTTTTGTTCAGGATAACATTGTTGGTGGTCAGTAACATGATGTATCTCCTTATGCTATCATGCAGTGGCTACTCCTTTAACATACCCTTTGAACATGGTATCCTATAATGTATATTATGTTGTTTTAAAGTTGACATCTCCATTAATTAACTATATTGTTCCATTATATCCTTTTATAAGCATTCCACCACGTATCATATGTACATATATAATTCTTTTGAAATCGAATTAATACACGAATCTAGTGCCAGACGCAACAACCCCAGACAACACACCACACCAGTACCCTGCTATGCCAATACTTTATAATCTTTTATAATTTGCTTAAATACCATTGAGTCGCATCTATTTTATATTCGATTCATAGGTAAACCTTTGGAGTTTCAGACTTTAACATTCAAAACATTGGCTTGTACGTATTTATCCAAAGAGACACACAACATTTTTATCGATGCACGTAATATTTAGAAGTTCGGTGCCTCAAACTTCGTGCTTTGAATTATTCTCTCGTATTTTATACAAAAGTTGTGGATCTATTAGACAAAAGTATTATGTTTAAACCATAAGCTAAACATTCTCACATCGCAGGAGAATTATAGTGCCGAACAAAATATAAGATCGTTATCATTCGTTGAATTATAGTCAAAGTTGTAAGGTACCTACATTTATTTAGATTGTAAGCAATATATTAATTCCCTAAATACTTAACTATGCAAGAGCCTCGTGTATAATGTAGTGTTTGGAAACTCTCGTGGGTGGAAATTATTGCTGTTTGTGAATTTTAGGATTTATTTATATTACAAACAAGTAACTAGCTATGGTAAGAGAATGGTATATAATGAACATATTGCTCATTTCTGATCTTAAATGCAACTTTAAGTGTTGTGGAATCCTTTAAGGTTAGATTTTTGATTTTGTTACATAATAAGTCGCACTTTGGTTTGTACTTTACCAACGTGTGGCTTATTATGAAACGAAATCAAACATTTAAATTGATTAGCCATCAGAACAACCTTAAGGTCAGATTTGGGCTTCAGGAAACAGATATTTTTTTCCAGCGGCACATCAAGAATGTGGAAATCTCCACCCAACCCTGGACTTTCCTGGAATTTTGAAACAATATTGGCTTGATTTTTAACTCAAAATAAAGATGATCAGTTTTATAGTGATATAAAACACAACACAAAATATAAAGATGCATAAATAGTAAAAAGGGTAAATAAGATGTATATTCATGATTTGGAAGAAACAGTTTAGCTTAGAGCTAAGCCCGTACAAATTTGTCCACCTTGCCGAAGAGTTTAAAAATTTTATCAACTGTATTATAAAGATGACATTTGGGGAATTAAAATCTCCTAAAAATTTTGGCACATACAATGTGACAAACATCATTGTGCTCAAATATGTTTCAATAATTACAAAAGATTGGTAAATCTGCTCGACGAAGAACTTCCAATCTTCCTCGAAAAATGGGGGTAATATCTTTTATAAGGATTTCTAGTTTGAAATAATTAGCAGTTTGAAGTCGATGATTTAAATCTCTGTACTCTGTAGCTTTGTTACAGATGCAGCCACACACTTTAGAGGTTGTACGTTGTAACCCTATTACCTTCGCAAATAACTCACTAAATTTATTGAGATTAGAGCAACATCAGGCTTGTTTATGATCTTAATAAAAAAATCGGAATCTGCTTTTAGATTTCTATTATAAATTGAGGTGATAATCGACCCAACTTGAAAAACAAGCGGTATAGGAACGTTTAAAGAAGAATCGTTATGTCAATTAAATTTCTTGAAATACTTATAACATCAAGTTTGAATTCCGTAATCTATTCAAGAATTAATAATAGCTCAAGTGTTTATCTTGGTTGTTAAAAAAAATTTGGCTACATAACACTAAGCACCAATTTTGGCTTCCCTACACTTTTCTTGCACGTGCTTAAAAAACTAACATTTGAATGTATCAGAACTCCGAAATTCCTAAACTCTTGTACTACTATAAGTCTGCCATCCAAAAACAAGCATTCTTCTTTTGTTATTTTACATTTCCGAGCTTCGAACACTTTATTTTTAATTTTTAAAGCGTTTATTTTCAAATCACAGGTGTTGCAGTACCTCTGAAGCTCGTTAATTTATAGTTGGAAAGAAGAAGGGTTATCAGCTGAAATAAAAAGATTTGATAAAAGTATCGGAAATAATAACTCTCCAAGACAACCAATCACTTATGCCTTTTATAACAAGAACAAAGAATCACTTATGCCTTTTATAACAAGAACAAAGAATACTAGACCTAGTATACACCCTTGAGGAACACCAGCTGTAGTTTCTAAGAAAAATAAATAAATTAGGTGACACAACAGTCGGTTAAAAACTAGGGCCTAGTGACTTTCAACTCTCAACCATTCATGTGTACTAGTAATGTTTTCAGGAATGGAGGGGACCTATAGTTTTAAGCCGAATCCGAATAAATAATTTGAGAAAGTACTTTTAATGAAAAGAGTTATTCTTGGAGAATTTGTCAATTCGAGGCAAGAGGCAGTACCCGTGAAAAAAACTTTAGATGGCATAGGCAGAGATTGAACCCAAGACCTCTGGCATGACAGACAATTGGTGCGGGTAGATTTGGCACCCGTGGGAGCCATTTTCTTTTGGTGAAATCTGTCAAATCTCTTGTTTTTTACGTATTCAGTTGTGTATTCCAAATCATAATGGCAAGTTCCACTTTTGAACAGCACGTTCAAATGATAAAACTTTATTATCAAAATAAGTGTTCGTTACCACAAACGTTGTGCGCAATGCGCCCATTTTATGAATTGGTGGCCAAATTTGAGAAGAACGGTTCGATCGGCCAAGAACATCGCCACGGTCCGGTAAAAGTGTACAGCAGAACACGAGGCAGTCTATTCCTCGCCGTGCACCAGACCTCGGCCTTTTGCAGACGTCAACTTTAATTTCAACCGTATAAGATCCAACTGACCCAGGAGGTCAAAGTTCGTGGTCATAGACAACGCCGGTTTGTTCGCTGACTGGGCTTCGAATCGCTTGGAAGAGAACCCTAATTTCAGCCGAAAAATCATCATAAGTGACGAGGCTCATTTTAGGATAAATGGCACCAACCCTCGCGAGGTTTACCAGGTGATAATACATCATCAAAAAGTTACCGTTCGGTGTGGATGTTGGGCTGGCCGGTCGAATTAGTCCGCCCTTTTTCGAAAACGACGTTGATTAGGCGGTCACCATCAAAAGCGAGCGCTACATAACGACTAATGTGCATAATTCTATCTTTAATACTTCCTTATTTTTCTAAAGCTAGCCAAGTTAAAAAAAAAAGAGACTGGGGTGCGACCCACACTGATAACTTCCCATCCCGATTTTATTTTTTATGAAAAAAAGGACGTTTGGATTTTTATATAAAAATTACTGAATATCGGAAACAATATTTTCTATGAAATAAAATAAGTTTGAAACCAATATTTCAAACTTTTTAAAAGATATTTGAGTCGAAAATAAATTTTTACCAACTTTTGTAAAATTTTTTTTACGTTTTTAATTTTTTGTTTTAAAACTGTCAATTCGATTTTTTTCAAAATTTAACTGAATGTTAACAAGAATATTTTCTTAAAGATAAAAGTAGTTAAAAGCCAATATCTACAATTTTTGAAAAGATATTTGAGTCGAAAGCAAATTCTTACCAACTTTTATACATTTTTTTTTAGGTTTTTATTTTTTGTAAAAAAAACTGTCCATTCGATTTTTCTCAAAATTTTATCAGATGTCAAAAACATCATTCTTCGTTGCACAAAATTGTTTTGAAGATGAAATCATATTTTAGTCGGAAAATTTTGCAGGTGAAACATTTTTTTTCAGTTTTTTTTGATTTATAAAAAAACCGTTAAATGGATTTCTTTCAAAAAATAAACTTCTTTGATATCACGTTACTATATATTATATAAAATTTAATTCAAGTTTCTAGGGTTTTTGGTTCGTAACATATTTAGGGTTAACCAAAATGTTCACCTTTTTTTAAAACTGCTATTGTAAAAAAACCACACACTCAATTTTCTTGAGAGCCCTTTCTGCATCTTTCTTCCTTATTATATGTATAACAAAATTTATTAAAAATCCATATCTCTTCTGGTTCTTGAGTTATGGACGACGAAAAAAACGTCACGAACGTAAGAACGTAAGTACACACGCACGCACATACATCTTTCTAAAAATCTTTTATTTCGACTCTAGGGACCTTGAAACGTCGAGAAATGTCAAAATTTTCAATTTGACAAATCGGACCCATTACAATAACTTCCTATGGAAAGTTAAAAAAGTAGCATTAATTAGATAGTTTTTTTCAAAAATCAGCATGAACGATAGATGTTGATGCAAGCTGTCACTTTTGAACTGTTAACTTTCGACCTTTGACAATTCAAGAACTATGTGTTAAAATTCACTACAAAATTGGTGAAATTGTATTTGCAGTCAAAGTTTGCAGTATTTCTAAAAAAAAATCACCTAGCAGTGTTGTTTCTCTAAAGGATAAAGGAGTGGCCATCGGAGCTGGTTGTAAGACACATTTTGACATTTCAGTGGGTTCACTTCAAAATTGGAGTCCAAAGTTATGTCAAAACAAACAGTTTTGTTGGGCAATCAATTTTTAAATTTCTTAAGAGGTCATTTACCTTTTGTAACATCTGCTAAATATTTGCGTTGCTTCAAAATGATTGCGCAGAATTTTATACAATTATGGAATAAAATGTTAATAAGAGAAATTACTAAAAGGTTATTTTGGAAACTTTAAACGATTGTCTTTTAATATTATACGCATGTTAAATCCACATGTCTTCTGATTGTCTCACATTTCAAACTAGGTTCATTCGCTTTAGGTTTGTTTGTCTTTTTATAAAGAATTGTCATTTTTTATACGTGCACTGCACTTAGTAAAATATAATGTTTTAAAATAAGATAATTAGTTTTTAAAATAAAAGTAAACCAGTATTTTTTTTAAAGAGAAATCAAGTTATGTTTATTTTATTTTGTATTACGTGAATAATGGATACCAGCAAAATCACCACTAGGCCACCTTGATTTTTGTCAAATGTCAAAATATGACAGCTTCCAAAGTGACAACTGGATACTTATAATTACTCGTAAACCTGCAATTATACACATTTTTGTGTCCATAGTTACAAAACATGTTTCTTTTTAACTTTGCATTCTGATTCAGTGGGCTGTAAAAAGTGAACGAAAAATTTAGGAAATAGTGTTGTCGTTCTTTACGATTTTAACCTGAACTACTTGTTTTCACACCATACATTTTTGTATATACGCCGAGTGCATTTTGTTGTAGCCATATACGGACAACTATTTCACAGGTTTCACAGGCGTGTAGTATTTCTAAAAACTTCAACTTGTTGTGCGCATATTGCCTTTGAGTTGTTTGTCCCTTAATGACTGTTTGGCTGACGTGGTTGTCATTCTTGACGTGTTGATGAGTGCTAAGTGACATTAATAAGACATCTTATACTTACTTCAGCTTGGTAAAAAATGATGTGAGAAAAGAACGTTTCTTAAAACCTATTTTCACCTCCATAGACAGAAGATCATCATCGCGGCTTGACTGAAGTCAGAAAATAGTGACAAATAAAACAATACAACAATTACTGACATTTTACTGCGTATTTCAAGCTTAGAATAGTCACAGAATTCAGTATGTTCTCATTTGCATTCTTTTCAAGTTTACACTATGCCATATCCGTTTCGACTTTATTTACATTTGATGCTTCAATCATCAATAAATACGAATATACACAAATTTTATTTCTTTTATTGCCATCCGGACTTTGGTGCTATATAAATACGACGACGACGTTTTCATTTTCATATGAAGTTGGTGATATTTTCAAAATTAGGTACGTACATATTTATTTGTTTTTAATATCAAAGCCTAAGACCAAATTTACCTATCTACAAATATAATCCGGCTCGTTTGTATCCCTTTAACCTTACCGAAAATCCAATCAAATTACAAAGAAACAAGAAGTTAGAAACAAACAAAACGCTTTAAATTGAATTCCATTCTGAGGGCTTTTATTGACATACGATGATGGGCACGAGTAGATAACAGATGAAAAACAAGAATACAGGGTTGGATCTAGCTTTTACATAGTCCAAGACTTTTCAGTGATCATTGGTCATTTTTGAAAAAATATAACGTCTTTAGAGTTAAGTTGTTTTACAACAAACATGTGACATGTATTAGGGGTTTATACCTAAAAAACAAGAAGTTATAAGCTACTTTGGCTAGGTTTGTTAGTTAGTTGGGTTTGTTCAGCATTTCTCTCTTTATGGTTGTAGTGGCTGAAGGTTTCTGGGCGGCAAAGACCCCTTAGTTACATATACACATTTAAATATTTAAGTAACTTTATTTAATACTACAACTTTCCCAACCTTTTAAACACTTTTAATGTCTGTTAAAATTAACTTCAGGGCTTTCGGGTGACAGAGGACATAAACCCCCAATCAAGATTAAGCTATTAAGTTACGTTAATTTATAACAAGTTCTTTTTAGAAGTGGTGTATTCCTTGTCACTAATTATGTCACCGTCAGATAAGAATTGTTGCTAAAAGTAAATGGACCCAAAATAGAGCAATTAAAATCAAGTTACGTCATTTTATTACAAAATTTAATTAAGAATTTTTCTTATATTTGTAATGTTTACGAGCAAGTATTTATAAAGAGGTGAAATAGATGCAACATTTGGTAGTTATTGTAAAGGAAGGGGTCACTGACACTGTATTTATAATAACTTACATATTTGAGTTACATCATTTTATAGTGAAATTTTCCCAGACTTGTGTACTCTCTTAATGCCTGTGAAAATGCATAAAATCAAAGGTTTATTGGAGGAAAACGTTAAAGGGTATCAGACCCCCAATTTGTGTTAATCTTGATTAACGTGTGTTATTTTTCGGTACTAATCCTCAAGTCGAACCAGCTTTGGTAGGCTTGTGGGACGCTGAAATGGTTAAACAAATAATAAGTTACGTTACTTTATATCAAAACTAAGTTTATACTTGTTTACTTTGATAATGCATTAAACCATTTATCCTGTGGTCAAACCTCAAAAATATTTGCTGGTTATTGAGAAGGGGCATGCAGACACCTTATTTTGCTTTTGCTAATAAGGTACTTACTTACTTAAGGTGGCACTACAGTCCGGGGTGGACCTGGGCCTCAACCAACAATCGTCTCCAGCCAGCTCCGTCCCAAGCTAGCTGTCTCCAGTTTCGCATGCCAAGTTGGTTAAGGTCCTCTCCCACCTGGGTGCGCCACCTGAGTCGCGGGGTTCCTCTACTGCGCCGTCCCTTGGGATTGGATTCGAAGACCTTCCGCTCTACATGACCTCGCCATCTAAGCCGTTAGACTTTAATTCTGCTAACTAGGTCCGTGTCGCTGTACAGCCCATACAGTTCGTCGTTATATATTCTCCTCCATTCTCCATCTATGCGTACGGGACCAAAAATCACTCGAAGAATTTTTCTCTCAAAGCATCCTAAGACGCTCTAATCTTTCTTTGACAGGGTCCAGGCCTCAGCGCCATAAATGAGAACCGATATGATGAGTGTCTTATAGATGGTGATTTTAGATGCTCGAGAGAGGACTTTACTTCTCAATTGGCTTCTAAGTCCAAAGAAGCAGCGATTTGCAAGAGTTATTCTTCGTTTGATTTCAGCGCTGGTGTCGTTGTCTGCATTAATAGCGGTGCCTAGGTAGACAAAGTCCTTACCTACCTCAAAGTTATAGCTGTCCATTATGACATTTTGTTAAAGACGTCGCGTCGTCGTTCAGTGTCCTTTTTTGATAACAGCATATACTTGGTCTTGCCCTCATTGACCACTATACCCATCTTCTTCGCTTTCTTCGCAATGCTCAAAAACGCTCCACTGACATCACGCTTTGATCTTCCAATTATGTCAATATCATCTGCGTATCCGAGTAATTGAATGGACTTTTGAAAGATTGTGCCTCTAGTGTTGACGGTTGGGTTTTGCACAATTTTTTCCAGAACGATGTTGAAGAAATCGCATGACATTGCATCGCCTTGTCTAAAAACTTTTTTGACATCAAATGCATCGGTAAGATCTTTTCCGACCTTGATAGAGCAGCGTGCATTCTCCATCGTCATTCTGCACAAACGGATAAGTTTGACAGGGATGCCAAAAATAGACATTGCTCGGTAGAGCTCTTCCCTATAGATGCTGTCATACGCGGCTTTAAAATCGAAAAAAAGAGATGGTGGGTATCGATTTGAAGCTCCTGGGTTTTTTCCAAGATCTGCCGTAGTGTGAATATTTGGTCGATAGTGGACTTTCTGGTCTGAAGCCACACTGATAATGACCAATCAGGTTGTTGACGAATGGCTTCAGACGTTCACATAATACGGCACAGAGGATCTTATACGCAATGTTAAGGAGACTGATGTCTCTGTAGATGGCGCAGTTTAGAGGGTCTCCTTTCTATTGTATCGGGCACACTACGAGTATGCTGAGATTCCACTCACCGGGCATGCATTCCTCCGACCATATTTTGCAGATGAGTTTGTGCATGCTCCCTACCAAGTCATCGCCTGCTGCTCTGAATAGTTCGGCAGCAATGCCGTCAGCTCCAGCAGCTTTGTTTGACTTAAGTTAAGATATAGCTATCTTCACTTCGTCAAGGTCGGGTAGGCGGAATTGTCGATCTGCGTCTCCGAGGTTGTGTAGTTCTATCTCCCTTACAGCGGAATTCGGTTTGTCATCGCCGTTATATAATTTGGAGAAGTGATCTTTCCATATTGTCAGCAACGACTGCGGTTCTACTACGATGTTCCCCTGATCGTCTTTACAGGTTTCGGTTCGTGGCTGGTACCCTGGGGAGGTTTTTTTTACATTTTGGTAAAATTTACGAACCTCATTCCTGTTGTGACATCCCTCTATCTCCCCGATCGCGCGCTTCTCATGCTCTCTTTGTTTTTCCGTATAAGAATCCGGTGTTTCTCTCTCCTCTTCTGCTCGTAGAGCTCGCGAGCAGCTCTAGTCCTTTTGTGCAGCGCCGTTTTGTATGCCTCTTGTTTCACTGCGTGCGCTTGTCGGCATTCGCCGTCAAACCAGGGGTTTCGCTGTGGTGGCCGTGTGAAACCTTACACCTCATAGGCGGCATCTCTGATGGCTGCAAGGCAATGTTGCTACTGGTTTTCAATGCTTAATGCAGGCAGCATAGGACTCCTTAAGAGGTTATTAGGGACTCGATCGGAAAAGGACATGGCAGTCTCTTGCGATTGGAACCGTCTAACGTCGAATTTTCCCACAGTACTTCCTTGTTTTGGCTTGGATCGGGATATCCGTAGGCGTACCTTGGCTACAACGAGGTAGTGGTCCTAGTCAATGTTGGCCTCTCGGAATGTTCCGATATCGTGCTTATAAGATACGTCATTTTAAAATCTGTTTCGTTTTAAGGCAAAACTCATTGGCTATCGTGACAAATCCGCTACTGCAAGCAAGGCTATATAGCAAAAAAGCATAATTAGATTTAATTTTGAGTCATACATGTTAAGATCCTAGAATTGCAACTATAGTACAAAAATGATTCCAAAAGCTCTTTATCTCTACACATTCCCTCTTTTTGATTCTGCTACTCAACTTGTGTGCTCCTGTTCATTTCATCTCTGGAGATGTTTCTTTTTGGCTTCTGGAGAGTCGAGATGGGAAATGTATATAGATACGAGTAACATGAAATGTCGACATTTTTAAGGGAAGTCTCTAAACTCGAAACAGAGTCTCGTCTCTGTGTATGAAGTCCTGGAAACAATGAAACAATGCGTTGCATTGTGGTTATTGGTATATTATGTAGATTTAGAATTATGAAATATCTTTTCTTCTTCCATTTCATTGAAAGGACGTCAGAGCCCAAAAGATGAAAGACGTATCTTTCTATATATGGTTAGGTTCATTTTTAGTACGATTCAGTTAGATATCTGTAAGGACAACAGAATACAAACGCTGCTCAGTGCTCTGACGTTAGAATCCCTTTTTGACGGGCGAACGCTTTTATATTCATTCATATAGCAGAAGCAGTTTTGGTATAATATAACTTTACGTATGTGGAAATTTTTGCGAGAAAATGTTAATTAAAAGTTTTTAGGGAAGTTTTCCGTTGAAAATAGTTTGAAAGTTAAAGTTGTAAATTATAAGATATGATCTAGTTGTGTCTGACAGCTCGATTAGTTCTCTCTTAGTGTCACAAATTCATTGGCACCTGTCAAATTTTTTGACAAGTAAGATCATTTAGATAGTTCCATTTGAATTGACATAATTTTATAATTGGAATGCCATAAACCTAAATCAAAACTGAAACTGTCAAAATGACATTCAGTGTCACTTGTCCTAGAAACTCAATACCTATTCCTTGAACACAATGTTATGGCCTCAGGTAAAAGAGGAAGTTAGGGTTTGCTTTACGTTTACCCACAGTAAATATTAAGGTGGTAGACTATTCTTTAGTTTTGACAGTTCTACAACTTTCAACTGTCACTGAACGCTATCAAACACACGCAACAATACTTGCTAGACTATGTTTATTCTGACAGCATTATCATTGTTTTTGAAATTTACTCTGTTGCTTTCCCTCTGGAGTCTGTGGGAAATCGCAATCGCAAAAATTGACTTGAAGTTGAGGAAGCATGTGATGTCAGTTTTCAGTGTGAATAGATGCAGCCACATGTAAGATTGTGTTTGGTTGGACTTTTTAATGAACGTGTGCTATGTGCGGAGGGTTGATGTAACGGACGGGTTAAATTTCTAACAAAGTACTATATGATGGTGGTTGATGGATGAATGAATGAATTGAAATAGTACATATATGGCAATGTACACTGTACACCAAACCGACGGAACAAACTTTCTAATAATAATTGTTCTCGTATCGTGTAAAAAACTTTGAACTCACGTCTTGCTGTAAGAAGTTTAGAAGTGTAAATTTTAATTGTTCTCAAAGAGTGTAAAATAATATCGCTTGGGATATTGAGCATTGTTTAAAGATAAACTTTAAGAATTTAAGACAATTGCTTTAACTTTAAGGATATAACTTTTTTAAAGGATTTAACGACAAATATTCTACTTAAACCATAACTTATTTTAATGAGAGCTATAAGAAGATACGTTTTAATGTTAAATTACTCCGTCGGTATGGAAGTTTTATTAACGAAATAAGAAAGATCTGATTTTTAAACATTTGTCAATACAAAGACTATGAAACAAAAGACAAGAAAGAAGCTTGGAAGTTAAGTGTTTGCCAGATTGAGATTGACCGAAAAGAAGACTTGGAAGATTCAATGTTTTGAAACTTTACTGACTCCGCTAAACTTATGTGGGGTCTGATTCTTCAAAGTCTATAACTTAACATGCCCTTTTCAAAGTGTGTTCTCTTTCGGGTTGGGTGACTGTTTCAAGCCTTTTCCGTCACCCATTAATCTTTCTTCAATTTCACCCCACTCAAAATTCATATTCAGACTCAAGTCATAAAGCTCAATGATTAGCAATAAATTAAAAATATGAGAAGGTGATAAGTATCAAAAAAATGCCTTATAGTTTATCAGCTCAGCACGCTTCCTCGGCTATCCAATCCATATCCATTGCTATAACTTAACCATCAGATTAGTACAAGCAACACGCACCCAGTATATATTTTATATCTTTCCACTCGTTTGTTAATTAATTACTAATTAAATAATCGACCTGACATAATGACCGAAAAATCGGTGTCCATCCACAAAATAAAAGAAGACCCTTTTTGTATTGTATTTTTTCGAAAACAATATTTATCCATCGGATTATGGTGCTGTCACGGATCGGAAAACATGAAACATCCCATTCCCTTAGGTTTTTCCATGGGTAAGTGTCACTTTTTTCTTTCGTTTGTTTTTCCTGGTTTATTTTTCTTTCTTTTGGTGTTGTTTTTTTTTTTGGGGAATGGGATTTCATGACGATGTTGAAGATGATAGTATATCTGGGAAAGGGGGGAGTTTTGAAAAAGTCCCGCAGTCATTAACGATGGTTCACATTAATTTGTGTCTTTTTGTTTTTCTGTTGATGAAAAAATAAGGAGAAGTGACCACCAACAGGGCGTGACAATATAGATACCTTTGACTAAAAGTTAAGTTATTATTTTACACAAGAAAAAGCGACAAATTAGGTGAATTTTTTTTATAAATTTGTGGTATAATTCTGCGATGCGCTTTTTTCCATTTAAGTGTGAATAGTCTCATATTCTATGGATGGATTTGTCCAAAAAATGTTACCTAAAACATTTTTTAACTTCCCATTGGAAGTTATTGTAATGGGTCCGATTTGTCAGATTGAAAATTTTGACATTTCTCGACATTTCAAGGTCCCTAGATTCGAAATTAATCATTTTTAGAAAGATGTCTGTACGTCCGTACGTTCGCGACATTTTTTTCGTCGTCCATAGCTCAAGGACCAGAAGAGATATCGATTTCAAATAAATTTTGTTATACAGATAATAAGGCAGAAAGATGCAGAAAGGGCTCTCAAAAAAATTGCGTGGGTTGTTTTTTTAATATGACAGTTTCAAAAAAAGGTGAACATTTTGGTTAACCCTAAATATCTTACGAACTAAAAACGCTAGAGACTTGAATTAAATTTTATATAATGTATTATAACGTTATATCAAAGAAATATATTTTTTGAAAAAAATCCAAGGTTTTTTTATAAATCAAAAAACTAAAAAAAAAATTTGTCACCTTCAAAATTTTACGACTAAAATATGATTTCATCTCCAAAACAATTTTGTGCAACGACATCAGGTCAAATTTTAAGGAAGATCAAATTGACACTTTTTTTATAAAAATAAAAATCTAAAAAAACATTACTCAAAGTTGGTAAAAATTGAATATCGATTCAATTATCTTTTCAAAAACTTGAAATTTATTCTTCAAATTTATTTTATCTTATAAGAAATATCGTTGTAAACTTCAGTAAAATTTTGAAAAAATCGAATTGACAGTTTTTGTACAAAAAATTAAAAACCTAAAAAAATTTAACAAAAGTTGGTAAAAATTGATTATCGACTTAAATACCTATTCAAAAATTTGAGATAATAGCTTCTAACTAATTTTTATTTATAAGAAATATTGTTTTCAACATTAACACAAACTTTAAGAAAAATCGAATTGACAGTTTCTTACAAAAAATAAAACTCTAAAAAAAACTAAAACTTGGTAAAAATTTACTTTCGACTCAAATAGCTTTTCAAAAATTAAAAATATTGGCTTCAAACTTATTTTAATTCACGGAAAATATTATTTTTGATATTCAGTAATTTTTATATAAAAATCCAACAGTCCGTTTTTTCATAAAAAAAATAAAATCTACAAAGAATAGTACGCAAATTTGGTAATAATTGATACCAGTACATATAGACAAACTTTTAAGCAAGACAAATCGACAGACGGGATGGGAACTTATCAGTGTGGGTCGCATCCCATCCTCTTTTTAAACATAGTTTCCAATGTTACCTCAGTGACACAAATGTTTACAATTTCTTTGAAAAGAGTCAATTATACTTTATATTATAATTGAGTTATGTTTTTTTAGTGAATTCATGGCAAAATTTTAAAGTACTTGTTTAAGTTCTAAGATTTTGTGACTTAAGGTTCTTGTGTTGTAATTTTTATATTTTTATATTTTGTGGACGAACAATTTTGTTGAGAGAAATTAAACATTTACAAATTTTGCTTAACATTTCCTAAACTTTCTATGGTTAAGTTTTAATATTTTATTTGTTTATATCCTTTAATCATCTTAATCTCTAAGTTTCCCTTGCTCACTTTCAAGTACCTAACACACTTTAACAAGGTTTCTCATGAAAATGGTGAGGTCCCGAACATTATATGGTGTTAACAAAGTGTCTCCTGACCAACAGTTAGCCTGCAAAATTTCTATTACAGTGCCACCATTTTGGAAACGGAACGCCGACCTGTTGTTCTTCTAGCTTTTGGCCCAGTTTCACAGTAGTGGAATCAATTCAGAAAAAAATAGTATTACACTTTTGCAGAAAAGCTGGAAGCAGATGAAGTTCTAGATGTTATTAAGAGCCTAACACAAAAGATATAATGTCTTGAAGATACAACCGCTATTGGCATTCAAGGTGTCAGAACAAAATCAGAATTAGAATTAGAATTAGAATTAGAAACATTTTATTCATTCATTTTTTCATTTCCAACTTAAAACTAGTACAATAGCAAGTGTATAAAAAAAAAAAAGGAATAAATAATAGCTATCATTCTTTAACTTGAAAGTTAGTATTGAATGATACATTGTGATTTAATTTTAATTTTACAATAATTAGAAACTGTTGTGGGGTGACAATCAGCAATACAAATAATAAAACAATGGTTCAATAAGTTAAGTAAATCAATAAATATTTTAAAGATAGTATAACTGAATATAAAAAGAGTAGGTATATACATACATTCATAGGTAATAAATAATTCATCATAAAATTCATTCAAAAATAACAACAAAATGGTACATTTTTTATGATTATAAAACTATGATACAAAATTTAATAATAGTTATCAATAGAATTTAAATCAATTGTAAAAAGCCAGTCTTTTAGTTTTTTTAAGAAATAGTTTAAGTTTTGAATTGTTCTGATAGACAAAGGTAATTTATTAAATGACTTTGGTGCTGCGGCAGTATAAAAGTTAGAGAAATGAGTCTTATGGGCAGTGGGTTCATTGACAAGGTGCATGTTGTTTATTCTTAGATTATATAACTGCGAGTTTCTACTAGGAATATTACCGCTTTGCTTGAAAAATTCTTTAAGTACTTTGAAAATATACAGATGTCTCAAAGGTAGAATCCGCAATTCCTTGTATAAAGGCCAACTTTCAGTATAACGATTTTTGTTGCAAATAATTCTAATAAGATGCTTTTGGGCAATCAATAACGGCCTAAAAGTATTTGCATAGGAACCACCCCAGCTTGATAACCCATATTGTAATTTAGAGTGCGCAAGACCATAATATATTGAAGTTAGAACCTTTTTAGAGCAGAATGGTTTTAAAAGATACATTTTTCGCGTTATGAGCATCAAATGATTCTTGATGTTGTAACTATGATCTTTCCAATTAAGGTTTGAATCAATTGTTACACCTAAATATTTAAAATTATTCACAGAATCAATTTTGAAACAAGAATTGGAACAGGAATATTTATGTTGGAAATTAGGTTTACCACAATTGTGAATTGGAAAGCTAAATTGCCTACAACTCGAAGCATGAAAAAATAAATTGTGATTACAGACTGGATGGCCAGATGTTTTAAAAGTCATGAATTTAGTTTTTTCACTAATTATTAACTTATGGTTAGAAAACCAAGTCCTTAGAACTTCGAGATCTTCTTCAATTAGTAAAACACAATTAAAATCCGAATTAGACTGGTAGGTAAATGATATATCATCAGCAAATGCCGTCGAAAGGCCATTTAATCGAAGCTTAAAAATAGAGTTAATATATATTAGGAAGAATAAAGGGCCGAGTACAGATCCCTGTGGTACTCCATTTTTTAAAAAACGAGCTTCACTTTGTGTACCGTTGATAATAACTTTTTGAACTCTTCCCTTTAAGTATGATTTTAACCACTGAAAAATTACTCCCCTAAATCCTGCATTATACAACTTATCTAAAAGTAAATCGTGGTCAACCATATCAAAAGCTTTTGTCATATCAATAAAGAGAGCCATTGTAGATTTATTGTTATTCAAACTGCCATAAAGCTGACTGCATAGCCTAAGAATTGCATCTTCGGTTGATTTTCCTGAACGAAATCCAAATTGATTTTCACTAAAAAACTTATTTTTATTCAGGAAAGAAGTAATTCTATTAATCATAAGTTTTTCAAAAAATTTTGAAAAAGTAGGAAGAATAGAAATAGGTCTGTAGTTAACCATATTTTTCTTATCTCCCTTTTTAAAGAGGGGAATAACCTCAGCGCATTTAAATTGTTCAGGAAAACAACCCTGTTCAACACTTAAGTTAAATATGTAACTCAAAACATCTGAAACATAGAATGCAATTTTTTTAAGTACGTTACTAGATATTCCATCAGAAGTGCAAGAATTTTTATTTTTTAAAGTTAGAATTATTTTGTAGGTTTCAAAAGAGGTAATAGAATTAAACGCAAAGCTATTTGATTGTATGAATTCAGCATCTGGACAATGTTGATTACAGCAATCACAATCATTACCGGTATTACTAGATGGCTTCAATATTTCAGATATTTCAGTAAAATATTCATTAAATTTATTTGATATACAGTTAACATCAGTTAGAGGAACATTATTAACTACAATAGTTTCTATTACGTTTGGCTTTTTTGTTTTACCTAAAATGCTGTCAACAGCCTTCCATTCATCTTTTATATTGCCTTTTGATTTTTCAAATAAGTTACAATAATACTTTTCGCGAGTCAATTCAACATTTGTACTAACGGCTTTACACAGTGTGAGGTAATACTTTTTTAGCTTTACATTATTTGGATGTTTTTTTAGCTTAATACTAATTGTGTTCTTTTTTTTAATCTGCTTAAGGAGACTCTTATTCATCCAAGGCTTTAAAAATTTGTTTTTATTAGAATTTTGTATCGACACAGGAGTACATGACTCTATATGTTTTTGCAAGATTGTGATAAAAATAGCAAACGAAATTGATGGGTCCGTTTCCGAATAAACCTGATCCCAAAATTCATGCTTCAAAATATTCCGCAATAATATGTAATCGGTGGTATAATGCTCTTTTCTTTGTGTTACTGAAGTAGAATTCCGATTATTTTGTAACTCATTACATAAAATGATCGATTTATGATCAGTAATATTTAGGTCCAGAACACTTCCAAAAAATTTGGATTTATTGCTGACTTTAAAACGAGTAAAAATGTGGTCAATGCAAGTACTTGAAGATTTAGTTACGCGAGTTGGTTCATTAATAATTCTCTTTAGACCATTAGAAGCCATAAGAAACAAATAATTATCACTGTCTTTGTCGGATACGTTTAAGATATCAATGTTAATATCCCCAATCAAAATTAAATTACAAGTCTTATTTATGCAAAGAATTTGACTGAGTTCCTCTATAAACAAACTTTTACTAAACGCGTGCAATCTGTAGAAACATAACATTGTATAGTTTTCGTTTTGATAGCAAAACGACAACTTAACAACATCCGCGCTGCAAATGTCGATTTTTGAGAATTGGTGAACAAAATTTTCATCAATGTAAACTGCGACACCACCTGACGAATAAGATTCATTGCAACAACTAAAAATCGCGTAACCCGGTATTATAAAGGCTTATTTCACTCTCATAAACCCAAATCTCTGTAAGAACTATTATAGCTGGCAATTTTTTAAATGACTCAATGTGAGCTAGGAAATTAGAAAAATTTTTTCTGAGACTACGGATGTTTTGTTGTATACAAAAGCAATCATCTATAAAACTACTAAAAACTGGCACTTCACAAATACTTTGAACTGAATAAGGAATAGGATTAACAATACTCATATTTTATCAAAATCAGAAATATAATTAATTCTTACAGAATTGTCACCCTCACTCCTCCTCATAAAAATATTTCCATTCCTAGTCCAAACGTATTTGACTCCTTTCGTAGTTTTTAGGGCTAGCGCAGTATTTAGAAGTTGACGCCTCTGATGAGTTAAGCAATCGTTTATGTATACTTTCTCCGGTTTACCTTGTGCTCCAAATATGTTTGTTGTTAGTTGTTCTCTTCTCTCTCTCTTAGTTTTCATAATTTTCTCTTTCAAGTGATGAGAAACAAATTTGACATGCAGAACATTGGTGCTCTTCATGTCGCCATTCGCATGAGAATTGCCTTTTTTAATTTTTTTGACAAAACATTGGTCGATGTCAGTCTCATTTACGTTAATATTCAATGCATTGCGAATCATACCAACTGCAAGATCGATGTGTGGTGTGTCTTTGTTTATAATTGGAACATTATATACTTCAATGCTGTTAGATAGAAGTTGTTGTTCTAGGTAGTCTACCTTTTGTTCCAGTGTGACAATTTTTGTTTCATTTTCCTTAATTTTGGCAACCATTTCATCAATTTGTGCTTTGTGGTAGTTCTTTAGTTGCACAATTTCAGCATAAACCATGTCCAGGGTAACAGCGACAGGTAGTGCATCGATCGGTTGAATGTTGTTGCTTATACCAGTGTTGTAGGTAGTGGTAGAAAAAGTGGTGGTGGTGACGGGGGCGGATAATGTGGCTGCGGTGGCGTTGATGGTGGCAGTAGAAGCAGAAGCATCAACGCAGGATGATTTGGAGAAGGTGGCAGCCGTAGTAGGAAGGGTGATGACAGTGGCAGTTGAGGAAGTGGTGGGAGCGGTGTTAGTGGTGGTAGTTGTAGCAACGGTGGCAGCATTTGTGTCTTTACTTGGAAGAGAGTCGGATGCAATCGAAGATGGTGTAGGCGGTGTGTGTTTGGTTAATGGTGTAGTTGAAGAGTATTTAACTGGAGTGACACCAGAAATAGATCCTCTCCTCTCAGCCGTACAACTAGGGCATCTCCAACTTGTCTTAGAATTTTTCATAAATTCAATATCATTTGCTGTAATTTTTGCACATTTTCCATGGAAATATTTATTGCAGCTACTGCATTTTATTTTAAGCTCAGCTCTATCGACCTTTTTTTTACAAATTCCGCACGACATTTTAGTTTGATAAATTATGTATTATAAAACTTATTTAAAATGATTTTTAACTATTTTTAAAATGAAAAAAGCTCCCGAATATGAGTGTACCCCACAACGTCACACTGGAAATATGAAAAGCTTCAAGTTCCTATAGAAACCAAAGTTGTATACGTTTAAAAAATTCCTTTAAGAAGAGATTGAGTTTCCAAAATTCTAATATCTGATTCGGCTCCCGGAAATTACGCCAGAAGAAATTAGGCCAGAATTTTTTTTGGAAAAAACGCCAGAAAATTCTTCATACAAAATTCTGTTTTTTTTTTTCCTAGGAAAAAATAACAAATTTTTCTGGCAAAATTTCGGAATTTCAGGCATTTTTTCCTAAAAATTTTCTGGCGTTTTTTCCATTTACAGAAATGGAAAAAATATTTGGAAAAAAAGCCAGAAATAAAATTTCTGTCGTTTTTTCCTTTTCAGGTTTAGGAAAAAAACGGCAGAAAACTGTATTTTGTATAAATTGTTGTAATAAACAAAAAGTTTTACTACACATTCTTTGTATCTACCATCTATTGTAAGAATTATTGTTAAGTTGCTTTCGTAAATTCATCATTGACACTTGACGTTGTGAAAAAAAACATGCAACGTTGTGTTGTTGCCGTGCAGATATATCAAAATATGCTCGGAGTGCAACTTAAAGTTGCAAGCTCAAGCAGTTGCAGATTCAAACGAAAATTACAAGTGTCCATGCTGCCGGGAAATCGTAGCAGACACTTTGCAAGTTTACATTTAGTAAAAATATTTTGTTCTTTTCTATTTTGTTAAATAAATTGTTACAAATAAAAAAATTATTGAAAACTTTAGTAATTTTTTGCATGGCAGCCACGCTGTAACCGCGCCGGCAAATCCAAATTGATATCAGGAAATTAGGCTAGAATATAAAAAAAAAAATAAATTGGGTGGCGCGACAGTCCGTTGAGAACCAAGGCCTAGTGACTTACAACTCTCAACCATTCCTGTGTGCGAGTAATGTTGTCAGGAATGGAGGGGACCTACAGTTTATATGCCGACTCCGAACGTCTAATTTTGAGAAAGCACTTTTTCATGACAATAGTTACTCTTCGAGAATTTGTCAATTCCTCGCAAGAGGCAGTACCCGTGAAAAGACTTTGGATGGCATAGGCAGGGATCGAACCCAAGACCTCTGGCATGACAGTCCAACGCACTAACCATCATGCCACGGGTACCACTAGAATATATCAATTGGTTTTCTGGCCTAATTTCCATTTTGGTTTCTGGTTTTTTTTCCATTTCTGTCTGGCACAATTTCCAATGTTTCTGGCTTATTTTTTACAACAAATTCTGCTTCTTTTTCCAATTTGAAACAGAAAACATTTTTTGGCGTTTTTTCCAAAAAAAATTAATTCTGGCGTAATTTCCGGGAGCCATCTGATTTTACTATTGCATAATTGGTATGACGAATATTCAACGAAATATCAAAAATCTTGTAAGTCCAAAAATGGAAAATTAAACTAGAGTAACAATTTCAGTCATTCAACAACCAATATAGGTAAACGAAGCAGCCAGACCAACCGTTTTCTTTACGCAGCAAATGACATTTAAATTCCAACTTATGGTGAACAATCAATATTACTCAACCATTGTCTTCGCAGACATTTTTCTGGAATTTTGTCATTATCAAGTCATCGAGCTTATCATTTGGTTGACTTAAGAACAGGAAACTATTTGATAGAAGAACAAATCTTCAAACTCAATATTTTGGTGCAAAATTTTCATCAAGTAATTAAATTAAACCAATAAATCCATCATCTGTCATTAAAGACTTATTAAAAGAATTTAAAGAAATTGTCAAGACAAACCTTCTGGCTAAGGTGAAGCATGATGTGACGTTTATCTCCTGAACAACTCAAAACCGCAAAGCAATAAAAATATATACCTAAAACACTTTGTCATAATTTTCAATGTTACATAAGTAACACAAATATTCACAATCATATGTTTTCATTTGTAAGAATTAAAAATACTTTGTATTTAATAAAATAACTTAAATATTTTTGGTGAATTCAAATCAAAAATTGATAGAATACGTCAGAGGTGCAATTTTCTGTGACCTTTTAGTTCCTGCGGTAACGAATAATGCGGTGATTCCCCATAGTTCACACATATTCACTTAAAATAACGAACTGAAAAATAATACAAGACAATTCCCAACTTCTGATTGAAAATATCCTGAACGTGAGAGGTTAATGTGTAATACCTTATGAAATGAAACAAGCCGGCTAATATTTTTAATTCAGCATGATGGTATAACATAATGTTACGTGTGTGTCACAAAATCTCATTTAAAAGGCCTTATTGATGCATGATTAGACTTTTCGTTTTTCTTGTTTTCCAACGGAACGTAACAACTAAAAGTCTAGATACTTTTTTAACATTTTATTAATTTTTCAGCAATGAGTTTATTTATGTTTGTGACGTTATGTGATGTGACGTTAATGGATCTACAAAAGTTTACCTAGCATAGTTTGAAATTAATTTCAATGTTTAGTGTGTAACTCAAATGTTCACAATAATATATTTTCATTTGGAAGATTTAAACATACCTAATATCTTTTGTAACTTTTTGGTGAATTCAATACAACATTTTGTAGAATATGTTAGATTTGCAATTTTTTTGTGACCTTTTGGTTCCCGAGGTATGAAATAGTGTGGTAATGTCTCACATTTCACTATGCATTTACTTAAACGAATAACGGAAACAAATGAAACACAATTCTTTTCCCAACTTCTGCTTGAAAATATCATGAAAGTCCAAAGTTACTGTGACGTGTGTGACACAAAATAGCACAAAAAACCCACCTAATCGGACTTATTGATATACAACTATAAAATAACTTTCTATTGGAGGTACCTTTCTTTTCAATTATTAACCAACCAAATTACGTGCTTGTGTCAATTGAACTAATTTAGTGACATAATGGCAATTATTCTACATCATAGATAGTCAATTAATGCCCAATAATTATATAGTAAAGTTCACTATTTTATTGTATATCTTTCCTCCATGTTAATGTGCATAAATGTCGTATTTTTGCTTTTTATTGAACAATTTATTTCAACCACTAATTTTCTAATTCTAATGTTGGTTTAGATACGGGAGTAGAGAAGGTGTATCCTTCACTATCCCGACCATCAGGACATTTGGTATGGATCCCGGAGCGCGTAATCGTGATATGTTCATATGGCAGGAGGTACAACATATCCAATTAGGCTTGTCTCATGTGAAACACAAGCCTCTCTCTTCGTTTGCATCGCGTCGCATCGCGTAGTTGGGTTAACACATTTTCTACCAAAAGGATTCAGTTAGTGCGTGATGTGTGCAGCCAGGCTAGTGCCAACTTATTTTTTCGTTGTTGTTGTTTTTTGAACTAGAAATGTTTTAGAAAATCCATTTGTTTGGGATTGTATAATTAGTGGTGGCTAATTGTACATTGAAATTCCATTTGGATATGGCTGGCGGAGGAGTATTCTCTACGTTCAACTGGGTGTCTGATGATGATTCGGATGATTATCTGGTATCTGGTTACCAAACATAGCTATGAGGAGAAAATGTATAGTCGTTTGTTAGGTTAGGATTGAAGGGCGATGGTCTTGTATAGTGGATAATGCGGGATGATTATAGAGTTAGATTGAAACAAGTTAACAGTCGAATGTAGACCATAATTCTAATCAACAATATTATTTGGATATTGTTTCTAGTTACAAATTTTAAAACCCAAGTTTTTGAAAGTCACTGTGTCGAAAAATGATGCAGGTTCGTTGGTTTAAGAACTCAATGGAGATTATTATTGAAGGCAAAGATGATCTATAGGAAGCCGAAATGAGAAAATGTTTGACAAATCGTATATAGTTAACTTATTATGAATCTTCACAAGCAAAGATTTAACTTTTACCACATATGATGACCTAAAGTTTCATACCTACTCTTTTCGTCACATGCGTAACTAACAATTTTTGTAGAAAGCACGCATGTAAAATGAATGCAATCTTTAGTGAATGGAATCATTTATCAATCAATTTAATAAATTAAAAGTACCACAGTTTTTGCATTCTTAACCTTTATTTGCAATCCTACAAATTAGTTCAATACATTTAAGTTTTGTCATTAGTATTCAATCCTTACTTACTTACTTACTTAAGGTGGCGCTACAGTCCGGGACGGACCTGAGCCTCAACCAACATGCGTCTCCAGCCAGCTCGATCCCTAGCCAGTTTCGTACGCCAAGTTGGTTGAGGTCCTCTCCCACCTGGGTGCGCCACCTGAGTCGCGGTCTTCCTCTACTTAGCAGTCCCTCAGGATTGGATTTGAAGACTTTCCGGGCTGGAGCGTTAATGTTCATTCGCTCTACATGACCAAGCCATCTAAGCCGTTAGACTTTAATTCTGTTAACTAGGTCAGTGTCCTTGTACAGCCCGTACCGTTCGTCGAAGAATTTTTCTCTTCAAGCATCCTAAGACGCTCTTATCTTTCTGTGACAGGGTCCAGGCATCACGCCATAAATGAGAACCGGGATGATGAGTGTCTTATACTCGTAGATGGTGATTTTACATGCTCGAGAGAGGACTTTACTTCTCAATTGCCTTCTAAGTCCAAAGAAGCAGCGATTTGCAAGAGTTACTCTTCGTTTGATTTCAGCACTAGTCTCGTTGTCTGTGTTAATAGCGGTGCTTGGGTACACAAAGTCCTTAACTACCTCAAAGTGATAGCTGTCTATGGTGACGTTTTGACCAAGACGTCGTTGTTAAGTGTCCTTTTTTGACTACAGTATATACTTGGTCTTACCCACATTGACCACTAAACCCATCTTCTTCGCTTCCGTCGCAATGCTCAAAAACGCTCTACTGACATCAAGCTTTGATCTTACAATAATGTCAATATCATCTGCGTATCCTAGTAGTTGGATGGACCTTTGGAAGATTGTACCTCTATTGTTGAAGGTTGAAGTCGCATGACAGTACATCGTCTTGTGTATAAAAGCTTTGTTGGCATCAAATGCATCAACCTTGATAGAGCAGCGTGCATTCTCCATCGTCATTCTGCACAAACGGATAAGTTTGACAGGGATGCCAAAACTAGACATTACTCGGTAGAGCTCTTCCCTAGAGATGCTGTCGCATTCGGCTTTGAAATCGATAAAGAGATGGTGGGTATCGATTTGAAGTTCCTGGCTTTTTCCAAGATCTGCCGTAGTGTGAATATTTGGTCGATAGTGGACTTTCCTGGTCTGAAGCCACACTGATAAGCGCCTTTTAGGTTGATGACGGCTTCAGACATTGACATAATAGGGCAGAAATGATCTTATATGCAATATTAAGGAGACTGATGCTTCTGTAGTTGGTGCAATTTTATGTATCGGGCAAAACATGCTCGGATTTCACTCATGCTTTCTTCCGATCATATTTTGCAGATGAGTTGGTGCATTCTCATTACCAAGTCATCGCCTACTGCTTTAAATAGTTCGGCAGCGATGCCGTCAGCTCCACCAGCTTTGTTTGACTTAAGAGAAGATATAGCTATCTTCACTTCGTCAAGGTCGGTTTGGCGGAATTGTTGATTTGAGTCGTCAAACCAGGGGTTTCACTGTTTTGACCGTGTGAAACCTAGCACTTCAGAGGTGGCATCTCTGACGGCTGCAAGGCAATGTTGCACTGGTTTTCGATACTAAATGCAGGCAGCATAGGACTCCTAAGGAGGTTATTAGAGACCCGCAGCAAAATCGATCGTGGTGTCGTGCAGGCTGTATCTCCCGATTATGCCACCAAAGATGTCTTCTCTTCCAAGCTTGGCGTTAAAATCTCCTAAGATAATTTTAATGTTATGGGCACTGCTCATAAGTGTTGTCCAAGAGCTCGAAGAATATGTCTTTGGTGTCTTCATCTTTCTCCTCTGTTGGGGCATGCGCGCATATTAGGCTTATGTTGGCGAATAGAGCCTTGGTGCGGATTGCCGTGATGCGCTCGCTCACACTGTTGAAACTCAAGACTTTTTGCCTGAGTCTAGTTCTAACAACAAATCCACACCCAAAAAGACGCTGTTAAGGGATCTAATATTCCACGTACATATCCGAAGTTCGTTGTCCTTATTTCATTTGCGTGGGTTGTCAACAGTGAATCCGTCCGTCTCCGAGGCTTGTTGGTGCTTCGCAACTAAAAGTATTTTTTACGTGGCCAGGAAGTCACCCCAACGGCACAACCCCCAACCTGGAGGACCAGATCCTTAGTATAACTCCAAGGAAGGGGAGGCGGATAAACCGCTCCTTACAGGCCTGGGCTTCGAATATGTCGAAGAAGCCCTATAAGGTGTTCACTAAGTAGTTCAACCTTACTGGAATTGTAGACGCCACCGTTGATTCCATCTCGAGAAATCGTCCGCTGCCGCCTGGATAAGGAGAGGTGCCTTAGTGGAAACACCTGTCCCCCCCTCTCTCGTTTGATGCCCCCAACAACTTTCCACTGTGGTTGGAACCCAATCTCCAGTTGAGGTACTAGACACCCGATGTTCACTGCGGGGAGGTGAGATTAGGAGTTGATAGACAAAGGTGGGTTTTGAGAAAAACCTGTGGACGCTTGTATCCTCTTGAATGCACATATCTACCATTTGAACATCCTTCAATCCTTGCGTTCACAATAATACAAGAAGTAAAACATTTTATTCAATTGATTGAATAAAATGATGAATCTTAAATAATTGCATTTAATCGACCGAATTCAAAAAAAAAATTATTTTAAGTCAGTCTCTAGGTGAATTAAAATCTTGAAAATAAAGTCATAGAAGTCTTCTTGGTAGAAATTGGATCAAAGCTGTTATAAGTCATGAAATTTAAAAAAAAAAAATGAATTCATTAGACAAACATTTAAGTTAGTTAGTTTAATACTTTATTTTCGTCGTAATGTCTTTTGTATCAACTTTCTTAACGTTATGTTAACGAATAGTGTTCTACTGAAATAGCCAGTTAAATCCTTGCCCTCAAGCAATGCAATTGTTATAATCGCTACTCCAGAAATAGTCATCAGTACACATTTAAGCCTGACCTAATCGTACTGTCAAGAATAGATAATTGTTCTTAAGCCGTACTTAAAGAATGTGGAATGTTTCACCGGGAGACGGAGAAATCCCACGGTTTAGAATCCAGAACACTGGGAATCCCGCGGTTTGTTTTTAATTTAATATTTCTTTCTCTTTCAAATTACCGATTACAGGACAATATCGACATTTGAATTACATATTTTGTAGTAAGTTTTAATAATTTTAAAGAGTTATTGGATTGCTAAGCGATCTTTTATCAAACATTGCTAAGCATTAAACTAATGACACTTCTATTGACAGTTGAAATCACGAAATAATTGGCCCTTAAGCTATTTAAGGTAACCTACAAAGGTTATAAATGACATGTGGCAGAAAATGTACAAAATCTTTTTGAGGGCGATTTATACAACACTTATCCATAAATTTTCATGAGTTTCAATCCAAAACAATTATTGACATTTGGGGATTTTATTGCCACTGAACAAAAGTAATTTTATCTTCATCCATAAATTATACGAGCCCCACCATTTAACCTAGAAACTGAAACTATAATAAATTTAATTGGTCATTGTTCTTCCAAAATTAGCAAGACAATCTTAAGGTGATTTAAAGCTAAATAGGCAAGAAGTTCTATATCAAAGTCTCTTTAGGAGATTCCCTATGTCAACATTATAAAACAATTTCCAAAACTTAAACTAATATCATCAAAACGACACAAAACGAAGGGTTTCTTAAGCACGTGCAGATGGAGACATAATCCCATATAAATATAACTTTTCTATTTATAGATAATGTCTTCACATTTAATTGAGATTCTACAAGTACTTATATAAGATGCATTCATAACTTATAACCCGTAACGTTCAATTACAATCATGACACACAGAAGACAGAAGAGAGTTCCAAATAATTATGATATTATTACCTACTATTTCAATTTCAATTCCAGTTACTCTTACACTCAACTCTATAAAGTATACCTTGTTGAAGATATTTCATGCTTTTGAACAAAGATGATAAAGCATCACCCAAGACCGACCGACCCAATAAGGACGATTTTGAATTCTGATGATGATGGTTTGAAGTTGTGGAAGTAGATACGAGTATTCATGAAGATAATAAGATTGAAAACTTCATTTCATCATCACTATATTAAGGTTTGTGTATAGAGACGAGACATAGAGCCACACATTATGCATAATGCAATGCATGTGACAATAACTAAGATCGGGTGGTGATAAATTTAATTTGTATGCTCGTGTTGGGTATATGGAGCAGGATGTGCAGTTTGTATATGGAGTGCGTTTTGCATCTTGCATCATGCATCATCGTCATGCATATTTTGAATGAAGGAATATATTAATTTCTTGGTTTGTAATTAAAATTATATGTAAATAAATGCAAGACGAAAATTAAATTAAAGTTATATACTCGAATGTCGTTCGTTTGAAGGAGGAACATTAATGATTTGATTCATTTTAAATTGTTTTATGAACCTGTCGAGGTTTAAATAAATAATTGAAAGTGTGTAGGTATAATGTCTATTTGATAAGACTTATGCGTATACAATCTATACAAAAGTATCTCAAAGTAATTTCAGTTGCTATTATTTCAGAAATACGTATCCTAGCAGACAATAGTTGCTCATTGTTATTGAAAAATTTACGAGTTGTTGAAAAGGAAGCACTTAATAATATGAATGTTAAAAATCATTCAAAAAAGTGCGTATACGCCCGGTGTATCATGGTTGAAATTAAAAAAAAAACAAATTTGACAGTTGTCATCTTACTAGGTTTCAATCTGATTTATAAACCCGATATTTTCTTAAGAGGAATCAATATTTAAAAACGATGTCAGTCAAAGAGATTCAACGGCTTCGATTGCTATCCTTTCTTTGAAATGTTTGCAATTTTCGATTGTATATCCTCGATAACCTGACTACTTCCATCTTCAACGCGTTATATAATAAGATTAATTCTTTGTTTCATTCATTATTGAATTGTTATTGGAAGAACACTGGATTTAAAACGTTCAAGGTGCTTGCTCGATAATAGCTGTCATAACCGGACACTGTCTAATAGGAAAAGCCACGAGACTAGGCGTATTCTCAAATGACTTTTGCAGAAGCTGTACGGACGAGGAAGAGGAAAAAACGCTTCTTCATCTTCCTGCACATGCCCTGCTCCGGCTCGAAAACGCAAGAATTACCTAGGAGAATTCTTCTTTAACGATCTCACGTTTCGTAAGGGACTCAAGCTGGTTCCATTGAGCTTAGAAGGAAGCCTCAAGATTCATGTGGTATCCCAATGGGCCATTAAACTGGCCTAAGTGTGTCCGTTTTCATAATGGACAGCCACTTTAACCTTACCTAACCCTAACCTATTGGAAGATGCTAACCATATATTATTATAATTGTTTCGTTTATTTAAACTTCAAAAACGAAAGCAGCGCAAGTAGTGACTAATTTAACACGACACCTCTTAATGGAAAACAATATAAGCACATACATGATCTTAAGGGAAAAACATTAGGTGCGACTCTATAGAGGGTTTTAAGACTTATGTTTTTAATGCTCATAGTCTTGACAGCAAAGACAAAATTGTTTACTTTAGGTTAAAATAGGATACCATTTTCCAAAACTCTAAGAGCAGAAGAGGAGAGAGGAAGACTGACTTCTCAGAAGCAAAAATAGATAGTATGGAAAAGGTCGCAGATGTTGAGAGGTTAAGAAGCTGATATGAAGTTCAAACATGTTATGAGCAAGTGGAACCGAAGGTTGTAAAGACAGAAATGGAAACATCATAGTAAGGGGTGGTTTTTTAGCTATTATCTTTTTGGCACCACTGGTTTAAACAGCTGACGCAAGTTTCGTGTTTTGTTTTACTGTCAAACATCTTCAGTTTGGTCTATAATACGCACAACGCTTGCAAATTTTTGAATTTTATTATTAAAATGTGTCATCTGTTAAGAAAGTTCATCGCGCGCTTCTTCCATTTTATGGTTAGTTTATTCGACTCACTAAAGCGGCTATTCGGGCTATTGTGACTAAATTTTGCACTAAATTTACATTGTTTGACATTAAACCACCAACACGCTTACGTAGAGTGCAAACTGAAGAAAATAACGCAGCAGTATCGGCCAGTATTATTGATGACAATCAACAATCGATTCGTCGCCGTTCGCAGCAATTGGGCCTCTTTACTCAACAACGTGATTATTTTGCGGAAGGATTTAGGTGTAAAGCCTTTCAAAATACAGCTGATGCCAGAATTGAAGCCGAACGGCCTACTGCAACAGTAAAAGTTTTGGTGAATGGGGTTTTGTAAAGTTGGCCGAAAGTCCACTTTTTTAAAGAAAAATTGTGTTCAGCGACGAAGCTAATTTTTGGCTCAATGGGTACGTTAGTAAGCAGAATTGAAAATTTTGAAGTGAATATCAGCCAGAAACATTGCAAGAGCTACCAATGCATCCAGAAAAAGTCACACTTTGGTGCGGTTTATGGGCTGTTCGCATCATTGGACCGTACTTCTTAAAAGATGATGCGAATCGTAACGTAACTTTTTTTTTCCAAAATGCAAGAGTTTGACTTGCATGACATGTGGTTTTAACAAGACGGTGTCACATGCAACACAGCACGCGCAACAAAAAACTTATTGAGAGGTGAGTTCATTAAACATTTTATTTCATGTTCAGGACCTTTAGACTATTTTTTGCGGTTCTATGTTAAAGCTCATGTCCTGTTTTGAAGAAAACATTAAAGCATTTATTCGTGAGATACCGGCCGTCATGTTAGAAAGAGTATTCCAAAATTGGACTTAGCGGATGGACCATTTGAGACGCAGTCAGGATCAACATTTTCATGAAATAATCTTCAAATTTTCAATTGTAGGGACCGTACTATCGATTCACATAAAAATTTTATGCATTTGTTTTGAATTGTGTGTGTTTTTTTTTGAAAAACTTTCTTATAGCCTTTAAAAAATTACCCTACAGAACCGCAGGCAATACTGGGGATATGGGGGAAACACTTCTGCAGACTGTATAACGGCGACGACGCACCCAATTCCGCTAACAGACAGGATGATACAATATAGACGACGAAAGCCAACAATCCCGTCTTCTCGACTAAGACGAAGTTAAGATTTTCATATCTTGAATGAAGTCTAACAAAGCCACTGAAGCAGATAGCTTAAATGCCGAGCTTTTTGAAGCCTCTGCAGATAATTTGGTTAACATGGAATATGCACTTATTTATCTAAAAATTAAGGAAGGTAGAAAGCATGAATGAAACCTCAGTATTGGTTGTTTGAAATACTGACAAAAAGAACACCTTTAAAACTGAATCAACTAAAGAGGAATCAGTCTACATGATATTGCATACAAAATCTTCTTTCTAAAACATCGTCAACAACCTGATAGGTTCATATTGGTGTCGCTTTAGAGCCAATCAAATATTATGATTAGAACAGATCTTTACACGTCAACACAATAGTGACTTTCTCTTCAAAAAGTCTTTCCAATTCGGAAGAACTAAGCGCAATGGCAATAGGGTTTCTTTTTAAATGTTATGACCAAGGCGCAAAAATGGGCTTATGAGTTAATGAGGGCAAAAATAAAGTACACGCTGTCATCAAGAAATCACCCACTTTGAGGTAGTTAAGGACTTTTTCTAACTGAGGTCCGCTATTGATGTAGAAAACAACACTAGTGCTGAGATTAAATCAAGAATTACTCTTGCTTACCGTTGTTTCTTTAGGTAGTAAATCTCTCTCTCTCATGAGTGACTTAATTGATGCTATATAAAACCTTTATCATCGACGTTTGATAGCGTTTGGCATCAAGCTCTCTTATCGAAAGTGCGTGCTTTCGACTTTCACGAATCCATGCTTCATTGGATTAGTAATTACCTTTCGAATCGTTCAATACAAGTAGTATTAGAGGGGTTCAAGTCTGAAAACCACATAATAAATGCTGCTGTGCCCCAGGGCTCTGTTCTATCTCCAACACTCTTTCTCATTTTTATTAATGATCTCCTGTCTGTAACTTCTAATCCAATACATTGCTTCGCTGACGATAGTACTTTCAGCTTTTCATATTCGTTTTCAGAATCCCATCCCTTTTCTTTGGATGTGGAACTGCAAATACAAAATATGATAAGCTCATTAAATTCCGATCTAAACAGCATTCTTAATGTGGATTAAGAAACCGTTCGGCATTTAATGCTTTGAAAGTGCAATGCTGTCTTGTATTGTTAAAGCGAGATACACCCCCCTTGCCATTATACATTATACATCGAGGAGATTGAACATCTCGATATTCTCGGTATGTGTATCACCAACCACCTTTTGTGAAATGATCACATACGCGATGTCGCCAAAAATTCCTCAAGATGTTTTTGTTTTGTAAGGAAATGCAAGAAGTTTTTCTTCCCCTCTGATCTAGCTGTTATCTACAAAACTTATATACGTCCAAAGCTTGAGTATGACTCCCATATCTGGCTGGTGCACCTGCAACCTACTTAAGCTTGGATAGTATTGAACATCGTCGTAAGGTCTCTTGTCTGACCCTTTTTACCGTTATTTTAAAGGCTTATGCTCTAGTGAAATAGCCTTCTCCCCTTAAACAGTTCAACCGTAACACTCGCTCTTCTAGGAATGCTCATCAGTATAACCTCGAGCCCAACTTCCTTCGTACTGTCAAGTATCGAGATTTGTTCTTAAGCCGTACTACGCGAATGTTAAATGCCTTACCACACTATGTTTTTTCCAGCCATTGCAATATTCAGGAATTCAAAACCAATGTGCACCGACACCTCCTCTTCCTAGTACTCACATTGTGGTCCCGTATGCATACAAGGTGAGTGGATAATGGGACAGTAAATATTTTTAATAACAAGACAATAAATTGTTTTAAAACAAATTAAAGTACTGAGGTTGGAAACTTAGAAATTAAATGTAGTTCTTTAAGACTTTTACTATCTAGGTGGGAATCGGTTTAGAAAATTAAAGTTTTATTAAAATTAAAATTAAAATTTTAAGTTACAAACTCCAACACTTTAATTCTTTGATCTACTTTGAATGAAAGTTTATATTCATTCACACTTTCAACTGATTTTGAACCTAAATTTTTAATTTAACAACAGACATTTTCTAACCCAATTACACTCATATCCAACCTATACATATATTTTGCCTTAAAGCAAAATTATGTTTCATTTTCTCAGTCTTGAAAACCCTACCCTATTTTCATGTTTTTGCCTCATATGTTTGGTTAAATATTAAAATTGAATCTACAAATGTACAAATGTAGACACGAAAGTGGTAACCTTTTTGAAAGATTTTGATAGCCAGTACCTAATAGAATGTAAGATATGAATTTTAGATATGTCGGTAGCTACACGTTCCTACTACCTTACAAGTTAAGAATATAAATAAATAAAAATAGGAAAAAGAGAGATTTGTAAAAAAAGGTATTGGTACCTTCCAGAATATCATCTAAAAAACTTGAATTTCATTTATTTTTAAAGGAACTGTCAATTTTTATCACATTCCATACGACAATGAATTTGTAAATGGATTTTTCTTCCCTCATTGCCAGAAATATTCATGATATGTCACATGAAAATATTATTATATCTATGTTTATGATATTTCTTTAAAAAGATAAAAATAAAAAACAGAGCAGAGCAGAATAGAATGGAACTCCACATGTTTCTTGAAAGCCATCAGCAAGGAGCCAGTTTTTTTTCTACATTCAACATTTTACATTTAACTTTATACAAAGAACATCTAGGTACCATTTAAAGGGTGATCCAAAAGTGACTTGCTAATTTAAAGTGATAACAAAGTTTATTAACTTCCAGTAGGAAGGTATAGTACAATCGGTCCGATTTGACAAATTGAAAATTTTGACATTTCTCGAAGTTTCAAGGACAATCGAGTCGAGTTTTTTTGTCGTCCGTAGCTCAAGAACCAGCAGATGCATCGTCTTGAAACTAATTGTGTTATATAATGAAGCAAATACTTTATCCACCCAAAACCGTGATAGCCACCAAAAAGTGGTGGTCGGTGAAAATCGCAATAGTTGTGAAAAGCTGTTGATAGCTGATGAAATCCGTGATAGCTAGTGAAGTTGTTCATAGACAGTAATACCTTTGAAAACCCAGAGAAAACCGAAGAACAACATTGGAAGTTACCGGCAAGAGCAGTTAAAAACCGAAGGATGGGTGGACCAGTTCCAAGCCCAAAATAGGACTTACTTCTGACAAGGAGTTATATTCACCTGAGTTTTGAACTGATCGTAATCTGTGATCACATTTAAGTATTGTAACTTTTTAACTGTAGTACCCGTAGCGTGATGGTTAGTGCGTTGGACTGCCATGCAAGGGGTCTTGGGTTCAATCCCTTCCTGTGCCACCTTACTTTTTGTACGGGTACTGCCTTTTGCGAGGAATTGACAAATTCTCCAAATCATGTCATGAAAAAGTACTTTCTCAAATTAGCCGTTCGAATTCGGCATATAAACTATAGGTCCCTTTCATCTCTGACAATATTACTCGAACACAGAAATGTGTTGCTATATTTTTTCCACGCGATGCGACGACGACCATGACCACGACTACGACCACGACGATCCCGAACAAAACAACGACGAAGACTAGAACCTAGAACGTAAAGGAGGTCATAGAAAAATTTAGCACATTCAGCACGTATGATGCTGATATCTCCGGCCACTCAGCTTAGGGTGGGTTCAGCAAATAAATTAATATAATATTTGAGATGATATCGTAGGTGATCAATTAAATTGATCAGAATATAAAAATATCGGTGACCACAGGGGTGTCTATCCTGAAATTGAGAAATAGTGCGCCAGCAATTTTTTTTTTTATAATTAAGGAAATTGCAAACCTTCGGAGCGAAACCGACGGTGAAAGAAGTTTGAATAAAAGATTAAGGCTTGGAATTAATTTTCAAAATATTTATTATTAAGTTAATTTCCTGGGAAACCTTGAAATTAAGTAGGACTAAAACCCAGGATCTTTTAAACAAAGAAACAAATCGTTATTCTAGAAAAGATAAAGATGGACCGGGAACTTTTAGTCCCGAAAAAAAAGAATGTTAACGGTTTTATTTTAAGCGGGTCACGAGTACTGTAATTTTTGGAAATAAAGCGAACAGCCAAAGCCAAACGATAATTTTTTTTTTGAACAATGTCTCGACAACAAAATAATGTGATTCAACGGAAATAATTTTTAATCAAATAAACCAAACTATCATACTTAGCTTATTTCTGATGCCAGATTTCCCTTCCTTCCTTAACCAATTTTCCTTCTTTTCCTCTCCTGTATCTCAAAGAGTATATTCCACCAAATCTCCAAAATTATTCTCCTTTTTTCAAATTTTCAAAACACTTCCTCAAATTAAATTTTTTTCCAATCCAATTTCTATCTTCCAAAATTACTTTTCTTTCGATCTATTCGATTTCCTAGCTTAAAAAAAAGTGAGTTCCCAGGCTTTTGCCAAGCCTGGATAAACCCTTTTTCTTCAAAAACCCAGTGCTTTCAGCAACTCAGTGACTTGGGTTTCGGTCGCGTCATTTTTCCAGCAACGCTCAGCGTGTTTGCGTGAGTGTGCCAACGCAGTTGTAAACCCAGTAGTCTTCTCTTACTCGCACTTTAATCTCCCCAGCTTAATGCAAGTCACTCCTGAATTCGCCGCGCTTTACTCTGACTTGTAGAGTGCGGGAATGCAGTGGGTGCATTCAGCCATCTAACACCCCGATTCAAATATAATTGTGGAAACTTGATGGAAATTAGTAAGTTTCGATTAATAACAATTGTGGGCAGAGAAATGTGGCAGAAGTTCGATACACGCGTTTTAAAGTTATTTCGTTTGACTTTCGCGCAGATTTGGGGAAATAGGGACTTACGTTATCGTTCCATCTTGTACATTTAAGTATAATGAGGGTGTAAAAGTTGGGCTTGAAGCCATTCTCCCATGGAGTAACTTCGGCATTCGGAGACCAAGTGCCCACCGTGCCAATTTTGGTTTATTGGAGTCAGACCATCCGTCTGACACTTATGGTGGTAATTATGTTCATTCTTTGGGGACTGGCTGTCACCCGTTCTTAGTATTTGACAAGACCGCCCGTCTGTCACTTTAGTTAAAGTGGAAAGCTTATCCACTTTATGTATGTAAAATCGACATCAATGATTATGTTTCTTTCCAAAGTACTGAGAGAGTGAACCGATGGCTGATGGACCATGGCTGCCCCTCTCTCTCTCAGTAGATTGTAGGAAACACCTGTAGGAATGGAGGAGGGAGGAACAAGTATTTGGATGACGGAGAGAATGAATCTTGTTGCGGTAATTTTTACCGTGACAAATGTTTGAGAGTTGTAAGGCCCTGGTTCTTCATCGACTGTTGCGCCACCTAATTTATTTTTTTATTTAACTTTTTAACTACAAGTTGAAAGTAAAGACCTTTAAACTTTTATTGCAGTCAAATCTGGGAAACGTGGAGGCTAGAATCCTTCCTTAATAGAGTCATTTCGGAGGAACCTGGATTTAATTCTTGGTTGAATTGGATTCTGCACGGAAACAGCTGTGATTCGGTCCTTAGAACTCTTTGTAGTGAACTGCGGGACACACTGAGTTACCCTGGGGACCTTCAGTAGTTGCAAAAAGCAAAACATTTTCTCTTCAGTTCAGGAAGTGCCAGTTCCAGTTGATTTAACTCCTACTTGACAAAATCGTGCCACCATAATCATACGATCAATTGATGGATTTCAAACATTAAAATATCACCGCCGATGTTCGCTCTTTGGGTTGGAATAATCTGGTACTGCGCTGAAGTTTATTTCAGTAAATCTCTTAAGTCTATTTAATAAACGTAAAAAACGAAAAAAAAAATGAAATTCAAAACAGAAGATTTATGATTTTCACGTTGACTTACGAAGAAACTTCTGACCCACCCTGTGGATACAATTTATTTGCCATTCTAAATTCCACAAATACTCGCATCAGAATACTTTTTAAGAATGATTCTTTTGAAAATATGGTGCAACACGTTTTTTATGTCGATTTGTATATAAGTTGGTTGACTCTACGTACCGAGTGTAGGTACCTCATATTTATGGATATTATTATACCTTTCAATTCTTATATTGACATTATTACGGGTATTTTTCATATTTATTTTCACAATTCCACAAAAAATGACACCGCTGGGTTTGTAGGGTTGTATTTATATGAAACACGTAGTGCAACATTATAGAATTTACATACAATGGGATTTGTATATTGTACAGTCGACACCTCAGTATACACTCCCCTTTATCTTCCACCAGCTCCCTTTAGACAGTTTCAGTTGTTCAAAAAAAGTCGGCATCGGTTTGGGTTGGTATTTTTTGTAAGCTTGTTCCAATCCGCGCGTGAATGACAAATTAAAGAAAGAAAAAAAAGTGGTACATGGTTTTTTACTCCCGCTCCATTGTAAGAACAGACTCGACCCGACCATCAGACCAAACCATGCAGCAGATGGATGTCAGAGGGAATTCCAAAATGTTACCTTTGGAACACCCGGCGCGCGAGAAAATTACTGAACTTTACAGACAACGTCGCGACAACATCGTCGTTGGTCGTTGGACAATCGACCCACGAGCCATGACGACGACAAAGGACGCACTACGAAAGCCTGTTAGTGTTCAAGCGGATAAATAAAAGGGTTTTCGAATATGAATTCCGAGGGAATTCTGATTTAACCAAGATGCCGAATGAGAGTGAGGGTAATTCGAGAGGTTTATCCAACTTAAATAATGATTGAGTGAATAATATTTAAGGAAAACATTTCGAGAACGAAAACGTCTGCATAATGAAGAAATATATATATACCTCAATTTATACTCCGATAACGTTGTCCCAAATAACCAAACTGGAGGTTTGTGAAATGTTGGGAAAAAAGAGGTCAAAATACGACCCATATTTGGAATTTATCATTATCGCTCAAATATTTTGAAATTATATTTTTGTATACCTTTTAGAGCAATTCTTGAAGGTTGAGCAGGTGACACTTTACTTTTTTCCGAAAATTCTATCAAATGTTAAAGACAATAATTTTTTTAAGATGAAGCAAGTTCAAGTGTCAACTAGTTAGTGTATTAAAGCAGGTGGCGCTGAAGGCATTTAACACCTCATAAACCCAGCTGTCATTGGCATTGTCACAATATCACAAGACTAAACAGGTTAAGATGACATCAGGGACTTGAAAGTTAGGTAAGTTTATAGTATTTGATTGGCCTTCCAAATAAGGTTACTTTATGGGAAAGTTGACTGGAAAGTAAGTCAAGAAAAATTTTCCTAACTATCAAGTCAAGTCAACTTATGTCAAAATGTAAGTAAGTAATATTTCTTTACAATACAAATAGTCCGGTCAAATTAGACCAAAAAATCAGTAAACCCACGACAAATTCAGGGGAAGCTGAAAATTCTTAAAATTGTTTAAATTATAATTATAAACATTGTCTTAAAAGTCCCAACCGATCCCATGTAAGGAAAAAATTTTAGCGGGGTAATAAGGTCCAAAAAATGAGTTTTTCGCGATTTTCTTGAAAACGGTAAGTTTTATCGCAAAATTACCCCAGACATAATTTGTAGATCAGGGAATTTCCTATAAAAAAGGTATCAATAATTTTCTCCCTAAAAGCCACCGCTTCTGAGATATAACGATGCAAAAAATTGCGAGCGTCATAATATGCCTAAGTACCTCACCCAAGTGATTCACGAGTAAAAAAAAGATGCTAAAGACTTACGAAAACTTTTGGAATGGTTCTCAATACATAATCCTTTTCCAGAGGTTAACCAAATTGTATCGATCGCTAGTGGTGTCGTTGGTGATGATAAAATCAACTGTTATAAAGCTCGTGAAGTTGGACTTGCTTCCATGGCAAAAATAATAGGACTGACATTTCATGATATTAAATTAAAACGTGCCGATAAAGTTGTTCCTCTCTTAGCTATGAGTAGCACGATTAAAGTTCATGAAGAAAAAATACCTGTTGACCCTGTATTATTGTTCCAGCGCATGAGTATTACTGCAGCATTTCAGGATGAAATTGAAAAATATTTCGAATATGAATTAGCTCCGTACCCTTTATCGTTGTTTGATGATATCGGGATGCGTAAAACACAGAAGTCTGCCATTTACGGTTGTTTCGAAAAAGTAAACATTGATATTAACAACGATAATGCGACGTACATTATTGATGGTGGATATTTACTGCACCGTGTTGTTTGGGATACTGAAGAAACATTCAGTGTTATTTTTGATAAGTACGTTCAGTATGTACGTCGACATTTTGGTCCCAGAGCTACTGTCGTATTTGATGGCTATAATGATTGCACGACAAATATTAAAGCAGCAGAACAGCGTCGTCGAACTTTGGCAACATCTTCATCTTCCGACATTTTATTTGATGAATTTATGACAGTTCCTACTAGTCAACAGAAATTTTTGGCAAATACTCACAACAAGTCTCGATTTATTTCAATGTTAAAAGAAAAGTTTACTGCTGAGAATATACTGGTTAAACAAGCTCATAACGACGCCGATGTACTGATTATCGAAACAGCAATAGAACAAGTTAACATGACAAATATAACGATTGTTGTGGGTGAAGATGTAGATTTACTCGTGTTACTCACTGCTCGAAGTCCAGCTGAAAAAACTATTTTCTTCTTAAAACCAGGAAAATCTCAAAATCAATCAGAGTTTTATTCATCAAAAAGTTTGTCGACTTTTGCAAAGTGTCGAAATCACATACTATTTTTACACGCCATAACTGGCTGTGATACGACATCTGCATTCAAAATGTTTGAAAAGCAAGACTTACTTGCAACTGCTGAAGTTTTTAAAAAATGTAATTCAACTCCAGAAGAAGTTATTACCAACGGAATTCACTTTCTTCTTCGTATGTACGGAGCTCCTAAAAAAACTACCTGCTTAGACAAGTTTCGATATGCATCTTTTGTCAAAAATACTCGAAATAAGAAACAAGTACAATTAGCTTGTCTTCCTCCAACCTCAGTCTCTGCTCATCAACATCTTCTTCGGGTATACTACCAAGTTCAAGTGTGGCTTGGTTATCAGCTAAACCCAACAGATTGGGGTTGGAAGTTGGTCGATAATATATTAGAACCAATTCAGACTTTGCTTCAACCTGCGCCGGAAAAATTGCTCAACACTATCTTTTGTAACTGTAAAAAAGGATGCAATGCTAAATGTGGTTGCAAAAAAGTTGGGCTGTTTTGTTCTCTGGCTTGTACGAATTGTCAAGGCCAGTCTTGTTCTAATGTAGAATCACCAACAACAGAGGATTCATTTAATACTGACGAAGAAACATGTGATGCTTCACTTTTAACACAATTCACCTATAGTCAGGATGAAGAAGAAGAAGAAGAAGAAGAAGAGGAAGAAGAAGAAGTGATTGACGATTCCGAATCCGACGAATAAACTATTAATTTCTAAATCTAATCACAACAGACCCGTGGAATAGGCCTATTGGGGAAACCACGTTAAAAAAAACGCGCTAAGTACACTACCTCAGAGGTGGCGTGGAAACGTGTGCGTTTATGACGCTTGCAATTTTTTGCATCGTTATATCTCAGAAGCGGTGGCTTTTAGGGAAAAAATTATTGATACCTTTTTTATAGGAAATTCCCTGATTTACAAATTATGTCTAGGGTAATTTTGCGATAAAACTTACCGTTTTCAAGAAAATCGCGAAAAACTCATTTTTTGGACCTTATTACCCCGCTAAAATTTTTTCCTTACATGGGATCGGTTGGGACTTTTAAGACAATGTTTATAATTATAATTTAAACAATTTTAAGAATTTTCAGCTTCCCCTGAATTTGTCGTGGGTCAAATGTCTAAATTGACCGGACTAAAAATGCAACTCGTGGTGGACTTGCAGCTTGCCTGAAGAGTGTTTTGTAGACAATAATATTTTCAATCGTTTTTTTACCATGAACTGAACTGGTAGAGGTTAGTGAAGTAAAGTTCCCACTTTGAAATTTATGACATCTGAAAAACGAACTAGCTGCCTTAAGCAACATTGCACTTCAAGGTGTGCATTTGAATGCAAATAAAGTCCCTTATGTTGTCTAAACCTGTTTGTCATGTACTAAAATGGAACACTTAAAGATTGAACAATTTCTCAAGCAATGGGGTAAAATTGTGTCCGTAAGAACTTTGTCGAAAATATTACTGCTGCAAGTGCAATTTATCAAACTGCTTGTTTTTTCGTATTTCTTCCAAGATACCAAAGGCTGTAAGGTTACAATAAATTCAGAGTTTCATTTTATCTTAGAAAATAGTGCAACCTTATGTCAGGAATTGAATTCATAAACATTTCGAAATCGCGATTTTAATCAAATATAAATTTACGATTGGTAAATAAGGCGAGCAATATTTTACCGACGATTCCTTTCGTTCATCTCTCTAAATGTCCTCTTCCCTAAACAGCCTAAATTATTGCGCCAATTGAGGTCAAAGTTTAAAATTAATGTTTTAAGTAGATTTGTTTTTGGAGTTCTTAATTTTTTCTTAAGGTAAATATTAACAGTAATTCCTTTTATAACTTGGCTTCCTTTAATATGAGGGAAATTATCGAGGTAGCAGTAGTGCTGTACCAATTTTTCGAAGTCATATGCTTTAAAATTTCCAGGAATATCTTTAAGCCCTGACGGCGGCCATCCAAAGTGAATGTTAAACTTTTTTACCATCTCCATTAGACATTATTGACAGTTATAGACTGTTGTAGACTGTGTAGAGACAGAATTCAAGACAGAATGGCAGTCTGACTGTCTGAGTATCACGTTTTCTTTAAGCTAGGACAAGTCTTTTTAATTGCCAAAAGTTCTGTCTGGAATACGATGCAAAGTTTGGGAAGGTGAAAAGTGAGGCTTAATTTTAGTCGTTTGTTAAACGCCTTTAACAACTTTTTTTTGTTTTTTGTTGCACCTCTGTTACGTCTCTAATTAAGTCTAAAAAAACACCCAGCTTTTTAGATACATCTATCTTAAAACTTGAACCGAACACCATTTCTTAAAGGAGCAAAACGGCAATTTTAATTTCAAGGTAGGTGAATATACAGGATTTTCAACAGGGACGCTACAAAAGTAAAGCGATAGGGAAGGCAAACCACGCCATATTTTTTGCCGTTTTTTTAAATTTCTCTTTAATAAGGTTTGCAATTTCATGATGGAAAGATATACGAGCCAATAACGAGTCAAAATTATTAAAATCTACTACCGAAATTCGGATTCAGTGGCCTCAACGTTAAGAGCGATAGGTACGTCCATTTTATGATAGTCATAATCGTCCTAGCAGATCAAAATATTCCCGTGCCAGTGATACGAAGAAATCTCCGTAGTGTCGAGTACGTCATTCTGAAGGGCATTTCTGTGACGTCGTTGTGGCAAATTTTGCGAAAAGATCTTGGCTTGTATCCTTAAAAGATTAAATTGACGCAATTGAAGCCGCTTGACCACCAAAAGCGTAGTATGTTCGTGAATTGGGCTAAACAACAACTTGAGAATGACTCGGATTTTCACCGAAAAATCATGATGATGATCAAGACCGGCACGTTACTGTGAATGGGGATCGCTACAGTTCAATGATAACCGAATATTTTTGGCCCCACTTGGATGATATGGACTTTGAGGGCATATGGTTCCAACATGACGGACACACAGCTAACGTCACCATCAATTTTATTGGAAAACAAGTTTGGAGAACGTTTTATAACACGAAATAGTCCAGTCGCTTGGCCGGCTCGGTCGAGGGATTTGACACAGCCGTTTGACTATTTCCTACGAGGCTACGCCAAGTCTTTGGTCTATGCCAACAAGCCAGCGAAGATAGATGAACTTCGTACGAATATTGAAATTGCAACAATATCGGCCGATTAATGCTTGAAAATTGCACGTCTGGACTTCTGCAAGCGTTCCCGTGGTGGCCATGCAAGAGAAATGGAGTTCCATACAGAACGGCATCAAACGTACTTTTATAGGAATACAAAATTTCAGTGATATCCAAAACCATTTTTGTTTAAAAAAAAACTTAAATACTCTTCATGAAAGCACGCCACCATTTTCACTGATATACTCTTACAGTTGGCTTGCTGTGACTTGGATAGCAGTTTTGCATCAATGTTTGCTCTAAGGTAGAAATGGTCTTAGATCTTTAGGGTTAACACGAGCTTTTTCCTGCTCTGGGTATGAAGACAACGTTCACTTCTCCGCTAACTAAAGAAATATGGATCAGATTTAGGCAGCTATTGAAAACTATCTCAAAAATAGTTTTTTTTAACTTTCTGGAGCTAAGCTTTTATTATGCTATCTGGTCGTGCAGTTTTTTGGGCATGGTTTGAAGCTGTTGAGATCCCATCGTGTTATTATTAGACGAACCGAACCTTATTGAAATTTTAAATTTTAAAATACCACCATATCAGCACTTACAATTTTATCGTCCTTACCTACATCTATAAAAATTAAACATTAAATTCTTAGACTATAGAAGACAAGGTTACATTTAAAATACCCAAATACTATCCAATGCAAATAAAACTACAACCATAAATATTTACTACTTTATTATTTAATATTTTCATTTACCTTAAATTCACTCCACATCCTTAACTTAGCTCAAACCAAAAAAAAATAAAAAAGGAGAAGAATAACCGAGTTAAAATAAATAAATTGAATGAAATGTTTGAAGTCTCAAAAAATATTTTTTTAAAGAAGTTGTGTGTACATTTTATAGTTAAATTTCTCATTCTTTACGAAAATATCCTTCAGTTTCAAAAAATACTTTTCGATATTATCATATATAGAAACCTGAATCCTGAAATACTTCTCTTGTCTTCTTCGGAATAAGAATGGAATGGATATAATATATGAAATGTCTTCTAAATTTAAAATACAAGTATATAGTTGTTGTGGATAGAATGGTTGGGTCTGGAGCTCGATCTGGAACCATTCTATTTCTATACAAATATTTTTAGTTAAAATGGGTTTATGGCTCTATATGTAAAGGATTTTACGATTTTCGTCTATATTTGTAGAGGAGATATATAAATTTAATGAATTATAATAATTCAAATATGGGCTTCATACAATAAAGCCCTCTTTAATCTTAAAATAAAATAAATCCTTTTATTGTATTTACCTACATACTTTTGTATATGGACTATGGCTATGCATGGAGGTTGGAAGAAAGTATCTATAATAATCAATAATGTATTTTGGTGTATTTTGTGTGTGGTTTATCTGTATGTTATAGGTAAACCTTTATTTTATGGTTTGTTTTGGGAATAACAGAACGACATTATAAACCAAATCATGTTCTTGCCTTCCACTTTAAATAGATTTATTGGTAATTTTTTGGAGCATAACTCAAATACAGTGATAAGTCGTTTCTAGCAGAGCCATTTTCACTGATATACTCTTACAGTTGGCTTGCTGTGACTTGGATAGCAGTTTTGCATCAATGTTTGCTCTAAGGTAGAAATGGTCTTAGATCTTTAGGGTTAACACGAGCTTTTTCCTGCTCTGGGTATGAAGACAACGTTCACTTCTCCGCTAACTAAAGAAATATGGATCAGATTTAGGCAGCTATTGAAAACTATCTCAAAAATAGTTTTTTTTAACTTTCTGGAGCTAAGCTTTTATTATGCTATCTGGTCGTGCAGTTTTTTGGGCATGGTTTGAAGCTGTTGAGATCCCATCGTGTTATTATTAGACGAACCGAACCTTATTGAAATTTTAAATTTTAAAATACCACCATATCAGCACTTACAATTTTATCGTCCTTACCTACATCTATAAAAATTAAACATTAAATTCTTAGACTATAGAAGACAAGGTTACATTTAAAATACCCAAATACTATCCAATGCAAATAAAACTACAACCATAAATATTTACTACTTTATTATTTAATATTTTCATTTACCTTAAATTCACTCCACATCCTTAACTTAGCTCAAACCAAAAAAAAATAAAAAAGGAGAAGAATAACCGAGTTAAAATAAATAAATTGAATGAAATGTTTGAAGTCTCAAAAAATATTTTTTTAAAGAAGTTGTGTGTACATTTTATAGTTAAATTTCTCATTCTTTACGAAAATATCCTTCAGTTTCAAAAAATACTTTTCGATATTATCATATATAGAAACCTGAATCCTGAAATACTTCTCTTGTCTTCTTCGGAATAAGAATGGAATGGATATAATATATGAAATGTCTTCTAAATTTAAAATACAAGTATATAGTTGTTGTGGATAGAATGGTTGGGTCTGGAGCTCGATCTGGAACCATTCTATTTCTATACAAATATTTTTAGTTAAAATGGGTTTATGGCTCTATATGTAAAGGATTTTACGATTTTCGTCTATATTTGTAGAGGAGATATATAAATTTAATGAATTATAATAATTCAAATATGGGCTTCATACAATAAAGCCCTCTTTAATCTTAAAATAAAATAAATCCTTTTATTGTATTTACCTACATACTTTTGTATATGGACTATGGCTATGCATGGAGGTTGGAAGAAAGTATCTATAATAATCAATAATGTATTTTGGTGTATTTTGTGTGTGGTTTATCTGTATGTTATAGGTAAACCTTTATTTTATGGTTTGTTTTGGGAATAACAGAACGACATTATAAACCAAATCATGTTCTTGCCTTCCACTTTAAATAGATTTATTGGTAATTTTTTGGAGCATAACTCAAATACAGTGATAAGTCGTTTCTAGCAGAGCCTATTTTTAAAATGACCATTCGTCCTTTAAGAAATCTGTGTTATGGGTTATTTTGGATTGATTTCTCTTTTTACCTTTTCAAAGCAAGACGTTAGGTTGTCAAATTCGTGTTTTTTTTAATCTAAAAATAGCACAAACAATAAAAATAGTTTTCTATTAACAACAATAACGATTTATCCTTTTGGTCACTCAGGTGGAAAGAATTGGTCGCTTAAAAATTAAAGAAAGTTTTGAAAAACTACAATAACTATAGGGCCCGACTTCTTTTTTGTCCTTCATTCACATTAGGGCTTGCAACGAAATGAGACTAGACTTTATGTTTTGTACCAAAATTTGCTCAGAGTCTCGTCGGTCTTTTTAAGCTGTAGATCTTTTTAAATTCACCGTTTTTTTTTCAAGTTTTAAACGCAACTATTATAGAGAAACTTCTAAACAATTTACTTTTGAATTTTTGCCCAGGACAGATTGATTTTAGCAATTTTTTGTGACAAAATATATTATTTATAATATATTGTTGTCAAATTCCATAATTGGATAGCAAACACCATTAAATTCAATTGAGGGATTACTATGAACGAGATAACATTAAACGTCTACAACTTCCGACTGGCTTATTGACAGATGAGACGAGACTACCGATACAACAACTGACGATTTAGAAGCGAGACCAAGACTAGACGAGTTATACGACTCCAAGACCGAAAATAACATAATATGGATCTTAACCTTACATTTATAGATTTCAATGGCTAAAGTGACAACTTTAGTTATCCATCATCATGGTCTTACTTTTTAATTTGCATGACTCCCTACACATGAAAACATTCTAATATTCCAACTATTTTGTAAATATACGCAAAAATGTAAGAAATTATTTTGAAACGTAGCTTTTTTTCGAAAAATAAAATATACTTTTCTTTTATCCATTTTTGTTAATGCGACGAACGCTTCAAAAAATTCAAGAGAGACGATCTGATATGAAGAACTGTCGGGCGTTTTTTGACGCAGTTTTTTCGGGCTCAATTTTCAGGAGTCTATTATTACTATCGCTAAAGTCTGCTTACTAGTATTTTGACCTTAAAGCCAACAAAACTTAAAAATTGTATAGAGAAAAACGCTTGGTTCTCGAATTCGAGGATAAAGGTGCATAAGTAAACGGTGATTTTTTAAGAGCTTGAGAACTTTTAAAAAAAAAAAAACGCATAAAATTTGCAAAATCTCATCGATTCTTTATTTGAAACGTTAGATTGGTCCATGACATTTACTTTTTGAAGATAATTTCATTTAAATGTTGACCGCGGCTGCGTCTTAGGTGCTCCATTCGGAAAGTCCAATTTTGGGTAACTTTTTCGAGCATTTCGGGCGGAATAGCCCGAATTTCTTCGGAAATGTTGTCTTCCAAAGCTGGAATAGTTGCTGGCTTATTTGTGTAGACTTTAGACTTGACGTAGCCCCACAAAAAATAGTCTAAAGGCGTCAAGTCGCATGATCTTGGTGGCCAACTTACCGGTCCATTCCTTGAGATGAATTGTTCTCCGAAGTTTTCCCTCAAAATGGCCATAGAATCGCGAGCTGTGTGGCATGTAGCGCCATCTTTTTGAAACCACATGTCAACCAAGTTCAGTTCTTCCATTTTTGGCAACAAAAAGTTTGTTAGCATTGAACGATAGCGATCGCCATTCACCGTAACGTTGCGTCCAACAGCATCTTTGAAAAAATACGTTCCAATGATTCCACCAGCGTACAAACCACACCAAACAGTGCATTTTTCGGGATGCATGAGCAGTTCTTGAACGGCTTCTGGTTGCTCTTCACTCCAAATGCGGCAATTTTGCTTATTTACGTAGCCATTCAATCAGAAATGAGCCTCATCGCTGAACAAAATTTGTCGATAAAAAAGCGGATTTTCTGCCAACTTTTCTAGGGCCCATTCACTGAAAATTCGACGTTGTGGCAGATCGTTCGGCTTCAGTTCTTGCACGAGCTGTATTTTATACGGTTTTACACCAAGATCTTTGCGTAAAATCTTCCATGTGGTCGAATAACACAAACCCAATTGCTGCGAACGACGACGAATCGACATTTCACGGTCTTCAGCAACACTCTCAGAAACAGACGCAATATTCTCTTCTGTACGCACTGTACGCATTCGTGTGGTTGGTTTAATGTCCAATAAAGTAAACTTAGTGCGAAACTTGGTCACAATCGCATTAATTGTTTGCTCACTTGGTCGATTATGTAGACCATAAATCGGACGTAAATCGCGAAACACATTTCGAACCGAACACTGATTTTGGTAATAAAATTCAATGATTTGCAAGCGTTGCTCGTTAGTAAGTCTATTCATGGTGAAATGTCAAAGCATACTGAGCATCTTTCTCTTTGACACCATGTCTGAAATCCCGCGTGATCTGTCAAATACTAATGCATGAAAATCTTAACCTTAAAAAAAATCACCCTTTATATAATTTCTCTAAAAAATTAAATAAGAACAAATTAAGGTAAACAAATGAGTTGGGAAGAAACGTTTGTGTGGCACTCACAAATTACAGGTTCAGAATCTCTTACCACTTCAAATCTCAAGAAATTCAAAGCTTGTATATCAATAAATATGAAAAGGTTATTATGTTTTTAATTAGCAAATAGTTTAACTTAAGTTTTACTTTTGCTGTTTTTGGGACATTTATATTATTGAAATTCCTGTCTACATCTCAGTTCTAGAAATTCGCTTCAAAAGTAGATTTTTTTAATTTTTTAAGATCTTTTGTATTCAACAGAAAATCAATTTTGAAAGAAATAAAATGCACGACTGGAACGCTGGAACATGCTAATGTTTTCTAAAAAGTCTGTTTAAAAATATTTCCTATATTTTGAGATTTAAAAATGTAATCTTTTTTTCGAAAATCATTTTAAATTTAGTTTTTAAAATATTTTTGGCTATGTAAAGTGCTTATTGGCATAAATTTTACATTTAAATTTCGTTATCGAGTTTTGTTAACAAAATTAAATTTGTTTAAAGAATAAAAAATGACATTTTAGATCACCAGAAGTCATCATCATTGAAATCGGTCCATTAGTTCTTCAGAAAACTTAAAAAAAATTAAGGTTTATAAAGGGAACCCTTCTAGAGAAATACTAAATTATGTTTTTCTTGTAGAAAGAAGCCAAATAAAGAACACAATATTTAGTGAAAGTTTTAAAAAATCCCATATTTTTAAATTGACGATTTCTTATTCAAGGTTTCTTCTTAGGAACCCGAACTTTTGTTCTTTTTCTTAGAAACAAATTTTATGAAAATAATGTAAAGAATGACGAAGGTTTTTTTTTCAAATTCAAAATTGAGTGAAAACAAAAATTTGAGTTATTTTTGACAGCAAACCGCTTTTTGGTGAATGGTGTTAAGTTACTAATAAAACTTTAAATGAAATCTTTACTTATACAAATAGACTGTATTAGATTTATGGCTCATATGACCCCTCCTAGATCTTCCACCGGTCAAAAGTTGATGAATTTGTGCTGTTTTTGGAATGGGGTGGAATATACGATTTATGTCATGTTCTTTGTCCAGTATTCAGTTAAAAGTAACAAAGTTTAAGGAAGTAAAATACAAATTTTGTTTTCATATACAAAAAATAAAAAGTTGCTGGGATGCGATCCACACTGATAACTTCCCATCCCGTCTGTCAATTTGTCTTGCTTAAAAAATTGTCTATATGTACTCGTATCAATTTTTACCAAATTTGCGTACTATTTTTTGTAGATTTTATTTTTTATAAAAAACGGACTGTTGTATTTTTATATAAAAATTACTGAATATCCAAAACAATATTTTCTGTGAAATAAAATAAGTTTGAAGCCAATATTTCAAATTTTTGAAAAGCTATTTGAATCGAAAGTAAATTTTTACCAACTTTTTTTAGGTTTTTATTTTTTGTAAAAAAACTGTCAATTCGATTTTTCTCAAAATTTTATCAGATGTCAAAAACATTATTCTTCGTTGCACAAAATTGTTTTGGAGATGAAATCATATTTTATTCGTAAAATTTTGGAGGTGACATTTTTTTTTGTTCAGTTTTTCAAAAAATATACTTTTTTGATATCGCGTTACAATATATTATATAACATTTAATTCAAGTCTCTACCGTTTTTGGTTCGTAAGATATTTAGGGTTAACCAAATTGTTCACCTTTTTTTCAAACTGCTATGGTAAAAAAAACCACCCACGCAATTTTCTTGAGAGCCCTTTCTGCATCTTTCTGCCTTATTATCTGTATAACAAAATTTATTTGAAATCGATATCTCTTCTGGTTCTTGAGCAATGGAGGACGCAAAAAAAATGTCGCGAACGTGTGTACACACGCACTCACAGACATCTTTCTAAAAATCTTTTATTTTAACTGTAGGTACCTTGAAACGTCGAGAAATGTCAAAATTTTCAATTTGAATAAGTTAATATATTTCATCAAATTTTTGGTTAGCGGACGTGGCATCTTTTATAATATACTGAATGGATCTTTTATGTGATGGATTCAAGATTTCAGTAAGTTTTTCGCTTATGTTTTCTGATGATACTTCAATTTGGCGAGATATAGAACATTCGACAAGGGTATGCCAAACAGGAAGTATCGTTTTATAATTCGAACACTGCTCAGGATCTCCAGCATTATAGTAATGTTGAGTGTTAAAAATATCTTTTTCAACTCTTATTCGGAAGAGTTTTATGCTATCTTCTATGTTTAGAGACCGATTGTATGGTATACGCGCGTAAGTAGGTTGATGTTTTTTTTAGAAAAGTTTCAGAGTTTTGCCAATTTCCGATGAGCTCTTTCTTATGATCCTGAATCAAAGTTCTGCGTAGGAGCCTATACAATTTGGGATACTCTTCATTGAGCGGATAGTTTGTAGCAGTTCTTGCAGGTATCCATGTAAGAATAATATGTTTATTGGCGAATAAACATCTTCTTATAAGCTCCACAGAAGGGCATTCATTTGTCTCATTTTTAAGACCCATGAGGATACCAAGATCATCGGTTACAATTAGCGATCGGTTAGAGTGTTTTTGGGCTACAGATATGCCTTTTTTAAATTGTGGTTAACTCTACAATGTAGCTGTTCGCAGATTCTGGTAAAAGAGCTTGGTGAATGATAGATGTTTCAGAATTTGGTTGTAACTGAATGAAACTTCTTTGTACGAACCGTCTGTGTTGAAGATTCTATCAGCGTTATAGGCAGAGATCATTTCTTGGTGAAGCATTCTAAATTTGCCGTCAGTAGTATTTTCCTTTTTGTACCTAGAAAGATTAGTGTTAATAGGAAGAATATGTCTTTTCCCAGGGTGTAGATTACCTCCTAATGTCTGTGTACTAGTGAATGAAAAAGAGCTAAGATTGGGATCTATAGAAGTCATTTTCTTTAGACAAAATTTGGAATATTTCTTGATCGGTTTTGTAGCGTTCATCACATCTTCAGCAGGCTTGAAGATGGAATGGATTGGATATGTAAGTGTAGGTTAATTGCCCTTTTTTCCAAAATATTCAAAAGATTCATAGTCTGTTTCTAATCTTAGGGCTTCTATTTTTGTGGCTCTTAAAGCTCCAGAGGCTGTTCGAAAGCAATCGTTGATGGCTGAGTCAATATTGCTAATATTGCTTAACGAGGTCCACATAAAAATAGTTACACCGTTTTAGAGGGTACCATAGACTAGACTTTTAGCAACTTGCAGTGCTTTTTCAAGATGTGGACCTTTTCGCTTTGAACAGATTATTTTTAAAGCATTGTTCCTTCGTTTAAGCTGGTTAATTAAATTCTTTGCATGTGTGTTTAAGACTTAAAATATAGGTACTACTCATTGTAATATTTTATAGCCAAAACTTAGTTTGTTCTACTGGAGCCCTTATATTACAATTTTTTTACTATTTGAAGCGTTTGCACAGATATTGACTAACAAAGTTATCAACAAAAATATATGTATACCTATGTGCATATATCGTTCGAAAGCCCACTGAGATTTTATTTAAAACAAATTTTTTATTTCTCAAAATTATTATAATGTCCATGATTATTTCAGATTTTCTAGAAATTTGCAGAATATCTTATTTTATAGAAATTTAAATACATACATTTATAGAAAATTTGACAGCTTACGGTACTAGATCAATTTCAAGTCTTCTGACTTTTGAAGCCATAAACTTTAGGACTTTATCATCCTTCAAATGAAAAACCCTCGTGTAATATTTTCATGAGCATCTTTTTGAATAATTTTTCACACCAACGCTATTCCATTTTTCTCTGTAATACCTCGTAATAGTTTTCAAACAAAATCGCTGCTATAATTTGGCCGCTCCGCATAGCTTGACCCAACGGCAGTGCCACCGCAGCCGCCGGTCGTCAAAAAGCTATCAAAAAATGTAAAGACTTATTTTTCATATTTTTATTTTTCACATTTTTTTCGTTTTATTTTCTTCTTTTTTAAGCAAGTTTTGAAGTTCAAGGTAGGCAAGGCATCACATAATTTATTTAGCTTATGTTTTCGTTATGAAAATTAAATTTATCTGAGATCTTTTTATTATTTCCGTAATGTTGATGATATTTGTACTTATATTTTTTTGATGTAATGAAATTGCAACCCAAATGACCACCTTACGCAAAGCTCTGGCGTCTCTTAGATTGCCTCATTAGTTGTTGTGTCAGTACAGTATTATCAAGGTTCTCTTTGAAGAAGGGGGAACTGAAAAAAAAATGTTTCAATCATTAGTACGTACCTACTTAACTATAAACCTACCGAAGTCGTCGTAGTCTTATTTTGAAAGGTCTGTTGAATACAGTGCTGTGTACAGTAATAAGATGTCTATCTTAAAGAAGAATGTTGGTGATGCTTTAAGGAAAAAATAATGGGTCTGTTCGAAAATATTGTGATAATATGTTTTTAAGGAAACACAAATTTTCGAAATTTTCATCTCCGGTTCTTCTGGGTCTCAAAGCTCATCGACTTTTCTGTTCCAATTATTTCCAACGGAAAGTTTAAAATAAACCTCACACAAAGCTTGGCCATAATATGGTTTATTTATAGCATTGTATATTGGACCGTATTCTGTCTAATGACTCTTATACGTTTAAAGGAATGCGGAAAGTCTTATATTTTTGCAAGGACTCCCAAAAAAATAAAAACAAACACGAAAAACATAACAAAAACGGGGGTGGTAAGCTTTTGTCATTAATTTTAATAATTTCATGATAAAGTACAAAAATAAGAACAATACCTATCTACCTTTGCCTTTAATAATAATTCTTATCCATGTTGTATAAAGAAGAAGCAACAATAAAAACGAAAATGAAACAAACAGCAGAACAGAAAGACTAAAAAGCTTTGAATATGGTAATTAGCTGAAAATATTCGCGGTAGACAATAAACTTTTGAGGATGTCTAGAGAGGGGTATTGTATATTTTCTATTGTGATGTGTTTTCCAAAGGAAATACATTTTTGTTTTTCTTTTTTGGCGGGAATCTTGAAATTTCCAGGTAAAGTATAGATACTCGTATACCTACTTACTAAGGTTTGCTCTAGGCATTCGAAGGAAGAGGACTTTTCTTTAGAGGTGTTTTCTTATATTTGTATATGCTTAGACTTAATCAGTCTTTGATCTTCATAGATTTACGGCTTCATTATATTTTTTTTTTGTTATTTTTGTTGCAACAAACAAAAACTTTAGGTACCTGTGTGATTCTAAAGAAAAGAACAGAATAGGACCAAAAAATAAGACTTTAGTATCTGGATCTTAATGATATCCTTATACACGTGCTTCTTAAAAGTTTTTGTTTCACTGATTGGATGAAAACACTTATTTTCTCGGGAGTCTCATGCAATTATAAAAATTCCCCGAATTTAAAATTTAAAGGTTTTAAATTATAAGTTGAACCAAAAAGGTACGAACAGAAAGAAAATTAGGAGATAATATAGTTAAAGAATGTAAACCAATTAGAATTAACACACTTTGACAGATATTTTTGAACATGTTCTTTGAGTGACATCTGTCAAACTGAATGTCATTTAAGTTCAAATGAAAAAAATAATTTAAAGCCTGGAAAAAAGACTCTGTTTTGTGTGACTTTTTGTTTTGTTTTTAATGTAATGAAAAGTTTGAAGCAATATTTTATAAATTTGGAGTCAATGTCTTTACTACTTTATTTTTATATATAATTTACAGACACTAAAAGGATATAAGCTTGCTTAAAATGTTTAAAGTCTAAACACAGTTCGAGCTTGAAGAAAATAGGTAAGGATTGGAGATAACCAATGCCAGTGCACATTGGTCTAAAAGTTCTCAACATCAAAATGGGATTGAAGAACAGAGTTGGCCAAAGCTTTCCACATTCTCGATGTGCGATTTAAGAAAGAATCTCTATACTAAATAGAGCACCCGAAATTGAGCTCAAGGGTAAACTGATGAGCATTCCTGGAAGTGCGAGTATTATGGCTGAAATGTTTAAGAGGTGGAATGCAACTGGCTAATGTGACAAAACATTTTTTGTAGAAATATCGATAAAACAACGAAAGGCTTGAGATATTGCGACGGTGTTCTAGCGATGTAAATGTTTCGATTATAGTTCTACTGCCTATCATTTTCAAAGCCCTTTTTTGTATCCTATCTAAAAGGCTCAAACTTGTTTTAGGGAATCCTGCCCAAATATGCGAGTTATATTCAAGTTTTGAACGAATGAAGGTTTGGTAAATTACCGCCAGATCAGAAGGGGTAACAAATTTCTTGCACCGTCGGAGATATCTTTAACACGTGTTGGCATTTTTGGCAATATCAAATATGTGATCATTCCGTAAAAGGTGATCTGTGATACACATACCGAGTACTGACAGTTGATTAGTTTCCTGGATGCAAGTGCCACACATAGATAGCGGCATCAGGGGTATGTTACGCTTTAACGACAGGAGACAGCATTGAGTTTTTGAAGCAATAAATTCCACACGGTTTTTGATTCCCCATTGAACAATACTGTCAAGATCAGAATTGAATGAGCTCGGCGAAGTAGCACAATGGATTAGAAGTGTCAGACAAAAGATTATATATGAATATAAGGAAGAGATTCAAAACGGAGGACAAAACGGACAAAACGGAACATCACCAGCATTTATTTTATGAAGTTTAGACTTTTGACCATTCAATACAACTTGTATTGAATGGTTAGAAAGGTAATTTGTGATCCAACGAAGAAGAGATTCATCAATACCAAAAGCGAGCATTTTCGATAAGAGAGCTTGGTGCAAAACTCTATCAAATGCTTTTGAAATATCAAGTGCAATAATCTTACTTTCTCCAAAACGATGTAAAGATTTGTTCCACTGTTTGGTGAAATAGACCATGAGATCACCAGTGGACCTATTGCTAGGAAAACCATACTGTCGATCATTAAGAAGCTTCCGTTTTTCGAGATATTTCTTGAGCTGATAATTAATCAGCGTTTCCATGATCTTGGAAAAAAGGGACGTGAGTGCTATTGGACGATAGTTAGAGGGAGGGGAGGATTCGCCTTTTTAAAGGACAGGCTGGACAAATGCTATTTTCCATCCGCTCGGAAAGAGACCTGTAGAGTAGGAAAGATGGAAAAGTTTACGCAGTGGTTTTTGGAAGCTATGAAGAACACCTCTTCAGAACAATTAGGGAGATACTATCCGGGCCAGCGGATTTGTGTAAGTCAAGGTCTTTCAGTAACCTTGCAATCGAACGAGTGCTAAAGTAGATATGTCCCATAAAATCGCCTACGCACTCGAGGACAGGAGGACTCATGACACTTTTTGATAATGTCGAATAAACAGAAAACTGTGATATAAGCAAATTGGCCTAATCAATAAAGCTTAGATAAGGAATGCTTTTGTTAACGAGCGTTAAAACCGAGGATGGCGTGATGTTAAGTTAGTTTCTTACAAATGTTCTTTCAGGTATTTGTTTTGGAAATTAATGTTTTACAATTTTTAATATCTTTTTTACGTTTTAAATTTTTGTGAGAACTTGTAAAAAAGACTCATTTATATTTCTAAGAATATGTGTATAACAAGCAACTTTTTCATAAATATTGACAAGTGATAGTTCTACAAAACTGTCGCACTCATCTCACAAGTGTTCATTGCATAACATTCTGACAAGTGATATATTTGTCATTTAAACAACAATTTATTTATGACAATTTTTGGGAGTGTCCACCGAAGCAGAAGCAAAAGTTGTCATTAAATTGAAATCCACAAATGCAGCAAAATCATCGCAAATACTTTCTTTAAAATTTCGATTGTAGTATACTTTGCGAAATTACACATTTAATTATTCATCACCTAATTATGTGTTACAATTGGGAATTACTTACCTACAAAATTGTAATTTGTATTTTTTTTCTGTTCTATTAGAAAATGATCACTATAAATTCGTTGGAAAAAATGATACAATTTTCATAAAAAACTTTGAGAATTCTTTATCATAAAATTTTGTGTATGACCTCAAATATTGACAAAGGTCTATTCCGCAAAGGTAAGTAAAGGGTAAGTACCTTAATTTTTTTGTAAAATATTCAAGGTGACAAATCTTGAAATTCAGAAAGATCAAAATTTTCAATTTTGCAAACCGTACCAATTAGAACAACTTAAAACGGGAAATTAAGAAGTGGCTGGGATGCGACCCACTCTGATAACTTCCCATCCTGCCTGTCTATTTGTCATTCTTAAAAGGTTTGTAAGTTTTCGTGTTTTGTTAAAAAAGTTGTCAGTTGAATTATTGTAAAAATAATTAAAAATTATTAAAAATATTTTGCATATGATGAAATAGTTTGATTTTAAAATCTGATTTTGTTAACGGGATTTTAAGTCGAAAACCAATTTTTTCCAATTTTAGCAGCAATTCTTAAAAGTTTTTATTTCTTATATAAACAAATACAAATTATATGATTGAAAAATTGTTTGAAGTCAATATCGTCTATTTTAAATAAGATACCGAGAACCGAACATCAATTTTTACCAAATTTTTAGATTTTATTTTTGAATGATAAAACTGACTGTTGGATTTTTATAAAACATTTGCTGCATATTGAAAACACTTTTTTCTGTGCGATAAAATAATTTTGAAGCCAATGTTTTTCAGTTTTGAAAAGATATTTGAGTCGAAAATCAATTTTTACCAACTTCGGTTAATTTTGTTAGGGTTTTCAATTTTTGGTAAAAAAGCTGTCAATTCGATTTTGTTCAAAATGTTACTTAATGTTGACAATAATATTTAAAAAAAATTAGTTTAAAGCCAAAAGTTTTGAAAAGTTATTTGAGTCGAAATTCAATTTTTATTTACTTATATTAGATTTTTGTTTAGGTTTTTATTTTTTGTAAAACAAACTCTCAATTCGATTTTTCTCAAAACTTTACAGAATGTTGACAACAATATTTCTAATCTCAAATTTTTGAAAAGATATTTGAGTCGAAAATCAATTTTTACGAACTTTTAGTAATGTTTTTTTAGGTTTTTATTTTTTATAAAAAAAACTGTCAATTAAATTTTGATACAATTTTGAGAAAAATCGAATTGACAGTTTTTTTTACAAAAAATAAAAAAAAAAACCTAACAAAAATAATGGTAAAAATTGATTTTCGACTCAAATATCTTTTAAAAAAAATTGAAATATTGGCTTCAAACTTATTTTATTTCACAGCAAGTATTGTTTTAGATATTCATTAATTTTAATATAAAAATCCAACAGTCCGTTTTTTCATAAAAAATAAAATCCACAAAAAATAATACGCAAATTTGGTAAAAGTTAATACGAGTACATGTAGACAAACTTTTAAGCAAAACAAATCGACAGACTGGATGGAAAGTTATCAGTGTGGGTCGCATCCCAGCCTCTTTTTTTATTTTAAAACATTTTTTGCAGTTTGCGGTCTGCTAAGGAAATACAATAATCATTTACTTTGTTGTATGAAAATAAAGTTATTAAAAAAGCACTAGATAATTGTTTGTGTTAACTCACCTCATTTTAAGACTATTCAACAAAAGCAACATTTTCTGAGACCCAACCTCAGTCCATATTTAATTGAAATACTTGGCCGCACTTTTAAATTGACAAAATGTCAAATTGGAAAGTGTCTTGCCGGTATCGTCTTTGTTAATTGTTTTAAAGTAATATTTTAAAACCTTTGAGAATAAAAAATTGACATTGTTTTATTTATATACGAGAAGGATAATGGATGCATCTAACCGTTCAATCTTTTAGCATTTTATTAAATAATTTTTATTCTGCATTTCAAGAATGACATTTTTTGGCATAATATTAGGAATAACAGGAGCTGAAAAAATTTCCTCAACAATCAATCATTTAAATAAAATTAAAGAAATAAATGGTCTTTAAAATTAGTATTCTTAAAAAAACCTTTGGAATACTTTCAAAACAAAAACGTGTTGAAGCAAAGAAAGGAACACCTGGGAACCTTAGGAATAAACGATGTTTTAGCAAGCAAAAAAGAAGCTAATAAGCTTCTTGTCACTTTTCAACTACAGTAGTTTAAAGTTCAATACAGGTTTGCGACCAAGATTTTTGAGTAAAAATTGTTGCTCTCACACATTTTGAATAGTGGGAAAACAATTCTTTCAGGGTGATGAAAACGTCCAAAAACTATAAAACGGTTTCATCGCAAAAATTGACTCAATGTGAAGCAAACTAAACCATCCCGCTATATAACAATAAATGTACGTACCTTAATATGACAATTGACTGACCAACAATTTCTAACCAAAGAAATTTCTTGGGTAGAATTTGTCAGGTTGGAGAATTATTTTACTCTTTTGTGAGAGCTTTCTTTTGCCCAAAACTACTGAATTTGTGATGTGTGGAACAGAGTTTAAGCAACAATTGTTAAAAGTTGCCTACAGTTGGCAGTTTTGGTCAAAGCTGTGAACAGACCTCATGTCAAATGTTCACTTATAACATAATTGGTGTCATGGACCACTTTTGTTTGTCTCTAACGATAATTTGGTGGAAATGGCTCAACATACAAAAAGTGATGTCTAACTCACAACTCGTTTAAATTGAAGTTGAGAAATAAAACAAGTCCAATAGAAAAACGCAAGTAGATAAAAAGTTTTAAGATGGCAATATTTTAGTAATGAATTTCAAAAAATGCGTTAAGCCAATATTAAAAAGTCAGAGTGCAAAAAACAAGTTCAAGAGATATATGTGCAAAAGTAATCACCGCAGAGTTCTTCACTTCGAAAAGAAGCCAAACCTTAAATCTGAACATACTCATTAACGCATCAATAACCATATGACCCGTCCAGTCTAATTATAATCATGGTTCAATAATTCTGATTCAATTAATACTTTTTAGCAAGTTGCAAACTTTTTTTTATTTCATTTCAGTTTTTTCATGGGCACTGCTTTTCGTATTATTGACAAATCGAAAAATTGTGAAAAATCGGCAACATTTTTATTAAATAAAAAAAAAGTCATTCATAAGTAAAATTTGTAAAGTGTCACTGCCAAGCTGCAGTTTTTTTTTTTATTTTAAATTTTTCGATGACACAGTAAGGATGGTCACGTACCTTCTACATGACGACGGAATCATTCCACACAACGTATAGCCTAGTTTCAAATAGCACTGCCTTGCCTGCTGCGTATACATCGTAGCGCCACCTCATATACATTATGTATCTCCACATACCTGACTGAAAAAAAGTAAGTACTTACCCTCAAGCTATAAAACTTTTAAAGAAATCCTCATTTAAACCAATAAATCATTTATAAAATGACTATAAAAAGCATAGCGTCAGCTGTTTTATTTGATTCAAAAAACTCATTTCTGTGTAAGCCTCGAGCAAAGAAAATGTTTATATTGTTACTTTTGTATACACAATTTACGATTTAAAATTGCATTTACAAAGTATTTATATATTTTTTTGTCTACCTATTTACATTTATTGTTTTTTAATTCAGCCCACACACAATTCAAATAAAATGAATTTTGTGACTATAGAGAACTTTTTGCAGCATATCTACCGACGACGTTATCATTCTTTATGGGTCTTTTGCTATACAAAAACAGATAAAGGTAGTCAGAGTCACGAAAAAAAAGTTTATTGTTTTTTTTACAACTTTTAAAATCGAATTCAAACAATTTTAATACACCTTTTCTTTGAGGGAAAATCGATAATATGATAATTAAACCCGCATAAATGTCACACCATGTCACTGTTAAAAACTGTATATGTCGGTAACTCTGAAGGTTCGTAAAGGTAGGTACCTACTCCAATTTCCATTTTTCTTTTTGTATTTTTATTGAGTTTTATTTTGTTTGTTTATTATTGTGTTATTCTATATATTTACTTTATCTTGTCGTAAAACTATTCATAAAAGAACATCAATGAAATTTGAATCAGATCCATTCTTGTACAAACCATTTTAAAAAATACCAACTTTTTGTACAGAAACATTCATCAGTAGATGTTTTTTATTAGAAAGTTGCCCGTATTGTCAATTTTTCCCTTAAACTAGACAAAATAAAACAACATGAAGGAACGGTGACAGGTCATGGGAACAAAATTCAATACGCACAGAGCTGGAAAATGGAACGGATGTTGTACCTGAAAATAGTTGAACTTATGTACACCACATAACAATGACATAAGTAAGACAAAAGGAATACGTATATGAACCTGTCAAAGTTGAATGTGACAACCATCATTTTGAAGCAACTGACAGATGCAAAATAATGCAAAAAGAAAAGAAACATGGCGTGTATTTTGTTTTGATGTAAAATTTTGTTCAATTTTGATTTTTGGTAATTTTAATGCAGTCAAGGTGTGTATGTCATAGAGATACAAGTACATGTCAGTTTCATCAAAGTGATGATTTTGACGTTTGTGAACAGTGAGAGACAGCGATATTCGTTGTGGTATACGCTACCATTTATTACCAGTTACCAGTCATTGCTTATGTAATTGGTTAATATTAAAAACATCACTTTTTTAGTTTCAAGCAGAATTAATATTTAAAGCATTGACAGTCTTAGTTTGACATTTAAGCAAAAACTACATTTCTTTTCTAAAGGTGGATGCACAATGCAGCTAATTTAAGCAAAACAAAATTGTGTTTTGTTTAAAAAAAAGGCGGCAAATAGTAATACAAGATTTGAGTTTATTGTAACCATTTTGTGAGTGGCAAACAAATCCAAAACGGAGGCATACAGACTGTGGTAGCAGAGGAGGACACGGATCTTCGGTCAACTCTATGTCGTTAAAAGAAGGGATGAGAACCTCTTGCTCAGAAGAAATAAAAAGGCCCATGAGCAGAGTGAAATCGATACCGATCCATAAGAAAGGTGACCGCCTGCTCTGCGGAAACTACAGAGACATCAGTCTTTTAAACATCCTAAACACAATCCTGTCTAGCATATTATGTAAACGCTTGAAGCCAAGCCAAGATCATCGTTGATCTTCACGGGCAGCCATTAGCGAGCAAAAGTGTAGCGAAGTACCTCGGTATCTGGTTAGATCAGTATTTATATTTCGACAGACATATAAATGCTGCTCTGACCAGGGCCAGAGGAGCCTTCACTCTGACGAAACGGCTGTTTTTTAGCAGTCGGCTTGACCCCAGAGTGAAGGTAATTTGCTACATGTCCCTCAAACGGCCAATGATCGTGTATGGTTGTACTGTGTGGTTCAACGTTGCCCCTTCCCAGATGGAGAAGTTTCGGGTGTTCGAGCGGCAGTGTTTACGACGCTGTACCGGCTTATATCGATCTTCTTATGTGCATTACTATTCCAACGAGGTCCTATACAACGGGGCTCGAATCAACAGAATTGACAATTTCGTGATAAAACTCGTTCGAGGTCACATTGCAAGAGCTATGTCTTCGACGAACAATTTAATTTTCGGGGCGTTCTATCCGAACGACGAGTATTTTGAAAGTGCACGCTTGAGCGGGTTCATTCCACCAGAGGCATTCCTCCTTTTAGACAAATGCGGTCTGATACAGGATAGATTGACAGTTCCGTTAATCTACCACATCAGACGAAGAACCGTGGATAGGCGACTCCTGTACAATCGGGACGTCATGGCACAAGGAGGAGCAGAGCTTCTTCGGTTCAGTAGGGCTGTGTCCGAACGGGATCAAATTGATAGGGTGAAGCAGGAGAACCAGTTTTGGTTTCTTCAAACGGCACTTGATAGTGGGTAGTCGGGATGGGGTTTTAAGCCTTGGCCGGCTTACTGGGCCTTTATTAGTGTGGCTTTAGGCCTCGAAAAAACGTTAGACGTTAGAAGTTATGTTTTTATCGATTTCAAAGCAGCATGCCAAGTTGAGTTTTGGCGTCCCTGACAAACTTATATGGCTTATCAGGATGACGTTTAAGAATTCTCGTTGCTGAGTCAGAATTGGTAGAGACTCAACAGAAAACTTCGACACCGCCACAGGACTTCGACAAGGCGATGCGCTGTCAGTAGCTGCTTCAATATTGTTCTTGAGAGAGTAATGCGAAAAATCAATGGCGCCATCTTTCAAAGATCCACACAGTATGCTGGAGCTGTACAAGGACGACTTGCCATTGGTCAAAAAACTACGCTTTCAACGATTAAGATGGCTTGGGCATGTAGAGCGAATGAACATCGAAGATCTAACCCATAGGATATATAACGCTAAGCCTGATAAAACCAGAAGCTGAGGCCAACCTCATCTCCGGGGGAGTGATCAGGTTGAGACCGACGCACGCCCGCTTGGTATTCGAACCTTTATACAGGAATCTAGAGATCGAGTACGCTGGCAGGATCTTATACTAGAGGCCCAGGTGCACTATGCGCTGGCTGTAGAGCTAACTAAAGTAAAAAGAAAAAGTAAAGCAAGCTTAAGAATTGAAAATATTTGTCACCTGAAGTTGCGAACATACAACAATTCTTGGAAAATATCTAGCTGTCAAAGCGTACAATAGCGTCCAGAATCTTTAATATCAATCCACTTTCCGTTTTTATTGATTTCAGATAACGCGCAATGCATTACAGCGTTTTTCAGGTTTGACAATACTTTCAACCGACATTACTGACATTACAAGACTCCTGTCAGATTTCTAACCGACAATTCAGAGCCTGAAGCACTTCTTCAACTTTTCGTTTTCAGTGCTTTTAGAACATGCCCAATGAGCCCTAAATACCAAACAAACGAACTGGTAGAGTAAAAACTTTAAACACAATAATTTGACAGGTACAAATGTTGACAGCTGAAAAGTTTATTTTTTTTTCAAAAATGTTTTTATTCCTGCATGAAGTAATTAAAATAATAAATGTGAACGCACCCTAAAATTGAACAATAAACATTTCCATCATAGAATATAGGCTTGCAAAGAATTCGATTTTTAAAGGCTGCAATCAAGTTTTAGACTGGAACTTCGAACTCTACAATAACCCTTATTTTTCTAATTAATGAAGATGAAAAAAGAGAATGCAAAGATTTCCTAAATTCTCCAAAGATTATAAACCCATTTGATGTAAATGTTTTCTTAAAAAATTATCAATCCTTACAAAACTATTTATTAATTCTGACACTTGCCCTTAATTGACACATAGTGTCAAAACTAAGCAACAACTAACATAACATAAATAAAGGACCTCCGTCACAGAAAAACATAATTGGAATTAATGTAATCCAGCTTACATTCAAGCTTAAAAAAAAAGTTATGCCCTTTATACTTAACTTGGTACAAGTTTTATGTAAATATAAACACAACAACCAAACCACCAATATAACGGTAACTATGTAACTACAATCTGTTGTGGTTCGTTGTTGAGGTTTGTTTGTTTACTTTTTTCTTTTTTATTATCAAAATGTTATTGTAATCTCGTTAAAGCAAAGTGGAATTAATGACTGTATTTTTTTCGTGTTGTTGTTGTTGCATACTTGAATTGATAATGGATGCACTTGAATTAATAATAATAATAATAAGTGGACGATCCGGTTTAATTGCAATTCAAGTTCACAAAAATGCAAATTAGTTCTAGGTATAGGAAGGAAGCTGCTGCATGAAAGCACACACCTTGAAGTCTAATGCAAATTTATGCAGACAACAGAAAAAAAAACGATAAGCCATATTTTCTGTATATTTTTTAAAGGTGTATATTTTGCATGGTCTATTTTAAGAATATCAATTTTAAACTTTAAATTTTCGAAACATTGATAGTAAATTTCCAGATTATTTAACTCCTTTCATTTTATAAATTCACTTAAGGGAAATGATAAAAATGGGTTAGAAACAACGTGTGATTTTTGTATAGCTTCCCAGAATTTACTGTTATCATATTTATCAATATTAAAGATGACATTTCTGTCACCCACGACCAGAGATAACGGAACCACCTTTTCAGTTTTAAGGTTCGAAACAAACTAACAACTAAATCCAACTTCTCTGCATGAAGAACTTTCATACTTTATTCGTTTGCAACAAAATTATTTTAGTATTTCAACAGAAACATGTTTAGATTCAAGTTAAAAAGTTGTCACAACATTGCTCTGATTTTCTACATGTTGCGACTTCCTTACTACATGTTTCAAAAGAAGACAAAATGAAAACAAATGCAAATGAGGCTAGATATCCCGGCGCGTCGCGTCCCAGCGCGGCGTGGTGCCATATTGGTTCTGTTTGTTGCACGCCTGGTCTGGTCATACGTAGCTAGCGGTATAATAATAATATTTTCATATAAACCGAGTGTGTGGTTAAGAAGATTGATTGCAAAGTTGAATGATAAAGTAGTGTAAACACACTCGTGTAAATTCCTTTGATATTCTGTTGCAACATACTTGTAACCATACTTCAAGCGGAATTGGGTGCGTTTTGTAACTTATCTAATTACATGCCACATAAATATTACAAAAGTGTTTATAAATTTTTGTTTATTTGAATTTTTATTTTGACATTTAAGTAGCGTTCAAAGAAAAATAAATTTTGAGGTACATATAAGAAACATTATGGATGAGTGAGAGTATTGATGTTGAGAGCATCAAGGTCGAGTTTAGTAGACTTAAGACTATGTGGAGTGGAGGACTAATATAATGTAAACAAATGAGGAAAGCAATATTGAAATATGGACTTTACTTTGTATAAACATACATTTTTTAAAGAGGAATGTAGACTTCAGACAGTCCAACCATCAAATTCAATAAATTAAGATTTGACGAGAGATTTGTTTACTTATTTGCTTGCAGCTTTTTGTGCAAAACTATATGACAGCTGTCAATTAATGGATCAATATACAAAACAGACTTTATATACATTTGAAGGAGAAGATTATGATCATGACATTTTGATCTTTTCAGTTAGTTACCAGCTGTGGTCAAAAAAGATGCACGGAGTGTAACTTTTTTGTGAACTTAAATTTTGTGCGGGATAAATGTTTTGTGGAAAGATTTTTGATGGAAAAAGAAGAGGTTCGTGGGCATATGCATCTGAGGAAAGACGCACCACAAGTCTTACCAGCAAATTAGCTAAGAAATATTTCTGGACACCAAAATTGACACTATTATAAAAAGCCTGCATAATCACCAGACTTAAACTCGATTGAAAACCGATCCGTCAACTGTCTGACTGTCTGTGAAAAGAGCCGTGTTTCTGTTTGTTATTCTTTCGTAATTGCTAGTAATTCTCCTTAAATAACACTTCCAACAAAGGTATTCGAAAAGCCTTGGAGATATATAAGGACGCCCTTGAGCCATAACTTTTCATTGCTTTCTCAACAGAAAAATGACTTAAAAAATCTATCTTGTGTTATTGCTATGACCGAAAGGTTTGAAACACCAACGGTCTAATTGAGCGGTACGATAAGTACTTAAAATACATGTCGGGGCCAGTGGGAGCAGAATAAGACTTAAGTTACAGGTTGGGAAGGATCGAAGAACACTGTAATGCCGACACTAGTTGTTTTTCTGAAAATTCTTACGTTTGTTGATATTATACAGTTTTCTTAGCGCTCAATTGATCCACATGACAAGATTGGTGTTACCACAGTGTGCACGTCTTGAATGTCACCTTTGACTAAAGGCCACGCCTTACAATAACTCCTATATATTTTGCACTGCAAGACAAGCAAAGTATATGAACATTTAAGGAGGGGTAGAGTAGAGTAGTAGTTTACTTTGCACGCACGCCAAATTTCCACACCACGCATCAAATTTGGCATTTCAAACTTGACACTTTCCACTTGAGTCTTCACATTTGACACTTCGCATTTAAACTTCAGCAAACTTTGTTGGATGTGTCCATGAAGTGTAAAGAACTTATCTGTCTTTTTTCCAATTAAAACTTATAAAGGACGTTTAATCTTAAAAGAATTTTTAATTTTCTCGTCGTGATAAAGGTTGACAAACTTTTTAAATGTTTTATCTTTATTACAACTAATGCATAATGATTTCTTCTTTAAATGTACATCATTACCTACCTGTTTGAGTTTATATTAATAAGACCTCACTTAAGTTGCAATCACATGTATGTAGGTACAAAAATGATAATTTTTTTAAAACTAAAACAAGCCCCGTATGTGTTTGAAAAAAGAAATAAAAAACCTCCTTAAGACCCACGTAAATATGACAGAAAGGCTTGTCTTCATATTAATTACCTTTTATAATATTCTTGGCACATGTCCGTAGAGCCTATATATGCCATCAAATCGAACCACAAAAGCCAATGACAGAATCCCATTGATAAAGGTTTCAATAAATCAAAGTGAAATAAGCTGGTTGCGCCGCCGCGTAGCGTTGCTTAGCAAGCCTCTGTTGTGCGACAAGATACTCCTATCTAACAGAAGTTACCTACTTTACTTCTGATGATCCGAGCAGCTTACGTGCTAGCGCTGGCTCACTTCACCACAACTACAACTGCAACGCCATCGCACGTCTGTTGGAAGAAACTGTTTATAAAAGAAAATATTGATGAGATTGCATTGACAATTAATTTATTTCAAAGCATTTTTTGCTTTCAGAGAGTTAAGGAAAAAGAAATAAAAGCAAGTTGAAAGAAATACTAAGTGAACACCTGCATCTAAACGGCGACTTAACTTTATGACCAGTTTATTTTTTTGTATAGATAGGTTATCATAAATGTTGCCTCTCCAAGGGTTTCTCAACGAAAACAAAAAATATATATAGAACTTCCCTTTTGCAAGTTTGAATTTCGCAATATCTGAAAACCAATTTTGAAAATGTCACCTTAATTGAACTCTTGTCTGGCATGCATCAATTATTACTATCGTTTTTGACAGCAGCGGTGGCGGCGCTGTGTGTCTCTGTGTCGGCAGAGTAGAGCGGTTGCTTTTATGAATTTCAAAAATTATGAACTGCTTCGTTGAGGTGCCAATCAACGTAAACAATAAAATCGTCGAAGTGTGATTTAATTAAATTAATATTTGCTTTGAATATTTATGTACCGTACGAGTAGAGTAAAATGTTTTTAGTTGAATCACATTCTGGGTGAGGTATACAATGGCTCGTCGAGCTTTGAATGTTAAAATCAAGTCTAGAAGGAGCGGTTATAATAAAATAATAGTATGACTATAAATCCTTAGTTATAATAATTGACAAACACACCGTTCGATAAGTTTGTCTTGCGAATTAAAATTCTAAAAACAAAAGCGTAAGAAATGGAAAATTTATAAACAGCACCATCTGTTGTTGACTGATTCAATAAAAAACGTATCTCCATACACATATCGCCCCCAAAAACGCAGATACATGACTGTATCAAAAAAGGGTTCTGTGAAACTACTTTTGAATACTGCGAAAGGTGATAATAAATCCTTGAAACAGCATCATGTGAGTTTTGTCTAACTTAAAAGTAGTTTCTTTAAAACCTGACACTTAAAAGAGTCATACTTAAAGCCGTTGAAACCCATAGAATAAGTAACAGGTAATTCATTTTGCGGTTTCAAAAGTATAGGTCTGGAATTCGACATCGGTCAAACTTTTTTTTCAGTGGAAAGGCTGACATTTACGAAAATAGATCCCTTAATTATTGCACAACGCATACAAATTGTTAAAACCTACTACAAATATGGTGATTCTGCCACGGCCACATCTTGTACTTTATTAGAAGATTATTGCTAATTTGAAGAAATTGCATTGATTACAGATGTAAGGCCTGTGCATCATCGTTTTGCTCGAAACCACTGAAAATATCACTGCTGTAAGTGAAAGTGTTGCCGAAGACTTGAAATGTCGTATTTGAGCTTCTAAAAATCCTCAAGTAATTGAAAAGAGCCCATTACATCCACAAAAAGTCACTGTTTGTTGCGCTCTTTGCGCCGGAAGTGGGATTGGACCTAACTTTTCGAACGACTGTCAGCGTCAGTTTGGAGCGCTATGGTCATATGATACTACACTTTTTTTTTATATACGACTTAGAAGATAGAAGATGTAGTACCCGTGGCATGATGGTTAGTGCGTTGGACTGTCATGCAAGGGGTCTTGGGTTCAATCCCTGCCTGTGCCACCTTAATTTAAAAAAAAAAAATAATTTTCGCGGGTACTACCTCTTGCGAGGAATTGACAAATCCTTCAAGAGTAATTCTTGTCATGAAAAAGTGCTTTCTCAAAATAGCCGTTCGGATTCGGCCTTAAATTGTAGGTCCCTTCCATTCCTGACAACAGTACTCGCACACAGGAATGGTTGAGAGTTGTAAGTCACTAGGCCCTGGTTCACAACGGACATGCGATTTGACACCGCTGGACTTTTTTTTTGTAGGGCTACGGAAAAGAACGTGTTTTTGCAATTAAAGGAATTAAAAACCAACATTCGTCAAGTTATTGCTGAGATTTCGCCCAATATGTTCCAAAAAGAAGTCGTCATTTAAATAATGTAGTGTTTCACACAAAATTTCAACGTATAAACTTTATAATAAAAAAGAAATATTACGAAAACAAAATGGAAAACCCTATACAATTCGACTGCCAAGAACAAAAACTCGTCAACTAGTGTATTTTTTTTGGAATTAGTCATGAAAAAGCAAATATTGGTTTGTTCGCTGAAAATACATTTTTAAACTAATTGTGTTTTTAATTCAATATCGTCCAATATGAATAAAATGTTTTCACAATCTCTTATAATAAATTTATACATCAACCATTAAAAAAAACACGAATAAACTAGCAGAGCAACCCACTTCAGCATTGACCAACTGAATATAGAGCGTGTTAAAGTGCTAAATGGGGTATTTAAGGCGTTTATATTTTGAATTCACATGAACTTTTTGTTACAATTTTAAAACTGCTTTCTAAATTTATTTGAGGACTTTAAAGGACCAGTCATAGTATCAACCTATACTTCCTGAGAAGATACATTTGTGTTCTTTTTTCGATCATCATTTCAGCTACGAAACTTTTTCAACTTCATTATTTTTATATCCCCCATTAATCAACGTGATGTCTATAATGCTCTTAAATTCAATGATTTAATAAAAAATTAATCAAATCATGACCAAATAACATCATCAACCAAAAAAACGGAGGAAAAAGTGAAAATAAAATGTAAGCATAAAAGAATGTTCTTCAAGACCTTGCATCCGACAAAACGGGACATAAACTGAAATTCAATCCTTAGCCGAATAGCACGTGTATCTTTAAAAATCCAACATCTTATATACACGTAGCCCTTTTCCCGAGAGCCATGGTGTCTTGACATAGCATAGGGCTTTGGCCCTTGACTCGTTAAACAATTTTAATCTCTACCAAGTAATCTTCTGCTGCATTTTATGTACGCAACAAAATAATACAAAAAGAAATAAACTCTGCATTTTGCAACTAAAAATAATGACCAGAGGCATTTGTTTCTTTTTTCACTGCACAACATCTTTTTGCTGGCCAAATCTTTTGCAGTTTTTTGAATATTCTCTTTTAAGTTTGAGCTTGAAAAGTCCCTAAAAGGCTATCAGAATATCGAAATCAAGAAGTAGCGTGAAAAGTATTATCTTGTTGTCTTGTTATACGACAACATCTTGATAGCCCTAAGGGCATGCAAATACGTTATAAACTTTGTTGACAGGTTTTGTTAAGAATAAGAAAAAAAATTGAATTGCATCGCAGAGGAGTGTGGGAGTTTGAGGGAATTGTTGTACCTTCATTTGGACAGGATAAGGTAGTTTATCACCTTTAAGACTTTTTATGTTTTGCGTTGTTTAAAAAAAAAAAGAAAAAAACCTCTAACTGATTGAAAGTCGTTGAATTTTGAAGTCGAAATCGGGTCACAAGTCACAATATTTACGTCCATAACTCGATTCTGCAATTGCTTTAAAATGTCAATTTGACAGATCGACTATTTAAGAGAAACACAGATTTTTACTTCACAGAACTGCTTTTATAAAAAGAGGCTGGGATGCGACCCACACTGATAACTTCCCATCCCGTCTGTCGATTTGTCTTGCTTAAAAGTTTGTCTATCTGTCGCGTACTATTTTTTATAGATTTTATTTTTTATGAAAAAACGGACTGTTGGGTTTTTATATAAAAATCACTGAATATTGAAAACAAAATTTTCTGTAAAATAAAATAAGTTTGAAGCCAATATTTTGAATTTTTGAAAAGCTATTTGAGTCGAAAGTAAATGTTTACCAAGTTTTAGTATTGTTTTTTTTAGAGTTTTATTTTTTGTAAAAAAACCGTCAATTCGATTTTCTTCAAAATTCTATCGAATGTTGAAAACAATATTTTCTATAAGAAAAAATTAGTTTGAAGCCAATATTTTATATATTTGAAAAGATATTTGAGTCGAAAATCAATTTTTACCAACTTTTGTTAAATTTTTTTTAGGTATTTAATTTTTTGTACAAAAACTATCAATTCGATTTTTTTCAAAGTTTTACTGAATGTTAACAACAATATTTTTTGAAAGATAAAAGTAGTTAAAAGCCAATATCTACAATTTTTGAAAAGATATTTGAGTCGAAAATCAATTTTTACCAACTTTTATTAATTTTTTTTTAGGTTTTTATTTTTTTTTTAAAAAACTGTCAATTCGATTTTTCTCAAAATTTTATTGAATGTTGAAAACAATATTTCTTATAAGATAAAATAAGCTTGAAGCCTTAATTTCAAGTTTTTGAAAAGATATTTGAATCGATATTTAATTTTTACGAACTTTGAGTAATGTTTTTTTTAGATTTTTATTTTTTATAAAAAAACTGTCAATTCGATTTTTCTCAAAATTTTATCACATTTTTAAAACATTATTCTCCGTTGTTCAAAATTGTTTTGGAGATGAAATCATATGTTAGTCGTTAAATTTAGGAGGTGACAAATTTTTTTTTTCAGTTTTTTTGATTTAGAAAAAAAACCGTTAGATAGATTTTTTTCAAAAAATAAATTTCTTTGAGATCACGTTACAGTCTATTATATAAAATTTAATTCAAGTCTCTAGCGTTTTTGGTTCATAAGATATTAATGGTTAACCAAAATTTTCACCTTTTTTTTAAACTGCTATGGTAAAAAAACCACCCACGCAATTTTCTTGAGAGCCCTTTCTGCATCTTTCTGCCTTATTATCTGTATAACAAAATTTATTTGAAGTCGATATCTCTTCTGGTTCTTGAGCTATGGACGACGAAAAAAACGTCGCGAACGTACGGACGTACGGACGTACGAACGTACGTACACACGCACGCACAGACATCTTTCTAAAAATCTTTTATTTCCAAGATCACTTATGTTTTTTTCTATATGTATGGGATGTAATGAATTACGAAGATAGTAATGAGGGGGAGCTGTTTAAATGTGTTTACGCGAAAAATACATTGTCTGGCCTTGCTAATGTTAATGGAACACCAGGTTGTGAAATTGTTGAGATTTTTTTGGAGGAGAAATCCGTCTTAATGGGTTCCAATGATTTAAAAATTTCTTATCATCGGTTGTGCAAAGGCATATTTGACAATGTTTAATAACCATGTCAATGTCATTAATTGTAAGGATAAAGAAGAGAGGGCCTTAATGACTACCTTAGGCAGTATCTAAAGTGGGTAGATTAGAATTGGAATTAACTTATTTTAATCGGATATAATATTCAGGATTTTCAAGATAAAAAGTTATCCATTTCAGGAAAAGAGGTTCAAAGCATAAAGATAAGAGTTTGAAGACTAGAAGATTATGAGACATTTTGTCAAACGGTTTTCTGAAGTCAGTGGAGACCAAAGCGACTTCTTTCTCGTTTTCTATACGGCTCTTAGAGTGAATAAAACAAACTCTTTAAGGTGTGTTGTGGTAGATCTATTTATGAAGCCGTAATACATGTAATAATACATTTTTAAGGTTGTTGTTCATAGTTTGACAATTGAGAATTTCTAACTATTTTGACATTAATGTTCAATAAGGTTTGGCCATTCATGAGGAATTGTTAATCGGTACAACAACGGACTTCCAAATTTTGGACATCTACTTTGAGAAAAAGAAACCTTTTCAAGAAGTTCATAAAATACTACATCTATTTTATAGTCAACAGTGACAAAGCTTATTTTGAATTATCAACTGTGGTGTTGAGACAATCTTTAAGCAAAAAACATATCAATATTAAAAATCCATTAAAAGTGACAATCTCTTCTAATTTCTTTTGAAATGATAAAGGAATTTTTGTTACTGTAAATAACTTCGTCCACATTTGGTTCCAATAATACCCCTGAATTGAATTGTATTGCTAAACAATTTGTTGAAAAATGTATTTTAAGAAGTTGTCCCCTCAAGTTTCTCGAATACTTTTCAAGTGTAGACGGGGCTATGTCGTTTGCTTATGTCGACAAACTAGCAGCTATTGGTGAATTGCAAGCCAATATTCAAGTAATGAAAAATTGGACTGATATTGAATGTGTAACTCGTAGCAGAACAAACATTTGACGGAACTAGTATTTAAAAAATAATTGCCATACAGTTATTTACGAAACTATAATAACATGAAATTATTCCAAGAATATTTTTGTCTTGTTTTATTTTTTAAAGCTTTTCAAAAACATATGTATAGAATTAAAATCTACGCGTTTTCAACATCGATCTATTTTTTTTATTTTAATCTAGCAACAGAAATATTTTATGAAGTTTGATAGGTCCAAAATTAAAGGACTCGTTCCTCAACTCAGTCAATAAAAAAAAAAGAAAGACATTTTAAGCAACATTGCTAATATCAAATAATGACAGCCCCCGATCATGCTAGTAAAATTAACTGTCAAAATAATGTCTGACCTGTCACAGATTTAAAGACAAATCATCGCGAATGCTACAATTTCTTTGCTATCAATGAATTTTACATTATTAAATACAATACAATACAATACAGGGTTTGATACCTGCCTATGCCATCTAAAGTTTTTTTTTACGGGTACTGCCTCTTGCGAGGAATTGAAAAATTATCCAAGAGTAACTCTTGTCATGAAAAAGTACTTTCTCAAATTAGCCGTTTGGATTCGGTATATAAACTGTAGATCCCCTCCATTCCTGACAACATTACTCGCACACAGGAATGGTTGAGAGTTGTAAGTCACTAGGCCCTAGTTCTCAACGGACTGTTGTGCCTCCAAATTTCGTATTGCATAAAGGGCCTTTTTAAAAAAAAAACTAAACCTCGAAATTCTGGTTATTAAGTATTGAGATTTAAATAGCTTTTAATATGTCAAGTTTTTGAGATTTTAATAGAAAAATTGACATTTAAAGTTTCAAATTTAGATCTTCATTTTTACTGTCAAAGCCATTCCATGCCGCATAGCTTGAATTAATACAGAAAATACAATGTATTGAAGCTAAGGGCAACATGAGTGACTAATCTCCAAATATTTTAAAACGTTAAATTTTGTATCGATCAAATCCGTCCCAACATACCCAACAGTACCTTAATTCCTTATTTTAGTTTTAAGAATTTTTCCGCCTTTACTTTAAAGTTTCGTTCTCGGATGTAGTTTTTTTTTTAAGTTCATAACAACTATAAAAACTAAAAGTGCTGTCAAACAGCGATTTGTGTCCGTATGTGAAATCTATGTTAATTTTATATACCTTCGTACGTAGGTCGAAGTTCCTACAATTTACATATGGACATTTTTTTACCTTTTGAAAAGTTGTCCAGGTACAAACTCAACTTTTTGTAGAAAGTTTTTTTTTATTTATTTTTTTTCCTTGAAGTGCGTCGTTTTCGTTGTTTTTAAATGCCCTTACAACTTTTATGTCCTATTTAATCTGGAACATTTTTTTTTTTTCAGTATACAGTTTGTACGTGGCCTAAATTCAAATGGTCTCTTTTATTGAATCGAAACTGATGTAAAAAAAAGGGTAATGAAAAAGCCTCCGGCAATATGTGCAGTCAGTATTGGAACTATAAATTTAACACTTTCAATAAATGCATACCAAAGAGCAAGGCTTACCTGGATCCTTTTTTTTGTAAGAATGGTGCAATTTTGGAGTGTAACTATTACAACACAAGTGTCTAACTTATAACCTGTAGCCTTGTACCTATTTATTTAGTTTTACAATCGTTGAAAATTCTGTGTGAAGTACTTTTATACTTCGATTTCGCAATTTTACAACAATTGCAAAAATAACACCAAAAATATATGTTTTTCTATTTGCAAACACAAATGAGTAATAAGACTTCAGTGAAAAATACTGACATTTAGAAATGTGGCAAGTTCGAAATTTACAAAGGTTAGATATCTACTTATGAAATTACGCCTCTTGAATATTTAATATTAGTTTTCGATTTGTTTCTCCTTAATTTAGTTGAGTATGATTTAGAAGTTAAATGTATATAAATCATAACAAATATATAAGTTAAGTAAGTTTTCATCATTCTACAATAATCAGAATTGTTACATATAAACCACACCAAATTTATAAAAAGTGGGTGCATACAACGCCCTCATTGAGTGCACATTTTTTGTGCCTAGATTAGTGTTGTTCTTTACATATAACGAAATTATATTTCTCTGCAACACTTGTTGGATACATTAGTTTATACCTTTTTTAAGAAAGTGGGTAGGTACCACGCCCCCCAAATAGAATAAACCTAATTGTTATCTTTTCATCAATTTCACCACCAGATAAAAACCCTACAATATTTTAGGGTTTTACAATATTGGGAAGTTCGTCATAATGTTGATGATCGATGAGTTAGCAAGTTGCGGATATCATGATTTTTAAGGAACTGTATATTCAAAAACTTATTTTGATATAAGATTTATAAAAGAGGATGTCCTTATCTCAAATATCAAATGTAAATTATGAGTATCTTACTATATTGGTTCTAAAGTTAGTTATGTAACGAAGAGCGACTATGTTTGTTCTTGTATAATGAGAGTAGTGTCTTGACTGGAACAACCGGGCGTTTTCAACTCAACTTCCAAAAATGTTCCTATTTTGTATAAAACTAGACAAACGGGGGAATGGTAATAGTCTGGAATGTTTAAGTTTTCATAAACAATCAAAAGTTTTAAGATTTTTTCGGAACATGAAATACAAATTCTTATACTTAAAATAACAACTATCAATTGCTGCTACAAAATAAAAGTAGCCATTTTAACGGTTATGCCAAAATATCCATTTTGGCTTACACTAAATTTCGAAAATATTCCAGCTTCACACTACTTCCAAATCGGTTTTTTGAGTACTAATCAAAACAAAATATAAATAATTCCAAGGAAACTTCGTTCTCCGTGATTCTCATTAAATCGATTCACAAAATTGTATGGCATACAAATTAAAGCTACTCCGCGTTGTTGATGTTTCTAAGAAAAAATGGTAATCATGGGGAAAACGTTTCGTGATTACTTTTGAAGAAACGAATTGTCCTGCCCAAAAATGGTTTTCACGTAATCAGTCAATTCTGTAAAAAAACATGTGAGGAAAATGTTACGCACGAATGTTTCGCGATAAACCATGACCTAAAACCCTGTGAACAGTTTTAGTTATAAACTGAAGTCACTATTTCAATATAAATTATGATTCATCTGATATTTAAAGCCAAAACAATTACTTCTACAATCTTCTAAACGCATTAAGTACAATACATAGTTAAATATTGGTTTTGAGGTTCGAAAATGCGAAATATTGATAATTTGGAAGATTTACGTTGACAGTCATTCTTATACCGATCTCCATAATTTAAAATAGAATAAAGATAGTTGCTTCAATGAATATCTAAAAGTCATTAAACCAAAAACGAAAAGTCGAATAGTTCTGATGTACACTCTTCAAAATATAATTGATAAAATGTATTCAATTGAGCTTAAGCTTGTTAATTTGGATGTGCGTCTGATGGCTTCCGACGCATGTCAATTACATTTTTATTAAATTGAAGACGAAAGAAGAAGTGTTAAAAAGAAGTCGAAACTTTCCAAAAACGATGTTATTTATATGTCAATCAATTGAATATATTTTGTACATGCCGTGTAAAGACCAATTTAACAAGGACCTCTCAAGACTTAAAACAAGCTTAATCAATTTTTCCATCGAAGTAGTTAAAGTAAGTAATTCGTATCGATATAAATCGCTGTTAAATATACCCCAATTACTATAACGTACAATGTACATATATTTGCAGTTATATTTTGCGGCTTCCTTTTTCAAAGTAAAACAACAACAAAAATTGTTCCAAATTGGTCTCTCACCTTTAGTACAATACCTTGTGCATGAATGTGCTATGGCCTGTAAGTATAACTTAAGGTCTGTTTTGGTTTAAATCAGATTGATGCACTCATGCATCATCATCGTCTCCATTGAATGCATTACATCGCCAACGGCTACCAATAAAAACCAGTCAATGCGCCCGTCGCCACCCGTTCCACATCGCACCGTGTGATTCCATGACCATCTCTGGCTCATGGCTCTGTCTCTGGTGCAATAAATGACATGACTTTGAATATAAGGAAATCAACATCAACTCTGGGATTTTATTTTTCCGTTGTTATTGAATACAGAGCGCCCTGCACCACCGACCGACGACTGCCGACTGGAGTGAGGTGTTGAGAGTTGTTTTTTCTGTCAGTAGATGGTGTTGTTATTGAAATTCTAGTACGTGAAACACGATATTGCCAAAGGCACTAGTAGCAGCAGCAGCACCAGGAGTAAGTAGTTGTTGCATAGTTATTTGATAGCAGCTACTATGATGAGGAGATCGCACTGTTGTCGGTTGGTAGGTTAGGTATAGATATATTGGCCAACAAACATCAAACTGAACAACGATAAAAGGTTTCTCTAGCCGATTTGCATACACAATTCAAAAACCTCCGTTGGTACACTCCTGGTTATGAAAAAAACAACACCAACAAAAAACGGTGAATATTTTTCCACCATGGATGAGACTGCTATAGCCAGATATAGTGAGGCACTTGAAAATGTAAACACAAATTCCAAGAAGTACCATGAACTCGGCACCATCCGCATGAAGGACTGCTTTGGCTTGAAAGAAGACAAGGTCTTTCATAGTGAATCTGAATGCCATCTCATTGATGTTAGGCAGCACCAGACCTAGACCCAGGCCCCAGCCAGGCATGTTGGTTCAGAAGTGGGAGATAAATAATAATCACAATGAACAGAACAGAGCATCCCCACATTCAGCTTCTATTCGAGACTCTATATAGACTCCATCCGGACTTCACTACCGAGTGCTCTGCTATTCGACTTCATCGCATTATAAACGTACCCAAGTTGCATATATGCCTTTTGTGTGTAATTGTTGTTTGTCTGGAGCTGTCAGAGAGTGAAATGCGATGCGCCTTCCCGTCTTTCGAATTGATTTCCTGATGCATATTATACTCGGTATCAGCAGAGCCGACCGACAACGCGACGAACGTGTGTATACGGTGTACCTGTGAATTTAGTTTTCCCTTTATACCTGAGTGTTAGGTATCTATGAGATTGCATCTTGGAATTATCATCAGACTATAATATAGGAATTGATATTATTTCCTATGTAGATAAATGTGGAGGGTTTATAATAAGCCTCATGTTGGTGCATCATTAACGCTCAAATGGGATAAAGGTTACAATGATAGTGTTTTATGATGAATTAGGTGTATCGAAAAGGGTGAAAAATTCACAGAATTTGGGATTTTTATCCAACTCGAATTCATAATAAAATTTATATTCTTAATAGGCGTATAGAGATTCTTTATAAACAGTCAGTGTAGTTTCGAAGGTTCTGAAATCTTAAGAATTACAAATAATAATACAAAAATTCCATGATATAACCTTTAAGTCCATCGTAAAGTATAGATTGAAATATAATTTAAATATTGATTCAATCTTGAATGCACTTCACGGCCTGAACACCTGAACTCATTGGCGTAGTTTTGATTGAAAAGGTTTATGATAGATTGCTCAACTGTTAAGACATATTCTTAGGGAATAGATTTGGAAATCTAGTCTAGTCTGATTGAAGGGTATTTGCTTTCTACTTTTCAAATGACGAATGAAAAACTGAAATGGAATGCCGCCGTGTGCTAAATTATAGAATCTTGTATGAAACTTATGACTTTTGACTCACTTTATTTATAAATGCTTGGTTTTTCCATTCGACATTTTATTTTTTATTTCAAAAATTTTGTATTAAATTATTTGTAAGGTATTTTTAACGGTAATCGCTCCGATTTGTTAAATTGAAAATGTTGACATTTCTTGACGTTTTAAGGTCCTTGTAATCTAAATAAAAGGTTTGTAGAGAGGTGTCTGTTAGTGCATGCATACGTACGTTCGGGAAGCTTTATTCGTCGTGGATATGTCAAGAACCAGTAGAGATATAGGCTTCTAATAAATTTGGTTATACATACAATAACACAGAAAGATGCAGAACGGACTCTCATCTCAAGGAATTCGACTTCTATGAAACTAATAACCAACATTTTTGTGCCTGCTATTGAAGAATACGACTTGAAGAAAATGTGGTTTCAACAATACGGTGCCACAAAACACAATACTCGATCGAATATGGCTTCATTGCAAAAGAAAATTCCTAGCCGCGTAATTTCATGCAATTTGACACCGCTGAACTTTTTTTAGTGGGACTTCGCGAAAGACCGGGTTTATGCAGATAAACTTTTAACTCTTGCGCATTAAAGAACCAACACTCGTCAACTTATGGCTGAGATAACGCCCAATGTGAGTTTAAAAGTGGTCGAAAATTATCTCCAAACAATCGATGCTCTTAAGATTGCCGAAGATCCACTATTTTATCGAACAATTGTGTTCAATAACGAAGCTCATTTCTCGTGGAATGGATACGTGGACAATCAAAACTACAGTATTTTTAGTGAAGAATTATACTTTAGCGTTGGACGTATATAAGTCTTATAAATAACAGCTGGATCAGAAGAGGAGACACATTTCTTGTATCGCCGTAGAAAAACCTACACAACTTGCGACCTTTTTGGCGACATTGCCTATGTGCTCGTTCCACAAAAGGTGTTTGATGACGCACATACCGAGAATATCAAGATTTTCAGTCTAATTGATGCAAGTGCCATCTATGGGTTGATATACCCTTTAGATATACGCTTTAACGAAAACAAAAGCAATGGGTTTTCAAAGCATTCAATTCACAAGTGATTATTTATTTTCCATTGTACAGTGCTGTTGGAATTTAATGAGTTTATCATATTTTGTCGTTACAGTTCAACATAAAAGAAGAGGAAAGTGATTCTGAAAACAAACACGAAGAGCTAAGAGTACTATCGTCATAAAACAATGTATTGGATTAGAATTTGCAGACAAAAGATCATTAACACAAAAAGAGTGTTGGAGATAAAACAGAGCCCTGTGGTACACCAGCGTTTATTTTTTTGTAGTTTTCAAACTTGAACCCACCCAATACTACTTTTATGGACCAATACGAAAGGTAATTGCTTTTCCAATGAAGCAGGGATTCATGAAAACTGAAAGCACGCATTTTCGATAAGAGAGCCTGAGATGAACCATGAGATCACCAGTGGACCTATTGCTGCAAAAGTTGCACATTCGGTCTTAGAAATATTTTGAGCTTATTATAAATCAGCGTTTCCATGACCTTTTAAAGAAGGGACGATAGTGCAATCGGTTGATAATTGGAGAGTTAGGAGGATTCGTCTTTTTTGGGGATGAGCTGGAGAATTCCTGTTTTCCATCCACTCGGAACTAGACCTGAGGAGTAGGACAGATGAAAAATCTAACGCAGTAGTTTTTCCAAAGTTAGAAAAACACCTCTCCAGAACAATAGCAGGGATACCATCCGGGCCAGTGGATTTATGTGTGTTGAGATCTCTTGGTACTCTTGTCACAGTACGAGTGCGAACAAATATTGATCTCATAGATTCACAAACGCGCTCGAAAGGTGGAGTCATAATACTCACTGAAAGCGCTGAATTGGCGGATGGATTATCATTGACAACGACTGTAGGAACAGAGGAGGAGGAAGATTTCTTCATGTTTTTTTTAAAGAATTACAAAAGATTGCTACTGCCTTTTTGAAATTGCAGTATTTTTTACCTTGAGTTCTGGTCATTCACACATTTTTTTCTTTCTGACTTGCGTGAACTTTTACCAATTTTCCTCGGTTAGGTTGGTCTTAAAATGACGTAAACTTTCTTCTTTGAACCTTATAACCTCCTTACAGCTTACATCGAACCATCCGTCATCCTTAGGTCTGATATTATTAAATCTGTAGAAAGTCACTGTGTAGCGTGAATTATGGGCCATGGGATCATTGAATCGTATTTCTTCAAAGATAATACAAATCGCAACGCTACCGTGGTAGAGCTTGGTTTGCATGACATCACGTTTTAATAAGCCGTTGTCATAAACACCACAGTACACTTTACAATAGACCAATTGAGATGTTTCTTTTTTAGAATTTTATATATCTTTCTACTGTTTAATTTACAATGCCTCTTAAAAAATTAGAAATCTCGAGCTACTAAATAACTGACTTCTAATTCGCAGTTCAAATCAGGCACCAAAAAAAGTCTTTACCGAACATTTACACGTTTTTATTTGAACGGCTGTCAAATTTTGTATTGATGAAAAAATGTGTGAGTAAAAAATTTTGTTCTTATCAAATTATTTATGAAAATAAAATGAATTCTAATCAATTCAAATTGATTCGTAACACTAGCTCGTCTCAAAGAAAAGTTTCAACTGATGTTCTGGGGACGGGTAGAATGGGCTCACGACATGAACCAGCAGCTATCCTCTTTGCTTGCTTTGTCTAGAAAATATATCATAAAATCAACAACAAACAAAAATGTTACAATAAAAATTAATTGAAAACATTTTCTCCTTCTTTAATAAGAAATTCAATCCAAAATTCTGAGCTTATAACTATTGCTTCTGCTGGCCAAATGTCCTTTCAGGATCGCCATATATGTGGCCGTCCGAGCAACTTATAGGCGAGAAGATTGTAAACGATTTCGTGTAGGTACTTATGGCCGGAGCAGAAAAAGTCAATTCGTACCAAAATCACACTCATCCAGAGCGATCACTGAAGCTGTTATGATGGGCTGCAATTTCTCCATGACTATCTCTTTGGTTTCTTCCTTTGAGGACTCGCCTGGCTTGTCCAAAAGACTGAGGATCTTCTTTATGTTGGCATCGCTTTCCATCAAGGGGCGATAGCTCACTTTTGTGGTTTTATTTACTGGAACAACGATTCCCACATTGTGGAATTTTTTGGCAGAAATTTTCTTTCATACTTATTCTCCTCCACAAATGAACTTATCGACTTTCTCATATCTCCCAAACCCTTGTAAGTAAACGGAGTTACCAGAAAGTCTTTCTCCAGGTAGTAAGCCAAAGCATCGAACATATTTGTGGCGACGTGTTCGAAGACGCACCCCTTGGAAACGTCATTACGAACTATGCGCAAGTCTTCCTCGTCCTTGGGTCCGTCACGCCAGTAGCCATAGTGAATTCCGGTTCCTAGCTTAACAAAGAGCGCTGGAAACTCTGGAGGATCATAAAAGAACCGACTATTATTGGTGGTTTGCATTATTGAAACCAATTGTTGAATTTTTCTACAGTTTGGTTTGATTGATACAATTAGTTGATCATTGAAACAACAACTGATTAGTATGAATTCAAAGAAGATGCAAGGCCCTTAAAACGATTATTAAACGAATTGTAAAGTCGAAAATCAGCTGTTCATTGAAAATAATTTCATTAGAAATGAACTTATATAAAAGTTCAAAAACGATAAGGTAAACTATAATTTTGTGTTTAAAAAAAAAAACTAAAACAAATATAACAAATTTGAATCTTGAAAAAAACTTTTCAATGATGAAAACTAAAAACAGCTATAGTTGACAACTTACTATTATATTAAGTGTGCCATCATTTTCATCAGTTCCGGATCCGTGCTTTAGTTAATTGTAATAAGCATTTATAATTTACATGTTTACGCAAAATGTACATACATAGATTGATCGGCAAAAGATTGACATACTTTTTGATTTGCGGAGCATCGAAGTAAAGTATTTTTCTTTTCTTGAATGAATGAAATAAATTCGCCAGTATAATAATAACATACAGTGGAGTTGTTTAAGTTCAATTTTGAAAATAAAATCATCCTCAAGTTCCTCCCAATAGTCTTTCTTCGTCGTATTGCTTTGATAAATTATGATCTATATTATTTCACATTATTCTCACTATAACACGTAGTCTGTTCCACAGTGTGACGGCATCAATATAAAGCAAGGAACAAAAACACATTAAATCTATTCATTATATTCCTTAAAGACTTGCCATCACATCAGACTATCTATCTAATATACATTTCATGCAATGAAGCCTTAAACTGGTTCATGGGCGATATTGAAGAGATTGGTATCATCAGTATCACTGTGGTTATATGACTCGAAGCCGGTTGAAGCTTGAGGACGATAAAACCTCTTTAGCCGCACTTTTTACGACAACTACTATGAGATGAGGCTACAGCTATATGAATCAGGCAAATACTTTTTGTATCTATCTGAATCTGATGATGATTTATCTTTTGCCCAGAAGTCAATCACATCGATAAATGAGTGTCTATGAACCGAACACTGAACGTTGAACACACCAACAGTCATTTTATTGTGAATCGAGGCCTATATCTTACCTATGGGGGCTCGGTTCTTCTGAAATATATGGATCTAGGTGCCTTGCCTCTCGGTTATGTAGCTCTATTATTATGGTGCTAAATTGTGATATGAACGGAATAGCAAATGAGTGTGGGTTTTATGTGAGTCGAATATAATTTTATTGATTTTTTATGGATGTAAAACGGTCTCATGTGAGGATAAGACCTTCTAATTCTATGATTCCTTAGATTTGTGGTATTTTAACAATAATTAGAAAGTGAATATTAACAGAAATCTTTAAATCTAACTTAAAGACGGTAATTCATATTTGTATGACCTTAACTACGACCATAAATCTTTATTACACCCGTAAATCCCCTGACCTGACCGCGAGACCTTAAAGCCTTATAGTAGAAGGCTACTGGTAGGTAAGGTTAAACAAGATTGAATTCCCATGTTATTCCTTCTTCCAAAAATCAAACTGGTTTCAAATCACACAGAGTTATGTGTACATTTCCAAATAGGCAATAAAAACGAAAAGGAAAAGGTTCAATATCTTCAATAAAAATTAAAATACAAATAGCCTCTTAGGACATCGTCTCTCGGTCTTGACATGGTACCGACAATAAGGTTTATCTGTAACATTTTTTAAATTCTTTCAACAACCTTTGCGGCAAGTTTTGATGGTCCTTTGTACATGTTTTTGTATCCAGGAGGGCTAAAGGGAATTTGAATTGATGAACCTAATCGATTTTATTGAAAACAGTTTATTATTATTTCTTTTTGTTATCCTATAAGTTACTTGATTTTTAGGATCCAAAAAAGGGTAAATAAGACGTTTTACCTTTTTGTCGTTTGGAAATGATGGAAAGAAGGTGGTGTATAATTCTAGGTTAGAGAGGTCCTTTTTATCTTATAATGGGCAATTAATTAGAAGAATAAGAAAGATTGGGAGTATTTATTTCGTTAAAGATTTATATGGAAAATTTGATTTATGTATATTTTTTAATTGCCTTTATCACTAAGGGATTGTTGTCCAGGTGAAAAAGACCTTTGTTTGGGGTAACTTTTGATAAGTCTCTCATGACTTCTGCTCCTATAATGAACTAGTTTTATTTTATTTTTGTAAGATGAAGTGTGGAAGATTTATTTATCTATGGAGTGGTGAGCACTTGATGTGCTTTTTACTACCGTTACAGATTTTGAATATAAATGATAGTCCTTGTAAAATCATAGCTACTTTAAATAAACACTTTTTGATATTGAAAGTTTTACTTAAGTCATGTGCGTCTATATAAGACATGAATAGAGTATAAGGATATTTGACATTTTCATTTCGAAAACTAAAGAAAGGGAACATTTCTCATTATTTAATTAATATTTATATATTATATTTAATTAATGTTTATATAAATAAACCGTAAAACAAAAAATTATTTTAAATACAAGAAATTTTCTATTAGTTTCTTACTTACTTAGTTCAGTTCCGCGATTTTGCCTGTCTTTATGTGCCTACAACCTTAACCATTGCTTTGATTGAGTTTAAAATTGGAAATAAATAATTTACACTGATTTTATTCATTTTTTATTGCAAAGATAAAAAAAATAAAAATACAAAATTTGTTAGTGAAATATAGAAAATTCGAATTTTCTCAAAAGCGGCCAAAGATATTGTTCCTATTAAAATACCCATTGGTTCAATTAATGCCTTTGACATCTTGAGAGAAATTGACATTTAATCCAATAATAATTCTTGTCATAACAATTGCTTTCTCAAATTATGCTGAAAACATATCTTGCAATTATAAACATTAAAATTTCTCATAAATTCTTTTGAAATTCGTTCAATATAAAAAAAATGTAATCCATTATATTTGACTTGTAATAAATATATTTAATTAGCACTCCAAAAATGAGTATGCTTACAACTTTCAGCAATCTTTTATCGGCACTCCCGTAAAAATTGATGAGATTTTGTATCTATACTTGCGTGAATGTCCCCAGACTACCTTTAATAATGTTTAACAATGTTTTGCCTTGCTTAAAGATGATTATTCTTCTGGGTCATATGGAATTCCTATAATTGTCTTGCAAAAAGTTACGTCAGCAGTAGAATTTTCCGTTTTTGTCATATTGGAACTATCTCTAAGCTTAGGTAAATTTACCACAATATGGAAACAGGCATTTATTACCTCAGCCTTTAATAATAATATAGACGAGTTTAAAAAAAAAAAAAATATAATATGTATCTTAACCTTAAATGTACACATTTCAAGGACTAAAGTGACAAATTTAGTTATTAAATTATTTGAGGACGCTATTACCCAGATAGGTATAGTCTAACTATTTAATTTAGTAACACAGTAGTTTGGGGGATTATTGCTTTTATTAAGAAATGTATGAAATTGTTTTGAAACTTTGCTTTCTTTCAATAATATGTACTCTTTTTTGTTGCTATTTATATTAATGCGAAAAACGCTACAAAATTCAAAACCAAGAAAATGAGAAAGAATTTGATATCAAGAATTTACTGTTTTTTTTTTAACGTAGTTTTTTCGGACTCAATTTTCAGGAATTTAAGGAAAGAAGTACATTTAAGTCCATAATTTCTCTAAATATAAAATAAAACAAACTAAGGTAAACAAATTAATTGGGAAGAAACTTTTGTGTGGCAGTCACATAATACACGTTACAGAATCTCTTTTCACTTCATTTCTCAAAAACATTTATATTAATTTTATATTAATAGATATGAAACATGCATTGTATTTTTCATTAGTTTAACTAAAGTTTCATTTTTGCTGTTTTTGGGACATTTATATTATTGAAATTCGTGTTTAAATCACAATTCTAGAAAATCTAAGGCAAATTTCCCTTGAAATGTAGATTTCTTTAATTTGTTACGACTTTAAATGTTTTATTCAACAGAAAATCAATTTTAAAAGAAATATATTGCCCGGCTGCAATACCAAATTGTTTTTAAAAATTTAAATGCCATTAAAAGAAAAATAATGGCATTTTCGATCATCAAAAATCATCATCAATTTGAAAATTTGACCATCTTCAAGAGCTTGCATTGAAAGACCAGATTATTGAAATCTGATTAAGTTCTTGAGAAAATTTGAAAACGAAATGACGGCTTTATGAGGTGTACCCTTCTGGAGCAATAATTAAGAACAAAATTCGAGAAAGTTGTAAAAAAATCTATCGGTTCATTTGAAAAAAAAAAATGTGTATGGGGACTGCTGTTATTTTTAGTATTGAAACATGAAAAAAAAAATGGAATTGGGGACCCCCTTTTTTGACCTTTCTAACATCGTAAAGTCCACTATCGACCAAATATTCACACTACGGCAGATCTTGGAAAAAACCCATTAGCTTCAAATCGATACCCACCATCTCTTTATCGATTTTAAAGCCGCGTATGACAGCATCTATAGGGAAGAGCTCTACCGAGCAATGTCTAGTTTTGACATCCCCGTCAAACTTATCCGTTTGTGCAGAATGACGATGGAGAATGCACGCTGCTCTATCATGGCTGGATGCATTTGATGTCAAAAAAGGTTTTAGACAAGGCGATGCACTGTCATGCGACTTCTTCAATATCGTTCTAGAAAGAATTGTGCAAAACTCAACCGTCAACTCTAGAGGCACAATCTTCCATAGGTCCATTCATAATTGGAAGATCAAAGCGTGATGTCAGTGGAGCGTTTTTGAGCATTGCGACGGAAGCGAAGAAGATGGGTTTAGTGGTCAATGATCATCAAAAAAAGAACACTGAACGACGACGTCTTGGACAAAACGTCACCATGGACTGCTATAACTTTGAGGTAGTTAAGGACTTTGTCTACCCAGGCACCGCTATTCACACAGACAACGACACCAGCGCTGAAATCAAACGAAGAATAACTCTTGCAAATCGCTGCTTCTTTGGACTTAGAAGGCAATTGTGAAGTAAAGTCCTCTCTCGAGGGCCATCTATAAGACACTCATCATCCCGGTTCTCGTTTATGGCGCTGAGGCCTGGACCCTGTCACAGAAAGATGAGAGCGTCTTAGGATGCTTCGAGAGAAAAATTCTTCGGGTGATTTTTGGTCCCGTACGCATAGATAGAGAATGGAGGAGAAGATATAACGACGAACTGTACGGGCTGTACAGCGACACTGACCTAGTTAGCAGAATTAAAGTCCAACGGCTTAGATGGCTAGGTCATGTAGAGCGGATGGACATCAACGCTCCAGCCCGGAAGGTCTTCGAATCCAATCCCGAGGGACGGCGCAGTAGAGGAAGACTGCGACTCAGGTGGCGCACCCAGGTGGGAGAGGACCTCAACCAACTTGGCGTGCGAAACAAATTATATGAAAATAATTTAAAGCATTACTCAAGTTAAAATTTTTTTAAATGTTTTTGACAACAAACCACTTTTTGGTGAAGGTCGTTAAATTACTAACAAATCTTTACTTATACAACTTAACTGCATAAGCTTTATGGCTCGTATGAACCCCCCCTGGATCATCCATTTTTCAAAATTTGATGAATTTGTTGGTAGTTTTTGGAATAGGGCTGAATGTCAGATTCATATTATGTTCTTTGTCCAGCCCTTAGTTAAAAGTGGTAGTTTTTGCAACAAAGTTTATAAAGTAAAATACACATTTTGTTTCATATACAAAAAATAAATAATTCAAAATGAAATAGGGGTCATGTCCATTGACTCAATACGATAAGTTTTGAATTGAAGGGAATTCCTACAAAAATACAAACAAATTATCTTCCAAGAGGGGATCATCACCATTACGACCCCCCTCTGGATCCGCCATTGGTGATAGCTTATATTTATTCGAAAACGTTCAACTTCTATTTGCATTTTTGCATGAATGTTCAAATACCCTAGTAGTTGGTCAAGAGCTCTACTGTATTTACACTGAATATACATATTTAAACTAAAGGCAATAATGTGGTTTCCTTATCAGTTTATCACATTTCTTTCTTCTTATCTTAAAAAAGGGTTTATTAAGTTAAATTCAGAAGTTGTTTCTCGAACCCTTTCATTGCAAAATCAGGAGTTTCCCAGGTTAGTCATTTCGGACCTCTACTCTTTATTTTAGCTATCAATGATGTTCCCCATTCTGAACGATACACAAGGTAACATTTTATGTGGAAGATATGAACATTTTTAAAAGCATAAAATCAGTATACGATCGATTACAACGAAAAGAATACATATTAACAGTTTTGTTATTTGTTATTTGGTGCAAAAAGAATGGGCTAAAACTTAACCCGAATGAATGGCAATGACTTTCTCTAAAAAAAAGTTTTAATTCGATTTTTTTTCGATTCTAATTATGCGTAGAGGTAAGGGTCTAACCAAGGGGAAATAGGCCAAATTCGAGCTTACCGGAATCTCGACAAAACCATTCGTTGTATAGCCGGCAAAAGTAGAATAAGAATTTCAAATGCAAATACCACAGAGCCCAAAGAGGTATTAAAAAACCACAAAGATTCAAGAAAAAAGGGCCAAGAAAGCCACATAATTTCAGAAAAAAGGGTGATAGTGAGAGTTGTTTCAAACTCATTAGTAAATACAACGCAGAAGCTGGGGTTAATGCTAGTAGATCGACTGTTGCTCGGGGAATGCAGAAGCCACACCATCACCATATACGACACCAACAAATGAAGAAAAAACACTTGGTGCACGCAAGAGCCAAAGCCTTAATTTTGCAACAAATCACAGTAAGTATAATCGAGCTTGACATATCGTCGTCTTTTCCGAACAAACAAAATGAATTTGAGTGGACCTGATGGATATAGCTCCTATTTTCATGATTTAATAAATCTATCGTGAAAAACGGCGCAACAAAGGATGCGGTGCAATGGTATGGGAAGCAATCACCTACCACGGCACCATGGAGCTGGATTTTTAAAGCTCTACAGTGACGACAATCACTTAAAAATCGATTCTGGAACGATTTTTCCGCAGTTTTCTGAAATAATTGGTGGACAATGATGGATTTACCAACAAGATAATGCACCAATACATTCCGCATGGACAACAAAGGCCTTAAATCAGGGGCAAAATGTGAACCTATTACCATGGGCCTCATATTCTCCTGACCTGAACATCATGAAAAACGTGTAAGGATTGCTTTCCAGGAAAATTACGAAGGAGGATGGCAATACGAAAAAAGCGAAGAGATTATTAAAGCCATAAAACGGTCCTGGGCCCAAATTTCTCTCAAGTAAGTAAGTAAGTAATTCATTTATTTACATTAATTTACAAAATTGTGTACAATTTTTTGAATTTAGATGCTATGGCTATGCCGTCAGGCAGGTTAACAAAAAAAAATTAAGAATATTTAAATTTGTGTACGTTTTGAATTTAATAGAATTATGTTATTAATATCAATCTATACTTGTAAATATCTTTCAAAAATATACTTAATGTTTTCCAATCATGCTCGTTAAGGATGTTTATAGTCTCTTGTAGGATATAAGAGTATTTTTCCTGAAAAAGTAGCGTCTTTAAGTTTTGAAAATTGGACCGATACCAATGAAATGTAGACAATCTTCTTTTGATTTTAAGTTGCGCATCGTACAGAATTGGAACTACCATTATAAGGACTTCCATTTAAGTTGAGAAATTCACATCTTGCTTTAAAGATTAGGGATATGTCTTCATAACTCAGTGAATCCTTGAAATAATTTCTGGCACCAAGATTATAGCTGAGCTGACTGTAAATTATTCTACTAATTGATTCTTGAGCTTCTTCTATCAGTGAATGCCTCATTATGTTCTTATTTATCTCTCAATTATTCTATAAATCCATATACCACAGGTTACTTGAAGTAATTCAGAAATAAGGAGGCAGCACACATTACTACAAATTATTTTAATAAATTTATCTTACAGGTAAATCAATAACTTGTCAAAATCCATGTGACACAAAAAAACAGGTACTTTTTATGACCTTTTTTGGAAAAATCGTCATTTAACTTGTATTTATCAACTTACCCCAAAAATGTTTGCTAGCAATATATTATTCTTAAAACATTCTTCATTTGTGTTTTTCCAAAAAACCTAAACGTTTAAGAAATATTGGCAAATAAAAAACGAACAAAGCTTGTTTCCAAATTTTTATAGCAATAGACTTTTTTGCATATCGTGCATAGGTACTATTTTACATAATCTGTAAAATCTTAGAAATATAAACTATTTATTTCTCCCGGTTTTCGAACAATAAACACTTTAATCCTACGTCTTTAGAAAACTTTGCCATAGAGGACAATTTTTATGTAAATATTAGTTTAAACTTGGGTCGTCAATCTTGTATGTCATAAAAAAAACTACTTAAGATCCCAAAAAATATTTTAATTTGACATTAAATATTCTGTTATAATTTGATTGCTCCTAAAAAAGTAAAAGCTCATTCTACCAGCAAAAGAAAAGTAGGGAAAATATTGTATCATAATAACTTTTTAATAACAGGAAGAACTTTTCATCACAATATTTTATTATAATTTAATAATTTCCGTTTGCCAAAGGGCCCTTTCTCTCCATGATTCACAAAATAAACCAAAGCAACAAAAACGAAAAAAACACTTAACAAGATAATTATTTTAAATTATAGACCATCACTGTGTTTTATTGCCGGAAAATTAAATCTCACCACGTTACATAGTTTTGGTTTCTTTCTTAATTTCTTCATCCCACTTTTGATAAATCTACAAAAACAAAAAATTAATATACTGTGAAGAACTACCACTTTATAAAAATCAAAACAAAACAAAAAACAAGGTCATTAAAATAAAAAAAAAATAATATTACAGTGAAACAAAACAAAAATAATTTGCCTCTAAAAAAATTATAACTAGACTCAACTTCACTCCCTTAAGCATTTTTGTAGTGCTTTTTGGTGTTATTTTGATGGTTTTTCTTGAGGGCAGTGAGTTGATGTGGGGTTTTCATTTTTATAGCTTCATATATCAAATTACCCAAATTACCCAATACCCTACGCAACGCACCATCCCCAAACATATAAATTGACTTTGTCCAGTTTGCTCTGAGCTCTGAGGCGATTTAACAATTTAATTGGTGAGTTTAGCCTTGATACAAAATTAATGTGGTTGGGTAAGTTTAAAAATAGAAGATACAACATTTCAAGTCATCTAAGAATTTTCTGGATGAATTTCCTCATTAAAGTTTGTCAATGCTTTGGTCTTGTAGTTTCTCAGAAGTTTCTTGTCTTAAATTTTAAGTGCCTTCGAAGATTTCCTTAAAAGATGTCCTCAATAATAATTCTTATTAATAATAGCGAAATAGTCTGGAAAGACTCACTTGATGCTCTCTTTAGAAGGCACAAAGCCACTTCATTTTTCATGTCTCCTTTTCCTTTCACTTCACCTTTATTTGAACCAGCAACAGCAGCGTCAAAGTAGATAATAATACAAAAAGGACAAGGTCAAAGTTTGATTTTATGCTTTTGTGTATAGGGAAGGGATCTGCTACCTTGTTTGATGGAAAAGCCTTTGGATATGTGACAACATCTCTGACTGACAAGTCTCCAATGGCCCTTGCCACCATTCTTCCTTGTTAGCATATAGTTTATTATCGTTCTTCCTTACTATTTCTTTGTCTTGCTTTGTCACATCCTCATCTCACAGGTCACAGAGGGTTTAAATATGAGAGTCGGAACTTTGGGGATACTGTCTTTAAGAAAAATGCAAAAGGGAACGAACCCCACTTGAACTCTTTCATCCCTGTAGAATATCATCACATATCAATCTTTCTTTTTCTAAAAGTCTTCTATTTATATCTTATACAAAATTAAGAACGTTTGTTTGTTGTTGGGGGAAAAAATAGGTTTATTAGGAAGAGTCCGGATACACTTTTATGCATCCGATGAACAACCTGGCTTAAATGAAGAGTCGATTCTATATTATTCCATACCTCTGATAACTTATAACAAGACCCTTTTTTGACTGAATAAGCTCAATTTCCTTATGCGGAGAAGTGACACAATGGGGACAAAATGGTTATGTGAAAAGGCTGTCTTCCAGATCAATATAGTCAACTATGATAGGATTTATACTTTTCTAAGAATCTTAATTGGAGAGCTATTGAATTGTAAAAAAAAACTAAAAGAGCACCTGAGTACTTCTGAGCGACAAGTCTGGTTATATGTACGTCTTAATTATCATCAGAAGAAACGCAGATGATTTTTGACTCTCCCCATACTTCATTACCAAAAATCAAATAAAAATCATTATGGTTTCGACAAGATGGCTCAACTTGAGACTTGCTATACAGTGCGCTTAAGCATCAATTCATCGGGAGAACAGTTATGTATGAAAACTTAATTTTTAGAAGTAAACCTGTGAACTGGCCCCTCATTCATATGCGTCTTAACAACAGCCGTTTCTCTATAACTTTTTAAAGACTGACAAAGAGTAATCAAATATAGAAAATAGGATGATCTAAAGGACTTTGTAAGTGCCAAAATGAAAGGGAAAGCAGCTGTTAGAATTTTGTAAATCTTTGGACCTCACAATTATTAATGGGAGAGCCAGAAGTGATAAGCTTGGTGAAATAACTTTTTAGCTGCGCAAGGCTCTTCAAAAAATGATTTTTTCTGCTTAGCAACCGATTGTGTGACGGCATTGCATACCCTAAAATAATTGTTCAATCGATTATGTGAAAAAGTGGGAGAGAAGGCATTCCGGCAGCTTGATTTATACCGTAAATTCCATACAGATATATTCAAGAAAATTTACTTAGAAGCTAACAAGAATCTAAAACGAGAACTCAAAGAAAAATAATTTTGCTCAACTAGTGCAGGAAGCTTCAATCGCAATCAATGCAAAGCAGTTTTGGAAAGCTATAAGATATATATCTTTCCGATCGTTCACATTTGGTGTTAACTTACACCCTAATATACTTAAAGAGCATTTCTTCAAACTTCTCAACCCAATAAACAACGGCCCAATATTACAATATGCCAGCCCTCTGGCAGAAAATGACTATCTAAATAGATGCATAAGTATGAAGGAAGTCAAAAAGGCCAAGAATAAAGTTGAACAAAAGCCCCAGGGGAAAACAGAATACCTTTTGCGTGCTTCAGGAGTCTTATAGAAGAGGTTTTAATTATGCTGACTTGCTCTTTTAATCACATATTTAACTTCAATAATTTACCGAAAAGCTTCCGAAAGGCGATTTTGCTTCCATTACATAAAAAAGGTGACATTATTATATTAGGAATTAGGAATTATAGAGGAATTTCCTTCCTGAACTGTTCATTAAAGACTTTTTCATCTGTTCTTTTCACAAGACTTACAACATGGGCTGAAAGGAGAACCTGCTTAGTGAATTTGAATGAATATTGCGCAATCGTTCCATAACCAACATAGGAAAAGGTATGCTTTTTACGTCGATTTTAAAGCAGCTTTTGATTCTATGGATAGAAGGTCACTATTTTACAAATTGTCATTGATGGGAATGTCCACAAAGTTGCTAAATATTCTAAAACTCTTGTACGCCGATACACAATCAGCAGTTTAGAATGTAAAGATACTTTCGGAATGGTTTTCAACAACCATGGGAGTAAAACAAGGGTGTGTTCTAAGTACTCTTTTGTTCATTCTATTTCTTAACGACCAGAATGATGTGATTTGCAGTGGAATTTCGAGGACTGGAAGGAGAATCAAAGTGCGCATGTATGCTGATGATATTGTTCTCTTATCGGACACGACTCAAGCATTAAGTCGCATGATTTTGGACCTTGAAGAATACTGCGCAAAACGGAATCTCACGGTGAATTTGAGTAAGCCCAAAATAATGATATTTCGGAGGGCCGGTGGACAGTATGACCAAAATGAAAAAGTGGAAATTTGCTGGTGAAGATATTGAAATCGTCAAGGAGTATCTTGGCATGAAAATATCATCAAATTTATCTCTGAAAAGTCATCTTTCCAACCAGCTTGAGCTATCTAAAACAGCTCTACATGGAATTCGAATACACTCAGTTTAATAGCAAAGTATAAACTTTTTGATGCGACTTCTAAATCAGTCATGTTTTAGGCTGCTCAGGTTTGGGGTTACGAACAAAGTGAAGAAGTTGAAAAATTACTCCCTTCCTCAAACTCCCTTCGAACTGTCCAAACCATATGCTTTTATTAGAAACGGGATTGTCGCTATTATTTACTGCAACCTTGAAGCTTTTTCTGAAGCAACTTTTGGCAAGAAGATACCTGGATATAAATGTAACGTTTGCTAATATGGATGCTTTGAGAGAGAATTTGTGTGTTTTTATAATTAAACTTGATGAGAAACTGAGAGAGTAGTTTAAAGAGCAAGCGCAGTCATCTTTATAGACTATATTACTACACACTTAATTACGACTTAAATGAATCCAATAATTTTCGGGATGAAAATAGTACCTTCAACCCATCAACCATTTTTAGAGCAAGAGGAGAACTGCTTAACTTGAATTTCATGGATGATCTTCCTTTATTTTGCACTTTATGTAACCTTGGATCACGGGAGGATGTATTCCATTTTATAGCGATATGCCCGGTTCTTAGTCATGGGAAGGTTTTTTTTCAACAGCTCGAACATAACATTAGAGAGAACAACAAATATTGTAAATGAATGAGAAGGATGGAAGCCGGTTGTTGCCCTCTGTAAGGACGCTCCTAGCTACAGAGTCAAAATAATAGCAGAAGAATTTTTAAAAAAGTTTACCAAAAACAAAAAATACCCAACCCATGTACTAAATATTTATTTAAAAACAAAAATTGTTTTAAAAAAAAAAAACCTTTTATTAGAAATTGTTTTAGAAAATATTATTTTACTTGCCATCTGCTAAATAACTTATTTTAAATATGTAATCAAAATTACTCTATAAGAAATTAATCAATCAAAAAAAAAGTGCCAAAATGTAACTTAAAATTTAGGTCGTATATTTGATATTTCGACACTCAAAAGTTTAAGTATTTGGGTTTATTAAGGGTTTTGACAATTGGACCAATATATAATTATAAAAATAGAAAATTTTAATTGTAAATAAAAACCCGCTTAAGAGATATTCTGAAATGTTTCATAAAGAATAGAATTTTTATTAAAAAATTAAGATTATATTATTTTAAAATTTTACTAAAAAATAAACAATTTCTAAGCTCGAAAATATTTCCTTACCGAGAACCTTAGATGTTTAAAAACCATCAATCATACAATTACTTTTAGTTGCAACGTCAGAAAAGTGTTTAAATAAGTCATTTCGAAAAAAAGTATTTTAGGGATTTAAGCAAATCTGTCACCGTATGTTCATTAGAAAGCTGGAGTTCAGACAATGTTAGAGACAAACGCCTTTAAATTTGTACCCTTTAAAATGGTTACAGGGTATGAAGTTCTCATTGATTTATTGAAGGCTTCGGTGAGATGATTCACAGAAAGGTCTAGAGTTCATCTTCACTGGAGGAGCTTTTAAGAAGGTTGTGACCAAGCAGTTGTGCTAGTACCTTCCTATATCGCTCCCAGTTTGTATTACGGTGATTGCGAAAACCCGTAGATGTATTTGCCACATCTTTGAGCTCAAGCTAAATGTATCAGTGGTCAGAGAAGAAATTCTTTTCTGAGACATGCCAGTTTGAAATCAGATTGTGGATCGAGTCAGAGGTAAGTGTAATATCAAGTACCTCTTTCCTATTCTTGGTTACAAAAGTGGGTTCATTACCAATATTACTTATGAGTAGGTTAGTGCTTAGTAAGTAATCATTTACTTAAGACCAATTTTATAAATATTTATCAAACTACAAGCGACTCAATAAGATTAAACCTTTTTTCAGTGTGTTTATTTGTAAATTGCTAATTCTAATGAGCAGTGACAGTTCGTGAAAATAAACAAAGCAAAAAATATTAAACGGAACAATTAAGTTGGTTTCCTAACTGTAGACTGAACTATGCCATTTAATGATCCATCTCCTCGAAAGGATCTGCTCTTGAATTACTTTTCTGCACAAAGTCGAACCCTCAAATATTTCGGAATCTTGGTTCCGAAATATTTTCTCAATTATTTATATTCGTCTTCCGAAATATTGTCTCAATTTGTAAATTGGGTATGAAATTTATTTGAAGATAATGACAGATGTTATATGGATTTAGCAAATTGACAAAGTCAAAGTAGCTATTCCGTGATTTTAAATTTCAAAGATCGTATGGCGTAAAAATTAGATAAGCCTAATCATATTTAAAGCTCAATTAATTGCTAAAAATAGCTTCAACATTTTACTAAATTGTTTAAAATTTTGCGTCATTGTTTTTAAAAATAAAAGATTTTTACTACTAACTCTGTGTCTGTACGAGAACGAAGTTAACGTCAGGGTACGCCACTTGATAAAATTTCTCATGGAATAATATTTAAGACCTTAAGCCACATTAGAATTTTTGACAAATTGATTTTTTTGTCAACTTTCAAATTGTCCCCTAAGACGTCAAAAATGATGTTCTTAATGCTCTAGGCTGGCCGCATTATTCAATCACTTTTCGCTTCCTCCAATGGCATACCACAATAAGATCGGTTACTTTTAACTTTAAGCAAAAATTAAGAGGGTTTAACGTTGTTTTCTTCGATTAAATACAAAAAATTATTTGTATTTCAATTTAAAATTTAAAAATTGTGTCTTTAATCAACTCTAACCATCAATTTGACTAAACTTTTTTCTTTATTGCCTTCTTCTTTACTTTCATTTTTGATATCACACCGAATTCTTATAAAGTTACATACGAGCAATCGATATCAGATTATTTGTCATGATTAAATTAAGAGAAAACTGAAAACACCCATAATAATGTCTCTATGATGCATCGATATTTACTTATAATATTGAACTCTAATGAATAAATCAGAAATCTATATGCCTTGAATTAAGGACTGACGAGGGTACACAGCACACCCATTAGAAGGTGTCATCATCCAAGAAAATTATATACCTGCATCGTGGTAGGTCGACACATGTCTTCTAGAAAAATGTCTCAATCAAATTGGTTTGTTTATTATTCAATATAGAAAACCTCAACCCGATATGATATGTGATCAGTTAATATTTAAATGGAATATTGTAGCCTTCTTCGATAATGGAGGAAGAAACAGAATCACCTTCATCATCATTTTCATCATACTAAAAATGAAAGCTGAAGAAATGTGAAAAATCCAAAGATAATGTGGCGCCAATCTTCCATCAAAATAAGCAGCCAATACTTTTATCCAATAGCAGAGTTTCAATCAATTTAAACTTTCATATACTGTATTTCTGTCTTTATGTAAATTACAGAGAATTAGGAGATGAAGATGGAAGGGAACGTTATTGAATAGTCTGACTTCTACCCCTAGTTCTTCGACAAATATTTAGATTAAAAGATACCTTTTAGTTTTAACTTACGTTACTTCAGTCAAAGAACGTGTGTTCGGGGTAAATGTGTGCATTGAAGGAAATTTTGACAAGTTCAAAAATATGTCAGCAACTTCGGAGTCTTGACACCGATTTCGTACTTCGTTTTTCTTCAAAAGAAGGAATTTATGTGGAATAGAAAAAAAGATGTTAGTCAAAGTGACATTGATAAACTACGTATAAGTTGTGTGTTCCTTATACAGCACAGCATTTTGGCACTTTAATTAAAACCCGTAAAATATTCAGTATCAAAGCCAAAACATGATTTTTCTAAGAATTTTGTGGAATACAAACAAAATCCTTAAACCAACAGGAGTCAAAAAGGATCTTTGTTAGTTACTCAAAGCTTTGGAAATATTGAGGTCAATTTTATTTTGGTTGTGATTCTAAAGAAAACATACATTTACTCTTAGGATCCTTGAATTTTAGATAGAAAGTTAGAATCATTGCATCGAAGAAATAAAAGAGATGCATTTCATTATAAGCGTGATAAAAAGAATTTGGAAAATTCTGGGAATCAAATGTTCACTTGGTAATTAGGGCAAAATACGGTTTCGCGTAAAAAAGTCGAGAAACTAATTAAAGTGATTATTGGAAGTATGAATAAAAATGTATACACTATAGTCACACAAATTTGGGTAACAACATTTCTGGCAAAGTTTTTGAAACTAATTTTTGAAATGTTGTACGTGTTTTTGTTACGTCTGATAGATTCAGGTAAAACGAATAACAGTCAATAATTAATTTTCTTTTATTAGAAAAATGTTGTTTACTATAAAAGGTCGATATACACATCCCCCAAAAAAAATGGATGATGTTAAAAATGTAAAATTTTAGAAAAGTTGTTTGAAACTATCGTTCTCCAGGTAGGTTCTTGAATTAAAGTAAAATGAAATAGAATAACTAAATTGAAAACCCGAGTGAATTGTTTTCAAGATTCTATCTTCCAATCGTTTTCTCAACTAATGCTATAATTTAATCCGTATTTTTGTATAGATTTGCTGGATTTTGAGGAAAGCATTTTTCAAAGATTGGTTAGAAAAGACTCTGATGTTCCTATGAGCCAAATCAAAGTCCAAAATGTTCATTGAAAGCTTTTAAAGAACATGGCTCTACTCGAAATGTTATTTAGAAGACATTTTTCTAGATGCATTGTCCGTTTCCTCAAGTATGAAGTAACAGGTGTTTTTTTTGACCTGTAGTTTTCAATCTGATAGTGGAGTTGTTTTTTTTTTGTTGAAAGCCGTCACTTGATTTAAGCTCAGTTTGGTATGTCATATCATATTTAATAGGCTTACTTAACATTTGCGAATCGTGCAAAATTTACTAATAACATAATAATTCGTAGCAACGCAAAGAAACAAACATTTTATTTCAGGAAGGTGAGCGTATTGTCTCGAATATTGGGCTTCTCAACTGGAATTTATTCCAGAGAACCACGGCGTTTACCTGCCCAAAATAATTTTTTAACCATAATGAAAAAACTTTATCTTAATAAAGCTAAATTCTTGGCCATTATATTGCTTGTCTAAGGAAACACCCTTTAGAGTCTACAATTTTTGAACAATAAAGTCTTTTACAACAATTAGTCAAGCTTCATGTAATATAATTAAAATTACTCCTATTTTAAAATACATTCCTTCTGTCAAATTCAAATCACTTAAAATCTTAACAATCAAAATGTAGATTACGGAAATTGATTTCATTTAAACTTAAGTAAAGAAGTTAAATCGCTAAAAGTGAATTTCAGAAATGCAATTTTTATTTGAAATCGGGTACAATCCAGCTTTAAGTGACGTGTATAGAAACAACCATAGCAACATCAACAGGAATATAATTGACTACACAGTTTTAAAAAAAAATACATTTTGCTACATCCAGGCACCTTTTCATCTTAGCAGTAGTCAAACATGATAATGTAAAGAGGTTATTAGAATCAAAAATGTAAGTTTCCGGAATTACAAAGCCAACCTAACTGAGGATAACTGGAATAAGTTCAAACAAGCTAGAAAGACCTTTAACGGACATATACGACGCATTAAATTTTTGCATGACCAGAAATTACGGCAAAAAATACTACAATGTCCCAATGGTAGTAAAAATGGCTGGTCATTTGTAAAAAATGTGCGTAACACTACGTCTTTGACGGTTACGACGCTCGTTTCCAATGACACTCCCTATGTAAGCTCGATTGATAAAGCCTATTTTCTTGCGGCACAGTTTGCTGTTAATTCGATGCTGAAAGTGAGTGATATGACTCCGCCTGTACTTGAAAGCGTAAACGATTCTATGGGACGAATCTTCTTTCGCACTCGCTCAGTTACTAGAGTACTTAAAAATCTTGACATCCACAAATCCGTTGGCCCGGACACTATCCCCGCTATTGTTCTGAAGAGGTGTTCTTCCACGCAGAAAAACCACTACGTAAGCTTTTAAATATGTCCTTTTCTACCACTAAAAAAGGCGAATCCTCTTCACTTACTATCGTCCAATTGCACTTACATTACTTCTTTCCAAGGTCATGAAAACGCAAATAAACTTTCAGATTAAGAAATATCTTGAAGAACGAAAGCTTTTTACTGACCGGCAGTATGGCTTTCGTAGCAATAGGTCCACTGGTGATCTCATGGTTTATCTCACTGAACAGAGGGAAAGATTTCTACATCGTTTTGGAGAAAGTAAGATTATTGCACTTGATATTTCAAAGGCATTTGATAGAGATTGGCACCAAGCTCTCTTATTGAAAATGCGTGCTCTTGGTATTGATGAATCCCTTCTTCGTTGGATTAGAAATTACCTTTCGGACCTTAATGCAAGTAGTATTGGACGGGTTCAAATCTGATATTCACAATATAAATGCTGATGTGCCCCAGTGTTCCGTTTTATCTGCTACGCTCTTCCTTTTTTTTTTTATTAATGGTCTTTTGTCTGAAACTTCTAACCCACTAAATTGTTTCACGGACGACAGTACCCCAGCTTTTCATATTCGTTTTTAGATTATCATCCTTGTTTATCGGATGTGGACTACCAACCGCAGCATATTCTGATCTTGACATGATCATTCAACATTTTCCGTTGTTCTTGCGACAATGCTTCCATTTTAATAACACTTCCAAATTTTTCGACCAGTCTTTCTATTGTCGTTTCATTACGTTTGGTTTTTTGAACAGTGACTTCAGAATTTGAAACATTAAACTAAACATTTTTAATAAGGGCATAGTTGTTGATTATAAAATGTCAAAAATCAAAGACAATTCAAAAGTGCTGCCCAAAATGAATCTTGTTTTTGGAAACCCCTTTAGTGGTTCTAGTATGCAAGTGTTCGTTTCTCTAAAAAGATATAAATACTTTATTTTTAAAGAAGTTATTTCATTAATATAAGTCAACTTGAAAAAGACTTAAGAAAAACCACAAAAACTCTTTGTTTAACCTATTTTCAAAACTTCGTAGAAAAAACCAGTCCTTAAATAGTAACTATTTAGTAGACTTTTTGATTTTAAGAATACTTCTGTGTCACCAAAAACAAACTTAAGACATAAACTCGTCAAATTCAAGTTAAACTAATGACGGACTTTTTGTAAAAAAAGAAGGCAGTTTAATATTTATTTAAAAGGTCATGACTCGTAGTTATTGAAAAAAAATAATAAAAAAGAGTAAATTTCATACTGATCCCCGTTTTTTAATACATCATAATAGGGTTTCTTTAGTGTACTTTTTCTAAAATGTAGCTAAGTAGAACACAAATTGATGTAAAGTTAGTGACTGGAGTGACTTAACTTAAAAATTGCTACTACATTAAGTGATTTTAACACCAGTGATGTCGTTTAAGGAACGTTTAAGGTGTATGTAGTTAAATAATTCAAAACTCTACATCAGCTATACTCAACCTGCGGCCCTCGAGCTTATAAAAGTTGGCCCGCAGCCTGGTAACAAATTCTTAAAATATTGAGTGACTGCAGAAAAACATGATAAAAATATATCCTTTTGAGTTGTTAAAATGGAAGCAACACTAGAACGTACATCAGCGGAAAAGTGGACATCGTGAGTTTTCAACAAAAATATTAAAGATGTCATTCTTTCAACGCCATGAAAAGTTTTCACAACAAAATAAAAAACAGATGTCGCTGAGTATTCCTTACTTTTCTTGCCATTGCGAAATTGAATTGGAATCATTTCATTCAAATTTTGAATAGACAATTCATAAACACAGCAGTCCAGGCATAATAAGTCAAGGAAACTATTTAGCCAACATACCTCGTTTTGATGATTAGGTACTTACATTTTGAATTTCACTTAGTGCGGTTGCAGTGAATTTTTTTAAATTGAAAATATTGGCAGAAATTTCTTCGAAACTAAAACGAAATTGTCAAAGAATGTTTCGTAAGTGCTGCTGTTATACTGTTTGATAAATTTAGCAACAAAAAACAAATATTTTTTGAAATAAAAAACTAAAGCTGTCTGATTCAATATGTGTGAGACGTAATTAAAACATTTCCAAATATATTCGTAAACATTTAATAGAAAACTTAAGGAACTGTATGTTTTTTAGCTTTTGGCTTTCTATTCCAGCACTGATAGAATTTAACCTTCGAAGAATTTTTCAAATTCCTTCGGATGAAAGGTCAGATGCGGGGAATAGATTATCTCGATACAATTTCAAATTTTCTTGAGCAGAATGACATTGATATTAAGAAAATCGTGGGTGTTTGTAGAAATAGCTGTCCATCCATGACTGGATCTAAAAATGGATTTATAATCTTGTTTTAAAAAAAAAATATAGTTTGACAAAATGACATTTCATTGCATTATTCATCAAGAAAACTAGGCAGAACGCATTATCAATTTAAAAATCGATGCTGCGATGAAGATTGTAATTGATATTGTGAATTATATTTGAGCGTTACCACAGAACATTTAAAAGACTTTTATAAGAATTTAGAAGTGAGTATGGTGACGTTCTTTTTTTTCTTGAGCCACGAAATAATCCTCCTCTTACTTACTTACTTAAGGTGGCGCTACAGTCCTGTGTGAACTAGGGCCTATCCCAACAAACTTCTCCATCTAGCTCGGTCTCTAGCTAGATGTCTCCAGTTTCGCGCTCCAAGTTGGGTGAGGTCACCTTCCACTTGTGCGCGCCACCTGATCCGCGGTCTTCCTATACTGCGCTGTCCTGTGGGTGCGGATTCGAAGACTTTCTGGGCCGGAGCATTGGTTTCCATACGCTCTACGTGACCCAGCCATCTTAGTCGTTGGACTTTTACTCTTCTTGCTAAGTCTACGTCGCTGTGCAGCCCGTAAAGTTCGTCGTTAAATCTTCTCCTTCACTCCCCTTCGATGCATACGGGATCGTAGATCACACGAAGAACTTTTCTCTCGAAGCGACCCAAGGTGCTTTCATCCGCTTATGTCATGGTCCATGCTTCTGCACCGTATAGCAGGACGGGGATGATAAGGGTCTTATATAGCATCAGTTTGGTCCCTCGAGAGAGGACTTTACCACTCAATTGCTTTCTTAGTCCAAAGAAACAGCGGTTAGCAAGAGTTATTCTGCGTTTGATCTCAGCGCTGGTGTTGTTTTCTGCGTTTACAGCGGAGCCTAGGTAGACGAAGTCCTTGAATACCCCAAAGTTACGTCTGTCGATTGTGACGTTTTGCCCTCATTAACCGTTAAACCCATTTTTGCCGCCTCTGCCTCAATACTCACAAAAGCCCCATAGACATCACGCTGAGTTCTTCCGATTATGTCAATATCATCAGCATTTGCCAGTAATTGGACAGACTTTTGAAAGATAGTGCCTCTAGTGTTGACATGTGAGCTCTGCACTATTCTTTCAACCACGATGTTAAGAAAATCGCATGACAGCGCATCACCTTGCCTAAAACCTTTTTTGACATCGAAAGGTTCTATTAAGTTGTTTCCAACCTTTATGGAGCAGCGTGAATTCTCCATGGCCATCCTGCACAAACGGACGAGTTTGCCAGGGATGCCAAAACTAGACATGGCTCTATACAGCTCGTCCCTGTAGATGCTGTAATATGCGGCCTTGAAATCGATGAAAAGATAGTGGGTATCGATTTGGTGTTCTTGAGTTTTTTCCAGGATCTGCCGTAATGTGAATATTTGATCAACTGTAGCCTTTAATGGTCTAAAACCACACTGATAAGGACCTATCAGGTTGTCGACGATGGGCTTTAGACGTTCACATATTATGGCAGAGAAGATTTTATAGGCGATGTAAAGTAGACTTATTCCTCTATAGTTGGTGCAGTTTAGAGGGTCTCCTTTTTTCAGGATCGGGCAAACAATACTGAGGTTCCATTCATCGGCATGCTTTCTTCCGACCATATCTTACAGATAAGTTGGTGCATGCTCCTAACCAACTTATCTCCAGCGGCTTTAAAGAGCTCAGCATTCAAGCCATCCGCTCCAGCGGCTTTATTAGACTTCAACTTAGATATGGCAATCTTTACTTCGTCGGGAGGACGGGATTGTTGGCTTTCGTCGTCTATATTGAATGGATCATCCTGCTTGACAGCAAAATAAAAAAGTTTACCCAGAATTGTAAGATGATCAGTGGTGGTGTCTTTAAGCATTTATATGCGATATCACAGGAAGTCTTAATAGCCTCAATCGAAATTTACAAAGACATAATAACATAATTTCAAAGATGGCAAGTAAAATATTTACTTTTGAAGAAAAGCTTAATATTTTCTATGAAGAAATAAGAAGTAAACAGCTAAAAAATTGTCCAACATTGGTAATAGCTACAAAGGACCTCATCAACATCTCTGAAGAAAACTGCTCAACAATATTGAATTACTTAACAATACTTTCAAAGGAATTTCAAAAAAGATTTCATGATATCAAAAAAAAATGCTTAACTCTTCTGAAAACCCATGGCATCCGGAAAGGATGCAAAGTCTTTTGATGAGTTCATCGATATTAAAAACGATTTAAATCTTGAAGCTCTGTTTAAGGAAAAAGGGGAAAACTTATAATTTTGGAGCATGGTCCCCGAAAAACATTCACAGATTCTGTTGACATTATTTGGATCTACATTTGTTGACGAATATTCGTTTTCCAGCATGAAATATGCAAAAAATATTTTTGGATGATGTCATTAGGTTGGCATGCAGCAACAAGCTAGATCTAAATAAAGTTTTGAAAATGTGTTCTCATTTTCAAAAATCACATTAAAATATTTTTAATAATTAATAAAATGAGTATTATTATTTAATATTAAAAAAATGTGTTGTAGCCCGGGGTAGCGTTACAAAGTTATCAAAGTGGCCCATTAAAAAAAAGGTTGAGTATGGCTGCTCTAAACGATACAAGATTATGAAATAGAACGATAATGTCAATACCAACTTAAAGAAATCGAAATTACTGTGTTATATATATAATACGCCACATTATGTCTTTTAATGGCTTTATTTTGACATTGAAACTTCTGTGGTCAAGCTATAGAGAAGAGAAGATCTGAAAAGTAGTATTTCTACAGAATATGAGAAATTACAGCTATAGTATAGATTAATTTTGGTATTTAAAAAACTATTCGACACCACTGTTTTTAAGTATTGAAAGCATAAGATGAGAAACACTATTAACAAAATAAACACAACTTAATGCATCGTTTATACATAAAACTAAAGGAAGTTTTACTCAAAAAAAAATTAAAAATAAAATTTTTAAAGGTTATGATAGGAAAATTGAATTTGATTTCATCCTCCTCCTATCAGCACTATACTCCCACCCAAAACACCACACAACACGACACGAGAAAACTATAGGAAAGGAAGTCATTAAAAAGTAGTTTTTATTTTGAGTAATTAAAATGTTTTTATTGACTTTTCGGTCTTAAACATTTTAACGCAATGCAAATGATACAACAACCAACATATCCCATTCAAAGTTCCAAATATTTTTAAGTTATACTCAAATGTACATTGCTCTAATAGAACATTAAAGTTTTTAAGTTTTTTTTGTTGTTGTTGTTTTTTTGTTTTTATTTGCTATCAAAATTAATTTGTTTTGACTTAAAAAGGCTTTTAAAATTAAAATCATGTTATTTTTATTTGTTTGTTTTTGAAACAACATTTCCTGCCATAATCGTTAATAATTAATTTTAAGGTAACTTTTAGGAAGATTTGTTGAGTTTTAGTTTTAATGTGAGTTAAGTTAGACCACACATCATGTAGTTTTCAAAAAACAAGTGTAGTTTTTGGTATTTTGCAGTTCATGAGAGATTTTATACGCAATTAGAAGGCAAAGTTTTTGCTAATGGAAAAGCTGCTTGGAGAATCCAACTGGAATTAATGGTAATGATGTGAGATTGAACTGAAAATAAGGATTTTATAAACATTCAAAGTTGGAAAAGTAAGTACTATTCTATCTAAACATTTAAAACTAGGTTCTTATATGTTTCTAGATGTTTCTAGAAATTAAAGTGAATTTAAAAACAGTACTTTTAAAATCATTTCCATAATAAATCCAAGTTGAGATTTGTTTTAAATATCTCTTTCATTTCTGCATAAAATATTGATTGTTCAAAAAAAAGAACATGCATTTATCTTATTTCTTGTCAGTTTTGTTTTATTTAGTATTTTCGAGCCCCTAGACATTTCCCAGGAAAATTTAGGTTTGATAATACATAAATAATGTATTGTATTCTGTTGTTTTACTTAAGAAATGGGTTTATATTAAAATTCATATGAACATGAACATATATCATTTTTGTTAGAGGTATGAAGTACATATTATGATTGATGGAAACAAGTAGATGAAGTAGAATAAGAACTCCTTAAGAAAATCAACATAAACATTTCAATCCCAGGTGGTTTACCTTTAAATACAATTGAAAGGGTTTTTGTAGAGTAGATAAATAATTTAATAACTTCTCAGAAATTAAATACAAATTTTGCAGAGAAGCAGTGCTTTTGAGATCTTAAGTGATTGAAATTGAAAGTTTAAAAAGTTTAAGAAAATAAATTAAATTATAGGGTCTTTCCTGCAATTTTGTTGGAGAATTTTTACCGTTTTTCATTCTGTGTAGAATGTTTTAAAATATGTAACCGCACAACAAGAACGTGGAACTTTGATTTACCACTTTTGTCTGGATTTTTTGGATGTTTTAAAATCGCCATTTCTCGAAGTTTTTGAAGACTCAACATTTGTTCAATAGGGGCTGAATTCTGTTCAGCCCTTTGAATTGCTGTATTGAAAGCTTGTATTGCAGTTTTGTCCTTTATTTTGGGAGCAGGAACCTCAACCTCGGACCCAGTTTCACTAGATATTTCACCTGTTTTATTGTCTTCGTAGCTTTCCTGATTGTTGTTAATGGTTTCGCGTACCCATTCATACGTTTCTTCATTCGAAATGGATTCGTTGACCGAAATTTCATTGAAGAGAGTTGATATCGATTCTACGACCGCGTGTTTATTGATAATTTGAGCTCGAACTGTGCTCAAAGATAGCTCATCCTCATCTTCCCAATCATTATTAGAGGCCATCAACACATTCCAACATTTTTTGAATGGATCTGCCTGCAATCCATTCCATGCGTTGGATAGAAGGCAAATTGCATTTCGAAGGTTAAATGCTTTGATTTTTAATTCAAGGTCTGATCCCTCACATCCAACCAAGAACTCCAATAGACTTTTTCTGTAGTGCAATTTTGTTAAATTTATGACGTTCTGGTCCATTGGCTGAAGAATAGCAGTACAATTTGCTGGAAAACATATAACAACGATCATGCCGTCATCACTTATTAACTCACCATCTTTTGGATGACAACGAGCGTTATCCAAAAGTAAGAGCGCTTTTGTTGGAAGTCCTTTCGAATTTAAAAAGACCTAAAAGACACAAATAACGTATGAAAAAAAGACCTTCCTCTGGCCGGTTTGATTTAATTACCTCGGGCACAAATGTCGAATGGAACCATTGTTCTAAGAATGCTAACGTCATCCATTTAATTTACCTTGTATACAACGGGCATGTGGTCAAAATTTTTAAATGATCTTGTGTTTACAGATTTACCGATGACGAATAGCTTAACTTTGTGTAAACCGGATGCGTTCGTGCAGGTGAGAAACGTGATACTTTCTCTGCTTGTCTTTCGGCCAGGAGCTGTCGATTCCTTAAAAGCTACAAGGGTTTTGTTGGGCATAAGTCGATAGAATAACCCAGACTCATTGGCGTTATAAAATTGATTGGGAGTCAAATCGAGCTCTCTGGCATTTTCCTTAAATTTAATCAAGAATGGATCTACAAGCTGCGGTTTGTTTGAAAGATTTTCTCCACAAATTTTCAACAGGCGCATTCCGTGTCTTTTCTTAAAATTTGTCATCCAACCATTGCTCGCATTAAAAGATCCTGGCCTCTTTTTGTTTTCAGGACCTCGGTGAAAATTGGCACGTTTTGCTTTCCTTGATTCAGGAACTTTGTTATTGCACCCTCTTTTCGTTTTATTCTGCTGACAGTAGATTTATGAACATTATATTCACGGCATAATGATTTTATTGAAGCTCCTTTACTATAATTTTTTCTATAGTTTCACTATTATTTTTAATTGAAAGTTTCACAATTTTTTAGTAACACCCATTTCTTCCAAACACAAGCGACTTACTGAACAAAATTCAATAAAACTAATGAGAACATTTTGCATTGTACAGATACTTAAATGTACATTCATACAACTTCATCGTATCCATCTCTCAAAAGTAGCGGTAAAATAACTGCCGAGACAAAATGTAACGCAACAGACAAAAACAAAAATAGTAAGGAACCTGTAGGATATTCATATAAAAACAAAAGTTGCATTTATGGAGTGAATTTTTTTTTGAAGAGTTGCGATTACCGTGTCCATAATGATAAAAATTGAGCTGTTGCGAAAATCGAGGAGTTGCGCGAATCGAGAGTTGCGTTAATGGAGAACGTACTGTATTTGTTTTGACAGCAGCCATCAGCTGTTTTGTTTGCATTAATTTGAGCGCTGAATGTTTCGAAAGGTTTGTTTGTTTAGCTCAACTTTGAATTGCTACTAGTTTTCGAGAGGTTTTTTATAAGACTTGTGGTTTACCAAAAATGTATGGGAAAACTTGTGCTTTTGATGAAGGTTTTCGACCAAAACCGATAATTTTGCGAAAACCGGGTTTTGGACTTGGTGTGAAAAGCCTATTACTATGGATGGGTTTTTGACATTTATACGAGTCTCGAATGCATCTTATGTGATTTCGTTTCAAAATGGTGGTACGATTGAAATTGCATTTGTATCTTGATTGCTGTGTTCGTTAAGTAGTTGTTCATTTGGAATCATGTGTGTTTTTAATTGGTGAAAACAATCTATTACTGTTGATATTATTTATTTTTGTTAGTGAAAATGAACTAACTGAGCATATTTTGCAAGAGAAAATTATAGAAAAGATATTTATGTTTTACTATGTTTCCACCAAATGTTTCCACCAAAGGTTTATCTCAGTTTAGATTAAATAAATCTTTTTGGTGTTTTCACCGAACAAAAAGATTTAAAAATGATTAAGTTTGACAGGACTTTCTAAAATGCAAACGAAGTTTCGATGTTTCTTATGAAGAGTAAGTGAGATAGTTTGATTCGTGTTAAACAATGAAAAACTGAATAGTTCAGCACCATATTATAAGAATATGCTACCTGCTCAGGTTCAGGTGTATAAAGAATTGAGGCGAGCTAATGTAGCAGTCCCCCCCTCCCTGAAGCAATTGTTAAATGATTTTTTTTTAAAGAATCTCAATTTGCAGAAATTTTCTTCCCAATCCATCTTGGGAATTGTTAATTTTATTAGATTTATTTAGTTTTTTTGATAAGTTAATTTTAACATTTGATTTTCATAAAACTTTCTATTCTATTTCTATTTTTGTGTTTTTTTTTATTATTATTCTGACAGATCTTCTTTCAGTTGTACCAATTTTAAAATACAAACAACTGGCTAATGCGGATCGTTTTGTTGGAAATTTCTCACTGTACTATACATGGAATACCAAAAAACTCACTTATTATAAGAAATACCAAAGGATAGGTTAGGATGAAAGCTAAAAAAGCAGCTATTAATTAGTGTTCTAAAAAATAGTATATTGAATATCTTGTTATAAGTATTACCGAAGGATCTACTCAAATGAGTTATGAATAAGATATTTTACCACAGTAAAAAGTAGTTAAATACACTTCACAGTTCTGTAACTACATCAACACAAGAAATTATGTCACAATATAGCTTCTTTGCGACGTGAAGGACGGACAAACAAACTAACAACATTTTCCCAAATATAATATTAGTACACATTTTGTATGAACGATTCCTTTATAAGACTTGCCTCACAATTTAAATTTGAAAATTACAGATTCAAGACAGCAAGCTTCTCAACGTATCTTCTTGCCATTAAACTTCCATTCTCCAAATTGGCTAAACTCTTGAAAATCTTTCAACTTCTGATGCAGTTCTGTGTACTTACCTTATTAATTCCTTCATTGAATATCACTGAACTCTACTCCATTGAGCATGCTCCAAAGAAACTCCAAGGGCTGTGACATCTAAATCGCTGACTTGTCCATTAGCTTCAATTAGTACATTAGGAACGTACTCTCGAGGTGTTACACCCATTGAAGGTTAAGAAGCCAGTATACAAATATTTATAAACAATGTTCTCTTACTTTGCACAATAATAACTAAGAGTCTCCTTCATGTCCTTTATACCTTTAAACGATTTCTGTTCAGATAAAAATCAAGGCAATTTCCGGTCTAGCTATTTTTATTTTCAGCCAAAGATACAGTGTTAGCACAATTTGTAAAGAGAAGGGTTAGAAAAATGGCATCCGTATATAAGCTTAAACTTATATGCAATTTTAGAAGTGCGTCTTTTATGGTTTAACTATTTTCGTTAAGAAATGCAACTGGCTATTTTACCAAAAGCATACACCTTTAAATTAACGGTTGTAAGGTTGAGGCCAGAAACTTTACGACAATGTTCAAGTAACATACATAAATGATTAAGTGATATTTTGTTCACCAACAAAATGAAAAGCTCTTCTTTGAATACTTTCTTAGAGCCCTTCGCAGTGAACCAGAAGCCAATAAATCATACTTTAGTCTTAGCACTTAATGGCATTCGATTGGACTGATAACTTAACATTGTTGCATCACTACTTCTAAATACAACCATTGAATGATTTTGGTATAATATTCGTGCTTCCAGGAATCCTCTTACCCCAGAGCTGTAGTGGGAAAGTACTTTCAAGTGAAGAGATTCCCTTTTTTTATTTGGAAACCGAAATACTATGCTTATTTTTTGTATACATATAATTTATATTATTTTTAATAACATATTTTTAACTTCCCATAGGAAGTTATTGTAATGGGTCCGATTTGTCAAATTGAAAATTTTGACATTTCTCGACGTCCGTACGTCCGTACGTTCTCGACGTTTTTTTCGTCGTCCATAGCTCAAGAACCAGAAGAGATATCACCTTCAAATAAATTTTGTTATACAGATAATAAGACAGAAAGATGCAGAAAGGGCTCTCAAGAAAATTGCGGGGGTGGTTTTTTTACCATAGCAGTTTGAAAAAAAGGTGAATATTTTGGTTAACCCTAAATATCTTACGAACCAAAAACGCTAGAGACTTGAATTAAATTTTATATAATAGATTGTAACGTGATACCAAACAAGTATATTTTTTGAAAAAAATACATTTAACGGTTTTTTTAAAAATCAATAAAACTGAAAAAAAAAATTTTCACCTTCAAAATTTTACTACTGAAATATCATTTCATCTTTAAAACAATTTTGTGCAACGAAGAATAATGTTTTTGACATCTAATAAAATTTTGAGAAAAAGCTAATCGACAGTTTTTTTTATAAAAAATTAAAATCCAAAAAAAACATTACTCAAAGTTCGTAAAAATTGAATATCGATTCAAATATCTTTTCAAAAACTTGAAATTTAGGCTTCAAGCTTATTTTATCTTATAAGAAATATTGTTTTCAACATTTTGAAAAATGCTGAAAAAAATCGAATTGACAGTTTTTTTACAAAAAATAAAAGCCTAAAAAAAATGTATAAAAGTTGGTAAAAATGATTTTCGACTCGAATATCTTTTCAAAAATTTGAGATATTGGCTTTAATTTACTTTTATCTTTCAAAAAATCTTGTTGTCAACATACAATTAAAGTTTGAAAAAAGTCGAATTGACAGTTTTTTTTACAAAAAATAAAAACCTAAAAAAAAATGTATAAAAGTTGGCAAAAATTGATTTTCGACTCAAATATCTCTTTAAAAATTTTGAATGTTGGCTTTAAAGTAATTTTATCTCAAAAGAAATATTTTTTTCAACATTTGGTAAAATTTTTTAAAAATCGAATTGACAGTTTTTTTTACAAAAAATAAAACTCTAAAAAAAAAAACAATACTAAAACTTCGTAAAAATTTACTTTCGACTCAAATAGCTTTTCAAAACTTAAAAATAATGGCTTCAAACTTATTTTATTTCACAGAAAATATTGTTTTCGATATTCAGTAATTTTTATATAAAAATCCAACAGTCCGTTTTTTCATAAAAAAATAAAAACTAGAAAAAATACTATGCAAATTTGGTAAAAATTGATACGAGTGTAGACAAACTTTTAAGCAAGACAAATCGACAGACGGGATGGGAAGTTATCAGTGTGGGTCGCATCCCAGCCTCTGGTTTTCATTTGAAATTACCTGCTGTCACTTTCTAAGTTGTAATTTTTTGACATTTGACAAGTAAAAACTATATATGGAAGAATGAAACAACAAACAAACAAATAGTTAAAGTTCACTGCATGATGGTGCGAACGCGTGACAGAAGGGATACAAAAGTTACAGTTTTGAAAGAAAAGTTTCCTGAATAAGTTATGTCTCAAAGTGTTTATCACAATTTGTCATTTCTAATTAAACAATCTTAAACTTTTTTAGTGTGGAACCACGTTAAAAAAAGATCCATTAATGTCACATACACATACAATACATGTCCTTTTAAAATATCAAAATGAAACCTCTTACCCAAAAACAGTAAATTTAGCATCGGCCTTAAATCATGAAGAACTTAAACACTTCGATCCCCAAACCTTTTTATTTAAAAATTTGGAAATCCAGTATTTATCTGTCATCTTCATAAAATTAATTTGATTACCAAGAGCTTTCTATTATATCCCATGAGCTACGAATCTTAAATAGATTCAAAACGCTCAATGCTGGTAAACTTTTGTGATGAGTGTGGGAAATATTTCATCATCTGATAATGATTTCTTTGTTTCATTCTAAAAACCACGAGCTCCAACTCCAACCCTCTATAAAAAGTCTTTTGCCTTTGTTTTTGTATCTCAGTTATCTAAATGTTGAAAACCCGGGCCACCTGTTTTTATTTTACGCAGTCATTCGAAAAATTATATATACGAGTGTGTAAGTTTGAATGTTTTTAAGCCTCAATAATAAGTAGGTACCAATGTAATATATATTTGACAATCACAAAGGTTTCCATTTCCATCACCATCCCCTAAAAAGTCTTCACCACATCACATCGCATGGCTTTCAATGATAAAGTACAAGTTGACTATAAGAATAACTCTCCCCACATTAAACAGGATTTGATGTAACCTTTTAGGATGTCCCCTCATCACTTTGACAAATGTATGCTATGACTTACACACCAACCATAAGGCTTGCCAGACTGGGCTATTTTTTCGAAAATCTGATAAAAACAAGTTAATATGACAGCAAAATCATAACTGGGCTATAAAAACCTAATAACTGGGCTACTTATTGGAAATTGGGCTACTTTTTTCGAAAGTGTGGGGAAAAAATTTAATATGACAGCAAAATCATAAATGGGCCAAAAATAGCCCAAACCTTATCTTGGACAAATTTATGCTGCGACTTATGCATCAACTGGACTTTTTTGGAAAATGGGCTAAAATGGCTCAAATCTAATCTTGGAACAACATTTTTTTCGCAAGAAACAAAAACTATAACCAGCATTTTTTGTATTGTAACTGGGTTATTATTTGGGCTACTTTTTCGGCTTTTGGGGATTTTGGGCTACAATCACTTTTAAATTGGGCTATTTAGCTACAGTATATGATATGGCAACCCTCAGCCAACTACAGCTCCCAGTCTCCATCTCCATCATGCTCTCCCATCAGTATTCCACCATCAGGGCAGGTTATTCGTAGAATAGAAAACAAGAACAATAAAATCATGTTACGCTTCATATCCACTTGGGTGTTATTTGTCTATTTCACTATAAATGGTCGTCAATTTGGGGACGTTATAAATCTTCTATATTTGATGTCGTGATGGGCTATGGGGTTGGGAATAAAGATGGGGATGTGGATGGTGATACCGAATTAAGTTAAAGGGGAGGGTTAAGCTCTTCATAATATTATGTATTCGAAATATACCCACTTTTAAACATCCATCCGTCCAATATACCTATGACTATTTGACAACATAACAATGACTTGACTATGACAATCACACCCAACCGGACCGGACAGACCCGTCATCAATTTAGTCAAATAATTCATCAACAAAAACATAACATACATATATTTCTGTTTTCGGTTCTTCTAGAAATTACATTTATTTGATCTCATGATGGTTATGATGCGGATGAACACGATGAACGGATGTTGTTGATATTGTTTTATTTTTATTTTATATAGGGTTGGTTTTATTTATGAATGTGTTTATATAAATGGTAACAGTGTCAAGCTTACCTATACATAAATAAGTTATTGCAGTGTGTATTACACAACTTTTGAGACCCTCTACCCTGGTGACACTAAAAATAGTTGGTTTAAACAGTGGATTAAATATTTAATCTTCATTGTTGACTTTTATACAATGGTTAGTAAAAATGTGATATCTTTCATTAAATTGGATTTTATAACTGAATAGAAATGTTTTTTGACAGTTAAATATCATTTTAAAAATGAATGTCACTTCAAACGTCAAAAATATTTCATCAACGTTGTAGGGGGCAGCACTTTGACGTCTCATTATACTTTATATTTCTCCTAAGAGCCATTTTAGAAGTATGAATGATTTGATGTCGAAATTACTAACCTTGAAAGAATCACTTCCAAAAAATAGTGGTTGTTTAACTGTGAGAGAAGCAGTGATAATTGTTTGACAGTTGAGAATGTCTACCAATGATGACATTTCTGTTTCGATCATAACGCTTCGAAATTGTTGAAATTAGCTCTGAAGAAAAATAAATCTGTTTACGAAGTTCATGTTTATGGAGCTAATATATGTAACGTGAGGCAATATGTTGCCAAATCGACGTTTTAAAGTTTCATCATTTCGCGACATAAATATTGACATTACGACGAATCCTAAAAGAATGCAACTTTTTGGGCTATTTTTTAATAATAATCTAGGATTAAAGAAAGCCAAAGCTCAATACAGTAGAGATAACTCAACATGAGTTTTGAACAAATATTTATTTTAAAATTAGGCACACCTCCTCGCTCATTTCTGCTCTCTCATGTAATGTTTTAGTTTCCTGAACGCATTCACCGAAATACTGAATCTGAACGCACCCTTAAAGCAAAAAAAAAAAACACTTATTAAAAGTTTTCTTTTGTTGGCTCAGAGATGAGTTCCGAAAAAAGTTTGTGTTAAGGGCTCAAAATAATTTTTGAAATACACCGTTCAGAACGAAAAAATAAAGCTCTGAACGTTGAAAGATAAAAAACAAACATAAATATTTGTTTGACAGTTTAGGTTCTGCTCTGCCCATAGAAAGAAAAGTGCCTTTTATATAAACGGTGCATTAGAACAAGCATACCACGTGTTATATTATGAATCTAAAGTTCATTTGGGCTTAGCAAATTACTTAGAGTTCAAATAGTAGACATGTGCATTAAAGAGGACACAAGCGTCCACAGGTTTTTCTCAAAACCCACCTCTATCTATAAACTCCTACTCTCACCTCCCCTTGGTTAACATCGGGTGCCTAGTACCTCAACTGGAGATTGGGTTCCGACGCTTGTGGAAAGTTGTTGGGGCACCAAACGAGAGAGGGGGGAGAGGTGTTTCAACTAAGGCACATCTCCTTAAACAGACGGCAGCGAACGAATTCTCGAGATAGAATCAACGGTGGCGTCTACAGTTCCAATAAGGTTGAAATACTTAGTGAACACCTTATATCATAGGGCTTCTTTGACTTATTCGGAGCCCAGTCCTGTCAGAAGCGGTTTATCTGGCTCCCCGTCCTTGGAGTTATACTAAGGATTTGGAACTCCAGGTTAGAGGTTGTGTCGTCGGGGTGACTTCCTGGCCATGTAAAAAATACCTTAGATGCGAACCACCAACAAGCCTCGGATAGGGATGGATTCACTTTTGACAACCCACGCAAACAAAATAAGGACAACGAACTTCGGATTTGTACGTGGAATGTTAGGCCCCTTAATAGACCACGTGCAGCCGAACAAGTAGAATAAGCCCTAAACTGCTGCAAGGCAGATATTACCGTCATCCAAGAAGTGCGATGGGATGGACCGGGCAAACGCAAACTAAAAGACTGCGATATATACTACGGCGACTGCTACTGAGAACAAAGACAGCTTCTATTTGGGTGTGAATTTGCTGTTGGAACTAGACTCAGGCAAAAAGTCCTGAGTTTCAACAGGCTAAATTCGCCAACTTAAGCCTAATATGCGCGCATGCCCCAACAGAGGAGAAAGATGAAGACACCAAAGACATATTCTTCGAGCTCTTGGACAAGACATATGAGCAGTGCCCTGGCTATGACATTAAAATTGTCTTAGGAGATTTAAACGCCAAGCTAGGAAGAGAAGACATCCTTGGTGGCACAATCGGGAGATACAGCCTACACGACAGACACCACCTCCGACAACGGTTTCAAGCTGATCGATTTCGCTGACGGGCGAGACGTTCTGGTAGCTAGTACGCAGTTCACACATCTCAATACCCACAAGGGGACATGGAAATCTCCTGATCAAACAACCGTCAACCAGATTGACCACATTGCGATCGACGCACGACACTTCTCCAGTATACAGGATATCCGAACATTCCGAGAGGCCAACATTGACTCGGACCACTACCTCGTTATAGCCATCCAAGCCAAAAGAAGGAAGTGCTGTGAGAAGATTCGACGTTAGACGGCTACAATCTTAAGAGACCGCCATGTCCTTTTTCGATCGAGTCTCTAATAACTTCTTAAGGAGTCCTGTGCTGCCTGCATTAAGCATTGAAAACCATTGGCAGCATTGCCCTGCAGCCATCAGAGATGCAGCCTCCGAAGTGCTAGGTTTCACACGGCCACCACAGCGAAACCGTTGGTTTTACGACGAATGCAGGCAAGCGCACGCAGCGAAACAACAGGCATACAAAACGGCACTGCACAAGAGGACCAGAGCTGCTCGCGAGCTCTACGAGAAGAAGAGGAGAGAAGAACATGAGAAGCGCGCGATCGAGGAGATAGAGGGATGTCACAACGGGAATGAGGTTCATTAATTTTACCAAAAGGTAAAAAAAACTTCCCAAGGGTACAAGCCACGGTCCAAAGCCTGTAAGGACGATCAGGGGAACATCGTTGTGGAACCGCAGTCTATGTTGAGAATATGGAAAGACCACTTCTCCAAATTATATACCGGCGATGACGAACCGAATTTCGCTGCAAGGGAGATAGAAGCACTCAACCTAGGCGATGCAGATAAACAACTCCGCCTACCCGACCTTGTCGAAATGAAGATAGCTATATCTTAACTTAAGTCAAAGCTAACTTAAACAAAGCTGCTGGAGCTGACGGCATCGCTGCCGAACTATTCAAAGCAGCAGGTGATGACTTAGAAGGTAGCATGCACTAACTCACCTGCAAAATATGGTCGGAAGAAAGCATGCCCGATCAGTGGAATCTCAGCATAGTTGCCTAATACGTAAAAAAGGAGACCCTCTAAATTGCGCCAACTACAGAGGCATAAGTCTCCTTAACATTGCGTATGAGATCTTCTCTGCGTATTACCTGATAGGTCCTTATCAGTGTGGCTTCAAACCAAGAAAGTCCACTATGGACCAAATATTCACACTACGATAGATCTTGGAGAAACCCCAGGAACTTCAAATCGATACCCACCATCTCTTTATCGAGATGGTCTACAGAGCAATGTCTAGTTTTGGCATCCCTGTCAAACTTATCCGTTTGTGCAGAGTGACGATGGAGAATGCACGCTGCTCTATCATGGTGGAAAAGATCTCACCGATGCATTGATGCCAAAATAGGCGATGCACTGTCATGCGACTTCTTCAACATCGGTCTGGAAAGAATTATGCAAAACTCAATCGTCAACACTAGAGGCAAAATCTTTCAAAGGTCCATCCATAATTGGAAGATTAAAGCGTGATGTCAGTGGAGCGTTTTTGAGCATTGCGACTGCAGCGAATAAGATGGGTTTAGTGGTCAATGAGGGCAAGACCAATTATTAGCTGTCATCAAAAAAGGACAACAACGACGTGTTGGACAAAACTTCACCATGGACATCTATAACTTTCGGGTAGTTAAGGACTTTGTATACCAAGGAACCGCTATTAACACAGACAGCGACACCAGCGCTGAAATCAAACGAAGAATAACTCTTGAAAATCGCTGCTTCTTTGGACTTAGAAGGCAATTGAGAAGTAAAGTTCTCTCTCGAGCATCTTAAATCACCATGTTTAAGACACTCATCATCCCGGTTCTAATTTATGGCGCTGAAGCCTGGACCCTGTCAAAGAAAGATGAGAGCGTTTAGGATGCTTTGAGAGAATAATCATCGTTTTACTTAGTTACTAACTAGAAATGACATTCAGGAGTAGGATATTTTTCAACTAATCAGTTTTTGTAGACTAATCAATGCAAAATAAATAATCATCGTTGACGGCCACAATGTGTTTTTTAACATTCCACTGAACATATTCATTTAAACAATATTTTTAAATGTCAGATTCACTGTCAATGTGGCGTGGAAGTGTTGTATACACAAGGTGAATTAAGAAAACTGCATGAGCTAATATCGCCATATCCTTTAGGCGCTGCCGCTGCCCCGTATAGTCTCACTGTTATATTACTATAGATTTTATATACATACGTACAAAGCTTTCAATGGAAAAATGTCAAATTGAGTAATGTCCATAATGTCAAACTTCATCCATAAAATATAATGATACCATCTTAAAAAATTGTCTTTTCACTTTTTTCTTTAAAAATAAAAGTATAACTTAGGTATAAATTATTATAAATAAGAAATTCAATAAATAATAAACAAAACAAAATATCCAAAAGTGAAACGAGGATTCAAAACACGAAGTCTTAAGGCACCGTACCATATCAACCAACATAGGAAAATATTCTTGATCTACGTGCATAGATAAAAATATTTTTTCTACGGATATAAAATGATAATGAAACACTCGTTACTTTTATAGTAGGTTCGTAAAATAAAGCCTATTAAAGTATTTAAAGCAAATTATAAATGGTTGTTGGACGCTATAATATCAGAATATTTACCACAGTATAATAGTGGCAGCAATATTCAAATAGGTTCTGCTTCTATTTTACAAACAAGAGTTCAAAGAATTGTTATTGGATACGTGAAGGAATTAATTCTCATACTTTCGAACATAAGGATAAAACGGTTAGATAAAATTGTAAATTAATGGAGACGTCAATATTTTTTATGATTATCATCGCGCATGAATAAATTTAATATAGGTACAAAAATAAAAATCCCTCATAGTCATCTCATAATCATAAGCATGTGGATGAATTATGTTTAATAGTTTGTATGAGGTTCATACCCTTTAGCGTTATAAGGTTTATGTACTTCTGTTAGTAAAGAGTTTTCCAATAGAGACTTGACAATTTTGAGCATTCATTGTGAACGCACCCATCAACAAACTGTCAATGTCAAACGATTCTATTATAAACACTATTTTCATGACAAACGAATAACATTCGAAAATATTTAAAGTAAATATATACCGTTATGACATATATTTTTTACGGAAGTCAATTAAAAGCGCTCGGAAATTATGCCTCACTTAAACGAATGGCGCATGATATTGCTTTAATCATCTTCACAAAAGTCTTTTCTCCTTATATTTCAGTGTTAATCGGCTTAACGAATGCGAATGTCATTAAAACACAGAAAATCTAAACGCACAACGAGCATCACGATAGTTTTTTTTTTTAATACCATCTACCGCCGCGCCGGCCGTGTCGCTACTGTCGCACCTCTGTATAACCTAGTTCATTAGGAACTGTCAGTGAAAGATGGAAATTTGTGATAGTTCATTGCCACTAGCTGCACAAGGCCACAAAAACTCTACAAAAAGTCGACAATCTATATTCACAGTCAAGTTGGTCGGTGTTATTGCAAAGAGGACCGTTATAGGGAAGAAAATAATACAAAGTGCTACTGCACTGCAAACTACCGACTATTGACTAAAATTGCACCTATACTGCGAATTTCTACCACGGCAACCGCTTTTGAATTTTCCATCTACGACGAAGACCGACGACGATGACTTCTACGTGATGTGAACAATGCCTTATAGAAAGCAGTAAAACTTTTTGTTTCGACGTCGTTCGGTCGGTGTCGCTTCGGTCGTTAAAGGTATAAAAGTAAGTTGGAAAGAAAGATTCTTCATTTGGTTGTTTAACAACAACAAAAAGAGAGAACTCACAATTTGCAAGATTCTAAAAGATCTGATGGCAATAACCATTGAATAGGTTTCCGACAATCTATAAGAGGACTGTAAATATTCAAACTTTTTGAATTTCATAGAATCGAAGAATCGATGGGTGGAAGGGAATCTTTGTTTTTTTTTTTCTCTTCTTGGAAAGCCTGGAGTTTATGAATTTCCTTTTTTTCATTCAAATTGAAGAATTTAATACTTCCGATAAATTTGTAAAACGGAATGCGAACTATAGATTCATCCCCTTATACCAAAAAGTTAGCATCAGGAAAAGGAGTACAATACTCGGAACTCGTTCACCACAGAACCGAGTAACATAGAGGCTGTAAGCTTGTAACGTTATGTAGGTGAGATATTTCACAATCGAAGATGGAAACAATTTTTGGATCTGATAAATTTGAAAGAAGTTAAGTGGTTAAGATGGTTCTGTGCTACATTACTCGAAGGTAATGTGTATTGTGTAGGGATAGAATTTGTATTATTAAATATCATTTCTTGTTGGTTGGTGGGTTTGTAACAATTCTACCTTTTTATCTTCTCTATGAAAAGAAATTATCACACATGAAACAACCCCAGTTATTGAAAAGTTCAATATGGAATTGAATTATATTTTCTAATACAGGAAAGAAAAAAACTTCAGAGATTCCTTGAGGATCAAAGTCGATAAAATTTGTTTGGAAGAACATTTAAAAATATGTAAATTTGTTGCAGGAAAAAAGGTATTTGAAAAAGGAAATTGAATATCGAAATATATTTTCGGTTTAGTGTGGCATTTTTAGTAGGATTAAATTTGTTTTTCAAAACTAAGTGGGAATTGATATTATATATTTTCATGTTGTTATCTATAAAGTAAATGCATTTGAAGGCAATATCTTTGCAGTTTTTGAGATGTTAGGTTAGATTAGGTAAAAGTGGCTGCGGATTTAGAATCCACACTTAGGCCCAAAGAGAAGGCAGATTGTGATACCACATGAATCTAGACAATTACTTCCCACTAGTCGAACCATTTTGAGCTTTTTATAAAGCAAAGGAGATATTTGATATCTTTTTTTAGCTAGTTGACTGGGGTTATCAAAAGAGTATTTTCTCAGATGAAGTTTGCGTCTTAGTGAAAGAGCAGGGCAAATGCAGAGAAGTGAGAGATTGTTTCCTCTTCTTCCTCGTCCATACAGCTCCTGCAGAAGTCATTTGAGCCTACACCAAGTCGTATTGCGTGTCTGCCTATAAGACAGTGTCCCGTAAGGACACCTATTAAGTAGCAAATATGAAGTCTGCTTTGAGATAACAACTCCTTAGAGCGCTTTAGGTCCAGTGAAGGCCATATGAGTTTTGTGGCTGCGCATGTTGGTAAATTGTGCCACCTAGAATTTGCTATCGCAAAAGATGTTTCTTTTAGCAGAAGCTTACATGTAGCTATCGGTATACCTATATCCTCCCTTTCAGGTGAAATAGGCATGACGGTTCCATTTTTAGCGAGTTCATCGGCTCTACAATTTCCCGTGATGTCTCTGTGGCCCGGCAGCCAACAAAGGTGAATGTTAAATTGTTGTGCCATCTCCATAAGAGACGATCGATAATCAAGGGCTGTGGACAGTAAAGAAATAGTTTTCTAAAGTACAGAATTATTCTTTGATTCTAGACACTTTAAAGGTCTAGAAATGCCAAAATTTTCAATTTTACAGTTCGAAAAATGTACAATTACTTCCGATAGGAAGTAAGGACAAGGCCATATAACACGGAATCTCATTTTATAACGGGTATTTCTTTAGAGTTATAAAGCTTAAAGTTCTATATCTCTAAAGGAAGAACACTTTTTAAACTGGCAGCCATTTTGTGTGCTGTAAAATTATTTGTTTTAAGTTTGGCTTCAACAGATGAGAAGGATGACAATATCAAGGATATGTTCTTCGAGATCTTGGACAAAACATATGAGCATTGGGTGATTTTAATTCCAAGCTAGAAGGGAAGCCGTCTTTGGTGGAATAATCGGCAAAAAAAAAAAAACAACACTTCCGACAACGGATTCAGGCTCATCGATTTTACTGTGGGGCGAAACGCCTTAGTAGCCAGTACGCATTTTCTATAACTCAACATCAACAAAGGTACTTGGAGTTGTCCAGTTAAACCAGATTGACGTTCGAGGCCAGGCGCACTTCCAGCATCCTGGATATCCAAATTTTCTGGGAAGCTTATTGTAGCCAATTTACCACTTCGGGTTTCCAGACCCTAGGGAAAACAAGGATATTCTGGGAGAAGACACAACATCGAATAGCTACTTCGACCGAGTCATGTAACCACTTTCAAAGTTCTTTGCCGCCAACACAATGTAGCGAAAACGCTGGCAAAATTGCCATCCTTCAATCAGAGAAGCCGCTTCTTAATTGTTTGAAGCAGCCAAGTCAAGTCTTCCCAACTTGGAGAAAGTAAAGATTGCCATATCTAAGCTGAAGTCTGACAAAGCCGTTAGATCAGATGGCTTGAATGCCGAGCCCATCACAGCAGCTAAAAAAAAGTAACTTATATATGTAAGATATGATCGAAGGAAAGCATGCCCGATACAAGGAGGCCCTCTATACTGCACACTATAGAGGCACCAGCCTATTTAATATCGCTTACAAAATCTTCACTGCCGTAATGTGTGAACGTCTAAAGCCCATCGTCAACAATCTGATAGATCCTTATCAGTGTGGTCTTAGACCACAAAAGTCCAAAGTCGATCAATTATTCACATTATGGCAAATCCTGGAAAAAACTCAAGAACACCAAATCGACACCCAATATCTTTTCATCGATTTGAATGCCGCATATGACAGCATCTACAGGGACGAGCTATACTTCGACTTCTTTAACATCGTCCTTAAGAGAATTCTGTAAAGCATACATATCAACACGAAAGGCAATATCTTTCAAAAGTCTATCCACTGATCTGTGGAAAGTGACCTCAGCCAAATTGGTGTGTGCTTGTAACAGGGGGATCTAGCTAGAGACCAAGATAGATGGAGAAGTTTAATGGGTGAGGCCCTAGTTCACACAGGACAGTATCGCCACTTTAAGTAAGTAAGACTGGCGTCAATAAAACGCTTTCAAATTATGAACAATTTACTTTGAAAATCATTGTTCCGTTCAAAATACGTATCTCGCACTTTTTTCTTTAGCGATGAAGACCTATTTGGAATACCGATAATCCTAATGATAAGTGTATGCTGGGCCACCGTTACATTTACAAAAACTGAGTGTTTGGTGTTGGTGGAATAATTGGTCCTTACTTACTTACTTAAGGTGGCACTACAGTCCGGGACGGACCTGGGCCTCAACCAACATGCGCCTCCAGCCAGCTCGGTCCCTAGCTAGCTGTCTCCAATTTCGCACGCCAAGTTGGTTGGGGTCTTCACCCACCTTAGTGCGCCGTCCCTCGGGATTGGATTCGAAGACCTTCCGGGCTGGAGCGTTGATGTCCATTCGGTCTACATGACCCAGCCATCTAAGCCGTTATACTTTAATTCTGCTAACTAGTTCAGTGTCACTGTAAGGCCCGTACAGTTCATCGTTATATCTTCAGTTGTTCAGTGTCCTTTTTTGATGACAGCTAATACTTAGTCTTGCCCTCATTGACCACTAAACCCATCTTATCCGCTTCCGTCGCAATTCTCAAAAACGCTCCACTGACATCACGCTTTGATCTTCCAATTATGTCAATATCATTTGCTTATTGGAGTAATTGGATGGACCTTTGAAAGATTGTGCCTCTAGTTTTGACGGTTGAGTTTTACACAATTCTTTCCAGATAGATGTTGAAGAAGTCGCATGACAGTGCATCGCCTTGTCTAAAACCTTTTTTGACATCAAATGCATCAGTGAGAACTTTTCCGACCTTGATATAGCAGCATGCGTTCTCCATCGTCATTCTGCTAAAACGGATAAAATTGACAAAGATGTCAAAACTAGACATTACTCTGTAGAGCTCTTCCCTTTAGATGCTGTCATACGCGGCTTTAAAATCCATAAAGAATTAGTGGGTATCGATTTGAAGTTCCTGGGTTTTAAAATTTGGTCGATAGTGGACTTTCTTGGTTTGAAGCCACACTGATAAGGACCTATCAGGTAATACGACATAGAAGATCTTGTATGCAGTGTTAAGGAGAGTGATGCCTCTGTAGTTGGCCCAATTTCGAGGGTCTCCTTTCTTATGTATCGGGCAAACTATGCTGAGATTCCACTCATCGGTCATGCTTTCTTCCGACCATATTTTGCAGCTGAGTTGGTGCATGCTCCCTTCTAAGTCATCGCCTGCTGATTTTAATAGTTCAGCAGCGATGCCGTCAACTCCAGCAGCTTTGTTTGACTTAAGTTTAGATATAGCTATCTTCACTTCGTCAAGGTCAGGTAGGCGGAATTGTTTATCTGCGTCGCCTAGGTTGAGTGGTTCTATCTCTGGAATTCGGTTCGTCATCGCCATCATATAATTTGGAGAAGTGCTCTTTCCATACTCTCAGCATCGACTGCGGTTCTACTACGATGTTCCCCTGATTGTCTTTACAGGTTTCGGATCGTGGCTGGTACTCTTGGGAGTTTCTTTTTACCTTTTGGTAAAATTTACGAACCTCATTCCTGTTGTGACATCCCTCTATCTGCTCGATCGTGCGCTTCTCATGCTCTCTTTTTTTCTATCTAAGAAGCCGGTGTTCCTCTCTCCTCTTCTGCTCGTAGAGTACGCGAGCAGTGGTCCGAGTCAATGTTGGTCCCTTGGAATGTTTGGATATCCTGTATACTGGAGAAGTGTCGAACGTCGATCGCAATGTGGTCAATCTATTCGACGGTTGATTGATCATTAGATTTCCATGTCCCCTTGTGGATATTGAGATGTTTGAACTGCGTACTAGCTACCAGAACGTCTCGCCCCGCAGCTAAATCGATCAGTCTGATGTCAAATGGTAGACATGTGCATTCAAGAGGACACAAGCGTACACAGGATTTTTCTCAAAGCCCACCACTGCTTATCAACTCCTACTCTCACCTCCCCGCGGTGAACATTGGGTGCCTAGTAACTCAACTGGAGATTTGGTTCTAACTCCAGTGGAAAGTTGTTGGGGACAGCAAAAGAGAGGGGGGAGAGATGTTTCCACTAAGGCACCTGTCCTTATCCAGACGGTAGTGGATGAATACAGAACTATTTTCTCTATGAATATGCGCAGTCGCTAGTCTACTCTAATAATAGTTTGAGAACAGTACTTTCCACATTATTTACGGTCACAAATAATGGATAAAGTCACCAAAATTTGAACACCAGATTATAATACGACCAATTAGGCCACGGAGGTCATATGTCAGAAGTCATATTTTAATTATAACACCGAAAAATTATCTTTCAAAAAAAGTAAGTTTTACGTTAATTTTCAAAATTTCTATAACTCTGAGAAAAAAAAACAATATGTTTGGTGTTATTCTTAAATTAATTTTAAACAAATGAAACTAAAAGTCAATTTTTGAAGCACCCTGTATTATCAAAGATAAGCATTTCGTGTTATGTCTTGAACCGTACAAATCACTTAAAATTTGTTGAACTTAAGTAACACTTAATAATCTTTTAATTATGAACAAATTATGATACAATAATGCATGCATGTGAACGCTGCCTCGTCATCCTCTCAGTCTTTGACAGCGATAATGACAGATTGAAGATATTCCACTCTATTGGTAAATGTCATTTCAATATAAATGATTGAAACCCTCATTTCGTTTTCATTTCAATAAAACTCCTAGACGATCTTTCGTATGCATTTAAGTGACAATATTTCTCAATTACTTTGAAAACCAGATTATGATAATTTGTGTATTATGTAGATGAAGCTGCTCAAAGGCTTAAGTGCATCATCGTAGTAAAATCTAAAACAAATTGATTCTGATGCCCTTCTGATGTCGCTGTGAGAAAAATTGATAACTTTTTTGAATATTTTATGTGTCGTCTGCAATGAAGATTTTGCTTTTCAAAAATAATGCATTTTGAGTTATTTTATTGGAATATGTCAAAGAGCTTCAATCTGGATGAGTTGCATTCGAATTTCAACATAATATTACTCTAGAATTATTACGATGATATATCTATCCTCTTCTAAAGGTATAAAACCTTCAAAAGATAACATTGAATTGACATTTAAAGCTATTGTTCCTTTGTCCATGTCCATTGTCCAATGGAGGGTATAAAAGGATATATCACCATGCAAATCTTTTTGCAGATTAAAAAAAAAAACAATATTTTTGTGTCTATAAGTTTTGCTTTTGGATGCGTTTCCATGAGACTGTACGTGTAAATGACAAATGATTGAACGAAAATTGCAACATGGTTTTTCACTCTCGTTGCTCTGATGGCAAAGAGATAAATGTTTTCTCCGAATTCCAATAATTTTAAAAGTTTAACACTTTATGTTGTTTTATTTTTAATGACGGACATTCACATAATGCGAATGGACTGTGGACATGGTACGACTGATAGGCTTGAAAGATAAAAGATTGAATCAGAGTATGTTCATGATTATTTCCTTTTGTCGATCAATAAATTGAAGTTTGTTTAATGATAAAGCAATGGATTCTGATAATTTTTGTAATCAGCAAGGGACTGACTGTCAAAGCTTAATAAGTCACGTAATATTTGACAGTTGTTTTTTGTTGTTTTATTATGAATATAAATTGTAAATAAAAGTTTTTGAATCATCCAAAATAGCAATAACATTTCGCAAATGAATTTCGGCAGCGGATAAGGCTACTTCACTATGTATGGATATACTCCAAACCCAAAATCCAGCAACAATTGCAGCCACGCGCGTAATTCGTTCCCAGAACACAAACACCGAAAATGTAATCGTGGAACTTCAAAATAAAGAAGACGTAGGACGAATCCTCCAAAACACATCGAAGTTTAGAGGCACCGGGATATCAATTCACAAGGACTATCCTACCGCTACAAGAGAAAGAAGAAGAAAGCTTATGAAAATGAAAGCTCAAATTAATACAAAAAACAGAAACATTAAAACATTCACTTGAGGAGACACACTCAAAATTGAAGAAAAAATATTTTATTATAACTCCAGCCATATTTTGACATGTGATGATGAAGGAGGAATGTCATTTCTGCAGCAACTGGTCGATGACAGCAACGAAGTGACAACAGATCACAGCTTCAACACAGGTTGTCAAACATCTAGCAGGGCAGTGATGCCAATCTATTTTTAATAAAAAGCCGTCAGCCATGTTTACACTAGACATTCTCCTAATGCTAAGTTGTATAATAATAATATATCTTTTAAAATTTATTCATATAATATTACAGGCCTAGGAAACAAATTGATATTTAAAAAATGTTTTGAAACCATTATAGATAATAATATTTTTTTATTATTCGAAACTTTTATTGAGGAAAACACGACATATTATGACACATAATTTCAAGGTTTTACACTGAAATGGATACCTGCATAAGAACACATACACACGGAGGATGCTTATTTGGATTAAAAAAATCGTTGAGTAAAACAAAAAAATGCCGATTTATAAATGAAATGAACAGAACTGTGATTGAAATGACGTTTATGAGCGAGAAATTTAATATAGTTCCAGTTTATATAAATTGTAATAGATGGTTGGAAGATTGCTCTGGCTTACATAACTTTCTACTCGAATTTCAACAAAAAAACATATGGTTATTGGAGACTGCAACGCAAGGGTAGGAAACTTACAGCTTTTACAACTGGAAGCTGAGTTCGTCTCCGAGAAGATTAGATACACAAGGACATCGAGAGATCCGAAAATTGACGCCAACGGAAGAAGATTCACAGAAATGTGTGAAACGATTGGGCTCACATTGTTGAATGGTCGAACAAGTAGTGATAAGGATGGACATTTAGCATCGTACGTGGAAAATGGCTGGAGGTCGTAAAAGATTTAAAAATCGATGAGCTAGTCTATTCAGAACACTTACCGCTTCTCGTTAATTGTATATGGCAAACAGACGAATCATCCAGCAATAACGAAGATATGAAATTGTTGACAAAACTTAGGTGGAAAAATTCGCATTTAGATCGATACAAAAATAAGCTAGACAGTTTGCTGGCCTTTGTCTCTAACAACGGAACACACACATCTTGGTTTCGTGCATAGACTAGGCAACTGAGCCATTCCAATTTGCTCAAAATCAGAAATGGAAAGATTCATGGTTTGATAGAGAATGCGTAGCTGCAAGAAATAAATTTTTTGGATATCTAAAACTGCTAAGAGCAACCAACTCTAACCCTGAAAAAGGATGTACCAAGAAGCTAATAAAGCCATCAAAATCACGTGCAAGGAGAAACAAAGCATATACTCTATGGGGCCAATGCGCAAATTATCAAAAGTCAAAATGACAGTACCTCGTTCTGGAAAATAGCCCGCTCTCTCAATGGTATACCCTTTATCCAAAACATAAAAATTGATAAACATCTTAGCACAACATTTTGAAAACTTGTTGAGCAAACCAACAAACCCCAACAAGTTGATGCTCCAGCTTCACCCCATTTGGAAAATGAATGCTTGGACCATGTCTTCACCGTACAAGAAGTCCTGCATGTGATACACAGATGCAAACCCAACAAAGCTCCCGGCAAACACCGTGTACCGTATAAGTTTCTCAAAAACGCGACTTTATTGAAATACTCAAAGATGCATATAATTACTTATATGATGTAGGATAATTACCAGAAAGTTTTACCAAAAATATTATACTTCCCATATTTCAAAAAGGTGATAATAACGATCAAAACAATTATCGGGGCATATCATTTCTGAACAACATAATGAAAATATTCACTGGCGTCATTCTAGACAGGCGCACAACCTGGGTAAAAAGTAATAACCTTTTGAGTGAGTTTCAAGCCGGCTTCAGGAAAGATTATTCGACAGTTAAACGGCAATATGGGACGGAAACGAAGGATCCCCGTGTTTTCAAACGACTTCGGGGTTAAGCAAGGCTGCCTTTCTGCTTCTGTTTTCTATCATCCTAGATGATTTGACATCAGCTCTGCCAGGTGGAATTAGTTTTGTTGGTGTCGACATCAAAGCGTTGATGTATACAGACGATATCGTCATTTTCTCTGAAACCTCAGAAATGATGCAAATAATGATAAATAAACTACAGCATATTGTCGTCTCTGGAACCTCACCGTTAATACATATAAATCAAACATCATGATCTTTAGAAATGGTACAGACAGATTCGCAAGAAATGAAAGGTGGAAATGGCAAAATGTGAACTTAAAGGTGGTTAAGGAGTATAAGTATCTTGGAGTTACTATAACACCAAAGCTTTCATTCAACCAGCATCTCAATGCAAAACTAACAGAATCGAAAAAAACTGTCAACTGCAATTGGAGAGGGGTCCTTAGCAAAAAATATGTAGCTCCGAGCCCCAAATATAAGCTCTTTTTGAAGCGGTGATGAGATCCATAATGTGCTACGCTTCCTAGGTGTAGGGATTTCTTCAATATGACCAAGTAGAAAAGCTTTTGAGATACTTCATCAAAAAAATATTTTGGCTTCCAGAAAACACCCCTAACTACATGCTACATCTAGAGACTGGATTTTCTCTGCTGTACATCTTTACTCTAAAAATGCATTTTAACTACATTTTGAAAGTAATTGCTCTGCCAAGTCATCATCTACCCAGGATCATTGCACGGTATCTTCTTAACCGAAAATCGCAGTTTTTTAGAGAGTGGATGCTCCTAGAGCAGTCACATAATATTGAATTGCTAGAAAGTAGGACCGATATTTGGATCTGTAGCTTCGATACACTGCTCGCAAAGATTGAAGAAAACAATGTATGTAAGTTCACCGAGATGGCAGAACGAAGCAACACGCGAAGTATATACAAGGGTCTGCAGCAAAACCTATGCAACCACAGGGTAAGGGAAGACGTACTGCACTTCCTAATGTGCTCTATTCTTGCTGCAATCAGAAGAGGACACTGGAGAAAGAGCGTCTTAACTTTAGATGAAGCCAAAAGAATCCTAAATGGACATGAGTGGAACGTGTTGAGCAGTTACGTCAAAACAGCGCTAAAATATCGAAACCAGATCCTGAACGAATCCTTCTGAACGCAACTGAAATCCACCCTACAAAACGAACATTATGAATCTTAATACAAATGTGTTTAGTCAATTAACTTAATATAAGTTGAAAATATTAACAATTCTATCTATATTGCTCTTGTTTAGATTATACTCTTTCTTCTGGCTGACGCCAAAATCCAATGCTATAACTGTGAAATTAAAACAAAAACAAAGTACAATTAATATGATAAATAAAATCACATTTTTACTAGCTTTATATTTTCCAAGAACTTTTGATATTTCATTTTCAATAGTTTACTATTAAAGGCATCTGTCACTTTTGAAGCTGTCATGTTTTGACATTTGACAAGTAGAAACTACTACAAGAAAGAACTAAAGATTGGAACAATACACGTTTAAGCAGAGCATTGAATTTGAAAATTATTCAAGGAAAATGAAAGAAATGAAAATTTTCATTTGGCAGAATTTTTCATGGTATATACTCGTATCTTCTTTTTATATTAGAGTAAAACCCTTTATTAGAAGTTTCAAGGTTTACTGAAACTTTAAAAACGTATCAAACTCAAATTTTCATCTATTCAAACTTACCTGTCAAAGGGGATTGCTCATTTTATAAGGGACATCCGGCCCGGAGTGTACACCAATGAAATTGATATCAAATTAAAGGTTGTTCTAAGCCGGATATATTTGCAAAAATATTTTGTCGATAACTCATGGTAGATCCGAGATATTTGAGATTGAAGTTCGAAATGTCCAACCATTAAAAATCAGCACTTTTTCGACATAAATGCTGATATCTTTGGATATAAAAAAGCTAGGAAAAAGTAAAAAGGCATTAAAATAAAGATGTCAAAAATATCTTTCAAATAAAACTAAAATTGCATTTCTATGATTTATATGTTTTGAGTTATTTTTAATCAAACCTTTGAATAACAGCATTTTTTAGGCAAACTTCTGTACAATAATATCTTTTAAAATTCAATGATGATATTAATTTTTTTGGCACCAATAAGTAGCTTAGTTCACAACCTTGCATGTAATCTGAAAGGAAGTTAATCCTTAAAGAATAAGAAGTGCCAACGAATTAAGTCATTATAATAACAACTTAGAGGAAGACTTCTGTACTTCTTATAAATACAATTTATTTGACATTTCCGAAATTGGGTTTTGGATAATATGACATTTATACTTTCATTCCGCGTTTTATGAAACAACCTTAAAAGGCTTTATAAATGAAGTTCAGTACAAAATTGGATAATCTTGCAGTTAACACTTTTAATACAAATTCGTTTTATTGCAGGATCTTTAAAAACGAATAAGAAGAACTTAAAATGCGAAAAAAACATTAAAGATCAATATTTATGTATTTCTCGAGGACACAGGTGTTCAGTTTTATTTTTATACTTTAACTGATGAAAAAAGGCATAATTTATTCACGACTCATCCCAGACAGTAGCTACGAATATCAGATTGGAATTCACAGCAATAAATTCAAGCTTAATGTCTGTACATCGATTGCCTTTACTTAAATTTTAAGAATCTCTCGTCAAGAGGAACTTCAAAATACGGTAGCTGTCAATAAACTTATTCTAATAGTGTTAAAAATGAGCGAAACTCACTCCCATTAATCTACTTAAGTATAATATTCCATGACATGACAGTGCTTTAGATTTTGTGAAAAATTGAGGTTCAATTTTGTGCAATGACGTCAAATGTCAAAAGATGACAGCTTTAAAAGTGTTAGTTACCAAAAATGACTGAAAACTATTTGAACAGGGATTAAATTCGTTGCATTGGCAAGACTAAAATACAATTTTTCCTGACATGACAGTACTTTAAAAATTTTTGTGAAAATTTGGTGTTTTGAAGAGTGTTTCTTTAAATTGTTTGCAATGACGTCAAATGTCAAAAGATGACAGCTTTAAAAGTGTTAGTTACCAAACATTTCTAAAAACTATTTGAACAGAGATTAAATTCGTTCCATTGGCAAGGCTTACATACAATTTATCCTAGGAAAAGGTAAATAAAACATCTAAAATTAGAATAAAACATCAACCGTGCTGTTAAAACGTCATGCCTTAGGGACAGGACACAAACATCGTTGTTCTAATTCTAGCTGTTTGTGGCTTAAATCAGTTTATAGTTGATACTTCTTTGAGCATTTTTGTACATATAGCTTCAGTGAATATCTTTAATGCATAATCCGTGGATTTGGTTGATGCATTTCTAGAGGAATGCAAACGTCTGCAGCTACTATAAATAAAATAGCAGCTCAGAGATTGAATTTTGCAATGTGTGATATTCTGGTTTATTTAAAAAAAGAAAACTGAACTAACAATAATAATAACAGAAAAGAGCAACAAAACACACTTTGTGCAACAACAAAAGAAGCATAAGCTTCCCAAGCGAGTATCCAGTGTGCTGTTGATTTCCTTATTCAAAGTCGCATGTTCTTTATAATATGACACACGGTGGCGCGGTGGCAATTTATATGAGCGCAGTCTTTATGACTTTCTCACACACTTTTTCTTTTGTTTGCATCACGTTTGAAAGTCGCAATGGTTTTGTTGATGATGCATGGCATCCTGAGTGCGATACTGATTTGAATTTTAAAGCAAGCAGCGCGGAGAGGATTAAAATTAGTCTTTAAACAAAGAATAATTCGTATGCGACTTTACCTTTGATTGTTCTATGAAACCTTTAAAGTTCTGTAAATACATAGGGCTTTAAGTTAATGCTTCTCTAAACTGCAAGTATTTCTCTTAAAGTCTCTATCCAGCTTTTTGATTGACCGACCATCAAAGAGGCACTAATTTTTAGGCCGGTGAAGTTGTTGGTTGAATTCTCTACCACGATTACATTTTTGACGTTTGGTTAAAAATGGGAAGAAATGAGTGAAATTCCCTCAATTTAACAAAATTTCCCTGAAAAAATTTTCTTGTATGTTCAAGTTAAATTATTTGTTTAAAAATCTGCCCAAAAATATATCAAGTCTTAAACTCTACAAGAAAAATGTATGAATGGTTTTCCATCGATAATTTCAACATTCAGTACGAAAAGCACCATGGCGGGAGAGTTGTTTCCTTATCCAGACGGGAGCGGAGGAATTCCCGAGATGGAATCAACTGTGGAGTCTCCAATTCTAGTAAGGTTGAACACCTTGAAGGGCTTCTCCGACATATTCGGAGCCCAGGCCCGTAAGGAGTTTATGTGGCTCCCCTTTCTTGGAGTTATACAAAGGATCTGGCCCTCCAGGTTGGGGGTTGTGCCGTCGTTGTCACTTCCTGGCCACGTAAACAATACCGTTGGTTGCGAAGCACCAACAAGTCTCGGATACGGACGGATTTACTGTTGACAACCAACGCAAGAGAATTAAAGACAACGAACTTCGGATACGCACGTGGAATGTTAGGACCCTTAACAAACCACGTGCGGCTGAAAAATTAGCGGAGGCAATAGACTGCTATAAAGCAGCATCACCGCCATCCAGGAAATACGACGGGATGGGCCGGGCAAAAAGAGGATGACAAACTGCGATATTTACTATGGTGACTGCTACCACGAAAACTAACAGCGCTTATTTGCATGCGGCTTTGTCATTGGAGCCACACTTAGGCAAGAAGTCTTGAGCAATAGGTGCATCAATGAGCGCCTCATAACCATACGCATCAAGGCTAAATTCGGCAACATTAGTCTGATATGCTCACACGCCCCCACAAAAGAGAAAGACGACAACAACAAAGATATGTTCTTCAAGCTCTTAGACAAAACATATGAGCAGTGTCCCAGCTACGATATTACAATATTCCTCGACGATTTTAATGCCAAGCTAGATAGAGAAGACTACATTGGTGGAATAATCGGAAAGAACAGCCTGCACGACAACACTTCCGACAACGGATTCAGGTTGATAGATTTTGCTGCGGGGTGAAACGTCATGGTAGCCAGTACGCGTTTTCCACACCCCAACATCCACAAAGGAACTTGGACTTCTCCAGATCAATCTACCGTCAACCAGATTGACCATATTGCGATCGACGCCAGACACGCTTCCAGCATCATGGATGTACGAACTTTCCAAGGAGTTAACATTGACTCGGACCACAACGTTTTAGCCAAGGTAGCAGACCCAAGGCAAAACAGGGAGGTGCTGGGAGAAGGTACAACGTCGAACGGCTACAATCGCCAAATATCGCCAAATCCTTTTTCGACCGAGTTACAAGTAACCTCTCTCGAAGTTCTCTGCCACCAACAGAATGTATCAAAAACCAGTGGCAACATTGGCAAGATGCAATTAGAGAAGCCACCGCCTGATGTGCTGGGTTTCAAACAGCTACCAACAAGGAACTCCTGGTTTGATGAGGAATGTCGGCAGGCAAATGCAGCCAAACAACAGACACGCAAACCGCCGCTGCATGAAAGGATGAGAGCTGCTCATGAGGTCTATAAGCAGAAGAGGCGAGAAGTACGCCGACTTCTCAGAAGGAAAAAGAGAGGACATGAGAAGCGTGTGGTTAAGAGGTTTAAAAGCAGGAATGAAGTTCGAAAGTTGTATGAACAGGTGAAACGAAATTCACAGGTACATAAACTTAGAACCGAAGGCTGCAAAGACGAAAGTGGAAACATCATAGTGGAACCGCAGCCAATGCTGAGGATATGGACTGCATAACGGCGACGAAGAACTGAATTCTGCTGTCAGGCGGGATGATCCCTTCAATATAGACGACGAAAGCCAACAATCCCGTCCTCCCGACGAAGTAAAGATTGCCATATCTAAGTTGAAGTCTAATAAAGCCGCTGTTGGTTAGGAGCATGCACCAACTTATCTGTAAGATATGGTCCGAAGAAAGCATGCCTGATGAATGGAACTTCAGTATTGATTGCCCGATCCTGAAAATAGGAGGCCCACTAAACTGCACCAACTATAGAGGAATCAGTCTACTTAACATCGCCTATAAAATTTTCTTTGCCGTAATATATGACCGTCTAAAGCCCATCGTCAACAACCTGATAGGTCCTTATCAGTGTGGTTTTAGACAAGGAAAGTCCACATCCGATCAAATATTTATAATACGGCAGATCCTGGAGAAAACTCAAGAACACCTTTTCATGGAATTTCAAGGCTGCATATGACAGCATCTACAGGGACGAGCTGTATAGAGCCATGTCTAGTTTTGGCATCCCTGCCAAACTCTTCCGTTTGTGCAGGATGACCATGGAGAATTCACGCTGCTCCATAAAGGTTGGAAACAACTTAACAGAACCTTTCATTGTCAAAAAAGGTTTAAGACAAGGTGATGCGATGGCATGTGATTTTTTAACATCATGCTTGAAAGAATAGTGCAGAGCTCACACGTCAACACTAGAAGCACTATCTTTCAAAAGTCTGTCCAATTACTGGCATATGCTGATGACATAGACATAATCGGAAGAACTTAGCTTGATGTCGATTAGGCTTTTGTGAGTATTGAGGCAGAGGCGACAAAAATGGGTCTAACGGTTAATGAGGGCAAAACAAAGTACATGCTGTCGTCAAGAAAGGACATACAACACCGACGTCTTGGTCAAAACTTCAGTGGAAGGTGGCCTCACCCAACTTGGAGCACGAAACTGGAGACATCTAGCTAGTGATCGAGGTGGATGGAGAAGTTTGTTGGGTGAGGCCCAGTTCACACAGGACTGTAGCGCCACCTTAAGTAAGTAAGCACAAAAAACACACTGTGGATTGGATGATCTTCGAACATTAGTCCCCGGCTGTCAAAAATTCACAACCAAAAAAAAGAATAAAATTTTAGTTTTTATTTGAATATGTTCAAACTTATATACATATGTATATTTAAAACTCATTGTTTGATAAAATATTTTGAGAGACTTCAAAATTTAACCACCATATTTTATTCACCTCGCTATTGTCAAAATTAAACCAAACAGACAAATTTGACCGTAGATACCCCAAATATTAAAAGAAGAAATTTAAATTAGGTAAGTAATTCAAAGGGACATCTTAAAAATGTCATTAAAAGCCCTTACGTTTATAAAAATATTTACTTGTCAGCATCTTTTTCAAATAACCTTAAATTTTACTTAAAAAAAAAAACCTTTAAAAAAAATTTAAATGGTGTAGCATGGTGTTTGGTGGGACTGTGTATTGAATCGACTTTCAAAACACGTAAAATGCAGTCAATGTGAGTTAAAATTAAAGCTGTATTTTACTAGCTATAGAAATGTCAACACGAGAAGGTAAATACCGGAAGTTCATATAGAACTTGTACCTGTATACATTTCTTATAGAAGAGGTTAAAATGTGTTCCATGTTTCTCAATGGAATGAATTTCAGTGATACGTGACTTAATTTGGACAGTCTTTAATCTTAAACGTTTTTTTCTTAATTTCTATACGACTACAACTATATCAAGATTATTTATATTTTAAAACCATTTTTTACGACTGCATTTTATTGCACTCTCGAATTAATTCTTTAAGTTAAACATAAAATTCTGTCAACGAAACTTAGGAAATATTTGTGTAAGAAGATTAAAATAAAATACTTTCATAAATCGTTTCTTGTCTGTTGGCAGCTTAGAATATTTTTGTTAATGCAGTCGGAAGAAAAAATAAAGAATCCCTAACTTACGACTCTAGAATTATTTTATTTTCAAGAAATTTTAAACATTTTCTCGAAGGTTTGTTAGTTTTAATAATGTAGGTTTTTTCCAGGTTTTGGTCGGTAAATATGGTTGTGTCAAAACCTACCGACACGATACATTTTTGACAACCAGCTGTTTGATTCCTTCAGCTAAATAGCGCTGCAGGAAACTATGTATTTAATAAAAATAATTGTAGTCAACAGATTATGTATCCATTGATGAATAAAGAAATAATAAAAATGTCGATTGGTAGAAGATCCAAAATAACGTTTAAGGCGTCCGTTGGGCAAGTACGCATGGCCCCTGTGGTGCCCACGTAAGCTGTTCTCTGAACCTTCTTTAGCTAATCAATATTTTAGGCTTGGCTAAAAGCAGGCCACCACACAATCGAACCATATGTTAAGATTGGACGTACTACGGCTGTGTACGTCCATAAAATCATCTTCGACTGAAGTCCCTACTTTTTGCCGAAAGTTTTTCAGGAGGTGTAGAAGGCAACACAGGCCTTCTTAACCCGTACTTACTTTCCAGTTTAGTTTAGGGTCGAGTAATATTTTGCGCTGGATGACAATGATAGGATTTGACCGTTGAGTCGAGGTAGCGTGAAGGGCGGTACTTTAGTTTTGGTGGTAAAGAGCAACAGTTCAGTTTTACTTTGGTTAACTCCTAGTCCACAACTCGTGGCCGAGTTGCTAACTTTCTTCAAAGCTGACTCCGTGATTTCACTAATCACAGAGGTGTACTTTCCTGACACCAATAGCACCAAATCATCCGCGTAGGCTTCCGCCTTCACTCCACATCTCTCTTATTTAACGAGAATTGTATACATGACCAGATGCCATAGAAGAGGCGAAAGGACAGTACCCTGGGGTGTCCCCCTACTCAGGTGTTTTGTTGCGATTGTGTTGCCTAGAGTGGCTCGAATCTTCCTACCACTGAGCATGAAAATAATCCATTCTCGAATGAAGTCTTCAAAACCGAACTAAACGAGAGATTCCTTTATGGATTCGGTAAGGACGTTGCGTTGTTAAATACACCTTCTATGTCAAGGAAGGTTGCAAGAGTAAATTCTTTATAACGGATTGTTTGTTCTACAGTACGCACTACCTCATGGAGGGCAGTCTCAGTAGATTTGCCCTTAAAATAAGCACGCTGAGAGCTTTCGAGAGGTGGTCCAACTAGGATTCTCTCTAATAGTAATCAAGAATGCGCTCCAAGGTTTTAAGCACAAAAGATGTTAAGCTTATTGGTCTGAAATCCTTCGCAGATTCGTGACCTCGCCTACCCACTTTCGGGATAAAAAATACTTTGACCTGTCTCCATGACATGGACATGTTTGCGAATTAGACATCGTTTGAAAATTAATTTGTTCCAGGAGCTGCCACTGCATGCAACTTTTGAAGCATAACTGGCAGTATGCCATCCATGCCATGGGGGCCCACCAAATATTTTCTCTGGTTATAACGGATTTGATTTGCTCCACATGAGCTACGTTTAGCTCTGTGGTTTCAAGCGGTTCGCAATCCGGAAAGTGCGCCTTCATCAGTAGCTCAAGAGATTCGCCTGGAGAGGCTGTCCAGGTTCTATCAGGCTTTTTTAAAAATGAAGGATTACAATGTAAAAACTTTGCTGAGCCTAGCGGAGTTCTTTATGTCTTCGATTGATTGACAATATTCTCTCCAGCCTCATCTTTTGGCTGATGATAGGGTTTGCTTGTAAATTTTAAGAGAGTTTTTATACGGTTGGTAAAACTTATGTTTGTGGCAGATATTGAAAATTGTCCTCGTCATTTTCCTAAGACTGGACAGTTCTTCATTCCACCAAGAAGGAAGGGTTTTACGTCTATATTTAACTGGGCAAGAGACTTTTAAAGTTTCAAAGGTTTTCACCTTTGATTCAAGTTCTCCTATCGATTCAGTGAGATTCGGTAAGTTGCTTAGTTTGGAATTAGCAATTTGACTGAATTTCTTCCAGTCAGCACACTTATAGTGCTTCAGATTAATCTGGATGACCTTCAGCGCGTTTTTAATAATTTTTAACTGCAGAGATGGGGCCCGGTTACTTGCTTTGGACCTCGACTCCGCTAACAACATCGTCAACTTCGACGTTGTCATTTTAATTTTGCCGTTCCTAATACCAAAACTAAGTTTTGTAATCGGCCTTTTCGAAAGCCCTTAGACTTTTCTTGATAATCCTCAGAAGGTAAGAGGCACTGGTCTTCTGCCGTTCTTCTGCCTTTACTACAGCCCAATCGTTCATGGGGACTAGCGGATTTTGCCTCTGAAGACCGCGGATCAGATCCTGTCCGCTTGGCTTTATGCTCATGAGTGGCAACCAAATGCGAGCTTTCGGTTGTCTAGGGATATCCATAGCTGGGATAAGCTTGAGCTTTAAGCCCTCCCAGTCATTGCTAACCTTAGAAATGCTTTCACTAAGAAAAACCTGTCCTCACACTTGATTACCCTATACCCTCTGAGCATCTCGCTAGAGTCAAAACTAGGGTAGGGGCCCTCACTGTTTGATAAAGTGTATGAAAACACCATCTCAGAGAGCTTGCCCTCGTTAGAGTACCACACGTTCAGCAGACCTTTGCTGTTTGTGGAGAGCAACCTCACTAAGAGTACGCAGTTTCGCTGTTCCAGAAGATGGTGCTTTCCCTGGCTTTGTCCGGCCGTCAAGATTGATCTTTTTCTGAGACGGGCAGATCTCTACCTGAGATCTGTTTCGCTTAACGGCCTTTTCTCGGCTGGAAAGAAGGTTGTTGTATTCATCAACAACCTTCTGGAACTCCGGTCTCTTCATTCTTGGCAAGAATGTGAGAGGCCGTTTTAAAGCGGTTCCTGAGAATAGCGCCTTCCGATAGTTTTTTGGTTCCTCGAGTTGCAATGCTACTCGAGGGTTTCGGTCTTGTTTACGGTTTAGGAAGTATAGGAGTGCTATGAATAGCATTGCCTATACTTCCTGTGGTTTTGGGTTGCTCACAAGTGCTGGAACTACCAGCGCTAAAAGAGCTCATATTCAAGGTTTCCTGGCTGGAGGCCAAGAGTTCATCCTCAAAGTCTGTGGATGGTTCTTCGTTTTTCACGTCCAGTTTGTCCTTTTTGTTTAAGTTTGTTGTATGTTGGTCCCACAAGTAGGTCAGACAAAAAAATAGGTCAGCTCTGTCAGAGCCGATATACCGGGGTAAGGCAGAAAATAAGACGGACCCTGCCAAGGTAATTTCTCTTATAGATTGATTGATTATAAATCTTAAGCCTTGTACACACTTGTGAATCATGTTTCGTCAATTTTTGTGAACATTCTCGTTAAGCCAGAGAGTTTTTCTTCACGAACGGTGAGAAAATTTCCATGGAAAATGTATGGAAGCTCATTGATTTTTTGTGAAGCTAATATTGAAATAATGACATTATCTTTCATTTTATTTTCAATATGACAGTTAAAGGCAATGTTTAAAATGTGCGCATTACTTCTTCGCTAATGTTTGAAGAGTATGTACTTAGCCTTAAGTTTTAAATTATTAATAGATTGTGTTCAATAATTGCGGTTATACGCTGAACTAATAGAAATGACGACATAACAATTTAAAGAATTTAAAAAATGCCATCATTTTCATTTCAAACATGAATGCAATTCAAAATAATCTTATAAATGCAACTTAAAATGTTTACACTTGAACTTATAACAATAATATTTTAATGACTATGAATAATATCCGAAAATATCCATATGCAGAAGGCAATTCAAAATTTATTTCTCTCTTGCATCTTGCAATTAAATTGAAATGAATGTCCTTATCTAATTCAAAAAATTAATTCTATCAAATGACATAAAGTGAATCCCCGTTCAGCGTTTTCCCAGTGTCAATTTTTAAAACTCTAATCTCACTTTCCATCCATCCCCATTTTTAATTTTTAATTTTATTGTTCATTTAATCGTTCCGTTATGTCGTTCCTGTTACGCTTTTTTAGGATGCTATTTAATTTACGGTCAAGCTGCATTTTATGCTTCTATGCCTCCACTTGACTTGTCGCCATCGTGACGCACCATTAACATAAGGACACACACACATTTCTTTTTGTTACTAAAACAATGTCAAGGGCGATCTGTCACGTACTCGCATCTACGTCCGTTTCATATGTTATTCAATACACAAAACAAAAACTTCTAACTCGAATGTCATTATGAAGTAAAACAAAAGAAAAAACAAATACGCTCAGCTTCAGATCATTTGATCGATGTATGAAAGAAAGAAAAACGACAGCAAGCGTTCGGTTTATTTTTCTTTTTATTTTGTGCAATGATCGTTTTTATTTACGACATGGGAAGAGATGTCTTCTTTTTTTCGAAAGGCATGTTGTCACGGGATAAGCTGTCGATTAGCCATTAAAAAAAAGTAGAACGAATGTGCGTTGAAGTTTGTTTCTTTATTTTTCAGTTCCGCCATTATTTTCGATGTTAAATGACAGCTGACAGCTATCACGAGGATACAAATATTTGAAACATAATATGTATTCAAATTTTTCATCACCACAAATTCTCTTCCCACTTCCGAATTCCCATTCTCATTCACTTTATTTTTGTGTGTTGAACTCTATTGGGACGGACGGGTGTTGCGTTGCGCTGACGGGAGCAACATACTTACATTTTATACGTCAAGTGTGTGCGATTTACAAGTTTGATCAACTCCTCCACCCAGAATTTAAATTCTTGACACATGTCATTTTATTGGTATCATAACATAACTGTCAGTTACAGATGTTTTATTATGGCACTGCGACACTTTTTGTTTGTTTGTTTTTTTTGTTTTTTGTTTCTTTTTTCTATTTCGCCGTCGATTCGCATAAAATCTTGAATGTGAAATAAAATCAACATCCAAGCTGTCATGAATTGCAAATATTATGTCTGTCGTGTGTATGCAAATCGACAAACAAAAAGTGTCGTAGGCACTTGAGTATCAGTTCAAGTTGCCTGATGTGCTCCTATACATAGCTCCTCAAATTGACAAGGACATTTGAATGATGTTCCAAATTATACTCGCTCACTCTCACTCTCATTCCCATTCTCCGTCTCAAGTATCAGAAGTCGTTGACAAACAAAACAAATATTAATATTGAATTTGAACCTACGACGACGGCAGAGCATCGCAACTTGGAATAACTTGAACGTTGAACGATGAAACGCCTCTCGTCTCATACTTTGGCACTTGGAATAATTCTTATAAGATGTTTATTCAGTCACACAAGTTTTGATTTTTAAATTGATAGTAATTGGGAACGCGGGGGGAAGATGTCTTTTCGTTTAGTGGAGATTTTTTTATTGTGTTATAAGATCACATTGACATAAATTGGTCAAACACAGTTGATTTAATTTAAATGTACATTGTTTGAAAAAAGAGATGAATACTAATGTCAATAAAATAGGAACACTTTCAGATCTATTAGTGCGACCGGGGGTTTATTGTACCGGGATGCGTTCGGTTTTTTCATTTCCTTGATAACCACAAGGGGATCAATAATGGCGCTTTACAAACAAAAGAAATCCATGGTTAAATTCTTATAACAAGTAACAAATATCAAGAAATTGACAGAAATGTCAAGAGGTCTTCTTTTAAAATACACCACATTCCTTGTTTTGCGGTATTTTACTGACAGCTTGAATTCATATTTATATCAAATAGTGTTATTTAAGTTGCGTTTACATCACTAATCAATGTAACATAAAATATGAGTTTTCTATTATTTTTCGTTATGATTTTCCTAGCTTCTAGTAATGGATTTCAATTATTAATTGCTTTTAATATATTTAAGATTGTTTTAGAACTTTAAGGTACGATTACGCGAAAAATCTTTTTTTGACAGTTCCAAACTTTAAGCCAGTAAACATTAGTTCTATTTATATATAAAACTGGTCAAACTTTCAAGTTGTCATTTGCTTCAACTCTCATCTTGTTCATAAATCATTTCGTTTTCAAAACTCAAAGCCTAGACAACTTTGAGGCCAAACTAATAATGTACTTTTGCCTTTGTGTACTCTATGGATGACAATAAAATCTCCACTCGTTCTATTCACTTTTATATCAGTGATTAATTCTTATGCATAACCAAATAGAAGATACATAAATCATCGTGTAGATGCCTACTCTATAATATCGTTGTCATACTACCCTCAAAACTAACCATAATTCCATCTCCCAACATCGTCAGTTCCATAGCATCAGTCCTCAGCTGGCGCAACAATATGATTCATTCAATAAAACAATTTCTCATTATCCGCCCATGAACCAGATTCTAGTTTCTTCACATCACTTCCATCCATCCATATCCATTGTCTGTGGTTTTGAACTGTCTGTGATGTCGACTTGGAGGTTTCAAGGAGATACAAACAAATTTATTTGCTTTTTTTTGGCGGTTTGTAGATGGCGGTGGCATCTGGTAAATGATATTTCCCTTTTTAAAGCAAAAAATAAAATAAAATGCATTCCTAGAGATTATAGAAAGAACGATATAAAGAATTTTACATCATTTTGTAGAATCAGAAAGTATGTCAATCTTTTTTCCAGGGTTTACACTTAAGTTTAAAAATCCACAACAAAAAAGAATAATGAAAGTTCCTGTCATTGTGTCTACCCAACCACCATGACACCTGAGCAAATGTTTGCGATAGCAATTTAGGGCAAGTTGAACACCAGTGCATTCAACTAGTTTTTTTTAAGTCAAGTGCAAATAATTTAAGAGACAAATTATCCCTGACCCCAATGATAAAACCAACAGACTGAAAAATCTATTAAATCTTCCATCATTCATTCTGAACTGTCAGTTGTTAAACTGCATTTATTTTTTTAAGTTTGCCAACACTCATCTGTAAAAAGTATATATGTAATTCAAATCTTTGGTGCACTTTGCACTCTAGTAATGTCAAGTAATCGACCCACACTTGACGTATTTTGGTGAGCGAAACTTATAAATTTGACACTTGCTTTATTACTGTCACTGTGATTCAACAAGAATAAGTTATAATTGCGTGATAGCTGTCAGATTCTCACCCTTAACACACTATTCTTTATGTGTTACAATTTATTGAATACCAGCTTTGTCCAGCTCATTTGATATCAAAGTAAAATAATTAGTTTCTCATAACTGACAAGGTCCCTTTGTCATTGATTAATTGAACTTTACCATAAAACATTTCTAGAGCCATTTCTTATCTTCAAAGTCTTTGTTTTTATGAGAATCTAAACCACATCTGGTAATATTGCTTTATTAAACAAACAGAATTCATAGACTTTTTCATCTATAGCAAAAAGCTAAAAGTCAAATTTTTGTACTCTTTGTGTCATCCTATAGGCAACTAACATTTTATGACCCACTTTAAGGCAAAAACATAAAAGGATCTCTCTTAGGTTTAAGGTAGAAGAATGTATATCTATCGAACAGAATGTCCATCGTGATGTTCATGAATGTATCTTTTTCTTCATCATGTATTCAAAGTTTTCCAGATTCTTTTTCCAGACAATTTTTTTTCTCTCTCTATAAAACTCAAAGATAATGAAACAAAAAGAGGATAGAATAAGTGTCTTGGTTCTAACGATATTCGGTGAAGTTTATGGTGACTTTTAAGGATAAAGTAAGGAATTGACAAAACCTTAAAAACTGTAAAATACTGACATTAAAATTGTGTAACATTTTCATATTTTTGACAGGAAAACGCTAAACAAATATTCAAAATTTGACACTTTAGGAAGGTCAGAATGTTGTATTTTGCTATCTCATCGGAAACAGTGTTATGTAATGTAACATACATTTTGTTTTGCTAGCCAGTCACTGTTATAAAACGGCTGACGTTTAAAACGTCACTTACGTCAAAAAAGCAATTTCATGTTCATGTTAACGAAGGACAAACATCATGACGAATACCCAAACGTCAAATGCGATTGCCTACATTCAAAATGGAATGTATGCAAACTGTCAAAGTGGCAATCAAGTATTTTGACATTTGAGAAATGTCACTTTATGAAGTTTAAAAATCAAACCAAAGCAACTAAGTGCGACAAGTCCAGATGTTTCATTCCATGACAAAATAAAGAAAAACAAAAAGACAAGAAATCTATGTTGCGAAACAAGAGATTGAAAGTGAGTTATTCATGGGCTTTGGCTTCTGTTCACAGTATAAATTCTCTTCATCTCCATCCTCACAAAATCAGCACTAACTTTCTTTTTGATATGTAGTATAGATTGTACAATGTATGTACAGGTACATATGTCACATTAAGGAATAGGATGACAGGGGGCAATGTATAGAAATGATAGGAGTGATAATAAACTATGCTAACAAGGGAAAAAGAAAGTAAGGGCTATTATAGAGACTTTTGGTTGGCTTGTCAAATATTCGAGTGATTTTCAATCAAAAAATCTTTCAGTTTTTATGTGTTTGTGTGTTGTAGATTTAAGAAAAAAGTTCTAATAACCTTGTCCTGGAATTTTTCTTATCGTTTGCAGTTTCAGTTGTCTTTTTTATAAGACGGCATAGACGGATAAAAAGTGCAAAAAATATAAAACTTATATAAAAATGAAGCAATTATAATAATTATAAGAAAACTTATATTTGACGGACACAAAATAATAAAATAATTGATCGGAACACGGAGTGGGCCACTGCATTTCATTGCCCGTAAATCAGATATAATTCTAGCTTCATGTCTAACTCACTGAGCAATTTTCGTATCTGATGAAACTTTATCTGTCAAAAATATGTCAAAAAGATATTTCTAAAATGGCATCTTTATTTTTAAATTTTAAGTTTCTTAAATAATGGAAACTTTTTCCAGAGCTTGGCAACTACCTTCAAGTGTTGAGAAGAAGCTTAATAAGTAAATAAAACTAAATTGGATTTTTGTTGAGCAACTTAAAATTGCCATTTATTATGAATTCAACTTCTGATACTTTTTTAACAACTTTTTAATTGGTCTATTTATTCTATTTTGTTGAGGTCTAGCCCTCACTAGGCAACATTAAGTTTCTTGAAGTTTTTGACAAATAAGTTTTTTACCCGGTTTAATAAGACCTTTTGTTCATCAAAATAGACGTAACACCTCGATGACATCGTTCTTATTTCCTTACCATCAATTGGCAATTGTTTCTGAACCAAACTTTTAGCCTACAAAAAAATCCGCGTTATATTTTATGTCTGATTAATCTTTAAACGACTAAATCACATGCAATAAGCTAATTAAGTGTTCTACTATCCCTAAGAGAATGGAGAGGGGAAAGGGGAGATTAAAAAAGTTAAGTTGCATTATTATTATGCTGGAAGTGTGAATAGTTAATTTCTACCTATTTTTTGTTTGTATTCTCTGACTAACTTTTGAAATGAAATTGAGGAATATGCTTATAAGGGTGGTTCATAATAATGCCAAAAAAAAAACAAACATAGTAAGGCTCTTGCCATTGAATAATTTTAGAACGGTCAATTTTTAACTTCAAAGGCTTTTCTTCCAATTTTTTCGGCAGGCATGCAAACTAACAGATGTTCAAATAGTAGGCATGTGTAATGTGCATTCAAGAGGACAAAAGTGTCCACAGGTTTTTTCTCAAAACCCATCTCTATCTATAAACTCCTACTGTCACTTTATCGCGGTGAACATTGGGTGACTAGTACCTCAACTGGAGATTGAGTTCCAACCTCAGTGTAAAGTTGTTGGGGGCAGCAAGCGAGAGAGGAGGGGAGAGGTGTTTCCACTAAGGCACCTCTCCTTATCCAGACTGAAGTGGAGGAATTCCCGACACGGAATCAACGGTGGCGTCTAAAGTTGCAGTAAGGTTAAACTACTTAGTGAACACCTTATAGGGCTTCTTTGAGTTATTCGGTGCCCAGGCCTATAAGGAACGGTTCAATCCGGCTCCCCATCATTGGACTTATACTAACTCCCGTCGAGGTGACTTCCTGGCCACGTAAAAGCTTCATAGTTGCGAAGCACCAACAAGTCTCGGATACGGACGGATTTACTATTGACAACCTACGCAAACGAATCAAGGACAACGAACTTTTGATATGCACGTGGAATGTTAGGTCCCTTAACAGACGACGTGCGGCCGGAGAATTAGCGGATGCCCTAGACTGCTATAAGGCAGACATAACCGCCATCCAGGAAATACGATGGAATGGGCTGGGCTGGGACAAAAGAGGATGAAAAACTGCGATATTTACTATGGTGACTGCTACCACGAAAACCAACAGCGCTTATTTGGATGCAGCTTCGTCATTGGAGCCACACTTAGGCAAGAAGTCTTGAGCTATAGGTGCATCAATGAGCGCCTCATAACCATACGTATCAAAGATAAATTCTAGCTACGATATTAAATATATTTCGCTGCAGGGCGAAACGTCATGGTAGCCAGTACGCGTTTTACACACCTCAACATCCACAAAGGAACTTGGACTTCTCCAGATCAATCTACCGTCAACCAGATTGGCCATATTGCGATCGACGCCAGACACGCTTCCAGCATCATGGATGTACGAACTTTCCGAAGAGCTTACATCGACTCGGACAACTACCCACGTTGTAGCACTTCGGATTTCCAGACCCGAGTCAAAACAGCTAGGTGCTAGGAGAAGGTACAACGTCGAACGGCTACAATCGCCAGAGATCGCCAAATCCTTTCCGACCGAATTACAAGTAACTTCTCTCGAAGTTCTCTGGCGCCAACTCAATGTATCTAAAACCAGTGGCAACATTGCCAAGATTCAATCAGAGAAGCCGCCTCTGGTGTGCTGGGTTTCAAGCAGCCATCAACAAGGAACCGCGCGCTTGTTTGATGAGGTATAGGTATGTCGGCAGGCAAATGCAGCCAAACAACCGACACGCAAAGCGCCGCTGCCTAAAAGGACAAGAGCTGCTCAGGAGCTCTATGAGCAGAAGAGGCGAGAAGAACGCCGACTTCTCAGAAGGGAAAAGAGAGGGCATGAGAAGCGTGTGGTCGAAGATGTTGAGAGGTTTAAAAGCAGGAATGAAGTTCGAAAGTTTTATGAACAGGTGAAACGAAATTCACATGTACATAAAATTAGAACCGAAGGCTGCTAAGACGAAAGTCGAAACATCATAGTGGAACTGCAGCCAATGCTGAGGATATGGAAGGACCACTTCTGTAACGGCGAGGACGAACTGAATTTAGCTGTCAGGCGGGATGATGATCCATTCAACATATACGACGAAAGCCAAAAATCCCGTCCTCCCGACTTAGACGAAGTAAAGATTGACATATTTAAGCTGAAGTGTAATAAAGCCGCCGGAGCGGATGTCGATGTCAAAAAAGGTTTTAGACAAGGTGACGCGCTGTCATGTGATTTTTTTAACATCTTTAAAGTGACAGTTCGTAAAAATCAAGGCAAATACGCTTAAACGAACCTTCTATTTGGAATTCCCAAGAATAATTGCACAAATGTCATATGGATTTAGCAAACTGCTAAAAGTTAAAGTTATCATTCTGTGATCTTAACTTAGGCAAATTATTGCGAGATAGTAATTTGTTAACTTTTTAGCTTAGTAAAAAAATTAGGTTAAAATTTTGCCCCACTCTAATGCGAGTACTCATTTACGTTTATTTACTTGAACCTGATTAAGAAGTTAAAACAAACATTTTTATTTTATTTTCGTTTTTTGTTCAAGCCAAGCAAGAGCCTTGTTGTGTCATGCGATATGTGGCAGGAAACTTCTCTTTGTTGAAATTAAACGTCAAATAAATCTTTGTTTTTTCAAAACTTTCCGTCAAAGTTGTGTGTTTTGAATTTTGTGTGTGCAACGAGGATTTAATGCAATTTTTTTATTCTTAACACTCACAATTTATCCTCATTTAAAAAAAAAAAAATTTCCCCACAAAAAAGAAAGAAATCCAATAAGGGTAAAAATAAAAATCCAAACCCCAACTAGCTCAATATGTAAATTTAGCACATAAATATGGTTAGAAGTAGAAAAGTATAGGCCAGCAGTATTATAGGGGCATTAAATTTTATATTATTAAAATTGGTAGGTGGAGTTTTATTTTAAAGTCAGTATTTTAAAACAATAAAGTGAATTGAAACACGCGAATTAAAACTTGATCCTTGAAGAAAAACAAAACAGATTGCAAAATTAGTGTTTATGCGATGTCGCCACGTGTGGATATTTTGTTAAGGGGTGTGATGACTTTAAAGTAGAAGAAAAAACCTCAACGTGCATGAATGTTTTGAAGTTTCAAAAGTATTCAAAAAAAAGAGGCTGGGATGCGACCCACACTGATAACTTCCCATCCTGTCTGTCGATTTGTCTTGCTTAAAAGTTTGTCTATATGTACTCGTACCAATTTTTACCAAATTTGCGTACTATTTTTTGTAGATTTTTTTTTTAATGAAAAAACGGACTGTTGGATTTTTATATACAAATTACTGAATATCGAAAACAATATTTTCTGTGAAATAAAATAAGTTTCAAGCCAATATTTTTAAGTTTTAAAAAGCTATTTGAGTCGAAAGTAAATTTTTACGAAGTTTTAGTATTGTTTTTTTTTTAGAGTTTTATTTTTTGTAAGAAAAACTGTCAATTAGATTTTTTTCAAAATTTTTTCAAATATTGAAAACAATATTTCTTATAAGATAAAATTAATTTGAAGAAAATATTTCAAATTTTTGAAAATTTATTTGAGTCAAAAATCAATTTTCACCAACTTTTGGTATTTTTTTTTTAGGTTTTTAATTTTTTGCACAAAAACTGTCAATTCGATTTTTTTAAAAATTTTACTGAATGTTGACAACAATATTTGTTGAAAGATAAAAGTAATTTAAAGCCAATATCTACAATTTTTGGAAAAATATTTGAGTCGAAAATCAATTTTTACCAACTTTTATACATTTTTTTTTATGTTTTTATTTTTTGTAAAAAAACTGTAAATTCGATATTTTTTAAAATTTGTCGAACTGTTGAGAACAATATTTCCTATAAGTAAAAATAAATAAGAAGCTATTATCTCAAAGTTTTGAAAATATATTTGAGTCGAAAATCAATTTTTACCAACTTTTATACATTTTTGTTTAGGTTTTTATTTTTTGTAAAAAAACTGTGAATTCGATTTTTTTTCAAACTTTAACTGAATGTTGACAACAATATTTTTTGAAAGATAAAAGTAGATTTAAACCAATATCTCAAAGTTTTAAAAAGATATTCGAGTCGAAAATCAATTTTTACCAACTTTTATTAATTTTTTTTTAGGTTTTTATTTTTTGTAAAAAAACTGTCAATTCGATTTTTCTCAAAATTTTTCAAAATGTTGATAACAATATTTCTCATAAGATAAAATAAGTTTGAATGGTAAATTTTAAGTTTTTGAAAAGATATTTGAATCGATATTCAATTTTTACCAACTTTGAGTAATGTTTTTTTTAGATTTTTATTTTTTATAAAAAAAACTGTCAATTAGATTTTTCTCAAAATTTTATCAGATATCAAAAACAGTATTATTCGTTGCAAAAAATTGTTTTGGAGATGAAATCATATTTTAGACGTAAAATTTTGGAGGTGACAATTTTTTTTTCAGTTTTATTGATTTATAAAAAAAACCGTTATATTGATTTTTCTCAAAAAATATACTTGTTTGGTATCACGTTACAATATATAATATAAAATTTAATTCAAGTCTCTAGCGTTTTTGGTTCGTAAGATATTAAGGGTTAACCAAAATTTTCACCTTTTTTTCAAACTGCTATGGTAAAAAAACCACCCACGCAATTTTCTTGAGAGCCCTTTCTGCATCTTTCTGCCTTATTATCTGTATAACAAAATTTATTTGAAATCGATATCTCTTCTGGTTCTTGAGCTATGGACGACGAAAAATACGTCGCGAACGTACGGACGTACGGACGTACAGACGTACGGACGTACGGACGTACGGACGTACGGACGTACGGACGTACGAACGTACGTACACACGCACGCACAGATTTCTTTCTAAAAATCTTTTATTTCGATTTTAGGGACCTTGAAACGTCGAGAAATGTCAACATTTTCAATTTGACAAATCGGACCCATTACAATAACTTCCTATGGGAAGTTAAAAACAATGTAAGCTTCAATGGCAATTAAAAGTTATGATAATTACAAAAAGTGAGTTCAAAACGATTACGCAAAAGTCTAACGAGGGATTCTTCCACAAATACTTCAAATAGATCGGGAAACCAAATAATAAGCTAATATGTTTGCTGAACATTTCGCTTAGGTCTTCTACCCATTCTCAGCAAATATTCAGTACAGCAACAGATCCTTTACAATTTGAACAACGAATGTAAAACTCCATGTCTAAACGTAAGTTATCTAATAAAAAATGCTGTAACTGCTCAAATTTTGAATGAAGACGCATTCCTTAAACTTAGATTTGTTTCGCTTCTTTGGTCAACAGTTGCAGAAGTCATTGTCATTCCTAACCAAGGTCTTTCACTAACAAAAGTAATATTCTACAGACCAATATCACTTTTAACAATCATAGTAAGAGATTTTTAAAAACTGCAACTGAAAAAATCTAACAAAATAATGGGGAAAATTAGATTAATTGACCACAAAAATGGTGAAACACGCAAATATTGGGACACCCTTTATAATATGTGGATTGTCAATTATTACAACACTAGCTAATACCCTCCCTCTACCACATAAAACAATGTCCATTTGTAACAGAAGGACTTAAAAGCTTTTGTTCTTAAAACTCCCTTTTCTCAAAGAATTTGGTTTGGTTCCAATAAAATTGCATTACAATGATTTTTAGTAAAAATAAATCCAAATAGCTTCATAAAAATAAAAATTTAAATATTATTATTCAGTAATAAAATAATGTTTATAGAAAAGAAGATAATAAACATTTAATAGTGTAATATACTTAAAGTCAAAACACCAACATCCGCCTCTGTTTTTGTTTTGATATCTTTCTCAAAAATAAATAATGACAACAAACGAACATCAGAATTCAAAATCGTAAAACATTACATTTTGATGAATTTATATGACCAAAAATTGATGATGGATTTGTCCCGTTGTTGTCTGCTGTGTCGTCCCAGTCGTTCGTCAGATAATCATGTTTGAATAGATGTCCAAAAACTGGAGTGCCTGAAGTGAACACTGTATACTCCTTCCCACACCCTCATTTCAAAAGTCTACTCAATGTCAGAGACCATAGGAGATTTATTATGTTTTCTATATATTCTCGTATGTTGTAAACGAGGGATCCTGATGCATGATTCCATCGTCGGCGGCGTCGTCATTGGTCCGACCATTGGAAACCTTAAATAGACAAATTACACCCCAACGTACAATGAAATGGAGCATTGGTTTTGGTGTTTTTGTTTTCTGTTTGGTTTTTATAACTTGTAAACCGTGTAATGGTTCAGAGCGAGGGGTTCTAAGGTTACATGACAGCGCCCGCCGCGCCACTAAGGGATGTGGCTATTTTTGTAAGCATCAACAGCATCAGCATCAGACTTCTCGCACCCGCATCGTATAACAACATCATCATCATCATCACTGTGATGTTTTTGATGCGGCCATGTTGACTATCCTGATGATGTTGATGACGACGACATGATGATGATGATGGAACTGTCAATGACTGGAATTTTTCAATGACAGTAAAACGAGGGTGTCCGGGTTTACATTTGGGGCATTTTTGTTCTTCTTCGGTGCATATATACGACTTGTGGGGGTTTTTAAACAAAGCAAAGAGAGAGAGCTTCATATTCACCATTTAACTTTTGCCATCATCATCCTAGTTTAGATCTATTATGACCATCAACTTCAACTGTCACATTATCCTCTGCACTGCAGTTAACCTGGCAATGATATCCCAGATAGCTTAAATGTCAAAGTAGTTTTTGATGTTGAATTGTTAGCGAAAGGGATTTTCTGACAGTTGTTTTTGTAGAATGTTTTTCACAGGTAATGGTTAATTAAAAAAGTAGTGATATAACATCCACTGCAAATCTTGATGGAGAAGGTATTCTTGTAACATAGATAAATGCTTACTTCTAGTACTTTCTATGATACTCAATGAACACAGCCTTTGCTGTCAGAATGATATTCGTCGTCATCAAAATCAATATCGATGGACTGAGTAGAAAGAGTGAAGTATTTTGAAATGTTGATTACGGTTTAAGTTTCTATTTTCTTTGGGTTAGATTTAAAAATAGTTTTTTTGTGTTTTTAACTGTCGACAATTTTAATAATTGATCAAAGGCAGGTAAAGAAATTTTTTCACACTAAAAAGGCGCAGGCTTAAGATAAATAAACACTTTTGTGAAATTTTGTAGGGAATTTTCACAATTTAATACGTTATTTAAGAGTGTATTAGTCTATTTTCAGTAATTACGTCAAATGCCAAAAGATGATAGCTTTAAAAGTGACACCTAAATATATAGTGGGCTTTTTAAAATGTAACCTTTTTAAATGTTCGAAAACAGGAAAGCTATAAATTAAGTTCATACTTTGGGCCTTAAATTTCATTTAGAAATAGGGGAAACAAGTGTGTTTAAGTTTTTCAAAACTTCCCAGGGGAATTTTATTGACATCCCACGAAAAACTCTCAAGTGTCACAATTAAATTTGATATTATTTAAATTGTTTTTATAGAAAATGAAAATGTTATTCACCTCATCAATGTCATAGGATTGAATCCTCACATTATTAAATCGTTTGTTTAAATCATGAGATGTTGATTTAATCTTTGAGTTTAAGTACTTTTTTCATTTTTCCTATAAACAAAATGTACATGCATTTCAGCAAATTAAACACAAGGGATTAATATAGCAAATCGATTTTCTGTGGATTTTTAAAAACAATCTGTTCGTATCCTTGAAGAAATTTGAAATATGCAAATAAACGAAGAAAATACCTGTACATCATCTTTTATTATATATGATATTGTGGTTTAAAGGATTTTAATTTAAGGGATTAAATTGATTAAAAACAAATATTGATTTTAATTACTCAGACGGAATATAGGTTTTATCATTGGTTTAATTTAATAAATACAAATTAAAGTGACAATACTTTAAATTTTCTATTAAAATGAATTTTAATACAATATAAAACACAAATGTTCTATTTTGAAAGTTTAATGAAAATCGTCAAAAAAGTTTACGAGCATTGAAACATTTCCTCAAGCGGATATGGAAACCCTGAACATGGTCAAAGATGTCATTTTCGTGGTATGAATGTGGTGAAATTTTCGTTCTGTTCTGTTTGATTGATTGTTTTAAAAGAATTAAGCAAAAGAGAGAGGGGGAGAGTTGTTTCCACTAAGGCACCTCTCCTTATCCTGGCGGGAGCGGACGAATTCTCGAGATGGAATCAACGGTGGTGTCTACAGTTCCATATTCGGAGCCCAGGCCTGTAAGGAGCGGTTTATCCTGCTCCCCTTCCTCGGAGTTATACTAAGGATCTGGCCCTCCAGGTTGGGGGTGGTGACTTCCTGGGCCACGTAAAAAATACCTTTAGTTGCGAAGCACCCACAAGCCTCGGATAAGGATGGATTCACTGTTGACAACCCACGCAAACGAAATAAGGACAACGAACTTCGGATATGGACGTGGAATGTTAGGTCCCTTAACAGAACACGTGCAGCCGAACAATTAGCGGAAGCCCTAAACTGCTGCAAGGCAGATATTACAGCCATCCAAGAAGTGCGACGGGATGGACTGGGCAAACGCAAACTAAAAGACTGCGATATCTACTACGGCGACTGCTACCGAGAACAAAGACAGCATCTATTTGGGTGTGGATTTGTTGTTGGAACTAGACTCAGGCAAAAAGTCTTGAGTTTCAACAGTGTGAGCGAGCGCATCACGACAATCCGCATCAAGGCTAAATTCGCCAACATAAGCCTAATATGCGCGCATGCCATAACAGAGGAGAAAGATGAAGACACCAAAGACATACTCTTCGAGCTCTTGGACAAGACATATGAGCAGTGCCCTGGCTATGACATTAAAATTGTCTTAGGAGATTTTAATGCCAAGCTAGGAAGAGAAGACATCTTTGGTGGCATAATCGGGAGATACAGCCTGCACGACACCACCTTCGACAACGGATTCAGACTGGCTAATTTCGCTGACGGGCGAGACGTTCTGGTAGCTAGTACTTAGTTCACGCATCATAACACCCACAAGGGAACATGGAAATCTCCTGATCAATCAACCGTCAACCAGATTGACCACATTGCGATCGACGCACGACACTTCTCCAGTATACAGGATATCCGAACATTTCGAGAGGCCAACATTAACTCGGACCACTACCTCATTGTATAGATGTCCTTTTCCGATAGAGTCTCTAATAACCTCTTAAGGAGTCTTATGCTTCCTGCATTAAGCATTGAAAACCAGTGGCAACATTGCCTTGCAGCCATCAGAGATGCCGCTTCTGAAGTGCTAGGTTTCACACGGCCACCACAGCAAAACCCCTGGTTTGACGACGAATGCCGGCAAGCACACGTAGCGAAACGAGAGGCATACATAACGGTGCTGCACAGGAGGACCAGAGCTGCTCGCGAGCTCTACGAGCAGAAGAGGAGAGAGGAACGCGGTCGAGGAGATAGAGGGATGTCACAACAGGAATGGGGTTCGAAAATTTTATCAAAAGGTTAAAAAACCTTCTAAGGGTACCAGCCACGAACCGAAGCCTGTAAATACGATCAAGGGAACATCGTAGTAGAACCACAGTCGATGCTGAGAATATGGAAAGATCACTTCTCCAAATTAATAACGGCGATGACGAACCGAATTCCGCTGTAAGGGAGATAGAACCACTCAACCTCGGCGACGCAGATCAACAATTCCGCCTACCCGACCTTGACGAAGATAGCTATATCTAAACTTAAGTCAAACAAAACTGCTGGGGCTGACGGAATCGCTGCCGAACTATTCAAAGCAGCAGGCGATGACTTGGTAGGGAGCATGCACCAACTTATCTGCAAAATATGGTCGGAAGAAAGCATGTCCGATGAGTGGAATCTCAGCATAGTGTGCCCGATACATAAGAAAGGAGACCCTCTAAACTGCGCCAACTACACAGGCATCAGTCTCCTTAACATTGCGTATAAGATCCTCTCTGCCGTATTATGTGAACGTCTTAAGCCATTCGTCAACAACCTGATTGGTCCTTATCAGTGTGGCTTCAGACCAGGAAAGTCCACTATCGACCAAATATTCACACTCCGGCAGATCTTGGAAAAAACCCAGGAGCTTCAAATCGATACCCACCATCTCTTTATCGATTTTAAAGCCGCGTATGACAGCATCTATAGGGAAGAGCTCTACAGAGCAATGTCTAGTTTTGGCATACCTGTCAAACTTATCCGTTTGTGCAGAATGACGATGGAGAATACACGCTGCTCTATCAAGGTCGGAAAAGATCTTTACGATGCATTTGATGTCAAAAAAGGTTTTAGACAAGGCAATGCACTGTCATGCGACTTCTTTAACATCGTTCTGGAAAGAATTGTGCGAAACTCAACCTTCAACATTAGAGGCACAATCTTGCAAAGGTCCATCAATTACTCGGATACGCAGATGATATTGACATAATTGGAAGATGAAGGCGTGATGTCAGTGGAGCGTTTTTGAGCATTGCGACGGAAGCGAAGAAGATGGGTTTAGTGGTCAATGAGGGCAAGACCAAGTATATTCTGTCATCAAAAAAGTACACTGAACAGAGACGTTTTGGACAAAACGTTACCATTGACAATAACTTCGAGGTAGTTAAGGACTAAGTTTACCTAAACACCACTATTAACACAGACAAGGAAATCAGCGCTGGAATCAAACGAAGAATAACTCTTGCAAACCGATGCTTCTTTTGACTTCGAAGGCAATTGGGAAGTAAAGTCCTCTCTCGAGGTCCCGTACTCATAGATGGAGAATGGAGGAGAAGATATAACGACGAACTGTATGGGCTGTACAGCGACACTGACCTAGTTAGCAGAATTAAAGTCAAACGACTTAGATGGTTAGGTCATGTAAAGGGGATGGACATCAACGCAACGCTGGATCATACCCCACGGCTTGAAGTATTGTCCAAAGACAATTACGATACATGGTGCCTTCAAGTAGAGGCACTGCTGGTCAAAAATGATGCATGTGATTTCGTTTCTGGCGCAATACTTAAACCTGATGTTAACGATTTCACTCGTGGCTGCGAGCAGAGAAGAAAGCACAAGCTGATTTTATTTTGTCTATTAGTCCGTCCGAGCTTAAGCAAACTGTGAAACTTTTCATGAACTATGGAAAAAGCTAGAATCCATATATGAATGCCTTAGGCAGCTGACTCTACAAAAGACGAACGAAGGTTATGATGTTCGTTAGCATGTGAAGAAGTTTTTTGATCCTGTTTATGAGCTGGAATCAATGGATCTACAAATTCATAACGATTCGTTCAGAATAATGCTTTTGTACACCTTACCAGAATCCTTCCAAAATTTTCGTTGTGCAATTGAAACACAAGATGCTCTACCTGCCGCCGAAAAGCTCAAGGTCAAAATTCTTGAAGAAGCGAAAGCCCGAAATTAAAAATCCAAAGATTGTGAATCAGGGGCTATGTTTACTGTAAAGAATTTTCCTTCTTAACACACAAATTACTTTCCAAAGAAGTCCCCATTCCGATGCAGTACATGCAACAAAGTGGAGCATAAGACTGCTGATTGTCGTACTAAGCGTCCTAATTCACAAAGAGACTGCGTCAAGGATTCATTTTACATAGAATTAGATGTTGAACATGCTTTGATCGCAGAGCCGGTAGATTTTCAACAAAGCTGGTGTCTAGATAGTGTTTGCACATCCCACCTGTGCCGTCAAGAAGAAACATTTTCGAAACACTGCTGCCAACTAATAGTAGTATGCTCAACTTGGCGAGTAATCAATCTACCATTGTGAAGGCTAAAGGAACTGTCAGTCTATAAGCCGCCGATGAACGCGAATCAAGGTCAGTAAATTTTGAAAATACCTTATTAGTTCCTGATCTTCGCACAAACCTTCTTTCAGTTACTAAAATCACTGATAAAGACTGTGAAGTAGTATTCAAACGACACAGCGCAATAGTACGTGACAACAATGGCCAGGTCAAGCTCATAGCTGACCGAGTTGGTGAGATGTGATACCTTCGACAAACTACAGAATCTGCCTGGCTTGTTGATTCAAGAAACAAGACAACAATGTCTGACATACAGGTGAGGCATGAGCGGCTAGACCATCTCAACTCAAGAGATCTTGTTAGTTTGGCGAATAACAGCACTGCTACAGGGATCATTTTGAAGAGTGTTGAACAATTACCTTCATGCACCATATGCTTGAAGGGAAAGCTGTTAGCTAAGCCATTTTCTATCCAAACAAAGAGAAGGGACCAGCCTTTACAGATTGTCCATTCGGATGTCTGTGAACCTATGCGGACATAGTCCCATATTGGTGAAAAACACTTCGTCACCTTTATGGCTAAAACACAAACACGCTTTAGCTTCGGCTTCGTCTGGGTTACGTTAGGCCTGCTTCGAGGTTGCTTTGAATGACATTTCTATTATTTCATCCCACCAAAGAGCAAATATTTTGTTTGTTGACATTTTGTACAGCTGTTGAGCTGTCAGACAAAGCAAAAGATCAGATAATGTCTGAAACACATACACGCTTCAGCTTCGGCTTCGTCTGGGTTACGTTAGGCCTGCTTCGAGGTTGCTTTGAATGACATTTCTATTATTTCATCCCTCCAAAGAGCAAATATTTTGTTTGTTGACATTTTCTTACAGCTGATGAACTATCAGACAAAGCAAATGTTCAGATAATTGAACTATAGCTTCCGTTTGGAGTCACATTACGTTACATTACGTTCTTCTCTTTACGATTGTCAAACAAAACGTGAGGTCGAAGCTCCATTGTGATAGCATGCATTGAATTCCTATGGCTGAACTCGTAAAGGTCAGGTGAAGCTGAAGCGTGTTTGTGAGTCAGCCATTATAGATAATTACTCGCGATGGTGTGAAGTGTACATCATCAAAAACAAAAGTGATGTCTACAAAACCTACAAGACTTTCGTCGAAAAGCAAACTGGATACAAAATCAAAGCACTTCAGACAAATAATGGTACGGAGTATTGTTCAAATACATTCAATGAATACCTCCAGTGCCAAGGAATCAAATGAAGATTCTCCGCACCATTCACGCCTCAGCAAAATGGTGTAAGTGAAAGGAAAAACCGAACCTTGGTCGAGATGGCCAGGTGCATGGTCCTACAGGCTGGACTTTCTCCATCATTTTGGGCAGACGCAATTTGTTCAGCGAGTTATTTGAGAAATCGTTGTCCCGTTGAATTGTGTTTGGGAAAAATCCCGAACTTAAAACATCTTGAAATATTTGGTTGCAGAGCTTTTGTTCTGAATAAAGAACAAAGCAAAGGATAATTTAAAGCTCCGTCAACTTAAGGAATATTCGTTGACTAAGCCAAAGCTTATAGAATTCGGTTCCCATCAGCGAGAAAAATTGTCATCACAAGAGATGTAAAATTTGTCGATGTTCTCGCAAATATACTCGAGGATAGAGATATTATCTCAAGCGATACAAAGACTGGCACAATCAAGTTGCTGGTGGAAGCGAGTGCTGACGATGATGGTAAACCTTCCATTGAACGATGTGTTGCTGATGCTGATGCTGGTAGAGATGATGACCTGAGTGATGATGTTTATGCTGTTGAGAAGCCCGAAACAATACGAATGGCTGAAAAAGAGAACGCGTTTGTTGACGATGTTTTGATGGAGTGAAAAGCTTAATTAAAAATGATACCTGGCAGTTGATTCATGAGCAGGCGATGCGAAACAAGGTCGGTTCCCAGTTTGTATTAACAAACAGGTATAGACTACACAACAAGATTTGCTCCCGTGGCCCGAATAGAATCTATACGTCATATGCTCGCGATAGCTGCGAAATATCAACTGAAGGTGTTATATCAACAAGGTTGAAATAACATTAGCTTATTTAAATGGTTCATTAAATGAAGATATTCATATGAAGCCTCCGCCTTTGCTAGAAGATGTCTTGGAGGGAATAATCAAAAGTGAATAAAAAAATAACATCATTATTTAGAAGGCAAAAGTCATGTTGGAATCATTCCGTGAAGGAAAACAGGTGTGTTTGCTGAAAAAAGTATTAATTGGCTTAAGACAAGCCGGCTTTCAGTGGAACCTTAAATTTGACCAAAAGCTCCAACAATTGATACTTAAAGCGAGAAATTCTGATCCATGCGTTGACGTAGCGTGGAAAAATGGAAACATCCTTATTATTTCCATCTATGTTGATGATGTTCTTCTATGCTCCAAGGATGTGAACTGGATTAACTCAATGAAAAGTAAATTGATGATGGATTTTGAAGTAAAAGACCTTTAAGAGGCTAAATATTGGCTCGGAATCAAAATAAATCAAGACTCAAACTCGATTTCCATAAGTTAAAAGGGATACATTAGCAATTTATTGCACAGATTTACCATGGATCAAGCCAAACCACTTGCCATTCCCAAGCAACCTAACTCAAGACTTGTGAAGGATGAAAGTTCGCCAGGAAAACAAAAAGTCGACCGTATAAAAAGTTAATTGAGGGACTGAACACGGACATTCATTGGTATGCTGCAAAGCGTGTCTTACGCTATTTTCAAGGAACACTTTAGACTGTGATATTCTTCAAATCAAGAAGATGTGTTTTGATTCGTTGATTCTGATTGGGGGAGGTGCGTGATAGATAGAAGGTTATACACTGGATACGCCTTTACATTTTCAAATGCAGTCTTAAGCTGGAAGTCTCAAAAAATAATTACAGTGGCTCTGTCTCCCACCGAGGCTGAATATATGGGTATCTCAGAGGCTATGAAGGAGGCCATTCATCTTAGCACTTTTCTTAAAGAACTTAATCTTCCAAACATGGAAAACATCACTTTATACAACGATAACCATGGTGCCAGACTTCTTGTTCAAAACCATGTTTTTCATCAAAGGACTAAGCATATACACATCCGACACCATTTTATTCGAAATGTCTTATCTCAAGGTAACATAAAGCTCGAATACTTACCAACTGAGAAAATGCCTGCTGATGTTCTTACCAAGGCCCTACCTGGACCAAAACATTACAATTGCCTATCAAGACTTGCAATAATCAAGGTTTGAGCATCTCATTGAGCGGGCGTGTTGGGCATACTTGGCAATTCTCTGCTCAAACATAGCTACCAACCTAACGTAGCAAACTGACTTATTTCTAATCTGTCAATTAAACTTTTGTATTCATTCTTCTGCTTTGATCTTCCGAGGTGTAAAGTTATACAACAATTAAATTTATCTACTGTGCCTTTTTATTAATTAAAGAATCTACCTAATTCCCTTGATTTTCATCAATCTGCTTTACAGACAGCTTTATTGGTAGTTGGTTTAAGAGTGTGTTCACAATTATAACAAATGTCAATTGAAAAAGTTTTCATATAAACAAACATGTGTGTTAATGAAGAGAAAATAAGTTTGTGCCATCAAGTCCATTCCCCAATGGTTACGAATTTGTTTGACTTATTTGAAGTCATACGTTTGTGTGTTGATGTGTCAAAACTTATCAATAATTTATGAAACAACTCAAAAACTTATCATAATACCGCTATCAATAATACCCTTTTTGGGTGGTGTACGAAAACCGATATGAAATCAATTCGCTTCTTTCCCCTTTTAAACAAATTTTCTATATTCTTTCCATAACTTTAACCCCAAAAACCACCAGAAATAGTTTCAATGTGGTGCCTGGATTGGATATGTGAATATTTTTGAAATTATGACATTTCATTTAAGTGTTCCATGCTGAGCTGGATGCAAAGCAAAAAACGAACATATAAATCGATAGAATTTTTTAGTACTTCATCATAATCATCGTCACATTCCCATCATCCCCATGGCACTTTTTATTTTGCTCCCTGATGTGTTTACAAAATGGCACCTTAATTTTTGTTCTGCATATACATACATATTCATCTACAAACCTAAACCCTTAGCAACATAAATTTATGACGAGGTATCGGTATCGATGTCAGCACCCAGAACTTATATGTGGTGACATAATTTGCAGCTGATGTTGATGATGTTCTTCTATGCTCCAAGGATGTGAACTGGATTAACTCAATGAAAAGTAAATTGATGATGGATTTTGAAGTAAAAGACCTTTAAGAGGCTAAATATTGGCTCGGAATCAAAATAAATCAAGACTCAAACTCGATTTCCATAAGTTAAAAGGGATACATTAGCAATTTATTGCACAGATTTACCATGGATCAAGCCAAACCACTTGCCATTCCCAAGCAACCTAACTCAAGACTTGTGAAGGATGAAAGTTCGCCAGGAAAACAAAAAGTCGACCGTATAAAAAGTTAATTGAGGGACTGAACACGGACATTCATTGGTATGCTGCAAAGCGTGTCTTACGCTATTTTCAAGGAACACTTTAGACTGTGATATTCTTCAAATCAAGAAGATGTGTTTTGATTCGTTGATTCTGATTGGGGGAGGTGCGTGATAGATAGAAGGTTATACACTGGATACGCCTTTACATTTTCAAATGCAGTCTTAAGCTGGAAGTCTCAAAAAATAATTACAGTGGCTCTGTCTCCCACCGAGGCTGAATATATGGGTATCTCAGAGGCTATGAAGGAGGCCATTCATCTTAGCACTTTTCTTAAAGAACTTAATCTTCCAAACATGGAAAACATCACTTTATACAACGATAACCATGGTGCCAGACTTCTTGTTCAAAACCATGTTTTTCATCAAAGGACTAAGCATATACACATCCGACACCATTTTATTCGAAATGTCTTATCTCAAGGTAACATAAAGCTCGAATACTTACCAACTGAGAAAATGCCTGCTGATGTTCTTACCAAGGCCCTACCTGGACCAAAACATTACAATTGCCTATCAAGACTTGCAATAATCAAGGTTTGAGCATCTCATTGAGCGGGCGTGTTGGGCATACTTGGCAATTCTCTGCTCAAACATAGCTACCAACCTAACGTAGCAAACTGACTTATTTCTAATCTGTCAATTAAACTTTTGTATTCATTCTTCTGCTTTGATCTTCCGAGGTGTAAAGTTATACAACAATTAAATTTATCTACTGTGCCTTTTTATTAATTAAAGAATCTACCTAATTCCCTTGATTTTCATCAATCTGCTTTACAGACAGCTTTATTGGTAGTTGGTTTAAGAGTGTGTTCACAATTATAACAAATGTCAATTGAAAAAGTTTTCATATAAACAAACATGTGTGTTAATGAAGAGAAAATAAGTTTGTGCCATCAAGTCCATTCCCCAATGGTTACGAATTTGTTTGACTTATTTGAAGTCATACGTTTGTGTGTTGATGTGTCAAAACTTATCAATAATTTATGAAACAACTCAAAAACTTATCATAATACCGCTATCAATAATACCCTTTTTGGGTGGTGTACGAAAACCGATATGAAATCAATTCGCTTCTTTCCCCTTTTAAACAAATTTTCTATATTCTTTCCATAACTTTAACCCCAAAAACCACCAGAAATAGTTTCAATGTGGTGCCTGGATTGGATATGTGAATATTTTTGAAATTATGACATTTCATTTAAGTGTTCCATGCTGAGCTGGATGCAAAGCAAAAAACGAACATATAAATCGATAGAATTTTTTAGTACTTCATCATAATCATCGTCACATTCCCATCATCCCCATGGCACTTTTTATTTTGCTCCCTGATGTGTTTACAAAATGGCACCTTAATTTTTGTTCTGCATATACATACATATTCATCTACAAACCTAAACCCTTAGCAACATAAATTTATGACGAGGTATCGGTATCGATGTCAGCACCCAGAACTTATATGTGGTGACATAATTTGCAGCTGATGTGGTGCTGTTCAATATGTGTTTACCAAAACTCGCTGTCAACTGAAAGTCATTAACCTTCTGCACTGAAAGAAAAAAATGTTTAAAAGTTTTGGAGAGAAAATTGAGTTTATTTAATATAAAATAACAAATTATTTTTGAAAAGAGATCTTAGGATTGAATCAATACGAAAGCGAATGTAATCTTCTGTGAATGAAATCTTTGAATGAATTGATTTTAATCACCATATAAATATTGTTCAGTGCTTGACATTTTAATAGTTAATGACATTTCTTATATTAAGACATTTAAAAGCTATTCAAAATTCTAAATCCTTTGTTTATTTGAAAAATACTGATTGCTTTTAATTAAACAGTGCATCTGAACACGTCTAAACGGTGACACTTCATGGATTAAAAAACCAAAGGAAACAAACCTAAATCTGGAGAACGGGCCTATTTACTTCAAATGTCAGAAATTCAAAAATTCATTTGTTTTTTTTTTCACAAATTATAAATAGTTCCGGTAGCCATTTTGTAATTCTAACTTCAGAGAAATATTAAGAGACATAGTAACTCAAAAATGTTGGTCGAGTATTCTTCCACGACTAAATTTTGACATTTGGTTAAAAGTGGGATAGCCTTTCGATGCGCCCCGAATGGCTCTTCTCAGAACACTTCATTGATAAAAATGTCTCCAAGATTTAAAAAAATCAACGCATCTGAAAATGATTTCAAATGCAATATTATCCAAATCTGGCAAGCGTCAAATTTCAACTATAAGTGTCAATATTAACTTTGCTCCACTGCATTTTATTCACCACGCTAGTGTTAAAAATTCACCCAAACGTCAAATTTGACCAACATTTTAGCAAAACTCGCACACAGCTTTATTTTGAAATCAACATATGGCCAAAATTCTTCACAATATCGTGAGAATAAGTGTCAATGATGTGAGTAAATTTGATTAAAGTGGTGAAAATTACCTTTCACTGATTTTTCTCTGAGTGTTAAAAAACTTCAACAATCCCGGAACTTAATATTAGACTACTAAAAGCCGACTTCCTCGTTTAGCTTCGTCGTCTTCGTCATCGTAACCTGTTTCGTAATAGCTTTCTGAAAGTTTTACCGCACTAACGAAAAGGAGCAAAAAGGTTTACCTTTACCTACGTTACGTACGTGGTAAGATATCTCGTCTATATTTTACATACATTAAGCTATTGATTTGTGACACATAAGATATATGGTTATACTTTATTCCTAATAGGTTATTCTAAAAATGTTGCTTATGATAAGTTTTCTATATGAGCAATGCGTTTTCTTTTCCAAGGAGGGTAGAAAATATGGGGGAGGGGAGGAAAAACAATGCGAGATTTACGATAAAGAGGGTAGAACATATTTCACCTTTTACCTTTTTAAGTTGGTTGCAGATGGTTGGTTTGGGTATACGTGGGATAGAAAATAATGAGAAGGAAAGATTAGGGCTAGATTCTTTTTGTAATTTGAATTTTAGTTTTGCAAATTAAGAGCATCGAGGGTTTAATATTTTGTGCAAACGAAAAAGTCCAAAAATGTTGTCTTAAAAAAATATTTCTATTTGAAAAAAAGATAATCTTATTTTTTATTTTTGCTATGAAAAATGCTTCTACCGAATACTCCTTACGGAAAGTAGCTTCTTAAAAGAACGTAGAAACACAGACATAAATTAGAAACCCGAAAAAACCCTGATCTCTTCGTTAAACACCTCGAAAATGTCCTAATGTCATTACCAACAAAAATATACCAATAAATCATTTAAACTTTCTTGACAACTGCTTAGGTTTTGAATGAAAATTCCTTTAATAGCCTTCAAAAAACTTCAAAAGTCTGAAAAAGCTTAACAGAAGAATGATTCAGTCTGGATTTAGAAATACAAATTTCACCATATATCAATTACATCGAATCTAAGATATTGCTCCAGCCTTTGATAAGGTGTTTCTCTTTTGACTTGACTAAAATAAACTGCCTGGGAACTTTTCCCGGCAGCACTCCGAAATACTTAAATTCTATCTTAAGGACAAACCCCTAAGAGAACGTTACTATCAAAATTATGAAAAACATGAGGAAATTGAAGCTGGTGTACTGCAAGGAAGTGTCCTAGGGCCAATACTATAATGCTCAAAGAATATTTTGGTCAACATCAACGCTTCCATGGCCACAGTTGCTGATGATTGTGCAATATTGCTGATATTGAAATGGTTACTGAAGTGTTTGAAAAACACAATTACCGACTGCAAAGCCTTACAAAATCCGAAATGGAGACATTCTTAAATGAACCATGACAATAGCCTCAAAAGATTATGGTCTTAATGATATGGTAGAGTTTTTATAAAAAGAAATAAATCTCTGTACTTCATAGCAGGATCAAAGTTGCGCTCAAGGCTAAACTGATGGGCATTGCCAGAAGTGCGAGTATTACGGTTAAATTGCCTAAGGAGAGAAATGCAACTGCCTATTTCATAAGAGCATAGTCCCCCAAAAGACCGGTAAAAAAGAGTGCGAAAAGAAAATTTTCTCCGATGTTCCAGTGGCGAAATTGATTGAGTTGATGGAGTTCATGTCACCTATCAATTTTTTTTATTTGAATACTGCCCAAGAGGCTTAAGTTAGTTGCAGGGCCACCAGCTTAGATATGGGAGTTCTATTCAAGTTTTGGACGGATAAAGGTTTTGTAGATTATTGCTAGATCAGACTGAAATAAACATCAGCGAAACAATTAACTAGATTAAAAGTTGTAGACAGATGATCATTTATAAAAATATTGAAAAGGGTGGAAGACAAAACGGTACCCTGGGGGGCAACAGCATTTACATTATTGGGTTTATACTTGAGACCTCCAAAACAACTTGTGTTAAACTGTTTTAAAGAAAATTTCAAATCCAACGAAGAAGGGATTCGTTGATAGCAAAAGCATGCATTTTCACTAAGAAAGCCAGATGCCAGACGTTATCAACTACCTACTTACTTAAGGTGGCACGACAGTCCTGTGTGAATCAGACCCTCACCCAACAAGCTTCTCCATCTAGCTCGGTCCCTAGCTAGATGTCTCCAGTTTCGCGCTTCAAGTTGGGTGAAGTCACTTTCCACTTTGGCGCGCCACTTGATCCGCGGTCTTCCTCTACTGTGCTGTCCTGTGGGTGTGGATTCGAAGACTTTCCGGGCCGGAGCATTGGTTTCTATGCGCTCTATGTGACCCAGCCATCTTAGTCGTTGGACTATTACCCTTCTGGCTAAGTCTACATCGCTGTACAGCCCGTACAGCTCGTCGTTCCATCTTCTCCTCCACTCCGCTTCGATGCATACGGGACCGTAGATCACACGAAGAACTTTTCTCTCGAAGCGACCCAAGGTACTTTCATTAGCTTTTGTCATGCTTCTTCACTGTATAGCAGGACCGGGATGATAAGGGCCTTATATAGCAACACTTTTGTCTCTCGAGAGAGGACTTTACCACTCAATTACTTTCTTAGCCCAAAGAAACAGCGGTTAGCAAGAGTTATTATGCGTTTTGATCTCAGCGCTGTTGTTTTCTGCGTTTACAGCGGAGCCTAGGTACACGAAGTCCCTCACTACCTAAAGTAACGTCTGTCGACGGTGACGTTTTGACCAAGACGTTGGTGTTGTAGGTCCTTTCTTGACGAAAGCATGTACTTTGTTTTGTCCTCATTAACCTTTGCAGCCATTTTTGCCGCCTCTGCCTCAATAATCACAAAAGCCCCATTGACATCATGCTGAGTTCTTCCGATTATGTCAATGTCATTGGCATATGCTAGTAATTGAACAGAATTTTGGAAGATAGTGTCTCTAGTGTTGACGAGTGAGCTCTGCACTATTCTTCCAAGCACGATGTTAAAACAATCACATGAAATCAGCGCATTACCTTGTCTTAAACCTTTTTTGAGATCGAAATGTTCTGTTAAGTTGTTTCCAACCTTTATGGAGCAGCTTGAATTCTCCATGGTCATTCTGCACAAACGGGCGAGTTTTTGGCAGGGATGCCAAAGCTAGACATGGCTCTATACAGCTCGATCCCTCTATATGCTGTCATATGCGGCCTTGAAATCGATGAAAAGATGGTGGGTGTCAATTTGGTGTTCTTGGGTTTTTTTCCAGGATCTGCCCTTTCCTGGTCTGAAACCACACTGATAAGCATCTATCAGATTGTTGACGATGGGCTTTAGACCTTCATATATTACGGCAGAGAAGATTTTATAGGCGATGTTAAGTAGACGACTGATTCCTCTATAGTTGGTGCAGTTTAGAGGGTCTCGTTTTTTTAGGATCGGACAAACAATACTCAGGTTCCAGTCATCGAGCATGCTTTATTCCGATCATATCTTACATATCCATGCTCCTAACCAAATTATCTCCTGCTACTTTGAAGAACTAGGCGTTAAAGCCATCGGTTGTTAGACTTCAGTTAAGATATGGTAATTTTTACCTCGTTTAAGTTGGGAAGACGGGATTGTTGGCCTTCGTCATCTATATCGGATGCCCGACAGAAACATTTCTTTCTTCGTATTTCCTTTTTTTCCCGTATTTTAACGGACTATGCTCTAGTAATAGTTCCCAGATTGAACTGAACGCAATTAAATGGCTGTGTTCAGGAAATAATAAGAATATTTCGAATATTTTTAAGGTTTAAGAAGTCAAATATAATTTTCTTTAGATAAACAGAGTCCAGAGTAAGGATTTTAGAAATCCGTAAGTAGATGTAAACTCTTATAAATTCGAATATATACCGAAAAGCATAATGAAGTTCAATGACATTCTATCATAAGCGCAAAATTTCGACTTGTAGAAACTTGTGTAGTAAAGTGTTGTCAACCCTTACAAACAAATAGACACTTCGTTTTTAAATATGGCGTCAAATGTCATTTTAGAGTAAATAAATTTAATTCAAGGTAAGGAAGAGAAAAACTTCAGAAAATAAATACATTTTAATAAAAAATGACCATTTTTGATATTTCAAAACCAAAGAAGTTCTTAGAACCCCCTTTCCTGAAGACCTATTACCATGAGTCCACATAAAACAAACCTTCTCAATGTTTATTGCATTCAATCCTCTTCTTACGAATAAAGATGCATAAACCCCAAGTTTGAGTTTGCAATATGACGAAAAACCTCAAATTTATGGACTGTTGATTTTCCACCAAATTATAATCAATAGACCGCTAATAACTTCCATTAAGCATAGTTAAGGGAAAAGTTTTTAAGTGCCTTCAAAATTCTTGCGGTATCCTGAATAATTGAAAAAATAAACCCTTCTAAATATAATATTTCGGCTATACCTTAACCTTCCCAACTCCTTTTGATATTATTTTTCAAATTTGTTTCTTAACAAATAATAATAATGCAGGTCTTCCTTTATTTCCGATTACTAAAAATTGAATTTCCTACTTCCCTCCAAAAACTCTTATACTCAAACCATTTAAGACAGACATAGAACTTTGTGCCTTTATTGTGATGTTCATCGATTTCTCGTTCCATTATTTCTTCAAGAAAGAATAAAACAAAATAAGAAAAAGCAACACAAAGCTTATCGTTTATCCGCTTAAAGAGGATATTATACACTCTTAAAGGTTCAATGCTCTTCAAAACTTTCGGTAAAAGAATGAAAATCCTTTAACTTCAAGAAAGTTTCTTAAGCCGTCCAGCCTTAAGAAACAAAAAAAAAAAAAAAAAAAAACAAACAAAAAATAAAAACAACTTAAAACCGTTTTCTTTCCCTCATCTCTTATCGACATCCGGAAAATACAAAAGTTTGAATGTTTGCAGTCCTCTTATTAACGACTCATTTCATGTTTATTGCCAAATCTTAGGATATTGCAATTTCTATTTTTCTTCCAACAACAACAACAAAAATACTTAAAAACAATCAATATTTGGCGGGTTAACCGTTTCTTTCCAGTGTTGGAAGGGAGCAAGGTAGATAAATATAAACGTTTAATATACAAAAAACGGTTTTATTTTCCTCTTAGGCTTTGTTTACATTCACCACGTTTCACGTTCAGGCGTTTGAGCGTTGTTGCATGTTTCTTGTTCATGTTGATTGTTGACGATGATGATGATGATGACGATGACGCTGACGTCAAGTTTTTTAACGTTCTACGATAGCCTAACTTCTCTGATATCTTCTAGCTTCATCCTCATTCGGTATTGTTCATCTTTCATTCTTCTTTTTTCTGTGTCAATTTTTAATCGAAACAGATATGAAGTTGAGAACAATTTGAAGACGTGGATTTAGATGGATGCTCAGGAGTCAGGACAGAATGATTGGAAAAATATACAATGCAAAAGAAATCACATACAAGGCTGCCTGGAAAAGTGCATAGGTTATGGGTTCTATTGTTTATTTTTGTGTTTTGTTCGTTTTGCTTTTTTGTTCTTTAAAAGATCGAAGTTTTAATTGAAAATGGTATTGAAATACAATCTTTGTGCAAAGAACCTTATAGCTCCGTTTTCAAACTAAAAGATGGTCCTTCGAGAAAATTGCTTCATTTTCCATATACATAAATAGAATGGACCTTTTTCTTTTGTGAATAAAGGAGACTAATAGCCCATCAAACTTTGCAATAAAGCAGAGTTTACATTCTCTTGCTTTGAAAAACTTTCAAAAGTGTTTAAGTTTGAATGCATGTGTTGATATTTTTCCATTTACCCATAAACCATTTATGTACTTTTTAATTAAAATAATAAACGTATTAGCGAAAATGTTCATTACTGCTAACTAACGGTTGTTGTCAAAAAGAACAGCTTTTTGAGGTTCTCGAACATAATTAATGGAAAATGGAACAAAGATGTAAAATATACTTATTCCTTAAGTCTTTTGGAAAACGAGGATGTTTTCTTTCAATTCTATGATTTCGTGTGTATTTTTTAGCAACATGATGTTTTTTGACAATAAAAAATGTCAAACTGTCTTGATAAGGTTTAAAAATTAGTCATAAATTCTTTGACCTTAACATAAAACTTCCAGATAATTTCTGGTTAAGTGACTACGTCAATAATCAAAATTGTCGTATGTTGATCGAAGAAAAATTTTGAATCCATCAAAATTGACTATTGGTGCGGTTTATCCGCTGCTGGTGGCGCGTAATCATCGGTGTCATTACGATGAATGATGAGCGCTATTGAGCCATGTTGATTGTATTTTCAAAAACGAAACATCTAAAAATTGATGACATATCGACACTTTGACAACATCAATTTGTTGACAACTTTATTTCCAAAATTTTTCCCGGGTTTCCTTTCTTTGGAGTGACTTAGCGTGTCTCGATTACTTTAAATGGGTTTTTGTTAAGTCATTGGTTTAAGATATCAAACCAGCTACACAGAAAAAAAAGTTGTCATATTAACAATCGTCGATAGTCAACCTGAAATTTGGCCAAATTGTCGTATTGGCTACCAACATAGTCAATATGACACCCTTTTTTTTATTTAAAAAATTGACTACTGGAAAGTCAATAGAACAATTTTCGATTGTCAATTTTGGGTAGTCAATATGACAACACAAGTAGTCAATAGAACAACAATAGGAAATTGTCTATCGAGAATTGTAGTTGTCGTATTGACTGATGCAGTTGTCATATTGACTAACACAGTTGTCGTATTGACTAACACAGTTGTCATATTAACTATCGAGAATTGTCATATTGACTACCGCAGTTGTCATATTGATTACCGCAGTTGTCATATTGACTACCGCAGTTGTCGTATTGACTACCGCAATTGTCATATTGACTACCGCAGTTGTCGTATTGAATACCACATTAGTCAATATGACCACCTTAGCTTCAATTTCTTTCAACCAAAGTTGTCATATTGACTACTGGAGTTGTCGTATTGACTACCGCAGTTGTCGTTTTGACTACCGCAGTTGTCATATTGACTACCGCAGTTGTCATATTGACTGCCGCAGTTGTCATATTGACTACCGCAGTTGTCGTATTGAATACCACATTATTCAATATGACCACCTTAGCTTCAATTTCTTTCAACCAAAGTTGTCATATTGACTACTGGAGTTGTCATAGTGACAACCGCAGTTGTCGTATTGACTACCGCAGTTGTCATATTGACTACCGCAGTTGTCATATTGACTGCCGCAGTTGTCATATTGACTACCGCAGTTGTCGTATTGAATACCACATTATTCAATATGACCACCTTAGCTTCAATTTCCTTCAACCAAAGTTGTCATATTGACTCCTAAAGTTGTCATGTTAACTACCAAATTATAAAAAAAATTCGCGTTTCCAAAATTGACAATCGAAAATTGTTCTATTGACTATCGTGGTTATTGGCTGAAAATTGACTACCAAATAGTCATATTGACTACCAAAATAGTCAATTGGATGACTTTTTTCGTTCTGTGTGCTCTTAAAGCATTAGAAGACAATATTTAAGTAATCATTGACGCCCTACTGGCAGATGAATGATTAAAATTTCAAATAATATTTGTATATAAATAAATTTCATGAAATTAATAAGCAGGTTATATTAATACATAAATATTTTTAACAATGTATTATTATTTAAAGTTCTCAAGATTTAACAAAAACACCTTATACTTAATTCTATTAAGTAAGATTCGATATTTATTTTGTTTATACCCAAGGGTACGCTTTCATGACATCGAATTGACGCTGACTTAAAGCTTAATACAAATTTCACAATCTTGACAGTTCTATAAGTGCTCTGCTGACAATGAGCTGACATTAGCCAAATTGCCAAATATCACTCCAAGGTGTTACCATTTTATAATCAGGTGGTTACCTCATTCAATTTTGAGTTAAAGTAGTAGACTGGATATTTATGACAGTTAAGAAATTGTCAGCAAATGCCTATGCCCAAGGGTACGGCTTCAGCTTAGTACAAATCCTACAATCTTGATCTGTTAGTGCTCTGCTGTCAATTAGCATAGTCAAATATATTTCAAGGACAAATTGTCGATTAACTTCATTGCACATTTTGCCTAGAGCCCTAATTGAAACGAAGATTCATACTAAATTTCAATAAGAAAATTGTCAGAAAAAAAGAAAATCTGACAGTTTAAAATGTCATCCAACATTGGCTAAAAAAACTTTTCTGACAATATTGTCAACGAAAATTTGAAGTTCACTCGATTGAAGACACATATTATATCATTTGCTGATAGATTTGACAGGTTTTAAGATCTTAACTCGCTTATCCAAAGAAATAAAACGTAAAGTTCAATTCTGAAAAAGATACAAAAACATACAAGTTATGGATGCAATTAAAACTTTGATAAGGGAGTGAAAATTGAAAGTCTTGATTTTTTGTTCAGAAACTTACATCGAAAAAAAAAATAAACTGAAGAAAAGTTGAGGTGGGTTATTTTCTAATTGTTGAAGTGTTGTTTGAGATTTTTTAAAGGAAACATCTTTTCTATGGCGACGTTTCCAATAACCTATTTTACAGTTGAAACAGTTTTTGAGTAAGGCAATTCAATGGTTTTCAAAACGTAAGTTAAATTTAATTCCCATTTATTTTTGAGATTCTTGATTCTTATACGTCCCGTTTATTAAATTAACAAACTTCAATGGCTCTAAATCAAAGGTAACCCTTATAAAACTAAATGTCAAAATTGGGGTCATTCTCAATAATTAATTTAAAAAAAAGAGCTTACATTTAACTTGAAATATATGCAAAGTTATTGTGAAGAACTGTTCGATTTAAATATTTTAACTTTCATAATTTTGAAGACTTGGGCAACCCTATATTTTTGTTTCTAAAACAATTTCATCCTTGCATAAAATATGGCTCTTGCTTCTTAAAATGGATTTACACCCCATATAAACTTTTTTATTTCCAACCTCATAAGCTGAGTGACTGCTATTTTAATGTGACAATAACAAATGAACATCATGAGTGTAGTAGTCTCAAAGGTCAATAAAAACCCCACCATGCATACATAACTTCTTTTGGCAAAAAATTCGACCTGTTCCAATTTCAAAATAAATGATTCACTCAACCAGAACGTCCTTATTTTGCTAACAAAACGGCAGATGGTCAACAATTTTTAGCCACCTATCAAGACTTGAAAACCGTCTAAAAACAAAAACACAAACACAAACAAAAACTTTAAATTGGAATCTTATCGAGTCATAAATCAATCAGAAATGTTATGAGCCAATGAACAATGTACACCTGACTTTTAAAAAGACTTTTCACTACGATAAAGAAGTAGAGTTGAAAAATGTTCATCTCTAAAGTTTAAACCCTCCGTTTTTCAAAAATATAGACAAAAAAAGCTTGAGAATTGATCATGTCACTAAAGACAATCCCAAAAATTAATTCAAAATTCAGGATGGTTCCATAATAGAAGCACACTTTTTCACTCATCCCCACTGACGAGCGACGTGTGGATTCTTATATGTAATCCTTTTCCATTCTATCTCACTTACTTACATATATCCTGGATTTTTGAAAATAAAAAAGAGTTTATATTTATATCCTGGGATTTATTGATTGGATTGTCATGATTGAGGTCTATGTGGACGACTTTGGGGAAAAATAACAGAGCATCGAATTTTCTGGTTTTTAATATGTGAATTCAAGTGGATATAAGAGTACCTTCCGTTTCCAAGCCTGACATCATAATTGAATTGTTTATTTTGAAAAGAGGATAAGTCAATTTTGTATACCTATGGGTTAAATTGAGTTTGTGTTTCCAGTGTTTTTACAACTTCATGGTACATAATTTACACACATGTGTCCACAGCTTATTTGATTATAGTTTCTTTTAAAAAAGTAGGCACATTTGAATTAAAATTATCACGATGTTTCAAATTTGTTTTTTCCCTCTTCACAAAATAAATCCTGGTGGGCTTCCAGGTTCTATGTTATCTCCGATACTCTTTCTCATTTTTATTTATGAACCCTTTTCTAAAACTTTCATTCCACTTACCTGTTTTAGTGACAGGAGTACCTTTAGCTTTTTATATTTTTTATAAAGGCTGTTTTTTTTAGATGTATGGTTAAGAAATTAGAAATTACAAAGATTAGGGTTTGCCATTGTGTTTTAAAGATAATTTCATGCAAACGAACGCGGTGGATTGTAATAATTGTGTCCGTATATCAAAACTAACGCTATAAATATTCTTTTCCAAGGCGTCAATCATCTCGGGCTTATCTGCGTAGACAAGTGACTTCACATAACTACAATAAACATGGTCCAGCGGTTTTAAATCGAACGATCTTAGAAGCCACTCCACAGGCTCAGGGCCGGAAATAAAGCGATTATCACAAATGTCTTTTAATTTAGTAGAAACCTGGACCATCAGCCAGTGACATGCTCTTCTAGCATTTTGTAAAAGCAAATTTAACAGGTCTTGCCAAAGTGTGCGAAAGGGTTCTACACCAACGAACTGTGCGACGACGGTTGGTCCACATATTGGCTTAACAATATCGACAAAGGCATGAAGACGATACCCATGCCCAACAATGTGTGTAGGAAAGTCACTCTTTAACTTAGTATGGCCGAGGGCCCAAAATAAAGTATTAACGACAGAAAACCACTCCAAGAATATCTTAATAACTTACTTACTTACTTACTTAAGGTGGCCCTACAGTCCGCGGCGGACCTGGGCCTCAACCAACATGCGTCTCCAGCCAGCTCGGTCCCTAGCTAGCTGTTTCCAGTTTCGCACGCCAAGTTGGTTGAGGTCCTCTCCCACCTGGGTGCGCCACCTGAATCGCGGTCTTCCTCTACTGCGCCGCGCGCCGTCCCTCGGGATTGGATTCAAAGACCTTCCCGGGTGTAGCGTTGATGTCCATTCACTCTACATGACCTAGCCATCTAAGCCGATGGACTTTAATTCTGTTAACTAGGCCAGTGTCGCTGTACAGCCCGTACAGTTCGTCGTTATATTTTCTCCCCCATTCTCCATCTATGCGTACGGTAGCAAAAACCACCCGAAGAATTTTTCTCTCGAAGCATCCTAAGACGCCCTAATCTTTCTTTGACAGGGTCCAGGCCTCAGCGCCATAAATGAGAACCGAGATGATGCGTGCCTTATAGATGGTGATTTTAGATGCTGGAGAAAGGACTTTACTTCTCAATTGCCTTCTAAGTCCAAAGAAGCAGCGATTTGAGCGTTGGTGTCGTTGCCTGTGTTAATAGCGGTGCCTAGGTAGACAAAGTCCTTACCTACCTCAAAGTTATAACTGTCCATGGTGACGTTTTGTCCAACTCGTTGTTGTTCAATGTCCTTTTTTGATGACAGCATATACTTGGTCTTGCCCTCATTGACCACTAAATCCATCTTCTTCGCTTCACTCGCAATGCTCAAAAACGCTCCACTGACATCACGCATTGATATTATGTCAATATCCCCTCCGTATCCGAGTATTTGGATGGCCCTTTGGAAGATTGTGCCTCTAGTGTTGACAGTTGAGTTTTGCACAATTCTTTAAAGAACGATGTGGAAGAAGTCGCATGACAGTGCATCGCCTTGTCTAAAACCTTTTTTGACATCAAATGCATCGGTGAGATCTTTTCCGACCTTTATACAGTAGCGTGCATTCTCCATCGTCATTCTGCACAAACGTTTAAGTTTGACTAGACATTGCTCTATACAGCTCGTCCCTGTATATGCTGTCATACGCGGCCTTAAAATCGATAAAAGATGGTGGGTATCGATTTGAAGCTCCTGGATTTTTTCCAAGATCTGCCGTAGTGTGAATATTTGGTCGATAGTGGACTTTCCTGGTCTGAAGCCACTCTAATAAGGACCAATCAGGTTGTTGACGAATGGCTTCAGACGTTCATATAATACGGCAGAAAGGATCTTATATGCAATTTTGGAGACTGATGCCTCTGTAGTTGGCGCAGTTTAGAGGGTCTCCTTTTTTATGTATCGGGCACACTATGCTGAGATTCCACTCATCGGACATGCTTTCTTCCGACCATATTTTGCAGATGAGTTGGTGCATGCTCCGTACCAAATCATCACCTGCTGCTTTGAATAGTTCGGCAGCGATGCCGTCAGATTTAGCAGCTTTGTTTGACTTAACTTTAGATATAGTTATCTTTACTTCGTCAAGGTCGGGTAGGCGGAATTGTTGATGTGCGTCGCCTACGTTGAGTGGTTCTATCTTCCTTATAGCGGAATTCAGTTCGTCATCGCCGTTATATAATTTGGAGAAGTGATCTTTCCAAATTCTCAGCATCGACTGCTGCTCTACTACGATGTTCCCCTTATCGTCTTCACAGGCTTCGGTTCGTGGCTGGTACCCTTGGGAGGTTTTTTTTACCTTTTGGTAAAATTAACCTTTTGTGACATCCCTCTATCTCCTCGATCGCGCGCTTCTCATGCTCTCTTTTTTTCCATCTAAGAAGCCGGTGTTCCTCTCTCCTCTTCTGCTCGTAGAGCTCGCGAGCAGCTCTAGTCCTTTTGTGCAGCGCCGTTTTGTATGCCTCTCGTTTCGCTGCGTGCGCTTGCCCGCATTCGTCGTCAAACCAGGGGTTTCGCTGTGATGGCCGTGTGAAACCTAGCACTTCAGAGGCGGCATCTCTGAAGGCTGCAAGGCAATGTTGCCACTGGTTTTCAATGATCTCACAGTACTTCCTTGTTTTGGCTTGGATCGGGGCAACCGTAGCCGTACCTTGGCTACAACGAGGTAGTGATCCGAGTCAATGTTGGCCTCTCGAAATGTTCGAATATCCTGTATACTGGAGAAGTGTCTTGCGTCGATCGCAATGTGGTCAATCTGGTTGACAGTTGATTGATCAGGAGATTTCCATGTCCCCTCGTGGATATTGAGATGTGTGAACTGCGTACTAGCTACCAGAACGTCTCGCCCCGCAGCGAAATCGACCAGCCTGAATCCGTTGTAGGAGGTGGTGTCGTGCAGGCTGTAGCTTGGCATTAAAATCTCCTAAGACAATTTTAATGTCATAGCCAGGGCACTGCTCAAATGTCTTGTCCAAGAGCTCGAAGAATATGTCTTTGGTGTCTTTACCTTTCTCCTCTGTTGGGGCATGTGCGCAGATGCTTAGTATTCATCGCAGTCTTTTAGTTTGCGTTTGCTGGTCCATCCCATCGCACTTCTTGGATGGCTGTAATATCTGCCTTGCAGCAGTTTAGGGCTTTCGCTAATTGTTCGGCTGCTCGTGGTCTGTTAAGGGACCTAACATTCCACGTACATATCCGAAGTTCGTTGTCCTTCGTTTGCGTGGGTTGTCAACAGTGAATCCGTCCGTATCCGTATATCTTATTAACTTTCATTTTAATTATAAGCTTGGCTGCCGACTTTCTTCAACACGACATGAAGTAGTTTTTCCTAGATATGTACTAGGTAATGCGAAGAATTCCACACAATTTCCAGAAAGTCTGGGCTGCAATGGGTTCGACGGTGAAGGGCTCAACTCATTCACTGAGCTACTGGGTGAGCGCATCACCTCCTTACAGAGATCGCATGCGATGAAATATACCTGGCAGCTCAGTTGAACCCCATAATCTTATGGATGGAGGAAGTTTGCGGGACCGAGACAGATCGTTCACCACGCATAAGTTCAGAGAATATTGCTTGAGGGCAAGTGGCCGGAAGGGTCAAGCTTGCCATAATGGTGGCACTTTTTGGTTTGCGCCCAAAGCTAAAAGACGATCGAGGAAACTTTTAACAATTGTTTTTATTTTTTTTTAGTTTTATTTATTGAGTTGAAAACTCTGTTGTGCTGTGGAGAAAAATTGCGTTGAGAAAGGACTACTATAGCTGTTGTGGAAGTCGAAAAGCTAAGTATAGTGTTTTCTTTTTTATCTAAGAACATGGCTTAATTTTCGTGTCCTTCCTTTGTCTATAATTCGTCCTCTTGACGTTCACGTCAACAGTCTGTTTCCCAGTACTAGGGGAAGTATTTATCGTTTTGTTTTTTTTTAATGTCGAAAGTTTTTGATTTTTTGTTGTTGTTGGATTTTATCAATTTTGTTAAATAATTAATAATTTTCGTACTTTATTTTTTGTTCATACATTTTTATCGAGATTTGACCTTCTGTCAATCTCAAAATCTTGGATTCGAAATTTTAATATTGTTTAAAGATATTTGTTTTCTGTCGGTCGAGTGGTGGGAAAATGTGTAAAAAACTAACAAAATCGTTTTTCTTCATAAACCAAAAATTTCTTACAAAGTCAAACCAGAAACAATGTTTTGATTCAATCCATTCACTGGGGCGAATACGCAACCTTTTAATTTAATTTTTGTCTTTGGCTTTCACACTAAATTCATTTATAAAAGTGCTAAATAATAATGGTAAATATTTCAAAATTAAAGCCTTCACCTAAATAATTTTCACTTTTTAACGTACATTCGCGTTAAAGTGCAACTTAGTTTAATGAAACGGGAGTCGGGACCAACTCCCATGCAACTTCCCCGAAGGCAATTTAATTTACAAATAGTACTGTAACACTAACAACAAAAGCTGACACCAGAATTACATGATTAAATAGAGTCTCTGTGCCTATATACATTTGTATATCTGATCTACTCATCTGTAGGAAGACCGAAAAGGTCACTATAGCCTATTTGCAAACTAACCAACTTTTATAAACCAAACCATGATGCTGCGGTCTGGTCAGCATTTTTTTGCCCATATTGCGTGTTTTTCCAAATAAATATTTTCTAATAGGTTATATTAATTTTGCACCATTTAAGTACACATTCCTCGAACACAATCATCACTGTACCATGCAAAGTAAATTTCAATGAAAAGTTTTAAAGTTTTCAAATTGACATTACATCTGTTGCGGTATTTGAACAATAATTAAAAACAGCTACAGTACTCTACAGCATCAGCTCTAAACTATATAGGTTATACTTTAGTTTGGGTTAGGTTGAGTCTGGTCTACCGGGAGTATTTTGGCGAATATAATTTGCAGCCGTTAATGGAATTGGTATTTGGTTCGGTTTTGGGTCGGTCCCATTATATTCCCCTGATAACCCTAAAAGTACCATCGACACCAAAATTAAAATGGAATGTCGTCGTATAGAGTTCTCTCGTATATAATTCGGCCTCAGCCAACGTTATAGAGTGGAGCAACACTGCGGCAATGGGCGTTAATGGGCGGCACAAGGCAGTATGACGCGGCTTCTGGAAAATGCTTTTTGTTTGCTTTTATTTACTTTTCGTTTATTTGGGTAAGGTATATGGGTTTTGTGTATCTCTGTAGCCTACACATAGGAAGAAAAACTGCCTCAAGGCTCCATGGGGTTTCCTCTATATTTGCACTTTGAATATTCAAATGATAAACAATTTCCTTAATAAGTTTTATTTTTTTCCTTTCTCCCGTTGTTGTTGCTGGTGCTGATGTTGTTGTTCTTGTCCCCTTCCACAATGCTCATTAAAGTTCTTTTTAGAAAGAGGTTGTGCAGAGCTATGTGGTCCCTAGCAGGAGGTCTTTTGTTGCTTCTTTTTTATTTGTTTGGTTTTCCAACCGAATCATTTTTTTTTTGTTGGATTAATTGGTTAATTATTTTTTCTTTGCATTTATAGGAGAGAAAAACAAAAAGGATATATCCATTGCAATAACAAATAATGGAGAGAAGATAGCTTTGATTCTTTTGGCCTAAATTGGAAACAAAAATTGGAGAATAAATGAATATTAATAGGAGTCATAACCCCTTGAGAGCGTTTTGAATTTACATAAAAAAGAAATCTTCTATTTGCAGCAGAAAAAAGCTGAAATATTTATTTTTAAAGTCAATTTCCGTTAATGTGTGCAAAGTTAATTTATTCTGCCTTTTTCTAAGCCATCATTTGACATTTTGGCAATCTTTTCATTATTTTGAACATTACTGGCAATTGGTATGGAAATAAGATGATAAACTACATTTTGTCACTTTTCATTTCCCTCCTTAAAGAAGTCATCCTTAATACTCGAATTTCCAGAAATACCCATTAATTTACCCTGAAGCTCAATAACGGCTATCACACTATCATTAGGCTGAAACTTTCCGTGAATAAACACATCATTCACTATTGTTTACTTTATCGGACCCCAAACCTGAACAGAGTTTCGACTTCTCATGGATTTAATGCTCTGTCTAACTGTATCCTCACAATCGTTATTACGGGTGATTTCAATGTTTACAATTTTTCGTGGCTTCTCCATTCAGGCCGGACAACATCCCAATTAATGTATGCTAGGATTTTTGTTGAGTTTAACCATCTTATTTGGCTTGTCAATGAGCCTACTCGAATGTCAGACGTTAACGGCCGAGAAAAAAACACACTTGAGTTGTTTCTCACAGTGTATTGACGCCTCTAGGCACAACGGATTTTAGTGAAAATCCACTTAAAGAAAGAACTCCAAAAAGAACCGTTTGGCAGTACGTTAAAGTCAACTGTGATGGTCTCAATAATTTCTTCAGGATCTTCAACTAGTCACTATAGTTCCTCGGTAGTGACGTAGACTCCAGTGCAGGTATGATTACTTAGTATGATTCATTACAGCATTTGTTCAGCCAATCCAACAAGCCTCGGATACGGACGGATGTACTTTTGACAACCTATGCAAACGAATTAAGGACAACGAACTTCCGATGTGCATTGTGGACGTTTAATGTTAAGTCCCTTAACAGACCACGTGGGGAAGAAAGATTAGCGGAGGCCCTAGACTGCTATAGAGCAGACATCACAGCCATCCAGGAAATACGATGGGATAGACCGGGCAAAATGAGGATGAAAAACTGCGAAGGTGGTGACTGCTACCGCGAAAACCAACATCGCTTCTTTGAAAGCGGATTTGTCATTGGACCCAGACCTAGGCAAGAAGTCTTGAGCTATAGGTGCATCAACAAGCGCCTCATGACCATGCGCATCAAAGCTAAATTCAGCAACATTAGCCTGATATGCGCGAACGCCCCCACAGAAGAGAAAGACGACAACACCAAAGATATTTTCTTCGAGCTCTTAGACAAAATATATGAGCAGTGTCCTAGCTACAATATTAAAATAGTCCTGGGCGATTTTAATGCCAAGCTAGGAAGGGAAGACATCTTTGGTAGAATAATCGGGAAGAAGAGCTGCACTACAACACTACCGACAACGGATTCAGGCTCATAGATTTTGCTGCCGGGCAAAAGCCAGCACCCGTTTTAAACACCTCAACATCCACAAAGGAACTTGGATTTCTTCAGATCAATCTACCGTCAACCGATCGACGACGTCGGGCACGCTTCCAGCATCATGGATGTCCGAACTTTCGGATTAGCTAACATCGACTCGGACCACAACCCCGTTGCAGCCAAGGTAGCACTTCGGGTTTCCAGACCAAAGACAAAACAGGGAGGTGCTGGGAGAAGGTACAACGTCGGACGGCTACAATCGCCAGAGATCGCCAAATCCTTTTCCGACCAAGTTACAAGTAACCTCTCTCGAAGTTCTCTGCCGCCAACACAATGTATCGAAAACCAGTTTCAACATTGGCAAGATGCAATCAGAAAAGCCGCCTCTGATGTCTGATGCAGCCCAACAACAGACACCCAAAGCGCCGCTGCATAAAAGGACGAGAGCTGCTCATGAGCTCTAGGAGCAGGAGAGACGAGAGGAACGCCGACTTCTCAGAAGGAAAAAGAGAGGGCATGAGAAGCGTGCGGTCGAAGAACCGAAGGCTGCAAAGACGAAAGTGAGAACATCATAGTGGAACCGCAGTCAATGCTGAGGATATGGAAGCACCATTTCTGTAGACTGTATAACGGTGACGACGACCTGAATTTAGCTGTCAGGCAGGATGATGATCCATTCAACATAGACGACGAAAGCCAACAATCCAGTCCTCCCGACTTAGACGAAGTAAAGATTGACATATCTAAGCTAAAGTCTAATAAAGGCGCCAGAGCGGATGGCTTGAACGCCGAGATCTTTAAAGTTGCTGCAGAAGGAAAGTGCACAGTCGATCAAATATTCACATTACGGCAGATCCTGGAAAAAACCCAAGAACACCAAATCGACACCCACCATCTTTTCATTGATTTCAAGGCCGCATATGACAGCATCTACAGGACGAGCTGTATAGAGCCATGTTTAGTTTTAGCATCCCTACCAAACTCCTCCGTTTATGTAGGATGACCGGAGAATTCAAGCTGCTCCATGAAGGTTGGAAACAACTTAACAGAACCTTTCGATGTCAAAAAAAGGTTTTATACAAGGTGATGGGCTGTCATGCGATTTTCTTAACATCGTAATTAAAAGAATAGTAGAGAGCTCACACGTCAACACTAGATGCACTATCTGTCCAATTACTAGCATATGCTGATGACATTGACATAATCGGAAGAACTCAGCGTCATGGCAATGGGGCTTTTGTGAGTATTGAGGCAGAGGCGGCAAAAATGAGTTTAACGGTTAATGAGGGCAAAACAAAGTACATGCTGTCGTCAAGAAAGGACATACAACACCGACGTCTTGGTCAAAACGTCACCATCGACAGACGTAACTTTGATGTAGTCAAGGACTTCGTCTACCTAGGCTCCGCTGTAAACGCAGAAAACAACACGACAGCAACATAGACTTAGCCAGAAGGGTAAAAGTCCAACGACTTAGATGGCTGGGTCAGTAGAGCGCATGGAAACCAATGCTCCGGCCCGGAAAGTCTTAGAATCCACACCCACAGGACAGCGCAGTAGAGGAAGATCGCAGATCAAGTGGCACGCACAAGTGGAAAGTGACCTCACCCAACTTGGAGCGCGAAACTGGAGACATCTAGCAAAGGACCTAGCTAGATGGAGAAGTTTGTTGGGTGAGGCCCTAGTTCACACAGGACTGTATCGCCAACTTAAGTAAGTAGTAGTTATAATTTAAAAAGTGGACACACACATTAGAAAATCCTCCGAAAATTGCAGGTTGTCTATGGAGACATAGCATGTCAAAAACGCGTGTGTTTGAATGGCCGAAGCTGTTCAAGGAAGGGCTTGAATCGGTGGAAGACGATCCACGTGAAGGAGCTCCAGTCACCTCTCGTATCGTTTGGGCGTGTTGATCACTTCTGATCGTTGCCTAAGCATTCGTGCATTGTCTTACCAGTTTAACATCAACAAAGAAACGGTTCGCAAGATGTTACACGAGAATTTGAATATGCGAAAGATCTGCGCAAAGATGGTGCCTAAAGTTCTAACCCATGAACAAAAACAAATGCGGAAATCGATTTGCGAGAATCTGTTGTCTCGCATTCAAAACGACGGCAAAGACTGGATGAGTCGGGTAGTCACTGGAGACGAGACGTAAACAAGACCCTCGTATATAAGACCCTCGAGAGAAAGGATCTTCGCGTGATCTACGGTCCCGTACGCATAAAAAAAGAGTGGCAGGAAATATAGAACGACAGGGCTTACGGCCTGTTGAGTAACGTAGACTTAGCCAAAAATTAATCTAAAACCGATTTTGGTGCTCAAAATTTCCCCGCTGAAAATAGTAGTTTTTATAATTTTATTTGTATCAACTCAAATACCTTCAGTTTCATATTTTTTAATTTATAAATATTTTGTATACGGTTTTTTTTAAACTGCATAAGAAGTTTTGACAGATGTTGTCTATGGTTTGACATACGAGAATGTGTTGACATTTTTTTCAGTAAGGGTTGACAATTTATCACGAATATCGCTTCGAAGTTGTAAATTTAAGAAAAAAAATGCATCTAGAGTAATTCGTCCATCTAACGATGTTTCGTGTTAAAGGTTATTTCTAGTTAAACGGCTTCGTCAACAAGTAAGATTGGAGTACATGGAGTGAAGACATGCGGGCAGGTTCTTATTGATGATGAAGGAGCTTGTTTGGTACGTAATGCTTAAATTGCTGCTTTTAAGAGCTTGGAAGCTGTCACTATCATCTACATTCCTCTCAGGTAGTTAAGCCATTGTTCAAAAGCTTATATACCTACAAAACACCTCAAAATTTGAACCCCTACTTAATTTTTCGTAAAATATAAGTCTAAAGGTATACAATAAATTAACTCCTACCTTCCACTAATTACAATTTCAGGGTGCGAAAAACAAATAGATTTGCTAAAATTCTAACGAATCCATTTCCTTTATTCAAAACCATAATATACCTTGAACCTAGAACTTATATACCACCCGTACCCACCCATCACCAGGGATTACCATATTGTTTCGACTAAGCTAATTGGAAATTCACTATATCCTGAATACATTTCAAGGTAAAGCAATGTCCTGGTGGCATCAACTTCAGCATCATCATCATCAGATCCCTTCACTACGGTACGGTTCCGCACCGTCCTACGACCCCAAATCGTGTTAGAAAATTGCTTCAATACTAAATTGATTTTCGTGGAACAGGAATAAAATAAGAATAAATCCACCTAGGTATACATTTATTTTGTTAAAAAGACAAACTAATGAACCTACTAACTACTGCTGGCATACTAATTGGCTTGATGCCGGCCGAACGGCTACGGCTACGGCTACGATACGAACACCAATCATCCTGGTTTCGCGCATTCAAGGCTACAAATTGATTGACTTTTGCTGCCAATTTACTACGCTCACTTTCAGTTCCAGCCCAAAAGAGCCCCCCGAAAAAATGTTTGGCAATTGCCAGAAACCGTCTCTATTCCTGTTTAGTACATTAGTTTTCAATTTACAGCAGCACTGGCAGCAGCGGCAGGCGGCAGAAGCGAAAGCGTGAGCGTTTTCATTGCAGCAATTTGTTTGTCATATTCACACCGAAAAAAGCTCGAAGCATATTAATCACAGGAAATTTCTTCAAAACAATGTAAAGCCCAAAGTCCCTTCCAATTCATTCCCAAACCAAGCACATTTTCCACAAAATCGTCCTTTTTGCCGTCCTTTTTGTATGCCAATAGGCTACGTGAAACGTAAACAAAACAATTGTACGTAACGTATACAATATCTTGTTAAGCCTTGGCGGTTGGTGGTGCGGTGGCCTTTTTCCATTAAATTAATGCCACCATAGTTAATGACTGCGGGGTTTTTCAAAATCCCATAGAACGCAAATGGATGGCTTGGCCATGGCCATTTCCCATTCTCTCTCTTTGAATCACACAAATCTCAGTGAATTGTGTTTCATGTTCTGCGATCCGTATGGCCGTAGCAGTCAGTGTCAGTGGCGCTGTTATCGGATGGATATAAAATGTTTCCGACCTAAAGGGCTCTTTTGTTGACGGACATCAATTTTTCAGTATTATACTCTTGTACCTCGTATCTCGTATGTTTCAGATCGATGTAATCAGCAATTAATTAAAATATTCGAGGTGATACGGGTCGATAACGTTACCTTACGACCTACGAGAACAAAAATTGTGGATTGCAATTCTATTGAAATTGATATTTACTGTGAAAATGAATTGTCAAAGTCTGCAAGCGTGGGACTGTTCAAAGATATGAAGGTAATTATTGTAACCTTTTGAAATGTGCGCCAACGTTTAATTTGGATAATAATGTGTGTGATTTGATTTGGATTACGTTTTGATTATCATTACGTAAACAACAGATAATATATTATGGAACTTCAATTTTCCAGTTTGGAATAAGTCTTTTTTCTAAAGGGAGTATTTTAGAACAAGAGATGCCAAACTTGATTGAAATTTCTTCTCAGAATTAGAACATTGAAAAGAAGAAGAAAATTAGCCAGAATTTAATTTCGCAATCAAAAGCAGAAACATTTGACTACTTTTACAAAGAGAAAGTGAATCCATTTTGTTTACATGAGAAATGTCAAAAACAATATGACAGCTGATGTTTTCGGAAAAAAACAGAAGCATTTGGCTACTCTTACACTGAGAAAGTGAATCCATTTTGTTTGCATGAGAAATGTCAAAAACAATATGACAGCTGATGTTTTCGGAAAAAACAGCACAAAAAATCATTTCAAAACGTTTATAACAGACTTGTCAATGATGCTGTTGCCGTGACAGACGCTTTTCTGATATTTGTTTTCAATTAATCGAAAAAGTACTTCTTTCTTCAACTGCAAGATAATAAAAAGTAGTATCTAACACGAATTAACACATTTTGGTGAATACTTTAAAAGTACGTTCAAAATGACAGTTTAAAAATAACAATTCCAGTTCGGAAAAGCGTTTGACGTTGTTAATGTTTAATAAATCTTTTGAGACGACTTAGTGAGATGTCTCATGACTGTAACTTCTAGCTATTTAATACTTTAAAAGTGAGACAGGAATTTTAATACAAAATTTTTCTTTAGTGTGACAACATAAAATCCCTAAATGTCAAAACGAGTCCTGTCAAAAGTTAAAAAGTGTGATATGAACATCATCCTTAATATCTAAATATATTTGTATAGGTCTGCTCGCAACTTTGAACAAGACTGCAATTGCCAACAATTACGTGTTTTTTTTTTTGTTTGCTTAGTTCAGAGCAGAACCTGAACTGTCAAACAAAAAATTGTGTTTCTTTTTTACCTCTGAACGTTCAGAGCTTCAAATTTGTGTTTTTTCTTTTTTGTTCTGATTATGTTCTGAGCTGATTCAGAGCTTGCTCTATGAGCTCCTAATAAAATAACAGCAGACCAAGTTGAATGTTGAACACAAGCATTTGACACATGAAATGGAAGAAAAAAAGTCAAACAATTAAAATGGCGCAAGAAAATAGTCGGCTTAGTGCAGAAGGGAAGTTTATATATGAAATAAAATATGTATATTTTTGGTCTTGATTTTATTGCAGAAGGCTTGAAATGGACGAGAAATGCTTGTTTGATTATAATTAGTTTCTCCATTTTAATTTAAGCTTTTGAATCTACTTTCTTGGTTTTGTAGACAATGACAAATGAATCGAATTGTCAAATAGTGACAGCTTAAGTGTTCAGGTGTGTTTCAAAAATAATTCTGAACGCTTTGTTCAGAGGATGCTCGATATGCTCGGACTCTGTTCAGAGATCTATTCTGAGCTAAAAAAAAATGTATTGCTTCCCGAACGCTGATCCACACTGTACAAACAGAAGAGTGCGACCATAAAAGAGCAAAAGAATGTCCCCTCCTGTCAAATTCAACCCAAGAAAATTCTTTGTTGGTTTGTTAAATGTCACATTGCGATACGTTTAAAATTTGGCAGAACATTTTGCCAAGAAACCGTTTCATACTTTTTTGGCAGTTTTTCTCTTTTGAGAGAAGTTTATCCAATTTCTTCAAAATTTGACAGAACAACAATTTCTACCAAAAAATCTTGGATAGAAAACTAGTCCCATCAGTTTACTCTTGCGTCCAACATCGGCCGTTCTGTGATATTTTATAATAAGCCGTACTACGTGAATGTGAAATGCCTTACCAATTTTTAACTTCCCATAGGAAGTTATTGTAATGGGTCCGATTTGTCAAATTGAAAATTTTGACATTTCTCGACGTTTTAAGGTCCCTAGAGTCGAAATAAAAGATTTTTAGAAAGATGTCTGTGCGTTGCGTACGTGTGTACGTACGTTTGTACGTCCGTACGTCCGTACGTTCGCGACGTTTTTTTCGTCCTCCATAGCTGAAGAACCCGTAGCATGATGGTTAGTGCGTTGGACTGTCATGCAAGGGGTCTTGGGTTCAATCCCTGCCTGTGCCACCTTAATTTAAAAAAAAAAAATAATTTTCGCGGGTACTGCCTCTTGCGAGGAATTGACAAATCCTTCAAGAGTAATTCTTGTCATGAAAAAGTGCTTTCTCAAACTAGCCGTTCGGATTCGGCCTTAAATTGTAGGTCCCTTCCATTCCTGACAACAGTACTCGCACACAGGAATGGTTGAGAGTTGTAAGTCACTAGGCCCTGGTTCACAACGGACTGTTGCGCCACCCCATTTGAAATCGGACCCATTACAATAACTTCCTATGGGAAGTTAAAAATAATGGATATACTTGGCAGGTATATGACATTGAGCTTAAAATCCGTTTCATTGATGCAACACACCCAGGAGCTTGATACGATTCTTTTATTTGAAAGAGTCAACTAAGATCCAAAATGGAAGGTGACTATTTGGAAGATAATGGCAATGTTTGGCTTTTAGGTTATTATTTAAAACTATGAAAACCCTGTAAATAATATTTAAAACTTATTCCTTTAGGGGATGCTGGTTACCCCTTAGAACCTTGGCTCTTGACACCATAGAACACCTGCTATTGGTTCACTTCAAGCATGATTCAACGATATCCATTCACGTTGCCGAAATATCATTTAAGGAACAAATGGCGTCCTTAAAAACAGATCAGACAATAAGTTAATGTTTTCGAACATGGGGAATTTTTTCGTCCGAAACTCAAAATTAGGGAAAAAGGAAATGAGAATTTTTCCATGTGGAATCTTGTTCCCATAAAACTTACATTAGGGCTGATTGTTTCCCAAACGCTGATCCACAACTTACAAAAAAGAGGGGAGCGCTCATAAAAGAGTAAAATAGGTTCCCCTCCTGGAAAATTCTGCCCAAGAAAATTCTTTGTTTGTCTGTCAAATGTAACATTGTGGTACGTTTAAAAAGTTGCAGAACATTTCTGCCAAGAATCCGTTCCAAACTTTTTTGGCACTTTTTCTCTTTTTGAGAGAAATTTATTCAATTTCTTCAAAATTTAATAGAACAACAATTTCTGCCAAAAAAATATTGGGAACAAACCTCAAGCCCATCAGTTTACTCTTGAGTCCAACTTCGACCGTACTGTGATACTTTATCTTAAGCCGTACTACATGAATGTAAAATGCCTTACCAATTTCTGTCTTTAAATTTCATTGGAATTTCCAGAATTAAAGACCAAAGCTCAACGAAATCTCCTTTCTAACCCCACTCTTTTTTCCTAATGCTAACACTGAGTCTATATCAAATTAAAGCGACACAAAAACCCTTCCACCCCTAATTATACTCGTAGAAAAACAACGGCACTCAAATTAATCAAATAGTTGATTAATTTTATTATTTTGTTATATTGTCCCTTCGAGATGTCAATTTTAAATTGAGAGCGTGCTGCACGAAAACAAATTCAAAATAAAAACATTATTTCATATTCCGCAAAAGAACAAACTATATTTTTTAAATTATAAATACATGTCACAGAAAAGTATCCATTTATTTTTGCGACCCAATTGAATTTATTCAAACACCTAAAAATAAACATTACACCCAGAAAAAAATTATTTTGGGAAATTTAATAATATTGAAAAAAAAAATACGATATTAAACACTAATTGTCCAATTTAAGGACAACCGAATACTCAGTTTCGTTAAGTTTTAGTTAACTAAAATGACTATTTGTTGTTTAACTGTTATCTTAAGTTTATTTGAAAAAGGAGAAATGTGGTTACTTTTTATCGGTAACGTATAAAAGTTTGTGTTAAAATATCTGTCAGTGATCTGACATTAGCTGTCAATTAACACTGTCAGGTTACATGGTGACAAATAGTTAGCTGATTTGTTTTATATGTCACAAATGACAAACGAAACAAACAATTACATCTAATAATTTCAAACGTCATTTGACAATAATAATGACATTTCGGTTATATTGACAGTTCAAGAGTTTAAGTTGACACGACTATTAGACCCATGACGTTATGGTTGTGCATATAGGGCTGCCATGCCAAAGGTCTGGGTTCAATCCACTTTTTGTTTTATTCACGAGGAGTGTCTCTTTCGAAAAATTGACAAATCCTACTAAATTAATTCTTGTCACTAGGTCACTTCTTTACCTGACATTACTCACAAACAGGACTGGTTTATTATTGAAATTCACTAGACCCTGTTTTTTCTCTGAGTGTATGTTTTGAATATTCAGTAATATAAATATAGATTGGTACGTGAGAAGATTCACCAAGTAGAAAATATTCTATTGCAACCATCATAGGTAAGTAAGTTGTTCAGTATATGTACATTGAAACGAAATCCCGGTCTTGTCATAATTTCACTTGAAATTTCATCAGGAAAATATTTAAACCCCTTGAACAAGGATACATAACATGGCACTTCTTCTGTATAGGTACCTGTAGCATGTTGCAAGAAGAAAGTTTAGTTTGCTAAGTTGTGTGCTACACGAAACTACCCCATTTATTTAAAATTCAGGAACAGCTTTAAAGAGCGTTATATACGAGTACAGTATTTTCGAAACTTTCAACTTTAACATTACTTTAAAGGACCAGTTGAAAAATATACCACTATACACATGGTGTATTTATTATTTGCTCATGCAGTCTCTACAATACATTTCCTTTGAAAAAGAAAGAAAAGTCTGATATTTGACGTTGCATAAGAAACGTCAAAGGACCAATTTATTTTGATGATAATTAAATTTGCGGGCAAAATACGGCACTAAAGAGTGTGTTTTTTAGCAGCGACAGATGTTCTAATGGTTATTGTTTATGGTTTTACAGTTACGAATGTCAAACTGTGTTGACAGTTGCGAATGTCAAACTCGGTTTACATTTCTGGTCAGTAAGGTTATCATCAACATCGCTTTCAAATCGTGGACATTTACTTTGAAGGATAATAAATATTTTCCTGGAGTTCAAGAGCACTTCTCTTACGGTGTTTCTTCACAAATCTTATTTCTGATTCTGATTAAATAACTGTGTCAAAAAAACAAAATTGCCGTTTATGGAGACAATCCTCCAGCCAGAAAAGAATCACCATAATCACCATATCGCCGGAAATTATAGTTTTAAAATAAAAAAAAAATTCCTGTCTTAAAATTCTCAAGCTCTTAACAAAAATCACCCGCTATAATTTCAGCACAAATAATACAAACATAACTTATCTCAGAATTCCGTGAGTACGCCTTTTTGAAAACGTCCGTTATTCACAGAATCGCATGATTTCTAATTAAAGGCTCGAAACATACTGAAATTGAAAAATAAAAGTTGACCAAGCCAACCGATTGAATGCAACCAAGTTACAGCGAAACATTAACACCGTATACATTGTATATACTCAATGTTTATAATCATTGATGATAGGAATTGACAAATGTTTTAGATACATTGTTGCTGGTACTTTTTATACAACCAATGTCTATACACCTAAAAATGTTGCCAACATTTTTTCTGTTAGTAGCATTTGAATCTATGTTAAGACCAGAACTACGTAGAAATGGATAAAGATTCATGTTGCAAATGTCATTGATAAATGGAATCAAAAGGGGGACGTAATAAACCGATTTCAATATTTATGTTATATTTATATTATTTGGAGAATTGATTATGTGGTAACATAATTAAGCTGAAATTCCTTATAAACAGTAGATGAAATTTCCTTTGATTTTTATGTTATGGCATTTATGCTGCCTGCAGTGATGTTACGTTATTATCTGAACAGCATATAAATTTATGCAATCAACATCGTATCATTAACAGCTCAAGGGATTGGGGAAATCATTGACGAGACACAAGTATTGGGAAATAACTTGGAACTGAGTTAATTAATTTGAAATGGAAAACAAGGAATATTTATAGGTTATGCAGATATTAGGTATTTCATAATTCTATTCTGTAGCTAAATAATTGCAATAGTTGCACTAAGGGGATTTTGTGGGTGACAAATTATTTGTATTGATATTGAGCTATAAATTAAACCACAAAGTTGGATGGTTTGATGCAAATTTTGACATTCACTTGATTAAAATATGGGTAATATTTGATCTAAGTCAATTTTTCCTCTGACATTAATATTTTAGTGGATGATTGACTCTGATCGACTATAAATACTTATTTTGCATTATCTACCCACTATTTTTACAGCTGTCACTTCTGAAACTGTCATTGACTTGTTTCTTACCTCTGACCCTGGTAAGTACACTATTAGTGTTCTATCTCCTCTAGGCACATCTGACCATTATGTCATATCAGCAATTTTCTCATGTAAAAACTCTCCAGTTAAAGAAAGAGCTCCTAAGAGAACCGTTTCGCAATACGAGAAAGCCGACTGGGACGGTCTCAATAATTACTTCAGGATCTTTAACTGGTCACTATGCTTCCTCGATAGTGACGTTGACGCCAGCTCTGATATGATCACAAGTTTAATTCCCCTGGGAATGAGAACTTTTATCCCGAATAGGGTTAAAAGCATCAGACCTATGGAAAACGAATGGTTCGATGCGAGCTGTAAAGAGGCTATTAGGGTGAAGAAGGTAAGTTTCAGTTGTTTTAAAGCCAATCCAACTGAGGAAAACCGGAATAAGTTCAAGCAAGCCAGGGAGGCCTGCAACGCCCATATTCGACGGACCAAATTTATACATGACCAACAATTACGGCAAAAAATACTACAATGTCCCAAAGGCAGTAAAAATTTTTGGTCATTTGTAAACAATATGAGTAATTCTTCCTCTTCCTCGCTTCCTACGCTCGTTGTGAATGACACTCCATTTGTTAGCTCTTTAGAGAAATCAAATCTCTTTGCTAGTCAGTTCGCCGTTCGCCGCCAATTCAACGCTGCCAGTGAGTGTTATGACTCCGCCTGTACTTGATCGAGTTAATGATTCTATGTGGCAAATATTTTTTCGCACTCATACTGTAGCGAGAGTCCTAAAAGATCTTAACATACATAAATCTGCTGGTCCGGATGGTATCCCCGCTATTGTTCTGAAGAGGTGTTCTTCATCGCTGGCAAAACCACTCCGTAAGCTTTTTCATCTGTCCTACTCCTCAGGTCTCGTTCCGAGCGGATGAAAAACCGCATTTGTCCAGCCTATTCCCAAAAAAGGCGAATCTTCCTCACCGTCTAATTATCGACCGACTGCACTTACGTCCCTTCTTCCCAAGGTCATGGAAACGCTGATAAATTATCAGCTCAAGAAATATCTTGAAGAACCGAAGCTTCTTATTGACCGACAGTATGGCTTTCGTTGCAATAGGTTTTAGAGAAAGTAAGATTATTGCACTAGATATTTCAAAAGCATTTGATAGGGTTTGGCATCAGGCTCTCTTAAAGAAAATGCGTGCTTTCGGTTTGCATGAATCCCTCCCACATTGGATTAGTAATTACCTTTCGAATCGTTCAATACAAGTTGTATTGGATGGATTCAAGTCTGAAAACCACAAAATAAATGCTGGTGTGCCCCAGGGCTCTGTTCTATCTCCAACACTCTTTCTTATTTTTATTAATGATCTCCTGTCTGCAACATCTAATCCATTCTTGTTTCGCTGACGATAGTACTCTTAGCTTTTCATATTCGTTTTCAGATTCACACCCCTCTTCTTCGGATGTGGAACTGCAACGACAAAATATAATAAGCTCATTAATTTCTGACCTAAACAGCATTGTACAATGGGGAATAAGAAACCGCGTGGAATTTAATGCTTCGAAAACGCAATGCCGTCTTGTATCGTTAAAGCGAAATATACCCCCCTGCCATTATCCATAAATGGAGGAAACTAAACATCTCGATATTCTTGGTATGTGTATCACCAACCACCTTTTGTTGAACGATCACATACGCGATGTCGCCAAAAATGCCTTAAGATGTTTAGGTTTTCTAAGGTGATGCAAGAAGTTTTTCTCCCCCTCTGATCTGGCTGTTATTTACAAGAATTATATACGTCCAAAGTTTAAGTATAATTCCCATATCTGGGCTGGTGCTCCTGCAACTTACTTAAGCCTCTTGGATAGTATTGAACGTAGAGCATTTAGATTGATTGGTGATATTACCATCATAAGATCATTTAGTCACTTGAACATCATCGAAATGTTTCTTGTCTCACCCTGTTTTACCGTTATTTTAATGGTTTATGCTCTAGAGAAATAGCCAGCTGCATTCCTCCCCTTAAACAGTTCAACCGTAATAATATTCGCGCTTCTAGGAATGCTCATCAATATACCCTCGAGCCCATCTTCGGTCGTACTGTCAAGCACATAGATTCATTCTTTAGCCGTACTATGCGAATGTGGAATGCCTTGCCACACTCTGCAGAATTGCAATATTCAGGAATTCAAAACCAATGTGCACCGACATCTCCTTTCAACCCATCTCTCCCTTTCCTAGTGCTCACACTGTGTCTACATAATAAGGGTCATATATCCCCTTGAGTGTGCGCTTATTATAAAAAAAGGGTCTTATATAGCAACACTTTGGCCCCTCGAGAGAGGACTTACCACTCAATTGCTTTCTTAGTCCAAAGAAACAGCGGTTAGCAAGAAATATTCTGCGTTTGATCTCAGCGCTGGTGTTGTTTTCTGCCATTACAGCCTAGGTAGACGAAGTCCTTGACTACCTCAAAGTTACGTCTTTCGATGGTGACGTTTTGACCAAGACGTTGGTGTTGTATGTCCTTTCTTGACGACAGCTTGTACTTTGTTTTGCCCTCATTAACAGTTAAACCCATTTTTTCCGCCTCTGCCTCGATACTCACAAAAGCCCCATTGACATCACGCTGAGTTCTTCCGATTATGTCAATGTCATCAGCATAATTGGATAGACTTTTGAAAGATAGTGCCTCTAGTGTTGACGTGTTAACTCTGCAATATTCCTTCAAGCACGATGTTAAAAAAATCACATAACAGCGCGTCACCTTGTCTTAAACCTTTTTTGACATCGAAAGGTTCTGTTAAGTTGTTTCCAACCTTCATGGAGCAGCTTGAATTCTAGATGGTCATCCTACACAAACGGACGAGTTTGGCAGGGATGCCAAAACTAGACATGGGTCTATACAGGTCGTCCCTGTAGATGCTGTCATATGCGGCCTTAAAATCGATGAAAAGAGGGTGGTTCTGCCGTAATGTGAATATTTGATCGATTGTGTATACCTTCTCCAGCTACTTTAAAGATCTCGTTATTCCAGCCATCCGCTCTGGCGGTTTTATTAGACTTTAGCTTAGATATGTCAATCTTTACTTCGTCTAAGTCGGGAGGACGGGATTGTTGGCTTTCGTCGTCTATGTTAAATGGATTATCATCCTGCCTGACAGCTAAATTCAGGTCGTCGTCGCCGTTATACAGCATAAATGATGCTTCCATATCCTCAGCATTGACTGCGGTTCCACTACGATGTTCTTACTTTCGTCTTTGCAGGCTTCGGTTCTAGGTTCATGTATCCGTAAATTTCGTTTCACCTGTTCATAAAACTTTCGAACTTCATTCCTGTTTTTAAACCTCTCAACACCTTCGACCGCACGCTTCTCATGATCTCTCTTTTTCCTTCTGAGAAGTCGGCGTTCCTCTCGCCTCTTCTGCTCATAGAGCTCATGAGCAGCTCTCGTCCTTTTATGCAGCGCCGCTTTGCGTGTCTGTTGTTTGGCTGCATTTGCCTGCCGACATTCCTCATCAAACCAGCAGTTCCTTGTTGATGGCTGCTTGAAACCCAGGACATCAGAGGCGGCTTCTCTGATTGCATCTTGCCAATGTTGAAACTGGTTTTCGATACATTGTGTTGGTGGCAGAGAACTTCGAGAGAAGTTACTTGTAACTCGGTCGAAAAAGGATTTGGCGATCCCTTGCGATTGTAGCCGTTTGACGTTGTACCTTCTCCTAGCACCTCCCTGTTTTGCCTTGGGTCTGGAAACCCGAAGTGCTACCTTGGCTACAACGAAGTAGTGGTCTGAGTTGATATCCATGATGCTGGAAGCATGTCTGGCGTCGATCGCAATATGTTCAATCTGGTTGACGGTAGATTGATCTGGAGAAGTCCAAGTACCTTTGGGAATGTTGAGGTGTGGAAAACACGTACTGGCTACCATGACGTTTTGCCCCGTAGCAAAATCTATGAGCCTGAATCCGTTGTCGGAAGTGTTCGCGTGCAGGCTGTTCTTCCCGATTATTTCACCAAATATGTCTTCCCTTCCTAGCTTGGCATAAAAAATCGCCCAGGGCAGTTTTAATATCGTAGCTAGGACACTGCTCATATGTTTTATCTAAAAGCCCGAAGAACATATCCTTTGTGTTGACATCTTTCTCTTCTGTGGGGGCGTGCGCGCATATCAGGCTAATGTTGCCGAATTTCATGAGGCACTCATTGATGCACCTATAGCTCAAGACTTCTTGCCTTAGTCTGGCTCCAATGACAAAGAAGCGAGGTTGGTTTTCGCGGTAGCAGTCACCATAGTAGATATCGCAGTTTTTCATCCTCTTTTTGCCCGGCCCATCCCATCGTATTTCCTGGATTTTGGTGATGTCTTTTCTGTAGCAGCCTAGGACCTCCGCTATTTTGACAGTAGTTCCGTCCGTATCCGAGGCTTGTTGGTGCTTCGTAACTTTTTAACTTGGCCAAGAATTCACCCAAACGGGACAACCCCCAACCTGGAGGGCTTGATCCTAAGTATAACTCCAACGATGGAGAGCGGGATAAAACCACTACTTATATGCCTGGGCCTGTAAATCTTCCTTCGAGGTTTCACCTGTGCTACGTTGTCACATTTGGAGTTCGTACCATCCAAGAATGTTTGTAATAAAACATCCCCTCAACTTGTCATTGTTTGGTGTGGTTTTGTGACCAGTTATAGCCATCAATGATTTTTCTCATTGAAAGGTCGTTTATAGCAAGCATTGTAAATTACTATAATGAAGAAAACTTTTTGTAATTAAAATCCACTGGAAAATTTTCATCTGACAGGCATTTGTCACTAAATTTGTGATAAGTCCATCAACTAAAGCACCTTCATCATTTTCTATTGACTTCCCCATAAATTTCTGTTCTAGCAGACCTTACTCAACTTATCTACAATAACTATTGCGTTTCCGTTTATTACCCTTTGTTATAAGATTGTTTATCTTGTATTCAGTCGATCTATAAATCATCTTGACTAAGTTTGTATCAATTAAATTAATTATTATTTAATTATTTACTTATAAACAAAATTCAAACAGATGCTTATTCAATTTGAATTCCTCAAATATTGACCCACTCATTAGCCAAGTATCTACTCCAAAACAGCTGTTAAAACAATGATTATTTTTTTGACAAGATAGTCATTTCTATCTTGACAGAAAAGAACTATAAAAGGGGCTCGCTTCTATCAATTAAATTATAGTTAAAATTTGTTTTGACATAAATTATAGCAACATGAAGGTTCTCGTACTTGTCACATTATTCGCTGTTGTAGCTATTGCAGCTGCTCAACCTCCTCGTGGTCCACCACCACACCACCACGGAAGACATCCAGGACACGATGAGGGACGTCGTCCACCTCATCATGGACATAAGCCCGGACAAGGACAACAACCTGGACAAGGTCAACAACCCGGACAGGGACAACAACCCGGACAGGGACAACAACCCGGAGAGGGACAACAACCCGGACAGGGACAACAACCAGGACAAGGTCAACAACCCGGACAAGGACAACAATCTGGACAAGGTCAACAACCATCAGGTGATTCCCAACAAGGAGCCCAACAACAGCCAGAAGCACCCAAAGAATAAATTTGATGACAAACTGATCTTTTGAAGTAACAATTTAATTCAATAATAACATGTCGATTTAATAAACTAAACTAATAAATTGAAGCAAAATTTAAACAATCAAATCAATGACGTTTTATTAATTTTTTGACAGCTGAAAAGTATAATCTCTCATTATTGTAGTCAATTATAGGAAATTTTTTGACATCCCGGTTTCAGCGATCATTGAAAATATCAGTCACTGATTCCATTCAAGCATTTAAGGTTGGTGTTGATCATTGAAAGAACACGTCAAAGGTGGGACCACAAAGCAAATTGAATACCTTTGGAAGTTCGTATTGATTGGGGGTTCTTTATTTCCACACAAGACCTGTCACAAAATCACCTGGGAATCTCCTGATGGTCGAACCAAAAATCAAATCGATCACTTCATTATTCAGCAGAAATGGAGGAAGACACTACTGTGCGATGTTTGTAACGAAAGAAAGTCGGATGCAGGTAGTGACCATCACTTGCTACTGAGTTTGCTTCTCTTACAAACAGCTGCTGTACAGCGTCACTCATAGGCTATAGCAAGGAAACCAAGATTCAACACAAGCTCTCTAAATGAACCTAATGGCTTATCGGTAGATACTTTGTGGGGCCAAATTAAGAGCGCTTACATGGAAGCTGGAACTGAAGCTATACCCAGACAGACAAAAGCTAGAGATTCCTGGATATCCCAAGACATCTAGGACAAAATCACATATCGAAGAACACTTAAAATTAGAATCAATTCAGAAAGTGATGTTCAGCGGAAATTGATTCTACGAAACGATTATAGAGCATCTCATAAGACAGTTCACCGGTGTGTGGACAAACTTGCGGAACATGCTGCAGGAAGAGAAGACGCAAGGGAGCTGTATAAAATCACTAAGGACATTGTCGGACAGCATAGTATCACTAACACTAACTATGTCGTGTTAGATTTGAACGGCAATCTTTTAGTGACGATAGAAGATCATCTACAAAGATAGAAGGAGCACTTTTGTGAGCTGTTAAATGATGACCACAATGCAGAATTGAACAACATGCGCAGATCTTCTAGGGGTATTGACACCAGCCCCCCAACAAGTGCAGAGATAAGTAACGCGATACATCTTCTAAGGAAAAACTAAGAAGCTGGACTTGATGGTATTCCCGCAGAACTCCTAAAAGCAGACCCTGAGGCAGCTTCCCGTATTTTGCTCAAACTCGTGCAAGCTGTCTGGGAGACTAAAACTTACCAAAGGGACTGGAAGGATGGAGTTATTGTAAAGTTACCGAAGAAAGGAAACCTCAAAAACTGTAATAAATGGCGCAGTATCACAGTTCTGTCCCTTTTTCCGAAGTTTATGGCAACTATTATTCTCGAAAGGATTAAGTCCAGGATCGAGTCTACCCTCAATAAGCACCTAGCGGGGTTTCGCAGTGGCTGATCGTGCGTCGACCACATCAACACCTTGTGAATCATGCTCGAATAATCATCTGAGTACCAATCACCGATGAACCTAATGTTTGCAGATTTTGAGAAGGCGTTTGATCGGGTCAATCTTGAATGCATCACGCTTATTGCGCGAGCAATCCCTGAGAAAATTGTCGCTGTTTTTAAAGAATCGTACAACAACGCAAGATCTTTTGTGTTGCACAAAGGACAGCTTTTCGACTCCTTCGATGTGCGTCAAGGAGTGAGACAAGGAGATGTCTTGTCACCGATTCTGTTTTTGCTGGCGATTGACGATGTGATGACTGCCACGGTGGGTACAAATGACAAACACGTCACATAGATTATTCTGACGATATAATACAAATGTCTCAAGCCCAACAACACGGCAGGCTTAAATCAGATGTGTCATTCGATGCAATTGAATGGAGAGGTGGCTCGCTTAAGGATTAACACAAATAAGACCAAAGTAAAGACCAAGAACCAAAGCCCACAAGTTATTCTAAGGCAGGGGACTACAGAGAAGGTCGAGCAGTTTAATTATCTGGGAAGTTTTGTAGCTCTCGATGGCGGAACGAACCTCGATGTTAACAGTAGAATAAACAAAGAACGTAGTGCATTTGGAATCCTTTATTCTGTGTGGAACTCTAGCAAAATATCGCAACGCACCAAGTTGAAACTCTTCGAATCCAACGACAAATCAGTGCTCGTATATGCTTCTGAAACATGGAAATACTCTGCCAACATCTCGAGCACACTACAAGCTTTCGTCAACCGTTGTCTGCCTTCTATTTTAAAGATCCGGTGGCCGCAATCCATATCTAACGTTGAGCTGTGGAATATGACCGGACAGAAAAAATTGGACGTAGACATCATGCAACGGAAATGGCGTTGGATAGGCCATACACTAAGGAAACCTGACGACAATATAGCAAAACAATCCGTCCAATAAAATTTTCAGCTTAAAGGTCATCAGTTTTGAAGGAGGCTCGGTCTCAAGGTATTTAATCGTGATAGGTGGAAGGATCTTGTAGCTGCCCTATGCTCCAGGAGGAGTTAAAGCAGACAACGTATATATATTAGTATACTGGGTTAGATCCAATCTTTTTTTAGTTAACATTTCTGCAACATTTTAATCCAAAACAGAACAAATAATGCAACTTTACTAACCCCTTTTAAATCTCAAAACAACTTTTTCCAGTTATGAAAACCAATGATAGCCATAAATGACAAGAACTTTATTTATATTCAAATCTAGTGTCAAAATGTTCATCGTAATTATTAACATCACAAAACAAAAAATAAACAACTTTCATGTGATTCGCTGCGAATCCAGTGTTGTGAATTCCATAACAGTCCCGACTAAACTGTAACCTAGGAAGTAACACAATTTTTTCTAATATTCTTTTTCTTTTTGTAGTCTGTCAAAAGAGGGGTATTGGAATCTTAATTAAATTATATTCTAACTAAAAACTTACTAATTGAATTTCATTGAATTTCAAACTTAAATTAATTTTAAGTTCAAGTTCAAGTTTTATTTTGTAGTAAGATACGAAATGTTGAACTCAGACATTACGAAAACAGGTGGTATGGCAATGCATCAGTCAATGAGCCTTGAATTCTCAATTAGCTTCCATTCAACAAACCGAATTACGACTTACAAATCTTACAATTGTAGCCTTAAGTTCAATTAGGTGAATTCGCACAGTTTTACATAAGCATAAAGAACGCCTCCTGGTGTTGTCTGCATCAACTAATTCGTCAATTACTTGAAATTTCCTTAATTATTTTTATCAATTATAAAAAGAAATTATTTATGAATAATTTAATTTGATGTCTACAAACTTTTTAGCTAAAAGAAATTGAATTTCTAAGAAGATTATTACAAGGAAACATAAGCAAAAACCAAATCCGGAAGAGTTCACAATCAAAATTTGAACAAAAGAGACTTTTCAAAACCTACAAGGATAATCCCTTCTCTCATCCAATCCAATCCGATATTTTATGTAGTTTCTTGTCTGATGAGAGGATTTATTGTGCCATTCCTATTTTATTTCGACATAGATATAAGTTGGTAGCAGACGGATGGAGTTTTATTGTGAAATATTATTTTCAAACCAAAATTGTAATTTTATTCAATTTCATTGAAGCGATTTATAATGTTTTTTTTGTCATTTTAGACAAAAGTCTACATCTATCGATTTTCATAATTTTGTTCTGTTTGTAGAATTATGTCGTTGCACTTTGAGGGTGTTTTCATGCATTTAAGGAAGACCAACTACTATCAGTTGTTGAAACTCGTCATTGTTCTTACTCTATATTATTTCAAACAGGATGTGATATGGCTAACTTCCTCTCCAGACAGTTTTTAAACTTCGCCTCGATATGACAGATGCAAACTTATTTTTGTATAGAGGAATTGCAGTAGTAAAATGTCATTCTCTCTAAAGTTGTCCAGAAAAGGACGAGAAAAATTTTACATCAGTAAGTGAGACAAAGCTGAACGCAACCACAATGCACATATGAAATTTATAACAGCTACATTAATATTGTTTAGTCACGACCGTCCGTCAAAAATATAAACATTGTTTAGCTGTCAGTGTGCAGTCACTGACCACTGAACAGGCACTTACAGTGTTGACAACATCTGTTGTCATATCATTTTAACCACTAAGTGAAGTGACATAAAAAGCGAAACGTCAAAATATGGCATTGTTCCGTTAGATAAAGAATTATTCTTTTCCTGATCGAAAAAAAAACATCAAATGTCTGTCTGCTTTAATTTATTAGTCTAAGATAATTTAAGTGTCATATTATTTTAAAAAAGGTATTTGTCATTAAAATTTATTCTTTGGGAGCTTGTGGCTCCCGTCGCCAGCTGTTTTGCCAGCTGTTTAAAACTAATGAATTTGAACATCCCACATGTTACATATCAGTTGTGCAAACAACTGTCTAAGGAAATAATTAAATAATATTATATTTTATTGACTTTTAATTGTAATACAATTAACAAAGGATTTATAGACTTCCCTTGGAAATAATGTAGATAGTTTGCATATTTCATATTTGACACTTCAGACTTCTCTGCCTCAGATGTCACATCTATCATTTTTGCAGAGTAATAATAGGTCCGTTCGAGTACCCTCCATTACAGTCCCATTTTACGAAAAAATACAAAATATGACCAAATCCTGTCCGAGTTCTCAAAAATTTTGAAGTTTTTCGTAAAAGAGAGCGCTCATGGGAAGAAATTTCTTTGGGCTGATTTGTAAAAAGTGTCAAATTTTATAGAAATTCAAATAAATTGATCGATTGTACCAACAAGATTGCAATTTTTAATTTTCGGTTAAATCAAGTTTTTTCATAAAAAAAAACAATGGGCCAGCATGATGTTGCAGTTGTTGTTTTAATGTATCCATTTATAAAAACAAATAAATTCTAAATACGAAATGAAATGATGATGTTTCAAAATGTATGTATATTTTTTTACAGTAATATTTAGTGAAATATTTGTTGTTTCCCGTTCGTTTACTTTTTTGTATTTTTTTTTTCTTTTTGTGAGAGGTTTCCTTACAAATAAAGAGTTAAAAAAGAATATTCAAGAAATTAAAGGATTTAACGATAGGATAATAGGAATGAAAGTCAAAGTAGAGAATTGTAAGTCCAACTGAGAAAGCAACTGATGGCGAGATGAATCGCTTTTACAAGACACTGGAAATAGCGACAGTACACTTTAAAACAGAGATTTTACTGATAATCGGTGATTTCAATACTAAATTAGGTTTCAGGAAAAATGGCGAAGAAACCATTATGGGAGAATATGGCTACGGTAATCGAAATGAAAGAGGTAGTCGTCTTATCCAATATATTTGGCAACAAAAACTTATAATTGGAAACTCGTTATTTAAAAAGAAACCGCAAAATCAATGGACCTGGAATTCACCAGGCCAAAAGTACAAAAACCAAATAGATTTTGTTCTTTGCAATAAAAGATCAATCCTTAAAGATGTGTCCGTACTTAATAACTTTCAATTCGAATCAGATCATCGGTTAGTACGCACGGAGTTGTTAATCAACCATAAAACTAGACAACTTCATAAAACTACAAGAAAAGTATTAACAAAATCGATAAGTACAGATATCATCAAAAGTTATAATGCTGATCTTCAACAACGATATAACATTATATCAAGAATGAACCTACTCAAATAGCATATAACAAAATGGAAAAAACTATAAAAAAAAATCTGCAGACAGGTATATTCTTACTGCTGTATCTCAAAAACCCCAAAAACTATCGAGTGAAACTTTAAATACGAGTATAATAGCACTTCGTGATAGTATTCGAAAAAAGACCTATCTGAATGCCCAAGAAACAAACAGCATCTGAAAAATATACGGAAGAACATCAAGAAACGTTGTCAAGAAGACATCTAAAAATTCAATGACAACCTCTTAAAGACAGTAATCGAAGAAACGAGATCAATAAAAAAGGCAAATAATGCAATCCAGGATTATAAAGAGTAGATATCAGCAATGGCGGACAATGATAAAAGAATTCACGAAAGGAAGAATATTAACGAAATAGCTACAAACTTCTACATTGATCTATACAAAACACGCATAGTAGACACTGATGATATATTTCTAGAGCGACAAAACCAGGAAGAAGATTTTCTACCATTTCTTAAAAGTGAAATAGAGCGAGCAATAAATAGTTTAAAGAATGAAAAAACCAAAGGAAACGATGGGATATTAGCTGAATAACTAAAGTTCGGCAACTTTTCGCTGGCCAACTGGTTGACTACTATTCTCAATCAGGTTTTGGTCACCGAGGAAGTCCCAGACCAATGGACGAAATCGGGAATAGTTCTCATACATAAAAAAAGGAACAGGGACGATATCAACAATTATCACCCGATAAGCAAAATATCATCGATATACAAGGTTTTTGCGAGTGTTTATTTGAGAGAATGAAAACCACTCTTAATTTAAATCAACCTTTTGAACAAGCCGGTTTTGGATCAGGTTTTTTGACAATAGATCAGCTATAAACCGTTAATCAAACAATAGAAAAATGCAAAGAGTTTAACATCACAATATACTTTGCCTTCATCGATTTTGCAAAAGCGTTTGACACAGTAGAGCAGAGATTTATTTGGAAGGCGCTTCTCAATCAAGGTGTAGACGAAAAAATAGTTCGAATCCTAAAGAAAATGTATGACAGGAGCACAACCCACATAAAAACGGAATGCATCGGACCAGATTTTAAAATATCGCGAGGTGTAAGGCAAGGAGATCCAATTTCACCAGTACTCTTTTCGGCAGCCTTAGAAGGAGTATTTAGAAAACTAGACTGGGAAGACAAAGGATTGAAGATAAATGGCAAATGTCTCTCAAACCTCCGATTTGCCGATGACATTATAATTATCACAAACAGCAGTGAAGAACTTCCAACGATGCTGAACGAACTGTGCTCGGAATGCGGAAATATTGGTTGTCAACAAATCAACAGAAATAATAACATATATTAGAATACGTTGAAGACTACACATACCTTGGTCAGATTATCTCATTCAAAGACAAAGAAAAAAAGGATATAGTGCAGCGAATGACGAACGCTTGGAGGCAGTTCTGGAACGTTAAGCATCTTCTTAAATTGAATATTTCGAATAAAACAAGAAAATATGTGTTTGACTCAACAGTTCTTCCAGTCCTCACCTATGGGTGCCAAACTTGTCAAGTCACTAAAAACACTGAAATGAAACCCCAATCATGTCAGAGAGCAATGGAGAGAGCTATTTTGAACGTTCATATAGCCCAGAAAATTAACCATCAGAATATAAGAAGACAAACTAATTTTGAAGAAGTTAGACACAGGCTTAAGAACTCAAATGGGAATGGGCAGGACATGTAATACGTACACCTGATGATCGATGGACAAAATTAGTAACCAAATGGATACCCTTAGAAAGCAAAAAAAGTGTAGGTGGACAATATAAACGCTGGAAGGATGACATCCGAAAAATGTGCTCACTTTATTGGAGAGAAGCACTAGCTAGAAGAAGATGGAGAAGTCTAGGGGAGGCTTATGCTCAGATAACCTAAAATTATACCTCTCTTTTCAAATAATGTATCAATTTAAATTAGTTTTAAACCTTGATTGAATTATTTGTTTCTTTTAATTTAATTAATTTTACGTACATATACTTGTTTAAATGTAATGTAAATATATTCAATCAAATTTTTGAAGTCTTTCCCTTTCATTCCTGCCAAATTAATCCCAAACATTGGTATATTGCAAAATACCAACTTTTTTTTAATATGGCATTGACATCTTCAAATATTTTTACCTCAGTTTGACTCTGACGTTTTCAAATCAGATCTTCGTTGGTATTAACATCGGTTTTTGACATTTACAAAGGCACAACAAAAAAGTCTTTATTCTTAAAATTTAGTTACAGCTGAAAAAAAATACGTCGTTTTTCCAACCTCTTTTCTTTTACGATTTTACGTAGAAATGTATGGAAATAAAATTTGTCACATATTAGGTCTGTTCCGGAATACAAGTTTAATATTCAAGTAGTTTTGGAATTTGAAGTGTGGTTCAAAGTTTCTTATATATGCTCAATTTGGTATAGGCTTAAAATATAGTTGAACTTCAGTTAACTTAACGAAATTAACGCATCAAAATGAACGAACTAAAACGATCGGTTCAAATAATGTGCACCTGTCTGTCACAAAATTATGAAAATGTAGCAACAAAATATGTAAAATCGATTGATTGTGCCCGATTTTAAAAAATAAAAAGAAATAAACCCACACGAATTATCACAATTTAACTTTAATAGACAGGGATGGATTTACATACTTTATTGAATTAAGGCCTGTTCGATTCATAATTCAGAGTGACAACTTCTACTTCTATTTTTCAAATGCAGAAATAGAATGATACTGCAGCCTTTTTTAGAAGTAGAAAATAGATATAGAAATCAACAATATGGCAGGAATTTGTCCATTGTTTTTCTTCGATTTGATTTTCATTAAAAAAATTAAAATCTTACGAAAATGATTCCAATCTAATGATAAACAATCCGTGCTTTTATTTTCGTTTTTTAATTCATAACTTATTTCTTATTAATAAAATATAATTGCTTTGTAATTAATTGTTAAAAAGTTACGCATAAAATACAATTGCTTAGGTTAATAATCTTTTTGCTTTGAATATGCAAAGGGTTGTCCTGTCAACTTTACGTTAAGCTAGCCACAAACTTATTTAATACTTCCTTTATGCAAATTGACGAGTTGTCAATAAAAAAGAAAAATAAATTGTAACCTTCAGGTGATTTTCAATTAGAATGTTTTGTATTTACATATTTTACTAACTTTACATAAGAACAATGAGTATAGGCTGCAGAGGGTGGCAAATGTTAATTTTGTGTCAAAAAATCACTCCAGATTATTTTATTTGCATGAATATCTTCTAAGTTAAAAGTTGAGACTTAGGGTCAAATCAAAATATTAAGCTTGATGAATACCAAAAGATGTACCTTAAATTTCACTATGTATACACTTTCCATATGCCTTTAATCGATTTTGACAGTTTGAAGGGATTTTTTCGAACGAACTCTTTTCTAAGAAACGTGAATAAGTAAAACCTCAAAGAGTGATAATTGCTTCTTAAAAAAATTGATTGAATATTTCTGAAAGACCAAATAAAAGTGCTAAAATTTAACAACTTATTAATAATACATTTTATTATCAAAACACCTTATGTATAAAAGTAAATCAATCTCACTCTCTTCAAGACGAAAAATTAAAAACAAATAAATTTGAACTCTTATTTATCTTTCCTCAGCTTGTCACTTGACACCTCGATCGCTTGCAGCCATAATTTCAACTCTTCTGGCATTGCTGGTGCAGTCTTGCCCTCTGGGAATTGCTTCATCACATCATTGACACTACAATTTGTAATGCACTGCTTGGATAGTGCCACAGCCCTTACAAAACCATCAGCCACTGTAATAAACTGCTGTTCCAAATAGATAGCCTTATCATCCCACCAAATGAGTTTCGTATCGATTTTATATGGATGGAAGATTGGAATTGTTCGCCTGTAACGAACACTGGACGCACCTTGAACCGCTCCACCACCGAGTTTCTTAACCTCCTCATATAACCCGGTCAAGCCATAATAATGGAATCGGGCGAAATCAAGTTCACGCAGATATCTGGCGTTGTTCATGTGGCGGATAAAGATGTCAACATCTTGAGATGTACAAATGCCTAAATTGGTGTCGAAAAAACAAATCAAAATTCAAAAAATTATAATTATATAATTCGTACTTTGATGGAAATATTTGAATTTTATAATTATACAACTGTATATGATTACCATAAATTGTGGTTTTGTCGGTTATTTTTCGCTTCTTTTGGAATAAACGGCCAGCAACAACAGTGAAGACGACTCTTATGAAATAATTTACATCCCAAATAATGTATAGAACCAATAGGAGCACAAGGAATGACATTTCGATTGATTTCTGTCAGCGAACCTATGAAATTAATAAACAGAAAAATTGATTTTTATTTTGATTGTTTTGCACTTTTCATTGATTAATAAAAATCGAAAGTTGTCAACTGCAAAAAGTTGAAATGACGTTTGTTTTTAACGTTGGACATTTATGTATATATTCACAGAGGTAATGAACTTTGCTTCCATAGACAAACGGGTATTTATATATTCCATCCATTACACGAGCGAAAATAATTTAAATTAAAAATAAATAATTTGCAAATTAAATTGATGTCGGCAAATAATTACGCAAAAGATAGCAAATTAACAACAAAATTCCTTTTAGCACTTTAAACTTTATTATCATTATAATTTTCAAGTCTAGTAATAACCTTAACCATGGTTAACTTACCTTTCTTTAGTCAAGTAGATAAATAACAGTAATTATATTGACAATATGAGGTGGAGGATTGACAGACCACCGAACTTATTTGATTGTAAACTGACACTAATTTAATGACAGCAAAAATATAACTTAACTTCAATTTTCAGTGAAAATCAATGTGGAAGAGCTTTAAACTTTCACTTTCTTAAAGCAACAACAACCAATAAGTGAGTGAGGTGAGGACTGGCAAAAGACAGCAACAGCAAGAAGCATCGAGAAAGAAAAATAAACCTAAAAAAGCTGTTAGAGCTTTGGTAAATTTGTTAACTAAGAGAAGTGCTTTTGGGTTAAGGCATTTATTTGACATTTATGCTTTAGGAAATTGGAATATGGGTTCGTATTTGTATTCGGGGCGGCGGCGTGCTAAAGGCCCAACTATAGTAGGCATAAGCTAGCATAAGCGCGCATAAGTAAACATGCGAATACAAAGAGTCTCCATACAAGTGAACATAATGGAGTCTAGCTCCATTTCGTTCAATTTTTCTCAGTTTCGTTAACTTAAACAAACTTAAGCAAGAGCGATCCCAGTCGCTCGCCGCATAAGTAAAATCTGACATGTAGATACGTGAGCAAAATTGCATTATGGCTATCTGCGTAAGTTCACAAACTTAAGAGAATTTTCGTTGTGTTTTTGACATAAGCTTATGTTTGCTTATGCCTATTATAGTTGGGCCTTAAGACTTTAAATTGAATTCAACCATAGTGCGAATATGAAGGTTATGTGTATCAGCTCCATCAATATTGCAGTTACGAATGTCAAAAAAGTGGCGTATAACGGTGTTATATTTCAATTTATTTTTCATCTGTCTGCTGAAAAGTCACTTTACACTTTTAACTTTGACAACCTGTATTGTTATTTAAGACAACAAAAAATCGAAATTCGCCCTAACTTACTTATCTTCTACAAGTACTAGATCCATAGATCCTTACCTATGTACATATGTATCTTCTTCAAGTATACTAGATCCATAGATAATGATGCATTAAAATATGAAACGTCAAATAGATTCAAGGGTTCAATGTCAAAAAGTTTCGTTAAATAAATTATTTTATTCCTGATCAAAATAAAAGCAAATATTTTGTCTGCTTCATTTTATTAGTCTAAGATAAATCATAGTGTGATATTATTTTAAAAGCGATGTTTGGCATCAACATTTATTCTTTGGGAGCTTCTGGTTGTTGTTGGCTTCCTTGTTGTGAACCTCCTGATGGCTGTTGTCCCTGTTCGGATGGTTGTTGTCCCTGTCCGGGTTGTTGACCTTGTCCAGGTTGTTGACCTTGTCCGGGTTGTTGTCCCTGTCCAGGTTGCTGCCCCTGTCCGGGTTGTTGTCCCTGTCCTGGTTGTTGACCGTGTCCGGGTTGTTGTCCTTGTCCCGGTTGTTGACCTTGTCCGGGCTTATGTCCATGATGTGGTGGACGACGTCCCTCATCGTGTCCTGGATGTCTTCCGTGGTGGTGTGGTGGTGGACCACGTGGAGGTTGAGCAGCTGCAATAGCTACAACAGCGAATAATGCGACAAGTACGAGAACTTTCATGTTGCTATAATTTATGTCAAAACAAATTTTAACTATAATTGAATGGAGTCAAATGAGTTCCTTTTATAGTACGAGTACTATTGGTGATATACAAATGGCCATCTTGACGTTTAAAAAATGTTTCGCCAGCTGTCTTAGACTAATGAGCGGAAACATCCGAGATGTTATCATTTGTGCAAATAACTGTCTATGTAAATAATTAAATAATATTTTATTTTATTGACATTCAATTATTATAAAACTAAAACAAAGGAACACAGACTTTCTGTGGAATTTGTGTGGATAGTTTACATATTTCATATTAGACTAGACTAGAATATTCCACTCTGGATCTGTCACTTTTGTAAGGTTATAACGGATGAAGTGCCAATTGAATGTCAGCAGAATTTAAGTAGTTGATCATAATCAAGGATAACAACAAGCTAATAAGATAAGAAACTATAATTTCTCATCGGTGCTACTTTTTTACTGAAGCATTTTTAATTTTTTGTAAATGAATGGGGGTAAGAGATCAAGCGATGAAATGTCAAAATGAGTGATACAAGACAGTTTAATGTGACACCGTCTAAGAGCTTGGTTTTTAAAAAATTGTATTATTATTTCTATGTAGGTACATACATTTAAGGGCCTTCCACATCACAGCGAACAACGAATGAATGAATGAACGAACAAACGTGATTTTACGCATTTCAAAAAGTCAATTTAAAAAAAAAAAAAAACACATTTAAATTATAAGAAACCAACTTACACTTATTTTGGGATAATAAAATTTGCATTTTGTTCTCTAAAACTAAACAATTTTGTAAAAACAGTTTGGTAGTAACGAATTGGCGTGTGGTTGCTACGACCTGTCAAACTCTATTCGCGTTCCACATACCATCCACACTGCAACGAATAAATTGTTCGCACTCAACTTAACCTTAAAACTATACCACTCTTGTTTTGTTTGTTGGAAAGGGTACTTATAAATTGACAATTCGTCGCTGTCTGCGAATAGAAATAAAGCTCATTTGAAAGAAAAGTCAAAATATGCGAATATCCACAGTTCGCTGTTCATAGCTCATGTGTAAGATGCTTTAAAATGAAAAATTCTTAAATTGCATTGAAGTACACCTAAGATTTGAATAAAATAAAAAGCTTTAAAGTTGTATTTGATTTATTTACTATGGCGGTTTAGAAATTGGCTTTTTTGTAGTGAAATATTTTGACGTTTCATCAATCTTCATTGAGTGTTGAAATTATAAATTGATTTATCTCGAAAAAGCGTCTATTTTGTAATTATTTTGTTCGTAATGACAGCTTCAAAAGTGACAGCTGCTGCTTCTCCTGTCAAAGTTTGTTTTCAACACTATTAAAACAACATTTTACTAGAATAGTTTAACCATCTTCGAATCTGATCAACAGAATCAAAGTTTTCTATTTTATATTTTCTTCATAGGCGTATGTCTTCATTATTTTGACATACATTTTGACATTTTGTTTGCACATAAATATACTGTGGTATAATAATAAAGGTTATAATAGGTATGTATGTATTTTCTGTGTTTAATTTTAATTAAGGCATAATAGACAGTCAAAAAGGTTGTCATAAAGTGGGAACTCTAACTATACCTACATACATGTTTGTATTTGTTATATAAGTTATATCCAAGATTTAAATAATAACTATAACAAAAAATAAATACATTTAAAAAAAAATTAAAGCGTTTCCAACAGCCCAAAACCCAACCCCACTTTAAAACAATCTTGGTCAGCAGCCCCTTCGAAGATTTTTACTCGATATTTCATTGTATTCAATCCATTTTGAAATTTCAATTGGCATTTCTGGCTTTAGTTTGGAATTGATATGACCATTTTCGATGTTTTCCATTGTGGCATTTTGTAAGCTGATAGTCGGACTGACTGTATTACCAGAGGTAGTTGTTAAAAGTTGAGTTGCCTTTGGCGTTAAAAGTGTTCGCATTACATCTTCGGCTGAACAATCGAGTATTCGCTGTCGGCAGATTGCTATCGCATTTATAAAATTATCAGATGGTGTAAGGAACCTATGTTCCATGAACACAGATGTGTCATCCCAGTAGATTATCTTTAATAAAAAAGGAAACACAAATTTTCAACAAATATTTAATACAAGATAATAGCTATTTTTACCCTGGATGTTATTTTAAATCTAGCAAAAGGACGTATAAAACGACGATAGCGGATTGTTGCAGCTCCTTGGACAACTGCTCCTCCTTTTAGAACAATTGTTCGATAAAGTTGTGTCCGCTCGTAAAAATCAACCCGAGCAAAATCCAACTCCCGTAGGTATCTGGCATTATTCATGTGGTAGAGCAAAGTATCAATATCTGTGGTTAAACAAATTCCTAAAAAAGATCGAAATTAAAAGAAAATTATTATTTATCTGGATAAATCCTATCAAAGCTGGTCTTAAATTGACACCATAAATAAAGTGTAACCAAACCCTAACAAAAATAATTTGACAGCTGACGGTTAGTTATAACAATAGGTTTCTTTGGGTGGGTTTACATTGAATCTCTTTTCAGAAGACTCACTTTGACATTTCATAATTGCATCACCTTTCCAATTGAAAGTAAGAAGAAAAAAAGTACGTGATAAAGGCATTTTAAATTCGGTTTTAAGATAAGTGGGGGCAAGATTAAATGAAGAAACGTCAAATAATATTAGTGTGGCAGTCCTACATAAATGTTTGACAGTTCTTCTTCTTCTGATTGTCGGTGTCAGATTGCCCTTATTCCTCGTTCAAGTTATCACCTAAGAGCTTAACCAACAATCTTAACATTCTTGTTGGTTGAATTGAGAGCCATTATATAAACCTTGACACAATATATATTTCACACAAGGACATTACGTACAAATAAGTCAAAGTGATACCCACCCATTTCTTAAATAAATCAAGTTCTCTTCCATCATGAATCGTTTCAACAAAAAAAAAACACAAAGTTCAAGTTTGAGCCCAAGTCCAGGTGTTTTTGACTTGTAATTGCACTGCAGCTTTACCTTCAACCTAGCCAACAAAGTGGGTTCTTGACAAACAGGTAAAACAATTATGCACATTTAAATCACTGGGTCAAGTAGGCAAAAGAACTACAATTTACATTTTTATATATAAATACATTTTATGAAAAGAAGAAAATAAAGTGGCATGACTCTTTTAATGTTTGCACTTTTTTCGTTCATTTTATTTTCTAAAAAGTTAGGTCATGGTTTGGTTTGGCACTTGCTTCGGTCCAAAGTTAAAAAAATCAATTTTTCACTTATTTAAATAAAGAAGAAGCAGAAGGTCAACAGTCATGAGGTTTGTATAAAAGAAGAGTAACCTTCTTCTTGTAAATCTTCATTATATGTTTATTCATTGGCATAACCTTTGCAAACTTACAAACTTCATTATCATATGAATTAAAAGGGTTTCTTCTTTATGGAAAGAGTGCTTGTGTAAATAGGCAACTTGTGTTGAGCACCTTAGCTGTGTAGTATAAGTACTTTACTATGTTCTTTATAATTTGGTGGGGTAGATACAACTTGCTTTTTCTGTCGGCATAAAAACCACAAGATTTGTCATAATGTTACCCATTTTGGTAAAATGTTAAATTTCAAACCTTGACTTTTAGTTGATTTTCCAGAAAATTTAACGTTTCAGAATTAACATATTATCGTATATTTTTAAGAGTCCTTAATCAATAAAATTACATTTATGTCAAAGAAATGTCAAACGTCATTACTTATAGTTACTATTTTGTCATGTCATCATTTAATACCGCTCCGGCCTGATCTTTTAAAGACAAAAGCAAGTGAGGTTGCAAAGACCTGGGTGCAGAAAAATAAAAATACACAAATGCAAAATGCGTCAACTTAAAACAGATAAATGTGAAAACCGTCTTAATTAATGACATTTTTATTTTTCTAACTATCAGGTCAACAAACTTCTTTTCCATCGTAAACTGTATGTACTCAAATTTCAGCTTTTTCTTTCTACCAACAAATAAACACAATTTGAAATCAATTCTCAGATTCCTTCAAATTTCACCAAATGTCAAATCAACTGTTTCTGTCAAGTACCCACATATACCAGAAATTATTGGATACTTTGTGATTTCTTTTCAGATAAGTCAGCTGTTTTGGATTAGCTGTTTTTTACACTTACAAAAAGTTATCCGGGTACCATTTTTATTTGACATTGAACGCAGCCAATTGGAATTCTTTTATCTGGATAATAGTAATAAAATTGGTCAGTTTGTATATCTTAGATTTTTGTCAGTCAGATTGACTGTATACACAAAATTCATTGTCCCTGCTTTAAAGACGACATACTGGATGCACAAATAACAGCGAAAAAAACACCAGGGTTGGATTGCATTCGGGGGAATTCTATAAGTTCGGCTCTGTAGAGCTTATACAAACAGTAACAAACTTAAGCAATGACATCTTTGAGAATGGTAATATGCCTCGAGATTTCAAGAAAGCTTTGATATTCCCAATCTATAAAAAGGGCTCCAAATCCGATCCAAACAACTATAGGGGAATATCCTTTTTAAACGTATCGTACAAAATTTTTACGATTATTTTACAACGGCGCCTTACATCTTGGATCAACCACAACAATATGCTTAAAGAGTACCAAGCGGGATTTAGAGCGGGATACTTAACTGTCGACCACATTTTTGTACCTCGCAATGTAGCTGAATCTTTTGAAATTATACGCGTTCTTTGTGGATTTCAAGGCTGCATTTGACACAGTCGATAGAAGATCGTTGATGTACAAATTGTATTGTAAGGGAATGTCTCACAAAGTTGGAAGAGTCATAGAAAATCTGCTGGAAGATACATAGGCTGCTGTCTGGGATGGTGAAGTACTATCAGAATGGTTTGAAACGAAAATTGGAGTGAGGCAAGGTTGTACTCTAAGCCCTTTGCTGTTTGCGCTATTTATCGGCGATGTTATGGACATCCTGCCTGGTGGAATTGAAGTTAGCAGTACTACCAACAAAGCACTTCTGTTTGCAGATGATATAGTGATTCAAACTCATTCACCGGAAACGCTACAACTGATGATTAACCGATTATGCGAATACTTGGCCAAATGGAACCTAATGGTCAACCAAGAGAAGTCGAAGATCATGATCTTCAATAGACGGTAAGGCAGACTACGAACAAATGAGAAGTGGCACTACAATAACGAAAGACTTGAAGTTGTCAGCGAATGCAAGTACCTTAGAGTGATCGTCACCTGTGATTTAAAAATTGAAAAGCACTTAAAAGATATAAACTTGCAAAGGCAAAAACTGCATTAAACTCAACTTGGAATATGGTTTTCTCCAAAAAATATCTAAACCGTAGCACGAAATTTAAAGTTTTCGAATCTGTTGCAGAATCAATCATGCTTTACGCAGCGTAAGTTTGGGGAGTTCAGCAATATAATAAAGTTGAAAAACTTTTACGCTTTTACTTAAAACGCATGTTCAGACTACCATCAAACACACCAAACTATACCTTGAACCTGGAAACTGGATTATCACCGTTATACATGAATTACATTATAAAGGTCTTAACATAAATGAACGTCGACTCCCGAACAAGATCTTGGTGATAACAGTGAGCAGAAAAGTTGGATGATATGATGAGTGGCTGGATCATGCACGTTTGTGTAATTTCGATCTAAGCCTAGACCAAGAGCCTCCCAATAACTGGAAACAAAGACTCTACGAGATCATTTCCTACTCAGATATAAACTGTAGGAATGAGTATAAAAGTCAAACAAGAGGCTCATTTTACAGGTCGGTGTACAGTACACTCAACTATTACCTTCAACATGCAAACTACTTCAGAGACAAACTAGGCGTAGAATCCATCGTGAATCGTTTGCTGCATTTTGGGGTCTTCTCACATATTCTCGACGACCGACCCTTGGAACCAAAAAGGACGACTATGCTTTCATCGCTCCACAAAACATTGCTCTATTTCTCTTTTGACCATTCTCTATGCACTTTGGCAAACTTCATTCTCTTTGCCACATGAATTTTGGACAAGAATGGTACCTTGCGTGGACTTCGTGCTGGTAACTTCGCTTCAGAAGACGTCTTAGTATTGTGACAACGCTAACAGACAGTTGAAGTCCATTTCTTATTTTCAACGCTAACAGACAGTTGAAGTCCATTTCTTATTTTCCAAGAGCCTATGGTAGGGATCTGTTTTGCTAGCTGAGCAATTTTTTTGTCAGTTCTTTCAGTAGTCATCCTTTTTGGGCCTCGCGTTTTCGGTTTATTTTGAGATTTTAAGGCGTTACTGACCATTTTTGTTAGGTTTTACCCTCCAGACGCAGTTTTCGAATAAGTTTTCGAATTTCTTCGGGGCAATGTCTTGACCGTCCCATTGTTTATTTTTGAGCTAATATTTATTAATTTTGTATATGCTAATATGTTACAAATACTTAAAACTTATAATCTGAGAGTTTTCCTTAGGGAGGGAAACTTGGACATTGGCGTTATCCAAGAACCGTGGATAAACGGCCTCCAAGACAACCAATACGACCTCTTTTATAAAACCGCAGATCAAGACCAAGGTAATCCCAGAACTTGTATTTTAGATAAAAAACATTTAAAATGGCAAGGATCGGCCCTTCATAGCTCACTTGCGGAAATGGTTAACATTCCTCTTGGTGCTATGAAGGGTAAAATCTTTTCTCTCTACCAAACTGAATCAAACCGAAGGTGGAGCAATTTACCCACCTGCAAAACCCGTAAATACGATCTTCTATGCAGGCCAAGGCAAGACATAGCCAGGATTGTTGCGGTTTGTACCGGACATTGGCCTATAGAAGTTCATGCAGAGAAGTTGGGTATCTTTTACAACACCTTTTGCCGTTGCTGTAGTGACCAAAGAGAAAGTGAAACGATAATCCATTTCCTCTGCAAATGTCCTGCTTTGGCAAACACTAGAATGAAATGCTTTGGAAAAGCATTCTTTCAAGAACTCGATGAGCTATGTGAGACAAAGATTAGAGACCTAATCTTTTTTCTCAATGCGACAAAATGTCTCTAATATAATCGCTATGAAGCTTCTCTATAAATCTATCCCCTTCAATCAAAGGTCAAACGAGTTTTTGGTATCAAAACGGCGCACTACAGCGCTAATTGGATATCAGGCTAGGTTGCCTTGAGATGGCCATTTCTACCTACCTACCTAGGAAGTAAAAAGAGTTACCACTAGTGTACTCTCTCAAACTTTTTATGTTTTGAAATATGTTTATGTCTGCCTTCCTCTACTGGTCTGTATTATCATTGAGTATTTATAATATATTTATGATATATTTATAAATACTCAATGGTACTATGCAGATGCAGATACATGAAAATTTGTTCACAGGTCGGTTATAGCGGTCATTGTGTCATTGAACAAATTTTCTTTATTGAAGCAATCATCCTTGGTTAAAGTTGTTCATTGAACTGACATTTTAATTATAAAGGGTGATTTTTTTGAGGTTAGCATTTTCATGCATTAGTATTTGACAGATCACGCGGGATTTTAGACATGGTATCAAAGAGAAAGATGCTCAGTATGCTTTGACATTTCATCATGAATAGACTTACTAACGAGCAACGCTTGCAAATCATTGAATTTTATTACCAAAATCAGTGTTCGGTTCGAAATGTGTTTATCGACAAATTTTGTTCAGCGATGAGGCTCATTTCTGGTTGAATGGCTACGTAAATAAGCAAAATTGCCGCATTTGGAGTGAAGAGCAACCAGAAGCCGTTCAAGAACTGCCCATGCATCCCGAAAAATGCACTGTTTGGTGTGGTTTGTACGCTGGTGGAATCATTGGACCGTATTTTTTCAAAGATGCTGTTGGACGCAACGTTACGGTGAATGGCGATCGCTATCGTTCAATGCTAACAAAATTTGCCAAAAATGGAAGAACTGAACTTGGTTGACATGTGGTTTCAACAAGATGGCGCTACATGCCACACAGCTCGCGATTCTATGGCCATTTTGAGGGAAAACTTCGGAGAACAATTCATCTCAAGGAATGGACCGGTAAGTTGGCCACCAAGATCATGCGATTTGACGCCTTTAGACTATTTTTTGTGGGGCTACTTCAAGTCTAAAGTCTACACAAATAAGCCAACAACGATTCCAGCTTTGAAAGACAACATTTCCGAAGAAATTAGGGCTATTCCGGCCGAAATTCTCGAAAAAGTTACCCAAAATTGGACTTTCCGAATGGACCACCTAAGATGCAGCCGCGGTCAACATTTAAATGAAATTATCTTCAAAAAGTAAATGTCATAGACCAATCTAACGTTTCAAATAAAGAATCGATGAGATTTTGCAAATTTTATGCGTTTTTTTTTTTTTTAAGTTCTCAAGCTCTTAAAAAATCACCGTTTATGATCAAAAGCGAGCTGTTCATTAAAAACGATTTACATTTTCATACCAAACATAACCAATTTAACTTTCTTATTCGCTTTTAATTCCTTAAACAAAATTTTTAATGATAGCTTTGTTCCCTATACCAATGTAGACAAAAGTGGGACGTTTGAACTTTTTTGTTTCTAATTTTCAAAGTTCAATTTTGACAGGCTATTTGACGTACATTGTTAAATTTAAATACAGAAAAAAAAACAAATTCTAAAAGCAAATTCTTGTTATCCCACCTGAAGCTCCAAATAACCTTTTTATGCTAAACATTAATGTTAAAGGACATTACACCCGCACTTTATCGTCCTTAAATGTCATAGTTGATTCAAATTCAAAAGAAATTGTACGTCATTATATTTCCATTCAGTTAGAATATAACATTTCACCCCCATCACATAAGTTATCTTTTCTTATGGAAATTTAAACGACAAAGCGAAAGCCAATTTAAGTCAAATTGATACACAATTCAGGTTAATAATGAATATAATTGATGACCAATAAACTTAGGATAGCCTTCAAAAAAGGAAAATGAAAACATTAAATTATATAATGATTTCATAATTTTCCTTTTATTTCTTATATGTGTTTACAAGTGTATAGAAGCTCATATACCGTCCGAACCTAACCTACCCATAGCCGGATATCCTGCATCTGCGTACATTAAATGGAGTATCATTCCTTGTTTACGGGTATCTTTTCCAGCTTTTTTATGAAAACATTCAACTAGTTGTATAGACATCTCTATATGAAGAAACATACAAAAAAACACCCTCTATACGTTACCCACATAGATAGGTACATAAATATTTTATATTATTTTCTTATGGGAGAAAAATCAATATTTTCTGGGTACATCTACCCCAACAACACGTCCTCCATATAAGCGCAAAAAGTGAACAAACAAAAACATCTACCACTTTTCTGTTTTTTAAATTAATTAAAATTATATCGTCTCGAATTACAACATCCAGATGTGTACATACCCTAAAGGATGGATTTTCCTTGGAAGGAAGGAAACAAAACGACAGAAAAATGCCTTATACTGATTGCAAATTCAATTAGTTTGACTTCACATTTCAAAGCTATAGATTATAGTTTGTTTGTAGGTAATGTAGGGCTTCTCTTGGATATCGTCGACCGTCGTCGTAGTCGATATAATTAATGGAAACTAATTCTCTGATTCACCATCAACGTTAATATCATCGAGACAAGATTCTTATCATAACAAGGAACTAATTAGAAAAACCCATTACATCCGCCGCAAAAGGATTGAAGCTCTATTGAACGTGGACAAGAAAATGTCGCCGATGTAATTATTTCGGTCGTCTTTATATGCAGGGCTAGATTTGACATTGAAAGACGCCCTAGGACAATCGTTAAGAGAATTAAGATTTAAAGGGTCTTGTCTACTTGACAATAGAGCTTCTTCCAATTTGGAAAAATTAGGCTGAGTTCATAAATGTAAACATACTGCAGTTCATAAATGTAACAAGAGGCTGGGATGCGCCCACACTGATAACTTCCCATCCCGTCTTTCGATTTGTTTTGCTTAAAAGTTTGTCTATATGTACTCGTATCAATTTTTATCAAATTTGATTTTATTTTTTATGAAAAAAAGGACTGTTGGATTACTGAATATCGAAAACAAAATTTTCTGTGAAATAAAATAAGTTTGAAGCCAATATTTTAAATTTTTGAAAAGCTATTTAATAAATTTTTACCAAGTTTTAGTATTGTTTTTTTTTTAGAGATTTATTTTTTGTAAAAAAAACTGTCAATTCGATTTTTTTTCTAAATTTTAATGAATGTTGACAACAATATTTTTTGAAAGATTATAGTAAATTAAAGCCAGTCGAAAATCAATTTTTACCAACTTTTCTACATTTTTTTTTAGGTTTTTATTTTTTGTAAAAAAACTGTCAATTCGATTTTTCTCAACATTTTTCAGAGTGTTGAAAACAATATTTCTTATAAGATAAAATAAGTTTGAAGCCTAAATTTCAAGTTTTTGAAAAGATATTTGAATCGATATTAAATTTTTAGCAACTTTGAGTAATGTTTTTTTAGATTTATATTTTTTATAAAAAAACTGTCAATTCGATTTTTCTCAAAATTTAATCAGATTTCAAAAATATTATTCTTCGTTGCTCAAAATTGGTTTGGAGATGAAATCATATTTTAGTCGTAAAGTTTCGGAGGTGAAAATTTGCTTTGTTTTTTTTTTGGTTTATAAAAAAAAAAACGTTAAATGGATTTTTTTTTTCAAAAAATACGATCATCAAGAGACTCTTTGAGCGGCACCTATTGGCTACGGTGAAATAAACTCGTTGAGTGTTTCTTAACCGCCACATTTCAGTTACGGCAAACTAAAGAAAATTTGCTGTATTATAATACTTGACGTTTTATATGCAGGGCTGTCAAAATCCAAGAATAGTTTAGCAATATATAAACATACCTATGTCAGTTAAGTAATAGAATGTTTCATGTATTTTACCTAAAACTAAAAATCTTATATTAAATTTTCATAAGATATTTTTTAAGATAAACAAATTGTGTCACTTAAAGAATAATTTTAATTTCTGTTATTTTTGTTTTCTTTGATTACTGTCAACTTATGTTACTTTAAGGAGCTTTTCTAATCATAAAGCATTCAATAAACATTTTGCGCATGACATGTGCAAAAATGTTAAAAGTGCGAACTAAGCCTTGCTTAGCAAAAACACAAAACAAAATGCAAACGGAACTTCAAAGCCGTCTTATGTGTGAAAATTTAGTACTTTGCTTTGGTGGAAACTTTGTGGCGGAATTAAAACATTTTAATCTCAGGAATTGTAATTACTCAATTTAAAAAACTACAATTTTTGTAATCAAAAATCTTACCGCTTACGTCATTCGGAATTTTGAATATAAAATTAACTGTTGAAATTTTATCCGCTTGCTTCAAATTTACTTTATCAAAAATTGAATTACTACAAACCGTGTGAGCTTCAAAATGGTTTTCTTAAGGAATAAGCTTTTGATTAGCTTTAATTTCTGAGAGTACATTTTTTTTTTAATTCTGCCACAAAGTATCCGCCAAAATAATTGAAGTTTCGAAATTGCAAAGGTAAACAAGGTTATATTTATATCAAACCCGCTTGGAACCCGTTTCAAAACTTAAATAGTAAATTATGAGTGTTTTTAGTGTAAACGACGGAAACACGAATTGCAAAAGGTAAAATTTCAATTTTAGTTCTCAATAAGATGGTTTATAGGATCTGAAGCTTGATTTGACAGCGGGTTGAAAATGGATGTGTTGAACTCAACCACACTAAGCTAACATAATGGACAGTTTATTTCATATTTTATGTTATAATAAGAACTTTATTTCATCATGTTTCATGCTTCAGAATTAAACTAACTAGTTATATTTATAATTAACTTTGAAGTCTTTAAATTCCTCTTCTTTAATTCCACACAATTTTAACTCAACTCCAAATTGAGCACTCAATTAAAGTAATAAAAATCAAAAATCCGGAACCTAATCCAAGACAAACTGTCAAATTCACCCATAAATGAGGATATAAAAGTCCTTATGAGAAAAGGAACGGTGAAAAGGTTCCCCTAGGTTCTTAAACAAAACAATACGACAAGGTTAAAGAACATTAGCCATCAAGAGGAAAAAGGGAGTTAAGCCATCTCAAATATGACAGACCTATACCAACAAAAAACTTATTAAAATATATGTTATGTCAGTTTATATAGGAATTTACAAGGGACAACTGACATCATTTATAATAACAAAATCCGCCGGCAGTGCCATCTGTAAAAAAAAAAACAATTTTGCCAATTTATTGACAATCCCGCACTGCCTTTTTTCATTATACTCGTATGTATATGTATAATATTTTACGAGACCGGAATTAAAAGAGAAATGTACAAAAACAAACACCCATTATAGACACCAGTTACAGAGTAACATATATTAGTTCGTTCATATAACATCATTCGAAAGACCAAGTGAAAGCAATGCCAATATTGACATCATTTGTGTAACACCGTACCCCCGCTCCACCTTCCAATAAGCTTAAAAACAGCCTTGACCTTTTGTATAAAATAAAACTTCCCGCTGAAAATTGCCTATTTGTACACTCCATGTCAATGGATACACGATGGCATTTATTTGTTTTATTAATGAGACTTCTTCATGACATTTAAATTGTTTTCTTATATCTGGAAAATAATTTATTAAGTATGTGTGCTAATGTGATATGTACATGTACTGTCAGAAGATGTCAAAAGCAAATGCCAACAATAGACAGCCATATTGCATTCAAATGAAACAAAATTTTAAATTTCCAACCTTATGTCACTTTTATTTGAAATTTTTGTTCTTTTCAAAAGCAAAAATAATATTTAATTTTCTTTTTTTTTCAAATCCCGCTAAGAATAAAAAGCAAGTTCTTTGATAGGAAAGTGTTTTGATATGTCATCTTTAAAAGTTAGATCTAAAACTTAAGCGAACTGACAGATCAGTCATAAACCGAAATTTCCCCTTAAATTCAATAATACGTGAACATGCGAAAGTCAAATTATGTAATCTTTGCTTTATTCAAATGTCATCCCACTAATTGGTGATGTTTTTTAACAAGAACCCAAAAGTTGTTTTAAAAAAAATTACAATGAGATAAAGTGTACAGTGATTTTGAAAATTTTCTTTCACACAGTTAACACTTTTACCGTTTTCTTTAAGTTTCATCTCTGGGGCAAATACCTTCTAACTGAAGAAAAAGGTCAGAGATTCTGTTCAAATTCCAAGAACTTCAGTCAATTCATTTATTTGACGCAAGAAGACTTCAAACTAAAATTGCTGGAGAATCAATTGCCACTCATCAATAGGATATAAAATGTTTGAATTGCATAATTCTGTCTGACAGACAACGTCATTCAGCTGTTCTGATTGATCATGTTTGTAGTGAAATTTTGTTTCAGTTGGTTAGTTTATATTTCTAAGCAGTTTTCTTTTAAGGCTCCGAGGAGAACACTTATCACGTCGCTTTGAGCAGAATTTGAACAGAGTTCTCCGAATTATGTATGAAACACACGAACTGTTCTGTCAAAAATCTTAGAACAGTTTGTTTTTGCAATCTGTCTCTGTCATGCCACACTAAAAAAAGTGAAAGTGGAAACGGTCAGCTTTTTACGCCATTGTCATTTTATTCAAAACTCATCACGTCTTGGATTAAAAAAAGAAACAATCAAAAATCTCTGAGATCTTTTTTGATAGCTCAGTTCTTTACTCTCTGTCAACATTCTGAGAAAAGACATTTTTGGACTCGAGCTCTCAAAAATTCTCTATCGCACAATTCAAAAAGGAATAAACGAAATATACAAAGCTTTTCTGACTTATGGTGAGAACTATTAGTGAATTTTGACTTAATTATTCTCAAAAATATACATATAAACTGGGCAATTTCAAAAATGACATTTGAATTGTTTGATTTTGAGAATGTTTCTGGCTAATTAAGAATCCGTTTTTTCAGTTTTTTCTAGAGAAAAAAATATCAATCAAAATCTCAAAGATGTCCGAATTTTCAGAAATATAAACAATTAATCTCACACAAATTTCTCACTTTTGCTGTCAAAAATCTAAGAACATTCTCAAAAAATTAGTTCAGCACAATTCAAAAAGGATGAAAATAAATTAAAAGATTAATTTGATTGCTAGGTGACAATGTGACAAGTGAATTGAGTTTATAATTCAATTTTCAGCTCCGTAAATCCGTCTCAGCAAATTCTAAGAAATTTAAAAAAATATAAACTGACCTAATTCCATCAAATTCCCTGTCAATTGATTTGACGTTTACACAACTTTACATATCAACTCAATTGTCACATTAAATAAATAAATTGGGTGGCGCAACAGTCCGTTTGGGAACTAGGGCCTAGTGACTGACAACTCTCAACCATTCCTGTGTGCGAGTACTGTTGTCAGGGATGGCAAATTTGAGAAAGCACTTTTCATGACAAGAATTACTCTTGGAGAATTTGTCAATTCCTCGCAAGAGGCAGTACCCGTGAAAAACTTTAGGTGACATAGGCAGGGATCAAACCCAAGACCTCTCGCATGACAGTCCAATGCACTAACCATCATGCCACGGGTACTAATTGTCACATTGCAAATTATATTATCCAACTACTTTAGGAAAATACATTATTGTAACCAACGCTTTTGTATACGAAAACCGTTGTGGGGCTTTAAAAGTTAAGGTTTAAAAACATCACGCCACTGACTCTTGTCCAAAGTGATATTTTCCAAAGCTTTCAATTATGGATTTTTCTATTATTAAATTCAGATTTCTTTCAAAAATAGACTTATTTTTAAGGAAGACAATTCAAATAGCTTGTTTGTTTGTCATTGCATTAGTGTTTCTCCGTGAACGGTTTAACGAGAGCGCTAGAGCTGTCAAATTTACAGCTACAATTTTCTTTTTATTAAGAAGGGTCAATCTGTCAAAAAATCCAGATTTCCAAATTTTATATTAAATGAAAAATAAATCAATTTATTTTGTCCCATGGAATGCAAACAGAGAGTAGATTTTTGTTTTGACAGATCTAGATCAAAAATAAATTGATTTATTTTACCTATGCAAAACCCTATAAGATTTCCAAGCAAAATGTATTTTATTAGCCTTAGAATCACTGTGCCAACCTTATTTACAACTATACTCCTTTTTAGACCTATCAAATATTTTGACACTTAATGAAGTAAATGTTAAACTTTACAAAAAATGATCATTCTAAAGAAAATTGATGTGACACGGAGTGTAAGAATATAAAGTTGATTTTATAATCCCACAGACCGAGAGCAAAATCAAATAAATAAAAAAGGTTTCCTGTTGAATAAGATAAGGGATGAACTTGAATGGATTTTTAAGAATTGCCTACAATACTATAAGAATAAGGAAGAGTGAAACATTTATTTTTAGGTTATGTTGTCATATGTGTATCTAAGCTAGACTTTTATCCTTTTTGTAAAGGAGATAGGTGTAATGATTGTCTAAAGATTCAAATATTGGATATAAGGAATAAGTTATAGGTACTTACCTGAAACTGTTGTTGTATCCAAAATATGAGTCTTCTTCTTGACGAATCTTGCAAGTACCACACAAAGGCACATACGTAGGAAGTAGTGCAGCTCTAGGAGTGCGTACAATAGTACAACAATTCCCAAGGAACAAGCTATCACAAAACACCATTGACCCATGTTGATTGTTGATGTTGATGGTTGCGATTTTATAATTCTGGGAAGATTTTTCTTTGGAAGGTATACGTCTTGCTTTTATATTTCTATATCGACACTTTTCAGCTTTAGGTAGGTAAGGTACCTTCTATATTATTGGCAATTTTTCCCTTTTTTTTAAGCTACGAAGTGTGACGGTCTTTTTGCGACTTGTTTTTGTTGTTATTGTTGTTGTTTTTATACACATTAATTGATTTTGTATGGAAATAAAAGACACTTTGCAAGAGGAGGGGTAGGTTTTGTGTGTTTCTGTTGAAGAATTATTTTATGTTTCCGTTTCTTTAGTTTTTCGGTCAGAAGCAAAACACAATGAAAAGATACTAGATGGAGGCACTAATGAGAATAACAAAACCATAAAAGAAGATATTTGTAGGGACACGCCTTGGTAGTACTATATTTTGGTTCAGGAGACCCTCTTGGTATTTACTATAACCTCCGTGAGGTGCCATACTCGGAGAAAAGTCTCTCAAAAATCTTCAAATTCTACAATCGTTTCTATTTCTAGGAAGACATTTTGACCACAAAAATTCAACCATCAACCGACCGCACAAGTTATGTCCTAAAATAACAACAACCGACAACACAACTTTCTATCAGGTTTTGATGATGATAATATTTCTCATCCAAAACATCCACTCCACTGTGGGATGGATGCTAAGAAGGATTTATGGAGGAGCTTTTAGAATATGAGATCCTTCTTGGCAGACTTTTCGCTGGTTACTGAATTTTTACTGAAAAAGTTTAAACGGACATTGCCTTGATTTTTGTCGATACCCGAGTTGATTTATATGTACCACCATCCCTATAGAGATACACTATGCGTTGTTTTTGTTTTTGTTTTTTAAGGGGGGTGAATTGCACCCCCTCTGGACGGGGGCATGCGCACAAAGGGGCCTTAGGAATTCGTATGTACGTAAATGAGGAAAACAAAATAAGGGTTTGTTTGTTTATTTACACACAAAGTAACGGTATGTAGGTTCTTATATTGAAGTTGCGATAAAAGGATGATTAAAGCCTTTAAAGAATCCAATGGGATAAAAAGAAGATTCGATTCTGTTGAATAAAAGGATGAGACTTTGCGATTTCTACGAATATATGTACATATATAAATTTTAATATGTAACAGTTAATGACAATTTTCAATTATAAACACGATTGTATCAGCTGTTTTTCAATTAGTGTAATTAGACTTTTCAAAGCTTATAAGCAAAATCAATCATTGATAAAATTAAAATAGTTTTTGTTGAGCAATTTTTTGAATCGAATTAGATAAGAAAATGATAGGTATTTGTTCGTTTCTTGGTTTTAGGGATTTGAATTGAAATATTGAGACTTTTTAACTATACATAAGACAGACAAATATTGGAGAAATTGATCAGGTAAGGATTGTGGCCAAGATACATAAAAGAGACTCGGATGCAATATCTGCCGATATTTTTTAGCTTTAACAAAATATTAATAACAATAATTTGTGTGAGATACAAAATTTGAAATCAATATTTTTTGTGTTCTCATACTTCTTAAGTCGAAAACCATTTCTTATCAACTTTTTTTGTTACTGTAGTTCGTTGTTTGTAAAACTTTAAGTTTGATTTCAAAACCCCGACATTTTCAGTTGAAAACCAGTAAGGTTGAACTACTTAGTGAACACCTAATAGGGCTTCTTCGACATATTCGGAGCCCAGGCCTGTAAGGACTGGTTTATCCGGCTCCCCTTCCTTGGAGTTATACTAAGGATCTGGCCCTCCAAGTTAGGGGTTGTGCCGTCGTGGTGACTTCCTGCCCACGTTAAAAAATACCTTAGTTGCGAAGCACCAACAAGCCTCGGATACGGACGGATTCACTGTTGACAACCCACGCAAACAAAATAAGGACAACGAACTTCGGATATGTACGTGGAATGTGAGGTCCCTTAACAGACCACGTGCAGCTGAACAATTAGCGGAAGCCCTAAACTGCTGCAAGACAGATATTACCGCCATCCAAGAAGTGCGATGGGATGGACCGGGCAAACGCAAACTAAAATACTGCGATATCTACTACGGCGACTGCTACCGAGAACAAAGACAGCGTCTATTTGGGTGTGGATTTGTTGTTCGAACTAGGCTCAGGCAAAAAGTCTTGAGTTTCAACAGTTTGGGCGAGCGCATTACGATAATCCGCCTCAAGGCTAAATTCGCCAACATAAGCATAATATGCGCGCCTGCCCCAACAGAGGAAAAAGATGAAGACACCAAAGACATATTCTTCGAGCTCTTGGACAAGACATATGAACAGTGCCCTGGCTATGACATTAAAATTGTCTTAGTAGATTTTAATGCCAAGCTATTAAGAGAATACATCCTTGGTGGCTTAATCGGGAGATACAGCCTACACGACACCACGTCCGACAACGGATTCAGGCTAGTCAACTTCACAAGGGGACATGGAAATCTCCTGATCAATCAACCGTCAACCAGATTGACCACATTGCGATCGACGCACGACACTTCTCCAGTATCCAGGATATCCGAATATTTCGACAGGCCAACATTGACTCGGACCACTACCTCGTTGTAGCTAAGGTACGGCTACGGATATCCCGATCCAAGCGAAAACAAATAAGTACTGTGAGAAGATTCGACGTTAGACGGCTACAATCGCAAGAGACTGCCATTTCCTTTTCCGATCGAGTCTCTAATAACCTCTTAAGAAGTCCTATTCTGCCTGCATTAAGCATTGAAAAGCAGTGGCAACATTGCCTTGCAGCCATCAGAGATGCCAATACAGCGAAACCTCTGGTTTGACGACGAATGCCGGCAAGCGCACGCAGTGAAACAAGAGGCATACAAAACGGCGCTGCACAAAAGGACTAGAGCTGCAGCTCTACGAGCAGAAGAGGAGAGATGAACACCGGCGGAGGTGTCGTGCACACCGGAAAAAAAGAGAGCATGAGAAGCGAGCGATCGAGGAGATAGAGGGATGTCACAACAGGAATGAGGTTCGCAAATTTTAACAAAAGGTAAAAAAAACCTCCCAAGGGTACCAGCCACGAACCGAAGCCTGTAAAGACGATCAGGGGAACATCTTAGTAGAACCGCAGTCGATGCAGAAAATATGAAAAGATCACTTCTCCAAATTATATAACGGCAATGACTAACCGAATTCCGCTGTAAGGGAGATAGAACTACTCAACCTCGGCGACGCAGATCAACAATTCCGCCTACCCGACCTTGACGAAGTGAAGATAGCTATATCCGAACTTAAGTCAAATAAAGCTGCTGGAGCTGACGGCATCGCTGCCAAACTATTCAAAGTAGCAGGCGATGACTTGGTACGGAGCATGCACCAACTCATCTGCAAAATATGGTCGGAAGAAAGCATGCCCGATGAGTGGAATCTCAGCATAGTGTGCCCGATACATAAGAAAGGAGACCCTCTAAACTGCGCCAACGACAGAGGCATCAGTCTCCTTAACATTGCGTATAAGATCCTCTCTGCCGTATTATTCGAACGTCTGAAGCCATTCGTCAACAACTTGATTGGTCCTAATCACAGGAACGTCAAATCGATACCCACTATCTCTTTATCGATTTTAAACCCGCGTATCACAGCATCTATAGAGAAGAGCTCTACAGAGCAATGTCTAGTTTTGGCATCCCTGTCAAACTTATCCGTTTGTGCAGAATGACGATGGAGAATGCACGCTGCTCTATCAAGGTCGGAAAAGATCTCATCGATGCATTTGATGTCAAAAAAGGTTTTAGACAAGGCGATGCACTGTCATGCGACTTCTTCCACATCGTTCTGGAAAGAATTGTGCAAAACTCAACCGTCAACACTAGAGGCACAATCTTCCAAAAGTCCATCCAATTACTCGGATACGCAGATGATATTGACATAATTAGAAGATCAAAGCGTGATGTTAGTTGATCGTCTTTGAGCATTGCGACGGAAGCGAAGAAGATGGGGTTAGTGGTCAATGAGGGCAAGACCAAGTATATGCTGTCATCAACAAAGGACGCTGAACAACGACAACGTCTTGGTCCAAACGTCACCATGGACAGCTATAACTTTGAGGCAGTTAAGGACTTTGTCTATCTAGACACCGCTATAAACACAAGAAACGACACCAGCGCTGAAATCAAACGAAGAAGAACTTTTGCAAATCGCTGCTTCTTTGGACTTAGAAGGCAATTTAGAAGTAAAGACCTCTCTCGAGCATCTTAAATCACCATCTATAAGACACTCATCATCCCGGTTTTCACAATTTTCTGTGAAATAAAATAAGTTTGAACCCAATATTTTTAATTTTTGAAAAGCTATTTGAGTAGAAAGTAAATTTTTACCAAGTTTTAGTATTGTTTTTTTTTTAGAGTTTTATTTTTTGTAAAAAAACTATCAATTCGATTTTTTTTTAATTTTATAGAATGTTGAAAACAATATTTCTTATTAGATAAAATTAGTCTTAAGCCAATATTTCAATTTTTTGAAAAGATATTTGAGTCGAAAATCAATTTTTACAAACTTTTGTTAAATTTTTTTTAGGTTTTTAATTTTTTGTACAAAACCTTTCAATTTGATTTTATTCGAAATTTAACTGAATATTAACAGCAATATTATTTTAAAGATAAAAGTAGTTTAAAGCAAATCTACAATTTTTGAAAAGATATTTGAGTCGAAAATCAATTTTTACCAACTTTTATTAATTTTTTTTAGGTTTTTATTTTTTGTAAAAAAAACTGTCAATTCGATTTTTCTCAACATTTTCAGAATGTTGAAAACAATATTTCTTATAAGATAAAATAAGTTTGAAGCCCAAATTTCAAGTTTTTGAAAAGATATTTGAATCTATATTCAATTTTTTCCAACTTTGAGTAATGTTTTTTTTTTAGATTTTTATTTTTTATAAAAAAAAGCTGTCAATTCGATTTTTCTAAAAATTTTATCAGATATCAAAAACATTATTCTTCGTTGCACAAAATTATTTTGGAGATAAAATCGTATTTTGCTCGTAAAATTTTGGAGGTGACAAATTTTTGTTTCGGTTTTTTCGATTTATAAAAAAACCGTTAAATGTCTCTAGCGTTTTTAGTTCGTAAGATATTTAGGGTTAACCAAAATTTTCACCTTTTTTTCAAACCCTTTCTGCATCTTTCTGCCTTATTATCTGTAGGTATAACAAAATTTATTTGAAGAAATCTCTTCTGGTTCTTGAGCTATGGAGGACGAAAAAAACGTTGCGAACGTACGGACGTACGAATGTACGTACGTACGCACGCACAGACATCTCTCTAAAAATCTTTTATTTCGACTCTAGGGATCTTGAAACGTCGAGAAATGTCAAAATTTTCAATTTGACAAATCGGACCCATTACAATAACTTCCTTTGGGAAGTTAAAAAAAAGGAACAGGAATCATTCGGATCAATAAGTCAATCTATGTGTTTGTGTTTGTCTTTATTTATTGATATTTATATTTTGTTGGGGTCTAACTCTAAAAAAAATTATTTAACTATGTATTAAAATTTACGTAAAATTTCTAATTATTTTAATTGTCAATATGATTCTGTAAGCAATGTCAATATGATTCTGTAAGCAATGAAAAATTTGGGAAAATCCAAACATGGCCTAAGGATTTTCATGGTTGGGTGCGGGTATAGGCCACACTGCAATAAAACGGGCAGTGCCCTTGAGGTGGCGAACGTCCGTCCACGTCCAATTTTTAGTTAAGTTTTTAGTAAACCGGCCTGATACATGTTTTTGGCAGCTGGTGACGTTTACCTACTTCCGGGAACAAGATCCCCCCACAACCGACGCGGGCTAACGCTGAGCACATCAAGCGTTCTCGTGAGTAGATACTCTGTCCCTTTTTCCTGGTGTTCCACTTTCCTTTTCCAGATGTTCCTGTCCCGGTATTGTAGCTTCTCCGCTTTATCGATTTAGCCTTATCCACGCTCCTCCCCCTCCACTAACCAGCAACACTATCAAACCGATTATAGAATTACTTACCTAACATGAGAAGTTTTACTACCACCAGATCGGTGAATCGAGGCACTCCCCAAGGTGGAGTCCTTTCGCCTCTTTTATGGAACATGGTAGTAAACGACCTACTCACAGCATTAGAAGCAGAGGGTTTTAAGGTGATTGCCTATGCTGACGACGTTGCGATATCCGTATCTGGGAAGCACCCCCAAGTTCTCTCGGAACTCCTACAAAATGCCCTAAACAGGCTAACTAAATGGGCTAAGCAATGTGGATTGGACGTCAACCCACACAAAACAGAATTAATACTCTTTTCGAGAAGATATAAAATTTCTCAGATTAGCCCACCCAAGATTAGAGGAATACCATTAAGCTTTTCCGATCAAGCTAAATATTTAGGCCTCATTTTAGACAAAAAACTAAATTGGAAGGCAAATATTGATGAAAGAGTCAAAAAGGCTACTGTAGCGCTTTTTACTTGTAAAAAGGCCATAGGATCAAAATGGGGCTTCTCCCCAAAAATAACCCACTGGTTATACACTTCGGTAACCAGGCCGATACTCATTTATGGAGCCGTCGTATGGTGCACCGCACTGGACAAGATGGTAAATCTAAATAAACTCATTAAAGTCCAGCGGTCAGCAGGTATGTGCATCACAGGAGCACTTCGCACAGCACCAACCGCAGCACTGGAAGTGCTTTTAAACCTAACACCACTTGACATCTTCTCTAAAAAGGTGGCTGCCAACTCATGTGTAAGGCTTAGAGCCACCTCTCAATGGACCAGTAACAATACTGGACATACTACTATTCTAGACAATTTCAGATCTATATCAGATCGCTTAGACTATACCACCCCAAAAATGGTATTTGGTAAAAGATTCCATGTGTCCATCCCTTCAAGATCCTCCTGGGAAGAAGGAGGACCCCTGGAAGACGATGCGGTACACTTCTATACTTACGGTTCAAAGACCGATCACGGAGTTGGAAGTGGTATCTTTTCAGAACAACTGAATCTCAGTCTATTCTATAGACTTCCCAATCAATGTAGTGTATTCGAGGCAGAAGTAATGGCGATTAAAGAAGCACTATCCTGGCTCAAAGAAAACCCTATATCTTGTAAGAATATACGAATCTTCTCAGACAGCCAAGCCGCTCTTAAATCTCTCGCATCTGTCTCCACAAACTCTCAAACAGTCCACGATTGTCAATCATCTCTGAATGAGATGGCGGAACAGTTTAACATTCACCTCATTTGGGTGCCGGGCCACAGAGACATTCCGGGGAATTGCAAAGCCGATGAGCTCGCCAAAACGGAACACTTCTGCCTAATGTTAGACAAAAACATAACATAATATATAATATCTTCTCAAGCAATATGCTCTAGAAACAACAAATGCTAGATGGTCACAAAGTACCACCTGTCTAGCAACCAAGCAAATATGGCCAAGTATTGACTTAAAACGGTCAAAAAGCTTGATAAAACTGAGCAAACAAAGTATAAGCTCTACAATTGGACTAATAACGGGACACTGCCTCACAGGAAGACATGCTCTGAGGCTAGGGGTCTACACAAATGACTTCTGTAGAAGCTGCATGGACGAGGAGGAAGAGGAAACAGTCCAACACCTTCTATGTACATGTCCAGCACTCTCCATTAGAAGGAATTACTGTCTCGGTAATCCCTTCTTCGATAACACCAGTGAACTGGCAACGATTGACACAAAACGTCTCTCTAACTTTATTAAAAGTACAAAATGGTTTGTTTAAATTCATTACTCTCCCATGAGTAACCTCATTAGTGGTATCACAATGGACCCTTGAGGTCTACGTGTGTCAATGACATCTGGACAGCCACTCCAACCTAACCTGTAGCTTACCTGAGGACTGTTTTAAAGGCAGTAATTTTGTTGGTACTTTTTTTACTATGAACTTAAAGTAGAGGTTTGCGAAATAAAGTTCTGAATTTGAAATTCATGACACTTGATAAATTAACTAGTTGCCTTGGTCAAAATGTACGTTCAAATTTTTTTTTTAAATGAAACTTCTTTTAAGAAAATTCCAAACAACTAATTTTTAAAGCATATACACGTTTTTATAGCGTCTGTCAATTTTAAACATATAGATAAATAAAAGTAAAATCATGTGGAAAGTAACGTTAATATTTTTGAGTTGTGGTAACTAAAATTTTTGTAAATACTTTGGTTTATTGGGACTATCATGTTCAACTTAGTTTTAGACAAAATGTTTCTATGCAAGAATGTAAACCAACTATTCATAAACTAACTCAACTTTGTAGATATAAGAAATAATTAAAAAAAAATGTATTAAAAAAATAGAGAGTTTGCATTGAACAACAAGATTGCCTAAAAAAACAATAATCAATCTTCATAAATTGTATAAACATCTCCTTCCATACAAAAATCCCTTTTTTAAGTCAATTTTGTGAAGTATACCAATATCACTTCTTTTAACGTTTTTAAAGAGTCTACACGGTAACACTGAAACTTGACACTTTGAAAACATTTAACAATGATTTGAATTAATTAACTCTGAAAGACCAAACCAAATAATGACTATTAAATAACAAGAAATGTTTTATATCTATAAACAAATTATGATAAGGAAATCAAAATGAAAGTAATAACAATTAAGTGCCACGAACAATCAGTCTTTAAGTTTAGGTACCGACCTTCTGCTCATGGATTTTATTTAAACAAATTAAATAATTTAAATTATGCAGTATTAGATCCAAGATTTTATGTTTTATCGAAACACGTTTTTAAGACAAGAGATGACTTTGTATCCTATTCGCAATAGGAACTACTTAAGAACTGTTCAATAGTTTAAAACTAAGCTATGCTGCAAAAAGAAACTTTATTACGATAAGATTTGCGTTTTCTTTATGTTTTCAGGGTTACCAAATAAATTATGTAAACATACAAAAATGTAGGTATTTAATATGGATCCTATTAATCTGGAAATATATGATTTTTTATTTGTTTAAATAAAATATAAAGTCCCTTTTATTATGTTGCGGAACTCCAGTACAAACGTTCGATTCTAACTTTTGGCAACAACTATTGTTAACCGGTTGGTGAAAATCAACAAATATCTTTATTTGAAAGTTAATGTTTTGGAATTTTATATTCCACGAGAAAAGTCATTTCTGAAAAAATTCACATCAAGTTGAAGTCGAAGAAGTTGCAACAAAGACACTAAAATGTATAATGATGGAAGGTCTAGAAAAACAGATATCAGTTTTCGAATTCTCGATCAAAAGTCTATATCTGTGCAAAAAACCAAACACTTTAAAGCCTATTTTCAAACCTTTTACAGAAAGTGCGTTTTCAAAAGATTTTATCATAATTAAGAACTAAAAGCTTCCTGTTTTTTAACCCTGCAGTCGTCGCGCGGATTACTATTGTAATCCACTCATACAAAATGGAGTATTCCTAAGAAACTAGTGGTGGGGATTTTTCATCTCATTTAGTATTTACAGTTAAATAGATAGAAAAGTTAGTTAACTTAACTTAATATAACATGTAAGTACATTTTAAAGCCAAAGTAAATTTGAAAAAATTAAAGCATTTTGGTTTATTCTAATTTTAAAATGGATTAAATATGTAATCTACGCGACGACTGGTGTAACATTTTGGTGCGCGACGACTGCAGGGTTAAGAAGTATTCAGATGGGTAAGAAAGAAAGATAGTTTTTAGACATAATATTGTAAGAACTTGTACTTGTACTTACGAAGTATTTAGATAAACAGCTCCTATCGAGACCTAACGATTTTACGATGAATAAAGTAGAGGCTTTTTAAAAGCTATATGTTATATTCCATTCAAAGTTCTCCTTCAAGAAATGGTTTGGATTAAAATAGAAGTGCTGCAATTTTTACTCTTAAAGTCAAATAATTAGCACGACGAATTCTTAACACGAGCGATATTTCACTTATAAAATGTAACACGAGTCAGATGAACAGAACTGGAAAAATAAATAAGAGGTGTGTCAAAATTACCTTTCTAATAAAAAAAATACACTATACTAAAAAATATAGTAAACTCAAATACAAAGAAACTATAATTTTTTGAATTTTGTTTTATTCATGTGCCAAGTGAAGGCTAAATAGATATTTCATGAAACAAAAATTGGGGTTTTGTAATTATATATGTAAAAAGAACTCTGTCCTCAAATGGTGCCAATGGGCTTGAGTGTGGTATTTCTCGAAACGTCCCTTTTCGATGCATTATGTTTCTAAACATCTTTTGCATTGCCACCGTTCTTTCTTGTCAAAAACTATGCATCGAAACTGATTACCCAACTTTTGGGAGAAGGGCCTGTGCATCTTGAACAATTTTTGGCACAACCGAAGAAGGCTTACGGCGTCTTCCTTGGATTTCTGAGAGTAGTTTCCTAAAATATTAACGGGAAATACTGTAAATGTAAACACCAAGCATTAGCTTTTGCCAAATCGAGCATATACTCGTAGGTGAATAAAACCCACCATCACTTTTTAACACGTACAAATCCCAGAGAGCTTTACCTATACGTCCTTAAAACTCTCAAACAAATTATCTTATTTTGGAACATAGCAATAACATTTAGCGGGGGGAATTGGGTATAATTACGAGTTAAATTGTGAAATTGCTAAAAAGTGTACATGATTCAATTTTACCCCCTCTAAAAAAAAATTTTGTCGGTCCAAAAACAGGAGAACTTCTAAGGATACGAAAAATTCGTATCATAATGCGTGAAAATTTAACAAGCTTTTTTGTAAATTAGCTCTTACTTGAGCTGTTAAATAACTTCAAAAATTAAAGAGAATTTAAACTTAAGCGACAAAATGCGAATTAAAGAAAATGCGTGTTGAGTGTGCGGAACTATCGTGTATTCGTGTGGAATGGTTTTATTTCATTTTATTTTATTTTCTTTTCCTTTTTCTTCTTAATTTTAAATTTTAAATAAAATATGGCCGGATGGGCGGGAAGTTTGAAATTTACACCAATACAGTTCACAATTCATACAATTCAGTTCACAATAGTGCAATTTTTTAACTGATTTAAATGTATTTTAATTTAAAGTTATATTCAATATTTAAGATTTTAAATTCATTTTATAAAGTTTCGTATTCACGAAACAAATGGTTTTGAGATTCCTTCGGAATTTATTGCTATCGTGAAAAATGCTCGCATGATAAATATATCATCGTTTCTCTGTAATTTGTCCGCATTTGCATATTTTGATGGAGACACTAAAGCGAGTCGAAGGAACAATTACATTGGTTTGATAAATAAAATAAATTTATTCCGCGGTTTGAATTTTCTGGACAAAGATTTTGCTCGAAAACAAATATGTTGTGTCGTTTGGTTTCTTCCAAGTCTTATTTCTGCTGATCATGAAGTCTGTCAATGGACCTGTAAATTTTCTTACAGGTCCATTCCATTGCTTCCTGGTGATGCTTCATTGCCGAAACGGCATAATAAATCTTATTGCAGAGCTCCTTCTGAATTTCAATTTCTTTTTCCATAGTGGTTTGTGATGTTAGACCTTTCGCCGTTCTTTTGTTGGACGTGGAATTCTCGTCTGCTTTGCAATAATCAAAGTTTGTACCTCTGGTTCTGGTGAACCGATGAGCATATTCAATACATGGTTCTCATCCAACCAATGATTAACTTCAGCTTCAACAGAACGATTTCCTGGTGATAAAGGTAAGCAATTTTCCTTTTCAATGTTTTCGTCCATATTTAATTTGCTTTTCCTGCAACTGTCCTTTCAAAAGTAGAAATATTTGGAAAGCCTTGCACTGATTCGCCCATTGCACAAATCCTAATGATGGTTTCTTCCAATGAGCTGAAGTTGTACTCCTTGCAAGGGCCTTCGACAGTCACCCTTTTGTTTTTTTTTTTTTAATTTTGTCTGCCATTTTTTCCTCACACATTTTTTTTATCAAGCCAAACCTTAAATTATTTTATTTTTAAATAAAAAAACACCATTGAATTAACTAACCGCTTACTTTTTTCAACTCGGCAACTAATTTTACAATGCAGTTGAGATCACTTTCAACATTTTTCCATAATTTTTGGATATCTTTCTTCATTCTATTTGTAGTGAATCCATTGGAGATATCTCGGGTTTCGGAAAAAGTTCATGGGAAACACAATTCCCGATAGCCTCAATTAAAGAAATTCCACAATACTTTCTAAAATAATAACTGGGCAAGCCCAACACCGTTGAAAAAACTTTGTTTGCGAGAATTCTGTTTGAAGGCTCCGAAATTTAACACATCGTTTAAATACAGAAATCTTATGGGCAACATCAAAATAAGCCAACTATTTAGTTTGTTACATCCTAGAAAGGTATCGAAGAGGAAAAATTTAATGCAACTTTATACAATTCAAGTCAAATTAAAGCACCCCGTATTTCTTTCTTCACATTGATGGGAAATTTATTTGGGTTATTCATCCCAATTCTAAATATTCCCCGGGAAAAGTTCTCCCTGGGAGATGTGTTCTCCCGGGAACAGAATTCTCTTTTTCTGAATTTCCCGAGAGATTATTTTTCCCTTCGAAAGCGGGAAAGAAAATTATGAATGTTCGAAACAGCTGTTTTGCAATATTTGACACATAAAACAAATTTTAAAGGAAAACAAAGTTTTATTGAATGTGAACAGTTGTCCTTCAAATTCTTTTATAATTTTATTAACAAATAAAGTAAAACTCAACAATAATGTTCAGCATTGCACGTAGAATTTTACATGAAGAGGTTGAAAAAAGCCGATATCGACAGCCAAGAGCTATCAGAAGATCTTTAAGGGATGCATTCAATCCTTTGGAGTTGCCACAATGGCTGTGTGTACATTTGCTCTTTTTTTGTTTTTGGACGACATGTTAATAAACCTTTTGGTTGTTAGGTTTCAAAAATATTTTAGATTCAACAAAATTGCTTTTAAGTACTTGTTGGATGTCTTCATTAGATACTGTTAACCAGGTAAAAAGTGTTTTTCAGTTCCTCCAATTATAAAATTGAGCGCTTGCTTGCGTTTTTCCGCTGAGGGATCATACCAAACGGGGGTTCTTGAAAAAGATTTTGTATTTCTGTATCGTTGAGCACTCCTTCAAGAAACTCAACTGGTAATGAAATCAAAACTTTTTCGGGTGGCCCTATATTTTCCTTTCCTCTTTGGAACGGCGGCGCCCAAATCAAACGTTGGTGCAGCGACACCTTCCACAGACTCTTTCATGCCAACTAAATCATATATGGCCTGTTTAAAATCAGAAAATTTGTATTCTTTGTTAGGCCCTCCACCAGTGGCATTTTGCGATTTTAAATTTTCAGCCTCCTTTGCTCGGACATATTTTTTTTGATCACACCTTTGATAATAAGGTAATAAACAAATAAGTGTACAAAAATTGTTGTTAATGCTTACTTTTTTCCATTCTGGAATTGTTTTTATCGGAGGCCCACATGAATTTAATTCCCTCTCTGTCTTCTCCCAAAACTGTAACACTTCTTCCTTTGGCCTGCTCTGGAATCCACAGGCGATATCCCGACATTGCTCCATTAAATTCAGCAACATTTACAGCTGCGACTATTATATATATTTTGGACCTATAAAATTATTAAAAGTTTAATTTATTTCCGATGCAATAAACAAAAACTTAAATTTTTTGTTTCTATTTCTCCAACAAAATTTTGGGGAACAATTCGGCTGGAGACGAGTAAAAACTTTCCCTTTTTTTGACATTTAAAATGCCTACTTTTTTCCCCGAGAATTGTTTCCCTTTTTCCAAGATTGTTTGTAATAAGGGATATGGAAAGAGGAACAAAATTCCCGGGAATTTTTTGTTTGTAATAAGAAAATGGGAAAAGGGTAACAAATTCCCGATGAACAGTTATTTCGAATCAGCCTGATTTTGTTTTACTCAGCCCAATTCTTAATATTCCCGGGGAAAACAATTCCAATAAATGCGTATATAATATAAATTAAATTAAAAAATGTTCAGTATTGCAGCAAGAATCTTGTTTGAAGAGGAGTTAGAAGAACATCAAAGCCCAAGGGTTGTTAGAAGATCCTTGAGGGACAGTTCGAACCCTCTGGAGTCGCCTCAATGGTTGTAAGTACTTGTAAAGTCACAAAGATTTATTCTAAATTTGTTTTTCTAGTTTCATTAAACAACTTGATTCTTAGGTTTCAAATGTATTATACAGCCCTATTATGGTTATCAAATATCAACACGATATTTGATAAAAGTTGATAATTATCAACAAAATTAATGAATCGGTATTATAGTGATCAATTATCAATATTTTTGATAAATAGTGAATTAAAAGATCTATTGTGAATAGATTTATTGATAAACTCGGTATTACGGCTATCAAACATATTGATACTCATCAAATATTCTATCAGCTACAAAATCTTCGTTGACAAATGTATCAAATATTCGTAAATGGTAAAGAATTGTAATTTAAATGCGATTTATAAGTTTTTTTTATAGTTTTTATTGAATATACAAATTGAAGAACGAAATGCATTCACCAGAATTGTTGTTTGAAGGCATAAACTGAGGAACGAAGGTTTATCGTGCAAGCTAAAAAAACATTATTACGAGATGCTTCAAACCCACTGGACAAATTATAATTTCATGAATTAAAATAAGAAAATTAAACTTGGTAGGTATTACGGCTGTCAAATCCTCAGGATTTTCCTTCATTACTTCCACAAGCCTTTCTATTTGTTTTCTGTTGCTAACTATTCTACTCCTAAATAAACAAAATATTAAGAAAAAAGAGAAATTTATTTAATGAAAACAACTTACATCATTCCGCCGATATTATTTTTAGACCAAAACACAAGAACTTAACACAAATGACAAACGTAAAACACCAAACAAAACCTATTCGCAATCGTATATTGATTAGTATTCACAATGGATGAAAAATCATCATTTGATACTCATAATACCAAATTATCAATAAATTGATAGAAGTTGTCAGTTATCAAATAATTGATAGTTGATAGCCATAATAGGGCTGATAGAGTTAACAAGGTTGTCTTCAAGTATTTGCTGGATATTCTCTCTAGGTCCTGTGATCCAGCTAAAAAAAGTTTTGCGATTCCACCAATAACAAAATTGAGTGCTTGTTTGCGTTTCTTCGCTGAAGGAGGATTCCAAATGGGGGTGGAAAAAGACTACAATGTTGGACTGGCCCAACCTAGTTTTAGCAAAGTGCTTGCCGAAGTCTTAAACGTTTTGTAGGAGCAACTATGTCTAGAATGGATAAAAGTAAAAAAGCTTCAGAGGCAGTATTTTTGTGGGCACTTGTACTTGCTTGCGGTCGAGAAGATCTTTGTGGAATTGGCGTTGCTTCTGCCTGGACAGGTTTGATTTCCAAAGATAGGAGGCATTCTTCAGAAAACAATTCCGTTGGGGATGGAGAGGAAATGGTCACTTTTTTTGCTGGCTCTAAATTTTTTTTATTGGATTTCCTTTTCCTTGCATCCAGCCCAAACGTTGTTGCAGGAACACCTTCTTCGGACACTTGCATTCCAATCAAAACATAGATGGCCTGTTCGTAGTCCGAAAAAGGTTGCTCCTTATTTGGTCCACCATCAGTCCCATTCCTTGCTTTTAGGTTCGCAGCCGCCTTCGATCGAATATATTTTTTCTGATCAGTCCAAACCTATGATTATATATGTATGTACATGTAAATATATGTTAATAAAAATAAATCTACTGAATTTTTGTTTAAATGTATACTTTTTTTCATTCTGTTTGTGTTTTTCTTGGTGGTCCACACGAATTCAGCTTATTTTCCACCATTTGCCAAAACAATGCCACTTCCTCCTTTGTTTTCTTGTGGAAGCCAAACGCATTATCGCGTTGATCCTCCATCAAATTTAAAAGCATTTCAAGCTGACCCTTGTTTGTTGTTTTTGACCCTAACATATTTGAAATGTTATTTTATTTTGTAACTCTCCACCTCAATTGTCGGGAACAAACTCGCTCCAAATGAATTCGTATTTTCCCTTTTTTCGACATTTAGAATAGCTACTTTTTTTCCCGGAGTATTTTTTCCCATTTTCGAACTTGTTTAGAATAAGGGAAATTGAAAAGGGAACAAAATCCCCAAGATTTTATTTAGAATGAGAGAGCAGGGAAAAGGGAAATATTTCCCCGGGAATTGCCATTTAGAATTGAGCTGACTGTAAAGGGAATTTCGTTGATTCCGAATGAAATTCATCATAACAATAAATATTTCTATGAAATAAAACTTTCCGTGGGAAATAAAAATCCCCTGGAGTTTGCTGATAAGACCTTTTGTGCTTTCCAAAATAGGACTGTCAAAAAATGTCCTTTCCATAAAATAGATAGTTTCTTTCTTTCTAGCTGTTTCATGAAAATAAAAACACACATTTGTTTAACAAATTACACTAGTTACTTTATTTAATAGGATATTTTGTTCTTTCCAATTTTATATTTTGCTATCCCACTTCCAACTATTCTTCCTGCACAATAGGAAGACACTAGTACATGGGAATAACTATTCAAATGGAAAAGAACAATTAGGTAAATATTTTTTCGTTTTGTTTTTGTTTTAATTATATGTATATATAAAAAAAAGAAAGACTGAGGAAACAAAAATAAAAATATTTTGCCATAGAAACGTTATACAATAGAATTATGTTATTATTTTTTGTTTATCATTTCATAATAAGTTTAATAATAATTATAATTAAGATTTTTTTTTGTTTGTTTTATTCAGAATTTTATTCTTATACAATTATCCAAGAATATTTTAATTAATTTATTACTTAAAAATTGTTTTGTTTTTAGTCCGTTTGTTTGTTTGTTTGTGTATAAATTATGGGTTTGTTGTGTAAGTTGTAAGTAGTAGTTATTTATAATGTACTAGAAATAGGGTCAGTGTTTTTGTTTTGTATTTTTTTTTTAAATATTATTTAAATTACATTGAAATTACATAATGTTGTAGAGTGAAGTGGAGTGGAGTCATGCAAAACAGTGTTTCAAATTCATTTGTTTTATTTAATGTGTCAACTGCATTTATTTATTTTGTATTTATTTATATAGTGTTTTGTGTTATTAATAATTAATAATTTATTAATAAATTTTCCCCGGTACGCTGCCATGTTTCATTTTATTCTGTTTTAACTTTTATATCATTATTTATGTTTAATCATTTAAATATGTGACTTATATAAATGTTTCAATAAAAAAATATATATATGTATTTCATATGTATATAATATAATATAATATATATTTATAAATTTATAATTTAATGTATAATGCTTTTTTATTGCCGGCCATCAACATCAAATCGAATCGACGCAAATTGTCATTAATATTTATAATTTATTAATTGTGTTATTTTATAATTTGTTATAACTATCTACATAGAAAATGTACCAATAATTCATTTTCATTAAATTTTTTTGTTTTCTTCTTCTTTATCTTCTTCTTCTGATTTTGTTTTCTTTTGTATATGCGTATATATAATATGTGTATATAAAATAACGAATAATACATTGGATTTTGCCTGAATTATTTGCTGCTGCTGATTTTGCTGTTTGCTTGTTTTTGTTTCTGTTTTATGTTCGTTCTCATATAAATAAAAATAAAATAAAATTAAAAAAATAAACTTAATTTTTATCATCACATTCAAGACACTTTTTACATCAATTGTAAAATACAACAATTATTTTTCTGTAATGAGAGGTACTCTCTCTCTCTTCAAAAATAAAAGAAAAGAGGTTCCATCATTGAAGGCGGCACTTTTACGACGACCTATCAGAACAAAACATACATAAAGAAAATCATTTCTTTTCGGTTTTTCTTTTCAATTTGCTTTTTGTTTCTTTTTTTTGTGTTTCGCTAAAATGTGTTTTTTTTTTATTTTTTTTTGGTTGTAAATTTATATTTTTAGGCAAAGCATAATTTGAAAAATTAAGTATTTCTTTTTTTTGTTTTGTTTGTTTGTTTGGTTTTCTTCATGTTTTGAAGCTTGAAGGCTAAATTTGGCGCTAGACTAAACCTACTTTAATAATGACTGCTTATGAAAGGCTTTTCTTTCGTGTGGATTTTTGTTTTGTGCTCTGTGCATCAGCTTTGTTTTGTTTTGTTTCGTTTATTGAATATCACACATTTCATTGAAATTACAACGTTCAATACTGTTCCTGAATATTTGTTTCATTTCCCTTAGACTGCAAAGGTCTTGATTTTGGGGACAACCAGGAAGCCGAACAACACGCTCCTGGTGCAGAGTCAATACCATTGGCTCATAAGAGCATCTGAAATGAAAAACAGAAAAGTTAATATAAATTATAAAACTTGAAAGTTAGAAGAATTTTATCGAATTTAAAATATAATAAAGCGAATATACGTCCAGGAATCTTATTTATTTTTTAATCAATTTAGATACTAATCTATTTTTGTTTATCAGCGAGTGACCAGTACAAATTTTAACGAGCTTAGCTTCATATATACCCTTATTATGTTTGACGAATCGAACGTTCGAATTGAGATGTTTTCATTAGCGAACTAACACATTCGACAGACCACCCTTGGAGTACTTTACAATTCGAGTTCGAAATTCAGTGCTACCATCCAAAAAAAATAACGTCAACTCATGGAATTTCAAAAAAACTGTTGTGTTCAGTAATTGATAATTTTTATATTTAATAAAAATACAAAATAAACCAAAATGATAAGCAACATAGATTTGTTTATTTGGAGAAAACGCAAATTACAGAAAAAAAAAGTAAGAATGTTTCGACTGCGTAAGAATATTAGAGACAACTCTAATTTCTTGAAACTCCCTAATCATCTGTAAGTAGAACAAATATTTTATACCTGCTGGAAGTTCTTTCAATTCTAATTTATTCCTTAAGTTTCAGATAATATTTTCGACTGAATAAGGAAGCGTTTGTATTCTTATTTAACAAGTTGGAAGGCCAATTTAAATATGCAAGCACCTCGTAGGAAAAGATTTTGACTTTGGCATAACACAACCCTTGTTTTCATTAGTATTAAAAGAAGTTGTGTGTTCTATTGAAGACAAATTCCGTCCAACCTGGATTAGTCTCAACATGTACTTTTTTTAACGGCCAGGTTAACGGGAGTAATAGGATGTGTTGACGGAACCCATATAGGAATCATTGCTCCGATTGAGTTTCGTCATCAATATCTTAACAGAAAACGAAATTACAGTATAAACGCAATTATAGTAAGTTTTTTCCTTTGAGAGTAGCTTTTGGTTTTTAACAATTTATTATCGTTTTCTTAACACAGTAAGATACAATATGTTATAATCTAGTGAAAAGCTATTATTACAAATAAGTATTTTTATAAGTAGTATAAAAGATAATTCAAAGTAGTTACAATTTATTCTATAACAAAGAAAAAAAATAAAAAGAAAACTAATTAAATTAATTCTAATCATAATTAATGCTCAAACATTTAAAGACGATAGATGATTTCTAATTTCTATCCTCATCCTTCGCGGATCTTCAATACTCCTAATATCGCGTTGAGAGGCTTTAAGGGAACGTAAAGCACCATACGTTTTTCCTATGACTGAATTTATATGATTATCCCACGTCAAGCAGCGATTAAAAAGAATACCTAGATTTTTAGCTGTCTCAGAGTATATAATTATAGTATTGTTAAGGAATGACAAGTAGGATAAGTCTAATGGTTTCCGTGAAATAACGAGACAGTTTTATTTCAAAGGGTTTAATAAGAGGCAATGAGATGGAGACCAACGTGAAATGCTCTCCAAATCTTCGTTTATACAAGCTACATGATGTTCAATGAGACCTACTCTGCAACTTAGGTACAACTGCACATCGTGAGCGTACATACAGATTTTACAGTACTTTACAATACTAGGAAGTGCGTTAATGTACAATGAAAACAAGAGTGGACCCAAAATTGACCCTTGCGAAACTCCCCTTGTAGTTAACAAAAACTCAAATAAATTGTTATTTATATCAACTGCTTGTTTTTTTCCACTCAAGTAAGATTTGATTAAATCTACAGCATTGGATGAGAAAACAAACTCATTATGAAGTTTGTTGCACAGAAAAAAGAAGTCTACGGAATCGAATGCCTTGGAAAAGTCTAGTTAAACTAGAAACGAGATTTTGTCTTCATCCATCGATTGTCGCAAATCTTCTGTCACATTTATGAGCGAGGTAATACAGCTATGCCTCTTACGGAAACCAGATTGGTTTGGCGTTAATAGATTCGTACGACTTAAATACGCATTCATTTATCTTTGTCTTTGAAAAACTTTCGAGATGTAAGGCAAAATGGCTATGGGCCTAAAATCATCCATTTTTGAATTTTTTGGGATAGGGATGACTTTTGCAAGTTTCCATTGAGGAGGATATTCACTTGTTGTAAGAATGTAATTAAAAATATGAGTTATGTATGGTAAGAGAATCGGCAAAATAACTTTTAAAAATATGGGATGAATCTCATCAACGCCAGAAGCATTAAATTTTAAAGATAAAAGGCTCTCTACTATATTTGTGTCGTTTATGGTGGTGAAACCAAAACTTAATGTTGAGGTTATGGCCTTCTCGCCCAGTCTTACATCGTTTGAGTTTACAACGTTGATTGAAACGGGTATGGATGGTAACGAAACAAATTTACGATTTAAGACGTTGCCATCGATATTGTCAACCACGTCACCTTTAAGTTTACCAATGCCTATTTCTCTTAAATTCTTCCACAACTGACGCTTGTTCTAAGGTGAACCTAAACGTGTAGAAAAAACGTCAGTTCTTACTGTTTTTAAAGGAACATGAGCATCGTACAAGATTTTAATATTTTCGTTAAGGAATTGTACTTGTTCCGTTGTTGTATGCATATAATACAAAGCTTCAAAATGTACATATATAGCTTGGTGTTCCAATGCATTTAAATTAATATTTAAGTCCCTGTATTGGAATGTTCTTAAATATGAAGAAATATGAAAATCGAATGCAAGAAATATCAGGTCATGTCTTGAAAAACCTAGTGCAGAAAGTTGGTCATAAAGTGCAACTTTTTGAATATCACTTACCCAGCTTCAGGAAGATTAGGATCAACTAAAATATTACTGTTAAAGTCTCCGCACAATATAACATCAGAGCAGGTAAGAGAAACTTCTTTCAAGAGGTTTATTAAAGGCAAAAAGCTAATGCTATTGCTTGGTCTGCATACTAGTCCGACAAGAAGTTTGTTTTCAGAGCCTATCAAGTCTACGAACACATACTCAATTTTACTGTAGGAAGCGGAAACACATTGCAACTTACATTTAATAATGTTCTTTACAAAAATTGCCACCCCTCCACCTCGAAAATTTTATATCCCTTTAGTGAACACATTTGACCATTAACTTTGCACGAGAACCATGTTTCCGAGACACAGATAACTTCCACACCCGAAACTCATCGATCTTGGGCAGTAAACTCTGCGCATTAATGTGGCAAACCCTAAGCCAATTTTTTCGCCCACTCAAAACCCTCACCATCGTCCTCAACTCGCCCATTATTGGGTAAAACTATGATTTCAATTGTTTAATTTAAATATTAATAATTTTCTTCTTATTTTTCTAATTGTTTATTTTTTATTTTTATATTTTTTGTTTTATTTTTTTTTTTGTAAAAATGTTTTGGAATAAATTAATTAATCATAAAGTGTTTGGTCTGGCAATTTCATTCAATGTCTGCAAGCAGTCTATTAGAACAGCTGTGTCGCTGAGATGACGTTTGATATAAACAGATCCTCGCATCATGTATGCAGCGGCCAGTTGTTTACTTTTTTTTAGTGTAAGCGCTTTTTGAAATAAGAATTTGTTGTTTTGCGATAAGCTCTTCAGCATGTAGATTGCAATTTGCTGTTAAGTCCCAAACTCTCCAAGGAAATTTGTTTGTTGTTTTTCTTTTTATAATTTGCAATTGATTTCAGCACATATTGCTGTGTTAACGTTGTTGTTCTTCGGTCGAGGGCGTGTGACACATTAAACTATACATCGGAGTTAAATTTTCATTTGGAAGATGTGGAATACCAAATAAAAATGCATCACATGCGACCATCCGTTTTTCTGATGGTTTAAAAGTACCTTAACATCTCTTAGTTCATTAGTAGTGCGGTCAAGGTTTTCTTGAATAGTGTTTAGTGCAGTTATATTTTCATTGACATCTGATTGAATGTTAAATAGAGAAAATTCAGTTTTAAGAGTTGAAAGCTCGTTTTGTATAGCGATTATGTTCAATGAATTGTTGTCCTGGAATGTCTCCAATTGAGTGACCCGTTTAGTTATGCAACTGACACTTTGCTTAATATCATTTTTATCGAGTTGTATTTGTTTTTTAATACTAAGCTCAGTTTCTGCGATTTTCCCAACCAACATACTAATTATTGACTCACTTTGTCTTTTTAATCGTTCATCTAATTTGACCCACATTGAATTGTTGGCATCGTCCTCCAATAAAAATTTTTGTGCACATTTACGATTTGGAGATCGAGAAGATTCAGCATGAGAGAAGGTGGGAGTCATTTGAGATCCGTTACGTTTAGGAGGGGGAGACATTATTCAACGTTTTTGAGAGAGTACCACGACAACTCGTATGTATATAAAAACAATTTGGGATTGGCACAGTTCGATATTGCACAAAACAATAAATTTATATTGAAAGTTTTTTTTGATTTTTGATCTTTTATGTTCTTGAAAATGTACGTCACTTTGAGTTTATTATGTATGGAATTAATGGTGTTAACTCTCATATATGTATAAACTTGTTTTAGACTTTTTAAGCTTTATATCGATCGATTATTTTTAAAACAATTGCCAGAGAACAAAAAACACGTATACTCTGTTCTATCCATGAATACTTTTTTAGTGCAAGTTTTTAAGGCGTGTGACCATAAAATGTGTATTCGTTATGTTCACTTAAGATATCCTGGATCAACCCTATCCTTTGTATGGAACTCCAGAAATCTTAAGTCAGTTCTTTAAACGTGGCACCAAAGAGGAGAAAATTCAATGTTTATATTTCATATACATATCTATATATTGTAGTGTAGCCACATATGCGCCGCCACTGCCCATTCAATAAATGAGTAACTAAACATGTGAAATGCAAATCGAGTATGTTAGTCATATAATAACATCAACATTTCACTCGATTGCTCTGATTGTCATTCAATAGTAATAAGATCCTTATTTATATAATTTTACCACTAGAAAAATAAAATTATTTTGAATATGAAATTCAACGTATAGAAGTTAGATAGAAAATAAGTATAACAGTTAAGACAATAGTATTTAAGGAATGAATTCAATGAACATAAAACAGAATCAGAAGAGCATTCATATTGATCTTTTACTTTCAACCTGGAGGCGAGAAATCGCTTTTTTCAACTTAGCGTAGTACACTTAAAGTACTGATAGCGTGGTACGCTTAAAATACCTAGGGACCTATACCAACTCTTATACTCTACATGAAGACCCTGCCAGACCCCAAATGTCGCAGCAAGAAATAGACACTATAGTTTCAAAGCGGAAAAAGTACCTAGAGGAATTAAAGAAGAAGAAGATACAAGAATATATTCCCGAAGGGCCTACACCGCCAATGAAGTACATACCGACACCCACGACTGCTGGACCGCTACCAAAGAAGAAAAAAATTTGATAAAGAAAATGAACGACATTTATAGTTTAAATATCTTTAAAAATGGTCTTAACGACAACATTAAACAAACTATTTTTGCATCCCAACCAAATCACTAACAGAAGCATCAAACCTCGCAATAGAATTAGAAAAAAAAAAACAAATACTAACGCATTAATGTACTATAGACAAAACCCACAAAACATTAATCGATAAAACAGACAAAATTTTAATCAAGACAAGTAAACTAGAGAATGAAGAATATGACCCAGAAAAAAAATGCAAACTCACTGCTATAACTAATGAGGAAATAAACTCTTTAGGAACACTCGATCTAAACCTCCAATCATGTGAAACTATCTATCTACAGAAATTCCAACAAGTAGATGAAAAATTCCTATCGAAACAGAACAAAAACGGAAAAATGATTGAGGACATCTATAAAGAAACAACGTATGCAGTATGGGATGGGCAAAACCTATCTGATTGGTTTCTTGCCTTAGTAGGATTGATACAAGGTTGCAATCTCAGCCCTTCAGCTTTCTGCCTTTATATCGAAGATCTAATAAAAGACATGCCGTGTGGCATAACAATTGATGGGTTCCGGATTAAAGTTCTGATGTACGCAGACGATTTTGTCATGTTAGCCGAATCTCCTGAAACTCTTCAGTTAATGATCAACAAATTACGGAATTATTGTTCGAAATGGAATCTAACAGTAAACCTTGACAAATAAAAAAACAATGGTGTTTCGGAGAGGATCAGGGCGATTGGCTGCAAACGAGAAATGGTATTATGGAGCGGACCAAGTTGAAACTGTGAGGGAATACCAATACTTGGGTTACACTGTGACGAGCAACTTAAACCTAGAAAAACACCTAGTAAAAAAACTTTCGTCACCCAAAAATGCGATTGGGACGGTGTGGAAAAATGTGTATGGTAACAAGGACCTAGCGTTTAGTGCAAAATACAAAGTTTTTCTCGCAACGTCCGAATCAATAATGCTGTATGCTGCGGAATCATGGGGCTGGAATCAGTCTGAAACCACTGAAAACTCATGAGGTTCTTTCTAAAGATGCAGATCCGACTACCCGACACAACACCTAACTACATGCTTCTCATTGAAACCGGTCTATCACCTTTAAATCTCTCATCGCTTAAACTGCACTTCAACTACATTACCAAGTTAATGTATAGCCATGTGGATAAAGTTGCAAGAAAGACTCTTGTGAACTCTCTTTCAACCTAACTTTAGATAATTTACAAGAATGAAAGCCATATCTTAACAGTCTACTCGAAAAGCTCCACTCCAAATCTAGAGAGAAAAGTATAGAGGAAGCTACTAGTTCACTACATAGGAAATTCTACCCCCTACTTCCCCACAATTAAGGAGAATCCAATTACTTTAAGGACACCCATAACATTGAAATAATGTCATTGATTTTCAGGGCTAGAGGTGAACTTTTGCCTCACAATTTCATTCCACATCGCAATGACCTATTACTAAGCTGCTCCTTATGCAACACCAACGAAAGAGAAAACGTACTGCATTTCATCGCAAGGTGCCCCATTCTAGTTGAAATTCGGCGACAAATATAGCAGAAAAGTTATATGGAACAAGCGGAACTCATTGAAATTCAAAATGGAACAGATTGGAAAAAACTATCTCAGTATTTAAAAATAGCACTTAACTATAGAAGACAGATAATAAGAGAAGACTTTTAATATAAAATTGTATATAAAGCACCATAAAACAACAAAAATTGGAAATTTTATTAATTAAGGCTACCATCTGGCTGACGGCCCTTCCGGCCATGCTACTAAAGATTTAAACTCAAATTTTTTTGTAAATATTATTATGAATGAATAAATCTTATCTATCTTTCTATCTATCTATCTATCGAAATAGATGGTTTTTTAGGTAGAGATTTTTTCACCAAATTTCTCTGAAAAATAGACTACGAAACATTTACAATATCATTAAGCGCCGACGAAAAAACAATAACTTTGCAATGCAATCAAAACCATTACATGCACTTAGAATCAAAATACCTGGAAAAACTGAAATGATTCACGCACTAAAACTTTATTTAAATCATGATGAAGTTAGGGGATTTAAAGTCCTTTGCAATTATTACAGCAGGTTCATACCAAATTTTGCTGATATTGCAAAAAGCCTTAATGACCTTTTAAAGAAAAACTTGAAATTCAAGTGGGATACAAATTGTCAAACAGCCTTTGACACTTTAAAAAATAAACTCATGAAACCTCCTATACTACAGAATCCAAATTTCGAAAAACAATTTATTCTAACAACAGACGCATCAAATTTTGCACTAGAAGCAATCCTTTCCCAAGGCGAAATTGGTTAATATCTTCCTATATCAAACGCAAGGAATCACTGCAAAAACACGACTCATGACTTATTAAAACAAATGATACCGACAGAAACCGATGAAACCATTAAAAGAACATTAGTCATCACAAGGGGGGTGTCCAATAAAATGAATATGGACAGTAACAAGGAGAAATGCAACTCTCAAGAGAAGCCTGTACACCTTCAAATCTGAGAATGCATATCCATTAATTACGTAAAAAATATAAAGAAATTAAAATTTAATATACACTACCGGTCAAAAGTTTGAGGCCACCTTCAAAGGGTTCCTTTATTTGTACCTGGCGCCTGGGTTTATGTATGAATATATGATGTTTTTGACCTGCATTGATAACTTAGACCATTCATAAAAGGTGCAAGTGAAAAAACCCCAGATATTATGAGGAATTTCGTGAAAAAAGGTAAAAAAAATCTTCTCCAGTAAACAAAGTGCGCATCATGGGAAAAGTTAAGGAATTAACTATTAAAACTCGATCTGCGATATGACCCTTATTGAAAAAGGCTATTCGCAAAGAGAAATCGCCACAAAACTGAAGATATCCAAAGGAACAGTTCACAAGACCATACAGCGTTACTCTAGTACCGGCGGTTTTAAGGATAAACCGAGATCAGGGCAACCTAGAGTGACGAAAACCGAAATCCTGCATATCATCACCATAAGCAAGCGTTCAAGCAAGCAAGGAAGAAAACAGCATCAGATATACGCGCCGATATCAATGAAATCCGCAAATAACCATTATCTGTATCAACGATACAACGAAGGCTAAATCATGCTGGACTTTTTGGGCGCTATGCAGAGCGGAAACCATTTCTACGCCCCAAAACAAGATCAAACGGTCGGAATGGGCCAAAACCCATAAGTATTGGACAGATGAAGACTTCAAAAGAGTCTTATGGAGTGATGAGTCCAAGTTTGAGATATTTGGCTCAAATCGCAGTGTACGTCAGGCGCAGTTCTGAACAGAAGATGCTACCAGACTGTTTGGTCCCAACTGTAAAGCATGGGGGCGGTTCAGTAATGGTGTGGGGATGTTTTTCTTTCAATGTAGTAGGAGATCTAACACGAGTGATCGGAAGATTTGATAAAGTAGTCTATAAAACGATATTGGAAGACCACGTTTTGGTATCTGGACTCCGATTAATGGGTGAAGGTTCTTGTATTCCAGCAAGACAATGACCGAAACACACTTCAAAACTTTGCCGGGGATACCTGAAACAAAGATGAGGAAATTCTGAAAGTAATGGTATGGCCACCGCAGTCTCCAGATATTAACCCCATTGAGCTATTATGGGAATGTGCTCTTTGGGAAACTCTACAAACAGCTGGAATAATATTCCACAAGAAAAAATACAAAACCTTGTAAGAAGATTGCCCAGAATTGTAAAAAAAATGATTGAATTTAAAGGAGGGTTTTTTGATGAAAACTCAATTTAGAGCTTTTATTGTTTTTTTAAATAAATAATTTATGTTTAGTACAAAACTAGTTTATATTTTTCTATCATTTACAACTAGACATGCTCTTCACTTTTTTCCTAAAACTTCAGTTTAGGGGTTAAAACTCGATATTTCTCAAATTTCAGAGGTGGTCTGAACGGTAGTGTAGATAAAAATGCTAGGAATTTAAAAATTTGAAAATTTTGTGCACGTGCGATGTAGCGATAAAGCGGCGAATCCAGATTCGAATCTGATGAAGCTTGCATCAGATATAAATAAAGATAATATGTATACGTATACGGGATCTAACGATAATTCAGCGAACTAGAGTCGACACTGAAGAAATTAGCATCCAGAATGAATAAAGAAAAAAATAAACGAGTAAGCCCTTATCAACAATGATGAAATATTTAAGCATTTTGAAAAAGATAAATTCAAAGAAACATATACAAACATAAAAATAAATGGCCAGAATCCGAAATTCTTGATGATTTAACTAAATACAAACTAATCGACGAATTTCGACGTTCAATAATTTTTCCTTTCCATCGCGAGTAGGTGGTAGGTTTTTTTTGAGAACCAAACTCTCCAACACCTGTCGCTGCATTCGGGTTCGATTCCATCAGTTCGTCTAATTTTTCGAACTGATATTTATTAGTTCCCTTGCAGATGAATAAAAATTCATTGGTCCATATTACTAATATTGTTTTTATTTTCCGACATTACATAACCTTCGACCTTATCTCACACAATATGAATATACAAAGAATTTTGTATTCCTTTCCTACTCTCGGAACCCACGCGAGGTTCACCAGGCGATAATGCATCCTCAAAAAGTTACCGTTTTGTGTAGATTGGTCCGTGTTTTTTGAAAACAACGTTAGTGAGGCGGTCACCGTCAACAGCGAGCGCTACATAACGATGATAACTGATTTTTTATGGCCCAAATTGAACCATATGGACCTAAAGGACATGTGGTTTTAGCAGGAGGACGATACATGCCATACAGCAAACGCCTCTATTGACATTTTGCATGAACGATTTAAGGGTAAGGTTATCTCGCAGAGGTAATGTGAACTTTCCACCAAGGTCATGCGATTTGATCCCGCTAGGCTTTTTAATGTGGGGTTTCTTGAAGTCGCTGGTCTTTGCAAATAAACCACAATCGACCGATGCCCTAAAGGTGAACATAACAGGTCATCGCTTAAGTTCAGTCGGATCTATGCCGAAGAGCCTTTAAAAATTGGACCACCAGGATCCGTGCTACCGTAAGAAGCCGAGGAGGGCATTTGAATGAATTGACAAATCCTCCAAAAATAATTCTTGTCATAAAAAGTGCTTTCTTAAATTGCCCGTTCCGGATTCGGAATACAAACTGTAGGTCCCCTCCTCGTCCCTGACATGGCACTAGTTCTCAACAGAATGTTTATTTTATGGTCAAACAGAACAAAATTAGGACTTGTGAGAAAATAGCAAAAAATTTGTAAAACACGCTTTTTAAACACCAAGTAAAACCGTTCCCGTTGTTAGTCCACATTCGAAGAACAAGGATAAGAATCTAAAGACGAATATGAAAAGCTGAGGGTACTGTTATTAACTAAACAATTTATTGGGTTAGAAGTTTCAAACAAAAGATCATTTATAAAAAGAAGAAAGGAGGAGGAGGATTTGCCAATTTTAGGGACAAGCTGGACAAATGCTGTTTCATATCCATTAGGCAAAAGAGCTGTGGTGTATGAAGTATAAAAACCTTACGCAGTGGTTTTGCCAGCGTTGAACAACACCACTCAAGAACAATATTGGGGATACTTTCCGGGCTTGCAGATTTGTGAATATCATAATCTTTAATTATGCTAGCAACTGCACGAGTGCGAAGATACGTCCTATAAAATTGTTTAAGCTCTCAAGTAGAGGATGTATGGATCTCTTTGGTCAAATTAACAGCAAACTTTGCTCCAAATAAACTGGCTTTAAAGGGAGTATGATTATAAAGGTGCGTTAAAACCGAACATGTCACGCAGTTCCTACTTTTTTTAAATGTCCAGAAACTTTTAATATCTTTAGGGCATAGCATTTTTTGCCGGAATTTCTGATCATGCAAAAATCTGATTCGTGGAATATAAACGTTCTTTCTATCTTGTTTGAACTCTTTCCGGTTTTCCTCAATGGAGTTGGCCTTATAACAACGAAAACTTATATCTGTAATCCTATTAACCTTTTTACAGCGTGAAACAAATCATGCGTTATCTTTGGGTGTGCTAGATTTGTCCTGTACTAAAGTCAAAGTAACTATTAAGGAAGCAAAGCTTTTCCATATTGGCAAACGGTTCTAGTAGTTGTTTGTTTTTTACTTGTTCTTTTTTAAATTTGAAGTTCCTTTTTAAATGAAGCGATAATACACTGTTGGCATATTAATCATAATATCAGAGTTAAGAAACAAGTCTAGAGTTTTGCCAGATTACCCTACAACGTCAGGAATACGAGTTGGCAAGTCATTACTTTAGGAATAGGTTAAGTTCGAAACTCGTTTGCGACTCTAAGGCAATGTCACTGTTTTTTCTTTGAACATTAAAATATCATCATTAAGATATTTTAAATATATAACTGGAAGATATAAACATATATAGAAATAAACTTACTCGTATAAAATAAAAGCCAAATTACTGGCAAACGCATCTATTGCACTTGTCCTCCAATGCCTCACTATCGCTGCATCCTTATGAGTTAAATGTTCTTTATCTTTATACAATCCCAAATGAGCCAAAAGTTTCAGCATTGTACCGGAATGGGTAAAATAAAATGTGGCATTACTGTGCACTGAATGAGGACTAAAAATATATTTAAAAATTATTTTTTAAAAACAACAACAAAAATAGTTAAAACTTACTCAATATGATCAAACATATCAATAATAGCAGGACATGCCTGTCTGTGGGTAATATCAAAGCCATAACCATCAATCCAATAATATTGAAGATCTTCAGCGAATTCCATAAATTGTATTGTTTTCCTATTGAAAACCGAGCACCAGGGTGAAGCTTTCTTGTGTTTATTCCATGCTGTCTCAAAGGCACAAATTGTGTACATTAAATGGGCGTCTTCTTGTGTGATATCATCAAGCTGGGTTCGGTGTTTAATATGACGAACAACATCGCGCATTTCAGGTCCGCTAGCAAATTTTTTAACATAATCCAATGCATCGGGATTTTTGTCGACATCGGACTTCCAGCGTTTGCAAAGTTTATAAAACTAAAAAGATATATAAACAAAACTTATCTGTTAGCTATGGTTCCATTTGTACAGTCGGTAGTCTTAATTCTAATAGTTATTTATAAGCATTTACCTGGAAGAACCGGTGATCCATAAACGGCCACCGTGTTGTCCGTAAATCCAACAGCCAAATTTACTTTATGCGAGTGGAAGGACAAACACGATGGCAGTCCAACTCGCGGTCCCATGAAGCCACTTTCATGGCTTCGCAGCACCGTTTGCGTCCGGCCACACTGCCGGTAGATCGCGATTTTCTGACTACTTCCGCACGCCACCAAATCTACACCGGGATGGATAGCTATGGTTAGAACATCACAGCCAACCTCCCACTGGTGCAGAGTGGTGCGGCCTCGCATGTCGAAAACGTTCACCCGGCCCTGTGAACATCCCGAGATGAGTGTGGTCTGATCGTCCCTCAGATAGGTGGTCAATATGGCACCGGCATGCTCCCGATAGACTCGCACCCTGGCATCGTTGGGCGAACAGCGTCGATCGAAGATCCGCACGCTACCGTCACTGCAGCCAGCCGCCAGCAGGTCCATCCGCGTCGGATCTGGCGGCGCTGCGGAAAGCGCTTTCACTATCGTCTCAGCCCCGACGGGTATATCACAAACTTTAAGCTCCTTTTCGGCGTCCCAAATGCGAAGGTAGCGGGTCGAGCCACCCACCACCAACTGTTGAGTGACTTGCTGCCACGACATCACGATTCCGGTCATTTCCTTCTTCGAGACACGCAGTGGCAAGGCGTCCCAAGCTGTTACCAAGCGACTAGACTCCCTCGATTCTATTGATGGCTCCTGCCACACTCTGACTATGCCGTCGTCGTGGCCGACTAACATCATCGCCACGTCGTGGGCGTTCACGAACTCAATGGCACCCACGCGAGTTGTCGCCGAAGCCCCCACCTGCGCCGCCGATGTGGTTTGAGAGCTGTTCGCACTGGTGGTCTTCTTGCCGCTCTGATTGGGGCTACAGCTCATCGGCGTGTAGGAACAGACGGAGAACCGACTCCAATCGTACACAGAAACCTTCTCCTTGTACGCCACCGCTATCTGCGGTTCATATGGCAAAAGCTTCACGATGGATGGGGTGAACTGCGTCTTTCCCATCCAGTTCTGGATGTCGATTTTGTGGGATACCGCGAATGCTTCCTGGTCGAGGGCCATCTGCCGCACGCTTGAGTTTCTCTTAAACCGCCACTCACGACCTCGGTATTCGGGGGAGTTCTTATCAGCGGGCATTGTAAGTTGTTCTTCACTGACTGGATTCGTGTAGCGGTTCTTTCCGGGACGAGTGAAGTAGCTCACAGCCCATGGCAGGAAGGCTGTGGTGACGATAGGCTTCATGTTTCGTAGTCCTGCAGGCAGATGATTATCCGTGACGGGAGCAGTGGAGGGGCCCGAACCGCTGTCCACCTCGTCATTCATAGAAGTCGTACGGATCTTCCTGTCCAGATAGTCGAGGTCTGGAAACATAGACCCACGGAGCTTTGAAGTCACCCCACTCGCCAGAACACTCAGTTTACTCCCGACCGCACTCGACTTCACCTCGGAGTGATTCAGCCCAACGGGCGGTGATTCTCCCAAGAAATTCGTCCGAGTGTTGGGACTCGGCGGCAGACTTACACTCAAGCTGATGCATTTTTCTGTGGTCGCCTCTTTCGCTGTGATTAGAGACAGGGCCGAGTCCCTCACAGAGTTGATCACCTTTTGGGCAGCCTCCGCGACCTTTGGGAAGGGATCTTGACTAAGATTATGGATGCCTTGCCAGAGCTTGAGGAAGATTGCATGGAAGGGGATACTCGATGGAGCACAGGCCATATTCGAGATACAGCTGGAGCTATAGCCACGTTTCATGTTGATGTTGCGCTCCAAGCTATGCGTGGTGTGATGATGCGGGTGTGCTGTCGGACTGTGAGAAATGATGGCAGGAGCGGCCGAATTAGGAAGGAACTCTTGCAGATAGACCGTGACAAATTGCGACTCGAAAAGGATGACCATCCATTGCAGAGCGGCCACCAGCTCCAAGCGCACCAGAGGTGACATATCGTCTGCCACCTTATCAAGCAGGGTAATCGCTATGATTCTGTCAATGTTGTTGGCGTGCTCTTCCGAACGATCGGTCACTGAACTGATGAACGTGCCAAGGGCAAAGACTGCAGCTGCACGCACTTCCGGCACGGGGTCCTGCAGCAGGTGGTAGAGCTTTTCGTGGGCCAAATCGCGGACACCCGACCATCGCGCTTTGTCGAAGTTCTGCCACAACTGTCCCAAACATATCGCCAGCCATTGGCGGAGCAGCCAATCGTCATCGTTCAGCTGCACCAAGCAGATGGACACAAGTGAGCCTTGCAGCGCGCCCGTTTGGCCCAGCAGGAAGTTCTTCACGATGCTAGAGAGCACGAATGCGGCCAGAGTTCGTATTTCCTTTGTGACAGTGGTGTCCTGCAGAACAGAGAGGAAGTACTTGTGATCCTTAACCAGATCCACTTGACACGAAGAGTCCACGGCTAGAATCTTCGTCCATATGAACACCAATACTGGTCTCAGTTCCTTTGCGGAGCTTTGCAGCAATTTAAGTACGTAAGGGAAAATCCCAACGCCCAGGGCAAGATTTACGGCCCACGGGCCCAGATCCAGGAAGCGAGCCAGCAGATCCAACGCTCGCAAACGATGTACCTGTGAGAGGAGGACTTGCAGCACGATTGGCAATTGCTCGGGCGGCACTCTCGACTCGGATTCGCGGTCTAGCCAGACCTGAAATGCAGTCAGTTGTTCTTCGAAGAATGGGAGTTGCTTGTAGGGAGCACCCTTCTCCAGAATGTCAGGCAGTTGTTGAAGCGCCAGGTCCACAACCAGGTCCCATGCATCCCACATGGGGTGTCGGAAGCACGGTGGCAGCGCAGGGCTAGAAACAGGCGTACAGTCGTGTGATCGGAGGATCCGTTCGGCGAGCAGAAAGTTCCTGAACAAGCTGGCCACCAGCAAATCCTGTCGGAAGAGTTTCTGAAACAGATCTCTGGGCAGCGTGTTCCAGGCAATCGTGTCCGTGATCGCAGTGAAGATCCAATTCAGCTCACCCAGCATGGTCCGGCGGTCGTTCACCTGTCCGGGGATCTTGTCGATCAGATCGCTGTGCATCTTCGGCACCAGATCGAACTTCCCCTGCATTGAGTACCATTTGAGAGCGATTTTGATGGGCGTTGTGAGGCAGGATGTGAACAAGTCGGCCGGTAGCTGGGAGTTCATGGGCAGGATCTGGTTCGCTGAGCACGCTGCCAGATGAATGCACTTCTTGTACGTGACCACTGGCAGTGCACTTGGCCCAATTGTCTGCATCACTTTCTCCATTTCCTTTTCGTGCTGCTCGGCGAACTGATTGAACGAGTTTATGATGATCCCAGCGTTCGAGCAGTCATAGACGTAGATCGAGGGAGCTCCCATCCAAGCCTGCAAATCGAATATCGACAGCGGGATGTATTGGGTGAAGGTCTTGTTGAATACCCAGATCTCTCCGTTGGCCGTCGGCTTCGGGACACCATGACCATTGTAGTGGAAGAGTACGCGCTCTTCTTTGGCGTTGCGACGCAAACTGGTGCAGAGTTTCTTCACATCTTCCACGGTGGGGTCGTGACACTTTTTATAGCGGGCTCGTGGTTGCCAACGTTCGTACTGCTTCTGCAAATTCGATCCAATTAATTCCATTGCCTTGGGAGCCGACACAGAAGACGGATCTATCCAGCATTCGAGGCGTGAGCAGGGTTGAATTTTGACAACATCCGGCGGATCGACTCCGATGTTAAGGCAGAGTACCAGAGCAACACTTGCCGTTTTCATTCGCTCACGGATGCGCCATTGTTGCTTCTCAAACATTATCCCGTCGATGTTCTCCTGATGGCGTTTCGATTGGAAACATATTGGACACTGGTAGTCGGGAACGGTTGTGCCGCAATAGCCATTGGCTAGCGTCAATGATGCATTGAGACTGTCAGACATCGAAGTCTTGCGGCTGCCAACCGAACAGCGACTTTGATCGAGCATTGTTCACTTATTTTGTTTCTTTTGTTTAATGTTGTTGATTTCTTTATGAACACTCAGATTTTGGATACAGTTATTTATGAATGGTGTCCATTATTTATGCACTTGGACATATGTAATGTTTTTTTTGGTATCACTGAAGTTCTTTTTAAACAGTTTCTTTTTAGATAAAAATAAAAATGTAAATTTAATTAATCCAATGACCAAGAAATTGAGTGATTTTACGAAAATGGATTTTGTTTCAAGGAGGAATCCTAGGAACTGCGTGAAGGACGAACTAAAATCCCTCAGAATAAATTTCGTGCTTAGATCCACTTCGATTCAGTACTTTAAATAAGCGACTTAAAAATCTAGTTTACATTTTTCTAGAACTAATTGAGGTTCTAATTCCACAATACTTTAAGAAACTTGAGTACCCAGTTGCCAATATAGACTCAGATAACTGGCTTAATGGTATCGCTTTCCGAGGGTGAATGGTCTTGGGAAGTGGAATTGCATCCGTCGATCATGTTCGATCAACATCACGCGTTAGGACTTGCCTCTAAAGAACCCGATGGAAGGTGACAGTCAGGGGGCTGTATGGTCCTAGAAATGGATGAAAAGTGGACTAATTTTATCTTCAAAGTTGTCGCAACTAGTTTATTGAGGAATGCTGCCATTAAACGTAAAATATTGCATATCGATTAAATCAACGATTAACCAAATCACGGGCAAACGATACAAATATTAAAGCCCCGAAAAATAAAAAGAAAAAATTCCGTTTAAGGAGACGATGAAAAAATGCCTGGAATATGACATTCAATCCTCTCATCCATTTATAAAATTTAAGACCGATTTTTATAATAAAGCAGAATAAGGCTAGCTACAGGCTTACGAAATCGACTGAAAGAACCGAAAAACCGCTTTTCACAATTGTTTGATTCAGATTGAGAAGACGGGACGAGATCTGCAAAACTAACTCCTTGGGTCAAGATAAAGAAAAACGCAGACGTTTCTCAAATGCAATAGACTAAAATAGTTGTGTCAAGTCAAAGCTCTTTAAAGATAGAAACTTCTTTATAACTTAAATTTACTGCGTTTCAAAACGTACCATGGTCCTGCTTAAATGTTGAGTAAATAAATTAAAATAAATTGTTTGGTACAAGAGTCCATTGAGAACTAGGGCCTAGTGACTTACAACTCTCAACCATTCCTGTAAGCGAGTACTATTGTCAGGGATGAAGGGGACCTACGGATTTAAGCCGAATCCGAACGGCTTATTACGGAAAGCACTTTTCATGACAGAATTTATCAATTTCTCGCAAGAGGCAGTACCCTTGAAAAAAAAAAATTTAAATGGCATAGGCAGGGATCCAACCCAAACTGAAAATGGGTATTTTTGAACTTGAGCACCATTTCAAAACATCATTATAAATCAAATGAAGGCTTAACTAATATGAATTTCCGGAACTTAGTGCGTTACGAAAAAATCATAAACTGTGTTTAGAAGATAAGCATTTGTACTTGTATGAGGACCTATAAGGTGCGTTGGAGAGAGGTCTAATGGAGAATTGTTGGGTCAATATATTGTGGAGAAACGCTACTATGATCTGTGTACAATCTTTTTTTAAACCTGATATTTTGCAAAAATTAAGCTTTGGTCACGGAAAAATGTATTTGCCGCATTATATTCTAGGCGACTTAATTTTACTGAATGAAGTGATCCAGAACCCTCGGAGTCTCCAGTTAAGCAACTGCATGACTTCAGGTCGCTATTTGCATGGGTGGAGAGACTTGTTACAGGTGGTTCATGATGATACCATATTATTTTAATAAGTTTTCATAGATTTGTGATTTAAAAATGAAAAGTAGTTTTATCTATGCCAATTTTAGGTGCATGTAATTAAATACAATAAAGAATATATGTTTATCAAAGCTTCCATAAGAAGTCATTTTATTATTTAAATGTGAAAGATTTCTTTTGGACTGCTGTCTGATAGATGAAGACAAATTTTCCAACACAAATTTTTAATACAAAATAAAATATACCATAAAAAATCACTTCATCGATTTTGGATAAAATTTCCGCTAGGGATAGAGGTACATGCTTTTAAAGTTGAAATCATATTGCAAATAGAAAAAACTTCTACTGAAAACAATCACGGTGCTCAAAGTTATAGAGTAAGAGCCCAGGGCCACCAGACGTTACTTATTTTCTGAGTAACAAAATGTATCGTACAGAATAGTGTATACTCTTAAGGTCTACATACCTGCTAACTTGGGCCGGCGGCCAATTTACCTGTACCAGGTACTAAAGGTAAATACAAAACTCTCTTACTTTTCTTAAAGTCTGAGTGATAATTTTTGTAAATATTTTACACAATTTCATTAAAAATATAAAATCGATACTGTCAGACAGTTTTCGTCGGCGGTTATTTCCGCCAGACACTTAAAAGCTTGCGGAAATATGAGGTAAGATTTCTTAGAGTCTGAGTCTTAATTTTTATACATGATATTTTGGAAACTATTGCAACACTATTTGCAAACAGCCAGACAAATTGTAGGAGCCAAATATCCGCCAACAATTCCGCCTACCCGACCTTGACGGAGTGAAGATAGCTATATCTAATCTTAAGTCAAACAAAGCTGCTGGAGCTGACGGAATAACTGCCGAACTATTCAAAGCAGAAGGCGATGACTTGGTAGGGAGCATACACCAACTCATCTGCAAAATATGCTCGGAAGAAAGCATGCCCGATGAGTGGAATCTCAGCATAGTTTCGCCAATACATAAAAAAGGAGACCCTCTCAATTGCGCAAACTACAGGGGCATCAGCCTCCTTAACATTGCGTATAAGATCCTCTCTGCCGTATTATGTGAACGTCTGAAGCCATTCGTCAACAACCTGATTGGTCCTTATCAGTGCGGCTTCAGACCAGGAAAGTCCACTATCGACCAAATATTCACACTACGGCAGATCTTGGAAAAAAACCAGGAGCTTCAAATCGATACCCACCATCTCTTTATCGATTTCAAAGCCGCGTATGACAGCATCTATAGGGAAGAGCTCTACCGAGCAAAGTCTAGTTTTTGCATCCCTGTCAAACTTATCCGTTTGTGCAGAATGACGATGGAGAATGCACGCTGCTCTATCAAGGTCGGAAAAGATCTTACCGATGCATTTGATGTCAAAAAAGGTTTTAGACAAGGCGATGCACTGTCATGCGACTTCTTCAATATCGTTCTGGAAAGAATTGTGCAAAACTCAACCGTCAACACTAGAGGCACAATCTTCCAAAGATCCATCCAATTACTCGGATACGCAGATGATATTGACATAATTAGAAGATCAAAGCGTGATGTCAGTGGAGCGTTTTTGAGCATTGCGCCGGAAGCAAAGAAGATGGGTTAAGTGGTCAATGAGGGCAAGACCAAGTATATGCTGTCATCAAAAAAGGACACTGAACAACGACAACGTCTTGGACAAAACGTCACCATGGACAGCTATAACTTTGAGGTAGTCAAGGACTTTGTCTACCTAGGCACCGCTATAAACACAGAAAACGACACCAGCGCTGAAATCAAGCGAAGAATAACTCTTGCAAATCGCTGCTTCTTTGGACTTAGAAGGCAATTGAGAAGTAAAGTTTTCTCTCGAGCATCTAAAATCACCATCGTCTTATAGATGGTGATTTTAGATCATCCCGGTTCTCATTTATAGCGCTGAGGCCTGGACTCTGTCAAAGAAAGATGAGAGCGTCTTAGGATGCTTCGAGAGAAAAATTCTTGGGGTGATTTTTGGTCCCGTTCGCTTAGATGGAGAATGGAGAAGATATAACGACGAACTGTACAGCGACACTGACCTAGTTAGCAGAATTAAAGTTCAACGGCTCAGATGGCTGGGTCATGTAGAGCGAATGAACATCAACGCTCCAGCCAGGGACGGCGCAGTAGATGAAGCCCGCGACTCAGTTGGCGCACTCAGGTGGGTGAAGACCTCAACCAACTTGGCGTGCGAAACTGGAGACAGCTACCTAGGGACCGAGTTGGCTGGAGACGCATGTTGGTTGAGGCCCAGTTCCGTCCCAGACTACCAGATAGAAAAATAATTTTGAAGTCCAGAATAGCTTTGCATTTAATTTTTTTTTAATCTCTGTATCTATTTTAATGTCCACGAAATTTTTTCCATTTTTTACACTTAAATAAATTGGGTGGCGCAACAGTCCGTTGAGATCTAGGGCTTAATGACTTACAACTCTCAACCATTCGTGTGTGCGAGTAATGGTGTCAGAGATAGAAGGGACCTACAGTTAATATGCCGAATCCGAACGGCTAATTTGAGAAAGCTCTTTTGCATGACAAGAGTTACTCTTGGAGGATTTGCCAATTCCTCTCAAGAGGCAGTTCCCTCGAAAAGACTTTAGATGGCATATGTAGCGATCGAACCCAAGACCTCTGGCATGACAGTCCAACGCACTAACCATAATGCCATGGGAACTACAAAAAGAAGAAAGGATAGTCGGTTTAATATGAAGCACGAAAGAAAGAAGAGTCAAGGAAGAATTTTTGGTGAAGAGCTGGAGTGAGTTCAAACACATTTTTTTTTATTTATACCAAACTATTCAAATCCGTCTCTATCAACTTTTATGTAAACAATCCTCACTTGGACTTAAATAACGATAACAACTCTAGAGTTGATCTACTGGCAAATTGAAAAAGGGTAAAGAAAACTGCTCTTATTTTTTACGATAAGTGATACGGGTGGAAAGTACTAATAACGAAAAAAACTGGGGAATGTCAATAATACAAAAGAACATGACCTGTTTCAATTAAACCTCAAGATCAATGACACGAATATAATTTGTTTTCATGACAAAAAAAAACCAAAACAACCTACAATTTAAACCGAATAAATCACAACAATTCATTCATTTTTGTTACTTCTTTATTCATAATATAATTACAAACAAATAAACCCCCGCCGTCGCGTCGTTGTTGGAATAATTCTCAGAAGAGACAAACAAAAACAACATAAATAACAATAAAGTCTCACGCCTTTTAAACGTGACATTTTTTAACTTTTATTTCTTCTTCTTTTACTTAAATTTTCAATGGTGACTTTTTTTAAAAATTATTATTAAAATCCAAATTCCCAAAATGATACCTTTACCTTAAAAATCTCACAGAAAAAAATATGCAAATACAACAAAATTACACAAAAATAATAAAAATGCATGAATGAATGGGAATGACCTGACGCATTCCATTTCATTATTTTAAAATATATGTAAGTGGAATAAGAAGAAGAATCATCATCATCATCCAAAAGAAAGAATGAACCTACGCCCAACATGTGTTCGATGGTTGATTGCGTATTTATTTACTAAACCAACCTACCTACCTACAGTCTACAACAATATTCAAACAGACAGACGAGACGATTCAGTAGAATCTGAAGCCAGGCCAATGAGTAGGTATAGAGTACAGTTTAAGCAAGCAAAGCCACCTAAAACACCAAACCAAAAGTGCACACAAAACAAATGATGGAGAGCAATTTGATTTGTGTTTTTTTTTGTATTTCTTTCTTGAGACACTCAAGGGTTCATGACATGCGAAATGAAAGAAAGATTAGCGTCTTTTCCAATTGCATAATATACATTTATACATATATACAAATTTATAAAGAAAAATGTATGAAAAATTACGTATTATTATGCATATATTTATTTAATCAAACAAGACAAGAAGAATGCAAAAAAGGTAGGTACAGGGGTGTCTAAAAGAGCTAAAGCTACAGCTCCTACCTACATCTCTATAACCATGGCTAAATCTACAACTAGAGAATACATATTGCGGCGGAATGACGATCGACATTCCATTCTTTCTTCAATCTAGAGCACGGAAAAGACCACAAATCAATGGGAGCATCTGACTCATTGTCGAAGTCGATGTCGCCGTTCGTCGTCGTCGATGTCACTACCGTGGGTATGGGGAGGTAGATAACTAGGTAGGTATACAAACGAAACTAAAAAGAAAAATTGCTTTAGGACTTCGTAAGGCCTGGCATCACATTTCTTTGCACCCACGTTTTTTTTGTCTTCTTTCAACTTGTTAAGAGAAAAATTAGCACACTTTAAATTTTAAAACATCAACAACAGGCTTTTAAATGGAAATTTATAATTCAACATTCCAGCAGCCACCAACACTTCTAGTCCTAGTCCTTGAAACAAATGAAATGGGAATAGGAAGACACAGGTCAGAAACACAGAGGAGGATTAGGGAAAGGTAATCCAACATATTCGACTTTTGAGACTACCTACAGTCTTTTCTTTTTCGTTTAGTCACAAATCCTTTTGGTAGGTTATTTTTCGTCTGCTCTTATTCTTTTTTTCGGGATTATTATAAAGAATTGCGTGTTTGCATCCTCTTAAAATTCTTGGTCGTTGGATTATTTAAATTATTTATGTGTGTTCTTTCTTTAATTAAGTTTTTCTTTACTTATAACTTTTCTTTTTATTTTCACAAACTCAATTGAAAGACGACGAAGTTGAAGATGGTGATGGTGAGGAACAAAAAAAAAGAAAAACTCAGGACTTTTTCCTGCACGCAGTTTTTCTTTCCTGCCATTTTTTCGTTCCACTCTTTTTCTTTTTTTCTTTGCTTTTCAGTCGCAAAAAATTGAAATCGAATTCTTCACTTTTCTTTTTGAGTGAAATTAAAACTTTATAACTTTACACTTAGCGGTTTATGTAATAATTGATGTTTTCATTTGTAGTTTAGTGTTTTGCACTTTTTTAATTGAATTTTAATGAAAATTCTTTACACTTGTGAAATTTTTTCTTTTCGCTTCTTAAAAATTTGGGAATCACGTTTGATGAAAAATACGCAGCATTTTTTTCAACGACTTTTCACTTTTGACACGAGATGTCATGAAAATGGGTTTGTTTGTTTTGTGGTGAGTGTTGGTGATAATGAATGAAAGAGACAGATGGTGTGTTTTTATGTTGACATATTGATTTGTTGGGTTTGTTTGGTTCAAGTTTTGAATGACAATCGGAGAATGGAACAGTTCTGTACTTCTCACAAGTTCTCTGCAATTGCTTTTTAATTCTTAAAATGGCAAACGTGGTTAAATTTATGTTCGATTTTAAGGGCCTTGCACATGAAAGCGAACAACGAATGAACGAATGGACGAACGAACGTGATTTTACACATTTCAAAAAGTCAATTTCAAACAAAAATAAATTTAAATTATAAGAAACCATTGACACTAATGTTTAGGAAATAAAATTTGCATTTTGTTCTCTAAAATAAGAACATTTTGTAGAAACAGTTCGGTAGTAACGAATTGCGGTGTGGTTGCTACCACACATACCATCCACACTGCAACGAAAAAATTGTTCACGCGCAACATAACCTCAAAATTACACCACTCTTCTTTTGTTTTTGTGTGGAAGATCATGGCTGAGGAAAATATGGAGAAGAGGGTTATTCAATTAGTCGCTATCTGCGAATAGAAATAGAAATAAAGCCTATGTGAAAGAAAACTCAAAATATGCGAACATCCAGAGTTCGCAGTTCGTAGCTCATGTGCAAGATGCTTTAGTGATTTAATGTGGATTTACATGTATCTGCATCTACATAATTCAGAAAAGTAGAGAGATGCAGACATATACATATGTCAAAACCCGAAAGCGAGAGGGAATACTTTACTTTACTTCCTATAAAATGCTATAACTTTTTGATAGTACATTGTTGCCGCAAGTAATGAAATAAATCAAAAACTGAAACAAAAATAATCATTGATTAATAGTTTAAAGATTATTTTAATTCTTTAAATAATAAAAATGTATTTAAATTCGGAAAAGTATTTCATTACTGTAAAAAAAAATATTAAAAAGGCAAAAATGTATAGAATGCGACATAGCAACAAAATTTAGAAATAAAGAAAATTGTTCAAACACTGATGCAGACGAAAATGCTATAACAAAGATGAACTTGTTTGTCTTTACTATAATCTTGACTTCTGCTTTACAGGAATTTCCAAAAATGCGAAAATGAATATGATTTGTATGTTTTTCTTTTTTCTCTATCTGACAAACGTAAATATTATATGTACTGTTCCCTTTTTTTCAAAAAATCAAATGCAGAAACATGTAAATCAGCCATCAATCTAAGAATTTTTTTTTGAGTTGAATAGCAAAATTTATTTGCTTGAATTCCTAACTGTTATTTATTTTCCTGAAAAGCTGAAATAATGTGTCAAACAATTATGGCATCGTTAGAACTGATTTGTGTTCCAATCTAATAGAATTTCATTACCAGATTTCTGTAAAAAAAACAACGTCCGGTGCATTTCAATTACAAATATTTGTTTAATGATCGCTATAACCGATTTGTGAAACAGTTTTAAATCATTGATTAAAACCAAATGATAACTATAGCTCACTCTATTACCTGTGGTGTGATGGTTAGGTGATAGTTCTAGCTATCATTGGCTGCGTTCAATCTTAGGCAGATAGGGTATCCGGATACCCTTTTGTTAGTCTGCTATTACACGATGAATCTAGATGCATGCGACACTTCGAACAACATAAGTGCAAAAGAGAAAAAAAAATCGAAAACATGAGACGCAAGAAAATCGACCTGTGTCGCACGGGTAAAATTTTCCTTGCGACAATTTGACGTTTCTCTGTTCCCTTATTCGTATTTTTGCTATTCTCTTTCATTTGGTTTCTTTGTTCGAGAAGCAAACTTCGACGGACAGTTCATTTTGTAGGAATCTATGTCTTTGTTTTTTATTATAAATTATATTTTAATAATAATACTCATAAATTTTACAAAACAAAATGTTTTTTTATTGATTTTAGAGAATAACAAAATTTTCTCGATTAATAAAAGTAAACAGACAAACAAACAAGTCGATGACGAAATAAAAATGAAAGAGAACTGTCAAAATAGATTCATGAATCTAGTTTCAACGTGTAATAGCACTTGAGAAACAGGATAGGATCACAAAGAAGAATTCGAAGATGTCGCATGCATCTAGATTCATCGTGTAATAGCAGACTTAGTGTTTTACGTGTAAAATAACAGCTGATCAAAAACTTAGATGTCAAAACAAAAATAATCAAAAGGTATCCAAGAATTTTTGGGGCATATAGGAATCTGACAGAACAGCTGATTTAACACATGGTTGAATTTCAAGAAACTTTAAAACTGATTTCAGATTTTTGTATTTGTTGGTAAACAAAAAGATACAAAATGTTAGTTGAAGTTGATTTGAGGATGTTCTGTACATAATAGACGATGAAGACGCTATTTGCCTCTCGTTTTGTAGATGACCTAGCAGGTCTTACCTCCAGTCTAGTGTCCAGCATTTTGAAGTTGAAGAACCTCATCCTGTTCGAGAGGTACAACAAAATACAGGCAAATGTATATTTATCTTGTGGCAATGATTAAAAATGAAGGTAAATTATTCTTTCAGATGATTCAAAACCCCAAAAAAAAACCACTGTATTCCCTTTTTTAAGGTTGGAAACATAAATCTATTCTGCTCTTTTTGGAGAAGTGCAGAAAGAGAAAGGACCTGCTTCGAGACCCAAAAACCCGGCGAAGAACAATTGTGCAAGAAATTGCAAAAGCTCTGGAAGAACACGGGTCAATTTGTGATGAGAAGGAATTAGAAATAAAATTAGAAAATATGAAAAAGAGCTACAACATTATCATATACAATAACAAGAAAACGTCGACTGGTTGAGTGAATATGAATCATTCTCTGCTTTTTGTGAACAGCTGAAAGTTGTTTTTATTTTTTGACAGCTATCTCAATACAGCTATCCAACTCGTTCAACAAGGTATCTATAAATCCACCTATCCAAGATACCCTATCAAGCATTTGAGGTTAGGGTTGATCATTTAAAGTAAAACTAACAGGTGAAATTCGAAGAAAATGAAACGCTTTCAGTGGAATGAATATTTTTTGAAATGCGAAATTAACAACGTCAACGTAAATGACAGAATAGACAACAGGGTGACACCACAACATTCAGAAGTTAATTTGGGTGCAAGCACAAGCGTTGTACGTTCACAAGAGGCATGAGATTCACCAGTCTACCAGAATGCCAGTATTTATATTAATAAAATTAGAATTATAAGTTATAATGTATCAGGAGTTAAAAACAAAACTTTATATGTGAATTTTTTTAATTATGTTAAATCTTTTGATACATTTGTTCTTTTTGAAACTCATTTGTTAGAAGGAGAAGAAGATAGATTTAAGAAATTATTTTTTGAGTATGAATTAAGATGGGATAATGCTGTTAAAACATCAATCTTTGGTCGTGGCAGTGGAGGAGAACTTTTCGGTTATCGCAGAAATCTTGTCGGTTTAAACATGAAGTTTGAAAGGGCGAATGAGACATGGGTGTTGGATGCCGAAGCTGGTGGCGAAAAAATGTACTTAGTTCCAGTTTACCTCAATTGTAATCACTGGCAATTAGACTTTGAAAAACTGTGTGACAACTTGCAAGGCATTGATTCGACGAACATAATGCTTATTGGAGATTTCAATGCCAGGATTGGCCAATCACAAAATAACTACATCAGTTCACATTACCCATTTTTTAACCTGAACCGTAATTCGAAAGACGTTTTGTGCGATAGCAAGGGATCGAAAATCTTGGAACTTGCAGATGAATTCAACTGTCATGTTCTATTGGAAGTTGTGAAGGAGACGCTAAAGGGGAGTATACCTTCATTAGAGGAACTAGTTGTTCTGTCATTGACTATTGCTTCATATCTGGAAAATGGAATGATGTCATAAGTAATTTTTAAGTAGGAGTCGAAACGTTTTCAGATCATATGCCGCTTGAAATAGCACTTTCGTGTACAACATCACAATCTCCAGTCAATACAAGACAGCTTAACCTTGTTCCAAAACTGATTTGGAACGATAAGAACCGAAACGTTTACCAAACAAACTTAAACAAAGAACTGGAGACGCTTGGAAATTTGGATATTCGTGATGATATAAACACCCTTCTAGAAATGATTAAGAAAGCAATCCCGAAAAACAATCCGCAAAAAAATAAAGCACTAATTAAACAAAAATGGTTTGATGTTGAATGCATGAAAGCAAGGAAATTGTCGTTTAATTACCTCAATCTTTTAAGAACCCACAACCTACAGATTTTTAGAAAATTATATACGGATGCGAATAGGAACTCTAAACGATTATGTTATGCCAAGAGAGTTTCCTTTGAAAATTTAAATATTGCTGTTATAAATAACACCCGCTCATCTTTAGAGTTTTGGAAAGCTGTTAAGCATCTTAATGGAAAAATAAATACTATAGCTCTGGGTTTGCAGGCATCTGATCTTAGAGACTACTTCATCAGCCTTCTCAATCGCTCAGCAAATGGTCCTTTGGTGCAATATGCAGCTCCCTCGATCCTCGATGAGTACTTAGATGTACCTTTTTCGATCCAAGAAGTGAAAGAAGTTGTTGCAAATGCAAAATCAAACAAAGCCCCAGGGGATGACCGGATCCCCTTTGAATTCTTCAAACACGCCACGGAAAAATTTATCTTTCTTTTAACATCCGAATTCAACCGAATTTTCGAAAGTGCCTCTGTTCCGGAAGTTTTTCATAAGTCAATTATTTTTCCGCTTCACAAAAAAGGTAGCTACGAGGACCCAGCAAACTACAGAGGGATTTCCTTTCTTAACACCTGCGCTAAGCTATTTGCTGGACTTATTCACAACAGACTGTCGAAGTGGGTGGAGGACAAGAACATTCTATCGGAATTCCAGGCTGGTTTCAGGAAAAGTTATTCAACCATAGACCATATTTTCTCACTGCTGAACATTGCTGATCTTTATAAAAGGAAGCAGTGGTGTTAGTGGCAGTGGCATCACTGTCACTCATATCTTCGACTGCCAACTTTCAAGATACAAACATCAATGTCATACAAATACCAAACTTACGATACAAAATCCAAGCCATACCAATAGCAACTGCAAAAAAGAAGAAGAAACGAAAAATTCAAATTCCAGACAAACGTATTTCAGCAGTCATTGAGAGAAGACCAACGAACCACAAGAATTGCGAAGTAATATTAAAAGAAATTTGTAGTTTCTCATAAAAATTTCTACTTTTAATAAAATTAATTCGAAACTGACAAATTTAAATTGATTCTTTGTTTTTCTTTAAATAAGTTGTTCCAATAATAAGGAAGAGCAACAATTCTACAAATTTCTTTTATATTAATAAGTAAAAGATAAAGATAAAGATGTCTGCTGACGAAACTCCATTAATAAGGAGAAGTAAACGACAAGAGGGTCGTAGAATCGCCAAAGCCAATGAAGATGGTAGATGCAAATTATGCGACCTAGACAACACGCAAGAAATGGTTCAGTGCGACGAATGTTTACAATGGTACCATTTCAATTGCGTCACCGTGACTGCGGCCATTGAAGAAGAAGATTGGAGCTGCGCGCAATGTCTAAACCAAAAAAAGGCAGATGCAGAATCCGTTCGTTCCAAGAAGACGTCTTCAACAAATCGCCGGCAAATAGAATTACAGATCCTCGAAGAATCTAGAGAACTAGAGAAGAAGAGAGATGAAGATTATCTAAGAAAGAAATTGGATTTGCTCGTAAATGGAAGTCAAAGAAGTGCGTGCTCCGAATCGTAAAAATCCGAAAGATGTCGAGAATTGGATTCGAAACCAGAACGATGTACAACACCAAGCACTTGCAGTGAATACAAGGAAAAGTGCACAAATAACAACACAAATAAATCAACATCTGGGCATCCATATTCCTGCCGCCACCATGCCACACAACCCTGGCCCATCAACATCACTTCATCATGCAAATCCAAGAAATCTACAGCAAGAGTCTGCACAACCCGATAATGTTCAATTGGCAAACAGACATTCAATGTCAAGGGATTTACCGAATTTCTATGGCAGCCCTGAAGAGTGGCCACTTTTCATCAGTACTTACGATCGAAGTACACGGCTCTGTGGGTTTAGTAATGAAGAAAACCTCTTGAGACTGCAAAAATGTTTAAAAGGACAGGTCCTTGAAACAATGCGCGGCAGATTGATGTTGCCATCTAATGTTCCTAACATCATACAAATGATCAGCTTCATTTTGACACCTAAAATTACCAACATTTTCAATAATGAAGAAGAAACCCAAGCTAAAACTGCCACCTAACCACATAGAACTCACTTAAGTTTTGATAACATTTTGCGAGGCTTTAGATCGCAATATGTTCATTAATTCAAACCATATCGCAAGAATGACATTTTTTCAAAAGCATTTTGAGTTTTCCCTTCCTCTATTTAATAAAATAAAAAGAACAATATGAATTTTCTTTCGGCTTCCATTCTGTCAGAAATTCTACAAGACTGCTGTATATTTTTGTTGCAATAGGTTTCGGGTAAAGATAAAGTGCAACACTGTTTAAAAATTGCAATCCGTATATTTTGTTGTTGTAGCATTGTAAAATTTTACACCTATACATTTTTACAAAGATACTAAACCTGTTGCATCGGATCGGTAATATCTCCAATCTAAAAAACAAAACTATTCAGTTTGCATTGAAAGTAATAGAAGAGGCATTGTACGAGTATACTGCCTTATTTTTAGTTCTTTCGCCCATGTTCCGAATTTCGATCGAAAGCGAATTGAAATCACTTTACAATGTCACGTGAAATGAAATTGCATGTTCTTCAATTCGATAGATTTCGAAAACTTCGAAATTACTTCGAACTGTCAGAGTTGAAGGATTATCCTGTATCCATTTTTATTTTGTTTCTGAAGCACAATTTTTGCTGTTTTGAACATGGATGCAATATTATTGGCATTTTTAAGTGAAAAAAGGAAGCAGAATTTAAGAGAAAAAATAAGAGGACGAACTTCGGGAGACAAAACAAATATATTATTCGATTTACCTGACACAATGTAAGTGTGTGAAAATTATGAAGAATTGTTCTGATGAATAAAGTATATTCTTGATTTCCTCTTTTAAGCGTTCATTGTAATTTAAGAAAACACATTTTTTATATGTTCTAAGGGAAATAGAATCTTTTATAATACCTTCATCGATTTCTTCAATTCAAAAACTTGCTGCAACCCTCCGATTCCTAGCAGAAGAAAGCTACCAAAGATCAAATCACAGAAATAAAAAAAGTGATTTGAATGCGATAAAAAATGGAACAAACCGAAATACAGAACACCTATTTGCATGTTCGATATTTTTTGTAAGCTAAATTGTCTTTAAAGAAACTTCAATCACAGTCGACAGGTTCAGACGACGTAAGGGACTTGAATGTAAGGCAAGTTTCTTGTGTCTATCTGGTTGACCAGCTGCCAAAAAACTGCTTTTGAAATGACAGCTGATCATTCAATTGAAAGCTGCACCCATGTTCTGTAATTTGCGAAGCGATAAAACTTGTCGAGAAACGGTAAGAATTGAAACAAAACTAATTTTATCGCATGATCGGGTTTCTGTAACTTTGACTGGCGATAACTTTATCGACTGGAATAAACGGAATAGAAATACTGGAAAAATGCGATAAAATGGGTTTCTGTATCTCTAAAAGTCGATAACTTTTTCACATTAAACGTCAAAATATATCACTTTATCAAAAGCGGCGAATTATAGAAAACAACATAAAACTTAAAAATGAGCGAAGTCGCAAAGGTAAGTACAAAGTATTAAGGTACGTAAATAAATGTACATAAATTGCTTATTATTGATAGAATAATAATAAATAAATAAATAAACTGTATTTTCAGAGATGTTCCCGGGTTACAAGGGCCCAAAAAGAATGCTTGGTGCAATTAATGGAGGACCACAAAGAGTTTGCCAGGGGGCTATTCAATTGCCCAAACTCCCACCAAAGCTCATTGAATATGTGGGAAATATTGGCGCTCAATTTATCCCGTTGCAAAAAAGTGGATTGCCGAGCAAACGTGGAGGGGGATAGGGATAAAAGTTCTTTTTTGTCCCTGTGGCAAATATGGACGTATTTCCTCCACCAAAATCAGCGCTGCATCACGGCTCACCCGGAATACCTCACGGAAACGTTCCTCGGGCATTTCGAAGGGGTTCGTGCTGTCTCGAAGCATGCGGCGTTCTATACGCATTTTGTTGCGGCATTTGTAAGCTTCTTCAATGAAAATAGCGAAAACTTTCAATAAAAATACACTATTTAAATAATTTAATAAAATCAAGAATAATAAATGCAATTTGAATTTCACTTTCTGTTTTTTTCTTGTTTTAAAATGTCAATTTGACAGTTCTACTTATCGCCTTCCAATGGAATTTCCAGCCCAAACAAATCGAAAATCGAAGTTATCGCATTGAGTTACAGAAACCCAATTTTTTCCAGAGGTGATAAGTGGGGAACGAATCGTTTCATTTTTTAACGATGCGATAACTTATCTCCTGAGTTACAGAACATGGAACCTGGGTTGGAATCGGCTAAGGTGATTGTTGATAAATGACAATCAAAATGATCGAATTTGATCTACATAAGGTGATAGTCAAATTGATACCTAAAAAGCTATCACAAAAAAATGTGATAGTCGTTTTCAAACAAATTTGTTTATTCCGAATAGAGGTACCTACCAGACGCTTACACAAACGATTGGAAAATGTTCTTACTTCACTTTGTTTCTTTTAAAAAACACATTCCTGTGACCGACAAAGCTTACGACATTCGAAAAAGAGCAAGAAAAGTACGAATTTTATTCAAAATCAGCCAATTCGAAACTTTTATTTAGATATTTTATAAGAATCAATTTAAAATTTCACAAAGGCAACAACGAATTTTGACAATTTCAATCAGAAATTGTTCAATCGAATTGAATTGAGTTGAATCGTCTTACACAGACGGAATGAAAATAATAGTCAACAATCACTTTAGCCGATTCCACCCCTGAACTTTATTACTCTGTGATTTACTAATTTTTTGAGAAATTTTATTCAATGCTTTGTGTTAAGCATTATTTGTCAAATTGGAAAAGAAACAAGTAATATTTCTTTACAATATAAAACACAAATCGTGATGGACCTGAAGCTTGCGTGAGAAGATTTTTGTAGACACTAAAGTTTTTGGGTAGTTTTTGCACAATGAACTAAAGTAAAGCTTGGAGTTTGAAATTTATGACACTTGAAAAACTATCTAGTTGCACTGGTCAAAATGTACTTTCAAAAAATGCAGTTCACTGCAAATGAAGTCTTCTCTAAACCTGCGCAATGCAATCAAAAATTGAAGTTTAATCAGTTTTGTGTCGAGAAATTCGAGACGTCAAATTAATCTGGCAGTATTTTTTATAAACTATGTTGTATACAAAAACAAATGTTAAGTGGATTTTATAAGAAATATTGACAACAGTTTGCAGTCAATTTATTTCTTTAATCTTAAGATAATTGAGTAGAAAATAAGTTTTCAGAATTTTTAGTAATTCCTTTTTATTTTTTATGGAAGAAAAATTATATTGTTTAAATTTTAACCACATATATACAAAAGTTAAAAAGTCATTCATCGTAATATGATTTGTTGTTCGTAAAATATCTAAGATAAGCTCGATTTAATTTGGTTTAAAAAAATTTTAATTTTCTTTTTTCTTGTTTATGGACGTCTTAATGTAAAATAGCATACAACTTAATTAATTTGTAGTTTATATCTCTGTTAGATCTTAAGATATGGAAGACAAAAATAGATTTTTAAACGTAGACAGTACTCTAAAGACCTTGAAATTAGATTTTCTATTTGACAAATCGGACCGATAACAATATCTTCCAATAATAAATATAAAAGAAATTGATTTATTTTATCAATGGAAAACCCCGAGCGTATTAGTTAACTTTGATTGAAAAAGATATACAAACTGAGCACCTTGATGAACCTTAAACATAATGCAAATTTCTTCTTAACCACAAAAATCAGTTCTTGCCATAGTTGTCTTTTATGGCGAGGATTAAAAATTTGGCTAAGTGGATTTCAAGGTTTTTGACGGAATTAAATACAGTTTTCCAAAATTATTATACACATATACCTTCAAAATGTTAGTAATTAATTTTTGGTTGAATTCAATGTTTTTTACATGCGAAAAGTTTAAATTAAAACGACAAATTTGTTTGTCATGTCTCCATAGAACAAACACCCAAGGTATTTTTGGCCTGTGGAGTATTGACACAGCCTCAAAAATATATATTTTGACCTCAGATATTATTAAACAAAGACCATGAGACTTCTACAAATTTGAACCTCTGCAGATTTTTCTTATTTTGAGATTTTAAAGAAAGATCATATTTTCTCTCTCACTGACCACTTACTTCAGTGTATTTCAAAACAGACAATTTTCAGAACTTCAAATCAAATAAAAATCAATCCTAAAAATGTACATGTACTTACTCTTAAAACAGGATCTTTATGAAGTGCTTCTGGATATTGTATATGCTTGATTCGATGTCTTCCGAAAAGGCCAGTCGCAAAACTCTCAGCGCTCTTAAGTGTCCGCTGTGTGGCAGTATATTTAAATAAGTACACATCCGGGTCGTAAGTATCTTTTAAAATATGTGGAAAACGTTTTTGCATTCTCTCCGCCAGCTCAATCTGCTCGTCTTCGCCCTCAGCCACCAGAAACTTTTCCTCATCAGCACTGACATTGAAATACCAAAACCTAAACATTGCTATTTCGTGCGGACAAAAGCGAGTCTGAGTATTCTTAAGTATTCTTTCTTTAATGCGCACAAGACGCTCTTTGGCCTTGTCAATGATCATTTTGCTTGGATTACGCGCCCCATGACGAATCACTGACCAAATTCGCGTTGCTTTGCATTCTTCGATGATGAATAAAAAAACCAACAAAAAGAAACATAATGTAAACAATTCTACAAAACAACAAAACAATCATTTTATTTACATACCTGGATATTCAAATTTGCTTTCATCTAGATTGGCTATGACACGGTAGGGAGTCTTCGTTGATAGATGGTGTTCGATTTCATAGCGCTTCAAGTCGGAGCACCTGTACTCGATTTCAGCGAATATTAGAGAAATGTAAAAAGTAGTAAGGAGGATGGATTTTAAAAGCGTCCTCGACATTTTATCCAAAAAGTTAATAAAATACGAGAATTTGTCAAAATTTATAAAATACTAAAATCACAGAAAAATCTCGTTGTCTTTCGACAAGAGCAACAAGATTAGATACAAAAAATAAACAACAAAAAGAACACACGAATGAATTTATGAGATGACTTTTGAGAGCTGTCCAAGTGACAGCTAAAGCAATTTGAACAAAACAAATCAGATGTTTTTATGTCGGTAGGGTAGAGTAGTTCCAATAGTACAGTGTTCTTCAAAGCGTTTTTTCTAAGTGCGATGACGAACGGCGGAAGTGAGTGTTGGTGGTGGTTATTTTTGAAAAATTAATTTAAATGCTTAGAATAGTACAGTAAATTCTTTTTTAAAAAACAATTTCAATACAAAAAAAGAGGCTGGGATGCAACTCAAGCTGATAACATCTCATCCGTGCGCTTCTGTCGATTTTTTTTGAAAATTTAACAAAAATTTGTGTGAGATACAAAATTTGAAGTCAATATATTTATTTGTTTTCGTAATACTTGAGTGGAAAACCATTTTATATTAGTTTTTTGTTGCTTTTGTGTGCTGGAAAAAGTTGTTATTTGAATTTTTTTCAAAAACTTACTAAGAATTAGTTACGATATTTTAGATTTGATAAAATAAGTTTGATTTCAATATCTATTTTTGTTTCCAACATTGGCCAGGTTCAGGCGACATAAGGGACTTTAAAATAAGGCGAGTTGCTATTATCTGGCCAGCTGCCGAAAATCGCCTTCCAATTAAGGCTACTTTATTGGAAAGTTGAATGGAAAGTTAGTCAAGACAGATTTCCCTAACTATGACAGTTGATCATGTTTTCTTCATTTAAATGTAACCAATTTCGCGTAGTTTTGTAGATTCTTACTCTTTATTAAAAAAAAAACTTTCTATTGGTAATTTTTACAAATTTTACCAAATATTATAAACAATATTTTTCTTAAGATAAAATTACTTTGCCAAGATTTTCGAGTCGAAAACAATTTTTACCAACTTTTAATAGTGTGTTTTGCAGGTTTTTATTTTTTTGTAAAATAAACCGATACTTTGATTTTTCTCAAAAATTTACCAGACGTCAAAAACGTTATTCTTCGCATACAATTATTTTTGAGGTAATATAATTTTTTTCTTAAAATTGGAGTCGCTATCGGTATTGGTTCGTCAGATATTTGGGGTCAACCCAAATTTTCATTTTAAATTTGGTTGCGCTATTAAGGTCGTTTTCACATAGTTTATTCTTGACTTTTTAGAAGCTCAACAGCTTTACTCGAAGTTAATAGTAGGTCTTTCACAATAATCATTTTTTATTTCTTTCAGAACGGTTCAGATGGCTAGGACGTGATGTGTGTTTTCTGGTGACCTAAGTTTACACAATGGCAATTCAGACGAAGTAGCTATCCTCTGACTTAAAAGGCAATTTCTACAGCCTTGTGGATTGAATATTGAAACAATCAATAAAACCCAATTTATGCTGCAAGGTTTTGTACATAGTTATGTACTCACTTTGTGTTGTTCAAACTGTTCAAAATATTTGTCTTCAAACTTTGCTAACAGCACCTCAAAGTTTCTACTCCAAATCTATAATCCTCTCTCCACTAGTTCAACGTGATATTGAAGTTCTAGTCGTCACAATTTTTGAAAAAACATAAGTTTATGTTTGATAACCGATGATTTGAAAGCGCAATAGTAATTTTCTAACGTATAGATAAAATGTGATTTGGGTGAGGAAATATTAGTTGGCGATACACTAATTACTTCAGTCAAAGCCGATGACGTACGATCAAAAAAGATCAAACAGATTTGAACTAAGCAAACAGCCTTGTTTACTAACAGTATTGGTAAGGAATCATGCGGTACTTTCAGACCTTCCATCCAATTGCAACTACCATGCCGATGCATTATTTTCATGGACCTTGCATTAACAATTTTGTGGACATACCCAGGCTACTTATTGTAGAATAAAATAAAAGAAGTATTCACGATCCCATGTAATTGGTCTAATATCTTTGAAAAAATGTAAGGATGTTACATTTCATTGCACCACAACAACAAAATATAACTACGGAATAGATATAACTTATTGCAATAGAAAAATAGCATGATGTAAAATTTGCAACTATGTGACAGCTCATCAAATATCATTCAGGATGACAGCTGTAATTCATTTCTGAAAATTGTATAAACAAATAGTTGAAAAATGCAGCATCTGCAACAAAATTCAATAGTATTTTCTTTTACTTGCATCTTTTCATTTACAAAAATTAATAGTTATAAAAAAGCCAAGTCATTTTAAAACAAATGTCAAATATTGACAATGTCTTCAATTAGTGTTGACATAAGTAACAAACATTGCGTTCAGGATCTAATACTCCTAATAAAAGATTTGTTCATTAACGTTAAATTTCTTTATTTTTCCCTTAATATATAAATGTGCGAAAAAAGGTGGAAATTTGATCTAACCAAACAATTTCAGGATATTCTTCCCTAATATCGTAAATGTCAATGTGTCATAATGCATTTTTAATGTTAAAATTTTTAAAAATAAGCTAAATACAAAATTACCTTTAACACTTTACTAAATTGTTTCAAATTTTGAGCCAAAAAGTTCAGATTGGTAAAGACCACAAGTCACAATTTTTGAGTTAAATACATACAATTTGTCTTTTGTATTTGGCACTTCATAGAACATCTATGTAAAACAAAGGAAGTTTCTTTGATGCTTCATCATGCTTTTGTGTTGAAATGTTAAATGCGAAAAACGCTTCAAAAATGAAAATGCGAAAAGTATGATAGTTAGAAAGTTTATGCTTATGACTTATCCAGTGAGTTCAAAATGTGCTTCATTACTGAAGATGGTTTTCTTCGAAAATTGGTCATCTACTGCTGCCATTTCTTTCCACCATCCTGACACTTGATAACGCTTGAAATAGCCAAGAGTTTTCAGTTCGTAATTCAATTGCACCTTGTTTGCATGTAAATGAAAGTTTTTATTCATAATGTTCACCAACGTGAGAGGTGTAGTGTTGGGCACGGCGACGAGTTGAGGTGGACGGCTGTCCAGCCGCACTATCGCAAACAGCGGCAATATTTTCTGCAGTACAAACTGTGCGAGCATGAACTTGCGTTTTTCACATCTTCTACCAGCTAGATTTTTCCACACATTAGTAAGATGAAACTGACCGAAAAATTTTTTTATGCATATTGATTTAAACGCCCAATTTCAAAATAAGCCTGAATAACTTCAACGCATTTCTCGATTGAGTATCTTCCCGTGGTTCAAATTGGCTGCGTTTCAACCTCGTGTTGGATAGGGTATCTTGGATAGGTGGATTTTTTAGATACCTTGTTGAATGAGTTGGTGTATTGAGATCGCTGTCAAAAAATAAAAACAACTTTCAGATGTTCACAAAAAGAAGAGAAACATTTAAGCTTCGAAGTCAAAATTGTTGTAAGATAAAACATTTAATGAAGGATTAAACTGATTCGTCGGACGATGATGAATTGATAGGTGCCTAAAAATTTAATAAATAAGATATAATGTATGTTAAATTTCCTCTTAGATCAATTGGAATTTTATATTGTACAAAGAGGTAAGACCTAGCAAATTGGTCATCTACAAAACGAGAACAAAATAAGTCAATTTTGAAGTTTAAAAAAAATCATAATTACCTTCTGAAATTCGAAGGCAAATAGCTTCTTCATCGTCTATTATATAAATAACATTCTCAAATACAACTTCAACTAACATTTTGTATCTTTTTATTTACCAACAAATACAAAAAGCTGAAATCTATTTTCAAGTTTCTTGAATTTAAACCTTGTGTTGAATCAGCTGTTATTTTACAAGTAAAACACTACCAAAAGGTATTCGGATACCCTATCTGTCTGAGATTGAACGCAGCCATTAAGTTAGTTTGAAATTGAGTTATGTCAAATAAAGTGCAGAAAACAGTTGACGTTTAGGTGGGGTTCACATTTAACATCGTTCCTTTAACCATTTTTGAGATTAAGTTTCTTTTTAGTTCAAACAGATCTCGAATTGTCTAACTAATCCCTTCTTTTTTTAGGCTCAGAACAATGAAGAAAAAAGTATCATAAACGACTTTACCAATAAAGTCTGAATATTTTGTTCACATCAAACACTTTTAACTTAACAAAAAACGCTTTAAAAAGATTCGTTAAACAACAAAATGTAAATAAATTGAAATGTATATTTTTAAATAGTTGTATCGTCCATAAAAATATGATTTAGTCGGCAGTTTAAGCGATTGTATGCATGTACATACATACATATACATTCTATAAAATAAAACGCTTTGGTTTCTACGACATCTCATATAAAATGACCTTGAAAATAAACATTAAATCTTTGTATACGTTCACCATCTTATTGAACGACACAAAAAAAACGATAAAATTTCACGAATCATAGAACTGTCAAAGATTTGTGTTTTTTTATATTGTCGGAGTGTAAATCAATCAAAATAAAATTAGTACAAAGAAAAAGGCAGATAAAACCTATGATATATGATCACTCTCTTAAAATGTTTCTCAAAACAAAAATATTTATTAAATCGTTCAAAAGAATTTAACTGATAAAACAAGCAGATTATAATAATTTGTCTTGTTTTAGATTAAGGGTAATTATAATGGTAAATATTTTGTTTATTGATAAAAGATCAATTTGGAAAATCGCGTACGTAATAGAGCTTTTTTTGGTATAAAAATATACACAAGTTATAAGAGTACTGTTTGTTTTTGCATTGATATACATTTTCTATTACATTTTGGTTGACAGTACAAATATTTAGAAAGTTTTAATTTTGTGGTGTGGAAATTTCAAACATTTAAAACGAAAAACGCTAGGAAAACGAACGCAATTCTGCTGCAGTCATGAATTTTTGTGGATCGAAAATAGTTTTTTAGTAATTTTGATTCAATACAATTTTATTATAGAATGATTTTGAACCAGACTAAAGGCATTTTCATACCAAACTTAAAGCCGAGTTCACACTAATCATTGGACAGGTTGAGGGACTTTATTTGCTGTCAACTGCATTAAATTTTGGACATTGCAACAAGCAAGTGTCATACATTTTAAACTCGAAACTTTACTCCGCAAACTCCTACCTTTAGTTAGTTGTGCCAACAAATTGTTATCTACAAAATACTTCTTAGGCAAGCTATACAACTCCATCACGACTTGTATTTTGTATTGTAAGGAAATATTCCTTATTCCTTTTACAATGTAACAAGGATCCCTTTTACACAAAACATCATGGAATTGTGCAGAAAATACAATTCGCCTTTTATTTGAACCTCTGAACAAAAATTCAGCAAGTTTTGACAGCAGCCATTTGTCAAATGTTTGGTTTACAATTAATTGAGCGCTGAATGTTTGGAAAAGTTTGTTTATTTAGTTTATTATTGAATTGCTGCTAGTTTTTGACAGGTTTTATATAAACGGTGATTTTTTAAGAGCTTGAGAACTTTTAAAAAAAACGCATAAAATTTGCCAAATCTCATCGATTCTTTATTTGAAACGTTAGATTGGTCCATGACATTTACTTTTTGAAGATAATTTCATTTAAATGTTGACCACGGCTGCGTCTTAGGTGGTCCATTCGGAAAGTCCAATTTTGGGTAACTTTTTCGAGCATTTCGGCCGGAATAGCCCGAATTTCTTCGGAAATGTTGTCTTCCAAAGCTGGAATAGTTGCTGGCTTATTTGTGTAGACTTTAGACTTGACGTAGCCCCACAAAAAATAGTCTAAAGGCGTCAAATCGCATGATCTTGGTGGCCAACTTACCGGTCCATTCCTTGAGATGAATTGTTCTCCGAAGTTTTCCCTCAAAATGGCCATAGAATCGCGAGCTGTGTGGCATGTAGCGCCATCTTGTTGAAACCACATTTCAACCAAGTTCAGTTCTTTCAATTTTGGCAACAAAAAGTTTGTTAGCATTGAACGATAGCGATCGCCATTCACCGTAACGTTGCGTAGAACAGCATCTTTGAAAAAATACGGTCCAAAGATTCCACCAGCGTACAAACCACACCAAAACAGTGCATTTTTCGGGATGCATGGGCAGTTCTTGAACGGCTTCTGGTTGCTCTTCACTCCAAATGCGGCAATTTTGCTTATTTACGTAGCCATTCAACCAGAAATGAGCCTCATCGCTGAACAAAATTTGTCGATAAAAAAGCGGATTTTCTGCCAACTTTTCTAGGGCCCATTCACTGAAAATTCGACGTTGTGGCAGATCGTTCGGCTTCAGTTCTTGCACGAGCTGTATTTTATACGGTTTTACACCAAGATCTTTGCGTAAAATCTTCCATGTGGTCGAATAACACAAACCCAATTGCTGCGAACGGCGACGAATCGACATTTCACGGTCTTCAGCAACACTCTCAGAAACAGACGCAATATTCTCTTCTGTACGCACTATACGCATTCGTGTGGTTGGTTTAATGTCCAATAAAGTAAACTGAGTGCGAAACTTGGTCACAATCGCATTAATTGTTTGCTCACTTGGTCGATTATGTAGACCATAAATTGGACGTAAAGCGCGAAACACATTTCGAACCGAACACTGATTTTGGTAATAAAATTCAATGATTTGCAAGCGTTGCTCGTTAGTAAGTATATTCATGATGAAATGTCAAAGCATACTGAGCATCTTTCTTTTTGACACCATGTCTGAAATCCCGCGTGATCTGTCAAATACTAATGCATGAAAATCCTAACCTCAAAAAATCACCCTTCAAAACTTATGGTTTACGAAGACTTGTAGCATACGAATTTTCTATGCAGGCACAATCAGTGTGACCAGAGTTTTTTTTTTTGGAAAATATCTATAAATTATGTAATTCTAAAATCTTTCAAAACAAGATATTGTTCCACAAACTAATTTTGTCTTCCTCTTTCAAAGTAATATTTATGCTAAATATTGTTTATTTTTCAAAAAGGAATTTTACACTTCAAGTTTTATTTAAAAAAAAAATCAAATTCCTCCATTTTTCATTACTTGAAAATTTTAAACACAAGTAACTTTCGACATAAAGTATACAAAGTAATACACTCTGACTTTTACTTTGAAAACTTACCCTCACGAACTTCACATGGATTCCAGTCTCCAGTTAAATTACATAATTACACCAAAAAACTTTCTCTTATTTCTCTCCAAACTTAAATCAAACTTAATTATTGTTTTATTTGTACAAAATTCTCCTGAGTCCTGAATGTTGCCTCAAATGTCCGTTTTCTTTGGTTAACCACAAAATCAGAGTATCAAAATAAACATTGTTTAAGATGAAAAAAGGAAGATATAGGTGAAATGTATCTTCTGATTTCAAAACATACAGAAACAGATACATCCAGATATATAAATATACATATTTCGACAAACTTTTGTTTCTAATGAGTTAAGCTGCTAACGAATTTCACTCAATATACGAGTATACGAATATATTGAGGGTGGAATAGTTTCCAAAGATGGAATTAATTCATGTTATTCTAGGGGCTAAGGTATCACTCATGCGAGAGCTAGATATTGCCTCTTTTTGAATTCAAATGGGAGAAACATTATGGTAGTCTTTATAGGACCAAGAGCTAATTTTAGGAATGAATAAATTATTATAATATAATATACAAATAAAGACGTGGATTCTCGATAACAGATTCAAAAATTTGGTAGCTTTTGATGGTATTATAGGTCATTAAAATAAATATTTTTAATTTTTTTTAATTTACAAATATTAAGCTGATACAAATGCAAACTCACAGAGAACGATTTTTAGGATTAGGAGTTATATTCTTTGACAATCTGATAAATTTTGTTTAATATGTGAGTATAAATAGAAGACGAGAAATTTCAATGGTTTTGCTTATATTTTGACAATTGAGAATGTCAAACTGTACTGACTTGACATGCTGGCGGAATCATCGGTCTTTCTTGAGAACAGCCCTGCTGGTGCGGAAAATGGAGAGTGCTATCGGGACATGCTGATTAAATTTGGTTTCCAAAGTTTAGTCATCTTAACATTAAGTTGGTACCGATGTATTGTTGAAAACCTGTCAAACTCAGATGTCATTTTAGGTGTCAAACATAATACATTATTTTAGTTTAGTTTAATATTTGCCATTTACTATCTTTACTATAACACCGTGATAAAATCATTAATTCTTGTTACAAAAGTTGTGATCTAAATGTATGTATCTCTTTTTGTGTATTACGCCATGAACTTCATCGTTATGATGGTTATAATCGTCAGAAATTTAAAGAGAAGGGTGCATTTTGCTATGCGAAATCGTTAAAAATATTGCTGCCACCAAGAGCATACAACAAGACGCTGCAAGAATTTTAAGGGACACATTTAAATTAAATTTGTAAACGCACCCATTCACTTATCATAGAACTGTCATTGCTAATTTAGGGGCTGGTTATAGCTATGAGTAAAATCCATCAGTAAAATTTGAAATAGGAGGAATCTGAAATGTTTTTCTGATGAGCGTTTATAGCGGTCAGTAAATTTACGTCATTAAATTAAATTTCACTTTGAGGCTTGGCGACTCAGACTCATGTTTTTACTGTTGCTTTCGTCAGTAAAATTTTTAAGGATGTGCTCGAAATAACAAAAATTTCGCTGACACTCAGGTGTCCGATCCGTAACAAACGATCCCGCCGCCACTTACAATGTAGGTTCAATTTTGATCACATGGTTTATCTTAGCAAACAGTGAACAAATCTTAAAATTGTTTTGGAGAAAGTAAGATTACAGCACTCGGTTCTTCAAAGGTATTTGATATAGTATATCAAACTGATAATCGTGCCCCAGGGCTCCGTTCTGTCTTCTCTTCTCTTTTCCTTATTTTAATAAACGATCTTTTGTCTGAAACTTTTTACCCACCAAATTGTTTTGCTGATTACAATACCCTCAGCTTTCCATTTCAAGATTCTAATAATTATCCTTTGGATGTAAAACTTCAACGCCAGTGCATGTTAAGCTCATTCAATTCTGATCTCGACAGCATTTTCAAATGGGGAATTATTAACCGTCAAAAAGTCGTTAAAACGTCACTGGAACACCGCCACAATGTTTCATGCATTTCGTTGTTTTACAGATATTATTACCAGCAGTGTACTTTCGAATTCGCCAATTTGCACTCCCGCTTCAAACAATTCAGCCGTAACACTTGCACTTCTAAGAATGCTCATCAGTTTAACATTGGGCTTAAGTTAGGTTGTACTGTAAAGTACAGAGATTCATTTTGTTACTGCACATCCAGAATGTAGAATGCTTTACTCAAATTAACAACTTTAAGACCAATGCGCACTGATGTCTCTTCTTTTATTCTTCCATCTTTTCCTAAAGCTCGCACTTTAAACATATTAATTGTTTTAATAAAAAAAAAGACTACTAAAGTTGTCACAAACAAATCAAGCAGTTGTAACCCATTTCTTTCTCCTTCCCGATTTTGATTTAAAGCTTGTTAAGTATACACTATTAGAAGATCTTCCAATTTATAGAAGATTTTACAATATTGGCCAAACTGTTAAAAGAGTTTTGATTAAAATACGGTGACAATCGCTAAATGTATCTTCCAATTTTAATTTGTCTGTTTACACTGTTGAAAGACTTAAGAAAACAAAAAAATGATACACATTCAATTTCAGACAGATAGGATATCCGGATACCTTTTTGTTACAGTTTTACTTGTTAAAAAACAGCTGATCAAAAACAGCTGAGATGTTAAAAAAGGAATCCAAAGGTATAAAAGAATTTCTGCTGTATGTACATAGGTATCTGACAGCTGATTCAAAAATAGTTGAATTTCAAGAAACTTGAAAATTGATTTCAGCTTTTGTGAAATTGTTGGTAAACAAAAAGATAGTTGAAGATGTTTTGTACAAAATAGACGATAAAGAAGCTATTTTCCTCGGAATTTTAGAAGATCGTTTAAAACCGGAGATTTACCAAGTAAATTATTAATCGTAAAGAATTCCAATTGAGTTAAGATAAAATTTAACATAGATTACAGATTAAGGTTATCTCATATTTATTACATTTTTACGCACCTATGAATTCATTATCGTCCGACGAATCAGTGAATTATCCATTACAATAATTTTGACTTCGAAATTAAAATTTTTCTCTGCTTTCTGTGAATAGCTGAAAGTTGTTTTTATTTTTTGACAGCGATCTCAATACAGCTATCCAACTTGTTCAACAAGGTATCTAAAAATCCACCTATTCAAAATACCCTATCCAACACAAGATCGAACGCAGAGATTGGAAGACATTTTTTTGACAGATGACAGAAAATATTAAAATTTATTTTAGAAGTGACAGGTCGTGCAAAATCATTTATAAAAAAAGAGGCTGGGATGCGACCCACACTGATAACTTCCCATCCCGTCTGTCGATTTGTCTTGCTACTATTTTTTGTAGATTTTATTTATTATGAAAAAACGGACTGTTGGATTCTTATATAAAAATTACTGAATATTGAAAACAATATTTTCTGTGAAATAAAATAAGTTTGAAGCCAATATTTTTAATTTTTGAAAAGCTATTTGAGTCGAAAGTAAATTTTTACCAAGTTTTAGTATTGTTTTTTTTTTTAGAGTTTTATTTTTTGTAAAAAAACTATAAATTCAATTTTTTTCAAAATTTTACTGAATGTTAACAACAATATTTTTTGAAAGATAAAAGTAAATTAAAGCCAATATCTCAAAGTTTTGAAAAGATATTTGAGTCGAAAATTAATTTTTACCAACTTTTATCAATTTTTTTTAAGGTTTTTATTTTTTGTAAAAAAACTGTCAATTCGGTTTTTCTTAACATTTTTAAAAATGTTGAAAACAATAATTCTTATAAGATAAAATAAGTTTGAAGCCTAAATTTCAAGTTTTGAAAAGATATTAGAATCGATATTCAATTTTTCCCAACTTTGCGTAATGTTTTCTTTAGATTTTTATTTTTTATAAAAAAAAATTGTCAATTCGATTTTTCCTAAAATTTTATCAGATGTCAAAAACATTATTCTTTGTTGCACAAAATTGTTTTGGAGATGAAATCATATTTCCGTCGTAAAATTTTGGAGGTGACAAATTTTTTTTTCAGTTTTTTTTTGATTTATAAAAAAATATACTTCTTTGAAATCACGTTACAATATATTATGTAAAATTTAATTCAAGTATCTAGCGTTTTTGGTTCGTAAAATATTTAGGGTTAACCAATATTTTCAACTTTTTTTCAAACTGCTATGGTAAAAAAACCACCCACGCAATTTTTTTTAGAGCCCTTTTCGCATCTAACTGCTTTATTATCTGTATAAACAAATTTATTTGAAATCGATATATCTTCTGGTTCTCGAGCTATGGAAGACGAAAAAAAAGTCGCGAACGTACGAACGTACGTACACACTCACACACAGACATCTTTCTAAAAATCTTTTATTTCGACTCTAGGGACCTTGAAACGTCGAGAAATGTCAAAATTTTCAATTTGACAAATCGGACCTATTACAATAACTTCGTATGGAAAGTTAAAAGTGTGTTAAAGTTAAAATTGAATGCTATGTGGTGTGGTTTCACCATTTGGCCTTACATTCGCTGACCGCTCTCAATATCGTCGCCAACCGTGTCCTTAGGTAGTTTATACTCCGCACAAACTGCAACAAACGTCATCAGTTCTCGATCATCTAGATAAATAAATAAACTCGTGTATACTAAGCTTAAGAGCAGGGAAATAATTCTTCAACTGTCAACTCAATTTAAAACACAGCCTACCTATAAACGTACACAACATGTGTATTATTCACTTTAATACGTAATCCAAAATTGAAGCTAAAACTGTAAATTCTTAACAAAGGAGAAGATTTCGGTTAACATCACGAAGCTTCAGATGCATTGTTTCACAACAAAACTAGAAATTTACACTAAAGTCAACTGATGTATATTTAAACTGCATTTAAGAAAATTCACTTGAATTTAACTAAGTTTCCATGAAAAACCATACTCAATACAGTATTATGTTAAATTAACAAGAAATTCCTGCAACCCGATCCTTGATTTTATTTTATTTAACACCATTCATAAGAATGTACTGTACTCCAAGGGCGGATCCAGACTTTTCATCAGGGGGGGGGGGGGTGCACACACTTAGATGAATTTTTACTCTCCGCTTAAAACTGTTCCTTAATGTTTTGTAAAGGAGGCTAACAAAATTTAAATAACATAATGTTATAACACACTTTAATTGTCAAAATGATATCTTTAATCATAGGCTTAGGCTCATAAATCTTCCATCTCCATTTAAACACAGAGAGTACATTCAGCTATGCTTTATTATAAAATTAATTAATGGGTCAGTCATATCACCATCAATTTTGGAATAATTAAACTTTATTTATAGCCGTTGAAGTTTTAGAAGACAAGTTCCTTTACGTCCTGCATAAAGCAGATCGAACAATGGTAAAAACAGTCTCCGCAACCAATTGATTTCAGTTTACAACAAGTATTACTTTTTGGTATATTCTGTAAGCGATGATTTTAAAAGTAAAACAAATTTTTTCAACACTTCAGTTTAGCTTCTTTTTTTTTGGAAATTGCTTAAAGCATTGTAAATATTAATCTAAGAAAAAATGTAATAGTAGCTTCAAGTTCTAACGTTAGTTTGTTTAACGAATTCAATAAATTAACTTTAGTTATCAAATTATTACCCGTGTTTTGTTGGAAAATCTATCCATAGTAAAGTAGAATTTTACACGAATAACAAAAACAATATCCATAGTGGGAATAACACCGATAAAAGTTAGAGTAGAATCTCGCTATGAATAGGTTTTTGACATTTATACCATCCTCTAATGGATCTTATGTGATTTCGTTCTCAAATGTTGGTACGATTGATATTGCATTTGTATCTCGATGGCTGTGTTCGTTGAATAGTTCTGCATTTGGAATCATGTGTGTTTCCCATTGCGGAAAAAACGAATTTATTACTGTTGATATTATTTAGTTTTGTTAGTGAAAATGGACTAACTGGGCTTATTTTGCAAGAAAAAACAATAGAAAAGAAATTTATGTTTTGCTATGTTTCCAAAAAAGGTTTATCTCAGTTTAGAATAGATAAATCTCAACTCGATTCAGGTATATAAAGAATTGAGGCGAGCTTTAAGCTCGCTTCAACACCACATGTTAATGTAGTAGTCTACGAACAAACCCCCTTTTTGAAGTTTTTTATTATTATTTTGACAGATCTTCTTTCAGTTGTACCAATTTTTAAATACAAAAATCTGGCCACTGCGGATCGTTTTGTTGGGAATTTCTCACTTTACTATATATGAAATGCGAACAAAACGCACGTATTTTAGAACACTGTTGTTCAGTAAAGTATGGTCTAATTATTTAATTTGGATTACTCCCTACATATGAAAGCATTCCTAGATTCCAAAAGTTTTCTTAATATGCCATATTTAAGAGCTAAGCTTTTTTTCCAAAAATAAAATATACTTTTTTGTATCCATTTCTATCTATGCTAAGAACGCTAAAAAATTCAAAAATTCAGAAAATTTAGGGAGTCTAGTATTGCTATCGCTATCAGTCTGCTTACTCGCATTTTAATCTTAAAGGAGTCAAAAAAACATACAAATTATAGGGAGAAAAATGGTTGGTTCTGGAATTTAAGTAAATAGGTGCTTTTGAGTATCTACATAATTTCTCTAAAAAATAAATTAAAACAAATTAAGGTAAGCAAATAAGTTGGGAAGAAACGTTTGTATGGCACTCACAAATTACACGTTTCAGAATCTCTTTTCACTTCAATTCTCAAGAGATTCAAAGCTTGTATATCAATATATAGCTTGTATATAGCTTAATAGCTTGTATATCAATAGATATGACCCGTTTTTTAATTAGCCATTAGTTTAATAAAAGAGTCACTTTTGCTGTTTTTGGGACATTTATATTGTTGAAATTCGTGTTAAAATATTAGAGCATCCAAAGCAAATTCACTTCAAAAGTAGATTTATTTATTTTTTTTAAAATCTGTTAAGATCTTTTGTATTCAACAGAAACCCAATTGTGCAAAAAATAAAATGCACGACTGGGTCGCTAGAACTTGCTAATTTCTTCCAAAAAGTCTGTTTAAAAATATTTCCTAAATTTTAAGATTTAAAAATGTACCTGCAAAATAAGTTTTTCTCAAAAACTTAAAAATGCCATTTTATTTTAAAAAAAATCTGAATAACTTATTTTTTTTTTCGAAAATCATTTTAAATTTTGTCTTAAAAATAATTTTGAGAAAATTTAAAAACAAAATAAAGGTTTTTGAGGGGTACCATTTTGAAGTAATACCAAAATATGTTTTTCTTGAAAAAGAAGCCAAATTAAGAACACAAAATTTACAGACAGTTTTAGAAAAATCACGTGTTTTAACCAAACAATTTGTATGGGGACTTTCATATTAATAAAATAAAAATCGGCTAAAAACATTAATTTCAATCAACACAATTGTTTGGACTGTAGGAGCCAGGAAAGACAGACAGTCGGACGGAATCGGGGTACCCCATTTTTTCCACTTCTCTACCGTCATAATGTCATATTTGATTAAAAGCTCTAGTTCGAAATTGTTTACTAATGCAAAACATACCATATAGTTCCTATATGTCACAAGTAAAAATCACTTCAACGTTTACTTTTTATGTGTGTCAAAAAAATTTAATAATAAAATTGAAAGCTAGTTTAAGGAATTTAAAGGCAACTTTATATAAAATTGAAGGTTTCTTCTTAAGAACCTGAATATTTTCTTTTTTTGTTTGAAAAAATTTTCATAAAAATGATTTAAAGCTATAATAAAGTTTTTTCAAATTCTAAATTGAGTTAAAACAAAAATTTAAGTTGTTTTTGACTAATAAATCTCTAGATGAAATCTTTACTTATACAACTTAATTGTATAAGCTTTTATACCTCATATGACCCCCCCCTGGATCATCATTTGGTCAAAAGTTGATGAATTTGTGCTGCTGTCTTGGAAAAGGCTGAATTTCCGATTCATATTATGTTCTTGGCCCAGTCCTCAGTTAAAAGTAGTACTCTTAGTAACAAAGTTTAAGGAAGTAAAATATAAATGTTGTTTTGATATACAAAAAATAAATAATTTATAATGTAATGGGGGTCATATCCATTAACGCAATACGATTAGTTTTGAATTGAAGGGAATTCCTACGAAAAAGCAAACTAATTTTTTCCCGGGGGGGTTTCATGACCCCTACGAAACCCCCCTGGATCCGCCATTGGTACTCACATAACGAGCCCTCGCATCATAAAGTAAGTATTATATACATTTCACTGTAATTGTGAAGCCACAACAAAGTCAAAAGTATACTTAACTCAAATAAAAGCGTAAATGGAGCTTGTTAATCCTTCATAATCCTGATGGTCAAATTCAAAATCAACCCTTCTCTGTTTCTTAAATGTTTCCCTTGAAAGTCTTTTAGTAAAAAAAGCCTCAAAAACAACAAAAATATACTTCGAATTCGTACAAGTTAATTTAAAATCGCCTGCTGCTGATGTAAATGATCTAATCACTTCGTATACGACAGTTAGGCACACAAAAACAACAAAATGTCCCCCAAAGGACTCACTTAAAGAAAACAAAACAATTTGCGCCAAAAAATCAAATCAAATATCAAATAAACATAAAAATAAACTCTCTCTTTCTTTTTATTTGAACACATTCTATTGCTCGTAAATGTTTCCATATCAAATTATATTCGTGTGATTAACTAATCTACTTCAAAAATGTAAATATATTCACTCTAATCTCATAGACAACAACTTTATGTACATATTTATCGCAAATATAGAGTAGATGGAAGTTCGAGATTAAAAGTTTATAAGTTATAACTTTTTCATTGATAGAACCGGTGGCGGCGCGTCGGTCGCGTCGAGGCGGCTATCAGTTGTTGTTGTTGTTGTTGTTGCTATAAAGCTAACGTTATCTTAAAGTCAACTTTGGTTTGTTCGATTTTGCTTGTTAAAAGTCAGTGTCACTTTTGCAAAATACAAACATGTTGTAGGAACATGCGAATAGCTACACTACCATACCGACACACCAAACGAACAACAACGCAACGGCAATGAAAACAACAACGACAAAACGAAAAAAGCTCAAACGATATCAGTTTAAAAGCTAAGGACTCGGCATTAACTTGGTCAGTGTGCTCGAGAAGTTTGCAAACTTCTCATCAACTTTATATTCTGGCTCGGATTGTTCTTGTATCGTAGAAAAGTGTCTTGATTTTATTCCGGTGAATTTGTGTTGTGCTGCAGTCTCACAATTCAGTTTACACTTTCAGTTGTATTTTAACTGTGTTCGGGTAAAGCAGTTTTCACCGCATAATTTCTTATTGGTTTCTTATATTTATTTTTGTTCTTGGCTTGTTTTTTTTTATCACAAATGTACCATAAACCATAACTTAAAGGTGTACAGAGGTACACAGCGCCAATAAACGTCTCTCAACCTTAACGTGATTTTGAATAAATCTCCTGGCGAAGGCGAGGCGATTGCCTGCCTGCCGGAGCCGGTTCGCGGTACGCAGTTGTTCGCACCGTGTGCCGAATATTATTACGATAATTTTATGAATATTTTATTGTTGCTTTAGGTAGTTTGCATTTGAGATTTTATTTTGGATACAACATTTTTATATATTTTTACTGTTTCTTTTTCACTGTTGATATGGCAGTTGAAAGACAGCAAATAATATGCGGTCTTTTTGGTGAAGTGTGAGCGATTTTTTAATGCTCGTTTAAGACTTTTAACTGACTTTTTAACACCTCCTTTGGTTTTAAATTTTGATGCTGCAATCTCTGTAAACGATATCAGTGCATTTTGGAGGAGGTCGAATCGAAAAAGTGATATATGTACATATGTGGAAAAGGGAACATAAACTTGTTAGCGATAAACACCCTTCAAAAGTCGTGCACATTTAATCTTATGTGGTGTGTTTTTTTTTCAATGTTTTTTCTTTTCAATTTTTCGCGGGGACTTGGACTAAGTGAATTTTAAAAAACGTGAGGTTCACGGTTTATGTGCATCTTATGCAAATTTAACTGCTTCGAGATATTAGTAGAAGTCACACATATTGGAAAAAGATGTTGTTTTTTAAGTTGTTTATTTTTGTTTAATTTTTGCAAATGTTTTATCAGATTTTATGTTCAAAACAAGAAAAGTTAAATTACTATAGAACTTATAACTGTGGTGTTCTTATTTAAATCTTGGCATATCTCAATCTCGATAAAAGTTGAAGGTATGCTTGGAATTTTTAAAAGTCAAACGAGTTTTTTTTTTGGGCCTTTTTTGATATTTTTGGTTAAACATATTTTTTTTTGCATTTATTTAATTCAATTCAGAAATAAAGTGTGTTCTTTATGAAGTGAAGTGAACTGAACTGTGAATAGAGAGAGTGAAGTTTCTTATATGTTTAATATGTTGATGACCATGATTGTTCGTTTTTTTTTTTAATAAATAATTAATAGAAATACATTAATAGAATTGTCTATATTCATAAATAAACATAAAAGATTAAAAAATATCGTTTTTCGAGTTAAACTTTCTTCTTCAAACACCAGCGAGAATATAATATCCAATTTATTAAGGTAATTTTATGTAGTTTTTTTTCTATTTTTGTTCTTTTCTTTTGTTTAAATATTCATTATCATTCATTTTGGATAAAAATCTACATGGATATAAAATTTAGTGTAAACTTTAGAATGATGCAATATCTTTTGCTAATTAAGTGCTATCCATAAATGTTTCTAATAAAAATCGTTTAAATTTGAATTTTTGTTGAGAATACAGGAAAGATGATCGGATTTAATTTTATGAACCAAAAGACGTGTGTTGTTTTTTTTTTTTAATCTGTTTAGGTAATAAATCTATTTTCATGTAGCTATAAACTTTTGATTCTTAAACAATGATTTTTCGGACGTGAAATTTATTTGAAATTAATTTTAAACATTTACAGTCTTATTTAAAAACGCTGTATAGAGCCTACATAAAGTTATGTTATCTCTATAATGCCTCTAAACGCAAAAATGCTATTTATAAAACTTATACAAGGTTGCATAGTCCCATAATAAGCTAAACGCGTTTTGAGGTTGAATAGAGCCTACATAAGGAAATTATTGTTATTATTATTTCGTAAATGTCATTTTGATTTCTCTCCTCTCTTTTTGAAATTAAAATAAAAACAATAATGCCTCTCGAGTTTAGCTCGTGAGCCGAAGAAACGAAGAATCTAAAAAAAATATAGATTTTCGAAAGAGAATATCATACAAATAATTGGAATTATTTTGTTATATTTTAGTTGCTATGACAACTAGCAGATTTTATAGTACTTTTGGCACTTTTTTTGATATAAGCATTGTATAACTAAAATTTATAGCAGATTTTTTTATAAATAGGAATTTTTGCAACGTTACATAGAGCCTACATAAATCCTTATTCACTGTATAACTATTCATCTGTTTAGCGAATTCTATTAAATAAGACTGTTAATTTGTTAATAAAAGAAAACACTCATACGCCACAGTTTACTTTTTTTTTTAGTAGGAGTAGTGATTTATTTGGTCCAATAATTTCAGTGTTTGGTACAAAATTGTTCAAGAGGACACAAGTCCACAGGTTTTTCTCAAAACCCACCCTTTGTCTATCAACTCCTACTCTCACCTCCCCGCGGTGAACATCGGGTGCCTAGTACCTCAACTGGAGATTGGGTTCCAAACCCCAGTGGAAAGTTGTTGGGGGCAGCAAACGAGAGAGGTGGGGAGAGGTGTTTCCACTAAATCACCTCTCCTTAGCCAGGCGGCAGCGGACGAATTCTTGAGATGGACTCAACGGTGGCGTCTACAGTTCCAGTAAGGTTGAACTACTTAGTGAACAATTATAGGGCTTCTTCGACATATTCGAAGCTCAGGCCTGTAAGGAGTGGTTTATCCTTCCCCTTCCTTGGAGTTATACTAAGGATCTGGCCCTCCAGGTTGGGGGTTGTGCCGTCGGAGTGACTTCCTGGCCACGTAAAAAATACCTTTAGTTGCGAAGCACCAACAAGCTTTGGATACGGACGGATTCACTGTTGACAACCCACGCAAACTAACTTCGGATATGCACGTGGAATGTTAGGTCCCTTAACAGACCACGTGCAGCCAAACAACTAGCAGAAGCCCTAAACTGCTGCAAGGCAGATATTACCGCCATCCAAGAAGTGCGATGGGATGGTCCGGGCAAACGCATACTAAAAGACTGCGATATCTGCTACGGCGACTGCTACCGAGAACAAAGACAGCGTCTATTTGGGTGTGGATTTGTTGTTGGAACTAGACTCAGGCAAAAAGTCTTGAGTTTCAACAGTGTGAGCGAGCGCATCACGACAATCCCCATCAAGGCTAAATTCGCCAACATAAGCGTAATATGCGCGCATGCCCCAACAGAGGAGAAAGATGAACACACCAAAGACATATTCTTCGAGCTCTTGGACAAGACACATTAGCAGTGCCCTGGCTATGACATTAAAATTGTCTTAGGAGATTTGAATGCCAAGCTAGGAAGAGAAGATATCTTTGGTGGCATAATTGGGGGATACAGCCTACACGACACCACGTCCAACAACGGATTCAGGCTAGTCAACTTCGCTGCGGGGCAAGACGTTCTGGTACTAAGTACGCAGTTCACGCATCTTAATATCCACAAGATGACATGGAAATCTCCTGATCAATCAGCCGTCAACCAGATTGACCACATTGCGATCGAAGCACGACAATTCTCCAGTATCCAGGATATCCGAACATTCCGAGAGGCCAACATTGACTCGGACCACTACCTCGTTGTAGCCAAGGTACGGCTACGGATATCCCGATCCAAGCCAAAACAAGGAAGTACTGTGAGAAGATTCGACGTTAGACGGCTACAATCGCAAGAGACTGCCATGTCCTTTCCCGATTGAGTCTCTAATAACCTCTTAAAGAGTCCTATGCTATCTGCATGTATTGAAAACCAGTTGCATCATTGCCTTGCAGCCATCAGAGATGCCGCCTCTGAAGTGCTAGGTTTCACACGGCCACCACAGTAAACCCCTGGTTTGACGACGAATGCCGGCAAGCGTAAGCAGTGAAACAAAAGGCATACAAAACGGCGCTGCACAAAAGGACTAGAGCTGCTCGCGAGCTCTTCGCGCAGAAGAGGAGAGAGGAACACCGGCTTCTTAGATGGAAAAAAGAGAGCATGAGAAGCACACGATCGAGAAGATAGAGGGATGTCACAACAGGATTTTACCAAAAGGTAAAAAAAACCTCCCAAGGGTACCAGCCACGAACCGAAGCCTGTAAAGACGATCAGGGGAACATCATAGTAGAACCGCAGTCGAAGCTGAGAATATGAAAACATCACTTCTCCAAATTATATAACACCGATGACGAACCGAATTCCGCTGTAAGGGAGATAGAACCACTCAACCTCGGCGACGCAGATCAACAATTCCGCCTACCCGACCTTCACGAAGTGAAGATAGCTATATCTAAACTTAAGTCAAACAAAGCTGCTGGAGCTGACGGCATTGCTGCCGAACTATTCAAAGCAGCAGGCGATGACTTGGTACGGAGCATGCACCAACTCATCTGGAAAATATTGTCGGAAGAAAGCATGCCCGATGAGTGGAATCTCAGCAAATTGTGTCCGATACATAAGAAAGGAGACCCTCTAAACTGCGCCAACTACAGAGGCATCAGTCTCCTTAACATTGTGTATAAGATCATCTCGGCCATATTATGTGAACGACTAAAGCCGTTCGTCAACAACCTGATTGGTCCTCATCAGTGTGGCTTCAGACCAAGAAAGTCCACTATCGACCAAATATTCACACTATCGATATACACCATCTCCTTATCGTTTTTAAAGGGGCGTATGACAGCATCTATAGGAAAGATCTCTGCCGAGCAATGTCTAGTTTTGGCATCCCTGTCAAACTTATCCGTTTGTGCAGAATGACGATGGAGAATGGACGCTACTCTATCAAGGTCGGAAAAGATCTTACCGATGCATTTGATGTCAAAAAAGGTTTTAGACAAGGCGATGAACTGTCATGCTACTTCTTCAACATCGTTCTGGAAAGAATTGTGCAAAACTCAACCGTCAACACTAGGGGCACAATCTTCCAAAGGTTCATCCAATTACTCGGATACGCAGATGACATAATTGACATAATTGGAAGATCAAAGCGTGATGTCAGTGGAGCGTTTTTGAGCTTTGCGACGGAAGCGAAGGAGATGGGTTTAGTGGTCAATGAGGGCAAGACCCAGTATATGCTGTCATCAAAAAAGGACATTGAACAACGACGAGTTCGACAAAACGTCTCCATGGACAGTTATAACTTTGATGTAGTTAAGGACTTTGTTTTGCTATTTACACAGACAACGACACCGGCGCTGAAATCAAACGAAGAATAACTCTTTCAAATCGCTGCTTCTTTGGACTTAGAAGGCAATTGAGAAATAAAGTCCTCTCTCGAGCATATATAAGACACTCATCATCCCGGTTCTCATTTATAGCGCTGAGGGCTGGACTCTGTCAAAGAAAGATGAGAGCGTCTTAGGATGCTTCGAGAGAAAAATTCTTCTTGAAGATTTGTAGGATTTCGTATAAAAACAGTGTGTTTTTTTCCCAGATTGCTCTTCTTATTGGGATAAGTATTGGACAGGAATCCACGAGTTGTTGTATACATCTTCCCTTACTCTTAAGTTGCACATAGTGCACTCCACATCTGTTTCATTGATGTTTCAGTTTCAGTTTCATGGCAGGTAATTTAAGTATAGTAGTTCTCCCCTGGTTTTAAAAATGGTAGATATCATATCTAGGTTAAATCTATCATCAAAATAATTCTTCGGACCAAGGTCATGCTGCAATAGTCTGTATGTTGTTCTTGACTGGCTTTGTTCGCTTTGGCTGGTTGGAAATTAAATTCATTTCGTGTAGACTCTTCTATTTTTGATATCAAATCTTGTATCTTCCTCCTTGGGGGCATCTCGTTATTGTATTCCAAAATGACGCCGTGAACGCTGCTTAGCATAGTTCATTCATTAAAAAATTGCAGTTTTCTCCTTTGGAGATACTTCAGTACTTTGAAAGGGAGACGGTTGCTCGGTAGTGCCATGACTTTCTGGATGTAGCTGAAATGAAGTTCGAGAGTGTGTATAACTTAAACTTATCTTTCGTCTCAAGCACGACGCATTTTGAAGACCGGGTTAATTCATCAGAGAATAATTTATCAAATGCTAGGCCTAACACACCCCTTTTCGACTTCTCTCCCATTACCCCGGAGGATGTAGTTGAGGCCCTTCTATCGATAAAATCTAACGGTATAGGACTCGATATGATGCACCCTAAGTTCTTAAAAATTGTGCTCCCTACCTTGCTACCATTCATCACACTCATTTTTAACTCCATCTTAAGAACACGTGAATTTTCATCACTATGGAAAAAAGCAAAGGTTATTCCTATACCAAAAAATTCCAATGGAGATGAGTTTAGACCTATACCTTTATTGCCTTTCTTGTGGAAAGTTTTTGAGAGAATACTTCAAAAGCAAATAAGGGAGTTTCTACCACGGTTTGACTTATTGACCTCAAGACAATCCGGGTTTCGAAAGAAAAATAGCTGCTTGACTGCCTTGTTAAGTGTTTCTGAGGATATCAGAAAAGCAGTTAATATGGACAACGTTACTTTTCTAATTCTTCTCGATTTCTCTAAGGCCTTCGATATGGTAAGTCACAACATTCTTTTCCTTAATCTATCAAATTATTTCAATTTTTCCTCCTCTGCAGTCGATCTATTGTTTTCTTATTTAACAGAACGTGAACAGGCGGTTGAACAAAAAGACCCTGACTTGGGAGGACCATATCAATAGAACTGTGGATAAGTGTTATAGTGTCCTTCGTATGCTTTGGCCATCTCAATATTTAATTCCAATAAAAATCAGAGTTCTTTCAATAAAAATTTTCTGCAAACTTCACTTCGAAAGCAAAAGAAAACTTAGTGTCGTCTTTAACTGTGCTGTTTGTTATGTTTATGGACTTAGACGTTTTAATCGAATATCCAATAACGTGATTCAATTTCTCGGAATGACATTTACAAATTTTCTTAAATATCGAACTATAACTTTTTTCTCTGATATTCTTCAAACCCGACAACCTGAATACCTTTATAATGAGATAAGATTTCTAAACTGAAATCGTTCCGCGTTTTTTTGTTTTGCGACATCTAAACGCCAGTTTTTTGTAAACTCTTCACGAATGTGGAATTCCTTACCACGTGAAATAAGAAGTTTAAATTGCGCAAAGAAATTAAAAAATGAATTAAAACTGTACCTTACCAAATAATTAAATTAAAACAATTAATAATATACTTACTAATATTTTTGGTATTATTATTCTCTTTCTTTTTTTTTGTAATTTGACGTTTTAACATTTTAACTTATATTTATTGTGATACAAAATGTCGTAGCTGATGTACACTTTAAAGCTATATTATAAATAAGAATTTATGTTCTTACAATATTAGCTAATCATGATTAATAAATACTAAAATGCTAAATATATAAAGTGGTGGTAAATCTGTTTCCAGATGTAGCATGTAGTTTTGAGTGTTGTATGGTAATCTGAAGTTTTTTTTGACAAAATATCTTAGAAGTTGTTCCACCTCTTCATATTGGTATATCCCTCAGACTTGTGCGGCACAGCACATTATGGATCTCATAACTGCATCAAAAATCTTATACTTCGAGCTCGGAGGGATATTACTCTTGCTCAACACTCCATTTCAGGTACTATTAATCGCGCGTTTAGATTCTTTTAGTTTTTCTTGCAAGTGTTTTTTGAAAGACAGTTGTGGTGTCATAAGTACACCTTGACTATTTCGAGATCTTCATTGTTCTAAGTCCATTTTTCGTTTCCAGCAATCGTCCTTGTCCTCAAGATTTTTGATTTGCTCGTATTGAGTTGAAGATTCCATAAGTAGCAATATTGCTGTAGTTTGTTGATCATCAATTGCATCACGTCGGGGCTCTCTGCTATTATGACAATGTCATCAGCATATAAAACCACCAGGTAGGGAATCTTTGAGATCATCAAGAAAAATTGAGAAGAGTATTGGGCTCAGAAGGCATCCCTGCTTGACTCCTGTTTTCGTCTGAAACCAACTAGACAAAGTGTTTCCATCCCATACCACCGTAAGATTATCCTTATATAAATTCTGCAATACCTTGAGCATTTTGGTTGACATCTTTAGGTTACTCAACTTAAAAAATAGAGCTTTCCTATCTATGAAGTCGAAGACAGCCTTAAAGTCAACGAAGAATGTGTAAAGTTTCTTTCCTCTATCCAGGAACGACTGCGCAATGCCAGTAAGGGAGAAAATATTGTCCACGGTGGAGTAGTCTTTTCGGAAACCCGCTTGGAACTTACTGATCAGATCGTTGTCTCGGATCCAGTTCGTCAGTCTCTCCAACATAATCCCAGTAAATATTTTTGTCACTGTGGAACGAGATTCCTCTGTAGTTGCTTGGATCTTTTGGGTCACCCTTCTTAAGTAAAGGAAATATTACATTTTTCTTGAAGCTTTCCGGTGCCTTTCCAAAATTAAAAAGAGGCTGGGATGCGACCCACACTGACAGCTTCCCATCCCGTCTGTTGAGTTGTCTTGCTTAAAACTTTGTCTATATGTACTCGTATCAATTTTTACCAAATTTGCGTATTATTTTTTGTAGATTTTATTTTTTATGAAGAAACGGACTGTTGGATTTTATATACAAATTATTGAATATCGAAAACAATATTTTCTGAGAAATAAAATAAGTTTGAAGCCAATATTTTTAATTTTTGAAAAGCTATTTGAGTCGAAAGAACATTTTTACCAAGTTTTAGTATTGTTTTTTTTTAGAGTTTTATTTTTTGTAAAAAAGCTGTCACTTCAATTTTTTTTCAAAATTTTATCGAATGTTAAAAACAATATTTCTTATAAGAAAAAATTAGTTTGAAGCCAATATCTCAAAGTTTTGAAAGATATTTGAGCCGCAAATCAATTTTTACCAACTTTTATTAATTTTTGTTTAGGTTTCTATTTTTTGTAAAAAAAAACTGTTAATTTGATTTTTCTCAAAATTTGTCCTAATATTGAAAACAATATTTTTTATAAGTAAAAATTAGTAAGGAGCTATTATCTCAAATTTTTGAAAAGATATTTGAGTCGAAAATCATTTTTTACCAACTTTTGTTAATTTTTTTTTCGGTCTTTAATATTTTGTAAAAAAAAACTGTCAATTTGATTTTTCAAAATTTTATCAAATGTTGAAAACAATATTTCTTATAAGATAAAATTAGTTTGAAGCCAATACTTCAAATTTTTGAAAAGATATTTGAGTTGAAAATCAATTTTTACCAACTTTTATACATTTTTTTTTAGGTTTTTATTTTTTTTTTGTAAAAAATTGTCAATTCGATTTTTCTCAAAATTTGTCCTAATGTGGAAAAAAATATTTATTATAAGTAAAATTAGTTTGAAGTCAATATTTCAAATTTTTGAAAAGATATTTGAGTCTAAAACCAATTTTTACCAACTTTTCTTAAATTTTTTGTATGTTTTTAATTTTTCGTACAAAAGCTGTCAGTTCGATTTTTCTCAAAATTTTATCAGCTGATGTCAAAAACATTATTTTTCGTTGCACAAAATTGTTTTGGAGATGGAATCATATTTTAGTCTTAAAATTTTGGAGGTGACAATATTTTTTTTTTGATTTATAAAAAAAACCGTTAAATGGAATTTTTTCAAAAAATATACTTGTTTGGTATCACATTACAGTTTATTATATAAAATTTAATTCAAGTCTCTAGCGTTTTTGGTTCGTCAGATATTTAGGGTTAACCAAAATGTTCACCTTTTTTTCAAATTGCTATGGTAAAAAAAAACACCCATGCAATTTTCTTGAGAGTCCTTTCTGCAGCTTTCTGTCTTATTATCTGTATAACAAAATTTATTTGAAGTCGATATCTCTTCTGGTTCTTGAGCTATGGACGACGAAAAAAATTTACGTATACAATACACGCAATAGGGACCTTGAAAAGTCGAGAAATGTCAAAATTTTCAATTTTACAAATCGGACCCATTACAATAACTTCCTATGGGAAGTTAAAAATAGAGTTGTAAGCCTTTGTAAGGTCTTCTAGAAAAGTTTCGGTTCAATTTATGAAGAATTCATATGGAATACGGTCTTCACCAGGAGCTTTGTTAGTGTTGCAGCGGGAAATGACTCTGCTCACATCTTGTGCAGTTATTGGGCGATCTAGCTCTTCTACTACTCCAGGAATTTCTCGAAATGGGTTGCTAACATAGAAGCATCAATTTTTATATTCTGCCCAAGAGTTGTGCCGTTTATTGTCTGCACGATCTTCCAGAAGGATCTGCTATCGTTAACATCCTTAAGTGTCAATGCTAGTGTCAGAGTGTATGCTTTTTGTTTTTGTTCGCACAGCGTTTTGTACTTTTTGTTTGCTTCTTGGTATAGGTATTTCGTATTTGTGTTTCCAGTATCCTTAAAAATGCGAACGACTTTTTTCTGGCTGCTTCGCAATCCCAATATCAAGGCTGTTTTCACTTTTCCCTTTGTCTCCATTGGAGTGGTATTGCGGCTATACAGGTTGTTAGCTCAGCTGTTCCGTTGATGGTTTTGATCAGTCTCTGATTTACTAGCATAAGTTCTTCATCCAGATTTGATCTTTATTTCTCTTTTATTTGTTCCCTCCATTGCAGCTTAAATAGATAACTGTGATCGATGGTGTTGCCATCATCAGAGCTATATATCATATTTAAAGATATTGGTTGGTGATCTGAATGAAATCATTCACCTTAAAATCATCGACACACTCAAGCCATTTCCCTTTAATGAAGCAGTAATCTATCGTTGAGCACGCAGCTACCTAATAAAAGTTAAACTTCCTTCTTTATCACTTTTTGAGCGACCGTTTAGCAGTTTTGGTCCGATGGTTTCACACATTTCTATTATTTTTTTGCCATTTCCGTCGATTTTTTTAAAGGTGTGCATTTTTCCTCTAATTTATTTTTTGAAGATTTAGTTTTCATGACAATGACTTCAATTAAATTAGCGTTTAGAAGAATTAGGTACATTTTCTTTTAAAAATTACTCGAAAACAAACGAAATTTATTCGTCTAAGAACAACATTTTTGAGGTAATAAAATTGTACATATTTTCTAACATCACATTGGCATATGGCCCTTAAAAAGTAAACTTAAAATATCGAAGTTTTTAATAAGAACTGGGTGTATGTCAAAATAAAATAAAATAAATTGCGTGTTTAATAACAACACACATTTTTTATTTTATCAATGACTTTGTATGTTTAACATAAATAATGGTTTTGCGTGTTTTCCATTTTGAACAATTGGAATAGGCATTTAAGAAAAACCCATGCAACCCTTAATTTTTGGTCGTGCAAAATGGCCATTGTGGACTGTAATAAATGAAATTAGAATTCTTACCGCCAATATTCAGTTTGACCTTAAAAACATGTTGAATGGGAATACAAAAATCTTTGCATGAGGTGTTTTGCTTGAAAATTATCCTTTTTTGGAAGGTTGCAAACGTATCAAAGAAGTCTAAAGTTTGGCTTAATTTGAGCTATGTGTATAATGAGGCTAAGTACGCGATTGGTTGATTTTACAATATTGTTACATCTGTCACTAAAAATTATGTTCAAAATGTTTTATAACCGTGTTGACTTAAAATCTGGTTTCCAAAATCTAATCCATTTTACGAAATCGGGGTACCCTTATATTATTTCAGGGCAGTTTTCCTTTTTCAAGTTTTCAGGACAGATATGGGAAAAGAGCCTTAAAAATGAAAGGTGATGCAAGTTATCGTTATTTTTAGAAGCAATATATATTTTCTTGAATTTCAACTTCAAAAAATTCCGCAGTAATACTAGAATCTTAGAAATGACAATCAGTTTGTAGTGAGTTCTATTTCAGACGCATTGTCTTATATAAAGATTCTTTTTTCAGCAGCACATCATTTCCATATTCAAAGCTTTTTAATCGTTTTGCACCAGCGCGGTGTGTAAACTTCAATTCTTCGCCCCATTTTCCTAACACTTAAAGGAAAGTGTTTAAGCATTTCAGGAAAGTATTAACCCCTTATTGCGTACAAATTATACGGACAGTAAATTGAGGGGTATTTGATGTTTTTGAACACGTCATTTTGCTGTCAGCTCATTTGGACATAATTTAACAGGACTAAGATATTACCCACAATATGAGGATGTTTTAAGGCGCCAGTTATAGCTGACGGTGTTTCCCCTTGATTTTTCTATTTCCTGAACAGCTCATACTTTTATGTTCAAAAGTAAAACAAATCGTTTCACTGATTTGTGTTCCAATTTCACATAATTCCAACGACAGATTACTGTCAGTAAAATTATTTCGGTGACTTTCAACCAGAAAATTTTTTTCAATGATAGAAATTTTTAATGATAGCAAAAAACGACCTGTCAAACTCCAATATTTGTTTTTAATGATGGAAATCAATGATAGCTATAACTGGCGCCTAAGGGGGCTGTCGTAGTTATTATTGGGTTTTCAGCATTGAAACTAATAATTGGATTTGTTTGACAGTTCTTTTACAGCTACCATTAAAAATGTTTAACATTCAAAAATATTTACAGTCATTGGAATTGAATGAAATTGAAACAGAAATCAGTGGAATAATTCGTAATAGAATTTGGCTGCATAAGTTAATGTCACTACTTTCTCCACATTTTTCGTTTTTGAAAACTTTGCCCCAGAACCTGCCTTTTGTACTAATTATAATTTATAACTTTACACTTACGTTTTTTCCATTTATTTCTTCTGGAAGTTTGTAATCAAAGCAATAGAGATCAATGCAATCCGAAACAATTTAGCGGCTATTTGAAATGTAAAAGTAAACTCTAATCGCTGATAATTCTTAGATTTTGAAAACCAGGTTATATGATTGGATGCGACTCGAAGCTTTTATTAACTTCCCATAGGAAGTTGTAGTGATGGGTCCGATTAGTAAAATTGAAAATTTTGACATTTCTCGACGTTTTAAGGTCCCTAGAATCGAAATAAAAGATTTTTAGAAAGATGTTTGTGCGTGCGTGTGTACGTACATATGTACTTCCGTATGTCCGTACGTCCGTACGTTCGCAACGTTTTTTCGTCGTCCATAGCTAAGGAATCAGAAGAGATATCGACTTCAAATTAATTTCGTTATACAAATAATAAGGCAAAAATATGAAGAAATTGCTCTTAAGAAAATTGCGTAGGTGGTTTTTTAACAATAGCAATTTAAAAAAAGGTAAAAATGTTGGTTAACCCTAAATATCTTACGAAACAAAAACGCTAGGGACTTAATTTAAATTTTACGAACACAAAATGATTATATCTCCCAAACAATTTTGTGCAACGAAAAATAACGTTTTTAAATCTGGTAAAATTTTGAGAAAAATCGAATTGATAGTTTTCTTAAAAAAAATTTAGGTTTAAAAGAAAATTTTACAAAAGTTTTCGACTTAAATATCTTTTCAAAAATTTGAGATTATTGCTTCCAACTAATTTTTGCTAACAAAAAATATTGTTTTAACATTCAGTACAATTTTGAGAAAAATCGAAATGATAGGCTTTTTTACAAAAAACAAAAACCTAAACAAACAAATTAATAAAAGATGATTTTCTACTCAAATATATTCTCAAAACTTTAAGATATTGTCTGTAAACTACTTTTATCTTTCAAAAAATATTGTTGTAAACATTTAGCAAAACAAAATCTAATTCACAGTGTTTTTACAAAAAATAAAATCCTTGCTTTAAAGTTTGTCTATATGTACTCGTATCAATTTTTAGCAAATTTGCGTACTATTTTTTGTAGATTCTATTTCTTATAAAAAAAACTGTCAATTCGATTTTTCTCAAAATTTGTCCTAATGTTGAAAACAATATTTCTTAAAGTAAAAATTAAATAAAAGCTATTATCTCAAATTTTTGAAAAGATATTTGAGTCGAAAATAATTTTGTACCAACTTTTGTTAATTTTTTTTCGGTTTTTAATTTTTTGTACAATAGCTGTCAATTCTTTTTTTTCAAAATTTGATTAAATGTTGAAAACAATATTTTTTGAAAGATAAAAGTAAATTAAAGCCAATATACCTCAAAGTTTTGAAAAGATATTTGTGTCGAAAATCAATTTTTACCAACTTTTATTAATTTTTGTATGTTTTTATTTTTTGTAAAAAAAACTGTCAATTCGATTCTTCTCAACATTTTTCAGAATGTTGAAAATAATATTTCTTGTAAAATAAAATAAGTTTGAAGCCTAAATTTCAAGTTTTTGAAAAGATATTTGAGTCGCTATTCAATTTTTACTAACTTTGAGTAATGTTTTTTTTACATTTTTATATTTTATAAAAAAAAACTGTCAATTCGATTTTTCTCAAAATTTTATGAGATGTCAAAAACATTATTTTTCGTTGCACAAAATTGTTTTGGAGATGAAATCATATTTTTGTCGTAAAATTTTCGAAGTGACAAATTTTTGTTTTCAGTTTTTTTGATTTATAAAAAAACCGTTAAATGGTTTTTTTTTTTAATTGTATTTGTTTGATAACTCGTTACAATATATTATTTAAAATTTAATTCAAGTCACTTTTGGTTCGTAAGATATTTAGGGTTAACCAAAATGTTCACCTTTTTTTTCAAACTGCTATGGTAAAAAAACCACAAACGTAATTTTCTTGAGAGCCCTTTTCTGGTTCTTGAGCTATGGACGACGAAAAAACGTAGCGAACGCACAGACATCTTTCTAAAAATCTTTTATTTCGACTCTAGGGACCTTGAAACGTCGAGAAATGTCAAAATTTTCAATTTGACAAATCGGACCCATTACAATAACTTCCTATGGAAAGTTAAAAAATCGAATTGACAGTAAAAATTGAATTTCGTATTGGCTTTAAGCTACTTTTATCTTTTCAAAAATATTGTTGTCAACATGCAGTAAAATTTTGAGACAAATCGAATTCAAAGTTTTCTTGGGTTTCCATCTAATTTTTTCTTTTAAAAAATATTGTTTTCAACATTCTGAAAAGTTTTGAGAAAAATCAAATTGACAGTTTTTAAAAAAATTAAAACCCTAAACAAAAAAATTAATCCAAGTTGGTCATAGTACTAGTCAAATATCTTTTCAAAACTTTGAGATATTGGCTTTACACTATATATTGTTTTTAACATTCAGTAAAATTTAAAAAAAAATCAAATCGACAGTTTTTTACAAAAAATAAAAAACCAAAAAAAAACAATACTAAAACTTGGTATAAATTTTCAAAAACTAAAAATATTGTCTTCAATTGTTTTTTATTTCCTAGAAAATATTGTTTTTGTTATTTAGCAGATTTTTTTTATAAAAACCCAAAAGTCCGTTTTTTCATAAAAAAATAAAATCTACAAGTAGTAGTACGCAAATTTGGTAAAAATTGATGTTCGGTTCTGATATCCCTCAAATTAATTTTATTCCTTCAATTTATAAAAATTTTGGAAATGCTACTCAAAATTGATAAAAATTTGTTTTCGACTAAAAATCTACTTAACAAAACTATATTTTCAAACTTAAGAATTTCTTTATATGACAAAAAAAATCAAATTAATAAAATATAAATTAAAATGGAAAGTTATCAGTGTGGGTCATCCCAGCCTCTTTTTTGGTTTTATAGCTATCATTGACATTTTTTTGTCATTCAAAAATATTTACTGTCATTAAAATTAAATGGAATTGAAACAAAAATCAGTGGAATTATTCGTTTAGTTTTTGGCAAAACAGATTCAGCTTGTTCAGAAAAATGAAGTTGTTTGAGGAAAAGTAATTATAAACAATTTTTGATTGATCTCCAATATCCAATATGCATTAAAACTTTTTTTCCTGCTGTTTTCAATAATAGATTAGACTAGTCAATTTTTGAACATTCTTAAAAAAAATTATTTGTTCCTGCGTAAGTCCTTGGGACTACTTTATAAACTTTTTTCTGTTTTGAAAACTTTACTCCAGAACCTACTTTTGTAATAATTTCAGTTTTACACTTAAGTCTTTTCTATTTTTTTCGATTGGAAAATCTTAATCAAAGCAAACGAAATCATTGTGATCCAAAACAATTTAAGAGCGGATTGGAAATGTCAAAAGTTACATAGGGAAAAAGGGGGCTGCGATTTAAGTACTATAAGAAAAAGTGGCATTTTATCACCGAAATGAACTTTTAAGTATTGCAACTGAGTCTGTCAATACGAAGATTATACGAATATAAATATTGTAATTGTCATAAGACTTCTTTCTAAAAAGTTAAGATCAAAAATTTAATAAAAATGGTTACAAAATAAAGGCAAGACAAGATGCAATGCATTTATGAACAGAAAAACTTCTGCAAGAATGCGGCAGATATACAATGTCAAAAACCATTTTATAAATGTCATCAAAGTAGATGCCTATAAAAAAAAGTATGAATGAAATAATTAAGTTTTTTCTTTGAGTTACGCTGATTTTGGTTTTTAGTGTCTTAACAAAATTCTTTCAAAATGTCCAATTATTTTATTAGGACTTATTTTTAATGTTTTGAATGCAACAAATTTTCATTCATTCATTTCTATTATATAACCTACACATTTTGTTCTGACATTTTCATGCAGAGCGGCTACGGAAATAAAATAACTACAGGTTTGAACGCATTTCAGCTGTCAGACTGTTTTTTGAACAGAGTTACCGGCTGCAGTAATGCAGTGTACTTACATTTATGAACGCAAATCTTGCATTACTGTTGTTTTAATTAAAACCTGGAGTAAAACAATGATGTAATGTGCTATGACATTTTTGTCTACTCGTCTACTAGAAGCTCAAAATTATTCTCGAATAGATTATGTAGATGAAAAGCCTTTTTTCCAATTGAAGTATATTCAAAGTGTTGCAAAATTATTCAAGATCTTATGCTACTCAAAACTTCAAACACGTTTTCTTTAATAGTGCTTTTTTTTAAATTCGCCAGACTCATAATTAAAGTTGTTTTTAACCAATGAACTTGACATTTTGTATAAATATTGTCCGTGGACCCTTAAAAACAGAAGACGTCAGCCCAAATATTCAAGAAATTACTTAAATCGCTTCAAAAAAATAACTGTACGCAGTCAATGATATTTCAGACTGCAGACAAGTTTCATAAGCAGACAAGTTATTTGTGTTGGAATAATATTCTGTCTGTTCTAGAAGTTGGCCCTAAAAGTACATAGGTGTTCTCCAAATAAAATCCAAGCTTCTTATAATATGTTTTATTTTATGGTATAAACTCTTGAGGTGGGTTGTTTAAAATCAGCTTCAAACCATAGTCTTTCATTCATTACTACTTGAATATGGGTCGTAAAGTCCACTGCTCGCCAGAGGAAGGAAATTAGTTCGTCGACTTAGAGATGCGGGCAAGACCTACACATTTATTGCGGAGGTTCTAGGCAGATCTCAAAATTTAATAACAAATGCTCTTAAGCTCAGAGGAATACGCGAAAATAGAGGCCGGCCGAAAAAATTTCTAGCTAAATCTAATCCTTTTATTTCGTCAGGGATTATAGGTGCTCAAATTAATAATGCGGTCAGTGCACGCTCGATCTGAAGAAAGCTTCAGAGCTCAAATATCCCAGGAAGAATCGCCGGGAAAGTTCCATTCCTTAGGGCAAGCAATATAAGGTCCCGACAATTATTTGCCTAATATTATTTGCTAATAGGAACGAACCAGAGGGCGTACAAAAATGGCGAAATATCTTGTGGAGTAATGAAACAAAAGTAGAAAGATATCGGATATCGACCAAAATGTATAGACTACCACCCCCGCTATACACCGAAAATTATTAAACACGCAGTAGGGAATAAAATGGTGTGGGGCTATTTTTCCTGGTCCTATATTCCGTTTCAATAACATCTTAACAAAATACGGATATAATGATATTTTGTATGATATCATGTAACCATTTTCTAAGGAAAACTTGCCCCTGCGCTGGCACTTTCACCAAGACAGCAATCCTAAACATACCGCAGGTCTTGTGAAAGATTGAGTTCGAGAGAAACAAGTATCCGTTGTCCTATGGCCAGGTCAATCACCTTATCTCAATCTTATTAAGAACTTGTGGAATGAGATTAACGTTAGTTGGGGATCAATATTTCACTAATGAAAACCAATTTTGGGAAGCAGTTCAAAGAGAATGGTATTTCATACCCCAGCAAACGTGCCAAAAATTAATAGAGTCAATGTCGTGAGGACTTTTAAAGGTTTAGAATAATAATGGAGGATACTTAATTATTAAAGTAAGTACAACAAAAATTGTGATAAGTTAAAAACGATAATATTACTAATTTAAGAAGACGCTCCTATTTTTTTGTCCAGGTGAAAAAACCTCCATCTGTATATCTATAATTGTAATGTATTTCAAGGCTTAAAAAGTTTTGTATTAAATTATTATAAGAGCTTTAAAAATATCTACGTAAAATTAATATATAACATAAAAAAGGAATACAAAATGAATTAATAAAAAAATTAATTATTACACTTATTTGTTTGACCAGCTGTGCATATAAATAAAACAAAGAAAGGTCAATTTTCTGCCATATCCTGTCGTGAAAATAAATCTATAGCTAAAATTTAGAAATTCTCATTCAAAACCTTTCGTTACTCAATTTAGTGTCCCACAGGGAAACAATCTTGGTCCTTTACTGTTCTCTCTGTCTATTATAAAAGTAACATCATGTTTTGCGCTCAAGCCATGGTAGGCATTTTTGTTTATAATAATAATAATAATAATAATAATAATAAAGTAAACAAATAATCACATTCTTTTCAAGGCTGACATTGATAGTTTTACATTTTGCTGCAGAAAAATAATAGCTATTCCCCCAACTTTTCAAAATGACACATAATAACTTGTGCTAAATAACGAATCGGAAGTATATTTGATTATTGTATTTCACAGCAAAAACTGTGTTGCGGCTTCACTTCAAAACATTTAGGTGTTTATTTCTTTTTTAATTTTCATACGTTGGGCAAAGGATTTTATTGATGACCCCTATGTTACTTGTTTCTTTCATTTAATCGTCTTTGTTTGTCCTCAAGTTTAGATTTAGGGCTAAATTTAGAGGTTCAGAGGCCTCGGGGCAATAAAGGAGCGGATGCCCCTTCGCCACAACTTATTTTCAAAATAAAGTAAACTATTTTTTTCCCTCGAGTTTTTCAATAAATAATATATTCATTTAGTATTAAACAAACACATATGTACATACATATAAATATAAACGGAAAAAAAGAATTATCTTAAATTTTAGGGTTAACGAACGGAACCTTTCGACCTTTTTTCGCCGAAAAATCGTTAACGCACTTTTGATTTTCGAGAATTTGGTAGTAAAATAGTTCCGGCGATTGATCTGTTCCATAGTCCTTTTCCTCTCTGTATGAGCCAATGAAAATCACAAATTGAACCAACTCATTACCAAGACTAGGCTCTAATTCATCCTGGCACACTTTCACCAATGCCTCTGATGCAGCGTGCAAATTTTCAGCATCCATCTTCTCGATGTGACTCAGGAATCCAAACTTCGAACGTACAGCTTCATAAGCATGCAATCTTTCAGTAAGAGAAACGGATAGCGGGTCAATCACTGGGATGAAGGCGGATACTTTGTATTTTTCCATAGGTGACAGACTTGTGTGTTGTGCTTTTCCGTAATCGTGGAAATTCAAGAAATTCACATTTCTCGTTCTGGTTCGCGTGCGTGATTGTACATATTCTTCAGTATGAGGCATTTTTTTGGTTGCTTCCTCTTATTTATGAAAATTATTTCGCTTTGATTCCACGAATGATTTCAATGATTCTAGTGCACGCATTGCCGATTCAAAAATAATTTTCGGGTCCTGCAACATCTTGTTTGTAGCGTTGAATCCATCCAAGATATTGTTCCAAAATGTTGCAAACAAAGCAGTTTCGAGACCACTCATCTTTTGTAGAAGGTGCGTGGCTTCATTCCTCACGATGTCTTTTTGCTCTTTATTAGATGAATGCTGGTTAGAGCTTCTTCGATTTACAAATAGCCGTTGACTAAGGCTTTCGTAGCTTTAGCTCTACAAGACCAACAAGTGTCGCTGAGCTATTTTCAAGACTAAAACCTGGCCGCTTTTTCTCTCCGATAATTTCTCAATCAGAATTAGGTGCCGCTAGTAGAGACTGGCTGTGAAAAACGTGTACGACTTCTGCACGACATCAAAGAATTGAACAGCCGATGGGCAAGAGTTAGCAGGATCGAACGCCGATAAATGATTTTTCTCCAAAATAAGAACCTGCATGCCCTTGTATTTGCCACTCATGTTTGCTGCATTGTCATATGATTTTGATATTTCACTGCCTGATTGGAGTGAACAAAAATATAGATCATGTATGTATGTACAAAGTACTGTAGGCTGTAGGTAAAGGTCAAAGACCAAAAAAAAATACGTATTAAAGGAAAAGGTGTTTACTAGTTGGAATTTGGAACAAAAATTGTCCGGTCTCTATTGTTGGGGCCCCCCGTTTGTGGAGGACCCGGGGCTCCCACCCCGTTTGCCCTCTCCTCAATTCAGCCCTGTATGGAATCGTCTAACGAAACTCATAAAAATCGTATTGAATCTTATGATCTGCCTTTTTGTGAAAAATTAAGCTCTAAGTCGAATAAACATTGTATATAACCTTAAGTAACCATCCATTGATTTAAATTAAAATAAATTCAGATTAAAATTATTGCCGCAAAATTTTAAATAACCTTTTGTTAAGGGTTTAAGAATTGTCTTGCAATTTGCCAAACCTTTCTTTTCGTTTTGCTGACTAGCAAATTTATATTTGCCTTTTATTGAAAAACGACCACCCAAACATGTCTAAAAAGTGACAGTTCGTGAAAATAAACAAAGCAAATACGCTTAAACAGACCTTTTAATTTGATTTTAATTAATTTCCAACTGTTGACTGGACCATTCCATCCACTGCTCTTATAAGAATAATTGCACAGATGTCATATGGATTTATCAAATTTCTAAGCAAATTGTTAAGAGATTTTAAAATCGTTTAAAATTAGGTAAATGATCTTTTAAGCTTAGTAAATAGGTAAGAGTGGCTTTAACATTTTACTAAAACGTTTGAAATTTTGTGCCATTGTTTAAAACTAGTGAACCACTATTTTAAACGTCTTGTTTTACTTTTTAGTCTTAAAAACTTCATGTAGATATTATGTTTTTTTTGGGTGTGTAAGGCTACTAACTAACTAACACATGCCTTTAAGACAATGGCGGATCCAGGGAGGGTCGTAGGGGTCATGACCCCCCCCCCTGGGAGATAATTTGTTTGCTTTTTCGTAAGAATTCCCTTCAATTCAAAACAAATCGTATTGCGTTAATGGATATGACCCCTATTATATTTTGAATTATATATTTTTTGTATATGAAAACAACATTTGTATTTTTATTCTTTAAACTTTGTTGCTAAAAGTACTACTTTTGACTGAAGATTGGACCAGGAACATAATATAAATCGAATATTCAGCCCTATTCCAAAAACACTGCACAAATTCATCATCTTTTGACCAATTGACGATCCAGGGGAGGTCATATGAGCAAAAAATCTTATACACTTAAGTTGTATAAGTAAAGATTTCATTTAAAGATTTATTAGTAATATAACGACACTCACAAAAAAGTGGTTTGAACTCTAATTTTGATTTTCCCTCAATTTAGAACTTGAAAAAACTTTAGTCATGCTTTAAATTATTTTCATAAAATTTTTTTCTAAGAAAAAGAGCAAATATTCAGGTTCTTAAGAAGAAACTTTGAATAAGAGATCATCAAATTTATATTAAGTTGCCTTTGAATTCCTTTAACTAGCATTCAATTTTAATATTACATTTTTTTGACACACATAAATAGTGATTATTGAAGTAAGTTTTTCACTAGTAAACAATTTGTCTGTCTTTCCTGGCCCCTACAGTCCAAACAATTGTTCTGATTGAAATTAAGATTTCCAGCTGATTAGTGTAGGGAGTTTTATAATTTTTTATAATACAAAAAATAACAGCAGTCCCCACTCAAATTTTTTGGTTCAAACATATTTTATTTTCTAAAACTTTCTTAAAATTTTGTGTTCTTAATTTCTACAAGAAAAACATATTTTCATATTGCCCCAGAAGGGCACACCTCAAAAAAATCTTTTTTTTGTTTTTAAGTTTTCTGAAGAACTAATGGAACGATTTCAAAATTCTTCTCTTTTGGTGCAAGCTCTTGCCAATGATCAAATTGATGATGATTTTTTATGATCAAAAATGTATTTTTTTACTTTTAATAAAATACTAATTTTATTTGCAAAACTCGATATTTCAGAAAGGGGACAACGTTTTTTACGAAATTTTAATGTAAAATATTCATATATTTATAAGCTCTTTATTTAGTGCTTATACCAAAAATAATTTTAAGACAACATTTAAAATGATTTTCGAAAAAAAAATAGATTTTTTGACAAATAAAATGGCATTTAAATTTTTGAGAAGAACTTATTTTGGAGGTACATTTTAAATCTTAAAATATAGGCAATATTTTTTTACAGACTTTTTGGAAGAAATTATCAAGTTCTTGCGACCCAGTCGTGCATTTCATTTCTTTCAAAATTGGTTTTCTGTTGAATGTTGTTCTAAAAAAAATTAAATAAATCTACTTTTGAAGTGAATTTGCTTTTTATGCTCTAGAACCGAGATTCAAACATGAATTTCAATAATAAAAATGACACTTTTGTTAAACTAATGGCTAAGTGAAAAGCATAAAAAACGTTTCATATCTATTGATATAAAAGCTTTGAAACGTGTAATTTGTGACGACTACAAAACTTTTCTTTCCAACTTATTTGTTTACTTACCTTACTTTGTTTTAATTTATTTTTTTAGATAAATTATGTTCTTAAATACAACTATTTCCTTAAATTCAAGAACCTTTTTGTCTCAACAATTTTTAAATTTTGTTGACACCTTTATAAGATCCAAATACGAGTAAGCAGATTGATAATGATAGTAATAAAAGACTCCCGGAAATTGAGTTCGAAAAAACTACGTCAAAAAAGGCCCACAATTTTACATATCAGATCCTCTCTCATTTTCTGGATTTTTAAAGTTTTGCAGCGTTCTTCGCATTAATAGAAATAAAAACAAGAAAAGTGTGTTTTGTTTTTGGAAAAAGCAACGTTTTAAAACAATTTCCTACATTTCTGCGCGAAATGCACCAAAAACCATCTAAGCTATTGTATTTTAGCTCCTTAATATGGCATATTTTATTTAGACAACTGTTCGAATCTTGGAATGCTTTCATATGAGTCATCCAAATTAAATAGTTAGACCAAATTTACTGGACAACAGTGTTCTAAATAATTTGATAACTAAAGCTGTCATTTTAGCAATTATTAAATTTTGTTAGCATCCTTTACAAAACATTATAGAACATTTTTAAGCGGTGAGTAAAAACTCATCTAAGTGTGTGACCCCCCCCCCCCCCTGATGGAAAGTCTGGATCCGCCCTTGCTTTAAGATGAGTTTCCTCTGAAATTGTGAAGTGTAAAAAAAATAAAAACTGCGAAATTAAAAAAAAATTCATAGTTACAAAATTTCCCAGATTAAATATCTTTAATGACAAGTGGGTCATTAAAGATAGGTCTTAAACACATTGCTAATTTCACTTATCAACTGTAGGAATACGTCTTCAGTTCATTTTAAAATATTGAACATCTTATTATTTGAATTCCTAACGTTCTCTACTTTTGTATCTTCTAAGTCAAAAGTTATAGGCATTTGAAATAAGTTGCTTTTCTTTTGTCAATTTGTTAAGGTTTAAATCATTTTTCAAAATGTCTTATACACGAAGAATTCACGAAAAACAATATACAATTATTCAAAAGTCTACAGAACGAAACAATTAATCTGTTTTGTGTAATAAGTAAACATGATGAACGTATCCTAGTAGGCGGCAAAATACACAAAATACCAATTTTCAATACTTAAAATTATTATCTCCTACAAACAATATCCCTTATGTTTAAAAATATTCGTTCAACGAAAAGGAAAGCTTTCCTTTCTTTTTTCAAATTTCATTATCCAATTCTCTGTGTTGTTTACTGTAAAAGCTCATCTCCGTGTGGCGTTATTTTAATTATAAAACCCGCCATAACAAAAAACACACTCGCATATTGTAAACTCGAAAATTTAGCGTCTGCATCACGCGCGCCAATATCTAAATGGATGCTCATGCTAGCCCAACTGTTGAAAAACCATGCTAATAAATTTGTTGTCGTCACTTCATCACCATCAAAACAGAGTCAATATACTTTACCTGCTTGCGCTTGACGGAGACGGTATACTCGTATACCTTCAAGCTTACATTATTTGCACATCACGATTTAAACGAAACGAATCACCATCGGCAGCGCATTGACAGCAACCAGCAACACCATTGAATTATATATTATCTCAATCAATTTTAAGCAACTAATCGGGCGGGCGGTGGCGGTGGTGGTATGGTGGCGCGGCGGGCGGTAGGGACAACGACATTATTTTTGAAGGCCACTTGCATGCCACACCGCAGCCGGCCGACCACGACCACGACCAAGATCGAAGTTGCCACTCAGTGATGGCTATATTTCAGTACGAGATATATATCTCGCTGTTGTCGTGCCTTTAACGCCTTTCCGTGTCCGGATGAAATTTTGGTAACTAGCTATCGCCTCGTAACTCGTAACGCGCGTTTTAAACTCCTTTTTTGACAACCGAACCTTCATTCTGGGAACGATGATGATAATGCGTTAAATGTCACGCAGACTTTTGGTCAGATTCACACGTTAAGGTACGTACATACGTGTACCTAATAAATTATCATCGCATGCATAATGCAATATTTCTCGTTGTCATCACAATCGAAATAGAATGTATGTATATTTATTTAATAAAAGGGCAGGCCCGATGTTCCGTTCCTGTTGGTAAGGACAGCAAACTGTCACTCGTGACAAAACAGAGGTGGTAATTTTTAGCAGTGAAAAATTGACACATTCTGAGTGGGTGAATTTTCATTTAGGTGGAAAATAATTTTGGGAAGTAGGAGAGTGTAAATTAAAATTCATAGCATGGGCTATTTATCTTGTATTGTTGTTTCTTAAAAACAAAATGTCCAACGACATCATCGTTTTGTTTTCGTCTTAAAGTGAATGACAGTCCTTGAAACAAAAAGAAAAGAGTCTCTTTTTATTCAATTATTGGTTTAAATAGAAAATTGTTTTAAAAAGTAGAACGATACATCATTCGTTGTTTTCGATACATCGTCGATTCGGCAACGTCGGCGGTAGTGGCGGGCGCCCCAGAGCGGTGCGGTAGAAAACGTTGCCGTGGGGCAGACAAGGGCATTTTATTTGAAACAGAACTATATAAACAAACACTTTTCTTAAGATAAATTTATCGATGAAGACGATGGCGATGGCGATTTCCCTTTCAAAGCAGTCTGCCAAAGTGGCTAATTTGGTTTTGTTTTCAGCATAGTTTTTCTATTCATCATTTAAACTTAAATAGTCACACACAAAATTAAGAGATTGATCTAAAAATTGAATATTGCGGAACTTCCTTTAGTTACACGATACAATTAAGTGTGAAAACAGTTCCAAAATCAGTGATAGGACATTGTGCAAAACTTATATTTCCTTGAATGTGGCTAATCACGTTTATAAATTGAAAAATATTTCGAATAAGTGGTAAATGGTAGTAAAACTTTAATTATGGTTTAATATTTAAAAAATGTGTTTGAACCCTAAATTTTACGTTTGACAATTGTGAAGTGAGTGATAAGGAAAATTCCAAGTAACAAAATCTCACTGAAGTCAATGTCACTTCGTCGGATGCAAAGTTATTGTGAGGAAGACAAATTTAAGTTTAAAAAAACTGTATTTTGCTGATGAAATCATTTCCGTAGTTTTAATGTTGAGTTGTAAATGTTTCTTAATATCTTTTTTAATTTTCCTCCACAAAAATATAAATGACAACCAAGTTATGTTATATGTGCATTAACAAGTTGGCTGACGGAAAAATCGGATCGAAGACTTTTTTATCTTAGAAATCTTCGAAAAAAATGAACGTTCCTTGATTGATATTTTGTTTCTTTTCAAAAAAAAATCTTGGGTTGATGGAACATACCTTTTTTGCCAAATAAAACACATCTTAATGATGTGGATAAATGACACTTTATGTCTGACTTCTGGCTGACTGTCCATCTGTAGGAGAAATCTCTTACTACACCAATCGACAGATTCCACAAACCAATAAGAAAAAAATATTAGTTCGAAATTAACCTGAATTTTAAAATATTGTGGATATGTGGATATGCATGTAAAATATTCAAACTTTGAACAATAAAATATTTTAAATAAAAATCTTCAGTGACACTATAGTAAAAATGTAAATAAAAAACAATAAATAAGATGAAACTGACATTTTACAAAGATCACTGAACAACATTGTCTGAATATGACAGCTGCCAAACTATTAAGCAAATGAGATTAATTTTACACCATTGAATTACAATTTTGCAAAGGAGTCTATATCAATAAAACTAATCCAGTTGCATCAGATTGTGAATATTTACAAAGGGTCATTCATTTTCCGTTTAAAAAAAGTATTTCACACACAAAAATATAAAGTTTGGGGTTTGTTATAAGTGTTAAAAAATATCATTAAAAAAGTCGCCTCGGGAAAATGTGCAGTTTTTGGCACCTTTGAGGAATACCTTGAAACTGAAAAAGAAACCAAACCATATTAAATTTTATTTGATCTATCCTTTACAGACCCTAAAATTCTTTAGTCTTTTGTGACCTATAGGGATCGTTTTCGGCTTAAAATGTATATCTTTCCAAACATAAAGCTCTTTTACACTTCCTTACTTACTTAAGGTGGCGCTACAGTCCGGGCCGGACTTGGGCCTCAACCAACATGCGTCCCCAACCAGCTCGGTCCCTAGCTAGCTGTCTCCAGTTTCGCACGCCAAGTTGGTTAAGGTCCTCTCCCACCTGGGTGACCAACCCGAGTCGTGGTCTTCCTCTACTGCGCCGTCCCTCGGGATTGGATTCGAAGACCTTCCGGGCTGGAGCGTTGATGTCCATTCGTTCTACATGACCTAGCCATCTAAGTCGTTGGACTTTAATTTTATTAACTAGGTCAGTGTCGCTACGGCCCGTACAGTTCGTCGTTATATCTTAGATACCAAAAATCAACCGAAGAATTTTTCTCTGGAATCCTAAGGCATCCTAAGACGCTCTCATCTTTCTTTGACAGGGTGCAGGCCTCAGCGCTATAAATGAGAACCGGGATGATGAGTGTGAGTGATTTTAGATGCTCGAGAGGGGACTTTACTTCTCAATTGCCTTCTAAGTCCAAAGAAGCAGGGATTTGCAAGAGTTATTCTTCGTTTGATTTCAGCGCTGGTGTCGTTGTCTGTAGTGGTGCCTAGGTAGACAAAGTCCTTAACTACCTCAAAGTTATAGCTGTCCATGGTGACGTTTTGTCCAAGACGTCGTCGTTCAGTGTCCTTTTTTTGGCATATACTTTGTCTTGCCCTCATTGACCACTAAACCCATCTTCTTCGCTTCCCTCGCACTGCTCAAAAATGCTCCACTGACATCACGTTTTAATCTTTCTATTATATAAATATCATCTGCGTATCCGAGTAATTGGATGGACTTTTGGAAGATTGTGCCTCTAATGTTGACTGCAAGGCAATGTTGCCACTGGTTTTCAACGCTTATTGCAGGCAGCTTATGGCTATTTAAGAGGTTATTAGAGACTCGATCGAAAAATTACATGGTAGCCTCTTGCGATTGTAACCGTCTAACGTCGAATCTTCTCACAGTACTTCCTTACTCTACCTTGGATCGAGATATCCGTAGCCGTACCTTGGCTACAACGAGGTAGTGGTCCGAGTCAATGTTGGCCTCTCGGAATGTTCGGATATCCTGGATACTGGAGAAGTTTCGTGCTTCGATCGCAATGTGAACAATCTGGTTGATGGTTGATTGATCAGGAGATTTCCATGTCCCCTTGTGGATATTAAGATGTGTGAACTTTGTACTAGCTACCAGAACGTCTCGCCCCGCTGCAAAATCATTCAGCCTGAATCCGTTGTCGGAGGTGGTGTCGTGCTGCCTGTATCTACCGATTGTGCCACCAAATATGTCTTCTCTTCCTAGCTTGGCATTCAAATCTCCTAAGACAATTTTAATGTTATAGCCAGGGCACTGCTCATATGTCTTGTCCAAAAGCTCGAAGAATATGTCTTGGGTGTCTTCATCTTTCTCCTCTGTTGGGGCATGAGCGCATATTAGGCTTGTGTTGGCTAATTTAGCCTTGATGCGGATTGTCGTGATGCGCTCGCTCACACTGTTGAAACACTAAGACTTTTTGCCTGAGCCCAAATAGACGCTGCCTTTGTTCTCGGTAGCAGTTGCCGTAGTATATATCGCAGTCTTTTAGTTTGCGTTTGCCCGGTCCATCCCATCGCACTTCTTGGATGGCGGCCTTGCAGCAGTGTAGGGCTTCCGCTAGTTGTTCGGCTGCACGTGGTCTGTTAAGGGACCAAACATTCCACGTACAGATCCGAAATTCGTTGTCCTTACTTCGTTTGCGTGCGTTTTCAACAGTGAATCCGTCCGTCTCCGAAGCTTGTTGGTGCTTCGTAACTAAAGCTCTTTAACACTAAAGATAAAAATATGACACGACCATTGGGATAACATTGTTAAGCTTGTTCAAATGCATAGACCAACAAACGAAAGAAAAATAACTTCACTTCCCTCCTTATCTATCCGCACTATCAATGTGCATAAATTTTTAAAATGATTTCTCTAAGAATTGTGCAGACTATGGTCTTTTTGAAAAGAAACCAAACTCTGTTTGAAGAAGACCTCGAACGTGTTTTACACACTCCACATCCAATCAACCCTTTATTATTCTTTTATAAATAATTTATATTCACAGTGTATGAGCACCAGGCTTGCCAGATTTGGCTATTTAATATAGATTGGGCTATAATTTTTTCAAAATTGCCGATGACAGTAGTATGACAGCCCAATCTTCGAACGTATACATGAACGATACAACCAGAACATAACAGCTATAGAAGATTCTTCTTCCATTAATTGTTAAAAAAAGTACAATAAATCGATAAATTACAGCATCGTTTCAATAAAGTATTTGGGCTAATTTGGGCTATCCTAATTTAGGACGTGGCAACCCTGGTTTGGGTAGCATGGATATCTGATAAAATCCAATCGTGCATTCTTCATGATTTTTTATTATTGAAATTAGCTTTTTCTTCAAACTTTATTCTATTTTTTTGTTTGTTTTGTTTCATTCCAGAGTGGGATCATCTAATCTCGATACTTGAGCAATTCCTCACCGCATCCCAATACCGGGACTATAAGAAATCAACAATTCATCGTTCAGTAAAACAAACAAACTATCGATGGAGAATAATATTGTCTTGCCATAGCTTAACTGGCTTGAGAGAAAACAGCGACGTCAAACGGGTGGTACTGGTATCAGTGGAGATGTGCTAAAACCAACTCTTTGCCTGTCCGTCGTCTATAAGCAGGATAAACAAGGATATAATATTGTGCTGGAGGACTTGTTGTTTTATTTTGTGCATTTATCTCTTTTGTTTGTACATAAAAATAAAAATGTCACTGATGGTTCCTTTTCCTGATGATAGAAGACGAGAAGAATGTAATTATTATTCTTTGAACGAAGGAATCACGTTGCGACTCATTAAAGTGGACACTCTTAATTAACATTGCAGTGTATACCTACCTTGTATCTCGTATAGTGTTTGCAGTCCAGTCCAGTCCAGTGTCCTGTTCCCCTGTCCAGTCCATGTCCATTTATTTTGCAAAGTGCATTAATTCCTGTACTGCCATCATCATCAACATAGAAAACAACACGCAGCAATGGACATCAAGAGTTTGTGATGATAACAAAATGAAGAACTAAAACTTGACAGCTAAGCAAAGAAAAACACAACAAACTTCAAGCTATAATAAAAACAAATCTGATAAAATAAAAATGCCGGAAAAGACACTAAATAACGGCTATCTAAGGACGCCACACTCTAATGAAAATGGCAATAGCAACGGCGGCGGTGGTGGTGGTGGTGTTGGTAGTGGGTTAGGGGGCTTAAATGGAGGTGGTGTTGAGTGTGGCCTAAATGAAGATGCGTCTACGAACGTAACAACGACATCACCACTCCTAGGTGGAGCCACCACCACCATTCCAACCGGTTCAACGCCGCAGGCAGGAGTTAACCTTGGCAGTGTGATGGTTGTGAATAATGGACCGTTAAATAATAAAACGCCGACAATTGTACACTTTGGGGCTGGTTCAAATGTTCCAAGGACATCACTTCACAACGCATCAGGGCTTACCCAGCCGGCCCATCATACAAGCGATTGCTTCTTCAAAGAGTCTACTTTACGTTGGAGGTTATTGGTGTTGGCTATTTCATTTATGGTCCTTGGGGCAGCGATTGGAGCATTGGCTATCTATTTTGCCGGAAGTTATCGATGTACAAGTACTACCAGTGTCAGTCATAGTCAGAGTCACAGTAGCAGTAATAATAGAAACAATATTGGAAATGGTGAGTGCCTAATAATAAAACTTGAAGCTTAATGTTTATAGTGTTTGATAAAAGTTATGCTTATCTAAACAATTCTATCGATTTTGTTATTAAATATCTTCTACGTTTATTGGGCTGTCTATACGTTAAGTTTTGCTCTTTTGGAGGTATGGAATATTTGAAACGCATTAATTTTATTCAAGATAAGATTTTTTTTGTATCTCTTTAATTGGAAAACAAAGATTAACGACCCCTTGTTTCTCCTATACTTATATCTTCTTATCTTTTGATGAGTTATTGTTTTCTAATAGAGATATTAATTAAATACACGACTGAGTCGTAGGTTGTTGTTCTTTTAGTTTAATTTATAAATTCAAACTCATCCAGAGTTCACTTTATGGTCATAACACACTTTTTACTGGAAAACAAATTTACAGGAATGCCACTTCTAAATGTCAGAAATTTACAAGAATTGCTTTTGCTTGAAAGGATTTATGATGAATTTTTCAAACTTAACTGAACAGAAACGTCAACACGGTTTGACATTCAAAATATAGACAATAACCATCGAAAATTCTCACGCAGCTTAGCAAACATACTACCTTTAGGCATTTAACCAAGGTTTGTACCTACAAGAGTTCACTGAGCCAATTCCTTACATATGGAAACAGAAAATATAAGAAGCCCAAATAATGAACGAAGATAAGATTTTGATCTTCAGATGCAATTTGTGCTTTCCAGTCTACTTGGAATTTTCCAATTACTCTCTTGACATTTGATGAAGATTAAACAATATTCCGATCATACTTTCATTTTTCGTTCGGTAGCTGTCAAAAGTTAATTCAATAATGAAAACACGCCCTTAACTATAATGTTGTATCAGCTGTCATATATCTTTAACCAGGTTTGGTAAAACTTTATTTAACTTATAAATAGTTTTACAATAAAGGCTGTTCGTTTTTTTATATATTTTTTAAGAACTGTCAATGATATTAGTATACCGTGACGAGTTAATAATTTCCGAAGAAGTACAGACTGAGGACGTCTTAAGCCCAAAATTCGCACTAAATAGTACCTTTGAATGCATTGGCATGTCATGAATCTCATGTGAATTGGTTTCCTCCCAAATCAGGTAATTTTGCTTGTTCACGTACCCATTCATCCCAAAATGGGCCTCATCGTTAGAACTGATTTGGGGATCAACTTCCAACTGCTTCAAAACCCAATTATCCCAGCTACTGGGTCATGTTGTGGTCTGCGACAACGGGCCAAGATCTTGTAGGCGACTGGCAATTGACTACCTTTGACTTTCACGAACAGCAGCGATGTTTTTGGCAAATCTGCTGATTGTTCTCTGAGCTGGTGGACTTGAATTTGGTAACCAAACCCGCCCCATAAAAAGGGCACAGCGCGTTTTTCCTTGTTGCTAGAGAAGACCCCTTTTCATAGTAAAGATTTTTCATTTGCACTCATTGCTTGACACTGTAACTGGCACCATGATGATTTGTCTTTAGTGTCTGATTAAAACAAGATATTTTGACAGAAAGTAAAAGAAACAAAATGGCCGATGCGAGCTGTCAAAATCAAACGGTAGTATTAGAAATTGCAGTTGTAATTAAACGTTAAAAGAAGATCCTTTCTTTAAATTAATGTTAATAAATCTTTAACATACTTGTAGTTTATGAATTTTTATTCAAGAATGGAAATTGTGGCCTTATTTTATAGTTTAGATACCTATCTACAAAAAATATATTGAAGCGTTTATGTAAATATGTACATTATATCGTATATGGAAGTAAATTTGATAAGGATTTATTTAATCGTCCGTACTTGATGGGGTTAAATTCTAATTGTTTACAATAAACAAATCAGTGACAAAAAAGATAATAATGTTTTGATAGGAAAATAAATTCTGATTTAAATTTGTATTAACTTTTTAATTTCCATACATACATACTCGTAAGTCCATAAATGTACTTCAGACAGATTCTTGTTTATCTAATAAATTAAAGCAGTCGTAATATATATTTAAAATATTTATAGTCTTATAAACAATAACATTATTGCCAACCATAATAACAATCTTGACATTTTCCTATAAAATAAAGAAAATATTTGTAGTTTATTTATACAATAACAAAAAGGAGATTTAAGGCAACAATGAATAATTAAAGAAATAAGTAATAGAACTCTAAGAAATGAAAGCGGGAAAAGGGTTAAAGTTCTAAAAATTAATTTATGAAATTGTGTGATTGGTATCACCGCAAAATTTAACCCTCTGTCACGTATTTAAAGCCCTTCCTCCAAATTCCTTTCATTGACTTCCTGTTCAAAATGGGGGAGATTTAATCAAATGATACGTGAAGATAAATAATTTGGTGGAATCTAAGCAAATGAATTTTTGAGTAATTTTTTGTGCTGTATCGAATATAAAATTTATAGTTGTTTGAATGAAATATTTTTATGGATGATATTACGGAGAATATTACCGGAATTGACTCAAATAATGTTATTTTAATGAAGCTTTAACATTTGTCATAAGAAACAGGAATCGAAGAGCTCATAAAAATGTCTTAGATAAAAGAGTGTTTTTTGAAAGTGTAGCGAAAATCGTAAGACTCATACTAAAAACTTAATTTCATTTGTAATAGACTGAGAAGTTAGATACATACAAATTCAGTAGACTTCATTAAATAATTAAAAACACAATTATTTAAAATTCAAATTGAAGAAAACTTCAGCGTAAACCACGTACAAACGAGTAATTATAACAAAGTGCAAACGATAAATCATGCAATTTTTGTACTGTTATGCACATTTTTCTATTTTATATTTCTGACGTTGACAGCTAAGTTCACAAATGTCACAATTAAATATGACAGTACAATCAATTTTAATGTTTGTACTATTATGGAATTTCTTCTATTTTATATATCTCACGATGACAGCTAAGTTCACAAATGTCACAATTAAATATGACAGTACGATCAATTTCAATTTTTTTACTATTGTGTAATTTCTTCTATTTTATATATCTGACGATGACAGCCAAGTTCACAAATGTCACAATTAAATATGACAGTACAGTCAATTTCAATTTTTGTACTGTTATGTAAATTCTTCTGTTTTATATTTCTGACAATGACAGCCAAGTTCACAAATGTCACAATTGAATATGACCATACGATCGATTTCAATTTTTGTACTACTGTTTAATTTCTTCTATTTTATATTTCTGACAGTGACAGCTAAGTTCACAAATGTCACAATTCAATTTGACAGTACAATCAATTTCAGATCACTTAGATGCGATCAAACAAACCCATAACTTCCCATTGGTGCATTATTATTTTGTTTGCAATACTCCAAATTGTCATTTAAAGAAATTTTGAAACATACGTAATCAATAAATTGAAGTTTAAGCTGTTTTTTTGGCGAGATTCTTGGCACGGAATTAAAGATAGAATTTTGTTTTTTTTTAAAGCCTGTCAATTGAATGTTTGCTAACATTTTACCGAAGATTAACAACTTTATTTTGTATGAGATAAAACAAGTTTAAGGGTAAAACTTATATGTAATTGCTCTCAAAATATTCGAATCGAAAATCACTTTTTATCGCCACATGTAGATCAATGTAAATCCTGTGATAGCCTGGAATATAAACTTCCAAAAACTTTGATATTAATGACTTGTCTTTCTCTAGCCTTTTAGAGGCTTTTATGAAGCCTAATAAGCTGCTTTCTGTATATCTTCAAGGTCCTCAAAATTATTGAAAAAGTGTCTGCCCTGTTTGCAGCTGCTTCTTTTGCACAGAGGTAAGAGATTCAGTATTGCTTCCAGTCCTGCTTTCTTACTGCTGTTGTACTGCCTATAAGTGCTATTGTTTTAAGGTTTTTGGTTTTTGCTAACCTATTTCACCATATTAAGTTACCAAAAATAATCGCAGGAAATGTCAGAAGATTCCAATTCCATCTTATCTCTTGTCTTCACCCCTTTACATAATGGTGCAGAGAGCTCAAAGCTTAGTTCGGAGGTAGAGTCCAAGTGTTCGATGTTTGATTCTTGCACTTTGTCAGTCTTGATTCGTGCTCTTTGGCAATTGATATTGATGGGTTAACCCAGCTATAGAAGAGGGCGGCTTATGAATGTCTTGCCAGAGACCTCCGTGATGAGAGTTTTTGATTCGTGTTCGGCGTGTAATCTCATAGTTTCCATTTTTTGTCAAGGAAGACCCTGCATTGTGAAGTCGTTTCGATTCAACTTTCCCAACCTCCTTACTGTTCATTTATTCTTAGAGTTTTTTTTTGATACACCCAAGGAATTGGAGCTAGCGACCGAGCAATTTTTACTGACTCTGTCAATCTTAATTGCTTCCATTGTAGACTCATCTCCCATGTCAAGATCAAAAAAAGGGTTGATTAGTAGATTCTCCTCTTACACTGTCAAGTTGACGTTGTTCTTCATGTTCACGTACCTTTCCATTTTCTTCATTCAATCTATGCAAAAGTTGTTATTGGAATGTCTGTCACATTCCCAATCCCGTTAATTTCTGACACATTTTTTGGGTTGAAGCTTAGTTCATGTAGTTCAATCCTCAAACTTGGTTTGACATGAAAGATAACCATCCACTTAAAACAAAAATGGAGTTACCACCTTCAAAGTATAGTCTCATATGTGTGGCAACCTCAAAATAATACAACATCTAGAAACAGTAACCTTTGATTTTGTTTAAGACTCCAGATTTTTTTAGTGGAAATTAAATAGAAAACCTAGTTGGAGATGTATTCTTTGATAAACAAAGACTTTGGAAAGTTTGCATTTATCCTAATTTCATGAAACTATGGGCAGGTTCAGACAACATAAGGGACTTCATTTGCAGTCAACTGCATACTTTCAACGAATATTTTGACCAAGGCAACTAGTGAGTTCTTGATGCGTTATTCACTTTAAACTCGGAACTTTACTTCACTACAATCAACATTCAGTTCTTACAACCAAAAACATTATTGTCTTCAAAACACTCTTCAGACAAGCCACGATTTATATTTTGTATTGTAAAGAAATATTACTTATTTTTTTTCTATTTCATAAGAAAGCTTTTTAAACAAACCATTAAATAGAATTGTGTAGAAAATAAATAAATCATAAAGTTATAAAGTTCAGCTTTCATTTGAACAAAAAAACATGATCAACTGTCATTTTGACTTAAGTTCGAGAGATTTTTCTTGACTAACTTTCCATTCAACTTTCCAATAAAGTTGCCTTAATTGGAAGGCAATTTTTTGACAGCTGGCCAATCAGATACCAGAAACTTGCCTTACTTTCAAATACCTTTCGTCGGTCGTCTGAACCTGCCCTATTATTCATTTCTAAATTTATACTCATGAAAACAATTTGCACTGCCACCATTTTATCATTCATTGAACAAAATTTTAAAGATTTTGAAGAGAAAGTGGACAAAATTCCACAATGAATACAAATTCTTGAGTTTAGTTCGACTTGGTCCTACTTTATTAAAAAGAATAAAATCATAAAAAAGCGTTTTCTAATATAGACTCTCTCTGTAAACGTTTTAAGATAAGAACTAATTCAAAAAAATTTAAATTCCCAACATACCAAAAACCAATATTGTAACAGTTTTAATCAAGCCCAGAGCTGTAAATTTACTCGCTTTACATATTTGCTAAATATTGAACACATCCAGAATATTTCAAAACAACAAATCATAGAATACCTATGGATGTATATTTTCCTGCCACCCTATAGATATTTATATACGTATAATATATTGCCTCAAGTTACACAAGATGACAGTAAAAATAATTTGCATATCGCAAATTTCATTTCATAAAGATACTCCCAATAGCTTTAAATTTATGTTGTCTTTTTTTCATCTGCTCCTTGAAACTCTTATACAGCTTGTATACAGCTTGTTGGCAAGGCTTGCATGCTAAAGATGAAGAGTATCACTCTTGGTCTTTTGAATATCAAGATGACGCTAACAAAATAACCTATATACATCATGTTCATATACCATATACCTCCTTTAGTTATAACATAACTTTTCATCGTGCCAAACTAGATAGAAGTTGGTAGAATGAAAGATATGAAATAATTAAGTTACACCACTCTAGCGGAGAATGACATGTGTTCCGATCTGTCAATATAATCAATTTATGATTATTTCTGAGATAGAATACCAACTAGTGTTATTGACTCAGTGTCGGATTGAGGGGAATAGACATACATAGGTGATTGTCAATACTTTCAGAGGAGCCATCTATTTTGAAGTTCTCATAACTAATTTCACCAAAATAAAAATGCCATTTGACACCATTTTCAAACAGTAATATACCGAGTTAGAATGGGAACTGTTTGATTTAAACACGCATCTGTTATCAAAACGTCATAAATTCTGCATACATAAATGGTCATCTGGATCTAGAGTCGTGACTTTCCTCAATTGTCAATCAGTGCGAAGGTGATTACAATTATTTTTCTCCTTGTCATTCTTTTAATTATATGTATTTAAAACATTCAAGACTTCAAAAACTTCGTACAATTGCTAAAAGTTGGTCACCTCGTTAAGCTCCGTCTTCAGTTTCGTTTGTAGTCATATTGCGGTGAGTTTAGTAATATTTATTCTATGGATTTTAATTATTTTGACAGCTATTCAGACGTCTGCAGCGCCACTTCTTTTGTGTCATATTCGTTCATATTCTTTAGTTACCTTTATTACCGCCTGAAGTAAAATACCTTTAAATTTCCTACTCAATCAATCCAACACTGAAATCAACAACTTACATATCTTCCTGCATGACTTTTATGGATATTCAATGCACACGTTATTTACTTTTACAGAAAAAAGCGTTAAAGCACACATTTTGCAGTGAATATGGAGCATTTTTGTGGGTTGGAAAATGTATATGGTATCACAAAGCGAACCTACACGTAGGTCGGCGCTATTTTCTATAAATGTCATTTGCATTTGACAGAGAAGTAATGTAGCAGTAACCTAAACATAAATCATGTAAAACACTGAAAAAGGTGTAGTTAAGTCAAAAAACAAACTTAAGCAAACTGTTTGCTTATCGCATCACGTCTCGTCTGTTGCTGCTTAAATAATTATTTTTGGTAGAATTTTATAATTTCAATTTTAAATGTATGTACATACCCTTAACATAAATGTGTACATAAGTAGTTGCGAATGTAAAGGGAGCTTTATCGTCTCACACGACTCATTAAGTCTTGACATGGGTAAATGTTACCTATTTGTACATTTTGCAAAGCTAACACTGCTTAAATAGGCAATTAAATTCAATAAACAAACAAGCTGGGGGAGAAATCGTTTTGGATTGGAAGTTGTTGGGTGTTTTGTTGAATCACGAAACCTTATAATCATCTGAAATAATTTGCGGTTAACACGCACCAACCGACCGACCGATAGACCATCGTTCAGCATACCAAGAGAGGAAATGCCTAGAAATGGTGATCCTTGCACTCTGTGAAATGACAGACATCATGTTGGGTAATTTGAAAATCACCTCAATAAGAAATGTTTTATGTGGTCAATTGGAAAATAATTTCAATTATTGTGTCAAATTGACTCATATATGTGTTTTTTAAAGGGTGTTTTAAAATATAAGCAGGATTTGTGTTTGCCGACAAAAAGAAGAATTTGACAGCTGACATAATAGGGTAGACAAAGCAATTTGACTTGAATGGCATTGTTTTTGGACGAACTTTGTGCTTCGTACATATTTGAACATTTTTTGCTTTAACTTCTTTTTAAAATTCGCGACACAATAAATATTACCTCAAACTGTCAACATTTTAAAATATTTCTCAACATTTAAAATAGTGTTTTTTGTCCTACTCTATTAAACTCTTTAAACTGTCAGCTGTCAAATACTTTTTTTGAAAAGATTTACAATTTAGTTTACTATGACAAATAAAAACTTGCTATAATCTTAAGACACCCTTTCCATTAGAAGTTATGTTAATGACGTTGATAAGCAACTTTGTAATTTCTTAATAGGGAAATCTATGTACGAACTTTTTACGTCGCAAATGATTCTATTTAGTTATAATAAGTTCATTGCATTACATGGATCTTTTAAAGAATTAATGTGTCGTGTTGAATAGCTGTATTTTTATATTCCTTATTGAACCAGTTGGATAAATAAATTGAGAACTCAACTGTCAAAAAATATAAAACAACAGCTGTTCGCAAAGAGCATTCAAACTTAAGATTTCGGCGTCAAACATTTTTGTTACATACATTTTTCAATGGATATGTCAAGATTCTGTTCAAAAACATATACAAAAACTGTATAGATGTCATTTAGCCAAAAAGTGTTTTTGACGTTTGTGGTTAAATTTTAAGGGCTGATGTTGAATTTGGATAAAAGACAAATTATTTCGGAAATTGTTGTCATTTATTTTTCTTATGATAACTAAATAATGTATGGAACAAAAGCGCGGCTAAATGCCTGCCTCGAACTTGGCGCCACAACTGTATTTAAGATGACCATTCACAGGTACTGCCTGACCGAAATTATTTTGGAAAATATACTGTCCCAAACCATAAACCGCACCAAACAGCCAGTCTTTGTGGGTGCATTATTTTTTCGACAATCACTCTTAGATTATTATTCGCCCAAATGCGGCAATTCTGCTTATTGATGATTCTTACTTACTTACTTATTCACTTAGGGTGGCGTTACAGTCCTGTGTGAACTAGGGCCTCACTCAACAAACTTCTCCATCTAGCTCGGTCCTAGCTAAATGTGTCCAGTTTCGGCACCAAGATGGGTGAAGTCACTTTCCACTTGTGCGCGCCACCTGATTCGCGGTCTTCCTCTACTGCGCTGTCCTGTGGGTGCGGATTCGAAGACTTTCCGGGCCGGAGCATTGGTTTCCATGCGCTCTACGTGACCCAGCCATCTTAGTTGTTGGACTTTTACCCTTCTGGCTAAGTCTACATCGCTGTACAGCTCGTCGTTCCATCTTCTCCTCCACTACCATTCGATGCATACGGGACCGTATATCACACGAAGAACTTTTCTCTCGAAGTGACCCAAGGTGCTTTCATCCGTTTTTGTCATGGTCCATGCTTCTGCACCGTATAGCAGGACGGGGATGATAAGGGTCTTATATAGCAACACTTTGGTCCGGACCGAGAGAGGACTTTAACATTCAATTGCTTTCTTAGTCCAAACAAACAGCGGTTAGCAAGAGTTATTCTTCGTTTGATCTCAGCGCTGGTGTTGTTTTCTGTGTTTACAGCGGAGCCTAGGTAGACGAAGTCCTTGACTATCTCAAAGTTACGTCCGTCGATGGTGACGTTTTGATCAAGACGTCGGTGTTGAATGTCCTTTCTAGACGACAGCATGTACTTTGTTTTGCCCTTATTAACCGCTAAGCCCATTTTTGACGCCTCTGCCTCAATACTCACAAAAGCCCCATTGACATTACGCTGAGTTCTTCTGATTATGTCAATGTCATCAGCATATGCTAGTAATTGGACAGACTTTTGAAAGATAGTGCCTCTAATGTTGACGTGTGAGCACTGAACTATTCTTTCAAGCACGATGTTAAAAAAATCGCATGACAGCGCATCACCTTGTCTAAAACCTTTCTTGACATCGAAAAGTTCTGTTAAGTTGTTCCAACCTTTATGGAGCAGCGTGAATTCTTCATGGTCATCCTGCACAAACGGATGAGTTTGACAGGGATGCCAAAACTAGACATGGCTCTATACAGCTCGTCCCTGTAGATGCTGTCATATGCGGCCTTGAAATCGATGAAAAGATGGTGGGTGTTGATTTGGTGTTCTTGGGTTTTTTCCAGGATCTGCCATAATGTGAATATTTGATCAACTGTGAACTTTCCTGGTCTAAAACCACATTGATGAGAAACTATAAGGTTGTTGACAATGGGCTTAAGACGTTCACATATTACGGCAGAGAAGATTTTATAGGCAATGTTAAGTAGACTCATTCCTCTACAGTTGGTTCAGTTTAGAGTGTCTCTCTTTTTCAGGATCTGGAAAACAATACTGAGGTTCCAATCATCGGGCATGCTTTCTTCCGACCATATCTTACAGATAAGCCTTCAGCGACTTCTGAGAAGTCGGTGTTCCTCTCGCCTCTTCTGCTCATAGAGCTCATGAGCAGCTCTCGTTCTTTTATGCAGCGCCGCTTTGCGTACCTGTTGTTTGACTGCATTTGCCTGCCGACATTCCTCATCAAACCAGGGGTTCCTTGTTGGAGGCTGTTTGAAACCCAGCACATCAGAGGCGGCATCTTGGCAATGTTGCCACTGGTTTTCGATACATTGTGTTGGCGGCAGAGAACTTCGAGAGAGGTTACTTGTAACTCGGTCGGAAAAGGATTTGGTGATCTCTGGCGATTGTACCCGTTCGACGTTGTACCTTCTCCCAGCACCTCCTTGTTTTGCCTTGGGTCTGGAAACCCGAAGTTGTACCTTGGATACAACGAGGTAGTGGTCCGAGTCGATGTTAGCTCCTCGGAAAGTTCGAACATCCATGATGCTGGAAGCGTGTCTGGCGTCGATCGCAATATGGTCAATCTGGATGACGGTAGATTAATCTGGAGAACTTTAAGTTCATGTGTGGATGTTGAGGTGTGGAAAACGCGTACTGGCTACCATGACGTTTCGCCCCCGGGGCAAAATGTTTGAACCTGAATCCGTTGTCGGAAGTGTTGTTGTGCAGGCTGTTTTTTTTTCCCGATTATTCCACCAAGGATGTCTTCCCTTCCTAGATTGGCATTAAAACGCCCAGGACAATTTTAATATCGTAGCTAGGACACTGCTCATATGTTTTGTCTAAGAGCTCGAAGAACATTTCTTCATATTAAATATCGCATATTTTCATCCTCTTTTTGCCCAGCCGAACCCATCGTATTTCTTGGATGGCGGTGATGTCTGCTTTATAGCAGTCTAGGGCCTCGGCTAATTATTCGGCCGCATGTGGTCTGTTAAGTGACCTAAAATTCCACGTACATATCTGAAGTTCGTTGTCCTTAATTCGTTTGCGTAGGTTATCAACAGTAAATCCGTCGTATCCGAGGCTTCGCAACTTTGAAAGCTTTTACGTGGCCAGGAAGTCACCCCGACGCACAACCCCCAACCTAGAGGGCCAGATCGTTAGTATAACTCCAAGGAAGGGGAGCCGGATAAACCGCTCCTTACAAGCCTGGGCTTCGAATATGTCGAAGAAGCCCTATAAGGTGTTCACTATGTAGTTCAACCTTATTGGAACTGTAGACGCCATCGTCGATTCCATCTCGAGACTTCGTCCGCTGCCGCCTGTATAAGGAGAGGTGCCTTAAGCACAATTCACATGAGCACGACCAACGAATAAACGAATATTCGTCGATTTTGACATTTCTTTCACATGAGAGTTTTTAATTCGTCGCGAATGAAGTTTGATAAGGAGCCACAGCCAAACACCATTCACCACTGAAACAAAACCAAGAATGATCTTTTTAGGTTAAGTACGCGGGATTATTTTATTCGTTGCAAGTGTGGATAATGTGGAACGCGAATAAAGTTTGACAGTTCGTATCAACTATAATTTTTTTCGCGACGAATAAATTTGTTTTCTTAAATTTATTAATATACGATATTGAAAAGTAAAAGTATGTATCATAAATCAAATAGACACAAATTGCAATCGTTTTGTTAAGAATTTGTGTGGAAATAATATGTCTTCAAACGTATATAAACTCACATTTTGTAATTCATTCGTCGTTCGTTGGTCGCGCTCATGTGAATACTACCTTAGTGGAAACACCTCTCCCCCCCTCTCTCTTTTGCTGCCCCCAACAACTTTCCACTGGGGTTGGAATCTCCAGTTGAGGTACTAGGCACCCTATGTTCACCACGGGGAGGTGAAAGTTGAGAAAAACCTGTGAAATGAACATGTCTATAATTTGAATATCTATTTATGAATCTACGAGGTGAAAATGTGCCTCATCACTAATGATGATTTTCTTTGAAAATTGAACATCAACTGGTGCCATTTCGTGCCACCATTCTGACCATTGACTACGCTTAAAATGGTTAAGAATCTTTAGTTCTTGAGTCAATTGCGTGTAAGTCTTTATGAATAATATTCACCAACGAATACCGTGAGTTTAGGTGGACACGTCTTTTCAGCCACACTGTCGCAAACAGCAGCAATATTGCTGCAGTACGAGCTGTAAAAGCATGTACTGGTGTTTTCACCCTTTCGTTTCACAGACCCGTTTTACTCAAATTTTTATGATAGTAGATTCAATTTGACGCTTAAATTGGCCGAAAAAATCACGAAGTGTTCGATATGTATTTTGATTTGAATAGAACGACCATTTTCATAACAAACCTCAATTTTCAATTTAAGTTACTATGAAATTGAGAAATGTCAAATGAAATGCAGAAAAACCTTGACGTTTAGGTGTGGTTTACATTTAATATTTGCCCCTAAAACCTAACCACTCGTTTTAAAAACAAACACCAATAGTTTTCAAATTCTTCAGTTTTACCTTACACAAATTTTGTTTTTTAGTCTTTAGTGTATCAATTGTTGAAGTTACAAAGATTCCCTCAAAGCTAAAACACGAAACTTCAGATTTTTTAAAAATAATCCGATTTAAAAAAACGAAATCTGACCAACTCCAACGCATACATATAGATTAAATTATTGATTTTTTTAAATGGCCGATTAAAGAAACCCATTTTAAGCGGGGAGGGGGAGGTTTAGATCCATCAATATTCACCATAGTCACCTTACTCTACTCAGGTATAAAATAATATCACGTTGATGATAAATTACATAAGAAAAGCAACAACAAAAAGGGTCAATATTCCTAAAATTACGGCTCTACATATGTTTTCTTATTCAAAGCTTATATATGGTAAACCGCCACCCGCTTCAGATAGCCTATAGATAGAAAGATATTTTATTGAATACTTAAAAATTCATTGATAAATTCTAAAATAGATGGAAATATAAAAAACATACATAAGGTACTATCCTGCGCTGTCTCATTGGAGCGCTACATAGCGATAGCGATAGCAAATTCCTTTGGCGCGATATATGGTCCTCAGATATTTATAACTTATAATGTAACATATTCGCAAGCATGTAAATTGGAATCGCTCCTGCTACATTGTTCCTGTTGCCTCAACTCGATTCGATTTGACTCGACCGACCGACACCGACGACGACGATGGAAACAACGACGCCGACTTGACTCGTTCCATTGGTGGTTTTCTCTTGAGGCACCCTATAAATAAGTAATATGGCACGCAGATCCCTAAGGAGGGTGTATATATCACTTCAGCGCGCCGCGCCGCCGTTCGTCCGCGTTCGCGTCCATCCGTTTAACGGTGATATACCATATTGTCCTTTAGTGGCAAGGAAAAGTTGTTGTTGTTTTTTTGCGAATTTATTTTTCAGCTCAATGAATGAGAGTGTAAAACCTTTGACTTTATAACTCTTATATAAGTACAAATGAGGTATGTTGGGTTTCCAGCTAAAGTGGCACCGTTTATTGACTACTTATATAACGAATATACCATAGCTATTCAAATTTCTGTGCCTCATCAATGATTCAACATTGCTGTTGAAGAGAGTACTTTCGACTTTCGAGTATCTATTAACAATCGGACTGCAGTTACAGCTAATGGGCAAAAGGTAAACATTTGAATTTTCAAGAAAAACCCTTTAGGTTAAGGTAGGTTGCTTTAGTACCTGTACAACAAGAAAACAAAATAAAATAAAATAAAGATTGTTTTCTCTGCTGCTTTGGCGTCTGGAATTTAGGGTGGAAGTGAACATTAGAATTATTGCCAGCTGAGTCAAAATTGTATTTGAGCTGTCAAAAGAATGATGTTGACTATTAAACGGCAAATGTCACATTTGCATGTCATGTGGACTTAACTTTATGCAAATTAACTTGTATATTTAAACTTGGGAATTTTTGTTGACAGTTCCTTATAAAAAGTCTTCTGTTGATAACTCGTCAATATCTGCAACATACCTTAGTTCTTTAAACAAAATTGCCAGAATATTCTCAAAATAAATAACACTCACAGCGCAAACTTTGACAAGGAAACTGTCAAATCAGTTGAAAGATGTGTCAGGATTTTTTAGTTATTTTTGACTTCGGTTTTAAATTCAAAAGCTGCGTTTTATATTTAAACCTTGTCATTACTGTGAGCTGAATGGATTCATCGTAGTACTAAAGGCCTGGTCGAACAGAAGACTTCATGAAAAACTGATTTTTTTTACAAAAATTCCTATCTTTTGCTGTTTAAAATGAACACTCAAATTTTTTGGATTGGCTTGCTGAATAATTTTTTGTCGCAGTTAATTACAAAAGCAACGAAAAGAAGAGTTGCTTTGTTTCTAGAACTGGGTAAGAGAACGTCAAAACTGACCGCGTTCTATTTGACGTATCAGAACCATCCCGCCGGGCCTCGTTCTGTTTAGCCAGGCCTATAATTGGAACGCACCCCAAAACTGGAAATCAAATGTTCCTTCCAACAAGAGAGAATTTGATATCCTCAGATATGTTTCACTAACATGGTTTAATGAATATTTGACGTACTGAAAACCATTAGTGTTAATAGTTGACGAAAGTGCTGTCAAACAACCCTTCATTTGAATTCTTATACCGACGAGGAACTACTCAGAATATAATTGACATTTTAAAAAGTCAACTTTTTTGCAAAAGTAGTACAAAAATTCCAAAAATGAAATAAAGGTTTGTCTACAAAAATAGTCCTTAAATCACCCTTTAAAATTAAACTTCGTTAGGCTTGACAAGTAGTACCCGTAGGGTGATGATTATAGCTGAAACACATACACGCTTCAGCTTCGGCTTCGTCTGCGTTACGTTAGGCCTGCTTCGAGGTTGCTTTGAATGACATTTCTATTATTTCATCCCTCCAAAGAGCAAATATTTTGTTTGTTGACATTTTTTTACAGCTGATGAGCTGTCAGACAAAGCAAATGTTCAGATTATTGAACTAGAGCTTCCGTTTGGAGTCACATTACGTTACATTACGTTCTTTTCCTTACGATTGTCAAACGAAACGTGAGGTCGAAGCTCCATTGTGATAGCATGCATTGAATTCCTATGGCTGAACTCGTAAACGTCAGGCGAAGCCGAAGCTGAAGAGTGTTTGTGTTTCAGCCATTAGTGCCTTGGACTGTCATGCAAAGGGTCTTGGGTTCAATCCTTGCCTGTTCCACCTAACTTTTTCACGAGTACTGCCTCTTGTGAGGAAATGACAAATTGTCCAAGAGTAATTCTTGTCATGAAAAAGTGCTTTCTTAAATTATCCGTTCGGATTCGGCATATAAACTGTAGGTCCCTTCCATCACACACAAAAATAGTTGAAAGTTGTAAGTCACTAGACCCTGGTTCTTCATGGACTTTTGTGCCACCTAATTTGTTTAGGCTTCACAATCTTGCGTTTATATTTTCTTAAATCTGATTGTCATTCTAGGGAAATGTCATAATATTTGATATCCGTTCAGCATATTTGCAAATCCGTTTGATGATGCGTTCAGATTTTTGAGAATGTGAATCCTCACTGTTGAGACTTAAAAATACATTTATTTTATATACTTATGTCAGATGCTTACTTTAATTTAAATTTTTTCTTTATTAAACTTAATTTTTAACATCGCTAAAGACTTCCTATAAAATTGAATTGAATTAAAGCACCCTGTAAATTAGTCTATGTTTTTTGAGTTGTTTACAAAGTAAATTTTATGAAGTATCAGAGCTTTTAAGAAAAACCCTTCCGGTTGTCAAAACGTAACAATATATAATTCCTTCTTCTTAATAAAACTGTGAACAAGTAAAGACCGTGTCTTTATTTAAATCTCTAATTAATAAGGCAATCCATCAAGATCGTATCTTGCATTGGAGTTTAAAGACAGAGAAACAAAAACGCTTGCTTTCTCTCAACATTATTTGGTGACCCCGACGTGATCTTATCACAAATTTCAACAACGTTTGTTAAACAATATTTGTTGCACCTTTCGCAATGACTGATGACTGCACTGCAAAGAAATCCACCGATTCAGAGAAGGGTACCACAGTCGAACCTATGGATGCCGCTACTCTAAAGGCCCAACAGAAGAAAATCAAAGGCTTAGAGGCTCTAAAAACTCGAAGATTTGTGGCCATGGACCAGATTGAAAGAGTGAGGTTATTTTCTGTTCAAGCCAAAGAAAAATCTGCTACGACGTCTGTGCCCGATCTGCAAGTTCGTATTGAAGCTCTAGAGTCTGCCTTTAGCAATTTTAAGGTGGCACAAATGAAAATTGAAGAAGTTGACAACGAGGAAATTACTAATCCGGAGCGCTCTCATAACGAAGAAGTCTATTATTCAACCATCGCCACCCTTAAAGTTCTTCTGAACACCAAACAAGCGAACAAGGATGAAACATTGGACGTATCCCAATCAATTTCTAATAAACATGATTCAATCAAATTGCCAGTAATTGAACTTCCTTCATTCTCAGGTGACATGACTAAGTGGACGGTTTGGTATAATCGCTTCGTATCATTGGTGCATAACAATCCCAAACTTTCCAAGCAAGCTAAATTTCATTACCTTCTTTCGAAATTAAGCGAAACGGCAATTGCTCCAGTTGAAGGGCTCAAAATAGAAGACGACAACTACGATGTGGCATTAGCAAGATTAAAAGAACGTTTCGAAAACAAGAAAATAATTGCGCAGGAGCATCTTCAACGCATATTCAATCATCCTAAGATTCATAAGGCTTCCGCACCAGATTTAAGAAACTTGGTGGATAAAATCAGCAACCATTTAACCGGTTTGAGTAATCTGAAGAGACCTGTCGAACATTGGGACGATGTTGTTGTTTTCATAATGACATCCAAGCTGGATCCTGCAACTCTAAGTAAGTGGAATGATGACGCACCAACAGATAGACTACCAAGTCTGAAGGAACTTTCAGATTTTCTTAAAAAGAGGGCTCAACATCTTGAAGGTAATGTTACAAATCAATTATTTGCTCTTGACTCTTCAATTAAATCTGATAATCAAAAAGGTCAGAAGTCTAGTTCAAAACACTGTGTAAAAGCATTTATTACCACAAAAAACACTTGCATATTCTGCTCAGTTCCCGGTCACTTTATTTATCGATGTTACAAATTTCAAAATCTTTCTATTCCGGAACGTATACACAAAATTAAAAATATGAATCTATGCTACAATTGCTTAAAGTCTTCAGATCACAGTAGCGCCAATTGTCCATCTAGTGGTTGTCGTCATTGTGGAAAGAAACACCACACACTTTTGCATCTTGTTGAAAATGCTACAAGTTTTGTACCACAAGCTCCACTTAGTTCAAGTAGTCACCCAGTGGCTTCTGAAAATCTCACTGGTTCTAAAGAAATGCCTGCTTCAACTTCTCATTTAATGTACTCCAGCTCTACTGAAAATAGTATTTTAGGAACAGCTGTCATAAATATAATAAATAAATTGCAGCACATTGTACCCTGTCGGGTACTTTTAGACTCAGGGTCCCAAACTCATTTAATATCTGAAAGGCTCATGCAGTGCCTTGGAACGCAACGTCTTCCATCCCATACCACTTTATCTTGTGCCAATAACGTTGTTACAATAGCTAAACATAAGACAATTCTTAACATTGGCTCTCGCATCAATGGATTTACAGCTACAATTGAGGCGCTTGTGATACCACAAATAACGGGACTGCTACCTGATAAGAAAATTGATATCAAAGGATGGAACATTCCAAACAATATTAATTTATCTGATCCACATTTTAATGTTCCTCAGCGTATAGATCTGCTTCTTGGCGTAGATTTATTTTACACTCTACTATGCGTTGGACAAATCAAGTTGGGATCGAATTCACCTGCGTTACAAAATACTTTATTTGGGTGGGTAGTGGCAGGTCAACTTCCAAAATCCAATAATCCGAGCACGTCCAACCGACGTAGTTTTGCTATTAGAAACACTCCGCATGAATCCGAATCAGATGGAACACTGAACAATACGTTAAAGGCATTCTGGGAAATTGAAAGCTTCAGCAGTCAAACAGATGTTATGTCAGCAGAAGAAAAGGAATGTGAAAATCATTTTGTGAAACACTATTCGCGCTTAGAGTCTGGTCGCTTTAGTGTCAAACTTCCCTTTAAACAGAATCCACGCTTACTAGGCAATTCCTATGACATAGCCAAAAGGAGGCTTCTGTCGCTAGAAAGAAGATTTCTTAAAAACCCAGACCTGTTCCAACAATACTCTGCCTTTATGAACGAAATGCTGCTGAATTCTCACATGGAATTGGTAAATAAAGTAGACCTTAACTCTCCACATTATTTTCTCCCTCATCACTGCGTAATGAAGCCAACAAGTTCATCAACAAAATTACGTGTAGTGTGTGATGCTGCAGCCAAGACAAGTTCTGGAAAATCACTGAATGATATTCTGATGGTAGGTCCTGTCATTCAGCCAGATTTGTTCTCAATTGCTCTGAGATTTCGGAGACACAAATTTGTAATGACAGCTGATATAACAAAAATGTACCATCAAGTGCGGTTAGATGAGTCTGATCGACGATTTCATTATATTTTATGGAGAAATTGTGAGAACGAAATTGCCATTTATCGTTTGTGCACGGTAACCTTTGGCACTGCCTGTGCCTCATTTTTGTCGACGCGTGCGTTAAAGCAGTTGTCCATCGACGAAGGGGAAAAATTTCCTGCAGCGGCTAAGGCTATTATCTCTGAATTTTATGTTGACGATCTCATCACTGGCTGTGACTCTCTCGATCAATTAAAAGAGTTGAAATCAGAATTAATATCATTGCTAGGTAGCGGTGGTTTCATTCTAAAGAAATGGTGTGCAAACTCTCTTGAAATTATGGAAGAAGTTCCAGAGAATGATCGTGAGCAATGTTTCAAAATAAAGGGTAGTGAGGTGATCAAAACATTAGGTACCTTTTGGAGCCCAGTCGAAGATATGTTTCACTATGAGATAACTCCCCTGCTTTCAACGTGCATAACAAAGAGAACGGTTCTCTCTGATATTGCTCATCTTTTTGACCCGTTAGGTCTGATAAACCCTGTGATTGTGCTTGCTAAAATTTTTATGCAACAGCTGTGGCGTCTGAAACTTACATGGGATGAAGCTTTGCCCCAAGAATTTTATCACTCATGGTTGAAGTTTCGAAAAAATCTGGGTGAACTCAACAACATGCACATTGGTCGCCGTGTATTTTTTGGTCATCCAGCTAACTATCAGCTTCATGCTTTTTCCGACAGCTCAGAAGATGCTTTTGGTACATGTGTATATATACGTTCTGTGGATGATAGTGGTACGGTGAGAACTAACCTTCTATGTGGCAAATCTAAAGTAGCACCTGTGCGTAAGGTAACCCTACCACGTTTGGAGTTATGTGCTGCAGTGATGATGGTTCAGCTTGTGCAACGATTAAAGGAGATTTTTGGTTCCATCCTACATCATATAACTTATTGGACGGATTCGTCAATTGTACTGAATTGGATCTCTGAGGAATCATGCAACTTTCAGACCTTCGTAGCCAATCGTGTTTCAATTATTCATCAACACTCTTCAGTTTCTCAATGGCGGCACATTTCTTCGGAATTGAATCCTGCGGACGTAATATCGAGAGGATCATATCCGTCAGCATTAATTAAAAATGAAATGTGGTTCAGTGGACCTTCTTTCCTGAAGCTGGAAGAAAGCACTTGGAATTCTTCAAATGTAATATTGAATGTTGATGATCCCCAGCTTGAGCGAAAAAGAACCAAAACTATTTTTAAAATTTGTGTAGAACCTGATCTTATTGAAAACATAAAATACCACAACAACTTTGAATCTCTGGTCAGAATAGTTGCTTACATTTTTAGATACAGACATAATGGGATTAAGAAGAATATAAACACATTTGGACCACTTACTGTTGAAGAACTAAACAAATCTCTGAAGGGGTTGGTAAAATACGTGCAGCTCGTAAGTTTTCAAACAGAAATCGAAACATTGTCCAAAGGCTATCAACTGTCCTCAAGATGTCACATCAAATCGCTTGCACCATTCCTGGACAGTGATGGTATACTTCGTGTAGGAGGTAGAATATCTAACTCTGCTCTGAATTTCGATGCAAAGTATCCTATGTTATTGCCAAAAGACCATGCATTCACCACAATTTTGGTTCGCCATCTGCACGAAAAGAATTTTCATTCAGGGCCCCAAGCGCTGCTCAGCATTGTTCGTGACAAGTTTTGGCCCATACATGGTAAGATCGTGGCTCGCAAGGTGGTTCACAAATGTGTACGATGCACAAGGGCAAGGCCATCACGCAATCTTCAAGTAATGGGTGATTTGCCACATCAACGAGTACATCAGTCGAGGCCATTTAACATTGTTGGGGTTGATTTTTGCGGCCCATTTAGTATACATTTTCGTCGTCGAGGTACATCTCCTATGAAAGCTTATGTCGCAGTGTTTGTTTGCTTCGTCACCAGAGCAGTCCATCTTGAGTTAGTGGAAGATCTAACCACCCACAGCTTTCTAGCTGCTCTTAAGCGGTTCATCGGCAGACGGGGACTGTGCTCAGTTATCTACAGTGACAATGCTACAAATTTCATCGGGGCACGTAACCAATTACATGAGCTCTATAAGATGTTCATGCAGAACGAGAACAGGGAGGAGATTATAAAAACGTGTGCGGCAGATGGGATAGAATGGAAAACCATTCCTCCTAGATCACCTCATTTCGGGGGTTTGTGGGAGGCAGCCGTTAAGAGCTGCAAGTTTCACATGAAGCGAACTTTACAAAATTCTTCTTTAACATATCCCGAACTTAACACTATTTTAATTCAAATTGAATCTATTCTTAATTCTAGGCCGATAACACCTTTATCTGAGAATCCTAACGACATTCAGGCGCTTACTCCAGGTCACTTCCTGATTGGAACACCTCTCACAGCAGCAGTCGAGCCGCAGTTACACAATTGTAACGTCAACACCTTAACGCGTTATCAGCAATTACAATGGTATTTCCAACAATTTTGGTTAAGATGGTCTCGAGAATACCTGCAAGGCTTGCAAATTCGCGCTAAATGGAGTAAGTGTGGGTATCCAATTTCTATCAACGATTTGGTTACCATCGAAGATGAAAACCTTCCGCCACTAAAATGGAGACTTGGAAGAGTTGTCCAAGTTCATCCTGGAAAGGATAATGTCGTGAGAGTCGTGACACTCAAAACATCCACCGGCGAAGTCCAACGAGCTGTTGCGAGAATTCGACGACTTCCTATTGAAGAACCTGAGTCCATTCAAGGGGGGGAGAATGTTGAGACTTAAAAATACATTTATTTTATATACTTATGTCAGATGCTTACTTTAATTTAAATTTTTTCTTTATTAAACTTAATTTTTAACATCGCTAAAGACTTCCTATAAAATTGAATTGAATTAAAGCACCCTGTAAATTAGTCTATGTTTTTTGAGTTGTTTACAAAGTAAATTTTATGAAGTATCAGAGCTTTTAAGAAAAACCCTTCCGGTTGTCAAAACGTAACAATATATAATTCCTTCTTCTTAATAAAACTGTGAACAAGTAAAGACCGTGTCTTTATTTAAATCTCTAATTAATAAGGCAATCCATCAAGATCGTATCTTGCATTGGAGTTTAAAGACAGAGAAACAAAAACGCTTGCTTTCTCTCAACACTCACAATCTCCTAGATAAGAATTTTGTATATAAAACCTGTAGCATCAAAGTTGAATAAGTAGAATTGAAAAAATAGTAGAAACACTGGACGAGCTAATGTCGCCGTAGCCAATCGGTGCATGCCGCCCCAGAGAGTATTCTGATAAGAGTACTATAAGTGTTATATGTACAAAGTTATCGACCGGAAATTGCTAATTGTGGCTTCCCATGTGAAAAATTAAAAATTTATAATTGATTTCAATATGTCAAAAACCCGGTTTTTCTCATTCACATTTCCACTGGAAAAAACATATTCAGATTTGATTTTAATTCAAAATTAAGTTTGTAGATATAAATTCTTTATTGCAACAAAACCAAAACGTTTAGCGGTGTTTACATTGGACTCTTTGGTAAAATCATTCTGACATTTGATCATTTTATCTCGCTCACACACGTATTTTGTTTTTATAAATAAAATTAAAAATGCCTGCCACACTTCCTTACCTCATTCAAACCATCAAGTGGGAAAGAGATGGAATGGTGATAAGATGTCAAAATGAATCGGTTTAGCACATTTCAAAGTGAACTATGTCTTTTGAAGTTTCCAAATTTGATGTTATTTTAAAACTTTAACCACATACTACATTACCTACATATTGATCTGTAAGCCAACTCATAATATCCTACCTGGTAACATTGTGTCCAAATGGAACTTACTTATTCCACTAGAATTCACTGAGGCGCGCAGGAATCCTCTTGAAAAGAGGACACTCATATAATACATCAACCTACCCAATATTCCACCTCCATCACCTGTTGCTTTAAAGCACGGTTGGATAGTTAAGCAAAAGCATTGGCAGGAGGCAGCAAAGCAGGGTCGCAGCAGAAAGGCAAAGAGGAAGAAAGGCAGAAGCAAAGGCAAGATGATGTTGATGATGACGACGATGTAGAGCTATATAGCATAGCATCATAGAACATATTATAGAGAGTTACTCTATTTAAAGTGCTTTGGCCTCAAAGAGCTATTAAAGTCTATTATATATTTTTATTCTTTAGCATACATATATATACATACCATGTACATATGTAGGTCCATAATACATATGTGCCATATCGCCTTTATTCTAAAAGGTTTAATTTGCTTTTCTCTTCTTTCGTTTCAGACTTTTCAATAGACCAGCAAAATGTGGTATGCTTGACGGAGGAGTGCGTCCGAACAGGTAAGGAAGACTATGATTTCCGGTTGCCTATATTAGATTGCATAAACTTAATTTTCATTATGAATATAACCATAATATACATTATATGTTCATATGAACATCGTAACTTCCGTACCTATATACATTATAAATTTCTGTTTGAAGGGTGAGTGGAGTATTTGTTTTTTTTTTCTTTATTTTTTAATAAATAAAAAGGGCGGTGGGTTTAAAATTGAAATTCAATTAACTATCATTTTTGTTTCTTGTTGCTCTTTAATTAAATGTTTATTGTTCTTTAAACAATAAAGGAAAAGTTAGAGGCTGAGGCAAAAGTTGAGTTTTTCTGTTTGGTTTTGTCATGTAGGACTTTAAAGTGAAGTAAGTTTTCCCCTTAAATCTCATGGTTTGGGAGACCTAATTATTGAATTTATGGTTACCGCCATCTGCTTGTCATCATTGTTTTACATGTAAATATTATTTAGATCCTTTCTATATTTTGTTTGAATTAAGAGACGTGTTTTATTACTACTTTGTATTTAATAGCCTTTTCACACTAAACCTAAAACCGGGGTTTCGCTAAAATGTTTTCGAAAACCCGAAAATCGTTCACACCGAATATATACATACACGTTTTCATTTGACATTTAAATTTATTCAACACCTGTCAAATTTTGCATTGATGACAAATTTGTGAGTAAAAAGTTGTATTCTTCTCAAATTATCTGTGAAAATAAAATGAATTCAACCAATTCAAATTGATTTTCACAACGAATTCAATCCAAAATATTGAGTTTATGACTATTGTTTCTGCTGGCTAAATGTGCTTTTAGAATCGCCATATATTGGGGCCGTCCGAGCAACTTATGGCTGAAACACAAACACGCTTCAGCTTCGGCTTCGCCTGACGTTTACGAGTTCAGCCATAGGAATTCAATGCATGCTATCACAATGGAGCTACGACCTCACGTTTAGTTTGACAATCGTAAGGAAAAGAACGTAATGTGACTCCAAACGGAAGCTCTAGTTCAATTATCTGAACATTTGCTTTGTCTGACAGCTCATCAGCTGCAAAAAAATGTCAACAAATAAAATATTTGCTCTTTGGAGGGATGAAATAATAGAAATGTCATTCAAAGCGACCTCGAAGCAGGCCTAACGTAACGCAGACGAAGCAGAAGCTGAAGCGTGTATGTGTTCCAGCCATTATGGCGGGGTTGAGAAGATTTTGAACGATTTCGTGTAGGTCCTTATGGCTGGAGCAGAATGCACTGAGGATCTTTTTGATGTTGGTAGGCTGTTCATCAAGTTGCGATATCCCACCGTTGTGGTTTTATTCACTGAAACAACGGTTCCCCCATTGTTGAATATTTTGGCGCAAATTTTCCTAGCCCGCTGCGACTTAGCGTCCACCAGAAATTTTCTTTCATACTTAAGGCCAAACTATAATAGGCATAATCTAGCATATGCGCGCATAAGTAAACGTGCGAATACAAAGAATCTCAATACGAGTGAACATAATGGAATCTAGCTCCGTTTCGTTCAATTTGACATGTAGATACGTGAGCAAAATTGCATTATGGCTATGCAGTAATTTCGCAAACTTAAGTGAATTTTCGTTGGGTTTTTGACATAAGCTTATGTTTGCTTATGCCTATTATAGTTGGGCCTTTATTCTCCTCCACAAATTAACTTATCGCATTTCTTATATCTCCCAAATCCTTGTGATTGAACGGAGTTACCAGAAAGTCTTTTTCCAGGTAGTTAGTGAAAGCATTGAACATATTTGTGGCGACGAGTTCGAAGACGCATCCCTTGGAAACGTCATTACACACTACGAGCAAGTCTTTCCCGTCATTGGGTTCGTCACGCCAGTAGCCTAGTGAATTCCGGTTCCTCGGTTAACAAAGAGCGTTTGAAATTTTGGAGGATCATAAAAGATCCGCCAGTGATGCAAATAGTCACCGGGGCTTTTATTCTCGACGTTGGCAAATTTTCCCGCAATTTTTTCTGTTGCCACGCAGCTTTCTTCCTTTTTTTGTTTTTTTTTTTTCTCTTTCATATTCTGTAAATAAAAAACAAAAAGAAACAATTCTTATTTTGTAAGGAAATTGAATAAATAAAATATTTGTTTTGAAGAAGCTATCAGCTGTTTTGTTTACATTATTTGAGCGCTGAATGTTTCGAAAGGTTTGTTTGTTTAGTTCAACTTTGAATTGCTACTAGTTTTCGAGAGGTTTTATATAAAACTTGTGGTTTGGGAAAACTTTTGGTTTACCAAAAACGTATGGGAAAACTTGATTTTTCGATGTAGGTTTTCGGGAAAAACCGATAATTTCGCGAAAACCGGTTTTGGACTTGGTGTGAAAAGCGTAAACGTGGAGTAAAACAATAATTCAAAATCCTGGTTTCAGAGATTGACATAAGTCAAATCAGTTGTTTTGTCAGATAGCGTCAACAATGCGTAAAACAAATCAGTTTATTTTTCAAATAGATCTGTCAAAACACAAATTTCCCCTATTTTTGCATTTGCATTGAATTAAGATCAAATTTCGAGATCTAAATTTGTCGGCAGATTAATCCCTGTTTACACTAATATTAAAAAATTGTTTAGCTGTAAATTTGATAACTTTATCGCATTCGTCAACACGCACACAAAAATACACTAATATATGCAATAACAAAAAAAGCTATCTAAATCGTGTTCCATACACCACAAAAAAATGTATTTTTGAAGAAAATCAGAATTTACCCATGGAAAACCCCGGTAGTAATACAATTTAAAAAAAATTGTTAAGCTGTAAATTTGACAGCTCTTTCGCGCTCGTTAACAAGTACACGAAGTTAGAATAATACAATTACAAACAAAAAATCAATTTCAATCATGTTCCATGTCCCACAAACAAAAATCAATTTTTGAACGAAATCTGAATTGACCCATTGAAACCCCTATAAGTGATAAAACGTCAAAATTAGTCTCTTCAAAACAATTCAATTTGAATATCGTTATAAGAGTAAAGAGATGAAATGCAACTTTGTTTATTTCTTTAAACATTTTCACATATTACCTTTGAAAAATCAAACCCAGATAAAAATCAAGATCCCAAGTATTGTTATGTTAGATGTTTAAAATTATACGTAATACGTATAACGCGTCTATTATTTATTATTTCCATTATATCCCTTCAAAACTGCAAGTGGATAATGTTATAATAATCATTACACTCACAGTTTTCAAACACGCGAACTGTAAATAGAATTAATATCGGCATATTTACTGCGAGGGTTTGCAACATTTAAAATGTCAAAAACAAATCATAAAAGGACTGTTCGATTTACCTGAAAAATAGTAATGCCGATTGATTTTCCCCCACAAAAAAATAAGGTTTTGCATTCTGATCAAACTGGTGGCTGTCAATTATTCTCTTGCAAGTTTGACTGAATACAAAGTTTATAATAAATTCTTTGTGCTGCTTGTCTAATACCTGTATTTTCAAAATCGGAGTTTTGAGAGATATATATTTTCTGTATAACCGGATAACCCCATAATAACAAATAGTTGTAATGTAATAATTATGTAATGTAATTAATACAACTAAGCACATCAGAATGCTTATGACAATTACAATAAATGTCAAAGTATGATGTGTTCTTTGACAGTAAGTTCAGTTGTAAGATTTACCTGGTATGATTATCTCCAAGTCCAGGAATTGCACAAAATGTTCTTTTATACATATTTTCAAAATAGGTATATAATTTAAATAGTTTCCTGGTAATTTCCCGTTATGTTTTGGCTAGCCAAACATGAAAAATTCGATTCAACTGACATTTACATTTACGTAGACAAAAGCATTCATATGAATGTTTACAATTTTATAACTACCAAACTGACAGTTTTCAAAATTAGATCTTATTTAATTCTATTTTCATCGCAAATACCAACATATTTATTTGTATGTATTTACATAAACCAAGACAAAACAACAACGATAGACGATGATGATGATGATGCATTTTCATCATGTCATAATAGTGAATAACTTAATGCAAAAGTGGCAACAATGGCTGTCAACTGCCGGTAAACTTTCATTTACTATACATTTCAAAACAAGAGCGAACGAGTATGTCCAGAGAATTGTATACTCGTATACCTTGCCATATTCCCTATGGGATTCCATTTATTTTCCTCCTTTGCTTGATCGGCCACATCACTTCCGGAATAATTTACCTAATGTCACTTGACAGAACATTATGTATAAGTGTCACCATATAACTACATAGGGTGCATAAAATATGAGTGATGGAAGAGGGATATATTTTGCCCTCTGAACAAGATAAACTATACAACTGATGTTCTTATCTGTCCTCCTGACAAAAATGAGGGTTTTTGATAATCTGCAAATTAAACGCCTTTGGCAAAGGGAGAAGTGATTTAGTAACTTTATTTTTACACAATGAATGAAAACACACACAAAAAATGAATGAAGAAAACGAGAATCATACTTCCGTTTCTCAATTGTCGTTTCGTCTTCATTGTTCTTGGTGTCCTTCGTAAAATTGAAAAACCCATTAACATGGCATTGTTCAATGTCCATGTCCATTGAGGCCTCTGGTGGTCAATGTCAGATGATGAATTTCAACAATCTGTGGCTTACCTCACTGTACACGCCATTGGTATTAAAAAAGGAAAAGCCTTTTTAAAGTGCAACTAGCGGTTTTTAAATTTAAAATTTTTGAAATTCAGTAATTCGAAGTCTAATAATTGAATTTAGTTTTTCAACTTTAAAATATTTGAATTTATTTTTGATTTAGATATGTCAAAATTAAGTTTTTTTCATTTTTGCGTTCTATTCGGCGGAATAAATTGATTTATTTTTGATTTTTAAATAAATTTGCAGATCTGCTCTAGAAATATTTTGCCTTAAACACGGAATCAGTAGTTGGTAAATCGAACCCATTATTTTCTTTTGAAATGAAGTACATGAAGAAAAAAATTGAAATTAGATTTGACAGCTATACCAACACTTATTCCATCTACAGGACAAAATACAAACCATTGAATCCAAATTTTCCAATGGAAAAGAACATTAGGTATTAACTGTCAAGTTTAATCTAGCCTTTGCTTTTGTGAAATACCTAAGCTTTAAGCTGTCATTCTTGACACTGCCATAACTTTAAATTTCTGGCCATTATGTTCTTCTGTAGTTTATTTATAGGGTTTAACTTGGATTTGGATAATGTATTCTTCTTCAAAATACCAAAAGTTAATTGAAACACATATAAGAATGGACATGTCAGAAACTTTAATCTCATCATAAAAGAAAAACTTTTAAGTTATCTCTGAGACCATTAAAGTACAATCCCTACAATGTTGTGTTCCATGAGCTAAAAGGCAATAAAATATCCTTTTTCTAACACCTCCAATCGTTCTTTGAAAGGCACAGACAAATTAAGTATAATATTTTCCATTATATTATTAACTCATCCAACTAAGTGTAAGAAAAATAACTTCCTTTAATGGTCAACAAAGGATAAATTGATAGTGGAGCACACACAAAAAGGGTTGTCAGTACTTTTCTTTTTATTTTTCTGTGGGAAGTAGGAAAAAAAAAAGTTTAAATCATTTCCTCATAATCAGTAAAAGCAACCAACAAACTTTCCCTTCTAGTTTACCTCCGCCTATATGCCATATGTATAGGTTCCTCTTCCTAACATCGTCTTTACGTACAGGGTGTGTCAAAAGTGACTTTCTAATTAATTAATTTTATAGATTTAACTTTTTTTGTAGTACCCGTGGCGTGATGGTTAGTGCGTTGGACTGTCATGCTGGAGGTCTTGGGTTCAAACCCTGCACGTGCCATCTTGAGTTTTTTTCACGGTTACTGCCTCTTGAGAGGAATGGAAAAGCCTTTCAAGAGTAATTCTTGTCATGAAAAGTACTTTCTCAAATTAATCATTCGGAATCGGCTTGAAACTGCAGGTCCCCTCCATTCCTCACAAGAATACTCGCACACAAGAATGGTTCAGAGTTGTAAGTCACTAGGCCCTAGTTCTCAAAGTACTGTTTAATTTTTATTTATAGATTTATCTTTGTATGTAGTTGAAAGTTGACAGAAAATGTTTGTAAATGGAACAAAAAAAAGAGGATGGGATGCGACCCACACTGATAACTTCCCATCCCGTCTGTCGATTTGTCTTGCTTAAAAGTTTGTCTATATGTACTCGTATCAATTTTTACCAAATTTGCGTACTATTTTTTGTAGATATTATTTTTTATGAAAAAACGGACTGTTAGACTTTTATATAAAAATTACTCAATATCGAAAACAATATTTTCTGTGAAATAAAATAAGTTTGAAGCCAGTTGTTTTTAATTTTTGAAATGCTATTTGAATCGAAAGTAAATTTTTACCAAGTTTTAGTATTTATTTTTTTTTAGAGATTTTATCTCAGATTTTTGAAAAGATATTTTAGGTTTTTATTTGTTGTAAAAAAACTGTCAATTCGATTTTTCTCAACATTTTTCAGAATGTTCAAAACAATATTTCTTATAAGATAAAATAAGTTTGAAGCCAAATTTCAAGTTTTTGAAAAGATATTTGTATCGGTATCCATTTTTTACCAACTTTGAGTAATTTTTTTTTTAGATTTTTATTTTTTATAAAAAAAACTTATATTTATTTTATCAGATGTCAAAAACATTATTCTTCGTTGAACAAAATGAACATGAAATCATATAAAATTATTTAGGTGACAAATTTTTTTTCAGTTTTTGTGATTTATAAAAAAAACCGTTAAATGGATTTTATTCAAAAAATATACTTTTTTTGTATCAAGTTACAATATATTATATAAAATTTAATTTAATTCTCGTTTTTGGTTCGTAAGATATTTCTGCATCTTTCTGCTTTATTATCGGTATAAAAAAATGTATTTGAAATCGATATCTCTTCTGGTTCTTGAGCTATGGACGACGAAAAAAGCGTAGCGAACGGACGGACGCACGGACGTATGAAAGTAAATACACACACACGCACAGACATCTTTCTAAAAATCTTTTATTTCTACTCTAGGGACCTTGAAACGTCGAGAAATGTCCAAATTTTCAATTTGACAAATCGGACCCATTGCAATAACTTCCTATGGGAAGTTAATAAAGATAAAATTGATAGCTGCACACAACCTCCATGACTTGAATCTAGCACATGACTCGAATCTAGACTGCTTTGAGCTAAGTATGGAAATTGGCTTTTTCTAGAGCGTTCTACTTGAACTGCGGGATAGTTTTTGTCATTCTAACGTACAACAGGTACGCCGAGTTGACAGAGCGCCTTCCACATTCAATATTCTCTTCAGTTTGGGCCCGTACAAATTGCCGTTTTATCTTCTCCTTCACTCACCTATGCATACGGGGCCATAGATCACGGGAAAAAGTTTTCACCTGAAACTATCCAAGTACTGTTATCCGCTTTTGTCATAGTCAATATTTCTTCACCGTATAGCAGGGCGGAGATAATGAGGGTCTTATACAGCAATACTTTGTTTGCTCGAGATAGGGTTTTACTACTTAATTGCTTTCTTAGCCCAATGAAACAGCGGTTAGCAAGAGTTATTCTTCGATTGCTCTTAGCGCTGGTGTTTTTCCGCATTCATAGTAAACCCCTGATGGACAAAGTCCTTAACTACTTAAAAGTTTAATGAAAATATGATTTAAAATCATGAAAATGAATATAAAAATAAATCAGCATGGTGTTTATATATGCTTTCGCCCCGATGTACATGTAATGGTTGGGCTCATCAGAAAATGACCATTACACCTTGTCTTGACGCAAAGTCTTTAAAGTTTCGTCTGATGTTTTGACAGAGACGTCGGTGTTGTAGGTCCTTTCTTGATGACTGCATTTTGTTTTGCTTTTAAAACCATTAACAAAAGTCCAATTGACATCACGCCGAGTTCTTTTGATTATGTCAATGTAATCAGCATATGCAAATAATTGGACAGACTTTTGAAAGATAGTGATAGCTTTCCACTGTTCTTTTAAGAATATTAAAGAAATCGCAACCTTTATGGAATAGCACGAATTCTTCATGGTCATCGTGCAAAAACCGACGAGTTTGGTAGGGATGCCAAAACTAGACATGGTTATATACAGTTCGACCCTGTATAGATGCTGTCATATGCGGACTTGAAAACGATGATAACGTGGGTAGTTTTTTATGTTTTTGGGATTTTTCCAAAGTTCTGTCGTAACCATAATATTTGATGGACTGTGGACTTCTCTGGTCTAAGGCACAACTGATAAGAACCCATCAAGTTGTTGACGTTTTCATTACCAGGATAACAATAGTGAATTTTCATTCATCGGGCATTGTGTCTTCCGATCATATTTTTATGATAAGTAAATTTTTTCAGCTTCTCTGAAAACCTCAGCATTTAAGCCCAGCGGTTTTTCTAGACTTGAGCTTACAAGTGGTAATCATATACATCGTCTAATTAGTGAGAAGACAGGATTGTTGATTTTAACATCTTTATTGAATGCATCATTTCTCCTGACAGTGGAATTCGGTTGATCTTCGCGGTTATATAATCGTCCCTTCATATCCTCAGCATTGACTGCGGTTCTACTATGATGTTTCCACTTTCGTCTTTGCAGCCTTCGGTTCGAGGTTTATGAACTTGTAAATTGCGTTTCACCTGCTCATAGAACTTTCAACCTTTACTGCTGCTTCTGATCCTCTCAACATCTTCGACCACACGTTTTTCATGCTCTCTCTTTTCACTTCTGAGAAGAAAGTGTTCCTATTTCCTTTCTGCTCATACTGCCCTACGCTTTTCTTGCCAATTGTTTGGTTTGTAAAAACCCTAAAAACGATGAAAAATTAGAAACAGAAGAGTTATGATTTTTGTCAAATTAAGAAGAAACTTTTGACCCACCCTGTATGCATTAAATGTGGAGGGAAATTGAAAAGTTAATATCTATCAGCAGAATGAATGGCTTTACAAAGTGCATGGGAAAACTTTCTCACTTTTACTCAATTCAGCACCCCTTTTGTGCCCTTGCTCAGATTTCTAGAGAAGTCAGCGAGACTTTCAAGCTAAACTATAGAAAAGATATATGTCCATTTTTTACTACCACAATCCATTATATATCAGTCAATGGGCTCAAGGCGACATCGGGCATCGGCGTTCGGTCGGTGGTGGGATAGGCAGGCAGGGCATAGGACAACTACGACAACGAGGACGACACAGGACACAGAAGACATCAGGGTAAGAGGGTTGATGATGAGGAACCAAAGTTGAAAGACATTTATTTCCTTTTGAAAAGATTTTGTGAAGAAGAGAAGAGTGAGAGTTCCTACAATGCTCGAAGTTTCTTACTTTTATTTGTCGTGCTCGGGTTATCTTAGGGGCAAAAGTGGATGAATACGTAACGTATATATCTAAATTGCAATATGCAGCGAGAAAGATAACTCCGTCTGAAGGTGACTATGGCTGACTTTAGCTTCCTGTAATCTATGTTATCGGAAATAAATCAACTTCCCTTTGTTCAATTGTCAGTAAATGGAATTTATTTAAATTTTGTTTTCTTCTTTTCTATGTTACTTTGCTCTGCAGCGTCCTCATTGCTAAATGCCATGGACCGGACAGCAGATCCATGTGAGAATTTCTTTCAATACGCCTGTGGGACATGGAATAAAAAGCATGTGATACCAGAGGACCGAAGTTCAATAAGTACTTTTGAGGTATGATATTCGATTTTGATTTGATTTTTATATTTTTTTTTTTTAGTTTGAGGAAAACTTTTAAATGGTATTGAATGGTGGAAGAAGATTCAATTTCTTTGAATTTTTTCTTTTTTGTAAAATAATAATTGGTTTTCCTTTCAGGTATTAGCAGATCAGCAACAAGTTATACTAAAAGGTGTCCTGGAGGAGGCGATAAATGAACAAGATAATAATGCAACAATAAAAGCTAAATTGTTTTATAAGACCTGCATGGATATACGTAAGTTTAAAATGTCAAAGTTACATTTAGACTTTACATTTGTTGACAATTTGTATGGTTTTTGTGTGAAAATCATTTTCTATAACAAATTTAAGGAACTGGGCAGGTTCATACGGCAATAGGGACTTACAATAAGTATAAAACAAGTTTCGAGTATCGGATTGTCAAGCTGTCAGCTGTCAAAAATTTCACTTTTCGATTATGACAATTTAATTGGAAAGTTGACTGGAAAGTTATTCAAGTCGATTCAATTAATGTCAAAATGTCAAAACAGCTAATCATGATTTTTCCATTAACTAAAAGCTAAACTTTTGTGTTATAGGGTTCTTTGTCAAATTGAAAAAGGAATAATGGCAGAAACACAAACACGCTTCAGCTTCGGCTTTGCCTGACGTTTACGAGTTCAGCCATAGGAATTCAATGCAAGCTATCAAAATGAAGTTTCGACCTCACGTTTCATTTGACAATCGTTAGGAAATAATGTAATGTTACGTAATGTTACTCCAAACGGAAGCTCTAGTTCAAATTTGCTGAACAATTGCATTGTCTGACAGCTCAACAGCTGTAAAAAAGTCAACAATTAAAAAACATTTGCTTTTGGGGGGATTCCCATTGGAGCACGACCAACGAATGAACGAATATTGGTCGTTTTTGACATTTCTTTTACATGAGAGTTTTTAATTCGTCGCGAATAAAGTTTGACTTTGACCACCGAAACCAAAACAAGAATGATTGTTTTAGGTTAAGTACGCGCGATTATTTTATTCGTTAGGAGTATGGAACGCGAATAAAGTTTGACATTTCGTATCAACTTCAATTTATTTCGTGACGAATATATTTGTTTTCTTAAATTTATTAATATATGATATTGAAAAGTAAAAGTCGTTTTGTTTGTTCGTCGTTTGTTGGTCGCGCTCATGTGAATGCTGCTTTATAGGCTGTGTAAGCTACTTCCGCGATAAGTTCAATTTTGTCCATTTCAGAACTCATATTTTTTATTTTGAGAAAAAATAACAGCCATTTTAGAAATGTCATATTGGAAGTCATTCAAAGCAACCTCGAAGAAGGCCCAATGTAACGCAGTTGAAGCCGAAGTTGAAGAGTGTTTGTGTTTCAGCCATAAGTGTCTAATATTTTTTTAAATTATAAAATACAAGCCGAGATGAACTCGCAGCTTGCATGAAAGGTTTTGTGTATTCAATTGTGTTTTTGTTAGTTTTTACATGATCAACTTATAGTAGAGGTTATTAAAGTAAAGTTGAGAGATTGAATTTTATGACACTTGACAGTTGCCTTGGTCAAAACTTACGTTTATTTTCATTGGTTTTCATTTTGAAAGGTAGAAGTTTGTAGTTTTTAATTTCATTTACAAATGTCAAAATTGTTACATAAGAGAATTGACATTAATGCCTTTCGTTATTGTTTTTACTTTTGATAAGAAATCATTTAAAAACTTAATTTCATGCAAGTTTAGCTGCAACGATTCAAAAATATAGTATGTAGCGAGTGAATACAAAATTTGTAACATCTGTCAAATCTTAAAAAAGCTATTTGTCTCTTTTAATGTTAACAGATTTTTGTTGGCACAATACAGCTATGCTATGCGTGAAGAGTGGTAAAATTCTGCTTGATCTTTTACTAACCAGCTTATGTGTATATATTAAATGCTTTTGACGTTTTATCATCTGTCAAATTAGTTTTTTTAGTTGGCAACATTGTTTTAACTGGCGACCATTTCATCAGCTGTCAAGTGGTGTGGTTTTGACAAGACTGCGCAACATGTTACATAGCTCGTGTCACAATTGATTCATTTAAGAAAACGTTTGGTAACTGCATAGTTTCTCTTTACGGACCCGTGAGTTGATCTTCAAGATCGTGCTATTTTATGCCGCTTGATTATTTTCTGTGGAGTCATGTGAAGTCGTTAGTCTATGCCAATAAGTTCGACATGTTAGACCACTTGGAGGACAACATTTGCCACGTTATTGTCTATTTACGGTCACAAATTTTATAAAAAGTCATCAAAAATTGGTCCTTCAGATTACAGTACGTCCGAGGCAGCCATGACAGCCATATGCCAAAGATCCTATTTAAATTTGAATGACTGTAAATTTTCTTTCGAACAAATAAATTTCACATCAATTAAAAAAAATCATCCATTTCAAAGTTCTATATCTCTATAAAATCACCTTTATTCTCAACCATTAAGTTAGAGCCAAATACAATGACAAGACGTCAAAATAAACCGCTGAAAAAGTATGTAATTTTATCGTCAAAATTAACTATGTTCACAAATATTTGTTTAACAGTTTTAGATTTCTAACATCCAGTCTTAAATTGAATACCCCAAAACGTTTTTTTAATATAATTCTTAATTCCTCTGAGTTCATTTAAAATAAAAATCTAAGTTTCAAAAGTCGATAAGACAGTTCAATTTTAGATAGCTTTTTGAGAGTTGCCAATTTTTTTTATTAAGTCGGTTACTAGATTGTATTTTGACACAAAAGATTTTCTTGTATTCCTCTTGATTTATCGTAATGCATTTATTAAAGGAAACAATTGGTTTACCATTTCAGCTCAAATACGAAAAGTTGGTGAGGGAAAACTTAAAGAAGTCCTTAAGTCTCTAGGTGGATGGCCAGTTATTGAGAAAAATTGGAGTCCACCAAATATCACAATGGAATATCTAATTGGTACACTTAGAGGTGAATACAATGAACCTGTACTGATAGAACTTTATGTTGGAGCGGACGACAAAAATTCATCAGTACATATCCTACAAATTGACCAATTAACATTAGCCCTTCCTTCGCGAGACTACTATCTTAAATCGAGTAGCGAGCATGATTTGAAAGCCTACCACAAATACATGACCAAAACAGCGATATTACTTGGTGCTAATCCAGAAACTGCAAGTAAAGAATTGGAAGATGTCCTAGACTTTGAAGTTCTTCTAGCTAATGCTACTTTACCAGAAGCCGATCGTCATGACACTAGCGCCATCTATAAGAAAATCACTCTGAAAGAACTCCAAAGGCAAATACCGCAATTAAATTGGACAGATTATTTGCAAACAACAGTTGGAAAAGATTTGAAACTTAGGGAAAATGAAGAAATCGTAAGCTACGCAATGCCATATTTAGTTGATATGGGTAAAATTCTAGCGAAAGCTGACAGGCGAGTTGTGCATAATTATGTAATATGGCGGCTGGTAATGTCAATAATGACACACATGATTGATGAATATCAACGAGAAAGAGTAGAGTTTCGTAAAATATTGCTGGGTATTCAATCGGAGCGAGTTCGCTGGTCGCAGTGTGTAGAATGGACGAACAAGAAAATGGGTATGGCTGTGGGAGCATTGTTTATAAGGGATAACTTTAATCAGGATAGCAAAGAGACTGCTCTGGAAATGATTCGTACCATTCGGGAGGCTTTTAACGAACTTCTAGCTGAAAATATTTGGATGGACGATGAAACGAGAGCAGTGGCTAAGGAAAAAGCTGACACTATGAATGAACGAATAGGCTATCCGGAAATTTTGACAGATGGCAATGAATTGGAAAAGGAATATGAAAATGTAAGTTGAAATTTGATTTTGTTTAGAAATAAAAAAAACAGCAAAATGGACATGTGCAGATAATTCAACACTTAAGTTTCGTTAACTTTGGCAATTTTCTTTGCACTTTTTTTCGTTAAGACTTAAAACTGTGATTACATTGTACTGTTTTTAGGTGATTCATTTTGACTTTCCATCAATTTCTATCGCTTTCACTTCATAGTCGAAAGAGATATGATAGTGAGGCAGAAATGTTGCGTTTTGTATTAAATGAGTGCGATGGAGAAAAAGTTATGAAACGTCAAAATTAGTCCTATGTTAAAAATGTCACGAGAATGTTTGCAACTTTTAGGTTCTCCCGTTATAATTCTAATATTTCACTTTAAGAAACAATGACCCAAAGCTATCGTAACTCATTTCATAACTGAACTAAAAATGGCTTCCATTAAGGAGTATTCACATGAGCGCGACCAACGAACGACGAATGAATTACAAAATGTGAGTTTATATACGTTTGAAGACATATTTCCACACATATTCTTAACAAAACGATAGCAATATAGTTTCCATTTGATTTATGATACATACTTTTACTTTTCATTATAATATATTAATAAATTTAAGAAAACAAATTTATTCGTCACGAAAAAAATTATAGTTGATACGAACTGTCAAACTTTATTCGCGTTCCACATTATCCACACTCGCAACGAATAAAATAATCTAAAAAATCATTCTTGTTTTGGTTTCGGTGGTGAATGATGTTCGGCTGTGGCTTCATTCGCGACGAATTAAAAACTCCCATGTGAAAGAAACGTCAAAATCGACGAATATTCGTTCATTCGTTGGTCGTGCTCATGTGAATAGTACTTAAATGTTAAATGCAGAGGTCACTTATAGTGCAGTTTGATAATGAATGTAATTAATTTATTAATGCCGGTTACAGAGTCCAACGTATGAGTTGCGAATGTACATGGATCGAGCTTTTGACATTTGGATGTGATAGAAATGTCAAAATTTACACTTGACTCCCTCCGCGTTCGGATTCTGTAATTCATACTATCAATTTGTTATATTATTGGCTTCATTTGTTGAGCTTAATGGATTGTAATATTTTGGTTTTAAGAAGTGATATTGAGCTTGCTTCATTTGGGTCCATGTACCACTTTCGTTGGGTCTTAATCTTAGTACAATATTCACCTTTTTGACACTTTTATATATTCCACAGCTTACAATAATTCCGGATAACTTCATGGACAACGTGTTGCACATTCTCAAATGGGATTCTGATCGAAATTTACAACTTCTCCGTAAGCCAGTCGACAAAGACAAGTGGGCAACAGAACCTGCTGTGGTAAACGCCTTTTACAATCCCAATAAAAATGACATCGGTAAAGACATTGTTACTTAATTAAAAGACAACTAAACTCTTATATGCATTACATCTTTGCTTTTATTTTAAAATATAGTTTTCCCAGCCGGAATTCTGCAGCCACTTTTTTACAGTCAGAACTTTCCAAAGTCACTAAACTATGGTGGCATTGGAGTTGTTATTGGTCATGAGATCACACATGGATTCGATGACAAAGGTATAAGAAAAGTTCAACAACCATTGAAAATACCTTCATTATGCACCTTAACATTATTTCCTCTTTTTTAAATCTACCCTCACTTCCTCCCAACAGGTCGACAGTTTGACAAAGACGGTAACATGATGCAGTGGTGGAATAATGCCACCATCGAGGCATTCCGTGAGAGAGCACAATGCATCATTGACCAATATTCCAAGTATAAAATCGATGAAGTCGATATGTACATGAATGGTCGGATGACACAAGGCGAGAACATTGCCGACAATGGTGGACTTAAACAGGCATTTAGGGTAAGATTTAAGTTCCTTCCATCGTGCGTCGTCTGAGTGGGTTTTGTAATAAAGTTTTTGTGTGATGTTTCTTTTCTTCTTTTAGGCATACCGGAAGTGGGTAAAACGCCATGGAGCAGAGTCTGATCTGCCGGGTCTTAATCTATCCCATGATCAATTGTTTTTCCTGAATTACGCACAAATCTGGTGTGGATCAATGCGTCCAGAAGACGCCCTAACTAAAATTCGTTCATCGGTCCATTCGCCTGGTTTCATAAGAGTTCTCGGACCCCTCTCGAATTCGGTGGACTTTGCTAGTGCGTACAGATGTCCGCTTGGATCGCCCATGAACCCAATTGAAAAATGTAGTGTGTGGTAGATAATGCCGACTTGACGGGCGCTTATTTTTCTTAGAGAATTCTATGGATAAATTGTTTAATTTATATATAAACTTCATTAAAATTAAAATTAAGTTTGTATAAAAGTATTTATTATTATTATATCTATACCATTTCATTTTTGTTTAAATTAATAAGAGCATAAAATGTTCATTGTTTTAGAATTTAATTATTTTAACAGTAATTTAAAAAAAAGAAATTTTATTATTAAATAAATAAATTAAATAAAAATAAAAATTATACAACATTATTAAGGCTAGGTACTATTTTTAATTACATATGTCACATAATATCACGAAATGTACAAATAAATAATCCATTCGTAAACTGAACATTATACCATTAAAACCAAGAGTACTTATATAATAAAAACAAAAAGAAATGCATAATTTGTATATAATAAATAAAATTTTAAATATGCTGGAATAAATAAAATTTAAACAAAAACTAGCATCAATTTAACATATAATTGGTAGCCTTTTATTTTATTCACTTTTTTACTCAGACCACAAACATTTATCACACGAATTCAGTTCAGAAATATCATTTTTATTCTCTCTGGACATATTCCCTATATCTGTCAAAGTTTGACACGTAGCACATAAATTCTTGAGCTAATATTTGACAGTTTTTCTTTGGTTTTTTGGTGCTTCGCAACTATTAGTTTCATGAACATTTGAAACGAAATTCACAGGTACCTAGAACCGAAGGCTTCAAAGACGAAATTGGAAACATCGTAGCATGCGGTTCCACAGTCGATTCTGAAGATATGGAAAGACCACTTCTGCAGACTGTATAACTGCGACGACGAACCGAATTTCGCTGTCATTCAACATATACGACGAAAGCCAACAATCACGTCCTCCCGACTAAGACGAAGTAAAGATTTTCATATCTAAGCTGAAGTCAAATAAAGCCGCTGGAGCGGATGGCTTGAAAGCCGAGCTCTGTAAAGTAGCTGGAGATAAGTTGGTTAGGAGCATGCACCAACTTATCTGTATGGAACCTCAGTATTGTTTGCCCGATCCTGAAAAAAGGAGACCCTCTAAACTGCACCATTTATAGATAAATCAGTCTATAAAATCGTCAACAACCTAATGGGCCCTTATTAGTGTGGTTTAAGACCAGAAAAGTCTGCAGTCGATCAAATATTCACATTACGGCAGATCCTGAAAAAAAAACCCAAGAACACCAAATGGACACCCACCATCTTTTCATAGATTTCAAGGCCGCATATGACAGCATCTACTGGGACGAGCTGTATAGAGCCATGTCTAGTTTTGGCATCCTTGCCAAACTCGTCCGTTTGCGCAGGATGACCATGGAGAATTCACGCTACTCCATAAAGGTTGTAAACAACACCTTTCGATGTCAAAAAAGGTTTTAGGCAAGGTGATGCGCTGTCATGTGATTTTTTTAACATCGTACTTGAAAGAATAGTGCAGAGCTCACACGTCAACACTAGTGGCACTATCTTTCAAAAGTCTCTCCAATTATTGGGATATGCTGATGAGATTGACATAATCGGAAGAACTCAGCGTGATGTCAATGGGGCTTTCGTGAGTATTGAGGCAGAGGTGGCAAAAATGGGTTTATCGGGTAATGAGGGCAAAACAAAGTACATGCTGTCGTCAAGAAAGGACATACAACACCAACGTCTTGGGCAAAACGTCACCATCGACAGACGTAACTTTGAGGTAGTAAAGGACTTCGTCTACCTAGGCTCCGCTGTAAACGCAGATAACAACACCAGCGCTGAGATCAAACGCAGAATAACTCTTGCTAACCGCTGTTTCTTTGGACTAAGAAAGCAATTGAGTGGTAAAGTCCTCTCTCTCGAGGGACCAAAGTGTTGCTATATAAGACCCTTATCATCCCCGTCCTGCTATGCAGAAAAAAAACGGGTGAAAGCACCTTGAGTCGCTTCGAGAGAAAAGTTCTTCGTGTTATCTATGGTCCCGTATGCATCGAAGGAGAGTGGAGGAGAAGATGGAACGACGAGCTGTACGGGGTGTACATCGACGTAGACTTAGCTAGAAGGGTCGAAGTCCAACGACTTAGATGGCTGGGTCACGTAGACCAATGCTCCGGCCCGGAAAGTCTTCGAATCCACACCCAGAGGACAGCGCAGTAGAGGAAGACCGCAGTTCAAGTTGCGCGCACAAGTGGAAAGTGACCTCATCCAATTTAGAGCGTGAAACTGGAGACATCTAGCTAGGGACCGAGGGAACAACCCGAACACCAGGAAAGGGAGAATGAGGGTTTAAGGGATGTGTGCATTTCGCTAAAGTAACTTTTATTCGAAACACACAAAAAAGTAAATTTCTAAAAATCTCTCGAAATCAAAAATATCACGTAACAAAAAAACGTGAAATAGTAAATGTCAAAAAAATTACTCTGGTGGACAAGATTTAGCTTCTGGCAATCGTACTTTTAAAATCGGTTTAAATGGGCTTGGTTCCAATCCAACACTAAAATTAGTCTTTGACGTCAGGTTTAGGGATACATATAACTTTTTAAAATTCGAAAAACACATTTGTTTGTTTTGAGGCTATGTTTTGAGTTATTGCATGAAAAGACTGAGATAGTTATAGGCTTTTCACACTAAGTCCAAAACACGGTTTTCGCCTAAAACTGATGTAAATCAAGTTTTTCCATACATTTTTGGTAAACCACAAGTTTTCGTAAACCACAAGTTTTATATAAAACCTCTCGAAAACTAGTAGCAATTCAAAGTTGAATTAAACAAACAAACCTTTCGAAACGTTCAGCGCTTAAATTGATATAAACAAAACAGCTGATGGCTGGGGTCAAAACAACTATTTCATTGTGAAATAAATTACAATTACAAAATAAGAATTATTTCTTTTTGTTTTTTATTAACAGAATATGAAAAAGGAAACTTTGGGGGAGCTGCGTGGCCACAAAAAAAAACGTCGAGAATAAAAGCGCCGGTGACTATTTGCGTCACTGGCTGTTCTTTTTATGATCCTTCAGAGTTTTAAACGCTCTTTGTTTAGCGAGGAACCAGAAAAGAAAGAAAATCTCTGGTGGGGGCTATGTCGCAGCCGGATAGGAAAATTTGAGCCAAAAAATTCCACAATGTGGGAATCGTTGTTCCAGTAAATTTAACCACAACAGTGTGCTATCGCCTCTTGATGGAGAGCGATGCCAACATCAAAAAGATCTTCAGTCCTTTGGACAAGCCAGACGAGTCCTCAAAGGAAGAAACCAAAGAGATTGTCATAGAGAAATTGAAGCCCATCATAACAGCTTCAGTAATCGCTTTGGATGAGTGTGATTTTGGTACGAATCTGGAAACTAGGAATTGACCTTTTCTGCTGCAGCCATAAGGACCAACACGAAATCGTTCAAAATCTTCTCAACCCCGCCATAATTTGCTCGGACGGCCACAATATATTTCGATTCTGAAAGGACATTTGGCCAGCAGAAGCAATAGTCAAGCTTAGTATTTTGGATTGAATTTGTTTGGAAAGAAGAAGAAAGTTTTTTTTTTAAATAAAATGAATTTTTATTGTAACAGTTTTGTTTGTTGTTGATTCTATTATATATTTTCTAGACAATTAGCTTCATCTTAGTGAATTCTTCGGACCGGTTGAGTAAACAAAGAGAATAGCTACAGCCTAGCGAACTTGTAGTTCTTGTTGGTTCATGTCGTTCGTGAGCCTATTCCACCCGTCCTCAGAACTTCAGTTGAAACTTTTCTTCGAGACGAGCTAGTGTTACGTTAAAATCAATTTAAATTGGTTAGATTAGAATTCATTTTATTTTCACAAATAATTTGAGAAGAACAATACTTTTTACTCACAAATTTTTTTCACAAATAAAAAAATAAACTTTTTGCCTAACACCCGGTTTTGGGCTTAGTTTTAAAAGCCTATTAGGCTATATCCAAACCAAGCCATCTCAGTTTTCCCACACATAAGCGATTTAGGACCGGCTGTGGTCCATTTGTCTCTATCGGCAGAATATAGTTGGCATTTCTAGACAAAAGGAAAAATATCCATTCAAACATTTACGAGATTTATTTAAAATTAACCCCTATCTCAAACCCTCTCTAATAACGAAATTTTGTTTCCATGAAAGAAATGTTTAATAATCGATATAAACGATCTGTCAAAAAATTGGTATCAGTGATGAATAGCAATGACAGCCGTAAGTGACAATTTGGAAAGTAAAGACAAAGACAAATTCGCATTTCACAATTGGTATGAACGACGCTGGAGACAACGCTTAGAGAAGATGCCGATTTTGCCAAAAAAAATCATCTCTTTAGATGAAGCTCATTTTAATCCTACCGGGTATGTAAACAAGCAAAATTGTCGCATTTGGGACACAGAAAACCTGCTCGCATACATTGATTAGCCGATACACCTAAAACGAGTCACTTTTTGGTGCGGATTTTGGTCCAGAGTCATATTTTTCTTCGACAATGGGGAAGCAGAGGCTGTTACAGTCAATGGCTATTATCTTCGGGCCATGTTGAACTAATTTATGTTCACAAAAATTGAAGAGGAGGAAGGATATTGCCAACATTTGGTTTTGACAGCCGAAGCTACACTCGATGTTTTCATAGCATTTTCAAAAAAAAAGTTATTTGTCGGACTCTTTAAGCACTATTCACATGAGCACGACCAACGAATATTTGTCGATTTTGACATTTCTTTCACATGATAGTTTTTAATTCGTCGCGAATGAAGTTTGACTTTGACAATTGTTTTTTTCTTTGTGTTTATCATTATTGTGTTATGTTTTGAAAACAAAAGATTGAGAAAATGCCGACGAAGCTATATTTTAAAAAAAAAAAAAGTTATTGGTGTCCTTGTTAATAAACAAAACAAGAAAAAGATTTCATGTGTATCCATTTAATGGAAATCGGAAAATTGAAGGAGAATATTTTTCCTTAATAATACTGCTGGAAAAATATCTATTTACCACCAAAACCAAAACAAGAATGTTTTTTAGGTTAATTACGCTCGAATAAAGTTTGACAGTTTGTATCAACTACAATTTTTGGTATTGAAAAGTAAAAGTATGCATCAAAAATGAATTAGAAACTATATTGCTATCGTTTTGTTAAGAATTTGCGTCATTCGATGGTCGCGCTCATGTGAATACTGCTTTAGTGTTTATTTCAATCAATAAATGTTCGTCTTAAAATTAGAAGTTTTATACAACTACGCCTAAACAAAAATGTTTTATGTTTTTTGCTGTTTATTTCATTAAAAAAAATTAAATTAATGATACAGGAATAATACAAAATTGGATCATTAAAATACAATTGAGTTCGTTTATCAGTCATCTGTTAAGTAAAAACGTTCTTTAAAATTAACCTTCAAATATGTTTTTTCTTCTTAAAATAAGAATTTATGTTGCTGCATCAAGTTTCTGCTCAAAATCAAAGTCTCATAAATAAAAAAATAAAAAAACAATATTGATGGAATTTGAATAACTATAATAACCCTCATGTGCAAAGAACCTTAAAGAACAAATCGAAATTATAACGCACCTCATGTGGAATAAACTTAAAATACAAATATTTTATCTATGAACGCAACCATACCAAGTGGATCGTATCTTGGAACTGTCATCGTGAAATGTTTGTTATGTTGCCAAAATCAAATTTTACATTCAATCAACTGTCAACATTCATGGCATCTCCCGGTAACCAAATCCAGTGCAGGTGTTAAGTTTATTTTAAAAAATTACAAACTTTGAGAGAAGAGTTTCAGTTTTTTGAAAATTCTAATCGTTCAAACGAAATGGCTTCAAAAAGTACATGACATTTTATAATGAAATTATCGAACATTTGATATTATTTTTATTTACTTTTTGTTAAAGGGCCTACTAAAGTTTGTCAATATGGTGAAAACTGCTATCGCAAAAACCCGATTCATTTTGGAGAATTTGCACATCCTCACCGTAAGCATAAACAAGCAAACAAAATCAATTTTACACGAAGAATTCTTTATCATTTCTTTTTATAGTCGATGATATCTACGATAAAGGTTTCGATGCATCAACAAAAGAATACAACATTCCCGATAAATTCAACTTGTCTGAGGATGTGATTCGAATTCAATTGAAATTGCTAGAGAAACTATTTCCCAGACCAAATGCCACATCAAAAGTATTAAATGAAACAGCGTCAACAAGTAAACCACCCAAACCAAGTCCTAAAGCATCAACAAGCAAACCAAAAGCATCTACAACCCCTGCTCCAAGGGTCGTCGAAGGAGGAGGCTATGTTTTAGGTTCTTCTAAGACAGAACCTTCAAAGGTATCGTGAAAGCTTGAAATTCCCTTCCTCCTAACATTTAAACCTATATTTGTTCTCTTTGCGTAGAAAATTGATGAAACATTTTCGAGCACTCGCAGTCCACAACCTGTTGCTGGTACTTCCAGAGCATTTACAAGCTCAACTGATGGATCGAATTTATCCAAAAAACCCAAAATAAATCGTGATATCAAGGACTACATTCCAGTGGTATTGCCAAAAGGACAAGCTGCCGCGAAGCTAGAGAAAGCTGCTCCCTACTATATGTTCCTCACGGCTATAACCAATTCGAAACCTACTCACAATGAACCATTAACAATTACACTTCAAGGTAAGTTTTAAAGGAGAATTCATGATCAAGCTTTTTCATAAACATCTAATTGTATAGAAATTCTCGATGAGAGTCTGGGAGAAATTGAGATGTCCTTGCAAATCAATTTCATGGTGGACATTGGTTGGCTTTTGGGTCATTACTACTTCGCTGGAATATTGTAAGTGTAATTTGCGGATATATACGTAATTATGTTTGTTTACAGTTCCAAATAATGTATTGTTTTGAAAGCTCTGGCACTCTCGATGAGTGGTATTTGCATGAAAGGTTCAATTAATCTCAAACTCTTTTTACGGTTACTTTAATGCAGTGTTTTTCACCGTGTGGATCGCGAGGTGAATAAGCGATTTCTTTCCTAACTTTTAATTTGTGCCATTGATGCAAATGTCAACTGGCACAGCTACGAGATGGAAAATGGAATCAAACACTTCAAATCCTCTAATGTCAATCCAGAATATTCTAATTTCCTTTTTAACCAAAATGTATCCAAATCGAAAGACTTAAATTCCAATTGCAGCATTCCATCGGCAGATAGATCCAGCAGACTTTCCTTGAGCTTGATTGCAAATTTTGATTCATTTACAGCTGCATTTAAAAACGGATTAAAGATCCACCTTGTCGATATCTCTTCCATTAAGAAGTAATGACACATTTCTTCTTTCAACTTTTCTTACACCATTTTCATACCAGGTATAAATTCCTTTATAAATATCTCACATCCGACTTCTTCAATAAAAGATTGTGTCGAGAAAAATAAATCTAAGGAAATAAAATAAAGGTTAAGAGACGATGACCAACATTTAATTTTGTTTGTAAAGTCATAGATTTTGTCTATAGCAGTGATGACATTTTCATCCCGCCCCCTTCAAGACTTTTATTCAAGATTTGTAGTTCCTGATCTAGATTCTAGAAAAGAGTACAAATAGCGTCAGAAGAAAAGACTAAATCGAGAATTCGTTTTTTTCAGTTTTTAATACAGCTTCTTTGCTGTAAGTCAGTAAAAAGGACTTCAAAGCAGGATCCGTCTTCAGATGGAATCCAGTCAATGTATGCTGGACAAATTTATAAGATATTCTAATGCCAAGGTGAGATCTTTATAAACAGACTCCAAACTTTTAGGAGTAATGAAGACGTTTAAAATGAAAAAAATCTTAGTCTGTATCATTATCTTTACACATACCAGTTCAATTGATAATTCAAATTTAAAAGATACAGAAGAAGAGAAATATGTATTTTTTACCGCTATGAGAACACCTCCACCTAAATCCTTTGCATTACCAACGATCGTTTCTGTAAACTTATAACTCTTGACTGAAAAGTTCTGTGTCGGGAAAGCTTAAATTAAGCCACGTTTCTGTCAAAACGAATACGATTGGGAGTTAAGAAAAATGTCAGCCTTTGAAAACTAACATTCTTAAATAAAATGATGAACCATGGTTTACGCAAAACATAAGTCTATTAATGCAACAATGGGTTAACGCATATAACAACTGGAAGCGATATCGGTGGACTTAATTGCGAGACTAACAGCTGAAACCCGTTTAACCAAATTCCAGATTTTGTCTAATCAACTAAGTTCTTCATTAAATTGACGTAGTAAACTGTGGAGGAATCTGCGTAACGTTGGTATTGATAAGGCAAGAAATATTTTATTATTTTTTTATTATTTTTTATTTGTTGTTTTACTTGATAAATCATTTACATATCTCAGTTGTATACGAAACATTTAGATCATTCTACTTCAGTTTTCGTTCTGTGCATGCTGCTGAGGTTGTTGAAAGTCAGGATTCTGTGGAATCAAGTGCTGTCGGTCTGGACAAAATAAACCCTAAATTTTTCAAAATGCTTTTGCTGACATACATTACATATGTTAAGTATAATACTATTTTGATGTCTGGAGTTTTTCCGAACCTTTGAAGGCAGCAAAAAGGCCGCGTCGGCCTCATAAGCAAACCTCGTAACTTACAAATTTCAAATTTTTCAGGAGAGACGAAAATGTCTCACAGAGCTTATTTGTAGCATAATATTAATTTTTCGTTGAATAATATATTTAAAAAAATAGTGTGTTTAATCTAAGACCATTGTTAAAGCGAAAATAGCAAAACTTTTGATTTTACTGGAGTTAAGAGGTTTTTTCATTGGTTTCGTCTCATGTTACGAGGTTTTCTGAAAAATTTAATATTTAGTCTTCGTAACTAAATTAACAATAAATTATCTTTTTAATGCGTTTTTATTGTTCTTAACATAAACAAAAAAGAAAACAGAGATTTAATCCACAAACAAATAAAGTTTTGTTTATTATGATAAGGAATATTATTATACAAATCAAGAAAATCCCTTGGTAACGAGGTTTCCAAGTCTTGCAAATCGTTATATTTTCTTTTAGTGATTTTTAATCTTGCTTGGTAAAGTTGAGGAAGAGTCCTCACAGGAACGCATTTTATTAGAATTTCAGGTCTTAAAGGTAAGATACACTGAATTTTAGTTTATATAAAATAGCGGAATCTGAATATTTTTTGCGCTACTATTTTAGTAACACATGCATCCTCCTCCTTTTTACCTGAAACTGAGAAATTAGGGGTGATCCAAATATTGTACCTCGTATGGGTTATTCTTTCTTGCTTTTTTGCATATATCATATATCTATAGATCCGTTCAATACATGAATGCATCGAGTCAGCTTCCATTTGGGTATGGCCTTTGCATAAGAATTTTTGTTCAATGGTTATGCTATGGGAGATTAAAATGTTAAGCATCGCATTAGCCAAAGAAGAGTTTCTATTTTGAGCAGTGCATCACTCGCTGTATAAAATGATTCGCCTTACAGAAGTATTTTCTATCTGCGCCGATAAAAACTTAATTAAAATGGTAGCAAACTCCTGGGCTGTTACGTTTCCTTCCACAAGAAGGAATAACCCTTTTTAGACTAAATGTCGAAGATCGTTAAATTGTGAATGACTAACTTCGCTTTGTCGTACATGGTAGAGTTATTAGATTTAGGGCTTAAGAGAACCGATCGCAATTCCATCGTCAAAACCATAACACATTCGTCAAAGTAACCTTTATCTGCCTCTTTTTCGTGCCTCATCCACCTTTTGTCGGTGAGGTTGTACACATTTTCCGAAAGGTTTTTGGCTTCAAAGACTCCACAAGTCTCATACCTATCTTTTTTTGGTAAAAACACGCAAGTGTTTTGGTTTTCAAACTCTAACCGAAAGGTAATAAGGGATAGAGGTTCCATGTTTCGGTTTTTGCACCATTATTCGGTATAAAAGTTAAATAAATCAGCCTTGGAGAGCCAATTTGATTCCAGGAAAGATTGTCTTCTTTCCGCAGAAAAACTTTTTTCCTTCTGACATTTGTTCGACAACATTTTCTTTTAAGGCATTATTGTGTTCTGTGACTTCTAAAGTTGCATCATGTTTAACATCGTCTTTTCCACACTTCAATGATGCTGACCATTCTCTTTCTTATTGATAATGTGTTCAAAAACATTTGCTTGCATACTCTCATTGTTGAGCCATAAATGATAACAAGCTGTCGATTTTCTTCTGCTTACTTCTTCTTGTTTTCTGTCACGGTGTCTTTTTGTGGGTTTTATATTAATAAGAAATTTAATTAGAAACTCTTTTTCATGGCATGTTCTTTCCCAAAAGTCTTTAAAAATTTCAAGTCTCTGGATCTCCGTGAACAAAAAACAATTTGTTTCCTTCTTATAAACAGGTATTTGCACCGGGGTTTAATAACGTGACTTTGCTTGTCATTCCTATATACCCACTTTCCTTCTTGTCTCTTCTTGCCGCTGTTTTTAAACCTAACTCCCTTTTTCGTTTTTGTTTATTGTTACTGCCAATTATCCTCCATTACATGCTGCCTTTTTGACTTGACCTTTTCTTTTTTGGTGCTGGTAAATATTCTTCTGCTTCTGCATCATCAGAAACGAACTCAGGGTCAGTTGTCAGTGTCTGCATCTGCATCATCAGGAATGAAATCAGGGTCATCAGGATTGTTATTACACGTAGGATCAGGGTTATCACTGTTTTCGTTTACAGCCCTCAAAGGTAAAATTTGTTTTGCCGTTTTGCTATCTGCCTCAGTATTTAAACTAACCTCTATAACATGTGTTAAGTCTTCTTTTTGAATTTGTTGGATATCCATAAATACTTTTTCACCATCATCGATATTGAAGGTTTGTTTAACGGTGGGTGTTGAACTTAATGAATTTTCTTCCAATCTGGTAGTTAAATTGTCTATTCAAATCTGAAAAAAGCATTATGCCATATATCATAATAATAATACTTACAATATATTAATATCTCTTAAAGATTTAGATGACTTATTTTGAGCCAGCTGCTTTCCCCTTGAATTCATTATTCTGTACGATTTTTAATTTTATGAAACTCACTTCGATACAACTTTTTTCCCCAAAACTAATGTGATGTAATTTAGATAATAAGAAAAAACATCAGGAATAAGTAGAAATTGAAAAAGCTTGGGATTCCCCGACGAGTTTGTACCAGTATTTACCTATTTTTCTAATTGTTTTTTAGCGGTTTTCTAGGTGGTGCAAATTCAACTGAATTTAATGGAGTTACGAGTTCTGCTATCCACAAATAAAACATACGAGAGTTTCTTAGCAATTTTTTTTTGTTGAAGTTACGAAGTCTGCCAGACAATTTAAGTTTAAAAGTATTGAGATTCGAAATTTTCTAGGTTGCTGCGCTGACGAATTTTCTATACAAAATCTAATTTTTTTAAAAATCATATCACTTCCTAAAAATGGTAAAAGAACTGAATATAATACCTATCTCAATTCTACCCCATTTTTTCTTTGCGAGAATTTCGCAGGTACAAACAATGTGGCTTCCGGAAAAAGTACAGCTGAAATAAGACGAGGCCTGAATAAGGCCGAAGTAACTTTCTTAATCCTGCTTGCTTTTTCATAAGCTTGTGACACTATCAACCATATCATTCTGTGTAATGAACTTATGAGCAGTATAATTTTTCTACAAATTCTGCTGAGCATTTATATTGATATTTAAATAATAGAAAACAAGCAATTTAAATTGGTGACTTTTTATCCAGTTTTTTACCTACTCCGCCCAGTGTTCCTCAAGGGTCCATATTGGGTCCTCTACTCTTTTGTATCTATGTTAACTAACTTCAAAGTCTTATCAAAAAATGTTCCTGTCATCTGTATGCCTTATGTAATGGGCATTGATCCCGGGTACAATAATTCTATAGCGTAATAGCCGGTGATTACGGCAACCATGTCATGACTTGTATGTTTATAGTCATTGTACTGTTGAAATACGAATCCTTGCTAGGTGGTCAATCTTCTTCTATTATCTTCTTGGATGCCTGCTTGTTTTTTTTTTCAGTAACTGGAGCCAAATAGTTGACGGGCACTCAAGGGGTTAAAAATACCCTTAACATGTATAAAGTTTAAACACAGTGCGAGCTTTATCAAAATAAGGAAGGATGAAAAAGGAGTTACCGAATAGGCAAAAACAGAGTTGGGTTGTTTATGTCCTTAACAAAAAATAGAACATTTTATTTTTAATAAATAACTTAAATAAATTAAAAGTAAAGTAAAAACTATATTAAAATAGGAAGAGTACAAATGACACTATTGAAATTAGGTGTTCCTGACATGACTTGACCCAAAGTCTTCCATTCGTTAGTACAGGGATTATACTCTGCAATTAAATCAGCAAAGCCTCCTCTTCCAGCAGAAACTACAATTTTATTCTTAATTTTCGTGGAATTCACAAGGAACATATTCTCCTCTGGCAATGGAGCCATTTCACACCAAGTATCATTGGTTAGTGTATATCGTTTCACTGTGCTCACACACTTAAAAAGATCCATATTGTAACCTCCAATAACGTACAAGAATCGACCAACTGCTGCCAGACCAAAATTCAGAAGTTGCGCCTTTGGTATATTAGTACAGGTCCATCTATCCGATGACAAATGATAAGACTGCAGGAACCCATACTCTAAATCAACAATATATAAGACTCCGTTGTGAGCAACGATCTTGCTAGATTTGCTTGGTATTACGCGAGGCTCAATTTGAGCCCATTCGCGCAATTTGAAATTATAAATATCTATTAGGTCCATTTGAAAGTGATTGTTCACTCTTCCGCCGAACACACACAAATTGCCATCTAAATTTGCCAATTGACTTTCTATACGCTCGTTCTCCATTTGGGGTATGCGATTCCACTTCATGGTGCTCAGAAACAGGCAATCTACGCTCCCTGTATGGTCACAATCGGTGAGGCCACCAACTATAATCAATTTGCCATTTATGACAATTCTCGAACAACCGGGTTTGTTTTTGAAGCGAGTACGATGTACATCGACCGACCAGGTACCCAGGTGGGGGCGATAGGATTGAATCATCAGATTTTCACAATCCAAGTCTGTGACGAGTGCAAGGTTGGAATTGTCCTGTTCGATTAGACGAGTCTCGGGAGAGAGATGCCATTGAAGCCAGCTGCAAATAAGTTCGTAACTCTCGACACTTTTACAAATTGAGTTTCGGTTTTCTACGATCATTTTGGGCGTGAGATATTCATAGTGAATATTCGAGAAAAGCTTGAATGCTGAATCTTGCCGATTAGCCTTATCGTAGTCAATCCAGGCCACCAGGGACAGAAAGACATACTCCTGGTAGTCTCCATAGGGATTTTGGCCGAACAGAAGATCCGATAATTCGTCTTGGGTGAGCTGCAACAGCTCTTTACTCTTTGATAGTTCCTCAAAATTATCGTAAGCCACGTTCAATGATCGTTTCTTGAGGTCCCGTAGGCATATTTCGTTGGAAAATCGAAACCACTTCAAGCAGTTGCAAGAAGTGATATGCTGAGATACGAATTCCAAGCATCCATTGATGAGATCGTGCATTATTAGAACCGTGCCCATTCGCAAGAAGCACTCCACATTTTCGAGACTTAGGTCAATGCAGCCGGTGTACATGAAGTCGATTATGGATTGTAGTGGTGCGGCTTCCATGTGTTTCAATTCGATTACGTTTGCCTTCGATAAATTATGACGAAATATATCGAGAAAGTAGAAACTTGAAGCGGCAAGAATAGTGGAATGAGCCCGAATGTTGATAGAATTGATGCCAGCAATGATGACGGTGTCAAGGAATTCATGATTCTCATAAAAATTTAGAAGTTTTTGGGAGATATTTGCAGCACGGTGTTCGCATTTGTAGGTCATTTTTTCCTCTTCAAATTTATTGTAAACCGGCATATTGAATTATTTTGTTTTGAGTCTGTAAACAAAAAATAAACAGACATTTTATTATTGTTATTTATTAAAAGGATAAAATAACATGGTAATAATTAATTTAATGACCCTAGCTGCGAAAACTATTAGCTCTTTATTTTATATTTTTTTTTTTAAATATTTGTGTAAATTGGGCTTTCGAGAATTTTATTTTTATAGATACATTTATTTTTAAATACATTTCGAAATTGTTCAAAATTAGAGATTTTGCGTTTGTGGAATTTTTTGAGGTTCATGTAATGATGGTGGCATAGGTTTCAGTCGTTGGTTATGATAGAGTTTGACACATAATTTTCCATCCATCAGCTTTTAGTTCGAGTTAGATGGCTGTGGCCTGATTATGGGATTCGCGGCGAATCGTTTTGCCGTTTTTCAATTATTCGCTTTCCTTTTGGAAGATTGTCTCTAGTGTTGACGGTTGAGTTTTGCACAATTCTTTCCAGAACGATGTTGAAGTAGTCGCATGACAGTGCATCGCCTTGTCTAAAACCTTTTTTGACATCAAATGCATCGGTAAGATCTTTTCCGACCTTGATAGAGCAGCGTGCTCGGTAGAGCTCTTCCCTATAGATGCTGTCATACGCGGCTTTAATCGATAAAGAGATGGTGGATATCGATTTGAAGCTCCTGGGTTATTTCCAAGATCTGCCGTAGTGTAAATATTTGGTCGATAGTGGTCTTTCCTGGTCTGAAGCCACACTGATAAGGAGCAATCAGGTTGTTGACGAGTGGCTTCAGACTTTCACATAATACGGCAGAGAGGATCTTATACGCAATGTTAAGGAGACTGATGCCTCTGTAGTTGGCGCAGTTTAGAGGGTCTCCTTTCTTATGTATCGGGCACACTATGCTGAGATTCCACTCATCGGGCATGCTTTCTTCCGACCATATTTTGCAGATGAGTTGGTGCATCCTCCGTACCAAGTCATCGCCTTCTGCTTTGAATAGTTCTTTAGCGATGCCGTCAGCTCCAGCTGCTTTCTGTAGATATAGCTATCTTCACTTCGTCAAGGTCGGGTAGGCGGAATTGTTGATCTGCGTCGCCGAGGTTAAGTGGTTCTATCTCCCATACAGCGGAATTCGGTTCCTCATCGCCGTTATATAATGTGGAGAAGTGATCTTTCCATATTCTCAGCATCAACTGCGGTTCAACTACGTTGTTCCCCTGATCGTCTTTACAGGCTTCGGTTCGTGGCTGGTACCCTTGGGAGGTTTTTTTTTACCTTTTGGTAAAATTTACGAACCTCATTCCTGTTGTGAAATCCCTCTATCTCCTTGATCGCTGGCTTTTCATGCTCTCTTTTTTTCCTTTCTCCACTTCTGCTCGTAGAACTCGCGAGCAGGTGTGGTCCGTCTGTGCAGGGGTTTCGCTGTGGTGGCCGTGTGAAACCTAGCACTTCATAGGCGGCATCTCTGATGGCTGCAAGGCAATGTTGCCACTGGTTTTCAATGCTTAATGCAGGCAGCATAGGACTTAACCTTAAGAGGTTATAAGAGACTCAATCGGAAAAGGACATGCCAGTCTCTTGCGATTATAGCCGTCTAACGTCGAATCTTCTCACAGTACTTCCTTGTTTTGGCATGGATCGGGATATCCGTAGCCGTACCTTGGCTACAACGAGGTAGTGGTCCGAGTCAATGTTGGCCTCTCGGAATGTTCGGATATCCTGTATACTGGAGAAGTATCTTGCGTCGATCGCAATGTGGTCAATCTGGTTGACGGTTGATTGATTAGGAGATTTCCATGTCCCCTTGAGTGAACTGCGTACTAGCTACCAGAACGTCTCGCCCCACAGCAAAATCGACCAGCCTGAATCCGTTGTCGGAGGTAGTGTCGTGCAGGCTGCATCTCCCGATTATGCCACCAAATATGCCATAGCAGGGCACTGTTCATATGTCTTGTCCAAGAGCTCGAAGAATATGTCTTTGGTGTCTTCATCTTTTTCCTCTGTTGGGGCATGAGCGCATATTGGGCTTATGTTGGCGAATTTAGCCTTGATGCGGATTGTCGTAATGCGCTCGCTCAAACTGTTGAAACTCAAGACTTTTTGCCTGAGCCTAGTTCCATCAACAAATCCACACCCAAATAGACGCTGTCGTTGTTCTCGGTAGCAGTCGCCGTAGTAGATATCGCAGTCTTTTAGTTTGCGTTTACCCGGTCCATCCCATCTCACTTCTTGGATGGCGGTAATATCTGCCTTGCAGCAGTTTAGGGCTTCCGCTAATTGTTCGGCTGCACGTGGTCTGTTAAGGGACCTAACATTCCACCTACATATCCGAAGTTCGTTTACGTGGCTTGTCAACAGTGAATCCATCCTAATCCGAGGCTTGTTGGTGCTTCGAAACTAAAGGTATTTTTTACGTGGCCAGGAAGTCACCCCGACGGCACAACCCCTAACCTGGAGGGCCAGATCCTTAGTATAACTCCAAGGAAGGGGAGCCGGATAAACAGCTCCTTACAGGCCTGGGCTCCGAATATGTCGAAGAAGCCCTATAAGGTGTTCACTAAGTAGTTCAACCTTACTGGAACTGTAGACGCCACCGTTGATTCCATCTCGATAATTCGTCTGCTGCCGCCTGGATAAGGAGAGGTGCCTTAGTGGAAACACTCCCCCCCCCTCTCTCGTTTGCTGCCTCCAACACCTTTCCACTGGGGTTGGAACCCAATCTCGAGTTGAGGTACAGCCCTGTGGAACACCTACAATTGTTCAAACCATTCTGAGAAGTCCGTTCCATCCCATACAGGTGCATTAGATGAAGCAAGAAATTTAGAGTACATGGTCAAACGGGAGATTCCTATCGTTGAAAGATTATACAGCAAAGCCTGCCTGTTAACTTTGTCAAATGCTGCCTTGAAATCTACGAAGCAAGCGTATAGTTTTTTCTTTTTATCAATGGATTTTCTAGTAATGCTTGTCAAAGCAAATACTTGATCCATGGTTGAGAAGCCCGACCGAAAACCAGCTTGGAACATACTTAAAAGGTTATTTTCTTCGATCCATTTGGTAAGCCATTCGTATAGAATCGAAGTAAGAATCTTCCTCAAAGTGCTTCAAATACAAAATCCTCTTTAGTTTTCCGGTAGGGTGTCATTCCGGCTCTTGTGATATGCAAAAATAACTGCTTTGTATAGATTGTGTGACACATAAGAATCGCTGTATAATCTGTTAAGGTATGATAAAAGGTAATTCTTGAATTGAATTTGGCTATTTTTGTAGAATTCTACTGAAATTTCATCTACGCCAGGAACTTTATTGTTTTTTATCTTATGAAGTGAAGAAAAAGATATTTTACAATCCAGTTCATCAACTACAACGTTTGGTAAAGCATAAGAAAAAGTATGTTGATTAATCTCAGCCGACAAGAGTCTTAAAATGTGCTGATAGCGTTTCAGCTCCAAGAGTGTTCACCATATTTAGATTACGACCACCCAGTTGACGAACGTTATTCCAGAATGTTTTTTAATTTTTGGATTCCGATAGCTTTTTAGCTAGATGTTTCAGGTACTCTTTTCTTTTAGATGCACACAGGGCTTTGTATTTCTTGTTGACTCGAAAGTAGATATTTTTGAAAAACAAGGCATCTGTAGCTTCAAATACACAAAAGATAATTTGCGTAGGCTCTTACCATATATTACGCAAACGGTTTTGCAATTATAGTGTCTCTTCGTACTACTGGTAATATATTTGTGTAAGTGTCCACATACACATCTGCGAGCAGAGATCATTTTATTATTTTTCGATACCCAGACTCCTTTTATCAAGTCTGCCCAATGAAATTTCAGTCGTTCAGAGTACACACCTCTGCCAACCCCTTCTTTGGTTTTTGACCCATCTGTGTAAAAATGGATTGACTCATCCTCCAAGAAAGTCCTATCCTCCCAAAAAGATCTGCTAGGTATAGAAATCTAGAAGTTTCTGTCGAATTGTAGGTGGGGGATGATGTAGTCTGTGTGCTTTGGAATTGATTCTAAGTACCTTAGAATTACGGAGTGGCCAATGTTGTTGTTAGTTTACTGCGACGAAGAATTGAGGCGAACAGCAGAGCTTGCAGCTATTTGTTTGCTAAATATGTCAAGAGGTGTAAGGTAAAGCAAGGTGTCCAGTGCCGCAGACGGGATCGTGCGAAGTGATCCGCTTATGCATAGGCAGGCTGAACATTGGACTTTATTTAACTTATCCCTGTTTATATCTTTCTCTAAAGCAGTCCATCATACTGCCACACCGGACGTTAAAATTGGTCTGATTACCGACGTGATTCTGGGTTGTAAACCCCATTTATTACCAATAGCTTTTTTGCAAGAAAAGAGAGCTACAGCAGCTTTTTTGACTCTTTCCTGCGTTTCCAATTTAGTTTTTTGTCTAAGACAAGACCTAGGTATTTAGCCTCGTCTGAGAATTTTAATTGGATTTCTTTAATGTAAGGAGGGTTGACAAATGGAATTTTGTATCTCCTCGAAAATAAGACCAGATCGGTTTTGTGTTGGTTAACACCCAGTCCACACCGATCAGCCCAAAGTTTGAGTCTGTTCAAGGCATTTTGTAAGAGTTCTTTTAGGACATTAAGATGCTTTCCTGAAACTGCTATAGCAACGTCGTCCGCATAGGCTACCACTCTGAAACCCTCCGCATCCATCGGTATTAATAAACGATAATTCCCAATTAAATTCTTTATAACTTGACCTTAAAATTAATAGTATGTTTTCTTACTTTTCAAGAATATTCCAGTGATGTTCAATTGGGTTAAGGTCCGAGGACTCAGTTAGCATTTCGATGACCATAAAGCAATTGTATTGTAGCGACGATCGAACAGCAAACGATTTTTGTAACTAAATGTTTAACGAAGTCCCATTTTTTCAGCGCTTCGGTGCAAATGGTTTGTTATTATGTCATTGGGTCATATGGTAAAAGATGAGAAAGTTATCAGAGTCAGAGCTGACGAACTTGATCTCGCATGTGAGATCGATCGAGCAGATTCGGACTAAGACTCAGTTTCATATGCAAAAAGCCAGTTCACTCTCTACTGTTTTGGGACAGTGATATGAGAACGACCTCAAAGCTCTTTGTATGCACTTGCACTAGTTTCTGTGGGCTCAGTCGAGTCAAGAAGGAATAATGTCTTCTGAAAGCGAAAACGAAAGTGTAATTATAAACAATAATGCTGACCATCTTAGTGAATTTCTAGTAAAAGAACTGAAACTAAATAAATTTTTACTGGAGAAGTCGCAGTTACCAGTTTTAAAGGCAAGAAAAAGAGATGCTATGCTTAAACCCATAAATGCATTAAAAACAAATTTGGGGAGGTCATAAGTAAAAAAAAAATTATGAAGCTTAAAAAGCAAAATGAATTTAAAAAAAAATTGGCAATAAGAAAATAATTCTTAAGGACTGGGAAAACGAATTGCTTATTTTGAAAGAGTCTGAAACTAATCCAACGCTGTACAATCCAGAGCGCCAATGGCGTCAGGAAACTCATATTTTCCAGGATATCCTACATAACGCAGAAAAGTCCTCATTTTTTCTTGATAGTCAAAGCACCACCACGTGTTTCCAGGGTTGGGCCCAAAACCTAATCAATATATCAATAATTGCACACCTATTCACTAAATTTATACAATTTTCGAGAAAATCTTTACCAATTGAACATCTCCTATTTTTATAAACACGACTTGTAACAAAGTTCGAAGTCACAGCTTGGGATCGATCTCGGTCTCTGTTTTTTGTGTGCGTACCACTATAAGAATGTTTTCAGAAAAGTGAGTTAAGAGCTTTAACTCATATTTTTGCATATGACCCATTGTCTCTTCAATAAAAAAACGAATTGCCAACACCACCAGTCAACACCCCATACCATACCTCCCAACCCAACCTCCTCCATGTTTAACTATCTTAACTAGGTTCTTTTTTTTAAATTCTTTATTTAAAACCTGAAAATATAAATTCTACGTACGTCTGCGTATATGAAGTTCCACCAATTAGTTAAAATCGACATTTGTATGCGTTTGAGGGAATTTTAATCTTTTCTTCCATTCTAAATGGTGTCCCAAAATTAACTCAAGATTTACGATGGTAGAGAAGTCGAAAAAAGTGGGTCCCGCGATTCCGTCCGGTCTGTTTTGTCTATCTGTCCACGCTCCTACAGCTTAAACCTGTGGGTCGATTAAGTTCTAACTTGGAAGTTTTCAGCAGATTCGCGTTAGGCGTTTTTTTCATTTTTTGTTTTAAGATCAAAGCTAACAGTGGCCCCGTACAATTTTCTTGGTCAAAAAACGATAATTCGAATTTTCTGAAAAACAAACCGATAGATTTTTTTCTTTAATTTTCTCTAACATTTTCTTTAAATAAGAAAAAAATATTTATGTGTTGCTCAAGAAAAAGAACCCTTATTTATTTTTTTTTTATTTTTTCAGCAACTTATAAACTGATTTTAATTTTTTTTTGAATAAGCTCTTTTATTGGTTTAACAATATTTTATTATCAAAAGTGCAATTTTTCATTGTTTGGACTTTTAAAAAAATAATTTTTTTTTTCAAAATTCTATATCTCAAAAACGGGTCAAAATGTTTTTTTATCTTTAAACAACTGCACACCAAAAATATTTTTAGAACAAAATTGAAAAATTGTATATACACAAAATTAATTTAAAAAAACCGTTTTAACGATTTTCAAAAAAAAAATAATTGAAAAATCAAGGGTTTTTTGATTTATAAAATGGCATTTAAATTTTTGAAGACAAACTTATTTTTCAGGTAAAATTTTGAATATTAAAATAGTTTTTTTTTTTTAAAAACTGTGCATGATCCCGAAAAAGCGCATTATTTTGACAAAATCGTAATTACGGGTGTATTCATAAACGTCAGCCTAACTATGAACTGCGTTATCTGCATTCATAAAGTCAGATTTTCGATCGAACTAACCTAGTCCAACTGCAGTACCTACCGTTCATAAACGTCAGACTGTCGTCAGCGTCAGGCAGATTGTGCAGCTGAATTTGTTTGGCTGCAGGTTGAACAAAATTTGTTTGGCAGCCATTTTTCTCTGACGTTTATGAACTCTGTTTACATACAAATCAGACTAAGTCAGACCATTTCGTTTATTTGCATACAGGAGCAAGTTAGTGCGACCCAGTCGTGCATTTTTTTTAATCTATGTGGTAAAGTGTATCTATTTATAATCTCGTCCGGCTAATAATAAAACCCTCATTGTGAGCAAAAGTCATTAGTTATTCAATAAAACATTTGATTCCATTGAGATGTCAATCAAAGCTTTTTTATAGTGAGAATAAATATCGATTATAATAACTCACGTGTTATACACTAAAATTATCGAATTGGTGAGAGTATTTTGCACCTTGAGAGCTACGTATGCATAAATGTACATAATGTTGTATAATGTATAGGGAGGAATTTAAGATGGTTTAATTATTATTGTCCATATCTGATATCATTGGTTCTCTATGGAGGATTAATTTTGTTTAAACTTAAATCTGAAAGCAGTTATGTACATAGTCTGTTAATTTTTTCTTATATTGAAAAGAATTATTTATATTTGGGTGTATTTATTAATTATTTTCAGAACCATGTGCTTCCTACTTTTATAAAAAAACGGGTCAATGTTTGAGTCATTTTTTGAATTAGTATTGAAATACAATTGAAGATTCATTTCAAATTGTTCAAATCCCATTGTTTTTGTAGGAGGATGTTGATAAGCTTTAAAGAACATCTCTTTTGTAAATTAGGAGCTTATTATTGGTTTTGAATGTAAGAGAGAGGTTTTGATGTTTGTAGAATTTGTTTGGATTTGAAGAACTGCAGGGGTTATCGGTAATAAAATTTTCCTCGGAATGTTTCCCATCAACGAAATTTAAAAAATCTCTTAAACGTCTAGTTTTTTGTAAGCTCAATTCCAAAAAATTGTAATAAGAGCCCAGATCCAAATTTACTCAAAAAAATAGTTTTGATGTTATTTCACGTTTCCATTTTTTTGGGAAATGGGAAAAATTTCAAGGGAAATTTTATCCCTGATAGCCTTCAATACTTTTTCAATAATGTTATCAGCTTCTAATATCAGCCCATGACATTTGCAGGACTGTAGATGTTTAAAATAATATTTCTTATCTCACACTTTTTACCGTTGGGAATAATTGCCAAGCTCCCAAAAAAGTGCGAAAGCTGTAGGGGACTTTGTTTTTACGTGAATTCGCCAAAGTAGTAACGAACAGTTTTTAAGAACGAATAAAAGAACATCTGGTAGAAAAACTTGACGCCAAACAAGTAGAATTCCGCACAGGATCCTCCTACATTGACTACATCAATATCTTGAGGATAATAACCCAACGGTGCATCAAATATCGATCGCCACTTCACCTCCTGTTCATTGATTTTGAGAAGGCTTTTGACAACGTCAACAGGCAGTTTATCTGGCTTGAAAGGATATCCCGGATAAACTCATGGCTAATTCACGTCTTATACTAAGCTAGGTTGTCAAAAGAGTTTGAAGTTCCAAAGTGTATTCAGACAGAACTACATATCGTTTGTCGTTTATATATGTCTCCATCAAATGGAGAGAGTAGCAGCAATCGTTAACTAGAAATCAATAGGGATATATAAAGGGTGTCCCAAAATTAACGCAAGATTTTTGAATTAAATAGAAAACGCCGTTTTTAGTCTTTTGATAGTTATATTTTTATTGACTCGTAAAGTACATAGGATAGGGTTATGTATGGAATAACACATCGGACAAATGGCCTCCACGGCTTTGCATGTACTGTACATGCGCACTCTTTTGTTGAAATTTTCCATGACCATTCTGCATAAATGTGGCTGAATTTCGTTGATGCAGTGCTGAATCTCCTCCTTTAATGCACGGGTGGTTGTGGGCTTGTTGACATAGACTTGTGATTTCAAATAACCCCATAAAAAGAAGTCTAATGGTGATAAATCACACGATCTAGGAGGCCAATTTTGATCACCGAAACGAGAGAGTAGACGACCTGGAAATGTCGCATGCAGTAATTGAATTGTTTCACGGGCTGTATGACATGTGGCACCGTCTTGTTGAAACCACATATTGGACACATCAATATCATCCAATTTTGGCAGAAAGAACTGTGTAATCATGTCGCGATGTCGAGCACCAGTAACAGTCACTGCTTGACCAGCATCATTTTCAAAAAAATATGGCCCAATTATGCCTCCAGCCCAAAATCCACACCATACAGTTACGCGTTGTGGATGCATTTGTTTTTCGACAATCACATGTGGGTTCTCCGAACCCCAAATGCGGCAATTTTGGCGATTGACAAAGCCATCAAGATGAAAATGTGCTTCATCGCTTAGGATGATTTTGCTCGAAAAATCAGGGTCCATTTGTTGATGTTCAATAATCCATTCAACGAACTCTCTTCTCTGTCTATGGTCATTAGACTTCAATTGTTGTGTTAATTGAATTTTGTAAGCATGAAGACACAGATCTTTGGTGAGTATAGAGTGTAGAGAGGTTCTTGAAATTTTCAATTCTTGTCCACGACGTCGAATTGAGGTTCCTGGATTGTCAGCAACACTCTCACGCACTGCTTCGACATTCACATTTGAACGGCTTGTTTTTGGACGACCAGTGTGTTTGGCGTCTCCAACGGATCCAGTCTCCATGAATTTTTCAATTAATCTCTTCACAGTTGACGAAGTTAAAACACTATTCCGACCATATTTTGTATGAAATTTTCGAACTGCAGCCGCCAAGCTTTCACTATTGTTGAAATATTCTTTAATAATGAAGACATGTTGTTCTATCATTTTTAATAACCCTATACTGTTAGCTGTCAAATTGCTTTTTTTTCAGGGTTGCCAACACTTCACTGCACAAATGGCGGCAAATTCAAATCTTGCGTTAATTTTGGGACACCCTTTATTATAAAGTATGACGAAAGGCAACTAAAGAATTTAATTTCCTTTAACTCAATTCATACATTTCGATTTGCGAAACTGGCGACCCACAAGGTTGCACCCTGAGTTCTTTGATATTTACCCTACTACTTAACGTTGTATGAAATCCCAGTTACGTTACAGCTTTAGATAAATAAAATAAAACATTTTTGTAATACATGAAGTCTTACTAAACAAATCTAAGGCATATACCTACGAAAAGTTGGATGCAAGATGTAGCTTATATCGAGGTTTTTAGTGAATTTAAGTTTTTAGGCTTAATTATTTCCCATAACTTAAGTATTGCAAAATCGCCTATAAATACACAATTTTTCGCAACTAATCTTATATTTACTTACTTACTTGGCGCTACAGTCCTGTGTGAACACCCAAAAAACTTCTCCATCTAGCTCGGTCCCCAGCTAGATGTCTCCAGTTTCGCGCTTTAAGGTGGGTGAGGTCACTTTCCACTTGTGCGCGCCACCTGATTCGCGGTCTTCCTCTACTGGGCTGTCTTGTGGGTGTGGATTCGAAGACTTTACGGGCCGGAGCATTGGTTTCCATGCGCTCTACGTGACCCAGCCATTTTAGTAGTTGGACTTTTACCCTTCTGGTTAAGTCTACCTCGTTGTACAGCCCGTACAGATCGTCGTTCCATATTCTCCTCCACTCCTCTTCGATGCATACCGGACCGTAGATCATTCGAAACGACCCAAGGTAGTTTCATCCGCTTTTGTCATAGTCCATGCTTCTGAACCGTAAAGCAGGACGGAAATGATAAGGGTCTTATAGAGCGGCACTTTGGACTTTGCCACTCAGTTGCTTCCTTTACCCAAAGAAACAGCAGTTAGCAAGAGTTATTCTTCGTTTGATCTCAGCGCTGGTGTTGTTTTCTGCGTTTTGACCAAGACGTCGGTGTTGTAGGTCCTTTCTTGACGACAGCATGTACTTTGTTTTGCCTTCATTAACAGTAAAACCCATTTTTGCCGCCTCTGCCTCAATACTCACAAAAGCCCCATTGACATCACGCTGAGTTCTTCCGATTATGTCAGTGTCATCAGCATATGCTAGTAATTGGACAGACCTTTAAAAAATAGTGCATCTAGTATTGACGTGTGAGCTCTGCACTATTCTTTCAAGTACGATGTTAAAAAAAATCGCATGACAGCACATCACCTTATCTAAGAAAAATCTATGCATCCAAGATTAAAGCCAAAAGTTTTTGATTCTTTAATCAACATCTGCTTGTGTTAGTGGAACAAATTAAAACTTCTGAAAGAAATGAAAGTTATTCATCGGTGCTTTTTCAAACGAATTCTTCGTTTAATGAAGAACGCTATCAACTACTCTGTAAACGTCAAATCCAATTAAATATTCAAGAAATCTGAAAGCACACGTAGACTTTCTCAGCAATATAGATTAATGAATAGATTTCACAGGAATACTGCTTACTTCACTCCCACTTTAGTAACTGTCATTTTCTTAACGCAACGTTTTACTAAAAATAAACGCCAACAACAGAAAAGAGTTGACAAATTTTTTAATCGTTATTGTCCTAAGGAATAACGACACGCTTGTTATAGTTTATGTAAAATGTAATATTTAATTTATTTAAAATTGTTATTGAAGATGAATTGAACTGAATTTTAGAGATAAACCCTTGATTGTACTCTATGGCGACGAAACACCTGAATTGAAGACCATCTCACAGCACAAACCTCAAGTGACAGCTATCAAAGTCAACATGCCCACACCCTTTGCTACCTCTCACACTAAAATGATGTTATTCGGCTACAAAGATGGCTCAATGCGAGTTGTGATATCGACAGCAAATTTGTATGAAGACGATTGGCATAATCGTACACAAGGACTTTGGATAAGTCCCAAGCTTCCCGCACTTCCAGAAGGTTGCGACACATCGATTGGAGAAAGTAAGACAAATTTCCGATCGGACTTGATGTTCTATTTGGTGGAATATAAATTGCCAAAGCTTCAGCCATGGATGGCGAGGATAAGGAAAACAGATTTCAGTGAAATTAAGTAATTGTTTTTTATTCAAATGGATTTTTATTCACCAACAACAGACTTTTGTTTTGTTTATTTCAGTGTTTTTCTGATAGCATCGGTGCCGGGAGGTCATCGTGAATGTAATCGCGGGCATCCATGGGGTCATGCTCGTTTGGGTCAGTTGCTGGGTAATATGTGTCTTCCGATAGACGAGAATTGTCCCATAGTTTGTCAGAGCTCTTCCATTGGTAGTTTGGGGCCCAATGTTCAGTCATGGGTGCAAAATGATTTTCTCAACAGTCTGCGTAAGGACTTGAAGCCTCTTGGTTTGCGAAGGATTCCCCAATTCAAAATGATCTATCCTAGTTATGGAAATGTTAAGAACAGCCACGATGATTTGCTGGGTGGTGGATGTTTGCCTTATGGCAAAAACGTCGATGACAAACAACCTTGGCTGAGGGAGTACTTGCATCAATGGAAGTCCAAACTACGACACAGATCTCAAGCAATGCCTCACATCAAGACCTATACTCGGTGGTCGGACGAGGGTGTCCATTGGTTTGTTTTGACATCGGCCAATCTATCAAAAGCAGCATGGGGAGCTTTTAATAAAAACACAAATATGGGACAATGCCTGCGAATTGCTAATTTTGAAGCTGGAGTTGTATTCTTACCAAAAGTTATGGTAAGTTAAAAATATATGCATTGTAAAACGGTCGTGATGATAAAGTTTTGTGTTTCAGATTGGTGAGAATACATTTCCAATGAATACTAGCAAAAATGGAGTACCACCGTTTCCAATGCCATATGATGTTCCTCTGACCAAATATGGTCCCGATGATAAACCATTTCTTATGGATTATTTAAGATCATAATTCAGTGTTTATTTTAATAAAAATGTTTTGTTACTTTCTACCTATTCAATATTATCTTCTACAGTTATACTAAGTTACCACAAAGAGCTGTTATATACCTCTGTTATATTTTTACATTAAAAAATAATAAACAAAAATTTTCAATGCTAATACATATTTACCTGACTTCCATTTCCTAAAGATTCTAAGGGGCTATTTTAATAAGGAGAGTATATTGTGCGTGCCCCTGCACGACCTAACAAAAGAGGTTGCGAAACAATAATGTGTGGTGTGACTTGAAGCTTAGAATAAGATGATTTAAACAAGTTAATAGTTTTGGCCATGAAGAACCAGGGTGTAGTGACTTACCACTATGTCAAGTAATTCTTAGAGCGAGTAACTTCAGGGATGGAGGGACCTACAATTTGTATGTCAATTTGAGAAAGTACTTTTGATGGCAAGAATAACTTTTCGAGGATTTATTAATCCCTTCAAGAGGCAGTGCTAATGGACAGAACCTTTTAAGGGGCACACAAAAAGATTGAACCCAGACCTCTGGCATAACAATCCTACATATTAAATATCAGGTGTTTAATTCATTTAACCGTTAAAATAAGCAGAAAAATAGTGAACAAATTTAAAGAGAGTATCATGTAGTATTTAGCTATTCGGCCAAATAATGAAACACGCTTAGACTTATATATATATCGGAATGGTTTATTTAATCTATAATTTTATCACACAGCCAGGCAGTTCTTAGACGGTCTTCTTCTCCTCGTTATCCCATCATGACTCGTGTGTGCTATGTGTATATACATCTAGAGTAGTACAGTACAATATCAGTATATGCTATTAGAGTGGCACGTTTTTGTATAGTCAACTTATGGAAACCCTGCATGGCTTAAAAGGGTAGCATCTTGTTCCTTCAGTCTTATTGACAGAGAAGTTGGATGATGATGAGCCTACGTCATCAATATTTTGTTTACTTTATTACTCCCTATCGAAAGAGTAGACATTTTCTTATCCCCTTTTTCGTTGCCGAAATCCGCCGGGAGTTTGTAATCTTTATAATTTAAAAGTGGTGCATCGTAGACCTTAGGGAGTTTTGAGAAAATAACATTGTCATTTGCATGAATTTTATGTTTTTATTTAATTTTTGCGAAAATGGACTTATGCAGTTTTTAAAGAACGACCACGCTTTCTTCGCTTTGGAAGATCGGATATTTAAAAATGTTAAACATGAATTAACTTTTTTGTTTGCGAAATTATCACTTACCTTATTTTGTGATTTGTCAAAAATGTTTGCACATAAAACGATGTTATAAAATAAGATTTATTTGTTTTTAAATTTAAATTCAAATTGAAGCAATTATCAATCACAATTATGAGTTTAGTTCGATTAATTTGATCTGCATCTGTCATGTTTTGTTTACCGGCCGGGTAAGTGAAGAAAGTAGCTCTCAAACTGTACGCAAAAGAACAACGGTATTCTATACGGAACTGCCAGGTTCGAATTTTTATTTTAGATTAGGAGAGTTCACATAGTTAAGTATGTTTGACAAATGTGGTTTAAGGGCCTGATCAAACAGAACACAATCCGGCAAGAAGGGAAACGATTGTGTCCGACGCGGGTCGAAACTTTGTTGTTTAGGCGCTGGAATTTTTTGGATTCTCTTGCTGAATAAATTTTTGTCGCAGTAACATATGGTTTTAATTGAACATTTCTGATGACAGGACTATCGGCTTGTCATCAAATAATCCAATAGAGACTAACAATCCAACATCCAGTCCATGATCCGGTCATCGCAGTTTGGATTTTTCGAGTGGATCAAAATCCTGTCATCAAATTTGACGGTTCTGTTTTATGTAGTGGTGAGCGTTCATTTTCCCGTCTTTTTAAAATTGAAATTTCATTTCGTTTAAATTGCCGACGAGTGCCTGAATTCATTAATTTAAAGCTATCTTTACTAGGCACGGAACAGCTTCAAAGCTGTTGACCGACATCCTACTCTGCACCGTCCTACCAAAGTAAATCCTTGAGTAAATGTGCCTCCAAATCGTGAAGTTCCCTTACTTCGAGAAAAGGATTCACCCAAAACCTGTGTTTTCTTTTGTCCTCTCGAATAGTTAGCTTTTGTAGCTCCTCCAGCTTCTTAACCATCATTTTTTTTTAAGAGCTAATTTCTGGTTAATGAAAAGCATTTTTTTTTAAATATAATTTGTTTGAAATTTAATTTTGTAAAAAACAATAACTACCGACATTGAAGGTAAAGCAACAAGAAAGTAAACAACAGATTGATCGTTTCTAATGTCAAATGCTTGCTCATCGCAAGACATAGGATGAGATTGCGGAAGAGAAGCGGGATTGTATTTTACTCTTGTGGAGTCTCAGGGCAAATAACAAAAGTAAAGAAAAAAAGAATCGTCTTGACTTTTAGAAATGGGTCAATAGAACGCCGAAAGCTGACTGCGTTCTGTTCGACCTATCGAAACGCGGAGGTCAGCGGTGCGTTCTGATTCACCCGCCAGACCAGGCTTTATTTGATTTATATAATGGGGCTTTTCGTGGGTAAAATAAATCAATCTATTTATAATCAAGATCTATTGAAATGCCAATTTCCCCCTTTTTTGCATTTCATAAAATAAATTGATTTATTTTTGGATTTATCTGAAATTCAAAACGAATTGGTAGACTCATTAACTTCATCTTGTTCTTCTGAAAATGACACAAGTGTTGGAGAGTTGTTTGATTTGATGATAGAATTCTATTTCATAAAGAAATCAAAAATCAGGCTCCAAACTGGAATCTGGTTAAAAAATTTTCCGAGAAGGATTGAGTTTGTAAACAATAATAATAATTGATTATTAATAAATTATTTTTTATAATTTCGAGAAAATTGTGATCGGTCGTGACCTTAAAATCAAATTAACTTAAACCTGATTTTCAAATAAAAAGATGCACTCATTTGCCTTTTTATATACCTTAACGCTATTAGCCTTTGTGTAGGTTCAGCAGAAATATGGAGAAACTTTAGAACAAAAGCCTTTGCAGAATATACATTTATATTCAGGTGAACAGTTTGAAAGATCTTTTTATCTTTCAAAAGTGACAAAACAAAATTGACAGCTAATTGTTTCAACTCGTGTAAACAACCCAAAAATGAATTTAAAAACTAGAAAATAGAAAGAAAAAACAAAACAAGTAACATACGAAATTTTTAAAGCATTAATTTACAATTTATCAATTAGATCAAAAACAGGCGATCATGGTGGGATGCAAGTTGTGCGGAGTATAAGCTAAGAAAACTGTTTGCCAAGACGTTCACGACGCCATTGCGATGGCCATCAACGAATGTAAGGCCAATGGTCAAACCTCCACCCAACCTTTAATTTTTACCTTGACCAATATTTTTGTACGAGCTGTTGTCTATAATTGTACTTCAAAAATAAATGTTTATATTCTCTGTCATCTTTCGAGAAAAATGTCTTTCAATAATTCTAACATTTTTTTGGTTGTTATCTAAAGACTTTCAACCGTCAATTTTTGTATGAAAACAGAGCATTGTCAGCTGTTTTTTTTCCCCAAAAATGATCTAATACTAAAAGTTTCCGTTTAATATAAAATTGTAAAATTGGATGCTTTTCGAAGACGTTGACAGTTCGACCCAGATTGGAGATCTTGCAATCGTGTAAACTTAACATTAGGTTAACCATATCACTTTTTGCTGAAATAAATTTATTTAACGGGGGGGGTAGTGATATATGTAAATCTTGAATTTTTACCGTTATTTGAGTTTTTTTTAACCGAGTTGGAATAAATGATTTTTTTTGAAATACTTGTAGTATTATTAATTATATATTAAAAAATGTACATAAAAATGTAAATTTGAAATTTAAGTAGCGCGAATAAAGCGCTGTTACAGACTTCAATAGACCTCAAGCACCACCGGTTTTATATAGGTAAATGAGGATAATTTCATTCTGAAAATTTACAAGCATGTTTTCGATATGCTATTAAAATAGTTTTTGAAACTTTATTAAATCTTTTTTACATGAATTCTGACAGTTCATTTCTGCATAATGTAGCTTTATACTAAATTGTTTTTTTTTTTTTTTGGGCAGAGTCATGTGTTTTTCCGATTTAAAATCAAAATTGTACACCTAAAGAAATAGAAAAAACGTAATTCTTTATCATACATAGAAGCAGTTTAAAATAAATGGGCCATAATCATTGTTTTTTTATTAGTTTTAATTTTGTCTTTGCTTAACTAAACTTTAGTTTATGTTATTCATGGAATATTTAAACCCATTTTAAAACCATAGCCTGGAGTCCAAAAATAAACATGACAGAACCTTTGGTTAAGCTGTTTTTAACTCTTTAAAACGTCATAAATTAACAAATTAATTGAGAAAGTTACATTGAGAGGCATTTTATTTGGAAATATTAAAACAAAAATTAAAATGTCAATAGACTTAAGCATCGATAAAGTTTTTAATATTTTGCTTGATGTTGGAATGCTACCACCCAACAGACACAGAAAGCTCTACTTACGCAAATCCCTTTGAAATAGATGACAACGATTTTTATGAAAGGTATCGATTCGATAAAAACGACCAAGTTTATAATTGACCTTCTAAATATTAATGCTAGAAATAAAGTAAAAGGTTTGCAAATACCTATGTATTTCCAAGTTTTAACAGCACCAGTTCTAAGAATTTCGCTAAGTTTATTTACCAAATCGGTCGATCTAAGAGAGCTGTGCTTGAGGCCTCCACAGCGATTGAAGAATAGGCGAAACTAGTTGGTCTTGAAGTGAATGAGGACAAAACAAAGTACATTTTATCAACAAATAAAGCAACATCTGTCCACCGTCTAGGACAAAACGTCACTGTTGGTAGCAGCAATTTCGAGGTTGTTAAGGAGTTCACCTACCTTGGAACAAACATCAATCTCACGAACGACACCTTAGTGGAGATCCGAAGAAGAATTTCCCTAGTGAACCACTGCTGCTTCGGTTTGGCCAAACAACTAGGTTCAAAACTCCTCACTCGAAAGACAAAGTGTCTGCTAAACAAAACTGTAATTTTACCAGTCCTACTCTACGGCCTTGAGTGATGGACAATAAGTAAAAAAGGGGAATTGATACTGGGCACTTTCGAAAGAAAAATTCTTCGACGGATTTGTTTTGGTCCCGTATGCGACGATGGCGAATGGAGAAGAAGATACAACCGAGAACTGTATGAGCTGTACCAAGATATAGATGTAGTCCAGAAGGCCAAGAAAAGACGACTACTTTGGCTCGACCACATCAATCGAATGGACGAAAACGCTCCAACCAAGAAAGTCTTCTCAGCTCAGCCCCCAGGTTCAAGACGACAAGGAAGACCGAACCTACGGTATAAGGACCAAGTGACTGCGGATGCCAGAGCGATTGGTCTCGGTGACTGGAGAATGGATGCGTGGGATAGTTCGATCGATCGATCGATGGAAGACTGCAGTATCTCAGGCGGAGACCCTTCATGGATTGTGACCGGATAAGTAAGTAAGTAAGTATGTTCACCAAAGTGACATAAACAATGGAATGTTTCCTAAGTGGACGAATCACAATAAGTAAATAGTTTTCTGCAACAGTTCACTGACTACATATAATTACTCAACTATCAGTAAGTAGAATAAATTTTAATGATTTCAAGCCATACTTATAAAAATAAGTTTAAGTGAAATTGTACTAGAATTGTAGTAGAATATACCTTAAACCTGTTTCTAACTGAACAGAGCTGCCCAATTCTTTACGAACAGCCTAACTAACCTATGTATAAAATTTACGAGTAGACTCCAGTTCAAATATACTCGGATATAAAATATGAATGTGAATATGCCCTTATTAATTTAAACACTAACCTCATTTTCTTCTTCTTAAGTATTCATCAGGTAAAGACAACAAGAAAGAAAACGAGAGAAATGACGTTATCTTCTAAAATCTTTTTTAAAATAAAATATGAAACGCATAATAACTCGAATGTGACATTTAACGACTTTATGCAATTTGACATTTAACGAAATATTCCAATTTTGCCGTTCTTTAAACTTCCAATTACAGTTTTTCTGTTATCTCGCCTATGCAGACATTTTTAAATAACGGTTAGAAAATATGTTATTTTCGTCACAGTTTGGACTTGGTTCATGTAACAATTTAGAACAAGAAAGATCAAATACATTTAATAAAAATTACATTTTCTTAAAGAACATGCATAACTGTAAGAAAATAACACAAACAGAACCACTCAAGAATCTTTGCCTGGCTGCTGCCATTCTTTAACAATCTAAATAAGCCATTTTTATTTTATGTTGGCGCAACATGCCGGAACCAAGAAACAGCCATATTGTTTTTCTATATTTTTCGGGATTTTCGGACGAGAAGACAGCACCGGCACATACATAATACGGATAAAGAAATTGATTTAATATTTGTAAAATTAAACAAAAACTTAAGCCAACTAAAATACAATAAAGTTTGGTTGAGCTAAAATTGCGTTAGTATTTAATTTCTTGACAATATCATTAAACATGAATTTTCATTTTAAAAACTACTATTACTAACGACAAGAATTAATTATGAGAAATTAATTAGGAACGCATAAAACTAATGCAAAATTTCACTTTAAGCAACTATTCTTATTGAAAAATAAATTTTTGACTGTAAACAGTCGAAATGTTCTTCTTGAACACCGTTTAATTTTAATAAATATGAATTAAAATAAAACACCAGCATAAGTGTTCATATATGGGTTTCGCCCCGGTGTAATGGTTGGGCTCATCAGAACACTTATGCTGGTTTTATTTTAATCATATTTATTTAAACTATTCTTATGATGTACTTTCTCACGTCTCGCGAATCGACCAGGGACATTATTATGGAGCTTGGTGCTTAGGCTTGTATACCTAAACAAACTTTAAAATATTCAGTAAACAAGTTGTGCTGTTTTACTCTTTTATTTATTTTTATTTTTAGTTTAAATAATTAACTTAAATGTATTTTAAAATAAGGTACACCTTATTGGGTTACATTAACCGATTTATTGATTTGTTTTTATGAGAAAAGAAAACGTAAAATGCTAAATTTAGTGTTTAATTTATATACAACATCATTAAAAGTACGCTTAAGGTTATGTCTTTAAAATAATTATGGTAGCTTAAAATAATTTTTGCTTTCATCTATTCTTTGAATTAATTGACCAACTTTGTTCTTCGGTACTTACAAATCTTATATAAAACAAATTTCCGACAAAATTTAGGGCCGCTGCCAAATAAAACACATATCTCCACTGTGCCAAAGTATTATTGCCACTTATAATCAAGCCCGTAACGTAGGGACTCAAAAATCCCGTCATGCAACCGATGGTGTTGGTCAAGCCATACATTGTGCCAGCATATTTCGGACTAAGATTAATATGATTCAATTGAATACTGGCGTAAATTGCTCCACTAAACGCCCCTAAACCAGCCAACATAACCATAACCCATGTCCCATTGCAACCGACCTGAGCAGCCCCGATCAAACCAAATGCAGGAATAACCATCGCAATCGAATTCCACAATCTATACGAATTCACCAATGATATGTTGGTGTTTTCAAGAAACCATTCGGCGACTCTAGAACACAGAACCCCCATTAAATAGGTTGTCAGAAATGGAAGACCACTCAGAGCGGAATTAGACTGAACATCGAAGTGAAGAATTTGATCCATGTAAGTGGGCAGTTCTGTCATCAGGGTAAACAAACTCCACGACCATGCGAATTGAGTGATTACAATAGCCCACAATGGCAGACTAGTCAGAATCGACAACCAAGGTGTTTTTTCCATCTCGGCTGCGGCGCTGGCGGCGTGACTTTCACTTTGGGTTAGCTTCACACTTCGTTCGATGAATGCCAGTTCACTTGGTGATATCCGGGGATGTGTGCTTGGCCATTCGTGAACAAGATACATCCAAAATCCAAACCACACAATACCGAAAATTCCGAATATATAAAAAGCCAGTGGCCAACCATCCATAAAATCCAAGGTGCACAGCCATCCAGCGAATGGAAGAGAAACGAAAGTTCCTATGTAGGAACCGCAATAGACCATGGCTGAGAACGTGCTCCTCTCTAGAGGAGGAATCCAATGCGACAGCATTACGTGTATCGATGGATATGTAACTCCTTCGCACAATCCCGCAATAAAACGTACTGCCAACATTGCCGTGAGATTCCAACGGGCAGCTAATGGTGTCAGTAGAGTGAAGACTGCACAAGTCAAGACTCCAATTCCATAGATCATTTTCCCTCCATAAATTTCAGCCATCCGACCTCCGGGGATCTGAGTTAACGTGTATCCATAGTAAAACGAACCCAAAACAAGCCCCTGTGTTGTTTCATCCCAATCGAACTCACCTTCTGCTTCGAAGCTTTGATGTTTTGAAATGTTTGAAAATGGGGACAGTAACGACGTCGTAGTCGACGCCGACGACGTAGAACTTGTAGAGCAAGTTTCATCGGCAGTGGAATTGTTGATATTATGGTGAGGAATGGTTGTTTGATTGACCATTGTTACGATGGCTATGGACAGATTGACACGCATTGAATAAACGACAGCGAATCCCAGAAATCCCATGAGACCGAATATGTGGCGGGCTTTTGGGAAGACACCATCTTCTATATTAAGAATAGAAAGTAAGAAAGATATTTTGTATGTTTTTTCTTATGATATCAAACCTTGACTTTTATCTTCGAAATCTTCCGTGAAGACTGCCATGTGATCGAATACAAATTATAAACTGAATTGCACTATCGACATCGAGACATTCAAGTGACTAAGTTTTGTCTTTTATTTTGTTTTCAATGTTTGGGCTGCATAAATTCTAAGAGGTGGTTATTGTTGTTTTGAAAAAACAACTAATTATTTTATTCAGTTAAACATTTTTAAAAATCATTTCACGTAGTCCATTTTGTCTCTGGAAGGAACCCTATTACGCAAGAGGAAGTGATGAGAATAGTCGATAAGGTAGACAGGAAGGATAAGGTAGGATCTACAAAATGGATGAGTTTAACTCTCAGCTCGATTTCCGAAGTACCAGAAAGTAAAGATATTCTTTTTTAACCGCACATCAAGAACGTGGAATACTTCACCCAACTTTGTTCTAACCCTTTCAATTTAGTTATTCAAGACCTTTAAATCAAACTACCGGTACATTTATTTAGATCCTTCCCTAAATTACATAAGCTCACTCTATTTTTTAACTTTGAAGATGTTTGGGATAGTTCTAACTCCTTTAGTGTGGAAATTATAAAAGAATCCCTTTCATCCTACCTTACCGACGCCACTCGTTATTTTCTCTTATCCAAGCTTAACCAGTTACCATTTCTAAAGTAAAATGCTCACATCAAGATTCATTAATTTCTGGAGATTTTACAAACATTCAATGTGCTAAAACATAACCAAAAACAATTTTAAATAAAATGAGGTTCCTTATAAGTGAAGAAAATCAAGTGAGAACTGACCCTTAAGGCTATGAATAATTCATAATCTGAACTGGTTACTTTTCGATACAATTTTGTGTTGCTTCTTTATTTAAAAATCAAATGTCATCAACAAAAACGCGCGACTTTATGCACCACCCTTTTTATTTTTTTATAAACACTAAAAAATCAAATTAAGATCATGATAAGATTATAATTAGATGAACTTCCAAGATTATTTTTAGAAAAAAAAAATAAAAACGCCGGCAAATAGAAACTAGATGTTTTGTATGTAAATTAAGGTAAATTTTCAATCTTTATGAGATTTAGTGGAGTCAATGTGTCAATAAATATTGTAAAGATAATAAAGAACAAACTACAGTGGTACAGTAAACGATAAAAACTTGGTTGAAAATGCAAGATACAAAAGAGGCTGGGATGCGACCCACACTGATAACTTCCCATCCCGTCTGTCGATTTGTCTTGCTTAAAAGTTCAATTTTTACCAAATTTGCGTACTATTTTTTGTAGATTTTATTTTTTATGAACAAACGGACTGTTGGATTTTTATATAAAAATTACTAAATATTAAAAACAATATTTTCTGTGTAATAAAATAAGTTTGAAGCCAATATTTTTAATTTTTGAAAAGCTATTTGAGTCGAAAGTAAATTTTTACCAAGTTTAAGTATTGTTTTTTTTTTTTAAATTGTTAATTCGATTTTTTTCAAAATTGTATCGAATGCTGATAACGATATTTCTTATAAGATAAAATTAAATTGAAGCCAATATTTCTAATTTTTGAAAAGATATTTGAGTCGAAAATTAATTTTTACCAACTTTTATTAATTTTCGTCAATTCGAATTTTTTAAAAATTTTACCAAATGTTGAAAACAATATTTCTTATAGGATAAAATTAGTTTTAAGCCAATATTTAAAATCTTTGAAGAACTATTTGAGTCGAAAATCATTTTTTACCATCTTTTGTTAGTTTTTTTTTCGGTTTTTAATTTTTTGTAAGAAAACTGTCAATTCGATTTTTTTCAAACTTTAACTAAATATTTTTAACTAAAGATTTTTTGAAAGATAAAAGTAAATTAAAGCCAATATCTCAAAGTTTTGAAAAGATATTTGATTCGATATTCAATTTTTACGAACTTTGTGTATTGTTTTTTTTAGATTTTTATTTTTTATAAAAAAAACTGTAAATTCGATTTTTCTCAAAATTTTACCAGATGTCAAAAACATTATGTTTCGTTGCACAAAATTGTTGTAGAGATGAAATTATATTTCAGTCGTAAAATTTTGGAGGTGAAAAATTTTTTTATCAGTTTTATTGATTTATAAAAAAAACTGTTATATTGATTTTTTTTCAAAAAATATACTTGTTTGGTATTACGTTTCAATATATTATATAAAATTTAAATCAAGTCTCTAGCGTTTTTGGTTCGTAAGATATTCAGGGTTAACCAAAATCTTCACCTTTTTTTCATACTGCTATGGTAAAAAAACCACCCACGCAATTTTCTTGAGAGCCCTTTCTGCATCTTTGTGCCTTAATATCTGTATAACAAAATTTATTTGAAGTTGATATCTCTTCTGGTTTTTGAGCTATGAAGGACGAAAGAACGTCGTGTACGAACGTACGTAAAAATCTTTCATTTCGACTCTAGGGACCTTGAAACGTCGAGAAATGTCAAAATTCTTAATTTGACAAATCGTACAAATTACAATAACTTCCTATGGGAAGTTTATAATTAGGTTTTTGATTTGTTGTGTCATGAAAATTTTTCTTATTTTATTAGTGTATTAAAATTAAGATCTTCGAATTGTATCTTCTATTTCTTTTTCCACCGTATCTTGCCTTAACAATGTCCAAGCCCCAGCCAAACATATGAGAACCGGGATGATGAGTGTCTTACAAAGGGTGACATAAGTTGTTCGAGAAACGGCTTTATTAAATTGACTTTAGAGGCCAAAGATTTCAGCGCTTGTAAACGAAGTTCTTAACAACCTTATAGTTATAGCTTTATTTTTGTCTAAGAAGTCGTCGTTCAATGTCATTTCTGGATGACAGCTTGTACTTGATCGTGCTCGCACTGACCACTAAACCTATCTTCTCCGTTTCCGTTGCAATGCTCAAAAACGCCCACTGACATCATAATGTTTGATCGTGTTGAAATTTCAGACAAAGTATTATTTATATTTTATTTTTAAATACGACAAAAGGAATTTTATAAAAATCGAATCATAAAAATTCCATTCTCTGTGTTGACAGCAAAAACGGAAAATAAAGGAAGTTTGTTTATATTTCTGAGAATCGGGAAATCTCTGCGATCTTAAAAATGTAAGCTGGCCAATTAATATTTATTATGCTGTTTAAGTACTTCCATTTATTTTAAACAATAGATTTTTCTTACATAATTTTAAATTTTCGTGTGATTTGAAAATATTTGTATTATTTTCAATTTAAAGTATTGGTTTTATATTAACAAAGAATCTATTAAAAAATAGTGTTTAAGGTTCACCTTAATAAATATATAAATTCATTGTAAAATGAATTTTTCGTGTCAAAGTTATAAACTTTTTAAAAAAGAAGGAAGTTATTTAAATTAAATTGACTTTTGGTAGTTGTCTATTCCATTTTTTTTTTCATAGTGTCGTAGGATTTAACATAAATAACAAAAACAATATCCGCAGTATGAATACTAACGATAAAAGTTAAAGTAGAATCTTACTACGGATGAGTTTTTGACATTTATACCAGTCCCGAATGGATCTTATGTGATTTCGTTCTCAAATGTTGGTACGATTGAAATTGCATTTGTATTTCGATGGCTGTGTTCGTTGAGAAATTGTGCATTTGGAATTATCTAAATTTTTTTAATTGGGGAAAAAAACAATCTGTAACTGTTGATATCGCCCCCACAGAAGAGAAGGACGACAACACCAAAGATATGTTTTTCGAGCTCCTAGACAAAACATATGAGCAGTGCCCTACGATATTAAAATAGTCCTGGGCGATTTTAATGCCAAGCTAGGTGTTTTGGATTAATAGTTTTTTTTTGTTTGTTTGTTTGTGGACTGTATTGTAATGTTTAATATTGTAGAAACAAGTCTTTGCCAAAAAAAGAAGTTTAGTAAATTTAGGTATATGTAAATGTTTTTAATATTCAATATTATAAGTAATTAAATGTAATGTATTGTACAATTTATGTTTTGTTACCAATGTCCAAGTTAGGTGTGTACTCTGTGGTGTCCAAAATGTAAGAGAAAGAATTTTCTGTTTAAAAGTTAGACTTAGCATGTAAGAATATGAATAACAAAAGGAATGCAAAAATAATGATAAAAAAGTTACGTTATTTTACAATGTTTGTTGGGAGCGAGAGTAAATTTAGAATTTTAATTGCTGAATGTAAAGTTAGGGTGAAATGGGACATTGTTGGGCATAGTGTAGACTTATGTTTTTCATTACAAAACATTCAGCCCCCCCTGGAAGACTCCGGTCTTTCAGAAAACGGCAAAGGCGCTAGCTTAACGATGGGTCGAACATAATCACCATTCTTGGTACGAACGGTAACCACACGAATCCTTTCATCTGCACCAGGGTGAACTTCTATGACTCGTCCAAGTATCCATTTCGAAGGTGGCAAATTCGGTTCCTTGAGCAACACCATGTCGTTTTTCTGTAGATCTCGTTGAACCTTTTGCCATTTGGGTCTGTTTTGTAATGATGTCAAATATTCCTTATGCCACTGCTTCGAGAAACCTTGCATGAGAGTCTGTAAAAGATGCCAATTAGAACTTATCGAAAATTTTGAAAAATCTAAATCAGGTTGAGGAATTGCACAATATGGTTCTCCAATCATGAAATGTGACGGAGTAAGTGCAATTGGTTCAAAATCGGAGGTTTGCCACATTGGGCGTGAGTTGAGTAAACATTCGATTTTGGAGAGAAGAGTATACATCTCCTCGTAGGTAAGTATATGTTCACCAATGACACGTGTGATGTGCTTCTTCACGGATTTCACCCCTGCCTCCCACAGCCCACCAAAGTGGGGTGCAGAAGGTGGTATGAATTTCCAATCAATGGCGTCTTTAGATAGATGATCTGCAATGATATTGTTTCGCTGCTGGTCCATTAACAATTCATGCATCTCCCCGAGAAACCGTTTAGCACCATGGAAATTTGTGGCGTTGTCGCTCCATATTTCTGTTGGTTTTCCTCGGCGCGATACAAAGCGGTCTAGGGCCAAAATAAATGCACTGGATGACAAATCACCAACTAGCTCGATGTGAACTCCCTTTGTCACAAAGCAAACAAAAAGAGCTATGTAACCCTTGACAAATTTAGGGTTCCTTCCACGAGCCAAACGAAGAGTGATAGGTCCAGCATAATCGCAGCCAACTTTGCTAAATGGCCTTGAAAAACGAACCCTTTCGATTGGTAGATTCCCCATCATTTGTTCGGAAGTAGATTTTCTTTGCTTGAAGCATTCAATGCAGTCATTTACTACCTTTCTGACAATATTTCGGCTGCCTAGAATGAAATAATTTTGTTTTAGCAAAGACACCATTAATGATACACCTGCATGTAAATAATGTTTATGGGTATATTCCACTATAAGTTTTGTTATTGGGTGCGATTTGCAGAGAATTATTGGGTGTTTTTCATTAAACGACAGTTCAGAGTTTTGTATACGACCGCCTACGCGAAGAACATTTTCACTATCAAGGAAAGGGGCAATTGATGAGAGTTTAGATCGCGAAGGCAAGTATTTATTTTTGTTGAGACTTTCGATTTCAGCGGCGAATAAAATATATTGAGAGGCTTTTATCAGGCAAGTTTTAGCGATGTTTAGTTCTGAAGTTGAAAGAGCATGTAGATCACGTAGCTCCGGAGCAAGGCGACGATTTTTAAGATAACGAAAAATGTATGCAACCACACGTACCGATTTTATCCAATCTGACGATTTATTAATTATTTGTCTCAGAATGTTGTTTTCATTTATTTGGGATACGAATACCTGGACTTTATTAGAATTCCTTTCCTCCAGCTGATCACTTGATACGTTCTGCAAATCATGTTGAGTTTTAGGCCATTCACTGCGGTTCATTTTAAGCCAAACTGGACCATTCCACCAGATAACAGTCGACTCGAGTTGAGATGGCGGAATTCCTCTTGATGGAACATCAGCAGGATTGTCGGCGGATCTAACATAATTCCAGGATTTCACCGGAATAGATGAAACTATCTCTGATGTTCTATTTCCAACAAAAACTGACCATTTTTTGGGCGGTGCGGCTAGCCAATGTAGGACAATGGACGAGTCTGTCCAAGCAAATAATTGCATATGTTTGATCTGTAACGAAATCTTGATTTTTTGAACTAAGCGGGTTAATAAAAGAGCTCCACAAAGCTCAAGTCTAGGAAGTGAAAGCACTTTTATTGGAGCAACTTTCGTTTTAGCAGCGATTAATGAAATTGAGACAGTCCCATCTAGATTTTCACTTCTGCAGTAGATTACAGCTGCATATGCATCCAAGGAAGCATCACAAAATGCATGGAACTCGTAGTTCACCTTATTTGTCCACATTAGTCTCGGAATACGGATTGATTCCAATAAATGAAGTTCTTCTCGTATAGTGATCCAGCGATGCGAAAGTTCCTGTAGGATTTGGTCATCCCATCCTACACCCGCTCTCCACAAATCCTGAAAGAATATCTTTACAGCTACCACGACCGGAGCTAAAAAGCCAAGGGGATCAAAGATGCGCGAAGCTTCGGATAGGATAGAACGTTTTGTACATGATGTTGACTGGTCCAAATTTACCTTGTACGAGAAACAATCCCCAGATGGACACCAGCGCAGCCCGAGGACCTTTACAGTCAGAGAATTTTCAAAATCGATAGGAGATAGTTCCCGTTGATCTTCAGGGAAGGATATGAGAAGTGGCCAGCAATTAGTTGTCCACTTACGAAGGTTAAAACCGGCAAGTGACAAAACCTCAACAAGCTCTTTTTGAAGAGCGATTAAATCTTCAATTGTATCAGCGCCTGTTACCAAATCATCGACATAAAAGTCATTAAGGATAACTGAAGAAGCTCGAGGGTGTGTTTCAGCAGAATCCAAAGCTAGTTGTTTAAGCGCGCGTTTCGCTAAGAATGAAGCAGCCGAGGTCCCGTAGGTTACAGTTAAAAGCCTATAGTGTTTAATCGGAGATTCAGGATTTTCTCGCCATAGAATCCTTTGATAATTTGTATGTTTTGGTGAAATCCAGATTTGTCTGTACATCTTTTCAATGTCCCCAGACATTGTATATACGTGACGACGAGAACGAAGACATATTGTAAATATGTCGCATTGGACTTCAGGGCCAACGAAAAGGGATTCATTTAAGGACCTCGAATCAGGTGATGACTTTGCGGAGCCATCAAAAACAACTCTCACTTTTGTTGTACTGCTATCAGCCTTGAACACGGCGTGGTGAGGTAGATAGTAAGAATCTGAATCGTTTATCTCTTTAACAGGTATTTCTTCCATGTGACCCAATGAAATGTATTCGTTTAAGAAGGAAGAGTATTGTTTTTGAAGTTCAGGATCACGAACGAATCTCTTTTCCATTGAATATAGTCGGTTGAGTGCGATTCGAGATGAGCTTTCAGATGTGGGTTTGCAATTGGGTTTGAATGGTAAATTAACCATGTATCTACCATCTGTATGGCGACTATGAGTTTGAATAAAATCATCCTCAGCTCTTTGTTCTTCAATAGACAAAGGTTGTTCATAAAAAATCTCTTCTAGACGCCAAAAGCGTTCCAAATCAAAGTACTTGGCATAATCAAGCTGTGTGCAAAATGATTTTATAACGAAAGCTTCACTGGATGGTGTGCGATCATAGCTTCCAGCAATTACCCATCCAAAAATTGTCAACAAAGAGTTAGGAGCACCCGGTTCTGCCCTTGGTGTTTCGAGAATAATGTTGAAAATATTATCTGCTCCGATGAGCATATCAATCGTTCCTGGTTCATAAAATTTCGGATCTGCAAGATCCAACGAAAGAAATTGTGTTGTGTTTAAATTCAACGAAAGTGGCGGAAGCATAGACGTTAGTTTTTTTATTACATGACAATCTATGTCTATGTGATTTGAATTGAAACGAGAGTGTAGTTTTAACGAAATGAGACCATTGGTTGTGCCCGCAGAAGTTGATGCGACTCCAACAATAGGGATACGAGATGGTTTTCTAGGAAGACCCAAACGTTGGAGAGCTTTCTCCGTAATAAACGAGATTTGGGATCCTGAATCGAGTAGAATTCGAATGTTTTGAAACGAGCCAAATTTATCCTGAACCTTAACGACGGCAGTAGGGAGAATTGTAGATTTAATAGCGTTGGATTCGAGAGATGAATGAGTATTATGAGTAGATTCGAGAGAATGATAAGTAACAGCGGAGTTCGAAGGGTTTTGTGTCGATGGTTGTTCAGTTGTTTTATTAGTCGATGTAGTTCTAGGTTCATGTACTAGGGTGTGATGTCTAGCATTGCACGACCTGCACCGAAATTTAGAATTGCATTTGTTAGATGCGTGTCCAACTCTAAGACAGTTGAAACAAATCGAGTTTTGTTTAACGAATTCGCGACGTGCGGTAGTATCAAGAGCGAGAAATGTCTTACAAAATGGAAGTATATGATCTTCCTTACACTTTGGGCAAGTAGGTTTTGCTTCAACGAAATGTGTTCGAATATTGTTAGAAACTTTGTTCAATGTTTTAATAGGACCAGAAAATGAGCTACACGATTCGAGACAAACGCACTGATTTTGTAGAAACAGAAGAAATTCTTGGATGGTACAGTCATCCCGAGATTCTACCTTTTTTGCCCACGCTTGTTTTGTTTCACTGTCTAATTTTTGAACAAGAATATAGATCAACCAAGGATCTCTAGAGTTCATTTGTAACGCGTTCAAACCACGAACTATTTCATCAGCTCCATTTGTAAGCTTGCGAAGAGTTTCTAAATTCAAATTATTAGACGACGGCAAGGCCATGAAACTTTTAATGAATGATTGTACGATTAAATGTTTTTTGTCGTAACGCGCTTCAAGCTTATCCCAAGCTTCGAGATAATTTTCTTCGGTACACGAAATGTGCTTCAAAAGAGTAGCCGCTTCACCACCCAGAAATGATTTCAGATATTGAAATTTTTGCGTACCGGTTAGGGAGACATTGCAATCAATTGTTCCCGTGAACAAATCTTTAAAAACCGGCCAATCCTTATAGTCTCCAGTAAAAACTGGAATTACAAGTTTTGGCAACACGACCGACTGACGAGAGTTTGATTTTTGCAAAACCGAAGCATTTATTGTTGATGCTTCATCACGATCCTTATCTGGATGTTTTCTTATAGACCCAGAAAGTTTAGAAAACGCTTCGAAATATTTCGTTTCATATTCCCCGTATTCGGGTTCAGGGTCGACGAAACCTTCCTGGTCGTAGAACTCGTATAAATTATTTTGCTGCAAAACGAATTCAGACCAAGCTTCCTGAAGTTTCTTTAATTGAATTTCTAGCATGTCAATAGGGGTGGAATCGACGACTGATTCCGAAAATGTTGAAACCCTAGTGATTGTACCCTTTGCACGACCGCGTTTTTGCTTGACAATATTCATTTTGCAGACAAATTTTATTTAAATTAAAAAAAAAAGATTTTGTTTCTATACCGACGACTAAATTGTTTATTTGTGCAATTATTGCAAGATATAGATGTGTACCATTCAATGCTTTCTAATATACAACACGTTCTAATTGTAGTTTTATAGTTTTCAATTAATTTTTTATGATAAGTTTAACACCAAAATGCCAAAGAGTTTATGGAAAAAATGCCATATAAATTCTTAAAATTCTCGAAGAAATCAATGTCTTTGACAGTTCTATATTCTGACTAAGAATTTTATTTGCGATATCAAATAGAATTTAGCCAATAAATTTTACAAAGCATATATAACCGTATAAATTAAATAATTGTTCATGCAATTAAAGTTTTCATGCAAAAAAAAATCATGTGTTCATCATATTGCATCGACCCGTTACGAGGAGCACTTTTTTATAAAAAACCATACATATATATTGGAAAAATTGTATGCACAAGGTTTTAATTAATTAAACTTTCACGCACTGATCAATTTTAATCCGGCGAGCTTAAGGACCATTATATTTTGGATTAATAGTTTTTTTTTGTTTGTTTGTTTGTGGACTGTATTGTAATGTTTAATATTGTAGAAACAAGTCTTTGCCAAAAAAAGAAGTTTAGTAAATTTAGGTATATGTAAATGTTTTTAATATTCAATATTATAAGTAATTAAATGTAATGTATTGTACAATTTATGTTTTGTTACCAATGTCCAAGTTAGGTGTGTACTCTGTGGTGTCCAAAATGTAAGAGAAAGAATTTTCTGTTTAAAAGTTAGACTTAGCATGTAAGAATATGAATAACAAAAGGAATGCAAAAATAATGATAAAAAAGTTACGTTATTTTACAATGTTTGTTGGGAGCGAGAGTAAATTTAGAATTTTAATTGCTGAATGTAAAGTTAGGGTGAAATGGGACATTGTTGGGCATAGTGTAGACTTATGTTTTTCATTACAAAACACTAGGAAGGGAAGACATCTTTGGTGGAATAATCGGGAAGATCAGCCTGTACGACAACACTTCCGACAATGGATTCAGGCTCATAGATTTTGCTGCGGGGCGAAACGTCATGGTATCCAGTACGCGTTTTCCACACCTCAACATCCACAAAGGAACTTGGACTTCTCCAGGTCAATCTACGGCTACAATCGCCAGAGATCGCCAAATCCTTTTCCGACCGAGTTACAAGTAACCTCTCTCGAAGTTCTCTGCCGCCAACACAATGTATCGAAAACCAGTGGCAACATTGCCAAGATGCAATCAGAGAAGCCGCCTCTGATGTGCTGGGTTTTAAACAGCCACCAACAAGGAACCCCTGGTTTGATGAGGAATGTCGGCAGCCAAACAACAGGCACGCAAAGCGGCGCTGCATAAAAGGACGACAGCTGCTCGTGAGCTCTATGAGCAGAAGAGGCGAGAGGAACGCCGACTTCTCAGAAGGAAAAAGAGAGGGCATGAGAAGCGTGCGTTCGAAGATGTTGAGAGGTATAAAAGAAAGAATGAGGTTCGAAAGTTTTATGAACAGGTGAAAAGAAATTCCCAGGTACATAAACCTAGACCCGAAGGCTGCAAAGACGAAAATGGAAACATCATAGTGGAACCGCAGTCAATGCTGAGGATATGGAAAGATCACTTATGCAGACTGTATAACGGCGACGAAGAACTGAATTCCGCTGTCAAGCAGGATGATCCATTCAATATATAGACGACGAAAGCCAACAATCCCGTCCTCCCGACTAAGACGAAGTAAAGACTGCCATATCTAAGTTGAAGTCTAATAAAGCCGCTGGAGCGGATGGCTTGAATGATGAGCTCTTTAAAGCAGCTGGAGATAAGTTGGTTAGGAGCATGCACCAACTTATCTGTTAGATATGGTCGAAAGAAAGCATGCCCGATGAATGGAACCTCAGTATTGTTTGCACGATCCTGAAAAAAGGAGACCCTCTAAACTGCACCAACTATAGAGGATTTAGTCTACTTAACATCGCCTATAAAATCTTCTCTGCCGTAATATGTGAACGTCTAAAGCCCATCGTCGACAACCTGATAGGTCCTTATCAGTGTGGTTTTAGACCAGGAAAGTCCACAGTTGATCAAATATTCACATTACGGCAGATCCTGGAAAAAAGTCAAGAACACCAAATCGATACCCACCATCTTTTCATCGATTTCAAGGCCGCATATGACAGCATCTACAGGAACGAGCTGTATAGAGCCATGTCTAGTTTTGGCATCCACGCCAAACTCGTCCGTTTGTGCAGGATGACCATGGAGAATTCAAGCTGTTCCATGAAGGTCGGAAACAACTTAACAGAACCTTTTGATGTCAAAAAAGGTTTCAGACAAGGTGATGCACTGTCATGCGATTTTTTTAACATCGTGCTTGAAAGAATAGTGCAGAGCTCACACGTCAACACTATCTTTCAAAAGTCTGTCCAGTGTGATGTCTTGTGAGTATTGAGGCAGAGGAGGCAAAAATGGGTTTAACGGTTAATGAGGCAAAACAAAATACATGCTGTCGTCTAGAAAGGACATACAACACCGACGTTTTGGTCAAAACGTCACAATCGACAGACATAACTTTGAGGTAGTCAAGGACTACGTCTACCTAGGCTCCGCTGTAAACGCGGAAAACAACACCAGCGCTGAGATCAAACGCAGAATAACTCTTGCTAACCGCTGTTTCTTTGGACTAAGAAAGCAATTGAGTGGTAAAGTCCTCTCTCAAGTTACCAAAGAGTTGCTATATAAGACCCTTACCATCCCCGTCCTGCTTTACGGTGCAGAAGCATGGACCATGACAAAAGAGGATGAAAGCACCTTGGGTCGCTTCGAGAGAAAAGTTCTTCGTGTGATCTACGGTCCCGTATGCATCGAAGGGGAGTGGAGGAGAAGATGGAATGACGAACTGTACGGGCTGTACAGCGACGTAGACAGAGCCAGAAGAGTAAAAGTTCAACGACTAAGATGGCTGGGTCACGTAGAGCGCATGGAAACCAATGCTCCGGCCAGGAAAGTCTTCGAATCCGCACCCACAGGACAGCGCGGTAGAGGAAGACCGCGGATCAGGTGGCGCGCACAAGTGGAAGGTGACCTTACCCAACTTGGAGCGTGAAACTGGAGACATCTAGCTAGGGACCGAGCTAGATGGAGAAGTTTGTTGGATGAGGCCCTAGTTCACACATGATTGTAGCGCCACCTTAAGTAAGTAAGTAAGTAAGTAACTGTTGATATCATTTAGTTTTTAATGAAAATGAACTAACTGGGCTTATTTTGCAAGAGAAAACAATAGAACAATAGAATAGGTTTATCTCAGTTTGGATTAAATAAATCTTTTTAGTGTTTCCACCGCACAAGAAGATTTAAACATTTTTTCGATTTGTGAAGCGCAAGTGAGATAGTTTGATTCGTGTTAAACAATGAAGAACTGATTAGTGCAGTACCATATAAAAATATGCTACCTAATCCATGGCCATTTCTTTTGTAATTTGATTAAAACAAAACTATATTTTTTGTACACAAACGTGCAAATAAACAGACCATAATGCATTATTTGTTAAACCAAACACTCCACACAGGTTTTTCTTCTCAAATTTTGACTCGACTCCAAGGGAATCTAGTCAAATCAAGCTCATTTCAACTTGAATCAGGTATAAAAAGAATTAAGGCGACCTTCAAGCTCGCTTCAACACCAGATGTTAATGTAGTTATCTACGAACAAACCCACTCCTTGGTGCAATTGTTAAATTAACTTTTTTTTATGGAATCTTAGTTTCCAGATGTTTTCTTACCATTTCTTTTTGAAATTAGTTTTTTTTCTAATTAATTTTAACATTTGATTTTCACAAAACTCTTCTATTTGTGTGTGTTTTTTGTAATTATTATTCTGACAGATCTTCTTTCACTTGTACCAATTTTTAAATACAAAAATCTGGCTACTTCGGATCGTTTTGTTGGCAATTTCTCACTGTACTATATGTCGAATACCAAAAAAACGCACTTATTATATATTTATTATTTATTATGCAAAATATAATTGGGTCACTGAGGCGTATGTGTAATATTGTAACTTTTTAATGCAGCGAGAGTTCGTTATTTGACGTGATTTTTCATTAGTTTAAAAATTTTATTATTTTATTAAAATATTGAAAAACAATTTGTTTAATATTTCGTTTGGTTACCGAAGGCAAATATCATGAAATGTTAGTTTATTGCCGTTTTCGCCCTCACCCTTAATTTTTAAATCATCATAAAATTTGATTCATCTTACTTTGTATCTTAAAAGCAAAATATGTTTGAGTTTTGCAACTTAAAATACCGAAAAATATTAAACTACGAATTTAACGAGTTATGAAATTTAAGTTAATTTTCTAAGAAGCAGAAATCATTTTTCTAGGAGTTTGAATGTTTGATAATAGATTTCCATATTATCTTCTCATATAAAATATGATAATTTTTCTCGTTTTCTAATTACAACTTAAAGCCACTGTCATATCACAACCAACACAAAAGACTTCGTTTGCAGTCAACTGCATTCTTTGAACGCAAAACTAGACCAAGATAGCTAATTTATTTTTCAAGTGTCAATAATTTCAAACTTGAAACTTTACTTGACTGTCTTTTACTTGCAAAAAGTAACACAACGTTAAACATATTGGAATGAAAAAGTCTTTTTCCTTTTTCAATATAACAAAGAATTATTTAACATAAAACTATAAATAAAATTGTGCAGTTAACTAAAAAATTACAGATTTATAAAGTTTAGTTTTTATGTAAATACAAAAAATATTATTATCAGACATTTTGACACTTTTAAGTACACTTGACTTAATAGTAAGGGACATTTTTCTTGATTAGCTTTCCAATCAGCTTTCCAATAAAGTTGTCTCAATTGGAAGTCAGTTTATTAGTAGTTGGCCAATCATCTAAATCAAATCTAAGTTAACAATAGCAAGACCTTGACAATTTGCGCCTTGCAGTAAAATATTTTTCACGAAATTCAAAGTATTTCCATCACTTTACCGTCACGTAATCGCAAATTTAAGGTCTGACTGCAAGAGTTTTTATATTAAATCTACTTTCTACAAATGTTAAAACTTGAGAAACTTATAAAGTTGGGAATGGGAAACAAAGAAACATTTCAGAAATATTTTTTTTTGTTTCTGAACCGTTTTTTACTTTGAAAATGTTTCTTTGGTCTGGTCTAGACCCACCTTAAGAAAATACTTTGTTTTGATTTATACCTTATCGAGCACTAAGTTTTAAAAAAAGGCATGTTGGATAGAAAAAACACTATTTTTTCATTTTGATGAAATGATTATAAATTATATAACTCCATTCGTAAAAGCAAAAGCTCTAAAATTGAATGAATAACTCCCTTAAAGTATACAAAAAAAAAGTATTACAAATTACCAAAACTATGCTCTTATAGCTCAACGATAAAAGGAGATAGAACCACTCAACCTCGGCGACGCAGATCAACAATTCCGCCTACCCGACGTTGACGAAGTGAAGATAGCAGGCGATGACTTGGTAGGGAGCATGAACCAACACATCTGCAAAATATTGTCGGAAGAAAGCATGCCCGATGAGGGGAACCTCAGCATAGTGTGCCCAATACATAAAGAAGGAGACCATCTAAACTGCGCAAACTACAAAGGCATCAGTCTCCTTAACATTGCATATAAGATCCTTACTGCCGTATTATGTGAACGTATGAAGCCGTTCGTCAACAACCTGATACGTCCTTATCAGTCTGGCTTCAGACCAGAAAAGTCCACTATCGACCCAGGAGCTTCAAATCGATACCCACCATCTCTTTATCGATTTTAAAGCCGCGTATGACAGCATCTATAGGGAAGAGCTCTGCAGAGCAATGTCTAGTTTTGGCATCCCTGTCAAACTTATCCGTTTGTGCATAATGCTCTATGAAGGTCGGAAAAGATCTTACCGATGCATTTGATATCAAAAAAGGTTTTAGATAATGCGATGCACTGTCATGCGACTTCTTCAACATCGTTCTGGAAAGAATTGTGCAAAACTCAACCGTCAACACTTGAGGCACAATCTTCCAAAGGTCCATCCAATTACTCGGATATGCAGATGATATTGACATAATTGGAAACATCAAAGCGTGATGTCAGTGGAGCGTTTTTGAGCATTGAAACGGAAGCGAAGAACATGGGTTTAGTGGTCAATTAGGGCAAGACCAAGTATATGCTGTCATCAAAAAAGGACACTGAACGACAACGTCTTGGACAAAACGCCACCATGGACAGCTATAACTTTAAAGTAGTTAAGGACTTTGTCTACCTAGGCACCGCTATTAATACAGACAACGACATCAAACGAAGAATAACTCTTGCAAATCGCTGCTTCTTTGGACTTAGAAGGCAATTGAGAAGTACAGTCCTCTCTCGAACATGTAAAATCACCACCTATAAGACACTCATCATCCCGGTTCTCATATATGGCACTGAGGCCTGGACCCTGTAAAAGAAACATGAGAGCGTCTTAGGATGCTTCGAGAGAAAAATTCTTCGGGTGATTTTTGGTCCCGTACGCATAGATGGAGAATGGAGGCTGTACAGCGACACTGACCAGGTTAGCAGAATTAAAGTCCAACGGCTTAGATGGCTAGGTCATGTAGAGCGGATGGACATCAACGCTCCAGCCCGGAAGGTCTTCGAATCCAATCCCGAGGGACGACGCAGTAGAGGAAGACCGCGACTCAGGTGGCGCACTCAGGTGGGAGAGGACCTCAACCAATTTGGCGTGCGAAACTGGAGACAGCTAGCTAGGGACCGAGCTGGCTGGAGATGCATGTTGGTTGAGGCCCAGGTCCGCCCGGACTGTAGCGCCACCTTAAGTAAGTAAGTAAGAATTCAAGGATTGCCGAAAATGTTCTATCTTCCAATAAATAATTGTCTGTTTACACGTTTGGAAAACTTTAGAAAGCATTTTAATTGGTAGACTCATTGGAAGATCATTTTTTCTACAGATGAAAGAAAATATGAGAATTAATTTAAAAATGAAAAAAACATAAAATATGAACAAAGTAAAAGAATAATGAAGCAAGCAACGACTATCTTGTAAAATTTGTTTATGCTTTGTTTATTTATGTTTTTTCCTTTTCAACCTTTTTTTTTATAACTTCTTTTTCGTTAAAAAGGCTTTATATTTCCTTCGATTTTCGTGGTTTTCAAATTCTTTTTAAATCCTCTAAGTGTTCGTTGTTGATTCCTGCTCAAAAACTTTCTGACAATTAAAAATTAGATGATGTTGTTTGAAAAGAACATCTTCCAATATCCAAATAGTGGATAATAGTCTTATTATTTGTAAATATAAACATTGTAAGAATTCGGCCAATTTTTGTAAAGAAAATTTTGTAGACGTTTGACAACCAGTTTTGTTCTGTCACTTTTGACGGATAAAATTGTATGTTTACATGGTTGAAATGTTTTGCGAAAATTCTACCACTTTAGTTTTCATTCCATACCTGACTTAAACTAACTTGGGGTCTCCATTGAACATTTCTGATGACAGAACTATCTGCCTGTCATTAGATAATCCGATAGACTCCAACAATCCAAAAAATCCTGTCCAGTATCCGGTCATCGCAGTTTAGATTTTTCGAGCGGATCAAAATCCTGTCATTAAATTTGACGTTTGTGTGTAGTGGTGAGCGTCCACTTTCCACAGTCTTTTTGAAATTTAAATTTCATTCCGTTAATTGTCGTCGACAACAACAGATTAACCGTTTCTAATGTCAAATGTGACATTTAAGGTTGCTCATGGCAAGACAAAATATGCTCAGTAAAAAAAAAAACAATGGATTGCGGATGAGATTGCGGAAGAGAAGCTGGATTAGATTTAACTCTTGTGGAGCCTCAGGGTAAGCCTCCTTCATTTCTTTGGACCCCCTCTACGACTCGAAATACCCTCTAGAACGGATGGCATTCAGTCGCTTTCGTATTTTTAAGCCGTAGTTGGTGGTTATTGTTAGCTAAAGATTTTTTCAGATCTGCTAACAAATTCTCAATTAGTTTAAGATCAGGGAGACTGAAATCTTCAGGGTAATACAGAGATTTGATGAAACCGAAGTCAAGAAGGTACATTATTTTGTTTTAAATGCTATCTCAGAGTACGGAGGCATGTTCAAACAACATAAGGGACTTAAAAGTAAGGCAAGTTTCTAGTATCGGATTGGCCAGCTGCCAAATGTCAAAAAGACCGCTAATCATGTTTTACGAAAAACATGCATTGGCAACACCAAAGTTGTATATATTCAAATTCAGATGTCGCATCATAAATTTAAAAGACCAACATTCCCGCCGAAAGAGAGCAGCTGCACATTTAGTCTGATGAAACAAATTCCGAGAAAATCTAAATACTTTATCTGTAGACATCGAAAGAACCAGACGAATTTTTGAGTGCTTTGCTGTTTTACTAGATTTAATTTTGCAACAATATATAAGAGTCAATAAAATATAAAAGTTTAAGTACTACAAAAAGTCTAGTTTGTTTTTTTATAACACCATGATTTTTCAATTAACTGAAAGCTGAATTTTATTTCTCTGTGATTTATTTATTTTCTGCAAAATTCCATTTTAAAAAGTAATACGAAGTATTTCTTTAAAATACAAAATACAAGCCGAGGCGGACTTCTAGCTTGCCTGAGAAGTAGACAATTATGTTGTTGTTAGTTTTTGGATTGTCAACTGACTGAAGTAATGGGCAGGTTCAGGCGACATAAAGGACTTGAAAGAATGGCATGTTTCTAGCATCTGATTGGCCAGCTGCCAAAAAATTGCCTTCCAACTAAGGCAACTTCATTGGAAACTTGACTGGAAAATAAGTTTCTCGTCAAATTGGAAAAGAAATAACTAATATTTCTTTACAATACGAAATGCGAATTGGGATGGACTTGTTGTTTGTCTGAGGAGTGTTTTGTAGACAACGAAGTTTTTGGTAGTTTTCGTACGGTAAGCTAAAGGTAAAAGTTAGTGGAAGTGAGTTTGAAGATTATGACAGTTGAAAAACTAACTAGTTACCTTGGTCAAAATATACGTTCAAATGGAGTCCCTTATGTTGTCTGAAGCTGCCAATTGACTCTTTAAAAGTAACACGATATGTTTCCTTGGGTATGATTATCATGATTTCGCAAGATCGGTACAACACATAACCAAGAAAGGAAGTTAAAATCTTTTCCTCGAGGACGTCTAAAATGTCTTTCAAAGTCAGATCCAAAATGATTTAGTTTTGTTTCATCATTACAAAAGAAGTGTCAAAAAATCCTTTGAAATTCCCTATAATTTTGAAATTTGAAAAGTTGTATGCAAAACCTTGTCTTAAGCACCTCTAAAAATTTGTACAACTTTGCATCTAAAGAACAAAACACAGAAAAATATATTTTAAAATAATATTTTATTAGCCATATTTAATTGTTGTGTATAAAATAATTATTATTATCATTCAAACCTACGTGTAATTTATTTTGTTTTCAATTAATTTGTACATTTTATGCAGGTACTAATACGCATGGTTTAAAAATTACTCTTTTAAAAATGTATAAACATACAAAAGTATTTTAATATTAAACTGTTTTTTGTTTGTGTATATTTTTGGCATTTACAATCGACACTGAATTAAAGTAAAAGTATAAAAAGGTACTAATAAACAAAAATTAATCTTTTTAAGTAACAAAAACATACAGAAAAGAATGTAAAGCCTTCATTGGTACAAATATGATACAAAGTTAAGTAAATAAATCACAATACTCTTCATGTCAAAATAACGGTAGAGGGTATTTTTGTTCATGTCGATGCCAAAAACTTCTCAGTTTCTGCCCTTTCCTTCGATTTCTTAGAATTAATCGACCAACTTTGCTCCTCGGTACTCGCGAACACAAAATAAAATGCATTCCCAATAAAACTCACCACCGCAGCTAAATAAAACACATATCTCCATTGGGCCAGTGTATTATTTCCATTGATAACCAAACCCGTGATGTAGGGCCCCAAAAATCCCGACATGCTGCCCGCCGTATTTGTTATTCCATACACAGTGCCAGCGTATTTCGGGCTCAAGGCTATATGGTTCATTTGGAAACCAGCATAAGTAGCTCCATTGAATGCACCTAACACAGCCAACATGAACATCACCCAAGTGCCACTGCAACCCACATATGCCACCCCAATCAAACCAATCGATGGGATTATCGATCCCACTGAATTCCACAGACGATAGGAATTCAGCAGGCTAATGTACTTCCTGTTGAGCAGCCAATCTGCAAAGCTGCAACACAAAATTCCCATTATCCATGCCGTGAAATAGGGAAGAGCACTCAACGCCGAATTGGATTGAATGTCAAAATGAAGAATCTGATCCATGTAAGTGGGAAGTTCAGTGATGAGAGTCAGAAAAGTCCACATCCAGCCAAATTGAGTTACCATTATGGCCCACAGAGGTGGGGAGGTCAGTAGAGCAAGCCAAGGAATGTTTCTCGCATCAGCATCATCATCGTCATCTTCAATTTTTTTCACAGACCTTAAAGCTCGCTCGATGTGATTGCGCTCCTTCTCCGAAATCCTGTTGCTCCTGGCTGGGCTATCTGCAACCAGCCACATCCAGAAAGCAAACCAAATCATTCCGAGTATTCCGAATATGTAAAAGGCCAACGGCCATCCTCCCTGAAACTCCAACGAGCACAACCAACCGGCTAAAGGGAGTGAAATTACAGTTCCTATATTACACCCACAATAGACCACCGCCGAAAAGGTGCTCCTTTCGAATGGTGGAACCCAATTGGCCACCATGACGTGTATTGCTGGATAAGTCACCCCCTCGGCCAAACCCTCAATCGCTCGTAGAGCCACCAAGGCTGGGAGGTTCCAGCGAGCAGCAAGTGGTGTTAATAGAGTTAGAACGGCAGTTATAAACACTCCAAGTCCATAGACTAGTTTGCCTCCATAGAGCTCGGCCAACCGTCCTCCCGGGATCTGTGTCAACATATAGCCATAGTAAAACGACCCCAATACAAGGCCCTGTGTTGCTTCATCCCATTCGAACTCGCCTTGCAGCTGGCGGGGCTTTGTTGTTTGGTTTGACGACAACGAGGGACTTATTGGACAAGACTGGTCGTCTTCTGTCAAATTGACGTGAGGAATTGCCGTCTGATTGACCATCGTAACGATGGCTACCGACAAGTTCACCCTCATCGAGTACACAACGGCGAACCCAAGGAATCCCATAAAACCGAATACATGACGGGCTTTTGGAAATGTCCCATCTTCTTCTTCTTCTCCCTCCTTCACCTCGTCTGCTTGCAATAAAGAACCATAGTTAGTAAAGTATTTGATTTTGAATTTAACTAAAACCTTCTTGATGTTTATATTGATGTTTTTCCAAAACTCTAACTGTAGTTGATGAAGCCATACTTTGGTGTTTTATGTATGGCAGAACAATAAAACAAACAAAAATAAACCCACAAATTTATATTTTTAATTAAGAATCCACATTAAAATTCTATTTGGAATTTCACAACTTTACACGCACTCGCATAGGTTCATTCATAGACTGTCTGAGACTGAGGCGAGCGCGAACGGAAATAGTTTCTTCCGTGAGATTCTAAACAACACTGAAGATGAAGAACTCGAACTAGAACTACTAATGTCGATGTTTCATGTTTGATGTTATTGTGTTAAGTATAGGAATATAGGATAGGTAGGAATAGGAACCTCTATAAGTTGAATGTTGAATACTTGCTGAAAGCTGAAAACTATGAGCAGAGCGGCCGCCGCGTAGAGCGTCTCATCATCGTTATGGTCATATATGAAAGAACTATATTTATATTTATAAACATTTTAAAGGGTGTATTTTGTTGATTGGACATTTTAAAGCAAAGAGAATTTATCGGAATATCAAATGGATACAAAATATTAATTCTATGTTTTTTTCTTAGTGAGTTGGATATAAAAAACACGAATTATTGTTTTGATGAAACGTTTATTAATCATGTCAGCTTAGAAATTAGTTCATCAAAATAAGGATAACAACTTAACTTTTTTTTTTAATCCAAGATCGTAGATAGATACAACATTTTAACTTAAAGTTCTTTTTAGCAAGTTGGAAAGAAAACAACACTACTTGTCATTTTAATGAAAAGTTTATGAATCATTCATTTTTATAAGGATAAGTGACAACTGTCTTGGACATAAGTTTAAAAAAAAAGAGGCTGGGATGCGGCCCCCACTGATAACTTCCCATCCCGTCTGTCGATTTGTCTTGCTTTAAAGTTTGTCTATATGTACTCGTATCAATTTTTACCAAATTTGCGGGCTATTTGTTTTTAAATTTTATCGAATGTTGAAAACAATATTTCTTATAAGATAAAATTAGTTTGAAGGCAATATTTCAAAGTTTTGAAAAGATATTTGAGTGGAAAATCAATTTTTACCAACTTATGTTAAATTTTTTTTAGGTTTTTAAATTTTGTACAAAAACTGTCAATTCGATTTTTTTCAACATTTTTCAGAATGTTGAAAACAATATTTCTTATAAGATAAAATAAGTTTGAAGCCTAAATTTCAAGTTTTTGAAAATATATTTGAATCGATATTCAATTTTTACCAACTTTGAGTAATGATTTTTTATTTTTTATAAAAAAACTGACAATTCGATTTTTCTCAACATTTTATCAGATGTCAAAAACATTATTCTTCGTTGCGCAAAATTGTTTTGGAGATGAAATCATATTTTAGTCATAAAATTTTGGAGGTGATACATTTTTTTTTCTCAGTTTTTTTGATTTATAAAAAACCGTTAAATTGATTTTTTTTTCAAAAAATATACTTCTTTGATATCACGTTACAATATATTATATACAATTTGATTCAAGTCTCTAGCGTTTTTGGTTCGTAAGATATTTAGGGTTAACCAAAATGTTCACCTTTTTTCAAACTGCTATGGTAAAAAACCACCCACGGAATTTTCTTGAGAGCCCTTTCTGCATCTTTCTGCCTTATTAGCTGTATAACAAAATTTATTTGAAGTCGATATCTCTTCTGGTTCTTGAGCTATGGAAGACGAAAAAAACGTCGCGAACGTACGTACACAAGCACGCACAGACACCTTTCTAAAAATCTTTTATTTCGACTCTAGGGACCTTGAAACGTCGAGAAATGTCAAAATTTTCAATTTCACAAATCGGACACATTACAATAACTTCCTATGGGAAGTTAAAATTTAGCACAAGTATCGAAAACATCATTTATTAAAAATGACTGAGATAAAATCACATTTGTAAAGTTTTTGAAGAGAAAACCTGAAATCCTGTTAATTTTGATCATAAGGGCTTAAGAAATCTTCAATCGGAAACGAAAATATATTTTTATTTGAACTAAGCCATTCAAAATGCTGGTTTTATCCTTTTTGTATTCTATTGGTTAGTATAAATCGATCTTATTTTGATTAAAGATCTCTCAATTTTTCTGCACATTTACTCCATTTTAGATCAATGCTATTTTATCAGTCTATTAATATGATGTCACAATTAGTGATTTAGTCGATTGGATACTTTTAATTATAGAAAATTAATCAGAACATAGAATGGATTAAGTTAAAGTTATTCTTGACAAGTTTGATACAATAATCACGATTTATTTTATTGATGAAAAGTCTATTTTGTTAAGTTTCTAAAATGAAAGAAATACGCGCAACATTTTTTCAAGTCCTTATTATTTTGTTTTCCACAAATTGAAAAGATTTCAGTGTTTAGAAAAGATAATAGAAATTGTTCAAGATTAACAATTCAAACGCGATTCTTTACTCAGTTATGTATATACATATATGTTATATAAAGAGCTATAAACTCAAGAAGTTGAGTTTATTAAAATAAGCAGAATTGTATGTGTAATCACTGCTCTTAAATCAATAATGAAAGTTCCATCGTCATCGGCTGAAATAATGAAAAACTTTCGTGTTCTTGAATACTATGTAAAATATGATCATTCGTCTAATGATACAAAATTTTAAAAAATATATTACTTCGAATTGGAAACCCGTGCGAAGCCAGGCAGGCCAGCTAGTTATTTTGTAAGAATAAATAAATTCAGCAATTAAAAACATGTTTTGAAAACAGAAAATAAGATTAGGTTACTTTAAAGACGTATTACTCTCAATTTTTAACGTAAATCAATTTATTTTTTAATTTAATCTTTCAAAACACTTTTTTTTTAAATACAGCTGTTATTTTTTTAACTATATCAACCAAAAAAAGTGAATACTTTGTTTTGCCCAAGTATCTCACGAACTTATATGGAGTCTTTAGATAAGAACTCAAAAAAGAATGATTGTCCACTTTCAGTAAAATTTAAACAAAAATTCAATTGACTTTTTTTTATGGAAATAATTAAAATTGAAATTTTTTTAAAAATGTCCTTCTTTCAATTTCAATTATTGATGGCATACTTATCTAACTTCCATAAATTAGTATGAACTTCTCTTATTGCTTAAAAATAAATTAGTTTAAAATCCATCAATCAGTTTGGTTCCCATCACTAGCTGTCTATTTTTAAAAATACTTTATTTTTATTACAAGATGGAATCATAGTTCATGATTCTGCACATTTCATAGAGCGTAGACGATTTTGAATATAAGTTTGAAAGCTATAAAGGTTACTAGTTTTAACGACATAAAGTAATCAATTTTCAATCGTACTTTTTTCGAAGAAAAAATTGATTCATAATCCCAATTTTCCAAAGAAAACCACAACATTTTATCAAAATTAATAGAGTTGTTTTTGAGAATTTTCGAAGATGTAAAAAAGGAATCGCAAAAGCTAGTTTTTATCTCGATTCGATTTTCTACACAAAACAAGTTCCTTTCCAAATGTTAAATGTTTCATAGGGTAGTGTTTAATCAACTTTAAGCTTTTCTTTAAAGTTTTTTGTTGTGAATATTCTCAAGCCCTGATAATATGTTAGATTATATCTTTTCCAGAAGCTTAAACGTTAAACAAACAAAAAAAAACACTTAAACTGGTTAAAACAAAACGTGCAAGAATTTAATTAAATAGAAAGAAAAAATAAAAACAAGAGGGTCAAGCTTGAGATTATCAGTAAGTCAGTAGGTAAGTCGCAATGATGACTTAAGCACAATATTTAAAATTCTAATAATTTTACACGTGATTTAATATTAAAATGTTATAATGCCATGATAAAATATTATGAGGGTGTTTAAAAGGTTAAGCTTCTGAATATTAAGTAAATCACAGCACGGCTAATATTCTATATCAAGATGAAAGAAATGCAGGAAATTATTCTTCTATTTTTTGTAATAAGGCCAGGCCCGTTGCTTTGGTTTCGAATGTGAGGGTGATTTATAATGATATTCCAACTTATACACTTAATTGATATTAGCAAAAATGAAATATAAGCATTAAAATTTTGAACATTTAACATTTACAGACTTATTTATTTAGAATTCACAACTTTCAAAATGTGAATAGTAGCGCAATCGATAACGTTTATTAAGGATCTATTCCTCGCTGCGATAAAACATACTTAACCGTTTAGCTTAAAACGCTTCTGCTCAAGGTTGCATAAGCATCCTTATTTATTAGATTTCGTTTCAATCTCGGAATAGTAAAACCAAAAGACTTTATTTGTCTTTAAACCTCGTCAAACCAAACAGTTTTGATGTGCATATGTACCTCCTCATTGATCTTAGCTGCTTAAGTAAGGCCGAGCTAAGGATATTAATTTGTTTCATGTGTTCTTTCGTCCTTCTCATGTGGCTTATTGAAGAAAAAAAAAATTATATTACCCGACCAAGTTGCATTTAGAATAAACAGAGGATCCGTCGATGCACATCTTCACTTAGATTATTACATCTCTAATGCGATATCTTAAAAAAATCATGTCTCACTTCTTTCACTCTACTTTAAGAAAGCCTTTGACCGGATTGGTTTACATATATTTCTTACTAAATTAAAAACATGGAATGTTAGAAAGAAAATCTTTAGCTATGTTAGATCAATTTTAACAAATAGAAAATTCTTCACAAGAGTTAACGATATTTTTTCTAACGCATACTCTTTGGATAATGGTATCCCACAAGGATCTCCATTATCTGTAGTACTATTTACAATTGCTTTTGATCATATTTCAATTATTTTAAGTAACTACAAACTTCTTGACAGCTGTTTGTACGCAGACGACATTTATATATTAAGTAAAACAAATAATTTAAGCATATTTAAAGACCAATTTAATAACGCTGTAAATTATATTTTAGAGTGACCTTCTGCTTCAGTAGCGAAACTATCATTACAAACATGTAAAAAACGTCATATTTGCAGAAAACTCAATTGCCCTGAGTTTAGCCTAAGTATAAATAATGTTCAGATTGAAAATGTTAAAACACTTAGTATCTTAGGATTACCGGTTAATAATAAGTTAAATTGGAAAGACCGTTGCTTGATATACCTATTGAATTCTGCCACTTTACAATCTTCTTAGTTCTACGAATTAGAAGAAACTAACTATATTTTAGGACCTTTGAATTATTTTAGACCGAAAATTTACGTTTACTGACTATTTAAATAACACTATTGAATAAGCTTTTAATAAATTTAGAGAATTTAAATATGTTATTGAAACACTTTATGTGTCGTTTCCTAGATATGTACTATGTTCTTGAATATGGTTGCATTATTTGGACATTACTCGAAACATATTAATAAATAGATTAGGTGTCAAAAAATATTTATAAGGTTTGCCTTGTGTTAGTTTCCATGGTCCGGTAAAGAAATACAGTTACCATAATCTGGCAGGCTCAAACTTCTGCCTACATTGACCAATCACAAAGAGTATTTGCAATTCTGTTATATTATTGGCATCTCAAATAAGTCCTCATCAGTCTCGAATCGCTTAAATTTTACTATTGCATGTGTTAATTTAAGAAATAGAGTTCCAATTCGAACAATTTTTAGTCGATCTAAAGTTTTTAACGTTTGAGAGACTAATTTTCTGCGTTCAATCTCGTGTTGGATAGGGTACCTTGGATAGCTGGATTTTTAGATACCTTGTTGAACGAGTTGGATAGCTGTATTGAGGTAGCTGTCAAAAAATAAAAACAACTTTCAGCTGTTCACAAAAAGTAGAGAAACATTTAAGCTTCAAAGTCAACGATTAATAATTTACTAGCGAAATCTCCGGTCTTAAACGATCTACGTTTAACCGAAAACTATCCTAACAGAAACGAGGACTAATATGAAGTGACAATAACTAAATATAATAAAATTTCGATCTTATTTCCGAATGAGCATAATAATCGTAATTAGCTTCTAAAACTCGGAGGCAAATAGCTTCTTCATCGTCTATTATGTACAGAACATCCTCAAATACAACTTCAACTAACATTTTGTATCCTTTTGTTTACCAACAAATACAAAAAGCTGAAATCAATTTTCAAGTTTCTTGAAATTTAAAGTTGTGTTGAATCAGCTATTCTGTCAGATATACCTATGTACATACCCCATAAGTTCTTGGATACCTTTGGATTCCTTTTTTTACATCTTAGCTGTTTTTGATCAGCTGTTATTTTACACGCAAAACACTTGCATAAAGGTATCCGGATATTCTATTTGTGTGAGATTGAAAGCAGCCATTGAGAGGTGTAAAGTCACATACAGTTCTGTTCACTTGATTAGACGCACATATTTTTTTTACATAAATTTGATTTTTTTATAAGTGTGTGCAAGAATTATCAAGCAATTGCATTTTTTAGAAAGCTTATTAAGTTCTCAACAAAAAAACACCAAAAAAATGGTAGGTGAGTGGAAGATAACGGATATTTTTTCTTTTTTTTTTATATACATATGCTGTAAGAAAAAGTGAAGGTTTTTTTAGTTCACTTGATTAGACGCACACTTTAAATTATTTATTTGGTCGCGATCTAGTACGTGGATTTGAGTTCGCTTCAAAGTTTAAGCATTTAAGAGCATTTAATATTATTTTCAATCAAAAATGGGGAAAAAAAGTTTCAACCGCGGAAGAAAAAGGAACAATTGACGCGTTCCATTCCGAAGGGTTTGCCATGAGAAGTATTGCCAAAAAAATAGGCCGAAGTGACCATGTTATAAGGAATTACATAAAAAACAGTGCTTCATATGGAACGAATTACAAGGGGCGGACAAAAACCGTCTTAACTCCTCAGGACAAAAGAAAACTTATAAGAATTGTGTAAAATTCAGCTGCCTCCACCAGCAAAATAAAGGAAAAAGCGGGGATAACTGCAAGCATATCCACTGTTCGACGAGCTATTTTGATCGCAGACCGAGCCTGGAAGGGTGCTGAATTGGCGAAATGTCGTTTTTTCAGATGAAAAATAATTTAATTTGGATGGCCCTGATGAGTATAACTACTATTTCCATGATGTAAGAAAAGAGAAAAAGTTTCTGACACGTCACCATTCGAGGCAAGGAGGAGTAATGGTTTGGGGAGCCATTTCGTACTATGGGGCGTTCGATTTGGTGTTCGTTTCCAACAAAATGACGGGACTTTCCTACAAAGCTCTTTTGGAATCAGCCTTCCCCGCTATGAAAGAACTGTTTGGACCTATACCTTGGATTTTTCAACAAGATAATGTGCCAAAACCTTTCAGGCCGCCGAAAATGTGGAATTGTTGTCAAGGCCACCTTATTCACCTGACCTCAATATAATTGAAAATGTTTGGGGATGGCTCACGCTTCAAATTTACGAAATAATTGTCGCCATCAAAAAAGTAAATCAAAAAGTCTGTGTTTCATTTTTCTACCATTTTACAGGCGCGTCTAATCATGTGAACAAAAAAACCTTCACTTTTTCTTACAGCATATACAAAAAAGAGAAAAAATATCCGATATCTTCCACTCACCTACCATTTGTTTGGTGTTTTTTTCTTGCGAACTTAATAAGCTTTTTAAAAAATGCAATTGCTTATAAAAAAATCAAATTTATGTAAAAAGAAATGTGTGCGTCTAATCAAGTGAACAGAACTGTATGTAAACGAGGGGTCAGTTAAAAGCGCCACTTTTGAAAATAAAGTTGTCACCTTTATATAAGCCGTCTGCCGGGAAAAAAAAACTAATTAAATAAACAAACAAAAACAAAAAATAAGTTTCATAGTTAAAAAAAAGAAAATGTAAATATAAATATTAAAGAAAACAATTTTTTTTAAATTATTATTTTTATAATGTGACTTTTAGTTTAGTCAAAACAAAGAAAAAAACAAGAAAACATTGAACCATATGGAATAATGTTCACCATTAAAGTATATTTTGATATATGTATATATATAGTATAAAAAAAGCAATAACAGGTATTTATAAGTTTAATAAAAAATGTGACTTTTAGTTTAGTCAAAACAAAAAATTAAGGAAAAAAGAAAAATATTGGTAATGGGCTTTTAGTTTAGCTAAAACAGATAATGGTTTGTAAGTGAGAAAAAAAAGCAAAAAAAATAGGAAAAGAACTGTATATTTCTCAATTTTTCTTTTTTTTAATTTTAAGGACTTTTAATTTGGTTAAAAACAAAAAAAAAAGAAAGGAGAAGATACAATCACATTAACATCGTCTTACAACTCAAAACAAACTCAAACACTCGTTTCGATATTTTCGTGCATGTGAGACATAGCGTATAAGAGGCTTCCAGCCACGATCTCCGTTTAGTACACTGACACATTCCTCTTGAGAAAGAAAACTAGAATAAAAGTAGAGCCTTCGGATTTCCTGTAATATTGGACAAAGTGCTAAAAAATGCAAAACATCTTCGTTTTGACCAAGGTTGCAAAGAGAGCATACAGGGTTTAAGTCTGTTCTATGTGGTCTGCAATTCAAATCGAGCATTTCCGTTCTTATCTTGAAGATCAAGCCCATTTCAGAAACTGTAAACTCTTCTCTAAAATAGTTTGTTTCACCAAGTTTCAGATTAAGTTGTCTGTATATATTCCTGGATGTTGATGCAGTCCCTCTCGCAACACAAAGCCTATACATCGAGTCATCTATAACAGAGATGCATTCATATAATGCATTTTTTATTGCTTCCACATTGTCCACTGGCAATGGTATTGAAAGGTTATGTGCTACAGCAAGATCATACCAATTTTTGACCGGACTATATCCACTACTAACACAAATTTTAAGGAGTCTTTTTTGCAAGTTTTGGTCAGATCGCTTCATAACTCTGATCATAAAATCGGCGTTAGCCTTTAAGTTTTTCAAGAAAATTTGAGGTAAGCCTGTCTCTAGGTGGATAGCATAATTAGGAGTGTTAATAGGTAACCTAAAAATTCGCTTGAAAAAATACCTCTGTATATTTTCCATTTCCTCCAACTGTTCGAAACCATATACTTCATTACCATAGCAAAAACAAGTATTCACGGTGGCATTGAAGACTTTGAATTTTGAGATTGGATCTACGAGTTTATTTGCGAAGAACTGTGACCACATTGTATTTATTGCAATTTTTGCAGCGGTAGTTTTTTCTTTTATAAAAGTTTGAATTTTAAGATTATATGTCATTGTATACCCAAGATACTTAAATTCATTAACAACCTCAATTATCTCACCATCTAAAGTCCAATTCCGCCCATAGCCAGTTGATCTATTTCGAGATCTAAAAACCATTATTTTGGATTTGGTGGTATTTATTCTAAGATCCCATAGATCACAAAACTGTTTCAGCTTGTTTATCTGGAGCTGAAGAGTAAGCGGACTGTCTGATAAAATCACTAAATCGTCAGCATAAAACAAGACTTTAAGTGTAATATCCCTGAACTGAACTCCCCCAGGTATACTGTTTTTGACATCGTTCATATATAGTGCAAACATGATAGGGCTTAGAACACATCCTTGAGGGACACCTGCTTCACAACTAAATTCTCTAGATACTTTTCCACCATTCTGGACAGATGCCATCGTGTTTTCGAGAATTTTTTTGAGGTTTACGTCTTAGAAATGTTGATTCTTCTTTATTTGGAGTATGTAACAGCCTTCATACACCTCCCTACTTACGCCCCTGGGTGGCGTCTCTATAGTCAAATGTTTCCATTATAATTTATTCAAAACCAATTAAAAAGAAATTATCATAAGTTACATTACATGAATCTACGTAAACATCAGCATCGGTTGAAACAACTTTTGATATCGTCTTTAACTTAATGTCAAGCTATAATGCTTCCTGTGTTAATACTTTTTCGAATATAATCACGATATAACACAAGGTTATAAACAAACGCTCTAAAACAATTGTAACCAGGAATTATGTCCATTTTTGTACCTAATGATTCATATCTAATATTTACCAACTGGAATATTATTATGGGATCGAGTTATCAAGTCAAAAAGATGACGTGATTTTTATTCAACTTATAGTAACCGGTTGGTGGAATAGACAGACGTTTAAATTATTTAAATATATAACATTATCTAAGGCGAACACTTTTTTATTGGAATAAAAGAACCCAAACAAGGAATTAATTCTTAACCGTTAAGCTATATAAATATTAATAATGTATCAATAAATCGTTGTGTTTTATTGTTGTACATATTGTACATATTAGGGTGTACTCTTATACAGTGTTGGCCAAAACAAAAGCAACTTTTATCGCCTAGAATATAAAATAATTAAAAACAAATAGAAAATAAAACAAAATGCTTTTTTAATAGTTCAATTAATAGAGCACAAAAACAAGTTTTAAAAATGTATTTATTTTTTTAGACTTACTAATATTTTGCTAGTATTTTTTTCACCAAACTCCTTCTCTTTAATTACTTCACCGCATTTTAGAGGCATGGAGTTAATTGAACTGCTTATTATGCTCTTTGGAATAATTTCCGAAGCCAATTTTATCAAACAGCTCATTTATATTTTTACAATTAGCCCATCTCCAATTTCCACTACATTTTGCAAAATTATTTGTTTCTTATGGCTTCTAATGGTCTAAAGGGAATTATTAATGAACCAACTCGCGTAACTAAATCTTCAAGTACTTGCATTGACCACATTTTTACTCGTTTTAAAGTCAGCAATAAATCCAAATTTTTTGGAAGTGTTCTGGACCTAAATATTACTGATCATAAATCGATCATTTTATTTAATGAGTTACAAAATAATCGGAATTCTACTTCACTAACACAAAGAAAAGAGCATTATACCACCGATTACATATTATTGAGGAATATTTTGAAGCATGAATTTTGGGAACAGGTTTATTCGGAAACGGACCCATCAACTTCGTTTGCTATTTTTATCACAATCTTCCAAAAACATATAGAGTCATGTACTTCTGTGTCGATACAAAATTCTAATAAAAACAAATTTTTAAAGCCTTGGATGAATAAGAGTCTCCTTAAGCAGATTAAAAAAAAGAACACAATTAGTATTAAGCTAAAAAAACATCCAAATAATGTAAAGGTAAAAAAGTATTACCTCACACTTTGTAAAGCCGTTAGTACAAATGTTGAATTGACTCGCGAAAAGTATTATTGTAACTTATTTGAAAAATCAAAAGGCAATATAAAAGATGAATGGAAGGCTGTTGACAGCATTTTAGGTAAAACAAAAAAGCCAAACGTAATAGAAACTATTGTAGTTAATAATGTTACTGATGTTAACTGTATATCAAATAAATTTAATGAATATTTTACTGAAATATCTGAAATATTGAAGCCATCTAGTAATACCGGTAATGATTGTGATTGCTATAATCAACATTGTCCAGATGCTAAATTCATACAATCAAATAGCTTTGCGTTTAATTCTATAACCTCTTTTGAAACCTACAAAATAATTCTAACTTTAAAAAATAAAAATTCTTGCACTTCAGATGGAATATCTAGTAACGTACTTAAAAAAATTGCATTCTATGTTTCAGATGTTTTGAGTTACATATTTAACTTAAGTGTTGAACAGGGCTGTTTTCCTGAACAATTTAAATGCGCTGGGGTTATTCCCCTCTTTAAAAAGGGAGATAAGAAAAATATGGTTAACTACAGACCTATTTCTATTCCTTCTACTTTTTCAAAAATTTTTGAAAAACTTATGATTAATAGAATTACTTCTTTCCTAAATAAAAATAAGTTTTTTAGTGAAAATCAATTTGGTTTTCGTTCAGGAAAATCAACCGAAGATGCAATTCTTAGGCTATGCAGTCAGCTTTATGGCAGTTTGAATAACAATAAATCTACAATGGCTCTCTTTATTGATATGACAAAAGCTTTTGATATGGTTGACCACGATTTACTTTTAGGTAAGTTGTATAATGCAGGATTTAAGGGAGTAATTTTTCAGTGGTTAAAATCATACTTAAAGGGAAGAGTTCAAAAAGTTATTATCAACGGTACACAAAGTGAAGCTCGTTTTTTTAAAAATGGAGTACCACAGGGATCTGTACTCGGCCCTTTATTCTTTCTAATATATATTAACTCTATTTTTAAGCTTCGATTAAATGGCCTTTCGACGGCATTTGCTGATGATATATCATTTACCTACCAGTCTAATTCGGATTTTAATTGTGTTTTACTAATTTAAGAAGATCTCGAAGTTCTAAGGACTTGGTTTTCTAACCATAAGTTAATAATTAGTGAAAAAACTAAATTCATGACTTTTAAAACATCTGGCCATCCAGTCTGTAATCACAATTTATTTTTTCATGCTTCGAGTTGTAGGCAATTTAGCTTTCCAATTCACAATTGTGATAAACCTAATTTCCAACATAAATATTCCTGTTCCAATTCTTGTTTCAAAATTGATTCTGTGAATAATTTTAAATATTTAGGTGTAACAATTGATTCAAACCTTAATAGTTACAACATCAAGAATCATTTGATGCTCATAACGCGAAAAATGTATCTCTTAAAACCATTCTGCTCTAAAAAGGTTCTAACTTCAATATATTATGGTCTTGCGCACTCTAAATTACAATATGGGTTATCTAGCTGGGGTGGTTCCTATGCAAATACTTTTAGGCCGTTATTGATTGCCCAAAAACATCTTATTAGAATTATTTGCAACAAAAATCGTTATACTGAAAGTTGGCCTTTATACAAGGAATTGCGGATTCTACCTTTGAGACATCTGTATATTTTCAAAGTACTTAAAGAATTTTTCAAGCAAAGCGGTAATATTCCTAGTAGAAACTCGCAGTTATATAATCTAAGAATAAACAACATGCACCTTGTCAATAAACCCACTGCCCATAAGACTCATTTCTCTAACTTTTATACTGCCGCAGCACCAAAGTCATTTAATAAATTACCTTTGTCTATCAGAACAATTCAAAACTTAAACTATTTCTTAAAAAAACTAAAAGACTGGCTTTTTACAATTGATTTAAATTCTATATTGATAACTATTATTAATTTTTGTATCATAGTTTTATAATCATAAAAAATGTACCATTTTGTTGTTATTTTTGAATGAATTTTATGATGAATTATTTATTACCTATGAATGTATGTATATACCTACTCTTTTTATATTCAGTTATACTATCTTTAAAATATTTATTGATTTACTTAACTCATTGAACCATTGTTTTATTATTTGTATTGCTGATTGTCACCCCACAACAGTTTCTAATTATTGTAAAATTAAAATTAAATCACAATGTATCATTCAATACTAACTTTCAAGTTAAAGAATGATAGCTATTATTTATTCATTTTTTTTTACACTTGCTATTGTACTAGTTTTAAGTTGGAAATGAAAAAATGAATAAATAAAATGTTTCTAATTCTAATTCTAAAAAATGTCACGGTACGTAAAATGATATCCTGTACCATCTATTTGGTGAATCGGTCCCAGTCCATGCCATGAAAAATACAATAGATCATAACCTTACCTCCTCCGTGTTTCACAGTGAATTGAATTGAATTGAATTTGGACTCTTCCGAAAAGAGAACGTTACTCCATTTTCTAAAGGTCCAGTTGATGAACGTTTTGAAATGACTTTTTGGATCTGTAAAATTTTATTAATCGGATAATCACTGATTATGGAATTTAATTTTTTTCCATATTATAATTTTACTCAATCCCCTTTAATATTTTTTTTCTTTTATTTCGTTAGAGTATTTTTTTCCGGGCATTATTCAAAAGTTAGCTAAGATCATTGATTGATCATTGCCCGTAAACTGAATAACACTTAATAAAAATGGGCAGGTTCAGACAACATTAGGGACTTCATTTGTAGTCAACTGCATTCTCTATACGTAAATTTAACCAAGGCAACTAGTTACTTTTTCAACTGTCATAATCTTCAAACTTAGAACTTTACTTCACTAACTTCTACCTTCAGTTCTTTGTACTTGTACAAAAACTATCAAAAACATTATTGTCTACAAAACACTCCTTAGGCAAGCTACAAAACCATCACGATTTGTATCTTGTATTGTAGAGAAATAATACTTATTTCTCTTCCAATTTGACAAGGAACCCTTTTACAAAAAAGATTAAATGAAATTGTGCAGAAAATAAATAATTCATGGAGTAATAAAGTTCAGCTTTTACTTGAATTAAAAAACATCATCAAAATGTCATTGTGACATAAGTTCACTTCACTTGATAGTTAGGTAGATTTTTCTTGACTAACTTTCCAGTCAATTTTTTGGCAGCAATCCAATCCAAGAAACTTGCCTTACTTTCAAATCCCTTATGTCACCTGAACCTGATCAATGTCATATTCTTGCGTTACTGGTGCGTTGCGTAGCGATATAATGTCAAAATGCCAAAAACGCATAACGAATGTATGCGTTGTAAGAAGATATTAGCTGTGTTTCAAACCTAGTTTCAAACAGTATCAGACTGAAAGTTTTAGTCATTCTTAGTCCGATGTCGTTCCACATTTCAAAAGTTGTGCTTTTGAAATACAAATTAAAACATACGCGAGAGAGTAAAACAATTCCCTTGCCAAATTTAGTGCGAGGAATTTATTTTGGCGAGGCTTTCAAATTCGATTTTACGTTCAAATCATGTAAAAAATAGTTGCAAAATAACAGTAATACTTACAATTAACTATTGTACGCTATTTTAAAGCCAAAATTCTGTTCTACTGGTCAGTTTTTAAATAAAATCAAAACTACGGATATGTAGGTAGAAATGGCGATCTCAAGGCAACCTAGCCTGAGATCCAATTAGCGCTGTAGTGCGCCGTTTTGATACCAAAAACTCGTTTGACCTTTCATTGAAAGGGATAGATTTATAGAGAAGCTTCATAGCGATTATGTAAGAGCCATTTTGTCGCATTGAGAAAAAAGATTAGGTCTCTAACTTTGCCTCTGATAGCTCATCAAGTTCGTGAAAGAATGCTTTTCCAAAGTATTTCATTCTAGTGTTCGCCAAAGTAGGACATTTGCAGAGGAAATGGATTATCGTTTCACTTTCTCTTTGGTCACTTCAGCTACGGCAAAAGGTGTTGTAAGAGATACCCAACTTCCCTGCATGAACTCCTATAGGCCAATGTCCGGTACAAACCGCAACAATCCTGGCTATGTCTTGCCTTGCCCTGCACAGAAGATCGTTTGTACGGGTTTTGTTATAGGTGGGCCATATCTTCCTAAATATAATGCAGTTGGGTAAATTGCTCCACCTTCGGTTTGATTCAGTTTGGTAGATAGAAAAGATTTTACCCTTCATAGCACCAAGAGGAATGTTAACCATTTCCGTAAGTGAGCTATGAAGGGCCGATCCTTGCCTGGCTAGGTCGTCAGCCCGTTCATTTCCCACGATACCACTATGACCCGGAACCCAGATCAGGGTGACACCGAGGTTAATATTCAGGCTCGCAAGCTCATCGTGACTTTGCTGGACCAATTTGGATGAGGATATGGCCAAGTCGATGGCTTTGACAGCTGCCTGACTGTCTGTAAAGATAGCCACATTTCGGTTTTGGTTTGGGTTTTGTTTAAGTATTTTACATGCCTCCCTTATTGCCAGCAGTTCAGCCTGAAAAACGCTAGCAAAGTCAGGAAGCCTAAAGGATTTGGATACATTTAGGGACTCAGAAAAGATTCCAGAACCAACTCCACACTCCATCTTTGAGCCGTCAGTAAAGATGGTTGTGTCGAAACCTATCGACACTATGTCATCCTCCAAGTCTTCTCTGGATGGGAAAATAACCTTAAAACCCTTACTAAGGCTCAAAGTAGGAGTGCAGTAGTCAGTGTCTACCGAGATAATATCTGAGGGAATCAATTTCGTAGTATTGCCGTGACCATAAGGTTTTAACAACCAGCTATTTGATTCCTTCAGCGTAATAGCGCTGCAGGAAACTATGTTTTTAATAAAAAGGTCGATTGGTAGAAGATCCAAAATAACCTTTAAGGCGTCTGTTGGGCAAGTACGCATGGCCCTGTGGATGCCCACGTAAGCTGTTCTCTGAACCTTCTTTAGATTATTAATATTATAGACTTTGCTAAGAGCAGGCCACCACACAATCGAACCATATGTTAAGATTGGACGTACTATGGCTGTGTACATACGTCCATAAAATCATCTTCGACTGAAGTCCCCACTTTTTGGCGAAAGTTTTGCTGCAGGCGTAGAAGGCAACAGAAGCCTTCTTAACCCGTACTTCAATATTTAGTTTCCAGTTTAGTTTAGGGTCGAGTATAAATTCCAAATATTTTGCAATGAAAGACAATGAAGGGATTTGACCGTTGAGTCGAGGTAGCGTGAAGGGCGGTACTTTAGTTTTGGTGGTAAAGAGCAACAGTTCAGTTTTACTTTGGTTAACTCCTAGTCCACAACTCGTGGCCCAGTTGCTAACTTTCTTCAAAGCTGATTCCGTGATTTCACTAATCACAGAGGTGTACTTTCCTGACACCAATAGCACCAAATCATCCGCATAGGCTACCGCCTTCACTCCACATCTCTCTAATTTAACGAGAATTGTATCCATGCCCAGAAGCCATAGAAGAGGCGAAAGGACACCACCCTGGGGTGTTCCCCTACTCACGTGTATTGTTGCGATTGTATTGCCTAGAGTGGCTCGAATCTTCCTACCACTGAGCATGGAAATAAACCATTCTCGAATGAAGTCTTCTACACCGAACTTAACGAGCGATTCTTCTATGGATTCTGTAAGGACGTTGTTAAAAGCACCTTCTATGTCTAGGAAGGTGGCAAGAGTAAATTCTTTATAATGGATTCTTTGTTCTACAGTACGCACTACTTCATGGAGGGCAGTCTCCGTAGATTTGCCGTTAAGATAAGCATGCTGAGAGCTTTCGAGAGGTCGTCTAACTAGGATTTCTCTAATATGGTAATCAAGAATGCGCTCCAAGGTTTAACAAATATGTTAAGCTTATTGGTCTGAAATCCTTCGCGGTTTCGTGACTTCGCCTACCCACTTTCGGGATAAAAACTAGGATTTTTGTCAGGCGAAAGTTTCTGAAAAACCTTATTTTAAACTCAAAAAGTAAAAAAAAATTAATTTCAGTATTTGAAAACCACAATATATTATATATAGTATATTAATAATTTGTTTCTTATAATTTGTTGCTCTTATAAATTTTCAAAAGCTGAAAACTAGATGATTTTTCACTTTCAGTTTATAATAGGTATCTTATAAATTTGTGAAAGCCTATGACTTAACTTTATATAACAATTAAAATTTTTAAAAAATACGATAAGAAAATAATATAGAATTAAATTAAGTAAGAAAAAAGAAAATAACAATAATTTATCGATAAAATATTAATAGACTTTAAAATAGAAATGATAGAAATATAAGAAAGAAAAGAAAGAGAAAAGATAGTTAAGTTAGTTAAAGTAAAGAAGAGAAGATAGTTAATAAGGTTAGTTGCTTTGGTTCGAAAAGAAGATTTTAATACTTTTTTGGAATAAACGCAAATCACCTATATCCCGCAAATGAGTTGAAAGTGAGTTCCAGAGGCGACATGCAAATGGGGTGGCGCAACAGGGCCTAGTGACTTACAACTCTCAACCATTCCTGTGTGCGAGTACTGTTGTCAGGAATGGAAGAAGCGACATGCAGTGATGAAAAATTGCCTTTCTGAGGTCAAACACGAAGAGCGTTGCAAAATTACCGATGTCGATCTGTTCGATGTTGACATTCTGGGGTGGAATCGCGTAAGGTGATTGTTGATTGTTGACCATCAAAATTGATGATTTTGCTGCACGTAAGGTGATTATCAAATTTACTATCACTTTTTTGCCATCAGGAATAAGATCAACATATATTCCACCTATGCTTCAACTGGCTGCCACTTTAAATCTTCTTCGAGGTGTTGGTTATCAACGAAAAGTTGGGGCTGATTGTGTTGCACCGGCTCTATGCCGAAAATTGAGCACTTCGATTAAACAAAAGAATATTTTTTTGAAAAATATAACAAACATTTGTTTTAATTTAAAACTATTACTAGCTGACCCGACAAACGTTGCTAGCAATAAATAACTTATTTTAATTTTGTAAGGATGTGGTATATAAGTGGGAGAGATATAGAACACTGTAAACGGTGACAAAATATTAAAATAACAAATCAGCAAACAATTTTTTTTAATTAATAAAATTAATTTTTTTAAATTATATACATATCGCTAATATCATATAATATCAATCCATTATTTTAATTAATTTTTCATTAATTTTGTAATTACTAATTACGTGCCTTTGCACAACCATGTTGAGTTCAAATTACAAACAAAATTACCGGAGATTCAACCTTCAGTTATATATTATCCTGTGGCATGCCTGGTAAATCCAATAAGTTCAAAAACTCAGTTGCATAATTTAGAGCTTCACAAACTGTATTAATATTTGTATGACACCAAGTCTCCTGGTAACAAATGTTGTATCTTGGGATTTAATTCGTTGACATCTACATTTTTGCTGCTAGAATTGCTCTTTCTGCCAGCCACTTCCGATTTGTATATTGTCTTTGTACATCGGAAAATATCTGGTCAATAAGGGCATCTTGTGAATCAATAACCGTGCAGAAATCGACAGATAGTTTTATGCATCCAGTTTCATCTGAAGTAAATTTTCCGTCTCCTATTTCAAACAGTTGTTTTGAGAATGTTTTAGCGGATGGATCTTGAAGCACTTGCACATACTTACATTCAGTAGTATTTTTCAACATTACGCCACAGTGGCGATGATTTTAAGCACGCGTTGATCTTATCAGCGTACGTTGAACGTGGAATAACGGGAAGTATTTATCTGAAATCATCTGAAAAAAGTGCTGCCAAAAAGTCTGTCGTTGTTTTTTATATCTTTTAATGTCCTGTTCAACGCCTCAAGCGAATGTTTGAGTGCCATAGTGCATTCATCACTTTGGCCATTGATGACTGCTTTTTATATTGCACACCGCGTCTGGGTAATTGGGCAGTTTAAGTACTGAATGCCTCCATCCAATAAAGATGCCGCAATCCCAGAAGATGCAACAGCAAATGCGAACAAATTATTTGATCTTATTTTAGCAAGAATTAGTGAAATAAGGAATGTTTTGCCAGTTCCAACTTTTGCATCCAAAAAAAATCCATCTTGTCCTGCCGAAACTGCGAGCATGAAGTGGTCATAAATGGTTCTTTGTTCTGCATTCTGAGTGTTAAGTTGACAATGACAATGCAAAGATCCTCAATAGCAATCAATGCTTCTTTATACAAAGCATCACTAAATACTATCGTAAGATCGTTGAACCGTGTACGATGTTGATGCAATTAAACCATAGCACTTAGGAATATATAAAATAGATAAAAACCTATTCTCAGACCTACTGAATATACATATATGCAAAATTTCATTGAATTTGGTTAAGCCGTTTCGTAGGAGTATGGCAACTACTCGTAAGACTGTGACAGGAATTTTTTATATTTTAGATTGAGTATAGTTATAGGTATACTTACATTTTTACAGAAACAAAACTTTGCAAATTGAAAATTCAACACAATAAACACAACAGCTGATCGAAATAACATTTATGTATACTTGTTGTAATTTATTTATGTATACTTGTTGTAATAAGTTTCTCAAACTTGGGTAAGTGCTGCCAGCAAATAGTAAAGTTTAAGCGATCACCTTACACAGAACAAAGAGAAGGTGATGATCAAAATTGAATATCAAAACAGTGACAATCAACTATCGCCTTACGCGATTCCACCCTGGTTTTTTCAAACAGAAAAGCTAGTTGACGTGTTTTCATGATTTTTAAAAACAGTATCAATGCTCGAAGCTTTATGAAGTCATTAAAAGGCTTACTAAGCAGAATCTCTTGCAAATGTGAAATATGGTCGTACCTTCTTAACCCAAAGATGTATCGAATAATACTATTAAAGGCTATGTTTAGTGGTTTAATTTATTTTTGCTAATGGAATCGCAGCCATGAGTGAGAACAGGTATTACAAGGGTCCTTGCAAGCATTAGTCTGGTTTTAAATGCAGTGATGTTTTGGGCGGTCCACAGCGTTCTAAGCGTTCCATAAGTTTTACCTACTAATTGGTTGATGTGGTCATTCCAGTTCAATGTTGCACGACGACGCCCAATAGATTATCTTTTCTTGTTCTTAGTTTAGGGTGAAAGCGCAGTCGTCAATTAAACGCAAAGGACAGCTTTTGTAAATTTGAATGTCATCGGCATACAAATGTTTTGATACTTCATTTATAATGAAACCGATTTCATTCACATATAATGAGAATAGAAGGGGGGATAAAATTGATCCTTGGGGAACTCCTTGTTGAACCGGAAGAAAATCGGAGAGATTTCCATTTAAGAAAACGGCTTGCTTTCTATCATTCAAAAAGGAAGAAAGTAGCTTAAAAGCTTCTTAATATATGTTGAATATGTGACGTAGTTTATTCAGAAGTTACATTATCAATATCGAGTTCAGTCCTTGTCTTCGATTATTTTAGTTAGTGTTGTTGTACAGCTATGAACGAAAACCTGATTGAACATCGACTAAAAGGTTGTTGCGACTGACGAAGTAAGTTTCAATTTTCCCAAGAACTAGAAGACATAAAATCATCTAGGTTTCAGTTTTTGATAAAAAACAGATATAGAAATTCAAATAACTTTTTTTTTCATTTTTTTTTATTGGTTAGAAAATTAAATTTTATTTTAAATAGTTAGTTGTTTTTAAAGATTATAGACCGCAAATGACCTCCAGGCTCTCCCACGCATATGCGGCACCTGGTCAAAAAATTATTCATTGCGGCATGAAGAGTTGAAGGTGGGATTGATTGATCGATCGAATTATTGCCGTTATGGACTACTTTAATTCAGTTAAATTCCTGGGCTTCATTTTATACACCTCTTGCTTGACATAACCCCATAAAAAGAAGTCTGGTGCAGTCAGGTCAGATGACCTTGGGGGCCAGCGAAGAGTGGAGTTCATAGAAATTAATTTGTTTGCGAATTTTTTGTTTTGCTCCGCCATAACTGGTCTGGCTGTATGTGCAGTTGCTCCATCTTGCTGAAACCAAACGCTCTTGAATGGTGTTCGTCTTCGACGCAGTTCTGGGTAAAAAAACTCCTTCAACATCTTTAAATAACGGTCCCCATTGACAGTAACGGTTACACCGTTTTCTTCAAAGAAGTACGGCCGAACAATACACCTTGATGAAACTGCGCACCACACAGTGACTCGTTCCAATTTCCCCCGATAAGTTTCGGGTCGAAACACTCGGATTGGCCTGTATTGCAGATGCTACTGCTGCGATTGTATCCTGAACCCGAACATTGGCATCTCGATGGTACGGCCTTCGTGCGATGCTTCCAGATTCGGCAAAAATGTTTACAAACCTCATAATTGTCCATCTACTCGGGGGATTACCGCCAAACTCCCTTTGGACGGAAATGACGGACTGCAAAGCATGGTACCGTTGCACTATCCATATTCTTTTCTCCGTATCCCAAGCATCCATTTTTATAAATCTAAATAGTAACCTACAAAATGAAAAAAAAAATTAGCCGATTACTCACACAGAAAAAAAGTTATTACGTTTTATTTTTGTAGCACGATTCGTGCGCCACCCAAGGCTCTCCATGGGGCCTGCTATAACACGTACTGAAAAGGACTTCCCAAGCTGTTTCCTCCGCAATCGTCCTTCCTCACAAAAGGGGCCAACAATTTTCCGCAAATATTTCCTTTCGAAAGCGACTAAAAAGTTCAAAATGTCTTTTACTAAAACACCCAGGCCTCAAATCCTTATTTAAGTATTCTCGCAGAACGATGGTCCTGCACAACATCAACTTTGATGTTATGGTAAGGTTTCTTGATTTAAAACGATTTGACAGACAAAGAAGTAAGCCCTGTTGGCTTTAATGTACCGCCAGCATATTTCTTTTTCTATGTTATTATCAGCTTCTACTATTGTCTCAAAGTACGACCTTTGTAACCCAAGGTGCGATGCTAACACACTCCCAAACGAATGCTCAACGTAATTGAGAGTGCGTACCTGCGATTCTTTGTTCAAATTTTTAGCAGTGAATATCTTGAATCGCCAATAATAATGAAGTGATCAAATTAAACATTTGCGATGTTCTTTTTACGGATTTTGTTTAGGCTTTCAATAGAGTTTATCTTCCAGTTCTATTGCAAAATTTAAGAAGATATGGATTTCATATTAATTTAGATTCAATCCTATTTAAGGAATCGCAAACAGTTCGTTGGAATTGATTATCTCATTGTTGTTAAGAAAATATCAGATTGTCTTTAACTACGAGAAGATGTCTTTGTAATCTAATCTGCATTTAATTAAATGTATCCAAGTATCAAAGTTTGGCTTTCAGCCGTTGAACATCTCCTTAAATACACCTTCTTCTCTTGTTTTTGTTCTCTAATTGATGAAATATGTAAACCAAACTTAACTTAAATAAATTCATTTTTTTCGAATGATTTTTAAAATCGTGAAAAGTTTGAAATACGTTGGTCATATGGGGCGCTCTATCTTATACACGCTTTAATTCAATTGCTGTCTTAAATTTTATTTTTTCGGGATTTGAGAACATCATCCTCAACTTAGGTCTAAATTTGACTACAAAAAATCGGCTTTACCTATACGGTAAGCATATAAACAGCTGTACATTTTTTGAATTCAAATTTTTACATCCATGAAAATATTTGAATATAAATTTAACAAACTTTAACCCAAAAAAGAACAAAACAAGTTTAAATTTCTTGTGTAAAATATTTTTTTTTAAATTTAAATTTATTTTTGTTTAAGGATAAATAGTTTCTTTAGTACAACATCGTGATGTCTGATTTATTATTTGTCTTTCATAACCTACATTATACATACTTATATTATTGATTAAGGAAAATTATTTACAAGCGAAGATTTTTTGAATAGTTTTCATTAATAATAGTAATTTCAGTTCGAGATACTGCGTGTTTTTTAAGAATTTAATTTATAAGAGATCATTAACAACTCGAGGGTTTTATTTTATAACACAAACTTTTAACAAATTTAGCAATTTAATAACAATTTTTCTACTCTAACTACGATGAAGCTTTAATATAATCCAAATTTTATTTTTTTATATTTTATTAAACGATATTATAAATAAACTTGACACAAATAGTTGTGAAAAGATTCATAGGCAAGATAAGCTGTTCTACAAACATAGCACATGAACCAATTAAATGTTAGGTAATAAATTAATACCTATAAAAATACATACACATACTTTTAAGCTGCTAATATTAATTATTTTAATTTAATAATTATACGCGTTTTCGATACAAGGAATCCATTGTTTTTTAAAAAGAGCTGTTGTGCTTTAAGGAAATATTACATATCTCGATCTCTTTGAAATTACTCTCAAACAAAACCTATACAAAAGAATTTTCGAATTTCTATTTTCTAACATTTAACAACGCATTCAAGCAATTGACATCACTGGAATGGTTTAAGTTTTTTTTCATATCACATATTCAATTGCAATTCTTATATTTTCTAAACAAAACAAAAATTAAATAAAACAAAACAAAATAAAATAAACAAATTATAACAAAAAAACAAACATTTTTATAAAATTCTACTTCATAGTCCTATAAATTTAAATAACTTACAATAAAATGGAAGACAACTCTAATTCTCAGTCGCTCCGAATTCGTCTCCTTCGATTGAGAGACCAGCTTTGTTCCTCTGTGCTAGCAAATAATAAATAAAAGAAATTCCCACCTATATTAAATGCAGCAGCCATGTAAAAAACAATTCGCCATTGTGCTAGGGTTTCGTTTCCATTTATAATCAAGCCGATGACATAGGGCGCCAGGAAGCCACAAATATTTGCTGTGGAATTTGTAATACCATACATTGTGCCAGCATATTTGGGACTCAGGGCGATGTGATTCAATTGATTGCCGGCATAGACTGCTCCTTGGAATGCTCCAACTACAGCCAACATAAACATCACCCAAATCCAATTACAACCAACGTAGGCTACGCCAATCAAACCCAGCGATGGAACTATCGAAGCCACTGAATTCCATAGTCTGTAGGAGTTCAGTAAGCTGATGTAGTTCTTCTCCAGCATCCAGTCGGCTAAGATTGAACACAGGATACCCACAATCCATGATGTGAGATAGGGAATGGCATTTAGAGTGGCATTCGATTCGATGTCAAAATGAAGAATTTGGTCCATGTAAGTTGGAAGCTCTGTTAGTTGGGTGTAAAAAGCCCAACCCTGTCCGCATTGTGTTATCAAAATTGCCCACAGTGGAACCGAAGTAAGAATTGACGTCCATGGAATGTCTTCTGGATCGTGAGCATCGTCAACAAGACTATCGCCATTATTTCTTCTCGGCTTTACAGCTCGTTCGATATAGTTGCGCTCCTTATAGGAAATCCTTGGATGGGAGCTGGGACGATCATACACCAACCACATCCAGAAGCAAAACCAAATCATTCCAATCACGCCGAATATATAGAATGCAAGTGGCCATCCGCCAAGGAACTCTAAAGAACACAACCAACCGGCGAGTGGAAGTGATATAACTGTACCAATATTCGAACCAGCATAGACAATAGCAGCGAATTTATTCCTCTCTGTTGGAGGAATCCAATGTGCCAACATTGCATGCATTGCTGGATACGTTACCCCCTCACCCATTCCTTCTAAAACACGAACCCATACCAAAGCTGGAAGATTCCAACGTGCAGCAAACGGTGTCAATAAAGTGAATATCGCCGTAATTAGGACTCCAACACCGTAAATTATTTTGCCTCCAACAATTTCGGCCATACGACCGCCAGGAACTTGTGTCAAAATATATCCATAGAAGAAAGAACCCAAAACTATACCCTGTGTAGCTTCGTCCCATTCGAATTCACCTTCAGTTTCAGGTTCGGTGCTGTTACGCCACGCGTCTGCCGGACACGTTGCGTCTTTGATGGTGATATTTGTGTGAGGTATTGCTGTTTGATTGACCATTGCAACAATTGCAACGGACAAATTAACACGCATTGCATAGACAACTGCGAATCCCAGGAAGCCCATGAAGCCAAAGATGTGACGTGCCTTTGGGAATTCCCCATCTTCTGTTGGTAAAAGAAAAAAAATGAATATGTTTTTGTTGAGGTTTTTAAAAAGATCAGTTTGAAAATAAAGGTTTTATAAGCAATTCAATTGGTTAATATAATTCTGCTTATTTTGTGTTTTTTATCTGATAATATTAAGGTTTTTGTTTAACATGGTTTGTATTGGCTTAAAACTCAATAAATTCAAATTCACAATAGCTCAACCAAGTACTTTAAAAAATCCTTTTAAATTGAAAAACATTTACAATACAATGTTAGTCCCTAAAAACATGTTTTTAACAATTACTTTTACCTTTACACTAATGATTACTCAAATTCTTTTGTTCTAAAAAGTAGCTCACGATATACTGATAAATTTAAAAAATCTATTAAGCGAAAATTGTTTTAAAATATCAAATTTGTTTGTTTAATTTCAGTTAAAGTTGTTTTAAATATTTATCAGCGAAATTGCTGTGCTCGGATTTTAAACATTGTTTTACGTTTTCATGCATTCTTTCAAACAAAAATTTTAAGAATTTGTTTTGGTCTTAAAGATCTCAGAGAAATGAAAATTACATATTTACATTTATTAAAATCATACAATATCTAATTAAATATGTTGCATTCAGGGGTAAGATAAGATCCTGGATTATTGTGGGGTTACGTGCAGAAGTCAAAGTAGCCACTTACTAACGTGGACACATTTCTAGTAATTTAAAAATCATAGGAATTCGAGAACCAGGAGCCGGATTTATTTAGAAGCAGCCGTATAAGCGAATAAGATCTTTAAAAACAAATTTTAGAATTTATAAGTTTCCAGGACTTCATACTTAAGTTAAATAATAAACTGTTAAATATTTTGTTTGTTCTAATGGCTACATTGAATGAAATTTTAAAGGTTCATTAGGTAGGGTGATGCCATGTAAGGTCGGCCACTTCCAAGAATCGGCCACTAAATCTTAAATTAAGACAATATAGCTACTTTTATCCGAGTAAACCAACTCTCATATGTCTTCAAGTTTTTGCTATAAGTTTAAGAAGAAATAGTGAAAAACTAGGTGGCGCACCAATCCTTTGACAGCTAGGGCCTAAGTAACTTAAAACTCTCAACCATTCATGTGTGCGAGTCATGTTGATGGAGGGGACCCCAGTTTTAATCCGGATCCGAACATTTTATTTGAGAAAGCAGTTTTCATGACAAGAATTACTCTTGGAGAATTTGTCAAATCCTCGCAAGGGGCAATATTCGTGAAAAAGCTTTGGTTGGCACAGGCAGGGATCGAAGCCAAGATCTCTGGCATGACAGTCCTACGCATTTTCTTTAAATTCATTTTTATTAATTCATTCTTAAACCTATCTTAAAACTAGACAAAAATTCATAAAACTAGCCTAATTAACCATAACTTACAACTAATTTACTGGTAGTCCTACGCACTAACCATCGCGCCACGGGTAGTTAGTAACAATCATAAGGTTATTTACTATTTGTTTTTGAATTTTTTTCCTAAAAACATAAATATTTATATATATTTGATTAGTGTTCATATTATTTTAAGTTCATGGGACTGTCATGCCAGAGGTCTTATTTCTTATTTGCAAACGAGTCTCAAGTTATACTTGACAAAAAAAAGAAATAGCTCTGGTGGACGTGCGCTACCGCCGGCACTTAGATTGAACACAAAAAACAAATGCCAATAGTAATAACAAATATGTACATTTTTGCTAGTGTCGCAATTTGGCTTGAAGTTAACAAAACGAATAGAACGAGTTCAAAAAATAGAACGAATTATAATTATGGATAAATGCTATGTAAATGATCTCAGCAGTAAAAAGTTTACCTTTGAAACATTTATTTTAAGACATTTTTAATACGATAAAATAACTTCAAGTTTTAATTAACAAATTGTGCTCTAAGATTCAGAATATTTATTGTCATGCGAGTTTTGAGATATCCTTAAACAAATCCTTGTGTATCACACAACAGTTTCAAATCGCCAGTCTAAAATATTTTCACTTGAACAAAAAACATACCTATAGTTTGTATTGAGTTAAGCAATAAAATATACAGAAGATTATTTAATTTATTTATTTACATCTACAAGCAATTTACAGCTAACAGATTACGACTAAAGATTTCTTACAATAATGACAATAATTGATGTTTTTTATAACGATATCTATATACAGTATTAAAAAATAAATAAAAGCAAAACAATTTCTCGAACTACTTAAGTCAACATAATGGCAAACTTTATTGAAATTAATGATAGCTCTAGAGACTGGCTCAAACCATAGTTTGTTCTGTGAAACTGTTCATAAAGCAAATCTACTGATCTAAAGGATCTTAGCGGCGCGTAGATAGGTATTATCGAAAGAAGTTGAGGGCATCTTACATGGTAGCATAACACATACCTCACAAGCATTACATCATGAATTTTTCGTCTTGATTCAAGAGACTTAATACCCAACAAAATACATCTTGCTCTGTAATCTGGTGAAAAATTCCAATTCATTTTATAAAATATAAATTTTGTAAAACGCCTTTGGACTTTTTCAATTCGATCAGAATAAGTGCTAAAAGTTGGGTTCCATATAACATCTGCATATTCTAATACAGAACTAACAAGAGATGTATAAAGCGACAATAAAGCAAAAGGGTCACTAAAATCAACACAATTTCGCTTAATAAAGCCAACAAGTGAATTAGCTCTGCTGACAATATAGTCAATATGACTTTTAAAAGAAAAATTTGAACTTAGAATTATGCCAAGGTCTTTGATTTTAACCACTCGAGAAAGTGTATTAGCCTCTATTAAATAATTAAAATGAATAGATGTTTTAGATTTGAAGAATGTGATCACATTACATTTTTGTATGTTTTGATTTAAACTGTTAGCAGTACACCAATTCGCAATTAGGTTAATATCAGATTATAAGAGGTGGCAATCTTCAACACATTTGATCTTCAAAAATAATTTCAAGTCGTCAGCATATAAAAGACACTTAGAGAATTTTACAGTTGACGCAATGTCATTAATAAAAATATTAAAGAGCAGAGGACCCAAATGACTACCCTGAGGGACACCAGAAGTGCATGAAATAGATTTTGAAAGAGAGCTATCAATGATAACTTTTTGCGACCTACCCGTTAGGTAAGATGAAATCCAACTTAAAAACTTAGAATGGAAACCAAAGATTTCCAGTTTTTGCACCAGAATGTTATGATTCACAGAATCAAAAGCTTTGCTAAAATCTGTATAAATCGTATCTACCTGATACTTATCTTCAATGGAATTTATAATATATCTTGAAAATAGTACCATATTGGTTGTAGTGGATCGCCCAGATATAAAACCATGTTGGAATTCAGATATAGATTCCTTGGTTAAGAATTCAATTTTGTTTTTTACAATACTTTCAAACAATTTAGGTATTGCTGAGAGCTTAGAGATACCTCTATAATTTTCTATCATATTCTTAGATCCAGATTTATGAATTGGAACTAGATATGAAGTTTTCCATGTATTGAGAAAGACTCCTTCGGATAGGGCCTTATTAAAAATACAAACAAGAGGAATACAAAGTGCTGAAGCACAACGTTTGAGAAATATAGCAGGGATGCCATCAGCTCCAGAATCAAATTTTGGTTTTAATGCTCTAAGTCCTGATAGCACTTCAGAACTACTTAGCTTTAAATCACCAATATCAACCTTACTTGGTATATTGGGAGAACAAGAATGATTGATAATATCAGGAGTTGAGTATACCGATTGGAAGAAGTTTGCAAATAATTCAAGAATAGAATCAATATTTGACCCTTCGGTATCCTTATAGGACATATTTTTGGGAAATCCATTTGATTTCCTTTTCGTGTTGACAAACGACCAGAATGAGTTACAATCTTTCTTAATATTACTCTCTATATTCATGATGTAACTCTTGTGAAGGAACTTATTAAGTGTGAAAAAATCTTTACGTATTTTACTAAAATAAGCATAATTTAACTCACTATTTGATTGCTTGTATTTGTTAAAAGCTTTACGTTTAGCGTTTCTTAGGTTAGATAATTGCTTATTGTACCACGGAAGCTTTGGATGTGTATTTGATTTTGAATTACGAGCACAAGGTATAAATTTAGAAAAACCTTCAAATATTATAGAAGAAAAGCGGAGATACGTTTTTTCGAGATTTAAATTTAAAAATTCATTGGACCAATTAAACTTAATAAGAAAATTATTCAATTCAATAAAATTTGCCTTCTTGAAGTTAAAACTTGTTGAATGATAATTAGAAACTGGATTAGAAAAAATATACATTTCAATTTCAATAAATAATTCTTCATGATGTATAGATTTATTTAAGAGAGAAAAAGGAACATTTGAAACTCTAGAACTTAAGAGATCATTACCTATAAAGACCAAGTCTAATATTTTATTTAAAGAATTATAAATTCCATTAATTTGAATAAGATTTAATGCATAAAGAGAATCAATAAAAATAAATTCATAATCTTTTATGAAATTACTAGCTATTAACATTTTATCACAATTATGTAAGTACATCTTTTGTTGCTAAAATTGTTAAACAACTTCGATCGCAAACCAATTTGAACAATTAGTTTTTTATTGACATTAACTTTCGCATTTGATAGTACCAAATTCGCTAATAAAAACAAAATAGTAGTTGGCAGTTCCACATACGTTCTAATTTTGCTTACGGTGGATTTCAAAGTGTTAAAATAATTTAAAGCTCTATCTAGTGATCTCGGTTCATTTTTTGAAAATTCGATCACAAAATATTTGGAAATCAAGTGTTTTTTCACATCTATTTGTTTATACAGAAAAATTATTTTGTGATATTCTGTATGTTTTCGAATAAAATGTATTCAATGCAACCGTCTTTCAATGTAATTTTTTTGTCACTTGCTCTTGAAAATTCAAATCTTTTTGCACCTTATCCGAACAAAATTTTGATGGAAATATTAAACATTGGAGATATCTCCAAATAATTTGTATGGTCCTTATAACATATACTAACATATTTTATTATGGAATCCCTATTTACTGTTTGACAAGCAATTTGTATAATACTCACATATTATTACATTGGAATGTACAGTGAGTCACAAAAGTCTACGTATAGTGCTAACAAGTGTTAAATTACCGTTTTTAGTTAAAATTCATTAATTGTATTAATTTAAAAAGGAATATTTATTATTTAAAAACAATTATTTAACAAAATTAGTAATTTCAATAGACAAAATTAAAGAAAAGTAACAAACTCAATTTAATATTTTGTTGGAATACCTTGTAAGTCTTTGATAGCTTTGATTCTTCGAGGCATAGACTGAACTAAATTTTCGGTGGCGTCAGGGGTTATTGAGAACCAAGCATTCGCAAGAGCCGTTCTCAGTGAATTTCGATCAAATTAAATTAAATTGGGTGGCGCAACAGTCCGTTGTGAACAAGGCCTTGTGACTTACAACTCTCAACCATTCCTGTGTGCGAGTACTGTTGTCAGGAATGGAAGGGACCTACAATTTTGAGCCGAATCCGAATTGCTAATTTGAGAAAGCACTTTTTTATGACAAGAATTACTCTTGAAGGATTTGTCAATTTCTCGCAAGAGGCAGTACCCTCGAAAATTATTTTTTTAAATTTTAAATTAAGGTGGCACAGGCAGGGATTGAACCCAAGACCCCTTGCATTAAAGTCCAACGCACTAACCATCATGTCACGGGTACTACTGAATTTCGATTTGTTATCCTAAATTTGCGAACCCTCCAGTTGTGCTCTATGATATTGAGATCTGGAGATTGCGGTGGTGGATGAAGCTGTTTTGAGACCCTAAACGCCAGCCACTCCTTTATAATTTTCGTCGTATGTTTGTGGTCGTTGTCTTGGTGCAGGATCCAGCTGCTTCCGAGCCTCAATGCTTCAACAGAGGCGTGCAAATTCTTACCCAAAATCTCCAGATATTGAAAGCGATCCATAGTCTCATCAATAAAAACTAGCCTCCCTACACCAGAGGCTGCTACAGCCCCCCAAACCATTACATGTTATCCTCCGTGCCTCACTGTAGCAACAAGATTTTTCATATCCATGGCTTGGTTCACCTTCCGCAATATTTTTCCCTTGTCATTGGATCCAAATTGAATCTAATTTCATCAGTAAAAAGTACCCTTTTTCAAAAACCGTGGTCCTCCGAAATGTACCGGTTCGCGAACTCTAGACGTTTTTCTCGATTAGTTTTGCTGATAAATGTTTTTTTTCTTGGCACTCTCCCATTAAACCCTTCACATCTTAAAACTCTTCGCACGGCCTCTAAGTGAACTTCTTTTCCCGACTTATTCGCATTTTTTTCCGCCAACTTAGGTGCACTTATTCAAGGATTGTGGTTAACTTTCCGAATAATGCTTCGGATGTCGCGAGTACTTAATTTTTTCGGACGACCAGAACAGGGCTTATTTGCAACGTGTCCCTTTTCATTCTAATTTTTTTTATTATTGTTTGCACAGTTGAGGAAGTTTTACCCACGATTTTTCCAATAGCACCATAACTTTTCCCTTCGTTTCTATACTTATATATATATACTCCTTTTTTCCATTTTCAACAATATTATTCAAATATCACACGATCACGAAATAAACAAGATTATGAAAGATAACTGAACACCAATAGTGATAAAATCAAATTTTGTAATTAAAAAATAGATTAAATGTACAGTTATCAGAACAAAGTTTCATATGTACACTTTCGTGACTTACAATTTTAACCGTTTTCTGATCTCTTTGGAATATTATAAATACCGTTAATGTCGCAATTCATATCTTTTAAATAATATTCGATTATTTAGTCAAACAAATATATTTTAATTTTGGCTAAAACCATTGATATACCATTTTTCATAGCTATATGTTGACTTTTGTGACTGACTGTACATTCAAAACTGTTTCTACTTTTCCAAATGAAATCCTAAAAATGTAATAACATTGCACATTAAATGTCATTTCTATGTAATACTTATTCAAAAATCATTTCCAATCTGAAGAAGTAAAAACATTGCTTAACCGAGTTTTAACAACCTAGACTCTCCAATTTAAGAGTCCAATTAATCGAAGTTTCAACTCAAACTGAGTATTCTAAAGCATAGGGTTGGTTCTAACGCTTTACAACTTGATGAAGAAATTTTTGAAGAAACGAGTTTTAGAGATTATAACTTTGAGAAGTAATTGGCCGATATACATAGAACTATTTAGTAACGATTTTGCAAATTGTAACCGAATTACACTTTTTTGTGTTTTTCTCGATTAGATGCGCGAAAGATTTAAAACTTAAAACGAATTTAAATGTTGACGACGATACAATGTCAACACTTATGTTTATTTTGATGTTCCCGACGAACTAAGCTGTCAGAATGACAGGAGGGGAGTTTTAGAATTAAGGGAAATTTAGAGTTATACGAGTTGCGAGCTTTTTGGGATATTTATTTTGGGAAGCGTTCGCAAAGTATAGTCTGAGAGCGGGAGAAAAAGATTTTAGGTAGCGCGAGAGAATGAGAATCGAATATTCGATTCCGATATCTCACGATTAAACGGTTCAAATGAGTTTGCGGAATCTTCTATGTACTAAATGGATAGGTTGAGGAAGAGGTTCGAAAGGAAAGTCTTTCTTTTCAAGAAAACCTCCGAAGCTGCAACAAGGGCATCTGATACCTGCAGCAAGACCAGTAAAAATTTCAAGTTTAAAAGTCGTTTCTAAGTGATTTGAAAATTCAGTTTTTTTTACGTATTTGAGTGAATCATATATTTCATTATATACTAACGAGGAAATTGTGGAATCCCAGGATAAATCCAGGAATTTCAAAGAAAAATCTCAATTTTCCGAACGAAGAGGCACAGGCGCTCAGGAATTTGGGAATGATCCCAATCGCCTAAAAGTATACCCCAGCGAACAAGGAAAATCAAAGTGCTCATTTCAACATCATTTTATAGAGGCACCGTGGTCGTGATCGTCTAGGCGACGAACCACGTACCTCTCAATCAAAGGGTCCCTGGTTCGAATCCCATCGAAGACTTAATCTTTTTTTGTTTTAACTTTTTTAAATTTTTCATTTTTTTTAACTTTAACTTTAAACATCTTATTCGTTTTGTTTGCTTTTAAATAAATCTTTTTGTGAAACGAGCTTTCCTAGTGCGATTAAAGAGAAGATTTTTAAATTTAATAACTTTTATTTATAAAATATCTAGTTCGGTCGAAAATAAAATAATTCGCGAAAATATCGAGTGCAAATACAAACAAAATTTCAAGTAAATTGGTGAAAGCAGAAGAGCAAATATTCACAAATAAAGATGACTCCAAACCAAACTATTAGCAGCAGTGGCCACTTCTACGAATAGGGGTAAGTTTGTTTGAGTATAATTAACATATATGTATATATTATCTTTTATTTGAAATTTTTTGTATCAACTCGAATTTTCCCGACGGAATTAAGTAATAAAGTGAATACCTACATTTAAACAGCAAAAGAATAGAATTATCATTACGTATAGTATTGAGTTCAATTTTCTTTTTTTATCGCAAGATTGCCAACTCGTTAAAAATAATAATTTAATAATTTTCATACAAATATTTTCATACATACTTTTTTTTAGTAAATATCATTACATTTAAACTAAAGTCTTAAATTGAATTACCATATTAGAATATTTTAAACCAAATGAATTACCTATGAATTTATTGTAATATTAAAATCATGAAATTAAAAATCATATTTATATTGAATAATTAAAATTGAATTTAATCATGAAAATCAATCAGTCGTTGAGAATTTATTGAGACCATGATATTGAACAGCACAATGTGCCAGGACTAATTTTTTAATATTTAGGATGAGGGTGAGGAACACGGGAGAGGATTAGGGATGATGGAAGGGTAAGAAGAAGCCTGAACAAGGGGTTGCTCTGGCGAGAGTGGCAACCAAGGTAGGGAGGGTAGAGGAAATTTACTCGCGCGTCTATCAACATCCTGACGCAGGCTGGATAATTTTTTTTGTAACTCCAGAAGGTTCAAGATCCCACGACCGAGCTAGTCAAAGGGAATACGTCCAGCCAACCGAACCAAGGCAAAATAGGAGGTTACAAATGGCGCCCAACGTGGAGCCCTCTATCTTTTAGATAGAATGGCTGATTATTTTTTTTGAGCCAATTCATTTTAACTCAATAGTTTACTTTTAACTTTCGTTCAAATTTCAAATTAATTTCATTCAGTACTTCAAATTTTTATTTTTTTTTCTATTTTTTTATTGCATTTTAAAGTCAATTTTAATTCCTTGCTTCGATTGCAGTTTTTGTTGTGAGTCCCGATAACTAGTTTTGAAACTGGTATCGCGCTGCCACAAGGAAACGTATTCGAACAAAAACTTTAATACAATTTCGTGTAAGATTGGTTCGAGTCTTCGTCATCCTCAATAAGGATTCTCGATTGTCCGAATCAAACGAACACAAAATATAATGCTGAAAGAGACCCGTCGATATAAAGGAAGGCGTCTTCGGAGGTCCTTTCAGCAAGCCCCATCAAATTCTCCGAAGGTCTCAGATGCCTTCAAAGATGAAGGGTTCGTCTTTCGAAGTCCTGAAACCCGAGGAGAATATTTTTTTTTTCAGAAGTCCTTTCCAACAGTAGTATGCTTTATTTTTTTTGCTCGTCGGCTCTCAGAACAACGGCTTCTTCGTTCCGACTGTCATCCATTCTCCTTTAGAAAACTCATCCTCATCCTAAGCCAATAAAACATTTTAAAACAAAACTAATTAGATTTTTTTTTAACATAACAATTTTCAAATTTCAATATATTTTTTTTTTTTCATTTTAAATTACATACACTTTGGTATTAAACAAAAATTTTGAATTTTTTTTGCTTAAGTCAAAAAAAAAGGTCAATTCTTTGATCGTCGAACTGGACACCTCTGATTTTGAATTGCATCACGGGGTCCGATTGGATTTTTTTGTTCCATTAAGCGGGACTGGAAGAGAAATTTCTGGATTAAGATAAAAGTTTTTTTTATATATTTTTTTTTATCAACACATTCAAATATTACCTTGAAGAATCCTAGTATTTGGAATTGTGGATTTAGTATTTTTTTCATTTTTTTTTTAGCACATTTTCTAATTATTTTTATTTTCCTGTTTTGGGTAATAAGAATTTCATACATTTTTTTTTTTTAAATTTTTATTTCGTTTGTTTGAATTTAAACACAATATCGTTAAAGAATTTGGAAATTTGAATTTGTTTTGGATTTACCTGGATTCTAATATTTCCTTAAAGTTTGTGTGGTAAATTTTTTTTGGAAAATTAGATACATATTTTTCTTTGCCAAGAGTAAGAGTAGCAAGGACATAATTGTAGAACACGACTAGGGTGGTTAAGTATGAATAGTGATCATAACTTTTCAAGTGCAGAAGACAACGTTCATAACTTTAACCCTCAGAACGAAGCTGATTTCGAAGAGTTCTACCGAAGGTTTCACACTACCATTGATAGGTTTAATTTAGACGCGTCATTTAGTTTCTCTGAAGAATTAAACTCTATAATTTCCAATTCTACCTCTAACATGGTCGATCAAGAGGCAGGTCAGGGTCATGACCATAATGCCGGTCAGCTTCCGGGATACCCAGAAGGAAACGTTGAGAGATTGGAAAATCAACGCGAAAATAATGGTGATCCAAATGAGGACCTTCTCTCTAGGATGGAAAGAACTATGGTTCAATATCAAACTCGAATTTTCCAACAAATGAATGCGTTCATGGAGGATGTGTCGCAACGGCTTGAAAGTTTGCGCATACAGCCGCAACAAGCAAGCAACCCATCCCCATTTGAATCGCAAAGGTCGACAATGAACCAAATTCCTCAACCAAGGAACTCAAACGGGTCTACGACTTTTGTTGCCTCAGGCCCTTGTAAGTTAAAACGTTGGAATATCACTTATGATGGTTCCGAAAATATTTCCGATTTTTTGCTGAAAATAAGCAGGATGCAATCGTCATCAGCGTATAGTGATGAACAGATTGCTGCCAACTTCCACATTTTGCTGGAAGGTAGGCCTAATAAGTGGTTTTGGCGTTTCATCAAAAAGAATCCTAACGCGGATCTTTCAGCTATAAAAGAAGCTATACAGAAAGAGTTTGGTAGGATGGAGTCCGAGATAGACATATATATGAGATTAATGTGTCGAAAGCAGGGTGCGAAGGAATCCTTCGATGATTTTTACGCCTCCGTGTGTTGTTTAAACGACCGTCTGAAGGACTCTTTCGATGACAAAAAGCTTATAGAAATCATCAGGGGCAACGCCAAAGAAAAATTAGGGGAGATTCTTCTGTCAGCTGAAATTAAAAATCTTGAACAGCTTCGGCAGAAGGCACGCGAGGCTGAAAGATTTTTAAATAAACGCGCAGTCGGTCATCGATCCGTAAATGAGATTGCGGTGGAAAACGATTCTCTCGATGAAGAATCGGAGATACATGAAGTTGCGGCAATGTATTCGTCTCGAAAGCCAGTTTCCACAGCCAATTACATCTGTTGGAACTGTGATCAAAAAGGCCACGCCTATCACTTTTGTCCATCGACCACCAGAAATTTATTTTGTTTCTTATGTGGAGCAAAAGGGGTTAACACAATCCAATGTGGCAAACACCAAACGGGAAACTTTTCGAGGGACGAAGCGAGGAGTGGAGAGATTCGTTCCTCAAGAAATCCTCCGAACCACTCGCAAAATTAAACGCCCCACTTAAAACAAGTAACCTTAATGAAACTGACGAAGATGCAACTCCGATTAAGATTTTAAAAAATGAAAAACCCAATGTCAATGTGAATCATTTTCATCCATATGAATCACATCAGCTAAAGTCTCTTCACGAGCGAAAACTAAATTATGAAAAGGTTAGGGCTACAATTTTCGCAACCAACAACAAGCCAATCAGTTCGAAAATTCAAAAATGTCGTCATCGCTTTCAAAAACGAAAAAAGTTCCGAAAGGAAATAATCGAAACCATTATATCATCTGAGACAGATGGCCGTTTATACGCTGATGTTCTGTTGAATGACGAGTCGGTTTTTGGACTCCTCGACAGCGGGGCATCTATCTCGGTATTAGGAAAGGGTTGTTGGGAGTTGGTCCGAAAAACCGGAGTAGAAGTCTTACCGTACAATAATGTTGTACGAACAGCAGACGGTAAGTCTCATAATATTGAAGGGCATTGTCAAATAGAGACAAAATATAACGGCCTAAGTAAAACCCTGACATTTTATCTAATTCCAAACCTGACACAAAGATTATACCTCGGGATGAACTTTTGGCGTAGTTTTAATTTGTTGCCGCAAGTCAGCGAGCTAGCTGTAGATTTAAACGCGGATGGTAAGGAAGAGAATTTCAAAAGCGAAGCCGAACTGATAAAACTTACAGCGGAAGAAAATTTACAATTGGAAAATGTAAAAAGGCAATTTCCTAATTTTGTAGTGTTAGGATTAGGAAAAACCGACTTCGGGTGCCACATTGTTGACACGGGAAACGCTAGCCCGATCAAATCACGACACTACCCTCTGTCCCCTGTGCGGCAAGAGGAAGTATACAAGGAGCTAGATAGGATGTTAGAATTAGGGGTTATTGAAGTCAGCAACTCTCCTTGGAGCTGTCCTGTCGTACTTGTCAGAAAACCAGGAAAAATTCGCCTTTGCCTCGATTTCCGAAAAGTTAACGAAGTCACTATTAAGGATGCGTATCCGCTGCCTCACGTCGAAGGTTTGCTAAGTCGTATAAAGGACACGCATTTTATCACGGGGATCGATTTGAAAGACGCTTACTGGCAAATTCCATTACATGAGAATTCGAGGGAGAAAACTGCCTTTGCAGTGCCTGGTAGGCCTCTCTACCAATTCAAGGTAATGCCATTTGGCCTAAGTAACGCGGGTCAAACTCTTTGTCGAGTAATGGACAAAGTAATTCCGAGTCATCTCCGTGATAACGTGTTTGTGTATTTAGACGACTTATTGATATGCACTTCTACCTTTGAGGAACATATGCGCATTCTTAAAGAAGTGGCTAGTTGTCTTCGTCGTGCTAACCTGACCATCAATCTGGTGAAGAGTAAATTTTGTATGAAGGAAATTAAATTTCTTGGGTTTATTGTAGGTCAAGGAAATTTGAAAACCAACCCGGATAAGATAGAGGCTATGGTTAATTTCCCTGTCCCAACAACGGTTAGGCAAATAAGAAGATTCTTGGGTCTAACGGGGTGGTATAGAAGATTTATCAGGAACTATGCCGATCTAGCTGCTCCTTTGACCAATTGTCTTCAGAAGAAAGCCAAATTTGAATTAACTCCTGAAGCAATGGAAGCTTTCGAGCAGCTCAAAACGGCTCTATCATCGGCTCCTGTACTATCTGAACCAAATTTCTCCAAACCGTTTACGATTCAATGTGACGCGTCGTCTGAGGGAGTAGGGGGTGTCCTCTTCCAAGTGGATGAGGACGGTAACGAAAAACCCATTGCCTTCATGTCCAAAAAACTTAATAAGTCCCAGAAAAATTACACCGTAACCGAGCAAGAATGCCTTGCAGCTGTGTTGAGCGTCCGAAAATTTCGAGCTTACGTTGACGGGCTACCCTTTACGATTATAACCGATCATTCGAGCCTCAAATGGCTCATGTCAATGAAAGAGTTGTCAGGCAGACTAGCCAGATGGAGCTTAGAACTCCAAGCTTATAATTTCTCCATTCAGCATCGCAAGGGCTCGCTTAACGTAGTCCCAGATTGCCTTTCTCGGATAAACATGGACGAAATCGCAGCGATTGACAACGCCGGCAACGGTGGGATTTTGGAGGGCTCTTCGATGTCCACATGGGGTGAAATCGATTTGGATTCAACCGATTTCGATTCCGATTCATACACTCACTTGAGAGATAACATTGTCCGAAACCAGTCAAATCTACCAGATGTCATAGTTTCTGGGAAATATATTTACCGAAGAGTTCGATTCAGAGAGGGGAATGTAGACGAAGAAGACTCACTTTGGCGCCTTTGGCTACCTGACAGTCTAACATTGAAATGCATTGAATTGAGTCACAACAGTAAGCTTAGTTGTCACAGTGGTTTTGAAAAAACATATTCCCGCATAGCAGCAAAATATTACTGGCCTAAAATGGCAAAAGAAGTAAGACTTTACGTCAAGAACTGCGAGGTTTGTAAGATGGTAAAAGCTCCGAATGAAACCCTTCGCCCACCAATAGTAAGTCAAACAAAAACTGAAAGACCAATGCAACGAATATACATTGATTTTTTAGGTCCCTACCCGCGTACCAAAAGCGGTAACGTTTACGTATTCATCGTGGTGGATCATTTCACCAAATTTATGTTTTTTAAGGCTTTACCGAAAGCCACTTCAAAACGAGTGATTCAATATCTTGAATCTGAAATTTTCCACACTTTCGGGACCCCTGAACAAATTCATTCCGACAACGGACGTCAGTTTGTGTCCAAGGATTTCAAAGAATTTCTGGACGAGTACGGGGTTAAGCATGTGCGTACAGCGGTGCATGCTCCGCAGGGCAACATTTCAGAGAGGGTAAATCGAAGTCTACTTAGCAAGCTAAGAATTTTGATTTCGGTGCAACAGAACGACTGGGACATCCATCTGTCCAGTGTAGCCTGTGCGTTGCGTTCAGATATTCACGATTCTCTAAAATGCCAGCCCTACTTCGCTATGTTCGGTCAGAACATGGTTACTCATGGGTCAACATATGCACTGCTTAGAAAAATAAATGCTTTACCCGATCCTGAAATGTTGGTCACACCCCGCGCACTGAAATTAACCTTGACACGACAGAAGTTGTCGGAGAATTTGGACAGGGCATACGTTAAGTCAAAAGATACATATAACAAACGTACAAGAAACGTTACTTACCAGGAAGGACAAGAAGTGTTCCACCGTAACTTCGCTCAAAGCAATTTCGTACAGGGAATAAACGCCAAATTGCTTCCCAAATTTCTTAAATCCCGTATAAAAAGAGTTGTAGGAAACTGTATGTATGAACTGGAATCACGGTCAGGTAAACCTCTTGGCGTTTTCCATGCCAAGGACATACGCCAATAAAAGCTGGAAAGAAAAACATAAAATTTCACAAAGCATCGGATTTTGTTTTGAAAAATTATAAATGTACTTATCTGACGATTTTTGAATCAAGTGCCCGTCTAGCATAAGTGGGTTCGCGTCCCACGTTGATTGTAGTTAACAATATCCTTGTATTCGGTTGCTTATAATTTTTTTTCTCGACGAACAATATCCCGAACCGACACATAATATAACGACCTTCGCACCAAAGGACAAATGAGAACACTTTTTATTTATAAACAAAATTCGCGATAAACTGACCATTACAAACGACATTGAAGACGAAGAGAATTACCTCCGAAAATTTTAAATGTAATAAACTTGACACTAGGGTAATCGACTTCTACCCATTTTCCACAAAATGACTCGTTATTTATTTATTCACATTTTATTAATTTTATTTCTATTAATCGATTAAGACAAAACACTTTCCCGACGGCACTTAAGGCGAGTGCAAAATCCCGACGGCAATTTGCAATTTTGTATGTTTTTGTTTTGTATTGTTGACGTTTGGGTTAACGACCTCTTTTTTTTCGATTTCCGAGTACCGATATATTTAAGAAAAGCCAAAAGGATGTGCCGTTGTTTTGTTTACAAATAATTCGAATGAGCCAGTTCGATGCTCATAATACTTTCTCCTTCACACACCAACGATTTCTTTTTTGTTTTTTTTTTTGTGTTTACCGTTTTCAATTAAAATTGAATAAAACTTGTTTTTTACACAACTTTTAATATATTAGGTAATACAAATGACACGAACACTCGAAATAATACTAAACTCTGACGAACGAACCTTACTGAAATTGTAAATTATAGCACTGCAACATTTAGCATGCATTCACTCTTAGCACTAAACACCAAAATTTGTGGGGTATTAGGTTCTACCGCCCGCACGATTTCCCAATTGCCCGAAGTTCATACGTGGGTTCGTTTGCATATTTCTGACAACGTTTTTATCAGAAAAAAGCAAAGCCCTGTAACCGAATTACACTTTTTTGTGTTTTTCTCGATTAGATGCGCGAAAGATTTAAAACTTAAAACGAATTTAAATGTTGACGACGATACAATGTCAACACTTATGTTTATTTTGATGTTCCCGACGAACTAAGCTGTCAGAATGACAGGAGGGGAGTTTTAGAATTAAGGGAAATTTAGAGTTATACGAGTTGCGAGCTTTTTGGGATATTTATTTTGGGAAGCGTTCGCAAAGTATAGTCTGAGAGCGGGAGAAAAAGATTTTAGGTAGCGCGAGAGAATGAGAATCGAATATTCGATTCCGATATCTCACGATTAAACGGTTCAAATGAGTTTGCGGAATCTTCTATGTACTAAATGGATAGGTTGAGGAAGAGGTTCGAAAGGAAAGTCTTTCTTTTCAAGAAAACCTCCGAAGCTGCAACAAGGGCATCTGATACCTGCAGCAAGACCAGTAAAAATTTCAAGTTTAAAAGTCGTTTCTAAGTGATTTGAAAATTCAGTTTTTTTTACGTATTTGAGTGAATCATATATTTCATTATATACTAACGAGGAAATTGTGGAATCCCAGGATAAATCCAGGAATTTCAAAGAAAAATCTCAATTTTCCGAACGAAGAGGCACAGGCGCTCAGGAATTTGGGAATGATCCCAATCGCCTAAAAGTATACCCCAGCGAACAAGGAAAATCAAAGTGCTCATTTCAACATCATTTTATAGAGGCACCGTGGTCGTGATCGTCTAGGCGACGAACCACGTACCTCTCAATCAAAGGGTCCCTGGTTCGAATCCCATCGAAGACTTAATCTTTTTTTGTTTTAACTTTTTTAAATTTTTCATTTTTTTTAACTTTAACTTTAAACATCTTATTCGTTTTGTTTGCTTTTAAATAAATCTTTTTGTGAAACGAGCTTTCCTAGTGCGATTAAAGAGAAGATTTTTAAATTTAATAACTTTTATTTATAAAATATCTAGTTCGGTCGAAAATAAAATAATTCGCGAAAATATCGAGTGCAAATACAAACAAAATTTCAAGTAAATTGGTGAAAGCAGAAGAGCAAATATTCACAAATAAAGATGACTCCAAACCAAACTATTAGCAGCAGTGGCCACTTCTACGAATAGGGGTAAGTTTGTTTGAGTATAATTAACATATATGTATATATTATCTTTTATTTGAAATTTTTTGTATCAACTCGAATTTTCCCGACGGAATTAAGTAATAAAGTGAATACCTACATTTAAACAGCAAAAGAATAGAATTATCATTACGTATAGTATTGAGTTCAATTTTCTTTTTTTATCGCAAGATTGCCAACTCGTTAAAAATAATAATTTAATAATTTTCATACAAATATTTTCATACATACTTTTTTTTAGTAAATATCATTACATTTAAACTAAAGTCTTAAATTGAATTACCATATTAGAATATTTTAAACCAAATGAATTACCTATGAATTTATTGTAATATTAAAATCATGAAATTAAAAATCATATTTATATTGAATAATTAAAATTGAATTTAATCATGAAAATCAATCAGTCGTTGAGAATTTATTGAGACCATGATATTGAACAGCACAATGTGCCAGGACTAATTTTTTAATATTTAGGATGAGGGTGAGGAACACGGGAGAGGATTAGGGATGATGGAAGGGTAAGAAGAAGCCTGAACAAGGGGTTGCTCTGGCGAGAGTGGCAACCAAGGTAGGGAGGGTAGAGGAAATTTACTCGCGCGTCTATCAACATCCTGACGCAGGCTGGATAATTTTTTTTGTAACTCCAGAAGGTTCAAGATCCCACGACCGAGCTAGTCAAAGGGAATACGTCCAGCCAACCGAACCAAGGCAAAATAGGAGGTTACAAAATGTAAACAATTTATTTGTAGAGTGAAGTTACATAGTAGGGCTCCTTATTAAAAATTTGCAAATAAGAACAACTGTAGGTAAAATTTGTATCTTTTAAGGAGCCTTAAAAAAAATTCGTACATTCTTAATTGCGAAGAAAAAACGAAGAGCGTGCGAATATTTAATACCTTAAATTTCAAATAGATAAACGCGGCATTGAAACCATATTTCTTAAAAACGGCCCACCTGGCACCTGGCTACCCTAGTAATTCCCGTAAACTTAAGGTTTCCTTGTATCAAATATTTGTTCAATTCCCGATCAAAATCAAATGTTCTTAAATCTATTTCATTTTATCTGTTCGGGAAGAAACATTTTTTATTAAAAAAAGCACTAATAAAGACTAAAAAGGTCGACTTTTAGGGTGCTGCCTGCACAAAATTCACACTAAACTAAATTTTAAATCAGAAACTCAATTAACTGAATTTGAAAAAAAAAGGTTAGGCCAACTATTAATTCCGTCACCTTATAAACTGTTCAATAAAATTGTTCACACTTTTCCATACTTATTCAACCGTAAAATTGAAATCTAATAACTTGTATTTGTTTTTGCATGGTTGACTTCACATTGCTCAATTAATGTTCAAAATAATAAATTTTCATTACATGGACTCTATAATATTATTCCATATTACTAACGAAGGTTAAGTCTTCCCAAATTTAGATTTATTGGTACCTATGTGCATGTTATGTACGTAGGAACATGTAACAGTTATATACAAAAATATAAGCTGAAAAAACTAAATATGTTTTAGAAAAATACCGAATTGAAATATCTAGCAAGACAGAGCTGAAAGTCTTTACCTAGACCCATCAATCATAGCTATAAATAGGTACCCAATAAAGATAAAAAAGAAGTCTGACTGAATCGTATCTTCCTTTTTATGTATGTACAAAAACGAACCTAGGAATACACCTACCTACGCAAGATAATATACAAAATATTAAGTAGGTACATATTCCACGTCGCGTCGTCGTCGGAAAGGTACCTACATGCAATTTAAAATATTAATCTAACATATGTTTAGAACTTACCAACATTTCCGTGTATTATTAGAGGCGTATCATCGAAACTATCATCAGTTAGTGTTCCCTCAAAGTTGTCATTGTCATCAAAATTGGTTCGTTTGTTGATGCCAGTACTCGGTTGAATTGGATCATGAACTTCCATCTCACTGTCACTTATATGGGTCATAGTTGCTGCTGCTGCTGCGTCTCCTTAAGATGTTCTATTCTATTTTGAATTTTAAAGTGCACCTTATTTTTGCAGCAATTATTACAATCAAAGATCTTAGCACCATTAATGGAGGCAACAACGATAGAAACTACCAACTTCCGTTTCAGTGTTTAAGTTTAGAAGTCAAAAGTATACCTACATAGAATATAAGTAGGTACAACAATAGAACACTCTTTGAATGAAGACACGTAGTCTAATTAATTCTAAGGTTTTTCTTTCTTACATAGGTCTCAAAACCCACATTCGACTCTTTTTATCTTTTATGTTTACAATATTTAATATCTCAAGGACAAGGAACTAACTTAAATAATAACATTTGAACTTGTACTAAAAGTAAATATAATAATAATACTGTTATTGAGATTTCTAATTAAATAACTTTCTAGTTTCTAGTTTAACTGGACTTGGACTTGCTTTGCTGCAATAGCAATATAAAGTGCTTCGCTTTTGCTTATGCTTAGTGCTAGCGTTGTTAGTGCAAAATATTATATTAAAAACCTTTGTTGTAGAAGATAAAAATTGAAATGGAAAAGGGGAATAAGGAATAAGATAAAAACATAGAAATGTCAAAAACAGCTGTTGGGTTTGTGGTTGGCTGGTTGGCTGGCTGGCTGTTGGCATTCGGTCATGGTCGAGGTGTTTTTCGAAATTTCCAATTTTCCAACCTGTGGTGTATGGAAGAAGGTAGGATAGGTGGTTTTACGATACGTTTTTATCTTACGATAAGACGTAAAGTGAAACATTTTGAATTGACTTTTTACGTAACGAATGTTGAAACTTTTTAAATGAAAACCGTTAAAATAAAATCATAAATAAATGTAAATCGAAAAATATAGGATTTTTCAATAAGGGATTTCATTTTGATTAAAAAAAAGTGTTTTCAAGAGAAAGCAATAAACAAGTATTTCATTGTTATTTGTAATTTACTTATTTAGAATGCTTTCACATTATTATACAACCTTATAAATATTAGCAACAAGCTTTGTAAGTGCCAGCATAAGTAGAGAGTAATTATAGTTAACATAACAAACAGAAAATAATGAAAAAAAAATTAAATGTACAAAAGTAATGTGTAATCGTATTATTAATAAATAAATTAATAAAAGAATATCAATATCGATAAGGTGCATAATAAGTTTTGTAAAAAAATTATGTTAAAATGGTTTACATGTGCATTCAAGAGGACACAAGCGTCGACAGGTATTTTATCAAAACCCACCTCTGTCTATCAACTCCTACTCTCATGTCTTCGTGGGGAACATCGGGTGCCTATTACCTCAACTGGAGATTGGGTTCCAACCCCAGTAAACATTTGTTTGGGGCATCAAACGAGTGAGGGAGGAGAGGTGTTTCCACTGAGGCACCTCTCCTTATCCAGAGGGCAGCGGAGGAATTCCCGAGATGGAATCAACGGAGGCGTCTACAGTTCCAGTAAGTTTGAACTACTTAGTGTGAACACCTTATAGGGCTTCTTCGATATATTCGGAGCCCAGGCCTATAAGAAGCGGTTTTATCCGGCTCCGCATAGATGGGGTTATACTAAGGATCTGGTTCTTTAGGTTGGGGTTTGTGCCGTCAGGGTGATTACCTGGCCACGTAAAAACACTGTTGTTGCAAAGCACCAACACGCCTCGGATACGGACGGATTTACTGTTTACAACCTACGCAAACGAATTAAGGACAACCAACTTCGGATATGCACGTGGAATGTTAGGTCGCTTAACGGACCACGTGGGCCGAAGAAATAGCGGAGGCCCTAGACTACTATAAAGCAGACTTCACCGCCATCCAGGAAATACGATGGGTTGGGCTGGGCAAAAAGACGATGAAAAACTGCGATATTTAACATGGTGACTGCTACCACGACGAACAGCGCTTATTTGGATGCGGCTTCGTAATTGGAGTCAGAATTGGGCAAGAAGTCTTGAGCTATAGGTGCATCAATGAGCGCCTCATGACCATACGCATCACGGCCAAATTCAGCAACATTAGTCTGATATGCGCGCACGCCACCACAGAATAGAAAGATGACAACACCAAAGATATGTTCTTCGAGCTGTTACATATAAGCAGTGTCCTAGCTACGATATTAAAACTGTCCTTGCCAATTTTAATACCAAGCTAGGAAGGGAAGACATCTTTGGTGGAATAATGGAATAACCAAAACTTCCGACAACGGATACAGGCTGATCAATTTCGCTGCGGGCGAGACGTTCTGGTAGCTAGTACGCGTTTTCCACACCTCAACATCCCCAAAGGAACATGGAGATCTCCAGACAAATCTACCGTCAACCAGATTTACCATATTGCGATCGACGCCAGACACGCTTCCAGAATCATGGATATCCGAACTTTCCGAGGAGCTAACATTTACTCGGACCACGACCTCGTTGTAGCAAGGTATCACTTCGGGTTTCCAGACCCAAGGCAACACAGCTAGGTGCTGGGAGAAGGTACAACGTCGAACGGCTACAATCGGCAGAGATCGCCAAATCCTTTTCGGACCGAGTTACAAGTAACCTCTCTCGAAGTTCTCTGCCGCCAACACAATGTATCGAAAACCAGTGGCAACATTGCCAAGATTTCCCAGCAATCAGAGAAGCCGCCTCTGATGTGCTGGGTTTCAAACAGCCACCAACAAGGAACCCCTGGTTTGATGAGGAATGTCGGCAGGCAAATGCAGCCAAACAACAGGCACGCAAAGCGGCGCTGCATAAAAGGACGAGAGCTGCTCGTGAGCTCTATGAGCAGAAGAGGCGAGAGGAACGCCGACTTCTCAGAAGGAAAAAGAGAGGGCATGAGAAGCGTGCGGTCGAAGATGTTGAGAGGTTTAAAAGCAGGAATGAAGTTTGAAAGTTTTATGAACAGGTGAAACGAAATTCACAGGTACATAAACCTAGAATCGACGGCTGCAAAGACGAAAGTGGAAACATCATAGTGGAACCGCAGTCAATGCTGAGTATATGGAAGAACCACTTCTGCAGACTGTATAACGACGACGACTTACTGAATTCCGCTGTCAGGCAGGATGATCCATTCAACATAGACCACGAAAGCCAACAATCCCGTCCTCCCGACTTAGACGAAGTAAAGATTGCCATATCTAAGCTAGAGTCTAATTAAGCCGCTGCGCTGGAGCGGATGTGGCTTGAATGCCGAGCTCGTTAAAGCAGCTGGAGATAAGTTGGTTAGGAGCATGCACTAACTTTTCTATAAGATATGGTCCGAAGAATGTATGCCCGATGAATGGAACCTCAGTATTGTTTGCCGATCCTGGAAAAAAGGAGACCTTCTAGACTGCACCAACTATAGAGGAATCACTCTACTTAACATCGCCTATAAAATCTTCTCTGCCGTAATATTTGAACGTCTAAAGCCCATCGTCAACGACCTGATAGGTCCTCATCAGTGTGGTTTAAGACAGGGAAAGTCCAAAGTCGAATGGCGTTGATAAAAAACTGACGCTCCGATGTTAGAAATAAAAAACGATGTTAAATAAGTTGATAAGTTCTACTAAATAAGCACTAAATAAGTCTTTGGATAATATTAAATATCAAGAAAGGGTTTTGTACTGTAGCAAGTTGTCAAAAGGAAATTTGTAGATTTTGCTTAAAAAGCTAGAGGTAGGTTTTATTTAACGTCTGCTTTACATTTTAAATTAAATTAAGCATACTTTTCCAAAAGTCTTTTATTATCTTTTATAGTTTAAAATTTCGGAAAAGTTAATTTACGAAGTAATAACTAGCGAGTTTTTGAAACACGTCATGATGCCCAGCAGCGACCTAATCGAAAAATGTGGATCACATTGCTCACATCGAAATACAAAAATTTATAATATATTTTTATAATTTAATATGGTTTACATTATTGAAGTGTAGTTCGTATGTTAGAATTAGGAAACATGATAAATGTTATCGACAAGTAAATGTTATCATATAAATATCAAAATTCATGATCATACTTTCAGTTTTACCTTATGGCAGTGCATTAGCTAATATTTTTTGTTCACGCTTAATAACGAAATAATAAAGGTTAAAAATTGCCAGCAACCTAATTGCACCTTTTTTCCAGCGTAAGCACTGCCTGAAATGTACTTTCCCAGCCACCTGCCCACTGGCACTGGAGTCTATCTTTTCACGATATGTGCTTGCTGGGCGAAAACTCCCACTTGTGCTTACCAGAAATTTGTTTTGATATTTTAAAACAAAAAAAAAAAAAGAACAGAGTGAGGAAAATGGGGTCATTACAGAAACTGATATGCGCTTCAGAAGTTCAGAGTTTTTCCTTGATAGATACAAAGAAACCATAAACATGTGGTTGAACCCGATAGAAGCTTGATTTTATTTGTTTCAATTAAATTTTAGGTTTATCGTTTTCCTTATCTACCTACAGAACTTGTCACTTGCACTACGCTAACACGACAAATCCCTAAATACGGAGACTAAGGCTTTATTAGGTATTAACTTTGATAGTTATCGAATTGCAGTGAACCCTAGATTGAAAACCGAGGTCTTTGGTACTCACTTCGAAAATTTCTATGCATTTACAGTAAAAATGTTTGGAAAATAACTAAAAACAAAGCAAACAATTTTTGGTAAAGTAGCTTTATTGTTTTAAAATGCGATATTATTTTCATAGTTACATTGTTTCATAAGAATATAGTAGAGTATTTTGTTTTGAGACTTTAGACAAATTATTTCCGCCATCCAGGCAGCTTTTTAGTTTGCAAAAATTGTTCCGAATGGGAAGACTATGCTTTTTAAATGTCCAGAAATTTGTAGTGTCTCATAGTGATATGAATTCTCAACAAGAGCATACGGCTGTGCTTTCTGAATGTATGGATGAAGTGGAGACAAACTCACATCGAAACAATTCAAATAATAGTTTTGGAGTGAAGTTGCAGTGATTACTTCATATGCCATGGCTTGGTTCTCACACCAAATTGATACATTTTCATTAGTCGTCTCCTTTTTGATCAACGCAATTGCTTCCTTTGATGTTCGGAAGCTAAATAAGCAAACAATTGGCAAGGCTTTACCATCGCCGGCGCCGGAATCGCCTTTGAAATATTCCTGTGAAAAGTCCCAGACCAGAATTGATGCATAACTCAGCGGTCCTTCCGGAGAAATAGTTTTCGTAGTCAATTTAGATACAATTTTATTGGATTGTTTAATAGTGTCTTTCAAATTCAGGCCTTGAAGTTGATCTTCAGAATAAGTTTTAAGCTTGGATTTAAGATTTGCTGTAAATCTTTCAGCACACGATTCCTGAACGAATACCAATTTTACGCCACCTGAGGTCTGTGGGTCATCAATGGACTTGGCAAGTTTGTATGTAGCTGCCTCAATGTCAGACTGATGAAAGATTACCATAGCAAAGGGATTTGATGTCATGGTTGAGGTTATCTGAATTTATGAGAGAAAGAAAGTGATAAGAACTGCGGTGATAAGAAGTTGGTTACTTACTTTGGTGGTTGTTTCTATGTTCTGGTCGTATGCAAGCTTATCCAACATTGACTGAGTTATAGGCTTTTTGTCTGACGAGCTTGTCATGGCAAATTAAAGCGATCACAAATTGATCAGATTTCTTTTCAAATACAAAATAAACAAATACCAACTAAGACTCAACAAGTGGACACTGGGACTGGACAAGGTATGGTAAAATGAGTCAATGGGAAGGGGAACTAGGAATAGTTTGAAATTTGACAAGTAATTACGTTTTCTTCGGTTCCAGGTTTGACGTAACGTAGCGTTGAGTTTGGGTTGTGAATTTGTTTTCCATTTAAAAACAAACAGGGTGCACCGTAAAAAAGAACAGTTCAGGGTGATTCAGAATGAAACAGAGCTGTAACCTTTTGGCTAAACAATTGAGTTTTTGAATTCTTATCAAACCTGCAAAACATTTTAAACATAGAACCACCTAGCACTCTTATAGTTTTTTAAATTGGTAACTTTATATTAAGATCTGAAATATGATTTTTTATCTTCACGATTGTTTTATTTACACGGAGCAATTGTTTATATAGTATCTATTCCTACAGAACCAGGTCGTGATCTCTCAACCATTTCAATAAATGAAGAACTTCCAATGAAACCCCAATATAATCAAAAAAAAAATGAAAATGGGATAATTTTTTTTTTATCTGATGGAATGTAAACTCAAAAATGAAATAAAAATAGAAAGAAATATTTCCTCACCCTTAAAATATTATAACTATTTAGATCTATATGCAAATTCTTTCATTTTTTTTGCCATACCAAAATATAGACTGTCAATAAAATCTTTTTATCATATTATGATGAAAACTATTGCATGCAGAAATGTAGTTCTAAAATGCATTTGGGCGTTCTTATTGTACGATTTTAATTTTCAATTTGTTAAATTTCGTTTCGTTTTCATTCATTGCTTTTGAATTATGATAAAAGCGTCAATAAACGAATGGTGTGGATATTCCTTTAGTTTTGATGTCAACCATCATATAATTGAACTGTCAACAAATTCATATTTACGCATTAAACAACACATTTCTTTTAATATTGGATCAGCTACAATTTAAGATCTAAACTGTGTTTGTACAACAAAAAAGTGTAAGGGACTTCAAACAAGTTCCGGAGACGAATCATTCTTGTCCCTGATTTACAAGCTTGAAATCAATCGATTCAATAGCTCAGGCAATACAGGTAATGACAGACATACACGCGGATGGAACAGCCCTATCTACTTTTTTTGACATCTCTACCATCGTTATGTTATAAAAGCTAAAGCAATACTTACTTTACTTAAGGTGGCGCTACAGTCCGGGGTGGACCTGGGACTCAACCAACATGCGCCTCCAGCCAGCTCGGTCTTTAGCTAGCTGTCTCCAATTTCGCACGCCAAGTTGGTTGAGGTCCTCTCCCACCTGCATGCCCCACCTGAGTCCCGGTCTTTCTCCACTGCGCTGTCCCTCGGGATTGGATTCGAAGACCTTCCGGGCTCGAGCGTTGATGTCCATCCGCTCTACATGACCTAGCCATCTAAGTCGTTGGACTTTAATTCTGCTAACTAGTTCAGTGTCACTGTACAGCCCGTACAGTTCGTCGTTATATCTTCTCCTCCATTCTCCATCTATGCCTACGGGACCAAAAATCACCCGAAGAATTTTTCTCTCGAAGCATCCTAAGACGCTCTCATCTTTCTTTGACAGGGTTCAGGCCTCAGCGCCATAAATGAGAACCGGGATGATGATGATTTTACATGCTCGAGAGAGGACTTTACTTCTCAATTGCCTTCTAAGTCCAAAGAAGCAGCGATTTGCAAGAGTTATTCTTCGTTTGATTTCAGCGCTGGTGTCGTTGTCTGTGTTAATAGCGGTGCCTAGGTAGACAAATTCCTTAACTACCTCAAAGTTATAGCTGTCCATGGTGACGTTTTGTCTAAGACGTCGTCGTTCAGTGTCCTTTTTTGATGACAGCATATACTTGATCTTGACCACTAAACCCATCTTCTTAACTTCCGTCCTAATGCTCAAAAACGCTCCACTGACATCACGCTTTGATCTTTTAATTATGTCAATATCATCTGCGTATCCGAGTAATTGTATGGACCTTTGGCAGATTGTGCCTCTAATGTTGACGGTTGAGTTTTGCACAATTCTTTCCAGAACGATGTTGAAGAAGTCGCGTGACAGTGCATCGCCTTGTCTAAAACCTATTTTGACATCAAATGCATCGGTAAGATCTTTTCCGACCTTGATAGAGCAGCATGCACTCTCTATCGTCATAATAAGTTTGACAGGGATGCCAAAACTAGACATAGCTCGGTAGAGCTCTTTCCTATAGATGCTGTCATACACGGCTTTAGAATCAATAAAGACATGCAGGGTATCGATTTGAAGTTCCTAGGTTTTTTCCAAGATCTGCCGTAGTGTGAATATTTGGTCAATAGTTCGGCAGTGATGCCGTCAGCTCCAGCATCTTTGTTTGACTTAAGGGCAGATATAGCTATCTTCACTTCGTAAAGGTCGGGTAGGCGGAATTGTTGATCTACGTCGCCTAGGTTGAGTGGCTCCATCTCCCTTACAGCGGAATTCGGTTCGTCATCCCCGTTATATAATTTGGAGAAGTGGTCTTTCCATATTCTCAGCATCGACTGCGGTTCTACTACAATGGTCCCCTGTTCGTCTTTACAGGCTTCGGTTCGTGGCTGGTACTCTTGGGAGGTTGTTTTTACCTTTTATTAAAATTTACGAACCTCATTCCTGTTGTGACATCCCTCTATCTCCTCGATCGCGTGCTTCTCATGCTCTCTTTTTTTCCATCTAAGAAGCCGGTGTTCCTCTCTACTCTTCTGCTCGTAGAGCTCGCGAGCAGCTCTAGTCCTTTTGTGCAGCGCCGTTTTGTATGCCTCTTGTTTCGCTGTGTGTGCTTGCCGGCATTCGTCGTCAAACCAGGGGTTTTGTTGTGGTGGCCGTGTGAAACCTAGCACTTCAGGGGCGGAATCTCTGATGGCTGCAAGGCAATGTTGCCACTGGTTTTCAATGCTTAATGCAGGCTGCATAGGACTCCTTTAGAGGTTATTAGAGACTCGATCGAAAAAGGACATGGCAGTCTCTTGCGATTGTATCTGTCCAACGTCCTTGTTTTGGCTTGGATCGGGATATCCGTAGACGTACTAACCTTGGCAACAACGAGATAGTGGTCCTAGTCAATGTTGGCCTCTCGGAATGTTCGGATATCCTGTATACTTGAGAAGTGTCGTGCGTCGATCATAATGTGGTCAATGTGGTTGGTGGTTGATTGATCAGGAGATTTCCATGTCCCCTTGTGAATATTGAGATGTGTGAACTGCACACTAGCTACCAGAACGTCTCGCCCCGTAGCGAAATCGAGCAGCTTGAACCCGTTGTCGGAGGTAGTGTCGTGCAGGCTGTATCTCCCGATTATGCCACCAAAGATGTCTTCTCTTCCTAGCTTGGCATTATGTCTTGTCCAAGAGCTCGAAGAATAATATATCTTTTGTGTCTTCATCTTTCTCCTCTGTTGGGGCATGCGCGCATATTAGGCTTATGTTGGCGAATAAAGCCTTGATGACGATTGTCGTGATGCGCTCGCTCACACTGTTGAAACTCAAGACTTTTTGCCTGAGTCTAGTTCCAACAACAAATCCACACCCAAACAGAAGCTGTCTTTGTCTTTTGTAGTATATATCACACTCTTTTTGTTTGCGTTTGCCTTGTCTATCCCATCGCTTTTCTTGGATGGTGGTAATATCTACCGGCAGCAGTTTAGGGCTTCCACTAATTGTACGGCTGTATTCGAAGTTAAGAGGAAATAGTTTAAAAACATTAATATTGTCACTTAAAGGAAATAAAGTCAGATGATTGAAATGAATGATGAAATCAATTTAGATTTCGATTTCATTTCACTCGATTTTGGTAAACTATCTGCATGCCTAGTGATTTAGAAATGATGCTCCTTGCTAACTAAAGCTCACAAACGATCGATTTATTTATAAAAAAAACTTGAGGACTTAACTGTCAAAATTTTAAAATTTTCCATTTGTGTCTGTCATACGACACGAACAAAGCGTGAAGTTAGCTGCAGTCAGCTTTTTAACCCATTACCTTGGTCATTTTATTCGAAGCTCATAGATACTCTTCAATCTTGCTCCCATAAAGAAAATAAACACAACCTGATTGATATATTATGACTTTAAATAGTAACACAGAATTTTTTTGTGACAATTCAGTTCTGTGCTCAGTTTTTAACATAAAAACATATTTAATGACAAGTGACCCACTGACATAATTTTTCATAATTTATCCTCACTACCATCCCTGTTTCGAAGAAAATTCACCACAGCGAACATTTGCCAAAAGCAAGTGTCAAAAAAATTATCAGTAAAATTTGACTTTCTCTTCCTCCACCATATTCGAATTCTCTATTTTGCCCGATTACGCCATTTCAATACCAGTCCCAATACCAAAATCCAAAAACCAGTGGGCAAAGGAAAATAATTCTCAGCTCAGGAAGACCAACAAGGGCAACAAGTGCTCGAACGGAACCCACGAGAATAAGAAGTGCGCATCGAAGAAAAAAAAAAAATAACCCACAAGTGCGATAAGATAGAAATTTTGTGTATTTTGTAATCCAACATTTAATACGAATCAATAAAAAAAATAAATCGTGACAGTGTCAGAATCATTAAATAGTTTTTTCTTCATTCTCAAGATTTACGCAGTTTTATGATAAACTCCCCCAGCAAGATGACAGACCTCAACGATGCCATGTCCTCGCCATATTTCCGAGTTAAGGTTAGTATCAAGGAACAAGAATAATAAAAACTACAATGAATTCCCTGTCCATCACATCAAATATAAAATAATTGATTCAACCTTATGTTCTGTTTTCTGTTCTCTCTACTGTCTTCTTGATTTTGATCTTGATCTTTATTCTTCTTATTGCAGCTAATTGCTCTGGTGCACTTTGTATTCCTATCAAATGCCATGCTCGGAACCTGGAGCCACAGTGGCTTCCTGTTCTACAACATCCTCTTTATGGTATCACTATTTTGGACTCTACACTGCAAGGAATCCAAAGAGGCCATCGAAACGGTGAGTAATTTTCCTAATAGGTTGACACCCACATCATAAATATTTGATTGCAAAAAGAATGAACAACCAAACATGATTCGCGCGATAAGAGCAACGACGCACGATGGGCGTTAAATTTAATCATCTAATTTGGATCTTCTCGAGCAGCTACCTATCTAGCTATACATACTTTGCTTGGAAGAATCTCATATAGCACATAAATCTTCTGTTATCAAGGTGCTAATGATTGTAAATAGCAACCACCTGCCTAGTCTTGTGTTGTTGTTTATCTCATCTTGTGTTTACCCACTTTTTGCATGCCGTGCACAATGAGGCGAAACCTAACAGTCCCTCCAGTGTACGTTTGGGTAAAGGGGTCTAGTTTCACTTTGTCCAAATTGAATCAAGTTTCACAAAAAATCTCACTCGAAATCGCTGAGTCAAAGAATTCTTGTTGCGCAGCTTGAATAAGTTTTATCCTACACCTATTTTATTTCTTAAAACAACAACAGCAAAAAACTAAAGCTAAGGGATGAGATATTGGATTTCAATTCGATTCGGATTAGAATTTGGAATATCAGCTTTATGTAGCAGTTCAAAACTTGGCTCGATGAAAAAAAAATAGAAAAGAAATCGAGGTCATTGTGTGGTGTGGTGTGGTGTGGCGGCTGGCGATGTATGGCGGTGGTGTTTTGTTGATGGTGGTTGATGATGGTTCGGTTCGGCTTGAAGAAGAAGGCCTCTTGCTTGCGTTACCTCTATAACATACCTTACATACCTTGCGTGTTTTTTATCCGTTAATAGGTTGGTAGGTAGGTATTTCTTTCTCTGGCCTTAGGCACTTAAATGTGGACTTTATTATTAATGAAGTTGGTTGGTCATTTTCTTGAGAACTGTGAGAGTTGAGGGTGGTTAAATACAGATGGTTGGGGTTTTGGAAATACTAAAGGTACAATATGGGGGATTTTATTAACAATGTTTTTTTTTCGTCATGTTGTGATTGTAGAAGTAAGAGTGTTTTAGAGAGGTTTAGTGGAGGGGAGGGGGAAGTAGTTGGATTTATAAAATAATAACAGCTGCACACAATTTTGCAATAAACTATTCGTATTCGTAGTCAAACGAAGGCTAAAGAGTCGATGAATTATATAAATTCTTAAAAACATAGAAACATAAAAATGTAGGTAGTAATGTTCTAAAAAAATGATTCCAAGGACCAAAAACTGTGACTTTTAGAAAACTAGTATTGAGTCCTTAATTTTTTGTTTCCAAGGAAAAAATTGGAAACTTTTATAAAACTAGTATTGAGTTCTTCATTTTTTGTTAGTTATTAGAAAGAAACTAAAAAAAAGCGGATCGATAGTTTAATGAAGAAGAAAACAGCTTTTGACGCACATTTAACTTTAATGACCTAAAATCGAAGTGTTTTAATCATCGTCTTTAAATCAAATAAAAATTGAAAACAGGGGTCCTACTTTGTAACTCGATTCTTCAATGAAATTGCTCGAATTCGAAAAATTGGTACTATGTATCTTTTTGACTACTTTCGAAACAACGAGAATCGAATAGTTCTAGAAGTGCCAACTATATTCATATAAACCCATTTAATGTTTTTTTTAGGTGATATTGCTTTGATTTCTGTTTTGTTTTCCGTCAGCTTTCTTTTTATGTAGGACTTCCAATCGAACCAAACCTAATAAAATAGAAGATTATTTCTAGTGATTATTTCACTTTAATGTTCCACTTACTTTTTTCCATACAGCAGCATCTTTATTAGGTTGCCCAAGACAATTCAGCTCTACTTTTACTTTTTCCCAAAAGTCGTTAACCTCTTCTTTGTAAATCCTTGGGCCAAATCTGGATTCTCACTTATTAATTGAAAAAGTCTCTGGTATTGAGCCTTGTTTGTTGTTTTTGCCCTTTATAATTATAAATACTTACATTTTCGTTAATAATATAACTGTACAGCTTCAATGTCCGACACAAATAACTTGTCGTAGAAAAAGATGGCTTAATTCCATTCTATTCGAAATCAGTGATGCCAATTTTTACGAATTTCGAAAATCGTAAAAGATTTTCCACTCCGAATCCACTACGAATGGAATTTTTGATAGTTTTATCAACGGAGTGAATTTTGAAGTACGATGGAATTTGTGATAGGGCTGATTATATGGAATTATTCAAATGAAGATAAGTGTCTTATTTCATTTAATATGAAAAAAGATTATGAATATAATTTTATTGATTCTATGTATTCTTTGAATATTTCTCAAGTTAATCAAATTTATAATTCACTTAATAGATTGTTAGATTTAGTTTTTGTAGATAATATTAATATTGAAATTATTCAAGTTCAATTTCCACTTTTAAAAAATTCTATTCATCATGTTGCAATATGTTCTATTTTAAAATTTGAAAACTGTGTTAAAAACTCTGTACTTTTGTCTAATGATGATTTTTTTGATTTCAACAAAGGAGATTTCGTTGCACTCAACAATTACCTTCAGTCCATTGACTGGACGCAGGTTTATAGATATTTTTTCGGTTGGCTTAAGACAATATATTCCAAAAAGGAAATGTTTGAAATCATTTAAAACACCTTGGTCTAATAAACGATTAATTAATTTAAAAAATGTTAAGAATAAAGCTTTTAACAAATTTAAAAAATCAAATTCCGAAGCTGACAGAAAGCTTTTCTGCCGATTTCGTAAAGAATATGATTTCCTTAACAAGTATTTGCATAAGCAATACATATTGAACATCCAAAGCCGTATTTCTTCGGATTCCAAAGCCTTTGGATTTTCTTGAAAGGAAAGAAACGTTTTTTAGCTCTTTAAGAAAATATGGAATTTGATGGTAGTATTTCTTCTTTTCTCAAACTTTTTTAAGTCGGTTTATGTTCAACATACCGAATTAAATCTTTGTCAAACAGAAAATGTATGCATTAACAATGCTAATATCTCAAAACTTCATCTCTTTGAGTCTGACATTCTTAATTGTATCTCAAAATTAAAATCTAGCTCAAATCCTGGTCCGGATGGAATTCCATCTCTGGTTGTCTAGCAATGTCAATTAACATTAGTGTTTCCACTACTAATAATTTTTAATAAATCTCTCTGTACTGGCGTATTTCTTGATGAGTGGAAGTTCTCATACATAAGACCTATTTACAAAGCTGGTCAAAAAAATTGTGTAACAAATTACCGCGCTATAACTAAGCTCTCTGCAATACCTAAATTTTTTGAGCTTATAGTAAAAGATCGTTTGTATTTTAGTATAAAAGATCATATTTGCGTTGAACAACAGGGGTTTATGTCAGGCAAGTGTACTTGAACAAATCTCATGGTTTATTGTAAATATGTCGTCGATTCTTTAGAATCTGGTTATCAGGTAGATACTATCTACACAGACTTTATAAAAGCATTTGATTCTATTTGTCATGAAATTCTTCTAGCTAAACTTCGAGCTTTTGGCATTCACGGATTGCTTCTAAAATGGATTTCCAGCTACCTTTATAAAAGAACACAATGTATACAAGCTTCATCAGGAGTTCTTCAAGGTAGCCATCTGGGACCACTTCTTTTCAATATATTTGTTAATGATATCCCCTCTCTTCTTTAAAATGCATCTTGTTCGATGTATGCTGATGACATGAACATTTTTCTTTGTATCAAAAATAGAATTGATCAGCAAAATGTTCAAAATGATTTAAATGTTTTATCTGATTGGTGTGATAGGAATATCCTTCCATTGAATATCACAAAGTGTAATGTGTTTACGGCACATCGTATTTTAGTTCCCATGATTCACAACTACCATATGTTGAACCAGATTCTTGATCGCAAATCTGAGATTCGTGATCTTGGAGTCATTTTTGATCCGAAGTTGTCTTTTTCGTTACATATAGATTATGTAATTGGAAGGGCTAATTCAATGCTTAGTTTCGTCAAGCGAAATTGCAACGAGTTTTCTAACCCTTATGCTCTGAAATCAGTGTACATGTCATTAGTTCGTCCGATCCTTGAGTATTCAATTCAATTCAATTCAATTGTTTGGTGTCCTTCTACTTCCATTGGCATAACTCGTATTGAAAGGCTTTCACAAGATTTGTTGTTAGGTAACTGAAATGGAGAATTGATACTCCTTCATATCCGTCAAGATGTGCTTTGATTGGACTTGATTCTTTACAAAAAAGGCGTTCTGTTGTACTGTAATGTGTACTGTTTGTCCATGATGTATTTTGATACCGTATCAAATGCCCACAAATCATTTATAATTTTGAAATCTATATTCCGGAAAGAAGATTGCGTCTTCGTCATTTCTTTAACAATCCTAAACATAGATGTAATTATGGTTGCAACGAACCATTTTCTAGATGCATACAATTTTTCAACACTATATGTAATGAACTTGATCTTTCTACAAACAGATGTGAATTTAAAATCCAATCGCAAAGCATATTATAAATTAGCTTTGAGTATTTAATTATATTTTTATATCAAAATTGTCAGTAATCTGTAAGATTTATATCCGTAGAAGAATAAATAAATAAATAAACTTTCCAATAAGCGAGGAACTACGTTACTCGAAAGTAGTATTCAAAACAAGGCAAAATCGAAAATAATCACTCTAGTGTAACTAAAATGTTATAAATTATTAATATGCAATTTGAATTTGAAAGTTTTTCATTCAAGTTTTTGTGTTTTATTATTTACACCGGGAATTCATGATTTTTTCCAAAAATATCGTTTGGACTTTCGTTTCTCTTCCTAATTCATTTCAAAATTCATCATCAGCAGGCACATGACTCTTTCGATTGAAGTCAAAACTTCGGCAAGTATTTTTGACGTGGTTTGCTGTACACGTCTTGCTTTCTTGTCATCACCGATGTGGTTTTGGTAATCTCTTATTGCCAAAAACTTCAATGCTGCTTATAACTTCATGAATTTGTCTTCTGCGAGAAGAAGCTTCGCCGTGTGGCACGTAGCGCAGCCCTCCTGTTGAAACAAAATTTTGCCAATATCCTTCTGTGATCAAAAATTCGTTCAACATGGCCCGATAACGATTGCCATTGACTGTAACGGCCACTCCTTGTTCATTTTCGAAAAAAAATTGGTCCAATTATTCCTCGTTTTGGGTGTATCGGCTATTCAATGTACGCGTACGGGTTTTCTATGAACCAGATGCGACAATTTTGCTTGTTTACATATCCGCCAAGATCTAAATGAGCTTCATCTGAAAAGATGATGAACCAAAAAAAACTTTCCATGGCGGACGCTATATGTGCAAACCTTTTCTCACTGAGCTGCATTATTTTGGAATTACCTCTTATTCTTCTGTGTTCAATTTGCTCGTACCGTTCTTCATTTTCTTGCAAATTAAACCTAATTCCAACAGTGCCCATCTTTGAAATAATTATCCTTGTCCACAAATTTGATGTTTATTATTGTTTTATTTTCATTTTTTTTAACTGTCAAACAATTTGATACTCGTTCGAAAGTAAAAACATTTTTGAAAACAAGTTGGTATAACCGGCATACGATTCTACTTTCATACGTAGTACGATTTGAAAGTAGAATAGGAAATGAGTTTCGAATAGAATCAAAAGTAGAATCGAGTTACATAGTAGGCCCCAGCTTTTCATTTGACGATCGATAACGATACATATCATTGAACAAATAATTTCGTAATCGAAAACGACACATCTTGAGTGTCGTTTTAGTTTACATATTGATATTCAATAACAGAAGATTTTGTGTAGCTTATTTCCATTGTATTTTTGTAGGAAAAGGGGGGTCAATAAAAATCAATTTAAGACCTTTTTTAATTATGGGTGCACTTATCAAAACTCTTTCAACCTGGAATGCTGTTATTAAACTAGGATGAAATATTTTTCGTTGAAGCGATCAAATGATTTAATCTTAGTTTATTTCCATCAAAAAAGTTCCAAAAATACCAATAGGGGGAGCTGGGTGGGCTGGTACACATATGTCCCGCACGGCTTTTTGAGTGGGACATATTTATCCCATTAGGCTATTATAAACCCAGATTCAGAAAAATTATTTTCTAAGTAATGTTTTTTTATTAGTTAAATTTTTTTATAAATGGCGGAAAACGTTATGACAGACACAGCTGTTCTGGGGAGTCATTCCGTAATTTTCAAAACGATAGTCGACAAATCGATTATCATTAACGATATCGTCAATAATTTGCTTCACTTAACTTTGTCACTATCATCTCGTCTATCGTTTGCAGTATAAGATAACTGAAATGTCAAAATTAACTCAACGAAAGATAATGATTGTTCGATAACTTGAAATGTTATTCAACATGGTTTTTGTCTATGGGAAATTGTGAAAATTTGCAATAAATTGCTTTTTACCAAACTTACCAATTATGTTTATTGTTATTGTTACTGTTTTTATTTCTTGCCGTCGACGAAGAAACTATAATTTTAAGTTACTTATGCCTGTTATTATTGTAAATATATTTATAATTTTGTATATATGTACATACATAGGTAAGTAACGGAAATTCATCTGCAAACGGGTATAACATTTGTGGATAAGCATCCTTCCATGGCACATAAGTATGACCCCAATTATGTTCAAGGGAAAGAAGATGGACATAACTTGGCTTCAAAAATATTTCTTGCTACCGAAAATACTTTGGATAATATGCTTCGTGCAAGAGCATTGGTACCCTCCGCCACCCAAAGTTTTAATAGTTGCAGCAAACCGTCTGTCAAACTTATTGTTCCCAATATCTTTATAAAGGCCTTTTTTAAATAACTTTGAACGAAACCATAATGGTTTAAATTATTTCACAACAAGTGAGAAAAAAAAACACAAATGCATACATATAGGTTTAAAGATATAGAGGGTCTGATTTATGTCTTAAGTGTCTCCATAACCGTATTCACTTTATTTTTTTTCTGAGTTTTCATTTTCACTTTATAATAAAACTCAATTACCCCGAAACATTTTTAAATTGCTATTTCAATCAATGACAGGCGATACATATTTAGTTATCGTGCAAACGATGCTATTTTTTTTACAAATATCACTTAGACGATTATCGTCTTACGTGAAGTGAGACTATGTCGTTTTACGTAGTGACAACCCTGGCCATTTTATTTGCTATAAATCATTTTTTCGAAAAAAAATACACATTTATCAAAAAACTAGCTACAAAATAACTAACGGGATATATTTGTCCCACATATGTATGATGGAAAAATACGAGCGGGTTCCAAATCACCAAGGTTGCAAAGTTCAAAATTGGTTTTATGAAAAAAAATTGCAAGCTAAATGATGACTTTTAGCTTATACTGTTTTAAAATTTGTATACATAAACCTGGAAAGGGCATCGCACAGAATTCTATACTTTATTATAAATATTTTTTTAGTATTATATATCTTATAGAAATCATCAATTCGGGAACGTTTTTCTAAGTTTGATAAATTCAACAAGAACAAAACAAAGCACATAATTTAAGCTTGGATTTATAACATGGGTGTATTATGTATCTATACCAAAAAGGCAATAATAAAACCAATACATACAAAATCTTTTACAAGGAAAATATGTCAAATAATGTCCGGGAACGTAATGATCGTTCACGAAATGACGATTTCAAATAAGAGCGCAATTTGATTATACGGCGGCTATCTTAAATGCGATCTGACTTTATCAATAGGAACATATTTGAGGTTTCTTTGTTATTTCGAGTCGTAAAAAAGAATTTTATCAATAATTAAATGTAATAAATACGTTCACGGAATGACGGACTGTTGATGTACGCTCTACGAAAGGTACTTAACATTTAAATATAATTTATTTGACGAAAAATACTCTGACAGCCGGCTTTGTTAGTGTGCTCCTCCTCGACTGACGTTTGACACCGAATGGCTGGATTTACTTAAAATTATTTTTGATCGATTATCGATATGTTCACTGAAATGACTTGTATTCAACAAACTATTTTTGCATTTTTATAGTTAAAAATAAATAATCTTTTAGTATCCTCTCTAAAACTACATTTTGTATAAAAAATACAATGTATTAAGTAATGACCGGGGTTAAATACCTTGGACTTCTTAAAATTTTTAAATTAGGACGCTTTCCCGAAATGATTTTCTAGCGTTTATATTGATTTTATTTAAAATTCACCTTACTAATAAATTATATTGTTTTATGGACACACAAAACAGGTTAGTTTTAGTATTTTATTCATTAATCAATTAAGTCTAGATTTAAGGCATTAAATTGCTAGCAAAGCTAATTCTGAACCTTGGTGATTTTGAGCCATATAAACCATTTCACAATAATGAAGATAAATAACACTTAGAAATACTAAAATTTTATATTTTTTCGCAAAAATTAATTGTAACACACAAAAACTGTAACCAAAATAATGTGACTGAACATTTCCCCAACTGTTCCTTCAGTATGTAAAAACCCGTTAGAATGAACATTTCCACAACTGTTCCTTCAGTATGTAAAAACCCGTTAGAAATAGTAAATCACCGAACTGGGACATATTTCACCTAAATCTGAAGTCTTTTTTAAATTACAGAGCACTTTGAACTTTCGCTGGGACATATGTGAGATTTAACAAATTTTAAGTTCATTGAATTAACGATTGATCGAAATAAGAGAGTTTTTGGAATCTGTGCCCCAACCTGAGCCGCGGTCTTCCTCCATTGCGTTCTTCGGGGTTGGATTCGATACCTTTCAGGGCTGGAGCGTTTATGTCCATTCGCTCTAAATGACCCATCCATTTAAGTCGTTTTGCTTTTATTCTTTTAACCAGGTCAGTGTCGTTGTACGGACCGCACAGTTCGTCGTTGTATCTTCTCCTTCGTTATGTATGCAGACGGCACCAAAAAAACTAAACAAAAATTGTCTCGAAGAATCTTAAGACGATCTCATCTTTCTTTGAAAGGGTCCAGGCCTCTTCGCAATACATGAGAACCGGGATAATGAGTGTCTTATGAATGGTTATTTTGGATGATCGAGAGAGAACTTTACTACTCAATTGCCTTCTAAGTCCAAAGGAGCATCAATTTGCAAGAGTTTTGAATTTATACTTGTTCCTAGACAGATTAAGTCCTTAACAACTTCAAAGTTATAGCTGTTGATGGTCACGTTTTGACCACTAAACCCATCTTCTCCGCAAAGCAATGCTCAAAAACTCTCTAATGACATCACGCTTTAACCTTTCATTTATGACAAAATCATAGTCGTATCCAAGTAATTATTCTAATTGGATGGACCTTTGGAAGATTGTGCCTCTAATCTTCCCGGTTGAGTTTTGTACAATTCTTACCAGAACGATGTTGAAGAAGTCGCCTTGTCTAAAACTATTTTTGACACCAAATGCCTCGTTGAGATCTTTCTGACCTTGATTGAGAAACTTGCATTCTCCATCATCATTCTGCACAAGATAAGTTTGACAGGGTTTGCAGCCAAAACTAAACATTGCTTTGTAAAAAAAAACATAATGTTACTATTAAAAAAAAATATGTTAGTTTGCATTGGGTTTGAATTCTTGAGCATTGCAGTCACGAGAAAGACAGAGAGTAGTAAAGCAATCAACATTCGCGCAGTACGGTTAAAAATTGAATCTCTGTTCTGCAGTATGTATGACCGAAGAAGTTGTGTCTAATGATGGGCAATTTCAGAAACACTAGTACAACGGTTAAATTTGTTAACAGGAGAAATGAAACTGGCTATTTCGCTAGAGCATAGTCCGTTAACATAACGCCAAAAAAGGTGAATCAGAAACTACGACAAGGTTTGAGTGACGTTATTGAATTGATGATGTCAATGTCACCAATAATTTTAAAAGCTCTTCTGTCCAAGTTATGAACTGGAGCACCAGTTTAGAGATGGAAGTTATACTCAAGGTTTTGTAGATAGTATCCAAATCAGAGGAATCGAACAACTTCTTGCCTCGTCTCAGAAAACCCTAACAGAGACATCGCGTATGTGATTTTTCCACAAGGGATCGAAATATTTAGCTTTAACGATACAAGATAGCATTTGGTTTTCGAAGCATTAACTTTCACTGGCCGTTATTATGTCCCATTTTACACAATGCTCGGTAGATGGGAATTCTATGAGCTTATAATATTTTTTCATTAGAGTACCACATTCGAAGAAGAAGAATGTTAGTCTGAAAACGTATATAAAAAGCTTAGAGTACTACGTCACCGAAGAAATGTATTTTATTAGAATTTAAGGACACAATAACATTAATAATAATGATTAAGACTGTTGGAGACAGTTCAGAGTTAAACATCATAAGCATATAAAGCTTATAAAACAACAAAAGATAATCTGGCCCTTAGGCAGAAATACATTCAGTGCCACCTTGAATATGACTGTCTTAATAGCTTTCTTTTTAATAATTTTATTCTCTCTGCTGAGTCAAAAATAAGAAAAGATTCGAAACACTTCTGGAAATTTATAAATATTAAAAGAAAGTCTTTAGGGATTCCAAACTGTATGAAGTACTCCAATTGTGTATCTAGTGATATGAACGTTATGTGCGATTTATTTGCCGATGTTTTAAATCTGTTTATTTGCCATCTGCTCCTTGTGAACCCCCTGATTTTTCGCCATCTTATGCTATTGATATTGGAAGTTTAGACTTAACTGTTTCTGATGTTTTTTAAACTCTAGCTAGCCTTGTTGTAAATAAAAGTGCTGGGCCAGATAACATAGCCCCTGTTGCACTAAAAAACTGCGCTGTTTCTTTCAACCAGTCTTTAAAAAGTGGCCAATTTTTGGACTGTTGGAATATCTCTTATATACTCCAATTTTTAAGTCTGGCCAAAATGTGACCAATTATAGGCCTATCTGCAAATTATCAGTGATCCCAAAAATTTTCGAAATGCTTGTCTGTTATATTTTTTTGTTAAGGATTGAATATCCGAATAGCAACATGGTTTTGTTTCTGGTAGATCTACTTCATTTCTATGCGAATCTGTACTTTTCGGGTTCAAAAATAGTTTACAGACCGATATTATCTTCACAGATTTTGCAAAAGCTTTTGATAGAGTTAATCATAGTATACTAATTTTTAGGCTTTCAAAACTAGGTTTCCATTCTAATTTCATAAAATGGATTTCTTCCTATTTAAATAATCGGGTTTAATTTATAAAATTGGGAAAGTTTAAATCCAAAAGTATTGACGTAACTTCAGGTGTTCCGCAAGGAAGTCATATTGGCCCTTTGTTATTTATCCTTTTTATAAATGACATTGCGGTAAATTTTAAATATTCGAAGTATCCGGCTCATAAAATCTTCTACAGACTGTCTGTATCTTCAAGAGGATATCAATAAACTGGCTGAATGGTGTGAATCTAACAAGTTATTCCTGAATGTTGCCAAATGTCAGAGCCTTACAAGCTATAGAAAAAAAAACACCTATCATATTTGATTATACTATTAACAATACGAGTTTAGATAGGGTTACGGCAAAAAAGGATTTGGGAGTTATATTGGATGAAAAGCTTTCGTTTAACAAGCATATTGATTAAATAGTCAGTAAAGCTAATGGGATGCTAGGGTTTATCAGAAGATCTAGGGATTTTTCCGATCCCTACACTCTCAAATCATTATATATTGCACTAATTAGATCGGTACTGGAATATTGTAGCATAGTTTGGAACCCCTATTATATTACTCATTCTTCTAGAATAGAAAAAATACAAAAAAGTTTTACTAGGTATGCTTTCTATAAATTAAATTGGAATATAGAAGTACCATCTTATCCATCTAGAGGCCTGCTTTCAAACGCTTGAAGTAAGGAGAAAATATTTTTCAGAAATGTTTGTAAAAGATTTAATAAGCAATCGTATCAAATGTTCTTTTTTGTTAGAACGAATACTTTTTTACTTTCCATCAAGGACTTTCCGCTCTAATTTTCATTTGCGAGAGACTTTTCATAGAAGAAATTATAGTAGAAACGAACCGTTTGCACGTTGTATAAAAGAAACGAATTCTGTTGTTGAGGTTATTGATATTTTTTCTAATATTTCAAGAGATTTTTTTAAAAAAATGTTATGTTTGCTTTGTTATCGCAATCTGTAAGCCATCAGAGATGCCGCCTCTGAAGTGCTAGGTTTCACACGGCCACCACAGCGAAACCCCTGGTTTGACGACGAATGCCGGCAAGCTCACGCAGCGAAACAAGAGGCATACAAAACGGCGCTGCACAAAAGGACGAGAGCTGCTCGCGAGCTCTACGAGCAAAAGAGGAGAGAGGAACACCGGCTTCTTAGACGGAAAAAAAGAGAGCATGAGAAGCGCGCGATCGAGGAGATAGAGGGATGTCACAACAGGAATGAGGTTCGTAAATTTTACCAAAAGGTAAAAAAACCTCCCAAGTGTACCAGCCACGAACCGAAGCCTGTAAAGACGATCAAGGGAACATCGTAGTAGAACCACAGTCGATGCTGAGAATATGGAAAGATCACTTCTCCAAATTATATAACGGCGATGACGAACCGAATTCCGCTGTAAGGGAGATAGAACCACTCAACCTCGGCGACGCAGATCAACAATTCCGCCTACCCGACCTTGACGAAGTGAAGATAGCTATATCTAAACTTAAGTCAAACAAAGCTGCTGGAGCTGACGGCATCACCGCCGAACTATTCAAAGCAGCAGGCGATGACTTGGTAGGGAGCATGCACCAACTCATCTGCAAAATTTGGTCGGAAGAAAGCATGCCCGATGAGTGGAATCTCAGCATAGTGTGCCCGATACATAGGAAAGTCCACTATCCACCAAATATTCACACTACGGCAGATCTTGGAAAAACCCAGGAGCTTCAAATCGATACCCACCATCTCTTTATCGATTTTAAAGCCGCGTATGACAGCATCTATAGGGAAGAGCTCTACCGAGCAATGTCTAGTTTTGGCATCCCTGTCAAACTTATCCGTTTGTGCAGAATGACGATGGAGAATGCACGCTGCTCTATCAAGGTCGGAAAAGATCTTACCGATGCATTTGATGTCAAAAAAGGTTTTAGACAAGGCGATGCACTGTCATGCGACTTCTTCAACATCGTTCTGGAAAGAATTGTGCAAAACTCAACCGTCAACACTAGAGGCACAATCTTCTAAAGGTCCATCCAATTACTAGGATACGCAGATGATATTGACATAATTGGAAGATCATAGCGTGATGTCAGTGGAGCGTTTTTGAGCATTACGACGGAAGTTAAGAAGATGGGTTAAGTGGTCAATGAGGGCAAGACCAAGTATATGTTGTCATCAAAAAAGGACACTGAACGACGACGTCTTGGGCACAACGTCACCATGGACAGCTATAACTTTGAGGTAGTTAAGGACTTTGTCTACCTAGGCACCGCTATTAATGCAGACAACGACACCAGCGCTGAAATCAAACGAAGAATAAATCTTGCAAATCGCTGTTTCTTTGGACTTAGAAGGCAATTGAGAAGTAAAGACCTCTCTCGAGCATGTAAAATCACCATCTATAAGACACTCATCATCCCAGTTCTCATTTATGGCGCTGAGACCTGGACCCTGTCAAAGAAAGATGAGAGCGTCTTAGGATGCTTCGAGAGAAAAATTCTTCGGGCGATTTTTGGTCCCGTATGCATAGATGGAGAATGGAGGAGAAGATATAACGACGAGCTGTACGGGCTGTACAGCGACACTGACCTAGTTAGCAGAATCAAAGTCCAACGGCTTAGATGGCTAGGTCATGTAGAGCGGATGGACATCAACGCTCCAGCCCGGAAGGTCTTCGAATCCAATCCCGAGGGACGGCGCAGTAGAGGAAGACCGCGACTTAGGTGGCGCACCCAGGTGGGAGAGGACCTCAACCAACTTGGCGTGCGAAACTGGAGACAGCTAGCTAGGGACCGAGCTGGCTGGAGACGCTTGTTGGTTGAGGCCCAGGTCCGCCCCGGACTGTAGCGCCACCTTAAGTAAGTAAGTAAGTAAGTTTTGTAATTAAAATTTATCTATTGCTACCATTATTATTTCTTATTATTTTTGTACATATACTTATATTTAATTGAATTATTATATTAACTTTTGAAAGTAGTCTGTAAGAGTTGTACTCTGTTTGATGAAATAAACTAAACTAAACCCATCCAATACTTCTTGTGTTGAACGGCTGAAGGACGCATTTTTGATGCCAGGCTTTATCAAGCGCCTTTAATGTATCAAGTGCAATAGTCTTTATTTGTCCAAAACGAAGTAAAGACTTGTTCAACTGTTCGAAGCATTCGTTAATCAATATACATATTTTCTAAGCAGATACAAATGAAGCGCTTCTAGCTTGGTGAGCGTAACGCTCAACTAATTAGCGAGCCATTCGCCACAGTACAGTGTTTACCATGACCCGTGTTGTATCCATGTTTATGTCTTTAGAAATGTTTTGAATATTCTGGTTGGAATTTGTAAGATGCTGTAAAATTAAATGATTACAAAAATGCGCCCATTAAGCAAAATAATGCATACATAATAAATTGTTTCTGTGAATGCAATTGTTTACAAATTTGTTTAGCAATTAAAAAAAAGGATTAAATTGGAGAAAATACAAATCTTTTAATCTATAATCCAATCTTCTTGCAACTACAAACAAAATATAGATTTCCTTCAGTTTTTTTATAGGTAAACAGACAATACTATCCGTATAACCTTTTTCTTATTATGACGTAAGTTGTTTAATCAAATTAGTCATTATCAACAACAGGCTTAAAAACATCGACTGCCTTCCAAATTATGTATGTTCTCTCAATTTGATGTGACATCAGAAACCTTATACGATAAGGATAAATTTGAATAAAAATAAAAATAAATAAATAATAAGTATCAAAAACTTCGTAAAAGGGGTTACGAAAGTTTTGAATGCAATTTTATGAATTTTTTAGTTATTCTTACTTAAATTAACAAACAGTTTTAGAAATGAAATGAAATAACTTATTGATGAACTCTTATCCAAACATACTCCCATCAATTTATGTAGAAATTGTTGTGTTTTAATGCAGCATAGTTAATATCCTAACGTACTGTTGCTGCTGCAGTAGTTTGACTACCATTACCTATGCCGCCGACGAAGACGACAGAGTTAGTAGGCTTCTCTAAGAGGGTTAAAATGATTATATTTCATTTCAACCACATATTGTGTGTGTGTAATTAAAAACCTTGCGTGAGGTAAAAATAGAAAATAAAATCAAAACGAAAAAAAAAATCATGAAACTATCGGACTCCGGATGCCACAATTCATCAAGTAAAATACTTACCACACTTTGATTTCTTTTCTTTTCGTTTCATTTGCTCATTTTGTGTTTGGTGCTGGTTTATTGTTTGTTCACAGGGGTATTCAAATGAGTTAGTTTACATTATACATGGTAATATTATAATGTAGGTAAAGACACATAGGAGGTGGCAATTGGATATATTGCTCTTAGCTCATGCAGCAAGTTAATATAATGTTCATGTTGGACGAACTACAAATAAAAAAAAAGTTAACAAATAATCCATCAACTCAAGGGTAGTTTGTGAGCTTTTATTTTATACCTTCTTTTCCTATATAAAATGAAGTTGTATGAATGTTCGTTCGGTGTATATTTATTTGTATACATAATTACCCTAAAAGGTCAACGGACTTTAATTGAAAACAAAACTTAACGTCTAGTTAGGAACTTTTACTATTTGAACTAAAAATATATCATGATTCAGAGGAATTTTATAGAAAATTATAAAGTGTCCAAAAGCTAAAACCGCTGAGTAGAATTTGGTGGATTTGTTAAAAAATCGAAAGTTTATTTTTAAGGATAAAGGAGAAGACGCGTTTAGGTCTACTTATTGTCCACAAAAGGGATACATACTCTTTGAAAGCTAACGTCGAGTCTATAATTTGATGTATGGGGTTAATGGGGTCTCAAGTGTGGCAGCAAGTGTTACAATAAGAATTTAATTAGTAAGAACAGTTTGCAAAAGAAATTACTTGATGAACTGAAATGAAATTATTTATATTTGGCTTTTTGTTTATACGGCTAAATATGGAATATAAAATCATGATTGACGATTAATTCACTTAAGAGTTTGACAATTCTTCTCCTTGTTATTTGAACCAAAAGGTACTTGTCATTCTCTTAATCCGTATTAAATGCCTTCCTATACCCTACAAGGGAATGGATGGCGTACTAGTTTGCGTTTGTTTTTTTTTTGCTAAGGAAAACACCATAGAGAAAGCAAATAAAAAGCTTGATACTGAACTCTCAAAGCAACTTATTCCTTTTCTCTTGGTAAATTGCATATGGACTCCATTATAGGTGTCCTTAATGGCCACTGCCTAATTGGTAGGCATACTTTTTGTCGTGGAACTCCTGCAAATAAAGATGACGAGGCAGTCTTTCACCATCCATATTCAGAAAGCAAAGACAAGTTAGGAGACTCTTTCTATGATAATCTAAGTCTCAAACACTTGAGACCAAGTACTGGGGTGGAATTCAGTCTGTGTAAGGTGATAGTCACCGGTGACAATCACGATTTGGTGACTTTTTCTGGTGACAGCTCTTTAGTTGTCACTTTCATGGGAAATTGATTTTTATTTTTAGTTGCTGAAATTTCAAGACAATATGAATGTGTTTGTGCCTTTGATTTTACATTCGGAAAATTAAAATATTAATCATAATAGAAATGGCCGGCTCTTGAGGATTAACCTCCGCAATAAAATAAACATTCTTGATCTTCTAAGTCCAAAGTAAGTTCGCATACATATGTGCTATACATGCGGTCAACACACATTCCCCCTATTCTTCGATTAGCCGTGACTTTAAATTTTCTTGGAGGTGGTGGCTACCAAAGGCAAGTTGGCGCTGACTGGTCAGCTCCAATGGGCCAAAGTACTGTTTGTGAGGTTGTTTCTAAGTAAAAATAAATTAATTTTATTACTTGTTTTTTATTTTATTATTTGTTTCCTAGTAATTGGCTGCATTGATGGGAGTCATACTATGATTCTCCGCCCTTCGGAAAATGAGCATATGTTTTTCAATAGAAAAGGAAGACATAGTGTAAACGCTATGATCTCAAGTCAATTTTTTGATTCATTAATTTTTGTTGCCTAGATCTGCAAAGAAAAGAGAAAAATTGTGGTAATAAATGGAAAATATGGCGGGAGTGCTGACGACAGCTTTGTATGGAAGCAGAGTGCTCAAGTTAAATGCTGACTATTGTGCAGGCAGAACATCATCGTCGCTACTTGGTACATCAAAACTTATAATTACATAATAATCCGGATAGCTTCAGATCGGTTTTTGAATACAACCACTGAAATTGTAACAAACGTCAGTGAATTTCTTTTAAAGTGATACCAAATTCTAAACTAAATTTGGTCATCACCTTACACAGACGCAAAAAATTGTTTGATCACTTTTTATGATCACAAAGGTGGCAATCAAAAATCACCTAAGCTGATTCTACCCCTGCTCTTAGGGCGCTTATTTTTTAGCCCGTAAAAGTGTGCTTTTGTTTAGGACATACGGTATCGTTTCTGGACACGATGTTGACAAGGTCCCATATGTTTTTTCCATTCTCCTTTTTTATTATAGTTCTAAAATTGAATCGAATTGAATTGAATATTTATCAAAAATGCTTCACAAATGCAGAAAAATCACAACAATTTAAAAATGTATTTAGTTTTCAAACACAATTTGTTTCTAAATCGAAATACAAATCAATTAAAATCTTAAGAAAAAACAATTATTAATAAGAATTTAATTAAAAATACTGACGAAACTAATTTAATGCATTTGCAGCTGCCGTTGAATTGATTCAAGGCTATTATCTTCTTATCTTAATTAGATTCGAGAAGTTCTCATTTGTAATAAGCCTTTATTTGACTCTCTATTAAATTTTGAGACACCTTGAATTTAATAATTTCATGGTTTTGTAAAACTCGTATTGAAATTTATTAAAATTTCAACTACTTGCTCAATTTTTTATAATACCCGTTTTTAACAGTATTTTTTAATTTGGTTTTGATGTGCTTATAGCCTTAATAAGACGATGGTCAAGAGTCACTTAGAGATTTATGAAAGACAACATTTAAGACTTTGAAGAGCATATAAAGGGTGATTTTTTAAAAGCTATAAGAGAGTTTTTCAAATACAATTCAAAAAAGTCCATGAAATATTTATTTGAATCGATAGTACTTAATATAACTTAATGTTTGAAAGCGTCTCAAATGTCCATCCGCTTAGTCCAATTTTGGCATACTCTTTCCAACATTTTGGCCGGTATCTCAAGAATAAACGTTTCAATGTTGTCTTCTAAAGCGTCAATTAAAGCGGGCTTGTCTATATAGATATGAGATTTGGCATAGCCTCACAGAAATAGTTTCATGGCTTTAAATCGCACGATCTAGGTGGCCTATAGATCGGTCCCTAACGTGGAATAAAATGTTCACCGAACTCGCCTCTCAATAAGTCCATTGTTGCCCGTGCTGTGTGGCTTCTGCATTTTGGTACAAAAAAAGTTGGATATCATCTCACGGTTACGTTACGATTCGCATCTTCATCTTTAAAGAAGTACGGCAAAATGATGCTGATATTCACTCCTAAATCGACAATTCTGCTGATTTACGTACCCTTTGATCCAAAAATGAGCTTCGTCACTGAACACAATTTTTCAATAAAAAAGTGGATCTTCGGCCAACTTTCCAGAGCACATTGACCAAAAATTTTAGGTTGCAGTAAGTCGTTCGGCTTCAATTCTTGGTTTAATGTTAAAAAATGTAAATTTGGTACCGTAGCCCGAATAGCCGCTTGTGTGGGTCGATTATACTGATCATAAAATGGAAGAAGCACGCGAGGAACTTTCTTAACAGAGCACGCATTTTGATAATAAAAATCAATAATTTGCAAGCTTTGTTCGTTTGTAAGACGATTTATGGTTAAATTAGAGACCAAACTGAAGATGTCTGACAGTGAAACAAAACACGAAACGTGCGTCAGCTGTTTAAATCAGTGTTGCCAAAAATATAATAGCTGACAAATCACCCTTTATAATACTATAAATGTTTAAACTGTATATTGAAGATTGAGATGATAGATAAAGGAAACTGCAAGGAACTCTATTAATTAGAATTAGGTTAAGATAGCCTAAAAAAACTAACGTTTTTTCGGCTCATCTGAATAGGTTTAAAATTAACACAATGGATGTTTGTGGGTTATGTGTTAACAGTTAAGTTTGTTGGTAGTTCTAATTGTTTTAAACCGTTTATCAACAACATAGATCAACAAAAACGTTTAAAGAGGAAAAAAAGCTTTAGCGAATTAGTGCTAAGCAAAAGAAAAATTGCAACAACAATTAAAGAATGCCAAAATTAAATATGGAGGGAACATATAAAGAGTGGACCATATCAATGGTGAATAGACCTGCACTTATTAGATCTGCTTCAAAATCGCAAGATTTCGCGTCAAAAATAAGATTCAAAACTAGTGTTCTTTGTAGTTAGACGACAGTAAGGTTTTCATCATTGAAAACAAACATTGGAATTTTTTTGACATGTCGTTTATAGCTATCATTAAAAATGTCTGTCATTGGGCGCATTCACAAAGCTAGTGGCTACGTAGTCAAAATTCAACTAGCTTTGTGAATGCAAAACTACACTACAAAGCTAGTCAATCTGAAACTGTCATATTATTGACAAATGCAAATATATAAAATAAGAAACATTTTTGATTTGATAACTTTAACTTATCTTTTGTGTTTTTAAATTCAATAAAATAAAATTTAAGGCACAATTTGAATGATTTATATTTGTATTTAAAAACTAAACTATTTATTTTATGTTGAATTCGTGTGTTTCAACCGAGCAGTTGATTGTGAAACGTCAAAATCATTCTCCACTAACTTTGTAGCCGAATTTTGTACACTACGTCGGCGGGGAAATTTCAACTACTTTTGTAGTTAGATTTAGCCAATCAGAATCCCTTGACTACGTAACCACTAGCTTTGTGAATGCGACCATTGAAAACAATTTCCTGATTGAAATCCACCGAAACACTTTTACTGACAGAAATCTGTCATTAGAATTGTGTAGAATTGGAACACAAATAAGTGGAACGATTCGTTTAACTCTTAAACATAAAAGTATCAGCTGTTCGGAAAATAGAAAATACATTTTTAGAGATAAATCAATATGCAATTACAATATTTCAAAACAAATTCTTTGTGAGATTTCCGATCGATCAGTGTATAATTTTCATTCCTTATCAAAGGAAAACACCGTCAAATATCGTTTCAAAAATTTTCCCGAATCGATTTCAATGATAGCTATAACTGGCACCTAAAATCAGAAAAAACAAATCTGATCAAAAAACGAAAAAATAATTGTCTAAAAATATGTACATATGTACTTTTCGTGAAAAACGGAGTGGAGGCGAGTTGTATTTTAAGATACAAATATACAGGGCCTAGATGACTAAAACTATTACCGTCATTATCTTCGTAAAGAAGAGCGTTATTAAAGCCGTCACCATAGCTGTGAAAGCGTGTCATGGTGTAGAAGCAACTTAGGTAATAAAATCTTTCAGCTGCAATTTCTTACATCGCCAAAGAAATCTTATATGTATGTACAAATGTGTTCTAAACATATGCTTTCCCACAAATATCTGACCATTAAACCCCAATACCATGGTCATTCCAGAATGAATTGTCGGTAAATAAATGGATCGAGAACCTAAATAAAGAGACGTACTTACCTTACCATAACATCATTGAAAATACTCGTGTTTTTTGGCATTCTATAAATAGTATAGTAGAAAATTCCCAAGAAAACTCATCGGCAGTAGCCAGATTTTTGTATTTAAAAATTGGCACAACTGAAGATCTGTCAGAATAATAATTTAAAAAAACACAAACAAATAGAAGAAAGTTTGTGAAAATCAAAAGTTAAAAGTAACTAAAAAACTAACTAAAACTAATAAAATGGACAATTTTCAAGAAGAAATGGTAAATAACCATCTGGAAATTGAGATTCTATAAAAATAGTTCATTTAACAATTGCAGCTTTGACATAAAATAAAAACTTCAAGCAGGGTGTTTGTTCGTAGACTACTAGATTAACATGTGGTATTGAAGCGAGCTTGAAGCTCGACTCAATTCTTTATATAACTGAATGGAGTAGTAATGAGCTTGATTTGACTCAATTCCGGTCGGGGATCGGAGTCGATCAAAATTTATGAAGGAAAACCTGCGTGGAGTAGTTGGTTTTAAAGATTATGCATTATGGTCTGTTTATTTGCATGTTTGTGTACAAAAAATATAGTTCTTATATTTTGTTGAACTAATCAGTTCTTCATTTTCTAACACGAATAAAACTATCTCACTTGCTCTTCATAAAAAAAATCGAAATACCATTTGCGTTTTAGAAAGTGCTGTCAAACTTAATCATTTTTAAATCTTCTTGTGCGGTGAGATAAACCTTTAGTGGAAACAGCAAAACTTAACTATCTTTTCTGTTCTTGCAAAATAAGCCCAGTTAGTCCATTTTCATTAACAAAACTAAATATCAACAGCAACAGATTGATTTTTTCACCAATGGAAAACACATGATTGCAAATGCACAACAACTCACCGAACACAGCCATCGAGATACGAATGCAATTTCAATCGTACCAACACTTGAGGACGAAATCGCATAAGACCCATTCGAGACTCGTACGAATGTCAAAAACCCATCCGTAGTAAGATTCTACTTTAACTTTTATCGGTAGTATTCATACTACGGATACTGTTTTTGTTATTCGTGTAAAATACTACTATACTATTGATAGATTTCCCAACAAAACACGGGTAATATTTGAGCACTTCCTTCTCGCAAGGTGTATGAGTCGAGGAGACAATTTTAGAACAAGGGGTCCTCAATCGATAGAATTAAAAAAGAGTGATAAAATATTCTACTTGCAAAAGATAATTATGTCCCTGTCCATTTAATTTTTGAAACAAATTATTTAAATATGGCAATTTTTCTTGTTTTTTCCAGTTTTTGATATGGAACCTATTCAGATGACCCAAAATGTATAATCTGTGTTTTTATACGAATTTTTAAAAGTTTAATCTCAAAAACCTGAAGTTAAGAATGATTTCCCAGTCGGCCATAACAAAAGTAATGGAAAAGTACAACATGACTGCCAGGAACAAAACATTGCTACTTAAAGTAGGCCAATAAGAAAAGAGTATAGAGATAATGTTGTTTAACATGATATATGCGACCAATCGACGCCACCATTTCTCGAAACAATACTTTCATCGACTTTAGTTTCAAATGCAATTGTGACTCTCGTCTGACTGTTTATGCCATTTTGGTATCAATTTATTAAAACCACATATGTTTATGTCTAGTACATGAAGTTGACCACAGAAATCAAATTGCAGCATGTCTCTTAAGCGATCTCCAATGAATGAAACGAGACGGTAATTTTCACAAAAAACCACAACCATATGTTTTTCATGTTTTGCAGCTTAAAGAATTTTTCTTAAAGCACATGAAGGTTTTCACATAACCACTACCGCATATTCTGTTTGTTTCTTGATAAAGCCAAAAAGGTTTTGCCAAAAAATTACTATGAGTTTATTGGTTCGTCAACAATAAATATGACCAAACAGTTGAAATTCATAGATTGTTGATTATTGTTACAAGGTGCGTTCAGAATGCAAGTTCAAAGTTCTCAAGTCCCAATTAGAATTCCCTTCTAACATCTTACAAACTTGATTTATGAATTGAAAAAATATTTCTATTCAATATGTGAAGAGATAACTTTTCATAACTTTTAAAATCAAAACAAAACAAACATTGTCCCTGGCATTTGGCTTCAAGTGGCGTTATCAAAAAGCAAATCATTATCTTCAAGTGAATTCTTAAGTAAACACTCATGTGCAGTACACAAGCCCATTTATGAGTCACATTTAAACTAAACTATCTCACTGTTTTGTTTATGAAATTGTAAATTTAATTGCTTCATCCAAATTTTGTGTCGTATGGTTTTTATTTGAAATAATGATTCATCCAATTTTCAATAACCAAATGTACTAAATAATAAAAATAAATAAAATAAAATTAACTTATTAATAATTCACTTTGATAAGGAAAAGTGAATTGCTTTTATAACAATTATATTGTATCAATCTAACTAATTGGTGTGATATTAAATAAATATTTATTGTTATCTACTAATTTATTTATATTCATTTTCAAAGCAATGTTTTGATTTGAAATTAGGCCAATTACACTGGTCGCTGATTGTTCCTTACAATCAAATTGAATTTTTATTTCGATGGGTGTTTTACGTCTTAATTGAAATAGGACTCCAAAGTGTCTTTATTGCGTCAGGTTTTGAGATTTTGCTTTTTAAAAAATGAAGAAACACCATTACAAAGATTTTTAAAATGGAAATTCGTTTTAGTATTTTCAATGTTTTTAATATTTATTTATTTATTTTCTTATTTATTTATTCAATCTACGATACTTAATCCACAGATTTGTTTATAGAATATATACAATTTCGTTGTTATTATTAAATATTAATTTGCATAAATAGGAACAATTAAGAGAAGTTAGTATGCAATAATGTTAATAATGAATTTTAAAATTGATTTCCTTTAAGATATATATCTAGTTCATTATAGTACATATTAAAAAATGTACAACTGTTGGAAATAGGTTCATGCTGGCCATAATTTGTAGAATGAGGATATTCAAATATGTAATTTCTCGTTCTTAATAATCGATTGGACTATTAATCAAAGAAAGCAAAAACTCGCCATCAATGTCATTTGAAAGAAAATCACGAATAAACATAACACTAATCATTCTACGCCTTGATTCATGAGTTTGCATCCCTAGCAAAAGGCATCTAGATTTATAAACAAGATTTGAGTAATCATTTAAACTAAAATTTCTTAAATCAAATCTCAAACAATTGTTTTGGATATTTTCAATTTTTGTTATCAACTTTTTAGTATAAGGATTCCAAATGGCAGAACAACACTCCAGTAATGGTCTAACAAGTGAACAAAGAATAGTTTCAGTATGTATAGGTCCTTAAAATCAGAAGAATTCTATTTAAGGAAACCTAACATAGAGTTAGCTTTTGAAACAATATAGGAGACATGTGAAATAAAGTTAAGTTTATCATCAAATGCTACGTCTAGGTCTTTAATCTCGTGAACTCTTAATAGTTTGATTCCTTTGAGGAAATAATAAAAAATTATGGGGGTTTTTAAGTAGCTGTAAGTTAACACAGAACACTTTGACATTTTAAGGTCAAAATCATTTTGTTTTGTTGTTTGTAACTTTAAAAATTTGTACATATATCATCTGCAAATACTAAGCAGTTGGCTGTTGATAAAACTGATGGAAAATCATTAATAAACAAGTCAAATAATGGTGGTCCCAAATGGAAACCTTCGGGAACACCTGAATAAACTAAGATCGGGCTAGACTCCAAGTCACCTATCCTAACAATTTGTTTCCTACCAGTGAGAAAGGAGTTCAACCAGTTTAGTAGGTTCCCATCAAAACCTTAACTTTTTAATTAAAATGACTTGATTTACTCTACTAAATGCTTTTACAAAATCAGTATGAACCACATACATTCGAGAATGCTTTTCTACTGCGTTAAATAAGAAGATAAAGATAAGAAAATCAAGCAAAATTAGTCGTTGCGGATCGACCACTTATGAAACCATGTTGAAATTTAGAGATATGACATTTGATTATTGCGTATAGCTTGTACTATTTTGTCAAAAAGCTTCGGAATTGTTGAAAGATTACTAATTGGACGATAATTTGTAACCAACTTCTTATCCCCGTTTAAAACACGTAAACATTCTTCCGACGAAAAGAAGCTTTTATCAAAATAAAGTCCACGGATTTCTTGCAAACGAGAGAGGTGGGGAGAGGTGTTTTATCCGGCTCCCCATCCTTGGAGTTATACTTAGGATCTGGCCCTCCAGGTTTTAGGTTGTGCGTCGGGGTGACTTCCTGGCCACGTAAAAGCTTTCAAAGTTGCGAAGCACCAACAAGCCTCGGATACGGACGGATTTACTGTTGACAACCAACGCAAACGAATAAAGGACAACGAACTTCGGATATGCACGTGGAATGTTAGGTCCCTTAACAGACCACGTGCGGCCGAAGAATTAGCGGAGGCCCTAGAACGATATAAAGCAGATATCACCGCCATCCAGGAAATACGATGGGATGGGCCGGGCAAAAAGAGGATGAAAAACTGCGATATTTACTATGGTGACTGCTACCACGAAAACCAACAGCGCTTATTTGGATGCGGATTCGTCATCGGAGCCAGACTTAGGCAAGAAGTCTTGAGCTATAGGTGCATCAATGAGCGCCTCATGACCATACGCATCAAGGCTAAATTCGGCAACATTAGCCTGATATGCGCGCACGCCCCCACAGAAGAGAAAGACGACAACACCAAAGACATGTTCTTCGAGCTCTTAGACAAAACATATGAGCAGTGCCCTAGCTACGATATTAAAATAGTCCTGGGCGATTTTAATGCCAAGCTAGGAAGGGAAGACATCTTTGGTGGAATAATCGGGAAAAACAGCCTGCACGACAACACTTCCGATAATGGATTCAGGCTCATAGATTTTGCTGCGGGGCGAAACGTCATGGTAGCCAGTACGCGTTTTCCAAACCTCAACATCCACAAAGGAACTTGGACTTCTCCAGATCAATCTACCGTCAACCAGATTGACCATATTGCGATCGACGCCAGACACGCTTCCAGCATTATGGATGTACGAACTTTCCGAGGAGCTAACATCGACTCGGACCACTACCTCGTTGTAGCCAGGGTAGCACTTCGGATTTCCAGACCCAAGGCAAAACAGGGAGGTGCTGGGAGAAGATACAACGTCGAAAGGCTACAATCGCCAGAGATCGCCAAATCCTTTTCCGACCGAGTGACAAGTAACCTCTCTCGAAGTTCTCTGCCGCCAACACAATGTATCGAAAACCAGTGGCAACATTGCCAAGATGCTATGAGAGAAGCCGCCTCTGATGTGCTGGGTTTCAAACAGCCACCAACAAGGAACCCCTGGTTTGATGAGGAATGTCGGCAGGCAAATGCAGCCAAACAACAGGCACGCAAAGCGGCGCTGCATAAAAGGACGAGAGCTGCTCGTGAGCTCTATGAGCAGAAGAGGCGAGAGGAACGCCGACTTTTCAGAAGGAAAAAGAGAGGGCATGAGAAGCGTGCGGTCGAAGATGTTGAGAGGTATAAAAGCAGGAATGAGGTTCGAAAGTTTTATGAACAGGTGAAACGAAATTCACAGGTACATAAACCTAGAACCGAAGGCTGCAAAGACGAAAGTGGAAACATCATAGTGGAACCGCAGTCAATGCTGAGGATATGGAAGGACCACTTCTGCAGACTGTATAACGGCGACGAAGAACTGAATCCCGCTGTCAGGCAGGATGACCCATTCGATATAGAGGACGAAAGCCAACAATCCCGTCCTCCCGACTTAGACGAAATAAAGATTGCCATATCTAAGTTGAAGTCTAATAAAGCCGCTGGAGCAGATGGCTTGAATGCCGAGCTCTTTAAAGCAGCTGGAGATAAGTTGGTTAGGAGCATGCACCAACTTATCTGTAAGATATGGTCGGAAGAAAACATGCCCGATGAATGGAACCTCAGTATTGTTTGCCCGATCCTGAAAAAAGGAGACCCTCTAAACTGCACCAACTATAGAGGAATAAGTCTACTTAACATCGCCTATAAAATCTTCTCTGCCATAATATGTGAACGTCTAAAGCCCATCGTCAACAACCTGATAGGTCCTTATCAGTGTGGTTTTAGACCAGGAAAGTCCACAGTTGATCAAATATTCACATTACGGCAGATCCTGGAAAAAACTCAAGAGCACCAAATCGACACCCACCATCTTTTCATCGATTTCAAGGCCGCATATGACAGCATCTACAGGGACGAGCTGTATAGAGCCATGTCTAGTTTTGGCATCCCTGCCAAACTCGTCCGTTTGTGCAGGATGACCATGGAGAATTCATGCTGCTCCATAAAGGTTGGAAACAACTTAACTGAACCTTTTGATGTCAAAAAAGGTTTTAGACAAGGTGATGCGCTGTCATTCGATTTTTTTAACATCGTGCTTGAAAGAATAGTGCAGAGCTCACACGTCAACACTAGAGGCACTATCTTTCAAAAGTCTGTCCAATTACTGGCATATGCTGATGACATTGACATAATCGGAAGAACTCAGCGTGATGTCAATGGGGCTTTTGTGAGTATTGAGGCAGAGGCGGCAAAAATGGGTTTAACGGTTAATGAGGGCAAAACAAAGTACATGCTGTCGTCTAGAAAGGACATACAACACCGACGTTTTGGTCAAAACGTCACAATCGACAGACGTACCTTTGAGGTAGTCAAGGACTTCGTCTACCTAGGCTCCGCTGTAAACGCAGAAAACAACACCAGCGCTGAGATCAAACGCAGAATAACTCTTGCTAACCGCTGTTTCTTTGGACTAAGAAAGCAATTGAGTAGTAATGTCCTCTCTCGAGGGACCAAAGTGTTGCTATATAAGACCCTTATCATCCCCGTCCTGCTATACGGTGCAGAATCATGGACCATGACAAAAGCGGATGAAAGCACCTTGGGTCGCTTCGAGAGAAAAGTTCTTCGTGTGATCTACGGTCCCGTATGCATCGAAGGGGAGTGGAGGAGAAGATGGAACGACGAGCTGTACGGGCTGTACAGCGACGTAGACTTAGCAAGAAGAGTAAAAGTCCAACGACTAAGATGGCTGGGTCACGTAGAGCGCATGGAAACCAATGCTCCGGCCGCGGATCAGGTGGCGCGCACAAGTGGAAGGTGACCTCACCCAACTTGGAGCGCGAAACTGGAGACATCTAGCTAGGGACCGAGCTAGATGGAGTAGTTTGTTGGGTGAGGCCCTAGTTCACACAGGACTGTAGCGCCACCTTAAGTAAGTAAGTATTTCTTGCAAATAGGACAAATGCTAAAAAATGGTAAACATATTCGTTTTGGTTTGAGTTGCAGATTGAACAAATTGCATCTAAGTCCGTTCTATGTGGCCTGAAGTTACGCTTAAGAGTTTCATTTTGTATTTTGAATACTAAACTTATATCAGAAGCAAAAAGGTCCTCATAGATTCCATATCCTCTAGAAATTGGTATCCATACACTTGATTCCCATAACAAAAGCAACTGTTCACTTTAGCCTCAAAGGGCTTAATTTTGGTGTAGGGTTCCGAAGCTTGTTCAAAAAAATGTGACCACATCGAATTTATAGCTGATTTGGCTAGTACCAGTTTCTCTTTAATATGATTTTTGATGTTCAAATTATGAGTGATAGTAAAACCCAGATATTTAGACTCGCTGACAACTTCAATAGTGGTACTATCTAATGTCCAATTTCGTACATTATTATCTGAACGGTTTTGAGGTTTAAAAATCGCAATATTGTTTAAATTTATTTATCTGAAGCTGCAATGTCACTGGGTTATCAGAGAACACCACCACGTCATCAGCAGTTGACGCCTCCCGGTTATTTATTTTCAATGTCGTTATTGAAACAAGCGAACATCATCGGACTGTATTGTCCGTGTTGAATTGAATACTTTAAAATCTTAATGATGTCTTCTGTCGCAAAAGCGCAATCTAACTCCAATGTCACTATCCTTAGGTAGCAATTGTATCGAGGAAACTGAACGACTGTTAGATCTAGGTATGTACATGTGCATCTCATATCTGATAACGCCAAAAATGGTACTAAGGGTTTAGATTTTCTCTGGCTATGCAAGGAGTTTTGTACCCCTTCTACTCTGGCTTTAATATACAAAGCCTTTATTCGTCGGAAACTTTATTTAAACTCTCACATTTGGCAGGTGCTCCAATAACTTGAGTATTTTAAACAGACTTCAAAAGAGATTTCTAACTGAAACAATTGTATCTCTTAAACACCGCCGTAAGGTTTCATGCCTATCAATATTTTACCGTATTTTTCAAACAATTGCATTCCTTTCCTCAAACAAATTTACAGTAAAACCCGTTTTCTGGGCTCTCATCAGTGTACCCTTGAAGCCAGTTTTCGGACGTACTGTAAAGTTCGAATATTCTTTTTTTAGTCGCAAAACACGACTCATTTAAATGTGCAGGCATTCAAAATCAATGTGCATCGTTATATCGTTTTGACCCTATCCTACATTCTTTAAAAGGGGATTTATAATCCCTTGCGCTTGATATATATCCAAAAAAATTAGATGTGTTACTGAATCTAGGCGCTAAACCTTGAGGCGTCAATTTGCGAAATAAATAAATTCACACAGAAAGCCAAATAATTAATTGATTTGCTACCTCAAAAGTCACAGGCAATCCGATTAGTTATGTAACTTCCTCTGAGTGTCTCAATTTGACCAGTCGTATTTTAACTTTGGGTTTAAGCTCACAGGCACTTCTAAACCTTAACCTTTGAACTTCTTAAGTTTTTTGTCAATTTAAACTCAAATATTTCTTAATTATAATTAATCTAGGTTTTTCAAGCCTTTATTTTTCTCTCTCTCTCTCAAGTACAAATTAAAGCATCCGTATGTAGTTTGAACTTTCAAGCCCCTTAATTTACGTCTATGTAAATCCTGCTGGAAGTTAACACGCAATATAAAACAATCAACATAGCATAGGTAGTCTCGCCACCGCCGCCGCCGGTCGCAGCCTCGTGCCGACCGTCCACCTCCTGTATTCCTTTAAATCACGCTACATACTATTCTTATTATTATTTCTTTTAAACGTGACCAATTTCGGTCGGCACGGCAGGCCATAAGTCTTCATGCGCTGCTATTTTGGGTAGATTATGGGTTAAGTAGGCATACTTTGAATTATTTTGTCCCTTTGTTTGTATGTTATTTGAATTAGGTCATCAGTTGTATGGATTTTTGGTATCCTCCTTCTCCTGTTTTCAATTAAAATTTTATATATTCAAAGATGGTAGTGCTTTAAAATCATCTTACTTAGCTTTATAATTAATATTTCAGTCCTCATAGTAATTCCCTTAGCTAGTTTGCTTGCTATGCTAATTATTATTAAGCACATGCAGCAAATAAATTAATCAATATTGAATTTAATACAACAATAAAAAAAACTGCAATCCCAGAAATCAACAAATTTAATTAAATCATTCCCTTTACCATCTCATCTCATTGCATACATATTTTTTCTTTTTTTCGTTTTTCTAGGCTCTCGTGATAGACGCTTGTAGCATTATCCTTGATTTAATAAGCCTCGTAGTTTTTTTCCATTATATGAGTGAGTTTTATTTTTATTTTGTATCAACAAAAACATAATGCTTCTTTTGTTAATAAATTCTTATATTTTATTAATAATTTAAATTCTTACAGATGGCTGGGCAGTTGTTTTCACCATCATAAATATGATCATTCGACCATTGACTGTGATGCTCTTGTATCGTGAATACACAAATCGCGGAGGTGCTGCAATTCCAACTTCGTCGGTTTTTCCCACAAGCCAGCAGAGAAGCTACCAAGATATTGATCGGACGACTCAACCAGTTCCTTCGAACAATACACAGCCAGGGCAAAATGTAGCTGTTATTTTCTAAACAAAACAAAACAACCGTTTTTATTTTATTTTGTTTCTAGCTAACTAGTCGTTACTTAATCTCTTTTGTTTTTCTATTTTCTATTAACATTAAAACTATTATTATTTTATATTTATATATTACCTTAAAAAAAAAAAACAACAACAAGAAAAAAGAGCAAAACGTTATTTGTTAACGAGTGATTTTTTGTAAGCTAATATTTTTTAAATTAATACATAAATATATATAAAAAAAAAACTTAGCATTGGGATGGGTAGCCAAAAAATAATGTTTAAATATATTGTTCGGCTGTTAGTTGAAAATCTCGAAAATAAAGTCTAAACTTATCTTAGTAAAAAAAAAACACCAATTGAAAATGTTTTTTGTTAGTGTGAAATTTAAAGCAGATTTAGAAATATTGTAGGTATTCAAACTTTTTTAATAATTTAACATTCTTTGTTAAGCTTTGTTTATCTTGTTGCTACTTAATTTTTGTAAATGCAAACTTTAAGTAGATTTTAAAACATGTAAAACTTTAGAAAAAGCTCTGTGTACACAAAATTTAATTTCATCCAAAGCTTCACAATTATTTTGAAAATAGTTAAACAAAGTCTTATAAGTTTGTTTAAATGCCTTCTACAAGTCTGTTTTCAGAATTGTACAAACATACTTAAATTTGGTAGAACTTTTATGTCTAACGAAAGTGTCCTTAACTGTAGTTTTTGATATACAGTGGTGGAAAAAATGATATAGAAATGCAGGATTTCATATTAAAAAAGTGTTCAATATACTTAGATCTTTTAACTTTTATAGTTTTTAAAGTACCGTTAGATTTCATAAGATCAAAATTTGTATTTTAAAGTACTTTGGCTTTATAAGCAACGTTCCAGGCATTCGGACACAACAACTTAACCAAATGTTCTCGATTATATTACAAAATAATGAAATTGGTGAAAAGCTCAAAATACAATTTGAAAACACAGGTTCAACGGAAAACGACATTGTATTTTTTGTGATAGCGAAAAGCTTGAAATTCTGAAAGAAGTGCTAAAAACACCAATATATTTGTATGTGATAGTATACTGAAGTGACTCTTGAACAGACTCTTCGTAATGCCTTACACTGTTTAAAGTAGTACGGAAGAGTTGCGGTTAAAAATCTTTTCATTTCGGAAGTGAATAGAAAAAAAAAACGCTTTTAAAGAAAACAGTTGGGTGTCAAATCGCCCAAAATGCAAAAAAGCGAAAAAATGTCAAATCACCCAAAAACTTTTTTGGGCGACCAAAACCAAATCGCCCAAATCTGAAAAATGTAGCATCGCCCAAAATTTTTTGGCGATTAGACCAAAATATAAAAAAAAAACAATTTTTTCAGTAGGACAGGACAGCAGTAAAATGATTGCTACTCTGCAATAGGTTGCGCCTGTAGTTTCAGATCGCACTCATTGCAAAATTTGCAAATGTTTGCATGGTAATAAAACAATGTTAGGTTTCAAAACGTAACAGATTATGCATACATTCATAGCTTTCTTCGTCCCTTCTTCTTTTTCTTTATCATCTGCTTCTTCTTTCTCATCTTCACTACTTTCAACAGGATATTCTTCAAATGTTATTATTAACATAAACCATTCGATCTAAAAATCTCATTACATTAATGGCATAGTTTTCAAGAAGCGCAGAAGCCTCTTTACCAGTACCAGTTGTGCCACCACTTTTTATAAGCATAGAGATATTATGGCTTTTCATAAATTCCTCTTCTTGAAGGACTTTAATAAATTTAAAGAAATTGCCCTTTTTGGTCAACATTCGTCCAAGTATACTATTTTAGCCTTCAAAATCGGATGTTGTACTTGTTAGCTTTTTAAAAACTGAGAACCGTATTGGCTCGATCTAAAAGTAAGTAATGGGAAAAAAACACTTTGAAAGGAAATGAAATAATTAAATGTGTTTTGTTATCGTTTGGACTTAGTTTTTGTTGTATGCTTATGCGCGAGGGCAAAACGGGGCGCGTGCGCGGACCGGCGACGCGCCGCGCCGCCACCCGACCGCAAAGCACGTCGCGCCGTCCCCCTCCCCGGTTCCATAGCATTACCTTTCACAAACATGATTATTTAAGTAAATTTATATTCATTCGTATCCAAAATCGCCCAAAAATAATGCTAAATCTACCAAAATTTATATTTTTTGGGCGATTTGACATTATGCTAAATCGCCCAAAAATAAAAACATTAAATCACCCGAAAATCATTTTTTGGCGATTTGGCATTTTTTCTTCATTTTTGCAATTTGGGAGTTTTGGTTTTGGGCGATCTGACACAATGGCTATTTTTCCATTATGACATAACGTCCACTCTTTTTGGGCGATTTGAAATTTTTGTTTTTTTGGGCGATTCAACATAATGTCACATCGCACAAAATTTTTGGGCGATGTGACTTTTTTTTGTTTTGGGCGATTTGACAGCCAACCAAAGAAACCATGAAAGTTTTGGGAATCGGTTATTTTTGTCTTGTCTGATAATCAGAATATAGCATATTTGGGAGCAATGCAAGGCAATATGTTTGGTGAAAACCAAATACGGAGCTGAACAGTAAAAATGTTGAGCCTACTTTCAAACATGGTAGAGTAGAGAGAGCGTTTTGGTTTAGGGGTGTATGAATGTAATATGACGGCCAACATGAACATTGACATTTTGCGTAGTAATTTATGGCACAGTGTTGAAATGCTTGGTCTAAGGAATTCATTTGTCTTTCAACAAGATAATGATCCTAAGAAAACTGTTTTTAAAACCCGTGAGTGATTGCTACGAGTATATATAATGCTCCAAAGCAACTTAAAACTCTCCCGCAATTTTCTGACGTTAACCCAATAGAAAATGGGACAAACTTTGATTTCTTTAAAATCAAACCTTAAAAGGATTATAATGGAGGAGGCCTGGACCCTGTCAAAGAAAGATGAGAGCGTCTTAGGATGCTTCGAGAGAAAAATTCTTCGGGTGATTTTTGGTCCCATACGCATAGATGGAGAATGGAGGAGAAGATATAATGACGAACTGTACGGGCTGTACAGCGACACTGACCTAGTTAGCAGAATTAAAGTCCAACGGCTTAGATGGCTAGGTCATGTAGAGCGGATGGACATCAACGCTCCAGCCCCGAAGGACTTCGAATCCAATCCCCAAGGACGGCGCAGTAGAGGAAGACCGCGACTCAGGTGGCGTACCCAGGTGGGAGAGGACCTAAACCAACTTGGCGTGTGAAACTGGAGACAGGAGATTGCCTTCTAAGTCCAAAGAAGCAGCGATTTGCAAGAGTTGTTTTTCGTTTGATTTCAGCGCTGGTGTCGTTGTCTGTATTAATAGCGGTGCCTAGGTAGACAAAATCCTTAACTACCTCAAAGTTATAGTTGTCCATGGTGACGTTTTGTCCAAGACGTCGTCGTTCAGTGTGCTTTTTGATTACAGCATATACTTTGTCTTGCCCGCATTGACCACTAAACCCATCTTATTCGCTTCCGTCGCAATGCTCAAAAACGCTCCACTGACATCACGCTTTGATCTTCCAATTATGTCAATATCATCTTCTCCGAGCACTAATTGGATGGACCTTTGGAAGATTGTGACTCTAGTGTTGACGGTTGAGTTTTGCACAATTCTTTCCAGAACGATGTTGAAGAAGTCGCATGACAGTAGGCGTGTACCATCAACTGAGCGCTCCGAGCGCTCAACTATTTTGTAAGTGAGACAAAAAATTCATGGATTCATTTCTCAATTTGCTTGCTCACCCAAAACAGCTGGTCAGTTGTCTGGTGTGGCGCGTAATTTAAATAATTTTTAAGAAAAGAAATAAGAATTTAAACATTTTTATAAATTAATTAACATGAGTGAAGAAGTTCAGCAAATTTTTGAGGTCGACGGGGTGCAATATCTTTTCATCGATACAGCCGAAAATAAAGATGTATTGAGAACTGGTAAGCATAACTTTATTTTCCAAAGTAAAAAAGAATTATCAATAGAAAAAAATAATAAATTCACATCAAAAACTACTACTACTACATATGTTTTTGACAGCTTATGTTTGTACGGAGATTCTTGTCCCACAAAACGATTCTGCCTCCGTCAATCTAACATTGAGCGCTCACTGAGCGCTCAGTCAGATGGTACACGCCTAGTGCATCGCCTTGTCTAAAACCTTATAGATAAGTAAGATCTTTTCCGACCTTGATAGAGCAGCATGCATTCTCTAAGTTTGACGGGGATGGCAAAACTAGACATTGCTGGGAAGAGCTCTTCCCTATAGATGTTGTCATACGCGGCTTTAAAATCGATAAAGAGATGGTGGGTATCGATTTGAAGTTCGTGGGTTTTTTCCAAGATCTGCCGTAGTGTGAAAATTTGGTCGATAGTGGACTTTCCGGGTCTGAAGCCACACTGATACACTAATAAGGACCTATCAGGTTGTTGACGAACGGCTTCAAACATTCACATAATACGGCAGAGAGGATCTTAGGAGACTTATGCCTCTGTAGTTGGCGCAATTTAGAGGATCTCCTTTCTTATGTATCGGGCATACTATATGCTGAGATTGAACTCATCGGGCATGCTTTCTTCCGACCATATTTTGCAGATGAGTTGGTGCATGCTCCCTACCAAGTCATCGCCTGCTACTTTGAATAGTTCGGCAGCTTTGTTTGACTTAAGCTTAGATATACCTATCTTCACTCCGTCAAGGTCGGGTAGAAGGAATTGTTAATCTGCGTCGCCGAGGTAGAGTGGTTCTATCTCCCTTACAGCGGAATTCGGTTCGTCATCGCCGTTATATAATTTGGAGAACTGGTCTTTCCATATTCTCAACATAGACTGCTACGATGTTCCCCTGATCGTCTTTACAGGCTTCGGTTCGAGACTGGTACCCTTGGAAGGTTATTTTTTACCTTTTGATAAAATTTACGAACCTCATTCCTGTTGTTATATCCCTCTATCTCCTCGATCGCTGGCTTCTTATGCTCTCTGTTTTTCCTCTCTCCTCATCTGCGCGTAGAGCTCGCGAGTAGCTCTGGTCCTTCTGTGCAGCGCCGTTTTGTATGCCTGTTGTTTTGATGCGTGCGCTTGGCGGCATTTGTCGTCAAACCAGGGGTTTCGCTGTGGTGGCCGTGTGAAACCTTGCACCTCAGAGGCGGCATCTCTGATGGCTGCAAGGCAATGTTGCCACTGGTTTTCAATGCTTAATGCAGGCAGCATCGGACTCCTTAAGAGGTTATTAGAGACTCCATCCTAAAAGGACATCAATCAATCAAATCCTCTCACAGTTCTTCCTTGCTTCGGCTTGGATCGGGATATTCGTAGACGTACCTTGGCTACAACGAGGCTACAACACCTCTCCCCCCACTCTCGTTTGCTGCCCCCAACAACTTTTCACTGGGGTTAGAACCCAATCTCCAGTTGAGGTACAAGGTACCCGATGTTCACGACAGGGAGTTGAGAGTAGAAGTTGATAGACAGAGGTGGGCTTTGAGAAAAACCTGTCGACGCTTGTGTCCTCTTGAATGCACATGTCTACCATTTGAGCCTGTACCCTTTCTTTATATGTGGGTGTCCAATGACATTACCTTTGGCAATAGATTCCTAGGAACTGCAAGTTCAAGAGTTGACCACCTGCTGTTTGGGATTTCAATGAAAATTTGGTAGGTTTGTTAATGTACCTGCTCTATAAGCCGATTTGACTCCTTTTTATTACGGTCAATGTCACAGAGTAGTGAAACCTAACGAAGCTCCCTACGGCAATGCTGTACCATGCTTGTCTTTGTGACAGTAGCTGTATGGTCTTGATTGCTGTTTGGCTTCCAAATTGTGGGAAAAAGATGCTTAGCGGATTCAGAAATCGTCAATACTTCTGCTGCACTGCAGTAATCTGGAAGTTTTATTGATCTTTCTAGGGGAGGCTTACATAAAAAGATACTAGACTATACCCTCTCCCCCGCTTTGGAAACAATCCGTAAAGACAGATCCATGATTTATTTGTATGACCCTGTTTTCCATCCAGTCCTTCCTTGGGGGAATTTCTGTTTTTGCTACGGTTGAATCTATGTAAGGTTTTAAATAGTCTTTCTGAGAGCCAATGTCTATGTCGATAGTGCTCTTTATGATAATGGAAGGAAAGGAAGCGTTTTTCCAGCTATTACATTATATTAGACATAATGCGCTTTTGGCCGCCAGTTTCCGCACGGAAAATCTCATTGAACATTCAAATTGCAGAATCGGGGTGGGGAACCAATTGGTTAGAAAACGAGAATATATATTTTTAAATACCATTTTCCTTTAAATATTAGCCCATCGTTTAAAAAATTAAACCAGTTATAAAAAGTTTTAGAATTTTGTTCATAAATCATTACTAAGTAGTCAAATTGTACCTTTTGGACCTAAGCCTTATCGTATATTTGATGGACTCAATGACATACAGATTTTTTATTCAATTTTATTTATATAAATGTATTTGTTAACCAATCTAACTTAAGATAATTTTATTATTTAAAAAAAAAAAACATAAATAAAAATCTTTTTTTTTGAATAAACACAACCTTATAATAAAATTTTGTCAATAATAACAAAAATGTACAACAATATTTTTTAAAAACAAAAATAATAAGTTTAAGAAATCACGTTTTATTTTCCTTTTTTCAAAGAAATTCCTTGCTTTGCTTAGAATCCCTTCTTGGCCGCCCGAAACTGATAACCTTCTGGTCCATCAGAAACACAAGGTACCTATAGATTAAGAATTAAAAATAAAGTTAAAAAATACTTTAAAATTTGTTTTTAATTCATTAAATTACTTGAACTAAATTAAAATAAACTGATCCCATCAATTGTGATGCGGTTGTGTTTGTCTCTTTAAGACATGAAAAAAGCTTATCATCACAGGTGCAGTGGGATCTGGAAATAATTTAAACAATTTGAAATAAAATTTAAGTTTTTATATAAATTTGGAGTAATTTTTTCTTACTTGGTGTACAAAGACTCATTGGTGAGATCATATCTCGTTTGATAGGCTCGAATTTTCACTGGACACAAATCGTGCGCTCTACAACATCGATCCATTGTTGATTCAGTTCCAAGATCACTGTATGTCTCTGCTATATCACCAGTGCCACACCATTTGGTTCCTTTATTTTTTAACAAATAAGTATTAGGAATAAAGTTGTAATAATTTAAGATTTACAAATAAATTATTACCTGGGATAATTCCACTAAATATGGGAGGTGCAATTTTCGGTTGAGGTGTTGTCGAAAGTTGTCCATCTTTGCCTTTCCTTGATCTTGATAGAAGCTTGTCAACTTTCTCACATTGGCTCATTAGTTTCAGCATTTGTTGGAAATTTATTTCTAACGGTCGGTTAAGTTTGGACAAGTTTTTGAGGAGAGTTTGTCCATCATTGTCGGTACTGAAATTGAAATATAAGAATCAATCTTAAATATAGGTAACAGTACAATTTAAATTGGAAATCAGTTTAAATTGGGAGTTTGTTATAGCCATTTATTTGAGAAGACAAAATTTCGTTTGGCTTTTAAATCTTACGAATTTTTGACCGTGGATCTTTGGGATCTTATATTAAATATTTTCTGGTACCTACTAGGAATTTAAATTTTAAGAAAAAGTACATTTTATGTACTCATTTGTAATTGTTTTCGAAGTCTGTAATAAAAATAACCTATTAAGCTGTTCTTACTAAAAAAAGCGGAAAGTGAGCTTTTATGTGTCGTGTTTTGAACTTTCAAACATTTTTTCAATTTCAATCGCTAATTTTTAGTCCATGATTTGTAATCTAATGGAGTTTTTTAATGCGTAAAATAAAGTAAGCTTTTGTATCTTAGTATAGTACCATAATATCTATTACAAAACTTCAAGACCAAGTTAGTCAAGGCATCCAATGGATATACAATGGTTATATCATTTATCTGTGTAGATATTTGCTCTGTTGTTATGGAGTGATGCGCTAAAGAAAATGGAATCGCAATAATTGGCTAACAAAGGTAAGGATTAAATTACGCCGAAGTTTGGTTGTTTTATAACCGTAATAATGTTCTGGAATCGGATTTTCCACCAGTGTGTTATGTCTCAGAATATATGACAGCCCAAAAAATAGTCGCCCAGTCGATGCACACATTTGTACGCTAATGAAAGCAGAACGGGAACGAATACCACTAAAAACTCTTCGGAAGAGAATAATAATGTCCAGAAAATATATTTTCTCCAGATCCATTTCAATAAGGAGTCCTATGCTACCTGCTAGGTTTCACACGGCCTCAACAACGAAACCCCTAATTTGACGACGAATGCCGGCAAGCGCACGCAGCGGAACAACAGAGAGAGGAAAAAAAGAAGCCAGCGATCGAGGAGATAGAGGGATGTCACAACAGGAATTAGGTTCGTAAATATTACCAAAAGGTACAAAAAACCTCCCAAGGGTACCAGCCACGAACCCAAGCCTGTAAAGACGATCAGGGGAACATCGTAGCAGTCTATGTTGACAATATGGAAAGACCAGTTCTCCAAATTATATAACGGCGATGACGAACCGAATTCCGCTGTAAGGGAGATAGAACCACTCAACCTCGGCGACGCAGATCAACAATTCCGCCTACCCGACCTTGACGAAGTGAAGATAGCTATATCTAAACTTAAGTCAAACAAAGCTGCTGGAGCTGACGGCATCTCTGCCAAACTATTCAAAGCAGCAGGCGATGACTTGGTAGGGAGCATGCACCCACTCATCTACAAAATATGGTCGGAAGAAAGCATGCTCGATGATTGGAATCTCAGCATAGTGTGCCCGATACATAAGAAAGGAGATCCTCTAAATTGCGCCAACTACAGAGGCATCAGTCTCCTCAACATTGCATTTAAGATCCTCTCTGCCGTTTTATGTGAACGTCTGAAGCCGTTCGTCAACAACCTGATAGGTCCTTATCAGTGTAGCTTAAGACCAGGAATGTCCACTATCGACCAAATATTCACACTACGGCAGATCTTGGAAAAAACCCAGGATCTTCAAATCGATACCCTGCATGTCTTTATTGATTCTAAAGCCGTCTATTACAGCATCTATAGGAAAAAGCTCTACATGTCAAGTTTTGGCATCCCTGTCAAACTTATTCGTTTGTTAGAATGACGATGGAGAATGCACGCTGCTCTATCAAGGTCGGAAAAGACCTTACCGATGCATTTGATGTCAAAAAAGGTTTTAGACAAGGCGATGCACTGTCATGCGACTTCTTCAACATTGTTCTGGAAAGAATTGTGGAAAACTCAACCGTCAACACTAGAGGCACAATCTTCCAAAGGTCCATCCAATTACTCGGATATGCAGATGATATTGACATAATTGGAAGATCAAAGCGTGATGTCAGTGGAGCGTTTTTGAGCATTGCGACGGAAGCGAAGAAGATTGGTTTAGTGGTCAATGAGGGCTAGACCAAGTATATGCTGTCTTCTTGCATCTCCTTAGCAACCGAAACATCTTGCGGCATTTTTGGAGACATCGCGCATGTGATCATTCTAAATTTCTATAAAAGGTGGTTGGTGATACACATACCGAGAATATCGAGATGTTCAGTCTCCTCGATACAAGTGCCATCTATTGATAATGGCAAGGGGGTATATCTCGCTTTAACGATACAAGACATCATTGGGTTTTCTAAGCATCAAATTCCACGTGGTTTTTTCTTCCCCATTGAACAATGCTGTCAAGTTCAGAATTTAATGAGCTTATCATACGCTGCCGTTGGTAGTCCACATCCGAAGAACAAGGATGAGAATCTAAAAACGAATATGAAAAGCAGAGGGTACTGTCATCAGTGAAACAATTTAGTGGGTGGATTTCTAACCCAAGAAAGAAGAGGTTTATCAATACCAAAAGCACGCATTATCGATAAGAGAACTTGATGCCAAATTCTGTCAAATGCTTTTGAAATATCAAATGCAATAATCTTACTTTCTCCAAAACGATGTAAAGATTTGTTCGACTGTTCGGTGAGATAAACCATGAGATCACCAGTGGACCCATTGCAACGAAAGCCATACTGCATTATTATCTGTATAAAAAAATGTATTTCAAGTATTGGTTCTTCAGCTATGGACAACGAAAAAAGCTTCCCGAACCCGAACTTTCGAACGGAGGAACGTACGTTCACACGCATGCACAGACATCTCACTAAAAATCTTGTATTTAGACCTTGAAAGGTCGAAGAACGTCAAAATTTGTAATTCCTAAAGAAAGTTAAAAATAATAAATCAAGACCTAATGAAATGAGTCGAAGTGTAAGTAGTTTGTACCTGGTCTGATAAGCCGCCGAGTGTTGTTTCATTTATTGTTATTTCTATATTCTGCTTTTACTTGCTGTTTCTTAAAGGGTTGGCCAACCATTGGGTGAAAATCGTTTTTCTTAAAGTTTTTTTAGTCGTCTTGAACTTCAAAAATATTATATTACTTGCATACAGGAATGGTTCAGAGTTGTAATTTTTCAACGCACTGTTGCACCATTAAATTTATTTATTTGTCAACAATTGCTCCATTTGGCCAACAATCGCAAAAATCCTAATCAAAAAATCTTTAAGCTTCTTAAGAACGCCAACAGTCGCCGTTTTGTAATAAATTGTTTCGACTGTAGGCTGCCCCTAATGGCTGCGTTCGATCTCAGACAGACGTGTAAAAGAATAGCTGGGATGTCAAAATGGGAATGCAAATCTATCCAAGAATTTTTGGTACTTGTGCGGGCAGCTGACAGTACAGCTTATTCAACATATGGTTAAAATTGAAGGATCTTGAGAATTGATATCAAATTGGCATTTTCTTGTGAATTATTAAAACTATCTATTAAAATTGAATTTAATAATAATTTTGGATCTAGAAATCTTATTATTGTCTGCTATTTGTGAACATCTTTTCTGACAGTTAAAAATAAAATAAATTAGGTGGCGCAACAGTCCATGAATAACCAGGGTCTAGTGACTTACAACTCTCAACCATTCCTGTGTACTTGCACACAGGAATGGTTGAGAGTTGTAAGTTGCAGGGATGGAGGGGACCTACAGTTTATATTCCGAATCCGAACGGCTAATTTGAGGAAGTACTTTTTCATGACAAGAATTACTCTTGGAGAATTTGTCAATTCCTCGCAAGTACCCGTGAAAAAACTTTAGGTGGCACAGGCAGGGATCGAACCCAAGACATCTGACATGACAATCCAACGCACTAATGCCACGGGTGCGAAAGTTATCTGAATTTAAATATCAAACTCGTTCAATGAGATATCTTAAATTCAATCTATCCAACACGAGATTGAACGCATACGTAATAATTGAATCTCGTTTCTGTAATCTCTAAATGCTTAAGGACACTAGTCTTACACAATCGTTGCAATTCATTTACATACACCATTTACTAATGTATACGTCAGAGTTGTAAAAGAGAGCAAATTTCATTAATTGAATTTATTTAGAGTCCGGAACTTCAAATTTTTAATATAGCAATCATTTGAACTTAAAAATGAATCACTCAATTGATTGCATTCATTGAAGACTTAATATGCATTCAACTGCAGTATTTGCGTGAAGCTGAAGTCCTTACAATCATTTAAAATATAAATAGCAACGTTTTGCATAATATAAATAGGTAAAGGGTAAGCGATTGCTGGTTGCAAAATTTTAAGTCCCATTTAAGTTAAATTTAATTAATAATTTATAACGATTGCATTCATAAAAGACTGCACTTTTTTACAAGCCTGACCTACGTTAACCCTAAAATATGTAAAAGCAAAGAAGAACGACCAATCAACACACCTTTTTTCTAAGCCAGCATTTAAACTTGTATGTAGAAACAAAAGTTGGAAGAAAACCCTCATTAAAGTTTGGAAATTCCATAACTGGCTTCATGATTGCCAATCCGAAATAATATGCAAATTTCCACTAACAGAGATGCCACATGTGTAATGGGCAGGCTAATAAAACTAATTGTCATGGATGATTGAATTGTGGTGGCAGACACTGCGCTGGCTTGTTGCCTGAAGGGCGGGCCAGGTGGTGTGACACGGTATTGGCCTTCGGAATTGTTTTTTCACAATGCACACCAGTATTTGGTTTTTAATTAATGTATGGAATTTATATTGTAAAACTTTTTGTTTGTACTTTTGTATCGGGCCAACTGACCATACTTCCTTCCTACAGTTGTGTTTTCAATTGAGTTGAGATAAAATGGAATAGAGTTTTTAGCAAAAGAATAGGATGAATACTTTTTTATTATAAAGATAAAATATACAAATTATTAAAGTTGTATTTTGAAGAGAACCTTATTTCCTCATTACATGTTTCTTTTTGCTATTTTTGCAAATTCCATGTTGACTATATTGCTGAAAAAAATATATGAAGTTTTCCATTGGTTAAATCTGATTTGATTCAAATTTTCTATCTTAACTTTAACTGTCAGTTTGACTGATGTCAATTTTTGTGGCGGCTCATTTTCACATCTTTTAATTGAATTGGCTGCGTTCATTCTCAGACAGATAGGGTATCCGTAAAACTTTTTGTTTATGTTTAACGTGTAAAATAACAGTTAATCAAAAACAGCTGAGATGTCAAAAAAGGAATGATTCAACACATGATTGAATTTCAAGAAATTTGAAAATTGATTTCAGCTTTTTGTATTTGTTGGTAAACGAAAAGATACAAATAGTCATAAAAGTACTCGTTTCTGTTAGGATATAGTTTTCTGTTAAACGTAAATCGTTGTTAACCGGAGACTTCGCAAGTAATTTATTTATTGTATTGAATTCCAATTGAGCTAAGAGGAAATTCAACATAGGATACTGATTAAGGTTATCTCTTATTTATTACATTGTTATGCACCTATAAATTCATCATCGTCCGAAGAATCAGTTGAATTATCCATTAAATGTTTAATCTTACTACAATTTTGGCTTCGAGGATTTTTTTTAATTTTTTCACAGCTATCTTAATACAGCTATCCAACTCGTTCAGCAAGGTATCTGAAAATTCACTTATCTAAGATAAGATTGAACGCAGCCATTAATTTCATTGCTTTTGATAGTCATAAAAGAACAGCAAGTTGAGGCAGCCGTTCGGATTCGGCCTTAAATTGTAGGTCCCTTCCATTTCTGACAACAGTACTCGCACACAGGAATGGTTGAGAGTTGTAAGTCACTAGGCCCTGGTTCACAACGGACTGTTGGGCCACCCCATTTGATTTGATTTAAGTTGAGGCAGACATTTTTAATTACAAAAAGTATGTGTAAGGCCCCAGGTATAGTCTGTCATAATTGAATCATTCATTTATAGAAATCATTCGGCGTTTTCCTTTTTAAGGTGAGAGAAGAGCATCGATTTATTTATAAAACATACTGGAGAACTGAGCTGTCAATAGTTTTGGATTTTGACATTTGTCTCTCTATATATCACACAAAACAAACGTGAAGTCAGCACGCTGAGCTTTTTACTCCATTACGTCGGTTATTTTATTCAGAGCATATAGAGCGCTTCCCGAGTTAGTTCTGATTGAAAAAAGAAACACAAACCTAGTGCTATTATACGTTTAAATATAAACAGATCTTTTTTTGACAGCTTAGCTCTCTACTCTGAACTTAAAAGGAAAAACTCCAATTGAAAATGTCTGTTATCTTATTTCACAATAATTTTGTACCTCAAAATCTAAATGTTTGGCTGTGTTTTCTGTGAACAGCTGAAAGTTGTTTTTATATTTTGACAGCTATCTTAATTTATCTATCAAACTTGTTCAATAATAAGCTTCTCACCCCAAGTCCAAAAGCCGGTTTTCGCCGAAAACCTGCATCGAAAAGTCAAGTTTTCCAATACATTTTTGGTAAACCACAAGTTTTCGTAACCACAAATATGTTCGACGCTTACGCTTACTACCTGGAGAAAGACTTTCCGGTAACTCCGTTCAATCACAGAAGCTTGGGAGATATGTATGAGAAAGGTGATAATTTTATTTGTGGAGGAGAATAAGTATGAAAGAAAAGATGGACAGCGATGCCAACATCAAGGAGATCCTCAATGTTTTGGACAAATCAGGCGAGCCCTCAAAGGAAGAAGCCAAAGAGATAGTCATGGAAAAATTGCAGGATGAATGTAATTTTGGTACGAATCTGGAACTAGGAATTGACCTTTTCTACTCCGGCCATAAGGACCTACACAAAATCGTTCAGAATCTTCTCAACACGCCCCGCCTATAAGTTGCTCGGACTGCCACAATACATGGCAATTCTGAAGGCAAATTTGGCCAACAGAAGCAACAGTCATAAGTTCAGTATTTTGGATTGAAACTATTGTGAAAGAAGAAGAAAATGTTTGTTGTTAGCTTAGTGAACTGTTCGGACCGGTTGAAGTGAACAAAGAGGCTTGCTGCAGCCAAGCGAGCTTGTAGTTCTTGTTGGTACATGTCGTGAGCCCAATTCCAGATCCTTTAGTACATTGCAGAATATATCGAAAGTTCTGCGGCTCATTCTGAAATGTTGTTTAAAATACTCATCATTGTTTACTAACATTTTAGTTTCCCAAAAAGTTATCTTACGTACCTGCATAAACCATTAAAGCTCTTCTTTTCTTTCGAAGTCCCAGGATTTTCAAAAGAAAACAACGTTTTTTTATAATAGAGGCTTGAGATAATGAAACAAAAAAAATTAACAAAATCTTCATATTTGTTCAACTTTCTTTTTATGTATTAAGATCAATTTGAATTGGTAAGAATTAATTTTATTTTCACAAATAATTTGAGAAGAACAAAACTCACATATTTTTCAATACAATTTGACATTCGGTGTTAAACAAATTTAAACGTCAAATGAAAACATGTATAAATGTTCAGTGTAAACGATGCTCGGTTTTTGGGTTTGGTGTGAAAAGGCTATTAAATAATTTAATTAAATTAAATTGGGTGGAGCAACAGTCCGTTGAGAAATAGGGCCTAGTGACTTACAATTCTCAACCATTCTTGTGTGCGAATACTGTTGTCAGGAATGAAGGGGACCTACAGTTTATATGCCGAATCCGAACGGCTAATTTGAGAAAGCACTTTTTCATGACAAGAGTTACTCTTGGAGACTTACGATGGCAAAGGCAGGGATCGAACCCAAGACCTCTGGCATGGCAGTCCAACGCACTAACCATCATGCCACGAGTAAAAAGGCTATAAGGTAACTAAATATTCACCTATCCAGGATATTGCATCCAACACGAGATTGAACGCAGCCAATGTGAATGCATTCAGTAAAAAATTGATCAGATTAAATTTGATTTTAAATTAAATTATTTTGACAGCTCAATAGAACATTATTAATATATTTTTCTTTAAAAACTCAGTTTGTTTCATAATGACAAATAGAATATTCTTCAATTTCAATCTAGTCGTTATTGATTCTCAAAATCCCTTAAGCAATAATTTGTCGCAGTTACCGCCTACTTCCATAACACAACATAAAATTGGGTTAAGGTGCATACAATATATGATAACTACGTAATGTATTATTACGACGTCTACGAGCAACAGCCTACCCATGTCGACAACGTCATTCATTGACCATGACAAGCTTTGTGTACCTAGTACTTAGGTAATGTACACATTCGTTGCGTATAAGTAGTACTCATGGGAATCACACTTTCGATTTCATTGATATTTTTGTGAGTACCGAAAACTCCCAGAATATTGCGTGTGGTTAGTTCTACGACCCGAAGTTACATAAATCAAGTACTTTTATTCAAAATTTTATATCAATACCTGAAATTTAACGTATTATTGTATTAAGAGGCGACTGCTAATAATTTTAAAACTTATTTTAATGACATCGGACTTTGTGCATTGAACCCTTCAATAGCTTGTTTTTTTTTGAATACTATAATCAAGAGGCTACAGCGATGGAAAAACCGTAACTAGGTTAAGTTTATAATTGCCTAAGACGTAACCAGTTACATAGTTTTTATGAGGTTTAAATTGTCGGGCACACTTAGAGCTTGTGTATTATTCTGCAGACATACATTTTTGAGATGCATAATGGCTTTTTAATTAATGTTGATATTTATAAGTTGCTTTTTATCTATTAAACGCGTGCCATTATAAGATGGTGTCTAGGTCATGGGAACGTATGCATATTTATTTTTTAAACGAGATTGTTTAAAAAGTATGCAATTCTGATATAAGCAATTAAGTTAAAGCCTTAACTAAGACCAATGGAAACTCCTAACCAAAATGTCTCATACTCAAAAGGAACAATACTTGTAAAGGGTGTTTTTTTAAGTTGCAGTGGTTGTCTATGGTTTGACAGTTAAAATTGAAAGGTAGTGTTGACATTGGCAGTCTGTTCAGTAAGTTTTGACACTTCATAATAAATCGTGTAACCTATTATGCCAAAAGTTCTGTTACAACGTAAACCACAATAAGACAATAATTATATTATAAAAATATGGAGTACCTGAGAGCCAATCTTAAGATTACATAAAACTTCTTTTGTATTGTCTTGGCTTTGTTTGTCTCACTAAAATGCTGGAGAAGAATACATCTATCTTATTTGGTAAACTCTTTACCAAACCATATACCAAATCTCTATCTATGGTACAACTTTTCACGTTAGTTTCCGTAAATGGCGAGATGAGACACTTTGAAGTGAGATTTTCAACCAAACCATTTCAGAAGCTTTGTGATGGTTACGTTTGAGCTTTATAACAAAAGTTATAGTTTGGTATAATCATGGCATTGTCCCAAAGGCAGTAAAAATGTTTGTCATTTGTAAAAAAATATGAGAAATTCTTCCTCTTCCTCGGTTCCTACGCTCGTTGTCAATGACACTCCATTTGTTAGATCTTTAGAGAAAGCTAATCCCTTTGCTAGGCAGTTCGCCGCCAATTCAACGCTACCAATGAGTGTTTTGACTCCGCCTGTACTAGAGCGAGTTAGTGATTTTATGATACCAATCTTTTTTCCCACTCGTACTGTGACAAGAGTTCTTAAAGACCTCAAAATTCATAAATCCGCTAGTCTGGATGGTATCCCCGCTATTGTTCTGAAGAGGTGTTCTTCAACGCTGGCAAAAAAACTGCGTAAGCTTTTTCATCTGTCTTACTACTCATTTCTCGTTCCGAGCGGATGGAAAACCGCATTTGTCCAGCCTATTTCCAAAAAGGCGAATCTTCTTCACAGTCCAATTACCGATCGATTGCACTTACATCCCTTCTTTCCAAGGTCATGGAAACACTGATTAATTATCAGCTCAAGAAATATCTCGAAGATCAAGAGCTCCTTAATGACCGACAATACGGCTTTCGTAGCAATAGGTTCACTAGTGATCTCATGGTTCATCTCATCGAACAGTGGAGAAAATCTTTACATCGTTTCGGAGAAAGTAAGATTATTGCACTTGATATTTCAAAAGCATTTGATAGGTTTTAAATGGTGGTGTGCCCCAGGCTCCGTTTTCTCTCCAACTCTCTTCCTTATATTCATACATGATCTTTTGTCTCAAACTTCTAACTCACTAGGTTGTTTCACTGATGACAGTTCCCTCTGCTTTTCATATTCGTTTTTAGATTCTCATCCTTGTTCTTCGGATGTGGGCTAACAACGGCATTGTTCAATGGGGATTCAAAAACCGTGTAGAATTTAATGCTTCGAAAACCCAATGCTGTCTACTGTTGCAAAAGCAAAACCCTCCCCCAATGCCACTTTCCATGAGTGGTACTTGAATCGAGGAGACTGAACAACTATCAGTCCTAGGTATGTACATCACAAACCATTTGTTGTGGAGTGATCACATATTTTACATCGCCAATGCAAGAAGTTTTGTAGCCCTTCTGATCTGGCTATAATTTACAAAGCTTTTATTCGCTCAAAACTTAAGTATAACTCTCATATTTGGTCTGGTGCTCCAGTAACGTATTTGAGTCTTCTGGATATAATTGAAAAAAGAGCTCTAAAAATGATGGCCATTGTTTTATCGTTACTTTTATAAACAATGCTCTATTGAAATAGCCAATTGCATTCCTCCCCATAAACAATTCAACAGTAATACGCGTACTGCTAGGAATCTCCATCAGTTAACCCTAGAGCCCAAATTCGGACGTACTGTTAAGTACAGAGATTCTCTCTTACAGGAATGCACATCATTACGATGTGCAGACATTCAAAACCAATGTACATCGGTTTCTCCTTTTCAATCCTATCCTCCTTACCTAACTGCTTGCACTGTGTTTCATTATAAGGGTATTCATAACCTCTTTAGTGCGCGTATAATATAAAAAAAGAAAGGACTCTCAAACTACGTGGGTGGTTTTTTAGCATATCGATTTTTTTTAAATTACATTTTGGTTATAAAATAACAAAATAACACAATCCAATAACGCTAAGGGCACAACTAAGTTGTGTGTATTTTTGTGGAAAAAATCAACTAACGTTTTTTCTTAAAATCAAAAACACTGATAAAAAATAATTATCACCTCGAATATTTTACGAACAAAAAATGATTTAATCCCCAAACTAATTTTTCCAACGAAAAATAACGTTTTTGAAAACTGGTAAATAAAAATAAAAGATTGATTTTTGAATTAAATAAATTTGATTTAAAAATATTGGCTTCAAACTAATTTCATCACATAGAAAATATTGTTTCAGTATTCAGTAAAGTTTGTAAAAAAGTCCAACAATCAGTTTTTATTTAAAAATTAAAATCTACACAAAATTGGTAAAAATTAGTGTTCGATTCTCGATCAACTTCAAATTGATTTGATTCTCGATCAACTTCAAACTGATTTGATTCTCGATCAACTTCAAACTGATTTGATTCTGCACCAAATTTGGATGTAAACGTAAGGTAATGTGGCCACAGAAGACATCTTATCTTTATTTTTGTATATAAAAAATTAAATCTTTCAAAAACTGCCACTAATATTAGTAAAAATTAGTTTTTTTTTACTAACGACTTCTTTAACAACAACAGATTTTTAAATGAAACTTATTTTAGCATTCATGCAAGACATTGTTCGTAGTTTAAAGCTTATTTGTAGAAAAATTTAACTAACAACTTTTTTTTACAAAACAGGAGAAGCTACAAAAAACAACAACAAAATGTAAAGAAATATTTTTCGACTCAAGTATGAGGATACCAAAGAAAGATATTGACAATACAAGAGAAATCGACAGACGGAAATTGCATCTTTGCTGGGACATAAATCAGCTAACCCGTCCAGCTAAACATAACATACAATAAGTTCTAAAGAAGCCGGCTGTGTTTTTTTGTGCTCTCTTAAATTTATTTATTTAAAATGAATTCTAAATGTGATAAATGCTTAAAGGTTATTAATGATATTTCCTTTCTTTCGTGTGGTGTTTGTGGCAGAAGCATACATGCGGGGTGTATCAACTTAATCAATAAAAAAGAAATTATCACTTTCAAATCAAATAAACATTTGTTCTTTAAATGCGAAAAGTGCATTCTTATTCCTTTAAAACTGTGTATTGACAAATTAAGAGAACTTTCTATGTTGCTCGATGTTCCATCTTCTCAGAGTGCAACACCTTCTCTAGATCTGAGTCGAAACATCCGTATCTCTACTCGTGCTCAGAGAACAACAAGTTTTAGTGTAACTGATAAAAAGAAACAGTCAATTACTAATACAAAAAACAAAAAAGTTTCTCTCGGAGAAATAATTTTTAATTTTTCAGTTTTAAATGAATCTAAATCTAAAAATAATTCACAATTGTATGATTTTAAAAAAGCTGATTATGATTCCATAAAAACTTATTTAAACACAGTAGATTGGCAACAAATCTTAAGCAGTAAAGATACTAAACAAGCTTTTACTCTGTTTCGGAACATTTAGATTCAGCGGTTTCTTCTTACGTTCCTAAAAAAACTTTATTTAAAAATTCAAATAAACCTATTTGGTTCAACAAAAGTATATCAAGACTGAAAAATGTCATGAATAAACTTAATAAAATTAGAAAATCTTCAATTCATTTAAATGAACAGTTCAAACAAATAAGAAGGGAGTATGAGTTTTTGAAAATAATTTTAAACAAGCAATACATCTCGTCTCTTGAATCAAATATTAAGAATAACCCTAAGAGTTTTTGGTCATTTATTAACACGAAAAGAAACTCAACTGGGATTCCATCTAGGATGACTTATAATAATGTGTTGTCCGATGATATTAATATAATTTGCAATAACTTCGCGTCGTTCTTTCAATCTAATTTTATAAATCTCAAATTAGACTATGCTTACTCAATAAATTCAGATCCTATGGTTGATCTTGGTAATTTGCAGTTATCTGTAGATAATGTCTTACAAGTACTTTTATCTCTTGAAAATTTCTCTATTTCACCAGACAATATTCCACCAATTCTTTTAAAAACTTGTGCTAATATACACTTTGTATAATATTTAACCTTTCTTTAAGTAATGGTGAGTTCTTAGATGAATGGAAATACTCTATAATAACTCCCCTTCATAAATCAGGTACAAAAAGTTCGATTGAAAATTACAGACCAATTGCAAAACTGCAGTTAATTCCTAAGGTTTTCGAAGCTGTAGTAAAAAAAAAATTGTATAATCTTATTCACAATAACATTTCAGTTTACCAACATGGTTTCTTAAAAGGTAGATCCACTACTACAAATTTATCAATATTTTCAAATTTTTGTCTATCACAGATGGAAATGCGTTCTCAAGTCGACACTATTTACACTGATTTTTCAAAGGCTTTCGACCGCGTTCAACATAGTGTTCTCTTAAAGAAACTAGAGATATATGGATTTCACTCTCAGCTCCTAATGTGGATAAAGAGTTATTTAGTAGGTAGGAAACAGGTGGTAAAAATTGATAATGCCTTGTCCAAGGAAATTATAAATTTTTCGGGTGTTCCTCAAGGTAGTCACCTTGGACCACTTCTTTTCATCATTTTTATTAACGACTTACCTCTGCATCTTACTTTTTCTAAATGTCTTCTATTTGCTGACGATTTGAAAATATTCAGTTCCATAAATTCACTTAACGATGCAAATAAAGTTCAAATTGATTTACATAATTTAATTAAATGGTGTAATATCAATGGGCTATATTTTAACAATAAGAAATGTAGCGTTGTGACATTTTCTAGAAATCACAGCCCATTATATTATAATTATAAACTTGAAAATGACATTCTACAAAGACTTGATAGCCATAAGGATCTAGGCGTATTCTTCGATTCTAAAATGAATTTCCCAAATCACATAGACCATGCGATCTCAAAAGCAAACTCTATGCTAGGGTTTGTTTTTCGAAATTCAAAAGATTTCGAAGACCCCTATACATTAAAAGCTCTTTATTCTAGTCTCGTCCGACCACATTTAGAATATTGTACTGTTATATGGAGTCCCTTTACCGCGTCTAGCATTTGTCGTATAGAAAGAGTTCAAAAAAGGTTCACAAAGTTTGCCTTACGAAAAATATATGGTTATTCAAATGTTCCATCTTATGAGACGAGGTGTATTTTAATTGACCTAAAACCTCTTGCGCAGAGAAGAAAATTAAACTCAATACTTTTTGATTTTGATGTCTTGAATTTTAATATTGACTGTCCAGTTTTGTTATCTATGTTTTTTATTTATGCGCCTTCTAGAAACTTACGCCCTCGTAACTGTGATTTCCTAAATGTTCCTTACCACAGTACTAGCTATGCTAAGTATAATCCTATCACAAGAGCTTGTATGGATTTTAATGAATATGATTTTGCAATTGATTTTAATATTAATAGAAATGTTTTGAAAAATATATTAGTAAATTTGTTATAATGCTATAAGTAAATTATGTATTTTATTTTTATGTTATGTATCATATAATTATTAGTCTAAATGGAGTGTGTAACTTTTAAGACGAATAAATAAATAAATAAATAAATAAATAAATAAACTATAACGATGTCTTCTATGTATAAGTTCTTAAATACTTAGAAGTACGTGCAGAAGATTTAAAAAAAAAAGCTCTAAGCAACTTTTGTTTTATAAAATTAAATATTTTATTCACACATTCCCAACATTAAAAAAACCAAAACTCTAATAGTTAGTTATTGTTTTTTTTTGCAACGCGAATAAATTTTCACTACACGATCAACGCTCTCCATAACAATCACAATCAGTGAATCGTGATCTGAAATTTTATATTATTTTATAAAGAGAAAGAAAAGTTGAATGGGTTCAACCGCGACCAACGTTTATCAAAGGAAATTAAAACAACACAAAACTTCTTGTATCGAAGAACTTTAAGAGCAGGTAATAAAATTATACTCCAAACCATCTAAACGGTTGTTAATTATTGTCAAGAAACCATTTTACAACAGAAACTAGAGCACAAGTCATTGGAGCTTGCTGCTTGCACCTCTCTGTGTCTAACCGGCTCAGGTTTAAAGTAGTTTTGTGCGTTTTGGCACAAGCCATGCGTCACCACCGAGCAGCATTTGACTAGGTTAAAACGATAGTGAATTTAACTAACTAGTTTTAAAGAAAGAAAATTAAAAGAAAAAAACCTGGAACCTGAAACAGAGACACTCGTTGGACTAGTAAGCAGCTTTTAATTTTTTTTTTTTTTGGAACTTGGAACTCTATTATCATTTAAGTCTGTTGAAAGTAAGAGCAGACTTGCGCGGATGAATTGTGTTTGTGTTCCATGAAAACTTGCTACTTTTAGTAATGTCGGTTTTTCGATCTACATACCTTTTGACGTTTGACATAATCTTAGGAGAAATTAGGTACAAGTTTTACATCAAAAGGTGACTGTCAACTGGGTTAGATGGCTTTCGTTAAAAAAATTGTTTTCCGGATGAAGTGAGTTTAATTGAGCTTAATAGTAATGAATTGAATGTTTAAGAAAATAAATTGATAGCCTTTCGTCCGATGTACATAACTAATCTAGAATCGTTGCAAAACGATAAAGGTTTGACACTGTTTTCGCTCAGCTCCTATTTTACCCCAACCTTTTTACAACAGAAAAATACAATGGTGTAAAATTTGCATTTGACAACTCCACAAATGTCATTTAATGACAGCTGTTATTAATTTATGAAAATTGTTTGAACAAAATAGTTTATTTCTGTTAAATCCTTTTGCATTTCTGTATTTATTTCTTTGAAATGGAAATTAATAACAATCGTCTCAAAAAGAGGGTAACCCTGTAAAAAAGTGGAGGGATAATGTAACTTGCATGAAATTGGACTTCGTTCAAGAAGTAGTAGGAGTTTATTTTAATAAATCATATATTATTTATTATAGGAACCGACAGCACAAATTATTTATCACAGACACCTACAGTACAAATATTTTATAAAAGTTGTCAAGAACACACTTGCGAATAAATTTGTTTTGTTTATAATAAGCGCGACCTTATCATGTTTTGAATTCCTGAATATTACAATAGCTGGGAAAGACAGAGTGTGGCAAGGCATTCCACATTCGCACAGTACGGCTAAAGACGAATCTCTGTACTTGACAGTACGACCGAAGTTGGGCTCAAGGTCAAGGGTATATTGATGAGCATTCCTAGAAGCGCGAGTATTACGGTTGAACTGTTTAAGGGGAGGAACGCAGCTGGCTATTTTTCTAGAGCATAAGCCATTAAACTAACGGTAAAAGAGGGTGAGACAAGAAACATTTCGACGATGTGTTGGAGATAAGACAGAGCCCTGGGGCACACCAGCATTTATTTTTTGGTTTTCAAACTTTAATCCATCCAATACAGCTTGTATTGAACGATTCCAAAGGTAATTACCAATCTAATGAAGCAGGGATTCATAAAAACCAAAAGCACGCATTTTCGATAAGAGAGCCTGATGCCAAACCCTATCAAATGTGTTTGAAATATCAAGTGCATTAATCTTACTTTCTCCAAAACTATGTAAAGATTTGTTCACTGTTCGGTGAGATGTACCATGAGATCACCAGTGGACTTATTGCTACGTAAGCCGTATTGTCGGTCATTAAGAAGCTTTCGATCTTCAAGATATTTCTTGAGCTGATAATTAATCAGCGTTTCCATGACCTTAGAAAGAAAGGATGTAAGTGCAATGGGTCGGTAATTCGACTGTGAAGAAGATTCGCCTTTTTTGGGAATAGGCTGGACAAATGCGGTTTTAAATCCGCTCAGAACGAGACCTGAGGAGTAGGACTGATGAAAAAGCTTACGCAGTGGTTTTGCCAGCTTTGAAGAACACTTCTTCAGAACAATAGCGGGTATACTATCCGGACCAGCAGATTTATGAAAGTTGAGATCTTTAAGAACTCTTGCCACAGTACGAGTGTGAAAAAAGATTGGTCCAATAGAATTACTAACTCGCTCTAGTACAGGCGGAGCCATAACACTCACTGGCAGCGTTGAATTGGCGGCGAACTGCCTAGCAAAGAGATTTGCTTTGTCTAAAGAGCTAACAAATGGAATGTCATTCACAATAAGCGTAAGAACCAAGAATCAAGAATTCCTCATATTTTTTTTACAAATGACAAACATTTTTACTGCCTTTGGGACATTGCAGTATTTTCTGCCGTAATTTTTAGTCATGTACAAATTTGGTCCGTCAAATATGGGCGTTGCAGGTCTTCCTGGCTTGCTTGAACTTATTTCGGTTTTCTTCAGTTGGATTGGCTTTAAAACAACGGAAACTTACCTTCTTAACCCTAATAACCTCGCATTGAACCATGCGTTTTCCTTAGGTCTGATGCTTTTAACCCTATTCGGGATAAAAGTTCTCATTCCCAGGAGAATCAAACTTGTGATCATATCAGCGCTGGCGTCAAAGTCACTATCGAGGAAGCATAGTGACCAGTTAAAGATCCTAAAATAATTATTGAGACCGTCCCAGTTGGCTTTCTCGAATTGCCAAACGGTTCTCTTAGGATCTCTTTCTTTAACTGGAGAGTTTTTTACACAAAAAATTTGCTGATTTGACACAATGGTCAGATGTGTCTAGAGGAAATAGAACACTATTAGTGTTCTTACCACGGTCAGGGGTAAGAAACGAGTCAAGAGTGTATTCTGCTCGACCTACCACGTCCGATATTCGAGTGGTCTCTATGACCAGCTGAGTTAGGTGGTTTAACTCAGCGGAGATCTCAGCACACACTCCTCCTGTGTTGTCTGGCCCGAATGTTGAAGCCATGAAGAATTGTGTACATTAAAATCGCCCGTAACAACGATTTCAGTGCAAGGAAAGGACGAAACAATTCTTTGGATGGAATCAGACAAAGCTTCAAATTCACGAGAAGTTGACACTCTGTCTAGATTGGAAAATGAAAATGTGCTATCGTTTAACATTTGAACTAGCCTAAAAATAAGTAAAGACGATTGGAAGATTTCCCAATATTGTCCTTACTTTAAGAAGTCTTTCGATAGCATCCAATTGCCAATTTGGTATCAAGTAAACAGTATTCGTTTATACTGTTTATTTGTTTGTATCAAAATAGCAATAGGAATAAGTTTGTGGTAGAAAATCGTCTCACAAAACTTCTGACAGAAACTGTCAAATTAATAATAAACCAGTAAGCGCGACAACACACTAGTTTTATTATTTACAGCTTGCTCTTCGATTACGAACAAATAAAGTCAGCTGAAGTTCGAAGAGCTCTTTGAACTGTAAATAATAAAACTCCTGTGTTGTCTAGTGTATTGCTTCATTATTAATTTGACAGCTTCTGTGTAAAATTTTTATTTTTTTATTGCATAACTTTGGAAAATCCTTTATACGAGTATTTTCATTTATAAACGTGTTTAAGTCTTCTTAATGGACCATAATTATACATATATACTTACTATTTTGTCTTCTAATCAAAAATTGAATGTTTACACTGTTGGAAGATGTTGACAAGAGCATCATCCAAAAAGTGGATAATCGTCCAATTACTTGCAAATACAAAAACTGGGTACTAAGACGAGTTCAAACGATTGCATGAACTCGGCCACTTTTTCTTCTGTCACATTTGACAGATAAAATTGAGTGTTAACATGGTTGCTAGAAAATTGGTTATTATTTTTTTCGCGAAAAATCTGCCGAAATGAAGTCATAGCTTTTTGGTGTACCGCTAAATATTTCAATGTATATTTGTTTAAATAATATGAAAACTGCTTTTTTTTCTGAATGAAACATTCATGCTGTAATATTTTTGTTTGCTCATAAATACTAGAAACTCTGTTCGATTGCATTTCAACAGATTAAACACAAGCGCCTTAGCGGTCTCACGAGTACGCTTGTTATTCGTAGTGAGCAATTGCGGCACCCGTCGGGCCAACAGCTTCCTCATAGCCAACATTTCACGGAGGATGTGACATAAAGTCTTCTGCTGTTGTCTTGAGTATACCTTTAATCGGTGGTCTACCAATACGAGAGCATTTTAGAGCAATAAAATTTCTTGATGCTTGCCAAGAAGCATCCAAAGCGCAATCTCTCTTTCAAAAACAAGAATCGAATCACCGAACGATATCGTTCCTTTTTTGACAAAAGTCAATACACTAAATGACAGTAAATTTCTCTTACGATACCAGCACCATTCTGCGGTAGGTCTAAGTACGGACCATATTCAAACTAGTTACTGAAGAGTAATCCTGGTAAACTGTTTGCCTTGATTGTTTCTACGAGCATTTATCAAAAAAGGCTTGTTTATCTCTCCTACTTCAACACTTTTCCTAAGGTTTTTTTTGTAGAGTTACATTTTTGAATTACATTCGAGGCAAAGACAACACTCATCTTATCTACTAGGTCACAACTGAGAAGATTGAAAAAGTGCAACAACGTCTGTAAGGCCGGCTAGTTATATAAAAAAGACCTATTAAACTTTGGTCCTCTGTCATTATGTTCGATCTTTTGAAATGAGTTAAGTTAATTATTTATTTTTCCTACAGATTAGTTGATTTAGTATAAGTAATAGTTAATATATTCCTTATATTTAGTTATTCGAAATGAAAAAGTACGTAGTAGAAAATAAATTTAAATATAAATGACAAGTTTATTTTTTGTTTAGAGTTTAGTTATTTCCGGAATTAAAATTAATATGACAAAAAAATTGTGGTTTTACCTTTTTTTCTTAGAAGATTTTAATCGATCTTTAGAAACTTAATTAACTCAAAGTATAAAGAGCTGGTATATTAATAATAAACTATATAAATAAAACGTTGAACTTTGAGACAAGTCAATGTGGTTCTATAAAAGATAACTTGTTATATAGGGCATCAATTAATTGTTATAATAAGTATTATTATTACCTATGAATCAATGAATAGTGATCATAATAATAAGTCTTAATTTCGTTTAATTTATAAGCTTTTGACAGAAGCTGTCAAATTAACAATAAAGCAAAGCAAGCTACAACACCGTTGTTTTATTATTTCCAGTTTGAAGAGTTCTTCGATTACGAAAAAATAAAACCAACAGAAGTTTAAACAGCTCTTTAAACTGTAAATAATAGAACTCCTGTTTTGTTTCGTGTATTGCTTCATTATTAATTTGACAGCTTCTGTCAAAAGTGTATTTTTCATGAACAATTTGGGAAATCCTTTATAATTTTTATTTATAAATTTGTTTAAGTTTTATTAATGGAACATAACTTTTAAATTATATGTACTTACTATATTTCGATGAGTTCACAATTCAGCAAAAGTTTCTGTGGGCCTAATTCAACAACAGCTATCGTCAAATCATGATAATAAATCATAATCAGTGAATCGTTACTAATTCGGTTCCCACTGTAAAATAAAAAACAATTAAATGCAACAAATATATTTTTCAAACAAGGCTAGGTTTGTTCGTAACTATCATTGTTTTAAACATTCCTATCTTAACAGTGAGGTTTACATGGAACAACTTATTTTAGAACATGGCTAAACTGAAACATACACATTCAAAAACATTTTTTATAGCAACTTTAAAGTTAAAATCAATGTTAAAGTTTTCAATTCGCTTGTTTTTGAGTTCTAATAGTTAAATAGACAACGTTGTAAATGTTTTTGTTTTAATTGTCCCAAAAAAACGAACCTTAACGAACTAAGACACCTACGAACAAACCACGATTTTTGACAGCTGCAATATAAAAAGGACTGTTTCTTTACAAAATGTTTGTGATTTTAAGTCCAAAGTCTCGTCGGAACTTGTGACTTGAAATCACAAGAATTCAGAGTAATAAAAGGACGAATCTTAAATTAATTTCTTACCTGTAAGTTTTCATCTGCCTCATACTCCTTTTATCTATGATTTGTTGTGTTATCGATGTAAATGATGGAAAACTGACTTGTGGCAAACTAAACGGTTTAGCCAAGGTTGTTGTTATAAATCCAAGAACTGCACTCAGCAGACAAATTGCAAACTGAGTGCGCCTTTTTGAACATAGCACCAACATTTTTTAAAAATTTGATGAAATTTGTTGTGAATTCGTTGCAAACACGTTATGTTTGTTTTTATAGACTTAAGTTACTAAATGCATTGAGAACAAGATTTTTCTCTGTTCTCTGTTAAACAGATTTGTATTCTTTATTTAAGTTTTACATAACATAGCAGCACTCCAATTCTAAAAAATGAAAGCAGAACCTAATAATATTAACACTATTGACAGTTCATCCCAAATAATTTGACATGTGTAAAAATTTGAAAACTAAGAGGACTTATGAGCCATGAGAATTTTAGATATTTGTTCACATAAATTTCGTTTTCAGCAAGAAATGTTTAATTTTTTGACAGGTGTCAAAAGTCCAAACTATAATCTATATTTGCAGAACTAGTGCGCCTGCAAATGAACGCGCCCAAATGTGTTCCTTTTCAAGTTGGTGAAAACTCTCGTTTGTAATTTTAAAGTTTTTATTTAAAATTCAAACTTCAATGTTGAAATCCAAAGACGTAATCGATTTCAATCTTATGCGTTTATAATTTCTTAATGATTCAACCAAAATATAATGAAGTTTTTTTCAAGTTTATTCTTCAAGGCTATTTGCCCTTTTGAGATTCCTAATTTAACTTTGCCTTTGAATTCTCGATATAAAATCTCACGTAGTATGGCGCTGTCAACTTCCGCTAAGTGTCAGATGGCATCGACGTTCGACGTCGTTTTATCAACTACTATAAACTTAATGAATAATAAATATCATGCGTGCACAAATAATTAATTTATTTAACACTCCTTATTTACATTTATTGCTAGAGTCAATCACAAGAGTGTCTTAAGTGACATAACTTATAACTCTGAAGGAACGTCAAATATCCGTACATGGTTCTATGCGCACTGAGAAATACACCTAGCATAATTATTTCCTATTATATTTTTATTTATTTGTAAAGATAAATACACAATGATAATTTCTCTTACACTTTCACTAAATTTTTTGTTAAGTATATTATAATTGTATAAAGTGGCAAACAAACCAACATTATTTATTGTTAAAAACTTTTTGAAAGAAATTGCAGAAAAATAACCTTAGAAGTACCATAAATAAAGTGCTTATAATTTCTTTGAGATTTGTTTGTAAATTATGATTTAAGTGGTATGTAGTTCAGATGGGTTAAGCTTTTACACAAATTAAGGGTGCCATTTGTGCAAATAAGAGACAACAGATCTTCAATTTTATGACAAACCCGATAGCAGGAAGATGATTACAAGGATACAAATTGGGGTTCTTTCACATCATCGCAAAATGTCAAGTTAAATGTCATTATGGAAGATCTTTGAAATTCAAAACATATTTAAATTACCTTAGTGTCACAATTCTCATTTAACGAGTGGACACGAAAACAATTAAAACAAAATTAATTGCTTACAATCAAAAACAGAGTAAATCTTAAAACTGTTTCGCTACATATAAGTGATAAACGTCATTTACACAATCTGTTTTAGTTACGGTTATAAAACGTGGGTCAGCAAATATATAGTTTTATTACCGACGCGACTAAAAGTTTATTTTTCATAAATTTTAGCACCGAATAAAATCACATTTGTAAAACAAAAACTTGTAATAAATAAACTAATTTAATTAATACTAAGTGGATATTTTTTGAAGTCAACAAACATTTAGGATTTTTTGACAGATGTAGTTTGTATGACAGTTAACATGTGAAAAAAAGTTTAAGTCTAACAAAATTAAAGAGCATATTTATTACAATGCAAACATGGCCTAGATCAAGAAAATTAAATAAATAAATCAAAAATAAACTTTAAATGATTAGATAAATTGAAATTGATATTGAGGAATACCCGCATTCCATATAAACCATGTTACCGACAGTGCTGTACATTGATTACCCTCATTTGTACATAACAAGGTTAGGTTTATCCAAAACTGGAACATAAATAATTGCATATACAAATGTATGTACGTTGATTTTTTTGATTGTAAATTACATTACACATAATAAAATGTATCTACAAACAAAAAAACAATCAGAGAATACAAAACTTTTTGAAATAAATCATTTACCATTGAACAGCGCTAAAAATATCTGGTGTAAAAACACCAGAAGAATGATTTATTCAATTTATTTTAAAATTTAAAGTTTTATGTTTCAAGGTCGGATTTATGGTTGAAGTATTGTGAACACGTCATAACTGCTAAATGTGGTGACAGATGATGTTTTGTCCAAAATTATGCGGAAGTCATTCATGGTAAAATTTTTGAATGCATTTGACATTTGAGTAGGTATATAGCTTTAGAGCAATATGTATATATGCCTCTATTCTAGTTGTCAGAATAACCTTCTGAATTCTTAAAAAAGAACTTTATACTATGTTAAGTATACAAATATAAAATAAAAATGGTGGGAGAGTTAGAAAAAGTGTTTAAAGTCTAGCTTTATGAAGATTACAATTTTGGAATTGTGTATGAATTTATTTCTTAACGAAGCTCTAAAGTCAAAAAAATTCAATCAAGTAATTATCGGTTTATCTTTGAAACATCATTTTAAAAATATTTGTCGACCATTTTTTCACACCTAATCATATCTGTAGAACTCGGTTCAAATTTGTTTTAAGATCTTAGTTGAATGGAACTGAGTTCCGACTTGTTTTTTGATATTTTTGTATCATCCCGTGCTTAATTCCGACTGAAAATTCTGACATTTTACGAAAAAAATTAAAGACATCTGTCAGTTTTCGTTGGAGCGGATTTTATTTTAGGATTTAGTGTTAAAATTCGCACATTTTTTTAAGTAAAAATTGTGTTTCGTATTTTATTGGTATTCATTTAAGATTAATGTTCTTTTTTTAATTTATTCTTTTTTGATAAATGTACACATATTCGTGTTGCACTAAACATCTGTACCTTCATAAAGATCAATAGAAATTGGTTTCGACTTCATTTTTCCACTGTTTCTAAGAAACTCGAACAACTCTCTCAAATATTAAAGTCCTGCAATCTCTTGAATATCATATGCATGCAATTAAAATGATAGAAATTTGACAAGGGACTCTCTTACATAAAACATCAAATAAAATTGTGCAGAAAATATACCAACCACAGAGTATTGAGTTTCAGCTGTCAGTTGAATGAATAATTATGATTAGCTGTCATTTTGACATAAATGGAATTGACTTGATAGTTAATTTGATTTTTCTTGACTAACTTTCGAGTCAAGTTTCCAATAAAGTTGTTGAAGTCTCAAACGACCAAAAACATTCGAATGCTTTTAATGAAGCTGAATTGCTGTTAATGTCAAAATAAGTTTTTTATTTACTGGACCTGGTCATTTTATTTCACTACCAATTATTTTTAAAGACAAAATAAAATCACTTCCTTGTCACTTTCACTATCCACTGGGATAGAAAGTATATACAATTTTGAGACGTCAAAAAAAGTTCAGTGTGAACATTGATATATAAATCAATATGGATCATGAGCAACAATGGCTTCGTTCAATCTCGCGTTTGATAGTTATCTTGGATAGTTAAATGCTTTAAGATAACTTATTGAACGTGTTTTATAGCTGCATTAAAGAAGCTGTCAGAAAAGGAATAAAGTTTGAGCAGTTTAGGAAAAGTAGACAATATATTAGATTTAAAGCTCAAATATTAATTTAAAAAAAGAGGCTGGGATGCGACCCACACTGATAACTTCCCATCCCGTCTGTCGATTTGTCTTGCTTAAAAGTTTGTCTATATGTATTTTTACCAAATTTGCGCACTATTTTTTATAGATTTTATTTTTTTATGAAAAAAACGGACTGTTGGATTTTTATATAAAAATTACTGAATATTGAAAACAATATTTTCTCTGAAAAAAAATAAGTTTGAAGCCAATATTTTTAATTTTTGAAAAGCTATTTGAGCCGAAAGTAAATTTTTACCAAGTTGTAGTAGTTTTTTTTTAGAGTTTTATTTTTTGTAACTGTCAATTCGAATTTTTTAAAAATTTTACTTAATGTTGAAAACAATATTTCTTATAAGATAAAATTAGTTCGAAGCCAATATTTAAAATTTTTGAAGAGATATTTGAGTCGAAAATCAATTTTTTCCAACTTTTATACATTTTTTTTTCAGGTTTTTATTTTTTTTTTAAAAAACTGTTAATTCGATTTTTCTCAAAATTTGTCCTAATATTAAAAACAATATTTCTTATAAGAAAAAATTAGTAAGAACCTATTTTCTCAAAGTTTTTAAAAGATATTTGAGTCGAAAATCATTTTTTACGAACTTTTGTTAATTTTTTTTTCGGTTTTTAATTTTTTGTACAAAAACTGTTAAATCGATTTTTTTTAAAACTTTTACTGAATGTTGACAACAAGATGTTTTAAAAGATAAAAGTAAATTAAAGCCAATATCTTAAAGTTTTGAAAAGATATTTGAGTCGAAAATCAATTTTTACCAACTTTTATACATTTTTTTTTAGGTTTTATTTTTTTGTAAAAAAACTGTCAATTAGATTTTTCTCAAAATTTATCAGATGTCAAAAACATCATGAAATCATATTTCAGTCGTAAAATTTTGGAGGTGACAAATTTTTTTTTTCAGTTTTATTGATTTATAAAAAAAACCGTTATATTGATTTTTTTCAAAAAATATACCTGTTTGGTATCACGTTACAATATATTATATGAAATTTAATTCAAGTCTCTAGCATTTTTAGTTTGTAAGATATTTAGGGTTAACCAAAATGTTCACCTTTTTTTCAAACTGCTATGGTAAAAAAACCACCCACGCAATTTTCTTGAGAGCCCTTTCTGCCTTATTATCTGTATAACAAAATTTATTTGAAGTCGATATCTCTTCTGGTTCTTGAGCTATGGACGACGAAAAAAATCCCATAGGAAGTTAATAAAATAAATGGATAATTTGAAACCAATTTTCAGGTTCTCATAATTTCAATGTTGATCTATCAGATCTCATAACCATACATTTTTGTATCGCTTTGGATTTTACTTTTGATAACGCCGCGCCGCTGTTTTGGATCAGGTATTTTCGTACACGTTAAACAATAACGTAGTACCCGTGGCATGATGGTTAGTGCGTTGGAATATCATGCCAGATATCTTGGGTTCGATCCCTGCCTATGCCATCTAAAGTTTCACGGGTACTGCCTCTTGTCATGAAAAGTGTTTTCTCAAATTAGCTGTTCGGATTCGGCTTAAAACTGTAGGTCCCCTCCATCCCTAACAACAGTACTCCCACACAGGAATGGTTGATAGTGTTGTTAGTCACTAGGCGCCTAGTTTTCAACGGACTGTTGCGCCACCCAATTATTATTACAAAACACTTACAAAATATATCCAGATATCCTATCGAACTGAGATTGAACGCACCCATTGAACAACAAAATTTAAAATTGTACCGTCTTTCCTATTTTTGAAATATCTCTTCGTAAATAAAACCTTTATAACTATCATCGAGGGACTATGAGGCGAGACCTAGGGTGGAATCGGCTAAGGTGATAGTTGACTATCATTTTTTTGATAATCAAATTCATTCCATCTGTGTAAGATGATTCAACTCAATTCAATTCGATTGAACAATTTCAGATTCAAATTTTCAAAATTCATTGTTGCCATTATTAAAATTTTAAATTGATTCCTATAAAACATTTTAATAAAAGTATCAGATTGGCTGTTTTTGAATAATATTCTTACTTTTCTTGATTTTTTTCGAATTTCGAAAGCTTTGTCGGTCACAGGAATGTGTTCTTTGAACGAAAATTAGCTAACTAAGAAAATGATCCAGTCGTTTGTGTAAGCGTCTGGTAGCTCTGAAAGATCAAATTCGATTATTTGGATTGTCATTTAGCATCAATCAACTTAGCCGATTCCACCCCTGGTCGCTATGAGACGAAATTAGCTCTTGCAGACTTTTTTGCCTTAACATTTGTATTTAAAAACCTCCACCGCCACATTGCGGTTACGTCGAACGTTAACTCCATGATAACACTACAGGTTTTATATACAAAGACGTCAAAAAAATCACTCGATACAGATATTGCCATGGTAAAGTAGTGTGGGCATCAGTGAACAAATACAAATTGATTAATCAAAAGTGAAGAAACATATTGACGGTTATAATAGCTCTACTCCCACTGAAAGATGTAAAATTTTGCTTGCAAAGGTTTAAGTAGAAAAATAAGACTTTTAACTAACTCCCGCCATCTTGATGTCCCCGACTATAAATCGATCACTCAATTCGTGACCATTAATAAACTTCAATTACACATCATATTATCGTTTGACAGTAAGTGGCTCTTCTCTTAAGTCACTCCATTCACTGGTTTTTGATCTCTCATAGTCAACATGGTTAGCTACACTTCCAATGCTCCAAACAGAGCATCTCTATCACTCTATAATCATTTATCATAACACAAAAGATTGATTATTTTCCATGTCTTGAACTCTTAATTGTTGATTTAAAGTGAAAGCACTCTGGCACATTCACTCTACACATGTTTTTGGATACAAGATTTGCATTTTTAACATAACTTAAACTAAACAAACAAAAGTCATCGAGACTAAACAGTAAAATATTTTTCGGGGACAAGTTACTTTTAGTAGTTCAAAAATTAGTCAACAACTTTATAACCAAAACAAAAGTGACTATCTTTTAGTTATAACTGGTTTTGTGTTTTAATGGGATTGATGGTGATCTTTGATTAAATTATTCACAAGGTTGCAAGACGTTGCAGAATCTTAGTCAAACTATATTTTGGTAGCAGAATAATTGCTACAAAATAAAAAGATTTAAACTTTTTTTATCGACCGTTAATTATTGAATATTGCACACACATATCCGTCAGCTTGAACTATTGAGTGTGTTGCCAAACCACTGTTCCGATATTTACTTATTTGAAATTGAACTGTTGAGATGTTTCGTTTCTCAAAATCTTGAATTTTCATGGATCGAGTTTTGAAAACCATCAGTGTTGTGATTTGAAAGATATTAGCTAAAACGAACCACATTAATTAACATTGCCAGTGTTGACAGTGGTTTTTTAAACTTTACCATACAAATTGGTCAAGTATTAACTTTCAACATACACAATTTATATTTACATAAATAAAAGAACTTGATTAATTGAGAAATCATTAATCGATTAGCAAATTTTATGAAGAAAAACACCAACGAACGAAACAAGTCTTCTGAGCCAACAATATAGAAAGCGAGTACGCGCTTAAAAAATACGCAATTTAAATTTCACACCACACACCACAAAATTGAAAACACGGTTCGTTGGCTTGGCGTCGCGACTGTTTATTTCGAGACCCAAACAAGTCGGTTTACCGGCGACTACTAAAGACTAAACTAGGCTGCACAATTGGACAAAGCCAAAAGCAAGCAAGCTGCACACCTGAGACCTGAGCTGAGCACCAATGACGATGATGATGGAGCCAGCAGTCTAGTAAGTTAGTTGGTGGCTCAATGAAGGTCTTGAAAAAGATGCTTTTGCACAATGTTTGCTATACCTTTGTTTATAGAAAAAGATACCTGCTGCTTTTGTTGTTCATACGAAATATAGCAACATGTTCGAATAAGCTTGGATCGATCATTTTGTGGCTTACAGTTTGGAGTTTGAAGTAAGTACCTTTAGGCAGATATCTAGAAATTTAGACGCTAGACATTTACCAGTCTTGTTGATGTGATCTACTTAAAATCTGAAGCAGAAACTTTGTGAATTCGAGTACTTGTTCACCTGTTGTCGATGATTTCGAAGATAGCCTTCTGCCAAATTTATAGAAAAAGATTGATCATCAATAAAATTAATGCTTTTCTATTAGGATCACCATTATAGATCGTTTTGGCTTGCCTAAAGCTTTTACGAGTAACTAGATCAATTGAACGATCATCGATTCAGGATCAACCTTAATAATAATAATAAATTGGGTGGCGCAAAGGTCCGTTTGAGAACTAGGGCCTAATGACTGACAACTCTCAACCATTCCTGTGTGCGAGTACTGTTGTCAGGGATGGATCAACCTGATGTCATATAATTACAAAAACTAGATAATTTTATTACCATTCAAAACGTCTTCTATGCATTTATTGACAGTTTTAGCCTTGAACTGTGATACACCATAATGGCTCGAAGTGCCTTATGTTATTTAAATATTTAAAAATGTCCGAATTACATAATTCCTTGTCGTTCAAACAAAACAACGAAAAAATAGTTCTCCCGAAATTGTTCCATTTTACTGATTTTTATGTCTGTCAGATTTTTAGCTATCAACGTGTTTTTTTTTGTTGCTAACACTTTACTACACAAACTTTGGAAAACTCAAATCTTGAATTTATTTGAGATAGCTTTTAGAACGAGGCTTTAAGAAAATTAATTTAAAGAATTTGAAATGTGTCAAACTTTTTTTTAATTTGTCAAACTTTTTTTTAATTGGTGGATTTGGATTGCGTAAAAAAATGATCTTTTCGTGCAGAATGTTTAACGATTGAAATTTTTGTGATCAAGCTGTGAAATACGTCTTTTGACTGGATAAACTTCAAAAGAAGGTCTAAATTTACATACTTACATAAGGTGGTGCTACAGTCCGGGAGGACCTGGGCCTCAACCAACATGCGTCTCCAGCCAGCTCGGTCTCAGTTTCGCACGCCAAGTTGGTTGAGATCCTCTCCCACCTGGGTGCACCATCTGAGTCGCGGTCTTCCTCTACTGCGCCGTCCCACGGGATTGGATTCAAAGACCTTCCGGGCTGGAGCGTTGATGTCCATTTGCTCTTCATGACCTTGCCATCTTAGCCGTTGGACTTTAATTCTGCTAACTAGGTCAGTGTCGCTGTACAGCCCGTACAGTTTGTCGTTATATCTCTCCTCCGTTCTTCATCTATACGTACGGGACCAAAAATCACCCGAAGAATTTTTCTCTCGAAACATCCTAAGACGCTCTCATCTTTCCTTGACAGGGTCCAGGGCTCAGCGCCAAAAATGAGAACCGGGATGATGAGTGTCGTATAGATGATCCAGAGACGATTTTACTTCTCAATTGCCTTCTAAGTCCAAAGATGCAGCGATTTGCAAGAGTTATTCTTCGTTTGATTTCAGGGCTGGTGTCGTTGTCTGTGTTAAAAGCGGTGCCTAGGTAGACAAAGTCTTTAACTACCTCAAAGTTATAGCTGTTCATGGTGACGTTTCGTCCAATACGTCGTTGTTCAATGACGTTTTTTGATGACAGCATATACTTTGTCTTGCCCTCATCGACCACTAAACCCATCTTCTACGCTTCATTCGCAATGCTCAAAAACACTCCACTGACATCACGCTTTGATCTTCCAATTATGTCAATATCATCTGCATATCCAAGTAATTGGATGGACCTTTGGAAGATTGTGCCTCTAGTGTTGACGCTTGAGTTTTGCACAATTCTTTCCAGAACGATGTTGTAGAAGTCGCATGACAGTGCATCGCATTGTCTAAAACCTTTTTTGACATCAAATGCATGGGTAAGATCTGTTCCGACCTTGATAGAGCAGCGTGTATTCTCAATTGTCATTCTGCACAAACGGATAAGTTTGACAGGGATGCCAAAACTAGACATTGCTCTGTAGAGCTCTTTCCTATAGATGCTGTCATACGCGGCTTTAAAATCGATAAAGAGATGGTGGGTATCGATTTGAAGCTCCTGGGTTTTTTCCAAGATCTGCCGTAGTGTGAATATTTGGTGGATAGTGGACTTTCCTGGTCTGAAGCCACACTGATAAGGACCAATCAGTTTGTTAACGAACGGCTTCAGACGTTCACATCATACGGCAGAGAGGATCTTAGGAGACTGATGATTCTGTAGTTGGCGCAATTTAGAGGATCTCATTTCTTATGTATCGGGCATACTATGCTGAGATTCCACTCATCGGGCATGCTTTCTTCCGACCATATTTTGCAGATGAGTTGGTGCATGCTCCGTACCAAGTCATAGCCTGCTGCTTTGAATAGTTCGGCAGCGATGCCGTCAGCTCCAGCAGCTTCGTTTGACTTAAGTTTAGATATAGCTATCTTCACTTCGACAAGGTCGTGTAGGCGGAATTGTTGATCTGCTTCGCCGAGGTTGAGTGGTTCTATCTCCTTTACTGCGGAATTCGGTCCGTCATCGCCGTTATATAATTTGGAGAAGTGGTCTTTCCACATTCTCAACATAGACTGCTAAGGTGTTTCCCTGATCGTCTTTACAGGCTTCGGTTCGTGGCACCCTTGGGAGGTTTTTTTTACCGTTTGGTAAAATTTACGAACCTCATTCCTGTTGTGACATCCGTCTATCTCCTCGATCGCTGGCTTCTCATGATTTTTTTTTCCTTTCTCCTCTTCTGCTCGTAGAGCTCGTGAGCAGCTCTTTTCCTTCTGTGTAGCGTCGTTTCGTCTCGCTGCGTGCGCTTGCCGGCATTCATCGTCAAACCAGGGGTGAAACCTAGCACTTCAGACCGCATCTCTGATGGCTGGAAGGCAATGTTGCCACTGGTTTTCATGTCCCCTTGTAGATATTAAGATGCGTGAACTGCGTACTTGCTACCTGAACGTCTCGCCCCGCAGCGAAATCGACCAGTCTGAATCCGTTTTTGGAGGTGGTGTCGTGAAGGCTGTATCTCCCGATTATGCCACCAAAGATGTCTTCTTTTCCTAGCTTGGCATTAAAATCTCCTAAGACAATTTTAATGTCATAGCCAGGGCACTGCTTATATTTCTTGTCCAAGAGCTCGAAGAATTTGTCTTTGGTGTCTTCATCTTTCTCCTCTGTTGGGTCATGCACGCATATTAGGCTTATATTGGTGAATTTAGCCTTGATGCGGATTGTCGTGATGCGCTCGCTCACACTGTTGAAACTCAAGACTTTTTGCCTGATCCTATTTTCAACAACAAATCCCCACCCAAATAGACGGTGTCTTTGTTCTCGGTAGCAGTTGACGTAGTATATATCGCAGTCTTTTAGTTTGCGTTTGCCCGGTCCATCCCATAGCACGTTTTGGATGGCGGTAATATCTGGCTTGCAGCAGTTTATGGCTTCAGCTAATTGTTCGGCTGCACGTGGTCTATTAAGGATCGTACAGATCCGAAGTTCGTTGTCCTTATTTCGTTTGCGTGGATTGTCAACAGTGAATCCGTCCGTATCCGAGGCTTGTTGGTGCTTCGCAACTAAATATATTTTTACGTGGCCAGGAAGTCACCCCGACGGCACAACCCCCAACCTGGAGGGCCAGATCCTTAGTATAACTCCAAGGAAGGGGAGCCTGATAAACAGCTCCTTACAGGCCTAGGCTTTGAATATGTCGAAGAAGCCCTATAAGGTGTTCACTAAGTAGTTCAACCTTACAGGAACTGTAGACGCCACAGTTGATTCCATCTCGAGAATTCGTCCGCTGCCGCTTGGATAAGGAGAGGTGCATTAGTAGAAACACCTCTAAGGTTTAAAGCTTGATGTTATAAATCAATTTGACAGATAAAAGTCTAATTGGTGTTGGTGCAAAAAAAGCAAAAAAAAGTAAATTTGAATCTGTAAAGCAAGTATCCATTTTACTAAAGAGCCATCGCAAAAAGTTTGGACGATTAAATTTAGTATCAAATCAAAGATGGAGTTTCTGTTTTTCAACGAAATGACTGTTTATATTCTGCGAGATACAAAAGTTGAGACAGATTTTACGAAATTTTTAGTTCCTTGAAAAGGTTAAAAATACAAAAATAAATTTATGTTTGTCTAAAAAATGGAAAACCCTATTCGTGTATGGTGAGCTTTAGACACTCAAACAGAATTCAATTTGCATGATGATCGTGATTAAGCTTAATAAATTGGTTTGAAGGTGAGAACTTCGACTTGGAGCAGAATTGTTGTGTTGCATTTGAGTTTGATGTGAAATTGCATCGAAGGCACTTATGTATATTAGACTTTCAAGGCGTGTGTGCGATGATGGTGCAGAAAAATCGTGTCGGCATATTTCAAACAAACAATTATCATCGTAGAAAGTACAACGAAGGTGAAGTGTTTTTTTTTGTTTCTTTTTCTGCCAGAAGATGGACTGATCAAGATACCTAGATACTTGGCGTTTTTTCGTGCTTGTGGGACTTTGTTGTTCATAAAGGTATAGTATACCTATCTTTAGCCATGGAGTCTGGAGTGTAGGTTTCATGTTCGTCGAAGTTCATAATCTCTTACAGTCTTTATTTATGTTTTCCGGAATGCAAAGCGAACAAGAAAAATTGCACTCAGAGGCTTAACGGAAAGGGTATATATTGTTGCTGCCTTGAGATGTAGTTTTTCCTATTAGCAAGAGCAGTTAAATAAGACTTGTGTATAGATTTATTGCTTCTTTGTTTGATACCTAGTAAAAAAAGAAGAAAAAAAACGGGTAAAAGAACTACCTTGAATATTAAGATATTTCTTTGAAGTTGAAAACCAAACCCATGAAAATGCAATCGATCGTGTTGGATATTAAGAGAAGTTCATGACGAAGCTGTAACTGGGTCAGAGTTTGAGATTGTAAATCTTACGACTTTCATGTTTCATTTCATTTTAAGGTTATGTCGTGAACGAGTGCAGAATTGAAACGATTGAATACTCAATCAAGACTCAATTTTTGGTTGGGTTCCTTCGAGAACTGGTATCACAAGTTTGGAAAATAGTGACCTAATTTATTATACTATCCCAAAAATAGATCAGAGAAAATTGGACATAATGACGAATATTACTTCAAATTGTTTTGATAGCTTAGTTCAAATCCTTTGTAAACTACTACCTAGAAAAACAGAAAACTAGTGCGTAGTCAGTAACAACTGTCAACTTTTCTAGTTTTTAAGTAATTTCAGGGAGGGGAGGACCTACAATTATATGCTAAATCCTTAATTGGAGGACTTGTCCATTTCTCGTAAGGGGCAGTAAAGTAAAAAAAAAGTGGTACAGGCAGGAGACAACATCGCATCGTTTGCTCGACGTGGTGACCGTTTGATAAGCGAGAACGACTTACATTGGATTAACCATATCCAGACATGTGATATTCAAGCTACCTTCTCAGTAAGTAGGAGCAAAAGAAAAAATATTGCTATGAAGAACCGGCCCCAACGATTTCAGGCAGGCACATCCCTCACGAGTCGGTCATGAAAGTGAAACACAATTGTGATAAAAACACAAGTGATGCGATTTCTACTATAGGAAGTGTTTACTTGGAAGGAAAAAGCGTTTGTTCGCATGTCAGTGTAAAAATTAATGAAAGAATTTTAAGGCCAAATTCCTTCTCTTGCACCTTTTCAGCGAAAGAATTTACGAGTTCCTTGACAAAACTTATGAGCAATGCCTCAAAAATAATGTAAAGATTCTGCTGAGAGTTTTTAATGCTAAGATCGGAATACTTAGGGTTCACGATATTACGTTCGAAAACAAACTTAGGTTTATTGACTTCCCAGACGAGAAGAACATGTTGTTGAGTAGCACTAGATTCATCGACTAGATATCCACAAGGGCACCTTGCAGTTCCCTGATAATCGAACCTGAAATTGACAGAAGGCACTGATCTAGCAAACTTGACATTCGTACGTACAGATCAGCTAACACCGACTCCGGTTTATTCCTGGTTGGTGCTAAACTACGCGTCCGAATTTCAATGGAAGCTATCAGGCGAACAACAGTAACAAGAAGAACATTCACTGTTGGAAGACAGCAGCAGTACGAAACTGCGTTGTTTCCAGAAGTCCACAGGGAGCTTTACCAACAATCCTGGTTTGACTCCCAATGTTCTAAAAGCAAACAACGCCAAAACGGAGCGCTACAGATTATGGTAACAAAGGAGAAACCGCGTGTTCAACAATTAACCCTCTCAACTCGGAATGCTGTTAACAAACATGAAATATTTTTTGTTGAACCGATCAAATGATTAAATCTTAGTACATTTCCAACAAAAAAGTTCCAAAAATATCCATAGGGGGCGCTGGGTGGGCTGGGACACATATGTCCCACACGGCTTTTTGAGTGGGACATATTTATCCCATTAGGCTATTATAAACCCAGATTCAGAAAAATTATTTTCTAAGTAATGTTTTTTATAAGTTCATTTTGTTTATAAATGGCGGAAAAATTAATGAAAAAATAAATATGAATTCATGTAAAAGAAATTAAAAATATACAAAAATAAATATATAGATCTTTTCACTTATGATAGCTGGCGAAGTAATCTTTGCAGAGCGGAATTTGGGACTCTTCGCATATAGTTTTAGTGCGTCTCTCTCGTTTGTTGGCATTGCAATTAGTGCGACGCCTCCTAGTAGGTCCCTCCACAGGAAGATGGACTGCAGACATCCGTTTTCTCTTTCTGGATATGCATCCAGATCTGGATGAGCGAAAAATCTTTGCTGTGAGCTTTCCTTCGGCTATTAGATTAGTTGTGAATGAATAATGTTTGAATTTACAACACTCATCATCAAGAGCCTATAAAAAACTTTTTTCCACCATTTTGTAGATTTCCTGTCTACCTCGTACAACCCTGCTAGTTGGTCGGCCCGATCAACCCCACCCAATATCTCTCTATAGAATTTGATAAATTCAGGACATGGTATGGTTATTTGTTTTCCGTTCTTTTGCTTTTTATTGACTTCGACGACATTTGCAGTATGACAGTTGCTCAGAACGGATACCACCTTAGTGTCGTGCCATTTTACGAACATTACTCCTGTATTGCTGGCCTTGATAGCTGATTCACCTTTTTTTAATTTTTGATGAATAATCGGTAAGCCCTTGCGGTTAGTCATAATAGTACCAAGAGCAGCTTGTTTCAGGCTTTTAAGCAAATATATACTTGTAAAAAAGCGATCGAAACAAAGTGTAACGTCTTTCTCCTTGATTGTCTCTGCCAGCGTATTTACAACACGTTCCCCTAAGGTTCCTTTTAATACCTGTTCTTCACGACCGCTGTAAATATTGAAGTCATACGTATAACCACTCAAAGCATCGCAACGCAGCCACATTTTTATTCCACGTTTGGTAGGCTTTAGTGGCATGTACTGCTTCAGCGATGAACGGCCTTTGAACTTGGTCATAGACTCGTCAATGCTCTGGAAGGGGCTGTCTTGTCTTGCTCTCAAGAACCGGTGCTTCAAGCATTCTACTATATCACCAATGTAATACGTTTTTTCTGCTCCATCAGGCTTTTCTGGCGGGGCGAAATACATTTTTGAAATAAGCATAACAAACCGATCCCGTGAAATTGCATTTTGTATTGCCTCATTTCTAAGCGAGACATTTTTAGACCAATAATCTTTGGAAGAAGGCACTCTGTTGTAGGACATAATTAGCATGCAGCCAATAACAATTTTTATTTCTCCCTCATCAGTTAGTTTTATTTTGGTTGTACGTTTTTTCTTTTGCATAATCTGAAGTCGCTCATTAGTGCATTGAGCAATGTAATTGAAAAGGCTTTGAGGGAAGATTTCTTTAAAAATTACCAGTGAGGTGTCAACACGATTGAAGTCGTCATTTACAATTGAATCGCGGTAAGAACTAACCTTCAGTCGGGGCTCAAAAGACGGTTCGGGATTTGACCAAAAAGTGGGAACATTTTGGTCATTTTCACTGGATTCTGAAGAAGTGTCCTTATCGTCTTCTGTATTAGAATCATCATCTGGTGGTTCAAAAACGCTTTCACTACCACTGAAATCTCCATCATCCTCATCATCGGAAAACGTTATGTCAGACACAGATTGATTTGACGCAGCTCTTCTGGCCATTTTATTTCCTATAAATCATTGTTTTGGAAATCACATTTATTAGAAAACTAGCTACAAAATAACTAACGGGATATATTTGTCCCACATATGTATGATGAAAAAATACTAGCGGAGATATATAACCCATTTCACAATAATGATGAAAAAACTTGTTATATAACACAAATCTGTACAACCATAATTTTAACTGTATTCACAACAAATCAAATTACTTTTTTTCACTTTTTATTCACAAATAACACTAAGAAATACTCAATTTCATTTTTTTTTTCGCGAAAATTAGTTGTAAGACACAAAAACTGTAACCAAAAAAAAGTGACTGAACTTGCAAACATTTCCACAACTGCACCTCCAGTATAAAAAAACCCGTTAGAAATAGTAAATCTGCGAGCTGAGACAAATTTCACACAAATCAGAAGTGTATTTTAAATTTCAGAGACTTTTGAACTTTCGCTGGGAAATATGTGGCCCAACAGGGTCGAAAGAGTTGAGTTGGCTAGACCAACTGTGCGAATAAATATTGAAGCTCGTAACGTATTAAACGCCAAGCCAGAGGGAACAAGAAGTAGAGTCAGACCTTATCTATCCCCGGTGGAACCACCAAGTTGAGGCCGATACACACCGTCTTGGTATTCAAAACGGGAGACAACAAGCTAGAGATTTAGTAAGCTGGAGGTTTCTATTACTTGAGGCCTACCAGCACCCTGCGCTTTTACACTCACAAAGCTAATTAAGATAACATATCATTATTAATTCAAGAGGAAAAGAGTTTCTGGAGTTCTGCGAAGATAATGGCTTAATTATTTTAAAAGGAAGAACCAAAGGTGACGAAGAAGGAAGCTTTACATTCATGAATAATGAGGGTAACTCAGTGAATGATATTTGTGTTGGGAACAAATGAAACAAATTCAAGTTTGCTTTAAAATTTTAATTCGACAACTAACTTAGCATTTCATTTCATATGATTTTACAAGGTACATTTCGATTCCATTTTATTTATATATAAGCAAATCACTCAAAGAATATATATGTAAAAAGTGTTCCCACTTTAAGTTAATATAAGTTATATGTTAAGTATACATTTTGCAAGTACTAAATTCAACAATTTGTACTGTATCGCAAGAACTACTGACGTGCGTGGGACGATTTAGTGTAGAGGAAGATATATGTATGGTCTGAGCACATGCCCATACAATTGTCCCTAAAGCATTTTTCTATACCCAACACCACAACCAAGTATAATCTGTTGCAAGCCGAAGAATAAATTGTACAATTATGAGCCAGCCAGAAAAAAATTTATAAATTACTCAATATTTTTCTCAACAGATGACTTCTTGGAGCAACTGGCAGCAGGATTTCGTAGGAACAACTGCAAAGTAGAAGAAGCCTTTGTGGAAACAATTATCTTTTCCATATTTAAAAAAGGGGATACAATTCAGCCGAAAAATTACAGGGGAATCCGAATATTTCGAGACACTTTTTGGAGTCAATCAGGGATGCTCGCACTGTATATAAACGATTTGCATTAATCTTAGGAGGAGGACTCTTTTTATTGACCTGTTCAACATAAGGTTGCTGCTTTAAACAGACGATATGGTTAGACTGGCGGATGATGTCACGGTCTTGCAGAAGATGATAACGCAACTGGAATGTTACTGCAATAAATGGAGCTTAGAAGCAAATCTATCTAAATCTAAGATTTTCAGAAATATTGGAAGGTTATCTAGTCAAGAAAATTGAAAATTAAATGGAGAAAGAATTAGAATTTTCTCCAACTATACTTACTTAGGAGTTTCACTTTCACCAAAGATGTCGTTTTCAAAGCACGTAGGAAAGAGTAACACAGTCAAGAACAGCATAAACTCGACGAGGCAATGTTTTCTATCAAAAAGAAATATCAACTTAAAAACCAAATGGAAACTATTTCACGCGGTTTGTAGAGCTATTCAAACCTACTTTGCTCAGATCTGGAGATTTGGAATGATCGAAGAAGTGGATAAACTTCAACGCAATTTTTTGAAACGAATTTTAAAATTGCCTCCAAACTATTCTTTGGCCATGGAATATGGGGCGGAGGACGGACATTACCATACCCTTGATTTTCACCTCAGATATATATCAAAAACAATATTCGAATACAGTGCGTCAAGACGACCGCATCAGTTAACAAAAATACTTTCGAAAGAAAACAGCACAGTTTTGAAGGACTTGAGAAATTTATCACTGTACCGAAATGAACGAGTGAGAGAATATTTTTTGAAGTCTGCTTTGAGATAACAAGTCTTTAAAACGCTTTAGGTCCAGTGAAGGCCATATGAGCTCGCTAAAAATGGAATAGTCATGCCTATTTCACCTGAAAGGGAGCAGATAGGTAAACTGATAGCTACATGTAAACTTATGCTAAAAGAAACAGCTTTTACGATAGCAAATTCTAGGTGGCACAATTTTCCAACATGCTTTATGGATGCGCAGTTTACCTATCTGCTCCCTTTCAGGTGAAATAGGCATGACTATTCCATTTTTAGCGAGCTGATCGGCTCCACAATTTCCTGTGATGTCTCTGTGGCCCGGTGAATGTTAAATTGATGCGCCATCTCCATAAGAGACGATCGACAATCGAGGGCTGTTTGAGATTTGGTTGAGAAACCGTCAAGAGATTTAATAGCATCCTGACTGTCAAAGAAGATCCGGATATCGGAAGTTGATATCACGTTTTCTCTTAGCCAGAAGAGGACCTTTTTGATCGCTAAAATTTCCGCTTGGAATGAGATGCTAAGATTAAGCTTTTCTGAGTACATACCACTACCAACTCCTTCATTTGTCTTGGTTCCATTTGTATAAAAATGAATACTTTTGTTATCCACGAGTTTTTTTGTCTTCCCATTCATCTCTTCATGGAATGGATGGGTTAAGGAATAGTGTAGTCTATGTACTTTGGTATAGAACCAAAGAGGTTCAAAATGATAGAGTGCCCCACATTGTTGTTGGTCCATTGAGATGAGGCGTTGAGCCTTATCGCTGTACTCGCTGTCACTTGTTTACTGAAGATGCCGAGGGGTGTCAGATGGAGGAGAGCGTCTAACGCTGCTGAGGTGTGGTTCTCAATGCCCCGCTTAAGCAGGGACATGCAGTGGGTTGGACTCTGCTGAGTTTGTCGTAGTATGTGACTTTCTCCAGTGCAGTCCACCATACTGCAACCCCGTACATAAGTATTGGTCGGAATACCGATGTGTATAGCCAATGGGTTATGCGAGGTTGGAAACCCCATTTGCTTCCTATGGCTTTCTTGCAAAGGAAAAGAGCTACTGTTGCTTTTTTAACTCCCTCCTGAATATTAGATTTAGTGGTACACCTTTTATTGAAGGAGGTACAATTATTGGGATCTTGTATTTTCGTATAAAAAGGACGAGCTCTCCTTTTTGAAGATTAATACTAAGTCCGCAGTGATCAGCCTATCTAGTGAGCATATTGAGTGCGTTTTGGAGGAGGTCTCCCAGTGTACTAGGATGTTCCCCTGTGACGGCGATAGCAACATCAATGGCATATACAACCACTCTGTAGCCTTCTATCTCAAGCGATATTAGTAGTTCGTTAACCACCATGTTCCACAGGAGAGGGGATAGAATGCCACCTTGAGGAGTGCCTCTACTGACAGACCTTTTTGTGCAAAAATTCCCAAACTAAGTGTTGATGATCCTTTTTTTTTAGTATTGGGTTAATCAACTCACAGATTGAGCATTCGACGTTTAGGGTTGTCATAGCAGATGTGATAGCGGATGTGTCAACGTTGTTGAAAGCGCCCTCAATATCCAGGAAGGCCACCACAGTATATTCCTTTAGTTTTAGGGAGTATTCGATAGTTCTTACCAGAGTGTGCAAGGCTGTTTCTACCCATTTCCCTTTGCAGTAAGCATGCTGAGACATTAATAGTCTCTTATCAATGCTATTACGTATATGGATATCAATCAATCGTTCCAGAGTTTTGAGAATGAATGATGATAGACTAATAGGTCTTAGGTCTTTAGAGTTGACATGCGAGCATTTGCCCGCCTTGGGAATGAAAACTACCTTTACATCTCTCCATCGCTGAGGTACATAGACCAGATTTATACAACTTTTGAAGATCATCTCAATGATGGGCAAAGTTATAGCTCAGCTGGTACGATTTGATCTGGACCTGGAGATTAATCGTATTATTAATCGTTGGAGTCTTATAAGCAGACACGCAATACGACTTAGTGTAGCCTCAAATGACTTCTGTAGGAGCCGTATGGACGAAGAAGAAAAGGAAACAATATCTCACCTTCTCTGCATTTACCCTGCTCTTTCACTAAGACGCAAACTTCATCTGGGAGAATACTCTTTTGGTAATCCCAGTGAACTAGCTAAAAAGGATATCAAATATCTCATTTGCTTTATAAAAAGCTCAAATTGGTTCGACTAGTAAATTCCAAATGATACCATTGGCATTATTTGCATTTAAAATGTTGGAAGATGAAATATAAAATATAATTTTTTTTAAGAAAGTCCCTATTTTATAGTAACCTCAATTTAGCTGCATAAAACGTTTTGAGGGTTATCGTTTATGTTTTGACAGCTGAGAACGTCAAACTATTATGTTAATCAAAAAATCATTCCAACAATATTTCATTCCATACCAATTGAAGCTCTGATCGATCCCTATGATTGACAGCACTGTGTTTCATTGGAATTTAAGCCGAAATCGTTCCACTTAAACATGTTCGTAAGATTAACATATGAAATAATGTGCTAATGTGGTATAAGTGAAATAATATTTATCTATTTTTCAACCTTGAATTGTTGCCTAGAACTTCTGATCTTCAGATCTAAAAAATATTCCACATATGCCTAAGGGCCCACTGTTGAAATCTTTCAATAATTTTTTAATTACCTTATTAAACTCAGAAGTGTGTCATTTTCTTAAAATAAATTGACAAGTGTCAAGTTTTTTCTGACATTAATTGATCTTTTAACAAAACCACACAAATATTAAAATGTAACCGCTGTTGGTTATGTTAACAACGCGTTTCCCACTATCCAGCTAAGTGTCTTGTTGCTTGTTTATTTTGTCAAAACTGATTAGCATCTTGAAACACACAAAAGAAAACAAAATTACTCGCTTTCTACAAACTATCGGCACTTTCAATTTCGTTAATGCATAATTATTGATCCGTACGTCCCACAGACTTCCATATGAACCTATGTACAAAAAACATAGATTCACTTTTTCTGTCAGCTTAGATAGCTAAAGAAAATATCAGACATCACAAACCAAGCTATAATTTTCATTAAATTAAATCGATCTTCTGTCTACCGGCATGTTATTGATCGTATTCATTCAAGCAACACCTTGAGCTACAAGTCGTGCTTAAGTGAGGCAATTTCTTCACAATCAACAAAACATACACACAATTCGTATCTTCTTTTATTATTAGCTTTCTGTGACTTTTCGAGTGGCCCCTCTGGCTTTTGTGCGTGTTTTTGTTTTTATATTCAATGAAGACAAATCTTTAACCATTGCCATTATATTTTATAGTCTGTGGAACTAGAGTTCCAAAATAAAAAATAAAAAAGTCAAGCTTAATTGAGCTTTTAAGTATTAAAGTCACTTTAATGACTCTATTTCACTGTAGTAGAAACTGTAGTTACCTAGGTTAAGTACAATAAACTAATCAATCTTTAATGGTTAAAAATCGAAATCTCTTAAGATTTTTTTAAAAGTGAAGAGAGGAAAGAAACGAAACTATCAGATGAAGGAGCATCATCATCGAAGTAAAGGCCAAAATGACCGTGAAGCCATGTGAAAGCCAGTGAAAAATAGAAATGAAAGACTTAAGTTTGCTAATGAACATACAACACAGGATACGTCGCGTCGTCTTGGAATAAGGTGGACCTACGTACATATTTTAGCGTTGTTACTTATCCAGAAGGAAGAATTTTTAAGTTTTGAAGTACGCTAAGAACTTGTCTCATCAATATCTTGACGCCTTCATAAACCCGTTAAAAAGAGTTTCCTTTGTTTTTAATATTAATTCGCTGCACTTCGAATATTTATCCAATTAGTCATGGGAGTCACTCTTTATAACTTTGTCTCTGTAGCGATGTTTGTTACCTCAGGTGGGCCGCAAGGCAACTATACACGGAATGCGGAAGTTTTGAAAGCCTTTCAGAGCATACATAATGAGTACAATTTCATTTTATAACATAAACGATCTTGATCTTATAAAATGTTGAAGTTTAACTTTGTAACAAAATTGTTAATTTCCTAAATTACAGGCTTTGAATCGGAGAAATCAGAAACCTTATTTTGAATATTAGTTTTTAACGCAAAAATCGAAAATTCATTCATTGATTTAAAATATTTTATTTTTAATCATCCCTAAAATGTTAAAATTTATAAATTATTTCATATTACATAGATTATTCCACACTAAGGTCAACAACTACTTCTCTAACAAATATATTCTCGAAAATGAGATTACACAAGTATCTTCACTTTCACTTGTGTCTTAGTTATCATTAGACGATTAAAAAACTTAAGTCATACCTTATAAGCACACGATCTTTTTATATTTTAAAAATACCACGAAGTTCACACACAAAACTCCTTAAATACCATCTTGTTTAAGTTTAATAAATTTTGCTCCAAAACGGGAGCTTTAGGTAGCAAAAGCAAAACCCTGAACATAAACAAATTGTGCAGTACCAAAAATTTAAATTTTTTTTCAACTAAATCTTAAATCATGAATGGTAACACTTAACTCATGTCTGATTTGACAGATAATTAGTTGTACACTGACTGAAAAAAATTATCGTACGATATGGTAAGTTCTTAACCATCTCTGCATTAAAAAAAAATGAATTTGTTACAATGTCTTCATAAGACTTTTTCAATGACATAGAGCTACCGTTATATTTTTTCTCTCTCCATATTTTACTACTCAAGTTATTAATAAAAAGAGTAAAATGTGGTCAAGTCAAAGAGACAAAAATCATCGTACGATAATTATTCCCGTTAGTTTATATGCTTTTGTATGTTATAATGAATGCCAAAATTACATCATTCGTTAATCAGTACTTGTCGAGTTACAATACAATCCATACTTGAAAAGGGATAATGTCAGCTTCAAGAAAGGGATGAAAGGCTGATCATTAATACTATCCAGAAAAGCCCAAAAAATAACTGTCCCACCATTCAATAAGTAGTCTCGGAGAGATGCAGCACAAGCGTCTGCAAGCGAACAATTGGAAGAACCTCGAACAGACATGGATATTTTGCAAGAATTCCAAGAAAAAAGCCTTTAATAAGTGAACCAAACAAAGAAAAACGTATAAACTTTGCCACTTTACGCCAAGGCGAAGATTTAGAGTTCTGGAAAAAAGTGTTATTCACTGATGAGAACAAATTTAATATTTTTGGTCCTTTAAAAAGTCTCTGAAAAACTGTCAAACACGTTGGAGGATACGTTTTGGTGTGGGGCAGTATGGCTTGGAAAGGAGTAGGAAAACTGGTGTTTATCTATGAAAACATGGACCAGCAAATGTATCTGGACATACTAAGAGAAAACTTGCAACCTTCAACAGGATAATGATCCTAAACATTTTTGTTTCCTAAATTAAAGTCATAACTTTTGCAAACCGACTTTACATGATAAATACTAGTTTTTAAGTAGGATGAAAAGTGACGGCCTGTGTATACTTCCAATGAACTAATATGGTTATGTATAGTTTGAACAACGCTGGGAAAGTGGGCCTGCCATCGACTTAGAGAAGATGCTGACTTTGCCAAAAAAAATAAACTCTTCAGATGGAGTTCATTTTGATCTTAGCGGGTGAGGTATGTAAGAAAACAAAATTGTCGCGATTGGGGCACAGAAAACCCGCATGTATACATTGAAAAGCCGATATACCTAAAACTGTTTGGTGCGGACTTTGGTCCAGCGGCATAATTGGTACATTTTTCTTTGAAAACGAGCAAGCAGTGCCTGTTACAGTCAATGGCGATTGTTATCGGGCCATGTTGAACGAATTTTGTTCACAAAAATTGAAGAGGAGGATATTGGCAACATTTGGTTTTAACAAAATGGCACGCGGCGCTACGTGGCACACAGCCGAAGCTACTTTCGATGTTTTTATAGAATTTTCAAAAAAAAAGAAGTTATTTTGTGGACCCTGTATTATTCCATTAGTTTGTAACATAAGAATTCCATGCACAATTTTCGACACTAAATAAAATTTTGAGGAACATTGTTTAGTTATAAGAACAAATTGAATACCAGGCTAAATATAATTAAGTATTTTTCTAAAAACAGTGCTATGCACGTAAATATTCTATCTAAAGCAATCATTTTATCAAAATTAGATAAGGGTTTATCATATAACTCAAATGAAGTAGAATGTAGAAAATTAATAGAACGCGTGTTTTGTTGCAAAATCTATCAATAGTATAGTAGGATCTTATACGAATATCAAAAACAATATCCGTACTATGACTACTACCGATAAAAGTTAAAGTAGAATCATACTACGGATGGGTTTTTGACATTTATACTTGTCGCGAATGGATCTTATGTAATTTCGTTCTCAAATGTTGGTACGATTGATATTGCATTTGTATCTCGATGGCTGTGTTCGTTGAGTAGTTGTGCATTTGTTATCATGTGTGTTTTCCATTGGGGAAAAAATCAATCTATTACTGTTGATATTATTTAGTTTTGTTAGTGAAAAAACTGGGCTTACTTTGCAAGAGAAATAAAATGCAAGACTGGGTCGCACGAACTTCCTCCTGTATGCAAAGAGTCTGTCTAAAGTACCTATAAAAGATGTAAAAATATACCTGTTCAATAAGTTTGTCTTCAAAGATATAAATGCCATTTGACTTGTCAAAAAAACCGCGTGATTCATCCCAAGACACAACTCATCCTAGGACATTTCATCCCGGAAATTGAAAATACTTGTAGGTGTACTTAACGAAAACAATTGTTTGTGTATTTAACTATTTCGTTCAAAGCTTTTTTCTTTCGATAGCTTTATTTAAATTTCATATTAGAAGAATCAGGATGGAAGGTATATTATCTGAAGTTAAGAAAGAGGCAGAACATGTATGTTTAAATTGTAAAGCGATCACCTGTTGGTTGTGTAGTTATGTAGGTGTCTACAACGAATAAAGAATAGTTGATTGGTGTGCTCAGCTTTAGGCAGATAGGTAGATAAAGACATGTTTATAATGATAATGAAGGAATTTTATTGGTAGGTAGAATAGAATAGAAAATTTATATACTCGTTCTGGGCCGTTTCATTAACTTGTACTAAGTATTTATTCTTTTATGTAGGCAAGTAAAATATGTGTGGAACAACCTTATTCGTAAAGAATAATATTTTTAAACCATATACACAAAGGCATCAAGATAATATTTCTTGATAGACACTTTAAAATAGATTGTTGATTAAATATATCATATTCGTTAATCCGATACAGTGGCGCTACACGAGCGGCCATCGTTGGTATTTAAAATAGTTATTGATATAAAAACACATAAATATATACCAAATGCATCCATTTGGATAAAAGATAGGAATGTAATTAAAATTTTTTCAAAATAATGCGCTCTTTCGGGCTCTTTCACAGTTAAAATAATTAAAAAAAAAAATCTATTTTAAGATTCAAAATTTTAACTGAAAAATAAGATTGTGTTCAAAAATTTAAACGCCATTTTATAAATAAAAAAATCCTTGATTTTTCATTTTTTTTTTTTTTGAAATCGTTAAAGCGTTTTTTTTTTTAAATTAATTTTGTATATGTACAATTTTTCAATTTTGTATTTTTGGTATGCAGTTGCTTAGTTATTCTAAATATACAAATGTTGACCTGTTTTTGACATATAGAAAAAAAAATAAATATTTTTTTAAAAATCCAAAAAATAAAAATTGCACTTTTGATAATCAAAAATTGTTAATGTAACATAAGAGCTTATTCAAAAAAAAATATTGAAAAAAAATTGAATCGAAAAATATTGATAAGTTGCTGAGAAAATTAAGAAATAAAATGTCGGTTCTGCCAACGGTACCTTTGCTGAGAAATACAAAAATATGTTTTTCTTATTAAAAGAAGCCAAGTTAAAAAATAAAATTTTAAAGAAAATTTTTAAAAAATCTATCGGTTTGTTTTTAAGAATATTCGAATTCGAAAATGAAAAATCGCCTAACGCGAATCAGCTCATAAACTTAACTTCCAAGTTTGAACTTAATAAACCCAATGGTTTAGGCTATAGGAGCGTGGACAGACAGACAAAACAGACCGGACAGAATCGCGGCACCCACTTTTTTCGACTTCTCTACCATCGTAATATCAAGTTTGATTAAAATCTCGAGGTCGAAATTTTGCACGAGTGCAAAACTTGCCATACAGTTCCTATATGTCGTAAAAGTAAAAAATAGATAAGATATTTAAAAATGAATAAGTTTGCCAGCACTTTCTTAAATACAAATGATGTTTCGATGCTTCTTCTGAAGTGGAAGTGAGATAGTTTGATTCGTGTTAAACAATGAAGAACTGAATAGTTCAGCACCACCTAAGATTACGCTACCTACTCCATGTGCAATTTTTTTTTTTAAATTAATTAAAACAAAACTATATTTTTTGTACACAAAGAAGCAAATAAACAGACCATAATGCATTATCTGTAAAACCAACTCCTCCACACAGGTCTATCTTCACAAATGTTCAATCGACTCCTATCCCCGACCAGAATCGAGTCGTATGAAGCTCATTTCAACTCGATTAAGATATATAAACAATTGCGGCGCACACCAAGCTCCCTTCAACACCATATGTTAATGTAGTAGTTTACGAACAAACTCCCTTCTTAAAGTTTTTATTTTATGTCAATGCTGCAATTGTTAAATGAACTTTTTTTTTATAAAATGTTAATTTCCAGATGTTTTCTTACCATTTCTTCTTCAGATTTGTCTATTTTATTAGTTTTAGTTAGTTTTTTTTTTGCTGAAGTTACTTATAACTTTTGATTTGAACAAAACTTTAATTGAAAAAATTGCAACTCTACCTCCTAGACTATTTTGCATCGCATGTTAAACAAGGTGTACGTGTGAATTGAAATCGAAAAGTAGAAAGTATGTCTGCCAAGCCTGTTAAAGACAACACCCTCACACTTGGAAAAACACGATAACTTGAAGTTGTAGGCTTATGGCCAAGACCGAGGCCCATCAGTTAACAGACAAACTAATGGCCCTACACCGAAATCTTTTTTGTTTTAAAGCTGGAGAACAATAAATGGGATATGTTAAGCATTTATATAGTTAAAGGCTTTTAAAATATCTGTAGTAGGAGTAGATACCTTTATTTTATTATTATTTCAATTAGAATTATAGTCACCAAAAACTTATACTTCACCTGGATATTGAGTAAACTACTACGAACTACTATCTTACTATCGAGAGCTTCTACTGAGACTAAAACCTTTTGTCTTCTTTTTGATTCTATGATTAACTTCCACGCCTCAAAAGCCTATGAATGCAGTAAGGCTCCACATCATTGCTCAAACTTTTTCGATTGCTTCACCCTTTGTGTCTTGAAGTAAGATATAATTTACTTAACTCCCACAAAAGGTAATACAATGGAATTAATTAAAACAATTATTCATTCGCGAAATAAGCTGATCCACATCTAAAATGAGTTGTAGACATGGTTGTTGATTGTTTTAGTTTCACAGAGGAGACATTAAATATTAATACGCATCAAAGATAAAAAGATGTACAAAAACAAAGAACTCAAGACATGGAGTTGATGTGACATTCTACTATTAAAAAGTCTTACGAGTATGTGCATTGGACACTTTCACAAGAATCAGCAACGATGAACTTATTTGGTCTTGGCTACGGCTAGGCTATTGCTTCTTAAGTTACACTGCACATACTTCTATTCAATTTCTCTCGAGACATGAGACACTAGCGTGCAATTGCTGCAACTTATAAGTTGCACTTTATTCTTTTTGTTTATTTTATATAAAAATAAAAATATTTAGAAAGTCTAAACGAAGACATGAAAAATGTATTTATTTTGATTTATCGCAAGTATTTCTTGCATTCAAGTCAGTCTTGTAAAGTAATTCTGCTTGAATTTACGGAACTAGTACAAAGACAATGTAGTTGAAAGAAACTTGAGTCATTGCTAGGTGCCTTGACAATTTTCAAATGCTTTCAGTTAATATATGTCCGCATCATATACTCTGTAGGTTAAATCCCTGATTAACTGGGTCGTATTTTAACAGATTTGACCTTATCACAGGCTCTGTCAAAGGCAAATTCGTCTTAACTAAACACATTTAAAATAAAGTTGGAAACAGATAGTTTTGAAAGAAACAACGTTTTTCAATTAAATATAGAATAGCCTAAAATCTGCAAAATGGATAAAAATGGTGGTTTTGAAACATAAGAGTAAAAGTTGTAAAATTTCCTGTTACGATGTTATAATTTTAAATAAAATTTGTATAAAAGTTATTTGTTTGAAAAAATTCAATGTTAATCTATGACTTTGAAACTTAAAACCTTTCAGTTCCATACAAAAAAAAACTAGTATTGCTGATGGTTTTTGGCATTCTTTTTTTCAAAATCATGAAAAAAAAAACAAAATATATTCACCCTTATGTATTTCTTAAATCCATAGGTCACAACATCAAAAAACGACAAATCGAATTTGGAATTTCTCAAGACGTTCAATGCTAATTTATCGTTAATTTATTTTTTATCGTCAAAAAATTTGCTAACAACTACATAATTATAACGAAAATACACACAAATTTAAAACTTTTTCGCTATTTTTTGATTTTATAACAAAACTTGATGGAGGGGAGTTTTTAGCAGATAAATTTCGAAGTTTACGACCAAAATATTTTTTGGGTTTAGGTCTGGGCCCTACTATGTAACTCGATTCTACTTTCGATTCTATTCGAAACTCATTTCCGATTCTTCTTTCAAATCGTTCTTCGTATGAAAGTAGATTCGGATGCAAGTTATACCAAATTGTTTTCAAAAACAAATTTACTTTCGAACGAGTGTCGCAGAAGTCAAAATGTTGTTCCGATTATCATTAAGTTATCAGCAGCATTCAACCAAATCGGTGGTGACAAGAACGCTGGGTGCAGCAAACTATGTCAAAAATACTTGCCGAAGTTTTGACTTCAATGGAAAGTCATGTGCCCGCTGATAATGAATTTTGAAATGAATAAGGAAGATAAACGAAAGTCCGAACCTAATTTTTGGCAAAAATCACTAATTCCCGGTGAAATTGGGGTGGTAGATGGAACGCATATTCAACATTTTACTTACACTTTGACAAAAGAAACTTCGCTCGCAAGCACATTTGATAAAGAATGATTATTTTCGATTTTGCTTGTTTGGAATTCCACTTTCGAGTTACGTTATTCCTATTCAATTCTCGTTGGTTCGAAAGTTGTCAAATAGATACATAGTACCAACTTTTCAAATTCGAGCAATTACATTGTAGAATCGGGTTACATAGTAGGGCCCCTGGTTTGATGCAAAGAAATCCAGACCACAGGATGAGGAAATTTCAAGTAGAAGTAGACGAAGCAAAAGACAGGCTTCCGTCGTTGAATGAAGTGGTTAGTAAATCAGACTGCGCTGCAGGTGGTCCGTTTTATAATACTTCTCGAAAGCTCAATGCATCAACGCCGGATAAGCCGACCAATATGTAAAATTGCAACTCCGAATCATCTTTTTACCATAAATTCTATATCAGTGGCGACCACTGTGACGCCTGCTAAAGGAGTAAAGATTTGACACCGACATACTTCAGCCCGGTATAATTCCCACTGTCAACAATAGATGAAGATCTATTTGAGAATTTCGATGTACGACACAAAACAAAACAAAATAAAAATGTTTTTTCAGAAAAAGTTGGAAAAGCAAACTCCAGTTCAAGAAAAACTATTCACCAACATTGATTTATCTTTAAATCTTTATACGATTACTTATAATTATATGTCAAATTTCACCTTTTTTGTAGATCATATTAGGCAGGTTCAGACAACATAAGGGACTTTGAAACGTAAATTTGGACCAAGGCAACTAGTTACTAGTTAGTGTCATGAATTCAAAATTCAGAACTTTACTTCACAAAACTCTACTTTAACTTCATAGTACGAAAACCACTAAAATAATTATTGACTTCAAAATACTTCTAAGGCAAGTTTAAAGTCTATCACGACTTGCATTTTGTGCTGTAAAGAAATAAATAATAAAGTTCAGCTTCAGCAACCTGATCAATTGTCATTTTGACATTAGTTGACTTGATTTGATAGTCAGGGAGATTTTTCTTGACTAACTTTCCAGACAACTTTCTAATAAAGTTGCCTTAATTGGAAGGCTTTTTTGGCAGCTGGCCAATCAGATGCTAGAAAGTTGCCTAACTTTCAAGTCCCTTAAGTTTTCTGAACCTGCCCATTGGGAAATCTAAGAGCCAGATAACTGAGAGAACTGATTGGGCCTGACATTTTTCAATTATTGGTTTCGCTTTCGCCTCCATCGTTTTGATATCGACCAATTTACGAATTCGAATTTGAAATGTCATAATGTTTGTTGGCGAGTTGAAATCCGACAGCTTTTTTTAGGTGGATTCACAGGCGAAAGAGTGTTTATAATTATTCACTGTATGATTTCGTTGATTCTTTCTTGATTGTAATATAAAAATGTGACGCCCGTTCCTCAAATTCCTTCCTTTCAGAATAAATGTACATACACCATAATTGATTCCATTTTTTTTATTTAATATTGTTTATTGAATTAATCACTCCAAATTTAAAAAAAAATCAATCAAAACAAAACAAAATTTGTGGAAAGCTGTCAAACCAAAAGTGTCAAATCACTGGAATACAGGAAGAACTATTTTCGCTTCACCACGAATTTGTTAATAAGGATTTACGACTGGAGTCAAATTTGAAAGGTCGAGTTGAAAACGATCCGCCGCGAACGTCATAATCGTCATTAAACGTCAGTAAGACGACACAACTCCAAAAACGACAATTGCGGTTTAAGTAAAATGCCTATCAGAATAAGGGTGATAGTGAAAAACATCTTTCATATATTTTTTTTCACAGATAATCGGCTCTGCTGGAGCTGCCCTTTTCCTTGCGACCTACTCGTGGGACCTTCATTATTTTCCCTTTCGACGTTACTGACAATACTGATATCGGACCATCCGCCGAATTTGAAGATGAACTTTTGGCCTCCAGCCAGGAGACCGTAACTGGAACTTCCGATGCTGTGTTGCTTCCCAAACCCCCAGTGAACACAGCTAGTATCAGCCATAGTACTCCTGTGCTTCTTAGACTGACGAACCGAGAGAAATCTTCGGGTAGCATAGCAGAGCTAATCGAGGAAAAAAATACTCAAATCAAAATTAAACCAAAATAGAAACATGGTTATCTACACTCACAGCAAGGCTGCTGTTATGTCTTTCAATTCCGCTACAACATCCTCAATGTAGTAGCGGAACTATCCAGCCTCAATATTAATCTCCGTGTCACTATTATTTGGTTTCTAGGTCATAATGGATTATATGGAAATGAACGAGTAGATGAGTTAGGCCGCAACGATTCCTTTCGGAGCTATAGAGCAAAATTTTCTTAATTTTTCATCCGGGATTCAACCGCAGGTGAAGTTATGGCCTACCTGTAACGAAAACCGTTCTATCGAACTTGTATGCAGACCCAAGCATGAAATAGTCAGGGTCAATACAATATGTACCTACCGGGCATTAGCCGATAGGAGACCTTGCAACAAAGCTGGGTATACCTCACAATACTCACAGCAGAAGCTGAAAAGACCAAAATGTAAGGGAAACCGTGATTTAATTTCTCTGTCCATGGCCGGTTCAAGAATGTTCAGCATTCCTTTAAAGCCATTCCTTAAAGATAAACTCTCCGAGTTGAAAATCAAAGACCTGATTTCCGTTCTTGATGCAATGAAATGAGTTAAGAACCGCTTATTTTGCCAATATAAATCCGACATAATATTATCTTTTTATATTTATATTTTTTAAGTCGCGCAGCAAGGGCTGTTGTGATTGCCATCTTCCATCTCTACTCAACAAGGTATCGAAGTGGGCAAATTTATATGATTCAGTTGAAATTAACGCATCCAATCAGTAATCCCCGCTTAGTTGCACTTCGCTTAATTGAACATCCCGCTTAATTGATCGAAAAAATTGGTTTCGAAAATTTCCCGTATAAGTAGAAAGGCTTTTTAGATGGTTAATTGAAAGCCGCTTAATTGATCTTAAAAATATGCAGTAGAAAAACTAAATACATGGTCATTTTATGGATAATTCGACGGGCAAACAAATTATAATGAAAAAAACCTTAAAATAAATTCTCTTAGTGACACGCTAAAATTGTCAGCACTGTTCGCTATATAACAAATAACAGCTAGCTATTGTTTGTTTTTGTTTTTTATCATACGAAATATTTCAATGTTGGCTGCCGGTTAATGGGCTCTGCGTTAATTATGATATTTGAAAATAATAACAAAAAAATATATAAAAAATTAATGCAAAAAAGTACACAAGCTTAACAATAAAATTAAAATAAAAATGATTTGAGTGCCAAATATTAGTGTTCCCTTAACACTTAGATTTTCTAAATTCTATTCTCCCTAATCTTATATCAAACTTTAAAGTCAGTGATATTTTCAACCTGACTTATGTCAGGTCTCTTTTACAAAGCCTTGCCAACATGAACTCTAACACAAACAGCGACTTACACTACTTTTCATTTGCAATGCAACGGGGGATTACAAAAAAAATGATTGTTATTGAAAAAACCAAAACGCCAAAGTGTTTTAAAAATAACGTTGTTCATTTGCAATATTCCTCCAACAAAAAGGCATGGAAGACCAAACATTTTTGAATAATTTATTTGGGTTTCAGAGTTCAATGTATGTGTTTATTCTTTTAAACAAATTTATCATTTGTAACATATTTGCGTGTGTATTCTTTTTCATTTTCCAGGGGTGGAATCGGCTAAGGTGATTGTTGACTATCAATTTTTTGATAGTCAAATTGACTATCATTTTCATTCCGTCTGTGTAAGATGATTCAACTCAATTCAATTCGATTGAACAATTTTAGATTCAAATTGTCAAAATTCGTTGTTGCCTTGGTGAAATTTTAAATTGATTCTTATAAAATATCTAAATAAAAGTTTCAAATTGGCTGATTTTGAATAAAATTCTTGCTTTTTTTTCGAATGTCGTAAGCTTTGTCGGTAACAGGAATGTTTTTTTAAAAGAAACAAAGTGAACTAAGAACATTTTCCAGTCGTTTGTGTAAGAGTCTGGTAGCTCTATTCGGAATAAACAAATTTGTTTGAAAACGACTATTACATTTTTTTGTGATAGCTTTTTAGGTATCAATTTGACTATCACCTTATGTAGATCAAATTCTATCATTTTGATTGTCATTTACCAACAATCACCTTAGCCGATTCCACCCCAGGTTTTTGGTAAGTTGACACTAAAATGTTTATAAAGTAAATTAAGCGGGGAATACTGTATATCTTTTATCACATTGATGTGGAATTTATTTGGTATATTTTGTTTTATTGTAGAGGGAATTTCAAAATAAACTTTATCTCTTTTAATTATGATCCTTTGATATCACTGAACACAATTCCAAATTGATCTTCGAAAATTATTTATTTTTTTTCAAACGTTGGAAAAATATATTCTGAGGAAATTTCGAGAAAGTTAGAAATATTTTTTGCGAATGCAACTATTTGTGGGAAATACAATTCCCCGGGAGATTCGCATTAGGGCCCAATGAAAATTTTAAGTTCACTTTAAATATATGAGTTTTATTTTACATTATAAATCAAACCTCTTGATTACCAAATCTTTATAAGTCAGGAGTCATAATTGGAACAAACATTTGTTTTTTAATAGGATTAAAAACTGGAATTTCTCACACACATTTTTATGTTATTTTTCTGACTTAAATGATCTTAGACCCAAAACCGAGGGAAGCGTTTAATTATTTTTTTTTCCTTAAGAATTAACTCACGAAACCAAATTTTAGTTCACCTAACTCCGATTTCAAGTTTAATAACGTGTTGCTACTCAGTTGATTTATTCGCTAACTTAACCCAAGGCAAGGAATTTTGTGGTACAAAATAGAAGAATGTATAACCCCATGAAATAAAAATGACCGATAATTAATTTATTTTGTTTTATATAAAGGCATTTATTTGTTGAGCAAAGAAAAAAAAATAAAGTAAAAATTATACATTACATAAGTTGAACAAAAAAACCCTTAACTGGGATAATTTTAGTACATTTTTTTTCGTGTTTCAAATCATTATTTAAAATCTCACAATTAATTTTTAATGTGTTATTATTAGTAATGTGACGAGTGACGGAAGAAAAATAAATTGTTTTAATATATCAAAAACGAAATGCTTAAAATAATTAATATTTTTATTTATTTTGTTTAATTTTGAAACATCAAACTTAGATTCTGAGTGATAATGAACAAAATTATTAAAAACAACCTTTCTAGATAAATAAATCATGGTTATATAGTATTTTTTGTGCGATTAAGATAAAAAGAATATAAGGATATTTTACAATAATGTTGCCAGTCATAAAAGAAACACATCAAGAATGATTAAAAAAAATATACTTAAAATGTTTACCAAATTAGAAACTAAAATATAAAAAATATAAAACATGAAATAAAGAAAACATTTTTAACTTAAAACTAACTAAATTTAATAAGATATTTATTTACAATTTTTCTTTTTAAATAAAAATCGAAAACAAATTTAATCGAATTGAACTAAGGATAAATTTGAAATCATAACAAAATTTTGAGATTCCTTTTATGACTTAAAAAAAAATTGTTTAAAAAAGAAACAATAGAAAAGAAGAAAAAAATATTGAATTGAAAAGTGCATTTTTCTATTTGTTTAACTCTTTTTTTTTTTAAGTTTTTTAATGTTATTTTGTATATCATTGATTTCTAATCATAATATGTTTTGTTTTTTCTTGTTTCAAATTTTAAAACTATTATGTGCTTAATTTTAATATTTACAAAAAACATTTGCGCATTTTTGTTTTGTTTTTTCTTTTGTTATGCTTACGTCTATGAAAATAATAATAATAAAACAAAAATAAAATAAATCAACAACAATAATGTCTACTTAATCAATTTTTAAACACAATGATTTTTATTAAAGCAGACAAATAGTTTTTTAAAAATATATATATAATAATGTAAAACAAAATGGTATAATATAAGTATTCTTGTATTTAAAGGATAACAATAGTTTGTTTTTGCATTTCTTTATTTTGGCAGTATTTGTTTTTGTTGTTATAAAATGATTCATATTAGAAATTTCGAAAATAGATTTCAAAACTTAATATGCTGGTCATAATTCTGCCATAGTTTCAGTTTTTTTGTTATTTTTATTAAAGAATATTTATTTTTAACATAAAAAAAGGACGTTTTATTTTATTTATTTTAACACAATTTGTTTATAAGCAGACAAAAGGATATATTTGTACATTTTGTATAATGTTTGTTTTTTGTTTTACATAATGTTTATTTATTTTTTACATACTATATTTCGATTTTTTTTATATCTAACTAACTATATATTATATTTTTTAATTTTCTGTTTAGTTTTATAATAAAAAAAATAAAATTTGTTTTCTATCGACGAAAACAAAAATAGGTAAGGATGTGGGTTCTTAGGCCGAGTATGTTATACTTCGATTTTCAGGTCTTTGGATTTATGTTTGTATTGTTGGTTTTCATTTAGTTGATTCTGAGCTCATTTCGAAGAATTGTTCCTTCACCTCCTCCAGGGATATGTCTTCGCTTGTGTCAGGATATGTTGGTTTCTATATTTTTGTTTGTTTCGAAATAAATTCATTGATAAGAATTAGTTTTAGGATTTGATTCATTTTTAATTAATTAAATATCACCATTATTGTTCTGCTTGGTTTCCTTTTAACTTTTTGTTTTTGAATTGATTTTTAGTAAATTATTTTTGAAAAATATTACAATTTTCTTAAGTTGCAATTAATATTAAAACTTTTCAAAAATATTTATCGGCAATATTAATGATTATTAACTAATCGAATAAAATTAAAAAATAAAGAGTTATTTACTCGTAAGTTTGTGAATGAATGCAATCATTAATAATCATTTATTGAATGCGACTAAGAGATTGCATTCATTCGCATTCGTTTCACCTACCGATTGGAGGTTACATGTTTGCAATCGCCAATCATTTAAATACAATTAATTGATTGAAAGGATTTGAAAATTTATTCTTTGCCTTAATTGTATATTAAATTTCTTTGATTTTTTTCATCATCATTCAAAATAAATGCAATCTTTATATTGAAGAAGATTGCATTCTTTTACGAGCTTTAACTTTACAAAAAAAAGAAACATTTTGACTTGAAATTTTTAAATACGTTCAAATAAAGTTTTAGAAAAATATGATAAACTAATTACTTGTAAAGCAGAACAAAAAAGGTGATATTTTAATTGTTTTCTTTTTTTTTTTTGTTGAAATAAAAGAAAAAGATTAATTCGTTTGCATTCGAAGAGACATACAGTTGTGTTCATAAAAATAGCAGTGCTGATCACATTTTATTAGATTGTTGCTTGCATCTAACGGTCTTCCGTTTTCATATTAGAGGCTTTTAGCTTAAAGTTATACTCTACTTTTGCCGGAACACACAATATTTCAAACTCTCTGGATATAGAGTGTTCATAAAAATAGCAGTGCTTTTGATTTTATAATTAAGAATTAATAATTCAATATTTTTTTAGTTTACGGTAAGTAAATATTTTACTATTTAAAGTTTTAAGTATTTTTAACATACCAGTATATACAAAATTTAAAAATATTGGCTCAAAAATAAACAATGGGACGGTCAAGACACTGCACCGAAACAATTCGAAAACTTATTCAAAAACTGCGTTTGGAGGGAAAAACCTACCAAAATATTCCAGACATCCTAGGCTGCTCATCAAAAATGGTAAGTAACGCCTTAAAATGGCAAAATAACCCGAAAACGTGACGCCCAAAAAGGATGACTACTGAAACAACCGACAGAAAAATTGTTCAGTTGCAAAAAAAAACCCTTCCATAGGCTCTAGGAAAACTGTCTGTAAGCGGTGTCACAATACGAAGACGTCTTTTATAAGCGAAGGTACCATTCTTGACGAATAGGCATGTGGCAAAGAGAATGGAGTTTGCCAAAGTGCTTAGGGAATGAGCAAAGGAAAAATGGAGGAATGTTCTGTGGAGCGATGAAAGCAAAGTCGTCCTTTTTGGATCCAAGGGTCGTCGAGAACATGTGAGAAGATCCCAAAATTCAGCAGACGATCCACGTTACACTGTAAAAACAGAGAAACATGGTGATGGAAAAATTATGATATGCACTTGCTTTCATAGGTAGGTTCTATTTACCCCATCGGGGGTATAATTGATGCAACCGAGTATGTGACAATTATCGAGGAGGTTATATTAAATGCTAAAGAGTAAATGCCGTTGGTTTGGGTATACCAACAAGACTATGACCCAAAGCATACGTAAAAAAAGGCAAAATCATAGTTTGCGCAGAAGAAGTTATCCGTTATGGAGTGGCCCGCTCAATCCTCCGACCTTAACCCCATAGAAAATTTGTGGCGAGATGTTAAGAACGCAATTCATAAAGCAAAACCCAAGAATTCGAAAAAATCCAAGAAAGCAGTGCGTGATTCTTGGAACGCAATACCAGTCGAGAAGTGTCGGGTTTTAGTGGACTCGATGTCACGTAGATGAGAAGCATCATAAAAAACATAGTTATGCAACAAAGTACTAATTGTAAGCTAACAGCATTTGTATACTTTCATATAACTTATTACAGTTTTTCTTACTACTTACGTAATAGATCTAGTACTTTGTCATGAACTGCTATTTTTATGAACAGCCATATATTTAAAAAACGGTTTTTTCTATGACAAAGCTCACGGTAAAAAATCGATAGTACTAATTTTCTGTTACTATGAATAAAATATTTTAGTTTGTTGTTAGAAGTTTAATTAAATATGATATAACCTTGAAATTGAAGGCCTTTTTGTTTTATTTGGAGAGCACTGCTATTTTTATGAACACAACTGTACCTTTCTTAATTAAATGTTAAATGTTAGTATCAATTTCATTCACTTATATTTATGCATTCAAAGTTGTAAAAATTTAGTAATATGTACAAATTGTATAGGTTTTAGGTCTTAATATATGGATCTCAGTCTTAACGTAATAATTTTCATTGACAATGGCTTTGGCCTATAATGGGTGATTTGTTAGCTATTATCCTTTTGGAAACACTGGTTTGAACAGCTGACGTACGTTTCGTGTTTTGTTTCACTGTCAAACATTTTCAGTTTGGTCTATAATTTAACCATGAATCGTCTTACACAAACGAACAACGCTTGAAAATTATTGAACTTTAATATCAAATTGCTGGCTCTGTTAAGAAAGCTATTGGGGCTTTAGTTACTAAATTTCACACCAAATTGAATTGTAATGAGATGATATCCAACTTTTTTTTGCCCAAAATGAAAGAGCTTGACTTGCATGACATTTGGTTTCAACAAGACGGTGCCACATGCTACACAGCACTCGCAATAATGGACTTATTGAGAGGCGAGTTCTGTGAACATTTTATTTCACATTCGGGACCGGTCAATTGGCCGCCTCGATTCGTGCGATTTAAAGCCTAGTACATACTTCCTCGTGAAGTGAACGTTCGCCAGTGGAGAAAGTGAACTTTTGACATTGCTCACTGGTACACACTTGTGAGTACACGTTGTGAACATGAACAAACCAAATGTCAAAGCTTCACCAACAGTTCCCGTACATTTTGCACGTGAATTGCCCGTGAACGAAAACTCTCCACTTTGTTCTCCACTCAGCTTCACGAGCAAGTTCACGGGTGAACCAAAAACTGAAATTTGTATGGGTTCACGAGATGGTTCACAAGTATGTACTAGGCTTAACGCATTTAGACTATTTTTAGTGTGGCTATGTTAAAGCCTAGTACGCAGCTGAAGTGAACCGATTTTTTTCGCCGATCTCCAAGTGCAGAGCAAAATGAAAACGAAAGCCACAGCCGAAAAATATTTGTGGAGAGTTGTGTCAGCTATCAAAAACTGACAGTCAGCTGCTGGTTACCAAAAGTGAACAAAAATTCTATTTATTAACATTTTGTTGAGCAGTTAGTATATGTTTTTTTTTGTTTCATTTCTGCAGCTATATTAGTCTAGAGGCTAGCGCCGGCTGAATTACTTTTGTGAAGGCTATACTCCAACTTCCAAATAGCTTCACAGGCTTTGACCAACGAAGCCAGTTTCTTTTTTCCTCCGAAGAGAAATACATTTTTTTTTCTTCGGTTTATTTTTTGGAAGTTGAAGTTCGCTGCCTATCTTCATCACTTCTTGCACATCAGCAATAACATCTTCAACATCCTGAGTTTTCGATTCAGAAATGTATTGTTGGAACACATTAGACAAATCCATTTTATTTTAAATTTTAAATCAAGTATAAATCAAAGTCAAGACACCGAAAGTCACGAGTAAACAATTTTTTTTTCAATAAAAAAATTAGACGTGAAAATTTCGCAAGTAATTAATATGCCGGGCAAATAAATTGAGAAAGAAAAGAGTGAAGAATTGTACTAAGAATTCTAGTACAGCTATCCACTAAAATGACACATTTCGTCGTTCAGCAGCGTACTGAAAAACTAAGCGAAATTATTCGTTTATGATTTCAACATATCATTTTTGTATGGTAATTTTCGTTTCACTCAGCAGTGTACTAGGTTTAAAGCTCATGTCTATACAGGCAAGCAAGCTTCAATTAACGCATCGAAGCATTACCAGCCGAAATGTTGGAGAGAGTATGCCAAAATTGGACTAAGCGGATGGACCATTTGAGGCGCAGTCAAGGTCAACATTTGCATGAAATAATCTTCAAACATTACCGTACTATCGATTCAGATAAAGATTTCATGCATTTTTCTGAATTTTCTGTTTTTTTTTTTAACTTGCCTATAGGTTTTAAAAAATCACCCTATAAAAGCCTTCAATTGTCTTTACTTTTTGAGACTCTTGCCGTTTGTTGTTGTTATAGGTTTAGTTGGATTGCATTTTCCAACACATTCACCTCTTACGCAAATCCACGAAAGTGACACTTGAGAACTTAAGAACTGTCAAAATCAACTCATACGTACTCGGTATAACAATGCAGGTCTCCTCAATTTTAGAGACATTTTTCAGAGTTCTTAGACAATATGAATCATTTCCTTGTTACGAGCAATTGGAGCACGAAACATTAACGAAACTTGCTAATACAACAATTATTGTAATAGTTGAGAGCTCTACCGGTTGTTAGGAGTTCAGTTCGTACCTGGGTAGGTAGGTGGAGAAGCTGGTCAGAAGTAAAACCAACTGTTTGAAAAAATTCAAATTTGGCGCTCTTTCATGGCGTTTATAAAGGGGATCAGTTTTTGATATTCGTCCCAAAATTTCGATTTTTGATTCTGGCCTCTCCTCCTTTGTTTCTTCGTGCCAAATCTATGGCAATGGGTTGCATCTAAATAAACACATTTAATTTTTTTTGGACATTGTGGTTTTTGCGAAAAATAAATCGACATGACGAAGATAAGCACAACCTCGCTTTTTGGCACTGATCGAATTGTCCATTAATGTCGCAAAATGGTTTTTGGAATTAATCGTCATGGAGAGGTCCATAGTTGAAAATGCAATACAAGCTTCGGACGATCTTCGAACAAAACAATTCGTATTCCTGATTGACTGTAACCGTTTTGTTAGAAAACTTCAAGGAATGTGGCTTAGTTGGACATGAAAGCCATACATCAGAGGAAAATTCACTCTCCAGAAAACGTACGAGTAGTAACAGTGAACAAGTGAATCCGCATAAGAATGGACGCATTCATAACTCTAGTGACTATGTACGTAGTCAACATTTAACTAGCTTTGGGCAGGTCCAGACAACATAAGGGACTTTATTTGCAGTCAACTGCATTCTTCGAACGTACATTTTGACCAATGCAACTAGTTACTTTTTCAAGTGTCATACATTTCAAACTCGGAACCTTACTTCACAAGCTCTACTTAAATTGTTGGTGCAAAAACTAAGCAGCATTATTATTCAGCAAACACATTATTGTCAAGCAAACACTCCTCAGGCAAGCTACAAGTCCAACACGATTTGTACAAGGAACTTTTTCCCACAAAACATTAAATGCAATTGTGCATAAAATAAATATTTCATAGAGCAATAAAGTTTAGCTTCCAGTTAATTGAAAAATCATGATTAGCTGTCATTTTGACATAAGTGGACTTGACTTGATACTTAGGGAGATTTTCGTTGACTAACTTTCTAGTCAACTTTCCAATAATTGAAACTTGACCTTTGTGAATGCAAAATTTCACTACAAACTTAGTCAATCCGGAACTGTCATATTACTGACAAATGCAAATATGTCAAATAAGAAACATTTTTGGTTTGATAACCTTAACTTATCTTTTGTGTTTTTAAATTCAATAACATCAAGGTTAACACACAATTTGAGTGTATTTAAATTCTGAACGATTTATTTCATTTTGAATTCTTGTGCCTTTACCGAGCAACTGTTTGTGAAACGTCAAAATCATTATCCACTAACTTTGTAGCCGAATTTTTTAAACTACGTCGGAAGGGAAATTTCAACTACATTTTTGTAGTTATTAGTAAATGCCCTCAACGTTAGTATGTTCATCGTCGTTCACCGCAGCTGGGTATTTCACGAAATTCTGTTTATCGCATTTTGCGATTCAGTTGACGCAAGAATTAAAGCTAAGGTATCATATAAAGAGGCGATTGACGAGATCTCGGATACCGACATTTATTCGCATTATTTTTCATCGTTAAATTGGAGATATTTGTATTATGTTTTTGCTTGAAATTTCGATCGTTTTTGGTGAGTTGCATTTTTATAAATGTGCGCGTTTACAAAGTTTACTTTTCAAGCTCGGTTAGACAAGACTGTCACTGTGTAATAGTAGGAGAGCCCAAGAGGGGATTTTGGGATTTACTAAAGCGCGGCAGATTAATATACCTAGTACCACATTGAATAAAAAAAAATTGATCATCTGAAGTTCTCGAGCGCGTCAGATTAAGGTAGGGTAAGTTAGTTATATGCTAAAAAGTGTATATTCCACTAATCTGACAATTTTCGATTGACGATAAAAAGAAGGCGGGTTACAAACTAGTAAAAAAACGTCATCTTGATTTTCTCGAGCGTGGCTAAATTTTTTTTTATTTTGAAGGCAATAATTCAATTTTCACGAATATTATACCTACAGAGGTAGCACATATGAAAAAGCTTTTTGAATTGAATGTGCACTAAGAAAGTTTATTGTGTAAATACTTTTGACTACCTCTGTGTACCATAATCTGACGCATTCGAATATTTCAAAATTCTAATAATGGCCGCGAGTTTGGGTCATATCCAAATCATCAGATTACTACATAAGAACCTTCTTTTAGATTCACTTAACATCTCTTTTGAAAATCTGACGCGCTCGATTATTTTTTTTGTCCGTTTTCAACCCTTAGATACGACCACCCCCATCATGGAAACAATCGGATTAACATGCATATATTTTCAAAAATACGTAGGACATGGATGCTTTTAATATCTGTTATTTTTTTACATTTTAGAAAACTTATAGCCGCTCCCTCCACCGATGAAAGTTTATGTATGATATGACATTTTTTCTTCTTATCATCTAAGCTTTGCAATCCAATAGGTCTCTTTGACGCTCGAGTAAATCCCGATTTAGCACCCTGGGCTCCACTACTAAAAACTAATAATTTTTATTATTTTTTAGCAAAATAATATTTGTATAATTTAGTACTTTGGCATCAATATTAAGATTCTTCAATCTTAAAAATGTATTTGTTTTTTGAAGTAAAGTTTTGTTCGGTGATAAGATTTTGCGGATTTAAAAACTAACAGAGTTCTTACAAAATATAATAATTAGTTCTTTCTTCAATATTACTACGAAAATGTCTCCAAAAGAAACATAAGTCTATGTTTATTACTATTTAAATGTAATCTAACGTCTAGATCAGGTTAGTAAGTTCGCATTCGTTAATGTTTTCTAATAAACAAACCAATCCAATACCCAACAACACGCATATTACAACGAGTAAACCTTCAAAACAAACACAAGCTAACAAAAAAAATATATTATTGAAAACTTACATTTGTCATACTATTTTCGCCACGCAACATTTGCCAATTTTCCAATATCGAGGCATATTTCAAGTATTTCTCAAATTCACGCAATGTATCGTACACATGGCACAGACCTAGATAATCATACTCAAGACCCGAGTAGGATTTGCCAAATAATCGTAGGCTTATTTCAATGCTACGCAAATACAGCTCTTCAGCTTCACGGTATTTTTTCATTTGATAGCTATATAGGGAGGCCAAGTGACCTATGGAGAGGCCAACCTCATTGTCATAGGGTCCCATTAATTCGGTTTTTATTTTAATTGCTTTTTGGTGCATTTGTTCTGCCTCCTGAGAATTGAATTGAATATTGTTTTGGATTTAAATTGTGTAACACATATTTCCCTAAAGTATTCTTGTTTTTTTTTTTTTATTGGAAGCTGAAAGTAAACAATTACCTCAAATCTACTCATTGTCTGGTATAACCTCCCTAGGTTACCATAATGTTTTGCCGTTTGTACATTCATCTCGCCAAACACGTCTAGCGATAGCTGCAATGCACACTTGTGCAGTTCCTCAGACTGCTTCAATAACCCATCTTCGTCCGCCCCATTTGCGGCCATTTTATCGAGAGCTATCTCTTCGAGGAGTAGCGCTTTGACACGTTTAGCTGATGCTAGCATCAGATGATCACTGGGCACAAGATCCTTCATTATATCAACAGCTTTTTCCACATGTTCGCGGGCGCATTGGAAATTTCCCGTGCTATACTCTTGGACGTAGTATGCATAGGAGAGATCCTCGTGCGCCAAGCCTACGTGATAATTACGATTGCCGAATACTTGACGCTTAATTTCGAGTGCATCTTTGTAGACGTTGACACTTTGATTGATAGAGTCAACATTTAATAGGAAAAATCCATAGTCTAATAGAGTATCCGCATATTTTTGGTGGTATTTTCCGAAAACAGTTCTAAAAAAAATATTTTGAAATGGGATAGCCGCAATTTTTAAGGGGATTTAAGAGGAAATTAGGATAGGGTTTCGAAAAAAAAATATTTATATTATTTGTTGGTTGTTTCAAAAAAAATGTTTAAAATGATTTATGATGTATGATTGTTGTTAGTTTAAATAATGTAATCTGTCAACTAAAAGCTAGCTATTGTTTTAGTAAGAAAGGAAACCAGTACATTTTTTAAAACTAATAAAGGCTAGAAGAGGTTCGTCAATTTTTCATGATAAAATTCAAACAATTGAGAGTTATACCGAATCAATTTCTAGTTTAATGGCCTTACCAATAATAAAAACGCTAAACACACGTTTAGGTATCGTTGAGTTAAGTTTTAACAGCGAGTTAATTTGCGTGTATACTAATAACCGAAATAAACACGGCCTTTATTACAATATCTACTACATCCTCTGTCAAAAAGACAGCATTGAATAGACATTTATAAAATTTGCAAACATAACCAAAATAAAAATATTTGATTAAAATTAAATTTCGAAATGGATTCAGACGATTCAATAATAGAAGGTATAAATAGCTTGGAAAATATGGCCAAAACAAGGAGGCAAAAAGTATATAAAGACAACATTAAACCACATTCAAAAAATAGCCGATACAAAGTTTTATCGGTGCTACGGGTAAATATTTTTTTTCAGCATAAACAATCACAACACATCTCAACTCTGGTGACCTGAAAAGTTAAAAAGTATTTGCTGCGTGTGCTGTCAAAACGACAGTGCAAACCATAGTTTAATTTAACTGTCCGTTTATAGTTGAGTTTCCCAACAGTAAATTTAATTGGGCGTTAGTCCTTAACCTAACTATTAAAATGTTTATTGGTATGGACAAATATTTACCCAGTTAAATATTTAAGTGAGCTTTAATTTTGATTATTGGTAAGGCCCTTAATATTTAAAAGTGATATGAATTAAAACTGAGCCCTTGTCAAGGAGATACTAGATGGTGCTGAATGTGTCTCCATTTGGGTTTAACATTGACTTTTTTTAAACGTTTTTTTTTTATTCAGTAGTAAGAATTAATTTCAACTGTATTCTTTTAAAAATGATATTCTGGAAGGCTTAAATCATATACATTTAATATGGTCAAAACATATAGCGAAACATAATATTTTATGCTCTCTGTTTTGATCCAGTTCAATGAACAGTCTTTTTTGACTTGTCACCGTCTAGGAGGTTCGATGTTTTTATATCTTTTTTCTTTGGCCCTAATAGGTTAGGGACTTGTTAAATATTTAATTCTTTTTAAATTTAAATTTATTAGATTAGATTAGATTTTATTGGTTTCATTTTTTGTTTTCATTTCTTCAACGATATATAATCATCAGATTCAAAAATATATCCGAATATTTTAAGTTCTAGAAATAATATTTGTGGGTTAATAGGCCAACAACAAATTCTTAAAAAATGTTTCTTTTTAAACTTATATCTAGGTTACAATAAGCTTCATTAAAAAATTCTCAATAAAGACGTAAAGGCTCTCGTAATCATTAAGAATTTCTATTTGTAGTCTCAAATAGTAATGTCCTTCGTCTTAAATCTCTCGAAGGTATATTTAAAGAAATAAGAGCAATAAGATTTATGCAATCTAAAAGAATTATGAATTTTGTTAACACTACCGAAGAATTTTATTAAAGCAAATGGAAAGAAGTTCCAGTTTCTATTGATATTTGTGCTGCTTTACTAAGCTATATCCTACGAATTTTGCAAAACCACGCTCTCCACAAACAATGGATGCCTAAGAGCCTAACTGAACCTTCTGTAACGCATGGTACTTTTGTGTTGCCTTAGTTTATTTGCTTCCTATAGAAGAATCCATTTGTTTAACCCTTTACAAACCACTTTTCCTCGTTTTTGTGATAGAACTTGTTAACTGTTTTGGTTTTTATTTTTTTTTTCAAAGTGAGAACAGGCCATTACAAAATCGAGGTAATGGTTACCTTTGATCTTTAAAACAATAGTTTACATGACTATGCCTCATAAATTTTATCAGTTTCTTCGTTAAAAACTTCTCCAAAGGTAAAAATCTTTTGATTCGAAAAAAAAAAAATAATTTCTTACTTATATCTTGCGTGTCGAGATAAAAGCTCTTTGGTCCTTTCTACAAAACTTTTTAGTGTCGAGGTGTTAACAAATGATCAGTAGTACTTCAATAACCCTTAATGTGAAGATGCTCCCTATTCGTTCCTGTACTGCTTTCATAAGTGCAGCGTACAAATGCGGACAAATCTCAGACGTCCACTGTTCGGACTTGTTGGTTTTCGATTTATTTTAATCAAAAATTAAATTTTTAAACTGACCCTGATTAATACGTTGTTTGGACTTTTTTCAAATAAGAAACGAATTTAATTCAAATAATAAGTAAGCCGTCAAATTATGACTTCATTTTATTCTTTCAGGAAATGTAACTCCAAGAATGGTACACTGGGCGTATACGGACTTTTTTTTTAAATATAATTCATCATCAATCATCGTTTATAGTGGCAACTAGTCTATCACATTTTATGAATTGGATTTAAAACATACAATTGCGGGTTACTTTAAATATTTTTTTATGAATTTATGGTGAAAGACGCTTGTGGAAATACTTTAGAAAGCCTTCAAATTCCGAACACAGTCCCAAAGACTTGTTCGTGTTGAGATACTAAAAGAGGAGATGATGGTGTAATTATTCATTTTTCTGGATATGATTCGGTGCTATTTTTTGGCTGTTCAAATTTGTTTAAATGCAAAATGGATAGACTTATTTAAGGCTTTAAATCGTATTGATTTAGCAGGAAGCAACTGTATTCGGATTACCAAATCAGTTCTTGCATGTTAATTTTCCACGAAGATATTTTTTCTTGAAGCTACAATTTTAAAAAAATATTTACTTTTAAAAATAACTTTGAAGTCCATCACACACATCCTGCTCTCACTTTATCTATATACTTTCTTTTGATCCAGTCAACGAGTAAGAATCCATCAGCCTTTTTATGAGTATCAGGCCCTTATTACGAGAAGCGAATCGAAAATTCGACTTAAAGCATATTTCAAAAATAGTGAAAGCTTGGCGGCTGCAGTTCGAAAATTTCATACAAAATATGGTCGGAATAGTGTTTTAACTTCGTCAACTGTGAAGAGATTAATTGAAAAATTCATGGAGACTATACTCACCAAAGATCTGTGTCTTCATGCTTGCAAAATTCAATTAACACAACAATTGAAGCCTAATGACCATGGACAGAGAAAGAGTACGTTGAATGAATTATTGAACATAAACAAATGGACCCTGATTTTACGAGCAAAATCATCCTAAGCGATGAAGCACATTTTCATCTCAAAATTGGCCTCCTAGATCGTGTGATTTAACACCATTAGACTTCTTTTTATGGGGTTATTTGAAATAACAAGTCTATGTCAACAAGCCCACAACCACCCGTGCATTAAAGGAGGAGATTCAACGCTGCATCAACGAAAATCAGCCACATTTATGCAGAATGGTCATGGAAAATTTCAACAAAAGAGTGCGCATGTGCATGCAAAGCCGTGGAGGCCATTTGTCCGATGTGTTATTCCATACATAACCCTATCCTATGTACTTTACGAGTCAATAAAAATATAACTATCAAAAGACTAAAAACTGCGTTTTCTATTTGATTCAAATCTTGCATTTATATAGCAAAATTAAGATGGGTAAATTTCGACGTTCAAATGGGTTAACATCTCTCTTTCCAAACAAGTTTACTTTTGAAGTGAATATTAAAATGATATTCACAAATTGAGTGATTTCAAAAACGTTCGCTTTCAGTCGAACGTTCGATTCGCTTCTCGTAATAAGGGCCTCAATTTGAAGGTCGATAATTTCTATCAATTATTTGATAAATTGGTATTATGTATCAACTGGTAATTTTAGACCGATTGCGAATATTTGTCAAAACTTCATTTATTTTGTTAGATGTATCAAGTGTGAAGTATTTGTTATCTTTTGGCCATTAAAAAAAAAATCTCTGTGCAAAAATGTACATAAGTTGCTCTTATAAAAAATTACTTTGTTTCTTTATATGACATTGAGTTGGTGGAAGAGAGTCCTTGTGTTGTAAGGAAAATGCTGAAGTAAACCCGAAGTAATTCAATAAGAATAACTGACGCCGCTGGTTGTGCCATGCCAATATTAAAGTCTTTTCCAAGCTCAATTGGTACTTTCCTTGAGAAAAGAATTTTAAGGCCGCTTCCAATTTAAATATATTTGGAATGTAATGCCGAATTTGATTGGTTTAATTTTTGCATCATCGTTTAATACCCCTAGGAAGGCTTATTTGGAAAGTCTAAAGTTTTTAATGAATCAATTGATTTTTACTAGACAAAGTAAAAATTAAAAAAAAGTAGTTACACTTTACATGTGTTCGTCTAAATCCGTTGGGTAAAGAATCCCGTAATGCTCGGAGCATTTACTGATTTACATACGCTTCATCATAACTCTTTTTCTTTTTTTCTCAACCAAGAATTTCTGGTTGATAAGAAAATTGTTGTGTATCTATTTTGATTATATCCGTAATACAATGTCTATCAAAAAAATCATTCACAATAATGCCAACAAAATAAAACAGAGAAGGAAATCTTTCGCTCTTTAAGAACTCTACCGTAAGTACGATGAAATCAACTACAATCTTATGTATTTAAATGCAAAAAAAAAAGATTACAAAAACATCTGCCAAATCAAGAAAATAGAGTTTCAAAGAATCACAGCAACCAAAATTTCGCAATGCAAGAACGCGGCAACTCTGTGAAAAATGCTCAATAAAATAAATGGAAGAACATTTTAAATTAGACTTAATATCAATGCAGCACAGCTAAAAACATATTTCAGTAATATGCTGAATCCTCTCGATTTCAGTATGCAAGACTAGATGTACTAATTTGGATTTTGGATAAACCCATCACTCAAGCAGAAGTAAGAGGCTAGTCAGTAAAAAGTAAAGATCGCAAAGCACCAGGAACTGACGGCATTCCTATTGAATTTTTCAAATATGCCAATGATCGAATCGAATATTTGAAACTGGAGACGTCCCTATGAGCTTCCAGCAGATCGTAATCTTTCCAATCCTTAAAAAAGGAGACCCTAATCAGGCTGATAATTATAGAGGCAAGACGTTTTAAGAGTTGGACTTCACAAAGCAGATGCTTAAGCGAATTCCAGGCAGGACCATAGATCAAATCTTCATTTTGAATACGACAGCGCAGACATTTATTAGAGAAAAGATAAAGTTATATGCGTTTTTTTTACCTAAAAGCTGTATTTGATACGGTGGACAGAAGCACACTTTTTTATAAATTGTACAATGTAGGTCTATTAAGAAAATTTAGCAACTTGATTGAAAAATTGTATGAACAAACGACTTCTGCAGCCAACTGTCAAATTTGTTTGAAACGGTTACAGGTGTGAAACAAGGATGCAATTTAAGTCCGCAAGCATTCATAATGTATAGACGACATTTCCGATTATTTATGTGGTGGTGTAAGAATTGGGGTAATCCTTATTAAAGTTTTGATGTATGCAGATGATTTGGTGGTTCTTGCGAACACACCAGAACGTTTACAGGGAATGATTAATCAGCTGAAAAAATACTGTGATGAATGGAGGCTGAATGCTTAGAAAAGGAGGTGGATGCTACGCTAGGAATAAAAAGTGGTTTTTGATGGACAGGAATTAGAAACATTAAAGTCATATAAATGTTTGGGAATAAATATCTGCTGCAACATGAACATGGGACAACACTTTCAGGTGAAGCTATCTTCATCTAAAGCAGCTATAAGTGCCGCATGGAAAAACTGTCTGGAAAATAAACATATATCGATTAGAATAAAATACCAATTATTCCAGGCAGTTTCCAAATCAATAATGCTCTATGGAGCTCAAGTGTGGGGATACAAATCATAGGATACAGTAGAAAAACTGCTCCGATTGTTCTTAAAGCGAATTTTCAAGTTTCCACAATCCTCACCAAACCATATGCTATTTGTTGAAACAGGAATTTCACCACTATTCATAGAAACATTGCGACTTTATTTCAACTTCATTGGGAAAACTATGGTACTGGACGGAGAAAGGTTGACCAAGCGAATAGCAAGTTACTGGATAGAGAAGAGAATATTGTTTTATGAACATTGAAAAGCATTCGCAGAGCTCGCTGGTCAGCCTTTAAGGATTACTATAGATAATATCCATCAATGGAAGGAAGAGTTCGATAATTTCATTAAAGCGGTGGATGAAAAAATGCGAGCGGAAAGCATTGAAAAAGCACTAACTTCAACCATAATCCAAACCATAATCTTTGCGAAAACAAATATTTTAATGAAAAATACTCAACTGATACAATATCTACTGTTTTAAGACCAGAGGAGAAATTAGGGACCTTAACTTTATACCTCAAAGAGATGATTTGCACATTTTCTGCACTATTTATCACTTCCTGGGAAGATGTCCTGTCTTAAAGGAGTTCAGGATTCATTTTTTTGGGAAACTAGAACTGGAGGAACCAGAAATGAAAATGATTTTAAATGGCGGTGACTGGAAAAAATTGAACAACTATTGTCAACAAGCATCGAAATATAGAAGAGCTATAATTGAAGAACATTTTAAACATACCTGTTATAATACTTTATTATGTTCATTTTGTTAAACTCGGGCAGACGGCTTTTATAGTCATGTCTTATAATTAAGGAATATTACTTTTTTGTAAACTTAAATTTGGAAAATAAACAATAAATCTATCTATCTATCTATATATTAAAATTCATAATCGATTACAGTCTATTGTTGATAATCATAATAACAACTCATTTAATTTGTTGATATCTATCAAGTATCTTGTTGATAGTTAATAGGTATATTAGGGCTGCATTCTTCATCGATTATCATAAACTTGTCTATAAAACTCTCTCAGTAATGGTTTTTGCCAAACAAATTGGGGAATTTTATTCGAAGGTTTTTTTTAAATATCCAGTCAATTTATTAAAGCTATGAGTTTAAAAAAATATATGTGTTTCATTATTTGTCAAATCAATAACAGATTCTAAATGTAAAACAAAACAAGTACAAAAAATAATTATTCGAACTATAAATAGATTACACGTCATATTTTATCTGCCGATGTTTTTTAAGTGTCGAAACTAATTAAAGACTGTTTTTTCCACATTCTATCTTGTATTACAAACAGTTTGATTGATGATGTGTTGCACAAAACAACTGGTGTCATTCAATTGCAAAAAAAAACTAAATAATCGTGGGAATTTCAATGTTTAACAGACATCTGTGTTTATAGCTTTTTCCTATCATATCAATTGAACTAAATGATAATCATTATTTTTTTTAGGACAAAGTGACTTCTTTAAAAAATGCAATTTCAAATACAATATTTACAACCGGAAGATAAAATCAATTATCTAGCTCGAATGCAAGAACCGATTTTTCTGTTGTGACAAGATATAAGTCTAGCTCCAAAACACCACAATAACTTAAATCACAATACAATGCAAATTGTTGTCTAACCTCGGATGCCAACGACTCCCTATTTATGTATTATATTTCTACAATATCTGTCGACAACCTTATTATTACACACGGTATCTAGTTGAATAGAAAAAGAAAAGAAATATCTATAGAATCCCTCACTTCGTTCATGATGATGATGATGACAATGATTTCATGAATATGACGACAAAGCTACTTTAATTAAGTAACAAAATTATATATATTTCAATTCAAATAAAAATATACCTTGCTCTGCGACTGGCTTGACATATCAACATATTCGCCATGTGGAAGTCACGCTTCACCACACAAGATTTCGCCGCCTGTCGCAATACATCAACTGCAATTCTATTACAATATACAAATTATTAACAAAAAAGAAATACGTTAAAAATTTGTATTGTTACTTACTTTTCGGCTGTGGAACTTGTAAGACTTCGCATAGCACTTACACTCCATTTATGACTATTATCGAATTCGCTTCGTGCAAAGTACATGCACGAGATTTGTATATAGACATTAGCTAGAAGACCTTTGGGGATGCTCTCGGGTGAAACTTTTTTTAGAATTGCCGCAATTTGATTGTAAGTGTGTTCGGCTGATTTAAAGCTACATAAGGCCGCTTCCGAATGTAATAGTCTAAAAAAAAAGAAAAACATTACACATTTAAAGAACAAGACTTTTTCAAAAGGAGATATCCAAACCTTTGTAAACAGTCCAATCGAACAAGTGTTGTTGTATCATCATCTGACATCTGTTCTAATCTACTCGCAACACATGACAAAACATTAATACTCTCCGATAGAAGACCAGCTTCTGAGAAAAACGATCCCAATCGCATTCCAAATCCTATCGCATCCATATCAAAGTCTTCGGCAAAAGTTTGATTTGTAGTTTTCGAAATCATTTCAAATGATGTTGTTTTATCAACCATTTTCGGAGCTAATCGATATCTCATGATGTATTTATTTTGTAAGTGTGTTGCCAATGGTTTATTACTGCTATTCAAAGATGTTAGACATTTGAAAAGCTTTTGGCGTGATGGATCGAAATTAAGGAGACGAGAAAATATTTCCAAATCTGAAAGTTGCTCGAAAAGCATACTCTTGAGTTTTTCTATTCGTGACATCTGAAAATTGAAAAGAAAAAAAAAATAATGAAGTTAATAAGAATAAATTATTGCAAGTTGTCGCAATTAAAATAGAATTAATAATTATTAATAGGATTGACGAGATGTAATTAGTAAGTAGACCACATTAAGTAAGTAGGCGGATGGAAGAAAAAGTTTAAAATGACGCGACTTGTTGTTTCTAAGGGAAGTGAGACAGATCATAGCTATATGTCTTTACTTTCAGTTCAATGATAAATATAAATGAGGGGTGATTAAACTGAAAGTCGCGTCAACTTAATGGGATCTGAGTAGATCTATTCTTTTCCTCATTTCATAGAGGCAAGAAAAAGATTATAGAACGGAATCAACTCCTAGAAAAATCTGGTATTTTAAATGAATTTAAAAATGTGTCAGAGACGAGATGACTCCGAAAGATGCTTTTATCAAGTCAGGGCTAGGTTAAAGCATCGGCATAGTAGTTATTGATCCTTACCAAAGCTATGTTAGGTTGAAGTGGCTGTCCGGGATGGAATAGGACACACTTATGCAAGTTGTGGCACCACACGAGTCCTTTCTCTGATATTAATTAAACCTATTTGAGTTCTTTACGAAACGTAAAAGACTAGTAATGTTAGTGTGTTTGAGAGACCGTTTAGATCGTTATAAAAGAATTCTCGTAGGTAGGCCTTACGTCTTCATCGTCCATGTTGCTTTTGCAAGACATTTGAAAATAACGCTCCCGGCCTGGGGTGCTTACCTATAAGACAGTTAACGTTTATGACACTTATATGCAATCTATTGACAGAAAGCGAGCACATTGAGCGCTTTGAATCGAAGGATAGGTCAGATATTTTTCGTGGATTGACAGGTGGTGATGGTATCCTACCTGATATCGTTTTTCTTTATTACGTCTTTAGCAAAATCTTGAAGCAATTGGTATATCAGCAATAGCAAAACGTGAAAAAATAAGTAGTACTGTACCATTTTTGGCGAGTTCATGTATTATAAAATTTAATGGAATGGTTCTATGGCTTGGCAAGAAGCAAAGATAAATATCAAATTGTTGAGCCATCTCCGGTAGAGATGATCGATATATGAACTTTTAAGGAGTTTGTTGAGACAGAGTCCAATGATTAAATTGCGACCTGACTGTCTGCGAAAATCAGGTTGGTGCTATCATGTGTTTTTTAAGCTTGGACAACTCTTTTTTGGATTGGGGAGGCAGAATTAGACACTTAATTTTAGTCCAAAACGCCATCATTAGTTTTTGATCCATCTGTATAGAAGTAGATTGACTCGTCTTAAAGTAATGATCTATCCTCTCAGAAGGATATGAAAGGTATAGGAATCTGGAAGTCTCTATCAAACAGTAGTTGGGGGATGGTGTAGTCTGTGTGCCTTGAATTGATTCTAAATAATTACAAATTACGGAGTGGCCAATGCTGTAATAAGTCCAGTGTGATGAAGGTCTCTGTGGTCAAAAGCAGAGCTTGCAGCTATGTGTTTGCTGAGTATATCTAGAGGTGTCAAGGGCCGCGAAAGTGATGCGATTTAACATAGATTAACTGAACTTTGGACAACCTTAATTTGTCGCGGTTTGCATCGTTGTCTAATTTATAACCAATTTTTTCAGAAGTTTACTTTCTTGACTATTTCTTTGTCTAAAATGAGAACCAGATATTAAGCTTCATCTTAAAACTTTAATTGACTTAAATGTTGTGAATCTTGTAACTTCTAGAGAATAAAACTAAATCAGATGTAATGTAATGTAATGATTAGCCCATTGCATAAGCTTACTTAGAGTGTTTTATAAGAGTACTTTTAAGGTATTGAGAAGCTTCCCTGAAACTGATACAGCAACGTCATCCACATATTCAATCACTCTAAAAACCCTCCATATTAAAACTTTTAGAATTTCATTGACTACCAAGTTCCAGAGGAAAGGACACGGCAAACCGCCTTGAGGGGTACCTCTGCTGACAACTTTTTTGTTAATTATTCTGCTGGTCAGTATTTCATGAATTATCTCGCCAAGCGAAGTCTCTACGTTCAGTGATGACTGTGAAGATGTTTCTCCGTTATAAAAATCTCATTCAATGTCAAGGAAGGCAATCATCAAAAACCTTAAAAAAGTATCGACAAATAAAATGTTCATTAAGACAACAAATACCTGCCTTAAAAACCATATTTCTATAAATTTTGTTCATATTATTTTTAGATGTGAATCATATCTTTTCTTGTGTCTTCAAAAATAGTGTTCAAACAAAAAAGCTTAAAAATAAATACATCAAATCATAAACAAAGTTTTGCCGGTGGATTTGTTTGTTGTCAAGGTGAATAATTGTGATTGACAATAACAAACCATAAAACAATAACAAATCATGAAAACATTTTTGTTTTCACTGTTCAAGCATCTCTAAATTTATCAACCCAGCCACTTTGGCATGCTTGTGGATATGGCCAATTTTAAAGAGATCTTAAAAGTAATACACAATTAGATCTAATTAAACAAATTTTTAGACTGTATGACTCTTTAAAACGCGTGTGGGTTTTTTTTTTAAATAAAGGGCAAAAACCTCAAAAAACATCTGCTTTAAATAAATACTAGGCAGTTGTTCTATTTAAGTATACAATTTGGTATCAGTGATATTGCAAAACAAGTTCAAAGATACCTCGGTTAGACAAATAAGAACCAACTTAAGTAAAGGAAAGTACACTTTTAAGGATAAAGAACAAAAACATTGGTAGGAATAATGTATTTTATTCTCTTGGAAAAATGTTTCATCAAAATCCTTCAAAATATTCCAAAAGATCTACTCTAAGTGAACTTCGAATTTTAGCTACTTAAAGATGACAATATTTTCTTTTTCAATTTTTATATTTCAGGATTTTTTAAAGTACCATTCACACAGATGCATTAGGAGTCAAAACAGCTAGTAGAGAACCAGTTCAAAGTGGAACTCTTAATTTGTGAGTGTAATTTCAGGATGGAATGGACCTACAGTTTTTATGTCAAATCTAAACGGCTTATTTGAAAAAAACACTTTTTATTATAAAAATTACTCCTTGGGGATTTGTCAATCCCTCTCAAAAGCCAGTACCCGTGAAAAAATGTAGATGGCACATCAGCATCTAGGTGCTAAATAAATTCAGTAAAATGACCGAGTCCTCTGAATATATTAAAACGGCTCGACCATTTTAAGCTATTGAACAAATCTTAGCCAGCCATTTCGATTATTTACTAATTCAAACTTAACATATAACTAAAAACGTTATTAAACAGGAAGCATCAGTAGTTTAAATACATATTTGAGTATTGAGAGTAATATGGTACCTTGGCTCAGATAATTTCACTCACTGACAAAAGCGATGCTTACAAATTAAACTCGGTACTGACAAACTCTCAACTTTTGTCAAGACATGTAAACGTTTCAGTAAAAGTTCTACCACATGTATATTTTGAGAAGTTTAAATTGTATGTTAATAAAACACCTAGATATTTACATTCATTCACTGTTTCGAGGCGCTCGTTGCCAATCTTCCAAACTTCCTCTGATCTTCTTCTGCTCATTTGTTTTTCAAAAATTATAACCTTTGTTTTTTGTATGTTGATAAAAAAACACTAGTTTCTTTCTTTGATGCTGTAGTGTGTGGGGATTTTCAGCTATAAAACTAGGTCATCAGCATACATAAGTACTTTGATTAGATTTCCCGCATACACAACACCTCCAGGTAGAATGAGAGAAACACCATCTATAAACAAGGCAAATAAAAGAGGGCTCAAGATGCATCCTTAAGGAACACCTAAAGAAGTTTCAAAACACTCAGATATCTTTAATCCATCCCATACAGCAGCTGAAGATGTCGAGAGAAAAGTATAACCGTAGGAAGTTTCTTGACATACCCAAGTTCGAGAGTTTGTAAAATAAAGTTTGTCTGTTAATAGTGTCAAAAGCTGCTTTAAAGTCGACAAAGCATACATACGTAAAGTTTCCTTTTTTTCGAGATAATTTTTACGAGCAATGCATAAATTTGATCAACAGTAGAAAAACCTTTACGAAAGCCAGCTTGGAAGGAGCTTAATTTTTTTGTGTTTTCGATCCTCCCAACTAACCTTTTGTTAAGTATCACGGCAAAAACTTTTCAAAGGGAATTTAAAATGGAGATTCCTCTATAATATTCGGCCTTTTTGTAAATAACATTTATATCAGCTTTTGTAAAATTCGGAGGTACATGACTGTTCTCATATAGTGAGTTGTAAAAGTCGAGGATATATTCTTTATATTCTCCACTACTGTATTTGAAAAATTCAACAGGAACTCCAGAAATACCAGACGATTTATTGTTTTTTAATTGTTGCAAAGAAAAATAACGTTCCATTGGTATTGTATGAGCATCGATTTCGTCAACTTCAGTATTTGGAAGAGCGAAACTGAAAGTGTGAAGATTCCCTTCGGCCGACAATAGAGTTTTAAAATGAGCACCTCGAGTTTCAGCGTCAAGAGTTTTCTTCGTACTTCTTTTCCCATCGGTTACTTCTTTTACAATATTCCAATATTTTTTTTTTTGAATTATTGCTATGAGACAATTTATTTGCTAGATCTTTCTATTAGAGAGCTTTCTTCATTGTACATAGTGATTTGTACTCCTTGTTTGAAAAGTAGCATATTTGAAGTTCTGAATAATTTAAACGATTGCATTCGAATTTTGTGACAATCCTTGTCATAGAGTTTAATATACAAAGGTTTTTTTTTTAGCAGTGATGATAGCTGTTGTGTATTTCAAACTATACTGACATTGCTCAGTAAGGTTTGGCAATTTATGATGAATCGATTAAAGGCCGAAAAACTCTTTCAAATTGTGGAAATTTACTTTGGAAGAAGGTGCTGTTAACAATCTAGCTGGAATCGAGAGAAACTCAAAGGATAATGTTAGAATTGCCAATGGTTATAAGCTAATCGAACTCTGTAACTCTTTTGGTTTAAAACTGCTAAACGGAACTAGCCGAGGTGATCAAAATGGAGAATTCACGTTTGTTGGAGGGAAAGGTTCTTCCGTCATTGACTATTGTTATATAGGATGCGAATGGAAATAATTAAGCAAGCAAATCCTTTCATCAGGTTGAAGAAAAAACGCATAGCATTCAAGGAGCACTGGTTTGATGACAACATCAAACGAGATATCCAAGTACCACTATACCCCACCTAACTTTCAAGAGCCTATTTTAGATTCGCCTATCACTATGCAAGAAGTTTCTTCTATCGTCAATGGACTCAAGGATGGCAAAGCAGCTGGATCGGATAGGATACCTGTAGAATTTTACAAGTACGGATCGAATAATCTCATTCAGACGCTAACCGGCATAATTAACAGCGTCATGGAAAATGGTGTAATACCTGAACAGTTTAAGGAAGCTTTAGTGTTTCTCATTTACAAGAAAGGTTGTGCAATGAATCCTGCGAACTACAGAGGTATTTCCTTTCTAAATGCCTTCTATAAAATTTTCACTTCAGTACTTCAGAATCGGCTCAAAATGTGGATTTAATCAAAAAATCTCTTAAGTGAATTTCAGGCGGGCTTCAGATCGGGCTACAAAAGTATTGCTGACTCATACCTTGCAAGAAGTAGAAAGTTGTATGTCATCTTCGTGGATTTTAGAACAGCGTTCGACACGGTCGACTGGGATGCCCTAATGTACAAGCTGTACGTGCCTGGAATGTCCTTAAAATTTGGTCAACTCATTCAAAATATCTATCGAGATACAAAATCGTCAGTTTGGAATGGTGCTAATAGATCAGAGTGGTTTGCCACTAAAACAGGAGTCAGACAAGGCTGTCCTCTTAGCCCCGATCTATTTGCACTTTTTATAAACGACTTGGTCTATTGTCTACCTGGTGGCATAGAATTTGCGGGACTGCAAATTAAAGCCCTTCTTTTTGCAGATGATGTAGTGATGATGGCAAACTCACCTGAAATCATCTTAATCCTTAATTAAAATAAAGACTGAACTATAAAATTAAAAATGTAATTTTATCAAACACATATATAGAGTTTATATTGTATTGTCAATCTGGCAGACGGCAAATGCCATGCTCAAACGATTTTATGTATCTTAAATATTGTATTCAATCTCTAAAAAGAAAAAAATATAAATCAATAAAAATCTAAATCTAATCTAATATACTTTGGTAAAAGTGAACTCTGTCAATTTTACAGTGTTAAATAATGAACTTATGTCTAGTTAAATTGTTAAATAAGCGAGATAATCTAGAAGCCATTAAAGAATCACCATTGCATCTATTAAAACTGATTCTTTGGTGTGCTTTACTGACCGGCGGCATTATCAATTCTTATTTGCTTCCAAATGAGGAAGGACCTGTTGGCACCATTATTGTTAATGGCAACCGTTATTGAGCTATGCTGACTGACTTTTTGTAGTCAAACATTAATAACATAAACATCGAAACCATCAGCTGTGGAACCAAACAACGCAATTTGGAAAGACAGAGTATGGAAAAATACTATACATTCGAGTAGTACGGTTTAATAAAGAATCTCTATACTTATAGTACCTTTCGACGGAATACTGATAAACATTCCTGGGGACGTGATTATTACTATTGATTTGCTTAATAGTCCAGTCATTTGGTAAAAAAAAGAGGGTTACCTGTAAAGTTTTCCGGGAGTTTTGAAAATTGGTTAATTTATAGATTTGGGTATGCTCTTTTCGAATTTCAACTTTGCCACCTCGTACCCCCACCGCTCACGCCGCCATCTTGAAAAAATAGCGCCTAAAACGGTTTTTTGGGAATATCTCCTTTTCAACGCATTTTACGAAAAAAAAACTTATGTACAAAATTAAACTAGAAAAAATTTCCTACAATTTATGTACCTATCAATAATTTTTTTTCATGAAATCAACATCCATTTCAATAGACGTTTTTAAAAAAAACTCATTTGCACACCACCTAGAGGTAGAGTAAGCGGCGAGTTTTTTTTATTGTGGTTTCGCCTATAGGCCTACTTGGGAGAAATTTTATTTTGAAATTTAGCGCAGTATTTCGGTAGAAGCTACATATATTACGAGAAATATTTAGTTGAGCCTGAGTCATCAGTATTTATACATTTATCGTCGTACAGTGTTGTTTGTGTTTTCAGAGCTATGGCTTTTAATACAGAAAATTGTTTTATTTGTGACAGTTCACTCTTGGAAAATGAAACAGTTGAAGTGAAGGAAAAAGGATTGGAGACTTTTCGTAAGTCAAGTGTTAAAAGAAATGATAGTAAAGTTACACTTTTGCCGGGACTCATATCGATAGTATTGTATCACTACCACCAATAGAAGCAGCAGCACGACAACATTCATTCCGAGCCTATCACCAGGTTCAGCAGTGGTACGGAAATGAAAAAAATGCAGAAGAATGGGGATGGAATAGAAACAAAAATGGACTAATTCCTGTTACGATGCTTCAGCCCCCCGCTCCAGAATCGTTATTGAAACTTATTTCTTGCAAGTGTAGAAAGCCTGTGGATGCAGAAAAGCTGGATTAAAATGCTCTGTTATATGCGCAAATTGTAGTGGTAGTTGTAATAATTCGCCAATTCCATCATATAATTATGATGAAGAAGAAGAAACGGCGACTATTTTTGAAAAAGCTTTCGATGAAATCGGAAATGAAGAGACATCACATCTGATAGTCACATCGCAGATGATGAGGACGAAATTTCAGTCCTAGATGTTTCGATCGATGCTCAGGACGAAGTCGTAACACCCGGTCCATCAACAGCAAAGCGATAAAGATTGCGCTAAATTTCAAAATAAAATTTATCACAAGTGGATTAGGCCTATAGGGGAAACCAAAATAAAAAAAAACGCGCCGCTTACTCTACCTCTAGGTGGTGTGGAAATGAGTTTTTTTTTTTAAACGTCTATTGAAATGGATGTTGTGGCGCTCTTACGCCAAAAACTATTGATTTTATGAAAAATATTATTGATACATAAATTGTAGGAAATTTTTTCTAGTTTAATTTTGTACATAAGTATTTTTTTCGTAAAATGCGTCGAAAAGGAGATATTCCCAAAAAACCGTTTTTAGGCGCCATTTTTTCAAGATGGGGGCGCGAGCGGCGGGGGTGCGAGGTAACAAAGTTGAAATTCGAAAAGAGCATACCCAAATCTATAAATTAACCAATTTTCAAACTCCCGGAAAACTTTCCAGGTAAAACTACCAAATGACTAGACTATAAGGGGATTAACGCAATTGGCTATTTCGCTGGAGCATATTCTGTTTAAATTACGCGCAAGATAAGAGATATAAGGACGTCATCCTCGCTGATGCGACTTAGTGCCTTTCTATTACTTCTTATGGAGCTATGTTAAGTCAATGGTTTATTAAAACAAACCAGCAATTCTTAAAGCATTGGAAGTCAATATTAAAGCCACATCAAAAGGATAGAATTATTGGAAAATAAGGTGAAAAATTAGATTGATCGAACAGACTATGTAACTCGAGCCATACGCCGAAAATAGTACTTACAAAATAAATGTGTTGTCTAAAAGATTATAATACAAAAATTATTTACACAACATTTCTGCCCTATATTATAGCTTAAAGTTCTCATGTTAAACAAAAAACACCCATTACAAACTCTTGAATGAATCGATTGATATATTGTAAAGAAAACATCAATGAATATATTATGTAATGTATCACTCTTGATTTATTAGCTAATTGATTAAATTACCCTACGAATTGATATACATAACATTATGTACATAAATAGCTATACATATATGTATATATGTATACAAAGTGTCATTAGTTCGAACATCGCACTTTAAAAAGAAGCAGTTTGTTTAATAATTCCGACACCGATAAGTGATGAAGATTCCAAGCCCTGATATGATAACCATCGACTACATCTGTTTTATTGAACATTTTCGTGTATATTTTTATTTTTATTTATTTTTAATAAGAAAATATGTGAATTTTATTAGTTTTTATTTATTGATATTGATAGGCACAAAGTTCTTGAGAAAAATAAATATAAAACAAGGTCTAATGTTGTTTTTGGTGTTGTGTTCCTCATGTTCATGTTATGTTATTTTATTGATTGGCCTTTGTGAGTTACACTTAAATTTTTCATTAGAGTAAATAAAAAAAAACAGAAAATTTGATATCAATACATAATATTAAACATAAACAATAAACTTGTAGTATATACCTATCTATACATATTTTGATTGACGGTATTTATATATATTTAGGTCTTGAAGACGTGACGCAGCTTTTAATTACTTTTGATTAGGAGCTAATTCTGATGCCGACAAGAATAATAACTAGAATAGTTTTAAGAAGTCTGTTGAATAATTTTGTTTGTTTTGAACTAGAATCGGGCCTGGTATTTGTGTTCTATGAATAATATTGTTCAAAAGGGAGGGAGTGGCCTTAATAAATGCCATTCCGGTCAACATTTTATCATATAAGATATGCTTAAGCTTATGTTTATTTACAAAGTCCACTTGAATTACGATCTTGTATTTTTTAAAGAATTTATTATTTATATGGGAGAATGTATATTTGTAGGCTGTTGAAGTTCTGTACTTTGGCATAGTTTGTAAAACATTAAAGCTTTGTGGAAATTATAGGGAATTAACATCTAAGAGATAGATAGGACTGGACGGGATTGGGTTTTGGGTTTTGGGTCAGATTCACCTGCAAAGTATTATTTTTGATTTGTCGGGATTGATAAAAAAATGGTTTTAAAAAACAAATATACAAAGGTTTCATTCTAACCACTCCGCTATTTGGACAGTTTTTATTTTGTATACCCCTTATCAAAGACAGAGGAAAGTGAGTGGTTAGAAAGGAGCTGTTGGTGTACGAATTAGGAATAAGCTTTATCATGTTCTGCCATTGCAATGTCCAAGTACAGGATTTTTCAACAGGGACGCTACAAAAGTAGAGCAACAGGGACAGCAAACGACGCCATACTCCTTGACGCTTTTTTGACATTTCTCTTCAGTAAGGTTTGCCATTTCATGATCGAAAGATATACGAGCCAACAACGAGTCGAAATTATTAAAAAATTACTACCGAAATTCGGATTCAGTGGCCTCAACCTTAAGAGCGCTGCGTCCAATTCATGGTCGTCATAATCGTTCTAGCAGATCAACAATTGAGCGTCTAGTGGACAAAATTTTATTCACAGGCACAGTACAAAATTTTCCCGTGCCAGTAAGGCAAAGAAGTGCCCGTAGTGTCGAAAATATTGCTGCTTCTGCGGCTTGAGTTGCAGAGAGCCCAAATGTGTCTCCCACACGTCGGTCTCAAGCGTTAGGCACCTCTATAGAGTCGTTGCGGCGAATTTTGCGAAGAGATTTTCGCCTACACCTTACAAGATTAAATGACACAAGAACTGAACACCAGAAGCGTCGTATGTTCGTGAATTGAGCTGAGCAACAACTTGAAAATGATTCGGATTTTCATGGATTGAAAATGAGTCATAATTGCATCTCGAAAAAATTGCGGTTTTTTGTAGTTTATGGCCCGGCGGCGTCATTTTACTGTGAATGGGGATCGCTACCGTTCAATGATAACCGAACATTTTTTGCCCCAATTGGGCGACATGGACTTGGAAGACATGTGGTTCCAACAGGACGGCCGGCGCCACAAGCCACGTAGCGAATGTCACACTCAATTTATTGGAAACCAAGTTTGCATAACGTGTTATCTTATGAAATGGTCTAGTGGCTTGGCCGCCTCGGTCGTGCGATTTGACGCCACCCGTTAGACTAATTTTCTGTGGGGCTACGCAAGTCTATGGTCTATGCCAACAAGCCAGCGACGATTGATGAACTTCGTACAAATATTGAACGTGAAATTGCAGCAGTATATGCCGATTTATGCTCAAAACCCATCAAAAATTGGGTTCAGCTTCAGAGCTTCTGCAAGCATGTCCATGGTGGCCATGCAAAGGAAATCGAGTTCCATACATAATGTCATCAAACGTACTTTCATAGGAATAAAGAATTTCATTGATATCCAAATGGATATCAATGAAATTCTATTATGGGTTAAGTGATAGGTATGTATAGAAGCGGAAGTAATACAGTTAAACTCTTTAACCCCCAGTTTCACAGTGAAAGTTTAAACTCAGCTTCAGGTTTAAACTTCAGTTCAAGAATTTATTGGGTTTCATAATTTCGTTTAGTGATGATTTTAAAGATATCAGCGATGAGGAGAACTTTTTTTTGAATTGCCAATATAAGAAGAGAAAGATGCATTCGAATTTCGATCTTTGCTCATATAACTACGAGAGACTTTTGTGGTGTATCGAAATCGTCCGCTAGTAGAATTTGTAAAAAAGTTTCTTATCACATTACCCTACTTCGGGAAAATACATAAAGTTCCTCAAGACAGATGAGAAAAAGTTGGAAATTGTAAACGGATTTTATCAATTTGCAAACGTTTCCTCGAGTAATTGCAGCTTTAGATTGTACCCATGTACGGAATTAGTCCCCAGGTAATATGAATAATCACATTTATGACTTTTCTGACACATATAGTTGTGTTCAAAAAAAAGTAGGAGTGCCTGTTCTTTTTAGATTAAATCGTGACTCAAAAGTTTTATAATTTTTTTAAATTTATTTTTTCTTTTGTACAAAAAAGTTAATCCAGTCTTTTATTATTATGCTTAAAAAATACTTTGTTTAAAACAAATAAGGTAGTAAAAACATGAATTTTATCAAAATAAAGCCACAACGAATTGTTCAAAATAATAGGAGTAAACAAAATAAAGTATAAAAAACTAAATACTAAGATTTTTCGTCAGTATTTTTTGGAAAATCCTTTGTTTTTTTTTTATAATTGCTGCACATCTGCTTGGCATAGAGTTCACAAGGGCCTGACAACGTTCGACTGGAATTTGGTTCCATGTTTCCTCGACTGCGTCCCATAACTGCCTCGAATTCAAACGTCTTCGTCGAGAAACACCCTTTTTTACATCTGCCCATAAATTTTCTATGGGATTGAGGTCAGGCGACTGAGCTGGCCAGTCCATGACCTCAACCCCATTGACCCAAAACCATTCCTTGGCAGACTTACTGGTGTGTTCGGGTCGTTGTCTTGTTGAAATACCCATTTAACCGGCATATTCAAACTCGCATAAGGCAGCATCACACTGGACATTACATTCACATAAACGCGCTGGTCCATCGTGCCAATAATTTGATGTATGGGGCCAAAACAGCACATGAGAAACTGCCCCATGCCATCACTTTAGCACCTACATGCTTTACAGTTTTAATGGTGTACCGAGGCTTAAACTCGGAATTTTCTGGACGTCGGACGCATTGTCTAGAGCCAGTTCCACCGAATAAAACAATTTTGGTCTCGTCAGTTCACAAAATGTTTCGCCATTTCTCTGCAGGCCAATTAGCATGGCTTCTTGCAAATTTCAAACGAGCAGCTACATGTTTTTTGTAAGCATAGGCAATTTTCGTGTACTGCAAGCGGAAAGATTGTGCTCCAACAATCGCCTTCTTATTGTTACGCTACTTACTGGTAGTCCTAGATTTTCCTGGATCATCTTAGAGGAAGCAAAAGGATCCTTTCGGCTGTAGCGAACAATACGACGATCGCCATTTTAACTCGTTTCTCGTTTCCGTCCCCGGTTTTCGACTTTTTTTTCATATTTTACAGCATTGGCGATCATTTGGTCAGAGCACCCCAACATCAACTTCATATCCTTATACGTTTTTCCTTCATTTCGCAACTTTTTTATGATTTCCCGTTTTTCGTCGGTGCAGTGCTTTCCTCGGCCCACTAAATAAACAAACTTGTTTAGATATTCGATATTTCAACTATTTAATAAAAAAAAAACACTTGAGCAAATTTTGTAAAATCACTCCTATTATTTTGAACACAGCTGTAGTTGCAAGATGGCCTGGGTGGAGTCATGATTCCAGAATCTGTGCGAGATTTGAAAATGGAGAATTTGGAAATCAGCTCATAGTGGCGGATTTTGTTTACGAATGCAAAATATTTGTTGTTTTTCTTGTGTTCTTTACCTCAAAATGAGAAAGAGAAGACAAGGAAAGACAGTTGAAAAACTTCATAAAAGTGACGATCTGGACACGTTAAGTCATACTCGTATAAGGCAACAACAACGAACAATGCTGCCAGCTCATTAACAGAAAATCTAATTGATTTCATGGAGAGAGTACGATAACTCAGGCGACAAAGTTTAATGACGAATTTGTATAGAACAGTTAAAAACAAGCATTTTTATTCTTAAAAAATCCGTAAATAAATCTTTTAGCCCGAGTTATCGTACTCTTGCCGATTCCACTGTGAAACCAGACTTATGAAACTAAAAAAAATTAACTCAGTTTAAGGTTCAGCTGAACTGAAGTTTAAGCCTTTACTGTGAAACTGAGAGTAAATATATATACTTTAACTTTAACAATTTAAGACAGCATCAAGTTTTCAGTTTATTAAATTTCAATTTTGTATTCCTTGTTGCACAAAGTCGGAATTTAATGAGCTCATGTTTATTTTTCGTTGTAGTTTCACATCCAAGTCCCGAATCGATTTGGACTAAAAGTGGCATACAGCAGTTAATTTATTAAAATGAGAAAAAGTTTCGGGGAAAAGACGGCACCCTGGGGCATACCAGCATTTATATATTGTTAATTTCAAATGAATGAAAAAAAAAATGTAATGAGCAGTTCTACAAATAAACATATCAATTTCAGCTTCTACCCGTGCGTAGCACTGTAATGCCCGAGGTCTTGAGTTCAATTCCCGCCTGTACCATCTTAAGTTTTTTTTTTCACAAGTATTGCCTATTACGGGGAATTGACGAATCCTCCAAGAATAATTCTTGTCATAAAAAGTGCTTTGTCAATTACTCATCTTAAAACTGTAGGTCCCCTAAAGTCCCCTCCAGAAACTTATACGCACACAGAAATGGTTGAGAGTTGTTAGTCACTAGGTCCTAGTTCTTAAAAGGAATCCGTCAACACAGAAAGCATGCATTTGCTATCAGAGAACAAGATGCTAGACTTTATCAAATACATTTGGAATTGACCGTCAATATTTTTTACATTTGAAAGCAAAGCCTGGTGTACTAAAAATTAATCAATGCACGCTTCAACAACTTATTGAAGTGGTTAAAATTTACTACCCAAAAAGGTTAACCTTTAACTTTGGAACCTTAACTTCCAAGTTTGAACTCAATCGACTCAATGGTTTAGGCTGTAGGGGCGTGGACGGACAGACAAAACCGACTGGACGGAATCGCGGGACCCACTTTTTCGACTTCTTCACCATCGTAATATCATGTTTGATTAAAATCTCGAGTTCGAAATTTCGCACGAATGCCAAACTTGCCATATACATAGTTCCTATATGCTGCAAGTAATGAAGAAAATAACAATAAACTAATATTTTATAGGCCTCTGCTCTTCTTTACCGCATACAATCTTTTTGGCATTGATTGAACAAGTTTTTCACAAAAAGAAGCTGAAATTGGGTCCCATTCACATTCTAAGGCCAGTTCTAGGTCCGTTTTGCTTCAAATGGTGTAGTTTTTCAACTGGTTTTCCAAATAGCTCCACAGGTGTTCTATCACATTTAAGTCTGGAGACTGGACAATTATAAAGGAGCCACAAGAATTTGTTTTGAGCCTTGTGCTTGGGGGTCGTTGTCTTGGTAAAAACAATATTCATCTCTGATTCCCAATTTTTGTACACTCTGGTTTAAATTGTCTTTCAAAATCTAAATATATTTATATTAGTCCATATTTCCGTTCCGACCAGCAGCGGACATACAACCCAAAACCATAACTGAGCTTCCTAGATGTTTTACAGTTGGTCGCAGATTTCTTTCAGTGAGCTCTTCATTTGGTTTTCTCCATACATATGTTTGTCAATCAGATCGGAATAAACTAAATTTACTACCGGCTGAGAACAAAACACATTTCCAGAAAGAAAAATCTTTACTTTGATGGTGTAAGGCAAATTCTTTCTCTTTATTCTGTTTTGCAGGCTAATAAACGGATTCCTCCGGGCAACTCTTCCATGGAAATTGCTTTTTCGTAAAACTATTCTTACGGTTTCCGGATTGACATCCTTATTTAAATATTGTTTTACCTCAGCAGTTAACTTTTGTGCACTTATTAGAGGAAATTTCTGCACTTGCTTAATAATCCAACGCTCATCGACAACACTTTATTTTTTGGCCTTCCAGATTTTGAGGAATTTTTACCTTTTCATAATGTCGCCTACAGCGGAGGGACTTCTTTTTACAATTTCTGCTATACCACGAACCAATTTTCCTTCTTCAAAATGTTTAATCACAAGTTTTCGCACTTCTATTGATGTGTAACCACGTTGTCTTTCCATCTTGACTTCCGTTTTAAAATTGAATACATATTGGTTTCGCCTGACATAGCAAAAAAGTAACGGCATACTAAAATATCCATTTAGTTCCGTTAAAATGAAAAGAAAGTGCAGTGCTGCCAAGTGTCCGATTTCTTTTTTGAGATCAGAATCGAGGTATTTGGAAAAAAAATGTAATTATTTTAGTTTTGAATGGAATCATCATTTTTTGTCATGCATTTGAAATGCAAGGTCATAAACCTTTGAACAAATATCCATATGAACACTTTTGAACATAATTTTAATGAAATATTTAAAAAAAAAAAGAAGAAAACCTTAGGTGTCCGCTTTCTTTTTTGAGAAACTATATCTTCTTTTTGATGCGGGTTTTGATCTACGTTATGCTAAGACCTTACTAATTTGAAACTGAGCTATGGTCCAAAATTTCATGAAAAAGATGTAAGGCCGAATCCATAGTGTCGGCGGTTTCATGATTTTCTTTTAATGAAATAAACATACATGAAATGATTTCTTTAGAAATAAGCTCGTTTCTAAATATCAAAACGAAATTTCTTATTGGAAAGCCCCGTAAATGCGAAATTCACACTTCAAACCATTGAATTGACAGATTTTAAATTAAGTTAACACTCAAATAATTGACAGAATTTCCTGCCAGTTGCTTTATCCCTATTTACGATAAATATAATAAAATAATATTTACAATCGATTATTTAGTGTATATTCTCAAAATGTTTGAATTTAAATTTATTGCAATAATTGTAAACGACATATTTTATTCACACGCAAATTATGTTATGTTTATTCAATAAATTTCTTTCTTAAATGTTTATGTGAATATTTATTCGTCAAAGTAGCAGCGAGGCAAACTTGTCATTTTATTATTTAAATAATCTAACTTTCAATTTTTGTTAACTTAGAGGAGCAGTGTTCTAAAAAAAAATAACATTTGTTAATTGAGAAGTAAGCAACTTTTATTATGATGATCATCAAATAACTATAACAATAAAATGTTTTATCCAGTTTCGTGTTGATTTTGATGTTGAATGAATTCTGAGTCATTTTGTCGCTATTTTTACTCATTGAATGTGCAAACAATTTATTAATAATAATTAAATTAGAATTGAAACGAAGAAAGTGGGTCGGGTATTTGTTTGTTTGTTATAGGAGCGCGCATGATTTTTGGTTGATCTTCTTTTTTCGTCTGGTTCTTTCTTGGAAGATCGGTACATATCCACATTAAATGATTTAAACGAATCTTAATTGATTCAAAAATACAGATTCTCTCCAAATGATGGACACACAACATATGCCTACAGCTTGTATTAATCTTAATTTGAACATCGTTGTCTGGTGGTATTAACTGAGTTTTGAACTTTTTCTTCTCGACATGTTCGATAATTTCTTATGTTGCTTTTTAAAATGTTAGTCCTTAAATATTTTGTTTTGAAATGTTAAACTTATAAAAAAGACTGTCATGTCAGTTTGGTTTTGCGTTTCGTTTTCACACGAAATGAAATCGAAAATTGTTGACAAAATTCAACTTGACGCTATAGAATCATTACCTTTTAACATAACATAGCCCCCTATCGACTTAGCTTGCATTGAGGAAACTTATTAAATTCCAGCACTCATGGTACTTCAGTACAAACTTCATATTTATGGGAAGGTGCCCCTATAACAAGGTTAAGTGTTTTAGATAGGATCAGAAGCTTTACATCGCTCCAACCCCACTGCACTACAATGTCTATGTCTATCGTTGTTTTATTGATATTTTTACAAACAATTTTCTATCGAATTGGTCAGTTGCATTCCCCTTCACAAACAACTGATTTGTAATGGGAATGCGGTTCCCAGAAATACTTGAGCTCAGTTTCAGACGTACTGTCACGTGTAGAGATTGTTTTTTAACTGCACACTAAGAATGTTAATGTTTAAACTGAATTTGTTCGTCCTATTTTGATATTCAAAACTTGTAAGATAATTGTTCACCGGTGTCGAATTGTCTTATGTCTATCGTTTTTTTATTGATACTTTTAAAAACAGTGTTCTGTCGAATTGGCCAGTTGCATTCCCCCCTCAAACAACTGAACTGTAATGGAAATTCGATTCCCAGAAATGCTTATCATTTTAGAATTGAGTTCAATTTCAGACGTACTGCCAAGTGTAGAGATTGTTTTTTTAACTACACATCAAGAATGTTAAATGTTTAAACTGAGTTTGTTCGTCCTATTTTGATATTCAAAACTTTAAGATAATTGGTCACCGGTGTCACCTCTCATACGGTGCAGAAGCATGGACTATGGCAAAAGCGGATGAAAGCACCTTGGGTCGTTTCAAGAGAAAAGTTCTTGGTATAGAAGGGGAGTGGAGGAGAAGATAGAACGACGAGCTGTACGGGCTGTACAGCGACGTAGACTTAGCCAGAAGGGTAAAAGTATAACGACTAAAATGGTTGGGTCACGTAGAGCGCATGGAAACCAATGCTCCGGCCCGGAAAGCCTTCGAATCCACACCTATAGGACACCGCAGTAGAGGAAGACCCGAATCAGGTGGCGCGCACGGTTGGAAAGTGACCTCACCCAACTTGAAGCGCGAAACTGGAGACATCTAGGAAGGGCCCGAGCTAGATGGAGAAGTTTGTTGGGTGCGGCCCTAGTTCACATAGGACTGAAGCGCCACCTTAAGTAAGTAAGTAAGTCACCTCTCAAATCCTTTCCTATTTTACTAACGCTTTCGTATAAGCATGTTAAGGGTAGTAGTAAATAATATTTAAATATATAGTTTCTACTTGCGGCATATAGGAACTATATGGCAAGTTTTGGATTCGTAAAAAATTTCGAACTCGAGGTTTCAATCAAACATGATATTACGATGGTAGAGAGTCGACAAAAGTAGGTCCCGTGATTCCGTCCGGTCTGTTTTTTCTGTCTGTCCACGCTCCTACAGCCTAAACCATTGGCTCGATTGAGTTCAAACTGGGAAGTTAAGGTTTTGGGCAGATTCGCGTTATGCGTTTTTTTTCATTTTCTTTTAAGATCAAAGCTAACAGTTTTTTTGGTCAAAAACCGATAATTCGAATTTTCTGAAAAACAAACCGATAGATTTTTTTAAAATTTTTCTAACATTTTCTTTTTCGAATGGTGCCGCTCAAAGGACCGTTATTTAGTTTTTTAATTTTCTCAGCAACTTATAAACTAATTTTAATATTTAACTTCCCATAGGAAGTTATTGTAATGGGTCCGATTTGTCAAATTAAAAATTTTGACATTTCTCGACGTTTCAAGGTCCCTAGAGTCGAAATAAAAGATTTTTAGAAAGATGTCTGTGCGTGCGTGTACGTCCGTACGTTCGCGACGTTTTTTTCGTCGTCCATAGCTCAAGAACCAGAAGAGATATCGACTTCAAATAAATTTTGTTATACAGATAATAAGGCAGAAAGATGCAGAAAGGGCTCTCAAGAAAATTGCGTGGGTGGTTTTTTTACCATAGCAGTTTAAAAAAAAGGTGAAAATTTTGGTTAACCCTAAATATCTTACGAACCAAAAACGCTAGAGACTTGAATTAAATTGTATATAATATATTGTAATGTGATACAAAACATGTATATTTTTGGAAAAAAATCAATATAACGGTTTTTTTATAAATAAAAAAACTAAAAAAAAATTTGTAACCTCCAAAATTTTACGACTGAAATGTGATTTCATCTCTAAAACAATTTTGTGCAACGACGAATAATGTTTTTGACATCTGATAAAATTTTGAGAAAAATGTAATTGACAGTTTTTACAAAAAAATAAAAACCTAAAAAAAAAGTATAAAAGTTGGTAAAAATTGATTTTCGACTCAAATATCTTTTCCAAACTCTGAGATATTAGCTTTAATTTACTTTTATCTTTTAAAAACTATTGTTGTTAACATTTAGTAAAATTTTGAAAAAAATCGAATTGACAGTTTTTTTACAAAAAAATAAAAACCGAAAAAAAAATTAATAAAAGTTGGTAAAAAATTATTTTCGACTCAAATATCTTTTAAACACTTTGAGATAATAGCTTCTTACTAATTTGTTTTTATAAAAAAATATTGTTTTCAACATTAGGACAAATTTTGAGAAAAATCGAATTGACAGTTTTTTTAAAAAAAAAAAACAAATGTATAAAAGTTGGTAAAAAATTATTTTCGACTCAAATATCTTTTAAAAACTTTGAGATAATAGCTTCTAACTAATTTTTTCTTATAAGAAATATTGTTTTCAACAGTAGGACAAATTTTGAGAAAAATCAAATTGACAGTTTTTTTACAAAAAATAAAAACCTAAAAAAAGAATTAATAAAAGTTGGTAAAAATTGATTTTTGACTCAAATATCTTTTCAAAACTTTGAGATATTGGCTTTTATTTACTTTTATCTTAAAAAAAATGTTGTCGTCGACATTCAGTAAAATTTTGAACAAAATCGAATTGACAGTTTTTTTATAAAAAATTAAAAACCGAACAAAAATTAACAAAAGTTGGTAAAAATTGAATATGGATTCAAATATCTTTTCAAAAAAAAGAAAAGAAAGTCAGACTTCAAACCTATTTTATCTTATAGGAAAAATTGTTTTAAGCATTCTTAAAGATGTTGAGAAAAATCGAATTGACAGTTTTTTTTACAAAAAATAAAAACCTTAAAAGAAAATTTATAAAAGTTGGTAAAAATTGATTTTCGACTCGAATATCTTTTCAAAAATTGTAGATATTGGATTTTTACTACTTTTATTTTTCAAAAAATATTGTTGTTAACATTTAGTAAAATTTTGAAAAAAATCGAATTGATAGTTTTTGTACAAAAAATTAAATACCTAAAAAAAAAATTAACAAAAGTTGTTAAAAATTTATTTTCGACTAAAATATCTTTTCAAAACTATAAAATATTTGCTTCAAACTAATTTTATCTTATAGAAAATATTGTTTTCAACATTCGATAGAATTTTGAAGAAAATCGAATATACGTTTTTTTTTACAAAAAAATAAAAACCTAAAAAACAAATGTATAAAAGTTGGTAAAAATTGATTTTCGACTAAAATATCTTTTCAGAAATTTTAAATATTGGCTTCAAACTAATTTTATCTTATAAGAAATATTGTTTTCAACATTTGGTAAAATTTTTAAAAAATTCGAATTGACAGATTTTTTACAAAAAATAAACTGAAAAAAAAAACAATACTAAAACTTGGTAAAAAATTAGTTTCGGCTCAAATAGCTTTTCAAAAATTAAAAATATTGGCTTCAAACTTATTTTATTTCACAGAAAATATTGTTTTTCCAATATTCAGTAATTTTTATATAAAAATCCAACAGTCCGTGTTTTCATAAAAAAATAAAATCTACAAACAATAGTACGCAAATTTGGTAAAAATTGATACGAGTACATATAGACAAACTTTTAAGCAAGACAAATCGACAGACGGGATGGGAAGTTATCAGTGTGGGTCGCATCCCAGCCTCTTTTTTTTTTTGAATAAGCTCTTCTATTGGTTTAACAATATTTGATTATCAAATGTGCAATTTTTCATTGTTAATATTAATTTTTTTTTCAAAATTCTCAAAAATCTCAAAAACGGGTCAACATTTTTTTTTTACAAAATTCAAATGTAGAGCGAGTGTAGAGTACAATCTTTAAACAACTGCATACCAAAAATATTTTTAGAACAAAATTGAAAAATTGTATATACACAAAATTAATTTAAAAAAACCGTTCCAACGATTTTCAAAAAAAAATTGAAAAATCAAGGGTTTTTGATTTAAAAAATAGCATTTAAATTTTTGAAGACAAAGTTATTTTTCAGGTAAAATTTTGAATCTTAAAATAGTTTTTTTTTTTAAACTGTGCATGCTCCCGAAAAAGTGCATTATTTTGACAAAATCGTAATTACGGGTGTATTCATAAACGTCAGCCTAACTATGAACTGCGTTATCTGCATTCATAAAGTCAGATTTTCGATCGAACTAACCTAGTCGAACTGCAGTACCTACTGTTCATAAACGTCAGACTGTCGTCAGCGTCGGGCAGATTGTGCAGCTGAATTTGTTTGACTGCAAAAAGAGCGGGAATTGTTAAAATCATTCTTATAACCACAAGAAGGACGAAGCGGCACTGACTCGTGAAGAATGTAAGTAACGGCGAATATTTTGTTAATTTTTTTATTGAAATAATTTAAATTATTGTTTTTTAATGTTCAACAAAATTTGTTTGGCATCCATTTTCTCTGACGTTTATGAACTCTGTTTAAATACAAATCGGACTAAGTCAGACCATTTTGTTTACTGCAGACATTCTGCATTGAGAGTGCGTTCACAAATGCATCAGAAAATAATTATCCAAATTAAAGCATTTGGTACATATTTATGTATTTTTATAACAATAACCCTTGTAAATACCAGCGATGGCCGTCCGTGTAGCACCACTGTATAGAATTAACGAATGTGATATATTTAATCAACAATCTATTTAAGAGTATATATATCGGAACTTTAAAAAGACTATTTGCATACAGGAGCAACTTAGTGCGACCTAGTCGTGCATTTTTATTTTAATGTATGTGGTAAGTGTATCTATTTATAATCTCGTCCGGATAATAATAAAACCCTCATTGTGAGCAAAAGTCATTAGCTATTCAATAAAATATTTGATTCCATTGAGATGTCAATCAAAGCTTTTTTATAGTGAGAATAAATCTCGGTTATAATAACTCACGTGTTATACACTAAAATTATCGAATTGGTGAGAGTATTTTGCACCTTGAGAGCTACGTATGCATAAATGTACATAATGTTGAATAATGTTTATGAAGGAATTTAAGATGGTTTAATTTTATTGTACATATGTGATATCTTTGGTTCTCGTTGAATGATTAATTTTGTTTTAAATTAAAATTAAAACAATTTCATAGTCTGTTAATTTGTTAGCTTTTTTCTGGGTATTTAGAATTGGGTGTATTTATTAATTTGTTTCCAAAACATGTGCTTCCTACTTTTATTAAAAAACTGGTCAATGTTTGGATAATTTTTTGAATTTGTATTGAAATACAATTGAAAATTCATTTAAAGTTGTTCAAATCAGATTGTCTTTGTTGGAGGATGTTGATAAACTATAAAGAGGATGTACTTTGTAAATTAGGAGATTATTATTTGTTTTGAATTTAGGGAAGAGGTCTTGACATTTGTATAAGTTATGACATCTGGTCACCCCAATCATTATTTCTATTTGTTCTCAATGATTTCACTCAAAGAAACAGCTTTGATTTCAATTCCATAAATGCAAATTTGGTAAATGAAAAAAAACGGCATAAACTGTTAACTGAACAAGAGAGAGCTCTTATCAAGTCTTTGATTGAAATCAAAAAGAATAAGCGATGTTTGGTACAGTCACATAGCTTTAAGTCCAGTCGATTCTTGTAAGCTGACCATTTCATATCGAAGTGTTTTAATTGTGTAATTTTCTAGTAGTAGAAAAATAAACTTATTTAAAGTTAAAAACGTGTAGTTTTATTTGGCGCCCAACTTTTAGTGTCGCGTTGCTAAACATCTTGAAAGATCAATTTAAGCAATAAAGTCGGCCAGTTTTCAACCGAAACCCACTCTGCCAGAACACTAAAGTAAAAAAATATATACAATTAATAAACCTACCAAAAGACTAGTTTCAAATTAAAGTTCTTAAACGTGAACCGAAACTGAATTGAATAAATTGCAAAATTGCATAAAATCAATAAAAAAGCATAAATTGAGAAACGTGAATCAAAACTGTAGTAAATAAAAAAAAAAAAAAATTGCAAAAGCTGAAGAAAAAACTGAAACTGAAAAAAAAAGAATTATAAATTATAAAAAGTGAAACAAATATTATTAGAGAATAAATGATTTCATTTCTTTTTTATGAAGAAGCCATATATTTGTGCTTGTAAATCTATAAATAAAATATAAAAAAATTTAAAAAAAAACCCTGAACTTTGAGTGATTCAAAAATTTGGACAAGTAAAAGAATCGTACAAAATTTACCAGCGAAAGCGTGAAGAGAATTTGATGTGCAGCAAACAATTGTAAGAAGATAAAAAGAGAAGAGCGTAGCAGCATCCATACATTGACTTAAACAACTAATTAAAATAATTATAAATTATTTACTTGTAATTTAAAAAAATAAAATTTATCTATTTTGTAACTAACCTAATATTTAAAAATTAGCCTATAATTTAGTCTAAGAATACGTTTTTGGTTTGCTATTTCGTTTGCCACCTTTCATTAATTTTACTATAGTTATAACTTATAATATAACAAATTGCTAAATATTTTTTTTTTACATTATTGAATATCTGAATTCTAAAAATTGCGCCAAAATGAATACTGAACAAATGAATGCCATCATAAGTGCTGCTGTCCAAGCTGCGACAGAGCAAACGAGACAGACTTTTAACAATACAATTGATGAACTAACAGTGAGACTAAGGCAGCTAGAAACACCAAGAGCCGTAGAAGTTTATCAACCAGTAGGGATTGAGGTAGGAAAAACTTGTGATGAGTCGTTAGACCTCGTAAAGTCTTTACCTGAATTCAAAGGGGAACAGGTGAGATACATTTCATGGCGTCAAGCTGCTTTTGCAGCTTATAAATTGTTTGAAGGGTTTGAGGGAAGTTCGAAGCACTACCAGGCAGTTGCTATTATAAGGAATAAGGTCGTTGGATCTGCGGATCAAGTCTTGTCTTCTTTTAATACTGTATTAAATTTTAAAGCAATTATGTCCCGATTAGATTTTACATATGCGGACAAGAGACCGGTATATTTGATAGAGCAAGAAATGTCAACCTTACGTCAGGGAAGATTATCAATAATAGAATTTTATGACGAAGTAGAAAAGAAATTGACATTAATTATTAACAAAACTATAATGGTTCACCAAGGAAATACAAGCTTAATTGATTCACTTAGCCAGAAATATCGCCAAGATGCGTTAAGAATTTTTATTTCGGGGTTAAGAAAGCCAATGTGCGACATTTTATTTTCATCACAGCCTACTGATATGCCAGGAGCTCTCGCCCTAGCACAAGAGTTAGAGTCAAATCAGGCGCGATATGTGTTCGCGAGCTCTTTCTCTAACAGAAATGAACGCTCAATTAACCTCCCACCACGACAATACAGCAATGCCAACAACTATAGTTCGTTTAATTCTCCTCATTATAAGCCTTCTTCCTCTAGCCACTTGCAATCGAAACCAACTCAAATGGAAGTAGATCCGACTATTTCCCACTATAAAAATCCAAGCAATATATCAACACCTTCATTACAAAATCAAGCTTCATCCCAGGGCCGAATTTCTAACAATAATCAAGCACGATCTCAACAACTACCAAACCGAAATTCTAAATGTTTCCAACTAAAGAGACATCGCGATTCTGACAGACAAACACAACCAAAGTTTCAAAGAGTTAATCACATTCAACATAACAAGTGTCGGCCTACAACTAGTGTAGAAAGACGAGCTTATGCATACGATTATGATTCAGAGCCACAGTATGATGATGATAATGATCTCTTTGATTACCATTACGGAAACGGGTTGTCGGAAGATGAAGATGAACACACAGGTAATGACAAGGTGTGTTGCAATCAAGAGTCATCCGATGAAATTAATTTTTTAGAGGAAAATCTCTCCTGCCCTATGTAGGTCGCACCCTGGCAGGTAGAGAAATAAAGCTCTTCGTAGACACAGGTGCATCAAAAAATTACATTCGAAATTTCAGTTCACTGAAAGGTATCGTACCTATAAATAAACCTTTCGCTGTAAAATCCATTCATGGGACGAGCGATGTTACGTCGAAGTGTATTGTGAATATTTTTAATAGGAATGCAACTTTTTTTGTGCTCCCCACGCTAGAAACATTCGATGGCATTATAGGATTTGATTTTCTTAACGAAATTAAAGCAAAACTGAACGTGTCTAAGGGAATTTTGTTTTATAATGGGGGAGAAGAAAAATTATTGTACCTCTACTGTAGAGACGTAAATAGTACACAAGACAGAGATACTCCTATGGATGAAAATGAACTTTCCCAATTATTAACTCGAAATTCCAAAGTTTTTGCGGACGCCAATGAGTCTCTACCATTTAATACCAGTATTGTTGCTACTATCCGAACCACCGATAATTACCCTATTTATTCCAAATCCTATCCGTATCCTATGTCAGCATCCGAGTTTGTAAATAAAGAAATTTTAAACTTGTTAGAGAACGGTATCATTAGACCTTCGCGATCCCCATACAACAATCCCGTGTGGGTTGTTGACAAAAAAGGGAATGACGAAAGTGGAAAAAGGAAAATGCGGCTGGTACTCGATTTTCGGAAACTGAATTCAAAGACCGTTAGCGATAAGTATCCTATTCCCAACACTTCAACTATTCTAGCGAATCTTGGGAAGGCTTCTTTCTTTACCACCATTGACCTGAAATCGGGATTTCATCAGATAAATCTTTGTGAGCATGATCGAGAAAAAACAGCTTTCTCTATAAATAACGGAAAGTATGAATTTTGTCGGCTTCCATTTGGACTCAAAAATGCACCCAGCATTTTCCAAAGAGCAATAGATGATGTTTTGAGAAAAGAGATTGGGAAATGTTGTCACGTGTACATAGACGACGTTATAATTTTTTCAGAAACAAAAGAGCAGCACTTTCGAGACATAGAAACCATTTTACAATTGCTTTACAAGGCCAACATGCGAGTTGCACCAGAAAAGTCGAGATTTTTTAAAAAGGAAGTAGAATTTTTAGGCTTCGTAGTGTCAAGCAAAGGCATTAAAACTTGTCCTGATAAGGTAAAAGATATTGTCGGCTACGAAACTCCTAGAACCCTTCGCAGTTTGCGGTCTTTTCTTGGACTTTCTGGGTATTACAGAAGGTTCATACGTGACTATGCCCAAATCACAAAGCCTCTTACAAGGTATTTACGGGGTGAGAATGGCAATATTAGTAAAAATCAGTCAAAAAATAAAAAGGTTGAGTTGGACGCGGAAGCACTTGAGGCCTTTGAAAAAGTTAAACAAATATTGGCCTCAGAAGACGTTTTGCTTTTATATCCCGACTTCAACAAAGCTTTTGATTTGACTACTGATGCCTCGTCCTTTGCGATTGGAGCTGTCCTATCCCAGGATGGTAGGCCAATCACTATGATCTCTAGAACTCTCTCCTCTACGGAAGAAAGTTTGGCTACCAACGAGCGAGAACTATTAGCCATTGTTTGGTCGTTGCAAAAATTGCGACACTACTTGTACGGAGTCAATCGGCTTAACATCTACACAGACCACCAGCCGTTGACTTTCGCTATATCGGACAAAAATCCAAACACAAAACTCAAGAGGTGGCGGGCATTTGTAGAAGAATTTTCACCAGTGTTTCATTACAAGCCAGGCAAAGAAAATTTCGTTGCGGACGCGTTGTCCAGGCAGTATTTAAACACACTTCAAGAGCCAGGAAACTCGAATGCATCAACAGTTCATAGTGAAGTCTCTTTTACTGAAACAATACGTTGTGTCAAAAACCCTTTGAACTGTTTTCGCAACCAGCTAATTGTAAGTAAAGGCCCGGAAGCACTTAAAACGACAAAAATTATTTTTAAAACTCAATTGAGGCATTCCATCACTTTTAACAATATGGAAAATCTAATTAATTTGTTGAAGGAAGTTATAAACCCCAATTGTGTCAATGCCATCCATTGTGACTTGCCTATACTCGGTCAAATTCAAGACAAACTTATATCCATGTTTCCGTCTGTAAAATTTGTACACACCAAAAAAATGGTTAATGACATTTTCAACCCAAATGATCAGGCGGAAATTCTTTCGACTGAACATAATCGAGCGCACAGATCTGCTCGTGAAAACGAGTGCCAGATTTTAACCGACTATTATTTTCCAAACATTCGTAAAAGACTAAAGGAAATTGTATCTAGTTGTGCGATATGTAAGGAGGCAAAGTACCAGCGACACCCACCAAAACCGAAAATAGGGAAAACTCATGTACCGACCTATTCAGGTGAAATTATTCACATCGATATTTACTCAACAGCGGGATCTCATTTCTTGACATGTGTAGATAAGTTTTCCAAATTTGCTGTGATAAAACGAATTAAATCACGAGCAATAATTGATGTAAAAGAACCTATCCTAGAATTATTAAATTTGTTTAAGGATACAAAAACAATTGTTTGTGACAACGAGAATGCATTCACTTCTGAAAGTATTACATCACTGTTAAGAGATCACTTTGGAATAACCATGTATAATACACCACCTTTTCACAGTGTTACAAATGGACAGGTAGAAAGGTTCCATAACACTTTATCTGAGATAGCAAGGTGTATAAAGTTAGAAAAGGATATAACCGATACTTCTGAACTCCTTTTACTTGCCACGGTCAAGTACAATAGGACGATTCACTCAGTAACTAGCTATCGACCGATTGATGTAATTCACTCTATTTCTCCTCATTTACAACAAGAAATTAAGGAAAGAATATCTGAAACTCAACGGAAAGATCTCGTTTATCATAACAAAAAAAGATTTACTTTGACTTATCATCCCGGTGACGAAGTTTTCGTTAGAACAAATAAGCGAGTTGGAAATAAGTTTCGCAAACTGTTTATTAAAAAAATAGTTCAAAAGGATCTGGGAACAAAGGTTCTAATCGACGGCAAATTGGTTCACAAGGAAAATTTGAGATAGATGTTTGTTAATAGGTGTTCATCAAACGTTTTGTTCAAAGTTGAAATTTAGCTTATCATGAAAGAGCTAAAATGTTTAGATCCTTGCTCTAATTAATTTTTTTTTATTAGATAAATCTGATAGATTCACAGATGATGACAATTTTTGTTTAGTGAAAAACATTTTTGATTAATATTAAGGCGGAAATTCTTTTTTTTTGTTTTCTTTCAACTTAAAATTTGTTTCTAATCGCAAATATTAAGAACAAGAAGTATCTAATAATTTTTTTTTTAATCAAAATATTAAAATTTATAAACCAAATTTTTGAAAAATATCTTTAAAAACCAATGTCTTTATCATTATAATATTTGTTTATAAGTGTACAATAATTATTTGAACATAAAGACGAGGACGTCTTCATTTAAGAAGGGGAAAAGTTATGACATCTGGTCACCCCAATCATTATTTCTATTTGTTCTCAATGATTTCACTCAAAGAAACAGCTTTGATTTCAATTCCATAAATGCAAATTTGGTAAATGAAAAAAAACGGCATAAACTGTTAACTGAACAAGAGAGAGCTCTTATCAAGTCTTTGATTGAAATCAAAAAGAATAAGCGATGTTTGGTACAGTCACATAGCTTTAAGTCCAGTCGATTCTTGTAAGCTGACCATTTCATATCGAAGTGTTTTAATTGTGTAATTTTCTAGTAGTAGAAAAATAAACTTATTTAAAGTTAAAAACGTGTAGTTTTATTTTATATTTTTCTAGATTTGAAGAACTGCCTTCTTAATTAGGGTTATCAACAATAAAATTTTCCTGGGAATTTTTAACATCGACTTAATTAAGAAAAGCCCGTAAGGTTCTACTTCTCCTTGTAAGCTCAAACCAAACATATTGAAATGACAGCTCAGATGGCCTAGAAACTGAATTCTTGATGTGAACAAATTCCAAAAAATAGTTTTGATATTATTCACGTTTCCAATTAAGAAGATGGCAACTATAGATCCCAATGCTTCTTCATTAATGTTATCAGCTTCTCTAATATAAACCCAGGACATTTGCAGAATTGCAGAAGTTTAAATTAAAGTCGTAAGGTTTCTTATGGGTTGGGGTCGAAATACTGTATGAATAAAAATACTGTATTTAAAATACTGTATCTCAAAATACTGTATTTCAAAATACTGCATGTACAAAATACTGCATGATGAAAATGGTGTAGTATCAAAATTCTGCAAATAAGACTAAAAAATAAAAATCAGTATTTTGACAATACAACATTTTGATACACAGAATTTTAAATGTACAGTATTTTGAAATACAGAATATTAACCATACAGTATTTAAAAATACAGTATTTTAAAATACAGCATTTCGACCCGCTCCCGTTTCTTCTTATCACTTTTTTCTGTTATTAAAACGTATTTTATTTTAGGAAAATATTAAGTTGAAAAAAGGGAATAAAAGCCAAGCTTCCAAAAAAGTGTGAAAGCTCTGTTTTTACACCAATTCGCCAAAATAGTAACAAACAAAAAAGGAAAAAACAGAACAGAATACACTTGACGAGAAACAAGTAAAATTCTGGGGTTGGGATCAAAATACTGTATTTAAAATACTGTATCTCAAAATACTGTATGTACAAAATACAGTATAGTACAGAATCATACCGAATTTTAACCATACAGTATTTTAAAATGCAGCATTTTGACCCACTCCCAAAATTCTGCACTGGATTCTTCTGCATTGATCAATCACATCAATATTTTGAATATCGATCAATACTTCACCTGCTGTTTATTGTTTTTGGAAAGCTTTTGACAACGTCAGCAGGAAGTTCTTAAAAGGCTTTTAAAATTAACGTCTTATACGAAGCTAGGTTGTCAGAAGAATTTGAAGTCCGAAGTATAGTCAGACAGTAACAGACAACAGTTACAATTTTGTTTTCATATATAGGTACATAGGTCAATTAAAACAAAGGGTCGCAATCGTTGGGCTGGTAACCAATACGGAAAAAACTATAATATGCAGCCTTGGAACCTCTCAATCATCCTTTCCGATATAAACATTATAATATTATTATTACAACCAGAAGAAAAAGTGTAAAGTTTCCAATATCTCGGAATTATTGTCACTAATGAAGGCAAAACCGAATAAGATATCACCAGCCGTATCGATAAATCAAAGTTGGCATTTGGAATGTTGTAAAATGTTTGGCAGAATAACTTTCTCTCTGTCTCAGCTTGAACACAAATCTTCGACTGTTACGCTTAAAAGTCGAATGAGTGCTATGATTGCTACCAAACTACGAACCTCTGTTAATATGGGACTACCACAAATATTAAGAGTTTTCTGGCCCAATCGTATCTTCGAGGAATAGGGAAGAAGGTGACGATAGTATTAGACAAAGAAGGAAGTGGCAGTGGATAGTAGTTTTGGTGCACACTACGAAAAGACAACTACTTCACTAACTCAAGAAGGCAAAAGAGTTGAAAACTTTGCGAAGCTTGGGGAGAAAACTGTCAGATTGATGACTTAATGAGGCCATATGTCCAGCTATGAAAATTGAGGCCCTTTTTTCAGCTATTAACACACATGGCCTTTATAGGTTTCTCCCCTTAAGCGTTTCAATGGTCGATGCTGTCAGGTAGAGAGATTGGTTCTTTAGCCGTACTACTCGAATGTGGAATATTTTACCACATTCTTCTTTCCTTTTTGCACCGACAACTCTTTTAACCTTCTCTCCCTTTCCTAATCACTTTGTGTTTTAAAAATAAAATACGTTCCAATGTTTGATGAACTGTAGAACTTAATCATTGTGTACTTTATGTTTTTTAAAGTACAGCCTTAGGTTTTGTATTACCCTGTCGATCTGGATGAACGATTCGTGTTTAAGCTTTGACCACACTACACTATCAAAGTCATCTGAAAAAAGCCAGTTTGAAATTTGAGCAACGTATACTTTCTTCAACAATACCAGATTGAGAGGTTTTTTTTGTTTATAAGGAATCTTAAAAATTATTATTGAAATATCCAATTCCTTGTTAACCTGTTGTGAAATTTGAATTTCTCATAAATTGTTTTTGTTAGCTTACGTAATACAAAAATAATTTGCCATTTATTCTTTTTTTTTTAAATTTACTCTAAATCACGCAAAATATATAACTTATAAGAACTTTAAGTAATTATACTAATTAAAAATAAAACCTTATAGCAATTAGGTGGTGCAATATTAGGTTTTTAGAACTTGAGGTTATAACACCCTTGAAATTAGCGTGCTATCGTTTAGGAATTTTAGATCAAATTAATGAACGCGTAGCAGTCACGCTTAATATTATTTTTGTTCTTCCTATTTAGATTAAATTTAATTAATAAAAAGATGTAGCCTCTGATGAAAAACATAACTTTAATATTTAATTATCATAAACATCAGTTGCCAAGTGGTCTTAAAAATATTTTCTCAAAATGACACCGACACAACTTAATACACTTAATATACTGAGTTACAAAAAAAAAGTGGCATACTTCATGATGTGTTGTTATTATTTTGATAATATGACGCTTTATTTTTGCCTCAAAGCCTTCGAGATCATCACCAAACAGCGGTTAAAGTGTTTCACAGACTTTAATCAGTGAGAGGGACCACTTTGCTTTGACTGCTTAAACGTTGGCTTGGCGTTTAGTTGATCTATACCAAGACTTACGATACAACACGAGCGAAAGGAATTTGTTTCCTTCACCAAAATTGAATCAAGGCTGACTAGGGTATAGTTATCTTCACTGATAAGTCCAGGTTCTATCTACGCTCTCCAGATGGACGTTAAAGAGTGTGGAAAAGATCAGGTAGGTGATACAATTCGACAAGACAACAGTTGCCCAGCGGGAAAATTTCTGGGGAGGTTACGTCATGGTGTGGGCATAGTGGAATGATTGGTGAACTCCACTTATTACATCACCAACAGTTTCTTTCGCACTATTTATTGATACAAATTTCTTGCTGATTCAAGACAATGCGAGACCTTACGTTGCCAGGTGCACTACGGACTACTTGGAAGAAGTAGAAATCGATGTGATGGCTTGGCTGCCATGAGCCAGGACATGAATCTCATCGAACATGTTTGGGATCCTGCTCTCTCCGAGACACTAAGTGGGATGGGATCTGGTTAGATTAAGGAGTGGGATAATTAGCACGGCGCTATAACAAAAACAAACCTTATTCAAAGTATGCCGAGGCAAATTAAAGCTTTGATATCATTTAATTTATGTTTTATTTAAAAGTTCTTCCTACATGTTTATTATTTGCACTTAAATTAATAATATTAAATGTTAATAAACAAAACTGAATTTAAAAAAGTCTTTTTTACTCATTTGAAATTATTGTCAAATTTCAAGGTGCGCCAATTTTTAGTAACTTAGTATATTTATCTTTTTGGGAAGCAGACTTTTCATATGTTTATTTTTATTGTTAATTTTATTAAAAAGAATATTGATGCTATGAACCATTTGTGTTTATAACAATGTTCTAAATCTTTGAAAAACTTACTACAAAAAGGTTTCGCGTTCAAACACTATTTTCAATTCGTAAAACATTAATCATTAAAATTTGTTGATACATTTTTTATTGCCAATATTTTTGAGCCTCTTCAAAACTAGTTTTAAAAAGGTTTCGAGTTTTAATATGTATTTATTTCGTTTAAATGTCAGGCAATCAAACCCGTGTTTAAGAAAAAAAAGGCTGGTTAACGATATTTTTAGTCGAAAACCAATTTTTACCAATTTTAGTAGCATTTCTTTAAAGTTTTTATTTGTTATGCCAGCAAATAGAAATTAAATTTATTTAAAGTCAATATCTTCTATTGTTCACGAGATATCGGGAACAGAACATCAATTTTTACCAAATTTGCGTACTATATTTCTTACAAGATAAAATTAATTTGAAGCCAATATCTCAAATTTTTGAAAGGATATTTGAGTCGAAAATCAATTTTTATTAACTTTCATTAATTTTGTTTAGGTTTTTATTTTTTATAAAAAAAACTGTCAATTCAATTTTTCTCAAAATGTTTCCCAATGTTAAAAACAATATTTCTCATAAGATAAAATAAGTTTGAAGCCATAACTCAAATTTTTGAAAAGATATTTGAATTGAAAATCATTTTTTACCAAATTTCAGCAATATTTTTGTAGGTTTTTATTCTTTATAAAAAAAATGGCAACTCGATTTTACTCAAAATTTAACCAGATGTTAAAAACGTTATTTTTCGTTGCATACAATGATTTTAGAGATAAAATCATTTTTCGTTCGTAAAGTTTTCGAGGTGATAAATATTTTGTTTCAGTTTTTTTTTATAAAAAAACCGTTAATTAGACTTTTTTTCCAAAAATATATTTGTTTTGTATCACGGTAGAGTATATAATACAAAATTTAATACAAATCTCTAGCGTTATTGGTTCGTGAGATATTTAGGGTTAACCAAAATTTTCACCCAATCAATTTTCTGAGAGTCTTTTCTGCATTTTTTCTGCATTAGTTTCTGTAAGGTAACATATATTTGAAGTAGATATCTTTACTGGTTCTTGAGCTATGGACGACGAAAAAAACCTCGCGAACATACGAACACACGCACATACAGGCATCACTCTACAAATCTTTTAATTCGACTCTATGGATCTTGTAACGTTAAGAAATGTCAACATTTTCGACAAATGGAAAGTTAATCAAGTAAATATTGATATCTAATGCAAATGTCTAAAAAACTTTAAACTCAAAACCTTTTTACAACTACTTTTTCGTCTTAAACTATTTTTGAACACTAGTTTTGAAAAATTACTAGCTGACCCGGCGAACTTTGTTCCGCCTTATTTTTATTTTTTTTATTCAGACGAGAAAACAACTTCCGACCCGTGAAAATGCCACATATAATTGACTATGGGAAAAGCATGGACATTCTAGAATCAAACCACAAACTTTTAAGGATTGGCCTTGTGATTTGTTGGTGGTCATGACAAATGCAAGATGGATCGGAAATTAAAGTCCAATAAATTCAAACGGCATGTCGGTGGGGATCCTCGGAAAGAGAACTTCCACACCTTTGAATTTTCCTTTCATCGTTCATCAATTTTCTACCAACCAAACGCGTACCGTTGCACAGTTTTGGTTGGTTTACGCTTGAAAGCATGATTACTACGGAGCCAGCCTTTAGGGGCAAATTGTGCGGTGATAAGCTAGGCACATCCAAGGAGTTTAAAATTTCAATTGGATAGTTGGTGACTTCATCTAAATTTGTGACGCAATCAATAGATTTGAATAAATGCATTGTTCCAATGATCTTATTTTGAATTATGTAGTCCAGGTCATCTAAGCCTTTATTCTTAGCCGCTAAAATTTCTCGCTCAGAAATAATGTTTGGAAATACATTGTTGATAAGTTTGACATTTGATGAGACAAAATTACAGAAGTTATTTGGAAATAATATCAATTCGCTCGATTCATCCACAGGTACTTGACCATTACCGATAGTCAGCAATTGTTCAAAGAAAACCTCAGCAGATGTATCATTAAGCAATGCAACTCTCATGTTTGTTGTCAGATGCAGTTTTAAGCGTCCATACCACACGTCCATTACATAGCTGTCATTTGCGTTTTGTTATTCCAAGTCTGATTCTTTTTTTTGTTATACCACGTTTTATAGTGACTGACGTTTTATAGTTTCGAACGGGATAAACAGTATCCTTTGTCCTGGCTCTAAGCTACCTACTCAACAATTTTCATTTCGGTAAAGCCGTTCTTGAGTTATAAATAGTGTAACTAACGCGACTTTCCTTTATAAAAAGCAGGTCTCTTTCCAAGCGGATGGAAAGCAGCATTTGTGCAGCCTGTCCCTAAAAAAGGCGAATCGTCCAATAGCACTCACGTAATTTCTTTCCAAGGTCATGGAAACGCTGATTAATTATCAGCTTAAGAAATATCTTGAAGAACGGAAGCTTCTTAATAACCGGCAGTAGTTCTTTTGTAGCAATAGGTTAACTGGTGATCTCATGGTTTATCACACCGAACAGTGAAACAAATCTTTACATCGTGTTGGAGAAAGTAAGATTATTGCACTTGATATTTCAAAAGCATCAAGCTCTCTTATCGATTTTCACAAAATAAACGCTAGTGTGCCCCAGGACTCCAAGGCTCTTCCTTATTTTTATAAATAATCTTTTGTCTCAAACTTCTAACCCAGTAAATTTCAGCTTTTCATATTCGTTTTTAGATTCTCATCCTTGTCCTTCGGATGTGGAACTTCAACGGCACCGTATGATAAGCTCATTAAATTCTGATCTCGTCAGCATTGTACATGGAGAATCAGAAACCGTGTTGAATTTAATGCTTCGAAAACTCAATGCTGTCTCCTGTCGTTAAAGCGTAACCCACCCCCGATGCTGCTATCCATGAGCGGCACTTGCATCCACGAAACTAATCAACTTTCAGTACTCGGTTGTATATCACAGATCACCTCTTATGGAATGATCATTTGTTCGATATTGCCAAAAATGCTGCTAGGTGCTTAGGATTTTTCCTTTGATGCAAGACATTTTCACCCCTTCTGATCTGGCTATAATCTACAAAGCTTTCATCCGTCCAAAGCTTTAATATAAATCGCAAATCTGAGCAGGTGTCCCTAAAACAAGGTTAAGTATTTTGGACAGGATCCTAAAAAGATCTTTGAAAATGGTAAGCGATAGAACTATAACCGAAACGAAACAATTACGTCACTTGAACACCGCCGCAATGTTTCATGCCTTTCGTTGTTCTACCGATATTTTTATAAACAGTGTTCTGCCGAATTAGACAGTTGCATTCCCCCCCTCAAACAATTCATCCGTAATACTCGTTATTCTAGGAATGCACATAAGTTTAACCTTGAGCTCTATTTCGGACGTACTGTCAACTATAGAGATTCTTTTTTTAACCGCACATCGAGAATGTGGAATGCTTTACCCAGCTCTGTTTTTCCCCTTTCATTTTGATATTCAAAACTTTAAGACTAGTGTGGATCGGTATGTCCTCTTTAATCCTTCTTTATTTTCCTAAAGCCAGCACTCTGTTTAAACTTTAAACGTGTTAAGGGTATTAATAACCCCTTCAGTGCCCGTTTATTATAAAAAAAATAGATTTTATAATTTGTCAAGGATGGAACTACATACTTTGCGCCAGATATTTGTCTTGATTCATATAAACAAACAAAACAACATCTAAATATGACGAAAGTATGAGACTCAAACAAAATGAAGTTAATATAGACATGAGACTTATGTAACAGTTTATATCATAAGAGTAAACTGAATTCAAAAAATATTCAAAGATGCTCCCGAAACAAAACAGAGTTTTAGTTATTTTGTATAAATTTTAAAATAACAGTAACTATGTGACAATCCAAGCGGATTAAATGACTTCCAAGCACAAATATGACTTAAGCCTACTCTCATGTCTTGTTCAATTTGCTATGACAAACATTAAAATTATGAACTTTAGTAAATTTCTTTCAACTTGAAAACACCCACACTATATGAAAAGCGACTTCCTCACTGGGTGTTTGATCTCATAAGAATGTGCCTTGCACATTGCAAATATAAACCTCCACCAAAGAACTAAGAAATGTTTAGACACACGATTCCTTTAAAAATGAGAATGTTGACATTTATTTAATCTTGATTTGTGTCAAATCTTTCTAATCCAAACTATTTTTAAATAATAATAAAGATATAGTGAGGAAATATAATACTGAACTAAGGAAATGAAAAATACTTGGGCAATAAAAATCGTCTTTTCAAAAACAAGTATTGTTTGCGTGTGACCCAATAAGCCCTGGAGTGATCTAATTTGATATCATAAGTTCTATGAAAAGTTTGTTGTTGGGTTCATAAGAAAAATTATGTCTTGAAAATTCTTTTCGGACCACTCCTTAAATCGTATGAAAATAACTTTCCAAACCAATTTGATTATCGAACTGGCTCATATCAAAGATTTGCAGAAGAAGTTAATCACCGTTTCCTTTTTATTTTGGTATTGTGAGGAAGGTTATAGGTCAGTAAATGGTAGACGAGGGTATACCTATTATAACTTAGCCTAGCAAGACAAATTAACTATCGTATAGATAATATTCTTGTAGACTGCTTCTGTCACGGCCGGATTGAGGGGAGGGCAACCGGGCCGGAAGTCCCGGGGCCTCCACAATAGAGACTTTGGAAAATTTTTGTTTCAAATTCCAACTAGTAAATACAAACATCTTTTCCTTTAATATGAATTTTTTTTATTTTCCAATAAAGATAAAAATGACATCGTGAGGAATGAAGCAACGCACCTTCTACAGAAGATGAGTAGTCTCCAAACCGCTCTGTTTGCAACATTTTTGGACGATATCTACAAACAAGATATTGCAAGACCCGAAAACGATTCTTGAATCGGCAATGCGTGCACTAGAATCATTGAAATCATTCGTGGAATCCAAAAGCCAAAAAAAATATCCCATACTGATGAATATGTACAATCACGCACCCGCTGCAGAACGAGAAATGTGAGGTTGAATCCGCTCGATTACGGGAAAGCACAAGATGCAAATATGTCACCCAAAGAAAAATACAAGGTATCCGCCTTCATCCTAGTGATGGATGCTGAAAATTTGCACACTGCAGTAGAGTAGAGGCATTGGTGAAAGTGAACCCGGTTGATTTAGAGCCTAGTCTTGGTAATGAGTTGATCAATTTGTGTCTTTGATTGACTCATACAAAAGGAAAAGGACTACGGAACAGAATAATCTCCGAAACTATTTTAATACCAAATTTTTGAAAATCAACATTTCAGAGCTACATTCCCAAACCTCAAAACTACATTGAAAATGTATTTGGTTTTGATGGTAACAAATTGCACTAAAGAGCGTTGATTTTCAAAAATCTTCTAACTACGATAGGACAAAACCGTCTATAGAAGCTTTCTCTCCTGAGCATTGAAAGCGATTTACTCCGAGAACTTGATTTCAACGAAATCATCAACTATTTTTCGGCGAAAAAAAGTCGAAAGGTTCCGTTCGTTAAGCCTTAAATTTAATTTCAGATAATTCTTTTTCGTTTATATATAAGAAATCTACTTGGTTTCACACTAAAATATTTATTGAAAACTCGAAAAAAATGGTTTACATTATTTTGAAAATAGTTTTGAAGCGAGGCCCCCCGGTCCTTTATTGCCCGAGGCCTCTGGACCTCTAAATCTAGCCCTGGCTACTGTCGAAATTTCAGCCGAATAGGGTTCGTAGTTTTGTTTTGACCAAGCGTAAGGACGGACGTGTCTTCAAATTTAACTAAAGTGGGAAAAGAACAATATCGTTCGGTGATTCGATTCTTGTTTTTAAAAACGAAACCGCTAGCAGCGAAATCAAAGAACACTTAGACGCTGTCAAAGGTGACTCTTCTACTTCGATGATTACCGACAAAAATTGGTATAAAGAGTTTCAACGTGGTCACACATCGGAAAAGACCGCAAGGTTCATATCCTACATGAAATTTTGAGTATGAGAAAGCTTTCGACTAGATTGGTGCTTACTCCGGGCTACATGTGCAACCACTTCAAAGCAGAGAGTTTAAGTGTTTAAGCGCAATCCGAACGAGTTTCTGCGTCATTTTGCGACCAACGACAATAAAAAGATCCACTGGTACACGCCAGAGACCAAAGAACAGTCAAAACAACGGACTTCACCCGACGAACGTGCTCCGAAGAAGTGGGCTATAAACTACAGGCCAATCCACCGTATACTCCAGATTTGACCACGTGAGAGTTCTTTTTATTTTTAGACATGGAAAAGTCACTCACCGGGCAGAAATTTGCGTCGAATGAGAAAGCTCTTGCATTTGTAGGCTAAGTATTAATCAGGCCGCTCTCTTATATTGCAGAAATTCTGGTTATATCGGGACTTGTTGTTGGTAGAACACCACTTTCAGGATATATACAGAAGGTCATACTTCTCCACCTAATGGGGTTGTTATCTTGAAATGTCAATGTGACCTAATAAGAACAATACGAAGCGTTTGTCGAATTTCAAAAAACAATTTACAAAATTTGACGGCTTTGTTGTTATGAATGTCAATCAAGAGTTTTATGAGCACACAAACTGCAAATAACCTGACACAATAATCTTACTTAGTTAACAAAGTCAAATATATTTTAAGAGACCCCACATTTTAGAAGAAATCAAAAAACTAAAGGTTTTTAATAAAAAAAAAAGCTAAAGCTTAACCATGAAAAGCTTTTCAGCGAGATATTTTTCGTCGACAGTGTGAGCATTAGGAAAGAGGGAAGGGTTAGATAGGAGCTGCCGGTGTACATTGATTTTGAATTCCTGAACATTGCAATGATAGGGAAAGATAGAGGGTGGCAAGGCATTCCACATTCGCGTAGTACGTCTAAAAAATAAATCGCTGTACTTCAGAGCACGGCCGAAGTTGGACTCAAGGGTAAACTAATGTGCATTCCTAGAACCGCGGGTATTACGGTTACATTGTTTAAGGGAAGGAATGCAACTAGCATTTTCACTACAGCAAAGTCCGCTTAAATCACGGTAAAAAAAAAGCTCTTCTTTAATATTGTCCAAGAAGCTTAAATAAATTACTAGAGCACCAGCCTTGAGATGAGAGTATTTTCGGTGGTTAAATTTCGGACGTATATAGGTCTTGTAGATTGTAGCCAGATTAGACGAAGACAAACATTTCTTGCGTCTTCTCAAAAAACCTAGACATTTTGCGGTATTTTTGGCGACATCGCGTATGTGATTGTTCCACAAAAGATGGTTACTGAAGCACATTCCGTGGATGTCAAGATTGTCAGTTTCGTTGATACAAGTGCCACTTGAAGATAGTGGCAAAGAGGGTGTGTCTCGCTTTAACGAAATAAGACAGCATTGGGTTTTCGAAGCCTTAAATTCCACACGGTTTTTTTATTCCCCATTGTACAATGCTGTGTAGATCGGAACTTAATGAGCTTAACATATTTTTTGTTGCGATTCCACATCCGAAGAGAAGAGTTGTGAGTCTGGAAACAAATATGAAAAGCTAAGAGTGCTATCGTCAGCGAAACAATGTATTGGATTAGAAGTAGCAGACAGGAGATCATTTATAAAAATGAGGAAAAGGGTCGGAGACAAAACGGAGCCATGGGGCACACCAGCGTTTATTTTATGAGTTTCAGACTTGAATCCGTCCAAAACAAGAAGAGATTCGTCAATACCAAAAGCACGCATTTTCGATATCGAACTCGAACTTGCAATAATATTACTTTCTCCAAAACCATGTAAAGATTTGTTCCACTGTTCGGTAAGATGAAAGATGAGATCTCCAGTGGACCTATTACTACGATAGCCGTATTGCTGGTCATTAAGAAGCTTCCGTTCCCCAAGATATCATGCCTATCACAAGATCCCTTCGGAGAAATCCCCGAATGAAAAATTCCGCTACGAATCACGAAAAAAAGCAATCAGAAGATCCGAAGGGATTTGAAAAAAGCATTGCCTGATTGAAGAAAATCAGCGTCCATTTTCGAAATCAGCTGTTTTATGTCGAAAGTAATCAACACACCAGAAACTAAAATCCCTAAAGTAAAAAAAAAATCCCTCAAATTTCCTTAAAATCATTTTTCAACCTTTTTTTGAATTGAGTTTTGCGCACTTTTTTCGACTAGAATAGGTTCTTATCAACCTGTAACATTGATTTGATTGAAAATATTATATGAAACTACCAATTTTACTACTGAATAAAACTATCACAATTTTCGTCTTCAAATGAGTATGTTTATTAATGGTCTGGCGTCACTCTCCTTTCTGTCAGATGCATTTAGTCAAATTCATAATTGTGTTTTGTTTGTTAAATTAAATTTGAATTTTGAGTTGAAAATTAAAGTTGTGTTTTTGTGTTCCTGCGTTTTTTATTGGAGGTCTAAGTAGATTTAAATCTGTTTTTAATTCTTCCCAAAACAAATTAACTTCCTCTTTTGTTCTTTTGGTGTATCCTTTGACAATGTCTGGTTTCCGGTACAGTGCTTCATACAGTTTATTGTATTGGTGTTTATTTGTTGTTTTCAACCTCTAAAAAATAACAAGACTAAGTTAAAAGAACTCACACTTTTTCAACTAACTGATTTTGTTAGTCTACGAAAGAAAAAACCTGTCGTAGAAAAGGACAACATATTTCAAGTTTTTTCGGGGCTGGTGACACCAAATTTTACGAATTTCGAATTTCGTACTAGATTTTCCACTACGAAGGGAACTTGTAATTGATTTTTCGGGATTCGTAGTCTTTTTTCTATTACGACGTAGCTCGTGATAGGCATGATTTCTTAATCTGATAATTAATCAGCGTTTCCATGACCTTAAAAATAAGGGACGTTATCCGATTGACAGCAAATTCATTGCACATTATTATTAAAGTAATTGGACTTTAACCTCGCAACAAAACCAATCATAAAGAAAAGTGTCAGTGCATATTTCACTCTTAGACTTATACTCGTAGAATTAATAGCGTTTTAAAAAAATAAAGGTTTTTTGACTTAATCAAAATATATAAATAATTCTAAGATTTTAGTATTTCCCGATATAACTACTGCACGAGGTGTGCATGATTTTTTTTTAATTTCGCGAGTCTGTACAGTCTGAAGGTCAAATTTGTTTGTATGTTTTGAGTATAATGCAATTTTTAGCTATATTCCCTGTTTTTATTGTCTGTGGTGGTTGTTGCTAAGGTTCGACTTGTTTTTATGAGTTCGGCGATTTTTGCTGAAACTGCTAAATTTTGACTAAAAAACAATCGCATGAACATCGCTCAGGAGCTGTTAAATAACGTTAACGACGATCCAAGTTTGCTTGAAAGGGTCATACCTGGTGATAAAACATGAGTGTACGGTTATGATGTTGAAACCAAAGCATCAAACGTCACCAGAGCGAAAAAGAACGTCAAATTCGATTAAATGTGAAGGTTTTGAAGGTTTTTCTTTGATTATAATGGCATAGTGCATCAAGAGTTCTTACCAAGGTTAATAAGGAGTATTACTTTGAAGTTCTGCGACGTTTGCGGAAAGCAATCTGACAAATAAAAACGCTCAGATTTATAGAAAAACAATTCATGACTTTTGCACCTCGATTACGCAACTGCTCACTCATCGTTGCTAGTTATTAATTTTTTAGCCAAAAATAATACCGTAGTCATGCACCAACCTCCATATTCACCAGTTACAGCTCCATGTGACTTTTTTCTGTTTCCAAAGTTGAAGAGAACCATGAAAGGACGGCGTTTTTCCGAAAAGGCCGAATCGCTGAGAATGCTCAAGGACATATCAAAAAGTGAATATCAAGAGTGCCTCGAAGATTGGAAAAAACGCTGGCATAAGTGCATTATATCTGGTGGGGGGGGGGGGCTCTACATTGATGTAAACGAATAAATAAATATTTTTTGAACACACCTTAAACATTAATGATCTTTTTTATAACACTTTTTCATTCAGACTTTCAGAACTCAAAGAATAACATTTTGTGGCATATTATGACGCCGCAGCCAATGACACTAAAATCATGGTAGAAAATATTATTTTTGTGCAAATTACAAATTGTTAATCATTAACAAAATATTTGCCAATAAATTTTAAATTCAAATTTTAAAGTAAATTCTAGATTTTACAAAAGAAAATACTACCAAAAATTAGGTTTTTAATTGTTTATACTTTGCAATGCAAAATTTTTGACGTATTTTATTTGTTTTAAAGGAAATTTAGTGTACGTCTTGAGCATTGAAAAATGTTCTAATTGTTTAAGACAAACAAAATATTTGTGTACATATAGATCATTTTTCAAGACCGTAACCAAAAAAATATTTTTTAGAAAAAAGTCTTAAATCTAAGTACAACAAATTATCAGATTTTATGCCATTGCCTTACAAATTGTCAGAAATGTCTTACAATCGTGTGAACTTACAACTTTGAGTGTAAATATTGCCAGAACGTACTTGTGAAACGAACGACGCAAGGCGAGCTTTTTGCTTCATCAGATGATTCATTTGAGACGTGCGTCAGTACGGACGCAAAAGCGAATCAGATAACCATCTGACCTTTGAGAATTGAATCCGCCAACCATGTGAGCAGACATTCAGGGGCCTGATTATGAGGCTCGCGGCGAATCGTTTTGCTAGCGAGTTTACCAGTTTTCAATTAATGATTTCGCTTTAGCCTTCTTCGTTTTAAATTCGACAAATTAACAGGAATTCGAAGTTTAATTTGAAATGTCATAAAGTTTGTTGGCGAGTTGAAATCCGACAGCTTTTTTTTGACGAATTTACAGGCGAAAGAGTGTTTATTATAATTATATATAAAAATTGTAGTTAGCCTTATTTTAATTTTCTTATAATTAATCACAATAAAATATAAAATTTTAAAATTCTTTCAAGGAACGATAAAAACAAGCAAACAAATCGACATCAATTTTTGGTGAGTTTATGTAGAAAAATAAGGGTATTTCAAGAAATTCTTCTATTTCAGAATAAATATACACCATAGTTGATTCCATTTTTTAAATTTAATATTGTTTATTAAATGAATCACCGCAAAATTCACAAAATTCAATTAAAACAAAACAAAATTGTGGAAAGCTGTCAAACCAAAAGCGTCAAATCACTGGAATATAGGAAGAAAAAATCAAACCAAAAGTGTCAAATCACTGGAATATAGGAAGAGCTATTTTGTTTTCGCCGCGAATTCGTTAATGAGGAAATACGACGCGAGTCGAATTTGAAAGGTCGAATTGAAAACGATTCGCCGCGAACCTCATAATCAGGCCCAGCTTATGTCAGAGTACTGACTGATTTGACAATATTGTAAAATCTGTACTTGTAATAAATTATTGACTTTCTCAAGAATAATCGATGGGAACATATCTAAATGAAACTCTTTTCCCGATATAAATCCCAAAACAAATCCTGTCAAACATATCTAAATGACACTTTGTTCCTGATATATAACTCCCAAAACAAACCCTGCACTGTAGATATCATGACAGGAAAATTAAAAACATAATAAAGATCTAATAATTGTTCTCTGAATATCTCTTTATAAATTAAAATTACGCCCCCAAATGAATGTGTAAACAAAATTTAACACCTTTCCCTTTGCGCTCGATGATTACGGCCTTGACATTAATAATTATTAAACTAACAAAACGAACGGGCCAAGCAATGTGTTTTCTACTATATTATAATTTGCATTTTCTAAACATGCAAAGCTAAGAGGAAAACAAATTAAGAATTGAAAACTAAAAACTAAAAAATCACCACTTGCTCTTGTTGTTGGACACATTGCCAAAATAATTATGATGTTATCATGGCGTTGGTTATTTTTATAAATATCCAATGTACCTACAAGTTGTGGCTTGTGTAAGAAATAAAATAATACTTTTTCTTTTTTTTCGAATAAAAACATGTACGTTGAATTAAAGTAAATCAACAATTTTGAAAGTCATACAAAGCTTTCTTTTTTTCGTTGTACATTTATTTCAAAAAAAAAAAAAAATATGTATAAAAGCTCGTTCTCACAATGTCATGTTAATTGTTTTCAAATGTGGAGTTATGAGATTATCTAGATAATAATGCTCAATGAGATATTTATTTATTTTTTAAACTTTAATATAGGTAACACATTTTTAGCACACTCATACAGTACTTTTTAATAAAAATAAAGATTTAAGAATGATAAATGGTTTGCTTAGTCATTTTTATTGGTTGTATGTTGGGACTGCCGAAACACAATATTCTAGGATTAAATTCCTCATGGAATGTATGGAAAGAAAAAATATTATTCAACTCAAATCAAAAACTGCTAGACTTTGTCTCAAGTTTAAGTTTAAATAAATAAATTAGGTGGCGCAACATTCCGTAGAAACAGGGCCTCGTGACTTACAACTCCTATTCCTGGGTGCGAGTAATTTTGTCAGAGATGTTGGTGACCTACAGTTTATATGCCGAATCCGAACGGCTTATTTGAGAAAGCACTTCTCATGACAAAAATTATTTTTGGAAAATTTGTCAATTCCTCGAAAGAGGCATGTAGCGTGTACACTGTACATAATCAATGTCCATAGTGTAAACCCACTAATAATTTATGTCAAAAAATATTTTTATTTTTAACTGTACGAAAACCAAATGACATTTTGATTCGAAGTGTACCAAAATCGCTGCCCGCCATAGTTTTGCCTTCTTTCTTTTTTGGCTGTGACTTGGTGCGAGACAGATGTCTCCCAGATATTAACTAAAATTAAATAAAGACAATACCTATCTACTAAAATAAATTTATGTGTCTCATTACCAAGAGCACAAGGCACTACCCGTGAAAAATGTTAGGTGGCACAGGCAGGGATCGAACCCAAGACAAGTGAAAGCCTTTTAAAGAAAGAGTGAAAACTTTCATGACAGCACTAACGCACTAACCATCACGCTACGGTTATTAATCGCTATTTATATTTTGAAGTATTAGAACTTTTCAAGGTTTAAAATGAACTAAGCTACTAAGTGTACAATCTACCTTGAAGCAGAAATCGGGGAACTAGGCACACAGCTCGGTTGAACGAAAAGGCATCAGCTCGGAAAGCCCTTTGTAGAACATTTTATGATAGGCGATAGTGTTGCAGAACATTATTACGTAAGAGAGATCGCGTCGGCTCGCGATCCAGATAATGTTAGAAACTTGTTGGAAAGGGCCACAACCGGGTCCCAGTTTTCGAACCAATGATGATAATGAAATATAATCTTAACCCACGTCATGAGGTCCAAATGTACACCGAGCATGTTTCAACACTCATTTATTTTTTTGCGAGAGGTCTTGGGTTCGATCCCTGTCTATGCCATCTAAAGTCTTTTCACGGGTACTGCCTCTTGCGAGGAATTGACTAATTCTCCAAGAGTAATTTTTGTCATGAAAAGTACTTTCTCAAATTTGCCGTTCGGATTCGGCTTAAAATTGTAGGTCCCTTTCATCCCTGAAAACAGTACTCGCACACAGGAATGGTTGAGAGTTGCCAGTCACTAGGTCCTAGTTCTCAAACGGACTGTTGCTCCAACCAATTTATTTATTTAAGCAACAGTCTGCACATACGGTTCTCGTTTTGTGCTTTTGATCAAGGGTGACATCTACAAATTTTCCCAGAAAGTCTCTCGGGAAATGTTCGGAATTTCGGTTTAATTATCCCCATAAAGAGAAAATCATCCAGGAGCAAGGAAATTTAATCTGAACTTGCCCAAACAAATTTATTTTTAGTTCGATTTTTTCGAATTTAGTAATTGCTCCTTAAATCCTTAATACCATCCCGGTCACGGAAGCTTCGGGAGAATGCAATTTTTCTAAATCTAAAATTATTAAAAATTATCTTAGGACAACCATGACTCAAGAGAGATTGTCAGGCTCATCTATAATGTCCATTGAAAAGGAATCATCAAATTCTTTAGACTTCGATGATCTCATTTCTGAATTTGAAAAATGTAAGGCCAGAAAGGTAATTTTCCAAATTTAAACGTTTCCCCTCTGCTCATTTCTTCCCTGCATTTAAGTGTATGGTTTAGGCCTACTGGGAATACCTCAATAAAAAAACCATTGAAATTCTACCTCCTGGGTAATATGGAAAAGGCTTATGCTTGTGTATCAGTTTTTTTATAAAAAGGGGCGATTTTTACAAATCGTGTACAAGGCGCAAGTTTGTCTGGGTCCGGATGGGCTGTGAACGTTCATTCATTTCCGCATCCATCAGCTCCTTCGCGACTGAGTTGAGGTAAGCGTTTTTTTTTTCAAAAACCGCCAAAACACGAATTTACATTCTCAGCCAATTGTCAATTGTAATTGAAAAACAAATTATAAATAGTTACGGATAAATGTATCTGCTCAAGATCTTGACAGTTTAAGTTTAAGGCTATAACTTTGCTTACAGGTTACTAATTAGACAAACTGGAAATCAATATTGAAGGAAGATGTACGAACATATTTTCAATTGGCCTGAAAGATTAATTTGCTATAAAAACATCGAATTTTTGTATCAGATAAATGTTTCAAAATCATAAGTTAGAAAAATTAATGCCCATGTTTTGCATTTCGCTTATTGTGAATACACTTAGCGAAAGTGAATTTGAGTGTTATTGTGAATTGGACTTCGAAAATGCAAATGGATGTTCTGTATTTCGGTTAGTTTCATTTTTTTAAAGCATTCAAATCAAATTTTTTATTTCTGTGAATTGATCTTTGATAGTTTCCTTCTGCTTAAAAGAGGAAATCAATAATTTACTTTATTTAAAAGAACAATTCTACATAATCTTCACAAATTTACATTGTGTCAAGTAAATCCAATATATTTGATTAATCTCGCAAAATTCGTCTTCTTATTTTTTCTCTTAAATCCTGTTTTCATTGTTCACTTAAAATTGCCAGTAATATTGCATCCATTTTCAAAACAGCAAAAAATTTACTTCAGAAACAAAATAAAAATGGATAATCCTTCAGTTCTAACAGTTCGAAGCAATTTCGAAGTTTCCGTAATCGATCGAAGTAAAGAACATCGAAATTGTACTTGAAAATGAAAAGTTATTTCAATTCACGAAATTCGAAACATGGGCGTAAAACTTACTAATAATGCAAAGCTATGACCAAATTATCGGAAACATTCTGGGGTATAAATGGATCCCATGACACGACCACAACTAAAATCCCTGCTTGACATTACAAGATCTCTAATGTGACTTTCGATTTTGGTGTCCATAGTTGAGTTTCGAATATTGGTTTTTGAGTAGTTTACTTTTTATTGACGTGCACGCTCTCTATTGCAATGGTCTTTTAAGGCAACATTTATTACTCCAACAAAATTTAGAAATTTCGGAGATTGAACTTTTGTTTGTTTATTTGTTATTTTATTATTGCAGCTCCCTTTTTAACGTGTCTACGACATGTTAAAGGTGATAGCATAAATGTATGAGCAGAAATGTTCCTACATTTGATTAATTCACGTTCTATTTCCAGTCTTATAGAATTCATATTACGGATAATTTCAAGTAAGATTGAGTATTCCAAAATCAAACTACTAATTGACTGGACAAGGTAAACGTGGTCGACATTAGATTCCAAATCCATACAAATAAATCGAAAAAAGAAGATATTAGATGCGTACAGATAATAACATTTTCTTAGTCGAAAAATTGCCCGGTTTGGAATATTCTCAAATGCAGGCCCTACGTTTCTTCAATTGTACCATGTCAAATTTTATTTTAACAATAGGTGAAATAAGTTAACTAAAATTTAATTGGGTCACAGAGCAAGGCTGATCGCTTCTGTAAACCATGTACCTGCCTTTGATATGTAAGTTTTTTATTTACAAATTCCATGTGCATTATTTTTTTGCCAATAAAAACAATCGTAAGGTGAAGTAAATTTATGCAAAAAGTAGTAGTAGTAGTAGTGCAGTCAGTATAGTATGGATACATTATGCCACAGTATTTTTTAATCTAATTTATTGTACTTTGTTCATACATTCAGCCACGCGGCGGGCACGAACTTTTTTGATTTGAATTAACTTTATTGAAAACGATATACGTTTTTGCATCATATAGATCTGGAGCAAATGAATCATTAACTTGACACAAACAAACAACTGTCTTCTGGTATTATAATAAAGTTTATTTTCACACTGTAGACACAAAAAATGATGGTCTGTTTAAAGAATTGAATAAATTATACACTGTGTTCCATATCTTTGCGCTGTTTATCTGTTTTCATTTAAAAATTCCTTAGTAGGTTTTTAACTTTATGCAATTCAGTCGAAATCTTCTTTCGTGAGCAGAACTGTCTCTCAGATTGACTTAAAGTTTCAGAAATCACCCCAAGGAAGCAAGTCTGAGCTTTTATGATTAATTTTTAACACATTCAGTAATTTAATCCTATTATTTTATGTTTAACGAGTTGCAATTAATTGAATTTAATTTTAAAGTAAATAGTTACTAAATAGTAAATAAATAAACTCTACAATTGGAAAACTTTAGAGTTGATATCAAACTTAAAGTTAAGAGTCAAGTTAAAGATTGTTTGACTTCATTTCTTAGAATTGGAAAGCCTTAAAATATCCCCTCAGAAATTTTTGACAAATTTAAATAATCTTATATATTAAATTCTCCTATTAGTTGCCATACTCCTCCGAAACGACTTAACCAATTTTAATGAAATTTTGCATATACATTCGGTAGATCTGAGCACAGGTTTTTATCTATTTTTTATTAATTCCTTAGTGCTTTGGTTTAATTGCATCAACATCGTACACGGTGCAACGATCTTAGGATAGTATTCAGTGACGCTATGTACAATGAAGCATTGATTGCTATTGAGGATCTTTGCATTATTAGATTAGATTAGATTAAATTCTTTATTGTAATAATAAAGTTACATTAATTTAAAGTTAAGAATATAAGGACATGGCGTTGTTGCCCTGTCTGATAGACATTTCAGTTATAAATAGTTTAACATTACGAAAGTTTTTTTTTGTTTTGTTCTTAGTATAAGAAAATAAAAACCGTATTTTTTAGTGATTTTTCTTAACAATTTTCAAAAATAAAAGATGAATAATTTATTAACTTGAATATTTAAAAAAAAGAAGATAAATAAAACAATTTTGAATGATTTTATAATCTTTAAAAATATGTATACAATTTTGACATTATATCGTTTTTACATTTTCAGTGATTCGAGACTTAAAACATCAATTTTGATGTGATTTGAAACACACAATCTTTGAAATAAACTATTCCGTTTTTAAAAACAATTTTAGTCGATGAAAACAAGTTCATCGATTTAAAACACAAAAAATATTAATTTCTCAATCGCCATAAATGGATACAAGACCGCTTAAAAGCTACTTCTATAAGCTAAAGCATGTTTGCAAAATTTAAATAGATTCGTCCAACCACTCAGCCCGTTAAGAATGTCAATAAGTTGGTCCATAGATAAAAAACTGACTTGTAAATATAGCCGTCGTATTTCTCGTAATACTGGTCAAACTGGTATGAAATGATTTATATCCTCCACATCTCTTCTATTGCAGAGAGTGCAAATTTGTGAGAGGTCTAATCTCTGGGGGACAAAGTTGAGATTAAGGATCCCGACTCTAACTTTAAAAGTGGTGCCGATAGCTTTCTGAGTCATTTCTTTACAAAAATAGTTTGAAGTTGATGACAGTTGATGGTTTAAGTGCTTGCCGATGAGGATGCACTTTGCAGGTTTTCTAAATAAAGTTTTTCATCAATTTTAGCTATCAAAACCGCGAACATATTTTGCCATTCCCCTACAATATTTTCCCTTAAGGAGAGTACTATATCAACTCCTTCAGCAAGTGCGTTCCATTCTCTGAAGGGAGATGCATTTGTACGGAGCAGTCTTATCAAGATCGTCTTATGAAGCCCATTTTCTCATAACCCTAGCTAAATAGTCGGAATGCCGTTTCAGATTCTGATATATATCGGCGCTATTCCCGATTCGACATGTATGACGCACGTATAGGTGTAGCGTTAGGCAGTTCAAAACGACTTTTTAAAAAGTATCTTTGTAAAGATACTATTGAGCGTATCCAATGGACACCGTAACATAAGCAGATATTTATTGTTGCATTGAAGACTCTGTACTTTGTTGAGAGGTCGATAAGTTGGTTGCTAAAAAAATTGGGCCACATCTGGTTTAGGGCAAGTTTGGCCTCCCTGGTTTTCTCTTTCGCATGATTGCTCCAGTTAAGGTTATACGCCAGCAATACACCTAGATATTTAAGCTCACTCACAATTTCAATACACTCAAATCAATCACTTTAATCAAAGATTCGCCAAATATTACACCTCCCGGTAGGATTTCACAAAAATCATCAGTATAAAGTGAAAACGAAATGGGACTTAGAATACATCCTTGCGGAACTCCCGCCGCTGTCTCAAAACTTTCGAATAAGTTGTTGCCATCCTATAATGAGGCTTTCGTTGAACTCAGAAAGTTCGAATAAAAAAGTAAACATTTTTTCCGAAAGGGGAGAGAAGATAGTTTGTAAATCAATGCTTGTCGATTGAACGTATCAAAAGGAGCTTTAAAGTCAATGAAGCAGCTGTAAAGCTTTTTCTTTTTCTCTATCTTGTAAGTGCACAAATTTGGTCTACCGTTGAGAAACCGGATCGAAACCCAGCTTGGAAGATACTTATGTGGTTGTTTGTTGAACCAGTTCACTAAGTAGTTTTTGAAGAAAGTAGTAGAATATTTGTAAAATTCCGTTGGGATTCCATCAGCACCCGGTGCTTTGTTGTTCTTCATTGTTTTCAAAACACTTTCTAGTTCAATCAAGGATATCAGTTCATCAAGTTCAAGAATATGGTAGTTTGGCATGGCGTAACTAAACGATAACAGAGACTCATCTGCTGATAACAATCCTTTGAAGTAATCTGCCAAAACCTTAGCCCCGAGAGCATTATTATGTTTACGCCCTCCTAATTCTCTTACATTATTCCAAAATGTTTTAGAGTCCTTGCAGAGCACTAAGTTTTTTGCAGTAGTTTGAAGATATGTGTTTTAAATCGGTATAGACTTAGGTAGATCTTACGTTTTTGAGCTAGAGCAAGGCACGTACAGAGGAGGTAAAGAACTGTTTTCTCCTCTTTCTTGTCCATAGAGCTTCTGTAAAAATCATTTGAGAATACGCCTAGCCACGAGGCGTACTTTTATCTTAGAAAGTGCCCTGTTCTAACACCAATAAGCGAGCTTATAATCTAGGATAGGCGAGATATTTTTCGTGGCCTGAAAGGTAGTGATTTAATTCCACCTGATGTTGGTTCTTTTTTATAGCTTAAGGATTACAATTTCCTGAAATGTGTCTATGGTCAGTACCCCAGCAAAGGTGAATGGTAAATGTTCTGCCAACGATTGACAGTAATGGACTGTTCTAGAATTTTGCTAGAGAAGCAACCTAATTTAGTTGTCTTAATCTTTATTTTATATTATTTCATCTTTATTTTTAAGCTTCATCTGAAAACTATAATTGGATAACTTTAATAAAAGGAGGGTTAATATTATATATTTTTTTGATTATAAAACTAAATGGATTTTGTGTTTGGGTTGACACTTTATCCACACATGTCAATCGACTGTATAAGCTTGTTAAAAGCGTTTTGAAGGAGTTCTTTTTTTCCCTAAAATTTTAACTTAACTTTTTTTGTATTCGTAATGATCCTTTATATCCATAAATGAACTCAAGCTATTAGTTCCTACTTTCAAAGGAACTTTTTGTATGTTTATTTTCGCAAAAGATAACTCACAGAACGTCACCTGGACCTCTTTATAACTTTAACTTATTTTATTGTATCATACAGAATTCTCTGTCTAACCTTGAAAGTATTAATTGTTACCTATTAGAGTAAAAACGCGACAGTCATCGAAACTGCTTAACTAAGTCTCTGTATATGATCTCTTTGACTCATTTGTTACATGTAATCATTTCGGATCGATCATTAAAGTGCTGTTAATTTTTGTTTACTTTGTATTGAAAAATTTGTGTAAGAAACTTTATTTAAGGTTGAATCATTTTTCGTTGAGGCAAACAAAAAATATAATGTCCATTAAATGACGACTATCGATGACAAAATGTATTAAAATTATTAATTGTTTTAGCTGACTGCAGATAATTTAATCACCGCATCACATATGCGAGCACAGATAAAACTGAAACCCCATAATTAAATGTAGCTGACAAAATATTTACATACCACAGACAAAATATATAATTGTATTTTTGTTTACATCAACACAAAATCATCAATAAATCGTCATCAATGTGTATCAAAATAATAATCATTTTATTCATATGTACAGTTACTCTCAAAATTGAGCGTACACTAGCAAAACAAAAATTTTGAATTATTAATATGCTTTGTTTTTGGTATTTTGTTTTCAATTTTCTTTTATTTAATATTTTATGTTTATAAACAAGAGGACAAATAACAAAAACAATTACCAAAAAATAGTAATATTCAAAAAAAATAAAAAAACATCAAATGCGTGATACAAAATTTAGCGTACACTTGGAATTTAAAGCATACAAAAATGTTAATGATTTGTCAAATTAAAATTTTAAGGAGATTTTTGTATGAAATTTTATACTCGCAGTTTAAGGCAGCTGCTTGCCGAATTTACAATTGAAAATTTAGAATGAAACAACAACAACTTGTGTGTGCTACCACCAAGTTCATAGGCTGGAGTTATAGCTATTTCACGGGGACCAACCCGATCATCAGACTCCTTTAGTGGTGCTTAATCGCTTTTATGTTCAATTTAATGTTTGAAGAACTTTTTGCCCGAGCTGGGCTTGAACAAGCGACCTAGTGTGTGAGGAGCTAGTGCACTACGCACTACGCCACCGCACCCACATGAAAGTTGTAATCCAATTACAGGTTTTTTTTCCGTTCTATCGAACTATACTGAACCGATTAGCATTTTTCTAAGCACACACAAGTATTAAATTGAACATAAAAGCGATTAAGCACCACTAAAGGAGTCTGATGATCGGGTTGGTCCCCGTGAAATAGCTATAACTCCGGCTTATGAACTTGGTGGTAGCACACACAAGTTGTTGTTGTTTCATTCTAAATTTTCAATTGAAATTTTAATATTTTGTAGGGCCACCTTTAACGATAATCACAGCTTATAGTCACCGGCCGCAGCATTGATTCAACAATTTTTTAGTAAAGGACGGGGATATATTTTCCCAAAATTTCGCGATTGACTTTTGTTGGTTGGGTTGCAATTCTGCAATCTTCGCTTTATTTTTTCCCACAAATGCTCAATGGGATTGAGTTCCGGTGACTAAGTTGGGGTCTTGTGCTGGTTTCGGGCATTATACAGCAACCATTACTTCACAACAAACGATGTGTGTTTTGGATGGTTATCTTGTTGGAAGTAAAAGGTTGCTGATAAATTCAATTTTTCTACAGACTGATGCATATTTCTTTTAAGAACGTCCACTTGTCCATGATTATGTCAATAAATTCAAAGTTATCAGTCATAACATAACATTTCCTCCCCTTGCAAAACAGTGGCACGCAGATTCTGTGTCTTGAACTAAGTATTTGGCTTGCTCCAAACAATTTAACTTCCGTCAGACCCAATAAGTTAATTTTGTTCTTGTCCGAGACCAAAACATCGTATCAGAAACTTTGGGGTTTGTTGGGTGCTTTTTAGCAAACTCAAGACGTTTTCGTTTCTTAATTTTGAAGGAACTCTGTCCAAGGAACTCTGTCGTTGGATCTGTCTTACGAAGAACGCAACGAACAGTTTTGGTTGAAACTGGTCTTTCAATAAGTATCGCCATTTCGGTACGCTCAATTTTGTGCGATGAAATTTTAAGATAAATATTTTTTTTTTAATTATTACCTTTTGTTTATTGTTTAACTAATGATTTTTTGTTTATACGTAAGAAAAAAAATAATAAAAATAGAAATTAAAAAGAATTTTTCAAAAACATTGGATCATAAATATAGAAAGTAACAAATAACTAATTCGCCATTGAGTGTACGCTTAATTTTGGGAGCAACTGTATGTACATATGTATGGTGAACAGACTAAGAAGAAATATTTTCTTGTAGCCTGGTTAGAGTGATTATTTTCTTTGATCTTTGAATTTAATTCGTTAGTGTTGGTTTTCTTTTCAAAACTATAAAAATGAAACGAAAACAAAAACTGAAAAGCGATACGATTATAAAAATAAGTTAATAATTTATTTGTTTTTCATTTGCTTTGTTTTTTTTTTTTGCTTTATAATTTTTTAATATCAGCAAATGTAAATAGTTCACATTTTAATCTTATCATAGAATCAAACGTATGTATGTAATTATTGGAATGAATGACGCTTACAATCAGTCACATATTGTTATCAATTTATTCAAATGAATAGATTTTGTGGTTTTAGTTTCTAAAGTAAAAATTCGAAGATCATTGTTTGAGGTTCTTATACAATGTATATAATTATTATTACTATTCCTTTATTTCATTAAAAAAAAACATTTTTTTTACAGTTTTGAATCAACATAATATATGAACATGGCAAGATTGCCGTCTGCCAGAAAATAACATTTGCTTATAAAATAATAAAATAAATAGTTGGAAGGTTTTCATTATAGTCCAGTCAATGAACGAAAAAAATTGCATTCACTTCAAAAAAATCCAACAGTTTTGAAACTTGACACACTTACTAAGGAATGTCTGGTGATGACCCAAAAAAAAAGTCCCCAAGAATCCGACGTAAGCTCTAGCGGCAGTTAAGAGAAACATGGAGATTGTTTCAGTTTTTGACGTTTATCTCGAAAACTATTTGTCATATCAAAAAATGTTGTTACACAATATGAAGTTCATTAAATTTTATAAAAAAAGCTAAGATGAATTTGTTCGTATCTCTTATAGTTTATAAAATAGCTCTAGCGGCAGTGAAGAGAAACATATGGTTTTTTCGGTTTTTCGGGTTTGTCTTGAAAACTATTTGTTGTATTTTAAAATTATCTTCCACAAAATTAAAGCGTATTCAATTTCCTAAAGAAATATGATATTAATTTTTTTGATCTTGTTTTAGTTTGTAAGTTAACTCTATCGGCATTTCGTTTTTTAACATGAAAAGAAAGCTTATTAAATTTCCTAGAAAAATATGGAATGAATGTTTTCATGTCTGTAACTGTCCACAAAAAAAAAACTGTAGTATTCAATTTGTATGTCCCTTCTCACTTCTGAAACTCGTTGAGAGAATATAGAGAATAACCATTGTAGCAATTTACATTGAAAATGGAGGATGACTTTGGAACCAATTTGACAGCTCTGCAATGTCTGTGTTATTTCTAATTATACGTTCCTCCCCAAAATCTTCATGTTGCCCACTAGTAAAAAAAAAGCCAGTGAATTCTTCGAGTGATGAGCAAATTTAATGAGTAGCAGTTTTCTAAGTAAGCGATTCCACGCCCTCGTATCAACCCACCCACTCTTCATTCCACGCATTAGAGTTTGCTTAATTGTCTGGTCCGACCACACCTCTGTTCAAAATCGTTCAGTTCTTCTCATAGTAAAGTAACCCTCTTGCACAAAGTTTGTAAATTCATCTGGGGTCATCACAGAAGGAAGTTTTTTCATGTCCTGCAAATACAGAGGACATGATTTGGCGTACGAAAAATTGTCCGGCGGCATTGAAATATGGAATCATGTTCTTCACACAACTAATATGGGCATTCCAATCGCCAGGCCGCTCAGCGTGAAAAAAATCTTTAAGCAATGTAATCATATTAAACAACTGAATCCATAAGGCTGCTGTTGGTCCATTAGATTTGAATTTGTTAAGATTTATTTGTAGTTTCTCACTAATATGGATCAAATGGGTATTTTGTTTTAATGCACATAACGAAGGAGACTCATCAAGAAAATTTTTCGTGAGATTTTGGATGTCCTCTAATTCATGTTGGCTTATTTCTACTTGTTCCATTGTTATATTAACTAAAGATGTCTGTATACATAAGTATTAAAGCACGAACTGCTCTAGCGAAAGCTTTTCCTTGCCGCATCTTTTCAACCGGGGTGTATATAGTCCTCATTAACTCCTGAAGGCCACTTCCACTCATCAGACAACGTATTGGAACAATGTAGCACATTAATAGGTGAAATCCACCCAATCTGACTACGAATTTTGATATCACATTTTGATATTATGATGAAGCAGCGGCAACGATTTCTTTACTTTGTATATACTGTTGTGTTCAAAAAAATAGGAGTGCCTGTTCTTTTTAGATTAAATCGTGACTTAAAAGTTGTATAATTGGTTTAAATTTATTTTTTCTTTTGTACAAAAAAGGTAATCCAGTCCTTTATTATTATGCTCAAAGACAACTTTGTTTGAAACAAATAAAGTAGTAAAAACATGAATTTTATCAAAATAAAACCACAACGAATTGTTCAAAATAATATGAGTAAACAAAATAAAGTATAAAAAACTAAAAAAAAAATATTCAATATTAAGATTTTTTGTCAGTATTTTGTGGAAAATCCTTTGTTTTTATAATTGCTGCACATCTGCGAGGCATAGAGTTCACAAGGGCCTGACAACGCTCAACTGGAATCTGGTTCCATGTTTCCTCGACTGCGTCCCACAACTGCCTCGAATTCAAGGGTCTTCGTCGAGAAACACACTTTTTCACATCTGCTAATAAATTTTCTATGGGATTGAGGTCAGGCGACTGAGCTGGCCAGTCCATGATCTCAACCCCATTGACCCGAAACCATTCTTTGGCAGACTTACTGGTGTGTTTGGGTCGTTGTCTTGTTGAAATACCCATTTAACCGGCATATTCAAACTCGCATAAGGCAGCATCACACTGGACATTATATTCACATAAACGCGCTGGTCCATCGTGCCAGTGAGTTGATGTATTGGGCCAACATCAGCATATGAGAAACTGCCCCATGCCATCACTTTAGCACTTCCATGCTTTACCGTTTTAATGGTGTACCGAGGATTAAACTCGGAATTTTCTGGACGTCGGACGTATCGCCTAGAGCCAGTTCCACCGAATAAAACAATTTTGGTCTCGTTAGTCCACAAAATGTTTCGCCATTTCTCTGCAGGCCAATTAGCATGGCTTCTAGCAAATTTCAAACGAGCGGCTACATGTGTTTTTGTAAGCATCGGCACTTTTCGTGGACTGCGAGCGGAAAATTGTGTTCGAACAATCGCCTTCTTATTGTTACGCTACTTACTGCCAGTCCTAGATCTTCCTGGATCATCTTAGAGGACGCAAAAGGATCCTTTCGGCTGTAGCGAACAATACGACGATCGTCATTTTCACTCGTTTCCGTCCCCGGGTTTCGACTTTTTTTTCATATTTTACAGCATTGGCGATCATTTGATCAGAGCACCCCAACATCAACTTTATATCCTTATACGTTTTTCCTTCATTTCGCAACTTTTTTAATAATTTCCCGTTTTTCGTCGGTGCATTGCTTTCCTCGGCCCACTAAATAACCAAACTTGTTTAGATATTCGATATTCCAACTGTTTAATATTCCTATTTTAATTTAGTTACTTACTGTTTATTTTTTTTAAGTTTTTGATTTGTTTGAATAGCTTGATTGAGAGTAAGGATCATTTGATCTCTGGTTACAAATGTCAACGGTTATGAATTGCAAACCAGTTCATTGTTTTATCATCTTCAATATCCCGTTATACTTACCGGTAGAGAAATGGGCTGATTACCAGTATACACATGGTAAAAAACACACTTGAGCAAATTTTGTAAAAGCACCCCTATTATTTTGAACACAGCTGTAAATAGGCTGGTCTTATTCCGTCCAATGAAATGTATTTAGTCAAACCAACGCACAGTGGGTACCCGCCCATACAAACCGCGGTCAAAAATATAACACATGCTTTTTTTAAAGTTAAACACTATTATTATTATTTTTATTTGTTTTAACTTACAAAATAAAACAGAAAAATTAAAACAAATTCATAAAAAAAAAAAATTAGAAATTACATTTTTAAGAATTCTTGTGCATTTTTTGATAAAAATGACTTTTTTTTATAGGCAATTTTCTCAAATTTGAAATAAGCGGGTCGGAACTTAAAAGAAGTCTATTTAAAAGGTCCTTATTAGTGACGACCCGTGACATTTTTCTTGTGTGATTCAATCGGTAGTTTTTGATGTCCTTATTTCTGGATTCAGCGGCTTCCTCACTTAACTCGCCTATTGAAATAAGTCCATGATGCTCAATCACGGATGCACCATGCAATAACACTTTGTGAACTGAAGCAGGTAAATAGTACCATGGATATGCTTCGATTATTTGTTCAGCTGTATTTAAGGCTAAAACTCTGAACTTATCTGCATCGATATTATGACCTGAATTCAAAGCCTGTAAAATAGTTGCACATCTGTCAATCAAGTTTTTGTCTATTTCAGTTATTTCAGCTGAAATTTCGGGATTGTAAAAAAATTTCCTGGCTGTATTTCCATCATTTGAAGAACCGCTTCCTCCCGGTTTCGGTCTGTCTACCATTAATCCAAGTTTTGCTCTGAATTCAGCTTGGACTATTTTCTTTTTTTTTCAAATTCTGTTTTGCCATCACCTCTTACCTGCCATTTTTTGATGTTTAGTCTGTAGGAAATATGAACAAAAAACTCGAAGAATCTAATCCAAGCATGGAGTGGGGATAAACCAAAACATAAACTGTTCTCATTGACCTCTTTTTGAAGGCATAATTCAATGTTGTTCATTTCCTTTGGTTGCGCTCCACATATGTAACATTTTAAAGATGTTGTTTCGTTAAGTGCGTTGCAGACTTTTCCATCAACCATAGTTAAACGTAAGTTATTAGTGACTGTCCATTCTTTATCATTAATAGTTATAGTTAAAGGCTGCAAGGCCTTTATTTTGTCAGTATAATATTGTTCTTCAAAAACAGATACAGCAGTAGTTTCTTTTTTAAATTGAAATCTAATTGGCCGACAGTATCGTGTTGAGGCAGGTCGAGGATTTTTCCAAACAACAACATCTTCATTATTGTCATTTTTTAATGTAAGCTTCAGTGGAACATAAGATGTAACAAATAAATCGCTGTCTTTAGCATTAGGATCATGAAAGCTTTGTTTGTACTCGCTTTGGCCTGTAGTTCCATCAAATCCCCATTTCCCTTGTATAACTGTAGGCTTTTATATGAGTCCCTGTTGAGAGTGTCAAGAACGTCTTTTTCCGAAGTAAGAATTCTTGTTGCCGTGTGGTTAAGTAAAGCCTGTAAATCTACTTCGGCACCTATCTCGGTGACACTAATTTTGTCGGCTTCAGGATAGCAGTTCTTTTTTTCCTTCTTAATAATTTTGTAGCTAGGCATTGCATTTTTTTTAATCTTGGTGTTGACAAAACTCTGAATAAGTAAGTACTGGTTCTTTGTAAGCTTTGCTTCTACAAACAGCGATAGTACTTCACAAGGCGTTGCACTCATTGTATTTTCTTTTATATATGACGTTTCACGCAAAGCTGTAGCAATTGATTCGTCGGTTCTCGATATTTCAGCCACACGTCTTCGTTTACTCCGCGCAGAACATTCTTGGAAACTTTTTTTAGGACGACCTCGTTGTTGTGATGTACTTGGATAATCTTCGTCATCAGGATAACTTAAAAAGACAGTCTCAGATTTGTCAAGCCAAGATGAATAATTTCTTATAATTGAATTTTGTCGGGCCTTATTGTTCTTCCAAAATTCTGTTAACTTCTTGCATACGAAATAAATCCGGTCATAGAGGTGATCAAATTCAATATTATCAACACCTTGATAAGGCCAACTGTGTTTAATGTTTTCCAGGATTTGGCTGGCTTGTGTTGACAATGTTGGATTATTTCTTCGACTTTCAAGCCATTTATCAAATAAAAAATTGCGTTTAATTACGCATTGATAACCAGCACCTACCAAAGATAAAACGATCAGTTAAAACCGTTTTTTTTTAAACCGAAAATTAACAAAATATGGTTTTTAAATTACCATAACTCGAAAAAGGGAAAAAACGGGAAAAAAAATCTTCTTTTTTGAAAAGCTAGAACACTCTTCTACATTTTAGTACCTCTTTTGTAGTGGGCACTCTAAGGCAAACCAACTAAATCTTTAATTTACTGTTAACTGAGCTCAATAAAAAGTTATAAAAAGTACATCGCGTAGGGGTCCTATTACATTGACACCTTAAGTTATTAAAATATAAAATGTATGTTTTTAGAAAGTACTTACCTTCTTGTTTAATATCCATAACAAAAAATATTGCTCACACTTGATTAAAAATAGTTATCACCATCACAAGTTCCCTAATAAAAAAGTGCACCGTTAAGCGAGCTGAATGTTTAATTATGTTTTAACTTTGAATGGCTATAAAGGAATGAAAAAAAATAATGCGTACACATTTTTTTTTGGTTTTGGTTTAACGGGATTTTTAAGAACCTGATTAACACTTTGAGTTCTTGATTAGTGACATTTAATTTTTGTAATTTTGGCCTATGGAGGTACCCACTGTGCAACGATCTGACAATATAAATAACAAATTAATTAAATACACCGCTGGAATCTGGTCTCGTGTGAATAGCTGATATCTTCATCAACTGAGCTTCAAAGTATGAAGAACAAAACCCTAAGCTTGATATAAGATTTAATAACTTCTTAGAATCAAGCACTCTGTATATAAATAAGACAAGGCTGCTTAGTATTGGAGCCATGAATGATCAGGGACGCACAGCTGATATATTGTTATGCCCTATTGCGATTTACTTTCCAGAAACATTTTTAGGGTTAGGTCCACAATCGTCATCAACGTGTTTGAAAAAATCATCACATGTTTTCCTTAAATGCCGGTAGAGCTATTTTACAAACTAAAACAAGATCAAACAAATTAATATCATATTTCTTTAGGAAATTGAATACGCAAAGGGAAATCGGTAGAAACAGCATTGCACACTCTGTAAGAACTATCGACTACTCCCTTGAGCAAAAGGAATATACTATGGTGATTTCAAGAACGTTGACACATCCGCTATCACTTCTGCTATGACGACCTTAAACGTCGAATACTCAATCTGTGAGTTGAATTATCTAATGGTAAAAAGCAGGATCATCAACTCTAAGATGGGGGATTTTTGTACGTAAAGGTCTGTCGGTAGAGACACTCCGCAAAGTGGTGTTCTGTCCCCTCTCCGGCGGAACATAGTGGTTAACGAACTACTAATATCCCTTGAGAGGGAAGGCTACAGAGTGGTTGCGTATGCCGATGATGTTGCTATCGCTGTCACAGGAGAACATCCTTATACACTGAAAGACCTCCTCCAAAAAGCACTCAATATGCTCACTAGATGGGCTGATCACTGCGGACTTATTATTAATCCTCAAAAAACAGAAGCCAATAAGACGCAAACTTCATCTGGAAGACTACCTCTTTGATAATCCCAGTGAGCTAGATAATAAGGATATCAAATATCTTCTTGGCTTTATAAAAAGCTCAAAAAGGTTCGACTAGTAAGAAGTAATTCTCTAGATTCATGTGGTATCACAATGGGCCTTTTCTTTTGGTCTAAGTGTGTGGATTCTGAATCCGCAGCCACCTTAACCTAACCTAACTAACACCGGTCATTATTTTCATTTTCGGCTGAACAAAGACCAAGTAACAAAAATTCATTCTATTAAATGATTAAATAAAATGAAAATCGTTTAAAGTTAAGACAAGACTGTAAAATGATTGTGTTTGAGGTTTTAATAAAATTTTGTATTTGTAAGATATTATTTATTAATGATTGTGTCTTATAACATTTTGTCCCTTTACTATTCTTTAAAACGTTCTTAAGATGTATGCAAATTATTTGTAGTAGTTTTTTCCTACACAGGCCCCTAAATAAAGTCTCTGACCCTGGGGACATGACATAAACTAGTCTGGTTATTTTCAGTTTTAATCTGGCCGGCGACTTAAATAAATACCTACAACAATACAGAAACAGAGAAGTAAAAAAACAACAACAACAAAACGTAGCAATCTGATAACAAAAGAATGATTTTTTTTAATAAACTTATGCAAAAAAAAAACATAGGAATGCAAAATAAAATGCTAAGGTAATTTGTTCAGTTATTGAGTTTCTAGATCAGCAGCAAGAGTCTACTTCATCGTCGTCATTGCTTTCGACAACAACAACAACCAAATCATAACGATAACAACAACGAGGCCAATCAACCGTCTTTAATTGACCCATTCACAAAGTTTTGTTTGATTGAAATACCAAAGGCAAGTTTAAAAATACGCATAACCATAGAAATGCGAAAAGCGAAATAAAAACCAAAAAACCCCTTGATTTGATACCAAGTAAATAGTTTCTGTTGCTCAGCTCAGACATTCAAGAAGTAAGTAGAAGCTAGGAGGTAGAGGTACGGACGTCCATATGTACATAAGTTGTGTGGATCGACTACTAATATCCCAATTCCATTCAAAATATGTACAAATAACGTACAGAAAATATCGCTAGCCAATACTCAACGACAACGACGACGACAGCGACGAATCGCTTGAAGGTCTTCTCACGACACAACACGACACGAGTTGGAGCAAAATAAAACTTACTATATCAACAATAAATACAACAAAAACATAATGTACAACAAAATTGAAATACATTTAGTTTTGTGGTGTTTAGAAAGGCAATTAACTTTTTAAGGCGGCTTTGATTGGTTTCCTTGGGTCTTTTCTTTTTTTTTTCTTGGATAAATGCCAGGAGATAATTCTCCAGCAAAACCTTCTCTTAATATCGTACCCAAAACCTTCCATCTACAAACTTGGTGAAAAGAAATTTTGAATAATATAAACAAATCAAAATAAATATAAGAAAGAAAAAAAACAAACAAACAAAAACAACAAAACGAAACTAGTAAAAGTGAAAACTTCTTGCAACATGACAAAACATGCTTTTCACACTGCGTCATCGTGTCTTGTCGTCGTAGTCGTGCTCATGGTCGTTGTTGTCGAACGAAAACGAACGGAGGAACACCCGCCCGTTGAATCGTTCCAAGCAACGTTTTGTGGCGGTGGTTGTAGTGGTCTTAGTTCGTCGTCGTCAGAAAAGCAGCTGATTCTTTCTCGTTTCATGATGCTGATGCTGATGCCGCTGTCTCAGATGAAATACTTTTAACTGCATTTACATGCTTTTTTCTTAGGCTACATCATGTTTTTCTGAAAGGAACAGGCGTGATAAAACCATACTTAAGACTCTGGGGCAAATGACAGATGAGGAGCTTGAGGCACCTGCAAGGGACAGAGAGCCAAAGGCAAAGACAAAAGGGAATCTTTTCGTTTTCATGGTCATACAGATAAGTAGATAGATGTGGGTTGTTGTGGGCGGGTGAAGCATATTTGTATATACTTTTTGCACTCGGTAGGCAGTTATGTCCTCCCAAAAAACACAAAAATAAGGAGAAAACTTATATAAAAATCCGTAAGTGAGCTGCTGAATTGATTTTTAATGATGGAATAATGGACAATGAATAGAAGAAGGAAAATAAAACAAAATGTTTGCACTTCTTACCTTGGCATAAATATCTTTGAGAACAACTGGAGGCAGAAAACGAAGCTGTTGGACACGATCCATTGTGGCGACATTGTAATTAAGATTCGACACATAGCTTAACAGACACTTTTTATAAAGGGACGATGGATTTTTCACAAGCACTTCCTCTGCCATTATATCGATATATATATATATATATATATATGTATATTTTTAATAATATTTTTTTACTTGAATTTTTTCCTTTCCTTTCCTTTTCTTTTTTTTGTGTTTAAAGGTCAGAGGTGTTTTTTTAATTGGCGTAGGAGTTTTCCTACAAATTTATTAATATTTTTGTATCTTTTTTTTGTTTATTTATTTTATTTTATTTTTATCTAGACGAGACGTAATTTTATGGTTACCCACCGCAACTCGAATAATTCTACACTGTGTTCGTGTTGTGTTCTTCTGTGTGCAGTGTTTTCGTTTTGCTGCTGGGCGAACGATAGGACAAGAGGGATTTTTTTTTCGTTCGTCTTTTTGGTGGCGTTTGGTTTTTTTTTTGTGTCTGCTATTTTTCGCTATTTTGTTTTATTCACTTTCGTTGATTCTGTCATTGGTTTGATATGTTTGTCTCTATCGTTAGGGATGGGTTCAGTGATAGTGGCTACGGGTTTTCAACATGATTGTGGTGGGTAGAGATTTTGTGGAGAGTTGTAGTAATTTCGAATATGTAAGGCCTCGGACGCATGTGGTATATACTCAACAATTACTTAAGCTAAGTATGGACTTTAGGGATTATTCATAGAGAATTACTAAAGTCGTCATTTCTTGATCTATAGTTTAAGGCTTGTTGGTTAAATAAACACAGCTCATATTCGTAGTCAAGTTTCTAGCTGTGTTTAGTAAAACATCAGGCTAAGGTTGTAATGTACTGCAATTATACGTCAAATGACACGTAAAAGCAAACAAATTCTGCTAAATTTTTAAACTTGTTATTCTGTGCTACCATTTCTCAAATTGAATGTATAAAATAATAATAATATAAAATAAATGTGACTGTTTCTTTATCCAAACGATATTATTATTAGAAATCCTTGTCGTTTAATTCAAATGGATTGTACCATGTTTCGTATATTTTTCTTTTTTTTTCGGTGGCATATTTTGCAGGTCACGAATAACTCAAACTCCTCTAAGATATCCATATTTTATTTATTGTTTTATTGCGATATCAATCAACATTTTTTTGGACAGCAAGTTAACGTAAGACTTATTTAATATAATTTACTTTTTCAGCTTTTCAATTCACAAACAAAAATCAAATATGACATTTGGCTGTGATAATAACAACTTAAACACAGCATTTCCGATGTTTATAGTTAGACCACAGGTTAAGCCCTAAACCTAGGTTTAAATCTGGATTTGATTAATAATAACTTAGCAATAGTTTAGCAAACATCTATAAATATGCCCTTTTGTATATACGTAATAGTATAAGGTTCTCCATTTTGCGATTTTATATTTCGTGGACTCGAATTCGACATCTGTCAAACTAAGTTACTAAACCAATTTTTTTTCAGCCTGACATTGACGAAAATGGATAGCATACGAATACGAAATGGAACGCATACGAATTGTTAAAAGCTACTAGAAAAATGGTGAGTCTCCCACAGCCACATATCATGCTTAAAGAGGAGATTATGGCTTACATAATCGTCCAACTACGGAACCAGTTCACAAAATTGTGAATAAATTTGAAGACATTGGATTGTTTAATTGCTGTGAGTGAAAGTGCCGCATGTCACAGCATCAACAGGGACGAGCTGTATAGAGCCATGTCTAGTTTTGCCACCAATGCCAAACTCGTCCGTTTATGCAGGATGACCATGGAGAATTCACGCTGCTCCATAGATGTTGGAAACAACATAATATAACCTTTCGATGTCAAAGAAGAATTTAGACGAGGTGGTGCACTGTCATGCGATTTTCTTAACATCGTACTTGAAAGCATGTTGCAGAGCTCATACGTCAACACTAAAGGCACTATCTTTCAAAAGTCTGTCCAATTATTAGCATATGCCGATGACATTGACATAATCGGAAGAACTCAGCGTAATGTCAATGGGGCTTTTGTGAGTAATGAGGCTAAGGCGGCAAAAATGGGTTTAACGGTTAATGAGGGCAAAACAAAGTGCATGCTGTCTTCAAGAAAGGACCTACACCGACGTCACCATCGACAGACGTAACTTTGAGATAGTCAAGGACTTCGTCTACCTAGGCTCCGCTGTAAACGCAGAAAACAACACCAGCGCTGAGATCAAACGCAGAATAACTCTTGCTCTTTGGACTAAGAAAGCAATTGAGTGGTAAAGTCTTCTCTCGAAGAAATAAAGTGTCGCAATATAAGACCCTTATCTTCCCCGTCCTGCTATACGGTGCAGAAGCATGGACTATGACAAAAGCGGATGAAAGCACCTTGTGTCGTTTCGAGAGAAAAGTTCTTCGTGTGTTATACGGTCCCGTATGCATCGAAAGACTTAGCCACAAAAGTAAAAGTCCAACGACTAAGATGGCTGGGTCACGTAGAGCGCATGGAAACCAATGCTCCGGCTTGGAAAGTCTTCGATTCCATACCCACAGGACAGCGAAGTAGAGGAAGTTGGCGCGCACAAGTAGAAAGAGACCTCAACCAACTTGGAACGCGAAACTGGAGACATCAAGATAGGGACCGAGCTAGATGGGGAAGTTTGTTGGGTGAGGCCCTACTTCACACAGGACTGTAGTGCCACATTAAGTAAGTAAGTAAGAGTGAAAGTGTTGCCGAAGACCCGAATGTGTCGTTTCCTCGTCATTTTAAGGGATTAGTACTGTCTTATGGCACATTATGGCGTATTTTGCTTTTGGATCTACACATACATCCATATAAAATCCAGATCACACAAGAACTGAAGCCTTCTGACCAATCACAACGTCATAAATACGTTCCGTGGGTGCTTGAACAACAGGCGGTGGACGGCGATTTTTCGAAAAAAAATTTAAATGTCTTCAGCGAAAAAATAAATAAATAAACAAAATTGTCGGTTCTGAGAATTCTCGAGGCCGTAAACGTAGGAGGCTATTACATCCACAAAAAAACACTATTTGGTGCGCTCTTTGGTCCGGAGGTGTGATTGGACTCTACTTCTTCCAAAAAGACGATGGAACGGCTGTCACCATTAATAAGAGCGTTATGGTCATATGAAAACCGTTATTTCTTTGCCTGCTATTAAAAAATACTACTTGGAGAATATGCGGTTTCAAAAAGACGGTGCCACATTCCACACAACTCGAGCTTTATCTTAAGAGACATTTCCTGGCCGCGTAATTTCTCGTCGCGGCAATACCAACTGCCCACAGGGATCATGCGATTTGAAACCGCTGTTCTTTTTTCGTTAGGCTACGTGAAAGACCGTGCTTATGCAGAAAAACCTTTGACTCTTCAGAACTTAAAAGCCAACATTCGTCAAGTTATGACCGAGATACCGCCCAATATATTTCAAAAAGTGATGGAAAATACACTCAAAATAATCGATGCTTGCACCAATTTGCCTGGTGGTCATTTGAATGATGTAATATTTCACACATGGTTTCAACGTTCAAACTTTATAATAAAAAAGAAATAACATGAAAAAAATATTTCATATGTGTTTTATTTACGTTTACTTTTGAAATGGCAAAATGGCTAACCCTGTTCTATGTCAGATATAGGGGGACATTTTGAAATAATAATTTGACATCTTTCGGCTTAGGGTAAGTTTTCATTGTTGTTTATGTCACATCTCATAAATAAGGAGATTTAACAGGACCAATTCGGTTTAGAGAAACAACAAAATCACACTCTTTGTCAATACGTTAAACAAATTAAAATGATTCAATAAAGAGGAGACTTAGAGCTAAGATTGATTTTATTTAAACATAAATTTTTCACAATAATTTGGTTAATGACAACTAAAAGTATAGCTTTATATAGATTAAATAAAGAAAGTGCATTTAAGATTTAAACGCTTCATTTAAAATTGGATGTTTATATTTAAGTGCTGTTTTGCAATATGCAAATATAACTTTGTAACTTCCATTTCCTGTATAAGGCTTATGATTTCAGTATTTGAAAGAAAGTCACTAGCTAAGATAAGTCTTCTCATTTCTCTCAGTGTGTGTGACATCGCCCAACAAAATTAAAAACATCCTCGCGCTCATTTAAGTTGCACAGGTTGCATAAAATCGATAAGTCATCGCGGTGAGGAATGTAGTTCAAATTAAGGAATTCTCCTCTATGCCGGATGATGAACGAATTTTTTTCGATGGTACATTTGTCGTGGAAGTAGTTTCGGAGATCTTAGTCTAGTCTACTGTATACCATGCGGTGCAGTGAGCTTTTGGCTTGCTCCGTGTATTGTGTTCTTGAGGCTTCAACCAAACGAGCTATTAGGCGATATAAAGTTGGCTTCCAAGAGGCAAGGTTACTATAGTTTAGGTCAACATCCACCTGCTCGGCAAGTTCTAACCAGTCTTCGGAATTGGATTGTTTGATTGTTTGATTGTTTGAAGAACTACTTTTTTGGGAGACCATAACTTGGCATATCCAGAGCTTTGAGGATGTAATCGACCTGCAGCTTGACTGTTTTTATAAATAAAGGCGATAGACCTGATTGCAACATGATCATGTAGTTTGGCGTACCCGAAGTAAGGTGAAAAGTCCGTTTAATGTAAAATCAAGCAGTTTTTCCACTAGTTCATATTTCCGACCTCCCCAAGCTTGTGTCGCATAAAACATAACCAATACAGCTTCGAACACCCTGAATGTACTGGAATGCGTAATTTCCTTATTATTAAAACATTGCTTTCATGCTACGTTTATAGCTATTTTCGCCTTAACAAGTTTGTCAATAAGATGTTTTTCCATGCTCAAGTTCTTAGTAAAGCAGACTCCTATATATATGTACGTATTCTTTCAGCAACTCTACTCTTTCACCATTATAGTGCCATTGCTCTCTTGCACCCGATCTTTCTCCGCCGTTCTAAAAAACTATCGCTTTGGATTTACTTAAATTTACCACAAGGTCCAAGCTTTTACAATATTAAGCAAGCTTATTTATCATTAGCTGAAGGGACTTCACCTGCGTACTCGATTCCTGCTGGTAATGCTTCGAACAAACAAGCATGGACTGAGTGCACAGCCCTGTCTAACACCTGATTTTGTTTGGAACCAGTTTGATAAGTATTGGTCAATTCGTACTGATGCTTTGGTAGTCTTGTATACATTTTCCAATACTGTACCGAACTTAAGCGACATTCCTAACTGGTAAACCTTGTAAAATAGGGCATTGTAATCCACGGTGTCGAAAGCAGCTTTGAAATCAACGAAGAATGCAAATAGTTTTTTATTTCTCGATAGAAACGAATCAGCAATCAAGCGGAGTACAAAAATGCGATCGACGGTGGAGTATCCCGATCTGAAGCCAGCTTGGAACTCACTAAACAGATTATTAGAGTGTATCCATTCATTTAAACGGCTGAGCAGAATCGAAGTAAATATCTTATATGACGAGTTCAAAAACGAGATTCTTCCGTAGTTTTCCGGAACTTCAGTGCTTTTTTTCTTGTTAATTGGGAAAGGGCAGACGGCATTACAATTAAATAAAAGGTTGCGACACTTAGAGCTAAGAACAATTTGGTGTGCACAAAATCAATCGTTTCAAATGTCATATACTTAGTAAATTATGTGATTTAAGTGAAAAATAAAAAAGGAATGGAAGCTTTTAGCACGTTTTAAGAAGTGAAAAAATATAAAAACTATGTGAAAATATGTTTAAAATATCGACGAGCTAGTCAGAAGTATTTACACAACAAGCTTTTTTATGCACATTCAATTGAAAAATCTTTTTCTTATTGTTGTTCTTGTTGCAGTGCAACAAAATTCTATATTGTTTTAAGCCTTATGTATGCCTTAGAGCCCGTTAACACGATTCCGTATCGTTGATTTTACCGTATACGCCAGTGTCAATATAATTTACATAAATAAGAATATTCAGACGATACGGCTTTTAACTGTATACGGTTAAATTACCGATTTGGTCGATTTTGTCATTCGGTTTTGTCTCTGCAATTTTTTTCGGTCGTACGGTAAAAAACCGATTTGGGTCATCGTGGCAATGTATTTATAGACAGTTCTTTCAGACGATTCGATATTTTGACCGATAGTGCGTCATTTGAGTACGGTGTACGGTAAAATTACCGTACCGTCTTAACACTCCAACCGAAAGACACCGAATCGAGAAAATATCCGATACGGTAAAAATATCGAATCGTGTGAACGAGCTTTTAAAAACCGAAGTCTATTTGGTAAGGATAACGGTACATAGGACAGAAAACAAAGCAAATGAACTGATGATTAGCGGTAGTCAAAAGTATTTACACACATTTTTATTGCTTAAAAAGTATTTACCCAAAACTTTAAAATAATTATTATACTTTGCACGCAATTTGGTTGGATTATTAATCTAATCCAACCAAATTGCGTGCAAAGTCAACTGTTAATTTGTACCAAATTTCGGTTATTTCAGCAATTGTATCATTGCGTTTTCGGTCCTTATCAATTGTCCTCTGACGTTTGATGAAAGCCCAAACATTTTCAATGATGTTTAGATTCGGGCTCTACGCAGGCCAGGAAAGAACAACTTGATTTACTGCAATTAAAATTCTTGTAGGCAACCATCCTTTATGACATGCACATGAAGCATTTTCGTGTTGTAAAAATCACTGTGCCACCTTCGAATCTGTTTAGCGGCTGAATTGCATATTTCTTCTTCTCATGTTGTAAATGCATAGTGTTTACTGAACTAGCCCTGAAGTGCAGCCTCATCTGTCTACAACACATTATACCAGAATTGTAGAGGCTTTTGGATGTACTCCAAGACAAATGAGAGGCGTTTCGCTTTGTTGGTTTTAGGAATACCGACAACTTTGCGCACAATGTACGTGTTTATGTTAACTTCTTTTAATCTCCGGCGCAGTGTAGCATCACTGGATTTTTTTCCAATAAGCTGACTCGATGCTGCTGCAACCCTAACGGGACTTATTGTGGGATTTTGTATGATTGTGCCTATCAATTTTCTGCATTCTCTTTGAGTCATCACCGGTTTCCTCCCAGTTCTCTTTAATTTGTCCAAGCAATTGTTCGTCTCGTTCTTTTTAACCAAATTGTAAACATTTTTCCTTGAAATTTTATACATTTTTACTAACTCCGATGCCGAAATCCCACACTTAAACTTGGTAACGATCTCCGATCGAGTTTCAATGGATAATTCCTTTGTTTTCGGCATTTCATTTATTAAATTTTAAACTTTAAAGCACATTTAGTTTGTTATGAAGGCAATAGAACTCGAAGACGTTCTGACTCAAACTAAATGATGCAATAATAATGTGTGTCAAAAACACTCTAGTAAAGATATAAATCCTTCGTACGTATCACCCTCCAAAACCCATTTGTTTACATTGTTGTATTTGTAATGTGAACGAATTCAACGAGAAAAAATTGACGTGTTTTCACGCATACATAGACACACTTACTGAGTTTTTTGGGGAAATTTAATAAATTGGAGGAGAAATTACGAAAGAAATTATGAAAAAGTTTATGAGGCTGATTTCCGGTTTAGCTTGTAGGCAAACCAAGATGTCTACCGGGGATTTATATCTTTATATAGAGTGTTTTTGTCGCTAATCATCAGTTCGTTTGCTTTGTTTTCTGTCCTATGTACCGTTATCCTTACCAAATAAACTTCGGTCGCTAAGGCATACAAAAGGCTTAAAACAACATAGCATTTTGTTGCACTGCAACAACAACAACAATAAGAAAAAGCTTTTTCAATTGAATGTGAAGCTTGTTGTGTAAATACTTTTGACTACCTCTGTATTTTGTATTTAATCAAGAAAAAGATTTGCAACATTCGGTTGCATTTGAAAATATTGACAATGATGCACTAAGACAGTAAAAAAACATGCGTTTTTAAGAGTTCAACAAAGCTTTATTGTGTCTCTAAATTTCGATTTTCTTAAAAGCATTCTTCAAACAACGAAAAGATGTTTACCTCTCGCTCTCATAACGATTTATTTCATGGTTCCCAAGTTGACAGCTGTCACATTGTTTTTTTCTTTCAAGAATAACCAACCCAGATAGTTTTTAACAATGGTTAACTCATAACCTAGGTAATATTTTAACTTTGGTAATTTCAAAACCTGGGTTATGTTCTTAACTGGGTTGTTTTTTCTTTCAATTTGATTATTTTGTAACATTAGTTATTTCATAATTTTATAAAAGAGAGCTTTAGTCCAGTTAAAAAAAAAACTAGAAAAACTCTACTTCTTACATCAAAAACAAATAAAACAAAATTACAAACAATTTTTCGTGTGAAGTTTTCAACATTTTGTTTTTAAACATTTTCAAAATTATCTTCTCGAATCATGAACTAAATTTTCCGATAAAAAAAATCAATTTGAAAAAAAACAAGAAACAAAATGGAAGCCAGTGCAAGCATTAACAATCTAGTTCAGCAAATTTCAAGAACAATGCTTCTCAATGGAACTGCCGCTACTCGATTGTTCAACAGCATTACAACTGCAAATATAAGAGCAATTAAGTCTGAAGACTCACTCATGAGTGTGTGCTCTTCAAATGAACTGGGCAATTCTTGCAGAATATGTCGCTGGAACCAGCCTGGCCTCCAGATTCAACGTTGTCCGTGTGAATGCAAAGGAAGTGTTGTAAGTAAAAGTCATGCTTCGGAACCAAGAATTTACGTCTTTCTTTTTCTAGGGATATGTTCATATAAAATGCCTTCGACGATGGATTCTCCATAAGGGAGAAAGTCGGTGTGAAATTTGTGGGACTATGTTCAATCTAAATACAGAAAACCGAAATTACAAACTAATGTTCCGAACATTCTTCCAATCGAAATATCTCGGGGCTATTATTAAAAACTCAGCCCATGTGGTGATCTTGGCACCAATTTCCTATCTTATTCTATATCAGGTTTCTTAAATTTATCTTTGAACCTTAAAAGCAATAACTTAAAAACTTTAAGAATATTCTTCAGGTTTTGCTAATAATGGATAATCTGCAAATTGAAGAGCACAATACTTTGCAAATAGTTTTTCTAGCACCAGCCTTACTCCTTACCTCAAGTCTCTTTGGTATTCTTTTTTGTACTAAATTTTTTAAACTGAATTTGGTATTTTTATTTTTAGGTATTGTTTTCTTTCACATCCTTGAGTTTGCGCTGACTAGATTTTTAAGGATTAAAAGCATCCTCAGACATTGGTGGACATTTGGTGGTCAGCCGTCAGATCCTGGCTTGGATATGGATGTGCCAAGTGATTTTTTTTGATTTTTCCTAAACTTCTGCGAACCTTTTTGGCGTAAAATAAAAAAATTAATTTATTTTGGTTACACTGGGGCGAATGAGTACTATTTTTACTGGCCAACAAAATTATTATTATAGGTGCTTTGGAGAATTTGAGTCTTTAATCTGCATAAAATATTGAATGTCTGTGAGTAGAAACGTTCTTTAGAAGGAATAAAAAGTATTTTTTCCGTTTGTAGTTTCGGATTGAAAAAACATACATACATACTAGTAGGTGACATTCTGAAAGACGCAAAGACTATTTTAAAATATTTTGTATCAGGCAACTACGCCGAGTTTTGGAAATAAATGCAAAATATAATGTTTAAAACAATAATAATAAAATGATAAAATGATGATAATTAAAATACTTATAATTCGATTGCTTTTGGCCCACATGCATTACCAAAAAAATATATCTTTGAAGTATCTTTATTTGAATCACACCTGGTCACACTTCACAATTGTCAACAAGAACCAAAAAGTTACACAGTGTTTAAAATCGTTTAATCAAAGTTTATAAACTTCAAATCGGTGTAGTTTTTTTTATTTATTTTGGAGAAAGTAAACAATGGCAATAGTTTTGTTTGTTAATTCTAATAGAGAAGAACGGGAACATGTTTTCAGAAGAAGGATTATGGACGCATCAAATCCGTTTGAGTTTGACGATTTTAAGTAAGTATACCTCCATACTTACTTAAGGTGGCGCTACAGTCCGGGGCGGACCTGGGCCTCAACCAACAAGCGTCTCCAGCCAGCTCGGTCCATAGCTAGCTGTCTCCAGTTTCGCACGCCAAGTTGGTTGAGGTCCTCTCCCACCTGGGTGCGCCACCTGAGTCGCGGTCTTCCTATACTGCGCCGTCCCTCGGGATTGGATTCGAAGACCTTCCGGGCTGGAGTGTTGATGACCATTCGCTCTACATGACCTAGCCACCTAAGCCGTTGGACTTCAATTCTGCTAACTAAGTCAGTGTCGCTGTACAGCACGTACAGTTCGTCGTTATATCTTCTCCTTCATTCTCCATCTATGCGTACGGGACCAAAAATCACCCGAAGAATTTTTCTCTCGAAGCAGCCTAAGACGCTCTCATCTTTTTTTGACAGGGTCCAGGCCTCAGCGCCATAAATGAGATGCTCGAGAGAGGACTTTACTTCTCAATTGCCTTCTAAGTCCAAAGAAGCAGCGATTTGCAAGAGTTATTCTTCGTTTGATTTCAGCGCTGGTGTCGTTGTCTGCATTAATAGCGGTGCCTAGGTAGACAAAGTCCTTAACTACCTCAAAGTAATAGCTGTCCATGGTGATGTTTTGTCCAATACGTCGTCGTTCAGTGTCCTTTTTTGATGACAGCATATACTTGTTCTTGCCCTCATTGACCACTAAACCCATCTTCTTCGCTTCCGTCGCAATGCTCAAAAACGCTCCACTGACATCACGCTTTGATCTTCCAATTATGTCAATATCATCTGCGTATCCGAGTAATTGGATGGACCTTTGGAAGATTGTGCCTCTAGTGTTGACGGTTGAGTTTTGCACAACTCTTTCCAGAACGATGTTGAAGAAGTCGCATGACAGTGCATCGCCTTGTCTTAAACCTTTTTTGACATCAAATGCATCGGTAAGATCTTTTCCGACCTTGATAGAGCAGCGTGCATTCTCCATCGTCATTCTGCACAAACGGATAAGTTTGTATCGGGCACACTATGCTGAGATTCCACTCATCGGGCATGCTTTCTTCCGACCATATTTTGCAGATGAGTTGGTGCATGCTCCCTACCAAGTCATCGCCTGCTGCTTTGAATAGTACGGCAGCGATGCCGTCAGCTCCTGCAGCTTTGTTTGACTTAAGTTTAGATATAGCTATCTTCACTTCGTCAAGGTCGGGTAGGCGGAATTGTTGATCTGCGTCGCCGAGGTTGAGTGGTTCTATCTCCCTTACAGCGGAATTCGGTTCTTCATCGCCGTTATATAATTTGGAGAAGTGATCTTTCCATATTCTCAGCATCTACTGTGGTTCTACTACGATGTTCCCTTGATCGTCTTTACAGGCTTCGGTTCGTGGCTGTACCCTTGGGAGGTTTTTTTTACCTTTTGGTAAAATTTACGAACCTCATTCCTGTTGTGACATCCTTCTATCTCCTCGATCGGGCGCTTCTCATGCTCTCTTTATTTCCGTCTAAGAAGCCGGTGTTCCTCTCTCCTCTTCTGCTCGTAGAGCAGCTCTAGTCCTTTTGTGCAGCGCCGTTTTGTATGCCTCTTCTTTCGCTGCGTGAGCTTGCCGGCATTCGTCGTCAAACCAGGGGTTTCGCTGTAATGGCCGTGTGAAACCTAGCACTTCAGAGGCGGCATCTCTGATGGCTGCAAGGCAATGTTGAGACTGGTTTTCAAAGCTTAATGCAGGAAGCATAGGACTCCTTAGGAGGTTATTAAAGACTCGATCGGAAAAGGACATGGCAGTCTCTTGCGATTGTAGCCTTCTAACGTCGAATCTTCTCACAGTACTTCCCTGTTTTGGCTTGGATCGGGATATCCGTAGCCGTACCTTGGCTACAACGAGGTAGTCGTCCGAGTCAATGTTGGCCTCTCGGAATGTTCGGATATCCTGGATACTGGAGAAGTGTCGTGCGTCGATCGCAATGTGGTCAATCTGGTTGACGGTTGTTTGATCACGAGATTTCCATGTCCGTTTGTGGATACTGAGATGCGTGAACTGCGTATTAGCTACCAGAATGTCTCGCCCCGCAGCGAAATCGACCAGGCTGAATCCGTTGTCGAGCAGGCTGTATCGCCCGATTATGCCAACAAAGATGTCTTCTCTTCCTAGCTTGGCATTTAAATCTCCTAAGACAATTTTAATGTCATAGGCAGGGCACTGCTCACATGTCTTGTCCAAGAGCTCGAACAATATGTCTTTGGTGTCTTCATCTTTCTCCTCTGTTGGGGCATGCGCGCATATAAGGCTTATGTTGTTGAATTTAGCCTTGATGCGGATTGTCGTGATGCGCTCGCTCGCACTGTTGAAACTCAAGACTTTTTGCCTGAGTCTAGTTCTGACAACAAATCCACATCCAAATAGACACTTTCTATGTTCTCGGTAGCAGTCACCGTAGCATATATCGAAGTCTTTTAGTTTGCATTTGCCCGGTCCTTCCCATCACACTTCTTGGATGGCGGTAATATCTGCCTTGCAGCAGTTTAGGGCTTCCGCTAATTGTTCAGCTGCACGTGGTCTGTTAAGGGACCTAACATTCCACGTACACATCCGAAGTTCGTTGTCCTTATATCGTTTGCGTGGGTTGTAAACAGTAAATCCGTCCGTATCCGAGGCGTGTTGGTGCTTTGCAACAACAGTGTTTTTACGTGGCCAGGTAATCACCCTGACGGCACAAACCCCAACCTGAAGAGCCAGATCCTTAGTATAACTCCATCTATGAGGAGCCGGATAAAGCCGCTTCTTATAGGCCTGGGCTCCGAATATATCGAAGAAGCCCTATAAGGTGTTCACTAAGTAGTTCAACCTTACTGGAACTGTAAACGCCACCGTTGATTCCATCTCGAGAATTCGTCTGCTGCCGCCGAATTCCGAAAATAAACCAGATCTCCAACTTCAAAACGTCTGTAATCCTGTTTTGCCTCGGACTGGAGGGGGGTCAACTCCCCATCATCAGGATACACAATGTTTAAGGCCGTTCTAAGTCGACGACCCATTAAAAATTCTGCTGGAGTTTTGCCCGTGGTGGTGTTGGGAGTAGTGTGCTGTTTAAATAAAATACGGATGATCAGGAGCTGTAGAATTGTATTTAATACCATCGACGATATTAAATTGTTGCATTTCGGCTGAAACAAAAGCTGTTCCGTTATCAGAGATAATCCTTTGAGGTTGGCCATGTGTCGCTATAATTTCACGCAGCTTGTTTTTTACTTCCGCTGACGACATACTGCAACGTACTATTTTAACCTCTAGCCATTTAGACATTGAATCTACAACCACCAAGAACGTATAACCCTGAAATGGGCCAGCAAAGTCTATGTGTAGCGTACTCCATGGCTTCTCGCATGGCGTATGAATTGTCGTGGGGCTGCCGGTACATTTCGTGGAGATGTTTAAAATTGAGAACACTTTTGCACTCTGAGCTCAATGTGCTCTTCTACTTTTGGTCACCATACATAACTGCGCACATGTTATCAGCATTGTTATTTTTAGGACCTGGGCGATAATCCATCTTATAATCATAGGCCGACAACAATAAACACCAACGTAACATACGTGGCGACACCATTTGCGGAATTAGGTTTTTCCTATTAAATATTCCAGGTAAGGGCTTATGATCTGTCAGGATAATAACATCTCTTCCAGCCACATATTGGTGAAAACGTTTTATTCCAAATATAATAGCCAGAGCTTCTTTGTCCAACTGAGCGTAATTGCCCTCGTGCACTCCTAGTGTGCGAGAAGCGAAAGCGATTGGGCACTCTACACCAGTGCTCTCAATTTTGTGTGCCAAGATCGCACCGACAAGATAAGTGGTTTAGCGATATTATAAAACATGAGCAGGGTTTCGTAATCGAGCAAAGCTTTGAGCTAATTGAAAACGGTTTGATGCTCGTTCGTCCATTCCCATTTCACATTCTTATCTAGCAAACGGTGTAGTTTTTCTGCAACATTGGCCTTCTGGGGTAGGAATGCATTATACAAATTTAACAACCCCAGGTATGATTTTCGGGAAATGCAGCAAAATGGATGGCTTTAACTTTCTCTTTGTTTGCTGATATGCCCTTACTACTGATATGGAATCCCAAGAAATCCATTTCTCGTTTTGCGAATAGACACTTCAACCAAATAAACCTAAACACTTAAACCTAATAACTGTAAGGTGGGCTTCGGATAGCTTTTTAAAACTGCTTCTAGATTATGTGTGTGTTCGGCTTCATCTTTTCCCGAAATAATTATATCGTCGAGATATGCTTTAACACATTTTATACCGACCAACAATGTATCCATGCATTTTTGGAAAAACCCAGGGGTGGCAGAAATTCCAAGTGGCAATCTTCGTACTCTATACAAACCCTTGTGGGTGGTAAGTGTTAAAAGGTCGGCGGAAAAATCATCTACCACTAGCTGTTGATAAGCTTGCTTGGAACCCAATTTCTGTTCGCTGAAAAGACGCTTCTGTAACGTTTCATCCGCTACTCCATACACTATTTGGTCTCTCGTTTGATTTGAGAACAGTTAAGTGGTGGTCTCTCAACATACTGTCAAGCTCCATGAAGTGGCAGTGCTCCGACAACTTCCTCAGGTCTTTTACGAAATCCGCGATCGTCTCGTCCTTCTGTTGGCCTCGTTTATGGAAGTAAAACGCTGAACTATCTCATTGCGCTTTGGATGGATGTGACGATCCAATTTTTCTAAAATCTCATAGAATGAGACATTTGTTTGGGGTCAATGGAATTAATAACTACCATATTGTCTCATAAATGGCTCTCATGAAATTTTCGTTTGTAATTTCATTTGCCTCGAAGTAAAACTATATGCGCTCTTTACCATTGATGGTTAAAATTGTTCCAACTTTCCAAATAACTGCACGCCTGCATTGTTCACGTTTGCCATCACGCTCTCATTCATTGACATGGCTTGCTTTTTGTTTCCTCGTCACCAAAATGTTCTGACCTAAACCAAATAAAAAGAGAAAAACGAGTTTATAAGTTTAGTTCATGAATTCTTTTTCTCTAAATTTCTATGACTGATTCTTGCTGTGCTGTATTATGGAATGACAAATCCACTAGGTTTCTTATTTGATAGCTTCCCACATGATGACAGCTACTACGGCTTGGAAACTGCTTTCGACAGGGTGCGTCTAGTTACCACAGATAGATTTTGAACATAGAACTGAAGGTAGAGGTTAGTGAAGTAAAGTTCTTAGTTTTAAGCTTATGACACTTGAAGAACTAACAAGTTACCCTGGTAAACATTACATTGAAGGAATACAGTTGACTGGAAATGAAGTGTCTTATGCTGTCTGAACCTGCCCAATAGTTTAGGTAACTACAAGGGATTGGAATAATCTCTTAACTGGGGCCTTACTATGGAACTCGATTCTAAAGTAAAACTGTTCGAATTCGCAAAATCGGAACTCTGTAATTCTATAAGCAAGTTCTGAAAACGAAACTCGAACAGCTCTAGTACTGCCAAGTCGTTTTTTTTTAAGAACAAATTTGGTACTATACGTTTAGCTAAAGTTAATGTCAAAATCTTGCGAATTCGGAAATAATCCTTCTACATTAAATGTGCTTGCGGAAGGTCGATCGAGGAAGTTTTTTTTCAGAATGTAAGTAAATAAAAGTTATAAATTAATAATTCTCAAATATTTCATAAACATAGTAATATGTATATTGTATGTGTAATTTATATGTTTTTTTTCCAGGGCACCATCTAAAATTCGAAATACTAAAGTGTCGCAGTTTGAGATAATGGTCAATTACCTATATGACCCAGCACCCAGACTTGTCCAAGGGTTATTTAAAAACACCAGAAGCAAGACAAAAACCAAAGCATGTATGGACCAATCTGTCAAACGATTTGAATGCTGAAGGTCCACCGCAACGTGATGCAGAGGGATGGAAAAAGGTAAACAATGTTTCAATATTGATCAATTCTTTAATATTATTTTTGTTTCATAAGGTCTGGGCCGATTTTAAGGTTCATACCAAAGCCAAACTAAGAAAAAATAAAATAAATTTGTCCGGAACTGGTGTTGGTCCCCCGAAACATCATCCACTTACTCCACTGGAAGAGAAAGTCAGTGAGTTGCTTGACTTAGGTGAAGCAATCGATGGGATGAATGGATCCCTTAGTTTCGGGTTGCAAGACACCAGTATGAGCTGCAGTCGTCAAGATCATGAAGAAGAGGAAATGTTTGAGGTTATTGCTGGAAAGGAAACAAACGACAACATTAGCGAAAAGGAAAACCTACCACATCCACGAAAAACACCAACAAAAAGACAGTCGCTCCTCGAGAAGCAAGTTGAGCATCAAATACTTTACCAAACAAAGTTTTTGTTATTGTTTTGTTTGATTTTTTCACGAATATTAATTGACTTTTATTCGCAGAAGATTTGTTTTTTTTTATCTAATGTCACACATAACGAGACTCGTTCGAAAATCAGAAATTTTGTGGGAAATACTTGGTATTACCGGCATCCACCACTCGAAAGTAGAATCGGAAATGACTTTCGAATAGAATTAAAAGTAGAATCGAGTTGAATGGTAGGGCCCCTGGCTCCGAAAAGTTCGACGCAGTGTTGCCTCCTCCCTCAAGCAATATGACATGACTATACTTAGAATTTTAGAATATTTAACGTTAATTTTTGTATTTTTGTAAAATATAAACAAAAACTATTTTTTTGTTCGGCAACAACAACAACCGTCAAACAAAATTTCGAGCACGAATAGGCGCCCTGATTGAAAACGGAGAGGAAAATGTTGCTTTCGATTGGATAAGCATTAAAAGTCTTATCATTCAATGGCCGTACTTTTAACTGAAAAATGCAACATTTAATTTTGATTGCACTTTTTTATCTTCAATAAAAACCGAAGATTCAGATTTCATTCTCTGTTTCCATAACAGAGATGAAAAATTGAGAACATCTTTCCGAACACACATATTTTTCGAACTGTCAGCTCTAAATTCGAAGTATAATTTTATGCAGGAGAAACTCTTGATAGCATTTTAAAAGCTATATTATAACCATTGACATACTATACATGGACTGCTAGTGGTGTGAATTTTCCATACAAAAATTGAATAAAAATGGTTCCACTTCAAATTAGCTACACTAGCCCTTTCAGGCACAGTGGCAAAAAAAGTTATGAAATATTTAGCGACATCTGTTTGTATTTAGTTGAGATAAGCTTTTTCTGACATAGAAAGTACTGACATCTAGTATAATTTGTTGAAGACAAACGATACCATGTTTTTTTGCTGTGAGCAGTGCTGTCGTTTTGAAAATTTCAAGAGTAGTATTTTGCTATCATTTTGCGGAGCATTTTCTTAAATTGAGGAGTAAAACAAAAAAACAACAAACACATGCTTGGCCCACGAACAAAATTAAAAACTGAAAATAAAAATGTCCAAATTCGAAGTTAATTGGCCTATTGCAAAGGTTAATGTTCCGAAAACAGACAAATAGAAGGATATAATGTCGTACCAAATTTCTGCTTTCACCGTTTAAAGGCCAACATTTTAAAATAATAGAGTTGAAATAAATAATTTAAATTCATACATTTTTTTATTAAATAAGAAACTGACAATTGAAATTATATTTTACATCAACATACATGTTTGAATATTCAAGAACAAATTAAAGTCATTATTGTAAATTCGATGTTTAATATTTTCAGTTACAATCATTAAGGGGTCAATTATAGGTACCATTGAAATCGATCAAGACGGTGTTTCCCTTTGATTGAAAATGAAAATTATATAATCATCCATCGGAAATCACACAAAGAATTTGTTTTTTTGAGAAAAAAGTGTAATTGCGTATTTATTTTTCTCTACAACGGAAATTCATTTTCCTGAACAGCTGATACTTTATGTTCAAAGGTGAAACGAATCGTTCCACTGATTTGTGTTCCAAATTTTGTCGGTGCATTTCAATCGGGAAATTTTTTCAATGACAGAAATGTTTAAGGATAGCTATAAACGACCTGTCAAAAAAATTCTAATGTTTGTTTTCAATGATGAAAACCAATAATAGTTATAACTGGCGCCTAATACAATGATTTGTTATCCTCGATTAAAGTTTTCGATGGCTACCATTTTTCTGTGAAATCGTTTTTAAGGAGTTCCTTAGCAGTTAGTAGGGCATTTACCGTTTCTACCTTGAGTGAATTTCTTTTTTTATCTTTTATAAGGCTTATATCTGAAAATTTGCTTTCTGCTGTTGCACTATTATTGGGGCATTATATTTTAAATTTTGGTTTTTATTGTAAACCAAATACAAATTTCTTTTCCGTTTTATTTTGGGGAGTAGTTTTCGTCCGTGGTTAGAGTAGCAGTTGACTCTGAAAATAGTAAAATACTACTATAGTAGCAAAAACGACAGCAGTGGATGTGAGTATTAAATGTTACACAATTTTTCCGCAGAGCCCTCTTTGCGCTAGTGTTTTGTCCGTTAAAAGTGGAACCATCGTGAAGTTGGCTACTAGCAGTCCATGTATAGTATGTCAATGATTATAACAATACGGGTAAACGATTTTCCGGGTGAAAGTTCTCATGTTGCTGAATGTGTTTTATTTCGTTCAGACGGTTTCTTTATATTATAGTTTAAATTGCTGGTTTCATTAGGCTACCGCTACATCACCATCTATTAGGGTCTGCATTTTTGGTCTTTTATTTTTAAATATTAAATTTAAGAATTTCAAAAAGTCTTTTGCGGACATTTTTTTCCAAATAAGATTTACAAATAAAACACACAAACCTTTTTTATAACAATGTGAATACATACACGTTTTTATTGTTAAAATGAAAATAGGCAAAAATATAATAATTATTAATTCTTGTTCAAAAAGAATTAAATTAGAATATAATAATAATAATTAAAATGTAATACAAACAATTACATTTTTTGTTTTTGACTGAATCTACGCCATTAGTAGTTAAGAGGTTTTAGTATTAAGTGATTATATAATAATATATTTCTATATAAAATACAAATATGAATTTGCATAATTTATTGCAAAATTAGTAAAAATAATAATATATTTTGTTTATTACTTATAAATTCTAATTATTATTGTTCTTTTTTTTAAATATAAATATGAATATGATTTGCGATTTTTTAATGTAACAAAATCTGCGAAAAACAACAAGATCATTTTGATTAAATTCGAAAGGACAAAGGACACGTTTTTCATTTTCTTTTTTTTTAATATATGTAAATAAATAGTTTATAATTTTTTGGATTTTGTTTTTTTAAAATTGTTTTCAAAATAAAAATAATAACTAACAATGTTTTAATTTTTCCGCGAGTATTTTAATAAACAAAACATAAAAAAAAACAAGACTTATTTCGTAGATATGTGATTTTTTTTAAAAAAGTAAAAAATTAATTTTATATTTTTAATTGTAAATCAAGGTAAAACACAGGAATACATAATTAAGTTTGATAGTTCAAATATTATAGTAACGAGCATCATCATCAAGTCAGACAGGACACAAAACGAATAAAAAACAAATATCATAATAAATTAATAAATAATATTCGATACAACAGTGAGCACCTTAAATTAATTAATTGTTTTTATTTAATTTTTTAAACAACCTAAAAGCATATTTTTTCTTTTGTATAAAACAAACAAAAAATATGCAAATAATTTATTAAGAGATTTTAAAATACGAGTAATTTTAGAAAATGCATTTAATAACCCTGAAGTTTTTGGTTCTTTGAATATTTTTGGCTGCTGGTTTAGCAAAATAAAAAAATTTGTTTATTTATGTATATTTTTTTTTGATAAATAATTTTAAACGAAAAAGTATTTGAAAAAAAAGTTATTGGCAATTGCGGAACCGACGGTAGATACTTTGAACGTAGGTAAAAACGCATTTCCAGTCGGGTCTTTTCATCACTACCATATCTTCGACATCGAGTAGCGGCGCAATCCCGGCTTTTTCACTATATAAAACAAAAATAAATAAAATATTTAAATTTAACTAATTCTTAAAACAAATTAAAAAATAATAAGAAATACTTACTCAGCCACTCGGAAAGCGAGTTCAAAATTGTATCTTCGCTGTTTAGGATTTAATTTAGAATAATCGAAGGCATCTGGTAAGAAATGATGTATCAGGGCGCAAAATGCTAAACCATCTGTCCAACTCGCACTAAAGTTTGTTATTTGAACATTCTAGATGGAAATTAAATAAAATATAAATAACAATATTTTATTAATAATTTATCATAAGAAAATTAAAACGATCCTAAAAATAGTTATTAATAACCACAAGAAATCAAACAGAACTAAGGATTGACGTTTTTTTAATGTCATCAATATTAAACTGTCAAAATATATAAAAATGATGGCTCATGTCACTAATTCATAACGGTTCGGACATGAGCCTCCTTTTACGTGATTTATCTTGACGTTTCATATTTTGTTTTTAACTCAAGTCAAGAGCTCCCTTGTTGTTTTTATCCACCAATGAAAACAAAATAAAATTAAAGACATCAAAATAAGTCGCAGCAAAAAATCCTATATGACAAACGACAAGAACTTTTTTGAACTTTAATTCTGAATAGATGACAAATCATATTGACATCAATGACATATTAAAAACACCATTATTGATCTGTTGTCACTTGAAATTAATAAAAAGAAACTCATGACAATTCATGAGATATTTCTTTTAATGTCAAAAATCAAGTCAGAACTTAAACGTCAATCCTTTTTTCGATTTCTTGCTTTACTTAAACTTAAAAGAAGCCACAAACTTTATAGCCAACCAAAGAAATTAAAAGCGTGATGTTGTTAAATAAAAAAGCAAAGAATATTTTGTAAAAGATAATAAGAGAAAAGACCCATCGTAAGCAATTTTATAAAATAATAATTAAAGCGGAAACTAAGAATATTTATACATTTTCTCAGCAAATACAGCACCATTGATTATGTACAAACGTCAAAATATAGAAACGTTTGATTGCTATTAATCAAAAAGTAAATAAACAAAAAATATTATAATAAATATTTTAATCAGCGGAAAAAGAGAAAATCAAATAATAAATAAATAATTAACTAAATTAAACAAAAAAGATCCAAAAATTTTGAGTTATGAAAACGAAACAAAAAAAAAACTATTAGCTGCTGTCACAACTTTGCCTTATTTGGTACCTCGTATTCCTGCGTTTTACTTTGGCACCACTGTAAAAGTTGCTCCTTAAAAGTGGCGGCGCGTGCATTTAATGCCGGATCAGTAAATCTGAATATTGGCGTTGTACTAGAACCCCCTGGGGTTGTTGGTGTAAGCGGAGATCTGAACAAATTTTTATATAAATATTTGTTTTTTTTTTTGTTTTCTTGTTTTAATGTTTATAAATTTAAGAACAAAAATAATAAAAGTCTAGTTAACTACTTTTTGTAATTGCAATTTTGGAAATAACAAACAATACAAGAAAAATTAGACTACAAAGAGAGTTAAAAGTTGTATATATATTTTATTGTTTTCTGAGGTTTAAATGAAAAATTCAATTTAACCGAATCAGCGAACAAAATGTTTTGTTGTAACTGTGGTTAAATGTGTTTTTTCATTTTAGTTAAAGGATTTTTTAATAAGTTTTAAGTTGGTGACTGTTAGAAACGGAAAATGTTGATGCTTTCTACTCTTACCGCCTAACATGTTTTAGAAATTTAAACATTTCTTTAATGGGTTTAATATAATATGTATAAGTAAATATGTCAAAAATATTTGACAACAATTCAATTAAAGTTTTCTCAAACGTCATCGTCAGTATAAAACTACGAATAAACAATCTTTTAGTACTGAAAACGGTCCCCACTTGTCTTCTGTTTGAGTTTAATTGATTGTTTGCATCTAGCTGTCAACTATTTGATAAGAAATCAGTTTAACAGATCAACTAACTCTAATAATTTCCTAGGTGACTGACCATATTCTTAAGTGGGTGTGTTCAATGTATGAAGAAGTGTAAACTTCCCTTTAAATGAATTAAATTATGGAGTGAATGTACTCATTTGACCATTCAACTGACAGATGTTCTCTATATATATTAAGAAGACTTTTCAGTCGCCAGTTTTTCGAACTTCGAATATTTCATTCTTCGAAAAGAAACCTAATTACTTAAAAATCATTTAGAATCAATATTCCTAAGTATAACTCAAAATCGAATGAAAAGAATTTCGGTTTCGATTTCGAAAATTTTTCAAATAACTTTTCTGACTAATTTTGTCTACTATGTAAATAACCTTCTTTTACTTTCATTTAATCCTTCCGTAACGCTTAAGGGTGCGTTTACATCTAAATATTGTTTGGTCTGTACCACTAGCGTACAGAAAAGGTTTTTAAATTGCTAATAGTTTACGAAGGGCACATGCTTTTTCCTTGTCTACACACTAAGACTATTTGAATACTACAATCTAAACATTTAAAATAATGATGTTGATGTTTTCTTGCCACCTTTTTCCCCAAAATATGTTATGTTTTGTTTATTTGATATTTTTTTTTATGAAAATGTTAACTGTAGCAGTTTTTTATATAAAGTTGTTTATTTCTAATGAATATATAAAAGGCATGTGTAGTGAAATAGTATGTTCTTTTTTTGTATACAAGTCTTCTTATTTGTGACATTTATTAATTGACAAATTTGACATAACTTACTTCGGAGATTGCAGGGAGTTCTGTTTGTCAAGTTGTTGAAACTTGGCAAATGGTGAGACTGGTTTTGGTGCTCCAGATATAGTTCTTGTTGTAACTGAAAAGAAATTTCAAATTGACATTTACAAGAAAATGACAAGTATAAAATAAAGTACCTTTTGTAGTTGTTGTAACAACTCCGCCATCTTCTTTCTTAGTTTCGGTTTTTTCAGTTGTTGTTGTCGATAGTCCTAAGCATAAATAATTTAAAAAAAAAAGAAAGAAACGTCAGAAATGTCAAAACAAGAAAGATATTTGTTTGTTAGTTTCAATCTCAAGAAAAAAATTAATTTTAAGCTTAAACAAATCTCCAAACACTTCTCAAAAAAAAATGGAGCAAATATTTCAAAAAAATAACACACTTAAAAGGGTAGGTATTCAAAAACTTCAAAAAACAAAACATTTCTGGAATTGTATACACATGCAAGGAAAACAATCCGAAATGTCAAAAAAGTTTGCGTTATATAAATGGGCGTAGGCAATTTTGGTTGTTTAAATTTTACATAAAATATGAAGTGGGACAACATGGTTTACATTCACGTTTACGCTAAGTGTGTGCCAAAAATGAACATGCTAAGCCTTTTGTTTTTGGATGAATGAGTGGGTGACAGTTATGGTCGTGTTCAACTTAAATTAGATATCGATATTTACAGGGTTTTATTAAGCTAGCTGTCATTACAAAGCGTTGGCTTTGGAGTTGACAGCTCCTCTTAATTTTTTAGTGAACTTGACCAATAGAAAAACATGAAATGACAGTGTGTCTTTTATGCATAAAAATAGTTATAAAACAAAGCAAAAACAAACAAATATGACGGAATCTGTAAAACATAAAACAGAAAACAACAAACACACAACTAGTTTTTTTTTCTTTGTTTTCAACTCACAAAAGAGAAGACATGTAAATAATTTTTATTTAGATTTTGCTGAATAGTCCGGCTTTGCAAGGAGATTTTGAATATTATATTTGAATTAATTTGACAGTATATATTATAGACGATAGGATGCAATGTGTGTGTGTGAAAGAGTGCCATCCATTCGTTTTCTTTTCTCTCTCTTTAACTCTTTTTTTTGTTTTTGTTCCACACAATCAAGCAAACGAATATAAACATAAACCATATTGAATCCCTCTTCGGCATACAAAATGCAGTGCTACATATTACATTAGAAGTGATTTTTATTTTGAAACTGTCAACAACTGTCATTCAATTAATCACCACCGTTAAAGCTCAGGCAACTAATGCATCATAAAATAACATAAATAAAAATTCAAGGGCAATAGTGGACGTGGACGTTGATTGCTATTCGCACAATCAAACAGCGAGAAAAGTAGTAGATTTTTTCGTTTATTTAAATAAATTTTTGGAATGGACGTATTTTTAGATTAATTCTACGACAAATTAGGCGACATTGGCGCCATCTACATATTTATTTGAAATAAAATGTTGCCACAATTTATGAACCATTCATTAATTGTTCGAATGCGTCTTCGACATTGCTCTCATCGAGCAAGTTAACATTTGCTATTTGTGGCATTGTGTGACTTCTCGACAGTCCAGAGCTTGGATCTTGTCGACTTATAGAGGCTTTCTCGCTGGTTTTGATGCGGTTTATAGATGATTTCTTGACAGAAACATAATTACATTCATCGGCAAGGTTTGTCTGAGATGAGTTTCTTGACAAGCTGTTAGGGGATTTCTGTCCCGTAAAATACGCAGCAACAGTCCTTTGTTTCTCGGATATCTCAGCTCGATCGTAGCTGGCTTCATACAGTTTCGGAAGGGCCAAAGTATGATTTGATTTGGAACGGCGAATTGCAGCATTTCCATGCTGGTTGAATCTAGGCGATGGTGGCTTAGGGACGTTTTGAAGCTGGCAAATTTGATGCCATGAGTCACATTTACTTAACTTGTTGGGACGGTTCTGTTGGCTGGTGTATTCCGTAGAGGCTTCAGTCTGCTTACGCGACATGCTTGTGAAAGCGCTTATTTTATTGAAAACTATGTTCCGAGGTATTTCATCTTGGCTGTCTGGTTGTGGGGTTGAAGGGATTTCAACGATCAAGGGACCTCTGCTGACAGCAGGGTCGGAAAACTTGCGAGAGACTGTCTTTGGAGCGTTGTTCAAAACAGCGGATGTTTCACTTTTCATCAATGGATTTTGATAGGCATTTGGCATATAGCAATGACGCTGAGGTGGACCGAATTTCTTCAGAATAGGAATATCGTCCTTTTTGAGGGAGGATTTTACAATATCAGGTGTATCGTCCGGGGCCGATGACTTGTACATAACTTTCGTCTCTTGTTGATGAACTTCAGTCTTTTTGCTGATCGATTTTTGTTGAGAATAAACATCTTGTTGGACGGAGTACATATCTTGCTTGATAGCAGCTGCTTTTTGCTCCCGGGCTTCACGCTCAATTCGTGTCACTTCCAAGACATTTCCGAGGCTTTTGCGACGAGTTTCCTCAACTTGTTCATACTTTTGAGATTGCGATTGTACTCGATTGCGACCCTCAAGAGAAGCCTGTTTACACAAGACAGCAGCGTTTGGGGCTTGCTGCTCAGCAGGTCTTTTGGGCATCACCACATTTTGGATGCTTTGCTGCTGGTAGGTTGAACTAGAGTGTTGAAACTTGGATGACTGCATGACAGATTCATTTTTCGGAGGGACTTGAGGCTTTGCTTGAATCATGGGGGCTTTTGGCTGATAAATTGGTTGTGGGCTTTGTTGAGTTTTAGATGGCTGGTAAGTTTGAGATTGTGGAGGTTGTGGATATTTAAACCCTTGTTGTGTTACCGAAGACTGCGATTGAGGTGTTCTCGGAGACTGAGAATATTGCAGAGGAATTTCCGAACTGGAGTGCTGTGGACTCTGTTGTGTTTTCGGAGATTGGTAGTAGGATTGTGGAACATCAGGCCTTGAGCTCTGTGGAACCCTTGGTGAGTGTTCGTACTGTACCGGAGTATCAGTATATTGTGGCGCTATCAACTGCGGTACGGGGCTGGGTTGAGCTTTCGGTGCTTGGTAATATTGAGCCGGGACCTGTGGTTGTGGAATTTGCTGAGTTCTTGGAGCTTGATAGTATTCCTGAGGAGCTTCAGCTCTGGGTTGATAAACCTGTTGGGGTATAAATTGCTGTGGGTTCTGCTGAACCTTAGGGGAGCTATAGTAATCTGGAGGAATTTCAGATCTGGGCTGATAAGCTTGTTGTGAAGCATATTCCTGTGGCATTGGACTTTGTTGGACCTTCGGAGAAGGCTGATAATATTGTTGAGGGATCTCAGGCTTTTGTTGATATTCTGGTGGAATATACTTTGATGGTTGGGAGCTCTGTTGGACTTTGGGAGAACTCTGAACATATGCACTTGAATTTGGATTTTCTAGAGGAGGCTGATAGAAAGATGATACGTCCCTAGGTTGATCGTAAACCTTAGTGTAGCTGGTCTCAAGAGGAATTTGAGGCAAAATCACAGGTGGCTGTGGAGCTGGGTAACTCTTTTGAATGTGGCCATATTGATTGAAATATTGATCATTTGAGGTGGAATAATCGCTGGGAGTGTTCGGCTCTGAATAAGGTTTCCTAAAAGCTGGAACATTTTGCATATACATACCATCGCTTAGAATCTGAGATGTTGTTGAGCTAGATACTGGAGATTCAATTGGAGAGCTATACATATAACGGGGAGGACTGGTAGGACCAGCTTGAATTGGAAGGGAACTTGGAGCATCGCGTCTTGGTGATTGGTAAACATTTGATCGTTCTTTCGGGACATATGCTGAACCTTTCTTTGTTTCTTGGGAAACTTTTCGACCACGAGGTGGGGCAACAGGCGGTTCGTTGTGTTGGTAGTCTTCAAGTGGAACATAAACTGGATTCTGATGGTAGCTCCCAGCTTGTTGTTTATTCTTTTGTTTACCAATATATTCTGGATCTCTATTGGCTTCGAACTTTGTCACTTCTGGGAAGAGAGGCTCTACAATCGGAGCTTGATACGCACTTCCATTGGGAGATATACAAGACGCTGGTGGTTGTTTCTTTTCTGGTTTCTTTGCTGGTCGATCGGGCTTACCATTTCCGATATTTTTCATAACTGACAAAAGATTCTTCGCAGCTTTCGAATTCTTTCCAAAAACTTCATCGTCACTCATATGATTTGTCCTCTTGCCCACAGTCACTGCTTGCTGGCTCATAGGCTTACCCATTACCTTAGCCTCGACACGATACTCTGTCATGCTCTCCATATCATCAATGTCATCGTCTGTCATGTCAGTCTGATGGGCATTTTGATTCAGGTCCTCTGCATAATAATCATATGGCTGCAGACTGTGGGGACTGTAAGCTGGTGCATTGGAGGTGAGAACTAGGGGCTCAGCTTGGGGATTGGTAAGCGAGCTCTCTCGGTAGATTCTAGGTTGTTGTGGATATTCTGCGTATGATGTTGGCTGACTGTTGGACACATAACTAGACTGGGAGTGGCCGTAGTCTTGATATTGATAAGGATATGAGGTATTCGGCAACGAAGGTCTCTTTTCTTGCTGTTTAAAGGATTGATGTCTTTGCACCGGTGACTGTGATTCAAACTTCGTAGCGGCGATCTTAAGAACATTGTTCTCAGGAGGTTTGGCTGTCCAGGGCAGAGAGACTGGTGAATTTGTTGCAGTGTTCTTTTTGATCCATGACTTAGTAGGCGAAGACTGCGCATAATGCGGCGATTCCAACGCCTGCCTCCTCACTGAATTCGGATTGTATGCCTTGGTAGGAGAAAGGCTGTTGATGGCCTCATTTGACGACTTTTCCGCTGGTATTGGCTTGAATTGCATCTGAATAGTTTCTGGAGAAGTATCAACCGGACGGAAGGCACTTTGTGGATTGTGACTAAACTGATTCAGATGAATTGGTTTTGGAACTATAACCTCGGATCTCTTTTCGTTGCGTTCTTTTGCCTTTAGGGCAGAAGTCAACACACTTGTACTGGTTTTGGGAGGATTTTGCTCCTCAGATTTCTTCCAAAAGCTCTTCGCCGACGACGAAGAAGGTGGCCCTGATACCTTAGGTTTGTTAGAACTCGCAGTATTCGCCCCAGCTTCAAATACATTTTTGATATTACCAAATTTATTTGTCCAATTTGAAACAGATTTCGAGCTATTCCAACCAACCCCAGTGGTTGTATTTTGTTTCTGGATGAATGCCAGAAATTTGTGATCATTTTCGGTTTTCGGTTCGAAATTCGGAACCACTTGACGTGGTTTTCGTTTTACCGTAACTTGAAGGGTTCCACGGAGACCTTTCGTATTGAGAGCGCTCCGTTCTTCAAAATCAGAGTCTGTATCGAACTCGGGATTGTACCGGTGCGTTTTCGGGATATCGATTGTGTTGGCCCGTTTCATAAGCTGCTTCTTATTATTGAAGCGATTTAACCGGTTTGAATCGGGCGACAATCGGCCATGATTGTTTTGCTTATCATCTGAATGGTGAGATCGATTGTACTCGTTTTTCTCTTCCACAGAATTGTCGTTTTGCGAGTTGGGGTCATGAAATGTTACTCTATTATTTTGGGCAGTGTAGGCATCGAAAGAGTCCGACAATGGCCGTTTTCCATTGTTTGAGTTTGGTACTTTGATAGTGTCCATGTCACCGGTGCTTTGTCTTTGGCCCGGTGCTGGGGTACCTTTCTTCTGGCGCATCTGAACCTCTGGATGCCCTGAACCAGCTTCTGTTGAGTGTTTAAGGTTATTTGGAACAAACTGATTGGGACGGAAGAGTCCCGCAGATGATTCTTGTGGCTCATGGCTGGTCAGAATAGCTCCAGTAGAGTGTTGCTTCTGAATGGCAAATAGCTCAGGAGGAGTTGTGGCAGCATTACACTCGGGAGTTGTGCAATTTGACAAGTTTTCAATCATCACCATTTCCTCCATGTATCGCCGAGCATCGGCTAACTCCTCCTTACTGACCCCAACGGTATGTCTGTTGTTGCGATTTTTTCGCTTGGCGAACCTTTGTCTGTTCGACCGGTGATTGTCGGCTTCTGGCGAGGAAGTTTCATCAGGAAAGTCCTGCTCTCCAACTGCATTTGAAAGTTTGTCAGGAGCTGTCAGCCCTGTTTGCAGTCTCTCAACCAAAGCCAGTAACGTACTCTTCTTACTATTATCTAAAGCTAAATCCTTGCCCTCCTTCAACGAGCTCTCAAGCTTGTTCAAGGCATTCGTAACCTCTTTGATCAAACTCATATCACTATGATTTTCGATTCCCTCAATTTGCATAGAATCCCTAATCCCAGCCGCAATTAAGCGCAAATCTTCCCCACTCTCAGTACCAGAATCCTCGATTTGTTGAGGTGCTGCTACTCTCAGACTAGAACCGTTCTTATTCTGAAGACCTAAGGAACTATTTTTACTTACTTCACTACTTAAACCACTATCACCCAATGAATTATTATTGTTACTCTTAGAAGTGCTACTAAAATGTGTATTATTTGCTTTAAGACTACTTTTTAAATTGTTGCTATTTTGATTGGATGTTGTTGCTGAATTTGTTGCAGTTTTCGATGAAGAACCAGAAGGTGAACGTGCTTGCGGCATGTTTTTATGCAATAAGCCTTGCAACAATGGTATCAGCAACGACTCACCCTTGCTATCGGACACCGAGTCACTGTCTCCATCATTATCGTTTTCTTTGGTGACAATATTTGTCTCTTCTTCTTTTGATGATTTTGCACTGAGTTTCTTTTCTTTAGAGTGAGATGCAGATGAATCATCATCATCATTATCTTCTTCAACGACAACTGTAGTCGTTTCAACTATCACGGTTTTCTTACTCTCTACCGACTTTGGTTCTTCTTTCTTGGTTATTGTTGTCTTTTTTATACCTTCTGTTATTTGTTTGGTGCTTTTCTCTTCTTTTACTTCGTCTTTTTGTTGTTTGTCAGCAATTACAGTTGTGGTGGTTGTTGTTGTTTCTTCATCTTCATCGTCGTCTTCAGAAGCAGTGTATTCTTCGATAATCTCTTCGTATTCACTTCCACTGCTTTCATCTTCAGCTTCAGCAACTATGGTTGATGTCTTGACTTTTGTTTCGTTAAGCTCAGCTTTAGCGCTAGCCTTTAATTCAGCACATGCTAATATCATGGGGAAGCATTTGAGAATAAATTATAGTTCTTGTTTTGATATAAATTTTAAAGATAAGACAGATTGATTTTGCGAACAAAAGAACACAATAATAACGAAAGTAACGAATTTCAGATTATTCCGATGTCACACAGAATCTCAAGGTGAAACTAAAATTCATACTGTTCCTTTCTAGCCTCTTTAAGCAAGTAATATTTTGTCTTAGAAGCTTTTAATAATGAAACAACCAATTTGAAGAATATTTTGTGTCATTTGAAAGCTGGATGTCAAATGTGTGCAAATTATAAACTGCTATCTTTGAATTGACACTGAATGATTCTTATGTTGTACTGTGTGACATCCAAAATAAATCCGAGAAATAATAACGAAACTTAACGAAACTTTACGAAATTCAAAGATTCACTAACAAAGAAAACGAAAAAAAAATTGAAATAACGAAAATGAAACGAAAGTAATAGAATTGAAAATATGACATTTTACAACAATTACAGTGACGACTAATAAGTTTTGTACCTAAGCAAGAAACTCATGACGTATGTTTGAACTTTCCCTTTGGAACACACCTAATTCTGTCCAAACCTAAATTATTATTCGATCTAGAAAATGTAATAAAACATACAAATAATATAATTATTTTTGTTTGTATTCAAAATTATTGTTAATAAAAATAAGCTATTGATCATTAGGAAAAAGGAATCACCACCGTAATTGAGATTTAATTAAATTTTATGACTGATTTTGTTGATTAAGGAAAGTCCCTATTTTCCTTAATTATTAATAAGTTTTGTTTTGTCTTTTTTGTTGATTAATTAATACATGTATAGTGTACTCTCAAATTGTTTAATAAGTCTTAAAATTAATAAATTTTTGAAAAACTAAATTAAGTTTTACCTTCGCGTTCAGCCATTAGTTGTCTTAGACGTGCACGTATTGATCGACGTTCCTCGTAGCTTGTTGATTTTTCAAGCTATTATCATAAATTTCAAATAAATTTAATTTTTACTCTTAAGGCAATCTAAATAAAACATACCAATTGTTTTAAAATTTCTTCGTCCCAAATCTCCTCGAAATCACAAGTTTCTCTGGCAACTGGTGATGAAGAGCTTCCACCGGTGGTACCGGATTTAATCGTTTTCGTTACACGAGTTGTTTTAACCTGAAAAAGTAGAATAGAATTTTAAATTGTAATAGATTGTTTTCAAATATTTAAACCAAAAAAAGTTCAATTCAAATACAAAAATGAACAAAGTAAACAAAAATTGTACTAGATCTTAAGTGAACTTAATCAAAATTTAATTAGAAAAATATGCTAAAAAATGTATCTAGAAAACAGTTGTACTAGATTGAAAATGTTTTGTTTATCGTTGATTGTACTACATAATAAAAAATTATTTTATTATTATATGTATGTTATTCACTTGTGTCTCATTTGATGGGTTGAATTTTATCTATATTGATTAGACAATTAACAGTAAATGTCACTCAAATGTCACTTCATTTTCAATCCCTGCCTGTGCCATTTAAAGTTTTTTTTTCACATTGTCATTAAAAGTTTGAAGCCCTGAGGAATCGGCTTAGAACTGTAGGAATCCTTCATCCCTGACAACAGCACTCTCACACATGAATGGTTGACAGCTAGTAGTTATCAGGTAGTACGCCCTAGTTCTCAACGGATTGTTGCGCCACCTTATGTATTTACTTTTTAACATCCCACCACCATTTTGTTTCTCACAAATATGAAGTTTATATTTTATTCTTCTTGTATGTCAAGCTTACTAAGACAATTCCCAAAAATCTAACATATAAAAACTTGAAAAATAAAATCTCGTACATTTGCTTCTGTGAAAAAGTGACGTTAAGATAAGCGACTAGGATCTGTCAAAACAACGATATATTGACACTCTGCACATTGGCAAGTAAACAAAAATTGTACTAGATCTTAAGTGAACTTAATCAAAATTTAATTAAAAAAATATGCTTAAAAATGTATCTAGAAAACAGTTGTACTAGATTGAAAATGTTTTGTTTATCGTTGATTGTACTAAATAATAAAAAATTATTTTATTATTATATGTATGTTATTCACTTGTGTCTCATATTGATTAGACAATTAACAGTAAATGTCACTCAAATGTCACTTCATTTTTTTCTTAGTCAACGCTATTGAAATGCCTCATTTGTCATTATTAATTTTTGGAATAAACAGTTGCATCTATCATGACCTAGACTAAAATCATTATAAATATCTATCATGTCATCTGATTAACATATTTTAGTAATGTTTCATTTTTCTATTCAAATGAATTTCTTTGTATTTCAATAACACCCTCAAAATAATATCTACAACTTCTGCCAAGCCATTAAAATATTGGCAGCAATGCGGAGGTGCATTTCAAGAACTTTAACCTCAATTCGTTTAGACCTTCAAGTTTCTAATTTGAACTTAAAAGTAGTTTATTTTTTATTTTTGACAGAACAGTACGTCAGAATTCATTAATCATCATTATTTTTCTTAACAATAATGTTTTTCTGTTTACTCAAGGTACATACATAACAATATGTGTCATGTCACTGACATTTAAAAAACAATCAATAGCAGATTTTAAGTCAAATGATGGCTAAGGAAAACACAAATAATTATTTCTTGGTTCGTTGAGAGCATTTTTTCAATGTCATTACCCTGTCTAAAAATGTCGTTGTATACCGGCTTCTTGAGATTTTATCTGTTTTTTGTTTTTTTTTTGTTTGTTTTTGCGTCTATGGCTGATGATGATCATCGAACAACAAAATAGAAGCCTTGGGTGATGATTAACAATTTGTTCGGCCGCCATCTAAGATTACTAATCACAAGTGCAAGTCCATGGTAAAATTTCAAGGATATGCCAATAGGGGAGAGTGGGCGAAGTTTGTAGCGAAATTCAATTCTTTTTTTAATATAAACAAAAATGCTTTTAAGCTCCTTGATGATCCTTTGAATGATGAAAAAGCTCTCTTTATTTAAGTGATTTTCTATAAACATTAAAGTACAACAAATTTACAATTATATGTGTGATATTCTTTAAATGTCAATTGATGCAATCAAAATTCAAGAATATTGTCCTTATTTATGGGGCGCCCTCTAGGGAAATATTTTATAACTTTGAGTTTTAATCTACTCGTAAGGAATTTGCCATCTCCAATTGAATATGGTGAGTTATGCTGTTTCGAACTTGGCAGCACTTATTTTGAAAGTGAATGTGACATTTGACATTGCCATTTTTGAAAAGGAAACGCCGTTGTTAAGTGGATTTCCAGTTCAACATGTTATTTCTTTTTAACTACTGAGCTACTAAGAATTATTTACCCATGGCATGATAATTAGTGCGTTACACTGTCATGTGACAGTTCTTGGGTTCGATGGATCCTGTGCCATCTACAGTTTTTTTCATTGGTAGTGCCGCTTGCGGAGAATTAACAAGTTCTCTAAGAGTAATTCTTGCCATGAAAAGCGGTTTCTCAAATTACTCGTTCGGAATCAGCTTAAAACTGTAGGTCCCCTCCATTCCTGACAACAGTACAGAGTTGCAAGTCACTAGGAACTACCTCTCAACGGACTGTTGCGGTACCCAATGCATTTATTTTATTTCAATATAACAATGAACGTGAATTAAGTATCTAAGTGCTGAGTGGGCTGTGTATGATTCAACCCCAGTTCACCCTATACTTTTTATTCGCAATTTATTCTCTTTATTATTTTGCGGTGAATCTTTAGCGAAACTTCTATGTGTGTTGATGGTGACGTTAAATACTGTTGCAAGTGCCAATTCTTCTCTGCTGCCAATTAAATAAACAAAAAAGTCAGGAACAAAAATCTTGTCTCCCGTTTGTTTATGTCATTTTGTAAACCACCCCCATTTACACAAAAATCATTCAATATGACCAAAACGAGAAGTGGATAATAATATTATTTTACGAGAATCTTTTCTACCTGTAATTGTAATCAAACTGAGCTAAAATTAAAAAAGATGGCAGCGGAACAACTTCCGTATCAGACGAAGCCAAAGAACAAAAACAAAATCTTTAAGGCTACGTATTCATTCAGTTTGCATTTTAAAAACAAAACAAACAAAAAATGCGCACAGAATTTGCGATTTTTGACGTTTAATTGCGAACCAAAAAACCAATTAACCATTGGCTGTGTTTACCACCAGAAGTACACAAAGTAAAATATAAATCTTTCTACAACAAAGCTATAAATAAAACAAAATGGTTTATGTTTTTTTTTGTGTTGACTTTCCACTTTTAGAATTATGACTAAGTAGGTTCGGATTAGGAGAATTACCAAAAATGGATGGTTTGTGTGAAAAATTGGGTTATTTTGAAAATATTAATTTGAGAGATGATTCTTTCGTCGTCTTAAACCAATAAGATGAAAGCCGAAAGCATTTCTATTAAAAATTAAAAGATTTCGTCTGCGAGGCAATTAAGCTTTTCAAATGCAGTCCTCTATAAAAGGAATCATAAAATTATCATTATTTGATTATCAAGAAAAAAGTAAAGATTTTTCGAAAATTAAGATAAAAATAAGTTACATTTTGGAGTGTGGAGCTTTTATGCGCACAGAAGATAGGAAAATAAAACTTTTTTTTGAGGCGTTGGTTGGTTGCGTTAATCAAACATTCTGCAGACTATTTATAGGAATCATTTGTTCTACGCACTTGAAATTAGAGAATTCTTCGTTCAGCATTTTAATTTTTGTTTCTTTTTATCAAAGAAAGAAGAAGATTTTCTTTATTTTTATATTTACAAACATGTTTTGGATAAACTTGAAAAGATGTGGAATGAACTCTTGAATTGACATGACAGTTGATTGATCTTTGATGGCTAGTTTATGTTTTCTTTTTATGTTGATAATCAATTTATCAATGTTGCTAACTAATCACTCAACATCAAAGGCACAGGTAAACTATTGATGGAACTACACATCATTAATCAAAAAGAGCTTGAACACTTTTGACAGCCAACAGTGGATTAACTTTTCGTTTTATTTTAAATGATAAATTTTTGAATAGTTCTCGTATCTTTATAAACGTTGCAGATGCTTCAAATATTTACTTATTTATTATTATTTGCTTTTATAATGTACGACTTATGTATATTTTTAAGATTTCTGATAATTTTCTTAATTCATGTTGACAGATTAGGAGAATGAAATATAAACAGAAAGCGATACAATTTTATTATCGTTTTTCAATTTTGTGTGTAAGAAAATATTTAAGAATTCAATTCTTAAAAATTCCATTCTCCGAGATTTCCATATTCTCAGAAATATAAACAAAATATCTGTCAAAACTCAAAGCAAGGAAATTCGTTTTTTATTGTCAAATGAAAGAAAATGACATTGTTTCTGGGAAATTGGGCAGTTTAATAAATAAATAATAAATTGAGTGGAGCACCAGTCCATTGGGAACCAGGGCCTAGGGACATACAACTCTCAGTCTCAACCAATCCTGGGTGCGAGTACTGTTGTCAGAAATGGGCAGTTTATACTTCGCATATACGTGGCATAATGGTTGTTTCATTGGGCTGTCATGGTAGGGGTCTGGGGTTCAATCCCTGCCTGTGCCTTTTAAAGTTTTTTTCACATTGTCATGAAAAGTTTGAAGCCCTGAGGAATCGGCTTAGAACTGTAGGACCCCTTCATCCCTGACAACAGCACTCTCACACAGGAATGGTTGAGAGTTATAAGCTACTAGGCCCTAGTTCTCAACGGACTGTTGCGCCACCTTATGTATTTACTTTTTAACATCCCACCACCATTTTATTTCTCACAAATATGAAGTTTAAATTTTATTCTTCTTGTATGTCAAGCTTACTGAGACAATTCCCAAAAATCTAACAAATAAAAACTGGAAAAATAAAATCTCGTACATTTGCTTCTGTGAAAACGTTACGTAAAAGTAAGCGATTAGGATCTGTCAAAACAACGATTTTGACACTCTGCACATTGGCACTTTGGAACAAATTTACAGGTTATAAATATTAGTACTATTAATCATAATGATTGACAGTTGATGAATTGATAAAATTTGTAATCATGAGAACTATTCTCTGGGAACTGTCAAAACTGTGCTACGGAAAAATTTTGAAATCTTCTTAGTTTACGTTAGGTAAATATTAAGTTTTATATAAATTTTAAAATTGCAACAAAAAATTTATTATTTTCATAACCATAAGATTTAGGAAACTGCGAATAATTTAGCAATGCAATTAATTACGAAACATGTTAAAATCACCAATTCGACAAGGTAAATTAAATGTCATTGCTCCTGTCACCCAAGAATTAATTCAAATTAACAAAAAAAGTCACCCCATTTAAACTGCATTTAAAATAGCAACAAAGCTATTTGTTCAAAGTGGAGGCGCATAAATTAATCTATATTTCATCTGGCATGGCGCACATGTGGGCCAGAACCATTTTTCACTCAAAATCTTCCGCATTTTCGCTTATAAACTGTCATAAAGTGCAAGAAAGCCTTCCCATTTTCGTCCAATGACAAAGAAATTCATATACACCGTTAATTTTTTGCAGTGCCAAAAAGAACAACGACAAGCGAGTACGACGACGTGGTTTCAAAGAAAGTGAGACAAAAATAGATTTGTATGATGTTCAAAAACGTAAAACAAACATCAAACAATGTCCGTGTCCGGATCACATCTTAAATTTTCTATGGGAAAACTCATTAAAATTGACGTATTTTCAGATACAATTTTCTTTTGAGTTTTTCAATAAATTTAGACAAAGACCAAACATATGGTTTGTGTGTGTGTTTGAGAAGGCAGGAGGCTAACACAAAAACAACAGCGTCGATCGTGACCAAAATAGGTCTGTTTCTATTCTATTGATTCTCACGCTCCACGCAGCGCACGCCACATATCACCAGTGCTGTGTTCTATATAATTTACGTTTTTCAGGAAAATTATAAAATTTCAAATTTTAATTTTTATCTTTTGATTTCTTTTTTTTTGTTTTAAATAAACATGAATTTTCCCGAAATTAATTCAATTTTTTTATGGATTTAGATAAGTTTTGGCACGCGGCAGGCAGCAGCGGATAGGAGCAAACGTGCATATATTGAGAAATTTTGTTCCTATTTATACTTATCTGAAAAGCCATTGAATAATGGTGTCATGGAAAAACCTTAAGCGATGAATTTTAAATATTCGTTTAGTTGTCGCTCTTTCTGTCTTAGAAATAACGAAACCAATTTTGGAATATTGATGACATTGAACTTTTATCTCTGACAAAGATGATTTAATGTATGTGGAGTGTGGAAGACGGCCCTTTTTAAGGTCACGAGTATTGGAAATTGAAGACAAACAGATCTGAGGATGTCACATTCAATGTCATTGTGTAGATTAAAAATAAATGTCTTGGCCACAACGCCAATGGCGCTAGAATCGTTACAGAGATAAAAATGCAGTTCTAAGGGCACTCTACCAATACGCTAATCGTTATTCCTTTAAATATTAAAAAATATCGGCAAATGTAAAATATGTCATTTCAAACTAGATGTCTACACTAAAATTGGAATAATTGTGGAACCTAATTTTCCATGATCCTTACCATCGCTGAATGGAATAAGATCTGTCAAATTAGACTTTTCTTTTCCGAATACAAATCTTGCTCTGGACTAATTAGGATTTTCTTTTTAAATTTAATATACTTTCTGTAAACAACACTCTAGCCTCCAAACTATAAAATAAATACAAAATATGCTAATCAATAGCGATAGTTGTGTTACCATAAAATAATATAGTCTTTATATTTTGGCAGACAATCAGACATTTTTTGTGTATAAATAGGCGGTGTGCCAAATAAAATTATTTCTAGACACACCTAATAATTGTGCGTACGTTTTTAAGTATGTATATTTTTTCATATGAAATCAATTTTAAATTTATGTCAGACTTTGGAATGTCATGTTTTTATGATTTATTTTATTTTAAAATATAAAATCATCAAAAATTAAATTTATGGATTTATGTGAATACATTCGTTAATCGTTTCCAATACTAGGCTGGACGCAACTATGTAGGTAAAAAAATAAAACTACGAAAACAGTTGTTCGAATGACGTTTGGTTGACGTAAGGTCCTTTTATTTACTTCTAACAGTCATATATTCACTTAAGCACTTAATAGCACACAATTGATCTTATGGGACTCTCCACTGGTATTTTATAGTATCAATGAAATGCAAAAAAAGAGCATGGAACATTTCACCGCTGTTTGACAATATTTTGAATAAATATGATCGAAATTTGTATGTTTGATTTTTAATATCAATTTGTCTAGTGATTCAATTAATAAAACTTGAGGAATTTACCATAATATTTACGGTAAACAAATGAAACTGTTTTTCACCACTCTTTCAATCACTTATCAATGGGTTTCTATAAATGTCAAGAATAAGTCAATAATCAATCATTAAATAACAATGGGTCAACCGGAGAAATTTACCATAATAATTATGGTAAAGAAATGAAACCTTTTTTCACCACTCTTTCAATCACTTATCAATGGGTTTCTATAAATGTCAAGAATAAGTCAATAATCAATCTGTACTATGTTTGGATTTTAATAACAATTTTTCTAGTGATTTATTAAATAACAATTGGCGAACTTGAGAAATTTACCATAATATTTATGGTAAGCAAATGAAACACTTTTTTCACCACTCATTCAATCACTAATCAATGGGTTTCTATAAATGTCAAAAACAAGTCAATAATCAATCATTAAATAACAATTGGTCAACGTGAGAAATTTACCATAATATTAATGGTAAACAAATGAAATTCCTTTTTCACCACTCTTTCAATCACTTATAAATGGGTTTCTATAAATGTCAAAAATAAGTCAATACTTAATCTGTACTATGTTTGGATTTTAATATCAATTTTTCTAATGATTTATTAAATAACAATTGACGAACTTGAGGAATTTACCATAATATTTATAGTAAACAAATTAAACTCTTTTTTCACCACTCTTTCAATCACTTGTAAATGCGTTTCTATAAATGTCAAAAATAAGTCAATAATCAATCTGTGCTAAATCAATCAATACTAAATCACAAGATCTTGGTGACGAACGATGCATGGAAAACTTTTCTTGCAATATTGATATTGTTTTGAAGCTTGGGTGGGACGTAGTGACATTTCCACAGGTTTTTCTCAAAAACCACCTCTGTCTATCAACTCCTACTCTCACCTCCCCGCGGTAAACATCGGGTGCCTAGTACCTCAACTGGAGATTGGGTTCCAACCCCAGTGGAATGTTGTTGGGGGCAGCAAACGAGAGAGGGAGGAGAGGTGTTTCCACTAAGGCACCTCCCCTTATCCAGACGGCAGTGGACGAATTCTCGAGATGGAATCAACGGTGGCGTCTACAGTTCCAGTAAGGTTGAACGACTTAGTGAACACCTTATAGGGCTTCTTCGACATATTCGGAGCCCAGGAATGTAAGGAGCGGTTTATCCGGCTCCTCTTCCTTGGAGTTATACTAAGGATCTGGCCCTCCAGGTTGGGGGCTGTGCCGTCGGGGTGACTTCCTGGCCACGTAAAAAATACCTTTAGTTGCAAAGCACCAACAAGCCTCAAATACGGACGGATTCACTGTTGACAACCCACGCAAACGAAATAAGGACAACGAACTTCGGATATGTACGTGGAATGTTAGGTCCCTTAACAGACCACGTGCAGCCGAACGATTAGCGGAAGCCCTAAACTGCTGCAAGGCAGATATTATCGCCATCCAAGAAGTGCGATTGCGATGGACCGGGCAAACGCAAACTATAAGACTGCGATATATACTACGGCGACTGCTCCCGAGAACAAAGACAAAGTCTTTTTGGGTGTGGATTTGTTGTTGGAACTAGACTCAGGTAAAAAGTCTTGAGTTTCAACAGTGTGAGCGAGCGCAACATGGCAATCTGCATCAAGGCTAAATTCGCCAACATAAGCCTAATATGCGCGCATGCCCCAACAGAGGAGAAAGATGAAGACACCAAAGAAATATTCTTCGAGCTCTTGGACAAGACATATGAGCAGTGCCCTGGCTATGACATTAAAATTGTCTTAGGAGATTTTAATGCCAAGCTAGGAAGAGAAGACATCTTTGGTGGCATAATCGGGAGATACAGCCTGCACGACACCACCTCCGACAACGGATTCAGGCTGGCCGATTTCGCTGCGGGCGATACGTTCTGGTAGCTAGTACGCAGTTCACACATCTCAATATTCACAAGAGGGCATGGATATCTCCTGATCAATCAACCGCCAACCAGATTGACCACATTGCGATCGACGCACGACACTTCTCCAGTATGCAGGATATCCGAACATTCCGAGAGGCTAAAATTGACTCGGACCACTACTTCGTTGTAGCCAAGGTACCACTTCGGACTTCCAGACCCAAGGCAAAACAGGGAGGTTCTGGGAGAAGGTACAACGTCGAACGGCTACAATCGCCAGAGATCGCCAAATCGTTTTCCGACCGAGTTACAAGTAACCTCTCTCGAAGTTCTCTGCCGCCAACACAATGTATCGAAAACCAGCGGCAACATTGCCAAGATACAATCAGAGAAGTCCACTCTGATGTGCTGGGTTTCCAGAAAGCACCAACATTTAACCCCTGATTTGATGAGGAATGTCGGCAGGCAAATGCAGCCAAACAACAGGCACGCAAAGCGGCACTGCATAAAAGGACGAGAGCTGCTCATGAGCTCTATGATCAGAAGAGGCGAGAGGAACACCGGCTTCTCAGAAGGAAATAAAAAGGCATGAGAAGCGTGCGGTCGAAGATAGAGAAGTTTAAAAGCAGGAATGAAGTTCGAACAGGTGAAACGAAATTCACAGGTACATAAACTAGAACCGAAGGCTGCAAAGACGAAATTGGGAACACCATACTGAACCGCAGTCAATGCTGAGGATATGGAAGGACCACTTCTTCAGACTGTATAACGGCGACGACGAACTGAATTCCGCTGTCAGGCAGGATGATCCATTCAACATAGACGACGAAAGCCAACAATCCCGTCCTCCCAACTTAGGCGAAGTAAAGATTGCCATATCCAAGCTGAAGTCTAATAAAGCCGCTAAAACGGATGGTTTGAATGACGAGCTCTTTAAAGCAGTTGGCGATAAGTTGTTTAGGACGATACAGGGACGAGCTGTATAGAGCCATGTCTAGTTTTGGCATCCCTGCCAAACTCGTCCGTTTGTGCAGAATGACCATGGAGAATTCACGCTACTCCATAAAGGTTGGAAACAATTTAACAGAACTTGTCGAGGTCAAAACAGGTTTTAGACAAGGCGATGCGCTGTCAAGTGATTTGTTTAACATCGTGCTTGAAAGAATAGTGCAGAGCTCACACGTCAAAACTAGAGGCACTATCTTTCAAAAGTCTGTCCAATTACTTGAATATGCTGATGACATTGACATAATCGGAAGAACTCTGCGTGATGTCAATGGGGCTTTTGTGAGTATTGAGGCAGAGGCGGCAAAAATGGGTTTAACAGTAAATAAGGCAAAACAAAGTACATGCTATCGTCAAGAAAGGACATACAACACCGAGGTCTTGGTCAAAACGTCAGAATCGACAGACGTAACTTTGAGGTAGTCAAGGACTTCGTCTACCTAGGCTCCACTGTAAACGCAGAAAACAACATCAGCGCTGAGATCAACGCAGAATAACTCTTGCTAACCACTGTTTCTTTGGACTAAGAGAGCAATTGAACAGTAAAGTCCTCTCTCGAGGGACCAAAGTGTTGCTATATAAGACCCTTATCATCCCCGTCCTGCTATACGGTGCAGAAGCATGGACTATGACAAAAGCGGATGAAAGCAACTTGGGTCACTTCGAGAGAAAAGTTCTTTGTGCGATCTACGGTCCCGTATGCATCGAAGGGGAGTGGAGGAGAAGATGGAACGACGAGCCAGAAGGGTAAAAGTCCAACAACTTACATGGCTGGGTCACGTATAGCGCATGAAAACCAATGCTCCGGCCCGGAAAGTCTTCAAATCCACACCCACAGGACAACGCAGTAGAGGAAGACCGCGGATCAGTTGGCGCGCACAAGTTAAAAGTGACCTCAACCAACTTGGAGCGCGAAACTGGAGACATCAAGATAGGGACTGATCTAGATGGAGAAGTTTGTTGGGTGAGGCCCTAGTTCACAAAGGATTGTAGCGCCACCTTAAGTAAGTAAGTAAGTAAATATCAATTCAAAGTTATGTGATTTTTTCTGTATACCTTTATTATACAACATAACATTTTTATATAATCATAGAGGGGCCATACTATCGAAAGTGCCCATCAGGGCCCCCGAAATTGTAAATACGGCGCTGGACCCAAGATAATTGAATCCAAGTTTTTTTTTCAAAATGGCGGAACAACTCTGACTTTAGAACTTTTTAATTCAGACCCTCTAAAGACGCGTTTTAACAGAACGGTAAACAGAAAAACAATTCGACTTTCGTACTTTGTTCAACTTGAATATTTATATATTTATATGAGTTTTTGACCGTTTGAAGTTGTGGGTTTAGGAATTTTGAATTTCTACGAACTAGATTTTGGACTGCTTCTGAAAAATGCATTTTGTTAACAAAACTGGGATCAAGTAAAAAGTTCGTCTTTCTATTATAAATTCTGATTGATAGATGGAGTGATACAGATTAAAAACTTGAATTATTAAGTCCAAAATTTTCCATAAACTAGAAAAATCGATCCAGCTGTGAATTTTCTTTTTTTTTTTTTAATAAAATGTGCCAATTTTACTGCATAACACAAACTTTTACCGATTGTGAACAGCTGCGTCTTTATAAATTAAAATTACCTCAAAATAAAAAATTAAACACAAACATTTAATCCCACGTAAAATTCCCCAAAATAAATCGCACTGAAACTTTTCTTTTTATTTTGTGTAACATTCTTTTTTAATTTAAAAATAAAAACAACAATTTTTTAAAGAAACTCACAACATAAGCTCCCAGGACGAAAAAAAATGCAAAAACTTCTAAAAAATTCATCTCTGACGTAATTTTATCTCTAATATAGTAAAAATATAAAAAAAAAACAACAATAAACTTTAAAAAAAATAAATATATATACAAAAATACTATCCACACTTGAAACGGCCTTAAACTAAACTGATACTGAACACAAAATTAGCTAAATGGAAATGGAAATGAGAAATTATTTCAAATACTTTTTTCAAAATAATTTTCTAAAATTACTTTCAATAAAAACCAAAGTAAAAAAAAAACAGCGCAAGGAGCCAGAATCAAAAAATGCACAGCCTTTTTTTTCAGTTTTGCATTTTTGTCACAAGAATTTAGCTATTTCCTACCTTTTGACAAAAACTTATTTTAGAAACTCACCTCAGCTGTGTGAAAAATGGAATATTTTCAACACGCAATGGTGGGTTTTTCCTATGATGCGTTTATCCAAAAAATAACAACAGCGACGACGGCAACGGTAAAAAAACAGCACAAAATCCTTCCTAAGGTTGTTGTGACTGTGAGAGAAATGTGATGTGATTTATAATAAAGTGAATAACATGTTCCGTGCTCCGTGTGAAGATCGAAAATCATACAAAAACTCGCAGCAACTTCTGAAATCTCAAAATCTCTGAACGGATAGAAAAAATTCTTCGTTTTCGTATTTTCGTAAAAATAGTATGACTACGAATCTATTTTCGAATGTACAGAGTTTTCTTTTAGATCTTTTGACAATGTGGTGTATTCTCCTTCGTTTCTTCGTTTCTTTTCTAGTTTCTATTTTCTGTGTGGTGTCTTCTCTTATTTTCTTTTTATTTCGTTATTTTGGTTTATTTATTTATTTTCTTGATTTAATTTCCATTAAAGTTCAGGTGTATTTTATGTGCTTGCACATTTGGTGAACTTTTCAAAATTTCAAAAAAATAGAGAAAGTTTTGAAAACTATGGTATTTATGGGATGGATGAGTACAGCATAAGATAATTCTTTACTTTTTCACGATTAACGGTATGCGGCGGTAGAGAATCAAGTTCTTTAATTATTAACTTAATATAATAACAAATATTTTTTTAAAAAAACTGTATAAATAAGCTTTTTTCAAAAATTATAAATATTTGAAAAATTCTATTTCGTAACACTTATGCACACGGAACACAAGTTTTTGAGCAGTTTTATATTTTTTGTTTAAATAATATTTTAATAAACTTATTATTTTTCTTATAATAATTGAAAATAATAATAATTAAACTCGTTTTTTTTTCTATTTCTTTCCACTTTCTCGCACTATTTTTAGATTTATTTAAGAAATAAAAACTTTTTAAAAAAATCAAAAATCTTAATCGGTTATTTTTTTTAATTAAATTATTGAAAAATAAAAAAAAACACTAAGAGTATATCTTCAAGATGTTAATTTGGCCGTGGTCTATGCTGTACTGAAATTTTGCAAAACGAATTTTTCTATACTTTGACGAGCAGCAGCGTTCCGAACTACTAGGTACCTACACGATTTGGATAAAATAGAAGCTCATTCGTATCTCATTTGGATTGTTTTTTAAATTATGCCCACAATGTAGTTTTGGCCAGAAACGGACTATTTGAAATTGAAACGCGAAAGATCCTAAGGTACTTTTCTTCTGGGGGCTCCACTTGCGACTGCAAAAGTTATCATCGTCATTTTTGACGTTTTATTGTTTTTTTTTTTAAATTTAAAACTGTCAGAATCGAGATGACATTTAGCTTCGTTCAGAATTTTTTTTTACGACTTTAATTTTTTTATGGTCTTGTTAACTTTCAAAATGTGAAGGTAGAAATGGCATTTGCCTTCATCAATAAAACTTGTACAGCTTCTCAATGATCTGACATTTGTGAAGACAAGCAACATGTTAAGATCCACATTTACAGGACTTAATAATAACTATGCACGCATATACTTTAAACAAAATTCGACTAATCTGTCAATGAAAAGTGAAAGAAAGTACATCTGAAAGCATCAACAAATTTCATACAAAACGTATATTTAAGGTTCTCTGACTAATTTGACGTTTATAGAGAGGATATATATAAACATACTTAGAGAAGATATAAATACAGAAGAATTGTCATCATCAGCCTAATATTTTGACATAAGTAATGACTTTTGGTTATTGACTTTTTTGTTTTTACGTCGTTAACTTTAGAAATGTCAGAGTAAAATTGACGTTTTGCACTTATTTACAAAAATTATGACTAATCTGTCAACGAAAAGTGACAGAAAGTAGTTTAATTAAGTGTCACAAAATTTTGTTCAAAAATATTTTGAAGATTTTTAAACTGATTTGATGTTTAAAGAGAGAAAGCAGTCGAACGAGTCATTGAAAAGTGACAGAAAGCAGTTTAATTAAGTATCACAAAATTTTAATTAAAAGTATTTTGAAGATTTTTAAACTCATTTGACATTTAAAGAGAGGATAGCAGTAGAACGAGTCAACGAAAAGTGACAGAAAGCAGTTTAATTAAGTGTAACAAGATTTTATTCAAAACTATTTTAAAGGTTTTTAAACTGATTTGACTTTTAAAGAGAGGATAGCTGTCGAACGAGTCAATGAAAAGTGACAGAAAACAGTTTAATTAAGTATCATAAAATTTTATTCAAAAGTATTTTGAAGATTTTTAAACTGATTTGACGTTTGAAGAGAGGATATCAGTCGAACGAGTCAATAAAAAGTGATAGAAAGCAGTTTAATTGATTGTCGCAAAATTTAATTCAAAAATATTTTGAGGAGTATTTAAACTGATTTGACGTTTATAGAGAGGATAGCAGCCGAACGAGTCAACGAAAAGTGACAGATAGCAGTTTAATTGAGTGTCGCAAAATTTAATTCAAAAATATTTTGAAGATTTTTAATCTGATTTGACGTTTAAAGAGAGGATAGCAGTCGAACGAGTCAACGAAAAGTGACAGATAGCAGTTTAATTGAGTGTAGCAAAATTCAATTCAAAAGTATTTTGAGGAGTTTTTAAACTGATTTGACGTTTATAGAGAGGATAGCAGCCGAACGAGTCAACGAAAAGTGACAGATAGCAGTTTAATTGAGTGTCGCAAAATTTAATTCAAAAATATTTTGAAGATTTTTAATCTGATTTGACGTTTAAAGAGAGGATAACAGTCTAACGAGTTCTAATCATCAACAAATTACAAATTTTTCAGAAAAATATAGCTCATAGTTTTTGACGACTTTTTTTGGATTGTTAACTTTAAATATGTCAAAGTTAAAACAATATTTTGCCAAATTATGACATTTGTGAATATAAATAGTTGGCAACTAGAACGCCACAGTATTTATACACTACACATGCATTTATTTAAATAGATGTTTACGAATCTGTCAATGAAAAGTGAAAGAAAGAACTTTGGAAAACGTCAAACAAAATATTTCCAACAGTATTTTGACGTTCTAAAATTTGTTAGAACGTTTAATACAACAAATTTCAATATATTTTTATCGAAATCATAGAAAATGGTAGGCACATAAACGACTTTTCTCTTTTTAAATGATTATATTCGGTCGGTTTATATTTTTAAGGTCTCGGAGATTTCAGAAATATAAAAAATTTTTAGTTTTTGATGTCAAAACTCAAAAAATTAGTCTTCAAATATAATGACGATTCTCCAAGATTATTTTACGTTTATAAACTAGGAATAAACTCCAAGTAGCCATATTTTCATCAGCAACTAAACATTCTAACTAAACGATTTACAGTTTAGACGCTTTTTAATGTTTCAAAAATACCAAAGTACAAATGACATTTGACAAATTTCAAATAACTTTACAATGGTTTGATGTCGTTTAGGGAGGCACGTATCAATGTAAGCATCCCCTTGGGTGAATCAACAATAACTATACATGGATAGAAATTGACACTTGACAAAACGTCACAAAAGTTTTCCCCAAAATGTAATGACGATTCTCTAACATTAGCTTGACGTTTATAAACCAATATATTCATGTTTTAGTGAGATCTGTCAAAGTTTTTGATGAACTGGAATAGTTTTCTTTACATATACATTTTTTTAAAGCCAATGCCAAAGATAGGTACGTTTGCTTTCTACGCCTTGAAAAACCATCAAATCCGTCTCTGGGTTTGGTCGAATGCACAATGCGCATGGATCCATACACCTGATAATTGGTTCTCTTGGTTTGGTGTTCTTTTCATATTTAGCATTTTTGTTTGTATTGTATCCCAGTTGATACTTTCTTATAGTGAATAAATTATTCTCTTAAGTCGAGTTGCGTGCATTTGGATTTGAATTTTTTAAGTGCACATTATGGTCAAGGGTGGACCGCAATATGGCGGAGTCTCTCATTTGTTATATGTAGAAACTTTTTGTTAAAGTTTTCCTTTTTTGGGGGATCGTCGAACTATTAAAACAATTCGTTCATAGTATTTACTATTTAGTGAAATAGAAAAACTATTTTTGGAAAGCACACTTTTATCTTGCTGCTGCTACTGCTGACAGGCGAGGTTTTTGGATCGCGTCTTGCTCGTGGTGAATCAAATCTCTGGATAGGATAGGCACAATGCAAGTGCAGACATGGTGTGGATATTTTTAGAGGTCAGTGTGGCATTGATTTGATTTATTTAGGATAAAATGCTTCAATTAATTCTTTTTTAATACAGAACAAAAAGACATTTTGTAGCAAGAAAAAGAATTTGTTTTATTTCTGTAATGATCAGGATAAGATTGTGTTTATTAACTTCCCATAGGAAGTTATTGTAATGGGTCCGATTTGTCAAATTGAAAATTTTGACATTTCTCGACGTTTCAAGGTCCCTAGAGTCGAAAAAAAAGATTTTTAGAAAGATGTCTGTGCGTGCGTGTGTACGTACGTTTGTACGTCCGTACGTCCGTACGTCCGTATGTCCGTACGTCCGTACGTCCGTACGTCCGTACGTCCGTACGTTCGCGACGTTTTTTTCGTCGTCCATAGCTCAAGAACCAGAAGAGATATCAATTTCAAATAAATTTTGTTATACAGATAATAAGGCAGAAAGATGCAGAAAGGGCTCTAAAGAAAATTGCGTGGGTGGTTTTTTCACTATAGCAGGTTGAAAAAAAGGTGAAAATTTTGGTTAACCCTAAATATCTTACGAACCAAAAACGCTAGAGACTTGAATTAAATTTTATAAAATATATTGTAACGTGATACCAAACAAATATATTTTTTGAAAAAAATCGATATAACGGTTTTTTTTATAAATCAATAAAACTGAAAAAAAAAATTTGTCACCTCCAAAATTTTACGACTGAAATATGATTTCATCTCTAAAACAATTTTGTGCAACGAAGAATAATGTTTTTGACATCTGATAAAATTTTGACAAAAATTGAGTTGACAGTTTTTATTACAAAAAATAAAAACCTAAAAAATAATGTATAAAAGTTGGTAAAAATTGATTTTCGACTCAAATATCTTTTCAAAACTTTGAGATATTGGCTTTAATTTACTTTTATATTTCAAAACATCTTGTTGTCAACATTCAGCTAAAGTTTGAAAAAAATCGATTAGACAGTTTTTGTACAAAAAATTAAAAACCGAAAAAAAATGAACAAAAGTTCGTAAAAAATGATTTTCGACTCAAATATCTTTTAAAAACTTTGAGATAATAGATTCTAACTAATTTTTTCTTATAAGAAATATTGTTTTCAACATTAGGACAAATTTTGAGAAAAATCGAATTGACAGTTTTTTTACAAAAAATAAAAACCAGAAAAAAATGTATGAAAGTTGGTAAACATTGATTTTCGACTCAAATATCTCTTCAAAAATTTTATATATTGGTTTCAAACTAATTTTATCTTATAAGAAATATTGTTTTTAACATTTGGTAAAATTTTTAAAAAATTCGAATTGACAGTTTTTTTACAAAAAATAAAATTCTAAAAAAAAAACAATACTAAAACTTGGTAAAAATTTACTTTCGGCTCAAATAGCTTTTCAAAAATTAAATATATTTGCATCAAACTTATCTTATTTCACAGAAAATATTGTTTTCAATATTCAGTAATTTTTATATAAAAATCCAACAGTCCGTTTTTTTCATAAAAAATAAAATCTACAAAAAATAGAGCGCAAATTTGGTAAAAATACATATAGACAAACTTTTAAGCAAGACAAATCGACAGACAGGATGGGAAGTTATCAGTGTGGGTCGCATCCCAGCCTCTTTTTTTTAGAGGATATTGACCCTTTAAGGTTTTGGCAATAGAAGTAGTTGACTGGAAAGACACATTGATCTTTGTTTGGGAAAATTGACAGGAGGTAATTTGGAGCGTTTGAAATTCTTTGAACTGTCAATATTTTTTTAAATTTTATTTTTACATTTAAATTCTTGAAAGCAGCGAAATGTATGCATACCTTAACGCTTTAAGTGTAGTTTACGAATCTTATTTTCTAGACGATTAATTCTGAAGAAAAAAAGGAGGGTAATAATTTATACTTTTTATCTAGTTGAACTAATTAGTTAAGAACTGCAGCGGAAAAGTAATGTCGATGAAATATGTAAAAATAAAACTAGTTTACAGTTAAAATATTTGTTTTAATTAAACGCTTCATGTATCATTATTTATCTCAGTAAGAAGTGACGTATATAATCACTTCAATTTGACATACTTTTAAGCTAAGTATACACGATTGGGAGATCTTTTAATATTGGCAAATTGTTCGCAAAAAATATTTCCCATTTTCTACCATCTATGTAAACACACAAGTTTATCTGTCAAAAGCGACAGTTCGGTCAATCGTGAATACTTAGCTGTATTCGTAAGCCAATCGAACCTATTGGTCTAGATTGATAAATATATTTGATTAAAAAAATCTATGTGCATCAAAAATGCATTTTAACAACTGTCAACTGCCAAAAAAACATTTTGTATCAAAAGTATTTGCGTCGGTAACGCAGTGTTTTAAATTCGTATGTAGTCGTTCTTTTGATCAATCTATGTGCATCAAAAGTGCATTTTAACAACTGTCAAATGCCAAAAAAAAACATTTTGTGTCGGTAATGCAGGGTTCTAAAATATTATTTACTCGTACTTTTGATAAATCTTAAGGTGTTTTGCTTAATAAGATCAGAACGCTGAGCAGAGCCTTAGAAAGTCGAGTATATTTTGAGCAAAGTGTGATTAGGACTATATGATTTATTTATGAAACAAACTTTAGAACTGATCTGTCAAAAGATTGGGAATTTGCTATCTGTGTCTGTCATCCCAAACCCAAACAAAATTAATGTTTAAATAGCTGCTCAGTTTCGGTTTCGACTAAAGTTTAACCCAGTAATATGGTGTTGGACGTTTTAGACACAAAGTTTAAGTCAAAAAAGTGTGGGTAAGCTCATTTTGCCGTAGCCACCCCGTAGATTAATTTAACTACAGTCCGATTATAAATAAGTTATTTTTACTACGAACGTAAGTCCCCATTTACACTGGTTAAATGTTATAGTAGTTGTCAAAACGTTCAAACTTGGTTCAAATTTGTTTACATTTGTATACACGATTTCATATTTCACTTACCTCTTGTTTATTATCAGCACCTGCTGTCGACTTCCTAAGTTCCATTTGTGGAATCATTGATTCCATTCCTGACATTAGTACACTTGCTCCAAGGAATTTATTTAACAATGATCGTGCTTCACGGTCTTCCATTGTATCACCATCCACAACAACTATAAATATACATTTTTTAAACGTCAATGTCATTTTTGTCAAACAGAAAAAAATGAAAATTAAATTCTTACCGTTATCGGCGTTTCTCATTCTGTCAAGAACATCATCGACTCCAGTGACTTTTGAGCCACCGCTGTTCAAAAATGATCTTGTATTGATCTTTCGTCGTACTTCTGATGTTTCATCTTCACTCTCGGTCACAACTTTCGAATGCTTTCTTGATGAACGGATTTCAACATCATCTTCTGAATCATAATCGTATTCAGTTGATTTAGCACGAACTTCATATTGATCGGCTGCATCAGCGGTAGCTCCGGAATTAGTTCGTGTGCGTAGGATTAGACCAGCTTTTGGATAACCACTGGACTTTTCTGTCACAGACGATGATGATTCTTTGCGAATAAATTTTTCACTCATTTCTTTGACTGATCCACGACGGACCATTTTCGAGGTGGCTTTTGTAAACTCAGCATCATCTGTCAAAGAGGGAATCTCACCAGGCTGAAAGGAAATACAAATTGTGATCAAATCAAGTCAACTGTCAAATATTTAAATGTCAAAAGCCTATTAATTAATTTCCAACTTACCTTATACTTTCCAATTTTCTGAACCTTTGTCACTGTTGTCAAACCGTCTTTTGAAAGTTTTTCGCGTTTGACAGTTTCGCTGTCACGACGATCGTATTGTGTTTCCATGTCTACCAAATCTTCAGGATTTGTCGAATACACGGTCACTTTTCGTTCACCAACTGGTTCGGCCCCATTTTCTGAGTAATATTTCTCCGTTATAACTGTTCCGGTGACTAGAAAAAAAACCGTTTTAAATGTTAAAAGAATAAGTATCATTAAATTAAACTATTTCCTAACCTTTTGTGGTTTCACTGGGCTGAACAGTGTTATTAGTGTTGGTTGTTGTCTTCTTCTTAAGAGCCCGAATACCAAACAATGGCCTGCCATCTTCATCGGTTGGTCCGATTCCGTAACTCGATGTTACACAATCATCATCAGTGGCAACACGTTGGCGATGAGTCTGTTGAGTTCTAGACATGGAAGACGATGAAGTCGAAGTGGTTTTCTTAGCCGATAAAGCTCGAGTGACTTTCTCGTTATCCGATGGTTTTTTAAGAATATTCTTAGTAGCCCAGATGGGTTTCGAATCTTTGGGTTCGTCTTTCTTCAGAGGTGTTCGTTTATTGGTTGTAGTCGTTGTTGTGGTCTGTGTTGTTGGTTCACCAATCTTTCGAACTTCAGTTACCTTTGTTACAATGCGGCTGGTTTTAGTCTTGGGACTGATGCTACGTTCACGAATGATTTCTTCGTGTTCTTCAATATGGCGAGATTCAATTATTGATTCCGAGTCAATTTCATCATCTGTCAGTGGATGGTATTTTTCTGATCGCACTGGAGTTTCTCTCTTCGAAGTTGGAATTGGACTTTCCCTTACAGAAGACGATGAGGTCTTTCTGATTGTACTGATCTTCGTCATTCTTGAAACTTCTTCCTTGGTCTTGGTTTCAAGGAGTTTCTTTACCACTCGAATCTGAGCACGAATACGCCTCCTTTGTTCGTACAAAGTGACAATATTCAACATCTCTTCAAGAAGATCAAGCTCGTAAACATCTTCGATATTTGGAATATCCGAAGAACTTAGTTTGCGTTTGGGTTTTGGTTCTTCTTTATGCTTCAATCCAACACCGAATTTTACAGAAGTCCTTGGGCTTGGCTCGTAGGGTTCTTCATCGACGGAAGACTTACGGGAGTAGTTTGTCTTTGTTATCTCTAGGGAGTCTTTTCGGTGTTCAAGAGAACTCTTAGTTGGCTCCATGTACGATGGTCTTCTATTCGTTGGCATTGGTGAAATATCTCCGGGAGATTTCTCGAAAATATTGCGACGTGCGGCAACAGTCTCTGGAACTGCTCTGCCTCGGGGTGTTCTTCCGCTTGATGTTGGTGTGGATGGTTCATTGCCAGACGGACGTCGAGGACGCCTTGATGAGATGTCTTCAGTTACCCGCTTTGATGTTGATCTATGGGTGGTAACTTGTTTGTGGGACGAGACCGTGCTTGTTGATCGAGCCGGTGAGAGGTCTCGTTCATCGTCATCTAGAAAAGAGGTTTCATTTAAGGGATTGTCTTTTGGAGTGCGTGGAGCATTTCGTGTCGTGTGGTGTGTTGTAGTTTCATCCCGCCTAGAGCTGAAGGTATAATCCTCAGGCTCTTCAACAGGTTGTTGGTTTCTACGTGGGGAAGGTGAACCATTGTATGGAGTTCTACGTTCTGGGTATTCTTGTGTGGATGATCTTCTACGAGTTGTGTGATCTGACAATTCACGTGTTTCCGTGTAGCGATCAGACAATGGCTGATCTCTAGTTGGATACCTGGGTGAGTGATCTTCTGAATACCTACGTGATGGTGTTTTGTCTTCGGGTTGTCGAGGAGATTTGATGGTAGTCTGTGTGGTTGGTCGGTTCTCGGGATGACTTGATTTGCGTGTGGGAGAACGTTCCGTTGATCGTTGAACAGTTTCTTGGTGTGACACTTCGTAGATGTTACGTGTCCTTGAAGAACCATAGACATCTTTATGAACATCATCATCTGGTTCCTGGTGAGCGTATCCATCAACATACTGAGGAATGAATTCGTTTGGATATCTCGAATCCGAGTCATCGGATGGATGTCTTTCTGAAGGTGATTTTGCTGGCCTACTGGGACGTTTTTCAGGAGAGCTCTGCTTTATTGTTGTAGTTGTAGTCTTGTTGGTAGAAACTTTGTTCTCAAATAGTTCCTTCCTCTTGGACACTGAATCAATTGACTTATCTGGTTTTGACTTTCCATCTTCGGGATAGGTTTTGGGAGAGCCTTCCCTTCTTGGTTCTTCTTCCGGTGTAAAGCCAATGATATCATCGAGCTTCACGTCAGGTTTTGGTTTCTTTTCCCAAACGGATGGTCTCGAAAGAATATCAATCTGTCGTTCAGTATATTTCTTTTCAGTTCTCTCGGTTAGAGGTGAAGTTGGCTTGAACTTTCTAACCGAAACAGGACTATCTTCAGGGCTCTCGGACTCTTCAACATCACTTGGTCTTGATATTTGTCTCTCAATACGTGCTACAAGCTCAGGTGACCTTTGTGGAGCTGACGGAGCCAGTTTTTCGGCCTTTGTTGTGAACTTATTGACCTTTTCCGAAACACTCAAGACACACTCGTCGGTTTTAAGGTCTTCATCTAAGTCCTCAATACTTGGCCTCTCCACTCGTCGGGGCTTCGAAGTTATAACCTCCTTAGTAACACTGTCGGCAGTTTTTAAAAACTTACTGACCTTTTCATCGACCGTTAAAAGACACTCATCGTCGTCTTCAGGCATATCTTTTTCAGGAATATCTCTGCGGAATGGAGCCGATGTCTTTGGCTTGCTCACTTCTTCGGCAGTGCTTATGAATTTAGAAACCTTGTCATGAACACTTAGGAGGCACTCACTATCAACATTATCCCCAGTGATAATTTTTGGAGTTTGTCTTCTGGGAATCGACTCTTTTTCGATAAACTTTGTTGTACGAGCTCTGACCGTATTCTCGTTTGTCTCTTCACTGACCTCGGTGATCTGACATCCCACAAAATCATTAGTCTCTTCTTCAAATATTGGAATGTTTTTCACATTTGGCTTCCTCTTTGGCTCATCCTCTGGTTCCTGAACAACATCAGGATAGCGTGGTTTGCCTGTGTAGATATCGACTGAAACTGGAGTTGGAACGATTTTGTTTGGTGATGGTTCCCTAGAGCTTTTGGCGTGCTGAATATCGATTACAACATTTTCCATGTCTTCACTATTGATGACCTTGTCAAATGTGGTCAAATTGATAGTTTTGGTACTCAGATGCTTGCTGGGGCGTCGTTCAGTTTTAGGAGAAGACCTATCGCCATTTATGGGTCTTGGAGATTCACGTTGCGTCTCCAGAGGTTCATTTCTTACAGGACGTCTGTTGATTGGAGTCTTTATAATGTTCTCGCTTGTTGACCTCGACATTTGGACATCCTTGTTCACCTTTGTTACACGATGAACCGGCGCAGACTCTTTCCTTTCAGTGACCGGAAGTTTTCTTGAAGAAGGCTTTTGTGGGAAAGAAGTATCAACCTCTTCAGCGTCCGTAGGGACCTCAGAGTCTCTTTCAGAGTCCGTTGGAACGGGAACCTCTTTGTAAACTTTGCTGGTCACCTTTTTAGTTGTGGTCGTGTCACTCGTAAACTTGCTTCCATTTGACTTTGATGTCGGAACTTTTGATGATGGCTTCTTCGACGATGGTGAAAACTTTTCTGGTGAACTAGTTACTTTGGTTGGTGAAGTTGGAGGGGTAACTTGGAATTTAGCCGTCGTAACGTGTGTTACCTTTGGCTTTGACTTGTCAATGGACACTGTTGTCTTCCGCGTAGTACTAACGGTCTCTGTGATGTCTTCTAGTTTTACGGACCTCGTTGGACTTGGTGACTTTCTGGATGGACTCATGTTTGGAGAACGATACGGAGAGTCAACTTCAACATCGCTGCTTGGACGTGATGGGCTCGAGTCTGGTGAGATGCTTGGTGAATGTTTCCTCTCGGTTGGCCTTGAACTTGGTCTCGATTCGACAGGGAGTTTTGATGGCTTCTTGGGTGATTCTGTTGTTGGTTTCGGACGAGTTGCTCCAGTTAAACGTGAAGTTACAGTTGTTGTTGTTTTAGTTGTTGCACCAAAAGTTGATTTCGGTTTACGGATTGGTGATGGCAAATCAGCTGGTACTCGTCTCTCTGTTGTCGGTTGAGATCTTGTGGAAGATAGTGGTGTGGTTTTAGTTGGGATCTTATCCCTTGTGGATGGTTGAGTTCGAGGACGTTGAGTCCTATTTATATCTTGCTCATCTAGAGTCGATCGATTGCGAGTAGTAGTTGTTGTGGTTGTAGTGGTAGAAAGTTTACTTGGGCGTCGCAAAGTCGATGGTTTCTCACTTGGCGACTGGTCTCCAGGACGGCCTTTAGGATATCGCTTTTCGAAGTCAGTCTCTTGGACCTTTCTTTGCACTGTCGTACTTCTATTGGTTGTTTCTTCTAGTTTGCTTGGTCTTGGTCGAGTTGGCTTATCTGATGGTGACTTATCACCAGGGTAAGTCTTTGTTCCGGGCTTTTCCGTTGGAGATCTATCCCGTGGATAGGATCGTGTGCCAGGCTTGTCAGACGGAGATCTATCCCGAGGATAATCTTCAATTTGTGATGTAATCTTTGTTGTGTAAAGAACCGTTTCTTCAGTAGTGTGGGGTCCATTAGGTTTCTGCAGTGGAGACTTACTATCATCGAAAGGTATTTTTCTATATGATTTGACAACAATGGTCTCATCATCAATGTCTTCATCGATTGGCTTCTGGGGCGATGAATCACGGGGATAAGATCTAACCGATGATGGTTTTCCCGAAGGAGATCGGTCACGAGGGTGATCTTCAGGGGACCGATACTCAGTTTCTTCAACAGTAGTTTCACCTTTTTGTGTTCTACTCGTTTTCTTCACAACCGTAATATCAATGCTTTCGTCAGTTGGTTGGCGTGTTCTGGGCTTTCCCGAAGGAGATGTTAAGCGGGGTTGACCACGTGTGATTTTTGGCTTATCTGCCGGATATGTTTTTCTAGGTGAATGATCTTCATCCTCTTCAATATCGAAAGTCTTGCTTTGCTTTGTTAGCCTTGTGGTAGATGAGATAAATATTTCTTCAGTTTCTTCATCAGTTGGACGGTGAGAATCTCCATTTGTTTGAGGTCTCTTGGGAGAGTACTCCCTTGGTTGTTTAGGTCTACCCGATGGAGACAAATCACGGGGATGATTCTTTACTGTCTCACCATCAATAGTATACACAGCAATAACGGTTTCAGTATTTTCATCATCTTCATCGGTTTCATCGTCACTTGTTGGGCGTCTTCGTGGCTTTTCCGATGGTGATTTCCTTCGAGGATGATCTTGAACTATTATCTTTTCCGAAATTGTTTTATCTTTATTGAATTTAGAGGTGGTCTTTCGAACAGTTTTTTCAACCTCGCTTACAACTGGTTGACGTCTACTGGGCTTCTCTGAGGGTGATGTTCTGCGGGGACTATCTTTTGTAGGTTGTTTCTGAGTTGGTGATCTCTCCCGAGGTAATGTCTTAATGGGCGATGATCCACGAGGAGTTTTTGTTGTACGGTCATCAACAGTTGTTGTCTTTACTGTTCTCTGAACAACCGTCTCTCCGACTGGTCTTGGCTGACGACCTATTGGTTTCCTAGTTGGACTTGTTTCTTGATTTGGCACTGATTTTCTTGGTTTTTCTGTCGGAGATCTATCACGAGGATAATCTCTTTGACCAGGTTTCTCTGATGGAGAACTATGCCTGGGACTCTTTGAAAAGCGGTCTTTAGTTGTTGTAGACTCAGAAGTAGTTTCAACAATAACAGTTTCGTCAAATACTCCCGGTTTTTTAGACTTATCAGATGGAGACCTATCACGAGAATAGTCTTTAGGATGTGGTTTGCCTGTGGGAGAAGTTCCCCTCGGGCTTTTTGACAAACGCTCAGTTGTTGTTGTAGACTCAGTGGTAGTTCTTTCAATCGTGCTAGGTTGTCTGGGCTTATCGCTTGGAGACCTGTCACGAGGATAGTTCCTTGACCCTGGTTTATCAGTAGGAGACCTGTCACGAGGATAATCTCTTGATGTTGGCTTTTCTGATGGAGAAGTTCCTCGTGGGCTCTTTGGAAAATGATTTTCGGTTTCTTCTGTTGGTCTTGGTCCTCTATTCTTTGATAAGGGAGATTTTTCTCTTGGTTTGTCCTCAGGATATTTCCTGATGGGTGATCGATCAATCCTTTCTTCCAAAGTTGTTTCATTTCTTGTTGTCTTGTTTGTTCGTTTAACAACTTCTTCGTAATCTGTATCGACTGGTTCACGATCTCGTGGTACTTTTGTTGGTGATGACCTACGGGGTTGATCTCTGGGCGACTGATTAGGACCTGTAGTTCTTGGTTTTTCAGATGGTGATCTTCCACGGGGACGGTTTTCAAACTCAACGTCTTCTACATCTGTCGATGTTGTAGTTACTTTTGTAGTTTTTGACTTATTTACAACATTTGTTTGTTCGTCAGTGGATTTATAGATTCGTGATTTTTCGGAGGGTGAGCTCTGACGGGGCTGTTTTCCAACTGGAGATTTGCTATGAGGGCGATTTTCGACTGGTCTTGGCCCTTGGTCTTTTGGATACCTCGAGCGAGGAGATGGAGAACGATCACTAGGTTTGGATTTTTGAGGAGACTTTTCCCTTGGCTGATCCTCAGTTCCTGTTGGTCTTGGTCGACGACTTGGTTTTACAACATCAACGTCCAAGTCCGTAGTAATAGTTTTCTTCTCTGTTTTCTTCGATGTCTTCTGAACGTAAGTTTCATCGATTTCTTCAGTATCCGATGGTTTCTCGGGTTCTTCAGATGGTGAACGACTTCGTGGTCGACTTCGGATGCCATATTCTGTTGTGGTCTCAGTGGTAACAATTTTGGGGCTCCTTAGTGGTTTTTCTGTTGGAGAACGATCACGAGGACGAGTTGTTGGGAAGACTTCTTTAACTTCGTTTTCAATTCTTGTATCCTTTGTTGTTTTTATAGATTTTATGGTCGTTGACTCATCAATGCTTGTTCTTATTGGACCTTTAAGTTTGGAAGTTGGAGATTCTTTTGTGACGGGATAATCTTTTGGTTGAGAAGTTAACTGGTCAGGGGATCTGTTATCGAAAGGTTTGTTGTCCTTAGGACGTTGTGGTCTTTCGACGACTCCTCTCTCAGTGTCCAAAAACTCATTTATGACTGTTGTCTTGTCTATCCTATGAGTTTCGTTGATGCTCTTTGTTTTTGGTCGAGTAAGATCATCAACGGGAGATCGATCACGAGGATAATCATTAGGTTGTGTTCGACGAGTTGTAGTCGTTGTTCTATATTCTTCAGTTTCGTCAGTTGTTGGTTTCTTGCTTGGAGATCGATCTCGAGGCGAGTCTTTTGGTCGTGAGACTGGAGACTTATCAGGAAATTCACTTTGAACTGTTATGTCACTCGTTTTCTTAGTAGTTTTCTTGGTTATAGTCACGTTGGTTTCCTTTGTTGTTGGCTTCTCAGGAGATCTATCACGAGGAGTTTCATTTGTCCTTGGCCGACTTGACGGCTCAGTGGGTGATTGGTCTCTTGGGATAGATATATATGAGCCATCACGTGTATCTGGCTGCCGTTCTCGAGGACGTTTCACCTCAAAGACATCATCATGAATTTCTTCCGTCGAAATTTTCTTTGTTTTCTTGGAAGTTTGAATTGTTACATCCTCTTCTTCTGTTATGTGATGAGGCTTAGTTTTCTGTTTATCAATTGGTGAACGATCACGGGGATAGCTTTTTGGAGTGTATGAAGGATAACGATCTTCGATAACACCGTCTGTAACATTAGAATGAGTAGTGGTAGTAGAGATTATGACGGTTTCATCAGTAACTGGCTTTCGGGTTGGAGATCTATCGCGTGGATACTCTTCAGTTGGAGTTGAACCACGGATTGGCTTCTTTAAAGGAGACTTTCCGCGAGGAGTCTCACCAGTTGGGCTCGATTCACGAACTGGCTTTCCGGTTGGGGATCTATCACGTGGGTAGTCACCACTTGGGCTGGTTCCACGAGTTGGCTTCTTCGAAGGAGATTTATCCTGAGGAGACCTATGAGAAGGACTTTCTTCACCTGCTGGCTGCTTCAATGGAGACTTTCCACGAGTGGTAGTATCTACATCAAAAGTAGTTTCTCTAGTGGTGATAAAAGTTCTTGTTTCAGAAGGAGATCGATCTTTTGGTAAGCGATCATTTGTGGGAGATTCCTCTCTTGGTCGCCTTGCTTGTGGAGATTGATCTCTTGGACGAGAGCCAGGTCCGGAACGTGTCGTTTTCCTGTCAATTTCATCAACAATCTCAGTGGTCTTTTGGATACTTGTGGTTTCATTGACTCTTCCTGGTTTTTCTGATGGAGAACGATCCCTCGGATGGTAATCATCATCTGTTTCACTTGGTTGCACCTCTTTGGGAGTCTTTCGGTTTGGTCTTCTTTCAGTTGATGGTGACTTATCTCGAGGTTCATCACGGGTAGTTTTGACAGTTGTTGTAGTTGTTTTTGTCTTGCTGGTGGTGTATTTACTAGGAGTATCTGAATCATCATCACAATCTTCAATGCTAACCGTATCGCTGGGTTGCTTTTTATTCGGACTTGGTGAACGTCCAAAACTAGGAGACTTATCACCTGGCCGAGTTTCTTGAGGAGATTGATCTCTTGGCCTAGAGCCAGGTTTTGAACGAGTTGTTCTTTCGTCAATTTCATCTACCACTTTCGTGGTCTTTCGGGAAGTTGTAGTTTCATCGACCTTCCCAGTTGGAGAACGACCTCTTGGACGGATATTATCTTCATAAGTTGGCTTGCCTTCTCTTGGAGATTTTCGGTTTGGGGACGGCGAACGATCATCGGTGATCTTCGTTGTTGTCACTATTGTAGTTGTTTCGTCATATTCATTTGTTTTAGGTCCTTTTGGAAGTTTACCCACTGGAGATCGATCACGTGGGCGATCACCAGTATTATCTTCTTTTGGTCTAGATGTTGGTTCTTTCTTGTTTGGAGACCTATCGCGAGGATACTCTCGAGTGGTTTTGACAGTTGTTGTAGTCTTTGTTGTCTTGCTAGGATAGGACTGATCATCATCATCGTCGTCACAATCTTCAATGCTTACAGTGTCACTAGGTTGCCTCTTCTTGGGACTTGGAGAACTATCAGAAGGCTTGTGTTTCGAATCAACTGTTGTTCGTTCAGTTTCGATAAACTCCTGAGTTTTATTCGTTTGATCAACAACTGTTTCTGAATTCATACCCAAAATTTGACGACAGCGTTCTTCAAAGGTCTCACTACGTTCTAACGGAGGCTTTGTTCCTCTAGGCCTTGATGGTTCAGATGGACGAGTGGACTCATCATCTGGACGAGATGGTTCCTTGCCATGAGATGGCCTTCGGTTGTCATCGTCTGGATAACTAGGTTCATTTTCGGGACCCTTGGTCTTCCTAGGTTCATCTACCAATTGCGAAGGTTTGCGGTCTTTGGTTGATGGGGTTTGATCAGTGATATCTTCCTTAGGACGCCTCTGAGGTCGCTTTGGTTCTTCATCATCATAAGGTTCCGTTGGTTTGTCAACCGAGTATGATGGCTTACGGCCATCTTGCCCTGGACGTTTTGGTTCTTCATCGACCGGATGAGATGGTGTGTCTTGAGGTGTTCGTGTTTTGGTCACATTTCGTTCGGTATTGAGAAAATCATTTGTGACAACTTTCTTGTCAGTGCGCTTTGTCTTTTTAAATATCGAATCTTCCTCGTCGTAGGTCTCCCGAACTTGTTCAGGTCTACGATACTCAAAGTCACTTGTTGGTGATCCAGCCCTCGGAGAATCAGGTTCAAAGCCTTCATCATCCGAAGTTGGACGCTGAGAGCTTGGCTTCCTCTTGCCCTTTCTATCTGGCACATAGCCCTCGTCGAGGTCTTCAGGTTCTGCCAATGGCTCGGTATCTAACTCAGACTCCGGTTCTTGATCGGGTTGTCGTCTTGTCTTGGTTGTCGTGTCACGATTTATGGCGTTTTCAACTTTGACAGTTTTAGTAAATCTAGATGTGGTACTGTTATCGACTTTAGATGGAGAAGATAATGGCTTCGGAGTGGTTGTGTTGGATGGTGATTTGACTTTATTGTCTTTCGTGGATTTAGGTGCATTGTGAGGGGTGGTGCTGGTTGTGGTTGTGGAAAATGGTGCTGGTGATGATAAATTGTTCGTTGTTGGTCTGTCTGATGGTGATCGGTCGGCTGAAAAAACATGTGATCGAGAATGGAATAGTGATTAATGAGACACACACAGTGATGAGGTGATCAAACAAAAACAAGAATGTAAATTTTATTAATAACTACGCACTACTGGGGATTTAAAGTAAACCTAACTCTACCTTTTGGAGCACTAGGAATGTAATGGGGATAGGATACATGTTTGTCTGTCGTCTGATTATGTTTCTCGGTGATTTCGCTGGCCTCGCTGAGGGTTATGTATCCCTCGGGCTTGGCGGTTAAGGGCTTCTTACTATATATGGTTTTCGGTTGAACTTGAACGGTCTTGGGTTCTTTGTTTTTCGTAGATCTTGTTGTTGGTGTTACTGGTGATTTTTGAGGATGTGGGGTGGTGTGTTTTGTGGCTGTATCGATCAGTGTGTTTAATTCTTCTTCGGTGTTGTGGTGGGCCCTACGAGAAGTATTGGTAGTTGTACCTGTAAAAGGTTTGTTCGTTTTAACCTTAAAGCTTAACCTAGGCGAAATAGCAGCAAAACGCAAAACAAAATGAATTTTTAACGAAAAAATACCCCACCGAAAACCAAAAAATTCTCAAAATGATATTCAACAAAACCCAAAAACATTTCATTACAAAAATACAATAAGCACACCTAAGCACATGCTATGGGATTATCTTACCAAGCAATTTACTAGCTAGTCGACTAGACGGAAGTGTTGCATCGGATAGACCAAGCTGATAGTATTGGTTTTTATTGATCGGTTTCTCAATAACACCTTCGCTTGCAAGAAAATCTTCGGTTGCACCAAATATTTTCTTGCGCAGGATAGGCTCAACTATAACGGGCTGCTCCTCTTTAACTGAGGGAAGCACATTAGTGAGGCATATTGGTGATTTCTTGGGATTGGGAAAGGGTTGGTTTGGTTACTTACTTGTTGTCGGTTTTCCGGCTGCCTTGTCCGGCGAGGGCCTGGCTGTGATCTTTCTAGTTAGAGTCAGGTCGATTGTCTCATTTGACACATGGCTAGGTGATGATTTCCCGATTGGACTTTTGGGGCTAGACAGACGTCTTACTTCGGTTGGTTTGTGCGACTTTGTAACAGTTGCAGAGCTGATGCGACTTGATTCGGAATTGGTGACGCTGTCATGAGATGGACTGCGCCCGTCTCGCTTGGATGGAGAGTAAGAGTTTCGAATAGAACCGATGCTTGATCTTGGAGTGTGACGGTCGGAAGTACTATCACGACGAACAGATTCCACAGGGGAAGCACAGCGAAGTGATCGCGCAAAAGCTTGATGAGCGGCATCAATCTTCTTTTCGTATGTGATGCTGTTGCTGCGGTCCGAGGTGACGGACACAGTGTCCTCGCGATCGACACGAGGGGAACTCTCATATTGAGGAGCCGACTGTGTTGGAGTGCTGCGACCTGGCTTCACCGACGGAAAACCGTGGGTGGAAAAGTCCTCTGTGGTTGGCCTGCGACCTTGACTTGTAGGCTCAGCACCCGATGGACGTCTTGGTGAGTCCTCGGTTGGACTTCCATTCTTCACTGATGGAAAACCATGTGTTGAGTATCCATCAGTTGGTGGCCTACGTGCCTGATGTGCTGGAGGTTCTTGACCTGAAGGACGCCTTGGGGACTCACCGGGACTTGGTTCAGCTCCTAATGGGCGTCTGGGTGAGTCTCTTGTTGGAGTTCCAGCTCTGACCGAAGGAAATCCATGGGTACTGTAGTCCTCGTTGGTCGAAGTCACATTACGGCGTGTTTCATTTGTTGTGTAATTGGACCGAGTTGTATCGTTGCGATCAGTATGAATGATGTGCACCCTTTCTGTAGTGTTGTGCTCATCTGGAGACCTTGGTTTATCCGATGGATGTTGCTGAGTTGGCTTGTCCGATCTTACCGAAGGGAAACCATGGGTCGAATAGTCTGGACCAGGACGTCCTCCTGATGGGGATTGTCCTTTAGGCTCATTGATTGGTCGCCTGTTCGATGGATATCCCTGAGTAGTGTAGTCCTGGTTTTCGTTTTCATGATAGCTCTCAACTGTTTCAGTGGAGAAGCGACGGTTCTCTGAAAACTTAGCCGACGACTTTGACGAAGAGGACTGCTTGATGACTTCAGTGGCGTTATATCCATTAGTTGGGTAATCATCAGGCTGTGGACGACCATGTCTACTGGGTGTGATGGGAGCAAGTGCTTCGGGATAACCATCTGGCCCACGACGGCTTGGACTCTCATGATCGCGGACGTAACGATCACGCTCGTTTTGAATGAAATCTGAGCTGGTGATCTTTTCGCTGCGAATGCTTTGGCTGAGATCTTTCTTGATTGTCTTATTCGTTTTGGAGATCACTTCAACATTTTCCACCAGATCACTAGGACGACGGATTGGTGCATTCCTAGATCCCGGATGTTGATTGGTATCACGAAGAATCTGTGTTGATCGCTGATCAATTGAATCGGAAAACTTTTGTTCATTTGTATCACGAGATTGTTGTAAGCGAGAATAAATATCCTCCTGGGATGGAGTTTCAGGAGCATGTCGGGGGCTTGCTGGAACATTAGCATCACGAGTTCTAGACAAACGTGTGAAAACATCTTCCGAGTCTGCAATTCGTTTCTCGGTCAATTTCTGTGTTGTCGATGTGTTCGATGAAATTTTCTGCTGCTGCTTCATTGTCTGCGAAATCGATGTGGTGTCAGCAGCTGCAGCAGAGGCCTCAGTCTCATAGCGTTTGGTCTTAACTGTGGTGCCATCAGGCAGCTTCTTCACAGTGGTGATCATCTTTACTCCTGGTTTCGGATACTCAACAGTATTCGAAACTATGGCACCGGGTTGGGACATCAAATACTGGACATGCTGTTGATATTCGGGAGAAGCTTTGTCCATATCAACGTACTTCTTGCTTTCTTCGATTGTGTTGCTCGATGTTTCTTGTCGTTCGTTGCGTTCATTGCGTGAAAATTGCTGACGCTCACTTTGCACAGTACTCGAACTGTTGTTGTTCGCCTTTTGGAGCACGTTCTGGTAGTGTTGATCCTGATGGTTTGTTAAACGTCTGGGTTGCATGTCGAATCCGGGGTCTTCACTCGAGAACACCTGTTGTGATGACGAAGAGATAACTTTAGACGATGACGTCACCGAACTACTCTTCATTTCAGTACGGCCCGAATTTTCATCCCCAATCACGACTTTCTCTTGCAAGTGTGTCTTCGAACTCTCAGCCGCTTTCTTCACATAATTCTTGTCGTCACCCTGATGGGAAGCACTTGATTTTTGTTCGTTTCGACCAGCAAACTCTGCATGACCTCCAGGTATTTTTTCAACACCTTAAAATAAAAGTAACAAAAAGAATAAAAATTAAAATATTTTGAAGAATTAATAAAGAAATAGTTGAAAGTTTCTTACCATCTGTTTTGGCCAATGACTCAGTTCGGAACGCCCTCCCATCTGGACTTACTTCTGATGAAGTCTGCACATCCCAACCAGTAGTGTCCGGCACCAATACTCCCCCGGCAACACCTCCGCTATTGCGAAACTTTATTTCGTGCGTTGGACTCAGTGAGTCACGAATTTCCTTCGATTTCAAACTCTGGAAACTCTGATCGACCAGCGAGTCCCCATGACTTGGTGTCAAAGGGGTCTTGCCAAAGTGCATATCTGTTGCTGGATTCATTATTTCACCGCCTGCTGGACCGCCTGTTGAATAGAATTCTCGAAGTCTCGATTCACGTAATTTATACAAGTGCGAACGTATTTCTTTTTTTCGACCGAAATCTTCAGATTGTTGCCACTAAAAGGTGAAAAATAAAAACAAGTTCTTGGGTTTATTTTTGTTCGCTTATAATTCAAAATCAAGTAAATAAGTTATGATAGCTTCGTGTTAGGAAAAAATTAAATTAAGTTGTCGTTCGATCGAAGTTCGTTGTTAGACTAAAGCTTGAATATCTATCGGATACCAGACCAGCTATGGGCCAGCTAGAATTTCATTGGAAGTCGGGGGTGTCACCGATATTATACTTGTATACTCAGGGCTTAGTCAGAGTAAGCTATTATAGAGTCTGGTGTGAGCGTTGACAGCCCACACCAGCCAGCCAGCAAAACTACTCACTCGCTACATGACATGGCCAAGAGCTGTATAGTATAGTGATGATGATGATGTTTACCTTTTCTGGTCGTCTTAATAGATATTTTCGAAGAAGAAAAACAAACTCAGTCTAAATCTGACTCGGAATCAATTCAAGACTACGTCATCGTTAAAAAAAATAAAAGTTTAGCTTTAGTATATTTTTTGCAATGAATAATTCGCATAGTGCACTAAGAGTTCGAAGAGTTCTAGTCTGCCTCCATTTAACCATCATTAGACCAGACTTGAATTTCATTCATTTTCATTTCTATAGGGGTTATAGCTTTAATATTGAGGACGCCATTTGGCGGCGACTAACTTATTTATTTATTTATAATGACATTCATGTCATTTATTACCTGATTTTTTAAAAACTTGGCAATAAAGTGCATGACAATAAAATAAAAAAAGTTAAATATAAATCGCAGCTTACAAAACTATTAAAACCGTATTAGAGTTTATTTTAAGCCTTTTTTTATTTTGCTATTTCAAATGTGAGATTACGTCATTTTCGTATAAGTAGATGATAGATAGTTTATTTTGCTTTTCGAAATAAATTAACTTTTCTTCGATTTGTATTTAAAAAATGTACACTTATGGTGGGTTGAATTTAATTGAATTTTATTTTTTCCAGATGAATAGAATACGATAAGTGGTGTAATATTAAAAGGATCTGGTTTTTAGTTTGTCGGATGTTAAGTGGTTATTTATTATACCCCAAGGTTTTTAAGAGTGCTGATAAAAAAGATTTCAAAGATCCAATAAAATTAATACAAATTTCATCTAAGAAACTTTCACCAAAATACAAAAATGTATACAAATTTGGGCTTTTAAACAGTTTTAAGGTTAATAGACTTTAAACAAATTACTTAACAAACGATTTCTTGACTTGTTTTTGAAACTAATTTTGATTGTTTTAATTTATTTTATCCTATTTTTAAGCATTAAGCTATAAAAAATAAACCCTATGCTAAATAAAAAAAAGAGGCTGGGATGCGACCCACACTGATAACTTCCCATCCCGTCTGTCGATTTGTCTTGCTTAAAAGTTTGTCTATATGTACTCGTATCAATTTTACCAAATTTGCGTACTATTTATTGTAGATTTTATTTTTTATGAAAAAACGGACTGTTGGATTTTTATATAAAAATCATTGAATATTGAAAACAATATTTTCTGTAAAATAAATAAGTTTGAAGCCAATATCTAAAATTATTGAAAAGATATTTGAGTCGAAAATCAATTTTTACCAACTTTTATACATTTTTTTAGGTTTTTATTTTTTGTAAAAAAACTGTCAATTCGATTTTTCTCAAAATTTTACCGAATGTTGAAAACAATATTTCTTATAAGATAAAATTAGTTTGAAGCCAATATTTCAAAGTTTTGAAAAGATATTTGAGTCGAAAATCAGTTTTTACCAACTTTTACTATTTTTTTTTTCGGTTTTTAATTTTTTGTAAAAAAAACTGTCAATTCCATTTTTTTCAAAATCTTACTGCACGTTGAAAACAATATTTTTTAAAAGATAAAAGTGAAGTGAGCCAATATCTCAAAGTTTTGAAAAGATGTTTGAGTCGAAAATGAATTTTTACCAACTTTTATTATTTTTTTTTAGGTTTTTATTTTTTGTAAAAAAACTGTCAATTCTTTTTCAAAATTTTATCGAATGTTGAAAACAATATTTTTTATAAGATAAAATAAGTTTTAAATTTCAAGTTTTTGAAAGGATATTTGAATCGATATTCAATTTTTACCAACTTTGAGTAATGTTTTTTTTAGATTTTTATTTTTTATAAAAAAAACTGTCAATTCAATTTTTCTCAAAATTTTATCAGATTTCCAAAACATTGTTATCGGTTGCTCAAAATTGTTTTGGAGATAAAATTATATTTTAGTCGTTAAATTTTGGAGGTGACAAATTTTTTTTCAGTTTTTTTGATTTATAAAAAAAACCGTTAGATAGATTTTTTTCAAAAAATATACTTCTTTGAGATCACGTTACAATTTATTATATAAAATTTAATTCAAGTCTCTAGCGTTTTTGGTTCGTAAGATATTTAGGGTTAACTAAAATGTTCACCTTTTTTTTAAACTGCTATGGTAAAAAAAAACCACTGACGCAATTTTCATGAGAGCCCTTTCTGCATCTTTCTGCCTTATTATCTGTATAACAAAATTTATTTGGAGTCGACATCTCTTCTGGTTTTTGAGCTATGGACGAAGAAAAAAACGTCGCGAACGTACGGACGTACGAACGTACGTACACACGCACGCACAGACATCTTTTTAAAAATCTTTTATTTCGACTCTATTGGCCTCGAAACGTCGAAAAATGTCAAAATTTTCACTTTGACAAATCGGACCCATTACAATAACTTCCTATGGAAAGTTAAAAATAAAAGGTAGGATTTATAGAACTTAAACAATATTTCCTGTTCTATTTCAACACGAATTACATTTCTTAGCACGTTTTTGTTACCTTGTCATCATTCAACGCAGATAAAAGATCAAGGACCGTACTCTGTAGCACAGGGATGTGACTGCAGATAGTTTGCGAAAAGGTGTGAAGATTATGAAAATATACTTCATCAACTTCTTCAGGGCTATTAACGAAACACTCCTGGAAAGCGTCACAGATATCAACAGTCTTATCTAACGAAAGGTTCTTGAAGTTAACTGGAAAGCCATCTGAGTTTGCAAAATTCCAAAATTTTTTAGGATTCTCTTTCAAAAAATTCAAAATTAGAGCCTTAAATTAGTTAAAGAGTTCAACATAAAAAGAGAAGATAATTGGAGACAGAGTTTTGAGATACGTTTTCCATGCCTTATTTCTTTTGTAACGCAGTAAAGGCAATTCTTTCGTGTACCAAGGATGTCTAAAGTTTGTATTTCTTAAATTCTTTATCGGTACATTTTTTTCAAAACAATAATTAAGGATCTTATAAAAAGTTAAAACTGCTTCGTCAATGTTAGAAAATGCAAGTGTATCAGCTATTCCAGAAATGGTTAAATCATCAGACAACTGCTGGAAATTGGCTTTTCTGAAATCAAAATTATACAAGCAATCAAAAGAATTACTCTGATCAATAAGGTGATTACTTAAATAAAAAAAAAAATGTCCAAAGGGGGCTTATATTTGTCAATATTAGTAATTCCTGATCTAGATTCTAGAACAAGAGTACTAATAGCGCCAGAAGAAAAGACTAAATCGAGAATTCGATTTTTTGAGTTTATAGTAGGTACAGCTTGTTTGCTGTAAGTCTGTAAGAAGGACTTTATCGAGAAGAGATAGTTCCATTTGTAAAGAAGAAGGAGAGGTTTCAAGGCAGGATTTGTCTTCGAATGGAATCCAGTCAATGTGTCGTAAATTAAAATCACCTAAAAAAGTAAAATATTGGTGTCAGAGCTGGACAAATTTATAAGATAGTCAAATGCCAAGCAGAGATCGTTATAAACAGACTCGAAACTTTTTGGAGGAATGTAAACGTTTAAAATGAAAAAAGTCTTAGTCAGTATCTTTGTCTTTACACATACCAGTTCAATTGATAATTCGAATGGAAAAGATACAGAAGAAGAGAAATATGTATTTTTTACCGCTATGAGAACACCTCCACCTAAATATTTTGCATTACCAACATGACGATCGTTTCTGTAAACTTCAAACTCTTGAAATTACGTTTTTATCTCCAAGACAATTTTTTGCAACGAAAAATAACGTTTTTAACATCTGGTTACATTTTGAGAAAAATCGAATTGACAGTTTTTTTTATAAAAAATAAAAAACAAAAAAAACATTACTCAAAGTTGGTAAAAATTGAATTTTGACTCAAATATCTCTTCAAAAATTTAAGATTATGGCTTCCAACGAATTTTATCTTATACAAATTATTGTTTTCAACATACGGAAAAATGTTGAGAAAAATCGATTTGACAGTTTTTCATACAAAAAAAAAATTTAATAAAACTTGGTAAAAATTAGATGTTTGACTTAAATATCTTTTCAAAACTTTGAAATATTGGATTTAAACTTCTTTCATCTTTTAAAAAAAGTGTTTTCAACATTCAGTAAAATTTTGAGAAAAATAAAATTGACAGATTTTTACAAAAAATAAACATCTAAGAAAAAAACAGTACTAAAACTTGGTAAAAATTTACTTTCGACTCAGTAACGTGATATTAAAGAAACATATTTTTTGAAAAAATCCATTTAACGGTTTTTTATAAATCAAAAAAAACTAAAAAAAATATTTGTCATCTCCAAAATTTTACAACTAAAATATGATTTTATCTCCAAAACAATTTTGTGCAACGAAAAATAATGTTTTTGACTTCTGATAAAATTTTGAGAAAAATCGAATTGACAGTTTTTTTTATAAAAATCTAAAAAAAACATTTCTCAAAGTTGGTAAAAATTGAATATCGATTCAAATATCTTTTTAAAAATTGAAATTTAGGCTTCAAACTTATTTTATCTTATAAGAAATATTGTTTTCAACATTAGCACAAATTTTGAGAAAAATCGAATTGACAGTTTTTTTACAAAAAATAAAACTCTAAAAAAAAATACTTGAACTTGGTAAACATTTACTTTAGCTTTTCAAAAATTAAAAATATTGGAAAATATTGTTTTTAATATTCAGTAATTTTTATATAAAAATCCAATAGTCCTTTTTTCATAAAAATTAAAATCTACAAAAAATAGCACGCAAATTTGGTACAAATTGATACGAGTACATTCGACAAACTTTTAAGCAAGATAAATCGACAGACGGGATGGGAAGTTATCAGTGTGGGTCGTATCCGAGCTTCTTTTTCTTTTTATAGAATAAAGTTGAAGATTTGAAGAAAAGGACACTTGGAAAGTTGAACGGAAAAATCAAAAAGCAGAATATAGAAATAAATTCTTTATAGTATAAAAAATTAAGCAACAAAAAGTGTTTAAGTTCTGAAATGAAAACGTACAAAAGTTCGGTTTTGTATTTTAAACTTGCCAATAAAAAAAAGTCAATAAAAAAATATATGTCACCTCGAAAATTTTACGAACACAAAATGATATTATCTCCAAAAAAAATGTTTTCCAACGAAAAGTAGCGTATTTAACATCTAGTCAAATTTTGAGAAAGATCGAATTGACAGTTTTTTTATAAAAAATAAAAACTTAAGAAAGCATTACTCAAAGTTGGTAATAATTGTATTTCGACTCGAATATATTTTCAAAAATTTGAAATAAAGCCTTCCAACTAATTTTAACTTAAAAGAAATATTGTATTCAAGCTTTGGAAAAAAATTTGAGATAAATCGAATTGAAAGTTTTCTTGCAAAAAATATAAACCTAAACAAAAAAATTAATAAAAGTTGGTAAAAATTGATTTTCGACTCAAATATATTTTCAAAACTTTAAGATATTGGCTTTAAACTACTTTTATTTTTCTGTAACGTACGCCGACATGTTCACCACACTCACATGGAGTATAGTCTTCTGCTACATGCAAATAACACACACAAGTGGCAACTGGCAATTTCACCATCGCACTCTACTGGATTTTGAACTTTAATTTTTAGAGTTCACCTTCAGTATTGTGCAAGGAAGTTGTTAGTAGTGGCCAAATTCAGTAATCTCGACTATTATGCACTGTCAGTGCATCTTATATCGAAGTTGAGCTACTTCAGCATCATATAATTGCAACAGTCTATTCTATTCAAATAAGGGTTCGAATACTTTTTTGAACAAATTTACTTTTTTGTAATTTTTGAGAGTCATAAGGGCAATCGGTTGGTTTCCCACCGTTCGTTCCTTAAACTTTTATAAGGTCACACATTGCGGTCGCGGCGCGATTTAAATTGCCATTCTTTCTACTTACCATTTTGTTTTCACTTTTCATTTTTATTTAGATTTAACTTCAACTTTGGTCCTAATATTTTGTATTAATAAAAATAAACATCCATATCTAATTGATAAAATTTTAAAATCGGCATATTTTTTACTTCGCCTTTTCTTTTTCTTACTGTGTTGCCAATTCAAAGTTTGCTGTATTCTCCGGACAGCACGAACGCGGTGATTTTTTTTTTCAGTTTTTAATTTTTTGTACAAAAACTGTCATTTCTATTTTTTTAAACTTAAATTGAATGTTGAAAACAAGATTTTTTGAAAGATAAAAGTAAATTAAAGGCAATATCTCAAATTTTTGAAAAGATATTTGAGTCGAAAATCAAGTTTTACCAACTTTTATACATTTTTTTTAGGTTTTTATTTTTTGTAAAACAACTGTCAATTCGATTTTTCTCAAAATTTTTCAAAATATTGAAAACAATATTTTTTATAAGATAAAATGAGCTTGGAGCCTAAATTTCAAGTTTTTGAAAAGATATTTGAATCGATGTTCACTTTTTACGAACTTTGAGTAATGTTTTTTTTTAAATTTTTATTTTTTATAAAAAAACTGTCAATTCGATTTTTCTCAAAATTTTATCAGATGTCAAAAACATTATTCTTCGTTGCACAAAATTGTTTTAGAGATGAAATCATATTTCAGTCGTAAAATTTTGGAGGTGACAAATTTTTTTTCAGTTTTATTGATTTAAAAAAAACCGTAATATAGATTTTTTTCAAAAAATATACCTGTTTGGTATCACGTTACAATATATTATATAAAATTTAATTCAAGTCTCTAGCGTTTTTGGTTCGTAAGATATTTAGGGTTGACCAAAATTTTCACCTTTTTTTCAAACTGCTATGGTAAAAAAAACCACCCACGCAATTTTCTTGAGAGCCCTTTCTCCATCTTTCTGCCTTATTATCTGTATAAAAAAATTTATTTGAAATCGATATCTCTTCTGGTTCTTGAGCTATGGACGACGAAAAAAACTTTTCCTTCGACTCTAGAGACCTTGAAACGTCGAGAAATGTCAAAAATTTCAATCAAATCGGACCCATTACAATAACTTCCTATGGGAAGTTAAAAATCCAGATCAGTTTCTTAAATACTTGATTTCTTTAAAACGGCTCTGATGTTTTTCAATCACACATTTAAAATGTAAATTTGTTAAATGAAGATTAATTTATTTATTATTAACTAAACGAAGTGGTAGCTGTCAAAATTCTTTTAGGTTGTATATATAATTAGCAAATAGATAGTATAAGTTAACGGTAAAAAAGTTGATACATTTGTCATTAAAATAACCAAACATTAAAATAAAAAAATATAGGAGGAGTCAAAAATAGAAAGGTCAAAAAGTCAGTATGAAAACGTTTGTATTAGACAAAAATCCCTCCTTTTTACAATCGACTCATCGCACTCTCCAAGCGCAAATCTCAGGAACCTCTTTTGCAGCAGTTCTAGTCTGGATTTGAAGCAGGCATAATTGGGAATACAAATCTGAGATCACAATTGTATGAACAAATTTTGAGGTTACACTTTGAGTGCTTCACTACAAAAATTAAATCATTTAAAACTAAAATAATAAGAAGAGAACCTAAAGGTCAACCCTGCGGAATACCAGAATTAACTTTAAACTTGGTTGATTCATTACTATTGAAAAATACAGAGTAAGATCTATCGAATACAAAAGAGTGGAGCGAAATGTTAGTTAAATTCAAGCCCTATTTATTAAAAAAAAAAAGTAACACTCAATGTTAGAGCTTGTCAAATCCCTTACTGAGAAGTCAGTAAAAATACAATCAAATTGTTATTTTATTTTAAATGAAACAATATAGTTATCTTCCAGTTCCCTTAGATAAATATTAAAATTATACACGCTAAATCAAAACTTTATTCCGAAAATATTATAAAGTATTCAAAAATCCATAAAATTCTAATTTAAATTATATAAAAATGGTACACAAAGAAACCAAACAATTAAATTGCTGATTCTCAGAAAATAAGAATTGATTTTCTCCCATTACCAGTATTTTATAAATAATAAATATCCATAAATTAATGAAACAAAACAAAAAAAACATCATCATGAAGTAATATTTGCAGATTAGATACAAGTTCGATACCAGTTTTGCAAAAGTCATATAAACGGCAATTCATTAGGAACAAAAAATTGATACCATACTAAAAAACATTGATGATTCAAAAGTCTTCCATAACAACCTCATCATTTATGACACGCAAATTAAATAGTTTTTAAGTTCAAAATGTTTATATAAAAACAATACAAATTATATTTTGCATGTTTTTAATTACCTCAAAAAAATTGTTATTTATAATTGCATCATTATGCAAAAGAAAAGAAAATATTTTATGGATGTTAATTAATATTTTCTCACTAATTTTTCTGTACTTTTAATACAATGTTGTACAACACAAATTGAGCTTGATATTTAGATTTAATTCTTAGGCTACTTTAAGTTAATTCAAATTATTTTCGAGGTGTTTAAAAATTTATAAATTATAAAAGGGTAGTTCAATAGTAAGCTGTAAAAGAATGCAATCTTTTGCGAATGCAATCTTTTATGAATGCAATCTTTTGCGAATGCAATATTTTGTGAATGGAATCTTTTATGACTTCAATATAAAGATTGCATTCTATGAATAATTAAGATCACCAAGCAGTTGACCTTTTAAATAATGTAATCATTTTTTCTCTAATCATTTGACTGTAATCAATTGATTGCAATTATTTGAGGCTTTCTTTTCATTCGCTCAATTGAATTCTTTGAATTCCTAAAATAAACTTTTGACATTGATTTAGATTTTAATCTCTTGGTGTGTGACACCGAAAATTTGTATGCGAGGTGTATGGGCCGCTTTAGAATGTTTTTTTTTGTAGTGAAATTTCAAGTGTTTGAAGTAAATTCAAAGACTTCAAAAGAATGCAAAGACTTCAAGTGAATGCACAAAGTCTTCAAGAGAATGTAAAGAATTAGAGAAAAAATGATTTCAGTCTTTTTAAGTTCAAATGATTAGTAAGAAAATCTGAAGTCTCAATCTTTAGGTGAAATCAATGAATGAAATCATTGAGTTGAATTGAAAAATGATTATAATGATTACTTACTTACTTAAGGTGGCGCAACAGTCCTGTGTGAACTAGGGCCTCACCTAACAAACTTCTCCATCTAGCTCGGTCCCTAGCTAGATGTCTCCAATTGCGCGCTCCAATATGGGTGAGGTCACCTTCCACTTGTGCGCGCTGTCCTGTGGGTGCGGATTCGAAGACTTTCCGGGCTGAAGCATTGGTTTCCATGCGCTCTACGTCACCCAGCCATCTTAGTCGTTGGACTTTTACCCTTCTGGCTAAGTCTACGTCGCTGTACAACCCGTACAGCTCGTCGTTCCATCTTCTCCTAAACTCCCCTTCTATGCATACGGGACCGTAGATCACACGAAGAACTTTTCTCTCGAAGCGCTTTTGTCATAGTCCATGCTATTGCACCGTATAGCAGGACGGGGATGATAAGAGTCTTGTACAGCAACACTTTGGTCCCTCGAGAGAGGACTTTACCACTCAATTGCTTTCTTAGTCCAAAGAAACAGCGGTTAGCAAGAGTTATTCTGCGTTTGATCTCAGCGCTGGTGTTGTGTTCTGCGTTTACAGCGGAGCCTAGGTAGACGAAGTCCTTGACTACCTCAAAGTTACGTCTATCCATGGTGACGTTTTGATCAAGACCTCGGTGTTGTATGTCCTTTCTTGACGATAGCATGTACTTTGTTTTGCCCTCATTAACCGTTAAACCCATTTTTGCCGCCTCTGCCTCAATACTCACAAAAGCCCCATTGCCATCACGCTGAGTTCTTCAGATTATGTCAATGTCATCAGCCTATGCCAGTAATTGGAAAGACTTTTGAAAGATAGTGCCTCTAGTGTTGACGTGTGAGCTCTGCACTATTCTTTCAAGCACGATGTTAAAAGGACGGATTGTTGGCTTTCGTCATCTATGTTGAATGGAGCATCCTGCCTGACATCGGAATTCAGTTCGTCGTCGCCGTTATAAAATCTGCAGAAATGGTCCTTCCATATCCTCAGCATTTCCACTTTCGTCTTTGCAGCCTTCGGTTCTATGTTTATGTATGTACCTGTGAATTTCGTTTCACCTGTTCATAAAACTTTCGAACTTCATTCCTGCTTTTAAACCTCTCAACATCTTCTACCGCACGCTTCTCAAGCCCTCTCTTTTTCCTTCTGAGAAGTCGGCGTTAATCTCAAATTCAAAAGAAGAAGCATAGAGTTTTCGAATGGAGTAAGACAATCTACTGGTAACACAAATATAGAAAAACTCACGGTAAAACATTTCGAAATACTTGTTTAGAACAACAATCCAACCTTAATCAAGCCATAACTTATGTTTTTTATTAGATTGAAGATACAACAAAAAAAATAAGTTCATAAAAATAATTAAATACAACATATATATTTTCAAACTAAATATTTAACGTTTGATTCGTTAAGATATTTACAAATTCTCCAAAGAGTTTTATTTTTGAATATTAAAAATATTGTTAATTCACATTCACATTAATTTGCAAATATTTCACGACTATTTAAAAATTTAACGCAAATTACGTAAAATGATTTTAATTAATCATCGTATTACTTGTGTTTGTTTATTCAATAACAATTAAAATCAAAAACTCACAGCTAATATAAATTTAATGTCACGCGTCTGGTTTGATAAACGAATTTCAATAAAATCACAAAGAACCAGATAAACCCCTTAGAAGTTTTAAAGTTCAACCGTTTATTTTGTAGATACTTTTTCTGCAACTAAACAACAAAAGTGATCGATTCATATTTTTCAATTATTTAATTAACAACAAAGGGGAGCATCACGTCATCATAATATTTGCACAAAAACCTTCTTTTGCAAATAAATTAATTCCAAACAAATTGCATCACTCCCAACTTTTATTGTTTTTATATTTTTTTTTGTAAATATTCACTTGAAAATTTTAAAATTTATTTCCGCTCGAAGCATAACATAATTTTTCTACACTTAAACTTCATAAAACAAGGAAGTATCTTTTTCAAAAAAAAACTTGAATTATCAACGCATCAAATTATTATTTAATAATAATTTGATTGTTGTTTTTTTTCTCTTTTTGCAAAACTTGAAGAATTCATTTATTATTATTTGTTTTTTGTTAAGTAAACCATTTGGCATGAAATCACCACCCAAAAATACCTTAACTCGCAGTGTGAAGTTTTTATTCCAAAATATAAATTTACGTGTGTCTAATAAATGTGACTGTTCAATATTTAGCTCCAGGTGGAACTTCAAATCAAAACTAAATCATGTTTAGTGAGTGAGCCGACTAAGAGACGGTTGGATTCCCATCTCTAAACCTGAACAAGTTGGATTATATTTTGTTTTTTGACAAATACATATTTAAAAAATAACAATAATTTATACACCAAGACCGCATATACCGCACCTTTTCATAAAGCCGGTAGTCCGATGGCCCTGGCATGGCATGGCATAGCAAATATGCTTTAAGTTATGACGTCATGTTGATAAGACATAATTTAAGCTTTTTTGTTATTGTTTTGAAGGTCACATAACAGTTTATTGCGCTATCAGTTGAATAAAAATCAAATTCAGATACAATTCTATTAAATGTATTATTATCAAAGTTTAAATTGAATTTCAAATACTCAGACAAAACGGTGTATATACTGAAAACACCTTCACATGTATTAACAAATTTGAAAAATGAGAGTAAGACGGAATTAACTCAACAGGTAATATCTATTTTTATTTAACAAAGGTTTAGGTTGAGTTATCTTACACTTCGATTCAACTAAATAGGTTCAGAAATCTACTATTAAGATTGGAAGTAGAAGGTGTTTACCATCAAAATTAAAAGAGAACAAAATTTATTGAATACGTTAATTTAATGATGAAAAATAATATGGACTTAATGTCCAGTAATGTACTGATGTTATCGTTGAAATTAGTAATAATTTTCGTCTTCTTTTACTTTTCATATACTGGGAGATTTAATTCTTGTGTCAACTGAATCTTATATGCAGAAAAAGCTCTTGTTGTTTAAGACGACGAATAAACTTATGCTGAAGCACTTGAACACTGCCTTCCACAATGGCTGCGTTTTTACTATTTTAACCCCGATTTCAACTTTGACCGACAGAACACAATGAGTAAAGCTTGAAGCTTAACAAAACATTGGCAGCAGAAGCTGTCATAAAAACGAGCATTTTGAAGCACAGAATATCTTAAATAATGAAGTGCGACAAGAATTGAACAACTTGACCCCTTGGCTAGTCCAAAATCTGTGGAGCATGAAGTCAATAGTAAAAGTTCACCTAACTTGTACTTCAGCTTCGGCTTCAACTTCGAATTGTAGCGCTGGAAAGCTTCAGCTTTACCATTGTGTTCAGGCAGTGAACTTCTCCATGGTGACGAATGCCAAAAAAGGTTTTGCGATGACAAATGGTGGACGCTATAGAATAAATAAAGATTGGAACAGTGCTGTCAACCCAGCAACACTCCCTGCGTTTTGAAATATATCGTATTGTATGGTATGTATCTGCTATAAATTTTGCCTTAAAATATTAAGATATAGCGGGTATAAGCTTATCTCGTATAAATTATAAGAAACATTTCTGAGAAACCATATTATTGAACAAATATGAATACAAGTGCTAATTTAGGGGAAACTAATTTCAGCAATGATGAAATTTAAAAAAAATATTTCTTGGAAATAAACTTATGCATGAAGTGGGCGTGACAGATTACGGACTGAGTTAGTAATTTCTATAAACTGAATTATCAGCAGGTTTTACCTATTTAATAAACTACTTTTAGCCAAGTTATAAATATTTAATAGTTTATTAACGTTTCTTTCCCGGCTTACTATTTTTAATCGCATACATCTTAGGATTACTTTGAGTTTCAGAAAATTGAAAAAGATCAAAGGAATTAATTAATTTAAATTCCTAAATAACACTGGTCTCCAAAATGAATTTTTTTCGGTCCCACAACCAAAACAAGTCCTAAGTTATCCTAAGCTCGAATTTTGATTTTTTTAATACTACATCAATTTTCTAAAATGTTAAATTTTAAAGATAACCAAAAAACGAATTGTTCAAGGCTAAGGTAAAACAGAACTTTTCATATACATATGCATATAGTTTCTGGAAATTTTCATTAGTTATCAGTCTTCATTTGACTCTTTATGAAGTTTTGAGAAACCTTGAACTTAATGCTTTCATGGTTTTAAAAATAAGTTTTGGTATACATTTTTAGTGCTGATTTCCAGTCCAAACTTTAATTTTAACTACCTGCTCAAATTTAAAAAATACCTGTTCAAATCAAAAAATACTTTCAAACTATTTTCTGTTAATTTTTTTCTGTTAAGACCCGCTTTAGCATAATGATGTAAGCTTTCGGCAATACTATAAATATTTTACCTGAATATTGAAAATTATAACTAAAAATCTGGAAAACTATCACAAATTTAATTGAAAAAACGACTTCAGCACCTTATATTTTATCTTATATATTTTTAACTTTAAAATTAATATCTCAAAAACCTGACTTGACAAATTAGTTTTATTGTTGGATTTTAATTAAGAACATATAAATATGTACTTCTAAAAATGTTCAATTTTGCTGCGACGGCTCTTATGGCTGAAATACAAATACGCCTCAGCTACGGCTTCGCTTGACGTTTACGAGTTCAGCCGTTTTTCAGGAGTTTTTCTTTTTTAGTTCAAAGCAGAGTTTGAACTGTCAAAAAAATAATTGTGTTTCTTTTTGAGCTCTGATCGTTCAGAGCATCAAATTCGTGTTTCTTTTTTAGTTCTGAACATGTTCAGAGCGCGCTCTGCGAGCTCAGAATAAAATAATAGAGTAACCGGAGTAAAATGTTAAACACAACCAATTTGATATTTGAAAGCTGGGAAATTAAAAAAAATCATACTCAAAACAATACAAATGGCGGAAGAGGCTTGTCACTCTAATGCAGAATGTAAGATTATTTAGAATAAAATTAATTGCATATAACATTTTTATGAATCAAATTTAGTTCAGGCATCAGATGGACCAACGCTATGACTGTTTTTCAAATTATTACAGTTTAGTGCTCATGTTGTTTTATAATTAAATCGGAGAGCTCTGAACATACTCTGCTCAGAACTCTACTGAGCTCGCTCAAACACTGCTCAATGCTCAGCTTTGAACTAAAAAAGAAAAACGCCAAATGCATGCTATCATAATGAAGCTTTAATCTCAAGTTTCATTTGACAATCGTAAAGAAATAACATAATGTTACGTAATGTGATTCCAAACGGAAGCTCAAGTTCAAATTTTCTGAGCATTTGCTTTGTCTGACAGCTCAACAGCTGTACAAAAAATCAACAAACAAAATACATTTGCTTTTGGAGAAGTTCCCATTGGTTATTATAAGCTGTGTAAGCTACGTCCGTGATAAATTCAATTTTTTCGATTTCAAAATTCATACTTTTTATTTTGACAAAAAATAACAGCTACTAATGGCAGAAGTGCCATTTAAGAAATGTCATATTGAAGGTGTCATTCAAAGCAACCTCGAAAAAGGCCCAACGTAACGCAGACGAATCCAAAGTTGAAGCGTGTTTGTGTTTTAGCCATTAACCTGATTTTGTTCGATTTCGAATATTTGATAAAACCGAATAATATCAATATTTCCGAACTGTAGTGTAAACACGACCACTGCATAACACCTTTTGTTTGAGAGAGAACAAAAAAAAAACTCTTCACAAAACAAAACAATAAATTAACATATTTTGTATTATTTTTGCAGGTTTGTTTTTTAATGTCAGCTGGGTTGACCGGCTTTTTTTAATTTTATTATTATTTTTTATTTTAAGTGCGACTATCGTGATCGAAAACTAATTGAATATAGGTCACCTTACCGCTTCTACCTGCGACCACGCGCGTCGCTGCCGCTGCCGTAACGCTCCGTAAAAAAAGAGCTATTGCGTTTCGGTTGTTGAAGCTAGTAATGAGATTTAATGGTTCTGATCATGAGTTTGAAATTTATAATATTGAAGTTGAAGTCTTATAAAAATGTTGTGTGGGAATAGAAAGAGAATTAGAAAATTACGTAGGCTCCATACTGTACATGCAATGCAAACAACACCTAATCTCATTCGCAGAAAATGTTGATTAAAATATTTTTTTTTTTTTTCTTGCTATTATTTAATTAGGGTAAATAAAGATATTTTAATATTAACGAAGTTTTATCTTTGCAGCTTTTTCTCAAAAATAACTCATTTTATAAATTTAAGCTCTTTTTTATTCCAAGTATCAAATATTAATCAATTTTAGTGTGAAAGATATGAAAACCAAGAAAGAAGCATAATGACCAAGAATTCAAAATACCCAAAGACTTTTATCTCTTATGACCGCATTTCCTCTGTGTCAATGTGCCTCTATGTGTGTTGGACGGGCACAATAAAGTTTTATGAGTCATCATCAAGGAATGGAATTCCTGACGAACAACAGAAGCAACAGAAGTTGTAAGGTATTTTTGATTTAGTCATAAGACCACCTCTCTACAGATTGTGACCAATATCCGGCTGTTTTTGAGATAGAAAATAGAGCAAAGATAATGCATGATGAATAACTTAAGGTTGCCTACGGTTTTTAAAATAAAAAAAATGGTGAGAATCAAGAACTTAGAATATGTAAAGTGGGACGAAATAAAATACAACAACATTGGAGTCTTAAGGATTTTATGTAAACGAAGTTAGAGTTAATTGAATTTTATAAAGAAATTGAAATCATTTAAGTTACACCACTAACGCTATAACTCAAGAATGACTGAACCGAATTAAAGGATCACTTTGTTGAGGATCGGAAATTAATCAAGAAAAAAATGCTTTCAAAAATTGTGTGAATCAATTTTATGCTAATAAACTATGTTGTTTTTGTATTCTCGGTTAAAAATGTCACATTGGACCACAGGGCGTATACGCACCTTTTTTTTTATTTTATTGGTATTTAAAAAATATCCTCCATTAAATGTGTTGAAAGATTTTTTAAAAGAGCAGAACAACAGCAGTTTACAGACAAACGTTTAAAATATCTCCGTTTTGAATCTAAGAAGAAATAAAATCTGAAAAACATCAGATTTTTGCATAAAAACAAACTTCTTTAAAGTTTCTGGGCATTCGTTGTACGATATAACTTAACTTAATAAATTAAAAAGCTGCATATTGATTTAAAATATAAAAATTTAATTTAATGTAATTTATTTATGTTAATTTTAATTTTAGTGAGAATTTTTAAACATCTCTTTTTTTTATTCAGTTTTAAAAAATATTGTGGTCGAATTAATAAGAAACATTAATTTTAATCTAAATTCATTTAAAAAAGGACGAAAAATAATGTAAACTTACAGATCCTGGTAAAATATACCAAAATCGTTTGAGGCGTTTTTTAAAAAATCCAAAAGTCAAGTGAAGAAACTGGTTAAAGTTAATAAGAAATCATTTTAAATATTTTTTTTTTTAATTTTTACCTAAATATCTGTCAAAACTTAAATCAAACCCATAGCTTTTAAGTTTTGCTAACGTTGTTTTGAACAATTTAAAATACCTAATGTAAAAATGTTGGTCTTAATTAGATTGAACTTAAAAAACAGGTTGGAATGCCATTCGTCCTGATAACTTGCCATTACCCGTGTTTTTTTGGCATTCTATAAATAGTATAGTAGAAAATTCCCAAAAAAACCCATCGGCAGTAGCCAGATTTTTGTATTTTAAAATTGATACAAGTAAAAGAAGACCTGTCAAACACAAATACAAGAAAGTTTTGTGAAAATCAAAAGTTAAAATTCACTTCAGAAAGAAAAAAAATATTAAAATGTACAATTTTCAAGAAGAAATGTTAAGAAAACATCTGAAAATTGAGATTCTATAAAAAAAAAGTTCAAGTAACAATTGCTTCAAGTAGGGGGTTTGTTCGTAGACCACTACATTAACATGTGATTTTGAAGCAAGCTTGAAGCTCGCCACAATTCTTTATATAGCTCAATCGAGTTGAAATGAACTCGATTCGACTCGATTTCGGTCTGTTCTGTTTATATGCATGTTTGTATACAAAAAAAATATAGTTTTGTTTTAATCAAATAAAGAAAAATTTACATGAAGAAAGTAGCATATTCTTATATGGTGCTGAACTATTCAGTTCTTCATTGTTTAACACGAATCAAACTATCTCACTTGCACTCGACATCGAAACACCATTTGCATTTTAGAAAGTGATGTCAAACTTAATCATTTTAAATTCATCTTATGCGGTGGAAACACCAAAAAGATTTATTTCATCTAAACTGAGATAAACCTTTGGTGGAAACATAGCAAAACTTAATTCTCTTGGGAAATAAGGCCAATTTAACCATTTTTATTAACAAAACTAAGTACTGTCTACAATAACAGATTGATTTGTTTCCCCAATGGAAAACACATGATTTCAAATGCACAACTACTCAACGAACACAGCCATTGAGATACAAATACAATATCAATACTACCAACATTTGAGAACGAAATCCCATAACATCCATTCGAGACTGGTACAAATGTCAAAAACCCATCCTCGGTAAGATTGTACTTTAACTTTTATCGGTAGTATTTATTCTGAGGATATTGTGTTTGTTATTTGTGTAAAATCCTACTATACTACGGATAGATTTTTCAACAAAACACTTTTTTTATTTAAAATTTAGCAACAATAATTTCTATATGATAAATTAAGTTTTAAGTGGACATATATATTTGTTCCTCAGATATTTGAATTGATAATCAATATTAAATAGCGGTTTTTTAAAGTCTGGATTTTTTGAAAGAGAAAACACTGTCAATGGATTTTTCTAAATTGTTTACTTAATATCAAAATCGTTATTTTGTTTTCGTAAGATTATTCGAAGGTACACATTTTTCCTTTCTGTCTTTTTTGTTTTTTTCATTAACTTCCCATAGGAATAATTTCTAATGGGTCCGATTCGTCAAATTCAAAATATTGAAATTTCTCGACGTTTCAAGGTCCCTAGAGTCGAAATAAAAGATTCTTAGAAAGATGTCTGTGCGTGCGTGTGTATGTACGTTCGCGATGTTTTTTCGTCGTCCATAGCTCAAAAACCAGAAGAGATATCGACTTCAAATAAATTTTGTTACACGAATAATAAGGCAGAAAGATGCGGAAACGGCTCTCAAGAAAATTGCTTGGGTGGATTTTTTTACCAAAGCAGTTTAAAAAAAGGGTGAACATTTTGGTTAACATTAAATATCTCACGAACCAATGACGCTAGAGAGTTGAATTAAATTTTATATAATATATTGTATTGTGATACCAAACAAATATACATATTTTTTTTTAAAAAAATACAATTAACGGTTTATTTTATAAATCAAAAAAACTGAAAAAAATTTTGTCACCTCGAAAATTTTACGAATACAAAATGATTTTATTTCCAAAACAATTTTGTGCAACGAAGAATTATGTTTTTGATATCTGATAAGGTTTTGAGAAAAATCACACTGACAGTTTTTTTTTTTCTTTATAAAAAATAAAAACCTAAACAAAAATTACTCAAAGTTGATAAAAATTGAATTTCGACTCAAATATCTTTTCAAAAGTTAGAGATTATGGCTTCCAACTAGTTTTTAATCATAAAAAATATTGTTTTAAACATTCTGTAAAATTTTGAGAAAAATCGAATTGACAGTTTTTTTTTACCAAAAATAAAAACATAAACAAAAAATCAATAAAGGTTGGTAAAAATTAATTTTTCGACTCAAATATTTGTTCAAAACTTTAAGATATTGGCTTTATCGTAATGTTATCATTTAAAAATATTGTTGTCAATATTCGGTAAAGTTTTGAGAAAAATCGAATTGACAGTTTTCTTACAAAAAATAAAAACTTATAAGAAAATTTAACAAAAGTTGGTAAAAATTGAATTTCGACTCAAATAGCTTTTCTATAAATAAAATCTATAAGAAATAGTACGCAAATTTGGTAAAAATTGATGTTCGGTTCTTAATACCTCTCAAATTAATTTCAAGCAACCAAATTTATTAAAAATTGTTTCGACTTAAAATCTATTTAACAAAATTAGTTTTTAAACTAAACTATTTCTTGATATGAAAAATATTGTTGGTAATTTAAAAATTTTTAAGAATAATTCAACTAACAGCTTTTTTAACCCAACACAAAAACCTACAAGCTTTTAAGCAAAACAAATCGACAGACGGGATGGGAAGTTATCAGTGTAGGTCGCATCCCAGCCTCTTTTTTAAAATAAATTGTATTCAAATTTCATGAAATATAAGGACAAAAAAGGCTATCCTGGACGTACATCTCCCTAAAAAGCATGTATTGAGATTCTACAGGCTATGAATTTTTGAGAAATGTCAAAGCTTTAATTTGACAAACAAATAGCTATTTCCATAATATGGTTTTTGTTTTCACAAAACTAACTAAAGGCAGTCTATCCGGTTTTGAACAAATCAAAAGTTTCGCTCCAAATTATTAAACATTTTTAAAATAAAATTCTCAATTTTTTGTTCAATTCCAATATGGGTAACATGGTTATGGCAATTTCAAATACCTCCTGAAAATATATTGATCACAATTTGGTTGGTTTGAAGTTAAAAAAGAGGACGATAACTTCGTATTGGTGTTCTTTAAAATGACAAGTGTCAATTATTTATAACTTCAAAAGTATACTCAAAATAATGAATTTTAAGTTGTCTCTTGATATACTCAGGAAGTTCAATCAATTTAGTTTGGTAGGTTTATAAGTTTTGTTTATATATATATGAAAATAAAATAAAAATATATCAATATGCTTTTTGAAATAAGTCAACATTTGCTTTTGTTTTAAATATATTCGAATCAAAAATGAATTTACCAATTTTCAACTGCATCTTTTTGTAATCTATAAAATGTATAAAACATTAACAACAATATTTTTTAAAGGTAAAAAAAGTAAAAGTTAATTTTTGTATTTGTAAGTATTCGAATATAAATTCAATGTTTAAAGGTGTTTGATGTTTTGTAGTTTTTTATTTTTCGATATCTCTTAAAAATGGTTTTCACCATGTATACAATTTTTCAGAAGGTGAAATCATTCTTTTCATGAAATGTTTTTAGTGGCAAATATTATTTTTAAGTTTTCTTAATATACAAAAACAAAACATTGAAACATACAAATGTAATTTGAATATTCAGATCTATGAAAACAATTTCCAATTTTCCCAAAAAAGTAATTAAATTATAATCTTCCTAAGACATTATTACCAACATTTTTTAAGCCGATTTTAAGAAAATCAATTGCTGACTTTAGTTCCACATTATTAATCAACCATTTTTTATGAACACCTAAAAATCTGTCAAAATTCAAATCCAATTAAGTTGCTCAAATTCTGGAGACATTGGAATGGCAATTTGATCTTAGCTTGGTGGTTTGAAGAGCAAATCTTAAGAAAAGGACCGATTTTGACATTAACAACAACTGTCAGAATGCTCAAATTATTATCTTAAAAGCTTAATAAAAACTATTAAAATTAGAAACCACGATAAGAAGTAGGTGACAATTGTTAATCCTAAAAATGAAGCATAGAAAATTGTACAAAAATGAAATTTTAACGAGTTAAAATGAATTTATTAAGCTTTGCAAAAGTTTTGAAACTACTTCTTTATTGATGAATTGTAGATTTAAAAAAAACTATAATTTTTAGAGTCTAAAATCATTAAAAAGTGGTTCTTATTTTGAAAAAAAAATCAAGACTATCAGTTTTGAAACTACTTCTTTATTAACTTCTCATAGGAAGTTATTGTAATGGGCCCGATTAGCCAAATTGAAAATTTTGAAATTTCTCGACGTTTCAAGGTCCCTAGAGTCGAAATAAAAGATTTTTAGAAAGATGTCTGTGTGTGCGTGTGTACGTACGTTCGTACGTTCGTACGTTGGCGACGTTTTTTCGTCGTCCATAGCTCAAGAACCAGAAGAGATATCGATTTCAAATAAATTTTTGTATACAGATAATAAGGCAGAAAGATGCAAAAAGGGCTCCCAAGACAATTGCGTGGGTGGTTTTTTTACCATTGCAGTTTAAAAAAATTTGAAAATGTTGATTAACCCTAAATATCTTACGAACCGAAAACGCTAGAGACTTGAATTAAAATTTATATAATATATTGTAACGTGATATCAAAGAAGTATATTTTTTGAAAAAAATCCAACTAACGTTTTTTTTGTAAATCAAAAAAACTGAAAAAAAAATTTGTCACCTCCAAAATTTTACGACTGAAATATGATTTCATCTCCAAAACAATTTTGTGTAACGAAAAATAATGTTTTTTGACACTTGATAAAAGTTTGAGAAAATCTGATAAAATTGATAGTTTTTTTTTACAAAAAATAAAAATCTAAAAAAAAATTAATAAAAATTGGTAAAAATTGATTTTCGGCTCAAATATCTTTTCAAAACTTTGAGATATTGGCTTTAATTTACTTTTATCTTTCAAAAAATATTGTAGTCAACATTCAGTTAAATTTTGAAAAAAAATCGATTTGACAGTCTTTGTGCAAAAACAATACTAAAACTTGGTAAAAATTTACTTTCCACTCAAATAGCTTTTCAAAAATTAAAAATATTGTCTTCAAACTTTTTTTCCATATTCAGTAGTTTTTTTTTTATAATAATCCAACAGTCCATTTTTTCATAAAAATATAAAATCTACAAAAAATAGTTTGAAAATTTGGTAAAAATTGATGTTCGGTTCTTGATATCTCACAAATTAATTTCATTCATCTAATTTTTAAAAATTTAAGAAATGCTACTAAAATTGGTAAAAACTTGTTTCCGACTAAAAATTTATTTAACAAAACTAGATTTTCAAGCAATACTATTTCTTTTTATAAAAAATATTGTTGGTAATTTTAAAATGTTTAAGAATAATTCAACTGACAACTTTTTTAACCCAATACGAAAACCTACAAAATTTTAAGCAAGACAAATCGACAGTCGAGATGGGAAGTTATCAGTGTGGGTCGCATCCCAGCCTCTTTTTGATGAATTGTAGTATTGTATTGTATTGTATTTATTGTAGCAGAATATTCTTACATTTTTTCTTAAACTATATTGCACAATTTACAGAGTTACGGTATAAATCTACCTTACTACTGACAAATAATACATTTTTTAATACAAGTAATGAAAAGCAACTAACAGTATATTGAAGGAAAAGCTACATAAAAATTGATGAATTGTAGATTTAAAAGAAAAACTATAATTCTTAGAGTCTTAAATCTTAAAAAAATACAAGACCATCAGAAATTCTTTAGGCCTGAAAAAAAAAACTTGGCAAGTAACTATTCTCTCATTAAAGTTGTTGAATAATAATTAAGCTATAAAATATGGTAAAAGCAAACAAATTTCCAATTAATTTCACAACTAATTGAGCCACACGTATGGAAATATTTATTGATCAGGTCTTATTTCTATTCAAGTGGCTTTAAATGGTTATAATCTAAAAATATAATTATTAATAAATTATCGTAAAATACATGTGTATTCATATGTAAGAAATAACCATATCAAATTCATTCTTTCAACATCTGGTTTTCAGACTTTAGAAATTCATTGATTGATTTTTTAATGAACAATATCAAATGTTTAAGAAAATATGTCGTCCCCTTAGAACCAAGGTAAGACAATTTGTATTTTGAAAATCAGTTTTTATTTGCTTTTTAATTTACCCCTTTATATCTTAAACCAATAACGCTAGTGACTTTAATTAAAATTGTATATTAAATATTGTAACGTGACACCAAACTAACAGTTTTTTTAATAAATCATCAAAAACTGAAGACCAAAGTTTATCAATTCAAATATTTTGCGAAAAAAAAATATTTTTGTTCAAAACAATTTCCTGTATCGAAGAATAATTTTTGACATCCGGTAAGTTTTCTAGAAAAATCGAAAAGACCAATTTTCCTACAAACCTTAAAAACCTAACAAAAATACTAAAAGTTGGTAAAAATTGATTTTCGACTCGAATATCTTGACAAAAATTGAAGATATTGCCTTCAAACTAATTTTATCTTATACGAAATAATAAGCATTTAATATAATTTATATTAAAGTCCAACAGTCAGTTTTTTTATGAAAAATAATGCTTACATTTTCTTAGAAAAATCCAATCAATATTTTTGTATAAAATTGGTAAAAATTTTGTTTCGAGTAAAATCTTAGGATTATGCAAAATACTGTTTTAACTTTACTTTCATTTTTAACAATTTTTTTTGTAAACTCGTTAACAACTAAGAACTTATAAAACATGGTTTTCGGCTCAACTATCTTGAGAACTAAGAAAGATATTGACTTTAAATGTTGCAATCTCACACAAAATATTTGTATCAATATTTTGTTAAAGATTAAGAAAAATCGAGAGACGGGCCAGGATGAGAAGTCATCGGTGTGGGTCGCATTCAAGCCTCTTTTTAGTTTAAAATCAATCCATTCTAAAAGCTTAAAAAACCAATCAATCATTTTATTCAGGTATTGATTCTAATCACAATTATTTTTGTCTACAAGTACATTAAGAATTTTTCGTAGTGATGGTGTGTTTTTAATTCAAAACTAATAAATATTGACTTTGGTCAGTTTTTGTCTGGTCAAAATTGAATTTTCGAACTCAAAAAATTTGATTTCTTCTGCAGTTAGTTAAAAAAATTTGGCATTTTCAAACCTGACAGATTTTGTGGTTCACTTCTAAAAGCAAAAAAGAAATTATCTTAAGACTTAAGAAGAATGTTATAAGACCTTTTATACAGTCACGATATCCTTACTTACATTTTCCTAAAACAGAAAAAGTAGTAGAAAAATTGAAGAAAAACTTTAAAAAAAAATTAAAGAGGAGAGCATTAGTTTTAATTATTTAAGGAGTTTTTTAAAAATAATGAATAGATAGAATAAAAATACAAAAGAATTTTAAAATGAAAAAAAAAATGTTATCTTTCAAAGATATACAAATCGCTCAATCTAATTCTTATCTAAATAATAATAATAAACTGCATTTGTAATTCCATGCAATTGAAATTCCAATCGAATACAATTTTACATAAATTAGCGGCAATCTTTTGAAATTAACTTTCCCTGATGTCTGTCTACATTATTATTTTTTTTTACTAAATAAAAATAAAAGAAGAGAACTGCAAAGCAAACACATCTTAAATAACCAGAATCCCGCGATCCTTCTTTTTCTGAATATGTTAAGTTACAGATGAAAAATAAAATAAAAATTAAACTGGTTTCATCCTTATACAAATATTTCCCAGTCCCAGTTCCAGACTCAGACATCATTGGGATTCGCGAATAATCTTCTTCACTTAATTTTTGTTTAGTTCTGTTGTATACCTACAAGAAGTTCCAAGAATTACAAAACAAAACATTTTTAAATCCAGTTTGAGCGTTCAATTAAAATAACTGATACAAAATAAGATACAAAAATTAAAAGTATCTATCTATACAAATAAAAGTATCTATCTATCTATTTATCATCTTTTGGATTAATTATAAAAAAATTAAAAAAAAAAAAACATTAAAACAAATATAATAAGCAACCCTCTCTTTTACAGCACTCCACTCTAAAGTGTAGGATGTTTGTCAAAGCCTACACTTAAAATTATATTTATCTTATTCGACACTTCAACGCCTAAGTACATTCATAGATATTTATTTCTTATTTTTATTTTTTTTTATAAACAAGTACAAGTCTTACTTACCAATAGTATCTATAAAAAAATACACCTCCTTATAAAAATTCCTCCCAATATCTTTGTTGTATATAAATCCCAAATTCAAGATACTTTCGTGTGATCATAAAATAATCAACAGGTTCAATATTTATTGAGAAGATATGCAAAAAGATATTTGTTCAATTCTTAAGGTTAAATAATAAATTTAGCACTTTTTTAATTCAGCATATATCACACACAGTCTGAGTTAAATTAGTTCAATTTCACACTTCATTTCAAAGTTAAGGGACAAGAATTATTTACAAAACAAGGAACAGCTGCAATGAAAAGAATCAACAATAATTTTTTTTATAGGAAGGTACGAACAATAAATTATGTTAAGTGAACTTATAAGTTCAAAAAAAAAAAACTACAAACTAAGCATTAAAGATAAACCCGACACAGCGAGATATTTATATGAAGAACTTCTTCTACTTAAAGCGCACCAGAGCAGGTACAACAAGACGCACTTATGGATGGATGGATTATAGTAGGTTTTTATGGTTGGGTAAGAAATATAGCAAAACCAAAAAAAAATATAAGAACTTTTAATTTCTTCCACTCACAAACAATTTATGTATAATGGATACGACGAACGTCTTGATCGAGCACCAAATTCTCACTGAAACTGAAACCGATGTCTGACTTGAAAGCTAAGTGCAAGATTCTCGCGGCAGCTACGACGACAACGACGACTACAATACGGCCGGCAAATCCAATACGCAGCTCAGATTCCGATTCATTGCGCGGACAAACGATCGACGACCACAGCGACACCAATGATGACGGCAACAACGACGACAACAAAAACTCTGATTTCGTCTGCACCATCAGCTCCCTCTGGCTTCATATATCTCCATATGTACATAGCATATATCTTTATTTGTATCCGTAGCGTCGTCGTCGTACTTATAATGTGTTATATGTCCAAAGTAATAATAAGCTTTTGGATTTATCTAGATATTGCAAGGTGGCTAAAGCAGCTAGCCCATACATTCCCACAGTCTTTCTAGAGTTTAGCCCCCGCAGATATAACTCGCAAAGTCGCAATCCATAATACCCATAGGTACAGTAAACCAAATCAAAAATCAAGTACCTAACCTATAACTAGGTATATAAATATATAAGTTCAATAATAACAAAAACAATCATTTAGAGCTTAGCCATTTTCGTCAATATCGTTCAAACATCAGGGCTGGAGTTGGCACTTAACAGAGGCATCATAAGAGCGGGTTTTGTTCTGTTCGATTACCCAAAACTATTTTTTTTTTTTTATAAACATTTTTAGCAACGACGCCATGTCATCAAGTATTGACAGGTGTCATATTAAATTTGTATCATGTTCCAAATGAAAAACGTTGAAGTTAGTTGAAAAAAATACCATGTTTTGTGAAAAAAAAGTAACAATTTTTAAATGATTTGCGGCAACTATTAGTCAAAGTTATTAATGACACCTGTCAAAATATAAATATATAAAAATATCACAAAAATAGAACATAATATTCATTCCATTTTTAATTATTTCTTTATAAAAGGTGATTTTTTAAGAGCTTGAGAACTTTTAAAAAAACGCATAAAATTTGCAAAATCTCATCGATTCTTTATTTGAAACGTTAGATTGGTCCATGACATTTACTTTTTGAAGATAATTTCATTTAAATGTTGACCGCGGCTGCGTCTTAGGTGGTCCATTCGGAAAGTCCAATTTTGGGTAACTTTTTCGAGCATTTCGGCTGGAATAGCCCGAATTTCTTCGGAAATGTTGTCTTCCAAAGCTGGAATAGTTGCTGGCTTATTTGTGTAGACTTTAGACTTGACGTAGCCCCACAAAAAATAGTCTAAAGGCGTCAAATCGCATGATCTTGGTGGCCAACTTACCGGTCCATTCCTTGAGATGAATTGTTCTCCGAAGTTTTCCCTCAAAATGCAGCGCCATCTTGTTGAAACCACATGTCAACCAAGTTCAGTTCTTCCATTTTTGGCAACAAAAAGTTTGTTAGCATTGAACGATAGCGATCGCCATTCACCGTAACGTTGCGTCCAACAGCAGCTTTGAAAAAATTCGGTCCAATGATTCCACCAGCGTACAAACCACACCAAACAGTGCATTTTTCGGGATGCATGGGCAGTTCTTGAACGGCTTCTGGTTGCTCTTCACTCCAAATGCGGCAATTTTGCTTATTTACGTAGCCATTCAACAAGAAATGAGCCTCATCGCTGAACAAAATTTGTCGATAAAAAAGCGGATTTTCTGCCAACTTTTCTAGGGCCCATTCAGTGAAAATTCGACGTTGTGGCAGATCGTTCGGCTTCAGTTCTTGCACGAGCTGTATTTTATACGGTTTTACACCAAGATCTTTGCGTAAAATCTTCCATGTGGTCGAATAACACAAACCCAATAGCTGCGAACGGCGACGAATCGACATTTCACGGTCTTCTGTACGCACTGTACGCATTCGTGTGGTTGGTTTGATGTCCAATAAAGTAAACTGAGTGCGAAACTTGGTCACAATCGCATTAATTGTTTGCTCACTTGGTCGATTATGTAGACCATAAATCGGACGTAAAGCGCGAAACACATTTCGAACCGAACACTGATTTTGGTAATAAAATTCAATGATTTGCAAGCGTTGCTCGTTAATAAGTCTATTCATGATGAAATGTCAAAGCATACTTTGCATCTTTCTTTTTGACACCATGTCTGAAATCCCGCGTGATCTGTCAAATACTAATGCATGAAAATCCTAACCTCAAAAAAATCACCCTTTATTTAAAAAGTTGAACTCACGGTATTTTTTAAATACAATGAAAATCACTTTTTTAATGATACCAAACGTTCAATTGACAGATGTCACATTGAAAGTGTGAAAGATAAAAGATGATTTATGAAATTCAAATGACATTTAATATTTTTGACACACCCATAAAAGATCACTAGGTAACAATTATAGGTTTTCTAAGTTTAAATTATTTTTCGCCAACTATTATTCAGATTCACTTATGACATCTGTCAAAATAGTTTCAAAATTATTACAAAAAATCACAAAATAAAATTCAATATTCAATGTTTAAAAAATCCGAATTGCTGCTGAAATTAATTTGTCAACATTAACTTCTAAGTGTCAAATTGATATGTACATAGGTCGAAACAGATGTCAATTTTTGTGTGAATTACAATTATAATTATATTATTGCATGTTACGCAAAATATCAATCAAAATTACTAAAATTAAAAAAATTGATCTGTCAAAATGTTAATAAATTTCCCCGGATTCGCTCTGTTTGATTTTTTAAAGAAATCAAAGAGTTAAATACTTATAAACTTTTTTTAAACAACACATGAAAGCACAAAATCAACTTTAAGAATGATACTATATCACCAAATATGACAGGTGTCACATTGAAAGTATGAAATAAATCTATGTTGCTGCTGAAACTGATTACATTAAAAATGAATATAAAGATAATTTATAGATAAAATGGCGTAGTTGTCAAAAATCAATAACAACTTTTAATAAAAAGTAGAAAAACATTCAATTCAAAGCCTAAAATAAAAAAATTTAAATCAATTTTCAGGATCCATATGTTAAATCAGCTGTTCTCTAAGGTAGCTACGTACATATGTCAGAAATTATTGGAAAAGCCTGGATTTCTGTTTTGATATAGTTTACCAAAAAGATATCCGGATACTTTATCTATCAAAAACTAAACACGCTTCAAATGTCAAATTATTATGTATATATGTTTTAAAGAAATGACAAGGTTGGTAAAATGACGTTCAATATTTTCTTTGACACTTGTTTACAGGGTGATAACATAGCAATTAAATTTTTTTTTAAATTTTTGCTTTATTTAAATATACGCCCATGTTCCGAATTTCGATCGAAAGTGAATTGAAATCACTTTTCAATTTCACGTGAAATGAAATTGCATGTTCTTCAATTCGATCGATTTCGAAAATTTCGAAATTGCTTCGAATTGTCAGAACTGAAGGATCATCCATTTTTATTTTGTTTCTGAAGTAAAATGTTTGCTGGTGTGAAGATGGATGCAATATTATTGGCAATTTTAAGTTAAAGAAAGAAGCAGAATTCAAGAGAAAAAATAAGAAGACGAATTTCGCGAGACAAATTAAATATAGTGGATTTACATGACAGAATGTGTAAGTTTAGATTAAGCAAAGACGCTTTTTTATATGTTCTAAGCGAAATAAAACCTTTTATAATACCTTCATCGATTCCTTCAATTCATAAACTTGCTGAAACCCTCAGATTTCTAACAGAAAGAAGCTATCAAAGATCAATTCACAGAAATAATAAATGTGATTTGAATGCGTTCAAAAAATAGAACAAACCGAAATACAGAACATCCATTTGCATGTTCGAAAATCCAATTCACTATAACGAATTTTGGAACACCCCATTTCACTTTCGTAAAGTGTTTTCACAATAAGTGAAATACAGAACATGGACAATAGTATCGAAATTTTAGCCAAGCTTTTACTGGATTTATAATCATCCACAAAAGTTCGACTAAGCAGAAATTCGTACAAATTGTTTTATTTTTCGATAGAAGTCAAAATATTAAATCATCATTTTTAACTTTCCATAGAAACTTATTGTAATCGATCTGATCCGTCTAATTGAAGTTTTTGCCAAAAGTTTAAAAGCCCCTAAAATATAAATCTAGAAGTGATTGTTTTTCCACAGAATTTTTAAAGAAAGTTAAAAAATTTAGTTTATATTTATCAGTATCATAGTTTAACCTTCCAATTGTCAAAAAATGACGCTTCAAAAGTGACAGCTACATAAATAGCGGGCTATTAAAAATGAAACGACATCTTATTCTTATTGCGAAAATAATAAGCCTTTAAATCTCAAGCCTATAATACATTCCCTTACATCAACTTTTTTTAACAGCTTTTTTGACATTTATAAACGTCAATGTGTCATTATAGTAATTTTATTTTATTCAAATGTCAAAAATATTTAGCAAAACTTCCCTTTTTATGTACTGACTATCAAAGAGACCCTATAAAGTCCAAGTCCAACCCTGTCGCCACTTCAATACCTTACGTATGGCAGAAATATCAGTAGTTACATTTGGCGGCGTACTCGCGTAGTTACGTTTCTTATTCGTATTCGTAATTCGTATTCAAAGAGGGTTCAGAAACAGAAAAGTAACAGTTAATATAATAATAATAATAGTGGGCCGATACGTATCCGTCCATATCGGATAGTTTAGTCATTTTGTTAAGGTTCCAAACCGCTGGCTGTGAGGTAGAAGAAGAAGTGTAGGATAGCAGGACAGGTATGGGATACATTGATCGGCTCAGTATATAGCTCAGGTAAGGTACATATCGTACCTATAGGAAAGAAACGTAGGCCGTCTTCGAAGTCTTCTTCTTTTTGCTGCCTTAGTAAACCAAGACCACACGATTGCGAGTGCCGAGAGTGGTCATGTTGTCCGTCCGTCGTGGTTGTTGTCGTGAGGATACCGACCGGCTTTTTTGTTGTTGTTGTTGTTTTTGGATTTTCGATTCCAAATTCAACTCGCGGCTTAACTTTATGAATGTCCGATGGTGTTACATATGCAAACGTTCATTGTTGTTAATCTATATGACATGAGTTCGAGAGGTTCGTGCAGACGTGCAGGATGAGTCACACGGAGTATGGTAGAGTGATGACGCGTTTTGGGCTTGACAATATTTTTGTTTTTTATTTCTTCCGAAATCTGAATAAATTAAGAGGGGGAGAATTTATTACATTACTTTTATGGAAGACGATCGAGATTTATCGATAACCAGTATAAAGTGTTTGAAAACGAAATTCGGAGGGAATTCAATTTTGATTTTTAGTTTTGTTTTTTAATTGAATTGAATGGTTTTGATGATATTGAAAACTATTTAAGGGATTTATATTTTTGTTCGAGACATTTGCTTTGATTTCAATGCTGCTAAGAAGCTGAAATTTGAACTTTGAGTCTAATCAATTGAGATTTTAATTGATTCAATAATAATAATCAAGCAAAATTAATATGGGATTTAAAGAAAAATATGATATCATTTTATCATGATTCCAAAAAAAAATGAAGACTACCACATTCTTGGATTGAAATATGATCATCATAAATTTATGTACATTTCGATAATTTATAGATGAAAAGATTTGAAAAGACCTACTTACAAAATCTGCAAAACAAAAACTAAGAGTTCCGTTTGGTGACTCAATATTTTCTCTAATTAACATAAATTGCTTCAAAATTTCGACATATCGCTTAGCAAAATAACAACTTTTCAAAGGGGCATTTAAGTGGTGGTCGAAAAAAAATAAGAAAATAAAACAAGCTAGGATGCGACCCACACTGATAACTTTCCATCACGTCTGTCAATTTGTCTTGCTTAAAAGTTTGTCTTTATGTACTCGTATCAATTTTTACCAAATTTGCGTACTATTTTTTGTAGATTTTTTTTTTAGGAAAAAATGGAAATTTTCTGTGAAATAAAATAAGTTTGAAGCCCATATTTTTAATTTTTGAAAAGCTATTTCATTCGAAAGTAAATTTTTACCAAGTTTTAGTATATTTTTTTTTTAGATTTTCATTTTTTGTAAAAAAAAAACTGTCAATTCGATTTTGTTCAAAATTTTACTGAATGTTAAGAACAATATATTTTGAAAGATAAAAGTAGTTTAAAGCCAATATCTACAATTTTTGAAAAGATATTTTAGTTGAAAATCAATTTTTACCAACTTTTATACATTTTTTTTAGGTTTTTATTTTTTGTAAAAACTGTCAAAGTGATTTTTCTCAAAAATTGTCCTAATGTTAAAAACATTATTTCTTATAAGATAAAATTAGTTTGAAGCCAATATTTCTAATTTTTGTAAAGATATTTTAGTCGAAAACCAATTTTTTACAACTTACGTTCATTTTTTTTAAGTTTTTAATTTTTTGTACAAAAACTGTCAATTCGATTTTTTTCACAATTTTACTGAATGTTAAAAACAATATGTTTTGAAAGATAAAATTAGTTAAAAGCCAATATTTCAAATTTTTGAAAAGATATTTGAATCGATATTCAACTTTTACCAACTTTGAGTAATGTTTTTTTAGATTTTTATTTTTTTATAAAAAAAAAACTGTCAATTCGATTTTTCTCAAAATTTTATCAGATGTCAAAAACATTATTTTTCATTGCACAAAATTATTTAGGAGATGAAATGATATTTAAGTCGTAAAATTTTGGAGGTGACAAATTTTTTTTTCAGTTTTTTTGATTTATAAACAAAACCGTTAAATGGATTTTTTCAAAAAACACACTTTTTAGATATCACGTTACAATGTGTTATAAAAAATTTAATTCAAGTCTCTAGCGGTTTTGGTTCGTAAGATATTTAGGGTTAACAAAAATGTTCACCTTTTTTTCAAACTGCTATGGTAAAAAAAAACACCCACTCAATTTCCTTGAAAACCCTTTCTGCATCTTTCTGCCTTATTATCTGTATAACAAAATTTATTTGAAATCGATATCTCTTCTGGTTCTTGAGATATGGATGACGAAAAAAACGTCGCGAACGTACGGTCGTACAAACGTACGTACACACGCACGTACAGACATCTTTCTAAAAATCTTGAAACGTCGAGAAATGTCAAAATTTTCAATTTGACAAATCGGACCCATTACAATAACTTCCTATGGGAAGTTAACAAGATAAACAAATGCAATAGGCACCTTAAACTGCGGATTGTTGCTTTTCGTTAAGTTTCGTTCAGCACCATTAACACTTTGACATTTACTTACATGGAGGGCTCACTATCAAAAAAACGTTTGACAAACGCGGTTTGATTTGACTCTTATTTTGACAATTGATATCTTTATCAAACAGATGGTCGAATATTCTGGTTGAAAATTAGAACATTTTGACATTTATCTGGTTTGACATTTAAGAATATGAACGCATGATTATCAAACGTAACTCAAGTTTTATTTTAAATGAAGATTTCAAGCATTGTAAGCCCAAATATAATGGGCATAAGCAAACATAAACTTATGTCAAAAACCCAACGAAAATTCACTTAAGTTTATGAAATTACTGCGGATAGCCATTATGCAATTTTGCTCACGTATTTACGTGTCAGATTTTACTTATGCTGCGAGCGACTGGGATCGCTCTTGCTTAAGTCCACTATGTTCACTCGTATTAAGATTTTTTTGTATTCGCTTTTATAGAGAAAGTTATATTTCATATATTGGAAAGTACAATTTATTTTTCTTATCTTCTGAATTTTCATTGACATTCTGAGCAACTTCAGATCCATCAAAATCCAATACGAATTTATTTTTGACAAATGTAAACGCTACTCATTTCAATCTGTCAAATATTCATCTAACCATATTTTTAGACCAATGTGTTTCGTTTATAAACCTTTAAAGCTACGTTCGCAGTTGAAATTTTTCTAAGAATATTTCGTTTTGTAGGATGATAGTAAACAAAGATTTAAAAATGTATTTAATATTTCAGAAAAGTGCTTTTAAAACGGAAATCATACTTAAAATCAAATATCAATCTTTTGAAAATGTGTTGCAGTTTATTTCAAATAAAAACTATGTTGTTTTGCATATTTTCGCTTAAAACCTTCTGTTTAAAATGTGTTTAAATAAACACTTTTTACTTATTCTATTTGTGATATTAAAATCCTCCTATTGTTGCAATAAAAAGTCCAGCTAGTGTCAGATTTGACAGATGTTACTAATAACAGTATCTGACAGTTTCGAATGACTCTGAAAATGTCCTTACCAACTCGCAATTATACAATTTTAGTTGACAGCTGACAGTTGTATTAAAAGATTCAACGTTCAGACATTTTAAAGACATTTGCGACACATTTTACAATGACAGACGTAACAACATGTTAACAGATCTGACAGATGTGTAGTGTATCAAATAAATGTAACTGCGATGATTGTCATGAATGTATGTCTATAAGTAACTTGTAAAACCGAAAATCTAAAAATAATAACAAGCCGCCATTAGTACTTTTTTCGATTACTTCAATTTTGACAAGTTGGGCAATTTGTTTCTATTGTGAATGGAAAACGATAAAGATCGATCAAAATCTTGTTTTAATGTGCCGGCACTTAATTCATTCTTATAGGAACAATACATTTGTATGAACGAGTAGTTTAAATGTGATTTATTTATAACAATCAACAATCAACCAACACAGTAGCTCAATTAAATATTTAATTTTTTAATTTATAGTTTTATAATCGTACGTACATAATATGTAATGTAATTATTATTTCAGAAGTTTTGTGTGAAAATAAAGTTGTTATTATATATATTACCTTCCTACCTACCCATCTGCTATAAAATTATAGCATCAGACACATATTTTATAGTAAATTGTGTTTGTTTTTAATCGTCTAAGTAAATCACAGCCCACGCATTTAATTCAACTTAGAATTTACTCAGATAAGATTAATCATTCGATTTATAACTATACAATAATTTACCTCAACCAAACAAGGAATTCCAATCCATTTCCCGCACTGATGGATGTCAGTTTTCTTTCAATATTTCAAAATAAAAATAAAATGGTTATCTAATAGGAATACAAAATACAAACTATATGAAACTCTAGCTCGAACAATTAAAAACTTCCGTCAAAACATCGCACCGCCTTAATTCTCCTCCAATATCTTCGAAGTTTATTACGTACATGCATTTTTATTAATGGAGCCCGAGGGTTATAGATTCAGAGTCAGTCTACAATGACGACGCACGGCGGAACAGGTAGGTAGATGCCCAGTCTTGATTATATTCTTTATAACTAAGGCACTTAGCACTTTTTTCTATCTGTCAGTGATGATGATGATTGTTGCGCTGATCTCAGGTGACATCGACTTCAATGGTGTAATCGGAAAAGTGTTCCCAGTTGTGTGGGATTGTGATAATTATAACATCATCGTCATTGACATTGATCTGTTTTAGCAAAATAAATACGTACTCCCAGGTAAAGTGCAAACAAAATTTGTTTGTTGATAATACTTTGTTATATCAAGGTTGAACCTCCTACAATAACAATCATTATTATTTCTAGCTTCTGAAATTAAAGATGATTTATTTAAATTTTTGTTCCTATCTTTATACAAAACAAAAACTGCATGATGACACTTATTTTTTTTTCTTCCAAAATAATTTAAATGTTAGGGAGGCACAAAATTTGGCAATTTTTTGATCTCATATTTTAAAGTTATTTTTTCATGCTGATGTCAGTTTCTGTGATAGAGATATGGTAAGTTGATTTCACCATATGGTGAAAAAAGCTGATTTCTCTTAGATTTAAATTAGAGTGATGTTTACTATATTCTTTATTTACACGCGACTAAAAATAAAATTGGTTATTCATCCTTAACATTCTGCGATTCGTCTGTATAATTTGCGCCTGCGCTTAAGTTAACCATTGTAGTAGGCAAGTTTCCTTAAAATATGTCCAGTGCAGTCCAGGGTTCAGTCATTCTGGCAGTGTTTTGACACAAGCTACGAATGATCTCTATAATTACATTTCAATGGAAAAATGTCTGTTCACACGGTTGGAAGATTTTTTTCGTTGGGTACGTTCAGATATCATAAGAGACTTCATTAGCAGTCAAATGCTTTTTTGAACGTACATTTTAACCAAGGCAACTAGTTAGTTGGTAAACTGTCATGAACTTCAAATTCGGAACTTTATTTTACCAACCTCTACCTTCAGTTGAAACTACTAAAAACATAATTGTCAACAAAAAAAAACTTCTCAGGCAAGGTACAAATCCATCTCGAATTGTATTTTGTATTTTAAATAAATATTACGTATTTCTTTGACAACGAACTTCGGATATGCACGTGGAATGCTAGGTCCTTTAACAGACCACGTGCGGCCGAAGAATCAGCGGAGGTCCTAGACCGCTATAAAGCAGACATCACCGTCATCCAGGCAATACGATGGTATGGGCCGGCAAAAAGGAGGATGAAAAACTGCGATATTTACTATGGTGACTGCTACCGAAAAAACCAACAGTGCTTATTTGGATGAGGCTTTGTCATTGGAGCCAGACTTAGGCAAGAAGTCTAGAGCTAAAGATGCATCAACGAGCGCCTCATGACCATCCGCATCAAGGCTAAGTTCGGCAACATTAGTCTGATATGCGCGCACGCCCTCACAGAAGAGAAGGATGACAACACAAAAGATATGTTCTTCGAGCTCTTAGACAAAACCTATGAGCAGTGTCCTAGCTACTAGCGTTTTCCAGTAAGCGTTTTCCAAACCTCAACATACACAAAGGAACTTGGACTTCTCGAGATCAATCTACCGTCAACCAGATTGACCATATTGCGATCGACGCCAACCACGTTTCCAGCATCATGGATGTACGAACTTTCCGAGGAGCTAACATCGACTCGGACCACTCGGAGAAGGTACAACGTCGAACGGCTACAATCGCCAGAGATCGCCAAATCCTTTTCCGACCGAGTTACAAGTAACCTTTCTCGAAGTTCTCTGCCGCCAACACAATGTATCGAAAACCAGTGGCAACATTGCCAAGATGCAATCAGAGAAGTCCGCTCTGATGTGCTGGGTTTCAGGAAAGCAAAAACATGGAACCCCTGGTTTGATGAGGAATGTCGCAGGCAAATGCAGCCAAACAACATGCACGCAAAGCGGCACTGCATAAAGGGACGAGAGCTGCTCATGAGATCTATGAGCAGAAGAGACGAGAGGAACGCCGACTTCTCAGAAGGAAAAAGAGAGGACATGAGAAGCGTGCGGTGAAAGTTTAAAAGCAGGAATGAAGTTCGAAAGTTTTATGAACAGGTGAAAAGAAATTCACAGGTACATAAACCTAGAACCGAAGGCTGCAAAGACGAAAATGGAAACATGATAGTGTAACCGCAGTCAATATGGAGAATATGGAAGGACCACTTCTGAAGACTGTGTAACGGCGACGACGAACTGAATTCCGCTGTCAGGCAGGATGATTCATTCAACACAGACGACGAAAGCCAACAATCCCGTCCTCCCGATTTAGACGAAGTAAAGATTGCCATATCTAAGCTGAAGCTGAAAGCTGCTGGAGCGGATGGCTTGAGTGCCGAGTTCTTTAAAACAGCTTATCTGTAAGATATGGTCGGAAGAAAGCATGACTGATGAATGGAACCTCAGTGTTGTTTGCCCGATCCTGAAAAAAGGAGACCCTCTAAACTGCACCAACTATAGAGGAATCAGTCTACTTAACATCGCCTATAAAATCTTCTCTGGCGTAATATGTGAACGTCTAAAGCCCATCTTCAACAACCTGATAGGTCCTTATCAGTGTGGTTTTAGACCAGGAAAGTCCATAGACGATCAAGTATTCATATAACGGCAGATCCTGGAAAAAACCCAAGAACACCAAATCGACACCCACCATCTTTTCATCGATTTCAAGACCGCATATGACAGCATATACAGGGACGAGCTGTATAGAGCCATGTCTAGTTTTCGCATCCCTGCCAAACTCGTCCGTTTGTGCAGGATGACCATGGAGAATTCACAATGCTACATTAAGGTTGGAAACAACTTAACAGAACCTTTGATGTCAAAAAAGGTCGTATGATTTTTTTAACATCGTGCTTGAAAGAATAGTGCAGGTGCAGGGCTCACACGTCAACACTAGAGGCACTATCTTTCAAAAGTCTGTCCAATTACTAGCATATGCTGATGACATTGACATAATCGGAAGAACTCAGCGTAATGTCAATGGGGCTTTTGGAGTATTGAGGCAGAGGGGGCAAAAGTGGGTTTAACGGTTAATGAGGGCAGAACAAAGTACATGCTGTCGTCAAGAAAGGACATAGAACACCAACGTCTTGGTCAAAACGTTACCATTGACAGACGTTACTTTGAAGTAGTCAAGGACTTCCTCTACCTAAGCTCCGCTATAAACGCAGAAAACAACATCAGAGCTGAAATCAAACGCAGAGTAACTCTTGCTAACCGCTGTGTCTTTGGACTAAGAAAGCAATTGAGTGGTAAAGTTCTCTCTCGAGGGACCAAAGTGTTGCTATATAAGACCCTTATCTTCCCCGTTATGCTATACGGTGCAGAAGCATGGACTATGACAAAAGCGGATGAAAGCACCTTGGGTCACTTCCAGAGAAAAGTTTTTCGTGTGATATACGGTCCCGTATGCATCAAAGGGGAGTGGAAGAGAGGATGGAACGACAACCTGTACGTGTTGTACAGCGTCGTAGACTTAGCCAGAAGGGTAAAAGTCCAACGACTAAGATGGCTGGGTCACGTAGAGCGCATGTAATTCATTGCTCCGGCCCGTAAAGTCTTCGAATCCACACCCACAGGACAGCCCAGTAGAGGAAGACCGCGGATCAGGTTGCGCGCACAAGTGGAAAGTGACCTCACCCAACTTGGTGCGCGAAACTGGAGACATCCAGCTAGGGACCGAGCTAGGTGGAGAAGTTTGTTGGGTGAGCTCCTAGTTCACACAGGACTGTAGCGCCACCTTAAGTAAGTATTACTTATTCCCTTACTAATTTGATAACGAACATTTTTAAATAAAACGTTAAATGCAATTGTGAAGAATATATATAAAACACAGAGTAATAAAGTTCAGCTTTCAGTTGAATGAAAAAACATGATCAACTGTCATCATGACATTGATAGTTAGGAAGATTTTTCTTGACTTACTTTCCAGTCAACTTTCCAATAGAGTTTCCTTAATTGGAAGGCAACTTTTTGGCAACTGGCCAATCAGATACTACAAACTTAACTTACTTTCAACTCCCTTATGTCACCTGAAACTGCCCATTGTCAGATGATTAGCTGATAATGACGTTTGTGAAAATATTTTCGCGATAAAAATTCTATCTGTTGGCTGACATTGTCAAACAAATTAAATGAAAGCAAACGATAGAGAATTCTGGAGGAATCAAAGTATAGAACTTCTATTCTCAAATTTCTGACAACGAAAGTGAGATAATTGGATGAAAAATGTTCTTTATATTTCTGAGAATAGAAAAGTTTCTGAGATCTTATAAATATAAACTGACCAAATCGTAAGACATTTTGGACTGACAGATTTGACAATATTGTAAAATCTGACAGTACACTGGTGGTAAAAAACCTCGCATAACCTATTGGCTATACACATCGGTCATCCGACCAATACTCATGTACGGGATTGCAGTATGGTGGACTGCACTGGAGAAAGTCACATACTACGACAAACTCAGCAGAGTCAAACCCACTGCATGTCTCTGCATAAGTTCGGCATTGAGAACCACACCCTCAGCAGCGTTAGACACTCTCCTCCATCTGACACCCCTCAACATCTTCAATAAACAAGTAGCAGCGAGTACAGCGATAAGACTCAACGTTTCATCTCAATGGACCAACAACAATGTGGGGCACTTCATCATTTTGAACCTCTTTGGTTCTATACCAAAGTACATAGACTACATTATTCCAAAACCCCAATTTGGAATAAAAAAACTTCCAGGTATCCATTCCATCCAGAGATGAATGGGAAGACAAAAAAACTCCTGGATGACAAAAGCATCAATTTTTATACAGATGGATCCAAGACAAATGAGGGAGTTGGTATTGGTGTGTACTCAAAAAAGCTTAATCTAAGCATCTGATTCCGCCTCCCTAATCATTGTGCGTCTTCCAAGCGGAAATTTTAGCGATCAAAAAAGTTAAAAATTTAAGAATCAAAAAAGGTGATACCAACTTCTGATATCCGCATCTTCTCTGACAGTCAGGCTGCTATTAAATCTCTTGACGGTGTCTCAACCAAATCTCAAACGGCCCTCGATTGTCGATCGTCTCTTATGGAGATGGCGCAGCAATTAAACATTCACCTCTGTTGGGTGCCGGGCCACAAAGACATCACAGGAAATTGTTGAGCCGATGAACTCGCTAAAAATGGAACCGTCATACCTATTTCACCTGAAAGGGAGGAGATAGGTATTCCGATAGCTTCATGTAAACTTCTGCTAAAGGAAACAGCTTTTGCGATAGCAAACTCTAGGTGGCACAATTTACCAACATGCGCAGCTGCAAAACTCATATGGCCTTCATATGGACTCATATAGCCTTCATATGGACCTAAAGCGCTCTAAAGACTTCTTATCTCAAAACAGACTAAATACTAGGTCCGTAATAGGTGTCCTTACGGGACACTGTTTTATAGGCAGACAAGCAATACGACTTATTGTAGCCTCAAATGACTTCTGCAGGAGCTGTATGGACGAGGAAGAAGAGGAAACAATCTCTCACCTTCTCGGCATTTGCCTGCTCTTTCACTAAGACGCAAACTTCATCTGGGAGACTACTCTTTTGATAATTCCAGTGAACTAGCTAAAAAGGTTATCAAATATCTCCTTCGCTTTATAAAAAGCTCAAAATGGTTCGATTTACTTACTTACTTACTTAAGGTGGAGCTACAGTCCAGGCGGACTTGGGCCTCAACAAACATGCGTCTCCAGCCAGCTCGGTTCTTAGCTAGCTGTCTCCAGTTTCACACGCCAAGTTGGTTGAGGTCCTCTCCCACCTGGGTGCGCCACCTGAATCGCGGTCTTCCTCTACTGCGCCGCGCCGTCCCTCGGGCTCTACAGCCCGTACAGTTCTTCGTTATATCTTCCCCTCCATTCTCAATCTATGCGTACAGGACCAAAAATCACCCGAAGAATTTTTCTCTCGAAGCACCCTAAGACGCTCTCATCTTTCTTTGACAGGGTCCAGGCCTCAGTGCCATAAATGAGAACCGGGATGATGAGTGTCTTATAGATGCTCAAGAGAGGACTTTGCTTCTCAATTGCCTTCTAAGTCCAAAGACGCAGCGATTTGCAAGAGTTATTCTTCTTTTGATTTCAGCGCTGGTATCGTTGTCTGTATTAATAGCGGTGCCTAGGTAGACAAATTCCTTAACTACCTCGAAGTTATAGCTGTCCATGGTGACGTTTTGTCCAAGACGTCGTCGTTCAGTGTCCTTTTTTGATGACAGCATACACTTGGTCTTGCCCTCATTGACCACTAAACCCATCTTCTTCGCTTCCGTCGCAATGCTCAAAAACGCTCCACTGACATCACGCTTTGATCTTCCAATTATGTCAATATCATCTGCATATCCGAGTAATTGGATGGACCTTTGAAAGATTGTGCCTGTAATGTTGACGGTTGAGTTTTGCACAATTCTTTCCAGAACGATGTTGAAGAAGTCGCATGACAGTGCATCGCCTTGTCTAAAACCTTTTTTGACATCAAATGCATCGGTAAGATCTTTTCCGACCTTGATAGAGCAGCGTGCATTTTCCATCGTCATTCTCCACAAACGGATAAGTTTGACAGGGACGCCAAAACTAGACATTGCTCGGTAGAGCTCTTCCCTATAGATGCTGTCATACGCGGCTTTAAAATCAATAAAGAGATGGTGGGTATCGATTTGAAGCTCCTGGGTTTTTTCCAAGATCTGCCGTATTAGAGGGTCTCCTTTCTTTTCTATCGGACACACTATGCCGAGATTCCACTCATCGGGCATGCTTTCTTCCGACCATATTTTGCAGATGAGTTGGTTCATGCTCCCTACCAAGTCATAGCCTGCTGCTTTGAATAGTTCGGCAGCGATGCCCTCAGCTTCAGCAGCTTTGTTTGACTTAAGTTTAGATATAGCAATCTTCACTTCGTCAAGGTCGGGTAGGCGGAATTATTGATCTGCATCTCCGAGGTTGAGTGGTTCTATCTCCCTTACAGCGGAAATGGTTCGACTAGTGGGAAGTGATTCTCTAGATTCATGTGGTATCAAAATGGGCCTTCTCTTTTGGCCTAAGTGTGTGGATTCTGAATCCGCAACCACTTTAACCTAACCTAGTAGTAAAAAACTTTACTTTGAATACATTTTTTACGTTCAAAGTGAACAAAATTATTGCTTTGATTGATTTGGGATGCGATTAAAAAGAATTAAAAATTCCAACGTTATTTCAAGTTGGTCTTTTCAATATCTCTTAATTGGTCTTTTAAAATTTGTATAGAAAGCAGCACTTTCTTTTAAACCTCTTCATTTTAACCAAACCCCAGTTCTTAGTCGTGGGGTTTGAGCTTATGACCAGATGCAGATGGTGTTTTTTCCGCCCCTTTTTTTAATATTTCAATTTTTACCTGTTTGTAAATGTATAAATTCCAGATGTTTTTTTCCACCGACATTTTCTTCACCCACATTAATTTTAAACTCCCCAAGCTTATATGTCTAGACATTTCACAACTTGTTCTGAATATTTCAAACTGTTCTGAGGAATTCAACAAACATACAAATTGTCCCACATTTAAAATAATTTGAATATTCATGTACGCGAATTTTTCACACCATCTACAAAGTTTTGAAGTAGGCTAAACTTTGCCAAATCAAAACCTATCCTAATGGACCAATAGATGTCAAAAGCCCACTCATAAGCGCCACTGGTTTTCAAGCCATCATCAAACCTAAGAAAAACCAAAATAGATACTTAGATGTAATAAATCGTGTGCCATGACATCAGCCTATTTCAAGTATCTACGCATAAGCCTTTTGCTTCATTCATAGGTTTCAATTGTATCTACGAGTACTCTTGATGAAGTCCAGAGGTTTATATGGTTTTCTCACAGCATGAACAAATTTTTATATAGTCACATCTATAACCATCCATAATATGCGGTCATATGAATTTAAATTTTTTGATTTTTGAACTCCACACGCCTCGGCCTTTGAAAAAAAGACAACAAATAAAAACAAAATTGTAATAAATAATAAAATCGAATCGACCATAGATGTGGGTTGTGATGGCGACTTCGTGCCTCGAGATTTCTACGGACATCAGTTGACAGTTTGTTGGCTGAAGTTTTTATTTTTATATCACTTTTTTTTTTAAACTTATGTGCATATGTAGATACGTAGGTACAGTATATAAAAGTTGACCGTGAGCACAAATTTATTAATTCAATTGACCAGAATGTATCTTTCTGCAAGTATAACCCCACGCGTACTTTATTTTTGTATATATGTATGTTCACGATTGATAGACACTCTATAAAAACCTTCTCCGTAAAAAGGTAAACTTAACGCGCGGTTTAGTCTAAAAACAATAAAAAAAATAAGACTTATTTATGAATGAACTATTTAGGACATTTACATAGATTTGTTTGACACTTTTAATATGTTAAGTGAATTAAAAAATCAAAAAACACATCGAAATGATCGTTAAATTAAATTTCATAGTCATATAGTTTATTAGAACCGTTTTGTCAAAAACCATAAAATTTCTGTTTAGAGTTTGGTTTTTTTGTTTGATCTCTAAATACATTATGATTTTTGTATCATATTTCATTTTAGTTATTATATTGTCATCTTTAAAAAAAATATTATTTATAGATTGATTTTTTTTTCATGTGACATGGGATTTTATTTGAAATTTATACAAGATAGTTTTGGACTGTATTGTGCATATTAATTTAAGATAGAACAAAACAGATAGTGACCCATTACTTCAAAATATTAGATCATACCTATATGGGTTTTAACACGAGATCAGATGACGCATTTAAATGAATGACTACTTCCTGATGTTAGACCGTAAACCTTCCAGGTTTGAAAAAAGGTGAAACAGACTTGGAACCCAAGAGGAGTATTTATAAACTATAGACGAAGTTGTGTAATAAGATCTGCAACAAAAACATACCATAAAGTTGTGTGAAATATTGAATCAAGAATAAAGAAAGTTTTTGGTCTAAACGCTTTTTTTCCAAAAGACGCGAATGACCACTCATCTGTCATTTTCTTGCCAGTGTCAAATGTCAATCGATAGTTGCTAAAAATTGGAGTTTAGTTTTTCACATTTTGTTTAAGTTTTGAAAGTCGCGAATGATGACTGTTTTGGACAACAAGACGTTTTTTAAATACATATGAAGTTAAAAGTTGGTTAATTTTTCAATTAAAACATTTAAATAAATCTGAATTTACCAACAATATCAATTAAAAAGTCCGGTTCAAACCGCAACAATCCTGGCTATGTCTTGCCTTGGCCTGCATAGAAGATCGTTTGTATGGGTTTTATTATAGGTGGGACATATCTTCCTAAATATAGTGCAGTTGGGTAAATTGCTCCACCTTGGTTTGATTCAGTTTGGTAAATAGAAAAGATTTTACCCTTCATAGCACCAAGAGGAATGTTAACCATTTCCGGAAGTGAGCTATGAAGGGTCGATCCTTGCGTGGCTAGCTCGTCAGCCCGTTCATTTCCCACGATACCACTATGGCCCGGAACCCAGATCAGGGTGACACCGAGGTTAATATACAGGCTTGCAAGCTCATCGCGATATTGCTGGACCAATTAAGATGAGAATATGGCCGAGTTAATGGCTTTGACAGTTGCCTGACTGTCTGTAAAGATAGCCGCATTTCGGTTTTGGTTTTGTTCAAGTATCTTACATGCCTCCCTTATTGCAAGCAGTTCAGCATGAAAAACGCTTGCAAAGTCAGGAAGCTTAAAGGATTTGGCTACATTTAGGGATTTAGAAAAGATCCCAGAATCAACTCCGAACTCCATCTTTGTGCCGTCAGTAAAGATGGTTGTGTCGAAACCTATCGACACGATGTCATCCTCCCAATCTTCTCTCGATGGGAAAATAACCTTAAAACCCTTACTAAGGTTCAAAGTAGGAGTGCAATAGTCAGTGTCTATCGAGAGAATATCTGAGGGAATCAATTTCGTAGTGTTGCTGTGACCATAAGGTTTTGACAACCAGCTATTTGATTCCTTCAGCCTAATAGCGCTGCAGAAAACTATGTATTTAATCAAAAGGTCGATTGGTAGAAGATTCAAAATAACGTTTAAGGTGTCCGTTAGGCAAGTGGTGCCCGCGCAAGCTGTTCTCTGAACCTTCTTTAGCTTATTAATGTTATAAGCTTAGAGCAGGCCACCACACAATCGAACTATATGTTAAGATTGGGCGTACTACGGCTGTGTACGTCCATTAAATCATCTTCGACTGAAGTCCCCACTTTTTGCCGAAAGTTTTGCTGCAGGCGTAGAAGGCAACACAGGCCTTCTTAACCCGTACTTCAATATTAAGTTTCCACTTTAGTTTAGGGTCGAGTATAACTCTCAAATATTTTGCACTGGAAGACAATGATAGGATTTGACCGTTGAGTCGAGGTAGCGTGAAGGGCGGTACTTTAGTTTTGGTGGTAAAGAGCAACAGTTCAGTTTTACTCCTAGTCCACAACTCGTGGCCCAGCTGCTAACTTTCTTCAAAGCTGACTATGTGATTTCACTAATCACAGATGTGTACTTTCCTGTAGCATAATCTACCGCCTTCACTCCACATCTCTGTAATTTAACGAGAATTGTATCCATAGAAGCCATAGAAGAGGCGAAAGGACACCACCCTGGGGTGTTCCCCTACTCACGTGTTTTGTTGCAATTGTATTGCCTAGAGTGGCTCGAATCTTCCTACCACTGAGCATGGAAATAATCCATTCTCGAATGAAGTCTTCTACACCGAACTTAACGAGTGATTCTTCTATGGATTCGGTAAGGACGTTGTTAAAAGCACCTTCTATGTCTAGGAATCTAGGTGGCAAGAAAAAATTCTTTATAATGGATTGTTTGTTCTACAGTCTCAGTAGATTCGCCCTTAAGATAAGCATGCTGAGAGCTTTCTAGAGGTCGTCCAACTGGGATTTCTTTAATATGGTAATCAAGAATGCGCTCCAAGGTTTTAAGCACAAAAGATGTTAAGTTTATTGGTCTGAAATCCTTCGCGGATTCGTGACCTCGTGATAAAAACTTCTTTGACCTGTCTCAACGACATGGGCACATGTTTGAGAAGGAGACATCCTTTGAAAATTTGTTCCAGCCATGGAGCTGCCACATCATGCAACTTTTGAAGCATAACTGGCAGTATGCCATCCATGCCTGGGGATTTATATGGAGAAAAAGTATTGATGGCCCACAAAATATTTTCTCTGGTTATAACGGAATTGACTTGCTCCACATGAGCTAAGTTTAGCTCTGTGGTTTCAAGCGATTCGGGGTTATCACTCTCGCAACCCGGAAAGTGCGTCTTCATCAGTAGCTCAAGAGATTCGGCTGGAGAGGCTGTCCAGGTTCCATCAGGCTTTTTTAGAAATGAAGGATTACAATGTTCCTTCGATAAAACTTTGCAGAGCCTTGCGGAGTCCTTTATGTCTTCCATTGATTGACAGTATTCTCTCCAGCCTTGTCTTTTGGCTGATGACAGGGCTTGCTTGTAAATTTTAAGAGAGTCTTTATACGGTTGGTTAAACTTATGGTTGTGGCAGATATTGAAAATTGTCCTCGTCATTTTCCTAAGACTGGAAAGTTCTTCATTCCACCAAGAAGGAAGGATTTTAGGGCTTTATTTAATTGGGCAAGAGACTCTAAAAGCTTTACTTATAGAAGTTTCAAAGGTTTTCACCTTTGATTCAAGGTCTCCTATCGATTCAGTGAGATTCGGTAAGTTGCTTAGTTTAGAATTAGCAATTTGACTGAATTTCGTCCAGTCAGTTATTTTGGGATTTCTGTAAGGCAGAGGGTTTTTCGACTCGAAATTAATTTGAAAAAGAATCCACTTGTGATCCGAAAACGAATTCAAAGTGGAAGCTCTCCAATTCTCCACTAATAAATTTCGGTTGTTTACTAAAGTAATATCAAGCACATCCTCCCATCCATCATAATTTTCCGAGCTCGGAAAGACGAAAGTGGGAGTATTGATTCTGTTACAAATGGTCATATTATTTTCAATAATAAAATCAAAAAGTGACTCACCTCGTTCATTGATCACAGAACTTCCCCAATATCAGGCAAAACTTAATCTCAGTATTACAGCACACGGTCTACATGAGCACTCCCCAACTATGGAAGCTTTGCAGAGCGTGATAACATCGGCATCGGTCTCACATCTCCCAAACACTAAGTCCCTTAAAATAAAATCAGCCTTTTATGATAGGGAATGTGAGTCTGCCCGGAAAAAATCTTTTGCGCTTCTTCATCTATACCAACATTCAAATAAACAGTCTTTGAAAGAAAACTATCTTGCAGCAAATCGAACATACAAAGCTTTATGTAGATGCAAAAAAACTTAGCTTCTCCAAAAAACAAGTCTAGCGTACTGCAAAAACTCCTCAAAATTTTGGAAAGAAATACAAAATATAAAAGAAGACCTTTTGTAACAAAATCACTACCGCCTGCAGAAACACTACGACATCATTTTGAAGGACAATTGAACCCAAAACTTTTTGTATTATACGCTAGACCAAATGTCGAAAATCAAATTCTAGATAGAGAGATAGAGATCTCTGAAATCGAAGCAAAAAAACAACAAAGCTCCCGGGATTGACCGGATCCCAAATGAATTCTGGAAATACGCAACATTGGAGTTTCTTACACTTCTCACAAAAGTGTACAATGCTATTTTCACTACAGGCAAAACACTGGATGCTTTTATAAAATCAATACTTTTTCCCATATTCAAAAATGGAGATAAGACGGACCCATCCAACTATCGAGGTATTACTTTTCTCAACTCATCGCTCAAAATCTTCATGGAAATTTTAAGAAGCCGACTCACAGCATGGATTGAAAGTAACCATATTCTGAGTGAATTCCAAATTGGATTTAGAAAGGGATACTCCGCAGTGGATCACATATTTAGCCTGGCCAACATTGCATTCATCGACATCCGTGCCGCATTCAATTCCATGGACAGAAAGGCTTGAATTTTCAAATTGTTTAGAGATGGGATGTCTCAAAAATTTGGAAAAATTATTGAGGACATCTATAAAGAAACAAGGTAGTATGGGATGGGCAAAATCTATCTGATGGGTTGCTTGCCTTAGTAGGATTGAAACAAGGTTGGAATCTCAGCTCTTCAGCTTTCTGCCTTTATATCGAAAATCTAATAAAAGACATGCCGTGTGGCATAACAATTGATGGGTTCCGGATTAAAGTTCTGATGTACGCAGACAATCTTGTCATGTTAGCCAAATTTCCTGAATCTCTTCAGTTAATGATCAACAAATTACGGAATTACTGTTCGAAGTGGAATCCAACAGTAAACCTTGACAAATCAAAAACAATGGTGTTTCGGAGAGGATCAGGGCGATTGGCTGCAAACGATAAATGGTATTATGGAGCGGACCAAGTTGAAACTGTGAGGGAATACCAATACTTGGGTTACACTGTGACGTGCAACTTAAACCTAGAAAAACACCTAGTAAAAAAATGTCTTCATCCAAAAATGCGATTGGGACTGTGTGGAAAAATGTGTATAGTAACAAGGACCTAGCATTTAGTGAAAAATACAAAGTTTTTCTCGCAACGTCCGAATCAATAATGCTGTATGCTGCGGAATTGTTGTCTTTTACAAATTATTCAAATGAGCTTCCAAAATCAAATTTAATAAAAAGAGTAGGCAGACTTTTTCGCAACTACCATTTAATTTTCAGAATGTTAAAAGGTTATAAATTATCAACGTCCTTGGTTCTCCAATGAAATTCGTAGGCTTCTATTTCAACGGGATCGTGCTTACCGTGAGTGGAAGAGATATAGACTTGTAATACACTTCGAAACCTATCGTACTCTTCGTAACCAAGCAAATGCTAAAATTAGATCCGCTAAAATCGAAGCGTACAGTTTAAAGTTAGGAACAGCCAACAAACGCCAATTATGGAAAAATTTAAGAGAATTAGGGGTAGGTAGATCTAATATTGAGTATAATGGGAACATTGATGTAGATGTATTAAACCAAAACTTTGTTTCGCTTCCTTTTCCACATCTCTCTCATAACTCATCTTCATCACTTACTCGGGAATCTCTTTACTTCTCACCAAGGTATGTCATTTGACTTTGTTGGTATTGATAATACAGATATCGTTGAAAGCTTACTTAGCATCAAATCGAATGCGGTTGGAATCGATGGCATACATCCAGTTTTTGTGAAAGCAATTTTACCATACATCTTAACCTATTTGACCCATATCTTCAACACTATAATTATGACGGGCGTTTACCCTGATGATTGGAAAAGGGCAAAAATCATTCCAATTCCCAAGGGTCGAAACACGGATGAATTCAGGCCCATCTCCATATTACCTTTCCTGTCCAAGGTTTTCGAGAAAATTCTCCAAAAACAGCTCAATGTCCATATCAGATCACAGAACTTGTTGTCAAGTAAACAATTTGGCTTTCGTGAGAAGCACAGTTGTACTACAGCAATAGTCAATGTAGTTGAAGAAATAAGATTGGCATTAGATGATAACCTAGTATCTTTTCTAGTATTACTAGACTTTTCAAAAGCCTTTGATACGGTGGATCATCACGTTTTATGTCAGAAACTTTCTAGTTATTATGGTTTGTCTCCATTGGCGGTTAAGTTGATAAAAACATATTTGCAAGATAGATTTCAGGCGGTGTCGGTTAATAACAAAATTTCGTCATTCCTTCCCACTACCAGAGGAGTTCCCCAGGGTTCTATTTTGGGTCCCCTTCTCTTCTCTCTATACATTAATGAAATACCAACTCAGATTTCGGGATGTGCAATTCAAATGTTTGCTGATGATGTACAGTTGATCCATAGTTGTCCCCTGGGGCTATTAGAAGATGGAGATTATACTATCAACCAAGATATCGAAAAAATATCAAATTGGTCTCAGAATAATGGTCTTTTCTTAAATCCTACCAAGTCAAAATGTGTTATCATCAATAAATCAGCAATTAACCTGGAGTATTTTCCAAGCATCTGCTTGAATGGTATACCAATTGAATTTACATCGAATGCGCGAAATCTAGGCATGTTGTTTAACAAGAGACTTACTTGGGACAGCCATATCAATGTGGCGGTGGGTAAGGTTTATGGGGTTCTTAGAATGTTATGGTCGTCACAACATTTTACGCCCTTGAACACTCGGATGATGATTGCCAAAACTATTGTGATCCCAATATTAACTTATGGTTGCGAAGTTTTTAGCAACTGTGATGCCAACAGTAGAAGGAAATTGAATGTCGCCTTTAATAACATAGCTCGCTACATTTTTGGTCTACGTCGTTTTGATCGTATTTCGGAATTTTCACGCCAAATTTACAACTTTTCCTTTGATCATCTCATGCGGTACAGGACTCTACTCCTACTCTGTAACATAATAAACACACAACAACCTTCTAGTTTATATAATAGGATTCAATTCAGTTCCTCAAGCAGATCCTTAATGCTTATGCACCCTCATTATTCCTGTCGTACCTCTGAACAACAATTTTTTGTTTACGCTATTCGTCTGTGGAATCTTCTGCCTAGAAACTTGAAAACTTTAAATGGAGAAACTAGGTTTCGATTAGAACTCCGAAGTCATTTTCAAAGTGCCTAATTTTCAAAGAACCTCGCATAAAGTTGAGAGTTGAGATTAATATGTACGAATTTTATATTACATGATTTTAAATAACGAACTGAACTACAAAAATTTGTATAAATATACATATGTACATAAATATTATGTACTAATTGTAATTTTAACTGAATAAATCAATTTGAATTTAAAGAATGAGATTATTAATTATTAATTTAATTAAATTAAATTTTATTTAAACTCAAAAATTTGATATAAATTCATCTTTGAAGTAGCCTGTTAACTATTTTATGTTTTGTATTTTAGCATATCACTAATATTATAAGATGTACGTCTTACTGTGTATGCATTCAATGAATAAATCTAAATCTAAATCTAAGGTTCTGATAATCTTCTATGCTAAACCTAAAATTAGCGCAGCATTTTAAGATAGTGGCGTTCGTTAAGAATATGGCCTACGCTTTGCTCATACCTGAGCTTGGTCCTTAACGCACAAAATGTAATGAGTAAAGGAAACAAATATTCATGATTAAAACTTTATGTAGCCCAGCAATTCTTTACACAGCTGATACGTGTTGGATCAACATTGTTGGGACTTCCTTATTACGAATCCCTTTTTGATGTTGGTGGCTGAAGGTTTATGAAGGGCTTACCCCGCCTTATAGCACTAAGACTATAGAACCACAAGTTATAGTGTGATTCTGTTTTGCAAATGCATAATTCATTTTATTTATTTATTTTATATTATTTAACAATAACTTCTTTGAGTAGGATTATAAAGTGTTAAATAAGTTATTGAATGAACACATATGTACAGACCAAAAAATAAGGAATGTCAATAAATTTTAGCAAATTCCATTAGCTTATGGCAATTATTTATTTCTTTTATTCTCACCATACATTTATTTTTTCACTTTCGATATTCAATTAGGACACGCTTGGATATTTTTCACACATTCTGATCACAACTTTGGAGTATCAGCAACAATGTTGGTATAGAAGTTATCTTAACACACAAAACAACATCATGAGTGCATGCGAAATGTCCAAATTGGAATTTCAACATTTAAAAATAAAAAACACTCAAATTTGTTGAATGGATCTCTATGGTTTTTGTTTTTGTCTTTTAACTTGACAATGATGTCATCAAAAAAATAAAACGATTATTATCGGTATAACGACTTTCTATATGGTGAACTCTCAAAACAAGAGGTACCTACTTAAGTTTCGTGATTTTGTTTTCTTTAATATTTCAAGACTTACCATTTTTCTCAACAAATCCTCATCTCGGATGGAAGCCAAATCACATTCAATCTCCATTCTGACGGCCTGATGTGCTGCAATTTAGGGGCGGTGCACACCTGAAACTATTAGAAAAAAATATATATATATATTTTTGTATTGTTATAGTTGTTGACAAAGTAACGTAACCGCAATGTAAACCTATGATCAGTTGAGTGGATATTTGACAATATGTCAAAATGAATTTATTTATCATTCAATTGAATGAGCATGCCAATACATCCTATCCTTACTTTTTACATAATAATATTCGATAAAATTGCAGTTTGTTTATAATTTTCTAAAATTTATTTTTATTTGTATTTCTTTGAAGTATTTTTAATGTGTTTTTATGCTTGTAACGTACACAATGTGAGTTATAGATTTGAGTACGTAAGTTTATTATTTTGATTGATTGCTATTGAAAGTTTTGCTCTCAGCTCTTTTGTTTTGTATTTATTTTTTCCTCGTTCGGACATGTATGGGACTATATAAAGATAGACATTGAACTAAATTCGTATTTGAAAATAGTGAATACTTAAATGACAATGTAAATAGGTTTGGATTAATGTGATTTATGAATATCTCTCTGTCTTAAAGGATAAAGTAAATATAGATGATACAAAGCGGAGCTATTGCTTATGTATTGGCTGATCTGATTTATTATTCATAATAAGTCTTTCAGAGAACGTACAATTCTTGAGAAACAATTGCAATTAGTTTGTTTTTTATTGAAACATTCTTTAAGCTATGATAAGATTTTATTAAATGTTTGACAAGTGCTATTATAAAGCATGGTTTTATGGTTTTCCAATAAGAGGTTTCATTTCAATATAAGAAAAAAAAATTGATATTCTCTTAAGAGAAATTCATGGATGCAGTTCCATAGTCCATATACCCTTTTCATGAAATTTTCCATGACCAATTTGTACATTTGCAATGGTATGTTATCGATAACTTCACGAAATCTATCTTTAAGGTCTTGAATCGATTGTGAAGCATTGACATTGACTTATCTTTCACATCGCTGTTAAATCACAGGAGCTTGATGTTACTTTAGTAAACAACCGTAATTTTTTAGTATAGAATTGGAGAGTTTCCCCTTTGAATTCGTTTTCGGATCACAAGTGGATTCTTTTTCAAATTAATTTCGAGTAAAAAAACCCTCCGCCTCACAGAAATCCCAAAAGAACTGACTGGACGAAATTCAGTCAAATTGCGAATTCCAAACTAAGCAACTTACCGAATCTCACTCAATCAATAGGAGACCTTGAATCAAAGGTGAAAACCTTTGAAACTTCTATAAGTAAAGCTTTTAGAGTCTCTTGCCCAGTTAAATATATAGCCGTAAAACCCTTCCTTCTTGGTGGAATGAAGAACTGTCGAGTCTTAGGAAAATGACGAGGACAATTTTCAATATCTGCCACAAACATAAGTTTTACCAACCGTATAAAGACTCTCTTAAAATTTACAAGCAAGCCCTGTCATAAGCCAAAAGACAAGGCTAGAGAGAGCTGATGGAGCCTGGACAGCCTCTCCAGCCAAATCTCTTGAGCTACTGATGAAGACGCACTTTCCGGGTTGCGAGAGTGGAGCAAGTTAATTCCGTTATAACCAGAGAAAATATTTTGTGGGCCATCAATACTTTTTCTCCATATAAATCCCCAGGCATGGATGGCATACTGCCAGTTATGCTTCTAAAGTTGCATGATGTGGCAGCTCCATGACTGGAACAAATTTTCAAAGGATGTCTCCTTCTCAAACATGTGCCCATGTCGTGGAGACAGGTCAAAGAAGTTTTTATCACGAGGTCACGAATCCGCGAAGGATTTCAGACCAATAAACTTAACATCTTTTGTGCTTAAAACCTTGGAGCGCATTCTTGATTACCATATTAAAGAAATCCTAGTTGGACAACCTCTAGAAAGCTCTCAGCATGCTTATCTTAAGGGCGAATCTACTGAGACTGCCCTCCATGAGGTAGTGCGTACTGTAGAACAAACAATCCATTATAAAGAATTTTCTCTTGCCACCTAGATTCCTAGACATAGAAGGTGCTTTTAACAACGTCCTTACCGAATCCATAGAAGAATCACTCGTTTAGTTCGATTTAGAAGACTTCATTCGAGAATGGATTATTTCCATGCTCAGGGTGTTGTCCTTTCGCCTTTTCTATGGCTTCTAGCCATGGATACAATTCTCGTTAAAAATTAGAGAGATGTGGAGTGAATGCGGTAGTTTATGCGGATGATTTGGTGCTATTGGTGTCAGGAAAGTACACCTCTGTGGTTAGTGAAATCATGGAGTCAGTTTTGAAGAAAGTTAGCAGCTGGGCCACGAGTTGTGGAATAGGAGTTCACAAAAGTAAAACTGAACTGTTGCTCTTTACCAAAAAAAACTAAATTACCGCCCTTCACGCTACCTCGACTCAACGGTCAAATCCTTTCATTGTCTTCAGTGCAAAATATTTGGGAGTAATACTCGACCCTAAACTAAACTGGAAACTAAATATTGAAGTACGGGTTAAGAAGGCCTGTATTGCTTTCTACGCCTGCAGCAAAACTTTCGGCAAAAAGTGGGGACTTCAGTCGAAGATGATTTTGTGGACGTACACAGCCGTAGTACGCCCTTTCTTAACATATGGTTCGATTGTGTGGTGGCCTGCTCTTAGCAAAGCCTATAATATTGATAAGCTAAAGAAGGTTCAGAGAACAGCTTGCGTGGGCACCACAGGGGCCATGCGTACTTGCCCAACGGACGCCTTAAACGTTATTTTACATCTTCTACCAATCGACCTTTTTATTAAATACATAGTTTAATGCAGCGCTATTAGGCTGAAGGAATTAAACAACTGGTTGTCAAAACCTTATGGTCACAGCAACACAACGAAATTGATTCCCTCAGATATTCTCTCCGTAGACACTGACTACTGCACTCCTACTTTGAGCCTTAGTAAGGGTTTAAAGGTTATTTTCTCATCCAGAGAAGATTGGGAGGATGTCATCGTGTCGATGCGACACAACCATCTTTACTGACGGCTCAAAGATGGAGTGCTGAGTTGGTTCTGGGATCTTTTCTGAGTCCCTAAATGACTTTGCTAGAGTTTTTCAGGCTGAACTGCTGGCAATAAGGGAGGCATGTTAGATACTTAAACAAAACCCAAACCAAAACAGAAATGCGGCTATCTTTACAGACAGTCAGGCAGCTGTCAAAGGCATTAACTCGGCCACATCCTCATCTAAATTGGTCCAGCAATGTCGCGATGAGCTTGCGATCCTGAATATTAGCCTCGGTGTCACCCTGATCTGGGTTCCGGGCCATAGTAGTATCGTGGGAAATGAACGGGCTGACGAGCTAGCCAGGCAAGGATCGGCCCTTCATAGCTCACTTGCGGAAATGGTTAACATTTTTCTTTGTGCTATGAAGGGTAAAATCTTTTCTATCTACCAAACTGAATCAAACCAAGGTGGAGCAATTTACCCAACTGCATTATATTTAGGAAGATATGGCCCACCTATAATAAAACCCGTACAAACGATCTTCTATGCAGGCCAAGGCAAGGCATAGTCAGGATTTTTGCGGTTTGTACCGGACATTGGCCTATAGGAGTTCATGCAGATAAGTTGGGTATCTCTTACAACACCTTTTGCCGTAGTTGTAGTAACCAAAGAGAAAGTGAAACGATAATCCATTTCCTCTGCAAATGTCCTGCTTTGGCAAACACTAGAATGAAATACTTTGGAAAAGCATTCTTTCAAGAACTTGATGAGCTATCTGAGACAAAGATTAGAGACCTAATCTTTTTTCTCAATGCAACAAAATGGCTCTAACATAATCGCTATGAAGCTTCTTTATAAATCTGTCCCTTTCAATCACAGGTCAAACGAGCTTTTGGTATCAAACAGCGTACTACAGCACTAATTGGATCTCAGACTAGGTTGCCTTGAGATCGCCATTTCTACCTACCATTGTTGCATTTTTAGAATTCGTTTTGCTTCTGAAATGAAATGTCATAAGTGACAGCTTCTCAAATAACGAGCTACTCATGTGTCTAAAGATGACAACTTCAAAACTGACAGCTTTCCAGTCATGAGCTATTCAATGGCATAGTTTTACTTCTCAGATGCTTAAGTAGTGACACCTGCGGAAAGTGCTTACTACACAAATGCCAGAGGTATTTTTATTTCTTAAATGCCAAAAGATGATCGCTTTAAAAGTGAAAAATAGTTGCGCAAACAGCTGGCTAATCAAACAAAATAGTTTAAACTTTTAAAACGTCAAAGGATGACAACTTCAAAACTGAAAGCTGTCCAAAATAGTGGGCTATTCTACTGGTATAGTTTTAATTTCTGAAATGTCAAAATATGACATCTGCCTAACTAGTGGGCTGTTCGAATGGCATGTTTTTATTTTTTTAAATGTCAAATTATTAAATTATGACAGCTATAAAAAAGGAAGCTGCTCAGATAGCAAGCTATTCAAAATGAAATCTCTGATTCCTTAATTTCGCCATTACGTTAAAACTATTTTTCAAAGTCATTGAATTAAAGATGTTTTGCCTAAAATCTTAGTATTTTTATATTATTCATGTTTGTAAAGCCTTTTTGACCCAAAACAATTTGTATATCAAAGAAAAAGAATCTATTTATTTCTAAACTATTTATTTTTAATTTTATCATACTTCCAAAAGAAGACTAAAACCGGGCCATTAACAAATTTTTTTATATTTAGATCTGATTCGAATAGGGATATGTCAAAAATTAAAAAGATTTTATAAATATTGTAATTCGGTCTGAACTTTAACATTTGTTTGGAACCCAAGCAACTTTTTATTGGTATAAGTAAATATGTGCTTGACATTTACATTAGGTTTGACAATTCTCTGTCAAAACTCTTATCAAATTTTTCGATAAATGTCAAACTTTGATATTTATCAACTAGCAATTGATAGGATTAGGTCCGTTTAGTAAGAAGTGACCTTTTGGAGAGTCTTAATTCAAAAGTTTTTAGATGCAGGAATATAGTGGAGAGTTGTAAGTCACCAGACCTTGGCTCTATACGAATTTGTTACTCCACCAAATGTATTTATTAAATAACTAATAAATTCTATAATTTTAAATAAACCGTAATCAAATAAAATAAATAAACCATAAGTTAACCCTCATATTAACATTTACATGGACAGAAAAATAAAACTCAACTAACGATCAATCAAAACGTAAATTTTTATGATTATTTGAGTTTTTGAATTTTATGGCCAACAATTTTTTAACGGCACAAGACCCTGAACGTCACACCATATTTGATTATTATTTTGTGCTTTTCTACAAAACAAGCAATATATTTTATTGAATTAAACAGCGAGTGCAATTTGTATTACATTGCATTTGGGTAAAACGTCAAAGTCTCTGTTATAGCTCTCTAGTTAACCGTGTGCGGCAAAAGCTGTCAATCAGGCTCAGGCTATATCGAAAACCAATATGGGCATTCATTGATAGAACCAGTAATGTTTGAACTGTACTATGTACATAAATAAACATATACAAAATAAAATCGGATGAAATTTTTCTAATATACACAGCTAGTGTACATATATGTATTACAATAATTTCTAGGCTGATGTTTTAGATTTAGGTGCAACCCAGACGCATTTGAACATATTTGGCACTTTATTTAGTATGTGTCATTTGAATAAATACCCAAGCGGCAGTGATGTCGAGACATAATAATTTGACAGTTAAAAGAGTTTAGAAAAAACCATTTGTCAATTTGGGGTGACAACTCTCGTTGGTTTACCAAATATGTCAAACTCAAACCGACTGGCCAATATAAATCTCAACTCTTTTACATATAACCACCTTCCCTCGCTTTGCTATAAAATTGCTTCTAAAGACTCTTTGTCATGATGAGTATGATGTTTGCTGGAAATTTCTTTTCTTTTCGTCTTCGATCCCAAATTAGGTAATTTCTACTTCGTTTTCCATTCAACAAAACAACAAGTAAGGCTCGCGCGTTAAGTTGACATTAAAAATCATTAATTTTGCCAAAAAGTGGAGGCGTGACGCGAGAGCTTTTTATTGTTATTGTTGTTTTATTTAGTTCTCGGTTCTCCCACCCACTTGATGGGGTTTTTGACGAGTGTTTCTTGAACGTTAAATGACCAAGTCAAACAATAGATTCAGTAATGCATAAGTAATTGCAAGTTGCTGTCAGTGTCAGGTAGGAGCTCATGCACATTGTGTATTTTGTGTGTACAGGTGGTCACGAAAATTTTCAAACACCAGAGTCTAACATGGTTTTTCCATTTTTGGATTTAAGTAGTCTCATTGAAAGAATATAAAAGTCTCTCCATCTCCATCAGTTCCACCGACGACCACCGGTGACCTATATTTTGAACCATTTGTTTTTTTTTTTTCGTGTAATTCGTGCTCGTAAATTTTATTTGCACCAAGAATCGAATGTTGCCGTTCAAATTGGAAGGTACTACCCACGATCATCACTTAATATTGATGATGACAAATTTTGTATTATATGAATTCTTTATATAAATATAAAAAAGTCTTCATAAATACGAAACACGATATTCATGAAGCATGCGAGTAGGTTGAAAGTTCATGGACTTAATTTTCGAATAAAGAAAAGAATATTCGTGAATGCAAAAAGAATCAACTTTTTTTGCGTGTAAACACACAAAATGTCAATAATTTTATTTTGAAATATAACTTCATAAAAATAAAAAGTGAGAAAAAAAGTACACGTCAAGATTAAATCAAGGGCATATGAAATTCTCATATGGGAGCACGCAGCACACCACTGACATCGTAGTTGTTGTTAATGTCACTTGAATTGCTAAAAGTTAATTGAAATAAAAGTGATAAATTTGGATGCTGGTTATTTCCAAATAAGATTAAGATGTTTAATGAGTAGAAATAGATACTCCATCAAGTCGATAGTTGAGAGTAAACAAACAGTGCAATGAGCAATAAGATTTATTTTTGGTATACGGATAGATATTTTTAAAGTGTTTTTATTGACAACTTGAATTAACAAATTTGATTTCAATGGGGTCTCTCTATGTTTGAATTGAAGGTTCTACTATTTATTTAAGTGATTAAATGATGTTGACGTTTGTAAATGAGCTATGATAGATGAACAAAAATCACTCTCTTTTTAAATTTAAATACTAGATTGATTTTAAAAAAAAATATTCATCCTCTAATAATAAACAATACAATTTTTTTGAAAGAATGTATAATTACGTGTTAAATTCGATAAAATCTATCCCACCAAAACATAACTGTAAAAAACATAAATACAAATAAATGGATACGTCAAAAGTAACGAAAACTCTAAGACTGTCAAGTTTAACCTGGTTTGAGTAGCCTGTTATTTGAGCAGGTGTCACTTATGAAGCCGTCATCTTTTGACATTTGAGAAATTAAATGGGCGCATTCAACTAGCTTTGTGAATGCAAAACTACACTACAAGGCTAGTCAATCTGGAACTGTCATATTATTGACAAATGCAAATATATAAAATAAGAAACGTTTTTGATTTGGTAACTTTAACTTATCTTTTGTGTTTTTAAATTCAATAAAATCAGACACAATATTAATGATTTATAGTAGTGTTTAAATACTGAACGATTTATTTCATTTTGACTTCGTGTGTCTTTACCGAGCAGCTGATTGTGAAATATCAAAATCATTCTCCACTAACATTGTAACCTAATTTTGTACACTACTTCGGAGGGGAAATTAAAACTACTTTTGTTGTTAGATTAAGCCAATCAGAATCCCTTGACACTAGCTTTGTGAATGCGACCAATGCCATCTTTATATTCAAAGATTTCATTTGAATAGAAAACTATTTGGGCAGCTGTCATAATTTGACGTTTGAGAAGTTAAAGTATGCCATTTCAATGGTGCACTATTGGGTAACTGTTGCTATTTTTTAACATTTGGGAAGTTAAAACTATTCAATTTGAATAGAGAGCTATTTTGCCAGCTGTCAGCTTTTGACGTTTGAGAAGTAAAAACTATGCCATTTAAATAGCGCTGTATTTGGACAATCGATATTTTTGAAGATGTCATTTATTTGCGTTTGAGAAAATAAAATTATGTCATTGAATATCCAGCTATTTGCGCAACTGTCACTTTTGAACATTACATCTTGTTGTAGAGGAAATCAATCGCCAAATTTTCGAATTGGTTATAGAAATTTTATGATATATTATGTGGCTGCCATTTGGTGGATATTATTTTCAATATCTTCCTCTTTACGATGAAATAAACACCCACTTATTTTTTGTAAAAATACTGGTTTTCTTAAGTGTCAAAATAGAACAATCAAATGGAAAGCCCGATATTTTCAGTAATTTAAAAATTTGACTTTCAAATTTTGACATGTTTTAGTTTTCTCACAATAAACAATAATACTATAAATTTAATTATAACCGTTTCTTTTCAATCATCAAAAATCTAAATTATATCTTTAAGAACTTAATTGACCCAGAAGCAATATAAGACAATACAAAAATACAAAATGTTGATAATTAATAATAAAGAGGAGAACCTAATTATTATCTATAAGACAAGTCAAATTAAGATCTTTATGACGTAAGCTTTTTTGCATACACATGACTTCCTATAAAAAGATGTGATTTCGTTTTATAGTACTCTTATGTGTCATTTTAAAATATTTAACTTTGAACATAAAGAAGTTGGATGATAGAAAAAAAAAGATTAATCAGAACCATGAAAATGCTCAGCCAAGTGTTATTTTATTTATGACAAATCTAAATCTCTAGTCATTTATATTATGCTTCCGCCGCGAACGCACCCAAAGAATCAAAACATCACATCGCCACCATCATCAAATCAAACCCAAATGAACACTCCAGGCTGAATTTAAGTTGGGATAGAGATGAAATTTGTTTGACCTTCATTTTGCGCTTGTTGTTATAATTATTTTATTTTTATTTCAATATCAAATTAAACTGTTCTAACTTTAACATGCTATTAGACTACAATAGAATCTATAGCTAGCAAGTCCCAGAAGCTATGTATATGGCGGCGGCGGCGTTCTGAAAACATTTTAATTATAACAAAATTATCATAGATCGTTTTTAATCTTTTATCGAAATCAAAATAGCCCATTTGAGGAAATTATTTAAATAAATCAAAAATATAATGTGTATGCAGTAGCAACCATAATTGCATCATGAGTTCATGTGACGGGCGGCGACAAACAGTGGGATAGAAGCACTCAATTGGAGCCCTTCCAGTCTTACAATTGAAATTGAATTTAATAAATTCCACGCAACTGTCAAATCTATGAATGATTCGTTCAAAATATTGTTTTTATAATTTCACATTTGACATAACCTCAAACAGTGTGGAAATGTTCATGTTACTGACACTTTGTGATCATATCAAATTATCTGTGTAGAACTGTCAATGTCAATTTGTGAAAGATTATATTTATCCAACAACCAAAAAACACGGAGGCATCCTTAATTTACATATCGAAAATAGAGCATAGGAGTTGAGTGACCCGGCAAAAATATAACCAAGAGGAAATTATGGCTGAAATAAAAACACGCTTCAGATTGGGCTTCACCTGACGTTTCCGAGTTCAGCCATAGGAATTCATGGCATGCTATCACAATGGTCACATTCACAAAGCTGGTGGCTATACGAAGTTTCTGATTGGCTAAATCTAACAACAAAAGTAGTTGACATTTCTCCTCCAACGTTGTGTAAAAAATTCGGCTACAAAGTTATTGGAGAATGATTTTCGGTAAAGTAACACGAATTCAAAATGAAATAAATTGTTTAATATTTAAATACAAATATAAATCATTCAAATTGTGTCTTAAATATGATTTTATTGAATTTAAAAACACAGAAGATAAGTTAAAGTTATCAAATACAAATTTTCTTATTTTATATATTTGCATTTGTCAATAATATGACAGTTCCAGATTGACTAGATTTGTAGTGTAGTTTTGTATTCACAAAGCTAGTTGAATTTTGATTACATAGCCACTAGCTTTGTGAATTCGACCAATGAAGCTTCGACCTCACGTTTCATTTGACAATCGTAAGGAAATAACGTAATGTTACGTAATGTGACTCCAAACGGAAGCTCTAGTTCAAATTTGCTTAACATCTGCTTTGTTTGACAGCTCAACAGCTGTTAAAAAGTCAACAAACAAAATATATTTGCCTTTGAAGGGATGTACGCTAGATAAATTTAATTTTTTCGATTTCAAAACTCATATTTTTTTTTCATTTTGAGAAAAAATAACAGCTGCTAATGACAGCAGTGCCATTTTAGAAACGTCATATTTGAAGTGTCATTCAAAGCAACCTCGAAGCACACCCAATGTAACGCAGACGAAGCCGAAGCTGGTAGGTAGGTAGAAATGGCGATCTCAAGGCAACCTAGCCTGAGATCCAATTAGCGCTGTAGTGCGCCGTTTTGATACCAAAAACTCGTTTGACCTTTTATTGAAAGGGATAGATTGATAGAGAAGCTTCATAGCGATTATGTTAGAGTCATTTTGCCGCATTGAGAAAAAAGATTAGGTCTCTAATCTTTGTCTCAGATAGCTCATCGAGTTCTTGAAAGAATGCTTTTCCAAAGCATTTCATTCTGGTGTTTGCCAAAGCAGGACATTTGCAGAGGAAAAAGATTATCGTTTCACTTTCTCTTTGGTCACTACAAATACGGCAAAAGGTGTTGTAAGGGATACCCAACTTCTCTGCATGAACTCCTATAGGCCAATGTCCGGTACAAACCGCAACAATCCTGGCTATGTCTTGCATTGGCCTGCATAGAAGATCGTTTGTACGGGTTTTGTTATAGGTGGGCCATATCTTCCTAAATATAATGCAGTTGGGTAAATTGCTCCACCTTCAGTTTGATTCAGTGGGCTATGAAGGGCCGATCCTTGCCTGGCTAGCTCGTCACTATACCACTATGGCCCGGAACCCAGATCAGGGTAACACCGAGGTTAATATTCAGGTTCGCAAGCTCATAGCGACATTGCTGGACCAATTTAGATGAGGATATGGCCGAGTTAATGGCTTTGACAGTTGCCTGACTGTCTGTAAAGATAGCCACATGTTTGGTGTTTGATTTGGCTACATTTAGGGACTCAGAAAAGATCCCAGAACCAACTCCGCACTCCATCTTTGAGCCGTCAGAAAAGATGGTTGTGTCGAAACCTATCGACACGATGTCATCCTCCCAATCTTCTCTCGATGGGAAAATAACCTTAAAACCCTTACTAAGGTTTAAAGTAGGAGTGCAATAGTCAGTGTCGAAGCTGAAGCGTGCTTGTGTTTCAGCCATTAATCACTCTTTAAAGGCCCAACCATAATTAAATACAGCTCAATTATGAACGCAAAATGAAACCAGCAAATGCGCACGAACCCTAAGGACAAACCAGAATGTAATTATTGGGGGTTTATATGGGTAAACTCAAATTTTCAGCTAGACATTTTTTTAAAAGAAATCAATTTATTTTGCCCCATGGAATGAAAAAACGGGGTACATTTGTATTTTTACAAATCTATATCCACAGTAAATTGATTTATTTTACCCATGGAAAACCTCATAAGCTACATTCGTTAAAATTTAACATAATTTAACAAACGTTGTTTCATTCGCTAATTGTTAAATTTTATTTGGCAGAGAACTGTGCTTAAAAAGGCTGCTTTCGAGCTAATTAATTTTTAAAAAGGTAAAATTTAAAAAACAAAAAAATGTTGGTATTTACTAAAAGTAAATAATTTCTTAAGCAAACAAATCTAAATTGACATCAGCCAATGTTTATTTGACAGATAGAAATGCAAGCGAAATTACATCATGATATCCCCAGTTATTTTTCTAACAAAAAGAATTGTTCCTTATGTTTTTCGGCATTAGGTTACATTCAATCAAGCATTTATAGTTGGGCCTTAACCTAGGAAGAGGATCATAAAAAGCTTTGACATTAGGAGTGTTCCCATTCTTAAATATGTTTGAAAATAATCGTTTAATTTGATAGATTGAAATCATTCGTCAAATATACTGTCAAACATTAATTCTATTTTTAATTTTGACTCATGAGGACCCAGTTTTTTCCTTTATTTGGATATTTTAAGTTTGCAGGAAATCTATATTAATTTAAAAAAAAACTCCTAAATAACAATTTGCCATAAAAATAATTCTATAGTTTTATTCTAACGACTTAAAAATATTAATTAAAAATAAAATTGTCTTCATTTTTGACAAGCATGGCTTTATATTGTTAAGCCAGCAAAATGTCAATTTTTGTTATTTCTTTCCAGCATATTTGACAATTCCCTAAAGAAGTAGAGGATCAGAAGATACTGCAAAAAGGTGGGACAGCAGGACCGTTTACAGAATAACCAAAGAGCTGACCGGTACACACAGCTCAAAGCAACACCTGGTGAAAGAAGTAGACGGTACTGTGATAAGTTCGGGGAATGAGCAAGTCAGAAGGTTTAAAGAAAATTTTTTCTCGGTTTTAAACCGAGTGTTTGCAGACAACGTACAGCCGATACCTTCTGAAGCGACTGAAGAAACTAATCCCCGAATCCGCACTACACCTCCCAGTAAAGATGAGATCGTTGCCGCAATTAAAGCACTTAAGAACAACAAAGCGGTAGGACTTGATGGAATTTCCGCAGATCTTTTACAAGCAGCGCCAACGTCATCAAGCGAACTGCCTCATCCGCTCATAAAAGAAGCCTGGATCACCGAAAACTTCCCGCGTGAGTGGAAGAAGGGAATTATTGTCAAGCTCTTTCAAAGTGCGAACACTAGAGAGGAATTTGCGTTCTACCAGCCGTTGCCAAAATAGTAGCAAAAGTTATACTGGAACGCATCAATACCAGAAAATCTAGATTTTTTTTAAGCACCATATGATGGATCCAAGTGTCACGTTCTGCACGATGGTAGGTTGTCAGATGATTTTGAAATCCGAAGCGGAGTCAGACAGGGCTGTATTCTGTCGCCAATATTGTTTTTGTTGGTGATAAGCGATGTACTGTGCTCAGCTCAGTCAGGTAGCGGAGGTATCCAATGGACTCGGAACCTGACCATCCTCTCAAATAAATATTTTCTCGCAACCGATGGAAAAAGTGGAGAGCTTTCAATACCTTGGAAGCATCGTTTCCATTGAAGGCAGAACCGAACAAGACGTAATTTGCCGCATCGACAAAGCAAAATCGGCTTTTCGGTATGCTGTCAAAAATTTGGAGAAATAACTCTATCAACTTAAGAACAAAGCTACGACTGTTTCGCAAAAATGTCGAATCTGTGCTTCTTTATGGGTGCAGCACTTGGAAGGTTACTTCAACCATAACAAAAAAGCTGCAAACCTTCGTAAAAAGATGTCTTCGTAACATCCTAAGGATTTTCTGGCCAAACCGTATTTCAAATGGGGTCTTTCATAGAAGAACCGGTCAGGAAGCCATAGAGTCTATAAATACGAAGACGTAAGTGGAAATAGATTGGACATACACTTCGAAAAGGTAACGACTGCATTTCAAGCCAAGCAATGCAGTGGAATCCGCTCACACAAGAAGGAAGAAGAGCTGGACGACCGAGAAGCACATGGCGCAGGAAAGTTGAAGCGGAATCAGCTTCACTAGGCAAGAGTTGGAGGGAGCTGAAACACATCTCCGAAAACCGTACTCGGTGGCTCGTAGGCGTAGTAGAGGCCCTAAATCCTGAGGACCTAAGTAAGTAAGTAGCTAAATACCTTATTTATGTTTTGGTGAATACATTTTCCTCCAAATTTTCCCCAATGGGAACTTGTTAATTTCGAAAGATGCCCTCAGAACTCATTTATATTGGAAATTTGCTTCCATTTAATTGGCGTTACAGATTTTCGAATAAGGTTTGAAAGATTAAAGGGAATTTTTTTTCAAGACAGTCCCCATTTAAGGGAATTTGAATTTTTGTCCCACTGTATTCAATCTTTTTCTCAAACCAACAAAAAAAACAAACAGCTTCATTTCTCTTGTCCAGACACATAAAAACCGAGTTCAAGTTTGTCTTATTGAAATGTTAACTCTAACGCCCCCGCATAACAATCAATTACAATATATAACATAACATTATTGTAGAACTATAATAATTCTAGTAGTTTTTATAGAATGATGCTACAATTAATTGAATCATTACTCGCGCATGCTATAAAAACTCTTATGATGATAATCAGGAATGGTCAACATATGTACTTTTGTACAGTGTGTATATTATTATTACCATGCAGATCTATTGCATGTGCTTGCGGACAACCGAAACGAACGACGCGATGCGGACGAACGCGACAACAAACAAATTTGTTTAATTATGATGACTTTTTCATAGAAAAATGTCCCTCTCATATTTCTTTTTGTTGAATTATATTTTTTTGTGCAATTCAATTGAATTAAGTTGAGTTAAGTTAATTTTTTCTTATGTCATTCACTTTGATAGTCTCGGAGTTCAGGGTTAGTTCAAGACTGATTTTGATATGTGTTGATATTTTTAGAAAAGTGAAATTTAATTGAAGAAAAGAGTAACATCTGTTAACTTCCATAGGTAAACTTCAGTTATCTCATTTAATTTTGACAAGGACAATTGAATCTGTCGTTTTTCTAGATTGAATCTGACGTTTTACTAGATTAATTCTATCTGTCAACACAGTGCGGCGTTGCAGTAGCAAACAATATTTATAAAATTATAAATGGTGAGAGTAAATAAATGCCAACTAAAATTAATTACTTAAAATGGTGAAATTTGTTTAACAATTTAAACTTGGCACTTCACCATGACTTTTTATAGTCATTTAATTTGAACTTATATGAAGTCCATACACATTACACACATCACGATACGATTTTCTTAGAAAATTAATTACTAATTCCAATCGCATATATATAAAAGTCATACGACTCCTTTGAATGTTCATTCATTTGATCATAGCTCAGCAACAACGAAAAACACGACACCTCATCTTGATTCAATAACCTACAAAAATAAAAATAACCGAAAAAGGTAATAGACATCGTTATTATTTCGGGGTGAGTTCAATCACTCGTCATAAATTACTTATTGATGCCTAAATACGTTAAATTTATGAATTTAGTTTATGGAAAGTACAACGTGTAGGTTGATATGAATTTTCAAATGGGAATTTTTATTTTTTGAAGATAAACATCAAGTGTTTTATGCGAGTAATTTTGATGAACCATATTTTGTTACACCTGTTTAAATAAAACTATAAAATATCCATTTAGAAAATCTAAATGACACGTGTTTTTTTAGAGTTAGATAAAACAAAATTATAACAAAGAACTTAAATATTCTAAATAAGTCGAGTTTTCAATAATTTATGTTAACACCCAATTTAGATATTAAGAATTTACGAGCTTAAACTTATTCTTTTTATCTTAACGAAAGTTTGCATTTATATAGGGAGTTTCATAACTGCATCACTATTGTTTGACAGTTGAATATGTCAAACTTAGTTGTTATTTCTGTTAAGTAAGGTTTGGTATTGGCATTGGTTGCGTTCAATCTTGTGTTAGATAGGGTATCTTGGATAGGTGGATTCTTAGATATGTACCTTGTTGAACTAGTTGGGTAGCCGTCAAAAAATAAAAACAACTTTCAACTGTTCACAAAAAGCAAAGAAACATTTAAGCTTCGAAGTTAAAATTGTTGTAAGACAAAACATTTAATGGATAATTCAACTGATTCGTCGGACAATGATGAAATGATAGGTGCGTAAGAATTTAATAAATAAAAGATAACCTTAACCTGTAATCTGTAAATTCGGAGGCAAATAGCTTCTTCATCGTCTATTATGTACAGAACATCCTCAAATACAACTTGAACTAACAGCTGAAATAAATTTTCAAGTTTCTTTAAATTCACCCATGTGTTAAATCAGCTGTTCTGTCAGATACTTCAGAAATTTTTGGATACCTTTGGATTCCTTTTTTGATGTATCAGCTGTTTTTGATCAGCTGTTATTTTACATGTAAAACACTAACAAAAAGGTATCCGGATACCCTATTTTTCTGAGATTGAACGCAGCCATTATGCAAAGTTTAACGTCAGAATAACACTTCCTCCACTAGTGTAGTGAAAACAATATATACATAAATATTTTCGTTAAATTCGTACAGTACTTCGTCAATTTTACGTTCAGCTCATTTCAGGATAAATATCTTCGCCAACAATAACAAAATAAAGGCAATAAGTGAGTTTTCAAATGATTGTATTCAATTGATCGCACACAAATGATTAGATTGAAAAACGATTGCAACCTTTTAAATGATTGGTGAATGCTAAATTTAAAATCAAACTCGTTAAGTCAATTAAATGAATCATTAAATTCAAGATAACATTCACAAAAGAATTAATTCTTTTAAAAGTCTGTAAAAATTGAGGAACACTCAAAAAACAATATTTAAGACCTCAAGGGGTTTTGACACATTAAGTGAGCCAAATACACAGTAAGGACATATGTAAAAGGGGAGATGCCTTGAAAGAAGGTTTACATTGGTTTTTCCTGAATATTAAATTGACAGGAAAAGGGAGACTTAGGGTCCGGCCACGTAATGAGCGACGAGCGACTGAGCGACCGAGCGACGAGTCGCTGAGCGACCAATCTGAGCGATGGGTGGCCATTTTCTAAACGACACGTCGCTGAGCGATTATTTGGAAAAATGCCTTCGTCAAGTGCGGTTCATCGTAGCTTACTGGTTGAAAGTCGCGCTCATATTTATAGATCTGTAATAAGATCGAGAATCCGTAGATTTGGTGTACACCCCATAAATCGTGAAAGGGAAAATTATGGTGAATTTCATCATTTATATCTAAATCTTCGCAGATTTCCAGATCGCTTTTGGCAATATTGTCGTATGTCAGTAACATCTTTTGATTTGCTGTTGGAAAAAGTTCGACCAAAATTAACAAGACAAAAGAAAGCAATTAGTCCAGAACAACGGCTGGTTTTATGTTTAAGGTTAGTTTTTTTTTTAATTTTTTTAATCTTTATTTGTATTCTTCAGTTTATCCAATATAATATTTTGAATGTCAGTTCTTATCTCAAGTTTTTCAAAATTGTTAAATTGTGCCATAAATGGCAAAAGACTTTTGAAAAATTGAAGGTCATCACTATCCTCTTCTTTTTTTGCTACCTCTTTCTTTAAAATTTGTAGTCTTTCTTTTTCTAACTCGAGAAATTCTGACTCCAAATTGTATGTTGACGCTCTCTTATTTTTATTTTTTCGCACGTTTTGGGGGCAGCTGGTGCTCGTAGAAGGAGTGCTGTTTGTAAGCATATTGACACTTGAAAGGGTTACATCCTCTTCTTCCAGTAAATCTGATATTGTTTCTGCGAAAAAACGATTTTGAGCCATTGAATAACTTTCTGGTTCTCGAAGATTTCCCTCAGTTGGATCGGGTTCAATTGTCTGCCTCGTAAAGGCCATCATTTCAAAAAATGGCCATTTCGGTTTTGTTGGTGGAGCTTCGGATCCCGATACTGGACGTGGAGCTTTTCGAAGAACCCTTCGAAAAGTGTCTTTTAGGTTTTTCCACTTTAGTTTTACATTGGCTCCTGAAATTTGAAATATAATTATACGTACATATACTATTTACAATTTTTGTATCTTCAATGTTTTCAGATTTCTCGCAACAGGTCTTTCGTTTCGAGATTTAGCTTTTGCTTTTCGAATGGGCAGAAGCACAGTAAGTAACATTGTCTTGGAAACTAGCGTTATCATATGGGAACAACTTGTGGAAGAATATATGCCTATACCAACAACTGACCACCTTCGAAATGTTATTAACGATTACTACCGACGCTGGAAATTTCCTAACTGTTTTGGCAGTATTGATGGTAGACATTGCCAAATTCAATGTCCAGCAAATTCTGGCTCTCATTATTTTAACTACCTGCATTATTTTTCTATTGTACTGCAAGCTGTAGCTGATGCTGACAAAAAGTTTCTAACAATCGAGGTGGGTGGGAGAGGAAAACAAAGTGATGGTGGTACATTTTCTGGATCTACTTTGTTCAAATTACTTGAAGCTGATAAATTTAACGTTCCACCTCCACAAGCATTACCAGAATCAAACATTGTTCTTCCCAATTTTTTAATCGGAGATGAGGCTTACCCCCTGAAAAACTATTTACTAAGACCTTATCCAAGGAGAAACTTAAATGCTCAAACAGAAAACTTCAACAAAAAACTTTCAATCGCAAGAAAATGCATTGAGTGTGCATTTGGCATATTAAGCAAGAAATGGCGGTTTTTACAAAAAAACATCGAAACGAAGCCAAGCACTGCAGTTCGTTTAATTAAATGTGCTTGTATACTGCACAATTTTGTGAGAGAGTGCGATGGCGACAGTGACCTTGATTATATACACGTGTCTGCAGAAATGGCTAATGACTTAGCTCAAACAAATGCAACCACCCAAGAAGAACAGTCCCGTTATAACAGAAGCTCAAGCAATGCGTTGAATACAAGAAACGAGCTTGTGCAATATTTTTGGGAATTCGGGCATTGAACAAAAAACACTACTATTTGTAAAGATTAAATAAATTAAAATTACCAGAACAATTACAAATTTGTCCAACTTTTTCCCACTCTTTATCGGTGACATTTTTATTTTTGTGATCTTTGTGGGTGTCCTGCCATAGCATTGGGCGGCTTTGGACAGCTGAAATTAAACTTTCAATGTTTATTGTAGACATCTTTTTTTTACGTCGCTCAGCGATCGACTGAAAAATTAAAACAAATTTGATTGCTAAGCGACGTCGCTCTGTCGCTTGAAAATTCGCTCAGTCGCTTACGGCTTATGTGGCCACCTCCATACGATTTCATGTGTTCTAATTTTTTTGAGTCGCTCAGCGGCTCGTCGCTCGGTCGCTCAGTCGCTCGTCGCTCATTACGTGGCCGGACCCTAAGGGTCCGAGCGACGAGCGACTGAGCGACCGAGCGACGAGCCGCTGAGCGACTCAAAAAAATTAGAACACATGAAATCGTATGGAGGTGGCCACATAAGCCGTAAGCGACTGAGCGAATTTTCAAGCGACAGAGCGACGTCGCTTAGCAATCAAATTTGTTTTAATTTTTCAGTCGATCGCTGAGCGACGTAAAAAAAAGATGTCTACAATAAACATTGAAAGTTTAATTTCAGCTGTCCAAAGCCGCCCAATGCTATGGCAGGACACCCACAAAGATCACAAAAATAAAAATGTCACCGATAAAGAGTGGGAAAAAGTTGGACAAATTTGTAATTGTTCTGGTAAGTTTAATTTATTTAATCTTTACAAATAGTAGTGTTTTTTGTTCAATGCCCGAATTCCCAAAAATATTGCACAAGCTCGTTTCTTGTATTCAACGCATTGCTTGTGCTTCTGTTATAACGGGACTGTTCTTCTTGGGTGGTTGCATTTGTTTGAGCTAAGTCATTAGCCATTTCTGCAGACACGTGTATATAATCAAGGTCACTGTCGCCATCGCACTCTCTCACAAAATTGTGCAGTATACAAGCACATTTAATTAAACGAACTGCAGTGCTTGGCTTCGTTTCGATGTTTTTTTGTAAAAACCGCCATTTCTTGCTTAATATGCCAAATGCACACTCAATGCATTTTCTTGCGATTGAAAGTTTTTTGTTGAAGTTTTCTGTTTGAGCATTTAAGTTTCTCCTTGGATAAGGTCTTAGTAAATAGTTTTTCAGGGGGTAAGCCTCATCTCCGATTAAAAAATTGGGAAGAACAATGTTTGATTCTGGTAATGCTTGTGGAGGTGGAACGTTAAATTTATCAGCTTCAAGTAATTTGAACAAAGTAGATCCAGAAAATGTACCACCATCACTTTGTTTTCCTCTCCCACCCACCTCGATTGTTAGAAACTTTTTGTCAGCATCAGCTACAGCTTGCAGTACAATAGAAAAATAATGCAGGTAGTTAAAATAATGAGAGCCAGAATTTGCTGGACATTGAATTTGGCAATGTCTACCATCAATACTGCCAAAACAGTTAGGAAATTTCCAGCGTCGGTAGTAATCGTTAATAACATTTCGAAGGTGGTCAGTTGTTGGTATAGGCATATATTCTTCCACAAGTTGTTCCCATATGATAACGCTAGTTTCCAAGACAATGTTACTTACTGTGCTTCTGCCCATTCGAAAAGCAAAAGCTAAATCTCGAAACGAAAGACCTGTTGCGAGAAATCTGAAAACATTGAAGATACAAAAATTGTAAATAGTATATGTACGTATAATTATATTTCAAATTTCAGGAGCCAATGTAAAACTAAAGTGGAAAAACCTAAAAGACACTTTTCGAAGGGTTCTTCGAAAAGCTCCACGTCCAGTATCGGGATCCGAAGCTCCACCAACAAAACCGAAATGGCCATTTTTTGAAATGATGGCCTTTACGAGGCAGACAATTGAACCCGATCCAACTGAGGGAAATCTTCGAGAACCAGAAAGTTATTCAATGGCTCAAAATCGTTTTTTCGCAGAAACAATATCAGATTTACTGGAAGAAGAGGATGTAACCCTTTCAAGTGTCAATATGCTTACAAACAGCACTCCTTCTACGAGCACCAGCTGCCCCCAAAACGTGCGAAAAAATAAAAATAAGAGATCGTCAACATACAATTTGGAGTCAGAATTTCTCGAGTTAGAAAAAGAAAGACTACAAATTTTAAAGAAAGAGGTAGCAAAAAAAGAAGAGGATAGTGATGACCTTCAATTTTTCAAAAGTCTTTTGCCATTTATGGCACAATTTAACAATTTTGAAAAACTTGAGATAAGAACTGACATTCAAAATATTATATTGGATAAACTGAAGAATACAAATAAAGATTAAAAAAATTAAAAAAAAAACTAACCTTAAACATAAAACCAGCCGTTGTTCTGGACTAATTGCTTTCTTTTGTCTTGTTAATTTTGGTCGAACTTTTTCCAACAGCAAATCAAAAGATGTTACTGACATACGACAATATTGCCAAAAGCGATCTGGAAATCTGCGAAGATTTAGATATAAATGATGAAATTCACCATAATTTTCCCTTTCACGATTTATGGGGTGTACACCAAATCTACGGATTCTCGATCTTATTACAGATCTATAAATATGAGCGCGACTTTCAACCAGTAAGCTACGATGAACCGCACTTGACGAAGGCATTTTTCCAACTAATCGCTCAGCGACGTGTCGTTTAGAAAATGGCCACCCATCGCTCAGATTGGTCGCTCAGCGACTCGTCGCTCATTGCGTGGCCGAAGCCTTATGGTAATGAATTCCACATTCGCGTAGTATGGCTTAAAAATGAATCTTTGTACTAAAAAATTCGATCGAAATTGGGTTCGAAGGTATGTATATTGATGAGACGAGTTTAACAGTTGTATTTCACAGCTTAAGACGGGTCAAAATGGGTGGAAATATAAGAACTTAAACAAACAATTTTATTGTTACCAATTATTTTTTAAGCACTATTTTGAACATTGTCTAGTAAGATACTGGAAAAACATTTTTCACGTCGGCCCAATCAAAAAGTCTAGAGATCTTATATCACAAGAACTTGTTCGTCATCTTGAGAAAAGACGCGATCTGCCAAATTTTCACCGTTTGTTTTTGTTGTAAATTTTAACAATGTTAAAGCATTATTGAAGCGTTTATCTCTCCATTTTAAGTAATTTCAGTATCAACTTCAAAAGTGACAGTTGCCAAAATAGTGGGTTATCAATACTTGATATTATAAAGCTGAAGAGTTTGTTTGTTTGTTTGTTTGTTTGGGCGAGCTAATCGCAGAAACTACTGATACAATTTTAAAAATTCTTTCGGTGTTAGATTGCCTATTTGTTGAGGAAGGTTAATGGCTGAAACACAAATACGCTTCAGCTTCGGGTTAGTCTGCGTTACGATGGGCCTCCTTCGAGGTTGCTTTGAATGCCGTTTCCAATATGATATTTCTAAAATGGCACTTTTTTCATTTGCAGCTGTTATTTTTTCTCAAAAGTTTGTTTTGATTTTTCATGAAGTAAAAAATATGAGTTTTCAAGTGAAAAAAAATTAAATTTACCGCGGAAGTAGCGTACACAGCCTATAATAACAAATGGGTATCCCTCCAAAAGCAAATGTCTTTTGTTTGTTGAATTTTTTTTACAGCTGTTGAGCTGTCAAACAAAGCAAATTTTCAGCAAATTTTAACTAAAGTTTCCGTTTGGAGTCACATTACGGATTGGTGATTTTTTACTTTTTCGAGACCTTCTACTGCTTGCGCCGCCGCGCCGTGCCGCAGCGGTAGGTTAAGGTAAAGGTTTTTCTAAAATAATATATGAATGAATTATTCTCACTTAATAGTTCTTTAAAAGTTGATTAACTATAACCTTTATTACGCTAACAAAATTTGTTCTAAAATAAAGCATGCAAAATAAAACTTCTAGTTAGAAAATCGTAAAAATCGAGATAAATTTCATGCAATGCCTTAAGACACCCAAGCATCTTAGGTAGCGACATCACGTATGTGATCATTCCAAAAGAGCTGGGCGACCATACGCATACCAAGACTTTCGAGATGCAAGGTCCACATCCGGTGAATAGGGTTGCGAGTTTAAAAATTAATTGAAAAAGTCAAGCGGATTAGAAAATTCAGACAGGAGGTCATGAGTAAAAATGAAAAAAAGAGTGTCAGAGACAGGACAGAACCCTAAGGCACACCAGCAGTGCACTGTTAAAATGAATGCTTATGTCTGAAAGACTGAATATTCCGAATGTATTTGACATTTGCATAACAGAAATTATATATAACTGTGGTCGTAATTAACTGTCAATTTATTTGTAAGAAGATGCAAAGTTCTCAAACCCCCAGGTTTTTGACAGAAATTTACAGATTTTTTCCTCAATATCTATCTATTACTCCAGATTTGTATATTTGTTTTTAATATACAAATGTATATGTTACCGGAAATGTATGAAACCTAGGAATTATATACAATTCCTAGGAAATATATACAATGTCGAGTCTATTAAGGAAATGTATAAAAATATTTATAAAAGATTATTTACAATATATTTTTCCTAGGAAATGTATATATTTCCTAGGAATTGTATACAACTGCTTAACAACGCTAGGAAATGTGTTAAATTAATATTATGTATGTACTCGTATATCAAAAATCTGGAAAAATAAAACATACTAACTAAAAATGAAATAAAAAGAGTTTTCTTAATTTTTTTCTTTATTTTTAAACGAAAGAACTTATTTATTTTTACAGGAGTGACACTTAGAATTACATAGTATTTTATTTTTGAAGCACAAACATTTTGATGAGCTACAACCCTTCTTGCAAAGACATTTTTTGAATCCTTGTCCAGTCCCAGTTGATTGTATATTCGCAACTGTGCGTAGTGAAATTTCGGTACTAGGTACCTCTTTGGAATCCAGAATATTTGTAGGGCACACACTGAATTCAGATCTAGAATACAATTGTTTTATGATTCCATTCTTTGTTCCAATCTGATAAAGCTCGTTATCTGTTTTATTTAAGATTACACCTATAATATTTCGGGCGTCACCACGTCCTCGGTGGACTTCTGGTACGGAAATCCTTACAGAAGTTTCTATGAACACAGAAGGAAACTTGTTGTCACTTGTTTTTAACATTTTTCCTGCCTGTTGTTGCAGATTTTGCTTTGCAGAATGACGATTTTTGTGCAGTACTACATTTTTTGAACATAATAGACAGAGCAGTTTGGACCGTTTTCAATGATTTTCTCTAAATCTTCTTCAGTTTCGATGTTTTGCGTGAAATCATTTGGTAACTGTAGACCTACCTTAATTTTACATCCAAGGAGTTTGCTTAATTCCAGCGTGAAAAGCCCTGTTTTTCATGAGTTGAACGAACTTTATACCCTCGCTCCAATGCGAATTATTATTGTCTTGCATCCAAGTTGTAAGCATATTTTCGATATCCTGATTCTTTATATACAATTCCTATTGCTGCTTAGGAGATTTATAGAATTCCTAGGCAATGTGTATAAAAAGAATTAATTCACACATTTCCTGGCGATTTTTGGCGTTGTATACATTTTCTAGGAATTATATATAACGACGGATTACATACATTTCCGGTAACATATACATATACGTATGTAAATATATTTAGCACCACAAATAACATGAACAAACCACAACATATTACTTTTATTTACACCGCTTATAATTCTCAAGTTGAATGTTGGTTTCTTTTCAACTCGTTCGTTTTTAAATAAATAAATATAACGATTATTTGTTAAATTCAATTCATCTTATTCTTTAAGGGTTAGTGGGTTTAATTATCAAATTGCATACAATGTAAGTGTCTACTTTGCAACTGCTACTGTATTTAATATCTCACATTATTATGGTTGTATCTTAAAGATACTACATAATCTAATTCTGCTTCTGCATTTTAAACCAACAAAATAACGAGATAGTTTCATGAGAACTCACCTAGAATTTGACTTATGAAGTCGCCCACTTAGAAAATGTAAGTTTAGAATGTAACTTAAACGCAAAAACGAAACCGCGTTTATTATGTTTGTTTTTGTTGTTGCCTGGGCCCGGTGATTGATTAGGTGGTTTATATTTTTGGCTTGGTATCGTATTCCGTTAGAAGAGCGCAGTGTGAACGCAATGTTAAGTTTTATATTTTTTTCTTCTTCTGCGATGGACTGTTGACGTAAGACACACACAAATTGTATTAAAATATCAAAATGTTTTCTTAATATTTCAAAAATATCTTTTCAGTTTTATTTTTTGAAAAAATAAAACTGTCCTACTTAAACTGTCAATTTTTTTGAAATTTAATTGTAAACGACTCACTTGACGCACGTAACTTTTTCACAAGTGACAGTAGAACAAATAATTTGTATAATTTGATAGTTCAGTTTTTTTTAAATAATTTATTTTACTTAATTTGACAGTCAAGATGATACTTTTGTAGAATTCACTCAGGGAAATTTTTGAATACAATTTATTTTTATTTTTTAAATATAAATTGAAAGGTATTTTATCATCAATATTTTATTATTAATTGAAAACCAACCGACGACGATAGATAGATAAATGGAACTGATTGATGCTGTAAAGCTTTGGGGACCATATAGGTAAACAATTACTACTTTATTTGCAATAAAATATATTTGCAATTTTATTATTATTTGTTTTTATTTTTTTGTAATATCAAGTGCAACTGCATCAATTCTACCCCACTACCTTACCTACATACTATCCGATGCATCCGAACGACTTTTACATAGAGATGTCATTTTGTTTTTGTTTGTTTGCCTTTTTTCAGGTGCAACAAAATATGTACAGAAACGAGTGTCATTCGCCACTTAAACTTGGGTATAGATCTCTATGCGTTGCATGAGAACGTTAAGTTCATATAACAATTGAAAACGAAAAAAGGGCACTTGCTGGTGCGACATCAGGGTCTTTTGCCTATTTTGGGAGTAACTTTGGTATGCATGATGGAGCTTTGATGAAGATTTATTGGTGTTTTGAAATAAAGATGACGACACCCAAATTGTTGTCCTTGGAGAAATTTTTATTTTATTTTTTGAGTCATGAGAGATGAATGGTTTGCTTTGCTGCTATGGTTTTATCAGTGATTTTAGTTTAAAAAAATAGCTTATGTAATAGCTACTAAAGTTGCTATTACTTAACATGTTTTAGGCTCAAGGCTTGATATATGAACATATACATATGTACATAAGATTTTCAAAACACAAAATACAAACTCTCAAGTTTCCAGACTCTTTTTCTCAATAAAACGTCACCCTTTTCGTATATACACCAATATAATTGAGAGCTGTCAGTTTAACACCAGTATAATTGATAGCTGTCAGTTTGATGAACCATTTCGATGTCGCATCGTTTTATCTCACTGTAACTTATAAGATACAAAGAGATATGAAGGTAAGAAAAAATTATGTTTCTGATTGTAATTGAGAGCTTTAGGTAAGGGTTAATATTTGAAAGCAAACTGACAGGTGGTTATAGGGAGAAAACGGAACGCTCTCAGTGAAGTAATTTTGCTTTTAATTATAAAAGTATAGTTGAAATAAATAAATGAAGTAAATATTATGTTCAGTAAAAAAAATCTACAACTTTTAAGCTTCATTTTGATACCAAAAATAATAATCGCCTTTAAATACCGAAACTAAATTAGTATTGATAAAAACCGATTAGCGGTTTAAGACATCGTAAGGGACTTTACTTGCTGTCAATTGCATTCCTTGAACATAAGTTTTAGCCAGTAATAAGTTTTTTAGATGTCAATAATATAAAAATAGCTACTTTACTTCATTTAACTCTTCCTCTATTCGATCGTGCAAAAATAATTTTTTTTTTTTGATTCAGCTGTCATTTTGACATAAGTTGACTTGACTAGATAGTAAGACAGATTTTTCTTGTTCTAACTTTCGAATCTTTTGGCAAATCATATATGTATTATAAACTTGGCTTACCTTCAAGTACCCTTTGTCGTCTGCACCTACCCATTGATAGGTATAACTGGATAGACATTTAAATAAAATGTGGTTTTCCATTGGTAGCTTCAGATTTCCATTAAAAATTGATTTTTTTCGTGGCGAATGGAACACGATTAGCACTATTTTTGTTTGTCATTTTGTTTGTTAACGAATGCGCTAAAGCTGTCAAATTTTCAACTAAACATATTTTTATAATTGCAGAGGAAAAAAATGAAAAAAAAATTGGAAGCTATCCATTTATTTAAATTGCGACATTCTATACTAAATGAATTTTTAAATAAAGTAAGTCTGTCAAATACATACTTCACGTGTTTGCTTAGCGGTTTATTAAAAATTATGTCTGTTTAATAATTCTTTAGTGTTAAAAGAAGGGATTTTCAACACGGTGATTTCCTTAATTTTAATTTTATTTATAAGTAATAAGGTAAGGCCATTGAAGTTTAGATGGTAGAATGTTACTTAGGGTTGATGGAGGTGTTTTTTTAAACCAAATGATTGCTTTCAATATCAGATAGATATGTAGGTTATCTGAATACCTTTTTGTTAGTGTTTTACGAGGGCTATCAGGATGGAAATAGAACGGTATCAAAGAATGTGTGGTATTTTTGGTTATCTGACAGATCAGAGGTCAGTTCTTTTCCTTACTATTGTTAACTCTTATTTACAATTATTAACTATTGTCGTTCCTTAACGTTAAGATTGATTCGTTTTGTAACAATGTGTCGTCATCACATTGTTCCTAAATTCATTGTTGAAGTGTCAAATAGTGACAATTAGTAAAAATCCACAACTCAGTTTGGTAGTTTGACAGATCAACAATTTCTAAAAATTTTCTTTCTTAAATGATTCTAATAAATTCACACAATGCGTAAAAATGACACCCGAAGAATTCTTTTCTTGACATAACAACAATAGTTTAAAAAAAGTACAGAGCACCGACGATTCAAGATATGGTTGAATTTTATGAGGCCTACAAACTAGTTGACCAATTTGTAAGTCTAAACAAAGTTTCTTATACCTAATTCTCCTTTTGGCTGTCAGAAATGTCTGCTCTGAAAAATTAGAAATATAAACTGGTCAAATTAAAATGTTAATATATTTCTGCGGTCGAATATTAGAAGCAATCTAAGCTTTCCTACTCGTGCAATAATAGGCCTTGCACATGAGAGCGAACAACGAATGTTGCCCGATTACTCGAGATGTTTTTTCGGTTGTTTCCTCTTTCGTCTTTTTGACAGATCGGGTGAGGGGTGTAGAAACGTAGGGGGAAAGAAGTCGGAAAAGAGTCCTGAAAATTTATGGACTGTTTTTGGTTGAACTTTGACGTTTATGCTTTGACAACCAATAAAAAAAAAAACAAAATGCAAAATTTACAGCTATAAGTTCAGTTTTCCAGAGTACGGTGTAGTAAGGCAAATATAAACGTGAAATAATGTAGATTTAATTATTTATTTAAACGATTTAAGAAATGTGGACAAAAACTCAAACGGAAGTATTATTAACGCTGTTTCAAAGTTGGCCCAATTTGTATAACAAGCTGAACAATTGAGGCACTTGAAATTATTCGAAAAGAGCTTTTAAAAATCAAACCGGGTGTTACAATTTCGGATATAAAAAGTAAAATAAGAACAATTCGGTCACAAATCCAAAAAGAAAGAACCAAAGAGAACAACACAAAAAAAAAAGTGGAGCTGGTGCTGATGATGTTCATGAGCCAACTCTTTGGTTTTACGAAATGGCTAGTTTCCTAAAACCAAGTTCAGAGGAAATACCCGGAGAATCGAATATATTAATGGTGAGAATGTAATTTCACCTAATTTGATTGGGATTAACTTTTTTTCTAGAATGAATTAACGTCCGAAAGTTGTCATATCGAAGATGAAAATTCCAGCTCGGAGTCATCATGGACGTCTTCGGAGCCCTTCTTCAACCAATATAACAATTTACCGCATAGCCCACCTTCATCCACACCTGTTAACGTTAATACAGTTGAGAAATTTGAAGACAAAAAGAGGAATAACGAAAGGAACGAAAAAAGGAAAGGTTTAATCACGAGGGTTGGTACCTGTCAAAAAGACGAAAGACGAAAACGAACGAAAAAACATCACGTGTAATCAGGGTCATGGACGAAAAAACGTGATTTTTCACATTTCAAAAAGTCAATTTCAAACAAAAACACATTTAAATTATAAGAAACCAATTGACATTTACGTTAGGATAATAAAATTTTGCATTTTGTTCTCTAAAACAAGGGAATTTTGTAAAAACAATTTTGTAAAAAAAATTGCAAAAAGTAACGAATTGCTACGAGCTGCCAAACTCTATTCGCGTTCCACATAGCATCCACACTGCAATGAATAAATTGTTACTTTTCAACTTAACCTCAAATGTATACCACTCTTCTTTTGTTTTTTGAAAAGGGTAATTATAAATTGATAATTCATCGCTGTCTGCGAATAGAAATAAAGCTCATGTGAAAGAAAAGTCAAAATAAGCGAACATACACAGGTCGCAGTTCGTAGCTCATGTGCAAGATGCTTAAGGTATCTTTAAATTCGCATATCCAATAAAGCCTATTCAACTTGAATGTGAAATCAGCCAATTGATTTAAAAACCCTAGTTAACAGAAATGTCAATTAGTTTGACATTCTCAACTGTCAAACTATAGACAACAACTATCGCATCTTCTTATGTAGCTAAAAAACACCTACTATATAAATACATTTTTTACAATAACACTATACAAAATCATTTTAAATTGATCCCAAAAAAAAGGTCAATTCTGTTTTTGAAACATGCAATGACATATCCTGTCATTCCAAAAATAACTTATGGGACTATTAGTTGAGATATTTGATCCATTATAAATATTGTGACAATCTTGAAAATGATAAATAGACCTGGATCTCATCATCAATAAATATTGTCAACTTATTTCATCAAGAGATTGAAAAAATTAAAAAAAAAAATGATCTATCTATTAAAAGATTGAAACAAATTGCTGTCAAATTGAATCTATGTACATATATACATAACAGGATGACAGGATTAATTTCCCGTTTCAATGATAAATATTTAAATCGATCAAGGATAATAGTAAACTTGAATTGTATCATTGAATTAATTATAACTATCATGCAATTCATTGCAACGTACCTAAAGAAAATCGAGAGTGACATAAATAAGTCAAGTGGTAAACAACATTTGAAATTCATTTTATATAAAAAGTTTGAACCTTCTGGAAAATCACCTTTAAGGAAATAATTTCATCTTTTTATGAATACATTTAACAAAAAAAAACTAAATAAAATTTTAGCCCAGAAATATTGCAAATATCTTGTACCTAACTTTCACTTCGTTAGTGATTACCCAGTTTTATTTAAGAACATGATACTCTTTCTATGAGTCAGAATCTGGGTAGGCAGGCAAGTGAAATAAGAAAATCGTCTGGCTCTTATTTTGCAATAAGTTGGCCTTCATTGTTTAAGATCATGAAAACATTCAACTTAACTGAGTGCTTCAATTTCATCACATAAACCATTAAACAGTACTAAATATGGAACTCTCAAGGAACAGGGCTTACGTCGAGAAACCATCACTCTGTTAAAAAAAAAATTAAATGCACCCACCTCTTTAACCTGCCTTGACAACGACAACGACTACCACACTCTCTCTCTCTTGTTGGCTGTCCCGGAAAGGAAAACCCACCCAAAAACTACATCATATCTTATAAATTTTATTTTACAAACAAATCGTAAAAAAATCATCCCCAAGTGAACAAAAATCACATCACCACAATAATTATATTTCCATCAAGCACAATTCCAGTTCCAAAAGGCTGTATGACCAAAAATAAAATAAAGAAGAAAATAAAGTAACAAAAACTCAATGAAATCCCATAGAACTCACCTTGTATCAAATGTATATGTTTTGTAACCTGTTAACTGCTTCACTGACTTGACTCTCCAAACGTAAAGCCTGGTTGCTTGACTTTAATTCGATATCACATAATGAATTTACGAGAAAATCATTGCAATAAGAATCTTTACACAGTAGATACACAGCCTTACAAACGCACCACACGAACACAGCACAGTATACAATTTTCACTTCACTCCTTCTCTTCTTTGGCTTAAAAAATCCGCAGCAGCGCAGCAAGAGGAGGCGCACTTAAAATGTAGTTTTTCCCAAAATTGGTAATGTTACGTGCGTTACTGGCATGGCCTGGCTCTGCTTTACCTGGCCTATAGCCTGGCCACAGACTTCCATTTCCATTTTCATTTCCATTCATGCGTGCGTCGCGTCGCTCGTCGATGCGATGTCGGTCGCGTTAAATGAAAACAAATTTAACATGAAACGCGAAAACGCAACTTTTGCTATCTTAAAAAAAGTGCGATTTGCTTTTGCCAACAAAGTTACAAAGTCACTCACTTTACCTACATATGATTTATGGGAGCAGCAAGAAGGACAAACCATGTTGATGACAGCTACAATGACAGTGGCAAGACAAGACAGTAAGATAGTCGGTATTTTTAATCAACTTGATGCCAAAGCCAGCGTAAAAGGATCAAATAAAAATATATTGGACAAAAAGCTATTTGAGCGTAGATTTGCGCCGCCGCAGCGTCGTTGAAGTCGTTGACGACGACCAATGTCGTCGTCATTATTTTGGTGTGCACAATAGTGTGTGAGTTCATCAGATATTCCGAGATGGAACACCGGAATACCTTGGACTACATTTATCATCAGATTTAGAGATGCATTCGATTCCAGGAAAACATATACTACAATCGACTTGAAGCAAGGGTGAAGTATTTTCGATGATGAGCTCATTTGGTTATATGTAACATATGCATCTCTACTTATCTTTAAGCTTCACTTCATTGAACTAAAGAAGGTTGAAAAGATTTGTTTGGCTTTTCATTAAAAAAAAAAAGAACGAACAAAGTTACATCATTGGGAAAATTCGTTTCACAAATGATAGATGTTTTAAAAAATATAGGTTTTGTAAGTTATACTTTATTAGGAGGATATAAAGGATATACAAACTTTGCCTACTACTTGGTTTAGGGATAAGTACTGAACATGCGTTGACGACTTTTGGCTATAGTACCTGGATAAAGATTCGTTTCTGGAATGTGATCACGCTCTTGGATGTAGGAAGCGAAGGTCCATACTTATATTCAATAAAATAGAGTTCATGCGGTATAAGATGGACATATTTGGGCTAAGTAATGCACGATGGTTGAAATCGGCCAAGTGTAAGTCTCCAACTCGTAACACTGTACTTCTATATTCTGGAAAGACAGCTGGAGTTGGGCTGCTGCTAACTAAAACAGCTATCAGAATTCTGATAGCATTAGGTAAACGGGTTTTAAAGGACACATGCAGGGTTAAAGAACGTAACGTCACAATTAGTAGCGCCAAGTTCATCGAGCAATTTGCTGCAACCGCTTATAGAAAAAAAGAAAGTTTCCAAGTCAAGCTTCCAAAAAATGTGCAAAAAAAGAAGAGGTATTTGCGATTTGCCTTATTAGCGAAGATTGCCTAAGAACGTGTAAGAGAACACCTCGAAGCCACACTCGACGCTGGACAAGCAGGACTCCGCATTGGATCCTTCTTTATTGATCACATCAACAACTGTGGATCGTCATCGATTAGTACGAAGAATATCGATCACCACTTCACCAGCTGTTAATACATTTTGAGAAGGCTTTTGACAGCTTTACGGAGGAGAGATATTCCGGATGAGCTCAATTATATTATTATTAAGGGTCAGATGATTTTGAAGTCCAAAGGAGTTAGCCAGGGCTGCATATTGCCACCAATTCTTATCTAATTGATGATCAGTAATGTTGCAACCTTGATAGTAAGCTGAGAAATATGATGTACTGTGACAATATACTTAAAATATTTAGATTACGCAGAAGATATATGCTTCCTACCTCATAGAATAATTTTTAAATAATTTTGCTTCGGGACTTAAGCCTACACTCAGATCCAACTGACCCAGGAGCTCAAAGTTCATGGCCATAGACAACGCCGTTTGTTCGCTGACTGGGCTTCGAATCGTTTAGAATACGATTCCAGTTTTGGCCAAAAATCATCTTTAGCGACGAGACGTATTTTCCAACGAATGGCTGTGTTAACAAGCATAATTGCCGTAAATGGAACGACACTACATAATGCATCCTCAAAAAGTTATTGTTTGGTATGGATTATGGGCCGGCCGGCGACGTAATTGGTCCGTATTTTTTTGAAAACGATGAGCTCTACATAACGATGATAATTACTTTCTTATGACCCAAACAGAACCATATGGACCTAGACGACATGTGGTTCCAGTAGGAAGGCGCTACGTGCCACACATTAAACGATTGACTCTTCCACTAAGGTCATGCGATTTAACCCCGCAAAACTTTTTCCTGTAGGGTTTCTTGAAGTCGCAGGTCTATGCACTCGTAAACAACTATCGACCGATGCTCTTAAGGTAAACACAAACCATCGATCAAATTCAGCCGAATATACGCGGAAGAGTCATTGAAAATTGGAACACTCGGATCCGTGCCACCATAAAAAGCCATAATAGTTTTGTTGTTACCTCACACACAACTTGTTTTATTCCATTTCAACATTTACCCCCCTTTTGAAAAACCCTTACATAGGATAACGGGTCAGAAACCCTTTGACACTTTTATACAAAGGCGCAAGTGGCAGACACAAGTTTCTTAAAAGTAATGGACATGTTCAGGCGACAAAGGGGCTTGAAAGTAAGGAAAGTTTCTAGTATCTGATTGACCAGCTACCAAAATATTTCATTTCAATCAAGCCAATTTTATTGAAAAATTAGCCAAGAAAAATCTACCTAACTATCATTTCAACTATACTTATGTCAAAATGACAGTTAATCACGATTTTTCATTTAACTGACAACTGAACTTTATTACTGTGATTATTATTTATTTTATGCACAATTCCATTTAATGTTTTGTGTAAAAGGGTTCCTAGTCAAATTTGAGAAGGAATAACAATACAAGTCGATCAACAGAAGTAAACCGAGTTTAAAATGGGCACATTCAGGCGACATAAGGGACTTGAAAGTAAGGCAAATTTTTGGCATCTAATTGGCCAGCTGCCAACAAATTTCCTTCCAATTGAGGCAACTTTAAATTGACTGCAAAGTTATTTGAGTCAAGTCAACATGTCAGAATGACAATCGATCATTTTTGTTTCATTTAACTCAAAGTTTAACTTTATTCCTCTACGATTTATTTACTTTCCACACAATTTCATTTAATATTTTGTGTAAAAGGGTTAAGTAAGTAAGAAGTTTAAGTTTTTTTACTTCTGAGATTGTGTTAGTGTTGTCTAAGCTTAAGTTAAGGGTGATAAGCGACGTGATATTGATGGAATTTTAACAATCATTTTACGAATGTGTGAGAATGCATTGGCTGTTCCTTTAAAAATTATTTTTAATCGTTCGCTTGCAATTGGCGAGTTTCTAAATACTTAGAAACGTTCAACAATCACACCTATTTACAAATCAGGTGGTAGGCAAGATGTTTCAAACTATCGTCCAATTTGTAAAATTGCTATGATTCCCATTTTTTAAAAAAAGTTAGTCTATGGCAAATTAACTTGTTCTCTTAAAGCAATGATTTCACCATACCAACATGGTTTTGTATCTGGTAGATATACTGCAACTAACCTCACTATTTTTGGTAATTTAGTTTTGAATGCACTTGAGAAAGGTTATCAGTATGATGGTTTCTATACTGACTTTTCTAAAGCTTTTCACAGTCAATCATGATGCTTTACTTATGAAGATAAATAAAGTAGGTTTTCACTCAAACTTTTTAAAATGGCTAAATTTATACTTAGGAGTCGTATTCAGTACGTCCGTATAAATAACATTATTTCGACACCGGTATGTGTTACGTCCGGTGTCCCGCAAGGAAGTCATCTTGGTCCTCTTATTTTTTGTTGTTTATAAGCGACATTTCTGAAATGTTTTTAAAATCACAGTGATTTTGTTGTTTTAAATCAGAACATGATTGTTTTCTTCTGCAACATGATCTTGATCTTTTATCGGACTGGCATTTAGCTAACTTTACTGTTTACATTTGAACATTTCTAAATTTCAGAGCCTAACGTTTTCTCGAAACCGTTGTCCAATTAATTTTATCTATAAAATCAATCATATGCCATTGTCCGTTATAACCTTTAAAAAAGATCTTGCTGTGATTTTTGACAAAAAACTTGACTTTGTAAAGCATATAGATTTTGTAGTTCAATGTTAGGTTTCATATTGCGAAACTCAGTAGTTTTCCGATCCACACACCTTAAAGTGTTTATATTTTGCTTTTGTAAGTTCTTTTCTTGAAAACTTTTACGAGAGTTGTAGTGAAAAGACGAGATGTACTTAGTATTTTGCCTCTTAACATTCGTAGAAAGTTCACAGAGGTTATGTTCATTCGTAACATAGTAGCAGATCATATTGATTGTTCACAAGTCTTAGCTCTAATTGGGATTATTGTTCTTGCGAGATTGCTTCGAAACCAATCGTTTTTTAATGTTCCATATCATAGAACTGTCTATGCTACCAATGAACCATTATCGAGGTGTTAAAGAGGAACAAATACTGTTTGCGACATGATTTATTTCAATGTTAGTAGATATTTATTTAAATAAAATTTATTGTTAATTCTAAATAACTTTTCTGGCGGTAATGTTTCAAATTTTAAATTGTATGTATTATATTATCAAGTAATCACTAAAGTACCTATTGTAACTTTGTTTAATGAATAAACTAAACTTAACTAGTATTACTTTACAATACGAAATGCAAAGTGGGGCGGAATTGTAGTTTGCCTGAGGACTGTTTTATAGGCAATAATGTTTTTGTGTAAGTGTTTGTACGGTGAACTGAAGGTAGAATTTAGGGAAGTAAGGTTCTGAGTTTGAAGTTTATGACACTTGAAAAACTAACTAGTTTACTTGGTCAAAATGTATGTTCAATGACTGCAATTGAAATCCCTTATGTTGTCTGAACCTGCCCAATGACTCCATTGCATGACAGACATATTTATTTATTTCAATGTACTTCAGTGTTCTAATGTAGTAAGTTGTTTAAAATTAAGATCTTACCATTTTATATTCACGTATAACTTAAATTTGAATATAATGTTCTTGTACATATTTCACGTATTCAATCTGCAAGAAGTTAAAAAAGAAAAACATGTTTAATGTAAGAAAAATATTTTGTTTTATTATCTTGCAATTATGTTTACTAGCTAAGTAAAATAATAAGAAAGTATAGTAAATGCATAAAATCAAATTTGTTTACCAAGTTATTTTCTTTCTGTTTTTCTTCTAATATAAACTAATCAGTTCTCTACATAAAATAAAATATGATATTTTTGTCTTTATCTGCTTAATAAATTTTCTTCGAGTTTTGTTTTAATTTAAACTTTCTTTTAGTACATAATAATAAACGTATGGTATGTTATTTGTTTTAAACTTTACTATGAGAAGGAGAAAAAAAAGAATACTTTTTTTTCTTAGCTGTTTTCATTTCATTAACTAATCACAAGGTGGCAGCACTTTTTGTTTATAATAAAAGTGCCTGAATGTTTACATATAATTATAATAATATTAATAATATTTGTTTATAGTATAAATTCATATTGCTATTTTATTTATAATAATAACATTAATAATATAAAATTAAAATGGAAGATATTTTTTTGTTTTTGATTTGTCATTTGTCATATGGAGCTAATATACTTAAGTGCACTAAACAAATTGCATTTTGGCACATTTACTTTCGATATTAAAATAAATAAAACTTAAAATAATATTGAAATGTTATTTTTTAATGTTTTATAATGATTTGAAATTTGTTTTTATTTTTCTTAAAGTTATTGATGAATTTTCAATTTGTTCGCGCTTAAAGTTATATCCTAAGGATTTTATAAAGAAATGGAAGAGAACTTATAAAAAAATCGTTGGGTGCAGAAAAAAGCAGAGATTGGGTCAGAAAAGCATTAAAAGGTTAAGTGGGGGTCTTTCTATACGAGATAGTACATAAGCAGCGTAATGATTTAATTAGTTTAATATTTCTTTCTTTGTTCGGAATTGGTTTTGAAAAACATGGGAAATTTATGATGAAAAATATTTGCATAGAGAAAATAAACGAAAGTTGTTCTATTTTATTTTAAAAGTCAACAATAATTACAAAAATCAATTTCATATTTTAAATGTAACGACGCATAGTGCTGTATTTTTACCTTAAGGACTTTTTGAAGTTTATCCCGATTATTTTATTTTTGGAAGACATTTCAATCATCAGCAAGTGAATATAATAACTCTTAAGAAGTTAAAGAAGAAATGATAGCGCGACTTTGTTTACAGATTTCGACTTTCACATTGCTACATTAATGATGCCACAATATCATTTTGCTTTTTCGAACATACAAACATTCTTTGAGGAAAAACTTCCAGATTTGGATACAAACATTTAATAGAAATATCAACGAATTTATACAGAATTATAAATGAATTGGCAACTCTGTTAAACACGGAAAAGCTGTTTTTGGGTAGGATAGAGTGGCTTAGCAAAAAAAATAACACTACCTGACTTTCCAAAAGGTCTAAAAAAAAAGCAAAGAATTTAAGGAATCAAATGACTTAACGTCGAAAATCTACAGAGAACTTCAAAAGATTGGGCAGGTTCAGACGACATAAGGGACTTGGAAGTTAGGCAAGTTTCTAGTATCTCATTGGTCAGCTGCCAAAAAATTACCTTTCAATTAAGGCAACTTTATTGGCTGGAAAGTAAGGAAAGAAAAATCTCCCTGACTTTTAAGTCAAGTCAACTTCTATCAAAATGACAGTTGATTATGTTTTTCATTCAACTGAAAGCTGAACTTTATTACTCTATAAATTTTTTTCCTGTACAACTTCATCTAATGCTTTCTGTAAAAGGGTTCTTATCAATGTGAAAAAGAAATAACTTATATTTCTTTATGTGCATGTGAAGTATTTTATAGACAATAATTTTGTTGGTACGTTTTGTACTATGGATTTATAGTAAAAGTTTGCGAAGTAAAGTTCTGAATTTGAAATTCATGACAGTTGAATTAATTTAACTGCAAATGAAGCCCCTTATGTTGCCTGAACCTGCGCATTGTGACCGTTGATGGACACAAAAACACAGCGTCGAGAAGTTGAAATAGCGGCGAAAAATATTAATATAGCAAAAATGGCACAGGTTGTGAACAAAACCAAAACAACCAGGATTACGAAGTTCTGGAAAGAAGCTGCAATCAGCAGTAAGATCCTGAAAATCAAAAAATACACAACAAAAAAAATACTTTAGATTACATTCGTCGAAGCTTATTTAGGCAACAAAAAAATGGATCACAAAATTGTTACCCACTAAAAAATATCAGCTGGTGAAGTGAAACTACAAATTTAGTGGATATCTTTTTAACCATTTTTGTCCAGCATTTAGATCAAATTCAAGGAACAAAGAATAAATTTTGTATTTTTCTCAAGATTTCTTTGGATAAACAAGAACCATGTGAAAGCTTACGTGAGAAGAACTGATCTGAAATAATAAGAAAAATTACTGGAATGTGCTCTGTAAACAGTAATTTGAGTGGAAGACAACAAAGGGCACTATTTAAAAGACATTTAATCATATGCTTAAATATGAGAAAGTTCTCAGAGTCAGAGCAGAGTGAAACTCGGACTCAATTACAAATGTAAGAAATAACAAATGCGATCTACACAGTTTTAACTCGATAGAACGTTTTTAAAGCTTCTGTGCGGCATTGTGAAAAAAAGAATAAGAAACTATTCTTTCTAAAAGTCAAAAACCAAAGCTTAATTATAAACAATTATTTTATTCAACCTAGTGAAGGTTTTTAAATTTTCCTGGAGAAGTCTCAATTATCAGTTCAAGGATGTTATGATAAAATCATAGCAGCATATAAAAAAGCACAAAATAGAAAATAGAGCTAAAGAATTTAAAAATGAAATACTTTATTAATTAACTCCGAAAAATATGGATTAAAGTACAACCATGTTTCGAGGTTAGGCCAACATATTTATCCGTCAATAATCGCACGTTCTTTACTAAATGTGTAAATTATTTGAAAGTCATCACGAATTGAACTTTGCCTATTTTAATAAACCTAAATGGTAGAATGTTGTTCTAAGACAAGACCAATTTAAAAAAAACGTTCTGATGCCTTGACAAAATGGATTTTTCAGCAGTCGAAGACAACTCTTATATTTTGAGTACATTCGGAGATATGTCGTTTTATTTTAAGTGAAACTTGTTTCGAATTCAACTCATATGATAACTAAGCTATGATTAAATAAATAATAACTATTAATTCATTCAAGAAAATGACAATAAATTGTCCATAGCTGAAATCTAAGAGAAACAAAAAAAAAACTTACCCAAAAAACTGACTTTTCATCTCATCAAATCCAACATCTCTGCTTTCTTCGCTGTTTACAATAAAATAATTCTACTAATTAATTTTCTTAACACATATAAAGGTTTTTTAAAAAATTTAAATATAAATGGAAGAACTTAATAGGAAACACCTAGTTTTACTGACACACTTTTAAAGCTTTTTATATACAACAAAAAAAATATATATATAAAGATATCTCATTTATGGAAACATTTGTGTAAATAAGTATTTTTAAAAAAAGCAAATTAAATACAAAAAGAATATAAAAAAATATAGAATGATTTTTTCAAATGGCTGATGGCAAGAGATTCTCTTATATTGTTTCTTATTTTCTTTTTTCATTTATTTTAAAGTGTCATGCTCATGAGTTTAGCTTAGATTTTTCTTTTAACGTTTGGCTTACCCAAACTGGGGATATTCAAAACAAAAATTGCACACCTTCTTCTCTTTTCTCTTCTATCGGTTTTCGCATTTTTAAACTTAAACCTGCTGTATGGTTAAATCATACAAAAAAAAAACAAACAAGTAAACAAAATTATAATCAGTCAGTTACTCCTAAATGCACCAATTGCTGCATGCACCGCTGCAGGTATGTCGGATCGGGGAACATATTGAATTGTGTCTTGTGGTCTACACTATTCCAAATGATGACGTCTTCGCGGCCCGTTGTTACCGAACGTCCAATGGAAAACAACAGGCGTCTATCGAAGGCTATTTTGAGAAATCTTAGAACCTTTCGTCCCAAGGGACAATCGGGCAGATAGCAGATACGAGGGAATCCCACGGCAAAGAAAGCTCGTCCTGGATGAGGGTGTTCTTCTGTTTGAATACCCGAAGCAATGCTAAAAGTACACAATTAAAATAGAGTCGTTCTATTTAACTTTCAAGATCTAAAAGACTTACTCATATACAATTTGAATTGTATTCTGACCCTCGTGTCCAGGCAGATTCTTGCCAATTATGCTCCAAGACATAGTGCCAGCAGGTTGATTGCCAACTTTTTCGCCATACACTATCCCACAGACGGGGCACTCGATAAAGAGATTCTGGAAATGGACACAGCTAACCATATTGGGTTCCCATAAGGGGAGACTACTACAAGCACCCACCTTTGTAACATCCTTCTGCTGTTCGATGATCATCTCGTTAAGGCACTGCAAGTGGATCAGGTGTTGGCAGCGGCTCAGCGAAATGGTAGGGTTCTGCGAATTGTGCACCAGCTCTTCCATACACATCGGACAGGGCTGGGCATTTGGCCACTGCGGCGGATCGACCACTTTCACGAAACGACTGATCATATCGCTGGCGGGATCAACTCCCACTATCGAGCCAGTTAGCTGTTGCTGATGTTGCAGCTGCTGCTGTTGATGGTGAAGGTGGTGTTGCTGTTGCGGCAGAGGAGGCGGTGGTGGGGGTATATTGCGATCGTGAACCGAAGAAAACACCTCATCACTGCCAATTGAACAATCTAACAGGTCGTTGACGGAAATCGCAAAATTCCGACTACGTAGACTCTCTTTGCTTTCGTGACTGAGATACGTCGATACCGTGTCAACACTGGGCCGCCGATTTGACTTCAAGCTGCTGGAATCGGTTTCGGAAATGCGAGTTCTCGAACGGGAACGATGCGAACCGAGACGAGAATGATGAGATCCTTCGGAGCTGCGACTATGATGGCTATGAATTGATGCGGTGAGTTTATTCGAATGCGAGAAATGTGTATTGCCCAATGTTAGCTGACCGTTTTGTGAGCTTGATGAAGCACCGCCACCGCTGCCGCTCGATGATGATGATGATGCATTTTTTGTGCTGAAGATATTGAGATTGTTGAGTATTTGACGAAGATTTGTCGTCGATACTTCGTTGGGATTCTTATGTTTGGGTTGTTTTGTTGTGCGTTGTTTGTGATTGTTAGCATTGTTATTGTTATTATTATTATTATGATTTGGATTTGTCGAGTGGGGTATGCCAAGCGTTTGGGTTACTTGGAGACTTGGTGCCTGCAGGTGTCTCGGTTTGGGATAGGGTTTCGGTGGGATTTTCGGAACTGTTGAATTCGGTGGTAGTTGTGGTTGTGGCTGTGGTGGGTTGATTTTTTCTGTATTACCTAAAAATAAGAATAAAATAATAAGTATTAAAAAGGGTTACAATATGATGATGATGACTCTTAGACATTTGCATGATTTTTAGTTTTATTTTCGATAGTGTGGCATTTTAAAAAATCAAAAGAAATGAGATTGATATTACAGCAGTTCGTAGAGAATAAAGGCCTTCAACTGTCAACGTAGACAGGCAGTTCCTTAGCCTCATGGAATGACACTAACAAAGTAAAGTTTAGACGAATTTAGATAATTTCGGAATTCGCTAAACGAAGCTTATCAAAAAGTTATGGTGATGTTTTACTATTTATAAAATTGAATAAACCACAACTAAGTATCTATAGAAGTCGAGGCAGAAAAAAAATAAACTTACGGGGAAAACCATAAATTCTGCCTGTGGAGAGATTGGCATGATTATTAGCTGAGAGGGTCCGATTCATTTTGAAGCATATATTATTGACAGGCTCAACAAATTCAAGTTAACATAATGATAGACAGGACGAAGATTATATGCATCGAGTTTCTTTTCAAAGATAACAACAAAAATGATGAGCATGTGGTTTGACTAAGCGTTAAGCTATTGCTGAAGGATGAGTTGAAATTTCTGAAAGATTTTCATTAACTTAGTTACGTTCCACCAAAAAGCTTAATTGTTGAAAAAGTTACATGTGACCATCATCGTTATAAAGATGTAAAGTGACAAAATGGCAAACTAGCAAAGGACTCGAAATTGAACCTTGTGAAACACTAGCAAGCAGATTCATTGAGTCAGAAAAGTTTACAGCAATTTTTCAATGAATTTCAACAGACGGGTAAGATGCTAATGGGTCGGATGTGACTACAATATAAAGGAAGGTTTTTTCAAAGTGCAATAAGAACCCTAACTAGTTTCCAGCAATCAGGAACTGACGAGTTTGTTAACAAACATTTATTGTGTGGGCTAAAGGGTATACTCTTATGATATTATCATTTTTATATACTTTAATTACTGAGTTAAACTTACACTCAAAGACTATTACAAAATCAAACTCACTGGAATCTCTGTAAAAAATATTATTATTATTATCGGTTAAGTATATACATAGATTCGTTCTTTAGCCGTACTTCACGAATGTGGAATGCTTTACCACACTCTGCCTTTTCCAGTGATTGAAATATTCAAGAATTCAAACTAATTTCAAATCCTTTCTCAACTAATTTCAAACCCTCTTTCTTAGTGCTCACATTGTGTGTGAGACAAAGCTACTACAAAATTCACGAGAGCAAGGGTACTAACTTCTCTGCCGTAATATGTGAACGTCTGAAGCCGTTCGTCAACAACCTTATTGGTCCTTATCAGTGTGGCTTCAGACCAGGAAAGTCCACTATCGACCAAATATTCACACTACTGCAGATCTAGGAAAAACCCCAGGAACTTCAAATCGATACCCACCACCTCTTTATCGATTTTAAACCCGCGTATGACAGCATCTATAGGGAAGAGCTCTACAGTGCAATGTCTAGATTTGGCATCCCTGTCAAACTTATCCCTTTGTGCAGAATGACGATGGAGAATGCACGCTGCTCTATCAAGGTCGGAAAAGATCTTACCGATGCATTTAGGGTCAAAAAAGGTTTTAGACAAGGCGATGCACTGTCATGCGACTTCTTCAACATCGTTCTGGAAAGCATTGTGCAAAACTCAACCGTCAACACTAGAGGCACAATCTTCCAAAGGTCTATCCAATTACTCGGATACGCAGATGATATTGACATAATTGGAAGATCAAAGCGTGATGTCAGTGGAGCGTTTTCGAGCATTGCGACGGAAGCGAAGAAGATGGGTTTAGTTTTCAATGAGGGCAAGACCAAGTATATGCTGTCATCAAAAAAGGACATTGAATAGGGACGTCTTGGAAAAAACGTCACCATGGACAGCAATTACTTTGAGGTAGTTAATGAGTTTTTCTACCTAGGCACCGTTATTAACACAGACAACGACACCAGCGCTGAAATTAAACGAAGAATAACTCTTGCAAATTGCTGCTTCTTTGGGCTTAGAAGGCAATTGAGAAGTAAAATTCTCTCTCGATCATCTATAAGACACTCATTATCCCGGTTCTCATTTATGGCGCTGAGGCCTGGGTCCTGTCAAAGAAAGATGAGAGCGTCTTAGATGCTTCGAGAGAAAAATTCTTCGGGTGATTTTTGGTTCCGTACGCATAGATAGAGAATGGAGGAGAAGATATAACGACGAGAGAAGATATAACGTCCAACGGCTTAGACATCAACCCTGCAGCCCGGAAGGTCTTCGAATCCAATCTCGATGGACGGCGCAGTAGAGGAAGACCGCGACTCAGGTGGCGCACGCAGGAGTGCGAAACTGGAGACAGCTAGCTAGGTACCGAGCTGGCTGGAGACGCATGTTAGTTGAGCCCAGGTCCGCCCGGACTGTAGCACCACCTTAAATAAGTAAGTAAGGGTGCTGACTTAGAGAAGAATAATCTTTTTATCTGCTAATAACAAAAGAGAAAAGGTTACAAGCAAGATAAAAGGGATCCTCAACTTTGTACCTAATTGGAACGATTGAATTGAGAAGCACTTTTTCATAAGAACAAATTGCCAATTCTTTGCAGAAGCATTGGCCGTAAAATCAGTGTAAGATCATCCGCAGGTAGTTCAAAACCAGTGAGAATTGTTGGTCGCCATTAAAATCGAGGCATTTTATAACTTGGCATCCTGGTCTCATATCAAAAATGGGTATAAACCAATCCCTTTGTCGTTGCATTACAAATTGTCTTTCGAACCGTTCAATTCAAGTTGTTTTGGATGTATTTAAGTTTAAAACCCACAAGCGTTTGACATCCATAAGCTGATTGCAAGCTTTTTGGGTTTTCATAGACCATGACATGCATTTTGTCTCTACTTCTGATCTGCCTACAATCTTAGAGTTCTTTCAATATTCTAGAATTCAACATTCCTTTCTAGCCCTTACATTTTTCTTTCTTATGCTCTCACTGTGTTTCTGGCTTATAAAAAGTATAAAAAATACTTTGAGTGTGTGTAAATTATAAATAAAATGCATGCTTTGAATTTGAAAATGCCTTCCAACACGAAAGGTTCCAAAACAATGACACTGCATGGATTAAAAACAAAAGGAACAATTTTGACACAGAGAACGTTTCGTTTTTTTAATGAAGATTTTTCAACTATATTTGATCGAAAAGAAACCATTGCTTTATCACTGACTAGACAGTTGCCTGCCTTAACATCATTTAGTTTATACAAGCCAAAATCGGCCATTGCAACAACATAAATAACAATTCCTAATTAAGTACTTTTAATCCAAGCAACAAACAACAAAATTTGTTTCATTACATTTAAACACATGCTCAAAACAGTTCGGACTCGCTACAAATAATTCTGTGGTTTTTTAATCTGAAAAAAACATTGATAAGCTAATTGAATACTTTCCCAAGACATTGCTACATTTTTTTATTATATTGACCCACCTATTTGTCAAAGGCAAGGCACATCAATTCATGGGAATTTTTATTTAAAAAATAAACCAAAAGATAACAACAAATTAAAGAGAAAAGCTTTAAAAAATTGACGTCACCTACAAAAACATGCCCATCCCTTTAAAACGACAACAAACTGATACTTACTATTCCATTGTTGCGCTTGTTGCGGTGTCAATTTGACTAACGGATATGGCGCTTGTTGTGTTCTTCTAATGCTGCGAACTGGCCCACTTGGCTGACGTACTTGAGTTAAATTACAAAAATTTATTGTATACGGAAGTCCAATATTCGTGTTGCACAAGTCCAGGGTTTGCTCGCCCTACAAGCGTGAAGCAATAATAATAAAAAAAAAAAAAAAAACAAGATAAGAATAAAACCACACTCAAGCTCGAGCGAGCACAAGAAATGTCGATCTACTTTGACCAACTAACCTTAGCCCATGATTCTTCGATAATGCACTGGACGTGCATGTTGTAGGGATGCCAATCGTTGCCACTCGCTCCCACCCACTCCCATTTGGTGCCCTTGCCCGCTGGTGAGGTGGGTTTGTAGTACATCCGACGGACACTGATCATAGGCACCTGGACGTCCTCGGAACTCTGCACCATCGTCCTAACATTCACATAGAATTGCTCCAGATTCGGGTCGGCATCGCTGAGCAGCACTCGGGTGAGCTTCTTGGCATGCGCCCGCTCCAGATGTTGCGACACAGCAGGACTGTACGGCAACCACTTGCCTCCGCGCGACTCGAACTCCCACACAACCACTGCATGGCTGTTTACCAGAGCGCTGCACGAGCTGCTGTTGCTGTTGCTAGGGGTGGAAGCAGAGCTACTATGTCCAGCACTAGTGCTTGCTACCGCCGATTGCATTTTTACTACGCCTGGGAATTTTTCGTGGTCGTTGTCGTGGTCGTGTCGCGCTCTCAAATTGCTCCACCCTCGCCTTTGCCTTCACCTCACCTATGAGAGGGGAGGCCCACTTAGACGACGACGACGCACCACACAAAACAAAATAAAACAGTCAACAATCCAACAACAATACAAAAAAAAGAAAACTCAATTTAAATCAATTAAATCCAATCAGACCAAGATCGGCAAAGAACTTTTTTTCTTTATTGTTAAACAAATAAATTTCTATTTGAATAAACGAACCAAACGAACAAACACGAAATCACAAATTATCGAGAAATTAACAGAAACAGCAGCAACAGAAAAAAAACAATAAAAATAGAAAAAGAAACAAAACACAATTTTAACTTCAACTTATTCAAAAATGGTGGAGTCGAGAACTTGTCTGTTGTTGGACACTGCTGGACACTTGTGGATTTAGCACAGATTTGTGCAGATCTTTTACTAATTTCAAGTGGTCCATGATAGGACTTGGATTAGAATTTATAATGCACTTATTTTTTTAATGATTTTAGAATTTATTTAATGCTTTTTTTATTTGTAATCGAAAACTGGTCGCAAACAAATCACTGACATAGGACCAGTTTTTGATTTGATGGGTGGAAAACGAAACGAACGACGATCGTCAGTGTTCCACAGTTTTGACATTTCCTAGTATAGAAAAAAAAAACAAGTATCCAAAATGGCGAGGGTGGGTGGTTGGCAGTGTTGTCAGGTAGGAATAACAACTGTGGACTTATGTTCCACATCATGATCTACAATGTAGCTATATAATTACTTTTATTTCTAACATGAGACACGAATGGTGAACTGTGAATAGTTGGGTATTTTTGTTTGACATATTTTTTCGGATGGATACAAATTTTTGTACAGTCATTTGATGTTTAAGTTTGAATGGGCTAAAATTGTGGAAAGTGTCCTAATGTTGTTTACTGCGAATTTATTGTGGATTTGATGAAAAAAAAGTGATACAAGATTAAAATACAGAAAATTCATTTTTGCATTATGGGAAATTATAGCATTTTTACCTGTGTTTTTTTTAATTTGTGAAATGTCAGAATTTCTTTAATGTCATACTGCCATAATCCTGAAACTAATAGCTTATATGACACTTCGGGAAAACAAAAAGGGCTGAGCTCAACATATTTAAATTTTATCGTTCCGAGTATGTTTTTAGCTGACGTTACATCTTTGAAATATACAAATATATGAATGCGATTTTCTACATTATTGGTAGAAAATGTTTAATAGCCATAAAATTTGTATTCCAATTAAATTTAATAGGTTTTTGACACTTTTATTGATAATTTAATTTGTTTTTATCTCCAAAAATGAATAATTAAAAAAGTTAAAGATGTTTAATCATTGTTGGTGAAGTCAAGCAATACAAAAGTGGACCCTGCAAAATTGGTCCTATCTATGGGTTTTGAATGTACATTCATCGCTTCACTATTTTGGAATCATCTATTCGCTTTAAGGAAGCGTCAAGATCTCAGAGAGAATTCTTATAAAAATATCTCGTTTTTGCCTTAAGACTTAAAGAATAGAATTTTAAGAATGGATCTCACAAGTATTCCCTATCACAAAGTAAAAAAATCTACACATAGTTCATTCTTATTTTAATGCTTCGGGATCGTTGATTATTATTATTGACTTCCTGAAACTTCAAATGGATCGATAGATCCAAAATGCGCCACTTCAGTTTCTTCACGCATTTTTATTATTAAAGCAATAAAGCTATTGAAATTTTAAGCATGATCTGTATTCACAATGGACTCTTTTGACATAACAAATTTTTTTTTAATCCGGTAATCAGTTGAATGAGTTGAAGTGTCAAACGTCAAAATAAAAACACTTAAAAGAATTAACATCGTCCAAAACAATGATTTTTCAAATTCACATCCCACAGCCACAAAATCAATTATTTTTACATTCTATTTACTACATCTGATCTTAATTAGAACAATCTTAGATGGTTGGGTAAGAAAATCAACTTAGAACACACAATAGCTGACATTTTCTCAATTAAGTGTTGAATAGTGTACTTTTATTTTGAGTTAATTTCGTTGAAATAAATCAGGAAAATTTGTGAATGAATTTAATAATGTGTTTTTTTTTATTCGAAATAAAATCTACAGAAATTGCTTAAATATTTTTTTTTATAATAAGCGCACACTTAAGGGGATATATTACCCTTATTATGTAGACACAGTGTGAGCACTAGGAAAGGGAGGGAGGGGTTGAAAGGAGATATTGCAATAGCTGGGAAAGACAGAGTGTGGCAAGGCATTCCACATTCGCATAGTACGGCTAAAGAACAAATCTCTGTACTTGACAGTACGACCGAAGATGGGCTCGAGGGTATATTGATGAGCATTCCTAGAAGCGCGAGTATTACGTATGAACTGTTTAAGGGGAGGAATGCAGCTGGCTATTTCTCTAGAGCATAAACCATTAAAATAACGGTAAAACAGGGTGAGACAAGAAACATTTCGACGATGTTCAAGTGACGTTAATGATCTTATGATGGTAATATCACCAATCAATCTAAATGCTCTACGTTTAATACTATTCAAGAGGCTTAAATAAGTTGCAGGAGCACCAGCCCAGATATGGGAGTTATACTCAAGCTTTGGACGTATATAAGTCTTGTAAATAACAGCCAGATCAGAGGGGGAGAAAAACTTCTTGCATCACCTTAGAAAACCCAAACATCTTGCGGCATTTTTGGCGACATCACGTACGTGATCGTTCCACAAAAGGTGTTCAGTTTCCTCCATTTATGGATAATGGCAGGGGTTATATTTCGCTTTAACGATACAAGACGGCATTTTCGAAGCATTAAATTCCACGCGGTTTCTTATTCCCCATTGTACAATGCTGTTTAGGTCGGAATTTAATGAGCTTTTCATATTTTGTCGTTGCAGTTCCAAATCCGAAGAAGAGGGGTGTGAATCTGAAAACGAATATGAAAAGCTAAGAGTACTATCGCCAGCGAAACAATGTATTGGATTAGATGTTGCAGACAGGAGATCATTAATAAAAATGAGAAAGAGTGTTGGAGATAGAACAGAGCCCTGGGGCACACCAGCATTTATTTTGTGGTTTTCAGACTTGAATTCATCCAATACAACTTGTATTGAACGATTCGAAAGGTAATTACTTATCCAATGAAGGAGGGATTCATGCAAACCGAAAGCACGCATTTTCGATAAGAGAGCCTGATGCCAAACCCTATCAAATGCTTTTGAAATATCTAGTGGAATAATCTTACTTTCTCCAAAACTATGTAAAGATTTGTTCCACTGTTCGGTGAGATGAACCATGAGATCGCCAGTGGACCTATTGCTACGATAGCCATACTGTCGGTCATTAAGAAGCTTCCGTTCTTCAAGATATTTCTTGAGCTGATAATTAATCAGCGTTTCCATGACCTTGGAAAGAAGGGACGTAAGTGCAATCGGTCAATAATTAGACGGTGAGGAAGATTCGCCTTTTTTTGGAATAGGCTGGACAAATGCGGTTTTCCATCCGCTCGGAACGAGATCTGAGGAGTAGGACAGATGAAAAAGCTTACGCAGTGCTTTTGTCAGCGATGAAGAACACCTCTTCAGAACAATAGCGGGGATACCATCCGGACCAGCAGATTTGTGTATGTTAAGATCTTTTAGGACTCTCGCTACAGTACGAGTGCGAAAAAAGATTTGACCCATAGAATCATTAACTCGCTCAAGTACAGGCGGAGTCATAAAACTCACTGGCAGAGTTGAATTGGCGGCGAACTGCCTAGCAAAGAGATTTGCTTTCTCTAAAGAGCTAACAAATGGAATGTCATTCACAACAAGCGTAGGAACCGAGAAAGAGGAAGAATTCCTCATATTTATTACAAATGACCAAAAATGTTTACTGCTGTAATTGTTGGTCATGTAAAAATTTGGTCCGTCGAATATGGGCGTTGCAGGCCTTCCTGGCTTGCTTGAACTTATTCCGGCTTTCCTGAGTTGGATTGGCTTTAAAACAACAGAAACTTACCTTCTTAATCCTAATAACCTCTTTACAGCTCGCATCGAGCCATGCGTTTTCCTTAGGTCTGATGCTTTTAACCCTATTCGGGATAAAAGTTCTCATTTCCAGGAGAATCAAACTTGTGATCATATCAGCGCTGGCGTTAACGTCACTATCGAGGAAACATTGTTTTGAAACAGATTTTTCTATTTTTCTGAATATTCAGTTTCCCTTCATATGATTCTGTTTGTCAAAAAATGAAACGAATAGTTTATCGAGTTTCAATTTTTTTAAATTACGATGTTTGGTTTTTTATCGGGAAATTGTATCAATCATTGCTGTAACAATCTGTTATAAAAAAATGTCCTTAATTTTGGATACATGTCAATGTCGGTGTATGTATATTCAAATGTTAATATTATTACAAAATTTACAGCATGAAAAAATTGATAAATTTACAGCATGAAAAAAGTATAACATAATATGTCCAAAACAATTAAGATTGTCACTTTATGTGCATGGCACTTAAATTTTAATTGTATATTTGAATTTAAAAAAAAAAACTTTGAACGGATTCATTTACATAGTACCACTTCCCCTAGTTTTACTTCTATCATTTGATAGATGGCGCTACTTACCATCCAACTTGAAAGCAAAAAAATATCAAATAAAAACCACAAAACTTGATTCCTACATTAAAATTACATTTTTATTACAAAACAGACATAAACAAAAACAAAGAGATCACTTTAACCCAAATGAACACCCTCCCTCTCCAAAATACTAATCTTCCTGTCCGATCCCCAACGATACTTGCTCTTTCCCGACTTTGCTATCACTCGATGACAAGGAATCAGAAAAGCAATCTCATTACTCGCCACTGCATTGGCCACTGGTCTGATTGCTTTCGGTTTGTTCATAGCCACAGCAACGTCCTCATAGCTCCAAGTTTGTCCCTTCGGGATATCACAGAGTTGCTGCCACACTTGGGCCTGGAAATCGGTGCCTTGCAGGATCAGACGAAAATTTTTTGATACATTTGTGTCCGTAAAGATATTATCCACGACTTCGGTGGATTCTTGAGCTGTGTCCTCTTGCAAATTGGCTTCGGGAAATCTCTTGATTAAATCCTGGATATGGGTTTTGCTTTCTTTGTCAACGAAATGGAGATGACAAATGGCATCGTTGGAGAATGCAACGAAACATTTGCCAAAGCAACAATCAGCGTAGCCGTATTTTATGTTGTAGTGGGATTTTTTCGATGCTATTTCGAATGTAAACATTTTTTTGTATTGGGAAAAAGACGACAAAATTTCTTTGGCGAATTAAAAAATGAAAAATTTAACAAATAAGCCGGCAAACCAATGTCAAAATTTTAAACGGTCGACAGGACGACAGAAGTGACGGCTACGGTACAATTTGTGAAAAAGCTTTTGGGCGAAATGGCAAAATTCAAAGCGAATCAAGTAGTGAGTGAATCCAGCGATAGATCTTAGAGAAATGCAATTAAGGCCCTGCAATACTTGACTGCACCAAGGGTTAAACCGAAATGAGAAAATGAGTTCTTGATAATTGATTACATATAATCAGCCAGCTTTAATTGAGAAGCGTTATTTGACTAAGACTTTTCCTTACAGTTAAAATAACCTAATTCATTCGTGGGAGTATTAAAGCTTGGATACATTCGAAACATCTTGTAAAAAGTGAAAGGTTTTCGCAAAGAGTTTTTCTTCGGAGGTATTGAACGTTAAATAGAATAAAATAATGGAGTTTTTTTTTAAATTGACAGTCCAATTTCTTTATTCAAAAGAAAATCTTCTAAAGCTATAATTTAAATAGGATTTATTGCAAAAAAACATAATAGCTGGCTTGGCTCGAACGTAGTGTAGTATAGTCTGAAGGTTGACTTTTTAAATATTTTTGACCGTGTGTCGGTGAATGTTGTCCTCAAAGTGGTCAATCGGCCTTATCGGCTTTGGAAGTGACGTCACATTTCCCTACAGAAAATAGTTAAGCGGTTTTAAATCACACGATCTGGGAAGCCAATTGACGAGTCCATAATGTTAAACTATTTGGTTACTAAACGTTTTATTCAAAAAATCCATTGTGACAGAAGCATGTTGCGGCATCTTGTTTGAACCACAAGTCCTTCACTTTGTTTTTGTTCAATTAATGGCCCATAAAGTACACCAAGTCTTCAGTTTTTTCAAAATTCATTTAAGGATTACCATCACTCCAAATACGGCAGTTTTGTTTATTGACGTATACATTAAACCAAGTAAGTGTATAAAAAAAGAATTGTGATCTTTTAAATAAATTTGGGCAATTTGAAAGCATTGTTCATGCATCAGCCTATTTTTGTTGAAACTTAAAGTTAATCACTTGACAGCTGACAAAATGGCTGTCAGTCAAGATAAACACCGTTAAACACAGTTTAATTTTTTTTTAAACTGTAATCTTTTGACATTTGACAAGTAAAATCAAAGCTTGGCTCTGTCGTGTGTGGGCAATCAATCTGTTTACACAATCTTATCTCAGCATCTAAAAACTTTCCATATTTTTCAAAATGGCAACATATAGCTCTGAACAAATAAATTGAAATTTTGAATTCATTTTATAAAAACCCTTTCTCAAGTTGATTATTATGCAGATACACGTATATTTTTGTTTTAGTTCTAAATGAAAAAAAAAATATCAATCTGTTAAAGTGGTTGTGGGTTGGTCATGTATGCTGGGTAAATTTGGACCGGGTCCAAATGGTTTGAAGGCAATTTGCTCGATCGTGTATGTTCAGCTTTACATAAGCCATTTTTCAGTTTAAGCTCTGAGTCTGAGCTGAGAACTGAGCATTAAAAAAATCACTGAATAAAATTACTGAGCTAATGGGCCAAAAGATGAGTGATGCTGTTTTGTGAGGTATGAAAGAATTTATTAAAAGATGAACATTTACAGAAACAAAAACACGTTTAGTTACTAAAAAGTGTTTTTCCACTTAAGCTGGCCACAGACGATGAACATGTTGGTGTGATTTGTTGGTGTTGGGCTGAAAATCATTCGTGTATGGGCGTGTTGGCCAACAAATCGACGGTTTATGAAATATTTTGTAAACCGTGAAGTTGGGGATAACATGTTGGCTGTGTATGGGCAAGTTTACAACACGTTTTGAAGTTTACCAACATGTTCGTCGTGTATGGCGTTGTGGGACAACAATTCGTCATTTGTGTTGTTACTTTCAATGAGTTAACATGTCGTCGCAATGCAAACTATTTATTGAAAATTTCATTGAAGCGATAAAATGTGAACCGGCAATATGGGAAAATAAGTAAATTATAATTTATTATATTATAAATAAATTATCGAACATGCTATTGCATCATCCGCACTTTTATCGCACATCTTGACTTCACGACAGTCACACAAAAAATGAAGTTTATAAACATGTTGGCCCGTGTATGGCGAACCGCTGCCCAACAAATCACACCAACATGTTCATCGTCTGTGGCTAGCTTTACTTTCTTATAAAATATTGCCTCCAATAATTAATAATCACAACAAATGTTTTCTTTAGTGCCCTGAGCTTAAAAAGGGTATTATTAGTATTGAACTTCTTAGCAACCTTCAAAAGTGATTAGTTGTAAATGCATCTGTTCAACTTACATAACTTGTTGGTGTTTATAGGTAAAGCATTGCAATTTAACGCTGCGTTCATTAATATGACTGTAAGTTTTCGAACCAATGACTTGAAATCATTATTTTTTGTGAAGTTCTCAATGGACTGTTGCACCACCTTGCTTATTTGATTTAAAAGAAACTAACATAAATTGATATTTTCAACATATACACATCTTGAAACACTAAACTTATGTATATCATATAGATTTAATATTAATCTACAGTTCTACAACTGGTCCTAAAATGATGATTTTTAAAGCAAATTAAGTCGTATTAATTTTGTGTATAATTTATTTAAAATTCATAAAAAGTATCATATCTTTGTCAATATCAATGAATCGGCAATTTTAAGTACCAGTTCCCAAGTTATCAACTGATCTTTGACAAAAATCAAAGTAAAGAGATTAATTTCTACCACATATGAGAACCTTTTTTAAATTCATACACTTCCACAAAACAAAGAATAAAATCCAAGCTTTGAATATGCTTTACGTTTCGTCATTTTCTTGTTTTTCTAATAGATTCCTCCTTAATTTACAATTCCTTTCCTATAGTTCTTGATACTGGCATGATTTTCGAACAAATAGTGTTATATAGGTATAATTTGTAATGTTGTTATTCTTACAACACACCCTTATAAATCAAATCCATTCCCGCACAGATGTCGCCACTATCAGAAATTTTGACATATCAAAAAAACAAGATGAACACCATTTCCGTTTGCTCAACTCCTTTACCTTTTTGACAGGCAGACATACAAGCAGCTCTTTTTTTGAGCCGCCCAAAATCTGCGTTTTAGCTTAACATCTTTTAATAAAAACTAAACCAATATGGTTGTTAAGAAGGTAAATGTTAATTTAAATAAAGTGCATAATAAATTTCCATTAAATTCGTGTAATTTCTCACAAATATTTCCATTTGTTTACCCCTCGAGAGTGTTCATATATTAAATTATACTACAGTTCAATAGTGTACATACGGTGTCTAATGTTTTCTTCTTGTTTAATTTTATTTCATAAAGCCAAGACCGAAGAAGAAGCCAGTGACCAAGAAGGTGGCTCCAGCCCCTCTAGCCGTCAAGAAAGCTGTTGTCAAGAAAACTGTCAACCAGCTTTTCGAGAAGAGGCCAAAGAACTTTGGCATTGGTAAGTTACTTGCCCAGAAAAATCTTTTCCCAATGGAGTCAAATTTTCAAAATACATTCTTATTTTCTAGGACAAAACATCCAACCCAAACGTGATTTGTCTCGTTTCGTCAGATGGCCCAAATACATTCGCGTCCAGCGTCAAAAGGCTGTCCTCCAGAAGCGTCTGAAGGTACCTCCACCAATCCACCAGTTCACCCAGACCTTGGACAAGACCACCGCTGTCAAAATGTTCAAGTTGTTGGAGAAATACAGGCCCGAGTCAGCTTTGGCCAAGAAGCAGCGCTTGAAGAAACTCGCCGAGTCCAAGACAAAGGGCAAGGAAGTCCAGCCCAAGAAGAAGCCCACTTTCGTGAGGTCAGGAACCAACACTGTCACCAAGTTGGTTGAACAGAAGAAGGCTCAATTGGTCGTCATCGCCCACGATGTCGATCCCCTTGAGGTGAGTGTTGCAAAATTACAGAAATTATAAAAGTGTTCCACGACGATTCTCCATTGATGAAAGAATTTCTTCAACTGAAGTTAAAAATTAAACAAAATTCTTTAACTATTCTTTGTGGAACTTGACAACCTGAGGAAAATACTTTTCTCTAAGTCAAATTGTCCACCTCCTTCCTTCAATAATTTGCTAATGTTGATTCTTTGTTGTATTTTCCAGTTGGTTCTGTTCTTGCCAGCATTGTGCCGCAAAATGGGAGTCCCATACTGCATTGTTAAGGGCAAGGCTCGTTTGGGATTGTTGGTACGTCGCAAGACCTGCACTGCCTTGGCTCTTACCGGAGTCGAAGCCAATGACAAGGCTAACTTGGGCAAGATCTTGGAAGTCGTCAAGACCAACTACAACGACCGTCAAGACGAAATCAGGAAACACTGGGGAGGTGGTATTTTGGGATCCAAGAGTTTGGCCCGTATCGCCAAGCTGGAACGCGCCAAGGCGAGAGAATTGGCACAGAAACAAGGATAAACAAATCATACTTGTTTTTATTTGTTTTTTAAGCCTGAGATAATAAAAATAGTTTGTACAAAAACCTACAAAAAATCAAATTATGTATTTTTTTAAATTATTATTTCTGTGAAGAAGTTGATATTTTTTATTTGCGGAAGTTGATATCTTCAAGATTTATAGAAGGACTTGGGAATATAACCTTAAAAATAAAAGCTGCTTATGAACGACGGAATAAGTTCGTGTGCACCGGAATATCGGACTTAGGGCTAAATTTTAATTCATGATTTTATTTTAATGTGTTGATGAATTTTCTTGATTGAACTTATTCCGAATGGGGAAATGTTTGAATTTAATTATACACGTGGGTTTATTTAAATGCATAGAGGTAAACATTGTCGTAAGAGCAACAACGGATTATATCTAAGTTCCTACATATTAAATGCGTGTTTCACGGAAACTCAGTGATGTGGTGTGTGCTAAAGAAATTCAAGCCTATAGAGTCATGTGTATAATTTTCAAAATATTGTTTTGTTTTGGAAATTGCTTTCGTCTTTTTAAGTGTTTTGGTTTTCCAAATGGGTTAGAATATAATTTCAAGAATTACTAATCGATCATTTTACTTCTTTATTTTGGTTATTTACTTTAGGAATACTTTGTTGTTTTTTTAAATTGATATAAAATTAAGCTTTTTAAGAAATCTCTAATTTGTTTATGAGGTTTCCATCGTAAAGTTCCCATTTAAAATTGAATTTTGATAAATCTGTCAGTTTGTAAATGTGCTTAACGATTGTTTCAACGGTTGGATTTGTCTTTTTTCATCATGTTATCTCGCTTTCACTTTAGGGTTAAAGAGAGACATGGCAATGAGGGTTAAATCTGACAAAAAAATCCAGGTCTGCAGATTTGATCTTAAACCAAAAATAAATTGAATTGATTTGGGTTTTGACAGATCTAGATCAGAAATAAATTAATTTATTTAACGCATGGAAAATGCCATTGATGTGTTCAAGAAACTGATTTAGAGTAGAAAGGAATCAGGTGAATTTTGCAATATACTTAATACTTACTTGGGGTCTCTGTTGAACATTTCCAATGACAGAACTATCGGCCTGTCATCAGATAATCCAATTGAGACCAACATCCAGTCCATGATCAGGTCATCGCAGTTTGGATCCTGTCATCAAATTTGACGTTTGTGCTGTATGTAGTGGTGAGCTTTCATTTTTAACAATATTTTTGAAATTAAAATTTCATTTCGTTTAAATTGTCGTCGAGTGCCTAAATTCATTAGTTCAAAGTTACCTTGAGTAGGTGCGCCTCCAAAACATGAAGTTCCCTTACTTCGAGAAATGGATTCACCCAAAACCTGTGTTTTCATTTTATCCTCTTGAATAGTTATAGCTGTTGTAGTTCCTCCAGCTTCTTAACCAGCATTAATTTTTTTTAAAAGACTAATTTTTGTTTACTGAAAGGCATTTTTTTAATATAATTTGTTTGAAACTTAATTTTGTAAAAAAAACAATAACTACCGGCACTAAACGTTATTCAACAAAAAAGTAAACAACAGATTAACCGTTTCTAATGTCAAATGTGACATTTGAGGTTGCTCATGGCAAGACATAATATGCCCAGTCAAAAAAAAACAATGCATTGCAGATGAGATTGCGGAAGATCTCATTACTTCCGACCTTATGGGATTGTTACTATAATTTCATAAATAAAGCCGGCTGTTACACCAACTACAACCATAAACATTCCATTAATTGTAATTGTCAGTTGAATAACCTTGATCTTGACATTTGAATACATTGACAAGATAGATATGGACTGCTAGTAGCCAACTTCGCTTTGGTGTCAACTATTCCTTTCCTTAATGCTACTAGCCCTTCTGTAGGTTCAGCGGAAATATGGAGAAACTTTTGAACTTGATTTTTACATTTTCTTTATTTTGTCATTTTGGAAAGATGTATGATTTTCTTTTACTTTTTAGTGACACTACAAACAATACATTTGTAGAATATTGTATAACTGCGTTATTTGAAATATGTTCAATAACATTCTTGATAGATGATCCTGCTACGTACATCTATTTTGTTACAGAAAAATGTAACCTTTGTTGAATATGTTGTATGATATATTTGAGGTAGCTGCTGTACAAGCAGAAAAATAGGCCTAGCTTAAAGCTCCATTCTCACTTCTTCTCACATCGTTATAGCCTTCTTACACCAAACCCAAAACCAGAAAAATGTTTTCGAAAACCCGAAAATCGTTCACACCGAACATTTTCACGTTTTAATTTGACATTTAAATGTGTCTAACACCAGCTGTCAAATTTTGTATTGATAAAAACATTTGTGAGTAAAAAGCTTTGTTCTTTTGAAAATATTTCTGAAAATAAAATGAATTCTAACCAATTCAAATTGATTTTAACGTAACACTAGCTTGTCTAGAAAAAGAGTTTCAATTGAAGTTCTGAGGACGGGTGGAATGGGCTCACGACATAAACCAAGAAGAACTACAAGCTCGTTGGCTGCAGCTATCCTCTTATGGGCTTTTCAAAGCAAACCCAAAACTCGGTTTTCACTTAAAAACTTCATCGAAAACTTAAATTTTCCCATACCTGCGCTGAAAAATGTATGTAAACAAAACAGCTGATGGCTGCTGTCAAAACAAATATTTCATTTTGAAATAAATTTGGTCGTGGTTAGTAATACTATTTATACAATTTCCTTACAAAATAAGAATTATTGCTTTTTGTTTTTTTATTTACAGAATATGGAAAATTTTCCAAGGTCGAGAATAAAAGCCCCCGTGGATATTTGCGCTACTGGCGGTTCTTTATGATCCGAGGAAGACTTGCTCATAGTTCGTAATGACATTTCCAAGGGATGAGTCTTCCAACTCGTCGCCACAAATATGTTCGACGCTTTTGCTTACTGCCTGGAGAAAGACTTTCCGGTTACTCTGTTCAATCACAAGGGTTCGGGAGATATGAGAAAGGCGATAAGTTAATTTCTGGAGGAAATCTCTTATTGAGGCTTAGTCGCAGCGAGCTAGGAAAATTTGCGCCAAAACATTCCAAAATCACAACAGTGGGCTATCGCAACTTGATGGACAGTGATGCCAACATCAAGAAGATCCTCAGTGCTTTGGACGAGCCAGGCGAGTGTGGTTTTGGTACGAATCTGGAACTAGGAATTGACCTTGTCTGCTCCGGCCATAAGGACCTAACGAAATCGTTCAGAATTTTCTAAAACCCACCTATAAGTTTCTCCGACGGCCACAATATATGGCGATTCTGAAGGCACATTTATTCAACAGAAGCAATAGTCATAGGGCCTTACCAATAATCAAAATTAAAGCTCACTTAAATATTTAACTGGGTTTTTAATATTTTGACATACCAATAAACATTTTAATAGTTAGGTTAAGGGCTAACGCTCAGTTAAATTTTATTGTTGGGAATCTCAACTATAAACGGACAGTTAAATTTAACTCCATGGTTTGCACTGTCATTTTGACAGCATACGCAACAAATACTTTTTGGTCACAAGAGTTGAGATTTGTTGTGATTGTTGTCTGCTGATTGTTCTTGGCAATATTTTATGAAAAAGTAAGTCGAATAATACTTTTTTGAATATATAATTGTTATGTTCTAATAAATATTCATCATTTTAGAAATGGCTGAAAAACGGAGCAGATCATCAAATTGGACGATGGCAATAAAGGAGCTACTGGTCGAAGCTGCTAGACCACTTGCGGGTATTTTTGATTCCAAGCTAAATAATGGCAAATCATTAAAAGCCAAAGCTATAGCCTGGCAAAATATTGCTACAACGTTTCAGGCAAGTGGCTTTGAATTGACGCCGAAACAAATAAGAGACCGATGGAGCCGCTACAAGCAGGAGGCGCGGACCAATTTGAGTCAATTTAATCGATCTCAGAGGGAGACCGGTGGTGGAAAACCTCCCAAGGAACCTTCTGAGATCGATTACGAAATTGCTGAAATTTCCGCTCTGGATTTCGTGGAGGATACCGTATTTTGGTTTGAATTTGTTGTGAAAGAAGAATAAAATGTTTTAAATAAAATGAATTTTAATTGCAACAGTTTTGTTTGTTGTTGATTCTATGATATATTTTCTAGACAATTAGCTTCTCCTTAGTAAATTGTTTAGACCGGTTGAAGTGAACTAAGAGGATAGCTGCAGCCAACGAGCTTGTAGTTCTTGTTGTTTCATGTCGTGAGCCCATTCCACCCGTCCCCAGAACTTCAGTTGAAACTCTTCTTCGAGACGAGCTAGTGTTACGTTAAAATCAATTTGAATTGGTTAGAATTCATTTTATTTTCACAAATAATTTGAAAAGAACAAAGCTTTTTACTCACAAATTTAAATGTCAAATGAAAACGTGTAAATGTTCGGTGTGAACGATTTTCGGGTTTCAAAAACTTTTTGCCGAAAACCCAGTTATGGGTTTGGTTTGAAAAGCTTATTAGAACTGAAAGTAGATGGTCTTTGAACAAGGTTTGTGGTGAAAAACGTAGCGCTAGCTAGTTTGGTAATTTAATTATATAAAGTTCAAAATCTCTGAACCGATATAATGACTTAATAAAAATAGAACTACACTTTTTCCATTTTAATTATTTATTAACAAGAATATCTTCAATTAATAGTTTTTTTTTTCTATCAAACACCGAAACAAATAGAAAAAACATCTAATTTTGCTTTAGCCTGGTGTTGGTCTTTTATTTATGATATTACGACGTAAATTTTCGGATTTTTTCATTTGTTCCATTGTTTTTATTCAAAATGTCAAAGCCCAACCGACCGAACAAACGTAAGTTTGTGGTTTAGCTATAAAAAAAGATGACAATAATTAGTATGAATCACATTTATGAGATATATTAAGCGGATGGTTTTATTCACATCAATTACATATTCCATACGTAATCAAACGTTCATTTTGACATTTCTGGCTTCAACAAAACTTCAAAATATTCCTTTGCATTCTTTCTTTCCCATTTTTTAAAAGCATGAGATTATGGGCCTTACCAATAATCAAAATTAAAGCTCACTTAAATATTTAACTGGGTTTTTAATATTTTGACATACCAATAAACATTTTAATAGTTAGGTTAAGGGCTAACGCTCAGTTAAATTTTATTGTTGGGAATCTCAACTATAAACGGACAGTTAAATTTAACTCCATGGTTTGCACTGTCATTTTGACAGCATACGCAACAAATACTTTTTGGTCACAAGAGTTGAGATTTGTTGTGATTGTTGTCTGCTGATTGTACTTGGCAATATTTTATGAAAAAGTAAGTCGAATAATACTTTTTTTAATAAATATATAATTGTTATGTTCTTATAAATATTCATCATTTTAGAAATGGCTGAAAAACGGAGCAGATCATCAAATTGGACGATGGCAATGAAGGAGCTACTGGTCGAAGCAGCTAGACCACTTGCGGATATAATTGATTCCAAGCTAAATGATGGCAAATCATTAAAAGCCAAAGCTATAGCCTGGCAAAATATTGCAACAACGTTTCAGGCAAGTGGCTTTGAATTGACGCCAAAACAAATAAGAGACAGATGGAGCCGCTACAAGCAGGAGGCGCGGACCAATTTGAGTCAATTTAATCGATCTCAGAGGGAGACCGGTGGTGGAAAACCTCCTAAGGAACCTTCTGAGATCGATTACGAAATTGCTGAAATTTCCGCTCTGGATTTCGTGGAGGATACCGCAGAATTTGATTGCGATGCAATATGGCTTGATGATGTTGATGACAAGTAGAATATTTTCTTGATATGATTTGCCATTGTTTTTAAAATTCTTTTTATTCCAGAGAAAACATACCATCCTCATCAAATCCACCCGAACCAGAACCTGAAACGAAAAAAAGCCCTCCTCCTCCGCCTAAAACTATATGCAAAAACCCAAGGAAAAGAGCGCGCAAATGTCCGACTTTGGGAACATCTGAAGAGCTCTTACAAAAACGAATTGCACAAGTGGAGATGGAAACAAAAAAAAAAGAAATCATTCTTGGACTTCAGGAAGGTGTTTTAAGAAAGAAGCTTGAAGTGCAAGAACGGAAGCTCCACTTAGTTAATTTAAAAATAAAGGCTGAAGAGGACAAAGTGGAGTAAATTATAAGTCAGTGATTCTTAGTATGCTTCAGTTAGATTTTACGGATAATGTATCTACCAATGAACGAGAATAATTGTGAATTAAGCTTCATTTAATTCACTGGAAGTTAATTGGTAGATAGATTGTCTGTAAAATCTAACTGAATCATACCAAGAGTCATTAATATTTTTTTTAACGAACTGAAGCATTTTTTTTAATTTTGTGATAACTACATAAGTAGAAATACTATTTTTAAATTAGTTTATAAACGATATTTTTTTTATTTTTTAAACACGGACTGAACTTTATTTTTTTTTTGTGATTTTCTTTGTAGTATTTTAAGTAGAATAAGTATTTAATTTAGTTTTAAAATATAAACCAACGTGTGTACCTTTTTTTTTTAAAAAGTCATCAATAAATAATTGTTATTTAAACATTTGTTTTGTTCTTATTTTTTCTGTCAAAAATTTCGAACCATTTATTATTTTGAACTCTCAATAATTCGAAGTGTTTTCAAAAACAACGGAGTCTCAAATTAATGAGAGTCAACTGTAAAAAGACAGTTTGAATTAAAATGCAAATTTCAAATAAAATATGGTTTCAGTTTTATTTTATTATCTATTAAAATATTTTTGAATAAATATGTTTCTATAATAACGCCCACTCAGTCTTCGTCTTTGCACCAAGGCATCATCATTTTCATTATCATCATTCTGATTTAAATCACCATCAGGCATAATTGTATCCGAACCATCTAAGAAACCCACTGTTGAAAGAAAGTCATAAGTATATGCATTTTTGTTTGATTTTCTTTTTGTACTATATACCATTCGAAGAACCCTTTGAAATGTTATGAAGAATGCAGATAGCAACTATCGAAGCCTTAGCAGTTTCATAGTTCAGTTGTATTCCGTTGAAGCAACATCGAAATTTATTTTTGAGCTGCCCAAACAAACATTCTATGTGGTTCCTAGTGCGTATATGGCTTCTATTGTACCGCTGTTCTGGTTCTGAGAGAATGGCAGACACTCTAAATGGCGTCAATAATATTTTCGATCCCGGGTACCCAGAATCACCAAGAATAACACCTCCTTGTAAATCCATATTTTGTAAACGGTGATATATGGAAGATTCTCGCCATATTCTGGAGTCGTGGGCTGAACCTCTCCAACGGGCAACAACGTCAGTAACGCGCTGACTTGCATCACATACAACCTAAAATAAAAGGAAAAAAAAATTTCCATCTAAAAATTGTTTGAACTTTTTTTTTGAGAATCAAGAAATGTTAAAAATACTTTTACATGGGAATTTTTTGAAATCATTCTTTAAATTGAAAATGGTTTTAAGAAACACTTAGGTGACATAAATTAGAACTCAGAACCGTTTGAACCATTCCAATCAAGAGAGTAGTTTTGAAATGACAGTGGTAACACTTCCAAGAATTTCGAGAGAAAATCATACAAAATTCTTAAAAGTGTTACATACAACCCACCGTCATATCATAACTACTCTCTTGATTGGGATGGTTCAAACGGTTCGGAGTTTTAATTTATGTCTGCTAACTGATTCCGTAAACTCTATTAAATTCAAAAAATTATTTCAAAAAATTTCCATCTAAAAATAGTTTCAACTTTTATATAATTTGTTTGAAATTTAAATTTTTAAAAAACCACAACTACCGACAAAAAAGTAAACAACAGATTAACCGTTGTGTCAAATGGTACATTTGAGGTTGCTCATGTCAAGACATAATACGCCCAGTCAAAAAAAACACTGGATTGCGGATGAAATTGCGGAAGAGAAGTTGGATTGGATTTTACTCTTGTGGAGCCTCAGGGTAAACTGAGCCAAACATACCTGAACATTGATTGAATAAAAATTTTTTCTACATCTGTGTCGTGCTCCAAATTCTTGACCAGGATTCTTAATTTTGATATGAGTGCAATCAATAGCACCCACACATTGTGGAAAGCCAGCAACATCAAAAAACTTTCTTTTCACTGACCGAATTTCCGAGGGCTCACTGGGGAATTTGATGAAGTCCCTTGCTTTAGAGGCCAAGGCTCTAACAAATTTCTTAACACAATTACTAACAGGTTGTTGAGAAATATTATGGCAATCACCTGAAGAAGAACAACTTTTTGAAACATTGAATATGTATTTCATAATTTTAACTTACCAACATCCTTCTGGTAAGATCCTGCGGCAAGATATCTCAGCCCTGTCAATACAATCAACTCACTTGAAATTGCACCACCTCTATTGGTAGCCGAGGCGATGTCTTCCCGCAAAAGATCAATAATGAATCTGGCAGTTGTCTTATCAAATCTTGAATTTATTTGTTTTATTTAATCAAGTTTATGCCGGAAAACAAAAATATTTACCTGTAGTGGCGATAAAACTCTGTATCGTCATATTTCAAGAATGGTTCAATTTTGTTTTTATAAACTTTTTGCCTCCTTGCTTCGGCCACATCTTCCAAGATATTTAAATCTTCCATTATTGTATCGTCCGAATCCATTTCAAACTTAATTTTAATCAAATGTTTTTGTTTATGTTTGCAAATTTTTCTTATGTCAATTCAATGCTGTCTTGTTGACAGAGAATGTAGTAGATATTGTAATAGAAGGCTAATTAGTAAAAGACGTGTTTATTTTGGTTATTAGTATACACGAAAATTAACTCGCTGTTAAAATTTAACTCAACGATACCTAAACGTGTGTTTAGCGATTTATTATTGGTAAGGCCCTATGTGTTCTTGAATTCTATAACTTCAAAATTCCATTTAAACTAATAAAATTTTAAAAAATGTTTTTTTTTCACGCCACTGTCTATGTGTCTAAAAAACAAACATGGCTTCCCACATAATCTTCTAGCCGCCGTCACTAGCTGTCAGCTGCAAGCTTATTACAATCCACGGAGATTGGATATTGACGTGTGGAGAGATATGAAATTTAATTTCCAATCTCCAAATATCAAGAAAACAATTTTCAAATTTCATCCAACTTCAGTCGAAACGATTTCTCTGTTCTTGTTGGTTGATTGCGTCTTTTAAACGAAATAAATTTAATTCAATATTTTCCCTACTTTAAGAAAGAAAAACGTCGTGTTGTGTTGTTTGTATTTTTGAACCGATTTAACACCAAACTACGACGACGGACGACGGCCACGGCAACGACTGCGACGGGCGACGGTTTTGGTTTTCGGATTCAAGTTTCAAGATTCGGGTGTGTTTTCGTTTTCTTCTAAATATTCTAATGTCCCCCTTTTTAAAATAGAAACAACACACAAAAAAAGAGAAGAAAAAAGTGCAAACACAAAAGAAAATTCATTGAAATTCACAAAGAGAGTGCTACGCAAAATCAAAATCAATAAAAATAATAAAGGAAAAAGTGCACAAGAGAAGAATACAAAAATACAAAATGTGTTTTTGAAAAATAAAACATCTTCACGACGAAATGTGAGATGTAAATAGGCTGTGGCATCTCTACAGCCTCCCAATTTCAATTCGAATTCATATTAAAATCCAAGAAAATAAAAAATATTCTGAGTAGAAAATTCGAAAAAAAAAATTCCAAAGAAATTTAAAAGTGAAGAAGTGAAAATTATTTCCAACTTGAATTCAAGAAAATAAAAATAAAGGAAATCTAATTCCATTTAGGAATTAAAGAAAATAAAATATAATAGTTTTGTCTTTCTCGTAAGTTCTTTTCTAAAAATAGTGCTCGAATATGAGTGTCTTCAGTGATTTTCAACGCTTGTGGATGCAGCGGTTCCCCCAGAGCTCCCTGTCCGACGCCTGGGAGCAGGACGTGCGTGCCAGTCTCGAACGTCACAAGCAGAAGATCCTCGAAATCAGCAAAGAGCTCGAACAGGAAACATTGTATGTGGAATATCTGGAAAGATTGCTTTCGGACGTCGAGAAGTACAAGGAAACGGGTGGGGATCCAACTACGTTGTTCGAGGCTGCCACCACCACCACCAATAATTCGCAGCAGCAGACCGCAGCTGCCACCACGACCATAGCTGGGTCGACATCGTCATCCATTGAGGAATCTTCGTTGGCGGCGCTGGAAACTACTCCACCACTGCTGACCACAGTTGGCCTTCGCGATAGCCTTAATGGGAGCAGCAGCCATCACGACAACAAACAGGTTGAGGAGGTGAGTCGTGTTCAATTCAGTGTAGTTCTCTGTCTGTCTGTCTGTCTGTCATTGTCACCCCTGCCTCAACTGCTCTTGCTCTTGCCATACTCTTTCTTCAGCTTCTCAATTCACTCGAATCGAAATCACACGTAACAGTGGTGACGAGAAAAGTAGGTACTACTATCATCATATCGATGTCGATAATGGGTGCAGCAGCAGAAGTAGCATCTGTTTTTGTTGTTTGAGATTGAGATGGGATGACATTGAATAAAATTTGGAAATTGGTTCCATTTGGGGAAATCTCGAGAAAAAAAAATCACAAAATGGGTGCGGCTAGGAAAGGAAGTGGCATATTATTCGAGGAGATGCAAAAACCTAAAAACACTTTTGTTATTTCTTCCTCCGTTCGTTGTTCTCGATTTCGTGTGAAAATCGATAGAAGTTGGGAATTCTCGGTTTGTTTAGTTTTTTGATTTAAGTATTTTTGGTGGTGTTGTTTTTGTTATTTTAAGGGAATACTATAGCTTACCTACCTGCCTGAAAAGCTGTTGGCTTTTTACCTAAATGTTGTTCCCATTTTACATTTGTGAAAGATTCATATTGGAAACTCAGTGTACTAATGTGTTAATAGGAAATGTTCTGATAAGATTTTAAGTGCAACTTTTCAAGGTAAATAGAAAGTAATTTTCAGAGTGGGTACGTAAGTTAGGTAGGTGTGTTATTCTTCCTAACCTACCTACCTACCTAACATTCTGACAAAGGTTCGGTGCAAATACAAATTTAAATAATGAAAAATACTTAAGTGCATAGGTACCACCACTTATTTCACACTTTCTAGATAATGAGGGAACTAATTTGTTGCTTTTAGAAATTTAAATTTAAAAAATACCTAAGTAGGAACCTCACATTATACAAATTTATTAAAATTTATTAAGAACGTAAATTGTTTTAATCATGAAATTTGGTAAACAGATAAAAACACAAATGTTTAACATTTTTATTTATTGGAACCAATAATAATTTCAGAAATTGCAGCGAACGGAAAACTATTTGCTAAGAAATTTGTTTGAAAAATGTTTAATAATGGAATAAGTGCAATCTTTTCAAACTTGATTTGAAAACTTCTGATCAGAAGAACAAAATTTCGATTAAAAGACTAAAGTTATCAAATATGATTCCCTAAAACGTTAATCGTTAGACGATACCGTTTGGACGATAGTTTCACTTCACGTAAGACGAAAATCGTCAAAGTAATATCGTCAAAACGATAGCGTTTCACGATAGCTCAGTAGGTATCGTCTGCTTTTAATTTCCATTGATAACTAAGCAAATTAGAGTAAAAAAATTCGGTGTAGTTTTGTTACAAAATGAAAATAAAATATCAAAAAAATACAATGAATTTAGTTACGACGAAAATTAAGAGATGAATGGGACTTTCTATCTATTCTAACCCATATGTAAGCATTTTGTAGTTTTAGCATTGCAAAAGAGGTCTTTACAATAAATTTCTACATACTTAATGACCTACACCTTCAATATTTCAATTTGCTGAAAGTATTGAAACTTTGGGTGGAAAAACATTGGTATATTCGACAGGCAACGATTTTAGTATCGTTCTTGCACAAAGCACACAGTGGTTTTGGAAACAACAAATATTTTTTAATCCAAGTTATGTTCCCTGTTGATAAAATAGAGTCTTCACTTCCTCATTGTATATATATTTACAATGATTTATATAAACAATGACTTCCTTCCCTTCGACAAAATTGAGTTTATTACTGCAGCTGATTTACAAAAATATCAGACATTGAACAAGCATTTTGATATTAGTTTTATCTTCGGCGGCAACAAATGTAAACACAAAAAGTGACAATAACAATTAACATCATAAAATAGTTGGCCATACATTTTTTGCAAAATTTTCAAAATTTCCCATAGAGAAAAACCAAGTTTAATAAAATTTTCAAGTTATTGAATAAGCATTATCTTTCGTTGAGTTCATTTTGACATTTCAGTCTAGTATAAGAGTGGACAGGTTCAGACAACATAAGACACATCATTTGCAGTCAACTGCATTCCTTGAACGTACATTTGGACCAAGTCAACTATTTAGTTTTTTAAGTGTCATAAATTTCAAACTCAGAACTTTACTTCACTAACTTCTACCTTCAGTTTACCGTACAAAAAGTACTAACAAAATTATTGTCTACAAAACGGGCAAACTACAAGTCCATCCTTATTTCTTTTCAAATTTGACGAAAGACCCTTTTACACTAAATATTAAATGAAATTGTGCGAAAAATAAATAAATCGTAAGGGAATAAAGTTCAACTTTCAGTTAATTGATCGATTGTCATTCTGACATAAGTTTTTCTTGACTAACTTTCCAGTCAAGTTTCCAATAAAATTGCCTTATTTGGAAGTCCATTTTTTGGCAGCTGGCCAATCAGATGCCTTCCTTACTTTCAAGTCCCTTATCTCGCCTGAACCTGCACAGTATTTGGAATATACTCAACGAACTTATACTGAAAACGATGGAACGAGGTGTGAAATAAATTACTGACAATATCGTTAAAGATAATCGTGTTGGCGATTATCGTTTCGGAAAATTATTGAACTCCCCAGCAACATCTAAAAAAGAATCACTGAATAACAAAATTTAAATAATAATAATTTAAAAAATAATAAAACTAAAACAGTTAACAACAGTTCAGAAGTGGGATAACCTTAAATATATGATGCATTTTAAATAAATAAGGAAGACCTTATCACGTTATCATACCCCTTAAAAATGTTGGTCTTCAATTTCTATCATCTGCAAAAATTTAACAATTAAGAAGTCTATATGTATATGAAAAATTAAAGTTAATAGACAAGATTACATTTTGTAGTGGAAGTGAAATGCTTTTACGGATGCATCATTCTCAAATATTCTAAGAATTCCGAACAAATTTTGTTGGGAAATTTTGGATTTACAATTCCTAAATTATTAGATGGAATGAAGAAAACAACATTTATTTCCATGATGACAAGTGTATTGGGTTATAATCTCAAGATACAGAAATTCGCTACTCGTATAAGTATTTCTGAAACACGGATGGAGGAATTCGTAATTTATTGTTCTCTAGAGATTGTTATTATGATTCTATCAGTTTTTTGTCTCCTTTTTCAATAAGCCAGCTTCGAATTAACAATGTTAATTTGACGCTTAAGTATCCCTCATAAAAGGAGCTTACGTTCCACAATAATTGATTTGGGAAGATCGGACCAAGCGGATTTGTTTGTCCACCGCCTTTGTCACAAAAAATTGTAGTTTGTTTACGCTTAACAGTCAACAATCAAACCTCAATCGTCAATCAGAAATTTCGTCAACCCGTTCAAAAGTTATTTTACATTGCCTTTTTAGATAAACTTTTGTTTAAAAATTCAAAGGTTTATAAAACACTCACAAATCTACTTATAACAACGGGCGTGGTTCTAATGCTGGACAAACGGTAAAAATATTATGTTAAGGGGGTTCTGATTTCAAACAGTCCTAATTTAAATCGGACTTAAAATGTAACGTATCACGTTACACTTAGATAAGGTCTTTTGAGGCTGTCAAAATTTTTGAAGTAGCTTTTTATCAATCAAATATATGAAGGTTTTCTAAATTTATAATCCCTTTCTTCAATATTCAGTGAAAATATAAATATTATTTCATATGACTTTCTTATAAAAATATAAAAGAAAAGCTTAACTATTTATGTTGAAACGATTTTCAATACAAAAGAGGTAAAACGTTTTAAAAGTAACGATTCTGTTGTCTGAATAATTCTTTTATAAGTTTTTGAAATATTTTTAGAAAATATAAAAAAATATTGTTGAAAGCCGGTATTTTTAAAACAAATAGCTAAAATTATAGTTTGGATTCGATAAACCATAAATGTATAAAATTCAAAATTTTCTTAAAACTTCATATACATCAAATTAATTTATTTGTTAAGATATACACAGCTGGTCAAAAAAATAGGTATAAGAAAATTGTTCATCATTCCCCTGTTGCTGATTAACAGTTTTTTTGACTGCAAGCAATGCAACCAACATTTTTTTTTAAAAGAAAGAACAGTTATGCCAAACTTTTTGCATTTAAGTAATGTAATGCTAAGCAGATAAATTATTTGTGTGGAATAAGATTTTTTGTGTTATAGAAGTTGGCCATAAAAATAGGTGTTCTCTATATAAAATCCAAGCTGCTTTTAATACTCATAATTTTATGGTATAAACTCTTGAGGTGGGTTGTAAATAATCATTTTATAAGCTTTAAGCAATATTTTTTTATTCATTAGTGTTTGAATATGGGCCGTAAAACCCTGTGCTCGCCAGAAGAAAGGAAATTAGTTCCTCAACTTAGAGATGGTTTCTTAACTTAGAGATGAGGGCAATACCTAAAAAAATTATTGCGGAGGTCCTAGACAAATCTAAAAATTCAAAAACAAATCCTTTTATTTCGTCAAGTACTATAGATGCTTAAATTTATAATGCGGTCAGTGCACGCTCGATCCGAAGAAGGTTTTGGAACTCAAATCTTTTAGGAAGAATCGCCGAAAAGTTCCATGCCTTAGGGCTAACAACATAAAGTCCAGAAAATTATTTGCCTTAAACCATGCTAATTGGAACGAACCAGACGGCGTACATATGTCGAATTATCCTGTGGAGTGACAAAACAAAAGTAAATTGGTTTTTATCGGATTCTGGGCTCAATTTAAGGCGAGCAAAAGGTAGGGAATACCACCCCTGCTATACACGGAAAACTATTAAACACGCAGGAGGGAAGATGTCATGTTACCGTTTTCTGAGGAAAATTTGCCCTTGCGATGGCACTGTCAGACAACAATCCTAAACATACCGCAGGTCTTGAGAAAGATTGGTTTCCAGAGAAACAAGTATTCGTTGTCCCATGGCCAAGTCAATCCCCTCATCTTAATCCTAACTTGTGGAATGAGCTTAGGCTTAAGTTAGGGGGTCAATATTTCACAAATGGAAACCAATTTTTGGAAGCGGTTTAAGGAGAATGGTATTCCATACCTCAGTAAACATGCCAAAAGTTAATAGTCAATGCCGCGACAACTCCAAAAAGATTTGGATAATAATGTAGGAAACTCAAGTTATTAGAGTAAGTAAAACAAAAATTGTGATAAGATCCATAAATTATTATTAAAAACGATAATATTAATACTTTAGAAAGACGCACCTATATTTTTGTCCAAGTGAAAAAAACTCCATCTGTAGTTTTGGGGCTATATTGTCTATAATTGTAATGTATTTTAAAGCCTTAAAGTGGTATTTATTTAATTAATATAAGAGTTTTAAAAATATCTACGTAAAATTAATATTTAACATAAAAAAGAGAAATAAAAAATTAATTAATACAAAAATTAATCATCATACCTATTTTTTTGACCAGCTGTGTGCATTAAATATTTTATGGTTAGGAGAAACTTCAAGTTTTAGCTTAGCCTTAAAAACACAGTTTTTGGTTGTGTTTAGCATTTTTAAGGGGGCATATTTTAAAAAACTGATGTGATAGACAAAATTAAAGTAAAGATTTGAATTGAAGACATTTTGATTATTTAAAAAGGTATTGTTTTCTTTGTGGGACTAAAAAAAATGTAATTTTGTCGACAAATACAATAATTTAAACAAACAAGTTTTGAACATTTAAAGGTACAAAATATGTTCATCTTTTGTATCCTGTGTATTTTAAGTCGGAACTAAAAAAGAAAAACACCTTGTGGTGTAAAGGTTTAGCATAAGTTTACATGTAACGAAAGGTATGTAGATGTTAGGTTTATCTCCCTATGCTTCTTCTTAGAAGTTCGTCATCTTAACCGTTTCCTAGAATTTCTACCAACCAAAAGTTAATGTTGAACTGTTTTGCAATCTTCCTGAGAGTCGATTCAAAGTTATAAAGTTGTACCTATTGTTTCTTTTGTTTTTCAACTAAAAATTGTGCATATATGTAGCTGCAAGCAATGAAATAGTAGTAGCAGGCCGTTCCATAAGGTCATTCTTCTAATCTCGAAACTATTACTTTGGTTGTCTTGTTGTGTGTTTTCAGTCACTTTTTAACCTATATTTGAGTGACATCGCACCGTCTATGTATCGACGCCTAAAGTTTTGTACTTTTTTTTTCATTTGGGTGCTGATCCATGTTATTTTAGAGCCAAGATAAAGAACCAACTTCATTGTAAGAAAACCAGTTCCATATCATGAGACTGCATCTGCGATATTTTAAGGTCTAAATTGTGTAATGAAAGTTAAGCTTTGTCTTTAAGGGACAACAAACTAATAAACAAGAGCCTTTTCTTCTAAATAAAATAAAGAAAATTTCATAAAATATTAAAACAAATTAGACACACAACACCTTTTATTCCAAATTTAAAATACTTTAAACATTACAACTATTTCATTGTTCGCAACTGTATTTTCTAAACTTAAATACTAAATTTGAGAAGAAAAAAATGAATGATAAATTGTTTTTACCTAGTTTGTTTATAAAGGGTGATTTTTTTGAGGTTAGGATTTTCATGCATTAGTATTTGACAGATCACGCGGGATTTCAGACATGGTGGCAAAGAGAAAGATGCTCAGTATGCTTTGACATTTCATCATGAATAGACTTACTAATGAGCAACGCTTGCAAATCATTGAATTTTATTACCAAAATCAGTGTTCGGTTCGAAATGTGTTTCGCGCTTTACGTCCGATTTATGGTCTACATAATCGACCAAGTGAGCAAACAATTAATGCGATTGTGACCAAGTTTCGCACTCAGTTTACTTTATTGGACATTAAACCAACCACACGAATGCGTACAGTGCGTACAGAAGAGAATATTGCGTCTGTTTCTGAGAGTGTTGCTGAAGACCGTGAAATGTCGATTCGTTGGCGTTCGCAGCAATTGGGTTTGTGTTATTCGACCACATGGAAGATTTTACGCAAAGATCTTGGTGTAAAACCGTATAAAATACAGCTCGTGCAAGAACTGAAGCCGAACGATCTGCCACAACGTCGAATTTTCAGTGAATGGGCCCTAGAAAAGTTGGCAGAAAATCCGCTTTTTTATCGACAAATTTTGTTCAGCGATGAGGCTCATTTCTGGTTGAATGGCTACGTAAATAAGCAAAATTGCCGCATTTGGAGTGAAGAGCAACCAGAAGCCGTTCAAGAACTGCCCATGCATCCCGAAAAATGCACTGTTTGGTGTGGTTTGTACGCTGGTGGAATCATTGGACCGTATTTTTGCAAAGATGCTGTTGGACGCAACGTTACGGTGAATGGCGATCGCTGTCGTTCAATGCTAACAAACTTTTTGTTGCCAAAAATGGAAGAACTGAACTTGGTTGACATGTGCTTTCAACAAGATGGCGCTACATGCCACACAGCTCGCGATTCTATGGCCATTTTGAGGGAAAACTTCGGAGAACAATTCATCTCAAGGAATGGACCGGTAAGTTGGCCACCAAGATCATGCGATTTGACGCCTTTAGACTATTTTTTGTGGGGCTACGTCAAGTCTAAAGTCTACACAAATAAGCCAGCAACTATTCCAGCTTTGGAAGACAACATTTCCGAAGAAATTCGGGCTATTCCGGCCGAAATGCTCGAAAAAGTTACCCAAAATTGGACTTTCCGAATGGACCACCTAAGACGCAGCCGCGGTCAACATTTAAATGAAATTATCTTAAAAAAGTAAATGTTATGGACCAATCTAACGTTTCAAATAAAGAATCGATGAGATTTTGCAAATTGTATGCGTTTTTTTTTTTAAAAGTTCTCAAGCTCTTAAAAAATCACCGTATCCATTTTTATGTTAGCCATTGAATCAAAATAAACTGTAAAAAACCATAATGCATATGTTTGTATGATAAATGGGCTATAACAATAAAATAAAATGCATAGACCTACAATTGAGGCACGATGACGTTTTTGAACAATTTTTATTTCAATATGTAAGCAAAGTGTGGTGCCTGAAAATATAAACAAATTTTCAATGAAAATATAATTTTAAGCTTGCACTTTTTGAGTTGTTTTTTTTTTCAAATTAAATGAGTCTTGATATTTTGTAATAAGTTATTTGTAAGCGACTTTTTTTTATGTATGCCTAGGTTGCTATCGTTGCATTATTTTTTATTTTTGGAACTTAGTTTTTATGTTCCGTTTGTTGAATTTGTAATAAAATATCTACGATATGCTTTAAAAAAAGTGTCAAGAGCAATAAAATAGAAAAATCATTAATAAAAAGCACTTGACTTTTCTTTTTAATCCATAAAATGTCTACATGTACATTGGAAGTCAGTGCATATAAATATTCCAAAATATATCCTGTCTGAACCGGAAGTGGATTTCCCTAATACAGTGGACGTCCAGTATAACGAATGATATAATGTTCGAGGTCATTCTCTATATCGAGAGCGTTCGTTATATCGATCGACTTTTCCATTCAAAAAAATTTTGATGAAGCCTTAGCCTTTACTATAGCACCACTTATGGGAATGTGTTTCTCTATTTGTCTAAGAAACCATTTGTGCAGCCGATTTTCCATATTAGAAAATTCTCCCTTTCGCATAGATTTACGTTGTAGAGAGCCATTGTGTGTCAAGTTCAGGTTCTTCAAGATTTTTGTGCGACTTTTCTTAATCCCACATATTTTGGATTTTGGCACACGGAATTTTATTGAAATTTCCTTAAGTGAAACGCCTTTGTTGGACTCATCAATAATTTTGACTTTGTTCTTTAATGAAAGCCGAGTACGTTGAGATTTTGTATTCATTTTAATATTTTGTACACAAAACTAAATCTACAAAATTATTACGGAGCGTTTCAACCAGACGAGACTTTAAACAACAAAAACTCTATTAAACTGCTAACATTATCTTGCCGACGCGTCGTGTCATTGAATATGTATGTGTAAGACCGTACATAAAATTCAAAACTGCATAGCGATAGACAAACCAAAAAATAATAATTCTAACAAAAATGTTTTAGTAGGCGATGCGAAGACTAAACGAAAAACAGAAAGCTTGTTACAGTTTTGAACCTTTGGCGCACACACATAAATATGTACGAGAATAAACTTATGTGTTGACATAAAAATATATGCACAGATCAGAATGGCAAGAAAAAAAATCATTTTAAGGCAATATATATACGCGTTCGTTATATCGGATAGCAAATTTTTATCATCGTTCGTTATTTAGAGATGTTAATGTAAATTTCAAAAGCGTTCGTTATATCGCAAATTCGCTATATCGGGTATTCGTTATATTGGACGTCCACTGTAATGTAATTTTATTTCAGGAAGTTCCCAACAAAAAAAAAATATGTTTCTCATCTCTAGAGACAGATACTTATGGGCATATCCTATCCATAGCATCCTAGTTGAACCATATCTACTGACAAATGGCATTTCCCCATTGACTTGAACTGAAACTCAATGGGAATGGGAATATTCAAATCAAAACAAATATAAACCACCACTAAACAGGAAACCACCAGAAACAAAAAAAAAAGCAGAACAAAAATAAAAATCCAACCACAAGAGAGTCGGGGAATCGGGATTGAGAAACAAGGATTATAAATAAACTGTAAAAGGAAACCAATAACAGATCACTGCATCGTGGTCAGTTGGATTTGGTTGGATATTTGAATTCTTATTGTAAACCAGATTAATATGGTTGGCAATAAGGTAGCAAGGAACAGGGAAATGTATTCCCCCTAGGTTTGTGAAGGAAGACACAAAACTAAAAAATCAGGACAACGGAATTATGAAAAAAAAAGAAACAACAAACATAAGTTGAAAAGGAAACAAACAAAAGAAAAACAAAACACTCTGTTTACAACAGGTTGCTTTTTCTTTATTTCGTTGGTTCATTCTGTCTCGAATCCCGCAGGTAATTCTTGAAACTTGAATGCAGTGCTCAGTTCAACACAGCTCACCTCAGTGCAAATTCAGAACAGGTGGAAAATTATACGTTCTTAAGAAATGGCAATACAACACACACAGTAGAGGTCATACAAAGTGGATAATCGTTGCTTTTTCAAGTTTTAAATTCATAATAACGATTTTGAACACACATCTATTTCCACGAGTTAAGTATTGCGTTTAGATTCAGTAATTTTCTTCTAATTCAAATGAAATTAAGGATGAAAATGTGTCAAAAATGTGTCAATTTTAATAATTTTTTGATAGCGTATTCAACATCTTTGAAATCATAGAGTATTCATTACGACCCTTTATGGTGCAGAAATCGGTACTTAAACAAAATGGGAGAGTGAAAGTTTACCTCCAATATTTTTGACTGCAATGTTGCGGACGCCCGGCGAACTGCCTCCTAGACCTAGAATGCAAAAGGAAGATTAGTTAAGCATAAAGAAAAACAAACGATATGAACGCTCCCTGAGAGGGAAATTCAAAACAATCTTACCCGGGTGTGAAATTGATTTGGGTAAAGTAGAATGACAGCGACAACTAAGTGTTAAGACTTCGTACTTTATATGGTTACATGGGGGTCGTGTTGAAATAGACCATTTCGGGCAAATGTCAATTCTGGACCTAGATAGAGATTTGTAAGGAAAGAGATGAATGATAGGGGAAAAAATAGTGTAAAATTAAAGAAACAAATAAAAATGGTGACCGTACAATAATGTACGTTTACACCTTTGGTTTTTTTGTTTTTATTTGTTCAATATGTACTTTTTGTTATAATCATGAGACCAGTTATTCTTGTTGTTTTACGTACAAACAAAGTTAAACATCTAATTCTAAATTGAATATACACCAATGTAATTAGACCCTTAACCTTACACACCTTCTATCGGTTGAAGGTTACAACAAGGAATTTCATTTTTTTAGTTTTAGTACAGGGTGCGCCAGAGAAACTTAATTATTTGAAAAAATTCCCGCGCGGTGAGATGGGTGGGTAAAGGGGCAAGAGGGGCGCATCTGGAGGGGGAAGTTCCCAAGTTGGTTTCTCCCTTCAGACAGTTGCCATCATGCACTGGTCTAGAGAACAGCGGGCCTTCGCAGTTGAGAGCTTCTTTTCTAACGGTCGCTCACTTGTTGCTACGCAACGTTCCTTTGAAATTCCTCCTCACAGACTCAATTCTTGCCGTAATTCGATTATTTCGTGGGTTAACTCATTTCGAGAGTGTGGAAGTGTCGCTAAACCCAGAAATGGACTTCAACGGAACATCAGAACTCCGGAAAATATCGAAAGAGTGAGGCAGTCAGTTGTGCGTTCTCCCCGGCATTCGGCTCGCAGCTGCTATGGGAATTTCTGACACCACTGTTCGACGAATTCTCCATAAAAACCTTCAATTTCATCCCTATAAATTGGCTGTTGTGCAAGAATTAACTGAACGCGATTTTGTTGCCCGTCAAAATGCATGTGAAATGCAGATGGACAACCTGCCTGAAGACGCGGCCGTTTTTTTCAGTGACGAGGCTCACTTTCACATTTCCGGTTGCGTCAACAAGCAAAACATGCGTTATTGGTGTGGTGTGAATCCTCGTGAGCTTTACCAGAAGCCACTTTATTGTGAGCGAGTTACTGTCTGGTGTGCGATGTCGGTAATGGGAATAATTGTGCCTTATAGCAAGATGGAGCCACAGCACACACAGCACGAAACTCAATGAATTTGTTGCTATGACATTTTCCCGACCGCCTCATCTCTCTCAGAGGCGATCTCCAATGGCCGGCTCGCTCTCCAGATTTGACTCCATGCGATTTCTCTTTATGGGGTTATTTGAAATCCCTGGCTTATGTCGATCGACCACGGATTATAGCACACCTCAAGAACAACATTCGCGACGCCATTGCCAACATATCGATTGATATGCTGCGAAGAGTGGATACGATATTGTATTCTCAATTAAAAAAAAAATAAAACAATAACTGAAGTACTTTTTTTATTGACCTTTCAAATAAATAAGTTTCTCTGGCGCACCCTGTACATATAAATATGTACAGAATAAAATTCGAAGTTAGAAAAAGATGAATACAGAAATGGTGATTTTTGCTCACCAATACGAACAAATTTAGGTAAGAATGAATATTGAGAGATGTGAATCGGGTTATGTTTTGTCCAGTTAGGTTAATCATACGAGTAGATCTTTCGAATGTTTTTTCCGGCAAGTGTCAAGGTTGTTGTTCTTGATTTTTGACCGTTGAAATGGGGATTTTGACAAGACGAGACTTTTTTTGGAAGATTCCGAAATCGATCGAGAAAGAGTTCGGTGGTGATATTGCTGCCAAAGTTTTTTTGCTAGAAAAATTTAAATAAACCAAATTAAAGAAAACTTTATTTATTTTAAGAGTGGTGAAAAGTACTATTTTTTTTTTTTAAGCAAGCGGGTAGACCGATATAAAGCAGATATCACCGCCATCCAGGAAATACGATGGGATGGACCGGGCAAAAAGAGGATGAAAAACTGCGATATTTACTATGGTGACTGCTACCACGAAAACCAACAGCGCTTATTTGGATGCGGTTTCGTCATTGGAGCCAGACTTAGGCAAGAAGTCTTGAGCTATAGGTGCATCAATGAGCGCCTCATGACCATACGCATCAAGGCTAAATTCAGCAACATTAGCCTGATATGCGCGCACGCCCCCACAGAAGAGAAAGACGACAACACCAAAGATATGTTCTTCGAGCTCCTAGACAAAACATATGAGCAGTGCCCTAGCTACGATATTAAAATAGTCCTGGGCGATTTTAATGCCAAGCTAGGAAGGGAAGACATCTTTGGTAGAATACTCGGGAAGAACAGCCTGCACGACAACACTTCCGACAACGGATTCAGGCTCATAGATTTTGCTGCGGGGCGAAATGTCATGGTAGCCAGTACGCGTTTTCCACACCTCAACATCCACAAAGGAACTTGGACTTCTCCAGATCAATCTACGGTCAACCAGATTGCGATCGACGCCAGACACGCTTCCAGCATGATGGATGTTCGAACTTTCCGAGGAGCTAACAATGACCATTACCTCGTTGTAGCCAAGGTAGCACTTTCGATTTCCATACCCAGAGCAAAACAGGGAGGTGCTAGGAGAAGGTACAACGTCGAATGGCTACAATCGCCAGAGATCCCCAAATCCTTTTCCGACCGAGTTACAAGTAACCTCTCTCGAAGTTCTCTGCGCCAACACAATGTATCGAAAACCAGTGGCAACATGACCAAACAGCCACCAACAAGGAACCCCTGGTTTGATGGGGAATGTCGGCAGGCAAATGCAGCCAAACAACAGGCACGCAAAGCGGCGCTGCATAAAAGGACGAGAGCTGCTCGTGAGCTCTATGAGCAGAAGAGGCGACAGGAACACCGACTTCTCAGAAGGAAGTTTTAAGAACAGGTGAAACGAAATTCACAGGTACACAAACCTAGAACCGAAGGCTACAAAGACGAAAGTGGAAACCTCATAGGGGAACCGCAGTCAATGCTGAGGATATGGAAGGACCACTTCTGTAGACTGTGTAACGGCAACTACGAACTGAACTTCGCTGTCAGGCAGGATGATCCATTCAACACAGACGACGAAAGCCAACAATATCGTCCTCCCGACTTAGACGAAGTAAAGATTGCCATAACTAAGCTGAAGTGCAATAAAGCCGCTTGAGCGAATGGCTTGAATGCCGAGATCTTTAAAGCAGCTGGAGATAAGTCAGTTAGTAGCATGCACCAACTTATCTGTAAGATATGGTCGGAAGAAAGCATGCCCGATTAATGGAACCTCAGGATTGTTTGCCCGATCTTAAATAAGGAGACCCTCTAAACTGCACCAAGTATAGAGGAATCAGTCTACTTAACACCGACTCTAAAATCTTCTCTGCCGCAATATGTGAACGTCTAAAGCCCATCGTCAACAACCTGATAGGTCCTTATCAGTGTGGTCTTAGACCAGGAAAGTCCACAGACGATCAAGTATTCACATTACGGCAGATCGTGGAAAAAACCCAAGAACACCATATCGACACCCACCATTTTGTCATTCATTTCAAGACAGCATATGACAGCATCTACAGGGACGAGCTGTATAGAACCAAGTCTAATTTTGGCATCCCTTCCAAAGTCTTCCCTTTGTTCAGGATGACCATGGACAATTCACGCTGCTCCATAAAGGTTGGAAACAACTTAACAGAACCTTTCGATATCAAAAAAGGTTTTAGACAAGGCGATGCGCTGTCGTGCGATTTTTCTAACATCGTGCTTGAAAGAATATTGCAGAGCTCACAGGTCAACACTAGAGGCACTATCTTTCAAAAGTCTGTCCAATTACTAGCATATGCTGATGACATTGACACAATCGGAAGAACTCAGCGTGATGTCAATGGGGCTTTTGTGAGTATTGAGGCAGAGGCGGCAAAAATGGGTTTAACGGTTAATGAGGGTTAAACAAAGTACATGCTGTTGTCAAGAAAGGACATACAACACCGACGTCTTGGTCAAAACGTCACCATCGACAGACGTAACTTTGAGGTAGTCAAGGACTTCGTCTTTCTAGGCTCCGCTGTAAACGCAGAAAACATCACCAGCGCTGAGATCAAACGCAGAATAACTCTTGCTAACCGCTGTTTCTTTGGACTAAGAAATCAATTGAGTGGTAAAGTCTTCTATCGATGGACCAAAGTGTCGCTATATAAGACTCTTATCATCCCCGTCCTGCTATACAGTGCAGAAGCATGGACTATGACAAAAGCGCATGAAAGCACCTAGTGTCGGTTCGAAAGAAAAGTTCTTGGTGTGATCTACGGTCCCGTATGCATCGAAGGGGAGTGGAGGAGAAGATGGAACGACGAACTGTACGGGCTGTACAGCGACGTAGACTTAGCCAGAAGAGTAAAAGTCCAACGACTAAGATGGCTGGGTCACGTAGAGCGCATGGAAACCAATGCTCCGGCCCGAAAAGTCTTCGAATCCACACCCAAAGGACAGCGCAGTAAAGGAAGACCCCGGATCAGGTGGCGCGCACAAGTGGAAAGTGCGCCCAACTTGAAGCGCGAAACTGGAGACTTCTAGGTAGGGAACGATCTAAATGGAGAAGTTTGTTGGGTGAGGCCCTGGTTCAAACAGGACTGTAGCGCCACCTTAAGTAAGTAAGTAAGTAAGTAAGTAAATTTTATTTGTGAGATATGCTTGTAAAGTATGGTCACCTTACTACGCCGTACACGTCACAAGACTCGAAGCCACTCAGAAAAGATGCTTGCGTTTTTGTCTACGATCTTTTCCGTCGTTTCATGACATTCAAACATTACCGCCTTATTCACAGACTCTTTCTCTCTTAAATCTCCTTTCTTTGACAATTCCAGTTTTGTTTTATAAGACTCCAGAAACTATTGAATACTAATTTTAGCAGATCAAACTATGGTGTACGCAATGTACACTTAATCAATTAATTGAAATCTATTATAAATTTTACTCTTGTATTAATTCATCAAATGATAATATAAAAAGTATAAATTGCAAATACAACTTTTTCAAAAGTCTAGTTTAAGTTTTTAGATTTTAAGTATATATTAAGAATTGTTAACGTTAGTATTTAACGAATTATAAATAAATACAAAAATAAATTTTAAGGTGGATATTTTAAAAACTTCAATGAAATAAACTTTCAAATTCTAACTTCTCAATTGAAAGCTACGCAAGTGCAAAAAAACAATCCTCAACTTGACTTTCAACTTAAAGTTTGACATAAACTCTAAAGTTAGTTAATTACTGAGTTTGTTCCAAATGAAAAAGAGTGAAGAAATAGCCCCTTAGTATATTCAAACAAATATTCCGAATTGCTTGAATTAAAAATCGTAGTTTTCAATTTGTCTACAAGATTTTACATCTTATTGCATTCTCATAAAGACTCTGCATCTCTTACACAATTTAAAAGGCAAACAAAGCAATTAACTCTTTAAGGAGTTGAAGTGTTTTCTAAAACCAGGAATATCTGCATTCATTTGAATCCACCATATTTGTATAATCTCGAAATGGAAAGCAAATTTTATATTTAGTTTTTTTTTTTGTTGTTTTTGTTTTCAAATTAGCAACACACCAAAAATAATATAAAATAAAAGTGCAACAACTTAGTTCACTTTCATCTTTTTCAGTTAAATTTTGGTGTTGTTGTTATTTTGATGTAAAACTCATTTGGCTGTCCCTGTCCACTTTAAATGTAAACAAATGCTACGTGCGAGGAATGATCTTTCATGGTTAAATTCAATTACAATAAAAAAAAAGTACCTACTCTGCACAAGTCTTCCCATAAAAGGAGCAACTCAAGTGATCATGCAAATCCATTAACGAAAACAAAAACAACAACATCAAATCAAATGCAGTAACAAAAGACAACAGAGCTCACTCTCTCTCTCTATCACTGAACTAAAACAATATGGCTCATTTCCGTTGCCCTTAAACAATCTCAGTTTACATTACCGACCGACTGACTATTCTATGGACTTTACTCGTATAGTTTCAATTGAAAAAGTGAAAGTTAATAACAAACAAACAAAAAAGACTAGAGTGAAACATTTTATTTATTGTTCACGCATTATTACAATTAAACTGATTGTAAATTCCTTCCACACAGGTGTCATTTGCAGTGGGTGTGCTGTTGGGTTAGTGTTGCCATATTATAATTTTCTTTAAATTTAGATAACAAAAAATTCACAATAACAAAAAATTAAGGCATCCTGATGGAGACGTTACACTATAAGAGTTATTACCATCCTCAATATTTTTTAACACAGTGCAAAGCGTTAAGCTAAATATACACGATTGGAAGATGTTCCAATAATGGCCGAACTGTCAAAAGACTTCCGAATTAGTTCTAATTAGTTGATTGTTTGTTTATACTGTTGGTAGTTTTGTCCAAGTAATACAAATTTTTTTGGTAAAAAATCGGCTATCTTCCAATTAAAAATTGTCTGTTTCTACGATTGGAAAACAAAACATTGATAGAATCGCTTTAAAGCAATTTTCTAAGGAAGATGTGTTTGTTTGTTTCTTAAAACAGCATCGGATTGAAGAATTTTCAGGAGATCTAGACAAAATTGAAGATTAACGGCAATCTCATAGCATCGCCAATGTCTTGCCAAACCGTGTCCTTAGGTAGCTTATACTCCGCACAACCGCATGTCTCACAAACATCGCCTTGTCTCGATCTCCTGGATAAATTGTATTTTTTTTTCGTGTTACATCTTTTTCGCTATTTTGACAGATGGTGACTTCTTATTTGTTTCCATTTTCGTAGTTTTTATTTTTTTTTTCAAAATCCTGTAAACTTTTGATGTTGTTTCCTGCTTAAAAACTCCGTGCCAAATAAAAATTGGAAAATGTTGTTAAGATTGCAATGAGTTTTCCAATTTTTTGATTGAAAATTGAACGACGATTGGCTGCCAAGTTATTTCTGTCAATTTTGACAGATACAACTGAGTTAATGTGCCCATACTGGAATATCTTATAATCGTGTATACTTAGCTTTAAAAAAATAGGGAAGGATATAATAGGGGACATTAAAATTTTGAATATTAAAATGGGGGGGGGGGGTGCGGTATGCAAGTGGCTAATTCAAAAGAATAGTGGTCATGCATCGTATTTTTAATTGAATGACGTTTCTTAAGCTCAGAGCATATCCTGACAACGTCAAGTATACGTTTTGAGCAGAGTTTAATCAGAGCTCTTCAATTGAATAATGATCCAAACTGGAGGACTGAATTGTCAAAAGTTTTAAAATTGTTCATTTGTCTCTGTTATACCACACAAAACAAACGCATCCAGCTTTTTACTCCTTTAGCTTGGTTATTTTATTTAGAACTTGTACAACGCGAGGTGAGCTAACTTTTATTGAAAAAAGAAACACAATCCAAACGTTCTGACATTTCTGAACTAAAAAAAAAAAATACGGATCTTATTTTTGACAGTTCAGTTCACTGCTCTGAGCTTCAAGTCGTTTTTTTTCTTAAGCTCAGAGCAGATCCTGAGCACGTCAAGTACGTTTTGAGCAGAGTTAAATCAGAGCCCTCTATTTCAATAATGAAACAAACTGGAGGACTAAATTGTCAAAAGTTTTAGAATTGTTCATTTGAATCTGTCATACCACACAAAACAAACGCGTTCAGTTTCTTACTCCTTTAGCTAGGTTATTTTATTTAAAGCTCATATAATGCGAAGTGAGATAACTTTTATTGAAATAAGAAACAAAATCCAAACGTGCTGACATTTCTGATCTAAAAAAGAAACGCCGATTTTTTTTGACAGTTCGGTTCTCTGATCTGAGCTTGATAAGAACATACACCGATTAAGCTCATCTCAAATACGAGGGGGGTCAATAAGTCCGTGACTTTTTGAATTTCTGACCTCTTTCCTGAAACAGCAACACTGCTCCTGTCAACAGTCAGTTGACTCCTGTCAAAATTTAAACTTGCTGCGTCAGTTAGTTTTGTGTTTGACAGCTATTTTTATCAGACTACTCACTAATTTGAGGAGAAAATGGAAAAAAGTGAATTTCGTATCCAGCAATTCTACTTTTTTTTAGCTGTATGAGAAGTTTCTATAGTTATTGGCTGCGTTCAAACTCAGACAGATAGAGTATCCGGATACTTTTTTGTTACTGTTTTACGTGTAAAATAACAGCTGATCAAAAACAGCTGAGATGTCAAAAAAGGAATCCAAATGTATCCAAGAATGTCTGGGGTATGTATGTATGTAGCTATCCAAATCGTTCAACAAGGCATCTAAAAATCCAACGCAGTCATTGTCTACGGTTTGACAGTTGAAAATGTCAAACTGACTTGACGTTTCTGTTCAGTAAGGTTTGGCAATTCATCTTGAATTATTTAATTTCAAAACAAAGCTTTCGAATTGTTACTTAAAGCAAATATCTGTTCCCGAAGTTCATAGAACCCTTTTAAACTTTTACAAAGTTAGATAACATTTTTGTCTAATGGCAACCCTCTTTATACATATGTATCTAATTGGAGTAGGAGGAAAATGTTGCAAATTGGAACACAACGATAACGGCGACAACGACGCGACGGAATGAAAACTAAAAATTAATTCGGTTCCCATTCCCATTCACGCTAAACCCGACCACAACCGTTCGGTATCGCTATTCGTCGCCGTCGTCCACCGCTCGTTGTCGTCGTTGTTGCCGCTGGCTCTACTTTCGTTCCTCTAATCTTATCCGACCAAGAAAGGGTTTTCGGTTTTGTATCTTTATCTTATCACATTCCATTTCCATTAATTTCACCGTGTTTTTTTTTTAATGTGTGTTTATCATGACTAGATGACTATTTCCTTCTGTGCGAAGCACACAGTTTACGAAAAAATAATAAAGTTCAATTAAAATAATTTAAATTGTAGTCATACAAAAAAAAAACAACCATCTGAGCAAAATATCGAACTTGGAAATTTTCGCCTAACAAACTGTCAGATAAGATTAAACAATTACGTTGTGCGGCTCGTGTTTTTTTCTTCGAATTCTTAGAAAATTTATAAAGTTCTGTTGTCACTTTCAAGTTAATGGTGGTTCCTCTTCCTATAAAGTATTGTGAATTGCAATTTGTACGAAGCAAAGCGCGAAATTAAATACGAAATATGTGAAAAATTCTTTTTCGATATCGAAAAATTTCTTGTCAAACGAAAGTGAATTAGTTTGTTCTTATTTTTTCTTTTCTACAAAAATATTATAAATTAAAAATTTAAAACAATGTCATCATTTAAGGATAAATTTAAATTTTGGGGAAGAAGCAAAACGGTAAGCTACGCAATTACGAAAATATAAAAGTTCTCCAAAAAGTAATGAATGAAGTTCAGTTCATGTTCGAATTTTCGCAAATGTATTATAATCTACTTTCGAGTGTTTTTTTTTTCGAATATCAATGTTGTGTCATTATGAAATTGTGATTGTTGTTGTTGTAATTTTAAGTGCTTCTCTTTTTTTTAAACTTTAGTTGTCAACAAAATTTAAATTATATTTCATGTACATACATTTTTTCTTGAATTGGAATTTTGTTTATCTGTCTAATTAATTTAGCTTAAAAAAGAGATTGAATATTTGATTGAAATATAACGACTTAACATTTCCTGGCAGAAAGGAAAAACACTTTTTTAAGACTCATTGTGTTATTGTTTTGGTATCCATTTTTGAGAGGGTTGAATATGTATTCAAAAGAAAAGGCATTAGATACAAAGATACAAATGTTATTTGTGTACTTTGTTACTAAACAAACTAAGTGACAATTATTATTTTTCTTATCATATGTACATAGGAAGGTGAACATATGGATGTACATTATGAAGCATTATCTACTTCTTAATAATTCTGAAAGTTAAATATAAACAAAATCTATAACTAGAGCTTTTGAAATTTCAATATTTCCTAAGGTTTATATGTTTCTTTATTGATGTAAATAAATATTGCAAATAAAAATATTTAACGCTTTATCCCTCCCTTTCTTTCTTAATGTAAGGAAAATGTTTTATCTTCTATCATAATTTTGAAAAGAAAAAGTGACATTAAGGCGGACTTTACACTAACTTTCAAAGTATGATTGATTACATCTTAAAAATTAGGTAAAAAAAGTATTAGGCATTTGTTACAATCTTGGTAATTTGTTAAATAATGTTTGGATAAGTAAATTAGAATGGCAATGACATGTGTTATATTGCATGTTTGAAATTTAAGCCAGCCAAAACTGTGCATTTTGACAGGAGTAAAATATTTGAATAATTGCTGTTATCTGTTTTACACAGGGTGGTTCTGACATTGTTTATAGATTTAAGTTGTGAAATAAGTAAACTTAATACAAATTTGTTATTGAACCAAATATTTCTTCTTTTTTTTAACAAAAGAGTGAAAAACAAGGAATCAATGAAAAACAGTGGTTTATTCTATAATCATTAAGATGTTTTTCAATTTACATGGCTACTCCTATTTTTGTATTGTTTTCATATACGTTAAAAAAATATTGGTTGTTTGTAAACAAATCGTTTGAACTGAGTTGAAATTTAATACAAATCATAATTTAAATACAGCTACTAAAGGTTTACAAAAATGACTATAATATTTTCTCAGTTATTTTATAATAGAAAAAAAAAATGTTAGACTGTCGACTAAAATGTCACATGACAGCTTAAAAATTTCACCCATGAACCCATGAATTTCAAACCTCGGATACCTAAACTGTCATAAATGACAGTTAAAATCAATGTATTTTATATGTATACGTTGACAGCTGTCACAACATAAATTTGATAATCATTTTTGAAATAGTTGACATTTCTTTCACAATTTTAATAGAGCTACCAGAGGTTTACAAAAATGACTGTCATATTTTTCAGTTATTTTTATAATAGAAAACAAAGTTAGACTTTCGACTAAAATGTCACATAACAGGTTCAAAATTTTACCAATGAACCCATGAATTTCAATCCTCGGATACTTCAACACTGAGTTTAGAAATGATGTTATGTCAGGCCAAAAGCCATTTCTGATAAATGAAAGTTAAAATCAATGTATTTGGTCTGTATACGTTGACAGCTGTCACAACATAAGTGTAATAATCATTTTTGAAACTAGTTGACATTTCTGTCACAATTTAAATACAGCTACCAGATCTTTACAACAATGACTGAAATATTTTCTCAGTTATTTTTATAATAGAAAAAAACGTTAGACTTTCGACTAAAATGTCACATGACAGCTTAAAAATTTCACCCATGACAATCAATTCTCGGAACTATTTAAAGTAAAAACTAAATTTTGTTTAGTTTGATTTCCTTAAGGAAAGCTTGATTATAAAAGCTAGTTCCCATATAACGGTTTTGCATTAATAAAAATGTTGACCTCTCTTCAAGATATTTTCTTAAAAATTTTAAGAAATTCTATTTGTGTAAATAAATAAACATGGCTACAGGTATACTAAACAAAAACATGCAAAGTGAGCGAGCGGATGACTGACACTGACAATGGTACTCATTTAAGCTTTTATATTATTGCGTGACTTAAAATTGCGTGCTTATACCCTCAACCTTAAGCTGCAAACATGTTTGTAAATGTTTGTTCATGTTAAATAATAAGATTCTTTCAATGCTAAAAATAATAAAAAGTTAGACAAAAACATTTTTTTTTTTTAGAATTATGTCCTATGTCGCTCATTTGCATGACAGTTCAATATTTCTGTCCGATCTGAGATTCCAAATAATCATATTTTCATTTTGGCCATTCTGAAGTTTGCCTTTAATGTTATATATTTTAAAATCAAAATAAATGCTTGTTCAAGGAAATCACTTTGAATATTTAGGACACTAAACATGACAGCGATTGAGTTTGACGTTTAGATAAATGTATTTATCAATTTATTTTTCTAATGTAAACTTTTGTAAACTTAGCAAATTGTGAACTGTCTGTTCCAAAGAGGTCAAAGACAACTGCCGAAAAGGTCCTCCATCTGTTGCGACTACTTTTATTTGTTTATAGTCCAGCTAAAACTATAAAATTTTATTTTCTAAAACCGTTTTGTAATATTGTTTGTTACGTACCTTATGCCACTCTTTACTCTCTCGTATAGGAGGTCCCAATACGTTTAGCTCAAGGGCAAACGAATACCAATATTAGGCTTAGTTTTTTTTGGATGATCCAAACGTCCCGACACCTTTGGCAATGTCGGGGTTTGCCTCCATTAGCTCCACCAACTTTAAGAACTGGGCGTTGTTGGTTCTTTTAATGCTATACTAATAAAAGTTGTAATTATAATTTAATTAATAATTACTTAATTTATTCTTACCTTTGTCGATTTTCACTAATTTTTTTTTATGTCGCAACAAAAAATCTAGACAACTACTTTTAATTAAAAAAAACGTTGATTTTTTCAAAGTCACCAAGAATTACAGTTCGACCGATTATGACAGATAAACGCGAGCATTCGCCAATTGTGAATTGTAATAGAACGACATTTCAATTCACCAAATTTTTGAAGTTTGAGGCGAACGTCAACTTGGCGAATAGCAAACAGTATTTAATTTCGAATTTCTGACAGTAAGAATAATAAATTTGGTTTATAATTTTGAGAATAAGAGAGGTCTTAGAAATACATGTAAGGTTACCAAACGTGTAAGTGTTTCTTATTTTTGATCCAGAAGCAAATGTCACTTTTCTTGGAAATCAGAACTGTCACTTTTTCCCAAATGACAACTTTTAAAAGAATCCACAAGACTTCCAGATAAACAATTTAAAAATGACATTAGTTTGGAATCTAGAAAAATGACTGCATTTTATTTATAGAACCCTTGAACGCAGCTTAATCATTTTTTTAAAACATAAAGTATGCCTTTTGTTTTTTAACTATCTCTTAGGTTATACGATTTTCTTTTTTTTAACCGTATTAAGAAAAATACATGACTCACTAAAAAGTACCAATTCTAGATTAATTTACCCTACTCTCAATAACTGATTCATTATTATTAAGATTGTTTCATAACCAAATACAACGAACTTGTCGGTACATAGATATATTATATAGATAGAAGGAAGAACCGCATGATGAATGAAAATAAAATACAAAATAGAACAATAACAAAATAATGTAATGTAGACAATTTATTAAATGATATCTTACTTAATTTCAAGTCAACATCCATAAAGAATAAGAGACGATGAGTCTATGAGGAATGTGGCGAACGAATGTGGATATATTTTATATCTATTCATAAAATAAAAAGATACTACAGTATCTATACTCGACATACATATGTAGATACAATTATACCCGGTGGAATTTTGATGATTAAAAGTTAAATTGGATGACAAAACTTTTCTAAAGTTAAGTTGACAAAGTTGGTTTGTTTTGTGTTAAAAATTTTGATGATGAAATAAATCTTGATATCTCATTTAATTCCGATATTTATTTACTTCCAAAAAGGGTGGTTTTGTATTGTTTTCTGTGGGATATGGAAAACACCTAGTTTTGGGTCTTACAAAATAATAATTATGGATTAATAGTTGCATAAAAAAGGGAAGGCTTTAGATAACATTGAAGTATTGAGTTGAGTTTCTGAAAAGTAATAATCTCTAATCACGATTTCTGTGTCAATATTTTAGCTACGACAAAATCTGTGGTAGTTTTTCTTTTGTCACTCGTAGAAGAGAATCTGACAGGACCTGTGATAATGTCGAATATATGTTTTATTGGTAACAAGGGGATTTTCAATTGGGACGGTTTGATTTTGACAGCTGGTGTCAGCCATATTGCTTTTTTTACTTTCTGTCAAAATATCTTCTTTTGATCAGTCACTAAGGACATATAATAAATGATAAAGCTTTATTATTAAATTGGGTGTCCTCCAATAGCAACAATGGGCGTTGCGCTCTTTTTGGAGCAGTTGGAAGTTGATCCCAACTAATGCATGAACCTTTTAAGACATTTTTCCCACAATAAGTTGTAATAAAACTTTATTTATCAATTTTTCTTTATTAATTTATATCTTTAGTCACAGAATCAGTCTTTTTCTTTTTCCTATCCAAACTTCAATAATTTCCAAAAAATCACAAGATGGCTTCATTTCCTGCCTTCCACGTGTTTTTCCTCTGTTTCTTGTCCGGAATTGCCAGACATTGCCAGATTATCATCTTTTGTGAGAAGGCCGAGAGGTGGCGCTTGGAACACAGAAAGAAACCATTTACATTAAATATAACAATATAAATATAACAGCAAAAAAAAAACTATTACAAAGTCATCAATAATAAGTAAACTGTAAAAGTTTTAAATGTTTCAACAGGTTAAGGTTGCCCTACATTTAATGCGTTACAATATCCTTTTGCGTTCCATTGGAAAAAAATAAATTGATTAATTTTTTTATTTAAAGACAAATTTTCAGATTCAGATCAAATTTTCGAGAATTTTTTTTACTTCTGTCAATAATGAAGTTTTTTCTCATAGTTTTATAAAATTCAATTTAGTTGTATAAAATATTTTATACATCATATCTCTGAGCAAGCTTCGTTAATATTGTATAAAAATAAAATTATGTTCAATATAAATCCATCTGTCACTTCGATGAATATTATTTGTGGTTTGTTTATTTGTATTTGATTGTAAGAAATATGTACAGTGAGTGCCATTCATATTCGGTTTTCAATATAAACACATTTTTTGATTAAAATAGCAATTTAATAAAATAAAATAAAATAAATAAATAATAAGATAAATCAAAAAATAACACTTCATTAATGTTTGATTTTTTTCACATAGTTATAATAATTTTTTAATTAATCCTTCTTACCATTGATTTTAAATATTTTGTTGGACACCCTTGATTGGATAAAACTCCGTCCAGTCGCTTGGGCATGTTTTTTATAGTTTTTTTCGGAGGTATTCAATGCCTATTTTGCTCCATTGTTCTTGAATCCGTTGCTTGAGTGAACTTATTGACGAGACAGGGTTTTCGCGAACTCGACGGTCCAATTTATACCACAAGTTCTTGGGTTAAGGTCTGGAGATTGTGGAGGTTTTTGGATAACTTTTGGACACGACAACATTTCCGGCAACGGATTCAGGCTCATAGATTTTGCTGCGGGGCGAAACGTCATGGTATCCAGTACACTTTTCCATACCTCAACATCCACAAAGGAACTTGGGCTTCTCCAGATCAATCTACCGTCAACCAGATTGCGATCGACGCCAGATACGCTTCCAGCATCATGGATGTACGAACTTTTCGAGGAACTGAAATCGACTCGGACCACTACCTCGTTGTAGCCAAGGTAGCACTTCGGATTTCCAGACCCAAGGCAAAACAGGGAGGTGCTACAAACGGCTACAATCGCCAGAGATCGCCAAATTCTTTTCCGACCGAGTTACAAGTAACCTCTCTCGAAGCTCTCTGCCGCCAACACAATGTATCGAAAACCAGTGGCAACATTGCCAAGATGAAATCAGAGAAGTCGCCTCTGATGGGGAATGTCGGCCGGCAAATGCAGCCAAACAACAGGCACGCAAAGCGTCGCTGCATAAAAGGACGAGAGCTGCTCATGAGCTCTATGAACAGAAGAGGCGAGAGGAACATCGACTTCTCAGAAGGAAAAAGAGAGCCAACAATCCCGTCATCCCGACTTAGACGAAATAAAGATTGCCATATCTAAGCTGAAGTCTAATAAGGCCACTGGGGCGGATGGCTTGAATGCCGAGCTCTTTGAAGCAACTTAAGATAAGTTGGTAAGGAGCATGCACCAACTTATCTGTAAGACATGGTCGGAGGAAAGCATGCCCGATGAATGGAACCGCAGTATTGTTTGGCCGATCCTGAAAAAAGGAGACCCTCTTGACTGCAATAACTATAGAAGAATCAGTCAACTTAGCATCGCCTCGTCTTAAGCCCATTGTCAACAATCTGATAGGTCCTTATCAGTGTGGTTCTAGACCAGAAAAGTCTACAGGTGATCAAATATTCACATTACGGCAGATCCTGGAAAAAACCCAAGAACACCAAATCGACACTCACCATCTCTTCATCGATTTCAAGGAACAGGAACGAGCTGTATAGAGCCAAGTCTAAACTCATCCGTTTGTAAAGGATAACCATGGAGAATTCACGCTGCTCCATAAGGGTTATAAACAACTTAACAGAACCTTTCGATGTCAAAAAAGGTTTTAGACAAGGCGATGCGCTGTCATGTGATTTTTTTAACATCGTGCTTGAAAGAATATTGCAGAGCTTAAACGTTAACACTAGAGGCACTATCTTTCAAAAGTCTATCCAATTACTAGTATATGCTGATGACATTGACATAATCGGAAGAACTCAGCGTTTTTTTATTTAGGGAGAGGCGGCAAAAATGGGTTTAACGGTTAATAAGGGCAAAACAAAGTACATGCTGTCGTCAAGAAAGGACATACAACACCGTAGTCTTGGTCAAAACGTCACCATCGACAGACGTAACTTTAAGGTAGTCAAGAACTTCGTCTACCTAGGCTTCGCTGTAAACGCACAAAACAACACCAGCGCTGAGACCAAACGCAGAATAACTGTTTCTTTGGACTAATAAAGCAGTTGAGTGGTCCTTCTCTCGAGCGACCAAAGTGTTTCTATATAAGACTCTTATCTTCCCCGTCCTGCTATACGTCCTGCTATGCAGAAGCATGTACTATGAAAAAAGGGCAGTACAGCGAAGTAGACTTAGCCAAAAGGGTAAAAGTGCAACGACTAAGATGGCTGGGTCACGTAGAGCGCATGGAAACCAATGCTACAGCCCGGAAAGTCTTCGAATCCACACCCACAAGACAGCGCAGTAGAGGAAGACCCCGGATCTGTGTCTGGAGACATCTAGCTAGCGACCGAGCTATAGATGGAGAAGTTTGTTGGGTGAGGCCCTAGTTCACATAGGACTGTAGCGCCACCATTTGCAACTATCACCGCCTATCAAAAAAAAACCAAACATTTCGTATGTATATATAAACGTTGTTCCAATGAAATTATTTGTATTGCTTTAGACTTTTGTATGTGTCACCTTACTGTTCATAATCTTAAAGCACTGATCCACAGGCAAATTCTACAAATACACTGCTTTTACAAAAATAATAATGACTAGTGACCATTTCTCTTTTCGTCTCATTTTAACAACGGTTAATTTGATTTATTTTGAGGTTAGTAAGTTTATACGTGTAGCTTTATTTGTTTAGTTAATTTATGCCGGGACTTTGATTGATAAAAAAGTTTTGTTTAAAATTAAAGGTCGCGAAGTACTACATCAAAAGATGATTATAAAATAACAAATTTATTCCGAAGAAACCCCACGGCACAGTACTGTATATTTGAAATCAAGCACTGTATCAAATAAGCTGTGAGCCACTGTATGTCTTTTTTAAAGTTGTCATCTTTTGACATTTGACTAAATCTGGGACAATACACGTCTGAAATTGTTTTAATTCATTAAAAATATCACAATTTTTCAAGAAATGTTTAGTTATTTCGTATTTCCCCAAAAGTAATGTGATTTAACTTTTTTTTTTGGTACCGCTTAAAAAAAATTTTTCAAAAGGAGGCTAATTCAAATCGTCATCTAAATAAAATGGTCTAACTTTGAACTTCACATGATTGAACACCTAACGACGCTTTGGGACGAGGAAGTTCTGGATTTAAACATTTTTCAAGCATTATGTCTATAGTTGTCAAGGACAACGATATGTCAAATTACTAAAATCCTCAAATCGTTACTTTTAACACATGCCACACACACTTCTATATAAAGAACATTTAAGTACTGGTTTGCGTTTCTTATAACTTTCAAACACACACCACCATCTCCATCAGTCCTCAAATTTAAAATTTTTGGGGGAGTAAAGTCACATTTATACTTGTAATAAACGTGTAAAATATGTCAACTGCCAAATGGCACAAAATGATACCCTTTTTAAAACCGTATGTGTGTATTCTTTCAAACAACAACACGCCCCCTTGTTAAAAACTATCGTTTCAAAATATCTCTCAACACACACATTTCCAGTCTTTAAATTACTCATTGTTACTTTTTTTTGGTGTTGTGTTTGAAGTAATAAAAACTAAAGGGACGCATGCTATACGCACGCACTCTTTAAACGTTCGTCAGCAAAGTAACAATTTTAAAACCTATGTTGAGGCTTATATGTTATCTAATGTTTTCCCTTGATGCTGATAAGTTTGACGAATCTTTTATAGTTTAGGAGGTTATGTTGCTATAATTTAGTGAGAAATGACATAACCTTAATCATGGTTGTTAACAATTTGAAATTATCTCTTTAACCTTCTAAAAATTCTGGCCCAAATTATTATTATGGCCAGGAAAAACTCAAAGTACTGTGGTTTTAAAATTCAGTATAAAAGTACTGCAAAATCATTCAAGATTTTCTACTACTCAAAACTTCAAACGCGTTTATCTCAAAATAATATTATAAGTAATCGAAAAAAGGTTTCATAGTATCATTATGATTAAAATATAACAGCAACTGTCAGTGCAGAAGGAAACCATTAAAAAAGGAAACTTCATTGCAAGAAAACTTCAAATCCGCCATTTTTAAATAAATCGCTGTCACTGTGACTGTCAATTCCCTTATATTTATAATACAATCCCGTTGCTATAATCTTATTTTATTTTAAAGTATTTCTGTCTGCATAGCACCTTAAAGAGCTAAGTAAGGAAGAGGGTATAAAAAAGCCCCTTAGATGACACAAATGTCAGTTGGACCTTTCTGATGGTAATGCCAGCCGTTTATTTCCTTTTCTTTACGGTTTAACGTACTTAATTTGCATATTCATATTATCAAGCCCCATATCGAGGTAACTTTTCAACCTAAACGTCCCAAACTATGCTATAGCATCTCTTTTTCCCTACAATGTGTCAAAGTAGGGTCATGCTATATAGGTTGGTTGTTGTTTTGCTGGTTCTATGACTAGTGGAATAGAAAATATGGGTCGTTTACGTTACCATAAAAGGCAATGTATTTCCATGCCACAATGATGTTTTATAATTTTTTTTTCTAAACACGTTTCCCGGTTGATTAGGATGCACATTGCTGCTGTTGCTGCTGGGCTGCACTATAGACGATAAGTTGAGCCGCAAAACACTCTGCATCAAATTAGACAAAAACGGAATGGAATGGAAATTATATAAAAAAGGGTTGCAGAACTGCGTCAGTTTCCCATAAATAGCGACTTGCGTTATGTGTAGTAAAAGCGAATTTAACATGCAAATTAACCACAAGATTTTCTCTCCCCTACCATACCGACACACCGACAGCGACAACGAATGACGACGCGACCGTACCGATAACAAGATGCCTGATAAGGCATTGTTGTGGCTGCTACTGCAGCCGTTTGCCGGCTTCTAATTTCAACCCAACATGACGACCACCGAGACGACGACGACGTCTAAAAAAAACAACAACAGCAATTAGAAAAGGAAAATTATATGAAGCTATGGTTATAATCCCCGAACTCATAAAACGAAGTCAAAAATCGATTTAAGTACTCGAGAAAATGTTGTTCTTTGAGCTTTATTGGGGTGGAAAGCCATTTCCAGCTGTCGTCGACCCTCTCGTTTCTCGGTTATGTTCTTTTTCTTTCTCGCTCTTACTCGCTTGGCAGAGAAAAGGTTGGACAAAGAAAAAAAAAAAGTTCGGCCATTGCACTATTGGATTGGGAGTGCTGGGCGAACAGGCTTGTATACGGTACGGCGCGGCGGGCGCATACCATACCTTATCATCAATGGGGCACGAAATTCCTTCTCTTCAAGAGGAGCTGATGGGAGCCTATAACGCCGCCGGTGCTGCCGGCATACAAATTCACTCGATCGACAATAATTATTATATGCTGATGATGGCATGGCGCAAATAACTTTCCTCTATTTCAAACCCCCTCGCCTCCCCGACCTACCCATGGAGTGTGTCAATGGAGGAGAAGCCTCGTTTTAATAGGCCGCATCATCATCATCATCAGCCAACTTTTCAGAAGCGAACGTCTACAACAACGAAAACGAACGACGATGAGCGACAACGCTTCGTGTAGAAACATTTGCCAAACGTGTCAGACATAATAACACCTGAATTTTGCTTGTACAATCGCTTCAGCTGTATACATGTAGAGTTACAGAGTGTTGCCTCTTAATGGCGCTGGTGCTGACAGAAGGTTTTTTTTTTGGGTCTGTTCACATCGCTGGTGATATGAGCAAATAAGAGTTTTTTTTTGGTTTATTTGCCTGATTTGTTTGCGTTTATTTTTGGCTACAAAAAATTAATGCCAATTTTTTTTTGTCTCCATTCAAAACGTGACTGACAGATGGACACGATGGATGATGATGAAGGAGTTGGAGTTTGACAAATTTATCAATCATCAAAAACATTCATGTAAATAAATTCTCTCGAAATGATAGTAAAAATATGTAAATACAAAATAAAAAGATGTGTCATTAAAATTCTACCATTGGGATTGTTCGATTTGTATTTTTTTATTGGAAAACTCTCTCTGTTAGTTTTTATTTGACGTAATTAATTATGTACCTTAATTTATTGCAGTAGAATTGACAAGCGAAATGAAACAAAAAAAAATAAGTAGAATGATTTGAATTTCTGATTCGTTTCCTAATTGCTTCAAGATTTAATGAAAAGTTATAAATTTGTTTTTATGACATTTTCCATTGGAAAATCGGGATTTCAATATATTGATTTTTTTGCCTATTGCTGATTTTTGTGTCAACAAATATCACGATGTTACTATTTTTTCGTTCTCGAAGGTAATGAACACCCAATTTTGATGTTAATTTAGTGTATTCATAGTTATATGTATATTAGCAACAATTGATTTTTTTGATGTCACTTTGACAACTTATAGCTGTATTTTGGGTGGTATGTATCTCGGCTATAGTTTGAGCAATGTTGGTTTTAAATGTGTCCAGAGTTCGGTTTTATTATCACCCGATATATCATCATAAATTACAAACATTCAATTAAAATTTTTGACACTTCATATGACAGCTGAATTTGACAGATGTTAAATGGCTGCGCTAACAACTTAAACTCAAAAAAAAAAAAGAATGACACTTGAGTACGTTTTCTACATAATATATTAGCATTTCCAATGTTTTTTGTGAAGTCAAAGTGACAGATCCATTTTCACACTAGGAACATTTAAAGATCATGTAAATCTCCATAGACAAGTTTTTGAAACTTTTTTCTACAAACTGATCGATTTAAAAATAACGAAAATGTTGGTTGAACCCAAACATTCAATTTTTAACGAAGACATTAATTGACATTGATTGATTTATTTCTCTGATAAGCATTCTTCTATGCGAACGTGTAGTTATGAGTTGTTGTCATTTAAAAAATTATCTTAAATTCGGTTTTGGTCGAAAGGCTTGCAAAGTTACTTAAAAAAAGTAAAGTTTCTTTAACCCTAGTAAATAAATTCACGACATTTGCTGTGAGAAAGGAACAAACAAAATAATATTTAAATACTTTGATTATTGGTAGACTTCAAAAACTGAAGCTTGTGCACACTGTCATTTTTGACATTTATAATAAGTTTTTGATAAGCGAGGGCAGCGCTCAATCTTGTGAAAAGATGAGATTTTATTGAACGATTTTGATAGCTAAAGTGACGAAAAATCAAAACAACTAGTTGCAAACTTATTAAGAAAAAGTAAAGAAGGATTTATGGGATTTTCCATTGGTAAAAAAAATCAGTTTATTTTTGATCCAGATCTGTCAAAACAGAAATGTCATTCATTTATTTTTGATTTGAGATCAAATCCTTAAAAACTTCTAAAAATACCAAACTGTTACAGAAAGATAACAGAAGCTCCTATAAATATTATTTCTTAAGCTGCACTCCACGGATGTGTAAAAAATTGACCAATCCTTAACGCAAACTTGATACTTGGAATTTTGTAAAAAAAAGGTGTTGAATGTGAAAATAAAATAAAATAAAATTCAATGCAAAGTTTATATATGTACTAACCTATCTTTATTTTTGTGTTTCAGAGCGTAAATCTACGTGAAGATCGTGCTAGTCGCGAAATCAACAAACGCGTCAGCTACAAAGAAACAACCAATATAAATAACGGCAGCACCAGCGCATTGGACAATAGAAATAGCAGCAAACAATTAGACTTAGCCATCACATCAGATGACAAAGATTCTCGAACAGAAAAAGACATTAAAAATATGCAAATACAAAAGAATGGAGCACTTAATCAATGCATTACAGAGCTGGCATCTGGTTTCAAGGCAGCCGAGATAAATGCGGAACAACACCAACAGCAACAGTCTCAGAAGCAAAAGCAGCAACAGACCGTCGTCGGTGGTGTTGTTAGGGAAGGAGTTAAGCCAACATCAACAACATCAGATACTGGAGGGAGTAGCAGCAGTTGCAGTAGCAGCTTGGATAGGAGCAGTAATCGATCATCGGACAAACCGTCACACTTTGTAACAGTAATTGAAGTAAATGAGCCCAATACAATTGTGGAGCCGAACAATGTCGCCTCCACAAGCAATGGCAATGAACATCACCAGCCTACGCAGTCTGTTGCAGCGATTGCAGCTGAAGTTGTTCCAGTGAGTTGTGCGTCGGCGTTGCCAGAAACCACTGTTGCCAGCATCAACGATCATGATAGGCATTCGAGTGAGAATGAGTTGACATTTAGTAGTTTCGAGCGTAAGTCATCGAAAATTGAACCAACTGCTCCGCCAATGTCACCGGCTATGACGTCTTCAACTTCAGTTGCTGCAATGTCTTCGGCATCGACATCGCCCTCATCGACGCTTATGACATCGTCATCATCGTTGTTTATGTCAAATATAGATGCAAAGAAAAAGGTCCCACCGAGGTGAGTTTATATGTTTATTTTTATTTTTATGTTTATGTTATTTGTCATTTGTCATTTGACATTTACATTTTATTTTATTTATATATATGAATGTTGACATTGAATACAAATGCTTTTAACTCTAGTATACGTTAATGCACATTGAAATAGTACAGAGAAACAGTAAAGTTTTCTATTTTGTGGTTTAATAAATAAGAAAAAATGAATGTCATTTTAATAAAACAACATTCACCGATCAAAAAGTTGACAGATGAATAATCTGCGGTCAATTAGTCGTTAATAGTCCATACAAAATTTTTAGTTGGTTTCATGTTTGATATGATGTGATTAATAAATCTTTCATTATTTTAGAAAGTCTCTATTTTTGTTTATGTATCTTTGGGAAAAGAGCAAAATAACAACTGTCACTTCTATTTCAACGGTCAATTTTGAGCTGCATGGATGCAATAAACTTAATTATTAAGAATTAAAGTTTGAATGAGTTAAAAACCTTTCACTACGAAATATGACTTATTTTGACATAGTGTTTGCTACCCCTCAAGTCCTCCGTGTACAAAATAAAAAGTGGAGAGAAAAAGCAAGCAAAAATCATTTACTTAATTTTATCGGTTCAAATTGGGTTCTTGCAAGACGGATTATCAGTAAATTTGATGTATTTGACTGTAAATAGAGCGATTAGGACGATTTTTATTTTTGTATGCTGCGTACAAGTCCTCAAATCAAGACCTTCGTTGAAATATTTTTACCTAAAAAAAAATCGCTATTTTTTTCGGTTCATATTAAATTCTTTCAAAACATTTTGTCAGTTATAGCATATTTAATTTTAAATATTGCTATTAAAAGAGTTTTTTTTTATGAATTGTCAAGCAAACGATATTAATGAAAATTCTCATTTAAGACACAAGACCACCGAGTTATTATATTTGTTCTTCATTTTTCACTGATCTAAAACGGATTCACAGTTCAAACATTCGATCAGTTCGTTTTGTCACTACATTTACCAATAATGGCTGAATCACAAACACGCTTCAGCTTCGGCTTCACCTGACGTTTACGAGTTCAGCAATATGAATTCAATGCATGCTATCACAATGGAGCTTTGACCTTACGTTTCGTTTGACAATCGCAAGGAAAAGAACGTAATGTAACGTAATGTGACTCCAAACGGAAGCTCTAGTTCAATTATCTGAATATTTGCTTTGTCTGACAGCTCAACAGCTGTAAAAAAATGTCAACAAACAAAATGCTCTTTGGAGGGATGAAATAATAGAAGTGTCATTTAAAGCAACCTTGAAGCAGGCCCACCGTAACGCAGACGAAACCGAAGCTGAAACGTATTTGTGATTCAGCCATAAGTCTATCCAGATGGCGTCAATAGTAACTTCGACATTTCCATCCTATTCCAATGTTTCAAAATTTGCTTTTGTTTGTCCGTATAAACCAATTAGTTAACATAGGGCCAATAACAGTAATAAAAAGCCTTTGAGTTGGGACTAACATCAGCTATATTTTTAGTACTATATTTAACAAGATGTCAATCTCAGACTGACATTTCGGTTTGCCTACAAGCTAACTGCAGATTAAATGTGAGAAAGTTTGCGTGAAATGATGCAAAAACCAAACACTTTCTCACATTTAGTCTTCTGGCCCATCAAAATGCTTCGTTTAAGTCATCAGGCACATCTAAATGCTTCATTTTTAATGTTTCATGGCCTCGTTCAGAAACTAAACAATCCTAACTAATAGAATCTGAAGTGCTGACATGGTCTTAAGTTGGAAGAAGTTAGGAGTTCAGGTGGAAACAATAGGTGAATTATATCAGAAAACTATTGTTTATGTTCTGCATTTATAAAATGTAATTTTTGGAAGTATTTATTATATTAAGAAAAACATGTACGTAAAACTCATTAATTTTGTTTATTATTAGCAGCACTTTTACCCTTCAAACAATAATAAGTAAATTTGAACTTTGGTAACTTAACATTTTTAAGGAATGAATGAAAATTATATTTTGCGTTAAACTGTTTGAATTCACTAAAAAAAACTTCTTCACGTCAACAATAAACATTAATGTCGATTACATGATCTATTGAATGAGTTTTGACATTTTTATTTTGTGATAAATGTCAAAATTTGCATTTTATTAGATCTGCATTTATTCAACAGGTTCGCTATAATCGTTCTGATAAGTTTTTCAAAACATTGGTGTTCCTTCGATGCATAGTTTTTTTTTTTGATAGCAAATATATTTACTCTTCCATCAATCAAGAATGTTATGGATAAGGTATTTTTCGATTATAACTCTCTTTTTTTAAATTTAGTATTTATAAATCAAAATGGAATTGAAAAATAGTTGCAAGCTTAAATCATTAAAAACGAACTATAAATATACTTGGATTAATTAAATTGACAAAATATTTCGACCGCTGATTAACGAACATTTTTTATAATTCAATAAATTGCGCTCGCACCCTTAACTTGATGGTTCTTCGAACGCATCTTTGATACAATAATCCGAAGTTAATTATGAAATTTAAAGAATTTCGTAGTGATTACTGTAAATTAGTGAATTAATTACAATAAACTGATGTTGAACATGATTTTTTCAAGACAAAAATGTACATTGGTTCGCTATCAACAAAATTACTCCAAAATTAAATCTTAAAACTGACTTTTTCATCGAAAAAACCTCCTCATTTTGTTTTTCCTTTGCAAAGTGCCATCTAGCCCAACGCATCGTTTTTTTTTTTCGTTGGTTTTCACATCTATTCATGAACTAATTGTCAAAATTACAAATACAACAATGTAAACAAACGGGTTTTGGAGAGTGAAACGTACGAAAGATTCCCATCTTGGTAAATGGAGTATTTTTGCTTTCAACTGAAATCAACAAAAAAATGGTTTAAAAACTTGGTTTGACAGATGTCGAATTCCAGCCCTATAATTTTTAAACCGCAAAATAAATAACCCGTTACAAGGAAATTTTGCAATGATCTTCATCACTTAATATTGTAAATAAAATCTACGAAGTGCTCCAGTTTTTTTCTTAAAGTAAATTTCCACGATTCGGGGACAGTTTTTCTGACACAAAACGATTCATGATGAATAGCCAAACCTTAGTAAACAGAAATGTCAACGAATTTTGACATTCTCAACTGTCAAAACACAGACAACAGGCATCGAAGAATCACATGCAGACACAAAACACACACTTTAACTTCTTAAAATTAAAAAAAATCTATTTAATATTTGATTTAGGAAACTAAAATAGCAAAGAAAAAAGCACAACAACATGACATGTGTCATTTACGGATATCTCAATTTATACTCAATTCAATTTGCATATAACCAATTATTTCAACTCCAATTATTCAACTTGTGTCATTTACGGATATCTCAATTTATACTCAATTCAATTTGCATATAACCAAATATTTCAACTGCAATTCAACTTTACAAAAGTCAAAAATGACAGTTTTGTCTTAAAGGTTATATTCCTTATTTCAAATGAGTCTTCCATAGACGCTAGATGAAAATATAAGTGTACAAATTTAATTTTAAAGATTTATTAAAGATACAATTTAAAAACGATGCTAAAAAGAGAGAAAAATTAAATTCAATAGGTAACCTATATTCTTTCTTGTGACACTAATGACATTGATGGTTTGGAAAATGTTAAACGAAGCATGATTTGATGCACAATCAGTACCTATGTAGCTCCACCTATCTACACTATCATCGCTGAATCTCTCGAGAGCACAAACTATGTAGGTTACCCATTTTATATAAACAATGCATCAAAGATGTTTTCTTCTAAATATCAGATCCACTATAAAAGATACCATTCAAATTATGTGATATATGTGAAATATATGACGAGAGAGCAAAGCTTCATCAGAGTGTTTAGGAAGAAGAAAAAACTAAGAAGAAATAAGCTGTGACCTTAATTTTGCCTACTGTTCAGACACTTAATAATATTTATCAAAAGCACCAGCTTCAGCATCAGGCAGCACCTATCTCTACCCCAACAGAAGTATATAGTATCTATAAAACTCAAGCTCGTAGTATAGCAGCAGCTTCCAATCCAACTATCCAATTTGAATCTACCTTGAAGTTCGCCAAGTAGTGCAGGCAATACTCGTATATGCTGCTGCTTAATGACCGGTTACGTTTTACGTTTCTTGTTGTTGGTTTTTTACTTATTTGTCATCTACACTTTGTGGAATACCAGTTTTAAGTCAAAATGCCACAGTTTATACCTCAGCTTAGTTCCAGCTTCAGCTCCAGCTCAGAACGTGGTACCAGTATCATACCACAAATATGGCAACAGCAGCCGTTACCTATGGAACAACAGTTGTACTATTTTTCTCTGCCGTCGAGTCGCGTTGCGTTGCGTCACTCCCCGCACCGTTTTACAGTTTCTGATTAAGTTTATACATTTTTTTTATATAATTTATGCGTTCATATACTCGACGACTTGTACCTTCCTATATTCGAGGAGTAGGTTGTTGAGTCTTCATCAAAACCAACCAACTTTTTGGTGTGTGCTCTGGACCGGTTTCGAAGCCAGTTATACTGCTGGGGCTCGATTGTACCTTTATGGGAGATATAAAAATTAAAATAAAAATAAAAAAAAGCAACACAGAAGACATAAAATCCCTCGTCTACTATAATATGGTGGCTTGGTGATTAATTGCCAACGAATAACAAATTTGTATCACGTTCCAGAAGAAAGGAAAGATAGGGGCTTACTTGGTGGAGTATATTGAGAGACTTAGCAATTGCAGTAAAAGTTGGAGTTTAGAGTTGGAGGTATACTCTGCTCTGGGTCTTGTCCATGTCCATCTGCTCCATAACAAAACCTTTTTGCAACGATGATGATGATGATGATGGTTGCAGTTATCGTGTAATCAATGATTCCATTCCACACCGCATTATTGTACTGATTGATTTCCTCATGTTGTTGTTTTGTATAGGTTTTGCTTTTGGTTTAGTATTCTTGATTACGAAAGTAACATTTTGTCGACCGATTGTCGGTCAATATTTGCAATGGTAATTGCTGGAAAAGCGGACCTTCACTTTGCATTTAACTTTTTTTTTGATTAACTTATTCATACACTTTCGCCAAAAAATATATATCTGGAGGTATGTATGTATATGCAAACCAAATATAGTAAAAAAAAAACAAAAACGTCACTTTGACGTTTGTGTAAACATTTGACATAAGTAATTTAAATTCTGTTTTTGTAGTTTGAGTACTACTTTAGAATTTATAGGTCCATTCCTTTAGTCCGTATAGCAATCAATTTGATTTTTTTTGTGAATTTGACAGGGGTGGAATCGGTTAAGGTGATAATTGACTATCATGTTTTGACAGTCGAATTGACTATTATTTTCGTTCCGTCTGTGTAAGATTCAACCGAATTCAATTCGATTGCACAATTTCAGATTATAATTGTCAAAATTCATTGTTGCTGTGGTAAAATTTTAAAATGATTCCTATAAAATATCTAAATAAAAGTATTAATTTGTCTGTGTTTTAATAATATTCTTACTTTTCTTATGTTTTTTCGAATGTCGTAAGCTTTGTTCGTTGTTTTGTAAGCGGTTGGTAGTTCTGAATAGAAACGACAACTACATGACATGTGTCATATACGGATATCTTAATTTCTTCTCAATTCAATTTCCATTTAACTGTGGTAGGACCCAAATGAGTGTCAAAATATATTGTAATGTGGCCTCACCACAGAGATTTCTTGTGTTAACACCTTAATATGAAAGAAGAGGGCTAAACTAAAAATAAATATATTCTTCTCTATTTTTTTTTTCAAATTAGTTCAGTTTCATTTTGAGCTTCTAAAAAAAACAACGCCGCTTCACGGAATTCGTGTATTTTATCTTATTGAAATTAAATAAAAACTATAAATTGGAATAAACGTTGTTTAATTCCTTTCCTAAAAACGCTTACATAACCAATTATTTCAACTCCAATTCAACGTAAAGGTTTTATTCCTCATTGAAAATGAGCCTCTCCAACGACATATTTGCAGAAAAATGACTATTACATTATTGTTTTGACAGCTTTTTATATATCAATTTGACTACCACCTTACAAAGATCGAAATCGATTACTTTGATTGTCATTTATCAACAATCACCTTAGCCGATTCCACCCCAGGACTTGAGACTAAATGGCAAAGTTCATCACAGACAATTCAAAGTAAGGAAACAGACTACTTAACTACAAGTGCGCCATCTAGATGTGTCCTATGTTGGCAGTGAATAATTCCGCCATTTTTCTCCAAGTGCAGAGCAAAATGAAAACAAAAACCACAGCGAAAAATATTTGTAGAGAGTTGTGTCAGCTGTCAAAAACATTTGACAAGTTCTGACAGTCAGCTGCTGGTAAACAAAAGTGGAAAATAATTCTATTTATTAACATTTTGTTGAGCAGTTAGTACATAGTTTTTTCATTTCTGAAGCTATATTACTCCAGAGGCTCGCAATGGGTGAATTATTTTTGGGAAGCCTATGCACCAACTTCCAAATAGCTTCACTGGCTTCAAGCAACGAAGCCAGTTTCTTTTTTCCTCCGAAGAGAAATCAATTATTTTTTCTTCGGTTTATTTTTTGGAAGTTGAAATTCACTGCTCGTCTTCTTCACTTCTTGCACATCACCAATAACATCGTCAACATCCTGAGTTTCCTATTCAGAAATGTATTGTTGGATCACATTAGACAAATCCATTTTATTTTAAATCAAATATAAATCAAAGTCAAAACACCGAAAGTCAGTAGTAAACATTTTTTTTTTCAATAAAAAAACTAAACGTCAAAATTTCGTAAGGAATTAATATGCCAGGCAATTAAATTGAGAACGAAAAGAGTGGAGAATTGTCTAAGAAATCTAGTACAGCTATCCACTAAAATGACACATTTCGTCGTTCAGCAGCGTACTGAAAAACGTTTTTTTCATTAATGATTTCGTCATAGGGGAATTTTCATTTCTCATCAGCGCAGCGTACTAGGCTTTGCTACGAACTGTCAAACTCTATTCGCGTTCCACATACTATCCACACAATTCGTCCCTGTCTGCGAATAAAAATAAAGCTCATGTGAAAGAAAATCAAAGTATGCGAACATCCACAGTTCGCAGTTCGTAGCTCATGTGCAAGATGCTTAAAATCAGCTCTTTTGGGGGAATCTTGCATTAGATTCGCAGTTCGTTTACGTTTAAGCCTTGGTGACATAAACTTAATTTTATGGTCCTGCAATGAACAAACTTTAATGAACAAACTGTTGGATCGGTGTCCCATAAATTCGACATTTATGTTTATTTAATTAACCGGAGAGCTTTGGCCGCCGTTAGTTTTGTGTCTTAAAAATCAGGTTCTGCATCGGTCATTCTTTGGGCATGAAGAATCGTTTTCATTTTAAAGCGCTCGTGTGTGTGTATCGACTCAGAAAATGGTACTGACTGACGTTTCAGAATAGTATTTATCTGTCAAAATCAAGGGAAAATGGCGGAGTTATTCATAGTTAATATAGCACACATCCAGATGGCGCAAACTGTTTTTTCTACAAAATTAATGTAATGAAGATTTCTTACAAACTGAAGCTTTAACGAAATGATTGATGTTTTTTTTTTTTAACGAAGAGATGAATATCGAAAAACCTCTCTGAATAAAGTCGTTTTTTGGCAGATTTCTCATAGGCAAAGAATATTGAATATTAAATTGGGAAAAAAGTTATTTTTGTTAATGAAATTTTTCTCCGATTTTGTTGTTCTTGAAGCTCATTTGAATTACAAAAAATAACTTATATGCGCCCCACACTGATAACTTCTCATTGGTTTCCTTTAGAATAATCATTTGTTTGTAAAACAACAACATCGATTTTTTGGTTAAAAAATAGATCAGATTTTTAATCCATCAAGTCCTCAGCCTTTTTCCAATAAAATTTAATAGCTTATGGCTAGACAGATAGAAAATAAACTAATATTCTGAATTTTTATTACTGGCTTCCAACAAAAGCCATAAAACGCACATTTTTCTAAACATCAAAAAAAATGTTTGGGAAATAAATCAAATTTTCAAAAAGAGGTTTTTGTTATACTTTTAAATCATGGACCAAGAATTTGTGGTAAAAAATTAAGATCTTTCAGAAGTTTTTGAACCCATCGAGATTTAAGTCTAATACTTTTGCTACATAGATAAAAGAACACGACTTATAAATATATGAAGCCTTATTTCCAAATGTCTTGACATAGTAAAAGTCTGTGTACTTCAGAACACATCCCAGTACTAACCTTTCCGAAACAAGTGTCTTTAAGCGCCATCTACATCTTAACATATCAACCATTTTTTATTTATTTTGATTGTTGACAAAATTATATTCACCCCTGATCTTTTTATAGTATTACTTACTTACTTAAGGTGGCGCTGCAGTCCTGTGTGAACTAGAGCCTCACCCAACAAACTTTTCCATCTAGCTCGGTCTCCAGTTTAACGCTCCAAGTTGGGTAGGGTCACTTCCCACTTGTGCGCGCCATCTGATCCGCGGTATTCCTCTACTGCGCTGTCCTGTGAGTGTGGATTCGAAGACTTTCCGGGCCGGAGCATTGGTTTCCATGCGCTCTCCGTGACCCAGATATCTTAGTCGTTGGACTTTTACCCTTCTGGCTAAGTATAAGTCGCTGTACAGCCCGTACAGCTCGTCGTTCCATCTTCTACTCCACTCCCCTTCGATGCATACGGAACCGTAGATCACATGAAGAACTTTTATCTCGAACCGACCCAAGGTGCTTTCATCCGCTTTGTCATAGTCCATGCTTCTGCCCCGTATAGCAGGACGGGGATGATAAGGGTTTATATAGCGGCACTTTGGTCCCTCGAGAGAGTACTTTCCCACTCAACTGCTTTCTTAGTCCAAAGAAACATCGGTTAGCAAGAATTATTCTGCGTTTGATCTCAGCGCTGGTGTTGTTTTCTGCGTTTACAGCGGAGCTTAGGTAGACGAAGTCCTTGACTACTTCAAAGTAACGTCTGTCGATGGTGACGTTTTGACCAAGACGTTGGTGTTGTCCTTATTTGGCGACAGCATGTACTTTGTTTTGCCCTCATCAACCGTTAAACCCATTTTGGCCGCCTCTGCCTCAATATTTACAAAAGCCCCATTGACTTCACGCTGAGTTCTTCCGATTATGTCAATGTCATCAGCATATGCTAGTGATTGGACAGACTTTTGAAAGATAGTGCCTCTAGTATTGACGTGTGAGCTCCGCACTATTCTTTAAAGCACGATTTTTTTTTTTTTTTTTTTTATATCCGATGGAAATCTTCAAAAGACACTCGGTAAGAATCGGTACCGAGTAGTGTGGGACTCTTACCGCACTAAAACCACCGGTGAATCAGGACCAATCTATGAAAGATCGACAAATGATTTTTATTTCTTAATTTTTAAAATCGCATTGGGGGAAGTTTAAGGTTATAACACTTTCCCGTAGCTTTTAGCCCATCAGCTCATGAGGCTTGGTTCTTCTTAATCTCCGAACATTGTCTCGTACATTTAATACGGTCTCCATTTCAGAGTTAGTATGACTTTGCAGTCGCTGATTGTGTGATACAGCGTGTTTCTTAACCACTTCTGTAACCATTTCAATTTGAAGGTCACGATGTAGATCGCTATTTCTTATATACCAAGGGGCATTTATTATTCCACGAAGGACCTTGCTTTGGAATTTTTGGATGGGTTCAGCATTTGTTTTCTTTGTACAGCCCCATAGTTGGATGCCATATGTCCAAACAGGTTTCAATACTTGCTTATATAACATTAGTTTGTTCTGGATAGATAGGTCAGAGTTCTTTCCTATTAACCAGTACATTTTTCTGTACTTCAAGTTTAGTTCTTCTCTTTTCTTTTTGATGTGTTCTTTCCATTTAAGCTTTGCATCCAAATTCATTCCAAGGTTTTTGGCGGTATTGGAGTAAGGTACTTCTGTACTGTTTATAAAAATTGGAACATTGTTTATGTTTTTGTGTGTAAAGTTTATATGCGTCGATTTTGTTTCGTTTAATTTGATACGCCATTTGTGCGTCCAATCACTAACTTTATCGACTGCATTTTGCAATTTTTGTGTAGCCTTCGTAACGGATTTATATGGCACCAATATTGCAGTATCATCAGCAAAGGTGGCCATGATAGCGTTGATGTCCACTGGAATATCCCTTGTATATAACAGATACAGGGTTGGTCCTAGGACACTTCCTTGTGGTACACCGGCTTCAATTTTCTTAAGTTCCGAGTAATTTTGGTCGTACCGTACTCTAAAGAGTCGGTTCGTAACGTAGGATTTCAGTATTTCGTAGTACTGCATGGGGAAGTGCCTATCCAGTTTGTACTCAAGTCCCAAGTGCCAAACCTTGTCAAAAGCTTGAGCAACATCTAAGAATACAGACGAGCATACTTGTTTTTCTTCAAGTGCCTTTTCCACAACATCCGTAATTCGATGCACTTGGTCTATCGTGGAATGTTTATTTCTAAATCCAAACTGATGGCTCGGAATTAGTCTTCTTTCTTCAATTATTTTGTTAAGCCTTTTAAGTAGCAGTTTTTCAAAAACTTTTGCCAAGCACGATGTTAAAAAAATCACATGACAGCGCATCGCTTTATCTAAAACCTTTTTTGGCATCGAAAGGTTCTGTTAAGTTGTTTCCAACCTTTATGGAGCAGCGTGAATTCTCTATGGTCATCCTGCACAAACGGACGAGTTTGGCAGGGATGCCAAAACTAGACATGGCTCTATGAAGCTCGTCCCTAAAGATGCTGTAATATGCGGCCTTGAAATCGATGAAAAGATGGTGGGTGTCGATTTGGTGTTCTTGGGTTTTTTCCAGCATGTGTCGTAATGTGAATATTTGATCAACTGTGGACTTTCCTGGTCTAAAACCACACTGATAAGGACCTTTCAGGTTGTTGATGATGGGCTTTAGACGTTCACATATTACGGCAGAGAAGATTTAATAGTCGGTGTTAAGTAGACTGATTCCTCTAAAGTTGATGCAGTTTAGAGGGTCTCCTTTTTTCAGGATCAGGCAAACAATACTGAGGTATTGTGTGTATTGGTATCTTCTGCTCATAGAGCTCACGAGCAGCTCTCGTCCTTCTATGCAGCGCCGCTTTGCGTGCCTGTTGTTTGGCTGCATTTGCCTGCCGACATTCCTCATCAAACCAGGGGTTCCTTGTTGGTGGTTGTTTGAAACCCAGCACATCAGAGGCGGCTTCTCTGATTGCATCTTGGCAATGTTGCCACTGGTTTTCGATACATTGTGTTGGCGGCAGAGAACTTCGAGAGAGGTTACTTGTCACTCGGTCGGAAAAGGATTTGGCGATCTCTGGCGATTGTAGCCGTTCGACGTTGTATCTTCTCCCAGCACCTCCCTGTTTTGCCTTGGGTCTGGAAATCCGAAGTGCTACTTTGGCTACAACGAGGTAGTGGTCCGAGTCGATGTTAGCTCCTCGGAAAGTTCGTACATCCATAATGCTGGAAGCGTGTCTAGCGTCGATCGCAATATGGTCAATCTGGTTGACGGTAGATTGATCTGGAGAAGTCCAAGTTCCTTTGTGGATGTTGAGGTGTGGAAAACGCGTACTGGCTACCATGACGTTTCGCCCCGCAGCAAAATCTATGAGCCTGAATCCATTATCGGAAGTGTTGTCGTGCAGGCTGTTCTTCCCGATTATTCCACCAAAGATGTCTTCCCTTCCTAGCTTGGCATTAAAATCGCCCAGGACTATTTTAATATCGTAGCTAGGGCACTGCTCATAAGTTTTGTCTAGGAGCTCGAAGAACATATCTTTGGTGTTGTCATCTTTCTCTTCTGTGGGGGCGTGCGCGCATATCAGGCTAATGTTGCCGAATTTAGCCTTGATGCGTATGGTCATGAGGCGCTCATTGATGCACCTATAGCTCAAGACTTCTTGCCTAAGTCTGGCTCCAATGACGAATCCGCATCCAAATAAGCGCTGTTGGTTTTCGTGGTAGCAGTCACCATAGTAAATATCGCAGTCCCCTTTTTGCCCGGCCCATCCCATCGTATTTCCTGGTTGGCGGTGATGTCTGCTTTATAGCAGTCTAAGGCCTCCGCTTATTCTTCGACCGCGTGTGGTCTGGGACCTAACATCCCACGTACAAATCCGAAGTTTGTTGTCCTTAATTCGTTTGCGTAGGTTGTCAATAGTAAATCCGTCCGTATCCGAGGCTTGATGGTGCTTCGAAACTTAAGGTATTTTTACGTGGCCAGGAAGTCACCCCGACGGCACAACCCCCAACCTGGAAGGCCAGATCCTAAGTATAACTTTAAGGATGGGGAGCCGGATAGAACCGCTCGTTATAGGCCTGGGCTCCGAATAAGTCGAAGAAGCCTTATTATAAGGTGTTCACTAAGTAGTTCAACCTTACTGGAACTGTAGACGCCACCGTTGATTCCATCTTGGAAATTCCTCCGCTACCGTCTGGATAAGGAGAGGTGCCTTAGTGGAAACACCTCTCCCCCTCTGTGGTTTGCTGCCCCTAACAACTTTCCACTGGGGTTAGAACCCAATCTCCAGTTGAGGAACTAGGCACCCAATGTTCACCACGGGAGGTGAGAGTAGGAGTTGTTAGACAGAGGTGGATTTTGAGAAATCCCTGTGGACCCTTGTGTCCTCTTGAATGCACATTTATAGTATTGCATGTCAAAATTTAGCCAACACGAAGATTGATAGTTAGACTTTTACGATTGTAACCAGAAAAGATGTATTTCTACGCCATTCGTGGTTTGAAATGCGTTTTAATTTGTCTCTCAAATTAACTTCATCTTGAAATAAAAATTCATTCATTTTATTTTATTTATTAAAGAAAAAAAACTGACAAAAACAATTACCCACTGCATATTAATTGCAATTTTAAATGCATTTTGTAGTAAACACACAAAAACTGTCAGTTCAGTAAAAATTATTATCTATCGTTTTTAATCTATTTTATTGAAACTAATTAAAACGTTTCTGTTGAATGAAATCCAATCCAAAACCATCAACACTTGTTTTTTGAGAGCTCGCATATAAAGTACTCTAGTTTGTTTTTATTTTTCTATAGTATCTTTTTTTTTCGAGGCTATTTCACTCAAGACCGCGGGAGTATTATAAGTGATCTCTTCTGCGTGCTGTGTGTGGATGAACATCATCTAACATTTTTAATGAAAATCTCCAAATGATGGATGATCACAAGTGGTACACATTTCAAACTAAATGATAAATTAATTTCAATAAAAAAAAAAGAAAGACAAAAACTTCCCCATGCTTAAGTTGATTCTATTTGACATTTTGGTCGATATATTACATTCCTCTGCAGCTGTGTCAGCTTCAGATACTCTCTTCCATATATTCTTTATGGATATAGAATGAGCCCCAAACTAATGTGTCCCCAAATCTTTAGCTCGAACAATGTGAAAGTTGCTTATGGCACGAACGCAGCACATCGCAGCAGCGAGCTTAGCGCGGCACAACTCGCAACAGCACAAATTGTGAACACGCGTCGTCGTCGTCGTCGCAGTCGTTATTGTTGCTGGAAAAATCAGGAAAGCCAAAGAAACAAAACAAAACCAATAATAATATCAAGCACACCCGGTCCGGGTCGGGTCCACCTACAGCATAAAACTCAGCGGGAAAAACTCGATTTACCAGTAGGTGCTTATGTAGCTGTATCCAATCCACCCCAACAAAACAAAATTAAAAAAAAAAGATAAAATAAACTTTACGGCAACGACGACAGATTTATAAATAATTGAAAGATAAATTGATAATTATATTTAAGTCTCATCGACACCGTTACACCGGAAACTGCGACAAAAATGCATTATTTTTTTTTAAAGCAGCATTTTTAGAACTACTTTTGAAATATTTCCTATAAACAATTCTTAATCTTTAATCGAAATGAAAAAATTGATGGAATTATTTATCGATATTTCTCTGGTCGAAACTGGAAACAATCTTTTGCACGTGTTGTCTTCTGCCTCTTAACTTAAAGTGATGTGTTTTCGTCTTTTTTGAAAGCAATTTAACTTGAGAGTGAACTTTCAAACGTAACGCTTGGTTGGTTTTTCATTTTTCATTTAATGGGAAATTAATCACCATTTCCATTTCTATGGTGACTATTTAATGAAGAAAATATGGAATTTCCGCAAAATGTAAACTCTGTTTCGTGTATAACGATAAACAACTACAACACAAACTTGTCAACTTCTCTGTCAACTAGAGCTCTAAAATGTTAAAAGTCTAAGAATTTTACAAAGTATTGTAGAAATCCAGAGTTTGAAAGTAATGATTACAATTACTTTTAATTGAAATCTTCATACAATTTTTCAATTACTTAAAAATGTAATTAAGGATTTTCAATACCTAATTACATGTAATTGTAAAGCCCCTAATTATTTTAAGTTACATAATGGACCATGATTGTACTTGTACTTTTTTTAGTAATCAGTGCAAACAAAATGGAATCAAACATTTTCACAAATTTTCCTAAAACGCTAAGTTCTTTTAAGAGGTGCTTTCCCTCAAGACTTACTTACTCCAAGGTTCTGTTGAGTTGTTTCCAAGCTTTATGGAAGTTGTTTCCAAGCTCCATGGTCATCCTGCACTAACGGAAGAGTTTGGCAGGGATGCCAAAACTAGACATGGCTCTATACAGCTCGTCCCTGTAGATGCTGTCATATGCGGCCTTGAAATCTATGAAAAGATGGTGGGTGTCGATTTGGTGTTCTTGAGTTTTTTCAGGGATCTGCGTAATGTGAACATTTGATCAACTGTGGACTTTCGTGGTCTAAAACCACACTGATAAGGACCTATCATATTACGGGAGAGAAGTTTTTATAGGCGAGCAGACTGATTCTTCTATAGTTGGTGCAGTTTAGAGGGTCTCCTTTTTTCAGGATCGGGCAAACAATACTGAGGTTCCATTCATCGGGCATGTTTTCTTCCGACCATATCTTACAGATAAGTTGGTGCATGCTCCTAACCAACTTATCTCCAGCTGCTTTAAAGAGCTCGGCATTCAAGCCATCTGCTCCAGCGGCTTTATTAGACTTCAACTTAGATATGGCAATCTTTACTTCGTCTAAGTCGGGAGGACGGGATTGTTGGCTTTCGTCGTCTATGTTAAATGGATCATCCTGCCTGACAGCGGAATTCGGTTCGTCATCGCCGTTATACAATCTGCAGAAGTGGTCCTTCCATATCCTCAGCATTGACTGCGGTTCCACTATGATGTTTTCACTTTCGTCTTTGCAGCTTTCGGTTCTAGGTTAATGTACCTGCGAATTTCGTTTAAACTGTTCATACAACTTTCGAACTTCATTCCTGCTTTTAAACCTTTCAACATCTTCGACCGCACGCTTCTCATCCCCTCTGTTTTTTCTTCTAAGAATTGGGCGTTCCACTCGCCTCTTCTGCTCATAGAGCTCATGAGCAGCTCTCGTCCTTTTATGCAGCGCCGGTTTGCGTGCCTGTTGTTTGGCTACATTTGCCTGCCGACATTCCTCATCAAACCAGGGGTTCCGGATTGGTTGAAGAACTCTAAGTTCCTTTGTGGATGTTGAGGTGTGGAAAACGCGTACTGGCTACCATGAAATTTCCCCCGCAGCAAAATCTATGAGTCTGAGTCCGTTGTCGGAAGTGTTGTCTGGGAGGTTGTTTTTCCCGGCGCTCATTAGGCGCTTGTTGATGCACCTATAATCAAGACTTCTCCAATGACAAAGCCGCATCCAAATAAACGCTGTTGGTTTCCTCGGTAGCAGTCACCAGTTGCCCGGCCCATCCCATCGTATTTTCTGAACGGCGGTGATGTTTTATAGCAGTCTAGGGCCTCCGCTAATTCTTCGGCCGCACGTGATTGTTAAGGGACCCAACATTCCACCTGCGTATACGAAGTTTGTTTTCCTTATTTCGTTTGCGTATGTTGTCAACAGTAAATCCCTCCGTATCCGAGGCTTGTTGGTGTTTCGCAACTATGATGTTTTTACGTGGCCAGGAAGTCACCCCCACGGCACAACCCAAACCTGGAGGGCCAGATCCTTAGCATAACTCCAAGGACGGGGAGGCGGATAAACCGTTCCTTATAGACCTGGGCCCGAATAAGTCGTAGAAGCCCTTTAAGGTGCTCACTAAGTAGTTCAACCTTACTGGGGTTGGATCTCAATCTTGTCGAAATTTTGTCGAACTTTTGTATTTTATAATTTTGCAATTTGAAGAAATTCGAAGCCTATGTTCATCGGTATCTCTCCTTTTTAATCATATTTTCCTCTATTAGTTATTAGCAATTTTTTCCAAGATTAAAAAGTTATTCCTAACACATGAGATTTAAAGTTCTTCAATTAGAGGTTTCATTTTGGTATTTAATTAAGAAGTATTTTTGTTTGCAGTACGATGTTCTTTGCACGAAATGTCCAATACCAATTTTCACAGTTGAGTCTAGAAATCATTGACAACGATTCTCCCTTTTAATAGTTCGATTACCTTAAAGGCCGAAAAAATAGGCTTTTTGAGTTTTTTTCAGAAATACAAATAAAATCTCCTTGCAATATTTTGTTCTAAGGTGGTTTATTAGAGTCCCTTTTGTCTCGTCTTAGAATCTCTTTAATTAAAGGTCTATGACTGGACCAACTTGTAACTTCTGTTACTTCTTAACCATGATGATCCAATAGACTGTAAAGTCAGGTGACCTAGGAGACCATTGTATTCCTCAAAAACGTGAAATAAGGTGGCCAGGAAGCATATCACGTACGACGACGTTCATTGTGGTGATAAAAGCGTGAGGATGTGATCAACCTTTGTTGGATCTAGACATTCGTGGATTTCTAGTTCGCGGTCTTCTACAACACTAAAGTTTTAAAAAATTACTCAGCATATAAATATGAAGGAAACTACTGATAGCCGCCGTGCTTCCTATAGTTGCTTAAAAATTTAGGACCAATGATTTTTGTTTTTGAATCTGCACACCAAACAGTTACATTAAAGCTCTGTACCGGTAGCAGAGGCTTTAAAAGCTTACTGAAGCATAATAACGCCATTTTTTCTTATTTACAAAACCGTCTGGGTGAAAATGAGCTTTAAATACACAAACAATAAAGTATCGTCATTCACCTCAAATAACGAAAGCATCTCTAATACAAGTTCTAAACGTTGCGTTGTTAGAACTCAGTGAGTTTTGGCAACTTAGTTAGGAAGTTCGATTCACCCTTAAAGAAACGTCAAACGGAAGAACTTTTAATTTATAAAGTCTGAAATTATTTGCATACCGAGTTTCGTGGACTTTGGAGAACACGAGCTTTTATGCAATTATTTCCGTTGTTCGAAAAGTAGTAACTCATCTCAAAAAATATTTTCCGATCGGAAATCGCACCTAAATAACGCTTTCTAATGTTTGAGCATTATCAATATGAATATTTTTTCAATACTTCTTAATTCTTAGATTGGAAATAGAAGTACTTAAAGGTTTTTCCGACCATAATATTTTGGGACAACATTTTTGAAGTCCTATCAAAAACGAATTCTCCAAAATTTAAATAGTTGAAAAAGGTCTAATGATGTTTGATCAGAAGATATGACTTGAAAATGTTATGCTTCTTTTTTAAAAATTGTTGAAAGCGTTCAGTGGCTTAGCTTTTACTTAGCAAATATCAAGAAATAAGAGCTTCAAAAATGATAGCTGCCCAAATAGCAGACTATTCAAAATAAAAAAATCTTGCTAAAAACATTATAAAGGGTGATTTTTTCGCTATTATCCGTTTGACAACACTGGTTTAAATAGCTGACGTACGTTTCGTGTTTTGTTACACTGTCAAACATCATCAGTTTGGTCTAAAATTTAACTATCTTACAAATGAACAACGCTTGCAAATTATTGAATTTTATGATCAAAATGCGTGCTCTTTTAAGAAAGTTAATCGCGCGGTTTTTACCGAAAAATTGTGTTCAACAACGAAGCTCATTTTTGGGTCAATAGCTACGTAAATAAACAGGATTGTCGATTTTGGAGTGAATATCAGATAGAAAGAGCTACTAATGCACCCAGAAAAAGTCCCAGTTTGGTGAGGTTTATGGGCTGGTGCCGTCATTGGACCGTACTTCTTCAAAGATGATGCGAATCGTAATGTACCTGTAAATGGTGAGCGCTACCGTAAGATGATACCCAAATTTTTGTTTGCCCAAAATGCAAGAGCTTGGTGAACATTTTATTTCACGGTCGGAACCGGTCAATTGGCCGGCTAGATGGTGCGATTTAAAGCTTTTAGACTATTTTTTTGGGGCTATGTTAAAGCTTCTGTCTATACAGACAAGACAACATTGAAAAATGTATTCATGAGATACCGACCGATGGACTGTTTGAGGCGCTGTCAAGGTAAATATTTGCATGAAGTAATCTTCAAACATTAAATTAAATGGACCGTACTATCGACTCAAATAAAGATTTCATGCATTTTTCTGAATTGTATGTGTTTTTTTTAAACTTTCCTAAAAAATCAACCTTTATATAAATATTAGAGAGCTTTTTCGATACTATTTTTTTTGTTCAAATGCTCGAAATTTGTTGACAATTAAAAAAAAAAATTCAATTCCGTAAAAAAATTAGCCCGTAATATTATCATTTAGAATTCGTTCACGGAATTTTCATATTTCCTATATAATATACACAGAAATGTTGATATTTGTTTTTTTTAATGCCTATAGCTTCTGTTTTTGTATTTTAAAATAAGTTTTTAAACATTTCATAAAACAAATTATTTAATTTGAAGACAACTTTGATGTTCCGAACGTCAGCTGTTGAGTGAATCACATGTGAAATATAATCGAGTCAAAAAAACGTCGTCGTTCGCGATACGGAAAACAAAGAAAAACGTCACAGCTTGAGAGACAATATTGGCGTTTTCAAAAAAAAAAAAAAAAAATCCTATCGGAATAAGTCTCAATATTTCAAAATATTTGTTTTTCCCATTTTAGTCGTTATTTATAGTTCTGAAGAATGAATATTCTTATACATTTGCTGTCGCTACTGCTCGTAACTGCTCGTGACTATTCAGCTCTGAGTTACTCAAAATCAGACAGTTCCGAATTTCAAAAATAAAATTTACACCACTTCGTGCGATAAGAAGCAATAAAATATCATTTGATCTTGACTATATCAAAGATGAAGTTATTTCTCGGAATGTTTCAGAAGTGTCACGTGTTCAGAAATAAGCGTAATAAAATAAGTGTTTAAAGCAGTACACGTTCCTATAGAAAATTTCCTTACAATTTAAATTAAACGAGCTTATCACATCTCGTTTTTGAACACCGAGCCAAAAAGATGCGAATCAAGAAATGAATATGAAAAATTGAGGGTATTGCAGTGTCGGTCGTCGTCGGTAAAGTCATTTTTCGAAAAGACGTCTTCCTGTTACTTTATACAAGAACAACCCCAGGAAACATCTTTTCTGTTTCATCTTAATCTTAATTTGAATTTTATCAGATTTTACAAAACAAAAACTCCTATAAATGGTGAATCAAGGAGCATAAAGCCAGCGTATCTTTGGAAAGCATATCACAAAGAACACGTATGTTTCTACGAAATGTTAACCTACGAAAATCATCTAACGTAATTATTCCTATGAAAATGACAATGTTAAAAACAAAAGGTAAAGTTTTTGCCAAATCAAGTTTTAAACTTCCCTTTTGGCATAAAAACACATAAAATGTCTGTTTCCAAATTATTTGTGTCTTTCAACTTGCGACATATAGAAACCAAAGGGCAAGTATTGCATTCGTAAAAATCATATCAAATTCGAGATTTTAATCAAACATAGAACAGTTATTTAATTTTTAAACTAAAAAATCTATTTACTTATAATTTTTTTCTAAGGAAGTCTATATAATATTTGATAGTTGAAAATTTGGATTTTTAAAAACTTTTTTTTTAACACTCGATATCTCAAAAACGGGTAAACTATTTTTAAAGAAGTCTAAATGTTGAATGTATATTTTTAAGCACCAAATAACAGCACACCAAATATATTTCTAAAAAGCGAAAAAATTGAAGAATTTTATGCCATACAAAATTTGTTTAAAAAAAATATCGGTTTTCGAAAATTTGTTGATTTGGGGTTTTCTTGAGAAATTACACGGAACTTAAATTTGTAAAGATAAACCTATTGGACAGGTATATTTTTAAATAAATCTTTGAATAAAGATACTAGTTAGGGCAACTTCGTGCGACCCAGTCGTGCATTTTAGTTTTTGTAAATTTTATTTTTGGTCCTGTGTTTTTATTCCTGATGATGTTTTCTGTATGACTCATCCCCCAAAAACCAAAACAGAAAACAAAATATTTAGTTACAAAAAAGTCGACGAGACAAACACATTTATTTCTATGGCCATAAAATTGGTCCAGAACTCCAGACTTGAGAAGAGACAACAAAAAAAAAACAACTCCAAATCAGAAAAGATATGGAATATTTATTATACTAAACGAAGTGAGTTAAAAACTCATGGATTGGATTTATCCAGTCAGTCGGCAAATGTCTTTTATTGCAATTTAACTTACCCTCTTCCCCTCTTTCACATAAATGAAATGTACTGGGGGATTATGAATTTGTGTATAGAAGGGATTCCCCCTTCAGTTTGTTTTAAAAAAAAAAAGTGAAAGGATATTTTGTCTATGGGGATTGGAGATGTTAAGTTATAAGGGTTATTTAGGGCCTTTGCAAAATAAGCCAACCAAGCTTACTCGTGCGAGACAATTTGTCTTTCACCCTGTCAATTCATTCACCAAAAGCAAAACAACCCTTTACGAAAAGTTTCGCGAATAGAATAAGTGAAGGTGCATTTCCTAACTGCATACAGAAGCAATTTTCAAAATTGGGTTCAGGTTTTAATTATCTCGCTGATTGCTTTTCATGAATGCTAAAAGAATGGCGTCACATTGGGCGTACTTGAGTATGTCTGCACGTACCTAAACATTAAGCTACTTTCTAATAAATAAATAAATCATTTAATTTCAAAAACAACTTGGGAGTACGCAGACCTGTTTATTTGGAAAAAAGCTGTCAATTAAGAAACTCGCACTTCACTTCGCATAGATTCGAACTGGAAAAACGAAACTTCAAGTGGGGTTCTGTCTGCGCACATAAATTGCATTAAATAGATTCATTTATGGAACTGTTTGATGTTTTGAAGAGAATTAAGTTTAAAAGGTAAAATAATTTAATTGCGCGTTGAGGACTAAAAAGTTCTCCTGAGTTGAACGTAATTGCTTAATTCTGGTATAATGGAAGTGATTTGGAATTTGATAGGGCTTTAATACAAAAACTTACGTTTTAATACAAAAAATTACATTTTAATATCCAACAATTGACCTTTTACTTTAAAAAGTTTAAGTTTTTCTAAAAATTTGACATTTTTCCTTCATATTTTCCAAAATTATAATTTTGAACTTGTTCAAGGACTTGATATTTTTCAAAAAACTGAATTTGTTAATAAATTTGATATTTGTTAAAAAATTTGATATTTGTTCAAAAACTGGATATTTGTTCAAAAATTGAATATTTTTTCAAAAATTGATATTTGTTTAAAGATTGTTAAAACAAATTACTTTTTTTTAAATGATTTTTTTTTAATTTGATTTTTGTTCAAAAAATTTGATTTTTGTTTAAAAAAAATTGATTTTTTTCAAAAAAATTTGATTTTTCTTCAAAAAATTTGACAAAATTCGTATTTTTTGCTCGAAATTCTTGTCCGAAAGAACGACATGACAGCTACTTGCAGTCCTTATATTCCCCCTATTAATTTATTCTTGTTTTATTTTTTTCAAAAAATTTAATTTTCCTCAAAATGATTTTTTTCAAAAAAATTGACTTTTCTTTAAAAAAATTGATTTTTCTTCAAAAAAAATTCGTATTTTTTGATCAAAATTCTTTTCTTTAAAAAATTTAATTTTTCTTTAAAAAATTTGATTATTCTTCAAAAACAATTTGATTTTTTTTTTTCAAACTATTGAGATTTGTTTAAAGATCGTTAAAAAAATTCACTTTATTTTTAAATGACCATTTTTTTTTTAAATTTGACTTTTCTTAAAAAAAATTGATTATTTTTTTTAAAAAAAATTGATTTTTGTTCAAAAAAAAATTGATTTTTGTTCAAAAAATTTGATTTTGCTTCAAACATATTTGAATTTTCTTCAAAAACAATTTGATTTTTCTTCAAAAACAATTTGATTTTTCTTCAAAAACAATTTTATTTTTCTTCAAAAACAATTTTTTTTTTTCAAAAACAATTTGATTTTTCTTCAAAAAATTTGATTTTTTTTTCAAAAAATTTGATTTTTTTTTTCAAAAAATTTGATTTTTTTTTCAAAAAATTTGATTTTTTTTCAAAAAATTTGATTTTTTTTTCAAAAAATTTGATTTTTTTTCAAAAAATTTGATTTTTTTTTCAAAAAATTTGATTTTTTTTTCAAAAAATTTGATTTTTTTTTCAAAAAATTTGATTTTTTTTCAAAAAATTTGATTTTTTTTTCAAAAAATTTGATTTTTTTTTCAAAAAATTTGATTTTTTTTCAAAAAAATTTAATTTTTCTTTATAAAATATTGATTTTTCTTCAAAAAATTTGATTTTTCTTCAAAAAATTTGATTTTTCTTCAAAAAATTTGATTTTTCTTCAAAAAATTTGATTTTTCTTCAAAAAATTTGATTTTTCTTCAAAAAATTTGATTTGACATAACAGTTACTTGCAATTTGATTTTTCTTCAAAAAATATGATTTTTATTTAAAAAATTTAACTATTTTTTAAAAAAAATTAATTTTCTTTAAAAAATTGATTTTTCTTTAAAAAAAATTGATTTTTCTTCAAACAAAATTGATTTTTCTTCAAAAAATTTGATTTTTCTTCAAAAAATTTGATTATTCTCCAAAAAAATTGATTTTTCTTTTTCTTTTGTCCAAAAGAACAACATGACAGCTACTTGCAATCCTTATATCCCCTCTATTAATTTATTCCTATTTTGCTTCGTATCCAGGCAGATGCCAGATGATGCGTGACTAAGGACCATAAAGACAGTAGTGGTGTTATTCATGGGTCGTGGGTGTAAGTTAACAATAATCATCAACATAAACGACATTCATTTTAATTAAATTAAAAGAATCTTGTTGAATTAAAAGAACCTACATAATAAAAATCGGTGAACTGTCATTTGTAGAAATAAACAACGAACTCAACGAAAGAATTTCGCCAAAGTGTTAAAAGCAATTAAGAAAAACTGACTTGATTTTGTTTTCTACAAAAATCTGGTTGCAAAAGAAGACAAAAGTATAAAAGGTTTATTGCTTGTGGCACCTGTCGCACATTCTGCTGGAGCATGCCATTTATTCCTTCTCCTTTCTGCTGTGGGTTCTTTTTCTTTTAAATGTTTTTATTTGCGATCTTGATCCAGTTCCAATTAACTTAATTTTAACTTGTTTATTTTTTACGTTTTATTTTTTTGTTGTTATTGTTGGTATTTTCCTTGCCATAAAATAAAATTCAACCAAACGAACGTCGTCATCGTCATCGTGGGGTTTTTTCTGCGACCTGCAACTGGATGGTAAATTTCAATTGCCCACGAGTAATCGGATTAAAAGTCATTGCATTGAGAAAAGTTAATTTTCGCTTTAAGTCAATTATATAAGGGTATGTACCTACTACCTTGTAGAAGGGCCGCGTTACGTTACGTCTCGTCGACCCACCGACTGAGTTATCGAACGGACGAACGAACGACCCTCGTCTGATATTTAGCTGCTGGTGTAGCAGAATTTCTTTCTACATATTAAGAGCATTCGAAATTGTAATTTGCATAATAGTTCAGGAAAATAAGATATTCAAATCTGCAGCTGCAGAAAGAATCAAATATTTATTTTGACATTTCTCCCATAGTAAAAGTGTCAGAATCGGCAATCGGCATTGATAATGTAGTAGATTTTTTTAAATTAAAATGGCGACAATCTCCTGACGGTATCGATTTGAAGCTTTGTCAAATATTTTTCCAGATAAAACCCAACAAATTGAGAATCGCACGAGCTACAATGAGTTTTTGCAATGTGTTTTGTCAAAAAAATCTACAGTTTTAGAGAATTTTATGCAAAATGTTTTGCATCAGTTTAAAATAAGATGACTTTTTAGAAAGTGTTATTGGCCTATGTAAATGAAACTCTCCACTAAAATTCAGATTTGTCAGAATTTTTTCGAAGTAAGATTTTTTTGTATCTTATTTTCCTGAACATTTAAATGAATGGTATGAATAACATACACCTGTTTTGTTTTTTTTTTAAAACTTTTGAGTTCTTTTTCTAAACTGATATTTAATTAAAATAATTTATGTTAAACAAAAATAAAATCGAAAAAAAGTCCACAAATTCAAAAGATTTTTGTGTTGAAGCAGCGTGGGTGTTCATTTATGACATTTCTGTGTGACTGAACGTGAACATCAAATCAATTTGAAGATTTTTCAACGATTTTATGTGCATATTTCTTTTTGTAGAAATGTTGTTTAAGTCTATGATGTAGAGATGAATAGATTTTTTCGTCCGGAAGAGAATCATCACACCTTAAAAGAATTTAACTTTTAAATGAGCATAAGTTTTATGCGGATACTAAAACTGAAAGCTGAAATACTGCAGGGTTGATATCGTCATATTGATTCTCCGTCTGTGTGAGGATATGCAATCCAACCCTATTTAATTCGATTGATAAATTTTCAATAAGAGTTATCAAAATAAATTGATAAATAATATAGAATAGAGCAAGTTATTCTTAAAGGTGTCCACTCAGGACTTGAATATTACGATATTTACTCAGATTAGTTTTGGAACGATATTTATAAATGGTGATTTTTTAAAAGCTATAGGAAAGTTAAAAAAAACACATACAATTCAGAAAAATGCATGAAATCTTTATTTGAGTCGATAGTACGGTCCATTTAATTTAATGTTTGAAGATTACTTCGTGCAAATATTTACCTTGACGGCGCCTCCAACGGTCCATGATCGGTCAAACGGCCGGTATCTCATGAATAAATTCTTCAATGTTGTCTTCCAATACATCAATTGAAGCGGGCTTGTCTGTATAGACAGAAGCTTTAACATAGCCCCATAAAAATAGTCTAAAGGCTTTAAATCGCACAATCTAGCCGGCCAATTGACCGGTCCCGACCGTAAAATAAAATGTTCATCAAACTCTTGCATTTTGGGTAAAAAATTCAATAATTTACAAGCGTTGTTCGTTTGTAAGATGATTCATGGTTAAATTATAGACCAAACTGAAGATGTTTGACAGTGAAACAAAACACGAAACGTGCGTCAGCTTTTTAAACCAGTGTTGTCAAAAATATCCAAAAAATCACCCTTTATATGTCAAAACTTGACAAAACAAACTTAAAAAACTATTATTATCTATTATCTTAACATAGAATTTCTATGAATTTGAATCCAAACTTATGTTAACTCTGTTCTATGAACTTGGAAAAGATTTTGAACTAGATTTGGCATTACTTTTCTCGAAGTAGTCTTTCTGACTGGTTTGTAATTTCATACTTTTTTCCTGTTTGAATTGGAGGATGTTGATGAGCTTTGGTTTCGATAAGACAGCGCATTACTAGTATAAGTCCTAGAGCCTAGACGAATGAAGGCTAGGATGAGAATATTTGTCACGTTATTGCTGACCGTATGTCCAAACTGCTGCAAAAAGGAGCCTAAAACTGGGTCTCGGCTGGAATTTACAAGTCAGCCGTCGCCACTATTCGCCCAAAATCTTTTTTGAAACGTAATGACAAGCCCTTATGTTTATAAAAAAAAACTAAAATTTTCGAGCATTACATTAAAGGGCCTATTATGGATCAAGACAACTCAATTTGAAGACAAATGCAAAAAAAAATCGTATTTGGGAGACAACTTTTTTTAGTTGAGTAGACCAAATACGTTGCCTACTTTGTGCTTGTTTTGTGTCAAAATCAGCTGTGTAAAGTAAAATACGTAGGAATTTCAAAATTTTGAATTCAGTGCAAAATTTTATAAAAAAGACAAAATAATAGGAAATGGAGAGTTCTATTGATTTGTTTCTTGGAAATTCGGTAGAAGAAAATCCCCTGAATGTTGCGCTGATGAGAAAAAATATTCGAGATCACTCCAATCCATTGGAACTTCCAAACATAAAGTGTTATTTATAAACAAATTCTTTGATGAGTGTTGATTTTAATGTCTTCGTTTTGTTTCAGATTTATAAGTTATTTTAGACTCAACAAAGACGCATTTGTTTATGTGCTAAATGAAATCAAAGATCATTTGAAACAATCACAGCGTTCCTCCGCCAATTCTCAAAACTCTGCACCGCTACACTACGTTTCATGGCAGAAGGAAGTTACCAAAAGTGCAGTGGTAATGATTTTAATTTAGACCTTGCTCAGCCAACAGTTTCGGTAGTGCTAAAAGAAGTGCTAGACGTAGTAGAAAAACGTATCTGTCCACAATGGATTAAGGCTCGTATGACAAATGATGAGATGAATTTTTAGTTAATTTTTTTTAATTACTTATTTTTAATCTAAAAAAAATATTTTCTTACAGATGTTTATATTATTATTTGTAAAACTTACATTTTGTTCTCCATTTTCTTAAAAAAATTGGTTTTCAATGAACTGTTGATGCCTACCGTTATTTTTTTGTACACACAAATGCACTACACAATTAGTAAATATCAGTTGCTGAATTTTGACAACAATCACAACTGAGAGACAACTCAACTGGCTTACATAATACCCCGAACACACTTAAAAAGTCAACCATTTTTTAGTTGACTACTGGTTGACTTGTGACAGTCAACTAAACGGTGATTTTTTAAGAGCTTGAGAACTTTTTTTTAAAAAAAACGCATACAATTTGCAAAATCTCATCGATTCTTTATTTGAAACGTTAGATTGGTCCATGACATTTACTTTTCGAAGATAATTTCATTTAAATGTTGACCGCGGCTGCGTCTTAGGTGGTCCATTCGGAAAGTTAATTTTGGGTAACTTTTTCGAGCATTTCGGCCGGAATAGCCCGAATTTCTTCGGAAATGTTGTCTTCCAAAGCCAGAATAGTTGCTGGCTTATTTGTGTAGACTTTAGACTTGACGTAGCCCCACAAAAAATAGTCTAAAGGCGTCAAATCGCATGACCTTGGTGGCCAACTTACTGGTCCATTCCTTGAGATGAATTGTTCTCCGAAGTTTTCCCTCAAAATGGCCATAGAATCGCGAGCTGTGTGGCATGTAGCGCCATCTTGTTGAAACCACCTATCAACCAAGTTCAGTTCTTCCATTTTTGGCAACAAAAAGTTTGTTAGCATTGAACGATAGCGATCGCCATTCACCGTAACGTTGCGTCCAACAGCATCTTTGAAAAAATACGGTCCAATGATTCCACCAGCGTACAAACCACACCAAACAGTGCATTTTTCGGGATGCATGGGCAGTTCTTGAACGGCTTCTGGTTGCTCTTCACTCCAAATGCGGCAATTTTGCTTATTTACGTAGCCATTCAACCAGAAATGAGCCACATCGCTGAACAAAATTTGTCGATAAACACATTTCGAACCGAACACTGATTTTGGTAATAAAATTCAATGATTTGCAAGCGTTGCTCGTTAGTAAGTCTATTCATGATGAAATGTGAAAGCATACTGAGCATCTTTCTCTTTGACACCATGTCTGAAATCCCGCGTGATCTGTCAAATACTAATGCATGAAAATCCTAACCTCAAAAAAATCACCCTTTAGTTGTGATCAGTAATACCGATTGCCGGATTACAACTCAACTTTGTTCTTAGTTGTCTTACATAATAGGCCCCTAAATTATACGCCTTTTATTTCATCTTTAAAACCACAAGTCTAAAAAAAAACAAGTATACAAATCATAAAAACTCAGAACAAAAGAATAGACCCTGTTATTTGCAGTGAAAAAAATATTTCAAACTCATCTGACGTTTTCTTATGTCAGTATAGTTATTTGTACAATAAGTAAAACAGGATAAGATTTAGAACGCATGAGTCTAACTATAGCAGAGTTTCTGACTAAATGTAGTTTGTTGTACTGTTGTTGTTATTATTCTGACCATCCCTGACAACTAGGCCCTAGTTCTCAAACGGACTGTTGCGCCACCCAATTTATCTGTTTTATTCCTTTTCTTTCATTTGACAGATGATAGGACAATTTAAATACAATTTTCCATTGGTTAAATCTATGCAAAACAATTGAAAATATAAGTCTTTTTGTGTTGATATTTTTTTCTGACATATAGCTGTCAAATTTTCATTACATTTTCTTTTCTTTTTCCACTGACTTTGATCTACTAACCAAATCTTTTAAAACCCATTTAATATTCAAGTAATATTGAATTCAAAAATATTATTGTCCAACAAATAAAAAAGCACATCAGTCAAACTGACAGATATAAATTGTATTCAGGTCGTTCAATTTATTATAACTAATGTTAAGTGAAAAAATTGATATTAAGCGTTTTGACAGATCAAAAACAATGATTTTTTTCCAATGTAAATTAATTTTACGATAAATATAAAAAATGTATATCCAGGTAATTTTTATAAAATATTTAACACTGAATGTAATACACAAAAATGAGTTTTCCAAAAAGATTCCATTGGATGTAAATAAAATGCTTTTTATTACAAGTAATAATTTTGTTTTCTTGTAATGCAAAATTAATGGAAAACATTTATATTCCAGCTGGCCATAGATCACATTTGTTTTTTAAGTAGGCAGGCAATAAGACACATATCATTTATATCTTTTCTTAAAATTCAGCTACGCGTATTCGCATTTTAATATATTTTCCACATCAACATTGTGTATACACGGTGTATACTTACAGATAAATATTAATTGCTTATGTTAAGGCCGTGCCCATCCACTACAAAACAACAGCGTGAACACGAAAAAATGTTCATTTTAAATAATTTTTCCAAAGAACAAATCGAATGTGCAAGCCATGCACTTTGTTGAAGAAAACAACAACAAAACCAAAAATAAAACGCGTTGCAATCGTGAATCACACTATTTATTTCTATATAATTTTCTTTTTTTTTTAATTATACTTTTATAAACGTCAAACGAGTAGTTCTGTAAAAACTCTCATACCTATTCTCGAAAAGTTGTTTTATTTTCATATATCGTGCCTTAGGAACTAAAGTACATGTGTAACTATACAGTTAACGGTATAGTTTATCATGAAAATGTCTATCATAGATGGCGCTGCGAAAATGTAGTTTTGCAAATGACTCGCAACTGCAATCTACTTCATGTGTATATGAATAATAAAAACCGTCTCGCACGAACGAAACACGCTGTTATAAAAAAAAAAACATATAAATGCATATACCTATTTTATATTTTCTGACTTCAAAACCGAACACAAAATGAAGGCAAAAGGCGCTGCATGATAACATCACACGTCATGAATCTTCATCAGCTACATAAGTTATGCCTTGCCTTTGCCTACCTAGAGCCCTCCTTGTTAGCTCTCTGATTCATTCATCAAATGAATTTTTTATCACCGTAAGCAATATGGAAATATTTACCAACAGAGTAAACGAAAAAATTGCACAAACATGAATTACACGCGGCGACGAAGACGATGATGATGATGATATTCGCCTCGTATAAATGTTAAATAGGTATAAGCTCAAAAGAAAATATCAAATAAACAGAAAAAAAACTATACAAGAAAAACGCAGTATAAAACCTCACCCTGACCCGTTGAAACGTAGCAATACTAAGGCGGGACTAGGGTTGTTCAAGGGCCCTGTGAGCACATCAAATGGAACGGGCCCATAACTTTGACTTTTTATAGCATTTGTATAAATGAACTGTTGCTGGCCTATTTCATTGTTCGATGCAACTTAAAACTAGACTAGAAGAGGGCCTATTGACCACATTAAAATGGAGAAGAAAATACAAGATGGCACTAAAACGAAGAATAAAACATGCAACATTCTTGATGTGCGGCTGAAAAAATAATCTCTTGGCTTGACTGTACGTCCGAAATTAGGCTCAACTCAATTGGTGCAACTCGTAAATTTGACAGAATATTAGCTGTCAAATCAAAGTAAATATATAGTGAATAAAAATGGTTTGTTTGTTTTTCATCTGTCAAGCCATAATATGTCAAATTCCATTGGAAAATGGCTGAAAACGCAATAGATTAGAATGTATCAAAAAAGTCTGAATTTTTTTTTTTAACAAAAATTGTTGTTTTTTTTTGTTTAGAAAAATTAAGAATTTACAAAATTGCACGTACAGTGACAAAAAAGTTAATTATATATACGTTTGTAAGTTTTGTTAGCGAGTGTGATAACCTTTCGCTTTTATAACATCCTGAACTAGTTTTGAAGTGACTTCCGGTGAAACGGCTTTAGCTAGTTTCTATGACTTATTTTTGATTCTCGGAGTTTTCTTCGTAAATAATCACAAAGATGCTCAATAGGATTAAAGTACCTAATCCCTAGGGAGGATAAGGCAATAGCGATTTAACATTATAGAGAAGTCACTTTTTTACTATCCTTGATGAATGTTTAGGGTCGTTGTCTTGCACAAGTAAAAAGTCGTCTTTAAGGCCAGTTTTTAAAGCGCTGGCTTTCAAATTTTATTTTAAAATTTGTAAATATTTGTTTTTATCCATTGTTGTTTCTATAAAAACTTAATTTCCCACACCATTGGACCCCATAGCTCTCCAGATCATAACATTTCCGCCCCCATGTTTAACCGTTGATTGTAAATTCTTCACATCTAATGCTTTTCCAAAAATCATCTGGTTTCGAAACGTATGCATTCATAGTTCAAGCGTTTTGAAAGGTTTGCTTTTGAAATATAGTTTTTTTTTACCGTGCGACCATTATTTCCCTTTGAATGCAGAAAGTTCCGAACAGTTTGAGGGTTAAGCGATATTCCATCATTTGCTTGAATGTCAGCAGCTATTTTAGGAGCACTAAACTTGGGATCAGCCTTTACCAGTCGCTTAATTTTTCGTTCCATATGAGCGTCTAGTAATTTTTGTTCGACCTTTTCCTGTGGCCACTTCAAAGCTTTTATTTTTCAAATAACTTTTTAATACATATTGAACTTTAGACCGTGGTCTAACAATAGTTGACGATATCTCAGCATAACTTTTTCCGTCGTTTCTTAGTTTAAAAATCAGTTTTCTTTCTTCCAGAGATACTTTTTTTATGGGAAGCCTCCATTTTCAAAATAAACTTCGCAAAATTAAAAAAAATAAAACCAATTGAACAGATCAATGCACCACGGCATACTGAGCCTAGATCTCTCAATATCATTACAGTACACAATTTACATTTCAAAAGAACCGTTATTCCCATTTTGTTAGAGAAGAGAGCAATGTACGAACATTTGTTTGATGTACGAGCAATTTTTTGACATTCCTTACAAAATTCTACTAACGGAAAAAAAACCATGAGGCAAAGCTCGAACATTCTGTTGCATTTCCTATTATACATTATAATTTTATCGAATAAAGTCAGAAACCCATTTATTTTCAACTGCTGTACGTGCAATTTTTTGATGTAGTGTAGGTCTTTTGACAGGGAAGGAATATTCTATAAACGTCAAAATATTATAAAATGTATGTCAAAGTGAGAGACAAACCATTGAAGGTGTGTCAGAAGTCAGAGAATGAACTAGTTAAACTTTTCCATTGATTGTCTAATCGTAAATTACAACCCTAATGGACATCAATTATGTCTCGTGTAAATTCCGTCTAGATTAAAAACTCGAACGCGCCCAATTAGATTTTTTCGTATTTTCTAAATTTTTGTTACTGAGGCTATATACATTTTCCGTAATGCTAAAAACCCGAAATATTTGGCATCATTTTTGACCACGGCAATTCAAATATAAGATTATTCCTCGATGCAGGTCATTGGAGGTTATGCTATGATGACAGGAGAAAGCACTACATTTTTGAAGCATTTAATTCTAACGGTTAATATTAACCAATTTTGACAGTCATTCATATTTTGAGATTCGAACGAAACTTTGATTCGAGTGACTAGATCTATTCATTCGAATGAATTTTGTTTACAGAAAATGAACCTTATTTGGGGGATCAGCTGTTTTTAATGATTTGACATTTGGATTTGAGTTAGTGTGACCAAACTAAATTTTTATTTTTCGAAAAATCTCATTTTTAATTCAGAGTTTGTCACAGATTTCCAGTTTCTGATTTAAAGAATTAAGTGAAGTTAATAAAGTGATAAAAAAAACATTCAAGACATGAAATTGAACATTTTTCAACTAACGTAACCATTTTGGTTTAAATTTCCATGTTGTGTTGATACCGTTTAAAATGTTATGTACACTACCGGTCAAAAGTTTGAGACCACCTCTGAAATTTGAGAAATATCGAGTTTTAACCCCTAAACTGAAGTTTTAGGAAAAAAGTTAATACGTGAAAAAAGTGAAGAGCCTGTCTAGTTGTAAAAGAAAGAAAAATATAAACTAGTTTTGTACTAAACATAAATTATTTATTTTAAAAACCAATAAAAGTTCTGAATTGAGTTTTCATCAAAAAACCATCCTTTAAATTCCATTATTTTTTTTACAATTCTGGGCAATCTTCTTACAAGGTTTTGTATTTTTTCTTGTGGAATATTATTCCAGCAATTTTGTAGAGTTTCCCAAAGAGCAGATTCCGAAGTTATGTGGTGATTCCGGAAATTTTTGCCAAGCTCTTCCCATAAGAGCTCAATGGGGTTAATATCTGGAGATTGCGGTGGCCATACCATTACTTTTAGAATTTCCTCATCTTCTTTTTGTTTCAGGTAACCCCGGCAAAGTTTTGAAGTGTGTTTCGGGTCATTGTCTTGCTGGAATACAAAACCTACACCCAATTAATCGGAGTCACGATACCAAAACGTGGTCTTCCAGTATCGTTTTATAGACTTCTTTATCCATTCTTCAGATCACTCGTGTTAGATCTCCTACTCCATTGAAGGAAAAACATCTTCACACCATTACTCAACCGCCTCCATGCTTTACAGTTGGGACCAAACAGTCTGGTAGCATCTTCTGTTCAGCACTGCGCCTGACGTACACTCTGCGATTTGAGCCAAATATCTCAAATTTGGACTCATCACTCCATAAGACTCTGTTGAAGTCTTCATCTGTCCAATACTTATGGGGTTTGGCCCATTCCAACCGTTTGATCTTGTTTTGGGGTCGTAGAAATGGGCACTGCAACGCGCCCAAAAAGTCCAGCATGCCTTAGCCTTCGTTGTATCGTTGGTAGAGATAATGGTTCTTCCCGGATTTCATTGATCTGGATGCGTATTTCTGGTGCTGTTTTCTTCCTAGAACGCTTGCTTAGCGTGATGATAAGCAGATCTTCGGTTTTCGTCGTAACTCTATGTCGTCCTGACCTCGGTTTATCCTTAAAACCGCCGGTACTAGAGTAACGCTGTATGGTCCTGTGAGATGGTCCTTTGGATATCTTCAGTTTTGTGGCGATTCCTCTTTGCGAATAGCCTTCTTCAATAAGGGTCATAATCGCAGATCGCATAAACCCAGGCGCCAGGCACAAATAAAGCAACACTTTGAAGGTGGTCTCAAACTTTTGACCGGTAGTGTATATTCGTCACGCATGGTCTCACTTTCAATTGAAATGAAAACAATCAAAGTTAATAAACTTCAAATCGGTGTTGTTTTTCTTATTTTGGACAAAGTAAACAATGGCAATAGTTTTGTTTCTTAATTCTAATGGCTATTGAGCTTCACGGCAGCATCTCTCAAAAACCGGTCAGCAAGCATCTACACGGTTTACAAAAAACCCTTTGCGACCTCTGGATTCTCCTCCATCAACCTTCTCAGGACTTCTTTTTGCACCCTATTGATTCAATTAGAATGTGACTGTGACCTTTATAAACTAACAAAAAAAACTCCGTTAATTACCGTATAAAAATTGGATGTCTCTTTAGCTATTCACCAGAAAATGTCTAAACGACCTAAAAATGACATTTGATTCGAATCATTCGAAAGTCAAAGTTTACTTAGTTTTTTTTTTTTGAATGAACTTTCGATTGAATCAGCAAACTTTTGAATCGATCGAATCTCAAAATAAAATCTCAAATTCGAATAACTTTCGATCGAAAACAAATTTCGAAATAAGCGTGAGTGTTGTCAAGATCTGAATTGAATTAACTTCTCATATGCCCAAGAAAGGCAAGGGTGTTAATCTCGAAAAGAATTTAAATCAACGAAACAGTTCAATGCATCAAAAGTTGCAGACAAAATATCGTTTCTGAATATAAAAAAAAGTGTCGGAGACAAATGGGAGCCCTGCGGAACACCATTTCTTGTTTTTCGAATTTAAGACTTTAACAAACGAATATGACTTATATTGAACGCTTAGAAAGTCGATATCAAAGCAAGTGTTTTCGATAAGAGAGCTTAATGCCAAGCTCTATCAAGTGTTATAATCTTTCTACACTGATAGTCCCAAAAACCACCCATTTAAAAGCGACATGGAGCCCCAAAGGTAGTTGTGTTCGCACTTCTCGGTCGGCACTGGACAGTAGTTATGGCGATGTCATGGTGCGCATAGCGGTCTATGATTGCCTTTAATGCTCTTAACAACATTTTTTGCCCTCAGAAAAATTACGTTCGTAAGGGAACTAACCATACGAATACGTAGAAGATACAGCTAGGTATAAAGAAAATCCGCTTTCGGCGAATTACACTTGAGTGATTAGTTGGGCCACTGGTTAAAGTAGTGTACATCACAAGATAGATAGATACAACGAGTATGATAGTATCTTGAAAGTGTGGATATGCATTTTGAGTGCATGTGCATCATCAGAACTTGCTTCTGGGGCATGCCATAGGCCTTCCCAACTTAATGCATCGTTAGCATTACTTTTTTTTTGTATAACTTGTTTCCAGCTGCTTTACATCGAGTGTATCCAGTAAAGCATCAGTAGTGGCTCAGTGGCAGCCTCAGAGGCTCATCAGGCACAGAATGCCATCTCCCCATCTTGGAGCACCCTGAGAGGCTTTCTTTCAACTTACATGGAATCTTTTTTAAACTTTTTGTTTTGTTGTTATTTTTTCCATTTTTCTTTTTTACTGAACTCAACTGATGTCTGCTGAGACTGAGGATTTTTTAAATTAAATTTAATTTCTCTTTTGTGCACCTTGACATGATGAGAGGGGGTGGTGATGGTGACGATGATGTTGGGAGTGGAGAGTGGAGGTGGACGTGGTGCTGGTGCTGGAATCATAATATCAATACGTGCTTCTTCTATTTGAAGAAGCCATCGTAAAGATAAAGTGGAAAAAAAGGAAAAAAGATAATAAAAAAAAAAGAATAACATCACTTTCAATGTGGACATAAAGTGTTGTTGTCATTTATCTTAAGGCCTTTTGAAGCCGCTGTGCAAACTCATGATTGCATATGTTTTTTTTTCTACTTTAAAAAAAAAAAAAAAGATAGGAAGGTAGATATTTTATAGATATCTATTTATGTGCATATCGTATATACTTTGTTTATAAGAGCTTTACCATTGATGAAGGCCATAAACAGTTTAGTTGAAAAGTAAGGGAGCATATTTTAAGAAATAAAAATGTTTTATCGATACAGTGAGTCAAAAAGACACATTTTTCAAATTCAAAATTCTAATGCTTCTGTGACTTTGGCAGCGTAAATTTGTTTGTATTTATTACAATTACGTAGGTATACCCTAAATATACCGTTTCGTTACCTTCAACTCGAGCTCATATTTTTTAACGACTTTATTATTGATTCTTCTTATGTGTCTCAATAAGTGGAAACCACTTAAACCTACTTGATTCATTGCTCAAGAAAACAATATCTTGAACTTGAGTTCAAAAAGCTTGAAATTTTTTTGACAATTTTAACATTGGAACGAGGAAATTAGGGAATTTTACGGGTTGGGTTCGATATCCCGCTTTTTATATTCCCTTTTCTTAAAATCCCGGTTTTAAAATATCGTGTTTTATAATACTGCTTTTTTATAATTCCGTTGTTTATAATCCGGCTTTTTGTAATCCCGTTTTTTATAATACCGTTTTTGATTATCACGATTTTGCAATCAAAACTTGTTGTAACTTGATACAATCAAGGATTGTCGATCGTCGATCATTGTGACTTTTACTTACAAAAAAGTCATTGTGAACTACAAAATGAAATGTCAAATGAGTTTTCTTTGAAATTATTTCTTTCTAGTTTCAATTTTAAGTTTTTTTCGAAATGTTTGTCTTTGATTCGGAGAGTGAAAGTCAAGGCGAAGAAGTGTCCTGCGCTAAAATTAAAAGAAGATATTTGAGAGATAATAGCAACCCATTGGAATTGAGTGAAAATGAGTAGATATTCAAAAAGAAAAGAATGATCATGCCTAACATTTGTAAAACAATTTTTTGATTAGCTTTGTGCAGCAGTTTAGAGTCAACAAAGAATGTTTTCGCATCAGCTCGTTAGATCTTCCAAAAGACAGAAGAAGGACATCAGTTCTACAGCTTTGTGCAACATTGAATATCCTAGCCAGTGGGAGTTACTAAACCAATGTTGGGACAAATGTGTTGCTATATATGGCACAGACAACAGTTTCCAAGTTCTTTCGCCGAACGTTGAGTCTCCTGGAAAATAAGTTTTGTCCCCGATGGATTAAATTTGAGAGCTCTTAATTGGAACCAGTTTGAGTCCCTTACAAAACGTTAGAGGCTGATTATTCTGATATTATTTAGATCGTTTAGATCGTTAAAGAAGAATTGCCCTAGGTAATTCTTGCGTTTTCGAGCTAGAGCAGGGCATGTACAGAGAAGATGAAGAACTGTTTCCTCCTCTTCTTCGTCCTTACTGCTTCTGCAAAAGTCATTTGAGAATACGCCTAGTCTCGTGGCGTGCCTTCCTATTAGACAGTGTCCGGTTATGACACCTATTATCGAGCTTATATGCGATCTGCTTAGAGAGGTCAAGCACCTAAACCGTTTCAGTGTTGGCCAGATGTTTTTTGTGACTTGACACGTGGTGATGTTGTTCCACCTGGTGCCTGTCCTCCTCGCAGCGCCTTGCCAGTACTTGCCAAACGTGTTGGATGGGCTGTACTGTAGCGTTCCTGGCGAGTTCATCTGCCTTACAGTTACCTGGAATGTCTCTATGGCCCGGGACCCAGCAAAGGTGAATATTAAACTATTGTGCCATCTCCATTAGAGATGATCGACAGTTATGGACTGTTATAGAGTTTGTAGAGACAGAGTCCAGAGATTTGATAGCGGCCTGGCTGTCAGAGAAAATACGGATATCAGATGTTGATATCACCATTTCTTTAAGCCAGGACAAGACATCCTTTATCGCCAAAAGTTCTGCCTGGAACACGCTACAATAATGATTGGGAAGGCGGAATGAGGGACTTAATTTCAGTCGTTCAGAGTACACACCTCCACCAACCCCTTCTTTGGTTTTTGAGCCATCTGTGTAAAAGTGGATTGACTCATCCTCGAAGAATGTCCTATCCTCCCAAAAAGTTCTGGTAGGTATAGAAATCTGGAAATTCCTGTCGAATTGTAGTTGGGGGATGGTGTAGTCTGTATGCTTTGGAATTGATTCTAAGTACCTTAGAATTACGGAGTGGCCAATGTTGTTGTTAGTCCACTGCGACGAAGCTTTGAGGCGAATAGCAGAGCTTGCAGCTATTTGTTTTTTAAAAATGTCAAGAGGTGTTAGGAGAGTAAGGTGTCCAGTGCCGCAGATGGGGTCGTTGGTCTTTATTTAGCTTATCCCTGTTTATACCATTCTCTAAAGAAGTCCACTATACTGCCACACCGTACATTAAAATCCATCTGATTACCGATGTGTATAGCCAATGCGTGATTCTGGGTTGTAAGCCCTGTTTATTACCAATAGCTTTTTTGCAAGAAAAGAGAGCTACAGTAGCTTTTTTGATTCTTTCCTGTACGTTGCGTTTTTAATTTAGTTTTTTTATCTAAGACAAGAGCCAGGTATTTAGCCTCGTCTGAAAATTTTAATTGGATTCCTTTAATATAAGGAGGGTTGATAATTTGTATGTCTTCGAAAATAAGACCAAATCGGTTTTGTACGGGTTAACACCCAGTCCACACCGATCAGCCGAAAGTATTAGTCTGTCTAAGGCATTTTGTAAGAGTTCTTTTAGGATATTAAGATGCTTTAATGAAACTGCTATAGCAACGTCGTCCGCATAAGCTATCACTCTGAAACCCTAGTTAGGTTTTCATTCACCACTAGGTTCCAGAGGAGAGGGGATAGAACACCACCTTGCGGTGTCCCTCTACTAACGAATCGTCTGCCAGAAGAGTTGCCCAGTTTTGAGTTAATTATTCTGCTAGTAAGCATTAAATGAATTAACTCCCGAAGCGAACTCTCTACATTTAGAGATGTTAGTGCAGATGTGATTGCAGATGTGTCCACGTTGTTAAAGGCACCTTTCATGTCAAGGAAAGCAACCATAGTGAACTCCTTATGATTTAGGGAATATTCGAAGGTGCGTACTAAAGTGTGTAACGCTGTTTCCACCGATTTACCTTCTTGAGATCTTTTTGTGAAGGACCCTCTGTGTTTAGGGATTCAATCAGTTTTCCCCACAGCATATTGCTATTTTTCCTCCCTCGGGCAGTTTTAAGAATTCAATAAATTGGTCAAAATCTCAGTCCGTTTTTTATTTATTGACATATTATTTTGTTTTTCCATTTTTCTCATACAAAAATCACTTCCGCCGATAACTTATTTTGGTCGAGTGAAAACTTCTGTTTTAAACATCAATTTGAAGTTTGTGTGCTGCCAAATCTGGCGAAACAATCGAGGACACTCGCTTAAACCAAAATGTGTGCTGCCAATGCTCGATTGTATCGACTAAACTCGGTTGTATCAAGTTGAACTGTGCAATGTAGGCTATATGACGCAAAAGATTCCAAAACGCTAATTTATCATTTAAACCATTTACTTTTATTGTTATTAGGTTTAATGCACGTATTTCGTAAATAAAACACGGGATTGTCTGGATTTTTTTCGAGACATTTTTAGAATTTTAGAAGACGGGATTTTAAAACTTTTTTTTCGGGATTTTTTGAAAGCGGTTTCCGATACGCTCCCAAATTTTTCCTTTTCAAACTGTTTTGACATCTCTCTTCAGTTAGACTTTTCAACTTATCATGGATTAGTTGGAACACAAGAAAAAAAGCTTTCAAATTGTCTACATAGAGTTAAAACTATTTGGTGCTGTTTTAATGCTAGTGACATCATCGGTCTTTATTTTTTGTTAGACATCGGGATGGACCTGCCTGTGAAGGTAAAGGTTATAGCGAGCGGTATCGAGCCATGCTGACCGAATAATTTTTAAAAACTAATCAGCTTAACGTCGTTGATAAAATCTCTTTCCAACACGATGGCGTACTTTTCAATTTATGGTGAAAGAAATTTCACCTACAATATTTCTATTTTCTGTTGCTATTTAAAGATCTCAAGTCCTTGAAAAAAACACCAGAAACTTACAAAGTTATTCTGGTTGTAGTGTTTGAAGTCCCACTTTTGGGATTATCTAGAGTGGTTTGCTTCGAGCCAAAGTGTGGCTTTTCGGAGAAGATGGTTTCTGCCCAAAACTTACTCAGTTTATTTAGAAGATTTAGGGTGCTGTCTTTGGTATTCTGAATTTAACCGAAAAACAGGATCAGTTGATTCTCGATGGGCCTCTTTTTTTTATATTGTGCGCGCACTAAAGGGGTTATGAATACCCTTATAATGATTTAACACAGTGCAAGCAATTTGGAAAGGAGAAAAGGGTTATAAAGGAGATGCACGCTGGTTTTGAATGCCAGCACATTGTAATAAGCGATAAATATTGAGTCAGATAGAACATTCCACATTCGCGTAGTGCGGCTAAAGAAAGAATGTCTGTACTCTCTTAACAGTACGCCCGAAATTGAGCTCAAGGGTAAACTGATGGGGATTCCTAGCAGTACGGCCATTACGGTTGAATTGTTTAAGGGGAGGAATGCAACTGGCTATTTCGCTAGAGCATTGATTATAAAAATTACGATAAGACAATGACAGGCAAGAGACCTTGCGGCGGTGTTCAAGAGAAGCAAGTGACTCAGTGAGAGAACGATCACCTATCATTTTAAGAACTCTTTTCAATTCTATCCAGAAGACTCAAGTACGTTTTTGGGGCTCCAGTCCCAATATGATAGTTATACTCGAGTCTAGGACGAATAAAAGCTTTGTAAATTATAGCCAGATCAGAAGGGGTAAAAAACTTCTTGCATTTTTGGCGATTTCAAATATGTGATCACTCCACAGCAAGTGGTTTGTGAAGCACATATCTAGGACTGATAGTTGTTCAATCTCCTCGATGCAATTAACACCCATGGATAGTGACATTGGAAAAAGGTTACGCTTTTGTGACAGTTGACAGCATTGAGTTTTCGAAGCATTAAATTCTTAACGGTTTTTGAATCCCCATTGAACAATGCTGTCAAGATCAGAATTTAATGAGCTTATCATACGCTACCGTTGGTAGTCCACATCCGAAGAACAAGGATGAGAATCTTAAAACGAATATGAAAAGCAGAGAGTACTATCATCAGCGAAACAATGTTGTGGGTTAGAAGTTTCAGACAAAAGATCGTTTATAAATATAAGGAAGAGAGTCGGAGACAAAACGGAGACCTGTGGCACACCAGCGTTTATTTTGTGGATATCAGATTTAAACCCGTCCAATACTACTTCAATTGAACGTTCCGAAAGGTAACTTCTAACCCAACATGGTAGAGATTCGTCAATAACAAAAGCACGCATTTTCAGTAAGAGAGCTTGATGCCAAACTTTATCAAATGTCATTGAAATATCAAGTCCAATAATCTTACTTTCTCCAAAACGATGTAAAGATTTGTTTGACTATTTGGTGATAAACCATGAAATCACTAGGGGACCTATTGCAACCAAAGCCGAGCTGCCGGTCATTAAGAAGCTTTCGTTCTTCAAGATATTTCTTAAGCTGAAAATTGATCGGCGTTTCTATGACGTTGGAAAGAAAGGGAAGTAAGTGCAAATTAGACGATAGTAAGAGGGGGAGGAGGATTCGCCTTTTTTAGGGACAGGCTGGACAAATGCAGTTTTCCATCCACTCGGAAAGAGAACAGTAGAATAGGACAGATGGAAAAGCTTACGCAGTGGTTTTGCCAGCGTTGAAAAACACCTCTTCAGAACAGTAGCGGTGATACCATCTTCCCTACTGCTGCGCTGTCCTGTGGGTGTGGATTCGAAGACTTTCCGGGCCGGAGCATTGTTTTCCATGCGCTCTATGTGACCCAGCCATCTTAGTCGTTGTACTTTTACCCTTCTGGCTAAGTCTACGTCGCTGTACAGCCCGTACAGATCGTTGTTCCATACGGGACCGTAGATCACACGAAGAAATTTTTGTTCTATCGAAGCTCCTTAAGGTGCTTTCATCCGCTTTTGTCATAGTCCATGCTTCTGCACCGTATAGCAGGACGGGGATGATAAGGGTCTTATATAGCAAAACTTTGGTCCCTCGAGAGAGGACTTTACTACTCAATTGCTCTCTTAGTCCAAAGAAACAGCGGTTAGCAAAAGTTATTCTGCATTTGATCTCAGCGCTGGTGTTGTTTTCTGCGTTTACAGCCGAGCCTAGGTAGACGAAGTCCTTGATTACCTCAAAGGTACGTCTGTCGATTGTGACGTTTTGACCAAAACGTCGGTGTTGTATGTCCTTTCTAGACGACAGCATGTACTTTGTTTTGCCCTCATTAACCGTTAAACCCATTTTTGCCGCCTCTGCCTCAATACTCACAAAAACCCCATTAACATCACGCTGAGTTCTTCCGATTATGTCAATGTCATCATCATATGCTAGTAATTGGACAGACTTTTGAAAGATAGTGCCTCTAGTGTTGACGTGTGAGCTCTGCACTATTTTTTCAAGCACGATGTTAAAAAAATCACATGACAGCACATGATCTGCCGTAATGTGAATATTTGATCTACTGTGTACTTTCCGGGTCTAAAACCGCACTGATAAGGACCTATCAGGTTGTTGAAAATGGACTTTAGACGTTCGCATATTACGGCAGAGACGATTTTGTAGGCCATGATAAGTAGATTGATTCCTCTATAGTTGGTGCAGATTAGAGGGTCTCCTTTTTTCAGGATCGGACAAACAGTACTGAGGTTCCATTTATCGGGCATAAAGGCCCAACTGTAATAGGCAAACATAAGCTTAGTCAAAAACCCAACGAAAATTCACTCTAGTTTGTGAAATTACTGCACACGTATCTACATGTCAGATTTTACTTATGCGGCGAGCGACTGGAATCGCTCTTACTTAAGTTTGCTTAAGTTAACGAAACTGATAAAAATTGAACGAAACAGTGCTAGACTCCATTATGTTCACTCGTATTGAGATTCTTTGTATTCGCACGTTTACTTGTGCGCGCATATGCTAGCTTATGCCTGTTATAGTTGGGTCTTAAGTCGCCACTAAATATTCGAAAAACCCAACTCACTCTCAAACTTTTCAATGATAAATTTCCAGTGTTCTAATGATGTAGCAAAATTTTGATAGCAAGTAACATCACAAAAAATTGAACGTTGTGTACGAATATTTTCAATAATTTTCACATTAAAATCGCTAAAAGCGATCCATAATAAAATAGTGCAACTTTTTGAATAATTTGACAGCTGTAGAAAACTTTGAATGACAGGAGATATCAACAAAATTAAAACCGATACTAACAAACTGACAGTCATGAGCATGTGACAAACTCCCCCGATGTAAGTGCCCTCTACCAGAGAAACCTTTAAAACATTTCAAGTGAAAATATTCTTCAATGGGGAACGCACTTTTTTTGGTTAAAATTAAAACAATAACATGACTGTTCTTTTCTTCGATTTCTACCACAGTCACGAAAAAATTGAGTACACTCACCAAACAAAAAGGAATCTTTGTTCAAACGCAATTCAGATTAAGTTTCTATAATCATCATCATCTTCAGCTTTGAACTATGATTTAATGTACAAACAAATTTATGGTTTCCCCTTAAAAATTAATTTCAAATTCATAGCAAAATCTTTTCTTAATGAAAACAACGTCTCTTTTATTCATAAGAAGAAAATAAAATTCTTAAGAATCTAATTTAACGTTCTGCACTCTATGAACTTTATCCATCCTCTAGCACCTTCTTGATGATGGACATCACCCTTAAAAAAATAAAGTATATCTCTTTCTCTTAGTAATTCAAGATTAATTTTTAAAATTTTCATTTACTTTATTTCTTGGTTTGTGCCAAAGTGTACAGGTAGGTACTTAACTTACACAAAATTACATATAAAACTTTATAAAACCTTTTCATCATCCGCATCATCCATTCATCCATCATCAGTTGGATGGATTTCTATGGAAACGTATTAGAACCAAGGTCAAAACGTGTCGTTTGTCACATCTATAAAAATGTGTGTTGTATCTTACTTTTTGCACACAAAATGTCATCGGGGTGTAATGTATAAGGTATATGTACAGAGTAAGGTGACTCATTTCTACCCTTTCTAAGGATTAGAAGCGTACACTAATCTTTTGAAGGATGAAAAAAAAAGATAAAGTTGGTTAGTTAAATCCGATTAAGGTCCCACAGGTCAGCAAACGCAAATGTAACCAAGTTTTAATAGTCGACCACCCTCGCCGCGCAGCCCACATGATTTTAAATCTTAAGAACGAGAAGGAAGGTACCTTGTACCGGATGTCCTTCATGAAAGTTTAAAGAGAGTGAGTGTAGAGAGTAGGTATACGGGGTCGATTAAAAACCCACTGACATGCGCTGCACCGGAATTCGTTGTTGTAAAGCGTCCTTACAATTAAAATAATAGGCTAACTAAAAAACAGAAAGAAAACTAAGAAACAAAGGGAAGACAAAAAACAACAACAAAAACAAAAACCGCTGCACCTATTTGCTATATTTAGCTTTGCACACGTTCCTTCCATTGTTGTTTACAACGGAAGTCCTTCTGCCAAAGATGGAAGTATAAAATACACATTCGAATAATTGCTCACAAATCCTACCTACCTACTATAGTCTCTCTCTCTTATTCAAATCCTCAAACCCTAAAAATAACCCACCTCCAAGCTCATAATACGGTCCCGACCGTTCGCCCACCCGCCACGGCCATCCATATGCTACCGCCGCGCCACCACCGACCGTGCTTCGTGCATTATAAGGCAAGGCAGTCATCAGGAATCTGGGTCGAGTGATGCTTGAAGGATATTCCATTGCAGAGGCGAACGTGATATACAATCGCTAGGGTATAAAGGCTTGATGTATCTTTTATTCGCTCAAAGTACATATCTTGTTTTTTTTTTAAAGTTTTTCTTTTTATTTTCTTCTTCATTTATTTATGTATTTTTTTATTTGAACCATTGCTGGTGGTGGTGGTGCTGTATGAAAGCAATGAAGAGAAAAATGAATAAGATAGCGCCGATAGGAGAGCAGAGCACCTATACACGGTTTTGTACAGCTCCGGATTAGACAGCTGTCAGGGTCGGTTTTAAAAGGGCTCATGGTCAGGTCGAAAAAAGAATGACATTTCGTCGATGGTTATTTATGACGTTTACTTTAAATGTGTTTCTAGTAAGTTTTGACAGCTTATAAATGACATTTCTTTACCAGTCTTGAGTTATGATGATTATTCCAAATGTGTTTCTAGAAAAATTTGACAACTAAAAATGGCATTTTCTTGCCATTCTCGAGATATGACGTTTATTTCAAATCCGTTTCTAGATAAATAATAAAAATAACAAATACTTACCGTTCTCGAGCTATGACGTTTAGTTCAAATGTGTTTCTCGAAAAGTTTGACAGCATATAAATGACATTTACCGATTCCGAGATATTACATTTAATTCAAAAGTTTTTAAAAGATTTGACAGCATAAAAATGACATTTCTTAACCGTTCTCAGTATATAACGTTTATTCTAAATTTGTAGAAATGAGGTACGACGTTTATTCCAAATGTGTTTTTAAAAAAGTTGTACAGCGTAGAAGTGACATTTATTTACCATTCTCGAAATATGACGTTTATTCGAAATTTGTTTTTTAAAATGTTTGACAGCCCAGAACTGAAATTTCTTTAAAATAGTAAAGATATAATGTTTAGTACAAATATGTTTCTAGAAAAGTTTGACAACTAGGAATGGCATTTCTTTGCCATTCTCGAGATATGACGTTCATTTCAAGTCCGTTTCTAGATAAATAATAAAACTAACAAATCTTTACCGTTCTCGAGCTATGACGTTTAGTCCAAATGTGTTTCTAGAATAGTTCGACAGCATATAAATGACATTTACCAATTCCGAGATATTACATTTAATCCAAAAGTTTTTAAAAGATTTGACAGCATAAAAATGACATTTCTTAACCGTTCTCAGTAAATAACGTTTATTCTAAATTTGTAGAAATGAGGTACGACGTTTATTCCAAATGTGTTTTTAAAAAAGTTGTACAGCGTAGAAGTGACATTTAAAATGTTTGACAGCCCAGAACTGAAATTTCTTTAAAATAGTAAAGATATAATGTTTAGTAGAAATATGTTTCTAGAAAAGTTTGACAACTAGAAATGGCATTTCTTTGCCATTCTCGAGATATGACTTTTTTTTCAAATGTGTTTTTAGAAAGGTAATAAAAATAACATATCATTACCATTCTCGAGATATGACGTTTAATCCTCATTTCATGTGTAATGTGTGACGTTTTAATCCAGGCATCCATGTTTAGTGTAACGTCAAAAAAGAGTACTTTTCACACATTCTTTTTAGAGTTTGAGAAATGTGTTAGAAAGTATGTATTTATTTATAAATATAGTGACATTTATTTTGCGGTTCCTTAAGTAAAGCTAGGTTTTTGAACTTTTCCACCTAAGTATTATTTAACAAGCCTGCACATAGCTTTAGAATTGCGTAACGCTTTAGAAGAATTTTTACACTGTGTTAGATTGTTATCCATGGCAAACGCTCTACAAATTTAATTACACATTAAATGACAGTTTGTCAGGTGTCAAATGACAGCCTTAGCAACTTAAAACGTAGCTTTCTTTGCTTTTTTTACCAGAAAGAGCAGACAAATATAGAAATCATTATTACCTCGGAACCTTTTCTCATTTTCAATAAAGTGCGCTCATGTCGATGCACTATTCTACTGGGTGTGTCAGCCTGCAGTACATCTTTTTTATTCCTCTGGTGACATCATAACGAAAACATAAGCTCCATGATGCAGACATTTTCATTTTAGCTTTTAGCTATCAGAGATAAAAAATAAAATATAACAAGAAAACAAAAAAAAAAACAAAACGTTGTTAGTTCGACGACGACGACGAATAGCTCTGCAATTTTCTTATGTCTCTATTGCAAATTCCACGAAAACAAGCTCTGACTCCCTGTAGGTATGTAGGGTAGGTTAGGTAGTGGGTGCCTCTACTTTACCGATCCCATCAAGTGCAGTACAGGGATGCAATCTTAGGGCAGAGGGCGAGAGATGTGTAAAGTTCTTGATAGGTTGGTTGATATAGACTTTTATAGAAATATATCAAAGTACATAGGTTTACTTTTGTTTTTCGTAGTTGCGTTTTTTTTTTGAAGGGAGAGAATGTGGTGTAGGAATTCTGCTTGGGTTTTTCTTTTCATTTCATTTCAATTCAATTCACTTTTGAATGGAGATTGATTCAGTTCAGACTATATTCACTTCATAAAAATAAGCTCCACAATGGAATAAATAAGAAAAAATTGTACAACTACCTTTAAATTCTATTTAAGAGAGGTGGAACTTTTTTTTTCTTTTCAATTTTCAATACAATTCAATGATTGAGAAGAATTATTATGTTTTTAGCACTTGAATAAAATCTTGAAAGTAAATTTGAATACGTACTCAGACTGAAAGCTATAGTGCAGGTACACACACTTCAAACTGAAGTTGTGGTTTAAACCTTTTTTGAATTTATTTCCGTAATGTGTTCGATTTTGATCGAATTTATTATTGATTTTTTTTTTGGTGAATGTATTTTCCAACGAGACTGTGAAAGGTTTTTTGAGTTTCTGCAAACTGTGGACTTAAATTTGATAATAGTTCTTCAACGATTTATTTATGTTAATTAGGCAAATATTTCAATTCTTTTTTATTACAAATTACCCTGATTGAACCTCTCTTGGATCCTTTTTGAAGAATCATCGAGCAATTCAAATTAGGGTTTGTTCGATTCCATTGACAGGTCGTTGAGAGAATTCGACTGTTTGTTTACATAATTATATGAAAAACTGGGTGCGTTTCAACTGGATAAAGTAGACAGTTCTTGTTCATCGTGTTCGCCATTTTTGTATACCGTTTTCTTTTCAATTGAACACAATAAAGGCGAAGCATGTGGGAAGATAGTAAACGTATATAAATGTCAAAAGCTGTTTACTTTTTAACTGAAATCTCAAATGTTAATTAGTGACAGATAACCATTAAAATTCTTTTCAACAATAAATCCTAGTGTTAAGGCACTTTTTAGAGCTGACTTAGTTCTGCGTATGTTCAAAAAGGTTTTCCAATAGGGAAATGTTGATTTTGACAGCATGTGGCGGCCACATTGTTTCTTTTACTTTCTGTCAAAATACACTGGTCCTTCAAAGAAGACAATTGAACGTTTGGTGGCTTATTTCGAGTCCAACGGTTCAGTCAACAATTAAGCAACCCAAAACGCAGGATCTGCCAAAAACATCGTCGCTGTTAGTGAAATGTGTGAAAATCCAACTGGCCCAAGAGTTGAAACCAAACGCTCATTAGATTTTTGAGCTTTTATAAGTTGATTCCAATTTTTACGAAACATCCATCTTGAGCGATGAGGTCCATTTTTAGATAAAAGGAAACGTGAATAATCTTAATTGCCGGATTTGCTGGTTTTGACACCAATCCACGCGAGATTAATGAGGTGCCAATGCATCCAAATAAAGTTACTCTTTGGTGTGAATTTTGGGTTGTTGGCGTCATCGGTCTGTGTTTCTTCAAAAATTATAGCATTATGTCAATGATCACCAACTTCTTATGTCTTGAATGGGATAATATGGACAACGAAGACATGTTTTTAACATGATGGTGCTATAAGTGTCACACAGCTTAACACACAATCGATATTCTTCGCGAGGGATTTCATGTGTGATTTGACCCCTTTAGAATTTTACTTGTAGGAATTTCTTAAGTTGCAAGTCTATTTTGGAATAAGCCGTAAACTACCGTGGCTTTCAAAGACAACATAATCGATGCCATCTGTCAAAGTCAGCCTTCTTTATATACCATACATACGAGCAAAGCTTTTTTTAATCGCTCTGCTTAGATTTTAATCGCGAATGATCTGATTAGCAAATCTTCACAGATAATTATTCTTACTTATTACAAAACAGAAAGTCTTCGAAAAATTCGATTTTCGAAAAAAGAGCGACGAAGACGGTCAAGAAAAAACATCCAAAAACAAAAGTTAAACTTTATGGTACGGTGGTCTGTACTTGAATGCCAGATCCTTCTTTTATTTTCTTCTTTCTCTTTCTTGTTTTTAATTTTAGTACATTTTTGTTACAATAAAAGATGGCCGATGATTTTGAGTGGCGGCAAATTTGAAAGTTTAAGAATTTTAGTACGAATTTAGGATCTTGACATTTTAAGCTATAATCGCAATGATTTTTTATTTACATTTTAGAATTTTAATTCAAATTTAGGTTTTAAGTTTTAATTCAAGTTTAGACTTAAAGTGTTACATTTAAATTAAAGTTTAAGTATTCAAAATATCAAATTAAAAATAAATTTAGTTTGAAGTCAAAAGTTCATTTAAATATAGATTTTAAGTAAATTCAAAAAGTGAGTTCAAGACAATTCAATAATAGGTTGATGAACTGCTGAACACCCAGTGAAGCCGCGACTACCATTTAAACGACGTTATATTCAATTTTAAAATCAACACACCTTCAATGGAAAACCCTTTATAACACACTGTTTATTCATTGCGATTCCTTAGTTATTAACCAAATTCTCTGGGTTTACATGAGTACACTAAAGTTCTTAAGGACATTACAATTTTTCCCAAAAGATCTTTTATAAGATCATTCTGTTACCAATAATAATTGCTTTCTTAGTTTTCGAAGTTCAAAAAAACTCTAAACATTAAAGCATCTGTCAAAACAATATGTGCCCATAAAACACTTCTAATACACACAACATACACATGACATTTGAAGCTTATTCCTTTCACATCTAAAACATACAATAAGTAATCCTTAAATCCATATAATACACTGTCTCTGTCAAAAAAAATGTTCTGTACGTTCAGAGTCGGAGGAGAACTGTTTGTTTTTTGTCTTCTTCTAGTGTCAAACAAACACGTCCGGAAGCTTGAATCATCTTCCCTTTTTTTGACATTGATAAATGAAGCCGCAATAATCTGTCAACTTTGTTTAACAAAAAAACAAAATTTAATTAGTATAATTCTGTCAGAACTTTTATAGAAAATAACAAAACACTTGCATCCATCTAAGAGCTTCTTCGTCTTCTTCAATTCTTGTTTCTTTTTTAATTTAAAACTAATTAAAGAAACGTCAAAATCTTTGACTCATAGACATTTATTGTGTTTGTAGGTATATTTCCAGAATCCAGATCCAGAGCATCGTTGTCGTCGTTGAACGTAGGCACATAAAATACATAGAATCTTTGAAATTTAAAAGTTTTATTCTCAATTGAAGCGTTCAAATGAAGAAGGGGGTAAGTGACATTTTTGAATTTTTCTGGTTTTTTTCACCAACGAAGAAGGTAAATGAAAACTTAAATTTCTGTGTCATTTGCGTCTTTCTACGAGATCTAGTTTCCAATATAGCCTTACAAAAAATGGTGTAAAGGAGGTAAATGCATCACAAAAGTGCAAGATATTAGTAGAAGAAGGAGTTAAAATCACTTAACCCCTTTACGCACTGAAAAATCCAAATTGAAAACATTTTTGTTTGCATGAAGGAGTTAAATACCTAAATACCCCCTTCATGCTACTGAGAGAAATAAAAAAGAGACAATGATTTTTGGCATGAAGGAGTTAAATGCACATTTACCACCTTAATGCAAATAATTTATGATACAAAAAAATTTGTTTGAGAGTGACGGAGTTAAAAAAAACAAACAAAAAGAACTAAAAATGTCACTTAACTCCTTTGTTATTCCTTTGAAATAAATTTAAAAAAAAAATGTGTGGAAGAAGGAGTTAACTGCACTTTTTGAGCAATGTTATCAAAAAAATGTATCTTAAAGCTATTTTTATTGAATGAAGTCCTTATATTTTAAAAGATTGTTATGTGTTTTATTTTTCTTCCTTATTAGAAAGTTTCAGTTGTAAGCCCAAAAAAAGTTCTAAACAAGAAACTTTGAACTCTTATATCTCAAAACTTCACTAATGTCACTTAACCCCTTCTTCATCTGAACGCTTCAATTCAAGTTCTTTTCTTGTATAGGATGTTCATCTGACAATCGCAAGAAACATTCAACCGACAACAACAACAAATGATAAAATTCTATGAATTTTATATTTGAATACAATATTGCATCTGCGAAATGCAATTTGCATTACTTTCACTCTCGAGCAATGACATGACAACGATGACAATGACGGCGAAGACGACAGCAACGACAACGAGACGTAGACGAAAAACTCGGGAAGCCCCATTCTAATCAAGCAAACAAATCCACCCATCAGCAAATTCAATATTCCCCGCCTGACGCTGGATGATTGTCCCAAAATATCTAACATAAAACTTTTCCAAAACTACATAATACGTGATGCGCTTTATTTTTGCCGTCCTACTGCAACTTTGCTCATCTCTTCTTACACCTAGTATATTCGATTATTATTATTATTATCGCATTGCACAGGCATACAGTGGGTTGTTTGTTGGAGAAGCTTGGAAAATATTTGTAACAAACATTTTACCATTTTTTTTTCTTTACTGACATTCAATAGACCAAATGTAAAAGGGTGGTTTCTTGGATGTCCTCGATGAGCTCGATGGAGGGAGAGTAATTCCTGGGGAAAATATGACGGGCGTAGATGAGAACCCACCTTTAAAATATTGTCATCAGTACTGTCAAACCCTTCTTAGGCATCAGTCTCAGAGATCGAAAATGCTTGTTCGATGAAGACATAAAACTAGAATCTAGGAATGCAACAACCTCATATAACACGTGCATGCAAAGAGGAATACAATGAACGTAGAAGACGGCTTTAAAGACAGAAAAAAGAAACCTGGGAGAAGAATTTGATCTATGAACCTGAACAAAGTCGAGAGCGAGGTCCGCACAAGACTTGAAAGTTCTACCAACCCCGTCTGAAACATGACGCAATATACACCACGATTCACATACTGCAAGGGTGGAAAGGGAAAATCTGATTACCAAAAAGAAGAACTTTAATGATATACCAAACGGTATACTAACTAAGGAAGTGGAGGCTGGAGGCTCCACCACTTCGAAAAGAAGCCCAAACGCTACCACCAACAAGAATAGAAGAAGTCAAGAAGGCTGTAAAAAGTCTCAAACAAAACAAAGCCCCGTGAGCCGTTCACATATCAGCCGAGCTGTTTCAACATGGCTAGCGAGTTTTACTTCGGGCAGTTCATGAAATTACAGTTCACACGTGGGAGCTTGATGACATTCCCTAAGACTTGCAAAAAGGTATCACGTTGTTTAGTACAGCCTATAAGATACTTTTTTTTTCTTGACACGACTATTTAGGTTGACCATGGCTAATATAAGAAGACAAGTTAAGAAGCCGGATTGCTATCCAGACTAATTAACATCTTTAATGGACTGCGACAAGGAGATAGTTTGGCCTGTCTCTAATTTAACCTGGCTTGGAGAAAGGACCATCGTCACCAGATCCTTACGCAGAAGACTTCGACATAATCGAAAGAACCGAACAAGCTTTCCTCGATTTCTTTATTACAAAATATGGAGCGAGGTGAACAGTTGAGCAAACAATCAAGGTAGCATAGCATGCACGCGGAGTTTAAACTTTACGTTATAGTGCCTTTATTCTTTTCTCACCATGGTCTAGCCGTATATGTTCGGAATGATGTGGCCTACCAACTTCGACCACAATATGGTCAGTGCACCAAACCAACACAAATTTTAATTATATGTGGTTTTAATTCACCGTCCAAAGGCTAATCATTCACACGTGTTTTAATTTGTCGTAGCCCAAGACTGGATAGCAATTCGGCTTCTAACGAATTCAATGCGCTGTCCGACTATACCCAGAGAAATGTATCCCATTTTCCGCACAGTGAGGTCGTTGTTACGGGTGATTCCAATGTACACAATTCTTTGTGGCTGCGCTGTTCTGGTCAGACGACATCCAAAGAAAACCATCTGGCTCAGTTAGTTGACGAGCCGACTCGGATTCCTGGCGTTGCAGGTCAGTCCGCCAACACTCTAGGATTGTTTCTTACCTCTGATCCTAATCAATATGCGGTTAGTTTATTATCACCTCTAGGCACATCAGACTATTATGTCATATGTGCTAATTTCTTATGCCAAAAAACCCCAGTTAAAGAGAAAAACTCGAGAACGGTATGGTAATGTGAGAAATCCAACTGAAACGGTCTTAACGACTTCTTCAGGAACTTTAACTGGTCACTATGCTCCCTCGATAGTGACGTGGATTCTAGCGCAGATATGGTTACAAACTTAATTCTTTTAGCAATGAGAAATTTTATACCGAATATGGTAAAAACTATCAAACCTAAAGAAAACTCATGGTTTGATTCGAGCTGTAAAGAAGTTCTTAGGATCAAAGATGTAAGTTTCCGGATTTATAAAGCCAACGCTACTGAGGAAAACCGGAATAAGTTGAAACAAGCTAGAAAGACTTGTAACGGACATATTCGACGCATTAAATTTTTCCATGACCAGGCATTCACAAATTCGCTGGCCCGAATAGTATCCCCGCTATTTTTCTGAAGAGGTGTTCTTCAACGCTGGAAAAACCACTGGGTAAGCTTTTCCATCTGTCCTATTTTTCTGGTCTCTTTTTTTAGCCTGTCCCTAAAAAAAGGCGAATCCTCCTCCCCCTCTAACTATCGTCCAATTGCACTTACGTGTCTTCTTTCCAAGGTCATGGAAACGCTTATCAATTTTCAGCTTAAGAAATATCTTGAAGAACAGAAGCTTTTTAATGACCAGCAATATGGCTTTCGTAGCCATAGGTCCACTGGTGATCCCATGATTCATCTCACTGAATAGTGAAACAAATCTTTACATAGTTTTAAAGAAAATAAGATTATTGCAATTGATATTTCAAAGGCATTTGATAGAGTTTGGCATCAAGCTCTCTTATTGAAAATGCGTGCTTTCGATATTGATGAATCTCTTTTTTGATGGGTTAGAAATTACCTTTCGGAACGTTCAATTCAAGTAGTATTAGACGGGTTTAAATCTGATATCCACAAAATGAACGCTGGTGTGACACAGGGCTCCGTTTTGTCTCCGACTCTCTTCCTTATATTCATAAATGATTTTTTGTCTGAAACTTCTAACCCACTACATTGTTTCGCTGATGACAGTACCCTCTGCTTTTCATATTCGTTTTTAGATTCTCCTCCTTGTCCTTCGCATGTGGACACGGCAGCCTATGATAAGCTCATTAAACTCTGATCTTGACAGCATTGTTCAATGGGGATTCAAAAACCGTGTACAATTTAATGCTTCGAAAAGTAAATGCTGTCTACTGTCACAAAAGCGAAACCCTCCCCCATTGCCACTGTCCATGGGTGGTACTTGCACCAATGAGATTGACGAATTATCAGTCCTAATGTTCACAATTTTCTAATATTTTACAAAATAATAATTTAAAGGTTTATTTAATAGGTATGGGCATCACAAACCACTTGTTGTGGAGTGATCACATATTTACCATAGCCAAAAATGCTTCTAAGTGGTTAGGTTTTCTCCGACGTTGCAAGAAGTTTTTTACCCCTACTGATCTGGCTATAACTTACAAAGCTTTTATTCGTCCTAGACTAGAGTATAACTATCATATTTTGACTGGAGCCCCAATAATGTGCCTGAGTCTTCTGGACAAAATTGAAAAAAGAGTTCTTGCTTCTCTTGAACACCGCCGCAAAGTCTCATGCCTGTCATTGTTTTGTCGTTATTTCCATAAACAATGCTCTAGCGAAATAGCCAGTTGCATTCCTCCCCTTAAACCATTCAACCGTAATGGCCGTACTGCTAGGAATGCCTATCAGTTTACCCTAGAGCCCAATTACAGATGTACAGAGATTCTTTCTTTAGCCGCACTACACGAATGTGGAATGCTTTACCATGGCTCAATATTTCCCACTCATTACAATGTGCAAACATTCAAAACTAATGTGCATCGGTTTCTCCTTTCTAATCATATCCTCCTTTCCTAACTGCTCGCACTGTGTCTAATCATTATAAGGGTATTCATAACCCCTTTAGTGCTCGCATAATATGAAAAAAAAGCAGCCAATAATAACAAGAATACGCTGGCAGTTGCTCAAATCTAACAGAGCCTATATAGTCTGTTAAACCTTTTTAAGTCCAGAAATGCTACAATAACTTCTAAGCATCTGCTGTACAGGACTAAGATTCTGCTAGTAATCACATATGGAGCCGAGACCTGGGTGCTTTGTAAAAGGCACTCCTACCTCTTTGGCGCATTCAAGAGGAAAGTCTTACGGAGAATTGTTTGTCCCTTAAGTGAGAAAGAACGATTTCGAAAACGCTGCAATCATAAATAGTATTTGCAATCTATCTGGAAACAAGCATTGTCACAAAAATTAAGCTCGTTCGTTAAGCTTAGTTCGCACGAGCGAAAAGAAAACAGCCCGAAAAGCCTTTTGTAGTACATTTTGCGATAATTGACAGTGTGAAAGACCGTGCTTACAGCTGGACAGATGGCGTAGACTAGGAGGACTCCCAAAGGCTTAGTGCGTCGGGTCGTAACCGGAATAAATAAAGGGACTTGTAAAAATGAGGCCAAGACCGGAACCCGGTTATCGAGTCGATGATGAAGTTGATGATGTTTACACGTCAGTCTTTTTCTGTTGAAATGTCAAACCGAACTTGACAGCTGACAGAATGGCTACCATCTAAAATAGTGTTGCCAACTTAAAATGATATACTTAAAAAAAAATACCTGTTGTAATGACGAAGATAACAACATTTTTAAGTTCCTGAACAATAAAAAGACTTACACCATCATAAACTGTATAAAACAAAACTTGTTTCTTCTATCACTTTTGGACACACTTTTGTGCAAAATACCCCACTTTATTCGGCAGGCACTATGAGTCTAGTGTCGGAAATACTATTAAAAAAACAAAAACTACATTATATCTCATTTTATGCAACCATTTGCCAGTTCAGTTCATAAGCAAAAATAAAACAAACTCAAACAAAATAATGAAAATGAATATTTTTGTCGGCTGCAGAGTGCAGTCCCGCTGCATGCAACTGCAGTTCGGCATCGTCATCGGCATATAGAAAAGTTTTGTGTGTTTATACAAACTCTCAGAAAAAGTAGAACAAAAAGTCATCGTCCGAATATATGAAGCAAAAGCAGCTCAGCGAGCCCAGTTATCATCATCGAGACAAGTTATGCATTATTATTGTGTAGATATATTATATTTTTTAAAGCTGATATGCACTTTATAGAGGACTCGTACATATATATGGACCATATTTCCACAGCCACTCAGTCTTCCAACAACCAACCAATTCCCATAAGTCAGGGCAGTAGGTACTTGACTTTAAGTGAATCACTCATCCAGCACTCAAGTCACTCGACAAAAAAAAAAACAAAAAAAAAACAAAATAACAACAAATAAACAAAACGCGATCTTGCTAATAATAATGTAATTTTAGCGGCTCACTGCTGATACGAGAAATGACGGAGTATAGTATAAACTATGGAGCAGAAAGCGCCCGCCCGCTTCCACTGATACCGCCATCCACCACCACCGCTTCTGCCTTCGTCTCGTTGTCGTCGTAATGAGTTTATATTTAGACAAACAAAAAATAAACCAATGCATCATATTGTACCTAAAGTTTTCGACTTCGTTTCAGTTGTTGTTGGAGGAGGACGAGAAAAACGGGCAGACGTACCGGAGAAGTCTCATTCCATTTGCACCCCTCTAATTTTGGTTTAACTATTTCTGGTTGAACTATGAGAACAATCTTATGAACAAAGCACTTGTATTAGAATTTTTGGCTGATGTGGTTTTGGATTTTGAATTTTGGTGCGTTTTAAAATACCAATTGGTCTATTTATGTACATTTCTAGAATTGGTGACATTCCATTGGACAGTCATATATTTTTTTGCTGTCATTACTGTCAGTTGTGGATTATGGGAAACTTTCTATAATATTGTATATGCCTTCTAAAGCTAAGTACAGTTAGTTGTCAGATTTCACAGAATTGACAGAACTGTCAAATAATGAGGTTTCTGGACAGTTGCGATCACATCTTCGAGAACTTACACTTTCGGGAAATTTTGTTTGCTAAACTGCCAACTATGACAGCTAAATGATTTCAGATTTTGTAGTGAATTTCAATAATTTTAATGCGTTTCCATTTTTAATAATGAAGTAGCTTTCATTTATCAAATGTCAAAAGATGACAGATATTGGAAAAAAATGTATGTTTGTAAGATTTTGAGATTTTTAAAGCGTTCAAAAATCTTTAAAAATATCTCAGTTGTAAAGGCTTTAAAATGACACACGATCAGACTGAAATGTTTATTCTTTTTGATGAATCAGTTGATATTGGAGGATAACTAACATCTCATTTTTTATTTTCAAACTTTTGGGTTATTTAAAGTATAAATTGTACTCCAGAATTGTATCAAATATTAAAAAATCCATCAACCCATCAAAATATAATTCCACCGATATGACTAACAAAAATAAAAACAATCTTTTCTTCTTTGATTCATCAATTTTAAAAAGACTTTGCAAATTCTGGCGAGTTCCTGCAAAAGTATTGAATTTGTTTACAGAATTTGAACAAATAGCAAAAATGGGTTACTTTTCTAGAAGTTCATTAATATTTCCATTGCCATTCTCCGCGCATTGTGGACTGAGTGCGGAGTGTCTACACGAGTAGCATGAGCACATGTATTAAATGAAAGTTAAGTTTTTTGCGCAATTTTTAAACAACCTTCTGTTGACGGCTTAAAATTTTAAAAGTTAATAACTGTCTAAATATTTAGCACTCTATAAGCTATTCCAAAATTTTAATACATTATTGCTAATTATAAAGGGTGATTTTTTTGAGGTTAGGATTTTCATGCATTAGTATTTGACAGATCACGCGGGATTTCAGACATGGTGTCAAAGAGAAAGATGCTCAGTATGCTTTGACATTTCATCATGAATAGACTTACTAACGAGCAATTGAATTTTATTACCAAAATCAGTGTTCGGTTCGAAATGTGTTTCGCGCTTTACGTCCAATTTATGGTCTACATAATCGACCAAGTGAGCAAACAATTAATGCGATTGTGACCAAGTTTCGCACTCAGTTTACTTTATTGGACATTAAACCAACCACACGAATGCGTACAGTGCGTACAGAAGAGAATATTGCGTCTGTTTCTGAGAGTGTTGCTGAAGACCGTGAAATGTCGATTCGTCGCCGTTCGCAGCAATTGGGTTTGTGTTATTCGAGCACATGGAAGATTTTACGCAAAGATCTTGGTGTAAAACCGTATAAAATACAGCTCGTGCAAGAACTGAAGCCGAACGATCTGCCACAACGTCGAATTTTCAGTGAATGGGCCCTAGAAAAGTTGGCAAAAAATCCGCTTTTTTATCGACAAATTTTGTTCAGCGATGAGGTTCATTTCTGGTTGAATGGCTACGTAAATAAGCAAAATTGCCGCATTTGGAGTGAGGAGCAACCAGAAGCCGTTCAAGAACTGCTCATGCATCCCGAAAAATGCACTGTTTGGTGTGGTTTGTACGCTGGTGGAATCATTGGACCGTATTTTTTCAAAGATGCTGTTGGACGCAACGTTACGGTGAATGGCGATCGCTATCGTGCAATGCTAACAAACTTTTTGTTGCCAAAAATGGAAGAACTGAACTTGGTTGACATGTGGTTTCAACAAGATGGCGCTACATGCCACACAGCTCGCGATTCTATGGCCATTTTGAGGGAAAACTTCGGAGAACAATTCATCTCAAGGAATGGACCGGTAAGTTGGCCACCAAGATCATGCGATTTGACGCCTTTAGACTATTTTTTGTGGGGCTACGTCAAGTCTAAAGTCTACACAAATAAGCCAGCAACTATTCCAGCTTTGGAAGACAACATTTCCGAAGAAATTCGGGCTATTCCGGCCGAAATGCTCGAAAAAGTTACCCAAAATTGGACTTTCCGAATGGACCAATCTAACGTTTCAAATAAAGAATCGATGAGATTTTGCAAATTTTATGAGTTTTTTTTTTAAAAAAAAGTTCTCAAGCTCTTAAAAAATCACCGTTTAGTAAAATGCAAATTCCCTTATGAACTGTGTACCTGAACGCATCTAAAATATGACAGTTCGTAAAAAAAGAACATAGTAAACAAGCCTTAATCTAGGGACCGTAAACGGAAGTTCTAAATTGAAATGTCAAACACTCAGAAGTCATGTGGATTTAAAAAAGTACTAAAATATATTAAATAAATTTTAACTTCTGTAAAATTGTTTAAAACTACTAATTTTTCTTTCGAAATGGTTAATAATAGTATTTTGTTTCAAATATGGAAAAACTTTAGCCAATAGACAACTCTTAAACTTTTTTTTTTAATTTAAGTATGCCAGTTGGTTACGAGTTGGTCTAACTCAAAACTGCATAGATACATTTTTTAGAGGTTTCAAAAAAGTGGGCTCAACTTTCCACAACTGCAGCACGAATTTCGACTCGCGTTTTTTTTTATTTGTTAGATATGTGCAGATAAATAATAACTATAGGAATTTTAGAGCAAAGAAACATTTATTTCTATTTTAAATTAATTTTCAAAGTTCACTTTTTTACATACAAAACAAGCAAAGATGGTTGATTTTGACATTTCTTCTCAGTTTTTTGTTTAGTGCTGCTATACTTGCTTTTTTTGTTGGGGATTTCTTTGATTTTAGTGTTCAAATGCAAAAAATACTTTGCATATACCCAAAATCGCACCCACCCCTAATCATATAGTGATCTCAAGCAGGGGGCAGCATGCCCCCCCTTACACCCCCTATTAGAACACCGTGCTATCAACTCAAAAAACTTGTTTTAGTTTCAAAAAATGAAATACAAAAAAAGTAGGGTTAATTCTGAAAAAGAAAATATTTTTTTCTATGACTTAAACGTGTTTCCTCGCCTTAATATTTAAAACATGCTCTATTGAGACCCCTAGCTAACTATAAAAAAAAAATCTGAATTGAATTCGTGCTGTGGTAATGGAAAGTCGCCCCAAAAAGTGAACCGATGCTACTTTACCGACCACATTTTGGTGTTTATACCTTCGTACGTGTTGTGCGTTTAATGGGAAACATTTGATTCTAATACAACGTATTGTATATTTGTTCTTATAGCAAACATGTTTTTCTTATTCTCATTAAAAGTATAAAAGATTAACTCTTAAATTAAGCATAAAAGTGTCAGTTGTTTCTTAAAATGTTAATAGCAAAATTAATATGATATGAAGTTCCACAAAGAAGTGACTTGGGTCCAATACTATTTATATTCTTTATTTAACGTTTTTTAACTGATATGTTTGTGCTAATACTGACAATATTAAATATAAATATAAGTTTATATGTTAAAATTCTATTACTTGAAATTGTATTGAAAACTTTATGAGACATCAACAATCTTACAAGATCTTATCGTTCTCGTTAGCGTGTCACAATTTCGAAATCTTACTAAATTAGCTTTATTTTCTAATAAAACCGAAAGTTGTATACATTTTTTTGGTGTGGCCCTCTGGCGGTTTTAACGTCCTCAAATTTCTTGTGCTGATTTTCACGACCCTTTTCCCGCAAATTAAAATTACTGTCAAAAAGTTAAGCCTTCAACCAGAATATGGTTCTTTAAACTATACATGATATCAAAAGGGAAAATGGACCTAGTGAAGTCAAGCCAAGTGCATTCTAGAACCTACATTTTGACCAAGGCAGCTAGTTAGTTTTTCAAGTGTCATACATTTCAAACTCCGAACATTACTTACTAACTGCTACTACAAACCTCTACCTTGAGTTGATCGTGCAAAAACTACCATAAACATTATTGTCTACAAAACACTTTTCATGGAAGTTACAAGTCCATTACGATTTTTATTTTCTATTGTCAAAAAATATTACTTATTTCTTTTCCAATTTGACAAGCAACCCTTTTACACAAAACATTAAATGGAATTGTGCAAAAAATAAATAAATCATAGTGTAATAAAGTTCAGCTTTCAATTGGATGAAAAATTATGTTTAGCTGTCATTTTGACATAAGTGGATTTGACTTGATATTTGGAGAGATTGGGCAGGTTCAGACGGTAAGAGTTTTGAAAGTTAGGCAAAATTACCTTCCAATTAAGGCAACTTTAATAGAAAGCTGACCGGAAAGTTAGTCAAAAAAAATATCCCTAACTATCAAGTCAAGTCTACTTCTATCAAAATGACAGTTGATCTTGCTTTTTCATTCAACTGAAAGCTGAACTTTATTACTCTATGATTTATTTATTTTCTGCACAACTATGTGCAATTTGGAAAAGAAATAACTAATATTTCTTTAAAATACAAATCGTGGTAAACTTGCAGCTTGCATGAGGAGTGGTTTAAAGACAGTAATTTTGTTGGTACTCTTCGTTCTATGAACTTAAAGTAGAGATTTGTGAAGTAAAGTTCTGAATTTGAAATTCATGACGCTTGAAAAATTAAATAGTTGCCTTGGTGAAAATTTACGTTAAAAGAATGAAGTTGACTACAAATGAAGTCCCTTAAGTTGGCTGAACCTGCCCATTCTTCTCACTTACTTTCCAGTCAACTTTCCAATAAAGTTGCCTTAATTGGAAGTCGATTTTTATCACCTCAATCGGATGGTAGAAACTAACCTCTCCTTCAAATCCCGTACGTAGTGTGAACCTGCCCAAATTCCATTGATCAATGTTGACAGATGTCAAACTCATGAAAAACAAAAACAATATGGCGTGGGTATAGTAACTCAATAAGTGCACTAACGTCATCTGTGAGCAAACAGCTAAATTATTCTTGTGTTAAATTCGTAGGAGATAAAAATATTGAAGAATAATTATAGATGATAGATGATACGAAATTGATACAATTTATATATGTACGTAGTCTGAACCTGCCCAATTTCTATTGATCAATGTTGACAGACGTCAAACTCATGAAAAAAACAATATGGCGTGGGTATAGTAGCTCAATAAGTGCACTAACGTCATCTGTGAGCAAACAGCTAAATTATTCTTGTGTTAAATTCACAGAAGATAAAATTATTGGAGAATAATTGTTAGATGATACGATTTTTATAAATAAAAATATGTTATGGCTCATTTTCTATTTCCAATGCACATCGCCCTTTAGACCTCTTATTTATGTAGGTTCATATTTCAGTTAAAAAATACTCGAATTAAGTTCAACTGAACGTCTTAAAAAAAAAAAGAAAACAAAAACTTCAACATCAATAATTTAATGTCGAACATTATAATTTTTCTGAGCATACTTTTCTGAATGAAAAACAAAATAAAAAAAGCAAATTCTTTTAAAAATTGTTGTTGCTATTCAGTTTAAATGAAACTAAATACATTACCTAATCCGGCTCATATCGCACCATTCTCAATTTTGTTGCTACGTTTGAATAATTTTTTCATTTTTTTGGAACACAAAATATATAAAGGGTGGGGCTCCTCAAGACAAGCACAAGACTTCAATAGTATTACACATTATACTCGTTTTTTTTTTCTTTTTGTGCTACTAACCTTTTGGCGTGAATTATTGAGAGTGCTACATTTTGTTAAGTATTTATGTTTTTTTAAAGAAAAATAACAGCTGTGCAGTGATGTACCAGACTACTTTACCATCATAAGACTATATAAACTTTTAATTACTTGCAAATCACGTAACTGCATACGTATTCTTTTAAGGCGTCACGTCAAATCCGGCGGCGGTGGTTGTTTTGGTTGGTTGTCACTGGTTTAGGTGATGACGATGACAGAGGTAAAAATGTATGTTTGGTAACGCCATCTATATGAAGTCGTCGTGTATATTCGTAGTCTTCGTGAGAATCTCATTAAATTTTAATTAAATCTAAACAAGCTCAAGTATTTTTTAACTAAGTTGTTGTTGCTTATTTGATTCGCCCGCAGAAAATAGGAGAATTTAAAATTAGACCGAGTTTAAATTTATTAAAAATATTTCTATATCTCTATATAACTGTAGTGCTGCTGCTCAAGAGCTTTGAACAAAAATGAAGCTTGCATCAGTGCTTATAAAATTTCTTACTGAATTGAATCACCAAACAAAAATGCAAATTATAATTAATTGTTATTTAGATATGTGCACTCTAGAACGAGTATCGTTTGGGGCGTTATTTTGTGTTGAAAGAAATTTGTTGTAAGGGTTTTAATTTTTGTTAATGGTTTGCTAATGGAACTCCCTGTAGATAATTTCTAATATAAATTATCACTTTCAGATCATAAGTCATTGTTGTGTATCCAAATTGTCAATGATATAATGAATGTATCTCTTGTGGACAGATTTTGAAAAAGAAACAAAGCATATTTACATAAATAGATTTCATTGTTTCATGAAAATAAATCGATAATCTATAAACACATTTGTGGCAATGAGTCATTCAATTTGCTTGCAACATTAAACAAATAATGTGTATCTACATTGTGTCATGTACTCCATTTTGGAGGCAGTGCTTCGTTATGTCATTTTTTTTTTAAATGGCGTCGTTATATTCAAATATTGTGGAAAAGAAAAACAAAAGTTTGTCACATAATTTATTTGAAATTGATGAAATGTTATAAATGAGTGGAATAATCTAAATAATTGGCAAATGTTTCTGTACCGCTACAAATCAACTTTAAAATAATCGAGAACTGTCAAATCCGCTGTCACATAAAACAATGCTGCCAAAGTCCACCTATAACAATACATTACGTGAGGATTGACTTCCTCATTGAATCTTCAAAAAATGCATAACTTATTTGTAGCTAGCTGTCAGAAGTTTACTACTTTTAAGACCATATTTAAAGCAGAGCTTCTTTTTGGGGAATAATTGTTAGAAAAGTCGCATTTATTGAGACGGAAAGAAGAACTTAAGTTTGGTTTATAATTTAATTTAAATCGATAAAATGTGATACAGTTGCTCAAAAAAGAAAGCGGACACTTATTGTTTTCGTCGTTTTTTTTTTAAATATTTCATTAAAATTAAGTTCAAAAGTGTTCATATATGTATTTTTTCAAAGGTTTGTGATCTTGCATTTCAAATGGATGAAAAAAATGATGATTCTATTCAAAACTGAAATAATTTAATTTTTAACTTCCCATAGGAAGTTATTGTAGTGGGTCCGATTTGTCAAATTGAAAATTTTGACATTTCTCGACGTTTCAAAGTCCCCAGAGTCGAAATAAAAGATTTTTAGAAAGATGTCTGCGCGTGCGTGTGTACGTACGTTCGTACGTCCGTATGTTCGTACCTCCGTATGTAAGTACGTCCGTACGTTCGCGACGTTTTTTTCGTCCTCCATAGCTCAAGAACCAGAGGAGATATGAACTTCAAATAATTTCTGTTATACAGATAATAATACAGAATGATGCAGAAAGGGTTCTCAAGAAAATTGCGTGGGTGGTTTTTTACCATAGCATTTTGAAAAAAGTTGAACATTTTGGTTAACTCTAAATATCTTACGAACCAAAAACGCTAGAGACCTGAATTAAATTTTTTATAATATATTCTAACGTGATATCAAAGAAATATATTTTTTGAAAAAAAAATCCATTTAACGTTTTTTTTTTTATAAATCAAAAAAACTGAAAAAAACTGTCACCTCCAAAATTTTATGAATAAAATATGATTTTTTCTCCAAAACAATTTTGTGCAACGAAGAATAATGTTTTTGACACCTGATAAAATTTTGAGGAAAATCGAAGTGATAGTTTTTTTTATAAAAAATAAAAATCTAAAAAAAAAACATTACTCAAAGTTGGTAAAAATTGAATATCGATTCAAATATCTTTTCAAAAACTTGAAATTTAGGCTTCAAACTAATTTTATCTTATAAGAAATATTGATTTCAACATTCTGAAAAATGTTGAGAAAAATCGAATTGACAGTTTTTTATTTATTAACAAAAGTTAATAAAAAATGATTTTCGACTTAAATATCTTTTCAAAACTTTGAGATATTGGCTTTAATTTACTTTTATCTTTCAAAAAATATTGTTGTCAAACTTCAGTAAAATTTAAAAAAAAAACGGATTGACAGTTTTTGTACAAAAAATTAAAAACCGAAAAAAATTAACAAAAGTTGGTAAAAAATGATTTTCGACTTAAATATCTTTTCAAAACTTTGAGATATTGGCTTTAATTTACTTTAATCTTTCAAAAAATATTGTTGTCAACATTCAGTAAAATTTTGAAAAAAATCAAATAGACAGTTTTTTTACAAAAAATAAAACTCTAAAAAAAACAATACTCAAACTTGGTTAAAATTTACTTTCGACTCAAATAGCTTTTCAAAAATTAAAAATATTGGCTTCAAACTTATTTTATTTCACAGAAAATATTGTTTTCGATATTCAGTAATTTGTATATACAATAGCAAATTTGGTAAAAATTGATACGAGTACATATAGACAAACTTTTAAGCAAGACAAATCGGAAGACGGGATGGGAAGTCCCAGCCTCTTCACAAAAATTGGGAATCAGAGATGAATATTGTTTTTACCAAGACATAGACCCCAAGCACAAGGGTCAAAACACACCTTGTGGCTCCTTTATAACTGTCGCAGTGTGCTCGAAACCCCTCCTCAGTTTCTAGACCTAAATGTGATAGAACACCTATGGAGCTATTTGGAAAAACAGCTGAAAAACTACACCATTTCAATCAAAACGGACCTAGAACTTACCTTAAAATGTGAATGGGAAAAAATTCCAGCTCCTTTTTTTTTTGAAAAACTTGCCCAATCAATGCCAAAAAGGTTGAATGCGGTAAAAAAGAGCAAAGGTCTGCCTACAAAATATTAGTTTATTGTTACTTTCTTCATTTTTTGTTATTTTTGCGCAAGTCATATATGAAGTGTCCGATTTCTTTTTTGATGTAAAATATGTTGGTGTTTTTTAAACTTAGATTTTAAGAAACGGTTCTTACGAATACATTTTCGTTTGTCATAATTTATGAACCTTAAATAAGAAATATTTAAAATATATACACCCTATTTCGTTAAGTTTGTTTAAGATTGTTTATTTGCGGTTTTAAGTGGAACATTAAAGCTGTCCGCCTTTTTTTTTGAGCAACTGTATAAGCACGTAGAATAAATCTGAACAGTTGAAATCCAAATTGTGTTTCGAAAAAAATTGTGAACTGTCAAATTCGCTGTCAGAAAAAATCAGTGCTTCCAATTTCCCAAATGCATTTATAAAGGGGTATTTTTTGGCAACAACTACGCTTTGGTTAGTATGTACGTCATACTTGATGTCTTGGTTTCAATGCCTCATGTAATTCGTCCGGATTTGTAATAAAAACTGTAGGTCCTCTTCATCGCTGACATGACTCGCAAACAATTGCGCAAAAGCTCAACTGTCAAGTGGACACTCACTTCGTGACAATACCCGTGTTTTGTTCGAAAATCTAATATAAGTATAGTAGGGTTTTACACGAATAACAAAAACAATATCCATAATATCCATAGTATGAATAACACCGATAAAAGCTAGAGTAGAATCTTACTAAAGATGGGTTTTTGACATTTATACGAGACTCAAATGGATCTTATGTGATTTCGTTCTCAAATGTTAGTACGATTGATATTGCATTTGTATTTTGATGGCTGTGTTCGTTGAGCAGTTGTGCATTTAGAGTTATGTGTTTTCCATCAATCTGTTACTGGTGATATTATTTAGTTTTGTTAATAAAAATAGACTTACTGAGCTTTTTTTGCAAGAGATAACAATGAAAAGATAATAAAGTTTTGCCATGTTTCCACCAAAAGTTTATCTCAGTTTAGATTAAATAAATCTTTTTGGTGTTTCCACCGCACAAGAAGATTTAAAAATGATTAAGTTTGACAGCACTTTCTAAAATGCAAATGGTGTTTCGATGTTTTCGATGTGTGAAGAGCAAGTGAGATAGTTTGATTCGTGTTAAACAATGAAAAACTGATTAGTACAGCACCATATAAGAATATGCTACCTTCCCATGTCAATTTTTTTTTTATAATTTGATTAAAACAAAACTATATTTGTTGTACACAAACATACAAATAAACAGACCATAATGCATTATCTGTTAAACCAACTCCTCCACACAGGTTTTTCTTCTAAAATTTTGACTCGAATCGAGTCAAATTAAGCTCATTTCAACTCGACTCAGGTATATTAAGAATTGAAGCGATATTCAAGCTCGCTTCAACACCACATGTGAATATAGTAGTCTACGAACAAACCCCCTTCTTTCTTGAAGCAATTGTTAAATGATCTTTTTTTTTATAGAATCTCAATTTCCCGATGTTTTCTTACCATTTCTTCTTAAAAATTGTCCATTATATTAGTTTTAGTTAGTTTTTTTTGCTAAGTTAATTTTAACTTCTAATTTTCACAAGACTTTCTTCTATTTGTGTGTTTTTTTTTATTATTATTCTGACAGATCTTCTTTTAGTTGTACGAATTTTTAAATATCAAAATCTGGCTACAGCGGAACGTTTTGTTGGGAATTTCTCACTGTACTATATATGGAATACCAAAAAAACGTACTTAATTTTCATTGATTTCTTGAAGAATTAGATCTTGGCTGATATCACTGCTCGACAATATGTTAGGTCTTGCAATCATATTGCAGTTTTTCTACAGGCTTTGATAGCCTTATTTCAAATCAAATTCTAAAATTACTCTATGGCTTCAGATTTTTGAGATGCATACACATATTAAAAACTAATGTTAAAGAGGGCTTTTTTATAACTTGAACAGAAAGTTAGGATCGAAGTTCGGATTCGAAATCCGCACTTTAAATTGACTCAAAAACGTATTATTAAAAACCATCAAAAACTTTAAATTCATTTTTCTGTTTAAAAATTTCATTTAAAATAAATCACACCGATAAATTTTGTATACAAAAAATATTTCATAAGTATTTGGACTTTCCCATTAATTGTGATCTAAAATCCCAAACCTTAATTCGAAGCCAAAATCTCGTGCAATTTCCATATAGAAAACCCAATGTTAAAAATCTCCTATAAAATTTTTCGATCAAAGAATGTTCACTATCGTAAATTGCAGTCACTCAACTTATATTATTTATGACCCTTCAAATGACAGCTGAGTTTGACAGGTGTCAAATGCCAGTGCAACTCAGCCTTTTGAAGAAAGAAGTTTAGTCTTTCCATATTTTAGTATCTGCATTACGTACGTTTGTTTATGCTTATATTTTATTTTAATGAAGTCATAACTTCCCTTTCAAAATACGAAGTCTTTCATATCACTTTGTGCATGAAAGGGAAAAAAAGACTAACACAAATTAATCACATTTCCTAACAACGAATTCACATTAGACTGATAATGAACAAAATACACATTATTCTACATATTCCAATAACCAATCTATAAATAGTTACTAAATCTATGAATAAATTAGAAATATAGTAAATAAAGTGTGAGAGCTGATAAAAAGGACAAACCAATTTAACAAACAAGCTTGTGTCTATAGCCTGCCTTACCTACCCTTACGCGTTTATAAACGCCCATCATTATTTCATATCGCCTTCGCTACCATTAAGATTTATTTAAGTTGTAATTTTTGTTGTTTTTATATTTTATTTTTATTTGATTATACAACGATGTCATCACTATGATGTTTTATATGATGTGCGATGCGTGAGGAGTGTCGTATGCCTTTATTTATTTTTCTTTCTTTCATAGTCAACCTTACGCGTTAAACGTAAACAAATTAAGCAATCAACAAATAGTAACGAAGTTACGAGAACAACCAAACGACTAAACGGCCGTACAAAAGACCATTTCCAGCAATTCTCAGATAATGATTCATGGAGGTCAGGCACGGTATCTCACTCTTGTTTATAATTCTCTGTTTTCTGAATTCTGTGTATACCTTCCTTCAAACTCGTACTTCTTTTTATCATTTATTTTTTTTATTGTTAATGTTTGTTGTTGCTTTTTGTTTTCTTGATTTTCTTGGAATAACCGCGAAAATATTGTGCCTTGGATTTGGTTTTCAATTTCAATTCAAGGAAATGCACGCAAAAATATCTAAGGGTGGTCATGTGTTCAAGCTCCTTCTCAGTTTACCTACACTACACGTATGAGTACACCAGTTTCTTTATTGGCCAGTAATAGCTTTGGTAGCAGTTTTAAAGGCAAGCTTATGTTTCATAAAAATAAACGCATATTTTTAACATATAAAGATCATAGAAAAAACTCATTTAAAGAAATGTTCTTAATCTAAAAGTACACATCACTGGCAACACCTTTAACAATTCCAAGTAACGGTTCTATTTTTATTAAGAATTGGGATTCAAAGAAAGAGAAACTTTTACTTCCACAAAAAAACATGGATGACTTTGGCTTGAATGCTTTCATCTATTGTGTCTTTTTGTTTAGCTGTATTCATTTGCATGGTTTGACAGTTGAGAATGGCTGCGTTCAACCTGAGACAGAGGGAGGGTATCTAGATACCTTTTGGATAGTGTTTAACGTGTAAAAGAATAGGTGATCCAAAAGATCCAAAATTCATAAAAATAAATACATATTTTTAACATAAAATACAAAGAACATAGAAAAAATTCATTAAAAGAAATATTCTTAATCTAAAAGTAAACATCACTGGCAACACCTTTAACAATTCCAATTAACGGTTCTATTATTCTTTAGAATTGGGATCCAAAGAAAGATATACTTTTACTTCCGAAAAAAACATGGATGACTTTGCCTTGAATGCTTTCATCTAATGTGTCTTTTTGTTTAGCTGTATTCATTTGCATGCTTTGACAGTTGAGAATGGCTGCGTTCAATCTAAGACAGGATGAGAGTTCTAGATACCTTTTGGATAGTGTTTAACGTGTAAAAGAACAAGTGATCGAAAAGATCCAAAATTCATAAAAATAAATACATATTTTTAACATAAAATACAAAGACCATAGAAAAAATTCATTTAAAGAAATATTCTTAATCTAAAATTAAACATCACTGGCAACACCTTTAACAATTCCAAATAACGGTTCTATTATTCTTTAGAATTGGGATCCAAAGAAAGATATACTTTTACTTCCGAAAAAAACATGGATGACTTTGCCTTGAAGGCTTTCATCTAATGTGTCTTTTTGTTTAGCTGTATTCATTTGCATGCTTTGACAGTTGAGAATGGCTGCGTTCAATCTGAGACAGGATGAGAATTCTAGATACCTTTTGGATAGTGTTTAACGTGTAAAAGAATAAGTGATCGAAAAGATCCAAAATTCATAAAAATAAATACATATTTTTAACATAAAATACAAAGATCATAGAAAAAACTCAATTAAAGAAATGTTCTCAATCTAAAAGTACACATCACTGGCAACACCTTTAACAATTCCAAATAACGGTTCTATTTTTCTTAAGAATTGGGATTCAAAAAAAGAGATACTTTTACTTCCGATAAAACATGGATGACTTTGCCTTGAACGCTTTCATCTATTGTGTCTTTTTGTTTAGCTGTGTTAGTTTCCATTGTTTGACAGTTGAGAATGGCTGCGTTCAATCTGAGACAGAGGGAGGGTTCAAGATACCTTTTGGATAGTGTTTAACGTGTAAAAGAGCAGGTGATCCAAAAGATCCAAAATTCATAAAAATAAATACATATTTTTAACATAAAATACAAACATCATAGGAAAAACTCATTTAAAGAAATGTTTTTCAAACAAAAGTACACATCGCTGGCAACACCTTTAACAATTGCAAATAACGGTTCTATTATTCTTTAGAATTGGGATTCAAAGAAAGAGATACTTTTACTTCCGAAAAAACATGGATGACTTTGCCTTGATTGCTTTCATCTATTGTGTCTTTTTGTTTAGCTGTATTCATTTGCATGGTTTGACAGTTGAGAATGGCTGCGTTCAATGTGAGACAGAGAGAAGGTATCTAGATACCATTTGGATAGTGTTTAACGTGTAAAAGAACAGCTGATCCAAACAAGCTATAATGTCAAAAAAGAAATCCAAAGGTATCCAAGAATTTGTGGTATATGTGGATATCTGACAGAACAGCTGATTCAACATAAGGTGGAAATTTTATTCAAATTTGTATGTTTTTGGTAAAAATTGGGTAAATTATTAAGATTACTTAATAAAAGTTACATTTTACAATTACTTTGTATCTCGAAATTTGTGCCTCCTTTTTGTGAGTAGCTGAAGCTGTATTTATTCTATGCAAGCTATCTCCATTAAGAAAGTCAACTCGTGACCTATCCAACTCGAGATTGAACGCAACCAATGTCGATATTTATCAGTTACAAATGTCAAACTTTGTTAAAATTTGTGTTTAGTAATTATTAGAACCTTTTATTGCCAGAACAATGCTTCCAAATTTAGGAAATGTACTTATTCAATTTTAAAGTGTTAAGTGATTTCTCTTTTTTTTAAGATTACACGCTGGCGGCATCACCGGTCTTTTCTTTACTCTTTCATAACTCGTTTGTAAGGTTTGATTTGCAACTCGCGATTACGCTGGCCATTCACAGTAACATGGCACGTCATTGTGATTGAAAAAATACGGCGACCAAAAATTCGAGCAAACCTCATTAAGTTGCGATCACCGAATCCGAGATTTTTTTTATGATTCGCAGACTTTGCTCGTATGTGTACTTAACCATGATGAAAATGTTGAGTTTATTAAATAAATCGGCAGTGACAGTTTGAGGATTATTGGAAGGGTGCGTTCATAAATTAAATTCAAAGTTGTCAAGTCCATATAGGAAAAACTCTAAGAATTCGTTTTAAACTAAAATATTTCGAGAAGAAAAACAGATATTGAAATTCTAATTCTTTTAAGTTAGTTTTTTTAGAAAATCCAATTTTTTTCTAAAAAAAACTAAAAATTAGTAAAAATTTGTCTTTGGCTGAAAAATCTTCAAAACAAAAAAAGATAATAACTCAAAACATCTTTCATTTAATAAGAAATTAAGTTTTTTTTTCAAAATCTTAAGTATCAGTTTCTTCCTATTCACAGATTTCCCTTAGGATCAAATTTGTGCGACCTAGTTGTGCTTTCTTTTTGAATGACTTTAACAAACACAATCGTCTCTCTTTGCCTCAAATTTAAAACTCAAACAGAACGAAAACTTAAAAAAAAAACGAATTGACTTTTCGACGAATTTGTTTGTCTATGACCTCAACGCGACTCCATAGCTATTCTAGTACTACTAAACTATAGAAGTGATATTTTGTATCCATACTTAAAGTAAGTATTTTAACAGAGTGACAGTGATATCTTCAAACAAACTCTCACATCATACAAAACCACGCATGAATAAATGTCTCCCTTAATTACCCTAATGGTTTATTCATGACAGCATTTCGCTGATAAAAATGACAGAAGAACGACGAAAAACGTACAAACAACAACAACAACAAAAGATACATAGCAAAGTTTTAAACTAATTTTGAACTCTTTCGATGAACACACCATCACACAAAACACAACTGGCTACTGGCCCGGCCGGCTGCTGTCTGTTCTACAACGACAAAAAAAGAACAATATCAAAACAAAAAAAAAGTAGAAGAATCTATGTACATTTAGGGTTGCCATGTCCTGAAGTAGCTCAATAGCCCATTTTTAAAAATGTGTGTAGCCTAAAATCATAGCCGGAAAAGTAGCCCAATTTTATTAAAAAAAATATTCTTTGTTTATCAAATTCATTTATTTGTAAGAAGAAAAATATCGTCCAAGATGAAATTTAGGCTACTTAGAGCCCAATTATAATTCAACTTTCAAAAAATAGCCCACTTTTGATAAATAGTCCAATTTTGATAAAAAGCCCAATTTTGATAAGTAGCCCAATCTGGCAAGCGTGGTACATACAAGTTTCTGCGATGTTGGCTTTCTTCTTTCAGACCAGGACATGTACAAAGGAATGAACTAGTTTAAAAATATTTTTAGCTTAAAATCGAAGCCAAGAAAGTAGCTCAGTTTCAGTTAAATTATAATTGATTCTTGTTTAAAGAAAACCAATAGCATAACTAAGTTTAATAAAATCATAACACGTTTTCTGTTTTTGTCAGGGAAATATTGCCCAAGATTTGATCTGGGCTAATTATAGCCCAATTATGACTGAACTGTCTTTCTCAATTTTTAAGTGGTGATTTTGGGAAAAGATAGCCCAATCTGGCAAGCCTGGTACATACGTGCGATGTTGTCTTTCTTCTTTGAGACAGAGACTGATATGAGCAATGCTACAAAAAAAAACATGTACAAAGGAATGATGATGATACCGGCTGACAGACGAGTTGGGGTTGTGGAATTGATATTTGTTGCTCTTTCGAAGAAAAAAGAAAAATTGTCAAACAATGTGGGGACCTGGTAGCAAACAGATAGCAAGCTTTTTGCAAGGCTAACTTAGTGAAATAGAACATAGAAAAGATTGTTTCCTTTTTTGTTTTGTTTTTGAAATGGACACAGGCTTTTTTTTCTAATGAAATTAAATCAATTTGAAAATGCGCAAGTATAAATAAGAGCTTGTATACAGGTATCCAACATTGAAAAATGATGAATTGTGTGAATGTGGTTCTATAGGTAGGGCGAAGTTTATTTTATACCTTGATTGGTAGTTTCTTGGAAATTAACACTCCAAGTTCCTAGAAAACAACACTTGATATCTTAATTTGAAGTTTTTAATTAAAATTTATTTAGAATTACGTTCCACCAACTTTGAAGTGTGAACGTAGATAGATGAGATACTTCTGTAAACTATCCTGAATCTTGAAGAAATTCAAATATTTTCTCCTTTAGTCACCTTACAATATCAAAATAAATACTATGTATATTCTTTTAATTAAAAGCCACTTCAAAGAAACCGAAGAAAGTTGTTTGCTTCGAATACCTTGGAAATAATATTGGGTTGGGAAAGATAGGAGTATAAGGTTCAAATAATTAATTAATTATTGAAATTTTATGATTGGATTCGACGCAGTACCCTCTAACTCTAACTCTATTTTTATTTTATAATAATAATTTCCACATATTAAAAAAGTTAAGAGTTTAAACACAGTACGAGCGTTTTGGAAAAAGGAAAAGATTTAGGAGGAAAAACAGAGCATTCCGGCTAAAAAAGAATCTCGTTACTCTCGTACTTCCGATATTGATTCCAGGGTAAACTGACAGAAATTACTGAAAGTGCAAGTATTGGGAAAGAAATTTTTGATTCTTAATGATATTAACTTTTTGTCTTCACGTATTTAAAGGAGATGCGAGTAGGGGGCAGTACAAGTTTGAACATGCTTGAATATTTTGTAGGCCCTATCGAGGTAACTGTCGGAGCGGAATTCTCTCCGATTTCCTCCGAATCGGAGACATTTCGCTTCAGCGTTGCCGTTTGTCCCCTAAAGAGGCCATTTGACCCCTTTTTTGCGTTCGATCCCCCTGGCCCCGACTTTTTTATTGCCCAATTGGCTTCTTTTTTACGATTTTACTAGTAATAAAATAATTTTCAAGGATAAATTAAGATATTTTTTATCTTATCCACTCTTTAAGTAAATTAATTAAAAATCGGTAACGAAGTTTCATACTAAATTAGAACTGAACTCTGTCGGTTTATACTCCGAAAAAATTCGTACTGGACGCTGTCTTTTTATACTTCGAAAAAATTACTATCCACTGAATGTTGTCATTCTGATCGAACATTCTCTCCGACAAAATTAAACGCATGAAATTTTAATGCGATGCTTTGCGATTGTTTGGTTTTATTCTTGACTGATACAAACACAGTTTTCCGAAGTCCTCCCACAAGTTCTTGTTACGGAAAGTGTTTTCTTTTTCTAAAAAATAGTTATGTAAGTAAAAAATCTTTTCCAACACCATATTGGTAGTTTCCCCCGGCAAAAAATCTGAGGCAAGCTGCTAATTTATGTTCCGAAGTGACACAATCAGACCGATGATTTGTTTTGTATTTGTGTTCAATCTGCTCCAAAACAAAAGCAAACGCATTTTTATTCAGGCGAAAAGTTTTTCTTGAATCTGGAAGAGAATCGAAGAATTATTGGAAGATAAAAATTAGTTTACTTACGACGCGTCAGTTAGTTCACGTATATTGCTTTCATTTCGCAATGTTCCTATTTTCTTTATTTTGCGCCCTTAGCTCAATGGGTTCAGCGTCCAAAAATAAAATAACACTATCCATTTCTTATTATTATTGCTTGTATAAAGTCAAATAAATAAATAAAACTTATGTTTCAACTGTTTTTTTTTTTCAGTTTATTCTTTTTCTTTGACATTTCAAATGGAAACAAAAACATATGTTTTAAATAGGGAGGGGACTTTTTTCGATAGGTTTGATTTAAAAATCGTTGCATCTAATTACATGTCTTAAAAATGCTAGCGCATTATAATTGAAATAATTACATTATAAGCATAAATTACTTTCTGCCACCAATTTTTTAATGGTTTAAAACGCTTATTGTCTTTATTTTATAAAATATTATCGAAAATATATCACATTTTCGATATATCGGTTAATTTGCACATCTCTGCCTAAAATTTATATCCATCGCATTGCGTCGTCTCATGTCTGAACAATTTTTTTCCGATGACAGCTTCCTCAAACCGGAATTAAATCTCCGAAAAAGGATGCGTTGCTGAGAAAGTTCCGCTCCGACGGTTACCTCGATAGTGCCAAAGCAGTATTGGGTTTTTGTAAACTTCAAATTTTGACTAAGATGTGCGAAAAAAAAAATATTTTAGGTGGAAATTAACCGTCTTCGTCACAATAGGGTTTTGGTACCCTACAATTTGAATTACAGTATGCAATTATTTATTAAAGAGGGTTCGGTATAACGACGTTGACTCAGTTTATAATCTTTTTATCAAGTGTTTTCTATCAAAAAGGTTAAACTTTTATTTGAAACCTTTTTTACAGCGAGGTTTAGATACATTTCTGACATCGAAGGAAAAATTTAATGCAGTCCAAAATTTTCCGAACCCGGATACAGTCAAAAAAATTCAGTCGTTTCTGGGGCTGACTGGTTTTTTTAGGCGATTTATTGCTGGATATGCATTTCTTGCGAATCCTTTATCTGACTTGTTACGTAAAGATACGCCATTTTTTTAGTCCAAGTCAAGTTGAAGCTATCCAAAATTTGAAGGATGCTTTATGAAAAGATTCAGTTTTGAAGCCATACAATCCAGAGTTAGAAACGGAGCTTCATACAGATGCGAGTAAGGTCGGGTACGGAGGTGTCTTACTTCAAATGCACAATGATAATGAAATGCTTCCTGTTTTTTATATACATAAGTTAAAAGTCTTCAAAATCTGAAAGCAATCTTACCAGCTATGAACAAGAAGTTTTGGCAACTGTAAAGTGCTTTCAGAAGTTAAGGGTATATCTTTTGGGAATACCGTTCAAAATATTTACAGACTGTAAGGCGTTTACAGCTACTATGCGGAAGAAGGAGCTATGTACGAGATTTGCCAGGTGGGCAATATTCGTAAACGCCATATTCCTTCACAGAGCTGGTACATCGATGAAGCACGTAGACGCGTAGATTGTACTTTACATCGCGTGAGAAAAGCGCAAGAAACGGACGAGTTTTGTTCGCTGATAGCAAATATCTTGAAACATCAAGAGCAAAAGCTTTATGTATGCGCAGGGGTGTTCTTTTGTTGAAGGTGATTATTCTCTGGTTGTTCCAAAGAAGCTACACGGAAAGAAGTGTATAGCTTTTTTGACAATGCTAGAATGTCCTGGAGACCCATACTAAAAAAGTATCGGTGATATTCCTACATTGTTTTGCAACAACTCCTATAAGTATGGGATTATGTACTATACTGTAGGGTTCCACAATCTTTTCTTTGGGCGCATAGTAAGTTTGACGGGACAGCATTGCCTTCAGCCCCATACTATATCGGAGATTTCGCAATGCTACTAGTTTGCCGCCATAATTTATAGCGTGATAATCGATACCCTTATTGGATTACTGTCAATAGTTATTACTCCAATGTAAGCATAAGGGACATAACAATAATGTATAGACTTTTCTGCTAGGAGCATTGGTCAAGCCGCCAGTCAGTGTGGGCCTGACTCCCATACTGACATTGGCGTATCGGCTATAACTATTGTAAACGTTACTATTCTCAATATGGTCAAATTAAGTATGCTACAACTTTTTATCCAATGGAAATCTTCAAAGCCATGCAGTATTGCGTTCACACCCATACTGACATTGTTATATTCGCAATGTTTTTCTTTCCCTGTACAAAGAGAAGTTCTGCGAGGCATAGATGAGCAGGGTCACATGAATGCAAGGAAGGTCGAAGTTTTGGCGAAAAAAGATTTTTGTATGCCAAACATGTCTTCAAAAATTAAAGAGTTACAAGCATTTGTTGGTTATCGTCAATGCTTTTTCGAAGTTTACTTGGATATTTCCGGTAAAATCTACGGGTGCTGAAGAAGTTGTGAAGAAGATGTTGTTCAAAGTGAAATTTTCGGTGATCCAGTAAGAGTAATCACGGACAGAGCTTCTGCCTTTATCTCTAATCTATTCAAGGAGTATTGCGAAGAACGAAAGATCAACCATTCGCTAGTGACTACTGAGGTTGCTCGCGGAAATTGACATGTGGAGAGTTGACGAAAATGTTAGTCGATGCTCCTGATAAGTAGTTCAAGCATGTTCCAGGACTGCAAAGAATCTTGAACTCAACAGTGAATCGAAGTACAAACAAAACTCTAAGTTAATGTTCGGAGTTCGCATGGAATGTGCGGAGAATATTGAACTAAAGTAACTGATGAAAAAGCTATTTATCGAAGAATTCGAAAACAAAGGGAAGGAGATGCGAAGCCAAGCTAAAGAACAAATTGCACAGGTCCAAGAAGAAAATCGAAAAGGATATAACCGAAAGAGAAAAGCTGCTACGCAATACAAAATGGGCGATCTGGTTGCGATATAGAAAACTCAAAATGCAGCAGGAACTAAGTTGTATCCATACTTAGGCCCGTATAAAGTCGTTAATAGGGAGCTTATGAGGGACCAAATTCTAACTCGTCCTCCGCTGACTTTATGAAGCCCTGGCAAAATGAAGATGACAGTGAAAGTGATGAAAATGATTCCGGAAACAGTGATGAAGATGTCACGAAATTTTAGCGATGAAGAAACCTTAACAAGGATGACTGTTCGTCTGAGGCAGCCGGCAAGAAGGATGGCCGAATGTAGGATGACTATAAGAAGATTTAGAAGAATATTATAGAAATTTTTTGCCGAAGCTTTATATCCTAAACTATTTGTTTTAAAATTAAAATTTTTACTAGGATGTGCAAAACACAAAGTGAACGTGGCGATTTAGGTGGACTATAATTTTTTTTAAATCAAACTTAGGGTTTTTTGGTACCCTTTTATTGAAAATGTACAGTACGAATATTAATAAAATAGAACAATTTTGCAATGACAAAGAACAACAAAGTGTATTAAAACATTCGCGTAGTACGGCTAAGAAACGATTCTCTTTGCTTGACAGTACGGTGACCGACCGATATTTTACACAAATCGGTTATTTGTATATTGTATAAAGAAAGTACGTATGTATACGCCGTAGAGTTATGTGAATAAAACGGATACGATGCTTAAAGTGGATGTTTAGTATAGAAAGTGTGTTTTATTTAGACATTTTGTAAATACCAAATAGAGAATTGAGTTAAACCATCTTACTCAGCCTTGCAACGAGCCTACTCTTGACTTGTTTATCACTTCTGACCTTGATAAAGACACAAACAGTGTATTGACCATAGTATCGGCCTTTAATGTCATATCTGCTAATTTCCAAATCCAGTTAGAGAAATCGTTCCAAAGAGAGCCGTTTGGCAGTGCCAAAAAGTCTACTGGTACGGTATCAACAATTGCTTCAGAATCTTTAACTGGTCATTATGTTTTATCAATAGTGACGTATCATTCGATGAAAACTTTAATCTCAAACTAAGTTCAAAGCAAAAACACGAGACTAAGCCATGGTTTAATTTGACCAGAAAAGGTTTAAGGAACCCAGGAGGGTCTGTAAAGTCCATATCTTACTTACTTACTTAAGGTGGCGCTACAGTTGGGCCTCAACCAACATGCGTCTCCAGCCAGCTCGGTCCCTAGCTAGCTGTTTCCAGTTTCGCACGCCACGTTGGTTGAGGTTTTCCCCCACCTGCGTGCGCCACCTGAGTCGCGGTCTTCCTTTACTGCGCCGTCCCTCGGGATTGGATTCGAAGACCTTCTGGACTGGAGCGATGATGTCCATCCGCTCTACATGACCTAGCCATCTTAGCAGTCGGACTTTAATTCTGCTCTTAATTAAGATGCTCGAGAGAGGACTTTACTTCTCAATTGCCTTCTAAGTCCAAAGAAGGAGCGATTTGCAAGAGTTGTTCTTCATTTGATTTCAGCGCTGGTGTCGTTGTCTGTGTTAATAGCGGTGCCTAGGTAGACAAAGTCCTTAACTACCTCAAAGTTATAGCTGTCCAAGGTGACGTTTTGTCCAAGACATCGTTGTTCAATGTCCTTTTTTGATGACAGCATATACTTGCTCTTGCCCTCATTGACCACTAAACCCATCTTCTTCGCTTTCGTCGCAATGCTCAAAAACGCTCCACTGACATCACGCTTTGATCTTCCAATTATGTCAATATCATCTGCGTATCCGAGTAATTGGATGGACCTTTGGAAGATTGTGTGGAGAAGTCGCATGACAGTGCATCGCCTTGTCTAAAACCTTTTTTGACATCAAATGCATCGGTAAGATCTTTTCCGACCTGGAGCAGCGTGCATTCGGCATCGTCATTCTGCACAAACGGATAAGTTTGACTCTGATGCAAAAACTAGACATTGCTCTGTAGAGCTCTTCCCTATAGATGCTGTCATACGCAGCTTTAAAATCGATAAAGAGATGGTGGGTATCGATTTGAAGCTCCTGGGTTTTTTCCAAGATCTGCCGTAGTGTGAATATTTGGTCGATAGTGGACTTTCCTGGTCTAAAGCCACACTGATAAGGACCTATCAGGTTGTTGACGAACGACTTCAGGCGTTCACATAGTACGGCAGAGAGGATCTTATACGGAATGTTAAGGAGACTGATGCCTCTGTAGTTGGCGTAGCTTAGAGGGTCTTCTTTCTTATGTATCAGGCACACTATGCTGAGATTCCACTCATCGGGCATGCTTTCTTCCGACCATATTTTGCAGATAAGTTGGTGCATGCTTCCTACCAAGTCATCGCCTGCTGCTTCAAATAGTTCGGCAGCTATGCCGTCAGCTCCAGCAGCTTTGTGTGACTTCAGTTTAGATATAGCTATCTTCACTTCGTTTAGGTCAGGTATGCGGAATTGTTGATCTGCGTCGCCTTGGTTGAGTGGTTCTATTTCCCTTACAGCGGAATTCGGTTCTTCATCGCCGTTATATAATTTTGAGAAGTGATCTTTCCATATTCTCAGCATCGACTGCGGTTCTACTACTATGTTCCCCTGATCTTCTTTACAGGCTTCGGTTAGTGGCTGGTACCCTTGGGAGGTTTTTTTGTACCTTTTGGTAAAATTTACGAACCTCATTCCTGTTGTGACATCCCTCTATGTCTTTGATCACGCGCTTCTCATGCTCTCTTGGTTTTCAATGCTTAATGCAGGCAGCATAGGACTCCTTAAGAGGTTATTAGAGACTCGATCGGAAAAGGACATGGCAGTCTCTTGCGATTGTAGACGTCTAACTTCTCACGGTACTTGCTTGTTTTGGCTTGGACCGGGATATCTGCAGCCGTACCTTGGCTACAACGAGGTAGTGGTCCGAGTCAATATTGGCCCCTTGGAAAGTTTGGATATCCTGTATACTGGAGAAGTGTCGTGCGTCGATCGCAATGTGGTCAATCTGACCCTTGACAGTTGATTGATCAGAAGATTTCCAGGGCCCCTTGTGGATATTAAGATGTGTGAACGGCCGCGGCGTAAAGTCCATATCCGAAGGACCAAATTTACACAAGGCCGACAATTGCTGCAAAAATATTGCAATGTACCAAAGGAAGTAAGAATTTTTGATTATTCGGGAAAAGCATAATGAATTCTGCCTTTTCCTTGGTCCCTACCCTTCTTGTCAATGACCCTCCTGTAGTTATTTCTATTGAGAAGGCCTGTTTACACCTTAACTAATAGTGTGATGTTCCCCAGTTATGTAGCGTGTTATTGATTCTATGGGACCAATCTTTTTTCGTACTTCGATTGTGGCGAGATACCTCCAAAGTCTCAACACACATGAATTCGCTGTTGTGGATGGTATCCCGCTTATATTCTGGAGAGGTGCTTTTTGTAAAATCTCTGCTAAAGCTTTTCTATTTATCTTATTCTTCTGGCCTTGTTCGGAGTAATTGGAAAACAGTACTTGTTCAGCCAATCTCAAAAAAGGCGATTCATCTTCTCCCTCAAATTTTCAACTGATAGCACTAACGTCCCTTCTTTCGAAAGTCATGGTAGAATAAGAGTTTACAAAATAAGTTAAGAAATCCACTTCACAAAGTTTCCCTACTTTTGTTCACTTCCTCACCCTTTTTTTAAGCACAAAAATCAATATTGAAACCTTGATGACAAAGTATATAGTTAAACTAATTATCATAATAATAAAATCTTTTCCAACTCCCGCCTAACCTAAACTCAAGAGAAATGCACTTGAATATATTGTGTGAAATGTAATATTAGCCTGATGAATCAGTCAATTCTCAAGAAAAATTAACCCTTGAACTCTTTTTTCGATAGTCTTCTGAGATCACTCAACAAACGTACAAACAAAGTAGAAAAAAAAAAGAAAATCCTGATTGAAGAGGAAATCCATCTTTGAAATCCTCCCATTTCCTTCTTCGTTAGGGATGAACAACTGTGTTTCCTTCAACCCAATTTGAGTATAGTATAGTTCTACACAGTAAACAAAAGAACCTCTTGACTGTGAAAAAATTGAGTGTGTTAAAGAGTTCATAGAGTTCCATCAACTTGAATAAAAATAAAATATCATATATAAAAATGATTGACAGTTGGCATGGAAATTATATCTTCTCTTAGAAGTTCCTTCACTCAAATTATTATTGTTCGTTAGTTTTGTATGCAACTCTTTCATACTTCGTACAATTACATTAAAATTAAAAACACGTATCCTTACGTGCGCTGTTGCGTTGGACGAATGCATAAAGTTCTTTTTCCCACATACTCTCTATAGCCTCTAGGCTAGGCGAAGCAATCCTAAACGTTTCTATTGAATTTCCCCTACCTTCAATGTTTGTCTGTCCTCGGACAAATAACAATTTTAAGTCAATGATCGAAACATTAAAATTTATTAACACCTTGCGTTCCATTGCGTTAATTCGCAACAAATGATTTCCTTGACATGGCACCCCATTAAGAAAAAAAGAAAAAAACTTAAAGGTACGCACGCATCCAAGCGCACTAAGTGCCTGGCAGGCATATAGAATAGCTCACTACAACGACGAAGACGTGGTGAAAGCTAAACGAGTATACTCAGATTGAACTATAAGCCGACTGGGGGCAGCAAAATAACAACAATCCAGAGCCTCTAGCTGCACAACAAACAAACGAATCATTTACCAACAATTAGTCGATGCTTATTGCTTTTGCGCGCGAGCGAGCGAGCCAACGAGTTGCATGATGATGGTCTTAGGCAGAGTCTACATCAAGTTGTTGGTTTTCATCGATTTGGATTGTTGCTTATACTTCTCATCATCAACAATACCACGGATAGAGTATAACTATCTAACTGTGTTGTTGGTTCCAATTGGCTGAATCGAAGAAACGAAGATTCGTTATGTTGTAGGCTTGGAGCGAATAAAGATCATCAAGCTATTTGAGTGATTTACACGGTGAGGCAGCAGCGGGAACATCGAATTATGTAACTTTACTGTTACTATGATTTTCCTCCTCTTTTTAACCTGCCTTTGTAGACTTTTGTTTAAAGTTTAATGCGCCTCAATAAAGTTACTCAATCATCATCACTGACGCGCTGCTGTCACGGTTTAATGCATCTTACCACTACCGCCCGCCCCATCATCACCGCGCTCGATTACATGATGATTTTTTTTCTCAGTGAAAGTAAACTCAAGCTTTGAAAGAAAGATAACTAGCCATAGCTATAGCCAATGCCATAGTCAAGCCATTCCCTCCCATTACCCATCTGGAGCAGCCTTACAGCAGGTAGGTAGGTTATGTCTCATCAGAGATCACGTTGACATAACTTCAACAAAAATAAAAGATACAAGTTGAATGTAGAAAGCAATCCGAAAAAATGGGAGGTATATAGAAATGGAACAGTCACAAAAAGTTTTTCCTTTTGTTTGTTTTATTTTTTTGTTTGTGGTGAAAAACAACAATGGGATGTAAGTTCATTTGTAAACTCAGTGATGATGTCACTCTGACAGCGTTGAACTTTGAGTAATTGGGCCGAATTTCTAATAGATGTCACTTGTAGTGTCTTGTACTTTTCTTTCACACGAATTGTGTTTTCGCTTGATTTGTGGAATGTGTTCTGTTGTAGGACGTAAAGTTTAAAAGAACTGTCCACATGAACACGACGAACGACCAACGAATGAAAGAATATTCCTTAAGGACTATTTACACGATAACGACCAACCACTGACGAATAAATGTGATTTTAAACAATTTATAAACCTTAATTCTGTGCAAATTGTAAACAAAAGTTAAAAATATAATTTAAGTTTTCCTTTAGGTAATAAAATTGCCAAAGTATGAGAAATTTAAGAAAACAAATCGGAACCTGTTTGCTATGAACTGTCAAACTCAAATCGTGTTCCACGTACGATCCACACTTTTAAGAGCCTTGCACATGAGAGCGAACAACGAATGAACGAATGGACGAACAAACGTGATTTTACACATTTAAAAAGTCAATTCCAAACAAAAACACATTTAAATTATAAGAAACCAATTGACACTAATATTAGGATAATAAAATTTGCATTTTGTTCTCTAAAACAAGAAAATTTTGTAAAAACAATTTGGTAGTAACGAATCGCAGTGTGGTTGCTGCGAACTGTCAAACTCTATTCGCGTTCCACATAACATCCACACTGCAACGCGCGCAACCTAACCTCAAAGTTATATCACTCTTGTTTTGTTTGTTGACAAGGGTTATTATAAATTGACAATTCGTCGCTGCCTGCGAATAGAAATAAAAGCTCATGTGAAACAAAAGTCAAAATATGCGAACATCCACAGTTCGCAATTCGTTGCTCATGTGCAAGATGCTTAAGGACTATTTATAAATGTGATTTCAAACAATTTTTAAACATTAATTCTGTGCAAATTGTAAACAAAAGGTAAAAATATAATTTAAGTTTTCCTTTAGGTAATAAAATTGCCAAAGTATGAGAAATTTAAGAAAACAAATCGGAACCTGTTTGCTATGAACTGTCAAACTCAAATCGTGTTCCACATACGATCCACACCTTTCAGAATACAATTTTCAATCGCGTCTAAACAAGCCATCTGAAAGAAGTGTCATTATGGACGAGTATTTGTTGGTCGCTGCCATGTGAACAGTCCTTAATGTTGACATTTGGTGCACATGGATGTTAGGCACTATTCACATGAGCACGACCAACGAGCAAACGAATATTCGTTGATTTTGACATTTCTTTCACATGAGACTAATTCGTCGCGAATGAACCAAAACAAGAATGATTGCGAGTGTAGATAATGTGGAATACGAATAAATTTTGACAGTTCGAATAAATTTGTTTTCTTAAATTTAATAATATTATGATATTGAAAAGTAAAAGCATGCATAAATCATAAATCAAATAGAAACTATATTGCTATCGTTTTGTTAAAAATGTGTGTGGAAATATGTCTTCAAACGTATATCAACTCACATTTTGTAATTCATTCGTCGTTCGTTGGTCGCGCTTATGTGAATACTGCTTTATGTGTTCGTCGCGAATGACTTTTGACGTTTTTTGGAGTATGGATTGTACGTGGAACGTTAATAGAGTGATTAGCAATGAATAGACTTACTTAAGTCTTTTGAACAGAAAATGCCAAAGTCTGAAATATTTCAAATTAAAGTAAGAGGATCAAAAATGAGATACCTTACCTAAGAAAAATGTAAATGATGTTTTTTTTCTTTCATTATTTAAACTCAAGACTTCAAAGTAAAAAAACTTATTAAATTTAATCTCTACGTTTATAATTTTGTTTGTTTTTCGAAACGACCTCGATTTGTCCTTATTCATTAAAATTATTGCAAACATCTGCATTTTGTTATTCATTAATTTAAACATCAATCATTTCCTATTAACATTTTCGCAATAAAAAAAAATTCTCTTTCATCGTGAATTTATTTCCGTAGTCGAAATTCCCTGCTGCTCCGCCTGTTGTTGCCTTAAAACCAAAAAAAACAGCAATCACGAAACTATTAAAACAAAACTTCTTAATTAAAGTGCTTGCCCTTAATTTGATTCATCTGGATTGGTGATTACCCCAGCTCCGGCCAACACTTCTAGAAATCCAAAAACAAATTCCAAGCAAATTATGTAATAATAAAAAAGAAACAAAACAAATCTGTGCTCATATAAAAATATATCTTTTGCTTATTGCTGTTCCTGTTATTGTGTCCAGGGTCCAGCATCCGCAGTCATAGTTCAAATTGAACACTCTTCCTAATCGGGTTTTATTATTGCAGATATTATGTACATTATACATTTTATGCTAACGAGAGCAGTTAATATATCTACACTCCTCACCACATGAATAGGACACCCATTAGGTTTTTTTTCTATCGTCCATACTTCCCAGACCAAACATGCTAGAGACCTATTTTTTTTAATCTTAAGCTCAGTTAATTTTTTTATTTCATCTGAAAAAAGATTTAAAGCTCAGGATTTTAGTATTAATGAAAAATTATTGATCAAAAACATTCAAACTGGGAGGTCCAAATTTCGCACATCCTGTTTGGAAGGGATGCATACAAACTGTCCAATGATTTAGCGAAATCGAGCTCCAAGCCAAATGTGTTTAGCATTCGAAATAACATGACGCATGGTTGTTAGACTTGCTTTAACAGCACATTTTTCCCTGATTTTCTCCAAAGAGTCGTGAGAATTTGACGCTTCTCTTAATATAAGTCGCCTTTCCGCATTAGTAAGCACACTGTGTGTGCGGCCTTTCATGTTTCTCCCAAATGTAAGCTCATTACCTACAGCTGACGAGAGTGCCCATACTTTTTCTTATGCTCTACCCAACTTTACCGTCAGTGAACTGGATAACCCAATATCTCTGTGTGAACTGGAAGCAAATCTGATAAAGATGAAAAATAACGAATCACCGGGAATTGATGGAATTCCAGTAGAATTCTACAAAAATAGTAATGATAAGTTAAAAAATTATTTTGTGCTGTATTTTTGCTGTTATTTTTGCTGTATATAAAAGTGGAGACAAAACCCTGCCAGAGAATTACAGAGGAATTTCTATGCTAAACACATTAAGGGGGTATTCTGGTCTAGAGACATGAATTTTATGTAATTTTTGAAGTGCTGTAGAAAAAAGCAAGCTACAATTTTACCATCAATTTTTTTATACATTATTTATTCACATTAGAAGCATACAAAAAAAATAAAAAAGTAAAAAAAAAATAAAAATTCCGTTAGTTATCAGCTGATAGAGTAGTGCGTCTCAAAAATTTGGTGCGTGACCATACCCACGATTTTAACTCTCCTAGAAATCTGAAATCAAAAACTAAAAAAGATTATTAATCTACAATAATGTCGCAATGTCTGGAACTACGGAAAAGTTACAAACATTTTTTTTTACAAAATGGCGGCTGTCTAAAGAAAAATACAAAAAATTTACCATTTTTTTGAACATTCTTCGATTTGTTAAAAATAGTAAAAATAAAAATTTGGGGATGGCCGTAGTTCCGGACGTAGACAAGTCCCTAAAGAAGACTTTCTTAAAATTTCAAGTAAATCGGTTCGGCAGAACCTGAGAAATCGTGGGTATCAGATTCAAAAAGACAGTTTTGAGAAAAACGCGTTTAAAGTACCCCATTATGTCTTTTGTTCTATTAGTTGCAGCCCAACCGATTTGGATGGCTGCTCAGCAAAATACTTATTTCTCCGAAAATAATTTGAATTTGGGAAAATCCTCTAGTAGACATATTCTTAAATAGTTAAACTATGAAAATATGAAAAGAAAAAAAAATCGATTTTTTTTAATTTCTAGACCAGAATACCCCCTTAAGGAAGATTTTTACGTCAATTCTTTATGACAGACTTACCAAATGGATCGAGGACAGAAATCTACTGAGCATGTTTCAAGCGGTATTCCATCCGGGCTTCTCAACAATGCATCATATATTCGCGCTTACCAGTATTGCCAAGAAATCGATTGAAAAAAAGAAGAAATTATACAGCTGTTTCGTAGACTTCAAAGCTGCTTTTGACAATGTCAACAGACAGGCTTTGGTGTAGAAGCTTTTAATGCTGCGAATTTCCTGAAAATTTTTGTTGATGTACTTTAATTTTCTTGTCTTGTGCATCGGTATGGGATGGGTCCGATCTTTCTAACTGGTTTGAAACAACGGCAGGTGTTCCGCAAGGCTGTATTTTAAATCCAATTTTATTTGCTTTATATATTGATGACGTTTGTGATATACTTCCTGGAGGAATACTTTTTGCTGACATCCAAATGAAAGTCCTGCTCTATGCTGACGACTTAGTCTTACTCGCTGACAACCCCATCTCTCTCCAGTTGCAAATCAACAAACTGAATGCCTTTTGCGAGAAGTGGGGCTTACTCATCAATATAAGTAAAACAAAAGTTATGATTTTTGAAGCACATCAAAGAAAAAGGCGTCCCGAAGAGAGCTATTCTCTTAATAATGTAGTTATTGAAGTTGTAAAAATTTTTCGAAACACGCACAGAACAAAAAAATAGTAATGGCTTTAAGCGTAATGTGGCCCAAGTTCTTCGCTAACCAGGAAATCGATCTCGTGTCAAAATATCGCGTTTTCCAGACAACCGTAAACACATGTATGTGCTACGGTGTATAGGTGTTTGGATATTTATTCTTCAAGTCATTTGAAAAAATGCAATCTTCACAATCTATTTTGATAGTATTATTACAAACCAATGCCTCCCCATTTAAGGATTGGAATGATTGGAATGGCCCTATCACATGGATTTAATCTATCGATAACGGAGTCAAATGTTGATTAATGGCGAGGATTGTTTGCAGAGCTCACGGCTAAAATAGATGAAAAAACTTATAGCCAGTACCTAGGCAGAGCGGCTACAACAACATAAAGGCTACAACAAATACAGGAATCTCGAGCACCAATTGACATCAGAAACAAACTATTTCAGCAACAAATTTTCGGTCGAAGCTATAAGACATATATTTAAAGCACTTGTTGAGCTCTTCAACTTAAACTCTAGGCCTCATCGAGCTGACCTGATACAAATTTGTAGTTTAGGCAATAGAAGAGAAAATGAAGATGTCTACCATTCCATCGCAATTTGCCCAATACTGCAAGAAATCCGGCGTTTATATTTCCAACAAAGTTGTCTTTCTTCAAGTCAGTTGAACAAAATTTTAAACGGAGTTCTAGGATGGAATACCTTATATAATTATTGCAAACATGCTCTAGCTTTTCGAAACTCTTTTCTAACTTAAATTTTGATCGTTTAACCAGCTATTACAGTTTAAAGGGTCATTATTATTTTTTTTTTGGTTTCAAGTCACTTGAAAATTGATATTTATTTATTTATATGCTTCAAATCATTTCAAAATTGCTATATTTTTGTGTTTCAAATCATTGTAAAATTGACATTCTTTCAATTGTTATGTTAAATCTCAACAAATATTGAAATTGTCAACTTTTGAATTTAATCAATATATAAAAGTATATGTTATTTCAGGCCGACGGCAGATAGCCAGGTCCTTATTCTTAAGCAAATACTTTTTTGTAAAGCATTTGTTTAATAAAATAAAGAATTATAATAATAATAACCTACAAATTTGGATATCACATGTCGGCTTCTCTCGACTTATTTAGCTATTTTGGCAATAGATAAGCCAGAGTCCTTATATGCTTTGATTTGTCCTTTTTCCGCCTCGGTCAACACTTTCCTCGACCCATTTTACAGTTTTTTTTAAATTAAATAATCGAAATTTACAAAATAGTTCGATCAACGAAAAATACAATTCCGCGTGACAAAGATAACGATTAAACTTAAACTAAATGCATGGCCTATTCAAGTGGCGCAAAAATATTTAGACGAAATTTAATATAAAGTAGAAAAAAATATAACGGCTTTTTTCCAGAACTGGCAGTTTGTCATAGAGAAAGAAGAAGAGTTACAAAAAGATAACGGGCAAAGTACCATTATTTTATCATTCCTCTTTTAAGTTATAAGCAAAGTAAAAAGAGTGTACAGGGTGTCCTATTCAATGTATTTATTTTTTAATTACTAATAGCTTTCGAAGTAATTTATTATAGGAGTTCCAAATCCAATTCACAAATCTTAACTTATTTTGCTAACGCTCGCAGTGTGTTTAAGCCTTTAACATGTAAAGGGTAGTAATCCTTTTATTAACTGCTAATTGTTCACCCTTTTTGTAATGAATTTTAACTATTTCAACACATTGTTAATGACGTATGTTTTTTACTTGTCAAATGTCAAAATATGACAACTTTAAGATGGCAGCTGCCAAAATGTCGCCTATTCAAAACTAAACCTCTTGTTGGAACTTACTTGCATCAAAATCATTTAACCGATACTTCTCAATATTTTATAAAGTACCCTTTTCAAAATATACAACATTCCTTTAAATTTAATAATAAAACTCATTAATCACACAACCTTCACATTTAAAAAAAATTCACCTGAACTTCTTGTTTAAATGTTTATTTTGTATACAATTATATAAATTATAACCTTGCTTAGTTTCATAGCAATAAAGTGCAAATATTGTCACAAACTTGGTCAAGTTTATGCTAAATCATGATAAACTTATGTCTTCTTGTCCACAAAATGTATGTCTTACATGTCACTTTATTTGGCCTAATTGTTTATAACTACAAAACATATAATACATCATAAAATATATTCATATGTCTTATGTACGTGAACCTGACTTAAGAGAATATGATTGGAACTGACCTTGAAACCAGAATATGAAAAAGAATTTAAGAACAAAAAAAGAAGAAGTTTTATTTAAATATTTACAAACATAAACTTTTCGAGTTAAGTCAAGCTTTTCTGCTGCTACTGGTCTGGTGACTTTTTCTTTTTGTGTTTTGTTTAATGACAAACAAAAAATCAATTAAAATTTTAACGTATTTATTTATATTAAAAAAATAGCATGGTTCTCTTCTGTGGAAGAACAATAACAGTTATAATAATCATAGTTCTGTTTAAAATAAAAATACAAATTAAATTGAATTAAGTTCAATGAACTAAGAATTTGAAATTGATACCTAGACGATTTTTGTTTCAAATTTTCAACAAGCCTTTCTGCGACATTTAAGACCAAAAGCTTATGAGGTTAACATCTAAGTTACAGAGTTGCCAAAAAATAATCACAAGAAAATTCAATTGCAATTAATTGTATTTCAAATCTTGAAACACTTTCAATTAATTTAAAATATGATTGAAGAAGTTCAATTACTAATTACATGTAATTGAAAACAGTCATAATTAAAATCAATGATATAAATGTAATTGAAAACTAAAGTAATGATAAAAAAGCTTAAATGATTGCATTTCTACACAAAAATGTAATTAAATTTTTAAAACTGAAAAAACACGTATTTATTAAAAAAAAAAACTTTATTAGAAAGAATTAATAGTTGAGTTCTAAAAAACTTCGTTTTAAAGCTTTTCGGTGATGTGTAGACTTTGTAAAGTGACGCATTAATGACCAACAATAGTCAGACATCATGTTCTTATCCCAGAAAGTCTTGATGCAAACGCTCTCCCTGCTCTTCGCTCATATCTCATAAATTTTCCGGAAACTTGTCCAGGTGACTGTGGAGGAAGTGGAGTTTTATGCTCATATTGCACTCCATATATATTTTTAACTGTAGCTGAAGGTCTTCTACGAGTTCAATATAATTTCCGGATTTCTTATTTCCGAGAAAATTTTGAATTACAGAGACGAAAGCTGTCCAAGCCTTCAGTTCTAACTCAGTCATAGAATTTATAAATTAGGTATCTTTCGTCAGTTGGCTGATTAGGGGGCCATCAAAAATACCGGCTTTAATCTTTTCCATTGTGACCCCAGGAAATATTTGGCAGATGAAAGCAAAACAGTCCCCGTCTTTCTCTAGTGATTTAACAAGCTGTTTCATGATACCCAATTTTATGTGTAATGGTGGAAGGATAATTTTGTCACGAGCTACTAATGAATTCTGGACTATGTTTTTCTTTTCAAGCTCCATATTTTCTCTCAACGGCCAGTTTCTCCTCATCCAATGCTCTTGCTTAGCTCTACTGTCCCAAAGACATATAAAACTGGGAAATTTAGTGTAACCACTTCGTTGACCGAGAAGAATGTTCGCCGTTTTTAAATCGACACAGATTTGCCAATTTTGGTCACTGTATTTAATTTTGTTCAAAACTAAAGAAATGTTAAAATATCACCCCAAAAAGTTTTCACTCTACCAAAGATTTTAAAAATAGCCAACCAGTGTCACCCTGTTTCTTTTCACTATATTTCACTCCCCAGCCGATTAAATTTAAGGTTTTTATAATTTTTAAGGAAAGAGTGACCAATTTTCATAATACCCTCATCATACCATTTGATTAAGATAATCCCGTGAAGGAAATTGCTCCTATGCAATATTTTCAAGAAATTTAAAGCTCTGGTCAAAATAATATGAGGATTTTATAATTCTCAGATTGATTGCTTTTTTTACACTTCATAAATGATATTATATGGAATTGAAATTAAGGCATTAGCCTAGTACATACTTGTGAACCATCTCAGTTTTTGGTTCACCCGTGAACTTGCTCGTGAAGCTGAGTGGAGAACAAAGTGGAGAGTTTTCGTTCACGGGCAATTCACGTGCAAAATGTATGGGAACTGTTGGTGAAGCTGAAGTCAAATGTTCACAACGTGTACTCACGTGTACCAGTGAGCAATGTCAAAAGTTCACTTTCTCCACTGGCGAACGTTCACTTCACGAGGAAGTATGTACTAGGCTTTAGGGGTTACAGTATCATACTTAAAAGTTACTCCTCATGGGTGAACGTGTTCTTTGTTTGGATGAAATATTTTGAATGTTAACATATTACGTAATGTTTCCTATACAAATATTCCCCTTAGATGACAATTTTAGGTAGATTAAAAAAGATTTGATTTTAAAGGAACAAGAAGTCTATTTTTGATTGATCTTCTCAATAGCTGGATCTGGATCTTAATAGAAACCATTTCATGTTTTTCCAACTAAATATCAAAAATACTCAACAATCAACAAATAAAACAAATTGACATTTTTTGACGAATTGTATGGTTTTTTTTTTGAAGATTAAATGGATTACAAAATTTTGGCATCCAGACTATTTTTTAAAAACAACAAGTTAAAAATAAAAGTTATTCACGCAATAAATTACAAACACTTTAAAAGTTTACTACTTTTTAAATGAACTGTCAAATTTCGTATGATTTACACTATTTTATTAAAGTTCTCCAAGAATGTTGGTGGAAAATTATACAAAATATATATTGTTCTTCTAAAATTGAATAAACAAAAAATAATTGTATTTGAAATTCTTTATAAATTTTTTTTTAAATTGTACCTACACAAGTTTATAAAAAACAAAATAATTTGTATGAGCGCAAAACACAAATTTTGATATTTGACGTTTATAGAACAGCTGAAAGTTCAACTTTCAGTTAATTAAAATAACATGATCGATTGTCATTCGGACATAAGTTGACTTAACTTGAAAGTTAGGGAAATTTTTCTTAACTAACTTTCCAGTCAAGTTTCCAATAAAGTTGCCTTAATTGAAAGGCAATTTTTTGGCAGCTGGCCAATCAAATGCTAGAAACTTGTCTTACTTTCAAGTCCCTTATGTAGCCTGAACCTGCCCATTTACACTTGTTTATTAATATTTTTTAAGAATTTTGGTGGATAAAATTATCCAAAATATATTGATCTTTTAAAATTAAATATTCTTCATCTTCTGTTAATATACAGTTATTAAAAACTTTTTTTTTTAATTTTGTACGAGTTTATAAACAACGAAATAATTTGTGTGAGCGTAAAACACAAATTTCGATATTTGACGTTTAACGAACAGCTGATTCAATTATCTACACATCATTCAACCAAATGAAATAAAAGGGCGTGTTCACGCAAACTTTTGTATAAACTTATCATTTACACATTTTATAAACTTACTACATTGCGCGAATGCTATTTTTAACAAAATATTTACCATTAAAGTTTGGTGACAGATTTGTTGCCTTACGTAAACGCTAAAAACATATTGTTTAAAAAAATACTAAAAAGACAAAGTAATACCGAGAAGTCAGTTTCATCATCAAGCATCTTTAAATAGACGAAGGGTTCTATAAACTTAGCGAATATATTTTTCTTTTGTTTTCAAATAAAATTTAAACAGTTTTGACGTTTCGTTCTGGCGCTAGACGATTTATGACAAAACTTTTCTAAACAGAAATGTCATTGCAGTTTGATATTCTCAACTGTCAAACCAATAGACGACAACCAATAAATAAATGAATGAATATCTTAATAGAACTTACGGTAAGCTTTCGTTAAAGCATAGATACCTTTAAACATCCTTTTTGTCCTCTAAAGAAGTTTTTGTTAGCTTTGTTTTGAATATCTGTGTGTTTGGTTTGAGAAAAGATTAGACAAAAACAGTTTTTTATACAGATGGCGTTGTAAGCATTTTTTTAAATGAAATACTGTCATCAAACAATTTATTATTTAGGCACCTAGCGATTTATATTAATTTCTTTCGAAATTACTCTCGCATGAATCACACACAAGACACAACATACAAAACAAGTGATTTTCATGATCTTGATACGAAACGTTACCCCCTTAAACGGACTCACATTAATTTTCGCCGTTGTGATGGCGGTGGCGTTGGCAGAGGCAGAGACATCTCTTGAGTCCATATTACATACAAACAACTCCTTGATTTAGCCAAACACAAATGTCAACAAATGTTAATTGCATTTGTGACCTTTTCATCGTTGGGCTCTGCCATCATCTCAATCTCATCGTCTTCGTTGCTCGTACACAATCTTTTTTTTCTTCATTATTATCATTATCATCATCAACATCGACATCGAAAACATTCAAGATTGAACCGAACCATGCCACGCATTAAACTCTCTGCAACGCTGGCTGGCTGCTGGCTAATTAAATGAATGAATTGCTTTATATAGATATGTACGATGGCCACTTTTTCATATAAATGAGTGGGTGACGATGTATAAATGACCACAACAGCAGAATAGAACCTTCAATCTTTTTAGTTATCAAGCTCAAACTTAATTAAAACAAATGTCTCCTTGAATGACATTTTATAGGGTGTTTCAAATACACAAACCCTCAACTGTCACATTTTCAACTGATCTCTACAAAAACCTTATAAATCGCAGGCATGCAACCATCTCAAATGATTATCAAATTTATCAGTAAACATTTGCTTCACTATATTCTTAAATTTAAAAATGTCATGGTTTTTTAAGGAACACCCAGAAAATTAAGGGATCTACTTTGTAAGAAACACCCTATCAAGAATATTTTACCCTAACCCTCTATTTTATCAACAAAGTCTTCATTTGTTTTTGTTTCTGCTTCTTTTTTCCAGACCACCGCCGAAGTACATGAGACGTGTGGAACCACCTACAGTCCCAGGAGGAAATATTCAGCTATCGTCATCGCCAAAACGTGACATGTCTACGACAGGCAATAATATATTGTATGAGAGGGGCAACAGCCATATAGGTCTTACTACGAGCAGCAGTGGTGTGAGCAGTGGTGGTTCCTTGTCTAACAATAACAGTCCTTCAAGTTCATTGGAACGTAATATCAAACCATCGGATATATTACGGCAAAAGTCATCTGACTCATTGGAAGCCAAATCATTTGCCGGCAATCGCAAGACAACCCCCGAAATGAGTAAACTCGGAGCAGGCCTTAAGGCTAATGATTTGGTAGAGGAGTTTGGTCGTAAGATAGCAAAAACCGAAAGTTTAGAAAAGACCAAACGCAGTGGAGTTGGGGATGGCATTTCAAAACTGAATCATAGTCCCACTGGGAGTTTGGGTAAAACAACGGGTGGTGGTGGTGGTAATGGAGGAGGTGTTGGAGCATCACCCACTGGAAGTTTGAGTAAGTTCAGTAGTGCCAGATATGGAAATGGTGTGATTGCAGGAGATAATGCATCGCCAAATACAGGAAGTTTGGAGAAGATGAAACTAAACGATGGCAGCAATGGACGAAATGGTAGTGGAAATGGTGGTGGAGGAGGAAGTGGCGGAAACTTCCTAGAGACTAGTCTGCATAGTCTTGGATCGAAGGAGTCATTGGCATCACAGGGCAATATCTCTGAGATTGTAAGTAATTTTCTGATGTATAATTGTTCTTTTTGTTTGAGTTCTTTTGTCTTTTTAAGGAATGACTGATTGGGCATTGTTCTATTTTAATGAGATAAATGCAAAAAGAGAGAAAGTCCACAAAATGAAATATCTTAACCCAAAGTACTGCAGTTATAGTACAAACAATTTGATATCTTAAGTTTTAGGTACTCAGAAGATCTTTTGTTCACAAGTGACAATTGCAAAAATTTTACTTAAAACATTTTTGGTTTACCATCCAAGTAGGATGGTTATTGGTTTCAATTAAATGCTTGACACTTTGAATTTTTGTTTAAACTATGATTGCTTTTTTTACAAAGCCTTTCGAGCCATTGCGGGTTTTCTCGTGAGATTGAATGCTTTCAAATTGTTGACTCTTATTGATTTTTTATCAAGATTAAGAATTTATAATTTGTAAGTTTATTAATGGAAAGGTTCAGACAATATAAACGACTGCAAAATAAGCCCCATACTGTTGATTATGGCTGAATCACAAACACGCTTCAGCTTCGTCTGCGTTACGGTGGGCCTGCTTTGAGGTTTCTTTGAATGACATTTCTATTATTTCATCTCTTCAAAGAGCAAATATTTTGTTTGTTGGCATTTTTTTAGTAGTATTCACATGAGCGACGAATGAATTACAAAATGTGAATTTTTATACGTTTGAAGACATTATTTCCCCACAAATTTTTAACAAACCGATAGCAATATAGTTTCTATTTGATTTATGAAACATACTTTTACTTTTCAATGTTATATATTAATAAATTTAAGAAAACAAATTTATTCGTCGCGAACAAAATTTAAGTTTATACGAACTGTCAAATTTTATTCGCGTTCCACATTATCCACACTCGCAACAAATAAAATAAACGCTCGTACTTAACCTAAAATAATCATTCTTGTTCATTCATTCGCGACGAATTAAAAACTCTCATGTGAAAGTAATGTTAAAATCGACCAATATTCGTTAATTCGTTGGTCGTGCTCATGTGAATAATGCAGCTGTTGAGCTGTCAGACATAGCAAATGTTCAGATAATTGAACTAGAGCTTCCGTTTGGAGTCACATTACATTACATTACATTCTTTTCCTTACGATTGTCAAACGAAACGTGAGGTCGAAGTTTCATTGTGATAGCATGCATTGAATTCCTATGGCTGAACTCGTAAACGTCAGGTGAAGCCGAAGCTGAAGCGTGTTATGGCTGAAACACATACACGCTTCAGCTTCGTCTGCGTTACGTTAGGCCTGCTTCGAGGTTGCTTTGAATGACATTTCTATTATTTCATCCCTCCAAAGAGCAAATATTTTGTTTGTTGACATTTTTTTACAGCTGATGAGCTGTCAGCCAAAGCAAATGTTCAGATAATTGAACTAGAGCTTCCGTTTGGAGTCACATTACGTTACATTACGTTCTTTTCCTTACGATTGTCAAACGAAACGTGAGGTCGAAGCTTCATTGTGATAGCATGCATTGAATTCCTATGGCTGAACTCGTAAACGTCAGGCGAAGCCGAAGCTAAAGCGTGTATATGTTACAGCCATTAGTGATTCAGCCATAAATGTTTCTTGGCTTTTTGTGAACAGCTGAAAGTTGTTTTTATTTTTTGACAGCTATCTTACTCGTTCAAAAATGTATCTAAAAATTCACCTATCCAAGATACCCTATCCAACACGAGATTGAACGTAGCCATTGACTTGCTAATTAAGTTGCTTTTATTTAAAGACAATTTTTTGGCAGTTGGTCAATCGGAGACTAGTAACTTACCTTACTTTCAAGGCCATTACATATGTCGTCTGAACTTTCCCAAACATATACCGGAAAAAAAGTCTTGTGTCGTCTGAATCTGCCCAATGTCTCTTGAATGTCTCTGCACTTATACAGTCCAATATATCAATGGCAGAATCATAGATTACATATAAAACCTTTAATATTTTGGACAAGTGTGAAATTTTTAAATCAATGATTTTCTTTTTCGACAGTGTTTTTTTTTTTTCAAAAAAAAAATTGGGTATTTAAAGGGGTTTTTATCGAAATAAGTATTTTTGATTTTAACTTGTAATTTAAAATTTATCAGATATAAATTTACTATTTGGCATTAAAAATACGGTAATTTTAAAAGAAATAAAATCAGACTTTACATAAAAAGAAATTTTGTTAGATATTTTTTATAACACTTAAGTCATGGTACAGTACATTTCCAGCTGCTCTACCCATCGGAATTGTGGCCGTAGTGGAGAATGTTGTTTGTATTACCTTCGAAAACAGAGCATAAGTCGCTAACATAAATAAGAGAATTCAAGTTTATTAAAAACAGTTTGATTCCTTAATAAACTGAAAGAAATTTACTTGTGTTGTTTGCTGTTTTACAGCTACAATTCTATCTTAAAATGTTTGGATTTTTCAAGAATTCCCTTGCTATTTTATTTTATTTTACATGGCCAAAAGTTACGGCAAAAAATACTGCAATGTCCCAAAGGCAGTAAAAATTGTTGGTTATTTGTTCCTACGGTTCCTACGCTCGTTGTCACTCCTTTTGTTAGCTCTTTAGAGAAAGCTTATCTCTTTGCTAGGCAGTTCGGCGCCAATTCTACGCTGCCAGTGAGTGTTATGAATCCGCCTGTACTTGAGCGAGTTAGTGATTCTATGGGACCAATCTTTTTTCGCACTCGTAGTGTGGAAAGAGTCCTTAGAGATCTAAACACACATAAATCCGCTGCTCAGGATGGTATCCCCGCTATTTTTCTGAAGAGGTGTTCTTCAACGATAGCAAAACCACTACGTAAGCTTTTTTATCTGTCCTACTCCTCAGGTCTTGTTCCGAGAGGATGGAAAACTGCATTTGTCCAGGCTATCCCCAAAAAAGGGGAATCTTCCTCTCCCTCTTATTACCGACCGGTTGCACTTACGTCCCTTCTTTCCAAGGTCATGGGAACGCTGATTAATTATCAACTCAAGAAATATCTTGAAGATCGAAAGCTTCTTAATGACCGGCAATACGGCTTTCGAAGCAATAGGTCCACTGGTGATCTCATGGTTCATCTCACGAAAAGTACAGCAAATCCAATATATTGTTTCGCTGACGATACTATTTTAGCTTTTCATATTCGTTTTCAGACTCACTTCCCTCTTCTTCGGACATGGAACTGACCATGACAGCATTGTTCAAAAACCACGTGGAATTTAATACTTCGAAAACGCAATGCTGTCTCGTATCGTTAAAGCGAGATATACCCCCATTGCCATTATATATGGATGGCACATGCATCAATGAGACTGAACACCTCGATATTCTCGGTATGTGTGTCACCAACCACCTCTTGTGGAATGATCACATACGCGATGTCGCCAAAAATGCCGCAAGGTGTTTGGGTTTCCTTAGGCGATGCAAGAAATATTTCACCCCTTATGATCTGGCTATTATCTACAAGACTTACATACGTCCAAAGCTTGAGTATAACTCCCATCTCTGGGCTGGTGCTCCTGCAACTTACTTAAGTCTCTTGGATAGTATTGAACGTAGAGCATTTAAATTGATAGATGATAATATCATCATAAGTTCATTTACTTCGCTTAAACATCGCCGTAAGGTCTCTTGTCTGACCCTTTTTTACCGTTATTTTAACGGCTTATGCTCTAGTGGAGTAGTCAGTTGCATTCCTCCCCTTAAACAGTTCAACCGTAATACTCGCGATTCTAGGAATGCTTATCAGTATACCCTCGAGCCCAACTTCGGCCGTACTGTCAAATACATAGATTCGTTCTTTAGCCTTACAACGCGAATGTGGAATGCCTTACCACACTCTGTCTTCCTAGTCATTGCAATATTCAGGAATTCAAAATAAATGTGCACTGACATCTCCTTTTAAACCCTCTCTCCTCTTCCTAGTGCTCACACTTGAGTGTGTGTTTATTATAAAAAAAATGTTATAATGTTAAATAGAGCATATTCAAAAACTATTAAAATGCTTTTTTTCCAAATATTTAGACCATGCCGTGCTGGCCAACAATTATCAAAGAAAAATTTGATCTTCTAAAGTTTAGCTTTTGAAAGTGGTACATATTTATAACGTTAAGACAGATACGTGTTAAATAATTCAAATAGAAGTCCATTTTTCTTCAATTGCCTTCTAAAAGCGTTAAATATAACTTGTACAAACATAACCCCCCCCCCTACTTAAATAATGGATCTCCCCTTGAATATATGTCTTTGCAAATATCATTTCTTGGGCTTTGTAGTTGGTTGCAACAAACTGAATCGAATAACCAATTTTGCCTGTTTAAATCCTCAACTATAACCTTATACGGTTACATAAAATTTATCAAAAAATGCTATTTACTTGTATGATACTATGTACAGTCATTCCTCACGATCTTTTTCCTAAAAATTAAAAAGATTCAAGTTTCACTTCACCTGAATTTTCTTTGATTCATGATAAATTAATTTAATCTTCTAACTTCCTACCGAGAAGAACATATATCTTCATTTTTGTTGTATTCATTCATATTAATCCGAGTTTAACATTAATCTAACTTTCAATTTGAAAAATCAATTCAATTAATTCTTTTTCTTGTTTCTCCAAAAAATAAAAAACACAATAAAAATAGATAAAAAGCTACGAATCGATCTCTTCGCTTAGTTCTGATAGCACTAAAGCACAGAACCTGGACAACGAACCATACTACGATACAGTACCAATGGATAACGGTGATGGTGAATATGTTTCTTTAGTACCCGGAGGATCTGTGTCAACATCAAGTCGCGATGATTTATCAACAGCAGGAAGTACATTACCAATTGGCAGCGGTCCATACCACCACAATCAGCATCTGCAACATCATCATCATTCGTCGTCTAGTCGCAGCCACATGAGCAGTCAGACGAGCGTTGTAGAACCAGAATCTCCTGGCCGGACCTCAAACTATGTCAACATTGACTACTTTTTGCAGTAAGTTTTGAGTATAGTTGTATGTTTAATGCTTAATGCCTGTGCTTGTGCCTATGCATGCATTTTTGTTGCACATGCAAAGCATTAAATCAACACTTTTTATTCTTCATGTACATGTACATCTTTCTAACTCTGTGTTTTCTTAACTAGCCAAAGAACCGAGACACGATCGAGTTCACTGGACAGTGATGGTGAAGGTGATGGTCCACCATTAATACGTACAATACCGCACGATGAGCAACCAGCATCACAGACTCCAAGTGCTTTAAGAAAGGTAAGCTGTTGTCAAAGTCAACTTGAATACAAAATAAAACAAAACAATAAAGAATTTCAAAAACAAGTCAAGTTCTCTCTTGACTATAATTTATTATTTATTATACACATTTAAAATTATGAAAAACAAATCTAATATTAAAATAGAAATTACAATGGCAAAGTAGAACAACAGTAGTTATCCAAACACACATTTCCCTACTTTTAATAATGTAATTCAAGTAGAAATGCACTGAATTTATGATTTACTATGCACACTCTCTTAAGTAGTTTTCTATTAGTTTCCAATTTTCTATCACTAAACTAACCACACGCAAAATGTGTTCAGGATTTAGGTTAATTTCACAGTTGTAGCACACTCAAAAGCACACTCACAAGCTTTAAGTGACAGTTCTTGTTAGTCTCGCACATTGGACCTTTTAGTGGCACTTACTCCCACTGTGAATTTAGGTTCTTAAGGTTGTTTTCTTTATAGATTCTATTAACTTTTAACATTGTATCCTAGATTTAAGGTTACTAGCTTAGAATACTTGTTTTAAACTATTTTCAATCTTCTATGTATGTAAGTCATAAACAAAGTTAACCAGTAATCAAGTTAATTAGACATCTATACTTTAATCCGTGGTGACTTATTTTTTATTAATTGGTCTCATATTTCTGGTTCTACTAATCATTTCCAAGGTAAACAAAAATTGAGTAATTACTTAATGTTTTTTTTTGCAAAATTTAGTATGCATTTAGGATATGAAAAATGAAACTTATAATAGGCAGGGTGAGAAGGGTTGAAGTTTCTAGTATATGATTGACCAGCTGCCAAAATTTGCCATGAAATTGAGACAACTTTACTTGAAAGGCAACTTAAAAGTTATTCAAGATAAACCTCCCTTACTATCAAGTCAAGTCTCTAATAGTTTTTTTTAAAGGGGTTTCGACCCATACAAAAAACTTCCCATCCGTACTCGTCTTTCGATTTTTATAAAACTTCAAGTAACTATTAATAACAATATTGTATGTGAGATACAAAATTTTAAGTCAACAGCTGCGTTCAATCTCAGACAGTCAGGGTATCCGGATACCTTTTTGTTAGTGTTTTACGTGTAAAATAACAGCTGATCAAAAACAACTGCGATGTCAAAAAAGGAATCCAAAGGTATCGAAGAATATCTGAGATATATAGGTATCTGACAGAACAGCTGGTTCAACACATGGTTGAATTTCAAGAAATTTGAAAATTGTTTCAGCTTTTTGTATTTGTTGTTAAACAAAAAGATACAAAATGTTAGTTGAAGATGTATTTGAGGATGTTCTGTACATAATAGACGATGAAGAGCTATTTGCGTCCGAATTTTAGAAGGTAATTATGATCTATTTTTTTAACCTTCAAAATTGAGATATTTATTAAATTTTTACGCACCTATCAATTCATCATAGTCCGACGAATCAGTTGAGTTATCCATTAAATGTTTTATCTTACAACAATTTTGACTTCGAAGCTTAAATGTTTCTCTGCTTTTGTGAACAGCTGAAAGTTGTTTTTGTTTTTTGACAGCTATCTTAATACAGCTATCCAACTCGTTCAACAAGGTATCTAAAAAATCCACCTATCGAAGATACGCTATCCAACAAGAGATTGAACGCTGCCAATATCTTTCTTTGTTCTCCTTAAACTTAAGTCAAAAACTATTGATTGTTGTTTTGCAAATGACAAAATAAATGGCATTTCAATATTTGTCTTTGTTCTGAAAATTTCTAATCAAAAACCAATTTGTATCAATTTTAGCACCTTTTTAAAATTTGTGTTTCTTATTAGAAAAATATCCATTCGATTTTTGTAAGAACATTTCTAATGTGAACAACAAAATTATGCATTGAATGAAATAATTTTGAACTCCGTAATTTCATCTGTTTTCAAAATATTCGAATCGAACATCGGATTTTACCAATTTTGTGTAGCATTTTTGGTGGTTTCGTAATTTCAAATTGAATTTTCATAACTTCAAAGGGTAAGTTAAACGATTCATGGGAAATTGCCAAACCATATTGAAAATAAATGTCAACGCAGTTTAAAATTGTCAGCTGTCAAATTGACAACAGACAATAAACATCGAAACTTTTCATGGAGCGTAAAAATATACCCTCTATGAACTTACTTTATCCTTAAGTTTCTTATGTCGTCTCAACCTGCCCAATATTATCACTTATTTCAGCGCTAAGACATCTCTAAGAAATCATTACACTAAAACTAATTTGTTTAAAATCTGATCTTCTTCAGAAACTTGGTATGCGTAATGCGTAGTGTTTCAAGTTTAATGAGACTACATATTAGGTCCGTTCTCTTATCTTCCTAAAACAGTTTAATTTTACGAAAAATTACAAAATTTAACTAAATCCAGTTCGTGTACTCAAGAATATCGTAGTTTTTCGTAGAAGCGAGCGCTAACGAGAGAGTAAAATATTTCCCCAACCTACAAATTTTAGCCCAAGAAATTTCTTCGGGCTGATTTGTGATAAATGTTAAATTCGATAGAACTTCAAATAAATTGCTCGCTTTTGCTCTCACTTATAACATTAAAACAAGACTGCAATTTTCAAGTTTCAATTTAATCAAGTTTTTTTTATAAAAAAAAAAAACAATGTGAAGAAAACGATTATGTTTCAAAATTTATATTTTTTTGACAGTCGAATTGTGTAAAAATTTTGTCTTTTTCTGCGAGAATTTTACCCCCACTCTTTAAAATATCCCTTTCTACGAATTTTAGTGCAGAAAGAACACAAACGGACCTATTATATTTATATTTACTTGTTTTACAACTTCACTAGACAAATTTTGAATTATTGAAATTATTTTAAAGGGTTAATAATTGTTTTTTGTATTTTCGTATAAAACTATTCATCCCACTGTGACGAAAGTACGCCATCAAAAAGTTAGTAGTTTAGACATGATATTTAGAGGAGAAAATCATGAAGCGATCTTAGTTTTTAAGTTCCTTGTTTCGTTAGATATGCTAAGGTGTGTTGAAATATCTCAGTAATATACTACCAAAGTGATATAAGATGTAGTAGTTATTTGGTTGACCACTTACGTTGGACATTATCAAAACGGCGCACTACAGCGCTAATTGGATCTCAGGCTAGGTTGCCTTGAGATCGCCATTTCTACGTTGGACATACATTTTTTGGAATTGATACGAAAACCCAGGTTGATTTTCAGAAAAAGATGTTAGTGCTTCCAAGTCGTTGGTATGTTAGCAACATACCATTTGTATACAGTGGTTTTAATATTGATAATGATAACCCATTTTACAAATCTTCATTATTCTTTAAGTTGTTTCAAAATTTTAGGAAAAGAATATATTAATGCCCTCGACAATTTATAAAAATGAACAATTAATTTCAAAAACTTGACAAAAATGCTTATATTTTTTATAAACAAAAGATTAAAACGATTTGAATTTTTCTTAGTTACAACCCATATTTCAAATAACTGTTTTAAAGTAAAAAAAAGTACAATTTGGAAACCTTTAATTATTCTAAATCTAAGTACCAGGTTCTGTGAAATTGTCGGCTCAATTGTAAGCCATTCTCTTCGAAAAGCTATTTTAAGCTCTCTTACATACTCGTATGTCTAAACATCGATTTCAATTTGACTCACTAGGTTACCCCAAAAATGTCCAATGATATTAATATCGACAGGCCAGTGCACTACCTAATGAAACTGAATTCCAACCAATATGTTATTCTCGACTGTCGTGGGTTCTAGCATTGTCCTGTTGCTAAATCCAAGATTTCTCCCAGTGATCTGCCAAAATTAGAGTTAAACTTTCAAAATATTGCGGTTTCTTTCGTAAATCGACATATAAAAATAACCTTTAATCAAATCTGAAGTATAAGTTAAAAAGAAAGTTAAAGAAACTTCTTATAAAAACTTACAGATGTCCATTTTATTTTCAAACTATTTAAAAGACGCGGAGCGTGATCAAGTTTAGATCGGCTTAGGTTTGGATTCCGACAAAATAATTTTCAAACTGTTATTTGCGAGAATTTCGAGAATCCGCGGTGATAACTTAGAACATCTGATCATTGAATTGCAGGCGACGCTTGGGGTTATTTGCTCTTTACGGACAATAGTTTTCTTCCAGATCGCTTAAGAGTGCAAGAATTATTTTGATTGTTTAAAAAAGTTAGAATTGCTCTTCAAATATTACCGATTTGTTTGTGAAATTTTAGTTACACACGTTTTCTTTGCGTAGAGCCAAATGTCTGCATTTTTGTTTAAACAAATAACCCAAAACGTTTAATCCTTATGAGTTTGAAGACTGAAGACTTAAAGTTAGAATTGAAAAGTTAAACATACTGTTATTTAGAGCAACCAAGTAGCTCATGAGAAATTATCCATAGAATTAGTTCATCCCTTAAATTTATTTTTATTAATTGAAAAACATCTCCTTAGTGTACTTTTTTGTTATGTTCCAAAAATTAGACTTCACTTTTTTGTAATTCCAAAAGTAGGACATATAAAAAGCTAGTTTTAGAAACACAGAATATTAAACAAAAATATACAAACACATTATACATAATTGTACTCGTATATATTCCTTATACATATCTTGTCAAATAAATAATTCGTTCTATTATATTTCTTATTTAATTCGTACAGAGTTTAGTTTCGGCAATACTCGTGAGTACCATTCAAAATCTTCATGCGTTAAAAACAAATAAATACAAATTCAGAGTCCTCTTAGACATTATTTTGTGTACAGAATGCATTTATTTGTTCCATTTAATCGAAATTATGGCAGAGCATAGAATGGTTTTCAATATCTATTTGTTATCTTATCTTAAACCAAAAAAAAGCAAACATTTTATTATTATTCTAATATGTTAATAAAGAATGTTTTATAAAAGCTCCTTAACTCATTTTACTACTCTACCCCCGCTTTTTTAACCAAATACAAATTCCATTTTTATTCATTAATTCATAAATGTTTTTATTACTTCATGGGTTTTCTGCTAACCAAGTCTCATATTTTAATAAATCCTCATTCATTTATTTTGTTCCGCTTTATTAATTTTTTGGAATGGTGTAGGTTTGGCTTTCCTAAATGTCAGTATAAACTAACGTTCATTTGTTCGATTCTAGGCTTCCGGCAGTGCACGTGGTAATAAAATCCGATCGATTCTAAATGGAATCATTGAAAGCGAGAAAATCTATGTCGAGTGCTTGAACACCATGATCCAGGTCAGTGATCCACTCATATCACCTCAAACATTGTCAAATAATAATTTGTTTATTAAATTTCAGTATAAAAAAGCATTCCATGCCACCCATGGTACATCTCAACCTGTGATGCGTATTGACGAAGAGAATACGATTTTCTTCAAGATCGACGAACTGCACGCTGTGCACACTGATTTCTTAAGTGATTTACGTTCGATTGTTCGCAATGAAGGTGGCGATGTTCTGGTGGGAGATGCCTTCAAACGTCTAGCTGATATGTTCACTTTGTACAGTGCATTCCTCCATAACTACGGACAAGCTATTGAGACGGTCAAAAAGTGTAGTGCCAATAATCCGCAATTTAAGACAATCGTCTCGAAGATAGTATTAAATTATAGCGAACAAAATCCACCATCGATGCAAACTCTCGAAGATTTGTTACATAAGCCCGTGGCTAGGGTTCAAATCAATGCTCTCGTCTTCAATGATCTTCTTAATGAAACACCCCCCAATCACCCCGATCACCAGGCTTTGCGACAGGCCCAAAAGACAATACATGCTTTTTTGAAGCAATTCAATGTGGTCAATCAGCGATTACCCTCGGAATCCAACAAGAACCTCCGAAGAATGGTTAAGAACTCCTTCATCGTAGAGCTAGTCGATGGTCATCGAAAATTGAGACATCTGTTCCTCTTTAACGATGTAATTGCATGTGCCAAACACAAGGGATCCGGTCGTGATCGACTTGAATACGAACTGAAATGGTTTATCCCTCTGAAAGATGTCGCCACCTATGAAGAAGATGCGTCCAGTGATTTCAAGGAATCCTCGCCAGCGAATATTTTGCAGTTGAAAACACAGGCATGTACGGTGCGTGATCAGATTTTGCTCGAGGAGAAGGACGACAAGAAGTCGAGGGCAAATGGACTGCGTTCGGGAGACAAGTACCGCCGCAAACTAGCCGATCTCGAGTCCCAGCTAGTGCTGGCTTCACCCAATTTAGTATTTAGAATAGGCAACAAGGTGACCAATAAGACGATGACATTCTTCCTCAGTTCAGATTTTGAGCGAACGCAATGGATTGAGTCGATTAAATCTTTGAAGGATGTAAGTTTTGTGTTTTTATTCTCAAGGATTATGAATGTTATTAATTGTTTTCTCGTTTTCTTAGCAACTATGCAACATTCCCGGGTCAAATGCGATCAATGCATTAGATGTCCATGCATACATTCTGGCTATGCAAAAAGGCATGAAGGCTGAGATGGGTTCCTATTTGTTGCGTAACAACAACGACGAGAGTCTATTGGTGGGAGATCTGCATATGACTGTCCAGGGACTGACTGGTCTGGAACATCCGGCAGATCTGTATATTTGCATTGAGGTAGATTCGTATGGACATTACTTCCGTAAGGCAACAACAAAAATGGTCTGTCGGAGTACGAGCCCATTGTGGAATGAAAGCTTTGTTCTAGAACTCGAGGGCAGCCAAAACGTCCGAATTTTACTCTATGAAGCCCGTGACATGCCCTTATTGAGGGCGAAATATATTTTAAAGGTAAGTCGGATTTAATTTCACAAGAAATCTTTATATCTAAAATTTTAAATAATATTTTTCTATAGTTGAGTCGAACATGGTTGCAAGAGGCACCAACAAATAAAGTGATAAAACTAAGTGATACCATCACGTTGAACACATCCCTAAGATTTGTCCCCGGAGAAGTTACACTGAGGAGAGTACCGACATCCAAGCCAGGTGCTTTATTCGGTGCTAAAATGAGTCAAATTTTAAAGTGAGTTTGAAAATAAAATTAATTCAAAATTGTTTCATGACTGAGTTTGATTTTAGACGTGAAAAACGTGACATTCCGTTCATCATAAGCGCCTGTGTTCGTGAAGTGGAACGACGTGGTATGACTGAAGTGGGCATTTATCGAGTAAGTGGATCAGCGTCTGATCTGGCCAAGCTGAAGAAGTCTTTCGAAACAAGTAAAACCAAACACCACTCTTTTAAAAAGGTTCTTATTTCGAATATTTTTTTTTAATAGATGCATATGAGGCTGAACAAATGTTAAAGGACGTTGACATTCACTCGGTTACCGGTATCCTCAAATCGTATTTGCGAGAACTACCCGAAGCTCTATTCACCGACTTGTTGTATCCCGAATTGTTCGAGACATTCAACCAATTTAGCAACAACAACGAAACAGCCCGCATTAAGGAACTGTTATCGATATTTGAAAAACTTCCGCTAGCCAATAAAGCTTCTATTAATCACATTCTAGATCATTTAATTAGGTAAGGAGTTTTTATTGAAGACCTTTCATCTTCCCTGAGTTTAATCATATTTCATCTTTTGTGTTTAAACAGAGTAAACCGACAAGAGGCCGATAATAAGATGTCTCTACATAATTTGGCAATGGTGTTTGGTCCAACACTCCTGCGACCGGGTCAAACGCAAATCAAACAAAAGGATATGCTTGCTTCTAGCACCGTCGATGTGATGGCCCAAGCTGGCATTCTCTATTGCTTCCTGCAGGCGCGCCTCAAAAAAGATTAGTGTTTGCAAATACAGCGAGCACTGGCCTATCAAATGTTGTGTTCGCCGAGTAGCTTGAAGAAGGCTTCACGTCTTTTTCCACTGTAAATACCAAAAGAGTTTTATTATTTGTATTTTATTCGATTTCTGTTTTTATTTTCTGCCACATGCGATATGTTTTGTTTCTGTTTTTAAATATTGTTCTCTCCTAATAAAATACTTCTCCAAATGTAAACTATAAATATATTATTACTATATTATTGTTCACTATACTATATCACTTTATATATATATAGAGTTCCACTTAAAGCAACACATTTAACTATAAACTTAAAAACAAACCGAAAACAAAAAGAAGTTGTTAAATTAGAAAACAAAAATAAAAAGAACTTATTTGTGGAGAAAATTATAGAGAACTTAAAATAAATTAAAAAAAAATGGTATAAAATAAATCTTGTATATTCTTAAATTTAAATATTTTTTTTTTCTAATGAGTAATAGGAAGTATGTTTTATTTTTTTGTATTTATTAAAGATAATGTTAACATTTAAGAATCCTTTATATATTGTATACAACAAAACAACATTTATTATTATTAATTTTTAATTTGAATTAACGAGTATAAACAAACAATTTAAATGATGTGCTTTTTATTATTATATAAAAAATTGAAAAAAAAAAATACAACAACAAATATAGTATATATAATTATGTATGAGACTTTTGTTTTTGTTAATTGTGTTTTATATTTGTTTTTCTTTTTGATTCTTTTCTTTTTTGTTGAGATTTGAAGAAGAGTAGATTTATATTTGAGGACCATTACTTACTATTCATAAATAATATATTTAATATAGAAGTGACTTTGCTGTTGAATTGTATAAGATTCCTTTTGTAAAGCTCTATTTAAGTATTGGTGGGAAAAAAATAAGGATATTCTTTATAAATAAGTGTTATATACAGATGCTTTGGTTGGTCTAGAGAGGGCTTTACTACACAATTGCTTTCTTAGCCCAAAGGCACAGCGATAATTCTTCATTTGATCTCAGTGATTGTGTTGTTGTCTCCATTTATAGCGGAGCCCAAGTAGGCAAAGGCCTTATCTACCTAAAATTTGCGTCTTGCGATGGTGATATGTTGACAAAGACGTCTCGTCGCTGTTATAGGTCCTTTCTTGTTGACAGCATGTACTTCATTTTGTCCTCATTTTCTGCCTTTTCAATACTCACAAAATCATATACCAGTAATTGAAAAGACTTTTGAAATTTAGTGTCTCTAGTGTTGACGTGGGACTTTTTCCTCATAAGCTTCGGTTAAGTTTTTATCAACCATTATAGAGCAGAGCGAATTGTCTATGGTAATCCTGCACAAACGGAAGACTTTGGCAGAGATGAAAAAAACTAGACATGGCTCTATACAGTTCGACCATGTAGAAGCTGGTCTTTTTCTTGTCTAAGGCCGCACTGATAAGATACTACAAGGATATTTACGATGGGCTATAATAGACATTGACATATGTCAGTAGAGATTTTATGCGATGTTAAGAACACTTATTTCTCTATAGTTGTTACAGTTTAGTGGGTCTCCTTTTTTCAGTATCGGGCAAACAATACTGAGGTCCAATTCATCGGACATTCTTTCATTTAAGCCATCTGCTGCAACGAATTTGTTAGAAGCATGGATTTGGCAATCTTTACTTCGTCTAAGATCTGTGTGTGCTTAAGAGAAATAGTTTTCAAATTTTGTTCTTTTAAACAAAATAATTGGCAATAAAGAGTAAGACAAAACGATATCGATAGCTGTCAATCATGTCCATACAAAAGCTTATGTCAATACTTGGTAATTTTTAGAAAAGACGATTTTATAATTTTTTCTCTTAGAGGTTCATTTTTTCCACAATTTAGAATGCTTTGGTAAATGAGATCAAAATCGTTACACATGTAAATTTTGATGCTATAATAAGCCCTAATTACTGAATGCAAATCGTAATAAGTTTTGAATGTTTTGCCAAAACAAATTTAAAATTTCTTACGATGTCCACAATTTATATTTACGTTAAGAGCAGGGTATCACTTTTTATATCGAAGGAATTAATTGCCATTTTCAAGAACTATAAATAAAATAATAAACATTTTTGTCTGGTTTTCTAGCGACTTGTCTAATTTTTTATCTGATTTGAATCAACCCTAAAAGGCTTGTACAAATCTATATCCAATAGGAATAAAGGTTTTTTAAAGTTTATTTCATATGCCATAACATTTAGAAATTCTAGGTTAGATCGTTTGGGGGGTTAACATAGGGTTGAAGACAAAAATGTCTTCAGAATCTCAGAATTACCTGTTTGTGAAAGTCATAGCATTTATTTAAACACATAATATGTAGATGAATACTTTTTAAATGACGATTTTCAGTGATCGGTTTTTCTTGAATTTATCTTTCTTAAAGTATTCCAGAGTATTATATTGCATTTATTTTTAATAGAAGATAGTTTATTAAAACTTTACAAACCACCAAAGTTCATCTCAAATATTATGAAAGAGTGTTATGGCCTAAGAAATGTTAAACCATCCTAGTAACAATAAAAGCCAACAGTTTTAACTAGGGAAACGATACAAAACTTGAATTGAATACGAAGTTCGACTAAAATTCGAACTAAATAATGATATGAAATGAAGAAAGGACAATATGTATTTCAAGCTTTATTTCAGCAGCAGCTTACAGCTCCGAAGCTTAGGAGTGGTTTGAGAACAATGAAAATTGTTGCAAAAAATCCATTTTTGTACATCGTGTTAGGCCAGTCGATAGATTTATTTCTAAACGAAAAGTATAAACATATACATACATAAATAAAATTATATATTATATTTATTTGTATGAACGTTAGAGAAGGTTCGTGCAACATCTTATTTTTCAATACTCTAGATTTAAGTGAGTTCCAATCACTAAGTGAAGTGAGTGAAAGAAGACACATCTTATGTTTCAATAATCCAGATTTAAGTGAGGCACTAGGTGAAGTAAATGAATGTAGTCGTCAAGTTTACAAGACTGCATTCTCTAACAAGCCTGCTATAACTACTTATGATTTTTAATTAGCAGCACCATAAATCAAAGTTAGCAACTCTATTCTGCTATTTACTCTTTTTGCCTAGAAGTAATTGTTATGAAATTCAGATTTGTCTTGCTTTCTAAACATACTTAAAAGTTCTATTTTTAGGGTATCAGGCTTTTGGACTATTAATTTCTAAAAGCTTGTTTGGGATGATATCTCGATTTTTAAGAGGTTACCTTGTCAAACGACGACTTACATGTTTTTTAAAACTTATTTGCCGTATTATTAAATAAATCAGCCATGGGGGTGCGATTTATGTTAAATCGATTTTATGAGAATAGACAATGCATGTACGTATGTACATAGGTTTAAAACGATCATTTCGAAATGCCGATGTTTCGCTTAAAAAATAATAAAAAAAAGGAATAAAACTTATGTGTTTGAAAAAACCATTGATGTATACTCAAGAATTGGTTTTGACATTTAATTTAACTTAGTTTCTGGAAATTTCTAAAAGTTAGTCTTCATTTGACTCGTTATGAAGTTTTGACAAACCTTGAATCTAACGATTTTCTGGGTTCAAAAATACGTTTTAGAGTTTATTTTAGTGCTGATTTGTACTCCAATTCTAGTTATATAATCACATTTAGAAATGTATTTTTATTTTAATACGTTATTTCGTTTTTTTCTTTAGCGTTTCTTTAAGGTTTATGTACTTATAAAACAGACAAAGACTTAAAACTACGGTGGGGACATTGAGCGGATAAGGACAATATATTTGGAAAATTGTCACACATTTTATAGAAAAGGAAGTAGTTCATGAATTATTAACATAACACTATTAACAATATGTAATACATTTCACAGTAGAATTTATAATTTTTGATTCAACTTATTTATATTTTGAATCTATCAATAGCAAAGTTCACTTCAAAATAAACAAGTTTAGAGTTCTATATATTATTATGTAGGTATTTATACAAAAAAAAAAACAACAAAACATCCTTTGCCAAATAAATTAATAATTAATAAACAAATTAAATTAAAAAAAAACATATGATAAAAGATTTAAAAAAAAAACGTATGTGTTATACTGCAACGTATCGCCTTCAAAATTGAACCTTATTCAAGACAAACTTAAAAAACATTATAGCAGCTGATATAAACTATCAAATTTAAAAAAAAATGTATACATACTTTATATAAACATATATAAAGAATTTCAATAAACATACAAAACTTTAAAAAATAAACTATAGAAATAGATGAGGTTTTTAAAAAACTATATAATCAACAATGCAAAAACAAATATTTTCATAAATAATGTTTTATTCACTAAATAATAAAAAAAAAAAAAAAAAAATATAAAATACAAACAATTTACGCCAGCAGTTTCACAAAATGTTAAAGCAACTTTTAAGTAATTTAATTATTTATTAGAATATTATTAAACAAACCAAAGCAACAAAAAAAAACATATAGAAAAACTATCTAGCATTTGTTTAAATTCGATAAACCCTTACAAAAAAAATAAGAAAAAATGGACTGAAGAAAAGTTTTTTGAATATTTTGTGTGTAAGCTAAAGCGTGCGTATCTTAATGATAAGAAGACTTTTTTTTGAATAAAAATACAATAATGAATGAAACAAAAATAAAATACAAAAATAATGAGGAAGGCTGTTTGTCTGCATAATGCGCGTCTGAATATCAATAACATTATGATTTTGAGGTTTTTTCTTCTTTTTGTACTTTTGCATCATATTCCATATAAATATTATATAATAATATACAAACATAAGAAACATAAAATGTAAGCCAGAGAATAAACAAAATAAAAAACAAAAAAAAATAAATAAAATAAAAACCAAAAATTAGAAACTAGTTTTTTATAATTAGCGCAATCAATGTTAAAGATAGAGGGTGGTAAGGCAATCCACATTCACATCATTCTTCTTCTTCGTTTCCGGCTGCTATTAGCAGCACTTTAACTCCTCCTAGAGCATAGGGCGGCAACCAGTTCCTTCTATCTCTCTCTATTCCTAGCACGATACCTCAGCTGGGACCACGTCTTCAAGTTTTGGGACCGTGCTTCCTTCATGACAGATAATCTCCATGTTTCTCTTGGCCTTCCAGGCCACCTTCTTCCTTGAGGATTCCATTGAAAGCACTGCTTTGCTATGTTGTCGTCCGGCTTCCTTAATGTATGGCCAATCCAGTGAAACTTTCTCTGCGCGATGTCAACATCCACTTTTGTTTGCCCAGTCCTGAGCCACAGTTCATCGTTAGATATGGTTTGTGGCCACCGGATGTTCAGGATGTAAAGTAGACAGCGGTTGGCAAAAATGTGCAACCTTCTCGAGATGCCAGCAGAGCACCACGGATTTTACGTTGGACTCAAACAACTTTAACTTGGTACGGAGCGCTTTTTCCTGTGGAGTTCCACACTTTAGAGAGCCTTACGAATACACTACGGGCTTTATTTATTCTATTGGTGACATCCAGGTCCGTTCCACCATCGAGTGACAAATAGCTTCCCAGATAGTTGAGCTGGGCGACTTCTTCTACTGCTACTTGTCTCTCACAATAACCTGTTGTTGTTGGTGTGCATTAACTTAGTCTTACTGTCATTAATGGCTGAAACACATACACGCTTCAGCTTCGGCTTCGTCTGCGTTACGTAAGGCCTGCTTCGAGGTTGCTTTGAATGACATTTCTATTATTTCATCCCTTCAAAGAGCAAATATTTTGTTTGTTGACATATTTTTACAGCTGATGAGCTGTCAGACAAAGCAAATGTTCAGATAATTCTAGAGAGCTTCCGTTTTACAGTTACATTACATTCCTTTCCTTACGATTGTCAAAGGAAACGTGAAGTCGAAGCTCTATTTTGATAGCATACATTGAATTCCTATGGCTGAACCCGTAAACGTCAGGCGAAGCCGAAGCTGAAGCGTGTTTGTGTTTCAGCCATAAGCCACTTAGACTATGCTGACGACATAATATGCCAAATGTGCCACTCTCTTCAACAAAATGGGGAGGTGGCTAGCTTAAGGCGCCATTGTATTTGGATACCCAGTCTCTAGTGTTCACCCACCGTAGCAGTCATAACATCATCAATAGAAAGCAAGAACAGAATCGGTGACAATACAGCTCACTGTCTTACTCCCTGTCGCACTTCAAATGCATCGGAAAGCTGGCCATTGTGCAAAACGAAACACCTTGCGTTGTTGTAAGACTCTTTTACGATATCAACAATTTTATTAGGAATGCCTTTAGCAATAAGCGATCTCCAGATAACGTCACGACTAACGCGAACGAGGGCCTTTTCAAAACCGACGAAAATGATTGGAGATTGGTACTCCGACGATTGTTCAAGAATAACTGGCAAGGTGTTAATGTGGTCGACACATGATCGACCACTGCGAAATCCCGCTTGATGCGACTTGAGCCTGAGTGTAGACTCGATCTTAGATTTTATCCTCTCGAAAATGATGGTTGCCACCTAGTACGGTTGAAGACCTAATCTCTCTATTTTCCAGAGGACAAACGAAGTTGAGAAGCTAAGTTTCTGCAGCACCAGCCGAGAAAAATGGAAGTTATACTCAAGTTTTGGACTTAAACTGTAGGCAAATAGTTTGAGTCCACACCCATTTTAAGAAAGGAAACCAAATTCTAGAATCGTGTAGTATATTGTTTCAGAATTCCGATGGAGGGAATCAAACCGTCGTTGAAGGGAATCGAAATCTCTGTTCGGATTCGATTTGATGCCTCAATCTAATCTTGTTAACTGGTTAATTGATTTAAGACATTTCTTTTAAGCTACTCCCACAATAACTGCATAGGGTAGGTATCCAGTGCTTGTGACTTTTAAGAATCCTACGTCTTCTCTATCTTTGAGGTAATCTCGGCAATATCTGAACGCGTTTTTAGGGCCAATATTCTGTTGACATATGTACGAATTACAACCTTTTTTACAAATATGTATCTTTTTCTACGCTCTCTTGTTCATTTTTCCAATAACGCGAGTCAAATCTAGGATTCCATTAAGTGAGAAACACCTCCAGACCATCACAGAATCCCGTCCATGTAGGAATCACACAGTCGGGAAGCATCTTTTCATCATTACTGCGTTCAATGAAAAACCTCCGTTTAAGGAAAAATATGTTCATTGCTTGACATTTAGACAACTGCTAAAATCTTTTTCCGTGCAGTCTCCATACCTTTTGGACCACTCTAAACGTTTTACCTTATTTTGTGGTCGAAGAAGTTGTTTTGGAATGGTAACTCTTGCAAATATACCAGCATCGCTTAGCCTAAAAACAACAGCTTATCTCGTTTTTATTTATTTCGGCACGTATTTCTATTACTATTTATAAGAAGACTCTGTCGCTTAGTTATAGAACTAGACTGCCCTGAGCTTGTTCTTTCTTCAAGAAGGCCAGTTTGAGCTTTCGAATTTCAATAGCCTAAGAAGAGCAGCTTATCCCGTTTTTTAATTATTTCGGCACGTATTTCTTTTTCCATTTATAAGCAGATCCTGTCGTTCAGTTATAGATCTAGTATGCCCTGAGCTTAGACTTTCTTCAAGAAGTTCAGTTTGAGCTTGCCACTTTCAATAGCACGTTAAAGGAAGAACTTGGAACTGTTCACTGGATACACATTCCAAATAATAAATATGATATTTTTTCGTTGCAGTTGCACATCTCAAGAGGGACGGGAGTCCTTAAACGAATATGAAGAGGTTTGGTAACAAGCTTCGGGACCAAAAAGAGGAAGAATTCCTTATATATTGTAAGGACCAAAAATTCTTACTGTTATAGGAAATTGGAATTTCGGTGATATATGTATGCCTTACTGAGTTGTTTAGGTTTTTTCCGATTAGTTTAATTGGATCTAAAAAACCGGAATTAATGCTCTTTGCAACTTTTGTCCTCACTTGTGCTAAAAGTTCTATTTTCCAAAAGAATCAGAATTGTGATCATATCATCTCAAGTTCATAGGTAGGCAATTTTTTGGATGGAGTCATATAGATCATCAAATTCGCAAGAAGTCCAGATTTGGGATTCGAGAAAGAAGTCAGAAAAATTCAGCAGGATCTGGCTCAAACAGCTTATGTGTTTTCATAGACGTCTGTCTTACTTAGACCTGTGTAAACTGAAGAAAGCGAGTGAGATAAAAGTAAAATAAAGTCCCCTATTACCATTGGCGAGTCGAATGAATAAACTTGTGAGTTTATGAGTGTTAATTGTATTACCGTTTGCGAATTGAGAACCGTTGATTCGACTTAAATGGGCAGGTTCAGACGACATAGGTTATTTGAAAGTAAGTCAAGTTTCAAGCATCTGATTGGCCAGGTGCCAAGAAATTGCCTTCCAATTAAGGCAACTTTATTGAAAGTTCGACTGGAAGGTTAGTCAAAAAATATCTCCCTAACTATCAAGTCAAGTCTACTTCTGCCAAAGTGACAGTGGATCATGACTTTTCATTCAACTGAAAGCTGAACTTTATTACTATATGATTTATTTATTTTCTTCATAGCTTTATTTAATGTTTTGTGTAATATGTGTAAACTCCAAATGATGTCCGTTATGTTGTCTTAACCTGCCCAATGTCATAACATTTTCGAAGATTGATTTCACTCTTTTGTCTTTATCGAATGTTCGTTGATTTAAACGTCATTCGTGTTATTTTCGACAAGCGTTCATGTTGTGTGAGAAAAGTTTGAAGCTTATGTTAAAGAAATGTCGGAAAATAAAACAATACAAGTACATAGGTATGTACTTGTACACTTCATTTCTTTTATAAAATAACATGAATCAATGCATTTTTATTCAAAAAAGGTTTTAGACAAGGCGATGCACTGTCATGCGAATTCTTCAACATCGTTCTGGAAAGAATTGTGCAAAACTCAACTGTCAACACTAGAGGCACAATCTTCCAAAGGTTTATTCAATTACTCAGATACGCAGATGATATTGACATAATTGGAAGATCAAAGCGTGATGTCAGTGGAGCGTTTCTGAGCATTGCGACGGATGCGAAGAAGATGAGTTTAGTGGTCAATGAGGGCAATGAGGGCAAAACCAAGTATATGCTGTCATCAAAAAAGGGCATTGAACAACGACGCCTTGGATAAAACGTCACCATGGACAGCTATAACATTGAGGTAGTTAAGGACTTTGTCTACCTAGGCACTGCTATTGATACAGACAACGACACCAGAGCTGAAATCAAACGAAGAATAACTCGTGCAAATCGCTGTTTTTTTTTACATTAGAAGGCAATTGAGAAGTAAAGTCCTCTCTAGAGCATCTATAAGACACTCATCATCCCGGTTCTCATTTATAGCGCTGATGCCTGGACGCTGTCAAAGAAAGATGAGAGCGTCTTAGGATGCTTCGAGAGAAAAATTCTTCGTGTGATTTTTGGCCCCGTACGCATAGATGGAGAATGGAGTAGAAGATATAACGACGAACTGTACGGGCTGTACAGCGATACTGACCTAGTTAGGAGAATTAAAGTCCAACGGCTTAGATGGCTAGGTCATGTAGAGTGGATGGACATCAACGCTCCAGCCCGGAAGGTCTGAGAGCATGAGAGGAAGACCGCGACTCAGGTGGCGCACCCAGGTGGGAGAGGACCTGAACCAACTTGGCGTGCGAAACTGGAGACAGCTAGCTAGAGACCGAGCTGGCTGGAGACGCATGTTGGTTGAGACCCAGGTCCGCCCCGGACTGTAGCGCCACCTTAAGAAAGTAATGCATTTTGATTCAGTTTTTTTAAATAAAGACTGCCTTGAACCAGAACTTACGTTTCTGAAAGGAGTGAGCAAACAAGACGATAGTGGGTAACCGGCGTCTTCTAACATTAAGAAAAAATTATTGAACGACGAAATAAAAATTTAAATACTACCAAGGAACATTGAACGTTCTCCTCTTTGGTACCACGTTTCAAGAACTGGCTTAAGAATACTGCAGTTCCATACAAAGGAATCATTGGTCGATTCAGGATATCTTGTGTCAACATAACGAATACACATTTTATGGTCACACGCCCTAAAAACTTGCACTAAAAACCAAAAGGTACTCTCAAGGAAAAAACTTACTATCATTGCGTTTAAACTGTAATATCCATTTCTTTTAAGATACTGATGACGCAATGAATCGTAGCAACGATTCCTATGTGTTCCGTCAACACATCCAATTACTCCTGCGTTTTGATTTTCATCCATTCTTCACCTCCAATGTCTTGGATATCTATCGCGGCCACCAATTTCTGATTTATAATCAACGTTTGTGCATAATCAATGCTAAAAATTTTACTTAGGCAGGTACGAACATTCTAAAGAATTGGTGTGTTTATATTCAGTCAAATTTTACTAACATAGATTTTGGCATTTTCGACACTTCTGAAAACACACAAAGCAATTAAGTAGCAAAGGCTTCTCCCGAGCAAATAGTGTATTATATGCACACAAGGTGAATGGAGAAGAAAATGGAACGACGAACAGTAAGGACTAAGTCAGGAAAATAAAAGCCTAACCTCTGAGATGGCTGCGTCACGTAGAGCACATAGAAACCTCCCCTACGATTACCCCATAGGAAGGCTTCGGATTAGGTAAAAAAATTGACCTCACTCAACTTGAAGTGCGTAACTGCAAAAATCTAGCTAGTAACCCAACTATATGAAGAAGTTTGTTGGGTAATTCTTTAATTCACACAGAACTGTAGCGCCATCTTAATTTAGTAAATCAGTTTATTAATTTTTGTTTATTTTTAACTATACAAATTATATTTAAATTATTTTCTTATAAAATACTTCTACTCCTATTCATCTTCTTCAACATTTTTTTCGGTGGTTATTTGACCATCATCAAATAGTCCCTTTTTACTCTTTTTGTTTGGTCCTTCGGAACGTTGGTAGGATTGAGCTGTGCGCTTTCTTAACTCGCCAACATTGTCTTCGGTTGTTGATGCCCATTCGAGTACCAATCGCCGACCGTACAAATGGGTACTTTGGCTAAGAGCTTCGAATGCTTTTTTCGCATCACTTTTCGTTATGAAATCGACAAAACCAAATCCACGATGTGACTCCTCGCCGGGCGTCATTTTTAGAGGTAATCGCAGAGTTCGAATTTCACCGAAAGCTCTATAAAAAAAAAGAAAAAAACAACAAATTTGTATACATGGATAAAGTTCAAAAAGTTAAACTACTTACTTAAAAATGTCCCGCACTTCGTTGGCCTTCGCTTGGAACGGAATATTCCGCACAAGAATCTTTGTGCCAGTTTGTTTTGATGCCTTTGTAGTTTTTCTTGTTGATGTTGGTTTAATATCGCTCCTAAAGCAAAGACAAACAAAAATCTCTTTTATTAGTTTCTTCCTAAAAGTAATTTGAAGAAAATATCCCACTCACTTATTTGTCCTATCACTCCTCTTCAACTCCACCTGATTGCCCTCAATTTCAGTTAATTGCATTTGCCTCAAAGTCTTCTCAGCCACAGCCTTCTTCTTAAACTGAATGAAACCATAGCCTAGAGGAATCTTATTCTTATGATCCTCAGGATCTTTTCGCATTGCTATTTGCACCAAGTGAATTCTTCCCATGTGCTTGAAGTGATTCCTCACAGCATCTTCTCTCGTCTTGAAGTTCAAATTTCTCAGGAAAAGAGTTGTTTCTTCCTCTGGTGGCTCATCTTCATCCATATCGTCACTATCCTCGTCGTTAGCTTTAGCTTCTTCCTTTGCCTTGGCCTTTGCTGTTTCCTCTTCTTCTTTTCGCTTCTTCTCTTCTTCAAGGCGTTCTCTTTCCTTTCGTTCTTTGTCTTCACGCTTCAATTGTTTCTTTGTTTTCTTTTCACTCGTCTCTGGCAAATTGGGTTCCTCTTTTTTGATTTCTTCCTTCGGCTTGGTGGGGGCCGCAGTTTTGAAGGTGCCCTCTGGAGCCCATTCCAGATACAAGGGGACATGTTTGAACCTGCTGTAGGCAAGCTTCTTGAATGCAATTCTCGCTTCAGATGGATCTGCAAATTCAATCAACGCCGTCACACCACTTGGAGGGAACACAAATCTCGCAATTAGTCCATACTGGGCAAACAGTGGTTGGATGTCGGAGACTTGCGTATCGGCTGGCAAATTCTTTGCCAAGATGACGGTATTCGAACGCTTTGCCGTCTGAGACTCAAAGACATCCAAACACACGCCGTTCTCCTCGAGGAAACGCTTCATTTCAATGACTATCTGAGTCTCTCCCAGAGCCAAGCGTACAGCTGCACTAGATCCACCAGTTTGGGAGTCAAGAATCTAGAAATTGGGACAGTTAAGTTGTGAGTTAAGAACTCGTTAAGGTTACACTTACATTCTCTTTAGTAGTTTCGTATTGTCGAGCTAGAACATCCGCCACGGCATTTGCTCCAAGAAACAGTGTGTTCCAATTGTACGTCTGTTGAGCGGCTTTCTTCAGCTTGAGTTCCTTCTTCTCCTTCCACGAGAGACCCTCTTCTTGTGTCTCGTCATCTTTTTCATGATTAAAGGACTTTCCGGGAATCAAATGCAACATCCGACCATGAAAATGGGTCCCATCCAGGGCTGAGAACGCTTGCAGGGCATGTTCAGGCATCACAAACGTCACCGTTCCGAAACCCTTGATCTTCCTAGTGATATAATCCACGGGAAGATTTACCTCCGCCACAGGGCCATACTCCGAGAAGAGTTTTTGTAAATCATCCTCTACCACGGTGTAGGCAAGATTTCGGAAGAAGATTTTACCCGACTCAGAGATGTTTTCCTCGTTTTTGAGCGCCTCTTCCTGCACCTGCCATTTGAGTTGCTTCCCACTAACTGTCGTACTCGAGTTGGTATCGTCCTTGGTTAGGGAAATCTTGTTCTGTTGTGTGAAATCGGTGAAGAACACTTGTTTGCCTTTGATAAAACTTTTGTTCTTCAAAAAGGCGGTGTTGAAGTCTTTCTCGGTTTTGAATCCCACAAAGGCGAATCCGTGACGTTTGGGTGGCAAACGGACAGAGTAAGGTTTGAGAGGTTTGAAGAATCGGATGACATCTTGACGACTGGCTGTGTAGGGAACGTTTTGAATTTTGATTGTGAAGAGATCCTTGTTGTCTACTTTGTATTTTTCTTTTTTTGCTGGAGGAGTTTTGGTGGGCGATGTCTTTACCAGGGATTTCATATATTCCAAGTCACTTATAGGTTTTTCTGCCAATTTTTTGTTATCATCTTTCTCTTCCTCTTCTTCTTTGTCATCATCGTCATCGCTATCACCATCGTCTTCCTTTTTCACACTTTTACCTTGTTTCTCTTTTTTTCCTTCTGATTTTATGGGTTCCATTTTTTCATCTTCATCATCATCGTCGTTGTCGTCTTCTTCTTTCTTTTCCTTTTCACCATCTTCAAGCATTTTAGCATCGTTAGCCCATAGAGTTCGGTTCTTATCGTGTGCCTGCATAAACTCCACAAACTGTGGATCGTCCTTGTGGTCCCCGATGATCTCCTCGAACTTTGACACCTTCTTTGCCTTCTTCTTCTTTAGTAGTTCCTGCTCCTGTTCGGCCTTTTCCTTATCAATAATGCCATTTGCCTTGCGGAAGGCGTTACTATCTTTCGCATGTTTACTCCACGATTGTGGTTTTTCCTCGGCACCAAGTGGAGCGCACGTCTCCACCCGAATTCGACTCGTTTGGATACAGGTATTGTTAAAATACTCAATAGCAGATTGTGCCTCATTTTCGGAGAGATAGCCGATAAAGGCAAATTGTCGGAATACACCTTCTTTGGTGTACTTTAGTTGGATGTCGGTGATGGTTCCTTGGGCTTCGAACAAGTCACGGAGTTTTTTCTCAGTTATCTGGAAGAGTTGAAATTGTATTTTGAGGGAATTGAATTTTATTGAGTGGGACTTACATTTTTTGGTAGATTTTTCACAATTATTCGTGACATTTTTATTGTTTTTTACTAATTTTGGTCTTGGAAAAATAAAAATTGCATTATTTTGTTTATTTCACTTGCGAGTTTCTTTTCAACACGTGCGATAGATAGGAGAGTGACAGATGTCATTCTCTCTATAAAGGGGGCATTGTTTCTTGTGATTAACTTCAATATAAACTTAAGGTAAACGTGACACTGCAAAAATTGAATGACTCCAGTTTTTTTGTTCGTCTTGGTCACATATTATTATTGTTTTCTTTTTGTATATGTACTTTTGTAAAATTTCATTAAATGGCGCAGAAATTAGTTAAAACAAAAACTCTCAAAATCTGTTTCTTACAGAAATTGTGATTGTTTTTGCTTAAGTAGCATGAAATTCATTTGTTAACATTTTAACAATTTTAAGAACGTATAGGTCTATTTTTTATTTAAAGTTTAGTTCTTATTTGGTAAAGTCAAGAGATAACAACTTTTCAAAATTGGCATCTGCCACAATCTTATTGGAAAACCCCACACTACTATTAGGAGACAAGGGGATGTTTTGTCGCTAATCCTTTTCCTGCTATCTGTTGACTATGTTTTTGAAGACCAGTATTGGTATAGTGGGAAGACAAAGCATTTAATTGAGACTTAGTCAACCAACGGTGGTAGATTATGTAAAGCTTGCTTGTTTTCGCTTATGATTCCTAAATTCGGACCGCCAGTGATATCTTCTTGAGCACTAAATTCAGATTATTCGTCTCCAATATCAAGTTTGTACTATTACACGCTTCTAAAACTTAAAGGATTTTAGCTGACATATCGTCTCGAGAAAGTTGCAAGTTTTTGTAAATTTCTTTCTACATAACTTCTAACAGATTCGCTGGTGACGAACTATAACAAAATAAGAAACATGCCGCAGAAAAATCAGGAGCTGCTATAGGTCGAGATTTGAATACGTAAAAAGTGATTCATTGGGCACACTGAGAAAACCAATCGATGAGAGACTTTCGAATGATTAGATTTAGATAGATTTTTATTTGCTTGCATTTGTTTGTACAGTTTTATTAACAATATTTAAAGCATGGTGTTGCCGTCTGCCTGGTTGACAAAGTATTAACTGTATTAACTATTTTGTAATTAATTAAGTTGCAGTTGTGCTAAATATTATGTTTTTATACAAGTTTTATTTTAGTAAGTAATGAAAACAACTAACATAATTCTATAATAATTATAATATATGAGGTTAAGAAGAATCTAAGTAAAAACTAGTATGTTAGGATGAGAATGCAAAACTATGGAATGTCCGTGATTTTATGTTCCCGCCAGAATCTGTCCCTTCTCAATGACCCTCTGCGTCCAGGGTTGGTACGTGAGGTCTTCTGTCATTCCTTAGGTCAGGGATGTCGTACCCTTAGGGTGGTAACACCTCCCCTTTTAGCTGGTGGTGAGGGAGGAGAATATCTCTTTGTTGCTCTACGCTTTCTATTCGATCGTCTCTGGATAGACGGTGGAGTGATGATTGCTTCTCGCTGATCCGAACCACTTGGATTGTTGTCCCCAAGCTCCCAATCAAGTCTTCTGCTATGTTGTGGACATTCCTCTGAGGCAACTGCTACAGGCTGTGAACTTTGGCTGGCGGCTATCTCCGGACTTTGGAGTTCTGGAATTGGTTTCATGTTGAAATCTTGCAAAAGTGTTGAAAGAGGTATTTGCGCTGTTGGTGTCGATGACGTCTGTGTGGATGATCTCGGTCTAATTTGATTTGTGTGAGACCGCACTAGTCTATCTCTTGTGTTGACGCGAACATTATAGTTGACTGCTCCAACTCTCTCCAGTATTTCACCTGGAATCCACCTGCTTTTGTTTGAACGATACAGCTTGACGAAAACTGCATCTCCTACAGCGAATGATCTGTGCTTTGCTCCATACTGTCGATTGAAACTCAGGTTTTGTTTTTCATTGATGACTGGCTGGTTCAACTTTGGTTGAATTAGAAGATCCAACGATGTTCTGATTTTTCTGTTATACATTGCTTCAGCTGGTGACGTACTGTTCGGCGTGTTGCGGTTTGGAGTTGTCCTATACATGAATAAGAACTGTTGCAGAGCTTCCTGCATGGTTACCTCCCCTTTAAGTTTTTGAAGAGATCGTTTGAGCGTGCCGACAAATCTTTCGGCTTGCCCGTTCGATTGGGGATGAAACGGTGCAGTTTTCATGTGAAGAATACCTGCTGACTCACAGAAATTTTTGAACTGGTGGCTGCAAAACTGAGTTCCATTATCCGATACCAAGGTTTTCGGATATCCATGTCTGGAAAAAATTTCTCGCAAGATGTTGATTGTAGCTGTAGAGGTTGTAGATGACGTTTCTATGATTTCAGGCCATTTGGAATGAGCGTCTATTACTACCAAGTAATATACCTTCTGAATTGGGCCTGCGTAATCAATATGAATACGCTGCCAGGGCTCCGTTGCGAGAGGCCATGACTGAAGTGTTGTTTTTATTGGTGACTTTGCTGCTGATTGACAACTCGAGCATTCCTTCACAAAATTTTCGATGTCTTTATCAATCTGTGGCCAGTAAATGTAGCCTCTAGCTATCGCCTTCATGTTTTGGATACCTGGATGACCTCTGTGTACTTGGCGAAGTATTTTGGTACGGTAACATTCGGGAATAACTAGTCTATCTCCAAACATGATGCAGTTATTAACGAGTGTCAATGCTTCGCGTCTATTAAAGTACTGAAGCTCGGTTGAAGATAGATTGTTTTTGTTTGGCCACTTTGATTTGATGAAGTTAGCTATTCGATTCAGTTCTGAATTGTTCAACGTAGCTTTTTGTACCATGTCAAATGTAAGTGGTAGTAGCTGAATGGTGTGTTTCAAATCAGCGCAAGCTTCTTCTTCCACAGTGGTAGTAGCTATGACGTACTCTTCAGAATTGGGCCTTGGATGTTGGCTTATCAACCGTGACAAAATGTCCGCGTTTCCGAAGTCACTAGTGGAAATGAATTGAATCGAAAAATCATACCTTAGCAAAGTAATCGCCCACCGCTGCAACCTGTTGGCAGTATACACTGGAACTCCCTTCTTTGAGCCAAAAATTGACAGAAGTGGTTTGTGGTCTGTCTGAAGGGTGAAGTGACGTCCCAGTAACATACGGTGAAACTTCTTCACTGCAAATGTAAGAGCGAGACCTTCTTTTTCTACCTGGCTGTAGTTCTGTTCTGTTGATGTGAGTGTCCGGGATGCATGATAAACAGGTTTAATGGTGCCATCTTCGAAACGGTGAGAAATACATGCTCCTATTCCCATGTTAGATGCGTCCGCTGCAACGATGATTGGTAGTTGTGGATCGTAATGCGCTAAACCCAGGTCTGACGAAAGGATGTTCTTGAAGTTTGTAAAAGCATCTTGACATGCTTTTGTCCATACCCATTTGCTGTCTTTTTTCAGTAGCGCGTGCAACGGGCCACTTAATTTACTGATGTCGGGTATAAACTTGCCATAATAGTTTATGGCCCCCAAGAAAGACCTCAACTGTGACAAATTTTGCGGTGGTGGCATCGAGACAATGGCGGCAGACTTATCTGGGTCCGGTTTGAGTCCGGTAGAGGTGATAACATGACCCAAATATTTGAGTGAGGTCTGGAAAAATGAACATTTTTCTATTTTTATATGAAACCCATACTCACGTAGTCTGGTAAGAACTGCCTTCAGTCTCTGAATGTGTTCTTCCACAGTTTTCCCGGATACCAGAAGATCATCAATAAACGCTGAGACTCCTTCAAGCTGACAAAGCATTGTATCCATGACTTGTTGGAAACTTCCTGGTGCTGCTTTGACACCAGGAGGAAGTCTGTTGAACTTGTACAGGCCTCTGTGGGTGTTGATTGTGAGGAACTGCTTGCTTTCTTCTTCGACTTCAACTTGAAGGTATGCGTCCGACAAGTCAATGTGTGTGAAAAACTTGCCATCAGCATGTTTCACGAAAATCTCTTCAGGAAGTGGAAGTGGATGTTGGTGGGGCTGAAGAGCATCATTCAAGCCTGTTGAGTAGTCGGGGCATATCCTTACATTGCCATTGGCTTTACGAACGGCAACTATGGGTGCTGCCCACTCCGAAAAATCTATCGGCGTTATAACACCCAATCGTTCCAGTCGGTTCAATTCTTCTTCGACTTGCTGAAGTGCTGCATACGGAACTGGTCGTTTCGCTCGATATATTGGTGTAGCATTCTCTCTCAGGTATAATTTTGGCCTGAATTTAGTGCAATGACCCAGGGCTTCAGTGAAAATGTCTGCAAATTCTTTTTTTATCTTCTGTATATGAACGGCTACAGAAATTGTTGATGTTGATGTTAAACGGAGTATTTTGGATATGTTACTGAATGGCTGATCCCATAGACGAAATTCGTCTATCCAATTTATTCCAAAAAGATTTAAATTTGGAAGGTCAGCTACACGACAAGACAGTTTTGCTATTTTATCACCCAGTTTAACATCTGCAATGAAAGAACCAAGCATGGTAATTATTCTACCCTGAGCATCAATTACCGATTCTGAGTTGTTGTCCAAAAAGAGCTTAGGGCTCCCCAACTGCTCCCAATTATTCTTCGATAGAATTGTGACGTCAGCTCCAGTGTCTAATTGAAGATTGAGTGCTAATCCATTTATATGAACTTCTATAAATTTGCGATTTGCTTTTTGAAGTGTGTTGACTGCAACTACATTTGATTTTCGTTGTCTTTTGTTGGATTTGCCTTTGGGTCTTGATGATTGTTGATTGGTGTTTGCTTTGGCAAAGCAAGAACAGTAACCCTCTTTGTGACCAGTACGCTTGCATGATGAGCATTGGTGGTTCTTGAATGAGCAATCTGCAGCAAAATGCATACCACCACATCCCCAGCATGGTGTACGCGGCAATGTCTTGATAGATGTGGAACTGCCTGATGCGGGATGACTGATGGGTAGAGCATTGTTGTTCGGCTGTTTCTTTCTGCCATAAGAAACTGCATTTGTTTTGAGTGGTGCAGTTTCAAGCAATTGAGAATCTTGCTTTAGTGTTGCAATTCTCTGACATTCCAATAGCAAGTTCGAAAGCGTAATTTTTGTTTCGTCTCCTGATTGCAGCAATGCAAGTAATCTTGTTCTGACATCTGAGTCACATGAAGCATGCAACCCTTTGACAAAAATTAAGCACTTAAATTGCTCACTTGTCAGCTTCCCAAGTTGAAATTGCTCACAGCTCTTATTGACTCTACTAGTGTAAGCTGTGTAGTCTTCACAACTGCTTTTTGTGATTTGTAAGCAGTGGAAGCGCGTGTTAAAGATCGACTCCGATTGTCCAAATATTTTGCTAAGTTTTTCGATTGTAGTACTAAAATCGAAACTAGCAGGTGTATTGGGTAAAATTAAATTTACATACCGGGAGTACTCTGATGCACCCAACTTTCTTAAAAGTAGTCGAACTTTAGCATCCTCTGTTAACGCTCTTGCATCTTCTTTAAACGTGGTCGCGAAACGTTCGAACCACTGTGCAAATGTGGCTCCGTTCTCTTCATCGTAATGAAAATCTTGGATGTTTTTTGCTAGCACCTCCATCGTATATTCTGCGGTCGATCTTTCCTTCTTCATATTAAATATATTCTCCGAGAGGCGCTCCATGAGGGCAGATTGATTAGTCATCATCACTTGGAAGAACGATATGAAATCTTGAGGAATCTGCGGCGGTGGTGGTGGCATTTGGAGGTTAGGTTGAAGTGGATTTTGTGGCGCAATTTGTTGTGGAGGTGGCTGCTGTTGCTGAAGACGTTGTTGCATAGGAGGCTGTTGCTGTAACTGCTGCTGTTGTTGTGGTGGAAGCTGGTTTGGAGGAGGCTGATGTGGCCGTTGATTTGAGTCTGGCATGATGGTTCTTTAATTTTATTCAACGAATCCTCGTCGCCACTATTATGTTTTTATACAAGTTTTATTTTAGTAAGTAATGAAAACAACTAACATAATTCTATAATAATTATAATATATGAGGTTAAGAAGAATCTAAGTAAAAACTAGTATGTTAGGATGAGAATGCAAAACTATGGAATGTCCGTGATTTTATGTTCCCGCCAGAATCTGTCCCTTCTCAATGACCCTCTGCGTCCAGGGTTGGTACGTGAGGTCTTCTGTCATTCCTTAGGTCAGGGATGTCGTACCCTTAGGGTGGTAACACTAAATAAAAATGTGTATGTCTAATTCTGTTTCTATAAATAACTGCTGTTTTGAAATATATTATTATTTTAGACACATTATTTAGTCTCTACCAAGTACATTTCTTCTTGTTTCTCTCAGGATTGGACACCTTCCGACAAAATAAAAAATATCCTCTCGTTCAGCCATTTTGCAAATATCACATAGAAGTGGAAGATCTTCACGATGTGGAACGTAATTTATGTTGAGCAGTTCACCTCATAGCCGAAACATGTTGGAGAATTACTCTACAGTATTAATGTCCTGGAAGTAGTTTCTTTCGTTAAGATTATAATTCAGATTGCTGTAGATCATCCGATGAAGTGAGCTGGATGCCAGTTCTGTGAACACATTTCTAAAATTTGTATCCAGACGTCTAATTAACTGGTTCAGTGACGATTACCATGTACTCTGTTTATTGAGATTTAAAGTTACACCTGTGTCTGCTGCTAGCCAAACCACTCTTTAACCCATCCTGTTTTGCTTTGTATCGCCTGTAAAGCTGCTTTTTTTGGTAAGCGATTGTTAGGCATATTCAGTACTTTCAGAATGTTATCGACTTCGACTATCGACAGTACTCGCACACAGGAATGCTTGAGAGTTGTCAGTCACTAGGCCCTGGTTCACAACGAACTGTTGCGCCACCCAATCTATTTATTTTTAAATCTCGTCTTAAATATAGGGTTGGGACGAATTGCTCTTTTAACTTCTCGTGCATATTGATTTTTTCACAATTTGAAGCTTTTTTCTGGCGTTAAAAGATTCATGATTAATTGCTTATTTTTTTCTGTACATTGAATTCAATACAGTTTGAAAAATTCAACTGTTAAACCAGCAAAAGACACCAACCATCAAAACTTTTCATGCAATCTATAAACACCTTTAATAATATGTCAATTGGTTTAATTGCTTGTAAATTAAAATGTATACAATTTGAAATATGTCTTCTTAAAAGTGGCTTTAGAAAATGTAATGAAGTGATACTTAAATATCTAAAAATAAACTACTTGCTGTTGATTACTCGTTTATGCATTTAAATGCAATTTGTTAAAGATATTAAACATTGTTGTAATAGAAAACTGGTTAAACTTTGAAATTTCGCATAAGTGTAAACAAGGCATTATAAGAAAAATCTAGTACTATATTTCTAATAATGCCTAATCAATTTGTTCGCTTATTTTTTTACACTTGACAGTAAAAGTGAAATGGAAAGTAATAAACAAAACATTTGGTAGTGTGTAGTTATTACGGTGAATTTGTTTCCCTGCTGATTTTATTTATTTTCAAAAGGTTCCTTTATTTGTTTGTCTTTTCTATTAAATTGTGTTAATATTCAGGTAAAACTTTTATCCAAAAATATTTCCCAGTATTTCTCAATGAAACTTAATTGATTTTTCAGAATGGCCTGCCTCCTCCGTAACCTTAAATATTCGCTCCAACCTATACGTCGATCGTTCACCACCCATAAATTCCTCACAGATGTCCATCCAACAGTTCAAAGTGCCCTTAACAAAAATAAACCCGTCGTTGCCCTCGAATCGACAATAATCACCCATGGAATGCCCTTTCCACAAAATCTGGAAACCGCTTTGGAAGTTGAGGAAATTGTCCGTTCCCAGGGAGCAACTCCAGCCACAATTGCCATCCTAAATGGCAAAGTTAAAGTTGGTCTGAGCTCCCACGACCTCAAAGAACTCGCCTCAACAGATCCCAAGAATGTCATCAAATGCTCCCGTCGCGATTTACCCTATTTGGTTGGGAATTCGCTGTCAGGAGGGACAACTGTGGCGGGTACAATGATTATTGCCAATATGGTTGGCATTCGAATATTCGCAACAGGTGGGATTGGTGGAGTTCATCGAGAAGGCGAGAACACAATGGACGTGTCGGCAGATCTCGTCGAACTGGGAAGAACTCCAGTTTGTGTTGTATCCAGTGGAGTCAAATCGATTTTGGACATTCCAAGAACCTTGGAGTTTCTCGAGACTCAGGGAGTTTGTGTAAGCACCTTTGGTAGTTCAGGAGGCCGTTTTCCTGACTTTTACACAACCGATAGTGGTTGTAAGGTCCCGTACAACGTAGACACCCCTGAAGATGCCGCAAAACTTGTCCATGCCTTGATTGATCTCAAGCTCGAGTCTGGTATGCTCATTGCAGTTCCAGTTCCCGCCGAGTACGCAATGAACAAACAAGAAATCGATGAAGCCATCAATAAAGCTCTGCTCGATGCCAAAGCCAAAGGAATCGAAGGAAAAGCTGTGACTCCCTTCCTTCTGGCTGCCATCTCCAAACTGACTCAAGGAAAGAGTCTTGCCTCCAATATGGCATTAATTAGAAACAACGCCAAAGTCGCCGCACAAATAGCCAAAGCCTACTGCAAAACTTCGACACCAAAAACCCATGACTTAGAAAACCCTCCAGTTGTGATAGGAGGCTCAATTCTCGATCTCTCTATGACTTTGCAGGACGACTTCCAGCTAGATGGATCTACTTACGATGTAAAGGTTAAGCAAACCGCCGGTGGAGTTGGTCGAAACCTCGCGGAAGGAATCTACAAACTTTACGGATCAGCTAAATTCATATCTGCCATTGGCAGTGATGAACTTGGCAAGAGTCTCCTTAACCTCATCCCAGAGCCTTTGACCCCTGGAATCTTCCAGCATCCAAGCAAATCTACGTCGCTCTGTTCAGTGATTTTTGACAAATGTGGAGATTGCAAACTTATTATGGGAAATATGGAAATTCACGGATCCATCAGCCCGGAGCTGATTACCAAAAACGAGCACATCCTCAGCCGAGCTCCTCTCATTGTGATGGACGCTAATTTGCCTCTGCCATCGGTAGAAGCACTCTTGACACTTGCCCAAAAGCACAAGAAACCTGTCTTCTTTGAAACCACCGACATGCGAATAGCTGGAAAGCCATTCATCCTCTCAAAAGATCTCTGGCAAGCAATCAAGTTTATCTCACCTAATCTTTACGAATTAGTTGAGATATCAAGAGTCTTAACAGGACAAGAGCAAACCATTCCCAATGATCACAAAGAACTGATTCCATTTGCCAAAAAAGTTCTTGAATCCATCGATGAGCATTTCCATTGCATTTTACTCACCTTGGGAGCCCATGGAGTTATCGTAGATCGCAGAAAGACCCAGAATCTACTTGATATCGACGGAGATCAGAAGATTCTTGGACGTTCCATTCGTTTTTATCCCACCGAGGAAATCACAAAACTCGTCAATGTCTCTGGAGCTGGAGACAGTTTCGCGAGTGGCTTCATTGCAAATATGTTACGTGGAAAATCCGAGGAAGAATGCATCGCTCTGGGATTCTTTGCTGCCCAAAAAGCCCTCCAAACCGATGGAGCTGTTCCTAAGGAGTATTTCGACAAGGAACCTGTTCTATGTTCCCCAAAGTGGAAGGAAATTTAAGTTAAGGAAACTCTTTAAAGTATTTTTAGATTAAAAAAATAAAAGCTTTATTTTTTCTATAAATTAAAAAAAAAACAGTTTTTAAAAAATCCATGTTTCCGTCTTAGTACTGCCACCTAGAGGGAAGAAAAAGTAACAAAAATGAGTCAATTGAGAGGAGAACAATGTTTTGCTAACAGAACTTACAGTTTAACCACTTTGTCCTTTCCACCTGAAGCTACTTTCGAACCATCGGGTGCCCAATCGACGCCAAATACTTCATCCGCATGACCAGGCAGTTCCTGGGCCAGTTTCTTGGTTTGGACACTCCAAACTGGCGAAGACAAATATTGTTTAAGACAGTTGTTGTTTTTGAAGTTCCTTCTTTCTTCTCTTACCTTTTAACGTTGAATCCTTGCTCCCACTCAGAACCAACCTCGAATCAGCTGACCATGCCAAAGTGTAAACAGCTTGAACATGACCTCGGAATGTAGCTATGAATTTTCCATCTTGAGCTCGCCACAATCGGACTGATTTGTCAAAGGAAGCTGAGGCAATGAACTTGACATCGGGAGAGAACTTTACATCGTTTACGACATTCTGATGTCCAGTCATGCGTTCGATGCACTTTGATTGATTCGATCGCCAGAGGTAGAGAGTGAAATCATCGGAACAGGATACAAAAGACTCCACGCCATCGGGACAGGCTTTGTTGAAGCGCTGTAGGGCCATCTCTTTTAGTTCTTCCTCTGAAATTATTAAGGTTTAGATTATTTTAGTTGTATTCCAAGGAGCGGTATGCAATTTTTACTTGGAATTTGGGAATATTTCTTGTTTCGATCCATGACGGGATGATAGGGTCCAGTTCGGAGGACGTAGTCAGTGCTGAGGGCGATGTAGTTGACCCAATGAGCGTGACCTGTGAAAGTTTTGCATAGAACTCCGTCGGCAGCACGCCACATCTTGACAGTTCGGTCTTTGGAGGATGTGAATACAAGACCAGCTCCACCCCATCTTACAGAAGTCACTGCCATTCCGTGACCTAATACAAGAAGATTTATATTTCCAAACCTTTAAATACAGAAGAAACCTCTTACCAGCTATGACCATTAGACAATGACCCAAGACAGTGTCCCAAATCCTGGCATCTCCATCGGCACCAGCACTGGCCAGCTTTCGACACTCTGGATCCATGTGATAGGGTTCCCAGCTCAAGCCATTTATCCATTTCTTGTGTCCGTTGAGCGGTCGTCCGACTTGTTTGCCAGTTTCGGGATCCCAGATCAGTATGACTCCTGCCTTGCATGCACTGGCGAGTTTCTTCCCATCCGGTGACCATGAGACACACAGAACCCATTGTTTGTGCCCGGAACAGGTGAAATGTGGAGTCTCTGTGTTCAGATCCCACAGACGAACCGTCGTATCACCTGAACCACTTGCCAAGTGCTGTCCATCCGGACTGAATCCAATCGAAACAACCGCCTCTGCATGACCTGGCATGGAACTTGTGCACCTGGTAACTGGACGAACTTTAAACACGGCTTGAGGTTGGTAGACGATGTCGATGACATTTTCTGTGTCGATAGTTTTTAGGTCGAGGGTTTTGTCTAGCGTCTGTTTGATTTCGTCCTCATTGACGAAAAACAAATACGGCGTGGGATCTTCGTTTTTGAGCAGAGCATTGCAGATGAGTCCGAGTTGTTCGACAGTGATTCCCGAGGGTAGATCTATGGGAGGACCCGCTTCTTCGCCAGTATCTGATATTAGACGGGCTTGTACTGTGTGTGGGCCAGTTGATGGGGCTTCCTCGACCGGAGCGTCGGTCATACGTGGTTTTTTGAAGAGGTTTTGATACATTTTTGTGGAATTTCGTAAAAAATTAAAACGAAAAACTTTAGAAACTTTCTTGATGAAACGTGCACAAACTGCAACACACAAATTATTTGACAGTTTTGAAAAGTCAAAACAAAGGGAAACGTGCGATGTCGATAACAGCGATGTTATCGAATAATGAACGCATTCAGAGTGAATATATTTCTGTGACTGTTTTTCAATGATAGCATTTTTGTAAGGGGTTTCCAATACAAGGTTTTCTTAGGCTAGGCGCGCACATGCAACTTTTAGTTTCGAAACTGTTTGGTTTCTAATCTGAGCACTATAGACTTATACGAGAGTCCGCGCACATGCAGACACCATTCGGTCGCCCATTCGAGCAACTTTTTAGTTTGTGTTTTGACACAAACTAAACGATCACCCCAAACCAATTCCTTAGTTTGTGTCTCAAGGAATTTTAGGTAACTGCGCGCACTTTCAACTAAATCGTTGAACAATTTTCTTTAAGTGCAAGAGAAAAAAAGAATTAGTCAATGTTTTCCTTTCACAAAAAATTCTGAGGGAAGAGTACCACCTTACATCTCAATTTCACTAGTTTTCTCTTTCATACATTGATTGCGAAAATTTATTAGTTGCTTAAACCCATAAAAAATGTCTGTATCCTACTATGATACACGTAACTGCGCGCACATGCAACTAAATAGTTTCTTTCGTATGTTTGTATTAGTGCATTTCAGTGGAATGATTCTTTAAAGAATGACGAGGTTAGTAGGATACTTCCAGACTCGCAGAATAATATAACCTTCTCGTATGTTTGTTTTCATAATTCAATTTGCTACTTTTTAAACGTCAAATGTATTTATGTACTGAAAGGAGGTGGTTATTATTATTTGTAACTCAAAACAAAACATATTTTTTAATTTTTATTTTATTTTCAGATTATTATGACTTCAATCGTATCAAAGTGCGTCATCGTTTAAAAAATGGAATAAAGCACAATTATTTCAAATGATGTTTCGCCTCTCACAAATGGGAATGGCAAGAGTAAAACAACGCTGTCGCCATCGAATGCTATCAACCAGACTGCAAATGGAATTGTATACAATAAAGAATAACATAAACAACACTGAAATGGAAAAGCACCCACGGGAGCAGCAGTATCAGGAAGAGGAGAATTCTATGATGATACTAATCGGAGCAAATCTTCATTCGAAAAGGTTCCTCTACACACAGCCTTCCTAGTATATCTTGGCTTTTACCTGCTCATAATATTGGGCTACATCAATCAATTGATGTGTGCCCCAAAAGTAGCTAAAGAAATTAATCGAGAGGTAAGATGACGATTTGAATTGATTTGAAATCAACGAACTGACTGAGTCTAAAATTAGATTTTTTTTCAGGGTTATGTTACGCTTTACGATGCCTTCGAGAGCTTCTAATCACGCTATATCTATCGGAAAGCTCGAGATTGCTGGAATCCACCGATTTGCATTGTCCTGGCGGAGGTAACCCTCAACGATCTCATAATCAAGGACTACGGTTGGACATTCGAGTTCAATAGAACAGAAACACGATGTCTGAACCTGAATTACAACTACTTGGGAAAAGAATCATGCATCGATTATACTTGGCATTCGATTGTCAGGAGTTACAACAAAAGACACAATAACATGAAAGATGTGGACAGTGTTCTGCGACAATGTACAATTAATGGTGAGCCAAAAATAGGCAAACCATGGAAAAAAATGTTGATAATTGTCGAAGGTGTTTTCAGTATGGAGGGTTCAATTGTCCGATTGCCTGAGGTTATTGCATTAAAGAAGAAATACAAAGCTTATTTGTATTTGGATGCGGCGCATAGTGTGGCAGCGATGGGACCAAATGGTCGCGGTATTATCGACCATTCTAATGGGCTTTGGCAGTGCTGGCGGTTAAATTGATGAAGTGATTCAATAGTCCTAAATTATTTAAGTTAACCACGAGATCTTAATCTGATTACTTATTAAGTTAAAAGGAATAAATAAATAAAGGAATAAGTTCATTTAATAATTCATTAAATAAGAATGTCATTTATTTGAGGTATGAGAAGGTATAAGCATAAAGTTAGTTACTGAAGATCTATTATATCTATTTGTATCACTAAAAATAAATAAGTAAAGTAAAATTAAAAGATCTTTTATTTTAATTGAAAAAAGTTAACATCCATCAAAGCCACAATTTTGTTGGGGGTATTTTGTTTTGTTCCAATTTGTAAAAATCCATTTCCAGAAATTTGTATTGACTTATGATATTAAAAAAAATATTCAATTTTGAATTCCAACAGTAGATTTTCTCTTTTCTTTCATACGCAAAAGATAGGACAGATCTGAAACAATTTCGTTTCGTGTATATGAGATAGAAAAAGTGAATAAATGTTTCCTGTGTATTGGTTTATTTCGTTGATTGCTTTTGGAGTTGCTTATGTGCGCGATGTTTGGGCAACTAACGATCAAACTATTTGGTTTCGAAAAAGTTGCATGTGCGCGCCTAGCCTTATGGTATAATAATGTAAGAACAATATTTTTTTAAGATAAATAATATTTACCTTTCCGTTGCAATTTTTTTATGACCAATTTAAAGAAGGCAAGTTTTAAAGTGTAATGGGGCAGTTTTAACTTGACAAATGTCAAAAGATGACACATTCAAAAGTGACAGCAGTAATTTAATGGTAGAATTTCCTCAATTCAAATTATCTTAACAACAATTCTGAAAGGCCAAAAATTACTTGAACTTATTGATATTTGTTTGGTCTGGGAAATATTATTTATGTAGAGGCATCTGATTGCAATAAGAATTGTTTGGTGTGGGAGGATGTATTTTGTAGACTCATCAAGGTCATCGGCAGGAGTAAACAAATCCAAGCGATCTACGGTGGTGTTATGATACAGAAAAAGGAAACTACTTTGAAAAAGGGCTCGCTACCGTATATCGCTTTTGCTTGTCTGAGGCTTCTAAAGTTTTGTGTTTCATAAGATGTCTGTAGTCTATATTCGGATAAGTTCTTTTAGCCAAGGTGTTTTAGTTTAATACTATTTTTTGTTGTTGTTTTGTTCCTTAATATTTTCTTTGAAAAGTGCAATCAATTTCTCAAAAAACATACAAAGCGTCAAAAAATAACTTAATAACTTTAAATTGATTTTATTGCACATATCATTTCAAAATGGCAGCTGGAAAGCATTTATGCAATGACATCTATTTTTTATTGGTCTACGGCTTGACTAACACCTCCGTTAATTTTTAAATCATAATTACTCAATTGTATTTTTTGATTATGTATAAAAATAGAAATAAAATAGAAAAATAGAAATACGTTGAGATTTTTGTGATATTCCGAATTTCGGACAAATGGTGTCATTCTAAAGTAAAGAGTGAACAATTTGCCAAAGAAATCGTTAATAATAAACGATATTTGCAATATAAATATACTTACTCATAAAGAAAATGTATTTTCACGACATATTAAAAATTTCAAGTGAATCGGTTAAAATTTGTCAGAGCTATGAATCCTGGCAACTTGCGGTATTTGGATAAATGTTTTTTAGTTTTGAGTTATAGCCAATTAGTTGTAATTTTGGAATACCTTTCAATGAAATATTAAAAACGGAGCACTAGCAATCTGAATGCTATCCCAGGCATTGTGACTGCTTTCTATCATAATTGGAAATTGAATTAAAATAAGAAGTAAGTAATTTAAGTTATCCTCTTTTTTACAGGTAATTGTATCAAAAACGCGTGGTTCTGTTTTTATTATTAAGTCAACACATTTATTCAGACTTTAATCAAGTCAAAAATCAACGAGTTTGAGCCAACGAGTGAAGGCTGTGTTGGGAATGAACGAGCTAAGTAAATCTATTGTATTAAACAATTGTATCTTGCTGTCTAAAAACAATATAGTTTTATCAGTCCATCACATACAATACATAAATACAGTTACCATTTTCGTCATGTTTCAAATTTAAATAATGAAGCTTTGTGCTCGCTTTAGATCGTAATATTTTTAAATATCGCTCAACGCCAGAATAGATCTATTTGCTATTTTATCACAACTGACAACTGTATTGTATTGTCATTTGTCGTTTTGTTTGTTTTATTACAGATTCTATGTGTATCAGTGCTTTTTTACCTTCTGTTGTTAAATTTATAAAAGAAAAGTTAACTTTCTTCTCAACGTCCGAGGTTTGACTCTACGTTACGTTTTGTAAACCCTTAGGTAGAGCTCTATGATACATGATATCGTAAAATATCGTAAAGTCTATAAGAAGCCTGTCAAAGGAAGGAACTTAGGGTTGGTCCTTTCAGTTGTATTGTTTTGTTTGTGTCAGAAAAAAGCAACTTCATATAGATTACCACTGAATTGATGTTTTGCAAGCAAATCTAAAAAAAATCAGTTTTACTCTGAATTCTTTCATTTTCTTTTAGATTGAAACACACCTTTCCATAAATCAAAAATTTCCTTTCGTTAAGTTTTTAAATTCTTCTTTCTTCTTCATTTGCTGTCAAAATTTAACGAAATTTTTTTCAAAAATTCAAACAAACCAAATTTTTCTCAGTAAAATCAAAAAATACAATTTTCCATTAAAAAAATGTTAAATGCCGAATATGAAATACAAAATTTCGGTTTCTCTGTACAACAGATGAAGCTTGAACGTAAGTTATTCCTTCCAATTTTTATAACAACCTGTAAAATTCCCAATTTATTACGTAGGACGTCATGTTATCAAACAACATCTCTACACACTTCTCAAACATTTCATAAATTCCTTAATAAAAAAGTCAAATGTATCCCAAGAAACATCCGCCAAATTAATTGCACTCCAGAAAGATTTATCCGAAAAGATGTTCGCCTCCTTCGAGAAGACCCTCGAGGCCATAGAAAGGCTGGACGAACAAAATTTCTCTATTCCCGATTATGTCCTCCTCCATCAAGACCTAAATCACGCCAAAGGCTACACCAAAGACGATGAAAATAGACTGCAAAGTGAAGTCGAAAGCCTGAACAAAAAGTTCCTTGAGGTAAGTCCGACTCCCTAAATAAATAAACCAAACCCGGTTCCTGATGCGGGAACAATAATTCCAGAACTCAGTGATGATATCTGCGATTGAATCTGAAAACAGCAAATATCTCGAGATCCAAAACGTTGTCCAGGAAGAGCTCAAAGTATTCCAAACCGTCCAGGAGACCTTTTCAGCCATAAACATTCAAAATATGCGCCAAATGGTAAACAATGTAAAACAGACCCTTAACAAGCTAGATGCAAAGAAATAAATTTAAAAATAGATTCAGTTTGAAATTTTTGAATTTAAATTGGAAAAATCATAAATGCGTTTGTGTGTGCTTCGTTGAGAAAATGAGAAAATGAAAATTGTTCGTCTCTTCTTTGGGGGATTGGGAAATTCTATTTGTGTCGTCGTCCTCCCCCCTTTTTCATGATGCTGCTGGATGGGGGACGGCAAACGACAATCGGCAAATGGAAAACTCATGGTGTATTCATTTATTCGCCGCATCGTCGTCTTTTATACTTCTACTTTATAGCACCGTCTCTTCACTGCTCATCGTCGTCTTCGTCTGTCGTAGTCGTCGTAGTTGTATCGTATGAAAAATTCCTTTCACTCGGCCATTTTGGCGAAAATTTTTTCCATCCATCCAAGTGCAAGTGAGAAAATTCTCGACGAAAAGTCAAATTTCTCTGAAAGTAAGTTAAGACAGCCCACAAATTAAGTGGAATTAAAAACATTTTATTACAGGAAACATTAAAACGCAGTTTTCATTTGGAAAGGCGTTTTAGTTTTCAAGAAAATCCATAAAGTTCAGCCGGGTGCAGTTGAGGCTACAGTGTGTGCAGTGCACCAGCAGCAGAGCACACCATATTTTTTTTTTCAAACTCTTCCTTTTTTAAGAAGAGAACCCAGCATCATATATTTTTAATTTTTAAAGTTCAAAGATGAATGTCGAGAAATTGAAACGCCTCCAGGCTCAGGTAAGAATCGGTGGAAAAGGTACCCCACGTCGTAAGAAGAAGGTTGTGCATCAGACCGCAGCCACCGATGACAAAAAATTACAGAGTTCTCTGAAGAAGCTCTCGGTGAGCACGATTCCGGGCATCGAAGAGGTTAACATCATCAAGGACGATCTGAGCGTCATTCACTTCAATAATCCCAAGGCACAGGCATCGCTGTCGGCGAATACGTTCGCCATAACCGGACATGGGGAGAATAAGAAGATTGTTGAGATGTTGCCAGAAATTCTGCCACAATTGGGCCAGGACACGGTTGTTCAGTTGAGGCGATTTGCAAGTAACATCAATGCGGCACACAAGAACCTCAGTAGTGTGGTGGAGGAGGACGATGTGCCCACATTGGTGGGTGACTTTGAGGAGGCCTCGAAGTATGAGGTCAATCCGGTTATTGTGCCTTTAGCTGAGGAAATCAAAGAGTTGCAGGAAGTCGTTAAAGAACAGAAGGATGTGGGTCAGAATAAGTCGTCAATCAATGAAGACGGTTTGAAGAAGGAGGAAGAAGGAGACAAGAAATCAGTAGATAACAAGTCATCGAAGAAGGATCAAAAGGGCAAGGAAGGGGGAAAGAAAGGTGACAACAAGAATAAGCCATCCAATGAGAGTACAAAGAAAGAAAACTCAATTAAGCAAAACGATGTAAATAATGTAAATGAAGGAAAGAAAGACCAGAAAGCCAGTGGGGGTCAAGGAAAGGGTAATAAGAAGGGTAAGGGAGGAGGTGAGGCGGATAAACCTAAAGAAGCCGAAACTGCTGTGAATAAAACAGCAACCGCTCCAGTCGAGGTTAAACCAGAACAGATTCAAGCTAAAAAAGTAGAACAAGTCCAAGCGAAGAAACCTAAAGAAGCTCCCAAGAAGTCGGAAGCACCTGTAGCTAAGACTTCTTCAGAGGGACAGAAGTCTCCTACCGATGGTCAGAAATCACCAAAACCAGCTCAGAAGGCGGAGAATGAGAAGAAACCTGAAGCAACTGAGAAGATAGAAGTGCAAAAGCCAGTAGTAGTACAAGAAGCAGCTAAAAAGACAGGAACTATCCCAAAGACTGCTGAAATTCCGAAAGAAGCACAAATCAAAAATGAAGTAGTAGCAAAACCAGCCGAAGCAACAAAAACCGAAAAGTCCGCTGCAAAACCGGTTGAAGCTCCAAAGCCGGTAGAGACACCAAAAGCAGTTGAAAAACCTAAACCAGTTGAAGCTCCAAAAGCTGTTGTAGCTCAAGCTCCTCAACCAGTAAAGGAAGTGAAGCCAGTAGAAGCTGCCAAGCCAGTAGAATCGCCAAAATCAGCAGAAGCTCCAAAGCCAGCAGCTGCACCTAAACCAACTGAAGTTGCAAAGCCAGTTGAAGCACCTAAAGTAGAAGCTCCAAAACCTGCAGAAGCACCTAAGCCAGCTGTGTCTCCTAAACCAACAGAATCGCCTAAACAACAAGCGGCTGCCCCGAAACCTGCCGAAGCACCAAAGCAAGCAGAAGCACCCAAACAGGCTGCCAAACCCGTTGAATCACCTAAAAGTCTAGAAGCTGCAAAACAAGTGGAGACACCAAAACCAGCGGAAGCTCCCAAGGCTGTAGCGGAGCCAGCCAAACCAGTGGTAGAAGCACAGAAAGCACAGGAATCAAAACCTAAGCAAGACTTAAAACTAGTTATCCCTCCGAAGGAGGCAGAAACTCCAAAAACTGTGGAAACACCAAAATCAGGCGAACCACCAAAACAACCATCAACACCGAAAGCCGCCCTAACACCAACATCAGCTGGAAATAAGCAATCAGACGCACCGAAGAAATCACCAAGAAGTCCCAAAACATCGGAGTCGAAGGGAGGGCTACCAGCAAAGCCTGAAACTACAAGAAAGCCCGCACCTAAGGTTGCTGAATCACCAAAAACACATGAAGCTGCTAACAAATCTCCAACCACAGCAAAACCAGTAGAAAGTGCCAAACCTGTTTCAGTTCCAAAGACTCCAGAAGCTGCAAAACCATCTCCAGAAACTCCAAAACCAGCTCAAGAATCAAAACCAGTGGAAACTCAAAAGAAACCAGAGACACCTAAACCAGCCGAAGCTCCTAAGGTTGTTGAGGCAGCAAAGACTCCAGAATCTCCGAAGCCAGTTGTAGCTCCAAAGCCAACTGAAGCACCAAAAACACCCGATTCACCGAAACCAATTGTTGCTCCTAAGCCAGTTGAAGCCGCAAAGACACCAGAAACACCCAAGCCAGTAGCAGCTGTAGCCCCCACCGCCGCCAAGCCGGCCGAAGTAGTAAAAACACCTGAACTGCCAAAACCAGTGGAAGCTCCTAAATCAGTGGAAGCTCCTAAAACACCAGAAACTCCAAAACCAGTCGAAGCTCCTAAGCCAGTTGAATCACCCAAGACAGGAGAAGCGCCAAAGACACCTATTGCTGCAAAAATTGTTGAAGCTCCCAAAACACCTGATGCGCCAAAAGACACCCCATCTTCTCTTCCAACAGCAGCAGCACAATCAAAACCTGAAGTCAAGCCATTAACACTCGCTGATGTTATTAAATCGCAAGAATCATCTGGACAAGTGCCATCGCCCACAGTTGCTGATGTTCCTTCTCCTGCTGCTGCTGCCGCACCATCTCCAACTGCAGTAGTAGCACCAAAGACACCCGAAGCAACGAAACAACCTGAGTCACCGAAAATAATCGAGCCAGTAGCTGAAGCCGCCAAAAAACCCGACCAGCAACAAAAGAATAACAAGGCACAATCGCCAAGGCCAAAACAAGGCAGTCCAGCAAAGCAGCAGCCACCAAAACAAAGCACACCGAAACCTCAGGACAAGCAACCTTCTCCTAAGCCACAACAACAACAACAGCAACAACAACCAAAACAACCGTCCCCGAAACCAGCAACCGCTCCTAAGCCTCAGCCTCAACAAAAGCCAGCGCCACCAGCTTCACCAGTTAAACAAGAACCTGGTTCTCCTGTAAAAGCTCCAGGAGTTGGATCAACTCCTGCATCGCCTGCAAAGTTAGAGCCACCTTCGCCTAAGCCAGCACAACAGCCCAAGCAGGCCTCTCCGAAACCCCAGCAGCCAAAGCAAAAGGCAAAGTCTCCACAGCCACCACAACAATCCCAACAAAAGCCACAAGCTAATGCTGCTGCTGCTGCTGTTGCTGCTCCACCACCAGCACAACCACCACAACCCGCACAACCGGAAAAGAAGTAGATAGAAGTCGAGAAGTTCTCACCCAGCAGCATTAAACAGACGAGCCCTCACTTGTTCTATTTTCACAAAATCATACATCACAACGACTAATGTTCCTTAGAATGGCAATGGGCCTACTCGCTTCGCCTTAACACAATATTCTAGTCCTACTCGAACATATTGTTACTCACGACAGTTCCTCAAGCTTTTAATCTCTTTTTTCTTCTATTACTAAGTTTGTTTTTTGTTTGTGTTTTGAAAATGTTTGTTACTTAAAGAAAAGGAAAGGCTGCAGAGGTGAATCCTAACATAATACACTAAGTGTTCTTCGCTCAACGTATTTATACGCTCATCATCGAATCACCACTTCCATTAAACCATCTTTCAAGATCCACTCCACATCAAACCAATCCATCCATTTATTGAATTGAGTTCTTATCCCACCATTTATTTGCATTTCTATAAACTTTTAGGGAACCCATCCCAGGTTCCAAGGTTGTTTTTCTCTTTATGTTTGCCCGTTTTCGAGTTATACACTTGCCTTTGAGATTTTTTGAGATATTCATAATTTTTTTTTCTTGTAGAAACGTAAAAAAGACGCGTTTATTTCAACGCATTTTTTTCTCTTCTCTTTGATTTTACAACGAATTTTTTAAACTTAATATTTTGTAGATTATAGTTTTTGTTTTTGGGTTTTAGGTTTTAACGTTTCTAACTCACTTTTTAGAAATCCCGCACCGAAAAACTCATAAACCAGTCTTTTTAAAAAAATACTCATTTTTATTTTATATTTTTATTTGAATGAATAAAGACAAAAGAAAATTGTTTTATTGTTAATTGAATTTTTATATAAAATTATATTGGCTTTTATATAAACGTGATTGGGAGAAAAATAAAATAAATTTTAAAGAATTTTATTAATAAACTAATATTTTGGACAATACAAAAAAAGTTCCTCGTCTTCTGTGAGATGATACTGAAATAATAAAAAAATAAAAACTAACAAAAAAAGAAGAAGATGAATTTAAAAAGTAAAAGAAAAAGAAAAACTGACTGTTAATTAAATTATTATAAACAAAACGAAATAAAATTTCAAATATTTATATAAATTTAACTTTGTAAACAAAGTTTTGTACCTTTTTCGGATGTTTATTTGTCTTTTGTTTTTTGTTTTTCTTTGAAGTTAATAAAAATATATATATATACATAATGCTTGCAAAATGTTTGAGTTTTTTTTATATTTTTTTAAATGTAAGAATGTACTTTTTTGAAAAAAAGGATAGGTTTTGAAATCGTTATATAATGCGATCGAAAAGTGCTATATTGGAGGTGTTTCTAAGTTTGGAATCGCGGTTTTTATGTGCGAAGTTTCTTATTCAAAAGGGCCCGAGCTATTTATTACCCACGACAACTTGAGTACGTTGATGTCGTCGCGTGGTTAATGTGTAGTTTGGAGACAGCATTGAGTTTTCGAAGCATTAAATTCTACACAGTTTTGACTTCCCATTGGACAATGCTGTCAAGATCAGAATATAATGAGCTTACCATACGCTGCCGTTTAAGTTCCACATCCGAAGGACAAGGATGTGAATCTAGAAACGAGTATGAGAAGCTGAGAGTACTGTCGTCGCCGAAACAGTTTAATGGATTAGAAGTGGCAAACATAAGATCATTTATAAATATACCAGGACACCAGCTAATGAAATATTTAAAAAAAATCGTTAGATACTCGTAATAACAAATGAACTATGCAACATAAAGCCAAATTCCATGTCCTTCTAGGAAGAATGTATTTTTTAAGATTTATTCAAAATTTCAAGTCAATCGGTTTTATATTGTTGGAGTTGGACTCATACCTCAACACCGACTCAAGTTTGACATTTTAAGCGGTAAAAAATCATGAATAATTTTGCAATAACTTTAACACTTAAATTCAAAAATCTTTTGGGACATCATTTTTAAGGTTATAGGGAGCAATTCGAAACGAAATACAAAATTTTGGAATGTATTGGGTACACAGAGACTGGATTGGGCTCAAAATAAAGAACATTCATTAAGCTTGAAATCGTAGAATTTATTTATGAGGAAGAAACTACCCCATCAGGGTAAAAATCGGTAAAACCGTGGAAAAAATATTTTGCAGTTTTGTCGGTGACGTTGAGGTCAAAGATCTTGGTTATTTACAAGACCATCGTCATAAACACCTAGACAAAATTGGATCTGCCGACTTTACGAAACGGCTCTAATCAAATGGATAAACGGCTCTTTATGTACATAGAAAAGACTTTTTGACTAAAAAAAAATAGTAAATGGTTAAGGATTGTTTCCAATTTTCTAAAAAACTAAACAAATATTTTTAGATTTGGGCCCAGTCAATGAACGAAAAAAATTGCCTTCACCTAAAAAAAAAACAACCGTTTTGAAACTTGGCACACTTACTAAGGGATGTCTGGTGATGAAACTAAAAAAAGTCCCCAAGAATCCGACGTAAGCTCTAGCGGTATTTAAGAGAAACAGGGAGTTTGTTTCAGTTTTTCACTTTTATCTCGAAAACGATTTGTCGTATCAAAAATTTTGTTGCAGAAAATTAGAGCTCATTAAATTTTATAAAAAAAAGCTTTAAATAACTCTAGCGGCAGTGAAAAGAAACAAACGGTTTTTTCGGGTTTATTTTGAAAACTATTTGTCGTATCAAAAAATAATCATCTACAAATTTGTTTTTAATTTTTAAAATAAATCATAGCATTATATCAGTTGTGCGTCCCAGATCATGCATGTCTCCAATACTAGGCAGCCTTGCCTTAGTTATATACGGAAAGCTTGGTTCTAAGAAGTTAGTAAACCTTATATCAAGCTTAGGGTTTTGTTCTTTATGCTATGAAACTCAGTTGTTGGATGCCACACGCGACCAGATTCCAGCGGTTCATTTAACTAATTTGTGTTTGATAATGCGGACTTAAATGTCAGAACGTTAGATGGACTAAGTAGATAGCATTCTTTGGCCGGAATAAGATGCATCGCTGCATCTACTTCCATAGGAAAAGAAACCGACACACTAAGGCGGATTAAAAAATTATGTTTTTGAGAATGTGAATGCGTGAATCCGAAGAAATGTTACAGCCAAAACTATATGACACTTTTTGGTTGGCATCAAAGTTTATTGGCATTTACGATGTTCCAGGATGGAAAGGGTACCTGTACTCAATAACAACAGGCTCTTCCGTTCATAAACTCTCCACCGTCCAAAAATTGCCAAAAATCCCAGGTGGTAACATTTGACTAGACTATTTACATACAAAGTAAAGGAACAGATTGGGTGGATTTCACATGTTAATGTCCTTTATTGTTCCAATAGGTTTTCTGATGAGTGGAAGGGGGTTGCAAGTGTTAATGACATCTTTAGCTAATGTAATAATGGAACAAGTCGACATAAGCCAACATGAATTAGATGAAATCCAAAATCTCATGAAAAATTGATTGATTGGTGAGTCTCCTTCGTTATGTGCACTAAAACAAACCTCATTTGATCCAATAGTGAGATTGAGAAACTACAAACAAATCTTAACAAACTCAAATCTGATGGACCAACAGCAGCCTTATGAATTCAGTTGTTTAATATGATTCCATTGCTTAAATATTTTATTGACGCTTAGTGGTCTGGCGATTTGAATGGCCCATATTAATCATGTCACCAGTATTTGCAGGACATGATAAAACTGCATTCTGTGATGACCTCAGATGAATTTAAAAACTTTGTGCAAGAGGGTTACTTTACTATGAGAAGAACTGACCGATTTTGAATAGGGGTGTAGTCGAACCAGACGATTGAACAAACTCTAATGTGTGAAATGAAGGGTATGGGTTGGGCCGAAAGGCATTAGTATTAAGTGTTATAGTTTAACTTAGAGTGTCAGTTTGGGACCAGTAAGTTAGTTGTAAGTTATGGTCAATTAGGCTAATTTTATGAATTTTTGTCTAGCTTTAAAAAAAATTAATTTGGAAAAAAATTGTTCCTAGGGCTGACTGTTACTCATGAAATTTTCTCATCACTCGAAGAATTCACTGGCGTTCTTTTTTCTACTAGTGAGCAACATGAAGATTTTGGGGAGGCACGTAAATTAGAGATAATACAGACATTACAAAGCTGTCAAATAGGTTCCAAAGTCATCCTCCATTTTCAGTTACAAATGAAATCATGTCTAACAATGTAACTTGCTAAAATGCTTATTCTATTGTTTATACTACATTGTTTTGTGTGTACAATTACAGACACGAAAAATGAACACAATATTTTTTTAGGACATTTAATAAGTTTTTTTTTCGTGAGAAAAAAACTTTTCGAGACATTTGAAAAAAAAGTCGCGAATTGTGCGTTTTTTTTTTTTGGTATAAAAAATAGGATTTTTTGGAATTTCTGTTTGTCGATAGTTCTATGCGTTTTCATGTGCTGAATCCAACCCATCAAATTTCATGTCATTCGGTCAAGCCCTTTTGAGATACGATGTATCTGAGTTCGAAAAACACAGTTTTGAGAAAACTCGTTTAAAGTTTCAAGTCCTCTTAAATATGAAAATATTGACTTACCTAAAAATCGGCGATGCCTGGCTCATAGAGTATTCCTTTATTTTTTCTTGAAACACTTTCAAAGCAGAGTGTTCAGTTCTTGAATCAATTTGGCTTGTTTAACGGCATCACTTACGTACCGCTCAGAACGTGAGATTCAGTTTTCATCACGTTTCTCAACATAAATATAGGCTTCGCCGCCTACAGGGCATTCCATAACCGACACTACTTTCAAATTACCTTCAAAACCTTCATTAAAGATTTCTTGAATAACTTTATCAGTAAGTTTACCTGGTCCTTTTCCACCGATTCCTTTATTTGTTTTATCTTTTTTTTAACAGCATTGAAGTCGTATCTTTAAAACGACTTGGAATTTTAAAGAATCCATTTACCTACTACCGTATTCTAGACATATTAAACTAGCAATTTATGAAAAACAAAAATCGATTTTTTGACTGGGATGACCACCTTAAGATCGCAATTTTACAAGAAAAGTTTATTTCTCGAAGATTTGTCACCAAGATCTTGTCACTTAACTCCTTTTTTTCTTTGAACCACATGAAAGTAAATATTTATACCAATGATCCACTTTCGTTTCCTTAAAGATGGAGTTCGTTAAGTTATCGATGAAATACAGTCGCAAATGTGAAAAATTGTACGTTGCTGCAATCATTGCCGTGCCGAACTAAAATGTTATTTTTTACAAAAACTAAACAATTTCGTTGTCTTAAAAACAATCCTCTATTTTTCATAATAAAATTAAATTTGATACTGAAAAATCCTGTACAAAACTACGTGTAGAAGTTTAATCCAAACTAAATTTTCTGTTCCAAAAAAGCTAAGCAAACATTTGAGTCTTGAATAGATTGCCAGGGCAAATATTTTGCGGATAAAAGTTTTTTAAAAATCGATTCTATTTCAGAGTTGAAAGCGTTTTTTTCATACAAACTCTTATCAGACTTGTCAAACAAATAGCTTATGTCATCAAGATTTGTTAGTTAAAGAATAAATATTAATTGAAAAATGAATACTTTGACTTAACTATTCAAGTAATTTAATTCTTCGTATGCATTTTTATACATTTTTAAACATAATTTAACATTAAAAAGTTTTTGAAGACATCTGTTCAGATTTCATAAAGTTAAATGGACATTATTTTCGACAAGGCCTTCATATTGTCCTTTTGGGCTACTAAACAGAGAGAAGCCTTATGAAATGAATCAGTTTTCACAGCGCGATTGTTCTTTTTATAATGCTATATTGTCTGTAGAGTTTAAAGCAGGAGGATTTGAAGATACGGAAGTACTTCTTCGGTTATAAAGATGCTGAACTAACTAAGCCAAATCTAAATTATTGACATAATCGATGTTCAAATGATTGTCCATTTTTGTGCTGTACGTATATTACCAACTCCATTGTATTAAGTGAAACATCCCAAAACTATCACTGATGACCCGAAGTGCTTAACAATCTGTTTGGTCATTTTAGGGTACAATTCTGGAAACGAAGGATTCCCGAAATACGGTTTCTCATCAATTGAACTTAAATTCGTCACTCCAAGCTATCAAATTCCAAAGACACGGCTCACGGTGTTTTTGGTTAATATTGTTTTCCAATACCTTTTGTTTACTTTTAGCAAAATTCCCATTTGGTTTCTTATTCTTGAATCACCTTCACATGGTTTGTGCCGAAATTCTTATATGTCAGACCATATTTTTATGTCAGCTCTAATTGGTATCGATATCAAAAAGGAATCCGCTTTGCTAAACCAGGTGATTTTACTTTCTTCAGCTAGAATAGAACGATTGTTGGAAACAGCTTAGTTTGTTATGAATACTTAAAAGTTTTATAGTTTGATAAAAAAAACATGGTCCTAACTTAACCTTGAGACAAATCTAAGATTTGAGCTACTTTAACCAATGTTTAGGATTTTTTGATAGAATTCCAAAATGATTTTACTGTCACATGGAGTTGAGCTTTCATTTTTCCCGATTAAAATACATTTTAAATAAATAAACATATTACTTGAAAACATTCCAGTTAAAATCGTTGAAGAGAATAGTTAAAGAAGTTGAAATCAAATGAATGACCTTATATTTGTCCCCTTGTATTACGATGGTATGAGAAATACTTTTGTGAATTAATTATGTGAGCAAATTTGTATGTAAAAATAATATTCAATATTAATCCTTAAGCTTCTATTTCTATATCAAAATTAAATTAATGCGACTTTCTGTTTAAAAGAAGAATATTTAAAAAAAAAATCAATCCTTTCTCCCTGCGTTTGCGTCCATCAAACCTAAACCGCTGAGACGATGAATGAATAATATTGTTTGACTTTAAGACATTACTTTCAACAACGAAATAAACAAACAAACTCGCAGTTTTTAAACTTTGCACCAGAAAAATATAAATTATTTATTTTAACATTTAACTTACACAAAAATACCCATTTTACTACAAAAATTATCTAAATGCACAACAAATTCCTTAAAATGCAATACTTCATGTTTTTTGTAGCTTCAACGAAATCTATTCCTTCTTTAAAGTTGCAGCCTCAATTTCTTTCTTATCTTTATCGCCACAGTTTAACTTATAAACTGAATAGTTTAGTAAGGAGGCGAAACTTAACCAAGCTACATCAGGGATGAGAATGCTAAGCACGAAAAGTGAAACATTTTGCCCAAAAAACGAAGTAGATTTGTAAAATATGTAGCAGATAATGAAAAAAAACACAAAATACACCACCTAGTCTTACTAAGATGTAAAATTGTATGTATTTGAAGGCTAAATGCTTCTTGAAATTCACACAATTCAGTTTGTCGTTTAGAACTGTGAGCAAAATAAAACTAAACATCTTGTAAGTATGTCTCAATTTGAAATTCAATTTTCTTTATGGCCTCTGATGCACATAAAGGCAGCGAATGACAGGCACAATAAATCAATTCAACACATCTTAAATGAAATTTTGTGCGTTAGACAAAATTTTAAAACGAAGCAGAAATAAGTTGCTACGTAGCAGATACATACAAATCAATTAATGAAGTAGATCTGCTACATATGAAGTAAATACTCATCTCTGAGCTACATATGGAATGAAAATATAACCAGCTACTCTGTTGATCTTAAAGAAGAGTACACCGCATAGAGACGAAGTGGCAGTCAATGCTAACAAATCAACCAAACCCTATGAATGAATAGAATGTGAGTCATTAGAGAAAATTTTCTAACCAAAGATCAAATTGTTTCTATCTTACTGCCAACATTTTCTGTTTGCCAAAGAAGATTGGTGTCCATGCCCAATTCAGAGCCAATTGAGTGCCATAAGCGATCAATGGCAATTGTGCATCCCCACCGAAACCACCGCCATCTCGCCAAACCAAATACGAAGCGTATCCCATTCCAGAGTAGAGTGATGTCCACATTGGAGCAAAGATCCAGTTGGGTGGACGGTAAGAGGGAAAGTTAAGATGACGATACCAATTGTCGATGTGTTTTCTTGTTATTTGGCCATTGACGAAACCACCCAAGTTGGGAAGCATAATTGCGCCGGCAATTTTCAGGAACTCCGAAGACGAAGACATTGTGAAAGTTATTGGACGAGGGCAGTTCTATCAATTCCAAGCTGAAAAATAAAACTATTCAATATTATCTTGTTGACTTTTTTAGAAAGTTAAGTACGTATTTTATTTTATTATTACCGGGGGTTATCTTTTTAAAGTTTGTGCGATAAATCAAATTCCCAATCTTTTCTTTATCTCTATAGGGTGTTAGAATCAGCCCTTTATTTTTGAATGTCATGTTAAGTGCAAAACTGTAAAATTCTGCAGAGTAAGAATGTCATGAACAAAGAACAGCCAAAATCGAATGTTTCTTAAAATTGGTGCGCACGTTCGAAGATGTATATTTTCAACAAAATCCATGCGCTCAACATTTACAAAAGCGAAGCACATAATTTTTATAAATCTTGTATGTCTTGCTGTCATGAAAAGTTTAATAACGTACGTAAATATATCGAACATCGATATCTCAAAATAAAAACACTCTAATAAGGATATAAATCCTCGGCAGCCATCTTGGTCGGCCTAAAAGCTAAACTGGAAATCGAACTCATAAACTCATTTAAGTACGATTTTCCAAATAATTTGCACCAAAAAGATTGAAATTCCTGTCGGTGATGGTACTACAAGATGACAAATGAGTACAGTGACATTGCACTCATCTGACAACTGATTAATATTATGGCAGAATTTTAAGAAACCTGAATATTCATTTCGAATGTCTGTATTTTAAAATTAAAGATGTGGGTTTAAACTATGTTTGAAGCAGTTTTAAATGAAACAAATGTTGCTTGCCACCTTAGTTTTGGACCTCGAACTGTAAATATTGGTTTTCCTTTTGTAAACAGTTGAAAGTTTGCTTTATTTTTTAATAGCTACCTCAATTTAGCTATTGAAATCCATTCATTGTTAATCCATCACAAAGCAGTCAATCAATTCCTTTGTAACTGACTCAAGCGTTTAGGTTATTTGTATTGAACAAAGCTAGGCGTTTGTTTAACACATAGGATCTTACCTTACCAATAATCAAAATTAAAGCTCACTTAAATATTTAACTGGGTTTTAAATATTTTGACATACCAATAAACATTTTAATAGTTAGGTTAAGGGCTAACACAATGTTAAATTTTATTGTTGTGAAACTCAACTATAAACGGATAGTTAAATTAAACTCCAAGGTTTGCACTGTCATTTTGACAGCACACTTAACAAATAATTTTCAGGTCACAAAAGTTAAGATTTCTTGTGATTGTTGTCTGCTGATTGTTAGTGGCAATATTTTATAAAAAAGTTCGTCGAATAATACTTGTTTTAATATATAATTGTGATTATGTTCTAATAAATATCCACCAAAAAAACAAAAATTAAAACGGAGCAGATCCTCAAATTGAACGATGGCAATGAAGGACCTACGAATGGAAACCGCTATACCACTTTCGCATGTTATAGAGTGTAAGCTAAATGATGGCAAGCCATTCAGGCAAGTGGCTTTAAATTAACGCTGAAACAAGTAAGGGATCAATGGAGCTGCTATAAGCAGGAGGTGCGGACCAATTTAAGTCAATTTAATCGATCTCAGAGGGAGACCGGTGGTGGAAAACTGCTAAGGAACCTTCTGAGATCGATTATGAAATTGCTGAAATATCCGCTCTGGATTTTGTTGAAGATACCGCAGAATTTAATTGCAATGCCTTTTTTAAAAAGTCATTAATAAATAATTATTACTTAAAAATGTGTTTTGTTCTTATTTTTTCTCTCACAAATTTCAAACCATTTATTATTTCGAACTCTCAATCATTTTAATTTCAATATTGTATAATTTAATTTTAATCAAATATTTTTGTTTTGTTTATGTTCGCAAATTTTACTAATGTCAATTCAATGCTGTCTTTTTGACCGAGAATGTAGTTGATATTGTAATAGAAGGCTAATTAATAAAAGACGTGGTTATTAGTATACACGCAAATTAAGTCGCTGTTAAAATTTAACTCAACGATACCTTAACGTCTTTTTAACGATTTTTATTGGTAAGGCCCATAGGAAATAGATGATATTCCAATAAGAGGTTCCATTTTAAAAAGCCACTTTTGCGGCCTTGATATTTTTACAATTGAAAATTTAGATTCAAAACTCGTATTGTTAAATTTCACTACAAAAATGATGGAAAAAAGAAAATTCTTAAAAAATAAACCAATAAACGAACAGATATGTAGGTCCATCGCTAGCGAAAATAATGTATCTACTGTTTTTTAAAAGAGTTTACATTGAACTCTCATGAGGGGATTCATTTTGACGTTTCATCATTTTAAATTGCTTTCATTTGAAGGATTAAAATAGAGGGAGGGGAATAGGGAATTAATTAAATGAGCACGACTCTTTAACAATAAAAATGTCAGCACTGCTTAAGAGCAATATGCTGTGCACAAACCGATTTCCTCAAATTAATTCCGACATTTAGCTAAGTTTCAAACCAGTTATGTTCTACATTACCGACAAACTTGACACACTACTGAAAAATTGTTTGTTTGCATAGTGCATCCTCTGAGCGCCATTCTTGTCACATCCGTTTCCATGGCAACGGTTTGTTTATGTTTAAAAAACTAAATAACAAATTGGAAGCTTCATTATTTACAAGAGTAAAATTTAATTATTATTAAAAAATGACTTTATACTTTGATTCAAAAGTACAATTTCTGGATTCGGATGCTGTTAGTACCATTGGCCGATGGCATCCAAACGAACCGGTGTTTGCCATTGCATCTTATAGCCAAGACCGTGGTGGTTCTGTGACCATTTTCGATGATTCAGTGAGTTCTCTCTTTCCTTGTTAAAAAAACTCCCCATTTAAGTTGTGTGTTTATGCAGGGAGAACCCCTTCGGGATGTATCGTATCCAGTCCATCCAATATCTCAAGCCACCGCACTTGCATGGCATCCCGAAAAACGTCTGTTGGTAACTGGTTGGGAAAGTGGTGAACTTCACGTTTGGTTCGATGGACATCGAGAATTTGCAAGTGTTCAGGGCCCGCACAAGGCTCCGATAATACTTTTAGAATTCAGTGAAAAAGGTGGTCGGATGGTGACTGCCGATTCAATGGGTTTACTCACAGGTTGGCGCTGTGATGGCCAGTATCAGTTTTTGACTATGTTCTCGCATGATTTACGAGATAGTTTATTAAATATAACTTTTCGTAAATCAGTTGATAGTGCCGTTCGAACGGAACTAACAAACTTAGCAAAAGCTGCTGTGGCTGGAGATGAGACTGCATTGGATACTCTAACCAATTGGAGACCACGGACGGCAGCGAGGAATTTAACTCATTCAGGAGTCAAAGACAATCATTGTTTCTATGTGGGAACACAATCTGGGGTAATTTTCTACATTAACCAAGGTGGGACATGTTCGGAATTTTTAAAAAGTAATACTGTTCCAATCACACAAGTTCTATGGCATCCAAAAAGGTAATAATTAGGACACAGAAGGTAATGATGTTTTGTTAATTTAACAAGAAAAATGTTTTCTTTTCTAGAGATGCAATCATCTGTCTTTTGGAAGACATGACTGTGACTCATTTTCTATCTGAATCTTCAGGGACTCTTACTGAACTTGATAGAGTGAAATTGAGTGGAAAAATACCTGGAAACAATGGAGCTATCTCTTGGGCTGGGAATTGTTTAGCCATTATAACAGGTTTGTCAGAGTCTGATCCTAAATAGTTCTCCATTCCATTGGCAGCTTTAGCAGGCTTTGCTTAGCAGATAAGATAATTGTGCGTCGCTTTTCCGGCAATGATGTCTCGATTGCTGGGGGATTGATATTGAGCAAAGTGAATGGCTTATGTCAGCGAAGACTAAGCCCCCATGCACACTTGAATCTCACTTGCTTTTTACGGTAATCGCAAATAAGTTAGGAGTTATTTATAGACTTGCGTCAGCACAGAATAGTCTTATACGGATGAAGTGACAAATCCAAACGTAAAATAAGCCGGGTTGAGCCCCTGGCAGTGCCCGTAGTTCACTGAATGGGCTTGCATAAAATCAGAACCATTCAAGATTAAATTGCAAGCTTTTGGGAATATTTTGACAGCTGAACTGTCATTCATAAGAACTGTGTGGCAATCAAAAAACAGTAATTTGAATTCTTAATTTCAGGTGATTTTTCCATCCGCATTTGGGACATGGACACCAGCGAGAACTTTTTGCTCAAAATGGATTTACCCAGTTCAGGTTGGTTATGATAAAATACAGATCTCTTGACTTTTTTCGAATTTAATTTGAACCCATTTTCCCATACCTACACACTTGGAAATTGCACCTTAATTTTTTTGTTAAACCTTCGACATAACCTTATCATCGGACATCAGAACGACCATCGACAGTCACTTCACCGGGATCGAATTCTTCATTATCAACAGGTGGAATTGCAGGAACAGCATCTGCATCAGGAATAATAGCAGCAGGTGGTGCTGGTGGTGGTGGTGATTCAACATCTCCAGCCACATCCAGTTACGTTCAAAAATACCAAAAGTCCCAACATCACCAGCATCATCAACGCCACCAAAGCAAATCCGGAAATGAAGTATTCACCTGCCTTGCCTACTGCCCGGACAACCAGACACTCTGTGCCGGCACCAATCAAGGCAGCCTATACACCTGGAAGCGAACTGTTAATTACTTTGTCAATGCACCGGAAAATTCGTGGCAATTGAACAATATATCAACGGTACGGGGCGCAATCAAGCAATGCTTTTGGGGGGTAAATGAGATGGCCAAACCGTGCATCATGATTAATTGCATATCAAATGTCTACGTGTTGAAGGTGAGCAATTTGCGCTGAGGTGGGACCGGAACGCTTTGCAAAATGACTATATACACTTTATATCTGCATAAATATACATACACCTATACATTACCTGGGTTGGGTCTCTTTTGTTTCGCAGGAACAACCTTTGATATCCTGCCATACACGTGACATCTGGGCGGTTCAACGAAGCGCTAATCAGATCTACATCGAGCACTCGACCGGCAAATCAACTACGGTACAAGCTGATATCTCGATTACAACATTGGCATTGTCAGAGCAGCACTTGGCTTTGAGTAATGGTCGGACTATTGTTGCGTATAGAATTGGAAAGATTGTTCTGGAAGCATCATCATCCACCGATTACAGTATTGCTAATAGTTCGACGACATTAGATTCTGCAGATGGTGACGGACTTACCATAAGATTGATGCAGACATTTAGTTGCGAGTGTTTGGCGCTCTTTATGCATGACCAAAATATATTTTGCCTAACATCGAGTGATGTGAAAATTTACTCCATTGGTGGAGTGATACTGAACGAGATTCAATCTAGTGACAGTGAGGGTGAGTAAAATAAAAAGCGCTATGATAGGATCCTTAAGCACCAGGCACACTTGAGTTATTTCAATCTGCGGTGACGTTGCTTGGCGCGCATTTTGCGCTTTATGGCTGAAACACATACAAGCTTCAGCTTCGGCTTCGTCTGCGTTACGTTAGGCCTGCTTCGAGGTTGCTTTGAATGACATTTCTATTATTTCATCCCTCCAAAGAGCAAATATTTTGTTTGTTGACATTTTTTTACTGCTGATGAGCTGTCAGACAAAGCAAATGTTCAGATAATTGAACTAGAGCTTCCGTTTGGAGTCACATTACGTTACATTACGTTCTTTTCCTTACGATTGTCAAACGAAACGTGAGGTCGAAGCTTCATTGTGATAGCATGCATTGAATTCCTATGGCTGAACTCGTAAACGTCAGGCGAAGCCGAAGCTGAAGCGTGTTTGTGATTCAGCCATTACAGTTCTAAGAAATAAAATGAACTGTGCACACTTACAAATCTGCGTTGACACTGCGGTTATGCTGAGTCAACGAGAGCCATCCTTTCGTTAACACTTGCAAGTTTCTGGGAGTTCGCTGCGTCACCGTACATGCAGTTGTGTCTTTCAGTACATTTATTATCTGTTTTGTACAAGGTGCACGAAAAAAGCGGACTGCAGATTGAAAACCCCGCACGTGTTCATTGAACTCTTGCGGGACCCCGGCGTCACCACGACACGGCGTTAAAATGATCCAAGTGTGCACCGGGGCTAAAGCAGCCCTATTCATAAGATTTGTATTTTCTTCCCTTGTGACTTTCTAGGTAAAATTATCGGTTGCGACCTTACCGGCAATTACCTGACAATATTCACAATGAACGGCTACATTAAAGTCTTCGATGTTACCCGTCACGACCCCAAACCACTGATTCACCCAAAATCCGGCTATGATTTATTTGAGAATTTCGGCGAGGTAATCCTGGCTAAGTGCAATGCTATGGGCAGTCATCTTGCTGTCGTAATTGCCAATGAGAGTCTCATGCCCGATGGACGATTGTACTGTTGGGATTTCGAAAGGGATATAATGCGTCATTACGATTTCATGAATGACACAGAGGAATCTGCCGTCGCCGTTCCGAGGTAAGCAAAGGAGAGTGAATTTCACAAGCACACGTTAAAGTATATGTTTTACGATTTTCATTCCACCCACATTAGACTGCCAATTGTATTCTTTTGGGATACGGATGATAGTCGATTGCTAGCTATCGAAGCACGTTCGATTGCTCAGCAAGCCAAACATCATCAACGTAAGAATCCACAACTCCAGCTCCAGCAGCAAGAGAAAGGATTGCAAGAAGAAGGAGGTGTTGAATCGAATGCATTACTATCATCGTCACAACCAAAGATAGTCGTCGTCGCCAATGGAACCAGCACGAGCACTAGCAACACCACCATCACCAACACCACCGCCAGTCTGGAAGACTACAATGAGACACAAGCAATTGTTATGTTCCACGCTGCAGATAAATGCACCCTTAAAGTGCTTGAGATTGTTAATCTAGCATCTGGAGAGCAATTAGTCAATTTGTGTGCACCGAATGTGGTAATGTTTTGTGTGATGGTCCTTAGTCCATGGTCGATGGTCCCAGGAAAGCACATTTATTTTCTTTCCTTAGACCACTCCGTCCATGCATCCCGTCCGTCCGTCGTCGGTCGTATTCGTATCTGAATGAAAAGAAGATTAATCACACATATTGCCCCTATCCTCCTTTTTGTACCATTATTTTCATATATCCTTATACATATTGTAGATAACTTTGGACATTAGCGTTGTGAAGAAACGGTCCCTGCAGGACTTTATCGGTTTGGAGAACTGCGACGAGAGTACACGCAAAATGGTTTTGAATTTTAGTTTAAATGTTGCTGAGAGCAATATGGACTTGGCATATCGGTAAGTACTTTATAATTGTCTCGTTAGACGAAGACAAAGTCTAATATCGTCCTTTTTGGCTTTCTTGTTTGTATTCTACGTATTTACATATGCAGATGCATCCGTTCGATACAATCAGAAGTGGTATGGACCAATTTGGCAAAAATGTGTGTTCAGACGGGACGTCTAGATGTGGCAAAGGTGTGTTTGGGACATTTGAAGAAGGCCCGTTCGGTTCGAGCCATACGACAAGCGATGAATGATGATGATTTGGAAAAAGATGCTAAAGTGGCAGTTTTGGCGGTCGAGCTAGGAATGATTGAAGAAGCACAGGAATTATACAAAAAATGCGGTCGTTGGGATTTATTGAACAAGTTGCTGCAGAATTGTGGATCTATTGATGAGGTGTGTACCGGAAGTTTTCAAGGTGTTTTAATGTATGAAAAACATGAATCTTCTCAACAGGCTTTAAAAATAGCTGAAAAAGGTGATAGGGTTCATTTGAAAAATACATATTTCCAAAAAGGAGAACAACTTAGGGAAGAAGGAAATATCAAAGGAGCTCTGGAGTTCTTTGAGAAAAGCCAAAACCCAGTGCAAAACATCACACAAATGCTCTTGGAGCATCCGATAGCAATTAAGGTAGGTTTATGTTTGAATATTTTGAAGTTGCTTAGTTCAAGAAATCACGCCTGAGAGCTTTGAAGAAGCTCCATAGTCAAAAAATAAAAATAAATTGGGTGGCGCAAAAGTCCGTTTGAGAGCTAGGGCCTAGTGACTGACAACTCTCAACCATTCCTGTGTGCGAGTACTATTGTCATGGATGGAAGGGACCTACAGTTTTAAGCCGAAGAATTACTCGTGGAGAATTTGTCAATTCCTCGCAAGAGGCAGTACCCGTGAAAAAACTTAAGGTGGCATAGGCAGGGATCGAACCCAAGACCTCTTGCATGACAGTCCAACGCACTTACAATCATGACACGGATACTAAAATAGTCTAAATGCAAAAGAATACGAAGAATCAGTAAATACGGCTAAATTGTGGGATGAAGGGGACCTACAATTTTATGCCAACAGCTGAATTGAGAAAACACGATTTCAATTTCTCTCAAAAGGAAGTACGGGTATAAGAAGTTTTAGGTGACAGACAGGGATTGAACTCAGACTTCTAGGATTACATTCCTAAGCACTTACAATCACTAACGTTACGGATACAGCTGCCTCCATACTTAAGGTTCGATAAAAAAGGAAAGGTTTTATGAAACTGAGCCAAAAATTGGGAAATGCATTTCCTTAACTTTCAAACTTAAGATTTTCAAGACTAGAGTGAATGTTTAAAGTTTACTAATATTTTTTTAGCAATACATGCAAACAGCTAAGGACCCAAAGATGTTAAAATGGTGGGGTCAATATATCGAAAGTACTGGAGACATGGACGGGGCTTTCACCGTTTACCAGAAGGCTGAAGATTGGTTCTCACAGGTTTGTCTTCGGCCTAGATTAGAGTTATGCCAATTTATAACAGTTATACCAGTTTTTTTCATGGGTGAGATGTTTTGTTTATACGCCATCTGGAGGCTATACATTGTACGAAACTAGGGAAACTGTTATAGCGTTAAAAAATTGACATTCCTCGAGTCCCGTTAGACAGTATATTTCCACAAATCTGTTACAATTCACATACCTTTTTCTAGGTGAAAATTCTTTGTTATCTTGGGCAGATATCAAAAGCTGATGTCATAGCTCGTCAATCCGGGGATCGAGCAGCGTGTTACCATTTGGCACGTCATTATGAAAATATTGGTAAAAATCAAGAAGCCATACAATTCTACACCAGAGCTCAGACTTATTCAAATGCCATAAGGATTTGTAAAGAGAACGATATGCAAGATGAACTCTGGACTGTGGCAAGTGCAGCTCGTCAGCGAGAAAAGTCCACAGCAGCTGCGTATTTCGAAGAAGTTGGTTCATTCAAACGAGCTGTGGAACTGTATCATCGCTCGGGAATGCTTCATAAAGCCTTAGAAATGGCCTTTGCATCAGAGCAACCAGATATTCTGCAAGTTATTGCTTCAGAACTAACACCAGACTCTGATCCGGAATTGATCAATCGTTGTGCTGAATTCTTTACAAGTATTGAACAACATCAGAAAGCTGTGCATTTGCTGGCAAAAACGAAGCAGTTCGAGCGTTCCTTGAGAATTTGTCATGAGAAGGGGGTTCCGATTACAGAATCGTTGGCAGAAATGTTGACTCCGGCAAAAACAGAACTGGATGATGAGACACGAGCTAAAGTCCTCACCCAACTGGGAGAGCTTCTTCAAGAACAAGGCGACTATCATTCGGCCACTAAGAAGTTCACCCAAGGTGGAGATAAAATTAGGGCTATGAAGAGTCTGCTCAAATCTGGTGATACCGATAAGATTGTGTTCTTTGCAAATATGTCGCGTCAAAGAGAAGTCTACATCATGGCAGCTAATTATCTGCAAGCCTTGAACTGGCATAGAGATCAGAAGGTTTTAAAAAATATTGTGACCTTCTATTCGAAAGGACAGGCATTTGACTCACTTGCGAACTTCTATGCAATTTGTGCTCAAGTTGAGATCGATGAGTTTAGGGATTATGACAAGGCCCTAAAAGCTATGCATGAAGCTGCAAAGTGTCTGCTAAAAGTCCCGCATTCCCAGAGGGCCACTGATAATCTGCAGAAGACCATTGTTGAAGTAAAGTATGTTTTAGATATCCAAGAAGCTCTGGAAAATGGAGAAAATCAAGCTGTCATAGCGGGTTGCAGAAATATGTTAAGTAAGTTATTAATCCATAGAATTTTGTCTAGGATGTGCTAATATTTTATTTTCAGTAAAACCAGAAATCCCTCCAATTCGTCATGCGGATGTCTTAGCAATGCTTGTGAAGGGATTGGCCAGTACAAAGCAATATGTCGAAGCTGTGGGAGCTCTTAGAGAATTGGCACTGAAAGATGCAACCTGGAGTAGTAGAGGACTTATCGAACGAGAAATTGTTCAGAAACTAGCAGATGAGTGTAATTTGGATTTTAATGTTATTTGGGATTCCGGTCGCCGTAAGAATGAGGTTACAATTGAAGATGATGGTGAAGAAGAGATTCAAGAAGAAATACAATAAAACATTTGATAGAGAGTCAGAATTGTCTACACTTTTTAATTTCAGAAAAAAATTATCAAAAAGGGCGACAGCGACATTTTGAACACTCGGACGTCAAATACCATTACTTTGACAATTTTGTAAAGTATTTGTTTTCATTAGACTAAAAAAATGATTTTTTTGGTTATCGGGAATTAATTCAATAGATCTAAATCTTTCGACACATTTTCCTAAATTTAACTATCACTATATGCAAATTTTCCTAAATTTAACTATACAATAGTTGACAGGTGCCAGTTTGACATGAGTAAGAGATATAACATACATCGTTCAGGACCTGAGGCGATTCATTTAGATAGACTTAAAAGGCTAAAAGGAACATTCAAAGAAAATCGACTCCATAGAAAGTTAAGAAATGGATAGATTGGTCATCCGGATGCCATTTTATTAGTGTTTTACGTTTAAAAGAACAGCTGATCCGAAAAGCTGAGCTATCAAAAAGGAAATCTAAAGCTTTTCAAGAATTTCTAGTATATGTGGCTATCTGATATAACATCCAATTCAACAAATGATCATGCTTTTCATGTAGATTTTTTGACAGCTAGCTCAATTAAACTATTCAACTTGTGGTATATAATTTCTTTATTAAAATATAACTCTTATTTAAAGACTACAAATCTAATTCGACTGGCTTGGGCGCGTCCGTTGAATAGAATAGACGTTAGAATACAAATTTTTATGAGAGCGAGCCAAACAACCTTTTGTCTCGCTTCTATGTCTCAGGTTTCAGAGTTTCGCGCTCAGCGTGCGACATCTAGCTACGAAACTCTGAAACCTAAACATAAGGAGAATTACACATTATTAATGATAGTTGCCTTAATTTTATACTACAAACTTGTTCAATAAGTTATCTAAAAACTCACCTATTTCCAATAGGCTATCCAACACAAGATTGAACGCTGTCAATAAATCTAAAATGTTTTTCGTCGGTCAATATAATATCATATATTTTGAACATGTCCTCTGATGTAAGAATTCGGACGGTTTAAAGGGTTTTTCATTTGATTGCTCGGTCCCTAGCTAGCTGTCTCCAGTTTCGCACTCCAAGTTGGTTGAGGTTTTCCCCACCTGCGTGCGCCACCTGAGTCGCTGTCTTCCTTTACTGCGCCGCCGTCCTCGGGATTGGATTCGAAGACCTTCCGGGCTGGAGCGTTGATGTCCATTCGCTCTACATGACCTAGCCATCTAAGCTGTTGGACTTTAACTCTATTAACTAGGGCAGTATTGTTGTATAGCCCGTACAGTTCATCGTTATATCTTCTCCTCCATATTCTCCATCTATGCGTATGGGACCAAAAATTACCCGAAGAATTTTTCTCTCGAAGCATCCTAAGACGCTCTCATCTTTCTTTGACAGGGTCCAGGCCTCAGCGCCATAAATGAGAACCGGGATGATGAGTGCCATAGATGGTAATTTTAGATGCTCGAGAGAGGACTTTACTTCTCAATTGTCTTCTAAGTCCAAAGAAGCAGCGATTTGCAAGAGTTATTCTTCGTTTGATTTCAGCGCTGGTGTCGTTTTCTGTGTTAATAGCGGTGCCTAGGTAGACAAAGTCTTTAACTACCTCAAAGTTATAGCTGTCCATGGTGACGTTTTGTCCAAGACGTCGTTGCTCAGTGTCCTTTTTTGATGACAGCATATACTTGGTCTTGCCCTCATTGACCACTAAACCCATCTTCTTCGCTTCCGTCGCAATGCTCAAAAACGCTCCACTGACATCACGCTTTGATCTTCCAATTATGTCAATATCATGTGCGTATCCGAGTAATTGGATGGACCTTTGGAAGATTGTGCCTCTAGTGTTGACGGTTGAGTCTTGCACATTGCACAATTCTTTCCAGGACGATGTTGAAGAAATCGCATGACAGTGCATCGCCTTGTCTTAAACCTTTTTTGACATCAAATGCATCGGTAATATCTTTTCCGACCTTGATAGAGCAGCGTGCATTCTCAATCGTCATTCTGCACAAACGGATAAGTTTGACAGGGATGCCAAAACTTGACATTGCTCTGTAGAGCTCTTCCCTATAGATGCTGTCATACACGGCTTTAAAATTGATAACGAGATGGTGGGTATAGATTTGAAGTTCCTGGGTTTTTTCCAAGATCTGCCGTAGTGTGAATATTTGGTCGACAGTGGACTTTCCTGGTCTGAAGCCACACCGATAACGACCAATCAGGTTGTTCACGAACGACTTCAGGCGTTCACATAATACAGCAGAGAGGATCTTATACGCAATGTTGAGGAGACTGATGCCTCTGTAGTTGGCGCAGTTTAGAGGGTCTCCCCTCTTATGTATCGGGCACGGGCACACTACGCTGAGATTCCACTCATCTAGCATGCTTTCTTCCGACCATATTTTGCAGATGAGTTGGTGCATGCTCCGTACCAAGTCATCGCCTGCTGCGTTGAAAAGTTCGGCAGCGATGCCGTCAGCTCCAGCAGCTTTGTTTGACTTAAGTTTAGATATAGCTATCTTCACTTCGTCAAGGTCGGGTAGGCGGAATTGTTGATCTGCGTCGCCGAGGTGTAGTGGTTCTATCTCGTGTTCGTCATCGCCGTTATATAATTGAGAGAAGTGATCTTTCCATATTCTCAGCATCGACTGCGGTTCTACTACGATGTTCCCCTGATCTTCTTTACAGGCCTCGGTTCGTAGCTGGTACCCTGGAAGGTTTTTTTTTAACTTTTGGTAAAATTTACGAACCTCATTCCTTTTGTGACCTCCCTCTATCACCTCGATCGCGCACTTCTCATGCTCTCTTTTTTTCCATCTAAGAAGCCGGTGTTCCTCTCTCCTCTTCTGCTTGTAGAGCTTACGAGCAGCTCTGGTCCTGCTGTGCAGCGTCGTTTTGTATGCCTGTTGTTTCGCTGGGTGCGTTTGCCGGCATTCGTCGTTAAACCAGGCGTTTCGCTGTGGTGGCCGTGTGAAACCTAGCACTTCAGAGGCGGCATCTCTGATGGCTGAAAGGCAATGTTGCCACTGGTTTTCAATGCTTCATGCAGGCAGCATAGGACTCCTTAAAAAGGTTATTAGAGACTCGATCGGAAAAGGACATGGCGCTCTGGTTGACGGTTGATTGATCAGGAGATTTCCATGTCCCCTTGTGGATATTGAGATGTGTGAACTGCGTACTAGCTACCAGAACGTTTCGCCCCGCATCGAAATCGATCAGCCAGAATCCGTTGTCGGAGGTGGTGTCGTGCAGGCTGTATCTCCTAATTGTGCCACTCTTCCTAGCCTGGCGTTAAAATCTCCTAAGACAATTTTAATGTCATATCCAGGGGACTGCTCATATGTCTTGTCCAAGAGCTCGAAGAATATGACTTTGGTGTCTTCATCTTTCTCCTCTGTTGGGGCGTGCTCGCATATTAAGCTTATGTTAGCGAATTTAGCCTCGATGCGGGACCTAACATTCCACGTACAGACCCGAAGTTAATTGTCCTTATTTCGTTTGCGTGGGTTATTAACAGTGAATCCGTCCGTATATGAGACTTGTTGGTGCTTCTTGGTATTTTTTACGTGGCCAGGAAGTCACCCCGACGGCACAAACCTCAACCTGGAGGGCCTTAGCATAAATCCAAGGACAGGGAGCCGGATAAACCGCTCCTTACCAGCCTGGGCTCCGAATATGTCGAACAAGCCCTATAAGGTGTTCACTTGGTAGTTCAAGCTTACTAGAACTGTAGAAGCCACCGTGGATTCAATCTCGAGAATTCGTTCGCTGCCGTCTGGATAAGGAGAGGTGCCTTAGTGGAAACACCTCTCCCCCCTCTCTCATTTACTGTCCCAAACAACTTGAAACTGGGGTTAGAACCCAATCTCCAGTTGAGGTATAGGCACCCGACGTTCACCGCGGGGAGGTGAGAGTATGAGATGATAAACAGAGGTGGGTTTTGAGAAAAAACCTGTGGACGCTTGTGTCCTCTTGAATGCACATGTCTACCATTTAAACATCAGAGCAAGATATTGACGTATGATATTCAAGAAGCACTAAGTCCACAATTGTATTGTGTTGTAAGATTTAAATATTTAAGTGTAGCTGATGTAGGTAAAGTAGTTCAACAAGCGGCTTAGATACAAATTTAAAAGTCAGGTCCTAGAATGAGATAAGCTAAGTTTTCCGACAGCTTCCATTATTTATAAGCCTCTTAAAAAAAATACAAAGAAAATAAACAACAAAATTAATTATCATTTCACATCTTTCTACCTCTTATTTTTTATATACGTAGGACGTAGGTATACCTGAACAAAACTAAAGAGTATCAAACAATTAACTTTATTACAAAAGTTAATTTCTTTTTTAAAATAACTTCCTTTGAATCTCGAGACCTAACGGCACTCGCTTCATAGATGTGACGCTGCTGGCTGCTCTGCTGATGTAGTTAAGAAAAAGAGAGAAAAACTCTCCAAAGATTGTTATCTAAGCGTGTTTTCTGTTATTTTTTTTTTTTGTTTCTTTCACTTTTCTGACATCGTATAGTCGTCGCCGTTGCCGTTGTCGTCATCGTCTGCGAAGTGAACAACATAACATCTAATATTAATAAAACTTTCACTTCCGCTGGGGTAAGTTTCACGTGGACACAATGTAGAAGTAGTCATTTATTGCAAGGAAGTTTATATAGCTAGCTATAGTTCGTACCTATGTCTGTGCATCTCTCAGAGGTGCAGGTAAGCTGCAGGCGAGAAAACGGAAGTCAGCCATTAATGGGCTTTTTTAAAATGCAATTTGTTCGCAAGTTAATGCTAGAACAAACCGGAATGGGGTATAATGTTGAAATAGTGGAAGTGGAGTGTTTAGTTTACAAACCGCACAAGACTACAACAACAAATTCTACCAGCTGGCTGTAGCACTAGTGTCGGAGCTGTTGAACAGGGTTGCCGGCTTCTAAAATAGCCCAATTTACTGAACTACAAAAATGTTTGTAGCCCAAAATCGGATCCGAAACAGTTACAAATAATAGCTCAATTTCAATAAGAAATCTTTTAGAAAGCAACATAAAATAATATGACGTCTCAATATTAACGCAGTTGACGTCATTACCGCTAAGATAAGATTTGGGCTAATTAGAGCAAATTTATGGCTCAGCTGTCAAATTTGTATATAAACATATAGTATTGCATGGAACGATTTGTGTACGTTCGTCGTACACTGTTGGAGGTTTTTTATACAAAAGTTAGGTTAAAAAAGTCGGAACAAGTTAGTGACGATGTAGATGCCGTCCGAAGGGTCTCCCAGTTCTTTTTGGGAAAAATAGCCCAATTTCCGATAAATAGCCCAATCTGGCAAGCCTGCTCCTGAGTTCTGAGTCCTGCCTGACTTGCAAAAGGAACTCTCAAGTTACCTGCGATGGCAGTGGCTCTTGTCTGCCTTGGAGGTAATTCGTTTGTTAGCCAACACACAACGGTATAAAATAGAATAGGAAAAATAAAACTCTTCTCTAGGAATCTCTTTTGTTCTTGGACCAACAAAAACACAACTTAGAAAAAAAAGAGAACAAAACAAAAAGAAGAAGAGGAATCCTCTGCTAAAAAGTTGTTTTTCTTGAAACTGTCTGAAGAAGCGAGGAAAGCAAGAGCGTGCTTGAGAAGTAAGAGAGAGGTTGTAGTATTGCGTTTGCAAGTGTTCTTGCAGCAAATTAATAGCCACCTAGTTTTTAATGTCTAGAACTAGAAGCGGAAGACCGGAGTAGTAGGAGCAGTAGCTTGGAAAAATAAAAATTACGGCGGTAAAACAAAAGGCAGATTTGCTTACGGGTGGTTTTTCTCATATTCATTTTGTTTGGCGTCTTTTCTTAGCCCACAGGCAGAAGGTGGGCATATAGAAAACAGGATATAATGAAAGTGTGCTGCTATAGCAAGAGGGTCCCTGTAACATCCTTCTTTCGTGATTTTAATTATATGTTTGTCTGAGAAGAAGTCGTTAACATTCGCTTTGCCATAACTTTAATAATTGGTTGTGTAGTAGCTTGTAATATGAGTACCTGTATAATAATACTAGAGTTTCATTTTAATTTTTTAGGTCTTACTTTTTTATTGCTAGTTTTTGAGCTTGGACTATGGATGTAAGAAATGTGCTTATCAATGGCGGGAGGATTTTGGACGGACAGTGCTCTGCTGCATTTTAATTTAGGAAACAGAAGAAATTGTAAAGAGTCGTTAGCTTAATGTTTTGACATGGCAAAGTGTTCTTTAATTTTTGTCGGAATAATTCACTACACTGGAAAATATTTAAACCAAGGAATTAATTCTCTGCTATACTGCGCCTAAAACCAACACAAAAATGTTGCAATTGCAGTTTATTCAACTTTATCATAAATACATACTAAAACACTACAAAATCCGAAATGGAGTGTAATTAGTAGGTAAGCACCTTTATATCTATGAAGTTTAAAGCCTTATTAATGTGAGGTCTTATGTCATGGGGGTTCAAATTCTAAAGTCTTAAAGAAAAACATATTGATGGAGATATTGTAATTTAATAATGATACAAGTGACATTATCTTTAGAGTCTAACATTTTTCAAATTCATATAATCTGAAATCATTAAGCTACGATTACACGGTCATCTTAAAACAGACGTCAAAATCTGTCTCAACGTTGTCACCTCGTGTAATTTTCAACGAACAATGCTATAACTAATTTACACTTTGACAGTGTCCATCAGTCAGTCAATGCTATTGAGATCAATTAAAGTGGACATCGTATTGAACGTGCCCCAACATTGACAGTGCAGAGTTTTATACCGTGTCAAAGTATAATTAATCATTTTAAAATAATTGTATCTGCAGTTTTGTATGTATAGTCATTGTAAAGAGGAAGCAATACAATTTTAAAGATTGAGGTAAGTTTAACTTATGGTAATTTTTTTTTTGATTTCAAGCTATTGTTAAAGCAACTGACAGTTTTGACACATCATCAGCAGTTTTTTTTTAAGGTAAATGCAGAGAACTTAGCTGTAAAAAAATCTGTGTTTCATTTTAAGCTCAGTTTTATCGGAACGATCGATTTGTGTCTATTTCTTCTCTGAATAAAATGAGTCGAGCAAAAACCTGAGTTAGACAAACTTTACGTTTGTTTTGTGTGGTATAACGAAGACAGATGGCAAATTCTAAAATTTGGACAGTTGAATTCCAGAGTTTTTTACTGCCCATAGGAAGTTATTGTAATGGGTTCGATTTGTCAAATTGAAAATTTTGACATTTCTCGACGTTTCAAGGTCCCTAGAGTTTAAATAAAAGATTTTTAGAAAGATTTCTGTGCGTGTGTGTACGTAAAGTTCGTAGGTCCATACGTCCGTACGTTTGCGACGATTTTTTGTCGTCCATAGCTCAAGAACCAGAAAAGATATCGATTTCAAATAAATGTTGTTATACAGATAATAAGGCTGAAAGATGCAGAAAAAGCTCTCAAGAAAATTGAGTGGGTGGTTTTTTTACCACAGCAGTTTAAAAAAAAGGTGAAAATTTTGGTTTACCCTAAATATCTTACGAACCAAAAACACTAGAGACTTGAATTAAACCTTATATAATATATTGTAACGTAATATCAAAGAAGTATATTTTTTGAAAAAAAAAACAACTAACAGTTTTTTTATAAATCAAAAAAACTGAAAAAAAAAAATTGTCGTCTCCAAAATTTTACGTCTAAAATATGATTTTATCTCCAAAACAATTTTGCGCAACGAATAATGATGTTTTTGATATCTGATAAAATTTTGAGCAAAATCGAATTGACAGTTTTTTTTTACAAAAAATAAAAATCTAAAAAAACATTACTCAAAGTTGGTAAAAATTGAATATCGATTCAAATATCTTTTCAAAAACTTGAAATTTAGGCTTCAAACTTATTTCATCTTTTAAGAAATATTGTTTTCAACATTCTGAAAAATATTGAAAAAATCGAATTGACAGTTTTCTTACAAAAAATAAAAGCCTAAACAAATTAATAAAAATAGGTAAAAATTGATTTTCGACCTACATATCTTTTCAAAACTTTAAGATATTGGCTTTAATTGACTTTTATCTTTCAAAAAATATTGTTGTCAACATTCAGTTAAAGTTTGAAAGAAATCGAATTGACAGTTTTTTTATACAAAAATAAAAACCTAAAAAAATGTAAAAAAGTTTGTAAAAATCGATTTTCGACTCAAAAATCTCTTTAAAAATTTTAAATATTGGCTTCAAACTAATTTTATCTTATAAGAAATATTGTTTTCAACATTTAATAAGATTTTAAAAAATTCGAATTGACAGTTTTTTTACAAAATATAAAACTCTAAAAAAAAACAATACTAAAACTTGGTAAACATTTACTTTCGGCTTAAATAGCTTTTCCAAAATTAAAAATATTGGCTTCAAACTTATTTTATTTCACAGAAAATATTGTTTTCAATATTCAATAATTTTTATATAAAAATCCAACAGTCCGTTTTTTCATAAAAAATAAAATCTACAAAATAACGTACGCAAATTTGGTTAAAATTGGTACAAGTACATATAGACAAACTTTTAAGCATGGGAAGTTATCAGTGTGGGTCGCATCCCAGCCTCTTTTTTCATAAATAAATTTGAGAGAGCTCTGATCACGCTCTAAGCGTTTGCGAAGTGCTCATCCTCATGCTGTGTACAGTATCTGCTTTAAGCTAAAAAAAATAACGCCTCTTGAACGAATAGAACCAATTGTGTCATACCCAATGTTTTATTCATTGACTCTGTGAACATTGACAGAAAGAACTTTAATTTTAATTTAAGTGACGTCAGAAAGTCAATTCATTGACCTTGCAATTGTAGCCTTAAGCTGCGTTTACACTATTGGAAGATCTTCCAATATTGGCCGAACTGTAAAAAGACTTCCAAAAGCATTAAATTTGGTGACAATTGCCAATTTTCTAATAATTTCAAATTCTCTCTTTATTTTATCACAATATAAAACAAGTTATTGTTAAAAAATCGGGTGAAAATTACCGACAATTTTTGTCTTTCAATTAAAAATGTTCTGTTTACACGATTGGAAAATTTCAGAAAACAAAAACTTTAGAAAAAAAAAACATTGGAAGACAATTTTCTTCGCACATGACAGAAAATGTGAACAATTATTTACGAAGCGAAAACAACTGACATATTTCTTGGAGACCAATAGTGTGAATGTTGATTCGGTTGATTTGTTTGTTTCCAGGAGATGAATACATTGTTGCTCGTATCCTAGATTACTTTCGTTAAAACTGATAGTTATACAAAGGTTTTACTATTTGGCCTTACATTTATTCACTGTCGTTTTAATGGCTTCACCAACGTCTTTACAAACCATGTTCTGAGGTATAGTTTATACTTCGCATAAACTGTAATTCACAAACATCACCTGGTTTCGATCTTCTAAATACATTTTAAGGTTTGTTCATACGTCCAATCCTTCTTAAAGTTTGTTATGACTTCTTTTTTGTTATTTTGCCAGACGGTGACTTCTTACTTCTTTCCATTTTTGTAGTTTTCTAATTCTTTCAAAATTCTGTAAAATTTTGTTGTTGTTTAATTTAGTGATGTTGTTAAAAAAAACCTTATCCAATATCCAATTAGTTGACTAATGTCCAATTATTTGAAAATTAGCTGACGATTGGCTGTCAAATTTGTGTGTGTCACTTTTGACAGATAAAATGGGTGTTTATATAGTTTATAGGAAATTCGTTAATAACTCTTCTTCTTTCTTCTGGTAAGTCCTAGACGATGCATCAAAGTGTGGCAAACCTTGCTGTATTTTTTGACAGTTTAATGTCATTCACGAATTCAATAGCTGCTGAATGAGAACAGTTGGATATTTTCCTATCACTATCTATAATAGTGCCCGTGTCGTAATGGTTAGTGTTTATAACTGTCATGCAAGAAGTCTTGGGTTCAATCCTCTTAGCACCTTAAGCTTTTTTCATGGGTACTGCTACTTGCGAGGAACTAAGAAATTCTCCAAGAGTAATTCTTGCCATAAAAATCCCTGAAATGATTCGCACACCGGAATTGGTTGAGAGCTGAAAGTCTCTAGGCCGTAGTTCTCTACGAACTGTTGCGCTACCAAATGCATTAATTTTCATTTATGGTGACTCTAAAACATCTAAGGATCTAAGTCCTACAAAAAAAAACAATTAATTTAAAATCTAAAAAAGTTTCCTTAAAAGCTACAATTTAATTCGAACACATTTCCGGAGTTGCTTTTAAAGTTCAAAAATGTATTTTTATTGCAGTTAGCTGTTTGATCATTAGTTTTACTGTAATACCAATGCATTTACTTACAAAAATCCCAACAATTTCTTCCTTGAAAAACTTCTAATGACATTTCTTATTTTGCTTATTTTTTTTGAACATAGTTCCCTGCCATTTAGAAGCCATTGTTCTTGACTTAAAGTGGTTTACATTTTTCAACTGACCACACAATGTACCTACTCACTAAAACCCTGTAGCTAAGCTAGCTATGGACTTTTTTTTTATATATATAAAGCATACTCACCACATTAATGTAACAAATGACTTTATAATGGGACCATAATGGATGCTTGTAAAAGATGACCCCCTAAGGACGACTACGACGACGACGATATGCACAAAATAACACGAATAATAAAATTGAATATCTCAGCACACTTTCAGCCTAAACCCTAAAATGCGATAAGGAAAGAATGAAAGGAATTTTGTTCAGGGAGACAAAAATGTGCTTGAAATGCATTTTTCTTACGTTAAGAAAATAACAAAAATAAAAAGAAAACTAGAGAAGGAATTTTCTTTCTTAGTTTTCTTCTATCATTTTTAAACAAAAAGATGACAATAAAAAAATAAGGCGAAAGTGTAGCTAAATACACACCCTTAAGCTCAATCGAAAAATAAAAATGTAAAGTTTTTCAGATGAAAAATTAGATATTATGATGTTTTTTTAAAGAAGATAAGAAGAAATTAATTTGCCTTTAAGAAATATTAAATAGAATGAGAGGATAAAGTAGTTTTAGTGAGTTGCTTTTTAATTCTAATTATGGACCTATAGGTTTTTAAAAGATACAGTGTCAGTATTTTTAAGAAGTTTCAATTTGGCGAATCAGCACTCAAAACAGTTGTCAAAATTTTGATTTTGCCGTTCTATATTTTCTATGTTTCTTCGTATGATTTTCAACTTAGAAAAGCAATTACTTGAAAGTCAGGAACAAGTTCTAATATCGATTTTCTTTCAAATTACGGAAAAAAATACTGCAATGTCCTAAAGGCAGTACACATTTTTTGTACATTTGTAAAAAACATGAGGAATTCTTCGTCTTCATCGGTTCCTACGCTCGTTGTCAATGACACTCCTTTTGTTAGCTCTTTAAAAAAAGCTTATCTCCTTGCTAGGCAGTTCGGAGCCGATTCTTCGCTGCCAGTGAGTGTTATGACTACCCCTGTACTTAAACGAGTTAGTGATTCTATGGGACCAATCTTTTTCGCACTCGTACTGTGGCAAGAGTCCTTAGAGATTACAACAAACATAAATCCGCTGGTCCGGATGGTATCCCCGCTATTGTTCTGAAGAGGTGTTTTTCAACGCTGGCAAAACCACTGCGTAAGCTTTTTCATCTGTCCTACCGCTGAAGACTCGTTCCGAGGGGATGGTAAACTGCATTTGTCCAGCCCATCCCCAAAAAAGGCAAATCTTCCTCACCCTCTTATTATCTACCGACCGATTGCACTTACGTCCCTCCTTTCCAAGGTTATGGAATCGCTGATTAATTATCAACTCAAGAAATATCTTGAAAATCGAAAGCTTCTTAATGACCGGCAGTACGGGTTTCGAAGCATTATGTCCGCTGGTCATCTCATGGTTCATCTCACCGAACAGTGAGTGAATCTTTACATCGCTTTGGAGAAAGTAAGATTATTGCACTTGATATTTCAAAAGCATTTGATAAGGTTTGGCATCAGGCTCTCTTATCGAAAATGCTTGCTTTCGGTTTTCATGAATCCCTTGTTCAATACAAGTAGTATTGGATGGATTCAAGTCTGAAACCATAAAAAAATACTGGTGTGCTCAAGGGCTCTGTTCTATTTCCAACACTCTTTCTCATTTTTATTAATGATCCCCTGTCTGCAACTTCGTATCCAATGCAGTGTTTCGCTGACTCACATCCCTCTTCTTCGGACGTGGAACTGCAACGACAAAATATTATAAGCTCATTAAATTCCGACCTAAACAGCATTGTTCAATGGGGATATCTCGTTAAAGCGAGATATACCCCCATTGCCATTATCCATGGATGGCACTTGCATCAATGAGACTGAACACCTCAATATTCTGGGTAAGTGTGTCGCCAACCACCTCTTGTGGAATGTTGTCTACAAGACTTGCATACGTCCAAAGCTTGAGTATAACTCCCATCTCTATGCTGGTGCTCCTGCAACTTACTTCAGCCTCTTGGATAGTATTGAACGTAGAGCATTTAAATTGATAGAGGATAATATCATCATAAGTTCATTTACTTCGCTTGAACATCGTCGTAAGGTCTCTTGTCTGACCCTTTTTTACCGTTATTTTAACGGCTTATGCTCTTGTGAAATAGCCAGTTGCATTCCTCCCCTTAAACAGTTGAACCGTAATACTCGCGCTTCTAGGAATGCTCATCAGTAGGTATACTTTCGAGCCCAACTTCAGGCGTTCTGTCAAAGAAAGAGATTCGTTCTTTAGCCGTACTACGTGAATGTGGAATGCCTTACCACACTCTGTCTTTCCTAGTCATTGCAATATTCAGGAATTCAAAACCAATATGCACCGACTTACTTACTTAAGGTGGCACTACAGTCCTGTTAGAACTAACTTCTCCATCTAGCTCGGTCCCTAGCTAGATGTCTTCAGTTTCGCGCTCCAAGTTGGGTGAGGTCACTTTCCACTTGTGTGCGCTACGTTATCCGCGGTCTTTCTCTACTGCGCTGTTTTCTCTCGAACCGATTCAAGCTGCTTTCATCCCCTTTTGTCATAGTCCATGCTTCTGCACCGTATGATGAGGATCTTATATAGTGACACTTTGGTCTCTCGAGAGAGGACTTTACCACTCAATTGCTTTCTTATCCCAAAGAAACAGCGGTTAGCAAGAGTTATTCTGCGTTTGATCTCAACGCTGGTGTTGTTTTTTGCGTTTACAGCGGAGCCTAGGTAGACGAAGTCCTTGACTACCTCAAAGTAACGTCTTTCGATGATGACGTTTTGACCAAGTCGTCAGTGTTGTATGCCCTTTCTTGACGGCAGCATATACTTTGGTTTGCCCTCATTAACCGTTAAACCCATTTTTGCCTCCTCAGCCTCAATACTCACAAAAGCCCCATTGACATCTCGCTGAGTTCTTCCGATTATGTCAATGTCATCAATATTTGTAATAAAATAATTTTTCTTTATTAACTTATATCTTAAGTTACAGAATCAGTCTTTTTCTTCTTCCTATCCAAACTTCATTAATTTCCAAAAATTACAAGATGGCTTCCACGTGTTTTTCCTATGTTTCTTGTCCGGCATTGCCAGACATTGCCAGATTATCATCTTTTGTGAGAAGGCCGAGAGGTGGCGCTTCGAACATAGGAAAGAAACCATTTACATTAAATATAACAATATAAATATAACAGCAAAAAAACTATAACAAATTGTGTGAGCACTGCACTATTCTTTCAAGTACGATGTTAAAAAAAATAAATGTGCACCGACATCTCCTTTTAAACCCTCTCTCCTCTTCCTAGTGCTCACACTGTGCCTCTGCATAATAAGGGTAGTAATATCCCCTTGAGTGTGTGTTTATAATAAAAAAAATAAATTTGCGTTTATTATTAGTTATGTCTTCTATGTTATTTTGCAACTTTACTTACTTCGTGTCAACTAATTGAAACCCCCTCTCCCTAGATAGAGAAGTTGAAAGGTCCGGCCTTGTTTACTTCACTTTCCAATTTTTGTGAAATAGTTTTAATAGTTTAAAATGTATTGGAACATTTTCTATGTTTTGTTCTACATTTATGTTTACTTAGCAGCACCTTCTAGAAGACTTCTATAACTGAATGACTTAACGTTTGATAATTTGCGGTTTATTATAAGTGAAATAATTGTGTTAATTTTCCAATCATTTTGCAATGTTTTCTATGTTTTTTCTTGCTACTTTTTTCACATTGTGTAAACTATGAAAAGTCTCACTCTCAAAAAATTTAAAGTCTCTTTTTTGAATACTCGCTAATTTTTCGTTAATTAGCTGCAACAACTACAAATTCTCTTGCAATGTTTTCTATGTTTTTTCCACAGTCAAAAATTTAACTTAAAATCAAAGTTTTGCAGTATTTAACAATGCCCTTTCCTTGCAAAAGACAAAAAAAAAGTTATAGTTGAATTTGAAAAAGACAAAAAAAGGTGTTAAAATCCCGTTGCGATTTTAATTTATGTAAATATTGTAAATGCATTCCACAAGTCAACAAATTATAACTTTTGTTTAATACAAAAATTTAACCGAAAAGACCATTCAGCTCTACGTATGTACTTTGAATTTACTTATAAAAATGTTAATAAAAGTATTTAACTCCACAAAAAACAAAAAACAAAGCAAAATACACAACAAAATCATCCAACTTCTTAACGCATTCCAATCTCGAAAACAAGTGAGAAAAAACAAGTGTTCGCCACCGCGTCGTCCCTTCATTGAATAACCATTATGAAAATACCAAAGGTCTATCCACATTCCAGCAGCCATTCGAAAACTCATCAACAACAACAAAAACACACAAATACTTTTTCCAACCAGAGTCAAGAACAACATCAACAAAAACACAGGAAAAATAAAAAAAAATCAAGTAATCCCACTCGCACCTTGTTAACTATAAATTGCGTGCAAAGGAAACAATTTTCCAACGAAAACAATAAATTTACCTTAAATTTCCGGTGAAAAGTGATTACAAACAACAACATTACCGGTGTGTGCCACCATTTTGCTTGCTTCTACTACCGTACCGTCAGTCGTCACTACTGAGCTTTTCTGCTGTTGCTACCGTTGAACACCAAACGCGTGAGGTGTTCACACGTAATGTACACACAAAAGGTCTCTTCGCACTCGAAAATTGGTATTTTCGACATTTCAAAAAGAAAAAAAAAAACAAAAATACTCAATGATAGCCAAAGGCACTTTTCCATTGCACCAGAAGCCTTTTTCTCCGTAGCGCAGCTAGCGCCATCAAAAGTTGATGATAGTAGTGAAAACTGGAAAGAGTGCAAAGGATGAGGAAAATTAAAAAACAAAACCGAATCAACAAAAACGAGAATGAAAGCAAAAACAAAAAACAAACAAAAATAGTAGAAAATAAGGGTTCTTTGCAAAACTCTCGCCCTTTCGCATGCCATTCTCTTTTGATCCTTAAGTTGCAATAAGAAATAATAGTAGGTACCTTGCTGGCTATATCCTGCTACTTTGGATGTTGAACATTTGTAAAAGCTCAAAGTCTTTGTTTTTTCTTTGGTAGAGTTTTCCAATCGGTTTCTCTTTTTAGTTTTAGTTGCCAGGACCAAGAGAAGGACCAGGAGTAGCAGGACTAGGACCAAAACCAGAATCACCATCAGCAACTGGCCATTGCCCCTTCGATTGGTTAAAGAAGAAATATTCAGTCAGGTTTATAGTCTCTAGGTGGAGATATAAAAGCAGGAAAGGCGAATATTGAAATATTAGTTTGGAAGCTTTCCAAAACACGCTCTTGCCCTTGTTAAAATTATGCTTGACTTTTTTTTCTTTTTGAATCCTTTGTTCATTCGATTTCAATATTGGATGAAGTAGCGTTGCCAACCTAGTTCTTTTTGTAGAAATAGTTTTTCAGGATAAGTTTAAAAAAGGAAGTATTGACATTTTGAAATTCTGCCCACATTTACAATTAATTTAAAAATCATATTTTTATTTTTCGTAGACTTGTTTAAAAGCTTTCGTCCTTTTGGTAATATAGTTGAAAATGGTTGAAAGTTTTCTGTTTTTAAAGCGATCCTATTAACCGAACATAGAAAACTAACAGAAATGTCTTTAAAAAAGCTGAAATTGATGATGGTTGGCAGCACTATTATTGAAAACTGAAGCCAATTGGATGAATACAGCGGGTATAAAAGCCCTCACACCATCTTTATTTATACCATCAGAGATGATGATTGAAGGCTTTTTAGCTATTTGTTTTCTTGCGGTTATTCTTTGCACTCTAGCTAACCCAAAGGACACGACACACAAAATACACAGAGAGGTTTTGAGTTGTGTAAAGAATGAATGAGGGTTAAACTCCTTGGAGTGAAGTTGTGGCGGCTATGTTTTACAAGTTTTAAACTATGTAGTAGCTTGGGTATTATTTCTTTTGGCATTAAGTTTCTTCGTTGTTTAATCTGTTGGTTTTTATTTTTGTTATAAACATTTTTTATTTTTATACACGCTTAAGATTAAGCTAACATATAAAATATAATCGTATGTCTAGGAGTTAAAAGAGGGAAATTACTTATAGGTTTAAAATGAAGTCCTTTTTTATGTTTTAAAGACAAGGGGTAATTATGAAGTTTTGAAAGTTTGTTTTGAAGTAATTTTTGAGTACATATGTTTTTTGCATACATTTAAAACATTTTACATATAATTCGAATGAGACCAACATTTACAGCCTAGAAAGACTCTTTATACTTTTTAACTTCAAATTCAATTAAATTAAAAAAAGTATTATAATATTTTGTGGTCTGAAGTTGGTAGCACTGAATTGACACCTGTCAAATTCAGCTGTAATTTAAAGTGTCGCAATTGATAATGGTAACAACACTTAAGAGCCTTGCGAAGAGAGAGCGAACAACGAATGGACGAACAAACGTGATTTTACACCTTTCAAAAAGTCAATTTCAAACAAAAACATTGGTTATAAGAAACCAATTGACACTTATGTTATTATAATAAAATTTGCATTTTGTTTTATAAAACAAGACAATTTTGTAAAAAAAATTTGTTACCAACGAATTGCAATGTGGTTGCTACGAACTGTCAAACTTCATTCGCGTTCCACATACAATCCACACTGCAACGAATAAATAGTTCGCGCTCAACTTAACCTCAAAATTATATCTCTCTATTATATTATTATTTGTTTGTTTAAAATGGTAATTATAAATTGACAGTTCGTCGCTGTCTGCGAATAGAAACACAGCTCATGTGAAAGAAAAGTCAAAATATGTGAACATCCACAGTTCGCAGTTCGTAGCTCATGTGCAAGATACTTTAAGCACTATTCACATGAGCACGACCAACGACCAACGAATGAACGAATATTCGTCGATTTTGACGTTTCTTTCACATGAGAGTTTTTAATTCGTCGCGAATGAAGCCACATCCGAACACCATTCACCACGGAAACCAAAACAAGAACGATTTTTTAGGTTAAGTACGCGCGATTATTTTATTCGTTGTGAGTGTGGATAATGTGGAACGCGAATAAAGTTTGACAGTTCATATCAACTATAATTCTTTTCGCGACGAATAAATTTGTTTTCTTAAATTTATTAATATATTATAATGAAAAGTAAAAGTATGTATCATAAATCAAATAGAAACTATATTGCTATGGTTTTGTTAAGAATTTGTGTGGAAATATGTCTTTAAACGTACATAAACTCACATTTTGTAATTCATTCGTCGTTCGTTTTTCGCGCTCATGTGAATACTACTTTAAAGCTTATGAAAACTTACTACAAAAGTTAATGATTATGGGTTGCTGTTTGTACACAAGCAGTAAGTAAAATCGGACAGAAATGTAAAGAGAGTGAAAATGTTACTGATTATTGCCGCTACTAGTGTCGCTGATGGTCCGAATTTTTGACGTTTGAATCAATTGAAAGTGTCCCAGCGATTTAAATGTAAAGAAAATGTATTTGTGTGTAGATCCAAGACACAAAACTTTTATACAGCTATCTCGTATCACACTACCTTACCATTTCGAACAGGAAATGGCCATCTACGCGTCATAATGGAAACTATTTTTAAGTTTTCTGAAACTGACTCTGATAGAAACCAGGATCACAAATTGTTTTTGTAACACTTGTTGAAAACCAACCCGTTTGGGTCATTTCCAATAATCAAACGCAGCTAAATTGAGAATTTTGGGACTTACCTACATTGAAATTGAAGATCCACAATTGAAGAACGGGGTCATGAATGTAGAAGCGAATATGGTTAATTCTTAGAAAAAAATGTGATATATTTTGGCGGTTCTTTTAGAACACTTTAGACATTTCGAAATGTCTGCCAACAAAGTAATAATTGATCACATTAAATACAATAAACAACGAAGTTCAAGATGATTAATACTGACAATTCACCTTCGTATTATGTACTTGTCCATGCATTTATCATTAATTAACAATTCCACGTTTCCAGACGAATTCCTGGTTTATCTATATAGATATTGCTCTATTGATGGTCTTGCAATCAATAGATAGGTTACATAGGTATCCTCGTATCTCTATGTACTTATGATGAATACTTAGATATACTTAAAGCACGTTCCATAGCACAAATGTCTAATGTCTATTATAATCAAAACATCATATAAATCTCAACTCTGTTTCTTCAAGCACGTACAACCAACAAAAAGTCCCATCTTATAAGTCGAAGATTATCCATCTATCGGTCGACTAAACATGATTTATGATGCCAACGTGTCACCATTCTCAATGACCTTTAATTATTTGTGACAACTTTTAAGATGCAAGATGTCTTTTCGAACGCACACACAAACTGACAGCTCCATCAATTAGATTCTAACTTAACTTATTTATAGCCTTTACATGAACTTGAATAAATATTAATTGTTTAGTTAACTTTCTTGGGTTTGGTTTTTGTGGACGATGAAATGATGGAGAGGTGGAGAATAGAGACACAATATGTGATATTGTGGTATCTAAAGTATGCTGCAAGTAGGTAAGTTTTTGGGAACGTTCAGACCAGACATTTCTACTTGAGTTGAGTTTAAGTTGAGTTGAGTTCTCTTTTCTACATCATGACAACCTGTAGGCGGGATTTTGCATGAAAGGAAGGTACTCTTCAAAGTTATCAAATGCAGCAGCAACGTTTACATGTTCATATATATCTACATAAACTTGGATGGGGAATTTTCTCATATCAATGTCCACTTCTATATGTACTTTTGCACGTACGAATTTTCATTTGAATCGTAAAATTAAGAGATCCAGTGACAGAAGATATAAGGAAGTGTATATGAAGGTATGTGTTTGACAGTTGTGTGCATTTTATGCTTCTGCTATATAAATTCCTTATACCCCCCCTCCCCGTCAAGGAGGTTGATCAGTCATTAAATGTAGCTCATCATGACCAGAAATTACTATACCTATGCACTCGTATGTGGTTATATATACTTTGGCCAAGGAGGAAGAATGGTTTTAAGTGTCCAGCTGAGTTGAATGTCACTCAAATAAACGTCAACTTTGATAGTACTTACATTAGGTATTTATTTTTAGATTTTTGCACTTAGGTACAGCTTTGGTAGGTAAATGATATTGTCTTCTTTCAGGATTCTTGTGGAGCATACCAAACGCTTTAATTTTGCATTGATTTATTTTGTTCTGAAACTCTGTTTTTGAATGTAGTAGAATATAAGAGGCCAATGTGAGGTGTCATTTGCGAACATTTCAATTTTAAAGACTGATGACAGATTATTAGTATATATATAAATAGGTGACTGAATAACATTTAATACCATTTTTGACAAAGTAGTAGATTGACAGTTTACATCATGACAGCTCTACCTTTCTTAACATAATATTGATTTGTCTTTTTATGTTATACTAGCAGACCCGACCACCCGTTGCTGTGGCTGAGTAATTAAGGAAGAACTTAATAGACAAAATTGAACACTAATTTACATAACATCTTTAATTTTATTTTATTAATAAATTCTATGATTAAAATAAATTAAATAAAATCACAGTTAAAGTTTACTGAAGTGTCAATCGATGAACAATATTTTTAGTCAGCCTGTCTTTTGTCAACACAAATAAACTCGATGGTCTCCCTACACGTGAACAGGCCACGTACAATTGCCCATGAGAGAAATATGGATTCTCTAAGTCTAAGCCGCAAATAGACATTGTTTGTCCTTGTGGTTTGTTAATAGTCCTCACGAAAAATAAACAGATAGGAAATTACAGTCTTTTGAAAGGTTTTGGAGAATCTGACGGTATCATTGGAATGCGTGTTAACAGAACGATTTCCCCTTTAAACTTTCCTGCCAAAAAAGTTGCTTCGAGAACATTTCCGGTGATTTTTTTTTGAGTACCAAACGTGTACCGTTCCATAGTTTAGGGGGTTCAAATTACGCAGAAGAATAATCGGTGACAAAATTTTTAACCGAAGATTGTGTGGTGGCATTCCTGATATGTCTAAAGAATTCAAAAATTCAATTGGAAAATTCACTGCCTCGTCTTCATCGACAGTAGCGTCCATTGACTTAAACGACATTATATCGCCTGGTAATAATTTGATCTGGTATAGTTAATTACATCTACATCAACATTTTTTGCTGCAACAATAGCACGATTACTGAGCCAATTGTGATTTAGGTAGTTATTTGTTATATCTGGGAAGACACTCTCGATCAGATCATTTTTAGTTTCAACAACAGTACAGAAATTGTCTGACAATATTATGCATTGGAAACCTTAGTGTTTCGACGTCTCTCCATAAAAATGATTGTTTTAAACATGCATTGATTTCATCAGCAAAAGTAGATCGAGGAATCACTGGCAATGTTTGCCAGATCACCAGATAATAGTAGAATAGCTAGACCAAAAAGTCTGCCATTACTGTTTAAATCCTGCAAAGTTCTATTTAATGCTTCGAGTGAATGTTTATGAGCCATGGTACACTCGTCCCAAATTATGATTGCACTCCTTTGTAACACTGTAGCCATTCTACTCCTTTTCTTAATGTTACACATAACATTTGGATTTTTATGGACATCTAGTGGTAACTTAAAAGCAGAATGTGCTGTTCGACCACCATCTAACAAATTAACAGCTATGCCTGATTGCTAATGCAATTTTCTTTTGTGACCGTACTTTCCCAAGGATCAACGATATCAAAAATGTTTCACCCGTTCCACCTGGTGCATCCAAGAAAAAGAAACCACTTTGTTTAGCTTCAACAGCCAACATAATCCGATTGTATACATTTTTTTGTTCGTCAGTTAATAATGGTTCATTATTAGCAACAATTGTAGCTAAATCAAGATTATTAAATTGTTCTTCTCGCTGCAAATCGCTATTCACTAAGTCTACAGCTGGACGATTAGGTGATTAGGCAAATAGTTGACGAATACAACTTGGCGAGGACGTTAAAGCTGCATCAGCAAGTGTCAGATCCCAATGATTGTCATCTTCTAAAAGTTGCAACTCACGACATGCATCTTGATACGTACTGAACACTCGACCATTAACTTTTCGTAAAAATTGGAAAGAGATTGGTCCAGGAACATTAACCAATAACAAACGCAAAAAGAAGCATTCACGTTGTTTTGGATGTACTGTATAAAGTCGCCCCAGTATCCCAGGATGTGGTTCTCCTTTTTTACGTGGCTCCCATTTTTTAGTTGACATGTTCCATGTTAAATAGCATGGAATATCGGTATACAATAATGTTCTTGCGAATTGGCCAAATGCATCAGTTTTTTGACAAAGTGAGAAAAATCCAGTTAACGTCGTTTTTGGTGGTTCAAATGCTCTTTGAAAAACATTCTCTTCAGTGAAATATACACGTTGATCATTTTCAAGATGCACTGCAAGATGTTGGATAGATGGTTCTCTGTGGTGTATGGGAAAACTAAGTATACGCCAGATAGCTTCTTTGCTGCTAATGTAATTGCCCATTTGGTATCGTGCTATTTCGTCATTTTCATTTAAGTTTTGTACTCCAAACATGGCTAAATCACTGCCTTTATTGACGTACTTGCAAATGTACTTAATGCATTTAATTGAACTACAAAGCTCAACATTAATATGAGCCTTGTATGTTTTTGAGTGCAGTGGTGAGTACGGTACCACCCATTGATTGTCAATTTCTAATTGGTTAGAATTTGACGTTCTTATTTTAAATGTGTGACACCGTTATCGGCGTTTCTACATCAGGAATAGTATCATTCGTGAATTTCTTAGCAATTTTTTTTTACATTTCCCATTTTCCATGCATGGCGAATTCATATAGCACCACACGGCCCGTGAATCATGTGACTTGTAACAATGTCAAATAATTCTTGATCAATTGATGAATCTGGAATTTCGGCTGAAATAATTTGATCAATTTCTTCTGGACGAATTTTAACGTCAAGCCAAATTAAAATGTGAGCATGAGGTGAGCCTCGCTTTTGCCTTTCAATTGAATACAACCAACAACACGTTTTGCCAAAGACTGAATATTTTACGATAATTGATTTTAAGTTTTGTTTAAACACTCGTGCAGTAATGTCGTGACGATGTATCGACTGTTGACCTGGTAATAATAAAGTTTGTATTTCCTCCCAATTTGGATTGCACGTAAATGTTATAAACAAATCTGGACGCCCGTAATGACGGACATAAGTCATCGCGTCCTTAATGTATTCTTGCATGTTTCGTGGACTACCGATGTAGCTTGAAGGTAAAATAACTGCACTGCCGATTTCATTGTTGTTTAAGTTTCCATCGATGGTTCCAACAACAGCATCTCGTAAGTGGATGTATTCCTCTGATCGTAATTTAGCTTGGTTAAACCAAATAAATCGCAAACGTTCGCTTTCAATCTTAGCAAACATATCTACAACGTATTGATGATACAACTGACGATATCGAAGAATATAATTGTCCGGATTATGTCTAATCATTAATCGATGCGCGTAGTAATTCATTGAACTAACTTTTTTACTTAATTCATTACCATTAATTGGATCACACTCTTTGATATTGATGTGATATTCATCTTGTCCTTGCCAGAATATCAATGGGTACTGGAGTGCGTCGTACAAACGGTGTATATCTGAAATTCTACTCAGTGTATTATCTCGGTGTGTAATTTTAGTAGATCTGTTGTCAACTGGATCACCGACCATAATAATAGCAACTTCATCTACAGTTGGCGCATTGAATCTGCCAGCGTGCTCTCCTGATGGTACTTTGTCAGCTTTGATGACGATTTGACAATTGTCATTTTTCAATTTTGGTGATACTCTTTTGAACAGTTGAACCAGATTATTACGGTTCTCTAAAATATTTCCAACAATACTACAGTTGCTATCTTCCTTGTTCAATAAAATTATACTGGCAGCGAGTTGTCACACGTTCTTCACAACTGCCAATGAAGTAGATTTGGAGAAATTTTGGATCTTCATTTGGCATTGGCAGCAATGATCCAATTTTATGGTACACTTGGCCTTGTATTTTAAATGTTGTTTCAAAATTACGACCATCAGATGAGAGATCGCAAATTTTAGATGTTCCAAATGATGTCATTTGAAAGCAAGAATTAAACTTTCGTGTCTTACGCAAAAATAATTTCGAATCATTTGAAATGCCAGAAAGTAGTGATTTCAAGGGTTCAGGTGTAGTAGGAAGTAATGGCAATACAACTATTCCGGATGCACAACACATGCCAGGTGTTTCATTGCGAAATTTTAACGCTTGGCAATACGTACATATTTTGTCCATCTCACCGATGCGATGGTAACTTTAGGATCAGCTGAGTAATTAATGTCTGGTGCATAATTAAACGCGAGACGAATAATTGATTCTCGTGTTAATAAACGGCTGGTCCGTTGACTTTCTCGGTTTCGTTGTGTAAATGAATCTATGTGTTGTTCACGAGCCGTTCTTATTCTTGATTCTTCGAGCTGCTTTTTTTCTTCTCTTTGCTCAACTGATTCGTGTGCTCTTTCAAGACGTCGATGTCGAGCTTTTTCGCTACGGGCATTGCGAAGGTTAGATTTTTTTGGTGGCATTGTACTGAGAATAGGGATTGTTAGTTAAAATTCAATCCAAATAAAAAAAAATTATACAATTTTGCAGTCAAGATAACCCTGTTTAAAAATATTGATTGGTGAAATATTCGTCTCCTTGAAGAACAAAAACAGAATAATACAAATTTTATTTCAAAGTCAAAATATATTTCAGGAAACATAATGATCATATATAATTAGGACAGTAGATTTCATATAAAGTATTTTTCATTTGAAACATATATGTAAACAATTTAGACCATTACTCGAAATATAAACTATCCTATATCTTAAGTTAGACCAAATTACACATAAAATAAAAACTTTCATCGAAATCGGTTGACTTGGTGAAGAGTTCACTGGGAACATACATATGACACTGGATTCTTATATATTAAGATGCACGTAATTCTTAAGTCCATCAAATTCTAGCAATCTTCATTACAATTCAATTTAGTCATATTTCCATCCATTTAGTGCTTTTTAATGTTTAACGTCAACGTCAAGATATACAATTTCTTAGAAACTGTTTCGCAATTTCTGAACAGAAATGGCTTTAAAATAGTTACCATGCAAACTCTGTGGCATTGTCTCCCCTAAACTCTCCAAACATTTACTCTATAAGTGATGTTTTACATCTATCGACCATTAAAACTTGTCCGACCGATATTTCGACTATATTTTTATATTAAGAAAACGTCATTAAAACGTCAGTTTTTCTATGCTTTTTCTCAACTATCCTTTTTCGCAACTTTTTCCAATAAAAGATAATGTCGATTAGAACATAGTTTTAAATTTTATCTCGGTCAACGTTTATTAAATTTGAATTTCATTAGAAAATGTTGACCAATTTTAAAGATACCGAATTTTAATAAAAGATAATATCCTTACAGAAAAAAAGATATTTAAATCTGTTTATTCTCTCTTGAACTTTACTGCACGTTACCAAAATGCCACAATAAAGTAGCGATTAATTTTTACAAACAAGACTCAAAAAACCAGCAAATAATCTTCCTCAAATCAAAGCTCTTCCAACATCAAAACCACAAAAATCATTTCTTTGCTTTTCCAAAAGTGTGTTCCTACAAAATCATCTTTCTAATGAAAATTTCATGAGAAACAAAACATTTTATGTGTATCTTATAAAGAAAAGCTAAAGTAAATAAATACCCCTAGTTAAGCCATAAGATTAAAGAATAAATTAAGACCAAATGAACAAAATTGAGGATCTTCAAAAAGATCGCATATAATATACAAAATAAGAATAGTGTAAGGAGAAAAAGAGAGACAGACATATAAAGATTCTTATAAGAGCTCATGTTCTACTCATATAACACTCCATTGACCACATCAACTACTCAACCATAAGTAAGCAAGCAAGCTCCAAAAGTATAGTAGCCATAACCAGGGTGCTCATTTTCTTTTTCCACATTCAACACAACAAATAATAAAAACAAAAACAAAACAAGAAAAATATAAACAAAAAGATGAAGAAAAGAGTTCCATCTCAAGGAGAATATTTTAACAAACTTAACCTCATCTAAAATTGCACAAGCAATTCAGTAAGGTACACAACCCCAAACCATACCAAACAACCAACTAACCAAGCCTGAATCCAAACCCAAACCTAAATCCAAACTCAAACTCCAACTCAAACCCAACTTTAACTATATACATATATAATGTATATATTGTAGGAACTGAACTACAAGATGTTTATATTTAACTTTTGTGGAATTTATTCCTCCTCACAGCAACGTAAACAGTAATTTCCGTCTTCTCTTAATCCTGCTGTCTCTCTGTATAGTTCTTCCATATGAAAGCGACGCCAAACGACAGAAGAAAGAAGTAAGAAGAAGAAACGTAATAGTAAAATGTTCTTATTAGTTCCTGTAGTCTCCGCATGCGTTTAAATATTTACATGCACACCTCAATCTCAATCCAAGACTCAGGATCCAGAGCTTGATGCATGACGTAGAGTAGGTAAATCCTTGTTGTACGTTGTTTCATTTATTTTTATTTGCCAAACATTTAATTTCGCAATAGGTAGGTACTTAGTTATAAATTTCTAACAAAAGACAAACAAAAGAACCATGTGAAACCCTCCCACCCAAAAGTTAATTGAGCACTTTTTTTTTGTAATGTGATGCTATGCTCAGAATGTAGGGGGACTATCGGTATATATCGGATCGGTCGGTGATGTAGTTTAGGCATCAGATTAGTGCAAAACGCCCTTCCTTACCGTCGTCGTTGTCGGTTGTCGGTCATGTGTTCGTTGCTTTGCTTGTTCTCCGCGCTAATACAACCTAAGTTTCCTTGGATATACGAGTACGAGGTTGAAATTTTCCCCCATGGTCCTATTTCAAAGTCTAATAGTATTTTCTATATCCTATCTTGTATATGGCATGAGAGAAAGGATGCTATTAGAATTAAGTGGAAGTCATCAATAACGACGCCAGCGCCACCCACTTTCTGCCAAAGTACTCCCGTTGCCGTTGCATATTTACGTATGTATGACTGTTTATGAATATAGCATGAGGGTTATAGTGCGCCGCCGATATGCCGACGCCAATGCCAACGACGACGCTGAGGAGGAATTCGATTATGTGCATGAATCCCTCTCAAAACCATTTTCAATGGTTTGCTTTTCTGTGGGCTAAATCAGGAACAGGATACCATATCCACCACCAACCAGCGCTATATACGGCTACCATATCACCGCCCTCACCGCTAAAGAAGTCATTTCCCGAGATCCAAAAGCCCTTCGACTGACTGTTAAAAGCATAGAAGGTATATCGACAAGCGACCGACACGACGACGACGAAGAGATGAGTTAAATAGAAGTTTCGCTAGCCACTCGCCCTTCTAGAGTTGAGTTCCTCTTCCTCTTGTTCTTCCTCGGGACTCGGGAGATGGAGGTTGTTTCAATTTAATTACTGTCATTCCGTTCGGACGAGATACTGACGGCAAAATGATGAGATGGAACAAATAAGTTCTGACAAAGTGAGGTCGGTTGCTCAAGCACACTCTATGTAGGTCTGGGTTTGAATTTGAGTCTGGGTCGGGGTCGTCGTGTCGTCATCGGCCGCTCCGCTCGTCCTGGTGGTTTGTTAATTCAAAAAAGCGACCGTATACAGTACAGAATATTGTGGTGCTCTGTTTTTATATACCAACATATGTCTATGGACAAAGAAGAGGAGGACAGCTTCTAAATTAGTGGTCGGCGTTATTGGGTGGTGGCGTTCAAGCTTTCAATGGCGGAAACAATTTTCAAACTTGACATCTAAATGAGTTGCTGCTCTCGTTAGCTCATACATATTCGTTCACTCGGTGGCCGTCGGCCCGGCGCGGTGGTGGCGTTCGCTCGTTTGAGGTTGAGTTAATTTAAAAGTCATGCGGGGATATATGAGTAGTATCTATATCGTATCATGCTAGAAATAGTTCAAGTTTCAAAACATTGATTATGAACTTGTTATGTACAGGTTAATTGAAGGCAGTTATTTAAAACTAACTTTTGTTCATAAAATGTATGGAAGAGGCGTGTGGTGTGTCATGATATAGAGTTAGGGTGAGATTTTGGACATAAAGATCCCACAGCTGGGTTATTGTGGAGTTTAAGGATTTTGGACCGTGTTCATGGTGGAACTATAGTCTGTCCGATAAAAATTGGCAGTACAGGCCTTATGGGAGAGCTTTTTAAAAATCAGTGGCGCGCTATTTTCTACACCATACCCAATTGAAGGAAACTCCTTTAAAAAGTTTAATAAAACACCCATGAATTTTCGATGGCATCCAACGTAGATCCCACAACGACCTACCTGGCACACACTTGAGCATGCACTGATCGTTCTCTGCTGCTTTTCAACCCTCATTAAATCACACACATTCAGAGTTGCCTTTTTCAATTTCTTAACTCACTTCGTATTTTTTTCTTACTTTTTCAATGGGTTTCTGTTGAGGAGCTTTTGCTTTGAGAGCTTTTTTAAAAGTTCTTAACGATGAGTGTTATCGTGTTGTGTTTTGACTTTTGCATTTCTTTTAAAGTTCTGGAAATCAGTTAAAATGCAGTTATAAAAATCAAAGCCATTTTATTTGAGGAAGTATATTATTTGCGTAGATTCTTGTGCCGGGCGGTAGGTTTGTTCATTTTGCGAGTTATTTTTGTGCATTATTGTAATAATTTTGTTGTGCTGTTGTTGTTCTATTGTTGTGTGGTTTGTTTTTTAGTGTTGTGTTTTTGTTGTTTTGTTTGTATATTATCTTTATGATTTTGTGGTGTTGTTTGTATTTTATTGTTGTGTTTTTGTTGTGCAAATTAAAAATGGCTTCAACATCAACAGGCTCAAAGGACTTGAGTGCCGACAAAAAAAAAGAAATAGTTGAGGCGACAAAAGCTATTTGTAAGAACCTGCAAAGCAAAACCGAGTTTGTAAAGCAGGTTGTTGATATTTTTTCTGTATCTGAACGAACAGTATACAGACTTCTGAAGGAAAACAGCACCAAAGGCCACAACTCACCACCAAAAAAGAAAAACCAATCTGGTCGCAAAATTAAAATTGATGATTTTGATAAATGTGCAATTAGACAAATAGTTCACCAATTTTTTTCAAATAATGAATTACCGACGCTTGACAAAATACTGAATGAGGTAAAACTTAATGTCAACATCAACAAAATCAGCAGGTCTTACTTGCACACGATTTTGACAAAAAATCTTGGCTTTAAGTTTGCCAGTTGCCAGCGAAAAAGTGTATTATTAGAAAGAAATATTTCATTTCATTTATTTCATTTTCATATATAATTATGAACGAAATGAAATTTCAATGTAAAAAAGAAGAATGGTAACCCTGCAGTTATTTTGTTTAGCTTTTTCAAATTCAAAATGCGCATTACGGCAACCCTGTAAGAGTTTTTTTGAGAAAGGTACTTATGCGTAGGAAAAGAGTGCGAACGAGATGCACATATCCCTATCTTCCCTGTACTGCCAATTTTTATCGGACAGACTATAGAGACTGTATAATTGTGTTGTCTCTTTTTTTTTAAATTATTTCAGGTTATATTTTGATGTTAGTTAGTGCGTAACAGGCGGGGGTTCTATCCATGCCTAACAGTTTTTTTTTTGCACGGGTCGTTCCTCTGAAGATGAATTGACCAATCCTCCCAAAGTAATTCTTTCATACAAATTTTCTTTTCAAGATAGTCCCTTGGGTTAGTCATAAGCCTGTAGGTCCTCTTCGTTTCTTTAACATGCTTCGCAAACTTTATGCTGTCTTGTATCGTTTAAGTGAGAAAAGGCAAACTTGTCATTATTCATATTGCTCTTTCAACAAAAGCTTTTAAAATGATTGTTAACAATAACCATCATTCACCCTTCTACTCTAAAATAGCAAAGTGCATTCTTCCACTTAAAAAATTTAATACTTTTACCAACGTTTCTAGGAACGTACATCACATTGTCACCTTAAAAGTGAGAGAGTGAGAGAAGTAAAAGTCGTATTCTTGCAGTGGTCAAGTTATTCATATTTTTGTAGTTTTAAAGTTAAAAAAGAGGCTGGTATGCGACCCACACTGATAACTTCCCATCCCGTCTGTCGATTTTTCTTGCTTAAAAGTTTGTCTATTTGTACTCGTATCAATTTTTACCAAATTTGCGTACTATTTTTTGTAGATTTTATTTTTTATAGTCCGTTCATAAATATTGGATTTGGATTTGGATTTTTATATAAAAATCACTGAATATTGAAAACAATATTTTCTGTAAAATAAAATAAGCTTGAAGCCAATATTTTTAATTTTTGAAAAGCTATTTGAGTCGAAAGTAAATTTTTACCAACTTTTGTTAATTTTTTTTTAGGTATTTAATTTTTTGTACAAAAACTATCAATTCGATTTTTTTCAAAATTTTATTAAATGTTAACAACAATATTTTTTGAAAGATAAAAGTAGTTAAAAGCCAACATCTACAATTTTTGAAAAGATATTTGAGTCGAAAATCATTTTTAACCGACTTTTATAATTTTTTTTTTAAGGTTTTTATTTTTTGTAAAAAAAACTGTCAATTCGATTTTTCTCAAAATTTTACTGAATGTTGAAAACAATATTTCTTATAAGATAAAATAAGATTGAAGCCTAAATTTTAAGTTTTTGAAAAGATATTTGAATCGATATTTAATTTTTACGAACTTTGAGTAATGTTTTTTTTTAGATTTTTATTTTTTATAAAAAAAACTGTCAATTCGATTTTTTTAAAAATTTTATCAGATTTCAAAAACATTATTTTCCGTTGCTCATAATTGTTTTGGAGATGAAATCATATGTTAGTCGTTAAATTTAGGAGGTGACAAATTTTTTTTTCAGTTTTTTTGATTTAGAAAAAAAACCGTTAGATAGATTTTTTTCAAAAAATATACTTCTTTGAGATCACGTTACAGTTTATTATATAAAATTTAATTCAAGTCTCTAGCGTTTTTGGTTCGTAAGATATTTAGGTTTAACCAAAATTTTCACCTTTTTTTTAAACTGCTATGGTAAAGAAACCACCCACGCAATTTTCTTGAGAGCCCTTTCTGCATCATTCTGCCTTATTATCTGTATAACAAAATTTATTTGAAGTCTATATCTCTTCTGGTTCTTGAGCTATGGACGACGAAAAAAACGTCGCGAACGTACGGACGTACGAACGTACGTACACACGCACGCACAGACATCTTTCTAAAAATCTTTTATTTCGACTCTAGGGACCTTGAAACGTCGAGAAATGTCAAAATTTTCAATTTGACAAATCGGACCCATTACAATAACTTCCTATGGGAAGTTAATATAAAAAAAATGCTTTATAAACTTTGGTTAAGCAGAACACCATACCTTACTTACTTACTTAAGGTGGCGCTAAAGTCCTGTGTGAACTAGGGCTTCACCCAACAAACTTCTCCATCTAGCTCAGTCCCTAGCTAGATGTCTCCAGTTTCGCGCTCCAAGTTGGGTGAGGTCACCTTAGACTTGTGCGCTGTCCTGTGGGTGCGGATTCGAAGACTTTCCGGGCCGGAGCATTGGCCCAGCGATCTTAGTTTTTAGACTTTTACCATTCTGGCTAAGTCTACGTCGCTGTACAGCCCATACCGCTCGTCGTTCCATCTTCTCCTCCTCTGCCCTTCGATGCATAAGGGACTGTTGATCACACGAAGAACTTTTCTCTCGAACTGACCGAAGGTACTTTCATCCGCTTTTGTCATAGTCCATGCTTCTGCACCGTATAGCAGGACGGGGATGATAAGGTTCTTATATAGCAACACTTTGGTCCCTCGAGAGAGGACTTTACGACTCAACTGCTTTATTAGTCCTAAGAAACAGCGGTTAGCAAGAGATATTCTGCGTTTGACCTCAGCGCTGGTGTTGTTTTCTGCGTTTACAGCGAAGCCTAGGTATACGAAGACCTTAACTACCTCAAAGTTACGTCTGTCGATGATAAAGTTTCGACCAAGACGTCGGTGTTGTATGTCCTGTCTTAACGACAGCATGCACTTTGTTTTGCCCTCATTAACCGTTAAACCCATTTTTGCCGCCTGTGCCTCAATACTCATAAAAGCCCCATTGACATCACGCTGAGTTCTTCCTTGACGTGTGAGCTCTGCACTATTCTTTCAAGCGCGATGTTAAAAAAATCGCATGACAGCGCATCACCTTGTCTAAAACCTTTTTTGACATCAAAAGGTTCTGTTGAGTTGTTTCCAACCTTTATGGAGCAGCGTGAATTCTCCACGGTCATCCTGCATAAACGGACGAGTTTGGCAGGGATGCCAAAAATAGACATAGCTTTATACAGCTTGTTCCTGTAGATGCAAGATGGTGGGTGTAGATTTGGTGTTCTTGGGTTTTTTCCACGATCTGCCGTAATGTAAATATTTGATCAAGTGTGGACTTTCCTGGTCTAAAACCACACTGATAAGGACCTATTAGGTTGTTGACGATGGGCTTTAGACGTTCACATATTACGGCATGGAAGATTTTATAGGCGATGTTAAGTAGACTGATTCCTCTATAGTTGGTGCAGTTTAGAGGGTCTCCTTTTTTCAGGATCAGAATCGGGCAAACAATAATGAGGTTCCATTCATCGGGAATGCTTTCCTCCGACCATATTTTACAGAAGTTGGTGCATGCTCCTAACCAACTTATCTCCAGCTGCTTTAAAGAGCTCGGCATTCAAGCCATCCGCTCCAGCGGCTTTATTAGACTTCAACTTAGATATGGCAATCTTTATTTCGTCTAAGTCGGGAGGACGGGATTGTTGGCTTTCGTCGTCTATATTGAATGGATCATCATGCCTGACAGCGGAATTCAGTTCTTCGTCGCCGTTATACAGTCTGCAGAAGTGGTCCTTCCGCATATCCTCAGCATTGACTGCGGTTCCACTATGGTGTTTCCACTTTCGTCTTTGCAGCCTTCGGTTCTAGGTTTATGTACCTGTGAATTTCGTTTCACCTGTTCGACATCTTCGACCGCACGCTTCTCATGCCCTCTCTTTTTCCTTCTGAGAAGTCGGCGTTCCTCTCGCCTCTTCTGCTCATAGAGCTCACGAGCAGCTCTCGTCCTTTTATGCAGCGCCGCTTAGCGTGCCTGTTGTTTGGCTGAATTTGCCTGCCGACATTCCTCATCAAACCAGGGGTTCCTTGTTGGTGGCCGCGTGAAACCCAGCACATCAGAGGCGGCTTCTCTGATTGCATCTTGGCAGTGTTGCCACTGGTTTTCGATACATTGTGTTGGCGGCAGAGAACTTCGAGAGAGGTTACTTATAACTCGGTCGGTAAAGGATTTGGCGATCTCTGGCGATTGTAGCCGTTCAACGTTGTACCTTTTCCCAGCACCTCCCTGTTTTGTCTTGGGTCTGGAAATCCGAAGTGGTACCTTGGCTACAACGAGGTAGTGGTCCGAGTCGATGTTAGCTCCTCGGAAAGTTCGTACATCTATAATGCTGGGAGCGTGTCTGGCGATGATCGCAATATGGTCAATCTGGTTGACGGTAGATTGATCTGGAGAAGTCCAAGTTCCTTTGTGGATGCTGAGGTGTGGAAAATGCGTACTGGCTACCATGAGGTTTCGCCCCGCATCAAAATCTATGAGCTTGAATCCATTGTCGGAAGTGTTGTCATGCAGGTTGTTCTTCCCGATTATTCCACCAAAGATGTCTTCCCTTCCTAGCTTGGCATTAAAATCGCCAAGGACTATTTTAATATCGTAGCTAGGGCACTGCTCATATGTTATGTCTAGGAGCTCGAAGAACATATCTTTGGTGTTGTCGTCTTCCTCTTCTCTGGGGACGTGCGCGAATATGAGGCTAATGTTGCCGAATTTAGCCTTGATGCGTATGGTCATGAGGCGCTCATTGATGCACCTATAGCTCAAGACTTCTTGCTTTAGTCTGGCTCCAACGACGAAGCCGCATCCAAATAAGCGCTGTTGGTTTTCGTGGTAGCAGTCACCATAGTAAATATCGCAGTTTTTCATCCTCTTTTTGCCCGGCCCATCATATCGTTTTTCCTGGATGGCGGTGATATCTGCTTTATATCTTTCAAGGCCTCCGCTAATTCTTCTGCCGCACGTGGTCTGTTAAAGGACCTAACATTCCACGCGCATATCCGAAGTTCGTTGTCCTTTATTCGTTTGCGTTGGTTGTCAACAGTAAATCCGTCCGTATTCGAGGCTTGTTGGAGCTTCGCAACTATGAAAGCTTTTACGTGGCCAGGAAGTCACCCCGACGCACAACCCAAAACCTAGAGGGCCAGATCCTACGTATAACTCTAAGGATGGGGAGCCGGATAAAACCGCTCCTTACAGGCCTGGTCTCTGAATAAGTCGAAGAAGCCCTATAAGGTGTTCACTAAGTAGTTTAACCTTACTGGAACTGTAGACAAATAATAATAGAACAATTTTTAAATCTAGCTGGTATGACAACGATTGCACAAAAAGTAGAGAGGGATCGTTTAACTTCTTAAAACTCTTTAGAGACTCAAATGATTTTTTTATAACAACGCTTATAAAGATTTATTTAAGCAAAAAAAAAGAACTTACAAAAAAAAACTGCATAAAATTTGGTTGGTAGTCATGACTCCAAAGCTTTCTGGGCCAATGTGCGCATTTTGAGTGACCGTAATAGGTCATTTAAAAATTCCATTGGAGTGGATATACTGGCATTGCACTTTGAACAAATTTTCATAGCAGACCCATGCCAGAAGTCTATAAGCTTTGCACTGCCTTTTATATGTATTGAAGAATTAGACGCTCCATTCTCAATGCTAGAATTAGTTGTTGCGCTAAAAAAGAATGAAAAAAAAAACAAGGCTGCAGGGCTGGATGGCATACCAGCTGAGTTCTACAAAAACGCCACCTTGCAGTTTTTAGAATTAATTTTAGTGCTCTTCAACAAAATGTTTGAAGAGGAGCAGTTTTCAGGAATTTTCCAGTCCTCATCTTTCTCTTCAATTTTTAAAAAAGGTGACCCTATTTTACCTGAAAACTATATCTCTGTGCTTAGTTCGGAAATTATTCACCCAGATCCTCTATTCCAGGCTTGCAAGATGGGCCGAACAAAACAACAAAATAAGTTGCTTTCAGGCGGGCTTTCGAGCTAATCTTTCAACAATCGACCAAATTTTCACTCTCACGAGTGTTGCTAGGGGTTACTTAGAGAAAAAAAATAAATCTTTATTCTTTTTTCGTTGACTTTAAATCAGCATTAACAGAAGATCTCTACTATTTAAACTTGTAGCTATCGGGCTATCGACAAAATTTATCCGAATCTATGAGTAGGTGCTCTCAAATATGACAGCTGTAGTTTCAAATGGTAGTAGCAAATCGAAACCGTTTAGTTGTAATACAGGTGTGCCTCAAGGCTGCATTTTAGGCCCGCTTATCTTTTCACTATTTACAAATGATATTGAAAAGTGTTACTTTTGGTGATTTATCTATTAAAGTTTTGCTCCACGCCGATGACTTGGTGATCCGTCACACTTTAGCTTCAAATAAAAAACAATTTTGTGATCTATGGGATCTTCAAATAAACACCTCAAAGCCGAAGATTATGGTCTTAGGTCCCAACATCGTAGCATTAGAACCGACCGCAACTGGACCCTCAATGGTTCCAACTTAGAAGCGGTGAAATAATTTAAATATTTAGGCTCCACATTAACTCATAACCTAAATTTTGGTGTTCACATAAAAGATAAGGTGAAACTTTTTTAATAACAAACTTGTTGATCCTACGTCTAAGTTCAAAGTGTCTGAAGTAACTATCAAAACCTGTTTATGTTATGGCAACCAAGTCTATGAGTACAAGCAAATAGAAGATATCGAAGCTGTCCAAAGATATTTTTTCAAGCCTATCTTTAGACTCCCAACTAACACGCCCAATTATGCTATACATATTGAATCGGGACTTGCCCCAATATTTGTTATGAATTTAAAAGCAAACGCTGATTATATATTGAGGGTAATGCAAAAGGCCGGCCACCAATTTGCAAAAGAGGGTCCTATCAGTGTGTTTTAGATGCCGGTACTACACGCCGTACTACACGAATGTAGAATGACTTACAACGGTCTGACTTTCCCCGTCATTGCAATGCTTTAAAATTCAAAAGCTATGTACAATGACACCTTCATTCTTGCACCTCCCTTATTTCAAAACGTGCCTCTGGCACATTAAAGTTGACAAAACAAAGTTCATTGAGTTCGCCAAAAAATTTAAAACTACAACTTATTTATTCCATAAAAAAATACACAGCATAATCACAAAACATAACTTTCTTAATCATTATTTAAAATTCTAATCCTATCGTAGATTTTTGCTAGGATTTCTAAAAGTCTTCAAATCTTTAACCTTTCAACGTATGGTGCATCCTTATTTGTTCTAAAATAGAACCTTCCGGACAATCGCTTGGTGTGTATGCCAAAGATACCCTTTGCATTGGAACGACACTTCCCGAAAAGGAACATCCCATAGTTGTTGCACTGATATCCCACATAGGATAAATCCTTGTCCATTGAGTACGTAAAATATTTGACTGCTGTATAATGGCTGCAAACAACCCGACCTACAGACAACAAAAGTATCCATGGACTTGCATTAAATTTCACCCTCTTCATATATCACCATATCTCTATCTCTTTCTGTTTTTGTTCATGCAAACATTCATCAATCTGAGTACTCACTTGAAGTCGATTCCCGAAAAGGAAAAGCACAATTAGTTTGCGGTGACACTCCTCCATTTGGGTAAAAGTCTGCATGTCCGGATTTGGCCATCACCCCCAGCACTCCGCCCGTTGTATGAATGACCTGTACAAACCGGCCATCGCTCTCGTCCAGGCGATATTTGGAACCGACATCGGCCGGAACCGTGAACATGGGTCCAGCCGGATCCAATCCAATTATATGGTCAACTTGGCCCCCCAGCCGTTGTCCAGCGAACCCAGCAGCATGGGCGCCCAAGCTGTATCCAGTCAAAGTAATATTGCTGCGGTCGAAGAGTTTGGTCCTCTCCAGTGATTCGATTACGGACGCCACAGTTAAGCCGACATCGAAAATGTTCGACGCTACTTTCATGTAGTCCGCCTTCGAGAGGCCTCCCCAATCTACGATGCAAACGTTGATGTTCTCCCGCTTCGACCAGGCTACACGAAAATACATTTATTTGTGGAAGAGCAGTGTGAGAAAATTAGATTAGCTGTCAAAGTATCACTCACTTTTCAATATATCCAGCATCCAGATGTTGTCCTGGGAACGACTCTCCCAGCCGTGCAGGAACAGTCCCAGTCTGTAACCTATGTCGAGTCTTTTAAATCCATCGATGTCTCCGGGGTGGATTGGGAAAATACTGTTGTCGGTGTTGCTGAAAGAGGCAAAGCAAGAGTTCAAATTGAGTTGCAGCATTCTAAACAACTCCAGCATTATGTGCTGTGTTGTATGCGTCATATGGAATAGTACGTTGCAGTTGCTGCTTTGCAATGGAAAACGATGTCGTTACGAAAAACGGCGTCGGCAAGGTGGTCATTAAGAACAGCAGCTTGTAAGTAAGAGAAAACACGTACTGTCCGTGCCCATTCTGGATCCCTCAATGGCAATGTTGATGTTGATTCCAATGCTGTCGACGACTGCACCGAAACGGATTCGAATTCAAACTCGGGCTCGGTCTCGAACTCGGACATTGACGGAGCGAATAGTGGCAATAACAATATCACGAACTTCTCAATCATTTCAACTGCGACTGACTAACTTTTGAGTTGGATTTTAATTGTGGAATAATGGAAGCAGAGATACCAAAAAGCTCAAGCGTTTTTTTTACTGTTGCTTTGGCAGCTATCAGATTATGTTTGCACACATGGCACAAATGGTGCGTTAGCGTTATACACTGTTTCGAATAGAAGCGGGTTGGGTTGTTTGGCCCGGTTGATGAATGTAGGCTTTGAGTGAAATTTTGAAAATTTGTTTAAAGTTGCGTAGTGTAAACACTTGAATCCAAGTCAAGGTGGTGGTCGTATTTTGTAATATGGCACTACTCGTTTCATTATCAATCTGCAGTTACGGAAAATAATGCAGCTTTACGTTATTTTTGTTATTCTTTTGACAGATGATGTTGGTTAACTGTTTTATGGCAAATAAATAGATAAAAACTAAAATTTAAATGCTCATAAACATGTTGGGGAACATATTTTGATGTTTATATAAATTTTAAAGAAGCACAAAATTTATTGATGTTTATAGAAGAAAAAGTTAGATACAAATTTAGAGCTTGTTTTTATAGATAAGAAATTTTAAGCGATAAAATGTGTTTACACTTGAGCTTTAACTTCGTTTTGATTATATTATTTCACATGTTCAAATGTCTATGGAATACAAATAGATGGGAGCAATAAGCCCATGTTTTATTTTGGAGCGAAAGATACCAAAATTGATTTGGAAATTCACGAATGATTCACACGAACTTATGTCTTTGGTTCAAGGCCAAATACACACCCAATACTTGTAACGTCAAGGCAATGACAGTTATAAAATAAGTGTTAATAATCATTTTTGCTAACTTTTAAACTAAAAGAATTTTCAGAATGCCATGAGTCAGTTTTGTTATTGGTCTAATGGTAGCTGTTTTCATTTTTAATGTTGAACAAATAAGAAAATCAGCTTTAATTAAAAAAAAGTTTCAATCCTGTTTAGAGGTATGATTGTTTCCATTTCGAATTATGAACAAACATTTTTGATCATCAAGAACACTGGAGCAATTCAACCGAGGGAAAAGAGCTAAAAGCCGTGACATTCGAAAACTGGGTAATTTTTTCTTCCCCATTTTCAGATTTTGATGGGTAGCCTAAACTATATGATGTGTCAAAAAGTTAAAAATTAGACAGTGACTTTTTGATTTAAATAGTGACTAAAAATGTTCATCTCATGCTAAAATGTGCCATAAGTTATTTGAATTTAGGACGTACCTTATTTTATGGCGAATACTTTTTGGCAAAAAAAAACTGTCCTAAATTGTAGCTTATTAAATGCTAATTCGTATATGAAAATATTAGAGTACTACCATCTGTGAAACATTTATAAAAATGAAAAATAGTATCGGAGAGAGGATGGAACCCTGTGGTACATCATAAATTATTTTGGCGTGGCACATTTGAACACTGCTTATAAAATTTTAGTTTATTACTGTTTTTCAAAAGTAATTCAATACTTTAAACTGGCAACGATGAATCCTTAAACGTCATTGACGTTACGTGCTTTTGTCAGTCGGCTTTCAGATTTATGTATAGGTTGAAGGTGGTTTTTTATTTAACCAAATCACGCCTTAAAGGGAATAATGGTGCGCACTTATAAGAGAAAAAAATCCACAGTAGTCAATGAAGATGATGTTAAAAGTGCCATAACAGCAGTTTTGGATAAAACAATGTCATTAAGATTGTACGAGTATTACCGTATTAAAAAGCTAACAAGAAATAAGGAGCCACAAAACTAAAAATTTGTAAGCAAATATTCAACGCAGCAAGTTTTTACTAATGGTGAAGAAAAGATGCTTGAAAAATATTTGATACGAAGCTCGAAGATGAATTACGGACTGACCAAAATTCAGGCTCGAGTATTAGCTTTTGAATACGCTACATTGTTGCAAAAATGTCCCTAAGCATATGGAAAGAAAATCAAATGGCTGGAGTTATGGTTTTATGAAGCGTCACTCAACGCCTTCAATACGAAAACCATAGAATACAAGTTTGTCAAGGGCTACTAGTTTTAACCAGAAGAAGATTGAAGAATTTCATTAAAATTATGAGAGAGCACTCGGTAAGTTTAACATTACAGCTGATCGGATTTTCAACAGCCCTACGAGTGGTTGGATAGATAGAGGACTTTTTCTTAAAGTTCTTGAGCACATTCAGAAATTCACAAGAATCAGACATGATATTACTTTTATTAGACAATCATAAAAGCCATTAAATTTTTTTCGTGATCATGGAAAGTTGCGGATACTTACCGAAATCCCTGAAAAAAATGAAATTGAAAATGCCTATTTAAAACGCCAGAAGAGTCTAAAAAAACACCAATTCTTTCTTTAATTAAACGCCTTAAAACCTCCAAACCGCGAACCAAAGCTAAGAACTCAATAGAATCTAGCTCGGGTTCAGATGAAAGCTTCTCAGTTAATGATGAAGCCGATCTTAATTTCGATTTTGCAAACGATTATTCGTTTGAAGAACTACAAGTAACAGAACAAATAGAAAACGAGGAATCATTTGATTTGAGTTATGAGAATTTAAATACCGGCTTTCCTCAGTTGGATTAGCCCTTAAACAGCTTTGTTAAAAATAATTTTCCGAGTTTTGAAATCTTCTTTTCTAATGTTATTAAAAAACTCGATAGCAGACAGTCAAAACCCTGAAAGTTTCCGTGTACAATTGTACATAGCGATCTTGAGATGTTATTGGGACAGCATTAGTAGATATTTTATGATCATAGGAGAGAGAAGTTGTGGGGCTGAAAAGTAATTCCGGCAAAACAAAAATGATCAGCCTTCGAACCTGACCATACTCTAAAATAAATGTTTTCTCCCAACAGGTGGAAAAAGTGCAGAGCTTTCAATACCTTGGAAGCATCGTTTCCAAACGAACAAGACGTCATCTGACGCATCGGCAAAGCAAAAGCGGCGTTCGGTATGCTGTCAAACAAGTGAAGGATAACTCTATCAGCTTAAGAACAAAGCTACGACTGTTTCGCACAAATGTTGAATCTGTGCTTCTCTATGGGTGCAGCAATGGGAAGGTTACTTAAGCCATAACAAGAAGGCTACAAACCTTCGTAAATAGATGTCTAAAGATTTTCTGGCCAAACCGTATTTCAAATGAGGTCCTTCAGAGAATTACAGGTCAGGAACCTATAGAATCTATAATACAAAGACCTAAGTAGCAATGGATTGGACATACGCTTAGAAAAGGTAACAACTGCATTGCACGCCAAGAAATGCAGTGGAATCCGCTCACAAAAGAAGAAAGAAGAGATGGATGATCGAGAAACTCATGGTACAGGACACTCGAGGTGGAATCAGCTTCACTAGGCAAGAGTTGGAGGGAGTTGAAACACATCTCCGGAAACCGTACACGATGGTGCGTAGGCGTAGTAGAGACCCTATGACACTTAAGGGGTTCCCAACGGATTGAACAGGTCTAAGGACCTAAGTAAGAAGTATTAGCAGATATTTTGCTCCGTTATCAGGATATCAAAAGATTCCGAGATTGTTATGGTTTCTGTTCGATGATTAACAAAGAATTAAGAAGTTTTGATTGAAAACTATTCAATAGTTTGTACATCGCATTGGTTACTAACTGTATATCAATGCACTTTGCCTTAAACCTCCAATGTTGTTCTTTCTCTTGATATTCGACGATTTCACTGCTTATCCAAGTTTTTCGCTGGCTATCAACGGCTTTCGTATTACTCGTGCTATGATGGTTAGTGCATTCGACCGTCATGCCAGAGGTCTTGGGTTCGATCCCTGCCTATGCCACCTAAAGTTACTGCCTCTTGCGAGGAATTGACAAATTCTCCAAGAGTAATTCTTGTTATAAAAAGTGATTTCTCAAATTATCCGTTCGGATTCGGCTTAAAACTGTAGGTCCCCTCCATCCCTGACAACAGTTCTCGCACACAAGAATGGTTGAGATATGTAATTGTAAGTCACTAGGCCCTAGTTCTCAACGGGCTGTTGCGCCACCCAATTTTTTTTATCAACGGCTTTCTCCGGATATTAACAGCTTTCGTTGGCATTTTGGCAAAGCTTAAAGCTATCACGGTTTTATATTTGCTAAACGAGTTCTTGCTACTGGGGCTAGAAAACGTTTGTATCTTTTCTATAGTCTTCTAACGGAGCTTGGTTGTTGCTCGGTATATTGACTATTCTGGTCAATTCAGTGACTGTCTGGTAATCTCTGTGTCTTCTACTTTTCTACAATCTTATATGAGCTTAACTTATCATACTTTACGGCAAGATTAGGTGTGAATTCAATCACAGAGTGGTTTAATTTTTCACGGTCACGGTTTTAGGTCACCAATTGATCTCATTGATGTTATGCTGCTACGAAGGCAAAGTAGACTAAAGTTGACTCACAAATGTCTAGGGCTCAATATCCGAAACGATATTTAAGAACGTAAGTTTAACATAAGGAAGGATTGCGAAAGTTTATGTTGTTCTTAAAACTCTTAAAACAATTAAAAAAGTACAAAACTAGTCAATAATCTGTTACTTAACTAATGATCATGCTCTAGTAGAAAAAAATGATTAAAGACATCCAAAAATAATTTTTAAACCCAGCTTTGAGCCCTAGCAGCTAAAACTGAACTCATATATTATTTTGTTCATTTAGGGTCCTGATATAGTAAATAATAATATGTTTTAAATGAGTATTTCTAGTCTTTTAAATTAATAACTTCGCTTCTTGAAAAACAGTTTCAGTCTATCAAAATCTGTTTGACCTTAAAGCTAGAAGTGCATAAACCAGCAATAATTGGAAGACCCACAGCTTTATTTTTTTTAATGCTTTTTATGTCTACCGTTCCTTAACCAGGGGATAAAAATGTCTGGCTTTTTGAAACAGCAAGTTAAACTTCTATAAGGTTATTTAGAACATCAGCAAAATAAACGACTTTATTTTTTATCCCCAGCCACCCATCAACTTTAGTGACAAAAAGCTTATCCAAAAGTGTTTTGTTGCTGTGTTAAATCTCATTGCAGATATTCCACATTCTTTGATAGAGTTTATTTGAATCCTTTTATATAGAAGTTATGAAGAACCTCCTTTTTCAATTTAGATTATTCCTCTCAGCCCTTGAAGAACTTTCCGTTTAGCATTTACTCATTTATTCGTTTCTTTCGTAGGTATTTAAATGTTTCCCAGGAAAAACCCTCACAATCTTTCTCTGGAGAAATGATTATTTTGGTCTATTCAAATACCAAAGCCAACATAAATACTCTCATTGAGAGCCTTCCAAAAATTAATAACACAGCAATCCCAAAAACTAAGCAGAAAAGAGGATGTGCACAATGTTCCAAAAATTCCTTTCCAACTGTCGTTTTCTATTGGCAGTTTAAATAAAACTGTTTATTTCCATCAGAAATATTTTCTCGACGTCTTGTTTTTAAGTCTATTCTATGTTGTATGTTGTATACGGTTTTGAAAAAGGAAAGACCGACATTTTAAAGAGTTTTTGTCGGTTTTTCTGTCTCTCGATTCAGAAAAGACTTAACATAGACACAAGAAGCGGCAGCGTTAGCGTCAGCGGCCATTTCTCATTAACAGGAAAAGGATCTCTTTTATATATTGGTTGGTTTTTGTGTTGTCTATGTCCATTTCCTGTCTGTATACAGGAGGTTGGAGGGAATATAGACCTAGTGTAGAAACAAGAAACGGCTCCACATTCACAAGCTAAAATTACTTTGGTTCGGAATGAAAATTTCTTTCTGAACGGAAAAAACAATCTAAGAATGCAAAATTAATTAAAAATGTGTTTTTGTGCTGAAAAGTCGACATTCTAAAAACCCAAAGGTGTATGTATATTTTATGCACTGAGAAAAAAGTTTGATTTATCTCAAAGAAAATTAATTTTAAATTAAAGCCATTAAAAAGGTGCTGCTTCCACGAAAGTGGCTTTAGCAAATCGATTTATGTACTGAGTACAGGTTAGGATTGGTTAAGTAAATGCGCTGGATTTGATACATTGAACGTCTTATAACTTCCCCTTACAAAAGTGAGTGTGTAACCTAAGATTCTTTCTGTTATAATTTTTCAGAAAATTAGAAGCTTTAAGAAAGTTTCTTGAAAATACTTCGAGTTCTACAGGATTTCTGAAGAAGTGTTTTGCTAAGGATTTGTATCTTGTATGCGGCAAAATGCTGGGCAGTTGCATTTGAAGTGAGAAGTGTTCTCATCGTTCTTGGTGACAGTAGTTAACAAGCTTCGATTGTTGTTCCAGAAATCAATTTTATTGCTAATTGGATATCAATAAAAATTGTGATATCGTGAAAGCACCATCATTGAGAGCTGTTTTGCAGCGTTTGTCGATGCCAATATCCTTGCGTGGTAAAAGCTCCAAGCCAAAACAAGGAAGTACTGTGAGAACATTCTACGTTAGACGGCTACAATCGCAAGAGACTGCCATGGCCTTTTCCGATCGAGTCTCTAATAACCTCTTAAGGAGTCCTATGCTTCCTGCATTAAGCATTGAAAACTAGTGGCAACATTGCCTTGCAGCCATCATAGATGCCGCCTCTGAAGTGCTAGTTTTCACACGGCCACCACAGCGAAACCCCTGGTTTGACGACGAATGCCGGCAAGCGCACGCAGCGAAACAAGAGGCATACAAAACGGCGCTGCACAAAAGGACTAGAGCTGCTCGCGAGCTCTACGAGCAGAAGAGGAGAGAGGAACACCGGCTTCTAAGACGGAAAAACGAGAGCATGAGAAGCGCACGATCGAGTTGAACCGCAGTCGATGCTGAGAATATGGAAAGATCACTTCTCCAAATTATATAACGGCGATGACGAACCAAATTCCGCTGTAAGGGAGATAGAACCACTCAACCTCGGCGACGCAGATCAACGATTCCGCCTACCCAACCTTGACGAAGACAGCTATATCTAAACTTAAGTCAAATCGCTGCCGAACTATTCAAAGCAGCAGGCGATGACTTGGTAGGGAGCATGCACTAACTTATCTGCAAAATATGGTCGGAAGAAAGCATGCCCGATGAGTGGAATCTCAGCATAGTGTGCCCGATACATAAGAAAGGTGACCCTCTAAACTGCGCCAACTACAGAGGCATCAGTCTCCTTAACATTGCGTATATAAGATCCTCTCTGCCATATTATGTGAACGTCTGAAGCCATTCGTCAACAACCTGATTGGTCCTTATCAGTGTGGCTTCAGACCAGGAAAGTCCACTATTGACCAAATATTCACACTACGGAAGATCTTGGAAAAAACCCAGGAGCTTCAAATCGATACCCACCATCTCTTTATCGATTTTAAAGCAGCGTATGACAGCATCTATAAGGAAGAGCTCTACCGAGCAATGTCTAGTTTTGGCATCCCTGTCAAACTTATCCGTTTGTGCAGAATGACAATGAAGAATGCACGCTGCTCTATCAAGTCGGAAAAGATCTTACATGCATTTGATGCATTTGATGTCAAAAAAAGTTTTAGACAAGGCGATGCACTGTCATGCGACTTCTTCAACATCGTTCTGCAAAGAATTGTGCAAAACTCAGCCGTCAACACTAGAGGCACAATCTTCCAAAGGTCCATCCAATTACTCGGATACGCAGATGATATTGACATAATTGGAAGATCAAAGCGTGAAGTCAGTGGAGCGTTTTCGAGCATTGCGACGGAAGCGAAGAAGATGGGTTTAGTGGTCAATGAGGGCAAGACCAAGTATATGCTGTCATCAAAAAAGGACACTGAACAACGAAGTCTTGGACAAAACGTCACCATGGACAGCTATAACTTTGAGGTAGTTATGGCGCTGAGGCCTGGAAACTGTCAAAGAAAGATGAGAGCGTCTTAGGATGCTTCGATATAAAAATTCTTCGGGTGATTTTTGGTCCCGTACGCATAGATGGAGAATGGAGGAGAAGATATAACGACGAACTGTACGGGCTGTACAGCTACACTGACCTAGTTAGCAGAATTAAAGTCCAACGGCTTAGATGGCTAGGTCATGTAGAGCGGAACGCTCCAGCCCTTAAGGTCTTCGAATCCAATCCCGAGGGACGGCGCAGTAGAGGAAGACTGCGACTCAGGTGGCGCATCCAGGTTGGAGAGGACCTCAACCAACTTGGCGTGCGAAACTGGAGACAGCTAGCTAGGGACCGAAATGGCTGGAGACGCATGTTGGTTGAGGCCCAGGTCCGCCCGGACTGTAGCGCCACCTTAAGTAAGTAAGTTAAGCAAATGCCAAATTTGAAACGCATTTCAACCCAACGCAGAGGTTTACATGTCGTTGTCTCCTATTAACAATTTGTGTCCCTTGTCAGTTCTGTTTTGCTAGTGAGTGACGCGAGCTACTTTCCTTAACAAATAAAGATAATTGGAAACAAAATTACTAATAAAAACAAAAATATATGTTTTAATATCTAGTGCAGGTAAATATTATTATTGGTTGTGATACAAATATGTTTATTAACATAATTTATGTGAAAAATTCAATGATGCTTTGTTGGACAAGAGCTGGAACAAAGCACTCAAAATATGGAGGATGGAGACGAACTTTTTTTGAAAACTATCCTTTCTCTACTGAAAGATATTCCGATTCCACTAAAGGATAGTTTCAAAACAGAAATGTTCTCTAATATCATGCAATTAAGGCAAGCAGTCAGAATAGATTATCTACCTCATATGGATCAAACCTTTTGATCGTAACAATGTGATAAAATTGACAATTCCACCTATTTAAAATATGATTCATGAAGAAATTTCATCTCTGAACTGAAATTGTGATTAAGTGAAAGTTCCACCTGAAGGTGCCGGTATAGTGATAAGGAAAACGCATCAGTAAAACAAATTACTGTTTGATAATTTTATTTGTTAATATGTATATGGTTTGGAATAAAAAAGGGCACAAGGCAATAAACAATTTGTTACCTGAAGTAATTTATTCAAACAGAGTTATTTTAAGCAACTATTTGTGTGTAAATTTAAATTCGAAGTGACATTTGCGTTTGACATTTGCTTAAGTTACTTGAACCCATTATGGTTACTTTTTGTTTTGACAATAACTTATGACAACTTATCGTTCGGTTTTGACATTAGCTTACTTTCAGTTAAGTCTATTATAGTTGGGCCTTAAAGTTTTCAATATGTATCTAGGAAAACAAATATTATGTGTGCAGAAATGCATGTAATGAATAAAGAACTTAACGAAGAATTGTTGGAATTTAACAAAAGTGAACAGAATGGTGACTTTGAATAACAACTGTTCTTTACCTGAAGTTTCATGAGCTTACACAAATGATGTTGAGTATTAAGGCCCAACTATAATAGGCATAAGTAAACATAAGCTTATGTCAAAAACCCAACGAAAATTCACTTAAGTTTACGAAATTACTGCATAGCTGAAATGACTTGAGTAAAAAGGCAGATTACTTAATTTCTAATATATAATTGTACTTTATTAGTTAATTAATTCATAGGTATAATTAGTTAGCATGTGAGGACAAACAACTGAGCTCAGAACATTATGTCAAATGATATTGAATCTAGTAAAAGCTCTATTGGTTACAGCTGAATAAGTTTAATGATTGGTAAAAACATCACAATAGATTTTACTTATGCGGCGAGCGACTGGGATCGCTCTTGCTTAAGTGTGCTTAAGTTAACGAAACTGAGAAAAATTGAACGAAACGGAGCTAGATTCCATTATGTTCACTCGTATTGAGATTCTTTGTATTTGCACGTTTACTTATGCGCGCATATGTTAGCTTATGCCTATTATAGTTGGGCCTTTAGGCATAAGTTCCAGGTAATTTTAAACACTGTAGTTCCGGTTGAGGGACCAAAGCCTCGTATGTAAAAACCCTTACAAAATGTGACGGAAGGACATCCGCTTAAACCTTTATGAGCACTAAAGTTTTTATTCACGAAAGTAAATACAAGTTTATACTCCTCCTACATTTGATTTTGTGAAACATATTTCTCTGAGTGTAGATAAAACCTATCATTTCTCTGTCCGATATTTTTTCTTTGTTATCTTTTTTTTTGTTTTTGGGCAAAGGCCAAATATTTGTCTGTCATTTCATTCAAAAGATAGAAATTTTATTCTAAAGATGTCAAACATTTACACCCTTAAAAAAAGGAAGAGGAAGAAGAAGGAGAACAACAACAAGATAAAACTCGATTGCGAATCGGAAGGTAAGCGATGTCAGCAAATAAAGAGGGATAAAAATCCATTCCCCAAAAGGATAATCGGAGAACATTCAAACGTTATATATTTCCCACGTCGTCCATTAAGGACGAATTTTTTGCTGCTCTGCTTATGATGTTTGTTGTTTCTTTTTACTCCACAATCAGCATGTATAAGTTTGAGTGTAGTAAGATGACAAAGAAGACAAAGGGGGGTTGGTGGTGTTGGTTGGTGCGATATATAGGTCTTACAACAAGGATATCAACTATACACAACAGAGGTTCCTTGTTAAATTGGGTGAGAGGGATTTTTCCAATTTCTCAAACTCCTTCCTTTAACTCAAATCAAAGGAAAGGTACATACGACTCGAGTATATGGAAGTGTAAGTGGATATAAGTATGACTATATGAGAAAAAGGATGAGAACAAGGACGAAGCAAGCACACATTGTTTGTTTTTAACTGGATTCATTGGAGTTGATGAAGTGGAAGGACATAACACCGGTTCAATGGCACGACCGAACCAACACACACACATACAACACACAGTCATTGTTTTGCTTTTGCTACATAGTTTTAGTCTTGTGTGTTTAAGGAAGCAAATCGAATTAGATAAATGATGTCAGTTAAATAGGATGTTTTTTGGGTTATTCATAACATATGGGAGTTAATGTTTTGTAGAATTTGAGTGGGTCAGAAGAATAATATTGTGCTATATGCTGAACTGACTATAGATGATGAACAATATGAATAAAGGGTTTGTTTTTTGGTTAAAATAGTATTTGCAAGGAAATGAACAACAAGCAGTTAAATGAGTTTAAAGGATTAAATTGAACCTGACCACAAACCTTTTTTGGACACTATGTTTGAGTTGTTAAGTTTATATAAATAAGAGTTAAGCAAATGTTGTTTTATTTGATATTTTGTTTGAATAAGAATCTGTTTTTGTTATTTTCCATATTCGTATGTGTGATTATCCTGTGGATTTACAATTTGATTTAATCAAACTTAAATTAATTAGAATGAGGCTAAGATTTAGGCTGATGGGAAAGAACCAACTGAAATCTGTCTTAGGACTTATATTTGCCTTGTCCGAAAAAACCTTGATATCATTTTAAAAATATGTTGACGAACAAATTTTCTGAATTATTAATGTAAATCTTACGAAGCAACATTTTTAAAATTCAAGTAAAAGGTCCTATATTTTGATAGAAATTGACACCTGTCATACTTAGTTGTCATTTGAAGTGTCATAATATTGGTTGTATGTTTGTCATTTTTGGGATCGGATAGATTAATAATGGAACAATACCTTAAAATTGATTAAACTCACTAGAAGTTGACTTGATTTTTTGTATAAAAATCATCTCTAGCGATGAGACTATTTTTGGTTGAAAGGGTACGAGAATAAGCTAAAATACCGACTCTGGGATGACACAAATCCACGCCAGATTCACGAGGTTCCAATGCATTCAATCAAAGTTACTGTTTGGTTTGGAGGCGCCATCCATTGGTCCGTATTCCTACAAAAATGACATTGGTGAGGTCATTACCTTCAACGGCAATAGCTAATGGCCTGAATTGATTAAAATGGACACCGAAGACATATGGTTTCAACAGGATATTGACGTCGTTTCTTGCCAAATAAATCAAGACACAATCGATGTTCTGGGCGAGCGATTTCATGGCATAGTTATCTCGCACCGAAGTGACTTGAATTGACATCAAGATCGTGTGATTTCAAACTTGTATTCTTTTTCCTGTGGGCTTTTTTTATGTCGCAGGTCTATGCAAAACCACCACGGCCCTCAAAAACAACATTATCGATACCATAAGTCAAATTTAGCCTGGACATTTCGAATCCAAGTGGCCATTTAAACGCTGTTATATTAACATCCCATTGAAAGTTATTGTAATCGGTCCGATTTGTCAAATTGAAAATGTTGATATTTCTCGACGTTTCAAATTTCAAGATTTTGACATTTTGTAACATTATGAGAAAAATCAAAGTGACAGTTTTGACCTAAAAAAACATTACTAAAAGTTTGTAAAAATGAATTTTCGACTCAAATATCTTTTCAAAAATTTTAAATATTGGCTTAAAACTAATTTTATCTTATTAGAAGTATTAGTTTAAACATTCGATAGAGTTTGGAGAAAAATCGAAGTAACATAAAAACCTAAAAAAAACATTACTAAAACTTGGCAAAAATTTACTTTCGACTTATATGTATATCTATTCAAAAACTAATTTTGGTTTTAAATTGGATTTTGACTAAAAATCTAGTTCGTAAGAACAGATTCTGAAATCAAACTATTTCTATATTCAAAATATTGTTGGTAATTTAAAGAAATTGAAGAATAATTCAACTGGTAACTTTTCTTAACCTAACACGAAAACCTATTAACTTTAAAGCAAGACAAATCGACAGACGGGAAGTGTAGTTATCAATGTGGGTGGCATCCCAGCCTCTTTTTTATAATGGCATTAATAGAGCTCTCAAATCAAGATAAAACCTTATTGATATCTAATTAACAACCCTTTTAAAGAGCTGATTCGGAAAAATATTATGGAAATGGGTTCATAAGTTTCTGAGCAAATAAAAAGAATTACAGTTTTGGAGCAGGGCCCTTATTATGAAAAACGAAACGAACGGCAGAACGGCGTAGAACGATTATGAGAAACGAAAATGGAATCAAGAACATGTTGCCAGCCAAAAATGAAAAACTGTATTTTTTGAACGCAACTAACTTCACACCTATTTACAAATGTCAAAATGTGAATGTTGGAAAAGTTTTAAGTTTAAATTTGATTTGCATTCGGTTCAGTTAAATGTTTTTTCATTGCGATTACTTTCTTGAAAGCGAAGATGAATCTGAATCCAAAGGAGAAATGCGTGTAACAAGAGATTCATCGAATGAGCCTTTCAAGTTCCACGTAAGTAAATGAAAATCCTTTTGTTCATACTGTATTTAAGTAAATTCCTAAAATATTTTCAAGGTTCAAGCAACTTTTTCGTCTGAACAAGGAAGCGTTTAAATATGTATTGGATGAGATTGATCTACACCTTCCAAGTTTTAATTCTACAGATATACCAAATGTATTGAAATTATCTGCAACACTTCGGTTTCTGGCAGAGGGTGGATATCAAATAGGAACTGGACAGGATTTTCTTGTTAGTATGCACAACCAATTTTATCGAATACTCTAGCAAAAATATTGGCAATAATGGAAAATATTCTGTGCCCAAAATTTATATCGTTTGCAATGACGGAAGACGAAAAAACTGCAAGTAAACAACATTTTTATGAGAAATATAGTTTTCTTGGCATTATCGGGTGTGTAGATGGTACGCACATTAAAATTATAAGACCAGTATTAAATGAACACCTTTACTTTAACAGAAAAGGTTACCATAGTATAAATTACATTAGCATTTTTTCTCCCTCATCAAAATGAAAACCAAACCAAAACACAATAATGTTTGACACTTGACAGTAACCCGCTAAAACAAAATCTGAACGAGTGCTTGAAGGCAATTGTAAATAAAAATACGAGGATCGTTTTTTACGATTCTCGTTTCTCGTAGTCGCAGTTTTACAAATACGGGCTTCTGCAATCTTTTTCGTAATCATAATTTCACAAATACTCCGTATTAAAAACGATTATCGTTTTTCATAATAACCCTCCAGTACAAAAATAGGTACTTAAAGAAAGCCTAGTTAAGAAATAAAAGTGTAAAGAACATTTTATAAAAATCAATCGGTGTGTTTTTGCACCTCTCGAGTTTGACATTTACGATAGCAATACTTACCACCCGTGACATGATGGCTAGTGTGTTGGACTGTCCATTGTTAGTGACGTAGAAAGAGCTTCAGCTCATCTTCAACTCAATAAAAAACAAAAAGTCAGCAACGTTGTACTAAGACATTTACCGATGGAGGCAATTGAGATCTGTACCACAGTCTTCAATAATGCACTAAATAATGCAGTGCTTCGGAAGACCGCTGTGGTTCATCCTCTCTCGAAAAAAGAAAAGGACAACTTCAACCCGTCAAATCTTCGATAGATAAGTCTTCTTGCGAGCATCAGCAAAGTTTTTGAGAAGATCATTAATAGGGCTCGACCAAGAGTACTGTTGACAACAAAATAATTTCGGATAAAAAGTTCGGGTTCAAGACGGGTAATGACACAATTCATGCTGCATATAAACTGGTTTCTGATATCAAATGGAATAAATCAAAACAACAATGCACAGGTGCTGTTCTGGTTCATTTGGAAAAGGCATTTGATACCGTATGGTTAGAGGGTCTTTACGTAAAACTGAGCAGGCTTGGCATAAGCAAGCCATAGTTGTATATACTTTATGATATGCTTAACGGTAGAAAGTTTGTTGTCAAAAGTGTCAATGAACTTCTACTACAACATTCTTAATTAAAAATAGTGTTTAACAAGAAGCGGTGAATTCGCCGATTCTCTTCAGCATTTACACCAGCGAGCTGATAGGTAGTCTAACAGAGGCAATAGCGTACGCCGACGAACTAATTGCGTTCAGAATGGCCCGAAAGGTTGAAGTCATTAAAATTCTCTTACAAGCGTGATGTTGACAAGATTCAGCGATATTGCGACGACTGGAAACTGAAAATAAATGTCCAGAAGTCGGAAGTCCAGAAGTTGGCTAGGGCTATGAGGGATACTTGCAAGAATTGACGCAAGATGGTCATCGTTGATCTTCACGGGCGATTAACGAGCAGGAGTGTAGTAAAGCACATCGTTATCTGGTTAGATCAGTATTTATATTTCGACAGACATATAAATGCTAAACAACGCCAGCGCTGAGATCAAACGGAGAATAACTCTTGCTAACCGCTGTTTCTTTGGACTTAGAAATCAATTGAATGGTAAAGTCGTCTCTCGAGGGCCAAAGTGTCGCTGTAAAAGACCCTTATCATCCCCGTCCTGCTACACGGTGCAGAAGCATGGATTATGACAAAAGTGGATGAAAGCACCTTGGGTCGCTTCGAGAGAAAATTTCTTCGTGTGATCTACGGTCTCGTATGCATCAAAATGGAATGGGGAAGAAGATGGAATGACGGACTGTACGGGCTGTACAGCGACGTAGACTTAGCCGGAAGGGTAAAAGTCCAACGACTAAGATGGCGGGATCACGTAGAGCGCATGAAACCAATTCCGACTCGGAAAGTCTTTGCATCCACACCCTCAGGACAGCGCAGTATCGGAAGACCGCGGATCAGTGGAAAGTGATCTCACCCAACTTGGAGCGTGAAACTGGAGACATCTAGCTAGGGACCGAGCTAGATGGAGAAGTTTGTTGGGTGAGGCCCTTGTTGACATAGGGCTGAAGCGTAAGTAAGTAAGACATATAAATGCTTCTCTGACCATGGCCAGAGAAACTTTCGCTCTGACGAAACGGCTGTTTTACATCAGTGGGCTTGGGCCCAGAGTGAAGGTAATTTGCTACATGGCCCTCATACGGCCGATGATAGTTTATGGTTGTCCTGTTTGGTTCAGCGTTGCCCCTTCCCAGATAAAGAAGTTTCGGTGTTCGAGCGGCAATGTTTACGACGCTGTACCGGCTTATATCGAACTGCGGAATCTTCTTACGTGCATTACTATTATAACGAGGTCCTATCCAACGGGGATGGAATGAATAGAATTGACAATTTCGTGATAAAATTCGTTCGAGGTCACATTGCAAGAGTTTTGTCTCCGACCAACAATTTAATTTTCGGGGCGTTTTATCCAAAAGACGAGTATTTCGAAAATGCGTGGATAGGGCACTCCTGTACAACCGGGATTTCATGGCACAAGGCGGAGCAGAGCTCCTTCAGTAGGGCTGTGTCCGAACGGGACCAAACTGATAGGGTGAAGCAGTTTTGGTGGCATCAATCGGCACTTGATAGTGGGTAGTCGGGATGGGGTTTAAAGCCTTGGGTGGCTTGTTTTAATGTCTTAGGGTTTAGTTTTAAGTAGAATAGGCGTGATGTAACAAAAAAAGTACAAAATAAAAAAAAATTATGAAAAAAATTTAAAACAACAAAATTTTAAATTTTTAGATTTGCTGCTGTGGTTGTTCTAGTTTTAAGTAGTTTATAAGTATAGAAAAGGTAGTTTAAGTTAGTTTAAGTTTTATTTTAAGTAGTTTTTAATTTATTTTTGAAATTATTTTTTTTTTAATTTTCTTATACAGTCAAACTTCCCTAAAGCAAATTTGCAAGGGACCAGAAAATTATTTCGTTATATAGAAAATTCGTTATACAGAAATATTTTTGTTTTTACTTTTATTTAAAAAAGACAGTGATTTTAGTTTGGATTACATTCTTCCATTTTACATTCCATACTTTGCTAAGACTTCGAAAGGCTTGTAGCAAGTCTATGACCGAAACATTTTTGCTCTCGTCCATTTGTGTCAATAAGTTCGTCAAAATACGTTTTCAGTAATGTTGTTTTAAGTTGTAGATAATGCCTTGATCTATTGGCTGAAGTAAAGAAGTAATGTTGGGAGCAAAATAGGCAAGCTCGATGTTTTTTAATTTATCTTTTACATTCCTAGGATACGCCGCCGTGTAGTTGAGCTCATAATCTACATCCAGAGATTTTATTTCCTTAAAACATCTTGGGGCATATTTATAGATGTTTGCTAAACTCTTGCTAAGTTGTTACTAACCAAGTCCAGAGCTTAAGCTATTTATAAATAAATTTAAACCAAAGTTTAGAGCTAAACCTGTGGTTTAACTATAAACCTGTGAAATGCTGTCTTTAAGTAGTTATTATCACAGCCAAATGTCATATTTGATTTTTGTTTGTGAATTGAAAAGCTGAAAAGGTAAATGATATCAAATAGATTGTACGTAAACTTGCTGGTGTAGCTTTTCTTTTTCGCAATTTTCACTACAAAGTTCTTTGTCTGACTGCGATAAGTTTTACCGCCGTTCGGGTTTTATATTTTCCTTAGTAGTCATCTAAAATATTATTGAACGTTGAAAGTTTTTTTAATTTCTACTTTTTTCGACATCCAATTCGAGGAATGACAGCACAAAATAACGAATTTGTAAATATAACAGTATTTTTTGCTTTGACCTGTCATGTGAAATATAATTGTGGTGGAATACAACCTAAAACTTAGGTTTTAATAATACACATCAGGAAAATTGACTATGAATAAGAGCTTTGTTTATTTAATCAACAAGCCTTATACTATAGATCAAGAAATATGACTTTAGTAATTCTCTACGAATACACGCCCTGGGATTTTGGCTTTCCCTAAAACCAGTCATATTGCTTGCTACAAGGACAGTAATTCTCTCTTTGCTCTGTTTCCCACCAAAGTATTTCTTATTTTTAAATGCCAGCGTTTTATTGGGTAAGCATTTGAAAAACTAACCAATCTCATGACCATTAAAGATGGTGTTTTTGCTGAAATTGCTTACCAATCGTGGCAAAACATCTATAATCCAATCATCACGATCCTGTGTGTTGACATATGCACCTTCCCCACATAGGGTTTTTGAACGATTCCGTGCCGTTTCTTAAACTTGTCTAACCATTCTGTACTTGCTTCATATTGTTCGTGCCCCATTGTATTGGCGAACTCCTTTTTGTGTCATCAATGGTCCAGAGATAGGAAGATTCCTACCACGAGCGGCTGTTATCCATTTCAGCATTGCTTCATCAATATCCTCGAAAAGACATTTTGGAAGGCTTTTGCGGTTAGTGCTTAATTCCTCGTCTTCTACATTTCTTAAAATCGCTGTTTTGTTTTTTAAAATTGTTGAAATACTGGGAGTAATTCCAATCCTTCTTCCTTTAGTCAATCCTTCTTCAACTTTATTTATTATCAACAACTTTTTTTCCTAGAGAAATGAAGCCTGAACATAGAATCTTTACATTTAAAATCTTGGAGAAATAACCTTATAAGTTCTTTTTCTCTGCATGCTGTTGTTTGTAACAGAGAATTATTTGAAAAAAATCGTTATGTGGAAATAAAAACGTATGAGATTTTGATTTCCAGCAGAGAAATGTGTGGTTGTAGAGAAAAATTCGCTTTATGAAAATTCGTTATAAGGAGATCAAAACACACCAAAAAAGTTACCAAAAAGATGTGCACTCAAAATTAATTCGTAATGGAAAGATCTTCGTTATGTAGAAGTTCGTTATAGGGAAGTTTGACTGTAAATAAAAAATACATAAAACTGAATTGAAGGAAAATAGATCTAAGAATTAAAAAAAAAGATACCGCAGACAGTTTTTTTTTCACGAGTACTTCTCCTTTCGCGAGAAATTGACAAATCCTTCAAGAGTATGAATTATTCAGCTATTTCTTAAAATTAAAATTAGAGGACTGAGACTACAACCTTGAGGCACAGCTAATATTTACTAAATACCAAATATTGTGCGGATAAAAGTAAAATATTTCTAAAGGGTGCTTTTTTTGAGGTTAGGATTTTCATGCATTAGTATTTGACAGATCACGCGGGATTTCAGACATGGTGTCAAAGAGAAAGATACTCAGTATGCTTTGACATTTCATCATGAATAGACTTACTAACGAGCAACGCTTTCAAATCATTGAATTTTATTACCAAAATCAGTGTTCGGTTCGAAATGTGTTTCGCGCTTTACGTCCGATTTATGGTCTACATAATCGACCAAGTGAGCAAACAATTAATGCGATTGTGACCAAGTTTCGCACTCAGTTTACTTTATTGGACATTAAACCAACCACACGAATGCGTACAGTGCGTACAGAAGAGAATATTGCGTCTGTTTCTGAGAGTGTTGCTGAAGACCGTGAAATGTCGATTCGTCGCCGTTCGCAGCAATTGGGTTTGTGTTATTCGACCACATGGAAGATTTTACGCAAAGATCTTGGTGTAAAACCGTATAAAATACATCTCGTGCAAGAACTGAAGCCGAACGATCTGCCACAACGTCGAATTTTCAGTGAATGGGCACTAGAAAAGTTGGCAGAAAATCCGCTTTTTTATCGACAAATTTTGTTCAGCGATGAGGCTCATTTCTGGTTGAATGGCTACGTAAATAAGCAAAATTGCCGCATTTGGAGTGAAGAGCAACCAGAAGCCGTTCAAGAACTGCCCATGCATCCCGAAAAATGCACTGTTTGGTGTGGTTTGTACGCTGGTGGAATCATTGGACCGTATTTTTTCAAAGATGCTGTTGGACGCAACGTTACGGTGAATGGCGATCGCTATCGTTCAATGCTAACAAACTTTTTGTTGCCAAAAATGGAAGAACTGAACTTGGTTGACATGTGGTTTCAACAAGATGGCGCTACATGCCACACAGCTCGCGATTCTATGGCCATTTTGAGGGAAAACTTCGGAGAACAATTCATCTCAAGGAATGGACCGGTAAGTTGGCCACCAAGATCATGCGATTTGACGCCTTTAGACTATTTTTTGTGGGGCTACGTCAAGTCTAAAGTCTACACAAATAAGCCAGCAACTATTCCAGCTTTGGAAGACAACATTTCCGAAGAAATTCGGGCTATTCCGGCCGAAATGCTCGAAAAAGTTACCCAAAATTGGACTTTCCGAATGGACCACCTAAGACGCAGCCGCGGTCAACATTTAAATGAAATTATCTTCAAAAAGTAAATGTCATGGACCAATCTAACGTTTCAAATAAAGAATCGATGAGATTTTGCAAATGTTATGCGTTTTTTTTTAAAAAGTTCTCAAGCTCTTAAAAAATCATCGTTTACTTGAAAGTAAAAGAAAGGAAGTTAGCGAAAGGCTAAGCAAATTTACATATAATAAACCATCTCAAATTCACAATAAGAAACGAAAGTTTATTCAGAAGTTTCCAAGAAACAAGAATGAGAACTTTGTTTTACCTATAAAATTATATAAAATAATCTCAATACACTATTGCATCACAAAGACTGATGTCTTTCTTCTATCTAACTCTATTAGTTCAAATTTAGATAAAAACATCTAACTTTTAACTCATCCTCATTAAAAACAGTAAACTAATTGCAAAAAGCAATCAAACTTTTACCTGATAAAACAGAAATAAAAATCCTATACCTACCTTTGCTAGGAAGTGTTTACCTCCACCAAAGAGTGTTATAAAAGTCTGGTATAGGATTTTCAACAGTTTCCCATGACAACAACCACCACCACCATCATCAGGACAATCTTTATATTTTATGTTTTTGAATTCTTCGAAACGAAAAGATAAATAATAATAAAATAATTTTAATTTCTCTCTTTGAATTAAATATTTAGAAGAAAGATTGGATGGTGTCATCATCATCGTAATCATTAAAGTTTTCCCGCAAAAATATAAATGTTCAAAGCAAAAAGTCGAATTATATAATACCTATAAAAGTTAATTCTATTAGTTCGTATGTACAAAGGGATATACCTATACATAGACATCATCAGTGTTAGAAATCAAAAGGAATTCCATTATGTAAATTCCGTGATTTATGGCGTAAAGCGTCTCGTTTTCTCGTTTATAAGAGGATTATTTAATTTGAAATTACCTAAGCATATCGTTATGAAATTATTATCATTAAGAATATATTAATACATAATACGAAAACAATAACCGCAATTAAAAATAATTAGTTGATTTTTTAATATATAATCTTCCATAGAGCGGTATTGACTGCAGACTGGAAACTAATAATTTGTCAAAAGTTTCAACAGACAAAAGGCGTCTTTTAAAAAGCTTCTTTGAAATGTTAATTCTGATATAAATTTGTAAGAAGTTCTTTTTAATAAAGTATTAAAGAATTTTGATTATTTGAAGTCTCCTAGAAATTTTGACTTTCTATTGCAGGTTATAAGTTCGATTTGTCAAAATAAAAAGACTTCAAACAATAAGCCCGCATACCCGTTGGTAATCGGATCAAAAAACCTCAAACAAAAAACCTGACCCCTTTGATGAATATATCCCTAGTGTCTTTAAGCCAGCAAGTTTGTTGATTAAAAAATGATTTAAACGATGAAATTCAATTAATTTTGTAATGCTCAAGGAAGAAAAAAAACAAACAGGTTAAAATCTTCTAACTGCTAAGGTTTCGAAAGAAATGCCTTCAATATATTAAAAAATAGAACTCCAATAAAAATATATTAAACGCATGTCTGAAATAAAAAGCCTACACGTCTGAAAACCAGAAGAACATGGAAGAAAGAAGCGCCAGATCCACCGCCCCTCTGATCAAAATCCACAGGGGCACCAATTGCATTCTTGGATTTCGTAGGTAAAGATCAGCCAAGATCGACTCAGATCACTTTCTTGTTGATGCTAAAGTGCATGTGAATATCCATGGATGGTCTTAGGCAAACAATAACGACGAGAAGAACAGAATATTGCAGCTGGAAGCGACTGCTAAAGTCTTTCCCAAACGTACTGTAGCCAGACTCTATAATACTGATGAGTTGCGTCATTTTTGAAAACAAATGATCAGGAATGCTGCTGAAGAGGTGGAAAGATTCTTACAGCCACCACCGATGAATCCCTGGTTTAACTCTGAATGTACCCGGTAGCAAAAAGTTGCTGGAGATAATAGACATTAGGCGGAACTTCCCAAGTACGCCGGAGATGAATTATATTAAATTTGGTCAGAAGAAAGTATGTTCATGGAGTAAAACTTAAGCACTATTTGCGCGATTCATAAATAAGGTGATCACCTTCTCTGCTTAAGTTACAAAGTTATAAGCTTTTAGAACATTGCATGCAAAATCCTCTGAAGTGTGTTATGTGAACGAATGAAGCCATTATCTGGCGAATTCTTAGTCACTTACCAGGGTGACTTCAAGCCTAGAAATCTACCATCGACGAATTCTTCACTTGGAAATGGAAATAGCTATACCGTTTTATAGCGAACTATGATATTATTACGAAGCTGATACACATTTATCATCCTACGCGCTTTCTAGCTTCTTCAGTATTGTTCTTGAGATTGTGGTGTGAAAGGCTTCGGCCAATAATACGACATATTTTTAAAAACCCACACAATATCTTGGATATTCAAATGGCTTCGACACTATGGGAAAAACAAAAGAGTGCCCTTTCCAGTATCGAGTCTGAAGCGAATAAAATGGGTCTTGTCATTAATTAGGACAAAATGAAAGTATATGCAGTCATCAAAGAGCATCGTACACTTCGTCAGAACATAACCATTAAAGGGTATAACTTCGAGGTGGTCATAGAATTTATTTAACTTGGCACTTTCGTTAACCGTGGCATGATGGTTAGTGCGATGGACTGTCATGCGAGAGGTCTTGGGTTCGATCCCTGCCTATGCCACCTAAAGTTTTTTTCACGGGTACTGTCTCTTGCGAGGAAATGACAAATTCTCTAAGAGTAATTTTGGTTTCTCAAATTTGCCGTTCCGATTCGGCCTAAAATTGTAGGTCCCTTCCATTCCTGACAACAGTACTCGCACACAGGAATGGTTGAGAGTTGTCAGTTACTAGGCCCTAGTTCTCAAACAGACTGTTGAGCCATCCAATTTATTTTTTATTGTTTACTCTCGTTAACTCTGCAAATGACATCAGCGTTGAAATCAAGTGTAGAATAACTTTTCCTAATCGCTGCTAATTTGGACTTCATAAGCAATTGAAAAATATGGTACGGGTGGGGCCTTGTTACTTTTCAAAAATCATAACACAAAAAGTATTGGCAATATTGATTTAATTATTTTTTCTTTGTATAGAACTACGTTAAAAGGACCCTGCAATGTTACAAGTGAGACCAACAGCCACGTCCTTTAAAGCTGTCCACTATCGCATACGCCAAGAATACAGCAACATAACTTTATGGTTAAATGATTAACAACAGCAGCCACTCGTAGACACTGGACTTTCGAAGTAGATCCAAAAATAAAATATGCAGCGATGGCAGCCTGACGTGATCCTATTCAAAGGGAACCAACTCATCATCAGTGACGTAGGAAGGCCCAATTTCCCTTAGTGCCCAATATAACAACTAGGTAACGATTTATAGCACGCCCACCTTTATAGATGCTGTAAAAGAGAGGTACCCACAATTCACAATCTCTGTGTTACCTCTCATTATGAGAGCCCGAGGCATTTGGTGCCAACAGAATAAATTCATAAAACATCTTCTTTAACTATTAAAATACGAGGTCGCAGACATTGTCACAACAACAATTAGAGGCAGCTGTGCAATCGACAGAAACTGCATGAAATTCGTGTGGAGAACCAGGCTGCCAAACCAACGACCATGATGCAGCTTTACGATTCTTACCCAATCAACCGAGCAGGAAGAGCTCAATGAAAGAGGTACTACTACTAGCAAAGTAGAAACAAATTATTTTGTTTTATTTCATTTCAATTGCTTTTAAATGTACTTACATTAAATTTATTTTTAAGTACATATTATTTAAGAAGTAGTATGTGGATTAGAAAAGACAAATAAAAGGCCATCCTGGCTGACCAGCTCACATTTATTTCAAGGGCCTCGTCACTAAAGAAAGCAATGGCGTCCTGAGGCAGGTTTTCGAGGAAGGCTTCACATGAATTTATACGCGCAACATAATGGCGTGGATTAAGTTGTTGCACCATTGCAAATTTGTTTGGGTGAAAATTAAGTTCCACATGAAGAATTCGTCTCACTGTGCTCCTAGAAATCCCTGAAGCAGCCGATGTTTGTGTGAAGATCGCCTAGGGGATTCCAAAATCACCGCCCTTACGCTTTTGATGTTTTTTGGCGTCCTGACGGTTCTGGAAAGTTCATAATGTGTCTTTTGCACACTACTGGTATCCCTAAATGTGTCCACCCACAAACAAATTGATTTCCGACCTGCCACATGACTTTCAGGTGCGATATTAAAATTGTTTCTGAAAGCACGCTGAATTGCGATGATCGAACGGCTGAATTAAAAGTAGGCCTCCGAGGCGAACGTGCGCTCTTGCTTTGTCCACTACATTATTGACACTGAACTAGACATAAACCAACTTACTTACTTACTTAAGGTGGCACTATAGTCCAGCGTAAACTTGAGCCTCACCCAACAAACTTCTCCATCTAACTCAGTCCCTAGCTAGATGTCTCCAGTTTCGCGATCCAAGTTGGGTGAGGTCACCTTCCACTTGTGCGCGCCACCTGATCCGCGGTCTTCCTCTACTGCGCTGTCCTGTGGGTGCGAATTCGAATACTTTCCGGGCCGGAGCATTGGTTTCCAAGCGCTCTACATGACCCAGCCATCTTAGTCGTTGGACTTTTATCCTTCTGGCTAAGTCTACGTCGCTGTACAGCTCGTCGTTCCATCTTCTCATCATCACCTTGTCTAAAACCTTTTATGACATCGAAAGGTTATGTTAAGTTGTTGCACAAATGGACGAGTTTGGCAGGGATGCCAAAACTAGACATGGCTCTATACAGCTCGTCCCTGTAGATAATGTCATATGCGGTCTTGAAATCGATGAAAAGTTGGTGGGTGTCGATTTGGTCTTCTTGAGTTTTTTCCAGGATCTGCCGTTATGTGAATATTTGATCAACTGTGGACTTTATTGGTCTAAGATCACACTGATAAGGACCTATCAGGTTGTTGACGATGGGCTTAAGACTTTCACATATTACGGCAGAGAAGATTTTATAAGCGATGTTAAGTAGACTGATTAATCTACAGTTGGTGCAGTTTAGAGGGTCTCTTTTTTTAGGATCGGGCAAACAATACTGAGGTTCCATTCATCGGGCATGCTTTCTTCCGAACATATCTTAAAAATAAGGTGGTGCATGCGCCTAACCAACTTATATCCAGCTGCTTAAAAGAGTTTGGCATTCAAGCCATCCGCTCCAGCGGCTTTATTAGACTTCAGCTTAGATATGGAAATCTTTACTTCGTCTAAGTCGGGAGGACGGGATTGTTGGCTTTCGTCGTCTATATTGAATGGATCATCCTGCCTGACAGCGGAATTCGGTACGTCGTCGCTGTTATACAGTCTGCAGAAGTGGTCCTTCCATATCCTCAGCATTGACTGCGGTTCCACTATGATGTTTCCCCTTTCGTCTTTGCAGCCTTCGGTTCTAGGTTTATGTACCTGTGAATTTCGTTTCACCTGTTTATAAAATTTTCGAACTTCATTCCTGCTTTTAAACCTCTCAACATCTTCGACCGCACGCTTCTCATGCCCTCTCTTTTTCCTTCTGAGCAGTCGGCGTTCCTCTCGCCTCTTCTGCTCATAGAGCTCATGAGCAGCTCCCGTCCTTTTATGCAGCGCCGCTTTTGGTGCCTGTTGTTTGGCTGCATTTGCCTGCCGATATTCCTCATCAAACCAGGGGTTCCTTGGTGGTAGCTGTGTGAAACCCAGCACATCAGCGGCTGTGCCAAGATTGCATCTTGGCAATGTTGCCAATGGTTTTCGATACATTATGTTGGCGGCAGAGAACTTCGAGAGAGGTTACTTGTAACTCGGTCGGAGAAGGATTTGGTGATCTCTGGCGATTGTAGCCGTTCGACGTTGTACCTTCTCCCAGCACCTCCCTGTTTTGCCTCGCGTCTGGAAATCCGAAGCGCTACCTTGGCTACAACAAAGTAGTGGTCCTAGTCGATGTTAGCTCCTCGGAAAGTTCGTACATAAATGATGCTGGAAGCGTGTCTGGCGTCGTTCGCAATATGGTCAATCTGGTTGACGGTAGATTGACCTGGAGAAGTCCAAGTTCCTTTGTAGTGTTGGGCTGTGGAAAACGCGTACTGGCAGAAATAACGTTTCACCCCGCAGCAAAATCTATGAGCCTGAATCCGTTGTCAGAAGTGTTGTCGTGCAGGCTATTTTTCCCGATTATTGCAGCCATAAACCAATGCTCTACTATTAATAGCCGCTCAATTGCGAGAGTTTCAGATAAGGAAGTAACCACGCCCATCCTGTATTATCGCGAAACACCAAAGCGACGTTTTTCAAAACCCTCATACAAAACTCTCAGTTGTATGGGGCAGAAGCCATAAAAATAAGGTTCTTTGTACGACCTATAAACCAATTTGCGTAAACTGACTGATTGGAAATCCTTTATATAAATAATAGTCCCATCTATGTAAAGGGTTTTCAATTGGAGTGGGTAGATTTTGGCACCGCGTGGCGGCCATTTTGTTTTGGTGACATCTGTCACATCTTTTGTTTATTATTAAATTGCTTATGCTAAATCATCTTGACAAGTTACACGATTGAACAGCACGTTCAAACTTTAGGTACTATCAAAATGGTTTTTGGCTAACGCAAACGTTGCGCGCATTATGCCCATTTGACGGTAGATGTGGTGGCCCTTCACAGTCGACTCTTCAACTTTTGGTGGCCAAATTTAAGAATACTTTTTCAGTAATCAATCAGCCAACACCCGTACGTTTAAGGAACGCAAAATTGGCCTAGAACATTGCTACGGTCCCCACCGTGCACAAAAACTCGCCATTCTACAGACTTTAACTTGGCGAATTTTGTGTCGGTACTTGGGCCTACACCCAGGAGTTCAAAGTTCATGACTATAGACAACGCCGTTTGTTCTCTGAACGAATCGTTTCGGAGAGGTCCCCAATATTGGCCGAAAAATCTTCTTTAGTAATGAGGTGCATTTTTGGATGATGAATAGCTGTGATAACAAGTACCAAAACAACACCAACCCACGAGATGTTCACCAGGTGATAATGCATGCTCAAAAAGTTACAGTTAGGTGTGAACTATATGCACCTAGACGACATGTAGTTCTACACAGCAAACGCCATTCCATTCCATTTCATCATCTTCCTGTCAATATTGAGAAACAGTTTATAAGAGAAGAGCTTAATTGGAAATACAGAAAAATGTGCTAGTTACAGAACAAATCAATAAGTAAGCCTTGAAACCATTCACTATGTATCTGTATAAAGAAAACAAATGCTGAACCTATATCAAAATTCCAAAACTAAATACCCTTTGGTATATAAGAAATAGCGATCGGCATCGTTACCCAAAAAATGTAATGGTTACAGAAATGGGTTTAGTGGGTAATCAGAAAATACTCTAAGGGAAGGGTTTCTATATTTTGTTTGCTTACAAAGTTCCTTAAAAGTCACCACTTCTCAGTATATTTAATGTACCCCCCTCCTTCCCCTTTTAAACGAGCTTAATTTTATTTAAAAGGGTGGAAAGTCCAATTTAAAGTACAAACAGTTTTATTTGAATGCAATAAAATGGCCACTAATTTAAAATTACCATAATCCCAATAGACACTCTTGGTTTGATTTAATGAACCAAACAGCATCATCTAATTCAATATCTATGCATTTCCCAAAATAAATTTGTGATGGAGAGGAATTTAAAAGTCACGAGATGAATGTCCTTTTCGTGGGAATAAATATATCGCACATTCATAACATTTGAATATTGTGAATTTTGTAGGAATTTATGCATTCCACATGTCATCAGCAAAATATTTTCCTAAACAAAATTCGAAGAAACGAAAAGAAAAAATTACTCAAAACATCGAAAACAACAACCAGGGTTATAAATCCTTTCCTTGATTTAAGTCATTCTATATTCCAACTCGCATTGTGTTTAGTTAAGTTTTTTTTTGTTGCTGTTGTTTTGGTTTTTTAAGTATTTTAAGTTTATTTTTTGTTGATTCTCCAAGTTTTGAAGACCAAAACCACAATTGTTGTACGGTATGAATTTAGATTTATGGTTTTGGTATTTCCTCTATTCAAAAATGACTGAAAACAAAACAAGGACATACAAAATTAAAAAAAAAAAAACAAGAACCAACACTCCTCGTATAGCATCGCATCTCGAAAAAGTGACACCGAACAACAAAAGCCACTCCTTCACGTTCATGTGTTGGCCAGGCTAGCTAGTGGCCCAAATGGATAGCTGGATGGCTCAATGGCTGGTTATAGGATGCAATGCAATGAATAGAACATTTTTGGTTCAAATCCAAGCAATTGGCAGTTTGATTTGTTGGTGAAAATAATTTGAAGTGAATGCCTGTGATGTGTATGGCCTATACGAGCTATATGATGGTAAATTCGGAGGTCTATTGAGAATATTTTTGAAAGCTTTGTTTTGTTGTTTTTGGAGGTATTATTGTGAGTGACAAGAATTAATTGACTGCAATATTAGAACGGGAGTATTCACAAAAAAAAACATCTCCACATGCACATGAATTACTATTTTCTAAGTCGCTTTTTGGAATATGCCACTTGAAAGATGATTTGGGCACTAAAATGGACTTCTTAATTTTTATTCAAAATTTCATAAAAAAACTTCCCGAACAGGATGACTTTTAGCTTAATACGTTTTCCAATATTTTTTAATAAAGGTATACTCACGACCACTTGAGTGTCAAATGGTTTATGGTCTGTAAAATTCCATTATTCTATAAGCCTTGTCACTTAGTGTTTGGTAATGATTTGGTGAGTTTATAAGTGACTTTGCTGCATATATTTAGGAGATCTTAAACTTATGGCTGTAGTACACCCTAGGGGCTAAAAAAAGGCTTTTTGGGGATTAGAAAAAGATTATTCAATCAGTGATTGAGAAAATGGCAGCTATGCAGCGATTTTACTATTACGTCTTCTATTTTTCAGGGCCCAAGTCCAAATTAATGAGTCCTGTAATCTTATAACTGTTTATATCAAATGAACTATGCAGAATTAAAAAAGTTCTCCAGATCAATCTACCGTCAACCAGATTGCCTAATGCCTATATTGTGATTAACGGTAGACACGCTTCCAGCATCAAGGATGTCCAAACTTTCCAAGGAGCTAACATCCACTTGGACCACTTTTCAGGTTCTTAGGCCTAATGTAAAACAAGGTATAGCTGGAAGAAGATACAGCGTCGAACGGCCACAAGTAACCTTAATGGAAGTTCCACCGATTTAGATGGCTAGGTTACGTAGAGCGCATAGAAACCACATCCATAGGACAGCGCAGTAGAGGAAGGCCGCTGAACATGTGACCTCACATCCATCGATCCTCGAGGTATTAGGCGTACCAACGTTTAAAAATGAAAAAATGGATTAAGGTAGTTTTTGCATCATTTGTAAACCAAACAAATATTAAGGCTTTTTGCGATAGGTTTGGGCAGATCTAAAATTTAAAATAAAAAAAGGCCCAACCATTTGCACCAGTTCAGTAACTTGGAGGAAAGTGTCTCCATTGATCCACCTGGCCTGGAGATTAGACTAGAAATTCCAGACAGCATGAAGAATAATGAAAATGACATTAACAAGGACAATATAAAAGCCGAAGAAGACCAAGATTTGATTCATATTGATTTGTCCGAAAATTTTTCGTCGGAGAATTCAACTCGCGTTAATAGTCCTCAGAAAAAAAGAACTAAAAAAACCAAAGAAGAAAGAATCGCAGTTTTGATGAAGCAAACAGGTGCTCAAGAAGATTTTTATAATGAAGTCAAAGCTACAATAAAAGATATGAAAAGGAAAATTGGAAGCTTCGAAGAGTATTCCAAGAAGATTTATTATCAAAAAAAGATAGACATAAGGAATAACTGGCCATCAAGGGGGAAAACTCCAACTTTATAAAGATGAATTGAATTGCAAACAAAAAAATAAACAGCGAAGCTTAAATTGTTGAAAATGACGAGGGCAATTTTCAATATCTGCCACAAACAAACGTTTTACCAACCGTCTAAAGACTCTCAAAATTTACTAACAAGCCCTGTCATCAGCCAAAAGACAAGACTGCAGAGAATACTGTCAATCAATCGAAGACATAAAGGACTCCGCGAGGCTCAAAGTTTTATCGAAGGAACATTGTAATCCTTCATTTCTAAAAAAGCCTGATGGAAAGTGGACAGCCTCACCAGGCGAATCTCTTGAGCTACTGATGAAGACGCACTTTCCGGGTTGCGAGAGTGAAAACCCCGAATCGCTTAAAACCACAGAGCTAAACGTAGCTCAAGTGGAGCAAGTCAATTCCGTTATAACCAGAGAAAATATTTTGTGGGTCATAAATACTTTTTCTCCATATAAATCCCCAGGCAAGTGCCCATGTCGTGGAGACAGGTCAAAGTAGTTTTTATCCCGAAAGTGGGTAGGCGAGGCCAAGAATCCGCTAAGGATTTCAGACCAATAAGCTTAACATCTTTTGTGCTTAAAACCTTGGAGCGCATTCTTGATAACCATATTAAAGAAATCCTAGTTGGACGACCTCTCGAAAGCTCTCAGCTGCATGTTTATCTTAAGGGCAAATCTACGGAGACTGCCCTCCATGAGTTAGTGCGTACTGTAGAACAATCAATCCATTATAAAGAATTTACTCTTGCCACCTCCCTAGACATAGAAGGTGCTTTTAACAACGCCCTTACAGAATCCATAAAAGAATCGCTCGTTAAGTTCGGTGTAGAAGACTTCATTCGAGAATGGATTATTTCCATGCTCAGTGGTAGGAAGATGCGAGCCACTCTAGGCGATACAATCGCAACAAAACACGTGGGGAACACCCCAGGGTGGTGTCCTTTCGCCTCTTCTTTGGCTTCTGGTCATGGATACAATTCTTGTTAAATTAGAGAGATGTGGAGTGAAGGCGGTAGCTTATGCTACAGGAAAGTACACCTCTGTGATTAGTGAAATCACGGAGTCAGATTTGAAGAAAGTTAGCAACTGGGCCACGAGTTGTGGACTAGGAGTTAACCAAAGTAAAACTGAACTGTTGCTCTTTACCACCAAAACTAAAGTACCGCCCTTCACGATACCTCGACTCAACGGTCAAATCCTATCATTGTCTTCCAGTGCAAAATATTTGGGAGTTATACTCGACCCTAAACTATACTGGAAACTAAATATTGAAGTACGGGTTAAGAAGGGCTGTGTTGCCTTCTACGCCTGCAGCAAAACTTTCGGCAAAAAGTGGGGACTTCAGTCGAAGATGAATTTATGGACGTACACAGCCGTAGTACGCCCTATCTTAACATATGGTTCGATTGTGTGGTGGCCTGCTCTAAGCAAAGCCTATAATATTAATAAGCTGAAGAAGGTTCAGAGAACAGCTTGCGTGGGCACCACAGCATAAGGGCCATGCGTACTTGCCCAACGGACGCCTTAAACGTTATTTTGGATCTTCTACCAATCGACCTTTTTATTAAATACAAAGTTTCCTGCAGCGCTATTATGCTGAAGGAATAAAACAGCTGGTTGTCAAAACCTTATGGTCACAGCAACACAACGAAATTGATTCCCTCAGATATTATCTCGGTAGACACTGACTACTGCACTCCTACTTTAAGCCTTAGTAAGGGTTTTGAAGTTATTTTCCCATCGAGAGAAGATTGGGAGGATGACATCGTGTCGATAGGTTTCGACACAACCATCTTTACTGACGGCTCAAAGATGGAGTGCGGAGTTGGTTTTGGGATCTTTTCTGAGTCCCTAAATGTAGCCAAATCCTTTAGGCTACCTGACTTTGCTACCGTTTTTCAGGCTGAACTGCTGGCAATAAGGGAGGCATGTAAGATACTTAAACAAAACCCAAACCAAAACCGAAATGTGGCTATCTTTACAGACAATCAGGCAACTGTCAAAGCCATTAACTCGGCCATATCCTCATCTTAATTGGTCCAGCAATGTCGCGATGAGTTCCGGGCCATAGTGGTATCGTGGGAAATGAACGGGTTGACGAGCTAGCCAGGCAAGGATCGGCCCTTCATAGCTCACTTGCGGAAATGGTTAACATTCCTGTTGGTGCTATGAAGGGTATAATCTTTTCTAGCTACCAAACTGAATCAAACCGAAGGTGAAGCAATTTACCCAACTGCCTTATATCTAGGAAGATATGGCCCACCTATAATTAAACCCGTATAAACGATCTTCTATGGAGGCCAAGGCAAGACATAGCCAGGATTGTTGCGGTTTGTACCGGACATTGGCCTATAGGAGTTCATGCAGATAAGTTGGGTATCTCTTCCAACACCTTTTGCCGTAGTTGTAGTGACCAAGGAGAAAGTGAAACGATAATCCATTTCCTCTGCAAATGTCCTGCTTTGACAAACACTAGAATGAAATACTTTGGAAAAGCATTTGTTCAAGAACTTGATGAGCTATCTGAGATAAAGATTAGAGACCTAAAGGTCAAACGAGTTTTTGGTATCAAAACGGCGCACTACAGCGCTAATTATATCTCAGGCTAGGTTGCCTTAAACTGTTGCAACAAAAATTGGAACTAAAAAAATCTGAAATTAATTTGAAGTTGTCAAAGATCTAAATCCTTTTTTTTTGGTATGGTTTTTGGTATGGCTTGAGTCAATCTTCGATGTCCGCCAACAACTGAACAAATGCTAATTTTGATAATCGAAAGTGTTTCAAAAATCTGTAAAAAATTTTAACAGATAAGCAAAGGAACTTAACTCATTCACCAACAAATTATTTTGAAGCTCCAGAGGATTGGAAGAATCCCTTAGTAGCTTTCTATTTCTGGCAACCATAATCATGTCCTCGTTGGTTTCATCTTCGGTATCTTCAAAAACGAACTCTGAGGATATCATTTTATATTTATTTTCCTGTTTGTATTATATTTTTCACACAATAACATTTAATTTGTATTTAAATTCTATTTATTGAAAAATTTTGTTCGTAACATAAAAATCAAAACATTTGCCAGTGATGGTCCAAATACCAATGTATTCCCTGCTGACTTAAAAGAACATAAAGGCCCCCCCAAACTAACTTGAAGCATTCGTAAAGCAGTTAGAGATGTTAAAACTTCAAATGGAGCGGGATGAAAAACAACGCTTTTGTCGGTGCCAAAATTTTGATATGGGACCCATCGACTGCGCCAATAATACCAGGAATTCCAGCCTGCTGGAAAAAGTGTAATTTAGCTTAAATTTTTTCTTCCTCGGAGAGTTCCATCTTTATCCATAATGTACACAGATATTCCTCAAGAAAATTTATCACTTCCTTAAGAATGATGCTAAATGTAGGCTGTGCTAGTCCCAAATTAAAATCATTCTTAACTTCTTTTTGGTAACCTCCATCAGCAAGAAACCTTAAAGTGGAAGCTAATTTTAAAATATTCTGTACTGAGACAAAACGTCTCTCAGGAAAATTTCTTTCCATTAAGTTTAAAGTATATAGAAAAGCTTCTTTATTGAGTCGGAAATACTCAAGAGGAGTCTGGCGTTTAAGCTACGCAATACCGATTTAAAAACGACACGACTAAAAAAATGACAATTGGCGTTTTAGTAAAACGACTATCGTAATAAGGGTGAATTAGTTTCTATTCAAGTGTCAAAGTGACAGTTGCTGATTTGCGAGATCCAATAAAAAAATGGGAAGATAGAGACATCGACCTGAAAAATATTTTGTTTTATGAATTTTAATATCAATAAAATGCACGACAGTGTCAAACATTACCAACAGTTGTCAAAATCGAATTCAATTTATTTATTGAGCTTAATTTTTGCGTTTTTGTGCTGAAATTAAGAAACAACTTCTCCTTCTGTTTATTTAATTCATTCGAATTACATATAATCTGCCTATACACACATAAATACTTAAAAAACTGTATTTCAATCATTCCCTGTAAGCATATTCAAGCTTATTGGAAAGCAGCACATCAATTCCGCTAGGTCTTCTTCGTAACATTGTTTTCTATTGCTCTGATGTTCCACATGCCTTCGTTCTAAATCCAGCAACCATTGAATTCGTGAAGTTTCCCAGCCGTAGTTTTCTCTAAGAAGTTTTCTTGCATTTCCAAAGATAATTTCACGATCAGATGGATAACTTTTTCCTGAAACTTAACAGAAACAAAAATCATCATCATCGTTACGTAAATGACTTAAATGTCAATTAAATGTCATTTCTTACCTCTGTCAAATAATTGATTTTTATCAAGATTTAAGCTAAAGTTTGGCCCTCCTAAAATTAAAGTTCTTCTCAAAATCATGTTGAAGGAGGGATTTTTGAAAAGCAAGGTCTTTGGAGTATTCTGATACTTCATAACTCTTCGGTCATTTGATTCCTTAGGAATCGATTGGAAGTATTGATTGCGTCCCAGCGAATCGGTATTGAATATAAACGCCTTCATTGATGACGAATTCGATGATGAAGGACTGGGTAAAGGTCGACGATTAAGATGATTGTTTATAGCTGAATTATAAGTTGACAACTCCAGGTTTTGTAGCTTGTGAGATCTTCCATGATAGATGCTGTTGATATTCTTTCGAGCGACATTCCGACGATGAGCTTTCAATTGTCTCTTACGATTCTCCATTTTTATGATGTTGTGACTTTTTCTTGAATTATCCTTACAAATTTGCTGGATCAACGTTTGATCGATTGCCAATCACTGATACTCAACAAATGAATCATGAGTTCACTCGTAGACGATACATTTATAATTGACACACAATTTAGATTGAAATTTGTTTTATTTCCGAATAGAAAAATTAATGAATTTTAAAAATTATTAAAAGCAATCTTGGATAGATAAAGAATTCGAAAGTGCTTTGTTGCAAAGATTTCGGATAAAATGTTATTAGTCAAGAATTTTTGGGTAAGTTAATCCATTTTTTTTACAGTCATAAGGGCCTAAGTTCACACTTGAAATGATGCCCCGAAAAATCATGCCGGGAAAAACTTAGGTACTAATTTTATTATAAAGGTATTCAAAATTATACTGTTTTAAAGCCAAGATATCGGTGTTGAATGCGCCTTCTTGGTAGCAGAATGTACGTTGCTTTGCTTACTTACTTACTTACTTTACTTTACTTACTTACTTAAGGTGGCCCTACAGTCCGGGGCGGACCTGGGCCTCAACCAACAAGCGTCTCTAGCCAGCTCGGTCCCTAGCTAGCTGTCTCCAGTTTCGCACGCCAAGTTGGTTGAGGTCCTCTCCCACCTGGGTGCGCCACCTGAGTCGCGGCCTTTCTCTACTGCGCCGTCCCTTGGGATTGGATTCGAAGACCTTCCGGGCTGGAGCGTTGATGTCCATCCGCCCTACATGACCTAGCCATCTAAGCCGTTGGACTTTAATTCTGCTAACTAGGTCAGTGTCGATGTACAGCTCGTAAAGTTCGTCGTTATATCTTCTCCTCCATTCTCCATCTTTGCGTACGGGACCAAAAATCACACAAAGAATTATTCTCTCGAAGCATCCTAAGACGCTCTCATCTTTCTTTGACAGGGTCCAGGCCTCAGCGCCATAAATGAAAACTGGGATGATGAGTGTCTTATAGATGGTGATTTTAGATGCTCGAGAGAGGACTTTACTTCTCAATTGCCTTCTAAGTCCAAAGAAGCAGCGATTTGCAAGAGTTATTCTTCGTTTAATTTCAGCACTAGTGTCGTTGTCTGCATTAATAGCGGTGCCTAGGTAGACAAAGTCCTTAACTACCTCAAAGTTATAGCTGTCCATGGTGACGTTTTGTCGAAGACGTCGTCGTTCAGTGTCCTTTTTTGATGACAGCATATACTTGGTTTTGCCCTCATTGACCTTAGTGGTCATCTTCTTCGCTTACGTCACAATGCTCAAAAACGCTCCACTGACATCACGCTTTGATCTTCCAATTATGTCAATATCATCTGCGTATCCGAGTAATTGGATGGACCTTTGGAAGATTGTGCCTCTAGTGTTGACGGTTGAGTTTTGCACAATTCTATCCAGAACGATGTTGAAGAAATCGCATGACAGTGCATCGCCTTGTCGAAAACCTTTTTTGACATCAAATGCATCGGTAAGATCTTTTCCAACCTTGATAGAGCAGCGTGCATTCTCCATCGTCATTCTGCACAAACGGATGAGTTTTGACAGGGATGCCAAAACTAGACATTGCTCGGTAGAGCTCTTCCCTATAGATGCTGACATACGCGGCTTTAAAATCGATAAAGAGATGGTGGGTATCGATTTGAAGCTCCTGGGTTTTTTCCAAGATCAGCGGTAGTGTGAATATTTGGTCGATAGTGGACTTTCCTGGTCTGAAGCCACACTGATAAGGCCAATCAGGTTGTTGACGAACGGCTTCAGACGTTCACATAATATGGCAGAGAGGATCTTATACGCAATGTTAAGGAGACTGATGCCTATGTAGTTGGCGCAGTTTAGAGGGTCTCCTTTCTTATGTATCGGGCACACTATGCTGAGATTCCACTCATCGGGCATGCTTTCTTCCGACCATATTTTGCAGATGAGTTGGTGCATGCTCCGTACCAAGTCATCGCCTGCTGCTTTGAATAGTTCGGCAGTGATGCCGTCAGCTGTTTGACTTAAGTTAAGATATTGCTATCTTCACTTCGTCAAGGTCGGGTAGGCGGAATTGTTGATCTGCGTCGCCGAGGTTGAGTGGTTCTATCTCCCTTTCAGCGGAATTCAGTTCGTCATCGCCGTTATATAATTTGGAGAAGTGATCTTTCAATATTCTCAGCATCGACTGCGGTTCTACTACGATGTTCCCCTGATCGTCTTTACAGGCTTCGGTTCGTGGCTGGTACCCTTGGGAGGTTTTTTACCTTTTGGTAAAATTTACGAACCTCATTCCTGTTGTGACATCTCCTCGATCGCGCGCTTCTCATGCTCTCTTTTTTTCCGTCTAAAAAGCCGGTGTTCCTCTCACCTGTTCTGCTCGTAGAACTCGCGAGCAGCTCTAGTCCTTTTGTGCAGCGCCGTTTTGTATGCCTCTTGTTTCGCTGCGTGCGCTTGCCGGCATTCGTCGTCAAACCAGGGGTTTCGCTGTGGTGGCCGTGTGAAACCTAGCACTTCAAAGGTGGCATCTCTGATGGCTGCAAGGCAATGTTGCCACTGGTTTTCAATGCTTAATGCAGGAAGCACAGGACTCCTTAAGAGGTTATTAGAGACGCGATCGTTGCTTTGCTACTAAGGACATTTTGGCCGCTTCATTGTTTCAATATGCACAAAAGTCCATTGACATTACGCTAAGTTCTTCCAATTATGTCAATGTAATCATCATATTGCCTCTAGCGTTGACGTGGGTACTCTTCATTATTTTTCAAGGACCTTTCAGGTTATTGAAGATGGGCTTTACGACACAGAAGATTTTGCCAGCCATGTTAAGTAGACTGATTCCTCTATAGTTAGTGAGTTTTAGATGGTCTTCTTTTTTCAGTATCGGGAAGGCTCCAGCTGCTTTGAACTGCTAGACATTCAAGCCATTTGCTTAAGCCGCTATGTAAGACTTCAGCTTGGATACATACATACATATATCAATATTTTCTTCGCCTTAGTCGGGGTTGTTGGCTTTCGTCTGCTAGCGGAATTTTGTTTGTCGTCACCGTTATACAGACTGAAGTGGTCCTTCCATATTCTCAGCATTGACTGCGGTTCTGCTAAGATGTTTCCACGTTTTGAAATCAATAGAAATCAAATACAAAATTAAGTTTAAGAAATCAATAGAAATCAAATAAAAAATTAAGTTTAAGAGTTGATATGCATATCAAAACCCGATCTGATAAAGTGGCTTTAAAGCTGGAATCTCAATCGAATATTAAAGTGGAAAGAAGAAATCAAAGAAGAAAAGTTAAATCCCTCAGTTGTCTTTTATGCCTGCAGCAGAATTATCGTAGGAAAATATTGTCTAAGCCTTAAAACAATCCCGTAGGTTTACACTACCATTGAAAGGCCAATATTAACGTGTAAGATATTAGATTTTAACCCAGTAGCAGAACCTCAAGGAAGGACTGGATCGATAGTATCTGTCTTTACGGAAGTTTCCAAAACGGGAGAGGAGATGGGGTCTTTCATCTTTGCATGTATTTCTGCCCTAAAAAGATCATTAAAGCTTTCAGATTACTGTAGTGTCTTTCAAGAAGAAGTACTGACAGTTTTTGAAGCCGCTAAGGATTTTTCTTCAAACAATTTGAAAGACAAAGGCTTAAACATATATATTGACAGCCAAGCAGCAATCAAAGCCATATCTGCCACTGTCACAAAGTCAAGACTGGTACAGCAATGCCAGAGGAATCTTCGTTTACTCAGCAAACCAACACTGTTACCATCTTTAGGGTTCCAGGACACTGTGACATTAACGGTAATGAAAAGGCAGACGAATTGGTCAAAAAAGCATTAACGGTCTGTTTAATAGAGCAGGATAATGAACAAATCCACCAAAGTTTCATTGAAGTCTCCTAACAGCTGGTGGGCAGTTCTTGAAACTTGCAGAGTTTCTAAGAATCTATAGTCAAAAATTTCCAAAGGTAAAACAATATTCCTTTTGCAATTAGGTAGGCCCTAGATGTCGTTACTAATAGGTATCCTTACCGGTCACAACTCATTGGATAACCACATGAACTAATTGGATATCTGCTCATCCGATTTTTATAGAAGATCTGACGACCAGAAGACCGAGGAAGACTTTCTATGCGAATACCCAAGCCTACCCAAAAGAAGAATGATAATTTTAGGAAATTACTTTTTGGACGACTCATGCAACGTTCCGTCCTTGACACCTAGAGACATTCTTAAATTTTTTCCAGAAATCAGAATGTTTCGGTGAGGTGCCCTCAACCTAAATCCTCACGAACCTTCCTATACTGGGGAGAACAGTGGATCCAAAGACGAAGTGAGATTTTTTCGGGAACTTTACAAATACATCACTCCATAAAACCAAACCTAACCTAAGCTGCAATCAGACTAAGATTACTAAAAATCTCCGGAAAAGTATAATTTAATTACCAGGTTTATGCATATCCTTTTGTCAGAATAGTAAATTCGTCAATATTTGGAAAAAAAGTCCATGTGAAGAAATTAATTCTATATTAAGTTCAAGTTCAAAAATACTTGACTTTCTCTTAGTTAAATTAAATTTTAATAATAATAATCCTTAAATCCTTTAATTTCTGTCAATCATTCACAAAAATAAAATAAAACTTAAACTCAAGCTAAACTCCTTCAAAAGTAAAATACGCCTTTAATTTTTAAACTCTTTAAAATCCAACATCATCACCATCATCAAAACGAGCGTCAGCATTCAACCAAAGTCGAAAAAAAAGTATGGTGTCTTTCATCACACACTCTTCAACCTCTAGTCATTGCACAGTTTTTTTTAGATAGACTTTCAACTTCTCTAATGTTGACTTGAAGAAGAAGAAAAAAATACACAGAATAACCGTTACAAGGACACCTAAAGCAAACATACCCTCTAAACCTATTCCTCTATGCAAAAAACATATCTAACTTATACCCGTTGCCGTAACCGTTAACGTTACCGTTACCCACCTGCCTTTGGTTGCCTTTTGGTTTTGAAAAATAAAAAAAAAAAAAAACTTCGAAATAAAGTCAAAACGTTCCGTTCCGTCCAACACCAACACTTATGACTTTATTTCATCTTTTTGCCATGAAAATAATTAAATGTGCCCCCAGGCGCTTAAATTCATTTCCCGCTCATTTTTTTCATTTCTTTTTCGTCCTCCCTATCGCTCCTGCCTGTATAAAGGATATTTTTCCCTTCCCTTTCCCTGCATCCTTCATCCTATAAAATGAAAAATCCCATACTATCCCATAAGGAACACACAGAAAAAAAGGACGAAAAACTGTCGCCTATCATGGGAATCTGAAGGAAAACATAGAGGCGGGAAAAAAAGGATAACAGAAAAAAAAGGAAAATAAATAAAAGAAAACGGAACGATGACAACGTTCCGAAAAATTTTAATATGAAAATCTTGTGCCAACGGATGCTGCTGCTATGCTGCACCACACACCGTTGTTGGAAATGCAATTTTCCATTATGATCCTTTATGGAAAAAAAGGAGCAGCAGCGTCGTCGTCGGTATCAGCATCAGAGTCAGAGCTAGCGCTAGCGCCAGCGGGTAGCGCAAAGGCAAGGAAGGCTCTGGGTCTACATCTACATCCCTACACGTCTACATGGCATGATTATGATATGTTACCCTTATATGGGATTTTCAGCTCAATCCCACTTCTGAATATTTGTAGGATTGTAGGTGGGATATGAGGGAATTATGAACGAAATTAAGTTTAAAGATCTAACCTTATATTTTTTTGTGTTTGTTTGTTTGCTTGTTTGTTTTTCCTTACTTGGTCTGGTTACTTGGACGGGGTGGAGGAGAAGAAGGAGGCCTTAAGGGTTGGTTTTTCTTTCTTTTTTTTTTTAGTAAACTAGGGTAGTCTCTCAAATGGATCAAAGAAAGTTCACTTTGCCCCGTTCTCTGTCAAGTTCGTTGAAGCAATTTACTTGAAAACTGTTTTATTTTTATTTTTATTTTTTGTTTGTTTCTTTTTGATTTTTTCTTTTCCTTAGGATGTTTTGGTTTTTTCTTCTTCTTATTCTTCTTTTTATTTTTTGTTGTATTTTACTGTTGTTTGCCTTTCGGTCAAAGTAATGACTGAGTAAACTTTCGGGTTGAGTAGTTTATTCATGGGGTATCATTTTATGTGATTTAACTTGACTTAGGACTCAGGACTCAAGACTCAGGATATATAACTAATGGTTGGCTGTCAAGGAGTAAGATCTGCTGTGAAAGCAGAAGAAGACGATGACGACGAAGTAAAAGTAGGAAAAGAAGAAAGAGAAGAAGAAGCGGAGCATAAAGTTCTTTTTGGGTTATCGCACTCGAGGGGAATCAATGTATGGTAGGGTTGTTAGTAGTATTCTAAGTGACTGAGAAGCTAAGAGTGAGCTACGTGACTTTGACCATCTTAGGATATGTTTTTTTTCTTCTTCTTCTTGTTTATTGGAAAGTAAGGGATAGGAGGATTTTTTGTAATTTTGAACTTGAAATAAAAGGATATTACAACACGAGGCAAACACATCATTCCTATGTTTAAGTTGAACGATTTTCAGAAGTTAGAGTGTTCGATATTCTATTTTCCGTTTGAGTACAAAAACGTTAAAGTTTTCTTATTTTTTCTGTTTTTGTTTGTGTTTTTCTATCGGTGGTTAAAAGTATAACCAAGGATTGAATACCCTTTGTTTATATGATTTGTAATGAGAAATGTGTGTTTTTTAACAAGAAATGTCGAATCAAGGAATGCCATCATGGGATGTCTTAGATTAGTAGAAAATTAGAATTAATTGTTTTAGCTGTTTGTTGAAAAGATTTATGGATAAAAGGATAGGAATGACTTGAAGGATTTAAATTCTTTACGCGTGCCGTTTTTTTTATTTGGAAAAAGTTTTTAAAGAGTTTTTTTGATTTAGAGTTTAATTTTTTTTTTGTTGAACGAGAACTATTAATATGAATTGAACTATTAATTTTTTGATGAAGCAGTAGAAAATTCTTTAAAGAGAAGTTGCTAACTTATTGACCTTCATGTTTTAGAGTAAAATACGTAGTTCTAAATTTCTTAGACTTATGATTCAAAATTAAATACAAATCACTGAGATTTATTGATTTGTAAATAAAAGTGTCCACGACAACAATGTTCTTATTCCTCCTTAAAAAAACTGAAATCAATTGATATCGAAGAAACTTACTAAAAACCGCAGATTTTGAAGAAGTGATTTACTTACTTAGGAGAACAGGCTACAGTTTAAATTTTGTTGGTTGGTTCTGAAACATTCCATTTATACGTAAAATTTCTGAAATATAAGTTTGTTGGAAACAAATTTCAATGATATTCATTTAATTTAATTTGCTTTTAATTAAAAATATATAAAAAGAAAATATGTGGCACAGCAGCCCTTAGAAAACCAGGCCCAGTGGCTTACAACTCTCAAAAATTCCTGTGTGTGAGTCATGACAGGGATGGGCGGGTAAGACAAGTCTGGACGGCTAATTTGAGAAAGGAATTTTTATGAGAAGAATAACTCTTGGAGAATTTGTTAATCCCTCGCAAGAGGCAGTATTCGTGAAAAAACCTTTAAGGTGGCACATGCACAAGGATTGAATCATTTTTAAAGCTAGACAAAAATTCGTTAAACTAACCTACTTAACCAACATTTATAACTAACTTACTGGCCCCATACGGGCACTCTAGGTTAAACTATAATACTTAATTCGAATGATTTTCGGTCCTAAGTCTTACGCACTAACCATTATGCCACGAGTACGCTTATACTCTCAAGATTAGAGTCTCCTCTTACTTTTGAAGAAGTACCGAATTTGGGAAAAATAACTTACTAACAAACTGTCATTACTTTTAAGCCCCCGTGCGAATACAGTGTTAGAAAAGTTAGTATTACAGTAAAAACTTATTCTTAAAAAATCCATCTTCCACAAGTCGGTACACTTCGAAAACTGATATTTTAGTTCGTTTTCTTACATCAGAAATAATGCATTTAAATTAAGAGGTATCTTTCCTAATTTGTTTTAAAGGTCTGAGTTTCTACTGTTGAATTTTCGGACTTTCTGAAAATATTTTAAGTTCTCTTAAACTTATATGAAAGTATAGAAAATAGAAGCATCAAAATGAATGTTCTATATTTTGGTTTTACTAAGCCTTGCTTTTTTAGACGAATTCATAAAAGATTTTCGAAAACAAAACATACAAAATAAGTTGGGATGCGACCCACACTTAAAAAGCTGATAATTGATCACTTTCCATTCGCTCCCGTCTGTCGATTTTTTTAAAACTGTTTCAAAATATTAGTAAGAATATTTTGCATGAGATTAAAAAAATTGAAGTCAATATTTTTCCTTTTTCTCATTATACTTGAATTGAAAACCATTTCTTATCAGTTTTTTAATGGTTATTGCAGATTTTCTTGTTTTGTAAAAAAGAATTTTTAATGGTATTTTTTCTAAAGAATAATGTAATAGATAGCAAAAATAATTTGCTTATAATAAAATAACTTTGATTTCAATATCTGCTTTCTTTCCCCGACATTTTAGTCGAAAAATAGTTTTTATTTCTTTTAAATAAAATAAACGGTGATTTTTTAAGAGCTTGAGAACTTTAAAAAAAAACGCATCCATTCTTTATTTGAAACGTTAGATTGGTCCATGACATTTACTTTTTGAAGATAATTTCATTTAAATGTTGACCGCGGCTGCGTCTTAGGTGGTCCATTCGAAAAGTCCAATTTTGGGTAACTTTTTCGAGCATTTCGGCCGGAATAGCCCGAATTTCTTCGGAAATGTTGTCTTCCAAAGCTGGAATAGTTGCTGGCTTATTTGTGTAGACTTTAGACTTGACGTAGCCCCACAAAAAATAGTCTAAAGGCGTCAAATCGCATGATCTTGGTGGCCAACTTACCGGTCCATTCCTTGAGATGAATTGTTCTCCGAAGTTTTCCCTCAAAATGGCCATAGAATCGCGAGCTGTGTGGCATGTAGCGCCATCTTGTTGAAACCACATGTCAACCAAGTTCAGTTCTTCCATTTTTGGCAACAAAAAGTTTGTTAGCATTGAACGATAGCGATCGCCATTCACCGTAACGTTGCGTCCAACAGCATTTTTGAAAAAATACGGTCCAATGATTCCACCAGCGTACAAACCACACCAAACAGTGCATTTTTCGGGATGCATGGGCAGTTCTTGAACGGCTTCTGGTTGCTCTTCACTCCAAATGCGGCAATTTTGCTTATTTATGTAGCCATTCAACCAGAAATGAGCCTCATCGCTGAACAAAATTTGTCGATAAAAAAGCGGATTTTCTGACAACTTTTCTAGGGCCCATTCACTGAAAATTCGACGTTGTGGCAGATCGTTCGTCTTCAGTTCTTGCACGAGCTGTATTTTATACGGTTTTACACCAAGATCTTTGCGTAAAATCTTCCATGTGGTCGAATAACACAAACCCAATTGCTGCGAACGGCGACGAATCGGCATTTCACGGTCTTCAGCAACACTCTCAGAAACAGACGCAATATTCTCTTCTGTACGCACTGTACGCATTCGTTTGGTTGGTTTAATGTCCAATAAAGTAAACTGAGTGCGAAACTTGGTCACAATCGCATTAATTGTTTGCTCACTTGGTCGATTATGTAGACCATAAATCGGACGTAAAGCGCGAAACACATTTCGAACCGAACACTGATTTTGGTAATAAAATTCAATGGTTTGCAAGCGTTGCTCGTTAGTAAGTCTATTCATGATGAAATGTCAAAGCATACTGAGCATCTTTCTCTTTGACACCACGTCTGAAGTCCCGCGTGAGCTGTCAAATACTAATGCATGAAAATCCTAACCTCAAAAAAATCACCCTTTACAATGTGATTACTATAAGAACTTCATCTTACGTTGGAACATATTTGCCAAGCTTAAGAAATCCAACGATTTGAATGACAAAATCCAATTTTGTAAGCTTCGTAAAGAATTCATTGTTCTCAGTAAATTCTCGCACAGAAATTATGTCATGAAAGCTGAGGTAAACTTAAAATGCTACCCAAAGCGATTCTGGTCCTTTATCAATTCTAAATAAATAATAAGAAAACAAATTGGGATCCCCAACTCTATGAGTTTTAAAGGTGAAGAATCTACTGAGGTTAGTTAGAACTAACTTTTTGATCAGTTTTTTTGAATCCGTATACTCTAACGCTCAGGAATATGCTTTCATTCCTTCTTATGATCAGCCCAAAGTGGATATTGGGTCCATACAGCTTAATTCTGTTGATGTTTTAGAAGGATTACAAAGTCTCAGACCCAACGCTAAGCCTGGTGTGTTTGGCATTCCTGCGATTGTCTTAAAACCATGCTCTAATTCTCTTTGCCTACCTCTGCTTATTATTTCTTATTATTCCTATTTTTAAATCGGGTTCTAAAAACAACGTTGAAAACTATAGGGGAATTTGTAACTTATCTGCCAATCTTAAACTTTTAGAAAGTTTAATTAAAATAAAACATGATTTTCTTGTGAAGGAACATGTTAGTAGTGCCCAACAAGTATTTATTTCTGGTAGATCGACCGTTACTAATTTAGCTTGTTTTTCTTCTTTCGTGGTTGAATCCATTGAAACCCAAAGCCAAGTTGATGCTATTTATACTGATTACTGACTTAAGCAAAGCCTTTGATTCTGTATGTCACAATATATTGCTTCGTAAACTTGAAGTATTCGGCATACACTAAAGTCTACTTTAGTGGATCGGCTCATTCCTAATATGTAGAGTGCAAGAAATAAAAATAGAGGCATATACTTCAAGGCCTATTAGATGTACTTCAGGTGTCCCTCAAGGTAGTCATCTTGGTCCTTTGCTGTTTAAAATATTTATTGATGATATTGTCAACCATATTAGTTTTAGCCAATGTTTAATTTATGCTTATGACCTCAAACTATTTTCGAAAGTAACAAGCGACTAAGACTGCATTAAACTTCAAATCAATTTAGATAGCTTATAATGTTGGTGTTAGCCTAAAACTTAACGTTAAAAAATGCTTTGTTATTTCTATCTCCAAGAAACATTTTATTTACGAGTATCCTTACTCTCTAGGATCCAGACACCTTCAAAGAACTTTTAAAGTTAAAGATCTAGGGGTTACATTCAATCATAAATTTTCTTTTGTTCCACATGTTGATGCCATCGTCGCCAAAGCTAACTCAAAGTTAGGATTTATAAAAAGAAATTCAACTCATTTTTCCAAACCCTACACATTTATTGAGCTCTATAATACTTTAGTAAGATCTATTTTGGAATATGCTGATGTCGAAAGATTCAAAATCGTTTTACAAAGTATGTTTTTTATAAAAAGCATTGGAGTTTCTGTCCAAACTGCATAGGCAGGTAAAGCCTTCTTGGTCTGCAGATGCTCAAATCTCGAAGAACTATTCATAATATAATTTTTGTGCGTGATATTATAAGCTACCATATTAAATGCGATACCTTACTGTCTTTAATTTGTATTTATACTCCAACAAGACCGTTGATGGACAGACACCTTCTTTTTCAACCTAGACATAGAACAAATTACGGAATGGATGAACCAATTTCAAAGTCAGTTAGGGAGTTCAAAGAAATGCATGGACATCTTGTTCTTTCATTTTCCAGAATAAAAAATAATAATAATTTCTTGTATTTACTTATTTGTAAGAATATAATTTCATTATTATTTAATGTTAACTTTATTTACCTAATTAATTCTAAAGTACTCTGTGGAGCTTGTTAATCGTAGGTGAAATAAATAAATATCATCCTTTTTTCACGAGATATTAGAATCGAGCATCAGTTTTTGCCAAAATTGTGCATTATATTTTGTAGATTTATATTTTTTATTAAAAAACTGATTTTTCTGAATTCTGAACTTAAAACTTATTTTTTATAAAAAAAACATTTGTTTGAAGTCAATATCTTTAATTGTTCCCAAAATATTTGAGTCGAATATTTATCTAAATAATTTTTAAGACTATTTTTTTTATAACTCGATGCTTATAATTTTTAACTTCCCATAGGAAAATATTGTAATGGGTGCGATTTGTCAAATTGAAAATTTTGACATTTCTCGACGTTTCAAGGTCCCTAAAACTTTTACGTCTAAAATACGATTTCAACTCCAAAACAATTTTGTGCAACGAAGAATAATGTTTTTGAAATCTGATAAAATTTTGAGAAAAATCGAATTGATAGTTTTTTACAAAAAAATAATAACCTACAAGAAAATTAATAAAATTTGGTAAAAATTGATTTTCGACTCAAACATCTTTTCAAAACTTTGAGATATTGGCTTTAGTTTAATTTTACCTTTCAAAAAATATTGTTGTTAACATTCAGTAAAATTTTGAAAAAATTCGAAGTGACAGTTTTTGTACAAAAAATTAAAAACCTAAATAAACTTAACAAAATTTGGTAAAAATTGATTTTCGACTCAAATATCTCTTCAAAAATTTGAAATATTGGTGGAAAAAATTCAAATTGACAGTTTTTTACAAAAAATAAAACTCGAAAAAAACAATACTAAAACTTGGTAAACATTTACTTTCGACTCAAATAGCTTTTCAAAAATTAAAAATTTTGGGTTCAAACTTATTTTATTTCACAGAAAATATTGTTTTCGATATTCAGTAATTTTTATATAAAAATCCAACAGTTCTTTTTTTCATAAAAATTAAAATCTCCAAAAAATAGTACACAAATTTTGTAAAAATTGATACGAGTACATATAGACAAACTTTTCAGCAAGACAAATCGACAGACGGGATGGGAAGTTATCAGTGTGGGTCGCATCCCAGCCTCTTTTTTTTGTATATGTTTTTGAGAGTGTTTATAACGTTCGGGTTCATATTTTGATTTTCTAGAGATGTCCATATTGTTTCGTGTTCAACGCTGTGAAATGCTTTACTGAAGTCTATGAATAAAAAGCATATTGGTTGTTGAAATTCATTGCACTTTTCTATTAGTTGATTCATCGTCTGTAGGTGGTCTGTTGTTGAGAAACCTTCTCTGAATCCAGCTTGTTCCCCAGGTTGTTTATTGTTAAAGTCTTACTCATAGGTCTATAGTTGTTCAAATCGTCTTGTTTTCCTTTTTAATGTATAAGTGTAATGGTTGATTCTCTCCATTGCTTAGGGATTTGCTGAGTTCTTATGATTTCGTTAAACATAAATGATAAGATTTCGGAAAGCGATTCTTTCCCGTATATTTCATTTCACGTTCGTACGTCCGTACGTCCGTACGTTCGCGACTTTTTTTTCGTTGTGAATAGCTCAAGAACCAGAAGAGATATCGACTCCAAATAAATTTTGTTATACAGATAATAAGGCAGAACGATGCTGAAAGGGCTCTCAAGAAAATTGCGTGTGTGGTTTTTTTTACCATAGCAGTTTAAAAAAAAAGTTGAAAATTTTGGTTAACCCTAAATATCTTACGAACTAAAAACGTTAGAGACTTGAATTAAATTTTATATAATTAACTGTAACGTGATCTCAAAGAAGTTTATTTTTTGAAAAAAATCTATCTAACGGTTTTTTTTATAAATCAAAAAAACTGAAAAAAAAAATTTGTCACCTCCAAAATTTAACGACTTAAATATAATTTCATCTCCAAAACAATTTTGAGCAACGGAGAACAATGTTTTTGAAATCTGATAAAATTTTGAGAAAAATCGAATTGACAGTTTTTTTTATAAAAAATAAAAACCTAAAAAAATGTATAAAAGTTGGTAAAAATTGATTTTCGACTCAAATATCTTTTCAAAAGTTTTAGATAATGGCTTCAAACTTATTTAGTTTACAGAAAATATTGTTTTCAATATTCAATGAATTTTATATAAAAATCCAACAGTCCGTTTTTTCATAAAAAATAAAATCTACAAAAAATAGTACGCAGATTTGGTAAAATTGATACTAGTACCTACATATAGCCAAACTTTTAAGCAAGACAAATCGACAGACGGGATGGGAAGTTATCAGTGTGGGTCGCATCCCAGCCTCTTTTTATTTTCTGTTTCTCATCTGAGGAAAGTGTCCTGACATTGAAAGAACAGATCTTTAGAGTTCCGTGTTGGTTCTTGTGGGTACAGTTTTCTGTTTCATTGTTTTTATATGAGGGGTGTTGATCTACTCTTCCCATGGTGATCAACCGGGTTGGAAAGGATTTTTGTTTGTTTTGGTTAAGTCCGAAATTTTATGTTGACGCATGGTCTTCATATTTCGTCTGGTTATTGTTGAGTAGAAATTGACATTTGTTATTATATTCTTTGTTTTGTTGTTTCGAGGTTTGTGGGTCATTGCATTTTTCTAAAAATTCGTTAGCGGTTTTTGTAGTAAGAAATTTTCTTATTGGATTTGTCGGTTGTTTCTTGGGGTTAATTTCGGTTGATCCTATTATAACAGATTTTGTCTTATTACAGTGTATTTCTTTATTCTTTGGTTATTCTGTTGGTGAGCTTTCATTCGATCGTATTCTTTTCCTTGGATTTTCTTGTTCGTTTCCTGTCCAAACTTTTCCATCTCCAACGAGTTCGTTAAATTTAAAATAAGCCCTCTTTCCTTCTCTCTTTAACTCTAACAGTTTTGGGATAAAGGTTTCCAAGCTTCAACAATTGATTTGTGAAAATCTTCCGTCATAGTAAAATTTGCCCCTCCAACTTTTTTCCCAATAAAACTTGTTGTTTTTTCTCAAAGTTTTTGAAAACTAGCCGGATTGGTCTTATTTTTCCTTCGCTTTTTTGCCTAAGTGAAAGCAGCTTGCAATGTCCGTTTCTTCAACTTTGAATTGGTCATTCGATTTATTTACGAGTATTTGGTCAAGTATCATTGATAGAAGTTCTTCTGAGGTCCGTTAACTCTCTTCTAACCTGAAAGTAATCAAATTATTATTTCTCATAGTTAATTCCAGTTGAGTTACTTGCTTTTCATGCCTAGCACAGGTAGCTTCTTGTTGCTCAATTATTGCTCCTTGAGTCTCAACGATTTTCGTGAGATATTTAGGGTTAACCAACATTTTCACCTTTTTTAAACTGCTATTGGGAAACAAATTATTTAAAGTTGATATCTCTTCTGGTTCTTGAGCTATGGACAACGAAAAAAACGCCGGGAACGTCTTTCTGAAAATCTTTTATTTCGACTCTATAGGGACCTTGAAACGTCGAGAAATGTCAAAATTTTCAATTCGACAAATCGGACCCATTACAAAAACTTCCTATGGGAAGTTAATAACGAAATCAAAAATCAAAACCTAAAATGCTAAAAATGCAATGAAAACCTTTTCTTAAAAATGGAGTGTGAGATGTTCAAATTTTTAGACTTATGGTAATATGGATCTTTATTAATTTTCTCAAGTCAACTGTTTATATAAAAATGAAATCAATTTCCTTATCAATGTCACCTTTCAGGACTTAATTAACTTTTTATTTTTAACACAAAAAAATGCATATTTAATATTGATGTTCATTTTTATATATTCAAACATAAATATATAGAAAATCTATTCTTATAAGTTGAATCAAAAAATACAATTAACTTCCCAAGTTGAAGCTTTCAAATAAGAACATCAACATTTTTCTTTTTCACGCAAACACAAACATCTTTTCTCTGTTCGAACAGCACCAGCGATAGCATGACAAACAGGAAATCGCCAATTAATTTGCATTTTTACACCTCCTGGCGGCAGCGGCGGCGGGAACTAAGGCGCTGTGCGACAGCAGCGTTGTTGAAAAGCCATGATTCTCATTATTTGCATCGGAAAATAATGGTAAGGAATCCCCCAAAAAAATACATTACGCCACGTCTTGCGTCGCGTCGCGCCAAGCTCCAAGCACCAAGGAGTCATGCTACTACACAGCCAGCCTATAATATCCATTGAAATGATGGCCTCATTGTTATTCATTCACTGAAGGACTCTCCATAATCGGATGAAAGACGCCTCCGGAATGGTTGTCATTTTAAGATGAAGATCCCATCTTTGCTTTTCTTTCATAAAGACGGAAGACGACAGGGAGACGACACGGGCACGAGCATCGCAAGGATATAGGCGCGTGAGATGAAGATGAAGATAGCGATAGCGTAAGGATATAGGAAGATGGAAAGCATTCCTTCACAATTTTATCATTTAAAATGAGGTTTCTGCTACTAAAGGGATGGGAAAAAGAAGTGGTGTTGGTTTGGGGACAGACCGGAAAAGCGAGGAGTGATTTTTGGTATGGAATACGGTACAAGAACTACCATCATTTGAATAAGGAATTCATCGAGGTGCGATGGCACTAATGACCATTTTGCAATTAACTTCGGCTTTCGAACGACTACGAGGACGACGACGATAATGACGACAAAAAAAGGACATTGAATTGAATGGCTATAACGACTACCATACCGACTCGATGGCATAATATATGGGGATGGTTGAAAGCTGATTTATGGATTTTGGGAATCTTCCAGATGCCAGATTTTTTGTTGGCACCACTTTGCATTTCATTTGAATTGCAATGTTTTAATTCTCTTCTTTTTGTTTTTGGAGTTTTTGTCATTCGTTTACTTTTGTTTGTTTGTTATTTTTGAATACGGAAACCACAATCAAGGAAGTGTTGATTCTTATTAGATTTCCAGGTGGACGGATGTATACTTTTTTTCGTCTTTAATTTTAAGGAAGTTGAATAATTTGACAGTTGAAGTAGAAAAGATGTTATTTTTGCGTTCCTTTTTCTTCGACAAAAATAGTCCCTAATTAATTGTTTGGCTTTGTGGGTTTTAATTTTAGACTTTAATCAGAATTTTAAAAAGGTGATTAAAGGAAAAAACTTTGTAATTTTTAATTATTTATTCGAACTTTGAATTTCGTCTTGATTGATACCCTTCTAATTTTTGTCCTTAAAACAATAAAGAATAAAAATTGTTGACCTTTGATGGAAGAAATTTTGTTTTTTTTTATATTATTCAAATTCCAAAAATGTGTGTTCCGAAGATATTTCAACACCTTGCAAGTTTTCACTGTGGTAGAAACAAGGTTAATTTCAAGCCTAAATTTACAAGAGGATGAGATGAGAACAAAATTGATAACTTATCATAAGTACTCTTTTTAAACAACATACGATAATTATTTTATTGCAATAAATCAATTTGTCATTTAAAAAAAAAAAACACTTGAAAAATATCCAATCAATAAGAAACAAAGTAACATCTTATTTTTGTCCAGATATTTGGGACTTCTCTTGCAATAAAGCCATATTCGCTTCAGTTTTGTGGTAGCGTCTTGTTGAAACCACATATTCTATGAGTCATATTTTTTGCAATAGCAAGCAAAACAATCGATAACCATGCGACCATAACGGTCCGAAATGACGAAGACAGTTGGTTCATCGTCTTCGTTTTCGAACTAAGGTCCAATTACACCTCCAGGCGTTTTGAAGGTTTTCAAAACCGCAAATACGACAGTTTTGTTTATTAACTTACCCACCGAGTGTTTACCGGCTTATATCGAACAGCCGAATCTTCTTATGTGCATTACTATTCCAACGAGGCCCTATACAACGGGGCTCGAATCAACAGAATTGACAATTTCGTGATAAAACTCGTTCGAGGTCACATTGCAAGAGCTATGTCTTCGACCAACAATTTTATTTTCGGGGCGTTCTATCCGAACGACGAGTATTTTGAGAGTGCACGCTTGAGCGGCTTCATTCCACCGAACATTCCTCTTTTTAGACAAATGCGGTCTGATACAGGATAGATTGGCAGTTCCGTTAATCTACCACGTCAGACGAAGAACCGTGGATAGGCGACTCCCGTACAGTCGGGACGTCATGGCACAAGGCGGAGCGGAGCTCCTTCGGTTCAGTAGGGCTGTGTCCGAACGGGACCGAACTGATAGGGTGAAGCAGGAGAACCAGTTTTGGTGGCTTCAATCGGCACTTGATATTGGGTAGTCGGGATGGGGTTTTAAGCCTTGGCCGGCTTTCATACTTGTTTTATAGTTTTAGGGTTTAGTTTTAAGTAGAATAGGCATGGTGGCACAAAAAGAAATAGAAAAAAAAAACAATACAAAAAATACAAAAAATACAAAAAAAAATTTAAAAAAAAGAACATTAAGAACAATAAAAAAAAGAAAACATGGAATTAAAATAATAAAAAAAAAGACAACAAAATATGAAAAACAAAAATGTTAGATAGTTAGATTTGCTGCTCTTGTTCTAGTTTTAAGTAGTTTATAGGTAGAATAGGTAGTTTAAGTTAGTTTTAAGTTTTATTTAAGGACCTTATTTTAAGTAGTTTGTAAGTAAAAATAAATAAAAAAGGTTATTGATATTAGTTTTTTTTTCAAAATTTTCTAATAAAAACAAAACAAATAAAATTTGAATTGAAGTAAAATAGATCTTAAGGCTTAGAGTGTCCGTATGGGACCATTAAGTTAGTTGTAAGTTATGGATAATTAGGCTAGTTTTATGAATTTTTGTCTAGCTTTAAGATAGGTTTAAGAATGAATCAATAAAAATTAATTTAAAAAATCGAAATCTTTCGAAAAATCGCCGTCTAACGCCTTTTGTTCAAGCACCCATTCGACGTATCTACGACGTTGGCTTCAGCTGGCTTCAGTTGTTATGTGAGCTGGACTTTATATGGATGTAGGTGTAGATGCATTTTTGCAAAATGCGCCTTGATGTGCCTTAAGACAGTCGTAATTCCTGAGAACGTTGAGGAATCGACACGTTTGGGTCTTCAGAAACACTTTCACTTATTCACTTAAAGCAGCGATATTTTCAGTGGTACGAGTGGAACGATGATGAACAGGCCTTACATTATTAACTTCCCATAGAAAGTTATTGTAATGGGTCCGATTTGTCAAATTAACATTTTTTTTTTGACATTTTTCGACGCTTTAAGGTCCCTAGGTTCGTACGTCAGTACGTTCGCGACTTCGTCGTCCATACCTCAAGAATCAGAAGAGATATCGTTTTCAAATAAATTTTGTTATATAGATAATAAGGCAGAAAGATACAGAAAAGACTCTCAAGAAAATTGCGTGGGTGGTTTTTTTACCAGAGCAGTTTGAAAAAAAAGGTGAAAATTTTGGTTAACCCTAAATATCTTAAGAACCAAAAACGCTAGAGACTTGAATTAAATTTTATATAATATATTGTAAAGTGATATCAAAGAAGTATATTTTTTGTAAACAATCCATTTAACGGTTTTTATATAAATCAAAAAAACTGAAAAAAAAATGATTTCATCTCCAAAACGATTTTGTGCAACGAAGAATAATGTTTTTGACATCTGATAAAATTTTGAGAAATATCAAATCTACAGTTTTTTTATAAAAAATAAAAAAAATTACTCAAAGTTGGTAAAAATTGAATATTGATTCAAATATCTTTTCAAAAACTTGAAATTTAGGCTTCAAACTTATTTTTTCTTATAAGAAATATTGTTGTCAACATTCAGTAAAATTTTGAAAAAATCGAATTGACAGTTTTTTTTACAAAAAATTAAAAACCGAAAAAAAAATTAACAAAAGTTGGTAATAATTGATTTTCGACTCAAAAATCTTTTCAAAAATTTGAGATAATAGCTTCAAACTAATTTTATCTTATAATAAATGTTGTTTTCAACATTCGGTAAAATTTTCATAAACATCGAATTGACAGTTTTCTTACATTTAAAAAAAAGAAATTAAAACCTAACAAAAAAATGTATAAAATTTGGTAAAAATTGATTTTCGACTCAAATATCATTTCAAAAATTTTAAATATTGGCTTCAAAATAATTTTATTTCACATAAAATATTGTTTTAGATATTCAATAATTTTTATATAAAAATCCAACAGTCCGTTTTTCCATAAACAATAAAATCTACAAAAAATAGTACGCAAATTTGGTAAAAATTGATACGAGTACATATAGACAAACTTTTAAGCAAGACAAATCGACAGACGGGATGGGAAGTTATCAGTGTGGGTCGCATCCCAGCCTCTTTTCTTTCTTTATATTTATGCCAATTGCTTGCATATTTTGCCGATTCTGTAACCCTGTAATTCTGTAATCTCGTCTTTAAGCCCGATATATGGCTATGGCAGGATCACCATTTTTGTAGTTGGGTTTTACAATTTCAATACATGGTGCGATTGTTAAGCGATTTGTTTTCGTAAATGTCAGATTTTCAACAGAAAAAAAGGAAAAGGTTAAACAATTTAGTTTGTCAGATGTCAAGTTCCAGCTTGATTACGTTATTATTATTATCGTTAATACGGTCGATTTCAATGTTCACAATTCTTAGTGGCTTCTCCATTCGGGCAAGAAAACGCCCGAAGGAATGTGGCCTGAGATTTTTGCTGAGTTCGAACATCTTATTCAGCTTGTCAATGAGCCTATACTCGAATATCTGACTTAAATGGCTGACTTGTTTCTTACTTCTGACCCTGATAAGTATATAATCTTTGTATTGACGTCTCTAGGCACATCGGACCAAAATGTCATATCTGCTAATTTCTCGTGTCAAACAAATTCAGTTAGAGAAAGAGCTTGGAAGAGAATCGTTTGATAGTACGAGAAAGCAAACTGGGACAGTCTCAATAATTTCTTCGTCACTATGCTTCTTCGGTAGTGACGTAGACTTCAGTGCAGATATGATTATTAGTTTGATTCGTTTGGTAATGGAAACCTTTATCCCAAACACGGTTGAAAGTATTAAACCTAAGACTATATCATTCGATTCGATTTGAGCTACAAAGAGGTTATCGATTAGAAAGAGTTAGCTTCCGGTGTTTTAGAGCTAACCCAACAGAGTTTAACTGGAAAAGGTTTAAACAAGCCAGGAAGGCCTGCAACGCCCATATTCGAAGGACCAAATTTTTGCATGACCAATTTTATTCTTCTCTTTTATTCATCTTGCTCTCTTTTCGAAAATGCTTGCGGTATCAACGAATCTCTTCTTCGTTGGACCAGAAAATTTCTCTCGAACCGTTTAAGTTTTTTTTGAACAGATTCAAGTGTGATCTCCTGTCTGCAACTTCTAATCTAATACATTGTTTAACTGACGATAGCACTCTTAGCTTTTCATATTCCCTTCCTTCCCTTCTTTTCGGATGTAGAGCTGCAAGGGCAAAATATGATAAGCTGATTAAATTCCGATGTACAATGGGGAATACAAACCGCGTCGAATTTAATGCTTCGAAAACCCGATGCTGTCTTGTATCGTAAAAGCTTCTTCCTTCTTGCCACTATCTATATGAGTGGCACTTGCATTAACGAAACTGAAAATCTTGATATCCTCGGAATGTGCATCAGCAATCACTTTTTGTGGAGCGACATGTCTAGTATTTTTGAGAAGATGCAGGAAATTTTTCTCTCTGTCTGATCTGGCTAAAATCTACAAAACCTATATACGTCCAAAACCTGAATATTATTCTCATATCTGGGCTCGTGCTCAACTTGCTTATTTAAGCTTCTTGGACAGTATTATAAGTAGAGTTTTTAAAAAGATTGGTGACATTAACATTATCAACTCGATTTCGTCACTCAAACATCGACGCAAAGTTTCTTGTCTAACCCTTTTTTACCGTTATTTTAACTAACTATGCTCTCGTGTATTACCCGCGCTTCTAGAAATGCCCATCAGTTTACCCTTGAGCCCAACTCCGGCCGTACTATGAAGTACAGATATTCATTTTTAGCCGTACTACCCGAATGTGGAACGACTTGTTACGCTCTATATTTCCCTATCATTGCAATGTTCAGGAATTCAAAATCAATGTACACCGACACCTACTAACCAACCCTTCCCTCTTTTGTTTTCCTAATGTTCACACTGTGTCTTTGGCATATTATAGGTTTAGGAAACCCTTTTAGTGTTTTTTTCAAATTACATACAAAAATACAGCTAAAAAAACACCCTATAGTATAGTTGAAAATCAAAGGATGTTTCTTAAAAAAGGATACTTGGAAAATTACAACAATATTTTCTACAAAAACTGTTTTCATATCTTTGAATAAAATGGTAAAGAAAGTTATTGTAATCGATGTCCGATTTATCGAATTGAAAATTTTGATATTCTTTCACGTTTCAAAGGTCCCAAAAATCTTAATTTTTCGACCATATCTTAAGAATCGTCACAGATACTGATTTTAAATAAATTTTTTTCTACGGATAATAATACTAAAAGATCCCAAAAGGTTTTTCAAAAATATTAAGTTGGTGTTTTTTTTGTTTACTAATAGCAATACAAAAATTTTGAAAAATTTGGTCCAGCCAAAATATTTCTCGAACCAATGACTCCAGTGACTTCTGTTAAATGTTATGTTATAAAATTTGACGTGATATCAAATAGGTGTGAATTTTTCAAAAACTATTATTAACTTTTATCATATGCAAAATATTGTTGTTTACTTTTTGTTTTTTTTTAAAGAAAAATCCAATTGACAATTTTTTTTCCAAAACAAAAAAACAATAATATGATAGGAAATAGTTTTTGACTAAAGTATATTTGAGAAATAACACACATTTTGACTTTGAACTATTTTTATTTTACAAAAATGTTGTTATGAATTGATATTTTATAGACTTTTAGAAAAATGGACAGACGAGCACGAATGGGAAGTAATCTTTGTGGGTTACATTCCAGCGTCCTTTTTTGATACAAATTTTGTGATTCCTTGCACCTGTCTCTTAGGCTTATCTAGAAATTATATGGCATAAAGAAAACATATTCACGCCTAATGTCTTAATGATATTAAATTTTTTAAAAACATCAAATATTTGACATTAGATTTGACAACCAACTAATATGTCAATCATTCTTGATTGACGATATTGTGTTACGATCACAGTAACGATATTCCTACACTACAAATGACTGAAGAAGTTTACAATTAGACATTGATCATGATAGAAGATTTGTGTTAATTGAGAGCAGATAAAGTATTGGCGTGTTTGGGAATGACAGGACCCAATCGTCATATGCACGATACATTAAACCACGAGTTCCAAAGGGAACAACAGTACGAAATTGAAGCATTGGCCGAAACAGTTCGCACAAATGTTCCACAATCAAATCAACAATAAAGAATTTACGACACTTTGATAGAAGCTGTGAACAGTGGATCTGGTTGAATTTATTTCCATAATGCTAAGGGAGGAACCGGAAAAACCTTATAAATTTCATTTCTTTTGGCGAGGGTCATATCGCGAAATGAAGTTGCTCTAGCGTTGGCTTCATCTGAAATAGCTGCGACTCTGCTAGAAGGCGGACGAACTGCCTTGAAATTACCATTAAACATGCAAATCACCGAAACACCAATTTGCAACATCGTAAAAAATAGCGAAATGGCCAAGATCCTACAGGTATGCAAACTAATTGCTTGGGATGAATGCACAATGGCCCATAAAAGGTCACTGGTCGTGACAACCAAAATATTTTTGGTGGGGCCATGATTCTGTTGTCAGGCGATTTTCGTCAGACTCTTCCAGTTATTCCCCGACCAACTGTTGCTGATGAACTAAATGCATGCCTAAAATTATCGAAAGTAAGGCAGTACGTAAAGAAAAGACACTCCAATTATCAACTAACATGCGAGTATTTTTGCAACGTGATGAAACCTCAAAATGTGTTTGCGAAACAGTTGTTAGATATTGGAAATAATAAACTTGCAATGGACACCTCGACCGGATTCATCAAATTACTCACAGATTTCTGTCACATCACAGATTCAAAAGAGGAGCTTATTCAGTGTGTTTTCCCAGACATAGCGCAAAAGTTCAATAACCATAATTAGCTGGGCGGAGCAATGTTGGCAGCGAAAAATAAAGATGTCGAGGATCTCAATGCCACCATTCAGAATTTTCTTCCAGAACAGTTGGTTTCCTTCAAATCTCTCGACACCGTTATGAACCAGGATGACGTAGTCAACTATGCCACGGAGTTTTTAAATTCACTAGAATTACCTGGATTACCACCTCACAGTTTGCAGTTAAAAGTAGGATCAGTTGTTAACATGCTTCGTAACATTAATCAACCTCGACTATGCAATGGAACCAGACTGGCTGTGGAAAAGCTTATGAATAATGTCATTGAGGCAACAATCATAAAAGGAGAGGATGTTTTGATCCCGCGAAAACCGATGATCCCAACGGATTTACCAATCGATTTTAAAAGCTTACAATTTCCAGTTAGTCTTTCCTTTGCGATGACAATACATACATCGCAAGGACAGTCTTTAGAAGTTTGCGGAATCAACTTGGAGTTTCCCTGTTTCGCACATGGACGATTATTCCTCGCGTGTTCGCGCGTCGGAAAACAGTCTTCTTTGTTTATTTACGCACCACAAATCAAGACAAAAAAGAGTCTGGGATGCGACCCACACTGAAAACTTCCCATCCCGTCCGTCGATTTGTCTTGCTCAAAAGTTTGTCTATATGTACTCGTATCAATTTTTATCAAATTTGCGTACTATTTTTTGTAGATTTTATTTTTTATGAAAAAACGGACTGTTGGATTTTTATATAAAAATTACTGAATATTGAAAACAATATTTTCTGTGAAATAAAATAAGTTTGAAGCCAATATTTTAAATTTTTAAAAAGCTATTTGAGCCGAAAGTAAATTTTTACCAAGTTTTGGTATTGTTTTTTTTATGTAAATAAACTGTCAATTCGATTTTTTTAAAAATGTTACCAAATGTTGAAAACAATATTTCTTATAAGATAAAATTAGTTGGAAGCCAATATTTAACATTTTTGAAAAGATATTTGAGTCGAAAATCAATTTTACCAACTTTCATACATTTTTTTTTAGGTTTTTATTTTTTGTGAAAAAAACTGTCAATTCGATTTTTCTCAAAATATTAAAAACAATATTTCTTAGAAGAAAAAATTAGTTTGAAGCTATTATCTGAAAGTTTTTAAA